>NC_037348.1:54120210-56532018 GCF_002263795.3 Bos taurus | reverse complement strand
AAATGAAAAGTGAAAGTGAAGTCGCTCAGTCGTGTCCAACCCTCAGCGACCTCAAGGACTGCAGCCTTCCAGGCTCCTCCGTCCATGGGATTTTCCAGGCAAGAGTACTGGAGTGGGGTGCCATTGGCTTCTCCGTGGCTTCATCTTAGACCCTTACAGAGGGTGTATCTGAGAACTGTGCTGGGAGAGGCGAGGAGGGAAGGAGCCTAGGGCGCAGGCACCTGGCGCTCAGGTGCAGGGACGGACGGCCACGCCCCATGCCTCAGGGTCCGCGCGCACCTCTCGTCGGGTGGGGCGGACCTGAGGGGGCGGGGCGGAGCGGACCTGGAGAGAGGGCGGGGCGGTCTTCAGGGGACGGGGGCGGGGCCTCAGGGCGCGGTAGCGCGAGGTGACCTGAATCACGGTTCCCGCGGGCGGCGACGCCACAGCGCCCACTACCTCGAGCAGGTAACCGGCCGCGGCCGCGCGGCACTGCCTCAGCGGCGTGTGAAGCAGGGACTCCCCGAGAGCGAAGCGTGGAGGCCGCGGGGACGCGGCGGGGGAGAGAGCCAGGGGGCTCAGGTGTGGGGTCCCGGGCGCTTCCTCGGGTAAGCTGTGTGGCTTCGAGCGGCCGTTGCTGGGCCCACCGGGTGGGACTCGCCGGCGGCTGAATAGCCCCCTCACCCGCAGCCTCTGGAGGCTGTGTGTGGAGCAATTGTTTTGTAGGGTTTGGTCTCCTTTAACTTAAAAAAAAAAAAAAAAAAGTCGCACTATTTCAGTACAAGATTCTCCTCAGCGACGCCTGCTCTTCTCGGGCCTGAGGGAAGTTTCCTCGACAACCGGAATCTCTGAGGCCTGGAGGGCAGAGACTCGCCCTGTGGAGCACTGGGTCCGCTGGGTTCACGGGTCTCCTCGTTGGGACCCCCGGGCCGGACGGAGGGGAGACCCCAGCCCTGGGGGAGCCAGCCGCGCGCCCCACTCCCTGCCCTTGGCGCGCGCTTCTGACCACCGGCTCTGAGAGCAGGGGCTGGGGAGGGCTGGGGTGGCCTCTGGGTTAAGAGGGAAGAGAAGGCTTTTCTTTTACCTGGAGAAACTGATGAGAACTGGTTAGAGAATTGTTTCTATCTGTGATGTTTCTGAAACTTTTTGAATCCGCGGAGGAGTGGTAAATACCACTTTGCTTTGAATTTTGGAAGATATGAATTATCTACCTGGCTAGTCGGACACGACTGAAGCGACTTAGCAGCAGCAACAACAGCAGCAGATTTTTAGATTTGGCTTTTGTCTCCTCCAGTTTTTTTTTCTTCTTGTTTCTTTACTATGATTTTCTTTAAATCAAGAAAATACTACCCATGAATCGTGGCTATATGGCACACGCATGGTAGGTATAGGTAAGATAAATGCCAAGACAAAAAATGCTGATTGATTCCTTTAGAACAGGGGTCCCCCCACTTATGAGATTAATGCTTGATGATCGGAGGTCTAGCTGATGTAATAATAATAGGAATAAAGTGCACAATAAATGTAATATGCTTAAATCATTCCAAAACCACCCGGGGCACCCCCCTGGCTCCCCTGCCCCGCCTCCCCCCACACACACCACCTCCTTGGAAAAATTCTCTTCCACCAAACTGGTCACTGGGGCCAAAAAGTACCAAAAAGTTCGGGACCCCTACTTTAAAATACAGCATGTAAAAGAATTGCTTTCATTTTTAAAATATACTGATATATGGCAAAACCAATACAATATTGGAAAGTTAAAAAATAAAATAAATAAATAAATGGAGAAAAAAAAATGTACTGATTTTTCCTCCAAGTAGGCTGTTTGATAGAGGTGTTTTCCCTGATTGCTGCTGCTAAGTCACTTCAGTCGTGTCCAACTCTGTTTACTGCTGTAAGTAGCCTGGAAATATTAAGAGTTAACAGTAACAACACTCCGTACTTACCAGTTCAATATTTTGATATGTGACTTTTTCAAAGTTAAAAATTGCTGTTTCTGGAAGAAAATATTGATTGCCTTTGAGAACTGGGATTTGAGGTATTTTATCATGTATTTTGTAGCTTTTGCTAATGACTTTGAGTGTGGAGGAAAAAACTTTCATAAAAATTTGCTCTTTTTTTAAAAGCTCTTCAAGAAACAACAATTTTAAGTTCCTCTTGTATTTTATTGGCTCCACTTGAATTACAATTGTGTATTCACAAATAAAACTAACAAACTGAGGGACTAATTCAGGTTGAGAGAAAATGAGCTTGTGATTCTTGTAGGACCTTCTGCAGAGCTGTCTAGTTGGCAGTTAGGTATATTGGTACAGGGATTTTCTAAAGTCAGGATCAGAGTTGTGAATGTTGGAAACCACCCATGGACTTGTGATACTTAATCTTGTGAGAGTGGAAGAAATGATTCAAGTAAGTAGAATTAAAAAAAAAAGAGGAAGACCAAGGATGGAAAATATCAGTACTTAAGTGATGGGTAGAGACAGCCAAGGAGACCAAGGAAGCAGTTCAGGAAAGAAGGAAGCAAATTAAGACAGTGGTCTCATAGAAGCCAGGAAAGGGAAGAGTTTTAATAAAGGATAGAAATCTATTTTAGAATCAAATGAAATAGAGGAATCAGGAAGATAGGAACTGATAAAGTGCCTGTTGGCTTTGTTAGTTAGAAGGCTGTCGTTGAACTCAACAAGCATAGTTTAATATTGGGTTGGCCAAAAATTTTGAGATTTTCCATATCTTACAGAAAAACCTGAAGAACCTTTTTGGCCAACCCAATAAAAAGATAAGGATGGAAGCCAAATTTGAATGACTTTGAGGAGTAAATAGAAGATGAAGAAATAAAGATAGTGAGTGTAGAATCCTTATTTTGAGACACAAAGATTTGAAGAAGTGATAGGGTAGTAGAGTGTAGGGGAGTTTATGGTCAGATTGGAAAGAGTATAAGGCTAATAGGATACATTTATATTAAAGAGCATCTCCCAGCATGGTTCCTGTCTGCTGGTTAAGTAGTAGCTGAGAGCAAGTATCTGAGCATATTAAATAGAAAATATTTAATCCCCCCAATTCAAATTATGAACCCTATTTTAGTGGTATTTTCATCTATTGAGTTCAGATGTTGTCAGTGTTAAAGTCACACTTTAACAAACTGTTGAATTGTATTTCACCTGAGTTCCAGTATTTAGATGCTCCCAACTTAGCATCTTAAAAAAGCAGAGACATTACTTTGCCAACAAAGATTCATATAGTCAAAGCTATGGTTTTTCCAGTAGTCATGTATGGATGTGAGAGTTGGACCATAAAGAAGGCTGAACGCCAAAGACTTGATGCTTTTGAACTGTGGTGTTAAAGACTCTTGAGAGTCCCTTGCTCCTTGGAACCACTTTAACATTCTTGCCTTGAGAACCCTGAGTAGTATAAAGGAAATCAACCCTGACTATTCATTGGAAGGACTGATTCTGAAGCTGAGCCTCAAATACTTTGGCCACCTGATGTGAAGAGCTGACTTGTTAGAAAAGACCCAGATGCTGGGAAAGATTGGAGGCAGGAGAAGGGGACAACAGAGAATGAGATGGTTGAATGGCATCACCAACTCAATGGACATGAGTTTGAGCAAGCTCTGGGAAATGGTGACGGACAGGGAAGCCTGGCGTGCTGCAGTCCATGGGGTCACAAAGAGTCAGACACGACTGAGTGAACAATAACTTTTAAGTCATGTGATTTTTCTAGTGTGTATCTCAATGACTCTTCTAAAAATCTTATGTAGGTATCAGACATTTTGGCTGAATCAGAATTCATGAGGCATATACCAGTTAGGGCCTTTGCTTCAGTTATTATCATGCATTTAAGGGAAAATGCTCTTAGATGAAAATTTCTGAGTTTAACTTCAGTCTTCACTGAGAGTTTAAATTTTTTGTTCAGGCAGTACTTTTATGTGTATTTTTCTTAGGATATGAAAAAAGTGGCTAAAAATGGAAAAGGCAAACAAGTGTTGATAAGTATGTGGAACAACTGGAACTCTTGTACTCTGCTGGTAGAAGTGTAAATTGATGGCAGTATCTACTAAAGTGAAGTGTATGAATAAGTTACGCCCAAACTATACCTGACAAAACTCTAGAAACAACAAACTAAAGTAATAGAAAACAATCAGTGGTTACCTGAGGGTAGGGGGCAGCAAGGGAAGGAAAAGGGGATGGATGTAAAGGGGGTAACTTTCAGGCATGGCAAATTTATTCATCAGTCAGTTCAGTTCAGTTGCTCAGTTATGTTCGACTCTTTGTGACCCTTGAAATGCAGCACGCCAGGCTTCCCTGTCCCATGACTGTATTAATGGGTATGTTCATTTTCTTGATTGTAAAGATGTTTCCGCTTCTGTATACATATGTCTGACTCATGTAATTGTACATTTTAAATATGTGCAATTCACTTAAGTCAGTACCTCAATAAAACTGTTAAAAAAAAAAAAAGAGTAAAAATAGTAGAATGGGAATTCCCTGGTGATCCACTGGCTAGGACTCCGTGCTTCCACTCTAGCGGGGATGGGTTTGATCCCTGATCAGGGAACTACAACCCTGTAAGCTACAGGGCAGAGGCCAAAGCCAAAACAAAACAAACTAGAGAGTAGAAGAAAAGACATCATTTAAGTATGTTTATTTAAGTACTGTAGTTATCTCAGGATTATGGAGTTATTGTTAATTTTTATTTTCTTCATATAGTTTTCTGTATTTTCATAATTTATACCACAGCCATGTGCTTGCTTAATTTTTAAATGAAAATTATTTCATGTGTGCAAAGTAGTACTTTTGATACATCTACATGTTTAGAGACTACAGATAAAATAGATGCCCTGTACCTATATCATGCTATAGACTAATACATATTTTTTTAACCATAATTGTATCCTTCTTCTTGATCATGTCTTTTGCTATGCTCCTTGAATTTTTGTATAGTTTTACTACATAAGTAGGTATTCATAAGTAATGTACTTTCAGTTTCATGTTTTTGGGGAACACAAAATTGTATTTATGAGAGTCATCTATGTGGTGTTATAGTTCATTTCCTTTTTTTGCTGCATAGCACTCCACTATATGAATTTACAACTGTTTATCCATCCTCCTGTTGATGGATATTTAGGGTGCTTTCAGTCTTCATATTAAAATCTGATTTTGCTTTTTGCCACTAAAGCTATTTTGTTATTACAGTACCTATTCATGTTTCTCTGTGTCCATGTGTAAGAATTTTCTGTGCTTTTTTGCCTCAGAGTAGAGTTGTGGATCTTCAGATTTGCTAGATAATACTGAATTGCTTTATAACAGTTCATACTCTCACAAGCAATGTGTTAAGTATTCACGTTCCCTTTCTCAACAACATTTGAGACATTTGTACATTTGTAATAATCTGAATTTTTTTCTTTTCAACCATCTGGTAGGTGAGAAATGGTGGGATTTAATTTACATTTCCTTAATTATGGATGTGTGGAATGGCTGTGTTTTTTGCCTGTTTTTAATTTTTTGTCTTTTAAAAGTTGATTTCTGGCGTATATATATATACATTTTCTGTATACTAATCCCTTATCAGTTATGCTTGTGGCAAATATCTTTTTTCTAGTAAGTAGCTTGTCTTTTCGGAGAAGGCGATGGCACCCCACTCCAGTACTCTTGCCTGGAAAATCCCATGGACGGAGGAGCCTGGTGGGCTGCAGTCCATGGGGTCACGAAGAGTCGGACACGACTGAGCGACTTCCCTTTCACGTTTCACTTTCCTGCATTGGAGAAGGAAATGGCAACTCACTCCAGTGTTCTTGCCTGGAGAATCCCAGGGACGGGGGAGCCTGATGGGCTGCCGTCTGTGGGGTAGCACAGAGTCAGACACGACTGATGTGACTTAGCAGCAGCAGCAGCAGCAGCTTGTCTTTTACTTTCTTTATAGTGGTTTTTGACAGACACATTCATTTTGTAGTTTAACGTGGTTAAATATGTCAAGCTTTTCCTTATGGTTTGCTCTTTCGACATCTTGTTTAACAAATCTTTCCTTTCCCCGAAACAGATACAGTCTGATGTTTTCTTCTAAAAGCTTTAAAATGTTGCCTTTCATAGTTGTGTCCTTAGCCCATGTGAAATTAATTTTTGTGTGGTGTGAAGTAGGAATCCAGTTTCATTTTTTTTCCATACAGGTAATCTGCTCTTCCCAGCATCATTTATTGAATATTCTGTTTTTCTTTTCAATAATCTGTAAGTGTCATATGTCAACTTTCCATACATATGTTCACATGTTTCTGGGCTATCCTTTTATTGGTCTCTTTGTGTATCCTTGCTGCAGTCTTACTTTTACTTAGTTATATAAAGAGCCTCCATACCTAAAAGACAAGTCACTTATCCATGCTTCTTTTAGGACTCAAATTAAAGTTTAATGGTTTTTCTAAAGTAAACTTTTCATCAGAGTATATAGAAATATGTTATTTAAGTCTTAAATATCTGCTGTAGTCACCCAAGGTCACAAGTACTTCCGAAGCTACTTTATTGTGGATTATATTAGGCTGTCTTTAGTTTTTGCAAATCCTGTCCTAACTCACTGGAGTTAACTTTAACTTGAAAAGTAAATATTGGATTTTTACTTTTGGAATATAGTTAAGGCCTTTGGAAAAACCTTCACACTGAAAATAGCTAAGAATAGCTGTATTAAAAAAAATTTTTTTAAGGTACTTAGGATTTTATATGCCAAAATCTAAGAGAAAGCTGGAAATCTAAGACTGTAGGAGCCCTTGAGCTTTATTTGCTTTGAAGGTAGTTTCTAAACTGGGGGAATTTGATTAGATTTGAATAAGAATTTGGTAGATTTGTAGAGTTTGAGGCATAGTTAGAAGTCAGTCCAGGGCTTATTCACGGTTAGCCAACAAGAGACTTCTGCCCATAATTCTGGGATCCCAAAGGTCTGTGATGTCATGGAAAGGATGAAACTTCCTTCAGGGATCTGCAAGGAAAGTTGTCTCAATGCCAAGTGAAACAGAAGGGGGAAAAAACCTGTCCTTGGGCAGTTAAAACTACCAGATCACGGGGGAAGTACACGTCACTTTGGTGGTCTAAAAAAATTTCAATATGTAAATTTTAAAAATCTTTTTTCTTTCTCTCTCTCTCTATATATATGCCGTAAAATTCACCCTTAAGAGTGTATAATTCTGTGGATTTTCATATATCCACGAAGTTGTACAACCATTATCAGTATCTTAATTCCAGACCACTTTTATTACCTCCAGAAAAAAACCTTATACCACTGATAGTCATTCCCCATATTCTTCTTTTCCCCCAACTCTTGGCAACTTCTAATCTACTTTTGTCTCTGTGATTTGCTTACTCTGGGCCTTTGATATGAATGAAATCATATAATATGCCTTTTGTGTCTTATTTCACTTAGCATAATTGTTTCAAGGATTATTCATGTTTACTGTAAATCAGTACTTTATTCTTTTTAATGGCTGACTGATATTCCATTGTATGGATAATACCACACTTTGTTTTCCCATTCCTTGGTTGTTGGTTATATCTACTTCTTGGCTCTTACGAATATTTGCATGCAAGTTTTTGTATGGAAATGTGTTTTCCATTCTCATAGGAAATATATTTTCATTCTCCACTTACCTACAAGTATGAATTGCTGGGTCATATGGTAATTCTGTATTTGTTTTGAGGAACTGCCAAACTGTTTTCCAAATCAGCTACACCTACCAACAACGTATGAGGGTTCTAGTTTCTCCACATCCTCACCAATGCTTACTTTTCTCTGTCTTTTTGATTATAGCTATCTTAGTGTGTGTGAAGTGGTATCTCATTGAGGTTTTGAATTGCATTTCCCTAATAACTGATGATGTTGAGCACCTTTATGTGTGTTTATTAGCTGTATTTTTCTTTTCTTTTTTTTTTGAGAAATGTTCACATCCTTTGCTCATTTTAAAATCAAGTTATATGTCACGGCATGAATTTAAAATGATATGTACAAATGCAAATTCTCTGTAGGAGTATACTTTCGTCTTTGGCTTAAAAAATTTCTACCAGTTAAGTTTTGAGGTCAGTGGATAATCTGTAAAAGATAACCAACTGGAAATAAGACAACCTGAGCAAGAATCAGCAAAAACAGTGGACAATTAGAGGAAAACTTGAAAATGCTTATGTATTGTAATTACTAATTATTGATTATTAAACTAACCCTGATGGGCTCTATTTAAGTAAATAAAAGTCACAATTGAAAATACATGCAGGGAGCAGGAATCTGAGAAGGTACCAAATTGGTTGAAAAAGGAACTGAATGTAATTTCTGTTAATGAAAAATGCAGTAATAAAAACTCAAAACTCATTTGTTAAGTTTAACCACAGATTAGGCAATTAGGCAAATCCCAAGAGAATGAATGAATGAACTGGAATATAGATCAGAGTAAATCATTCAGAATACAGCTCCTCAAAGATACAGAAATGGAAGATATGAAAGAGATTAAGATACATGAAAGTTAGAATAATCAGAACGAGAAGTTAAGAAAGTTTAGTGAATGGCGTTCCTGAAAGAAAAGAAATATAGAATGGGCAAAAACCATATTTAAAGAGATAATGAATGAGAATTTAGTACTGGAAAGTCTACCAGTACAGGTGGAAAGACGCCAATCCACAGATTAGTTATTAAAGTATACCCAATTGTTTATGCATCTGTTGATGGATATTTGATAATTTCTATGTTTTGGCTGTTCAAATAGAGCTTCTGTGAACACTAATGTACCAGTCTTTGTATAGATATAAAATTTCTTTTTTCTTGAATAAATACCTAGGAAAGAAATGTCTGGATCATATGGTAGCTGTATGTTTAACTTAAACTGCCAAACCATTTTATAGTCCCACCAGTTGAAAATGAGAGTTCTATTTATTCCACATGCTTGAAACGGTCAGTGTTTGCAATTTCATTATTTCTAACAAGTGTATAGTATTATCTCATTGTAGTTTAACTTGCATTTCCTTAATGAATTATGGTGTTAAATGTGTTTTTAATGTACTTTTTTGGCCACTTTGGCCATTTTTTGTGGAGATGTGTCTGTCCAAATCCTTTTTAAAATGGATTACTTTTCTTTTTATTATTGAGTTGTAGTGGTTTTAAAAAATGTTTTGTATTGGATGTATGAGCCATTTTAATATGACGTGCCTTGGCATAATTTTCTTCATAGTTTCTAAGCTTAGTGTTTGTTGAGTTTCTTAGACCTGAGCTTTGTATGTCTCATATTTGGAAAATTTTAGTATTATTTCTTAAAAAATTTTTTTCTGCCTCCCCATTACTGTCATGAATTTCAATACATGTATATTCAGTTCAGTTCAATTCAGTCGCTCAGTTGTGTCCGACTCTTTGCAACCCCATGAATGGCAGCACTCCAGGCCTCCCTGTCCATCACCAACTCCCGGAGTTCACTCAGACTCACATCCATCGAGTCAGTGATGCCATCCAGCCATCTCATCCTCTGTCGTCCCTTCTCTTCCTGCCCCCAATCCCTCCCAGTGTCAGAGTCTTTTCCAATGAGTCAGCTCTTCACATGAAGTGGCAAAAATATTGGAGTTTCAGCTTTAGCATCATTCCTTCCAAAGAAATCCCAGGGCTGATCTCCTTCAGAATGGACTGGTTGGATCTCCTTGCAGTCCAAGGGACTCTCAAGAGTCTTCTCCAATACCACAGTTCAAAAGCATGTATATTAGGCTTCTTGAAATTGTTTCATGGGTCTGAGATATGTTTTTCATTTTGTTTTTATTCTTTTTTTTCCTTTTTGTATTTCATTTGGGGTCTCATTGCTGTGCTTATTGTTGCTTTTGCAGTATCTAATCTGCTGTATTAATGCCATCAGTATTTTTTCCATCTCAAACACTATAGTCCTCTTTAGAAGTTGGTTTGTGTCTTTTTTTGATTCTTCCAAGTTTCTACTTAACTTTTTGCACATATAGAATCACTTATAACTGTTTTGAGGTCCTTAACTGTTCATATCTGTATTGGTTCCAATTGATGGATTTTTCTCTGCATTATTTTTTTCCCTTTCTTTGTATGAAGGTAATTTTTTATTGATTGCTACCAGAGATTGTAAATTTTACCTTTTGTGATATATATATTTAGGTTTCTATAATTATTTTCTGCTTTGGAACATAGTTAAATTTCTTAGAAATAGTTTGATCCTTTTGAGACTTGTTGTTAAGATTTGTTAGGTCAGACTAGTCTTTAATGTAGGGCTATTTATTCCCTACCACTAAGGCAAGTCTCTCTGAGTCCTCTATTCAGTATTCTGTGTGAGGTTTTTCCAGTTTGGTTGGTGGGGATAGGCATTATTACTGACCTTAGTAAAGGTTGTTATGGTCTTTGTAACATTTTTTGGTGGTCTTCCTTCAGTCTTGTGTAGTTTCTCTATATGCATGCTCTGATCAGTACTATACTGAATACTTAAGTAGGACCTTCCACTGATGTTTGTGCTTCTTTCTGTGTACCCGTCTCTGCTCTCCAGTAGTCTGTCATAACAAACTAGCTCCATTATTCTTATTTGTATAAGAATCCCTCTCTCATCTCCAGTTCATTTTGGATGGTTCAAGGCCGTGTAAACTTTGAAAACTCTTCTCCCAGAAGCAGTAATCATTTTTAACCAGTCCCCTCACATTCCCCTCATAATTAATGTAAAGTAGTTGCAAGTTGACAAGTCCAGAAATGTAGTTTGATGGGCATGTTAGGAGTTTTTATATAGTGTTAGTCACTCAGTCTTGTCCGACTCTTTGTGACCCTGTGGACTATAACCCGCCAGGCTTCTCTGTCCATAGAATTCTCCAGGCAAGAATACTGGAGTGGGTTGCCATTTCCTCCTCAAAGGGATCTTCCCAACCCAGTTTTTATATAACCTAGTTATTCTACATTGTTTCATTGTCTATCAACTACATATTTGCTGAGTTCCTGTTGTATTCCCAGTATCATACAAGGTTCTGAGTGTTAAGTAGAAAAGTGAGTACAATATTGTTTCTGGAAAGTTTTTATTCTAGCAGGGGAGATAGAACAGTTGTCATGAAATGTCATGAAAAATGTAAAACTTAAAAAAAAATTCACTAGATGTTTAAAGATGAGAAAAATTAGTATGATATGGCATGTCAGGGAATGCATCCTCTAAACTGAGACTGAGAAGGGCCTTTGAAAAAATGTATAAATTAAAAAATAATAATAAATTACAAGATATAATGGGAGAAAAGGTGCCATTTAGCCAAATAAATTTTATGGGCATACACTTAATAGATGTTCAAAATTTATGAGGAAAACTATAAAAAACTCCCAAAGATACAAACATAAACTTGAACAGGTATTTTGAATCAGAAGACTCTACATCCTAAAGATGTCAGTTTTTTTCTAAAATAATATATAAATGTAACATGATCTCAATAAAAATATCAGACTTTAAATTCCTAGGTCTGGACTAATTATAAAGTTTATTTGTAAGAACAGACAAGTAAGCATAGCTAGGAAAATTTTGAAATTGAAGACTAGTAAGAATAGAAGTCTAGCTTTACTGGATATTGAAACATAAGCCTTATAATTTTTTTTTTTTTTGGCTGCACTGGGTCTTTGTTGTGGCATGCAGGCTTTCTCTCGGAGAAGGCAATGGCACCCTACTCCAGTCCTCTTGCCTGGAAAATCCCATGGATGGAGGAGCCTGGTAGGCTGCAGTCCATGGAGTCTCGAAGAGTCAGACACGACTGAGCGACTTTACTTTCACTTTTCATTTTCATGCATTGGAGAAGGTAATGGCAACCCACCTGGGTGTTCTTGCCTGGAGAATCCCAGGGACGGGGGAACCTGGTGGGCTGCCGTCTATAGGGTCGAACAGAGCCGGACACGACTGAAGTGACTTAGCAGCAGCAGCAGGCTTTCTCTAGTTGCAGCTGAGGGCTTTTCTTGTCGCAGAGCATGGGCTTTAGGGCACATGGACTCAGTAGTTGTAGCACATGGACTTAGTTGCCTCACAACATGTGGGATCTTAGTTCCCTGACCAGGGATTGAACCTGTGTTCCCTGCATTGGAAGGCAGATTCTTAACCACTGGACCACAAGGGAAGTCCCATAATTTTTAAAATGTGGTATTGGTTCAGGAATACAAATCAATTGAATACAAATTATAAAACCCAAGCCCAGTGGCATGTGGAAATTTAGTCTGTAATAAAAGCAGCATCCTAAAATCAGTGTAGAAAATATGGAATCTTTAATTTTTAATTAAATTTTAATTTTTAATAAGTGGTGTTTGTGATACTAGGATAGTCAATTGAGAGAAGATAGGATTGGATCCTGTTCACACACTACTGGGATGTACAGTATTCACACACCCGTATATGTATGTATGTTTGTATATATGCCTGTTTATATATACACATACACACTCCCACTTCTGTTTTTTGCATAGCAGAAAACACCATCATCAAATTGAAAAGACAGTGACAAACTGGAAGAATGTTTTACCACTTACATTATGGACGTTGCATTAGTCTTTCAAATATTTATCCTCTAAAACTGAGGAAGAAAAGGACTGGTAATTATATAGAAAGATGGACAAAAGATAATGAACAGTGAGATGAATTAAGATTTGCCACAAGCTGATGCTGAAGCTGAAACTCCAGTACTTTGGCCACCTGATGCGAAGAGCTGACTCATTTGGAAAGACCGTGATGCTGGGAAAGATTGAGGGCAGGAGGAGAAGGGGATGACAGAGGATGAGACGGTTGGATGGCATCACCGACTGACTCAATGGACATGGGTTTGAGTAAACTCTGGGAGTTGGTGATGGACAGGGAGGCCTGGTGTGCTCTGGTTCATGGAGTCACAAAGAGTCGGACACGACTGAGCAACTGAATTGAACTGAACTGATCATTGTTTAGTCCAGGTGGTAGGGGGTTTGTTATACAATTTTGTCTCCTCTTGCATACATTTGAAATTTCCCATGAAAAATTTTGGTTTAAGTAGGTGTAAATGAGAATGCATTTGGAACAAAGTCACTGAAGCCAAGGTGGGCAATTGGCTTTGTATACCATTTTATGTTTCTGGTAAATTTAGAATAGACTGTCTTTATTTCCAATAGATCTTATTTGTGGTTTAGTTAGCGTGTACGTGTGTGTGTGTGTGTGTGAGAGAGAGAGAGAGAGAGAGAGAGAGAGAGAGAGGAAGAATATGTGTTAGTGTATGTTTAAGACAGATTTTTCTGTTAGTGTACTTCTCTGCATTAAACTAACTCACAAAGTATGAAGTTGTTTGTTTATTGGCCCTCATAGGACCTTTGGATTACCAACAGAATTGATTTGGAAGAAGTGAAAATTTTCTCACACTTTTTATGAATGCCATATATTCTTGCAAATTTTATTTGGACATTGATTTAGATATATCAGCTGAAAGAGAAAATTGAGAGTGGAATTTTTTTCCAGATTTAACATTGAGATTGTTCAATTAGTAATTTTTAAGCATGTTATTTTAATAACTTAGAAGGATCCAAAGTTATATAGAATTATGTAAAGGAACAAAAAATCTGTCTTCTCTAAACAATTTTTTTTTTGCTTTGGAGCACTCATAATGCTTTAGAAAGACAGATAATATCATTTATTTAATGATACCTAATGACATTATGCATGATCATGTTAACTTGTATTCTATTCTTCCAACAGATTAATATTAAAATCGGAAGTTTGTATCTTTTGCTGGATATTGGAGATTTAATGTAATGGCAACAGAATTTATAAAGAGTTGCTGCAGAGGATGTTTCTATGGTGGAACAGAAAAACACAACTGTGAGTTTGCTTCTTTTTGACTTCAGCATTTATTTAATGCCTTTATTTGTGGCATTTTGTGATATAAATGTAAATGAGACATATTTTTTAACTTCATGAGGGGGTCAGAAACATAAATGTGAGGCACACTAGCTAGGTATGAAAGTACCTTGGAGCATAGGGGAGAGAAAGATGAGTTCAACATAGGAGACACTCTAGAACATTACCACAAGAAGATGGCCTGTGGTACGGAAGTTTGAAGTGGATTTTAGCAAGCCAAGTGGGAAGAAGGAAGTAAGAGAAAGTGAGGATTAGACATGCTGTTATGGTGGATGAAATAGTGTGAGCAAAAGTAGGAAGAGAAGTATTTGGGGAATAACATACTCTGGCAAATGTTTTAACTTAAATATAGACAGTTTCCAGTTTATGAACAATGCTTTAAAACATGTCTTCCACGGATGAATGAGTGACCAATAGAGAAGAAACCTGTAACTTTATCAAGAGCCACACTTATCAAGGACTCCTGGAGATTTCCCTTGCTATTGCATGGGTTTTCTCAGCCCTTCAAGGTTATGACTGGAACTTTATTTTTCTTGGTTCTTTCTTATATTTCTTAGTCTAAAGCATAGATAGCTTCCTACTATATTTGAATATGAAGGCTTCTTTTTCATAATAAAATATTTCATAAATTCCAACAGAGTAGTAGTTGTGCTTTCATTCTGTCTATAGACAGTATTAATTATACATAAAGATTAGCTCTAGATGTTTCTTACTTCCTCATCCTAAGTCACACAGCCTAGGAATCACATATCTTTCAAGGTAATAAACAAAAGAGGTCACAGAAGCTAGCACAGAGGAGTTGATATTATACTAGGGTCAAAGTAAATTTTATTTTGTGGTTTAGTAAAGATTATTTTTGTAGACATGGAGACCTTTAGCTTCTTTTCAAAGTAGCTTTTGGTATTTAAGGCTGAAATTAACCATTAGTATTAACAATAAGAATTGTTTTGTTGACAGTATTTTATTTAAATGACTAGATGAATATTTATTTGAAAGCACTGTGAAATTAACTACAAAATTAACCTGTTTTCCGTCTATGAACTCTTTTGTGGAAATGAGATTCTTTAGAAACTGCTTTTACCATTATGATAAGTTAATACACTTTGGTAGTATATTAACTTCTCAAATATTGGCTAGGCAGAATTAATGTAGATTCCAGAGTGCTTGATAAGACCTAAAAGTAGTTTATGTGTCAACAGTTTCTTTTAAAATGGTTAAATAAGTACCAAAGCATATTAGGTTTAGATTATTTTATGCATAAATCTCCATGCATATTTGTAATTTTTTCTTTTCTTTTCTCTTCTTTTCTATGCAGTATCTGTGGAAAGAGACTTTAAAGCAGCAGTATCACATAGTCAAAATACTACTATCTCTATACCCCCATTGACTTCTGTTTCTGTAAAGCCTCAGGTTGGCTGTACTGAGGATTATTTACTTTCCAAGTTACCATCTGATGGCAAAGAAGTACCATTTGTGGTGCCCAGGTTTAAGTTATCTTATATTCAGCCCAGGATGCAAGGAACTCCTTCACAGTTGGAAGAACTAGAAGGTAAACAATCAAATGGCAGGATTTAAAAATCAACATGCAGCATTTAAATGTTGTTATTGCTGTTATTTAATTTGCTCTTTTATATATATATAAAGATATAAAATATCTTTGTGTACAAATTTGACATTTCATTTTTTAAAATGTCTTGCTTCTTCTATAGAGGAATTCAGTGCACAGTGTTTTTGAAAAGTCCCATTATGATATCTGACACATTTGTGTGTAGAATTGGCCTTTTTTTAGGGCTTTGCAGGTGGCACTAGTGGTAAAGAACCCACCTGACAATGCAGGAGATGGGGTTTGATCCTTGGGTCGGGAAGATCCTCTGGAGGAGGGTATGACAACCCACTCTAGTATTCTTATTTAAAGGAGTAATATAATTTTAATATGTCAGTTAATCCTTCACACATTTAGAAAGAAAAAATAGAGAAATTATTCTCGTTTTGGTCAATAATATAGGAAATATTATGTTCTAAATTTTAGTGTAAAGAGAAATGAGGAAGCAATGAAGTAGTGTTCCTCCCTTCCCTTCTTTTTCGTTATTATACTTCTCAGTCTAAAAACACTTCCCAATCTAAACAGCCACTTGAATGAGGTAGATTCATTGGTTGAATTTTGGCTGATATTCTAGAGGCCAATGGACTAAGGAAGATAAAAGGAAGCAACATGTAACTTGTATTTTAGAAATAGTTTGTTTTAGTTCATTGAAACAGTCACAATGGTTTATTTCCCTAAAAATTTTATTATGGAAATTTTCAAACATGCAGAATAATTGAAAGAACTTAATGGTGAATGCCTGTATATCTACCATATAGATTCTGTCATTAACACTTTTACTATATATACTTTATCACATATCTATCTACCCATTTCCTTAACCATTAGTAATTCTTTTGAGGGTAGGGGGCGAATGCATTTCAGAGTAAATTGTAGACATCAGTACACTTCTCTCTAAATATTTAAGTATATATATATCATTTACTAGAGTTCAGTTATTTATAGTTTCCTTCTTTTGACATAAACTTTAAACAGAATTAACTGCCCACGTTGTAAGTGTATGTTTGTTGAGTTTTGACAAATGTGTATACCAATGTGATCCAACCTCCTGTCAAGATCTATAGTATTTCTCTAAGTACTTTTTCTGCCCCATCCTTTCTCTCTCCTTACGGAATACCAATTACACGTATGTTGGACCGTGTGATATTGTCTTATTTGTCTATGAAGCTTCTTTTTTTCCCCAATTTTTTTCCTCCTCTCTATTTTTTTTTTTAATGTAAAACATTTAATTTGTTGTTCTTTTGGGGCAATTTGATGCATCATCAGTGTATTACAACTGAACCACTAATCTTATAGTTTCATCAACATTAGCTGGTTTGCTTTCATGACACTGCTGAGCAATCAGCTGTTTCTGCAGAGGTTCAAGTGAAAAGCCTTTTAAGAAGTGTGCAAGTTCCTTTTGTATATCTCCAAAAGGTTTACTCACTCTATTAGCTTTTCATCATTCACAGTATTTATCTTGTTAAGATTAGTGGTAGCTGGTTTTGCTTTATTTTTAACCTTAAAGCTTTTTTGGCTGGCTATTTGGAATGTTCCTGGACTTCTGCCCTCTTAGTTTGTTCTTGGCCATCGTCTCTGATAGCCTCGTGCAGCTGTTCAAGTTCCAGGTGACGCCATATGCACGCATCTCCTCTGTATTCTTAAGGTTTGGTAATATTGACCTATTTTCAAGTTCACTGTCTCTCCTCCATTATTTCCTTTCAGCCATTAAGCCCGTCCAGTGAGTTTTTAATTTTAGATATATTTTTCCGTTGTAATATTTACATTTGATTCTTCTTTTCATAGTTTCTATTTTTCTGTGGTTTCTGCCCCCATCCCCAGTAATCATGAACCTATTTTCTTTTATTTCTTTGAGTTTTAACATCTTTGTGTACTATTCTAACATCTGGGTCTTCCAGATTTGAATTCTGTGGATTGTCCTTTTTTGAGAATGAGTCCCATTTCTTTGTATGTGGAGTGATTTTGGATTGTATTCTGGACATTGGATGTCATGTTGTGGAGACTCTGGAATCTGTTATATTACTCTTGACAGTTTTTTTTTCCCCCTTCCTTCCCTTCCTCCTTTCGTCCTTTCCTTCCTCCTTCCTTAACTTCAGCAGTTAATTAACCTGGTTGTACTGTGTGGCAGATTCTGTGCCTTTGGTGGCAGCTGCTATCCGAGCTTAGTACTTTTTTTTTTTTTTTTTAATCCTTATTGGGAGCCTGTATCACACATGTGTGGTTCAGGGATCAGCCAGATATTTGAGCAGACTTTTAGTCACAGAATTTGGGGTTTTCTCCTCTTCAAGATTTCCACCTTATTTCTAGCAGCTGTGGTTGCTCTATACTCTGCTCTATGTTCTTCAGGCCAGAAACACTGGATTTTCTACTGGAATTTTATCTGCCCTCCCCCCACCCCCCAATACAGTGCCAATTTTGGCCTGCCCAAAGGCTAAAAGTCATTAAAAACGGGTGTCCATTCCCCTTTGTCCTAAAGTGCTGTTTAGAATCCTTACTACTTTTTTTTTTCACACTCTAGTGCCTTCAGGGTATTTTGTTTGTTGTTTTGATTGGTTATTATAGTTATCTAGAGGAGAGTTGGACTTCCCAGGTGGTGGTAGTGGTCAAGAACCTGCCTGCCTAATCCAGGTGACCTAAGAGATGCAGGTTTAATCCCTAGGTTGAGAAAATCCCCTGGAGGAGGGCATAGCAACCCACTCCAGTATTCTTGCCTGGAGAATCCCATGGACAGAGGAACCTGGAGGACTGCAGTCCATACGGTCACAAAGATTTGGACATGACTGAAGCGACTTAAGGTCTGATGCTGTAAAGAGCAATATTGCATAGGAAACTGGAATGTTAGGTCCATGAATCGAGGCAAATTGGAAGTAGTCAAACAGGAGATGGCAAGAGTGAACGTCGACATTCTAGGAATCAGCGAACTAAAATGGACTGGAATGGGTGAATTTAACTCAGATGACCATTATATCTACTACTGTGGGCAGGAATCCCTTAGAAGAAATGGGGTAGCCATCATGGTCAACTAAAGAGTCTGAAATGCAGTACTTGGATGTGATCTCCAAAACGACAGAATGATCTCTGTTCGTTTCTAAGGCAAACCATTCAATATCACAGTAATCCAAGCCTATGCCCCAACCAGTAATGCTGAAGAAGCTGAAGTTGAATGGTTCTATGAAGACCTACAAGACCTTTTAGAACTAACACCCAAAAGAGATGTCCTTTTCATTATAGGGAACTGGAATGCAAAAGTAGGAAGTCAAGAAACACCTGGAGTAACAGGCAAATTTGGCCTTGGAATATGGAATGAAGCAGGGCAAAGGCTAATAGAGTTTTGCCAAGAGAACACACTGGTCATAGCAAACACCCTCTTCCAACAACACAAGAGAAGACTCTACACATGGACATCACCAGATGGTCAACACCGAAATCAGATTAATTATATTCTTTGTAGCCAAAGATGGAGAAGCTCTATACAGTCAGAAAAAACAAGACTGGGAGCTGACTGACTCAGATCGTGAACTCCTTAGTGCCAGATTCAGACTTAAATTGAAGAAAGTAGGGAAAACCACTAGACCATTCAGGTATGACCTATATCAAATCCCTTATGATTATACAGTGGAAGTTAGAAATAGATTTAAGGGATTAGATCTGATAGATAGAGTGCCTGATGAACTATGGACGGAGGTTCATGATACTGTATAGGAGACAGGGATCAAGACCATCCCCATGGAAAAGAAATGCAAAAAAGCAAACTGGCTGTCTGGGAAGGCCTTACAAATAGCTTTGAAAAGAAGAGAAGTGAAAAGCATAGGAGAAAAGGAATGATAGAAGCATCTGAATGCAGAGTTCCAAAGAATAGCAAGGAGAGATAAGAAAGCCTTCCTCAGTGATCAGTGCAAAGAAATAGAGGAAAACAAGAGAATGGGAAAGACTAGAGATCTCTTCAAGAAAATTAGAGATACCAAGGGAACATTTTATGCTAAGATGGGGTTGATAAAGGACAGAAATGGTATGGACCTAACAGAAGCAGAAGCTATTAAGAAAAGGTGGCAAGAATACAAAGAAGAACTGTACAAAAAAGATCTTCATGACCCAGATAATCATGATGGTGTGATCATTCACCTAGAGCCAGACATCCTGGAATGTGAAGTCAAGTGGGCCTTAGAAAGTATCACTATGAACAAAGCTAGTGGAGGTGATGGAATTCCAGTTGAGCTATTCCAAATCCTGAAAGATGATGCTGTGAAAGTGCTGCACTCAATATGCCAGCAAATTTGGAAAACTCAGCAGTGGCCATAGGACTGGAAAAGGTCAGTTTTCATTCCAATCCCAAAGAAAGGCAATGCCAAACAATGCTCAAACTACTGCACAATTGCACTCATCTCACACGCTAGTAAAGTAATGCTCAAAATTCTCCAAGCCAGGTTTCAGCAATATGTGAACCGTGAACTTTCAAATGTTGAAGCTGATTTTAGAAAAGGCAGAGGAACCAGAGATCAAATTGCCAACATCCGCTGGATTATGGAAAAAGCAAGAGAGTTCTAGAAAAACATCTATTTCTGCTTTATTGCCTGTGCCAAAGCCTTTGACTGTGTGGATCACAATAAACTATTGAAAATTCTGCAAGAGATGGGAATACCAGACCACCTGACCTGCCTCTTGAGAAACCTATATGCAGGTCAGGAAGCAACAGTTAGAACTGGACGTGGAACAACAGACTGGTTCCAAACAGGAAAAGAAATACATCAAGGCTGTATATTGTCATCCTGCTTATTTAACTTATATGCAGAGTACATCATGAGAAATGCTGGACTGGAAGAAGCACAAGCTGGAATCAAGATTGCCGGGAGAAATATCAATAACCTCAGATATGCAGGTGACACCACCCTTATGGCAGAAAGTGAAGAGGAACTAAAAAGCCTCTTGATGAAGGTGAAAGAGGAGAGTGAAAAAGTTGGCTTAAAGCTCAACATTCAGAAAACTAAGATCATGGCATCCGATCCCATCACTTCATGGGAAATAGATGGGGAAACAGTGGAAACAGTGTCAGACTTTATTTTTCTGGGCTCCAAAATCACTGCAGATGGTGATTGCAGCCATGAAATTAAAAGACACTTACTCCTTGGAAGGAAAGTTATGACCAACCTAGATAGCATATTCAAAAGCAAAGACATTACTTTGCCAACAAAGGTTTGTCTAGTCAAGGCTATGGTTTTTTCAGTGGTCATGTATGGATGTGAAAATTGGACTGTGAAGAAAGCTGAGCACCGAAGAAATGATGCTTTTGAACTGTGGTGTTGGAGAAGACTCTTGAGAGTCCCTTGGACTGCAAGGAGATCCAACCAGTCCATTCTAAAGGAGATCAGTCCTGGGTGTTCATTGGAAGGACTCATGCTAAAGCTGAAACTCCAATACTTTGGCCACCTCATGCGAAGAGTTGACTCATTGGAAAAGACTCTGATGCTGGGAGGGATTGGGGGCAGGAGGAGAAGGGGACAACAGAGGATGAGATGGCTGGATGGCCAACTCGATGGGCATGAGTTTGGGTGAAATCCAGGAGTTGCTGATGGACTGGGAGGCCTGGCGTGCTGCGATTCATGGGGTTGCAAAGAGTCGGACATGACTGAGCAGCTGAACTGAACTGAACTGAAGCGACTTAACACTGCGCATGCACAGGAGAGTTGGGTCTGGCAGAAGTGATAATTTTTTTTAAAGAAGCAAGGAAAGATGAACCCTGAGCCTGGCTTAGCACATATCAGCTTTGATACCCTGCTTTGCACATATCAGCATTGTCTCTCCAAAACAACCTAAAAGTTCTGATTTACAATATACCCTGATCAGTTGATCTTTCTCTTGTACTTGTTAACAGCATTGGGAGTAAACCATATAAATGGCCTTGTAATCTGTTTTATTCATATCATATATCATGAAATTTTTAATGGCTCAATAGTAAAGGATAAATCATATGAAAGTACTATAAAATTTATTTAATAAATTCTCTATTCTTAGACATTAGGGTATTTTATGTATTATTTTCATTATCAGAAGCTAAGTGAGAAATACCTACCTGACAGTATGTGGTAGTTTTTCTTTTGTCTTTTTTTTTTTTTCATTGTATTGCTAGAAAAAATTACTTTCCAGTTGGATGAGTGAGAAATTGGTTTACACTGAAATTATAGGCTCAATGAAGATGTGATAAATCCACCTGATTTTTAGCATATTGGAAATAAAATTATTTAATGAGTCAATAAAGCACTTTTGGTGCCTAATTATAGAAATCAAATATGTGTCTCTTATATGTATGTATGATTGTGTGAGTGCTGGGCTGATACAGAGATTTTGAGAAGATAGGGTGGACCACTATCAATAATGACTAAAATCATGTTTCAGATATTTGACATTTGTTACATTGCATTATGTACTTGCTGTTGGATCTGATTTTAACTGCAGCTTACTGCTTGGATAATAGAGATTGATTATTAATATTTTACTATATTTGCTTTATGACATGTCTATCCATTAAGAGAATGCATTTGAATAAATCCTGAAATTTTTAATTGGGCTTTTGAGAGGTATAAGCAGTTGTGCTACTTTACATTTAGTTCTATAGCACTGTGGTTCTGTAAATTGAGTTATTAATCTTGAAACTTTAAATATAATATCTTTTTAAGAGGAAAATTGGAATTCTTTATTGACTTACTTATAAAGGAAAAATGAAATAAGAATATTCATTTTTAGGGATAGCGTATAAAGGTAGAGAGTCATCTTTATGCTACTCCTGTTGACAGTGCTGTTCTTGTTACCATAAACAGACTTTTGTAGTAGTGTTTATATGCTGAATGATTTAACTGTTGGCCTATACGGTTTACAGGCTTCTTATAAGGCTCTCTGAGATCACACCTCCCTCTTGGCACCCCTCTGCCTATGTACAGGGCTTGGATTGTGCATATAGTTATTTGAACCAGAGTACAAGGATAAGATCTCACTTTAAAACCAAATATGTTATTTTTCTTTTCTGAACTCAGTGTGAAGCCACCTGTTTTATTGTTCAGCTTAATTCAGAAAATATTTGTTTGTACTGTGGTTTCCATTTTAGAAAATAATTAAAAGATGGTGATGATTTAAACATTTAAAAATTTTATGTCTATTAATTCTAATGTAAGTCTTAACTTTGAAAGGAATGTGGTCTATTGTTTTACACTTTTAAAATTGTCAGATGTACATAGACAAAAGGAACAAAACAAATTATTTGTGATTTATTATAAAGTAAAATAGATATATGTAAAATATAAAAGTAAAATGGATGTATGGTCACCACTCAAGTAAAGAAAGAGAGTATTACCAGCAAAGCAAAAGCTTCCATCTTCCCCCTTTTCAGTCACTCCAGTTATTACAATCATATTTTCTTGCTGATTTTACTTTTTTAACACCTAAGCACATATCCCTAAATATTGTGGCTTAGTTTTTTCTGTTTCTGACCTTTATATAAGTGAAATTACATATTGTATATATATTCTTTTGTTATAGGTTAGTAAGTTTTTTTCCCCCTTTGCCTTGGGTACACCAGTTGTTAGCTAATAATTCCAAGAAAAGGATGTTGTAAAATTTTAGAAATACTTGCTTTCAGGATCTGCCAGAGCATCATTTGGAGACAGAAAGGCAGAACTTTCCAGTTCAGCCCAGCAGGGACCCAGCTATGATGTATATAATCCATTCTACAAGTACCAGCACGTGTCACCTGATTTGAGCCGGCGCTTTCCTCCTCGTTCTGAAGCAACAAGACTATATGGATCGGGTATAAAAAAAAATTTTGTTTTTCCTCTTTGTCTTTTCTCTTGAACAAATGTAGAAATCAAATTAAATCTAAGATTCTGGAAGAAATGATTAATCTTATAATGAAAAACAATTTAATGAATGAAATGAAATGAAAAACAATTTAAAAATAAAGAGAAAAGCTGGCTTCAGAATTGATCTGATTAAGTCACATCATAACTTCTCTATGGTTTATATCTCATGTAAAAATTGAAAGATTAATGAGTTCTGTATATTGTTAGTTCTAAGTTCCGTTTTGTTTGTCCTATTTTTAAAGAAATATTTAGATTTTATACATATTTTATATACCATCTATCCATTCATATCTACAACAAGAATTTACTAACTGTATTTATTTTCTGTTCTACTCAGTGAAAGTGAGAAATTTAGAAACTAATGATGAGATTAGAAATGTAAACAAAAAAAAAAATAGAAAATGCCTAAGTGATTACCAAACTTTTTTAGTTTACTATTTGAGACTGTATCAATTATGGACTATCTTGTACATATCTGACCCACAAAATTTTCACTGATTTTTAAAAAAATATATGTAGCTCTCTCAACCACTAAATTCAGGGTGAGGTACTGAAAATAAAGTAGAAGTACTTATTTAAATATTTATTTCAGCACTGTGCTAGGCTATACAATTATTATTCAGAGTTTCATTCTTCAAGGATCTTATAGTTTAGAAAGGATACTAGAAATACAGACTAGAAATATAACAGTACATGGAATTCAATATTGATATTTTTAATATAATAAGTGCTCATTAAATAGTTGAATTGCTGTTAGAACAGATGACTTACATCCTCTTAGATTATTCTTCTGGATGAAGAATCAGATGATGTAAGCAAAAAGAACGAATTTTTCATGGTTGATATTTGATGTGGTTGTAGAAATGTGTTGTTTGATTTGTGTTGGTTCCTGTTTCAAACAAAAGTGAAATAATTGAAAAACAACTTTTTAAACTTCATTGGAAGGCTTTGTCTCTTAAGTAGATTTTCATATATTATGCTTGCCTGGTGGCTCAGCGTTAAGGAATCTGTCTGCATGCAGGAGATGTGGGTTCAGTTCTATCCCTGGGTTGGGAAGATCCCCTTGGAGAAGGAAGTAGCAATCCACTCCAGTATTCTTGCCTGGGAAATCCCATGGACAGAGGAGCCTTGGCGGGCTACGATCCATGGCGTTGCAGGAGTCAGACATGACCTAGCAACTAAACCATCACATGTTTATGCTATTTCTCCTATAGAATTTAGTTCATGGTAATTAAGTAGACTTCTAGTGTTTCTTCTTCTTTACTATAAAAATAAGTAATTTTCTCATGTCCCTTTGTAGTTTGTGACTTAAGGACCAATAGACTTCCCAGTTCCCCTGGGCTAAGCAAGTCTATGTTTGATCTTACAAGTTCATCTCAGCGGTTCATTCAGGTAAATAATTTATGTGAATTTAATTATAAGCAATAATTTATTTTCATGCTAAAATTCAGATATGTTTCATTAGGAACAACATGTTATGTATCTTTTGTAGACATTTCTATTCTAATATCTAAAGAATAAACACTTGGCATTTCCCATGTGTATTATTTCAGGAAGCTTCCAGCTGAATACTAAAAGAGTAGTTTTTCTCTCTTTTTTTTAAAAAATGAATTTTACTTTCTTATGGTATGCACTGAGGCGGTCTTAAGGCAGTTGGAATTTAAAATGGTATACTTAAAAATGCTTATTGATTTAATTTTCCTTGTTGAATATAACTACCTGGTTAGTAAATATTAGTATTTCTGTTGAGATATAGAACTTTATTAATATTAACACAGTATTCTATTTTTGAAGTAGAATTGAGAATTTTGAAAATACATACTTGTGGGCCTTTTTCCGTGTGAATGTATGTGCATATGTTAAAATGGAAATAGATTCTTAATCATCCTCAATTGAGTTAATTTTTTGTAGAATTAGTTCTTTATAGCACCATTTTTTTTTAATGTGCATCAGAATTGTTAGAAGAACTTGTTAAAATACAGATTGCCAGCCCTCACCACCAGAATTTTTTATTCAATAGCTCTGCACTGGGGCCTGAATTTGTATTTCTACCAGGTTCCCAGGTGATGCTGATAGTGCTGGCCCAGGGGACTGTGCATTGCTAACTACTGCTTTATAGGTTTTTTGGTAATAGGGCACTTCCAAATATTAATATATTCTGACTTAGTACTTCCAAGTAGGAAATATAAACAGTAATCTCTTCCTCTTTATTACAAAACCAAACCAAAAACAGCAAAGCCTTTGCCATGTATTACCTAGTAAGAGATTTAAGATTTTCCTGATTAACACACATAAAGAAAACTTTTTCCCTCTCTCCTGTCTAAAAGTGGAAAATTGTGAGCAGTAACACTGTCAGAATGGTTAGCACTCAGTTTGATACTAGAGTGGGTGCTAAGGCATACGTTTCAGAATCCTTAACATCTGATATGTAACATCTGACTAAAAATGAATTTTATCTGTAGAGACATGATTCATTGTCCAGTGTGCCTAGTAGTTCTTCTTCGAGGAAAAATTCTCAGGGGAGTAACAGAAGCCTGGGTAAGGAATAAATCATTCTACTTTATATTCTTAAGGGAATTATTTCTTCCCAATACTAATTTGAATATATTTATGATAAGGTTTTAAGAAAAGTTTAGATGATTTTATCCATATTGGCAGTGTTATCTGCATATGAATACTCAGATCAGAGGATGTATTTTTCAATGTTCAGGCATAAAGGCATTTTTAAAATTAAATATCTTTTGTTTGTTTTAAAGTATATTAGGGAATTTCTAGAAGCATTCAGTATTAAAACCGTATCAATGTTATTTGGGAAAGGTTTTCTTAGTTTTAACTTAAATTCTTTGGGTTATAATTTGGTTTAGTTTTTAAGCCAGTTATTTTTTTATGGTATGTCTTCTACCAGCACTTCAGTAAAGGCATTGAAGTTAAATGCCTTTAAACTTAATAAACTGACAACTTTAAAAAATAATTATAGCATTTTTCAGTTGTGCTCTTAAAATTGGATTGTATCAAAGTTCAATTGGGCTTCCCAGATAGAGCGGTAGTAAAGAATCTGCTTGCCAGAGCAGGAGATGCAGGAGAGGCAGGTTTGATCCCTGAGTCAGGAAGATCCCCTGGAGGAGGGAATGGCAACCCACTCCAGTATTCTTGGCTGGAAATGTCATGAACAGAAGAGCCTGGAGGGGTCCCAAAGAGTTGGACAGGACTGGGTGACTGAGCACAGTAAAAAGCTCAGTTGGGTTGGAAGGATTGCATAGTAATTGAAACCTCTTTGTCCATTTACAATTCAGACACAATTACTCTATCAGGAGATGAAAGAGACTGGGGGAGATTAAATGTGAAAGTGTTTTATAATTCTTCAGTAGAGCAGATCTGGATCACAGTTTTACAGGTAAGTTAATATAGCTAATACCAACTTTTCTTACAAAATTGAATAATAGGGGTGTAAACTATAAGCATCTACTGTTGCTATCTTCAGAAGAATGGGTCAATATCTTCTTTGGAATTTAGGGTTCTATAGTATTTTGCAGAAAATAGTATTTAATAAAGAATCTAAAGAAAATCTTTAGATATGATTAAAACATGTTTTCCTCAAGAGGGATATTGATATGATGTGTAGAACATTAATTGTCAGATTATTTTAGTGGAGATGAAACAAAAGATCTCAGTAGATTAAAGTTTACTTTTATAGTTTTATTTGTCATTAACTCAAGAAACGTATCAAATATTTGAATTGTCAGAGTCCTTTGTAAAACTCAAACTATAATTTTTTTTTTAGTGCAGAGATTTAAGTTGGCCCTCTAGGTATGGAGATACTCCTACTATTTCTGTAAAAGGAATACTAACATTGCCCAAACCAGTGCATTTCAAATCTTCAGTCAAGGAAGGCTCTAATGTAAGTGTGTTTCAGTATCTTTTTATGTTTTCCTCATGTTTGTCACTTTAACCTATGTAAAGAATTAGAATACGAAAGTGTTTTATTTTGTGGAAACTACAAATTATGTATGCCTTGCTTTTTAAAAGAATTTTGAGCCTCAGAAATATTTGATATTTCATTGACCAATATAAGATGCATTTAAAAAGAAAATCTTAATCACTAAAATATTTAGGAATAATATCTGATGAGAAATATTTACTTTTCTTGTATGTAAGGAAAGTAAGTGTCTTAGTTTCATCCTCTTTCCCCCATCCCAATTGACTTTGATAAATAATTACATGATTGTAGTTAATTTCTTTTTTTTTTTTTTTAATTTTTTATTCCTTTATTTCTCATGTGTTCCCCATCCTGAACCCTCCTCCCTCCTCCCTCCCCATACCATCCCTCTGGGTCGTCCCAGTGCACCAGCCCCAAGCATCCAGCATCGTGCATTGAACCTGGACTGGCATCTCGTTTCATACATGACATTTCACATGTTTCAATGCCATTCTCCCAAATCTTCCCACCCTCTCCCTCTCCCACAGAGTCCATAAGCCTGTTCTATACATCAGTGTCTCTTTTGCTGTCTCGTATACAGGGTTATCGTTACCATCTTTCTAAATTCCATATATATGCGTTAGTATACTGTATTGGTGTTTTTCCTTCTGGCTTACTTCACTCTGTATAATAGGCTCCAGTTTCATCCACCTCATTAGAACTGATTCAAATGTATTCTTTTTAATGGCTGAGTAATACTCCATTGTGTATATGTACCACAGCTTTCTTATCCATTCATCTGCTGATGGACATCTAGGTTGCTTCCATGTCCTGGCTATTATAAACAGTGCTGCGATGAACATTGGGGTACACGTGTCTCTTTCCCTTCTGGTTTCCTCAGTGTGTATGCCCAGCAGTGGGATTGCTGGATCATAAGGCAGTTCTTTTTCCAGTTTTTTAAGGAATCTCCACACTGTTCTCCATAGTGGCTGTACTAGTTTGCATTCCCACCAACAGTGTAAGAGGGTTCCCTTTTCTCCACACCCTCTCCAGCATTTATTATTTGTAGACTTTTGGATCGCAGCCATTCTGACTGGTGTGAAATGGTATCTCATGGTGGTTTTGATTTGCATTTCTCTGATAATGAGTGATGTTGAGCATCTTTTCATGTGTTTGTTAGCCATCTGTATGTCTTCTTTGGAGAAATGTCTATTTAGATCTTTGGCCCATTTTTTGATTGGGTCATTTATTTTTCTGGAGTTGAGCTATAGGAGTTGCTTGTATATTTTTGAGATTAGTTGTTTGTCGGTTGCTTCATTTGCTATTATTTTCTCCCATTCTGAAGGCTGTCTTTTCACCTTGCTAATAGTTTCCTTTGATGTGCAGAAGCTTTTAAGTTTAATTAGGTCCCATTTGTTTATTTTTGCTTTTATTTCCAATATTCTGGGAGGTGGGTCATAGAGGATCCTGCTGTGATGTATGTCAGAGAGTGTTTTGCCTATGTTCTCCTCTAGGAGTTTTATAGTTTCTGGTCTTACGTTGAGATCTTTAATGCATTTTGAGTTTATTTTTGTATATGGTGTTGGAAAGTGTTCTAGTTTCATTCTTTTACAAGTGGTTAACCAGATTTCCCAGCACCACTTGTTAAAGAGATTGTCTTTAATCCATTGTATATTCTTGCCTCCTTTGTCAAAGATAAGGTGTCCATATGTGCGTGGATTTATCTCTGGGCTTTCTATTTTGTTCCATTGTTCTATATTTCTGTCTTTGTGCCAGTACCATACTGTCTTGATAACTGTGGCTTTGTAGTAGAGCCTGAAGTCAGGTAGGTTTTTAAATATTTTCCATGATCATAACTGGAAGACTTATAATCCTGAATTTGTTTTATAGATTCTAGATTTCAATTTAATTATATCTGTATTTCTGTCTTCTGATATGGATTAAAAGGTTACTGTTTTTCCATACAAATGAAACTTATCTTCTATAAGAATGTATCATTTAACAGTAAAGTAATTCATATGACTAATAAGTATGAAGAAATTTACACTCACTAGTATTCATAGATATACAAATTTAAATTACATATTGCTTTCTCTGTCTTTACGTTTTTTGCTTATTAAAATTAGGAAAGTTTTATGAGCACTCTAGCCTATAAAGTTATTTTGGCAATTATTTTGACAATATATATTAAAATTTTAAAATAAGATTATACAGTGAAATAAGTCAGAGAGATAAATATCATATGATATCACTCATATGTGGAGTCTAAAATATGTTACAAGTGTACTTACTTACAAAGCAGAAACAGACTCACAGACAGAAAACAAATTTATGATTACCAAAGGGAAAGTGGGTTGGGGAGGGATAAATTAGGAGTTTGGGGTTATCAGGCTCAGTGGTAAAGAATCTGCCTGCCAGTGCAGAAGACACAAGAGAGGCAGGTTTGATCCCTGGGTCGGGAAGATGCCCAGGAGGAGGAAATGGCAACCCACTCCAGTATTCCTGCCTGGAAAATTCCATGGACAGAGGAGTCTGGCAGGCTAAAGTCCATGAGTTTGCAAAAGAGTTGGACACGACTGAGCAACTAAACAACAACAACAGATAAAACACTATATATACAATAGATAAACAAGAAGGTCTTGTTGTATAGCATAGGGAACTATATTCAATATCCTATAATAAACCATAATGGAAAAGAATATGAAAAAGAATATATATATATAACTGAATCACTTTGCTGTACATCAGAAACTAACACAACATTGTAAATCAACTGTATCTCAATAAACAATTTTTTTAACGGAAAAAAACTTTCAAATATTTATAGGTTTTAACATAGTGTTTCTACTTGGATCACTTCATGGAAATAGAGATGCAAACAAAATATGTATAAAGTATTTCTGGCGGTTTTGTTCATAGGCTGAAAGCTGGAAACTATCTAAATGTTTGTCATAGGAGAATGATTGAGAAAACTCATGGTATACCATGTATATTAGTTTCTTATAATTGGTGTATTACAAACTAGGTAGCTTAGAACAAATATTTCTCTCTCACAGTTTTGGAGAAAGTCTGAAGTCAAAGTGCCAGCAATGTTGGTTGCTTCTCTGAAGGAGAATCTGATCCATCTCTAACATGCCTCTTTCCTAGCTTGTGGTGATGACCAGCAATCCCTGTCATTCCTGGGCTTCACTCTAATCATTGACTTTCATTTTCACCTAGCTACGTGACTTTCATCTCCATGTGTCTCTATATGCCACATGGCTATCTTCTTACAAGGATGCCTGTTATATTGGATTAGAGGTCCACCTATCCAGTGTAACCTTATCTTAACTTCACAAATTGCATTTTCAATGACCCTATTTTCAAATAAGGCCACATTCTGACTTACTGAAGGTTAGGACTTCAACATAACTTTTAGCAGGGGGACACAATTCGAACCATAACACCATGTGATAAAATATTAGGCAGCCATGAAAAAATAATGCTTAGGAAGAGTTTTTAAGGACATGGGAAAATGTTCTTAATAAGTGAAAAGGCAGTAACCAAAATTTATGTGTTATATTAGGATCTTACTTTATGAAAATATGCATTGTAGAAAGTCTGGATGGAAATAAATCTTAACTCTAATTTTAATCCTGACACTCACAGATGAATATTTCCCAAATTAAACTTTTTGACTTTCAAATAAAACTAAGCCAACTTGGGAAAAGTTAGGGGGAAATGTTTTCATATTAAAACTTGCGTGGAATATTTTAAAATTTATTATTTATCAAGTTGTTTAGGAGTCCTCTATTATGACAATGTAAACCAGCTCACTTACTTCATTTATAAGCTCATTGCATATGAATTTAAAAATTAAACATTTTATGTATACTGTGTTATTGATGTGATCTATGGTTTGAGACAGAAAGAAAAAGACAGCTCAGGTGGTTGGGAGACTCTCAGAAACACAATTCTGTACACAGATATAAGTGATTGTAATAAAAGTGAACACTTTGGCACAGTATCTAAAACATTGATGTTAGTTGCCCAGATATCTAAAGGCAAAAAAAATTCCCCTTCAAAAAGATGCACTAAAGATGGAAAGAAGGACATTTACAATCAAAAAACAGTCTAATGTCAAGAAGATGTTAGTTCACAGTAAGCCAAGGATTTAAAAAATAAAAAGAACATCTGAAAATAGTCTGCGCATGGAAAACACTTGCTGCCTGCAGTGGAAGATTATCAGAGAAGGTAGAACTTGAAACTCATATTTTGCTTTGTCTTCTCTGTCAAGGAGATCAATTTTCATTTTGGAAAGAGTAAAGATAAATTAACCCCCACATTAGATGGGAAAAGCATTAGACAGACTAGGTCCTTTAAGGAAGTAATTCAAGTCTCTAAATGTGAACAAGTTAGATTTTGCATACAGAGAGAGCTTGCATGAGAGTCTTGAAGTACTCTCATTAACTGTTGAAGAACTGTGGTGAACAGTAGGAATGATGCTCCAGAACCAAAGATGGAGAACAACCTCATATCTGAAAAGGGAAAAAGCTATATTCTGGTGTTAATACTGAAATTCCTAAGTAATTAGAAGGATTTGTGAAACTAAGACAAATAGTAGCTAGAATAAATTTTGGAAAAACAAGTCATGGCCATTCTCATTTTCATTTTAAAATATTTTTTTGTTATTATAAAAATATTAAATTTCCCTTTCCTAGATTATAAAATGTTATTTTTACTTATATTGTGTTGGCATATGACCCTTTTTAAAATATGCTATTTACATGTTTTATATTTTTATTTATTTTTATTTTAGAATATTGAATTTATGGAAACTTTTGTATTTTCTATTAAACTCCAAAGTCTACAAACTGTGAGACTTGTATTTAAGATTCAAACCCAAACTCCCAGAAAGAAAACCATTGGAGAATGCTCATTGTCACTCAGAACTCTTAGCACACAGGAGATGGATTACTCTCTGGACATATCACCACCTTCAAAAATTTCTGTAAGTGATATAATATGTAATGTCAAAGTATTTCACGTTTTTAGAATTATTTACTGGATGAATTTTTTTTTGGAGTATAATTTGAGCATGAGAATATACTGGAGGATTAGGAAGGCTCTCAAGCAATAACAACATAAATGTAACGTAAAAAAGTAATAATTACGTCATTATTTAACTTTTTTGAAATTGATAAAACGTTAACAGAGCTGCTTTTCTTTCTCCATTGAAAAGTCACAATAGGCTTACCTTCTCCTAATACCTGTTTTATTAATGTTTCATACTTAAAAATAATGGGCTTTCCCAGTGGCTCAGTGGTAAAGAATCCACGTGCAATGCAGGAAACACAGGTTTGTTTGATCCCTGGGTCAGGAAGCTCCACTAGAGGAGGGCATGGCAACCCACCAGTATTTTTGTATGGAGAATCCTGTGGACAGAGGAGCCTGGCAGGCTGAGGTCCATGGGGTTGCTTAGTTGGATACGACTGAAGTGACCAAGCACAGCAGGGCACTTCAACATAATAACCCTAAAAGTGAATACTTTTTAAAAATTATTTATTTTTTTGTTTTTTTTTTAGGTAGCTGTTAACATAGGGAAAGCAAGAAAGAATTATAAACTCCGAACTCAATGGGAGATTGCCTTGAAATAAGTTAGGAAAGTTTTAGTCATGAGTAGTTACTGTATCTATCCATAAATTGAGTAGAATGGAGGATCTTCCAGCTGTATATTTTTTGTGAAGGACATGATTGTCTATAGTGTTGATTGATTTTTGAGGCCCAATAGTTGCTTCTTTCAGTTAACCAGCTGAACACTCTTTAAGTTGTCTAGGAATTCCTAATGATTTAATTATGTAGTTTCTGTGTTAGGATAACATATATATAAATCAGTCATAACCCTTTTTAAGGTCAAACTTTCATGTGATTTTAAGTTTACTTAGGAGTCATATTTTACCTGTTTTCAAAAATATTTAAGGTGACTTGAAGTGGTTCTTAAGCTGGTTACACATTAGAATCACATGCGAAGCTGTTAAACATGTCTACACTTAAACCGTTAAATCAGAATTTGGGGAGGAGTGAGCCAGAGGCATTTGTAATTTTCACGTTACTCAGGTGATTTTCATGTGTAGCTTTGCTTAAGAACCACTGAATTGAAGTGAAATTAGGGATTAAAAGTAAAGAACGAACATTTACTATAATCAAGAATAGTTGAAAAATCTTGTTATTTCTGATCTTTTATTTTCTGTTTTCATACCAAATCTGTTTTCTTTACAGCATTTACTATAACTTAGGCTTCCCTGATAGCTCAGTAAAGAATCCACCTGCAATGCAGGACACCCTGGTTTGATTCCTGGGTTGGGAAGTTCCTCTGGAGAAAGGGATAGGCTACCCACTCCAGTACTCTAGCCTGGAGAATTCTGTGGACTGTATAGTCCATGGGGTTGCAAAGAGTCGGACACGACTGAGCAACTGTCACTTCACTTTCAGAATTATTTAAGTCACTATTTTAAAAAGAAAATAAGACCTGAGCTTCCATCTTTTTTCTTCATATTTTACTATACCCTTAGTAAGGGCCTGTCATATTCTTGGCATTGAACATTTGTATGTAGGTTGATAGGAAAGAATAAATGATGAATGAAAGCATGCTAAATTAGGTTACTATTTTCTGTTAAATAGCAAATTTGTTTTGAAACTGTGACAGGAGTTTATCACTTAACTGGATTAGTAGACAATAATTTGCAACCATATTTTACAGAAGGCACATATTACTATTTAAATGGATAATCAATAGATTAAACCTTTAAAGGCTGGTAGAGTATATCAGAAGATAACTCAGCAAATGTATTTTCTGGGGAATTGAGACATTATAATCTGAATCTGCCTTGGAGAATCAGGATGAATGATTATAGCACAGTTTCTACAATTACATTTTGCATATCAGAGATCTTTTATAAACATTTTGTATGCCATGTGCTAGGGATGCAAAGATAGATGGCTTGAAGGAAGGGCTTTTGGGCTATCTTTGATCAGTGTATTTATATTACTGTTCATATTATTGACTAAAAGCAAGAATAATATGCTTTGTTTCTTGTGTTGAAGAGGAAAATTGATATTCTAATTGTGACATTGAAAGAGACACACTTACATATCCATCCTTCACAGGGACATCATGAACAGCAGAACTTCCATGTAGGGCTATTAATTTCTTCACCACGAAGCTTTTGACCTTAACAAATAGTTGACAACTCAAATTTCTGTGTTGAATAGTGTGCAAGAGACAAGGTATCCCTGAAGAATTATTTAATATCTGATGTTTGAAGAAACTTCGCATACGACTAACTTGGTCCTAAGTGATTTAATGCTCACAACGAACTTAATGAGCTTGCTGCTCTTGTTACCCCTATTGTGGAGACCAAAACCCTGAAGCATTTGCCTGAGTTTATATAGCCTTTTCTTGGGGAAGAAGGATTTGAACGGAGGCATTCTGATTCCAGAGCCACCTGTCTTAATTTTACCACATTGATGAGAAAAAATCAATAAACAGTCTGTGGTAGAAACGAGTGTTGTTTGAGCCAAACTGAGGGCTATAGCCTGGAAGACAGCCTCTCAGATAACTGCTCAGGAGAAGCATGGTTTTCAGCACTGTTTTAACATCTTATCAGAATATAGAACGTCAAACAAGTCAGGGATACATTCCTTCAGGGTTTAGGAAAAAAAAAAAGAGCATGTGCACAGTAAGTCAGTATGGCCTTGGCTTGGCTCCTGGGAGGGGAGTCTTATCATTGAAGGAGGACCAGCAATGGCTTCCCAGGAAAGGAGGCATTTAATCTTTATTTTTAACATGGCTATTCTTTACTTGTGATCAGTGCACACTTGGCTTTAATAATTAAAGCAGATATACAATGTATACTTGATAGGCCAAAATGGGCTATTTTAATCAGTATAAAAGTCAAGTTAATTCATATATAAACTAGAATGACTTCTAATCATTCTATATACCTCAATATGTGAAAATATCTTTCATCAACACTGTATTGTCCCCTAAGAAGATACTCTCAAAAATCACCAGATAAGGGATTTCTCTAATTATGCTGAACTTTTCACTTTCAACAGTCATTCCAGGAAGGACAAAAAAGATTTTCTTTTCTTTAAAAAAATGATACATTATTCAGGAATGGAGATCATTAAAAATGCTTTTAATATATAGTTACTAATTGATTAGAATTTTAAGTTATTGGTTATTGTGATGTTGAAAACCACTTTGAATAGTTTTTCATGATCTGAATTAATATATTGGAGTATAAATTGAATTTGTGAAATAACCTTGGTAAGAAATGGTAAACCCACTGCTGAATGCTGCTCTGTTTTGTGAGAACTCTACCAGTGTGTAACTCTAAGAGAAGTTTTGCCATCTTTCAGTATTTTCATCTGTTATATTAAGGGTAGAAAACCATAATGAAAAAATGAATGAAAAAATGTTATCCTGGTTTCCTTTGTGTTTTGTAAATAATAACTTTTAAATGGATGGCAGCATTTGTTCTTTTAATCAGCAAAGGTATTTTATTTATGGCTATTGAATTAGTCCACCTAAAAAGATTAATCCATTCTTATTAAAAGCAAAAGCAATTTGCTTTTATTTATTAGAATTCAGCAATTATTGCCAAATAGACAACTTTTATCATCATTTTAGATTTTTCAAGAAGGAGTGACCTCAACAGTTGACTTTAAACTTTTAAGTGATTCACTTTGTATCTTTTGATTTCTTAAGGCATGAGCAATTTTGGCCATTTTGACCATTACAGAATATCATGTTTAGAAACTATCCAAGATTCAGTCAATAGCATGTACATAAAAAGGTTCTTTTTTTTCTGATCCATATGTCAGTTACTGGGGTAATTATCAAATATAAATCACTTGATGAAGTATCGGTCAGCTGTTCTGTAACTTTGTTGGAATCAACACTAGCCAAGACTTTTGTGTTTATCTATGCTGACCCTAGTGACATCTGTTAACATTATGTTCTTTCTTTAATCTTATATTTACTCTTTTCAACATGTGAACAGTAATGTTTTTGTGTTGGCTGACTTTATGTTTCTTCTATTTTTTACTCCAAGAACCCTGGAATCCATGTAAGTAAGTTCGCTTGTGTAAGGCAGATTACTCACTTTCTTCTGCTCTTAGTATTCAGCAATACTGAAGAGCACATTTTAGCTTCTCCCCCTTTCTAAATTTCCTTCATTTTATTATTTGTCTCAGACTTTATTTGACCTTTTCCTTATTATTTACTGGCTCATCACTTTCACTAGCTTCCTTCTTGCCAATTTTCGTCATCAGCTTACTTCCATTTAGCATAGTAATTCAACTTTTAATCAACAAATCTGTTCATTGTAGTAATCCTTTGTCTTCTGATTTTGGTAGCACTACCTCTGATTTCTACAACTGGAAAAACTAATGATGTGTTTCATATATAACATTTTTATCATATTTCATATATTCATATATCATATTATCATATTTCAGTCACTTGAAAAGATTATTCCCATGACTATGTTTAAGTCTTTTGAAAATGTGCTCTTGTGGTGTTTATTTCTCTGACATTTTCTCTACTTAAACTGCTTAGGAATTTAATTTTTTTTTAATTTGCATGTCTTTGGTCTCCCTGATTTTGAAGGTTCAGTATGTATGTGAAATTTACATTATCAGAATTTATGAAAGTCAGTAAGTACTTTATACTGACAGACTTCATGACATTTAGCATTCTCTTTTAACACTTAGCTTTGTATGACAGTAAAGAGCATGTGTTCATGCTGAGTCATTTCAGTCGTATCCAACTTTTTGTGACCTTATGGACTATAGCCTGCCAGGCTCCTCTATCCAGGGGATTCTCCAGGCAAGAATACTGGAGTGGGTTGCCATCCCTTCCTCCAGGGGATCTTCCAACCCAGGGATTGAACTCGTGTCTCTAGGTTGGCAGGCAGGTTCTTTACCACTAGCGCCACCTGGGAATGTCTAGCCTTAGCTCTTTGTTTTTGAATTTTGAAATATCCCCAAACTTTATTCTTAATTACCAAATAACACTTTTTTAATATGCAGGTTTGCCACGCAGAACTTGAACTAGGGACTTGTTTTCAAGCAGTGAATAGCAGAATTCAGTTACAAATTCTTGAGGCACAGTACCTTCCAAGTTCATCAACACCCCTAACTTTGAGTAAGTATGTCAAAGTGGTTTAAAGTGAAATCTTCAGAAAATATTTATAACAGATAGATTTTTCCTACATTTCTTACAGTGAAGATTATAATCTTAGTTATTTTTATTATTTAACTTATATACTTACCTTTCAACTTAAAATTACTTTATTGGATTTCAAATTTTAGCCATTGTGTTAACCCACTCCTCTCTTGATTCTTATCCAATTGTGACCTTCTTGCATTTGATGCTATTCTTTATTTATCTCATTAGTTAATATAGGTTGAGTGTCCAGAGGACTGTCAGGTATGTTTCACCAGCCTAGATGGTGTATCCTCTCTCTAGGTCTATGCCCTTTTTTGGATACTCTGCTAACTCAAAACTTAATTTTAAAAAACTAACTCACACCTTGAAAATCTTGAAAAAACACAAACCTTAAAACACTTTCTCACCTTGTGCCTTTGAGTATATTCAGAGTTTCTGACATTTTGGTTGTCTAGCCCTGGTTCACATGGCTACTCCTAGAGTGGGAGGTTTGAGGTCAGTCCTACCTAAAGGGCTAAGAGTGGGGGTAAAAGTGTTCCTTATTCCTACTAGAAGAAAAGAAAATATCTGGAGGTAGGCAGAAGCAATGATGTCTACTGTAACTACAAAGATTGAAAATTAATATAGTTGAGCACAATTCAAGAAACTAGGAAAACAACAGCAAACACAAAGGAAGTTAGAAATAGAAATTAAAGCTAAAGTTGGAGTTGATAAATATGGAGAAAACAAAAACCTCACAAAATTAATAAAACCAAAAGATTGTTCTTTTGGAAAGAATATTAAAATAGATAAACCTATAGAAGGCTGGATCAAGCAAAAAATAAAAGAAAACATGAACAAGGAAGAGGATATAATTTTAAATTCATAAGAGATTCAAAAATAAGATAACACCATTTATAATGATACCAGTTCATTTGAATAGCTATATAAAATAAATGATTTTCTAAGAAAAAAAATGTTGGAATTCACTCCAGAAGAGGGAAGAGTCTGAATAGAACAATACTGTAACTATGTAAAAGCACTTTAAGAACTGCCTCTAACAGAAACAGGGGCCAAGATGATTTTACTGGCAGATTCTACTAAACTTTCAAGGAACGTGTAATTCCTTTTCTATATGAGCTGTTCCACAGAACGAAAAAAAGATGGTTTATGAGGTTAGCATATTCTTGACATCAAAACGGAAAGGATAGCATACACAAAAAATAGCTATAGACTACCATTATTTATGTAGGTAAATGGAAAAATCATAAAATAAAAAATAAGTAAAGTCCAACTTGGCATTAAAAGAGTAAGTTAAATTACCAGGACCGTAAAAGGTTAAGTCTAGGAAACAAGGAAAAAACAGTGCAGTTTAATACATTAACATGTGTCTTCCTTTAATCAAAACGGCTAATGGTAATCAGGATTATCAGTGATCTCCATTTTATAAATATTGGTCAGCCTCAATTCTCACTTTGTGGCTGCCTCCTAAACTCTTCACTTTCTTGTTGTCTGGCAGCCCCATCTCTATACCATCACTTCTCGAATTAGTCAGACTGCACTTTCTGCTTGAGCTGTAAGCACTGTATGTCAGATTGGGGGGCAGCCTTAGATGAATGCTGTATAAACCCGAATTTTACTTAGTGTGCTTCCCATCTTTTAAGAGGTGACACCCCTATAGTTTCTTTCTGTTTCTGGTCTGTGTTTAGTGTCTTGAACAATTGTTTTTAATATTTTCCCCAGTTTATAATCATAATCTATGAGAAGTGGGTTTGTATAAGCTATTTTACCATTACTGGAAGCTCTACATCTCAAATTTACTTAAAGAATAGATTTTCTCTAGTGGGCAGGTGTTTAATTTCTGGAGTCTCAGCAAATAATTTTACTTATATAAATTGTGAAATAATTCCTTTAGCTCTCCAAGGAGTTGGCACTTCTCTTTTGTATAATCCTTTTCAGTGTGTACTCCTTTACTGCTGATTGTTATTTATGCCTACAATTCCAGTCTTTAATGGCAGTAGAGGAAGATTAGATTCATTTAGGTGACAGTAGTTATTTGTAAATTACAATAGTAATTGTAGTTTACTAGAGAAGTTTTCTCTTAATGGTAGTAACTCATCAGATCTTTAAAAGTACTTATTTTGTTATTTTATGACAAATGTATGGATTATATCTCTATATGACATTTAAAATTTTATTTATCAAAATTTCTTATTCTTTAGGTTTTTTTGTGAAAGTGGCAATGTTTAGCTCAGGAGAGTTGATTTATAAGAAGAAGACACGCTTACTGAAGGCCTCCAATGGAAGAGTAAAGTGGGGAGAGACTATGATTTTTCCACTTATACAGAGTGAAAAAGAAATTATTTTTCTCATTAAGCTTTATAGTCGAAGCTCTGTAGGAAGAAGACACTTTGTGGGACAGGTTAGTAGGCAGTTTTATCTCATATTCTTTCCTTGCACTTAAACAGTAGCATTTAAACAGTTGGTTAACAAAAAAATAGGTTAAAACTGAGGCTGAATAGAGTGAAATCAAAAGTTAAATTCAATGCAAAACTCAAAAAAACATTTACTGTAAAAAAAGTTTGCAGGAAGAAAATTTACTGCAAAAATCAAATATTGTCAGACTTTTGGCTTTAATACAAAAATAGTTTTAATTTCTGAGCAACCAGGATTTTTAAAATGAGTTTTTTTCCCTGAGTTTTTCAATACTCTCCTTGTGAAAGAGGAAACTTAAGTATTTGAATCAGATTTCTTAACGCTTGCTTTATTGTGTCATGTTCATTTTAATGGTTGTATGCTATTAGCTCCATTGTGGTAAAGCTGAATTCCTAGAAAACATTGATCTTAACAGTGGTTGTGATATTATTTAGTCAATATTGTTATCTGGATTAACCTATTTTAAAATTCTTGGCAATTTTTATAAGACTGCATAACACTTACTTACTTGCCAATCCTATGGAACTTGTTTCCTTTTGTAGTTCTTTTTTTCTCTTATTGGGTACATTGTATTAGGTGTATATTATTTTTTATCCTAATTACAATTGTTTGACTCACATTTAAATTCCAAAATCTGTATTATTAGTTTTAAAAGCTTCTGTTTGACAGCAAGATGTTGTTAGCGCTTTACATGAATCTTCAAATTATATGTGAATTTTCAAAGATTGATATTAACTGACTTCATATATTCTACCTAAAATGTTTGTGAAAAATATTACATTTTTGTTGTTCTCCATTTATTCTTATTTGGAAAAGAGTTTGAACTCAAGAATTAGTATAACTAGCATACTTTTCAAAGTCATGGGGCCTGTAAAGTTTTCCTGTATCATTAAGTCTCAACTACCATGTATGAAAGGAATAGGAGATTTACCTGACAATTTTCAGAATAATGTTTTTTGGTGATGCCGCTTTCTCAGTTGAGATTGTAGTTAAGAATAACTCTGGAAAGGTTCCTGTTGGTTATCTGTTCCCTCTGGCTCCTCTGGGAGCCTCAGGGAGCCACCCTGGTCAGGTAGCCACATGTGGAAACAAGATCTCCCACTCGTCTATTAGCCAAAGCACTTTCCTGTTATGTTTTATATATTGGGATTCTTTATATGATTTTATTTGAAGGAAAGTTCTTCAGACCAAGAAATTAAAAGAGAAAAGTTTGAAAAACAAACCTTTTGAAGTGACCTGCTCCAATTTATTTATTTAGAAGAATTAGAAACCGAGTTTCAAAGAAGTTAACTCCAAAGTAACATCATTTGTTAGTGCTATGGCTGAGTTGAGAATTCAAGTTTGTTTCCTTGTTCACCTTGCCTCCATGATACATAACATATAATGTGATAACTTATATTTGCATAATGCTTTACAGTTTTTCCAAGTTCACTCACATATGCTATCTAAAGTTACATAAGTGATAGGTTTATTGAAAGTTATGGATCAAGAATGATTTCATTTAGATTAGATTTATTAGATTTCAATTAAAATTACAGTTGTATTTAATATAAAGGTACTTAAAATACACATTCCTTACCAATCAATTTGCAGCTTCCCAGGTGGCGCTAGTGGTGAAAAAACTGCCTGCCAGTGCAGGAGATGTCAGAGATGCAGGTTCAGTCTCTGGGTCAGGAAGATCCCCTGGAGAAGGGCCTGGCAACCCACTCCAGCGTTCTTGCCTGGAGAATCCCATGGACAGAAGAGCCTGGTGGGCTACAATCCATAGGGTCGAAAAGAGTTGGATACGACTGAAGCAACTTAGCACACACCAATCAATTTAAATTATAATTAGTCTCAATTAGTATTTACAAAAATGTTTTTAAGTGGTTGGGATCAGTCTTAAGTTGAGCTTCTAGGTTAATTGCCTAAGAAAGGATACTAAAAACTGTTTTGGAGGAAATGATTCTGTAATATCTCACATTGAATTTTTAAATTGAATTGAGTGATATAAAATAGTCTTCAGTGACTAGATTAAGTGTTTTAAAATTTAAGTTTCAAAGAGACAAACTTTTGGAAAAATGGAAATATGTTTAGTTGAAAATAGGTAACCCAAACTTCCAATTGTCTTTCGTTAGTGAGAGTAATCAGTTGTATGAACTCAGTTACCATTATTGTGTTAAGTTAAATGACTATACTATTCCTTTACAGATTTGGATAAGTGAAGACAGTAATAACACTGAAGCAGTGAGCCAGTGGAAAGAGACAGTCACACATCCAGAAAAGGTTGTTGTTAAGTGGCACAAATTAAATCCATCTTGAAGACGCCGCACATTAATTTGGTGACGAACTTGGCATTCTTTTCGAGGACTTATGATTTTAATTTGCTACCAATTTAAAGAAACAAATCAGTACATTTATTTATGGAGGCCATATTACAGTAATATAATGGATCTAATAGAAAATTAAACTTGGTAAAAAATGGGATGAATTATATCAGATACCCAAAGTAAAGGAAATGTTTTAGACAGTAGGGCAACTAAATAAATTATAAAGTCAGTAGGAATATCAGTCATAGATAGTTACTGCTGTATAATAGTTATGAGTATTTTAAAGCTTTACATAGATATTAAAAATCCAATATATCAAGTCTCTGTTAGTACAAGTGGACATATAGAAGACTGCCACTGTTTCAGTGCTAGTCATTATTGATTATAGCTTAACTCTACTGTTTTAACTCCTTGCTACATATTTTCCCTCAGAAAGCAAAAATAAATTGAACCACTTCAACTCTTCTTATTTGGGGAAACTTTGTGGCCTATGTTTATCATTATTTACCCATAAGTTGTCACATTGCCGCTTTATAAGCTATTTATCTCTAAGAAATCTCAGACATAGAAAACTACATTTTGGCAAGAATAGAATAAATGAAAACACCATAAGGTTGAAGTTTAATTGGAAATTCAGTGTACACACATTTTTCTGTAAGGTTATCATCCATATAGCCCATCCTAATTAGCAGAATTAATTGAACTTAAATAACAAATTCAATATTTTATGATAATCACTTATTTGTTTTTAGTTTTTTAAATATAAATTACTTGTTCTATAATCCACAACATTAGAATATTTTCCTATGTTTTAAAACTGACCATACATGATAACATTATGTAGCAAATACATATTTTCTGTTACAGTTTTTCTCCGGTACTCACTACAACTCAATATGTAGGGATAATTTCAATTTAGTTGGTCAGACAAGCTGTGATCAAAAAAACACATTTGGAGAAATCAGTGATACCATTCCTGATCTTGGAAAATATGACTTTATTTTTGCTAATGGGTAGTCTAAGTGATTCATCTTCTATTTTTTTCTCTCTTACCTTGTCCCACACATGCCAACAGATAAATAGTGATATTTTAGGTCAGAAGTATACTTTGCTGTAATTTAAGCATGCCCTTTCTTTTTTTTTTTTTTTCTAATTCTTGTTCTGTATATCTCATTCAGTTCAGTTCAGTTCAGTCGCTCAGTTGTGTTCGACTCTTTGCAACCCCCTGGACTGCAGCACGCCAGGCCTCCCTGTCCATCACCAACTCCCAAACTCATGTCCATTGAGTAGGTGATGCCATCCAACCATCTCATCCTCTGTCGTCCCCTTCTCCTTCCACCTTCAATCTTTCCCAGCATCAGTTAAGATTTCCCAAATAAACACTAATTCCCCTTTTCCTGAGTACCACCTCCTCAAGCTACAAAACATGCATAGTTGACATGCCCTTTGCTTCTGCTTCTAGAGTTACGGTATACTGGAGGTGTTGACAGGTACTCTCTGACACTCTGCTTTTTGAAATAATTTTTTTTTAGATTTGTGAAAAATGGCATATTGGTGAGTACTCATGGACTTTCAAGAGAAATCACCTTGAGAGGAGGTGTTTTGAGTCTTTAAGACACATGGCAGTCATTTAAAACAATTAAAAAAAATAGACTTTATTTTTTTAGAGCAGTTTTAGATTCACAGCAAAATTGAGAGGAAGGTACAGAGAGTTCTCATATACCCTCTACCCCCACATTTACACAGCTTTCCTTGCTATCAACACCTTGCACTATAGTGGTATATTTCTTAAAATCACTGAACCTTCATTGACATATCATCACCCAAAGTCCATAGTTTATATTAGGGTTCACTCTTTATGTTGTACATTCTATGAGTTTGACAAATACACAAATGACATGTATCCACCACTCTAATTTCACGCAGAGTAGTGTCACTGCCCTAAAAATTCTCTGCAAATACAACCATTTGAATAGTTAAGAAAGAAGTAAATGTATCATTGTCTTTTAGATAAGTAACAGACTGTATTGTTTTTTAAAAATCTAGAATTTTATTTTAGCAATTTTTTTGTGTACTAGTAATGCTTTCAATTCCTAAATTTATTACAAGTAGTCATGTATTTAATGAAACTTCTAATTATTTTAATTATCAATATTTTGAATATGTGTGTAGTGTATAATTTGAAGGAAAGATACAACGTCTTGGTTTCTTGTGTGTCTTAGAATCCTAGGTAAATAAAAAAATTAAAAGAAAATCTTTGTATTTTAAGGACTTCAGTTAGAGAAGTGTTTGACCCAACTAAGATCCCAAATATTTTAATTAGTGTTTACTTAAGCCTTTTTCAAATAAAGTAGTACTGACTAGGAGATGTTCTTACTGTTTCCTTGAAGCTTTACCTAGAAATAGAAAAAGAAATACACTGTTGTATTAATAGCTACTCATGAGAAAAAACATTAGAAACTTGTAATAAAAATTTAAATACTATGCAAAAAATCACTTCTCTTTGTACTTACTTGGCATTTTTTACCTTTACCCACTTATAAATGAGAGGGAACTAAAATGATGCTGGGCAACCGAGAAAAGCAGGGAGAGTTCACATTGATAGCTAACAGCTTGCACAGTGCTAATCTCTAACAGTTCATTTATTTATAAGTTTTCAGGTTAATACAATTAAATAGCTGCAGTCCGTATTGAAATATAACTTCATTTTTTGGCTTTTGTTTGGTTTTCTATGATTATTTTTTTAGCAGAACTAGAGAACTTACCGCTGAAGTATATCAGTTCAGAGGGAACCAGTGGGATTTTAAACGTAAGTTATGTAGTCATGGTCTGAAAATAACCTAAACTGGTCTTTTGTTTGAATACAGTTATGTGAATTTCTCTGATACTAATGTACAAAAACTATATTTCCCAACAAAAATTTCCACTGTTTGTTTAATCAAATAATGGTTGGTTTATGAAGGATTTCAGAAATTTACAATAAATATCAACTTTTTATATTATGGCAGTAATGGATATTTCAAAAATATATATTTACTTTTGGTATTTGGTAGGTTACATTGAGGGAAGTTCCAGATAAAAGTCTGTATTTACATTAGTTGTGAGAATGTTTACAGTTGACCCTTGAACAACACAGGGATTAAGGGTATCCCAATGCAGTTGAAAATCTGAGTATAACTTTACATTTGTCCCTCTGTGGTTCTGAATTCATAGGTTCAACTAACCTTGCATTATGTTATACTGTGCATGTGTGTCAAGTCGTTTCAGTTGTGTCCGACTCTTTGTGACCCTAAGGACTGTAGTCTGCCAGACTTCTGTGTCCTTGGGATTCTCCAGGCAAGAATACTGAAGTGGGTTGCCATGCCCTCCTCCAGGGGATCTTCCTGACCCAGGGATCAAACCTGGTCTCTTTTATCTCCTGCATTAGCAGGTAGATCTTTACCACTAGCACCACCTGGGAAGCCCAGTTATCTGGTTAGTAAATATCAAAACTGGGACTTAGGTTCAGGAAAACCCCAGCAGTGTCAAGTCCAGGGGGAGAGAATTCTTCATTTCAGATTTAGTCTAAATAAACTGAACAATGTTTATCTTTTTAAAAATTTGGTGGAGTATCATTTTGGATATGGACAGTGGATACAGGGAGTTAAGAGAGGCTGTCTTCATTTAGAACCTGGCCACATCTCTGCCTGCCTTGGCACTGTGTCTAGGAAAGGTACAAAATACTCTGATGAGAGGTTGTGCATCTCAGCAAGGTCCATGCTCGGATTACTCAAGCCCAGCCTCAGTGGACCTGGTTAGCTCTGAGCCCACCCACTAGCCTGGGGCAGAGCTTGTCTGCCTCATGTACTTACTGAAAAAAATCTGCATATAAGTGGACTTGTACAGTTCAAACCTGTGTTGTTCAAGAGTCAGCTGTATTAGGGTTCCAGAGAAATGGAATCAGTAGGAGATAGATAAGAAAGGAGGGAGATACAAATTTTCTTTTAATTATGAGGAATTCACGTATGTTTATGGAAACTGAGAAATCCCACAATCTGCCCCAAGCTGGAGACCCAGGAAAACCAATGGTCTAATTCAGTCTGAGTCCAAAAGCTTGAGAACCAGAGGCACCAATAGTATAAATCCCAGTCTGAAGTCAAGAGAAGATGAGATAAGAACAGCTCAGTGAAGCGGGAAAAAAAAAAAAAAGGCAAATTCATCTTTCCTCTGCCTTTTGTTCTTTTCTGGCGCTCAACAGATTAAAAGATGCCCACCCACACTGATACAAGTACTAATCTCATCCAGAAATACCCTCACAGACACACCCAGAAATGATATTTAATCTGGGCACCCTGGCCAGTCAAGCTGACACATAAAATTAACTATGGCAGGTACCTACTAGTGTTCTTTTAGTGCATTAGTTGTAATTCTTGTTCAAAAATAAATATCAAATGCTTGACATTTTGTCTGAAATATCAAGAAAATAATTATGAAAAGGATATATATGAAGTACCTGTCCATTTTGAAATACAGATTTAAGATTTAAAAAGGTGTTAGAGTGTTGACCTGAAATAAATACACTGTGCTGACTGAAAAGAAAACAAACAAACAAAAAAAACCACACAGCCTGAAAGTTGAGAATTCTGTTTTATTCAGCTGTTTTCCAAGGACTTCAAGCCTAGAAGATAGCCTCTCAGATCACTCTGCCCTGAAAATGTAAGGGAGGAGCCAGGATATATAGGGGTTCTTACAACAAGGTAGTGGGAACATCAAAAGATGAATTAAAGAAAACTGGATATCTTAAGGAATTTAGCACTTTTCTATATATGGGAAGATGCAAGAACCAGGGCTCATTGAAAATCATTTCTTTGATGTGCACCTTAGCTATCAAGAGCCAGTGTCCTTGGTTTCCCATCCTGAGTTCCCTCAGGGTGCACCGTTGTGGGTGGTTGCAGCCACTGAGGGCTTGCCAGCAGGGGCAGCCCCATTTGTCTCCATCCTGAGTTTCCTCAGGGTTCACTGTCAGGAGCAGCTTGATGGCAACATCCTTTGTTTACCTATATGACAGGAAGCATTTTTTATTCAAAACTGTCAGATATTTCTCTAGAAAAGATGAATTTATTTGGGAACAGCAGAAGATTGCAATTTGTGGCCAGCTACCATGGAAACTCAAGTCTAAGTCCCACCTGCCAGTGAAGGAAAACATTTTATGTTATAGAGAGGAAAAGGAAGTTGAGAGGGCTGCTGTAAACAGAGTCCATGGCTTTTCATTGGTTGAGTTCTTGCCAGGAAAGAAGAGGAGTCTCTGCTTACTGTTGGGCTTTGGTCACATTGCAGGGCATGGGAGCTCCCCCTTCTGGTCTCCCAATTCAATCTTACTGAGGTTTCTGTTTGTTTATTTACAAGAGTTAATATAGCCTGTAGTAGTTAATCCAATACTTTGGCCACCTCATGCAAAGAGTTGACTCATTGGGAAAGACCCTGATGCTGGGAGGGATTGGGGGCAGGAGGAGAAGGGGACGTCAGAGGATGAGATGGCTCGATGGCATCACCGACTCGATGGACATGAGTTTGAGTAAACTCCAGGAGTTGGTGATAGACAGGGAGGCCTGGCATGCTACATTTATGGGGTTGCAGAGTCAGACACAACTGGGCAACTGAACTGAACTGAACGTAGCCTTGGGCTTTCCAGGTGATGCAGTGGTAAAGAATCTGCCTGGCAATGCAGGAGATACATGCAAGAGACATGGGTTTGATCCCTGAGTTGGGAAGATCCCTTGAAGAAGGAAATAGCAACCCACTCCAGTGTTCTTGCCTGGGAAATCCCATGGACAGAGCAGCCTGGTAGGCTACAGTCCAGGGGATCACAGAGTCAGACACAACTGAGCACACACATATACACACACACACAAAATGTAGCCCTGTGAAATTTTGTTATTGTTTAGCTGCTAGATCAGATCAGATCAGTTGCTCAGTCGTGTCCGACTCTTTGCAACCCCATGAATCGCAGCACGCCAGGCCTCCCTGTCCATCACCAACTCCCAGAGTTCACTCAGACTCACGTCCATCAAGTCAGTGATGCCATCCAGCCATCTCATCCTCTGTCGTCCCCTTCTCCTCCTGCCCCCAATCCCTCCCAGCATCAGAGTCTTTTCCAATGAGTCAACTCTTTGCGTGAGGTGGCCAAAGTACTGGAGTTTCAGCTTTAGCTGCTAAGCCCTGTATAAAATTAGATTATATTTTATGGGTGATAGATTGTCTGAAGATGAATGCTGCCTACATTATCAGTGATTTTCTAGTGGAAAAAATTTTAATTTAGGATTTACAGATTTCTTAACTTTCATGTATAAAAGTCTGGTATCTAAAATAATGACATTTTATTAAAACTGGTAACTAACTTCAATTATATAACTATATTAAAACATAGGACTCTGATAATAGCAGTAAAAGAAAGTAAAAGTGAAGTCGCTCAGTCGTGTCCAACTCTCTGCAACCCCATGGACTGTAGCCTACCAGGCTCCTCGGTCCATGAATTTTCCAGGCAAGAGTACTTTAGTGGGTTTCCATTTCCTTCTCCAGGGGATCTTCCCAACCCAGGGATTGAACCCAGGTCTCCCACATTGCAGGCAGACACTTTACCATCTGAGCCATCAGGGAAGCGGTAATAGCAGTAGATGTCTAGAAAGAAAGGTCTGTATGTCCTCTCAAACAGTTAAAAAAGATATCTGATTCCATGCTGGGATAAATCTATGACTGAGATATGTCTTTTAGAATATGATGATTTTCATTTTCTCATGCTGTGGAATTTTTTTTCTGGGTCACCATTCTTTAGTTTCTGAGGTAGGAGGATAAAATAAACTTGGCAATGGCACCCCACTCCAGTACTCATGCCTAGAAAATCCCATGGACGGAGGGGCCCGGTGGGCTGCAGTCCATGGGGTGGCTGGGAGTCGGACACGACTGAGCGACTTCACTTTGTTTTTTCACTTTCATGCATTGGAGAGGGAAATGGCAACCCACTCCAGTGTTCTTGCCTGGAGAATCCCAGGGACGGGGGAGCCTGGTGGGCTGCCGTCTATGGGGTCACACAGGGTCGGACACGACTGAAGCGACTTAGCAGCAGCAGTCCTTAATCAAAGAACTAGATTGATTTTAACAGATAAATTTGGTTGACTGTGGTTTTAAGTTGTCTTTTAGTTTAATTTCTAGATTGTCAATCTTTCTTGATTATACAATGCATGGACTAAAATTAAAAACTAAATTTTAAAATGAGCCATTTTATATATTTCATAATTCAGTACAAAAAATGTCTATATGGCATTTCATGCAAAGAACTGTTTTAAGTCCTTTCAGGGATAAAAAAATGAATAGTCCATCACTCTTTACTCTGGGGTTTAATATTTAATTAGGGAAATAAAACAGTATAATGCAGAATTGTAATAAGAAGCAGGATTTAAATATGGACAAAATGTTTAGAGGCTTAAATAAAGAATTGAGAAAGTAGCATTGACATATATACAATACCATGTGTAAAATAGATACCTAGTGGGAAGCTGCTATATAACACAGGGAGCCCCGCCTGGCACTCTGTAATGACTGGGATGGAGTGGGGGTGGGAGGGAGGCTCAACAGGGAGGGGATATACATGTAGTTATGACTGATTGGTAGTGTTGTACAGCAGAACAACACAACATTGTAAAGCAATTTTCCTAAAAAAAGAAAAATATTTAAAGTTTAAAAAAAGAATTAATTAAATACAGCTGAAGAAATTAGGAAAGGCTTGGTAAATCTTTTATCTGAAACACACAAAACCAGGCAGATTGGCAGCAATGTGAATTCATGATCACTGACTCTGCCAAACTAGCAATCTTAGTTCATTTTTTTGATCAGCTGACTCACTTTGAAAAACAGTTTATACTTGCTTCCACCCTCTTCTAATCTTCAACTCACCTACTCCTTTCTTTACTCTTAGTAGTAGAAGATCTTGTTTCATACTTCACAAAAGTGTCAGGCATTCCTTCACTATCCCATTGTCACATCCACAAACTTATTTTTAGTCATATCTATTCTCCATTGTATTAGGAAGTCAATTCTTTCTTATGAATTCTGAATCCAACCCTCTGCTTTTCAGGGATCTCATTTCTTTTACTATGCCTATTCTCTTCTATTCCTTGAGCCTCTCTAGTGGATAACTCCTATCATCATTCAGGCTCCTTGGTGCATGCTTGACAATGGAAGTCAAGTTTCTGTTCTGATGAAGGAGCCTATGGAGACATTATATAAAGCAAGAACAGTGCATACTCCTGGTGTAGATCTGTCTCTCCAGGTCCCTTTGTTTGCCTCAGGGCATACTACTGTGAATGAATCTACTTGGGGCCCATAACGATTCCCAGAAGCTCAGTTTTCATAACCACAGGAATTTTTATTTTTCTTCACTTTCCTTCTCTCACTTGGTTATTCATTTCCAACCATAACCTTCATTTCTGCTTGCTTAACAAGTGTTGTATCTGGTGGAAAACAATCCCAACAAATTCCCAAGCAATTGTTAAGAACTTAAGTGTAGTTAGTGAGTACAAGCATTCGTTTCTCAACATAGTATGTTAGACCACCTACACTTCAGGCCTCTCTAAAGTGGCCTATTTCCTTCCTTTAAGAAATTATTTATATATTATACAGTTAATATTATATATATAATTTTATTTATTTGTTTTTGGCTGTGCTGGGTCTTCACTGCTGCTTGGGCTTTTTCTAGCTGCGGTGAGCAGGAACTACTCTCTAGTTGCCGTGAGCGTGCTTCTCATTGTGGTGGCTTCCGTTGTTGCGGAGCACAGGCTCTGGGGCATGCGGGCTTCAGTAGTTGTGGCACGTGGGCTCAGTAGTTGCGGCTCCCGGGCTCTAGAGCACATGTTCAATATTTGTGTCACATGGGCGTAGTTGCTCTGGGGCATATGGACTCCTCCCGGACCAGGGATGGAACCCTTGTCTCTTGCACTGGCAGGCAGATTCTTTACCACTAAGCCACCAGGAAGCCCTAAGAAGGCAGAGTGTTATTTTTTAACATGTAAATATGGTTGTCACTCCTTAGTTCCTATTGCTGTTGATGTGAAGCCCCAAATCCTACAAGGTCATGCATAATCCAAGCTCTGCTTTGTATTCCAGCCTGATCTTAAACTATTTGCGTGGATCCGTTTCTGTTCCTGGAGGACAGTACATGCCTAGCTTCCTCAGTATCTTTGCACATGTTGTCTCATCCCTGTGGCATAGTTTTACTCTTTACTCTTCCCTTTGCCAAATTCTATTGTTTTTCAGGTGCTAGCTTAAGTGTCTATTCCTCAGAAAAGTCTTTTATTATATCTTAGGCAATGTTAGATCCTATTTTCTTATATAATTTTCCTTTATAGCTTTTATCATAGTTATGGTTAAAAATTGTGAAATTTTTGTTTAAGATCTCTTCTACATTGCAATTTCCATGAAAGCAGGGTCCTGTTTATTGTTTCTTTCCTGAGGCTAGTGCAGTACCTGGCACATAATGGATATATATAGTAAATATTGTTTATTCATTCATTTAGCTGATAGTCAGCATTTGGGGTTCCAGGGATATAGCAGTGAATAAACAGAAAAAGATGAATGAACACACTGAGTCATATTATATTGCTCATAAATGATAGCTGAAGGCCAATATCTTCTCCCTGAAGGAAATAATGTTGGATCATACATTATTAGTACATTTACTTTTAAAATTTGTTGATGTATTCTTAATTATAGAAAAAAGAAACATACCTTCACACTGAGTTACAGCTTAGGAAAAATAGGTCTGGAAAAATTTTTTCTGAAATTCTGAGCAGTATTTATAACATCGTTGTTCCATTGCTAAGTCATGTCTGTTTCTTTGCAACCCCATGGACTGCAGCATGCCATAATTGATGCTAAATTTCATGGGTTGCTGAGTAGTCATCAGATTTTACTTTATTGTTGCATGTTAACAGCTTACTGTGTGTCATTATGAAGCACAAATATTGTACTAGTTTATTTAAAACCTTTTTTTTTTTTTTTTTGCAGGAAAGTGGTTAAGTTTGGTTCCTGAATAAAATAGGAAGGATACTTAGATTGTGTCCAGCTTTGAAATTTTCCTTTTAGATGTAAATAACCTATTTATTTGCCAGCCTAAACAGGATTCATAAAACTTTAGTAGAAAAGAAGATGAGTAGAGGATTGTTTGGGTAACAGTTCTAATACTGGAAGGACAGAACGAGAAGTTTGGAGACCTTTTCTGATAGAATTTAAGAAAGGAATTCAGAGAAGAGGCTGTGAGAGAAGTAAACCTAACCCTATATACATCTCAAAACAAAGGACTCATCCTCACAGATATTCATCCTGGGGAAAAGAAAGGTGAATAAGATTTTCTTACTATGATGTAGTTGCACAGTGATCTCTTAGCAAAATGCCTAATACTGTATTCTTCCTAATACTATACACTTTTTACATAAAACATCTTGTCGTAATTTAGACTTCCTTCAGAAAAATGTGTGTAAAATTCTTACACTATCCTTCCCTCTTCTCCTTTCCTTCCTCTTTCCTTCTTCCTTCCTTCTCTTCTGCATCTCTACTGTTAACCAAAACTCATGCTCAGTTTTTGCTTACTTCATAGAAAATATGAAAACTGGTTTGGTCAGTGATAATAAAATCATTGACTATTGTGTCTAGATAAGACCTGAAGGGTCCTCTAGAGTAAATTCCCACTGTTGGGTAACTACCTTGTGCCATTCATTTTTATATGCTGGGAATATATCTAATAAATAAAAACTGCTCTCATAAAATTTATAGTGAATATATCAGAACACACAGACTATTTCTGAGTAAGATTTGATGAATTTCAATGAATGAATGAGCAAATACAAGATCAGAAAATCTGTTCCTGATCTTCCTTTCTTATGACTCTTTCAAATACTGATTGTCCTTATTTAATTTCCTTCTGTTGTAGGTTACTTCAAATACTCATGTTCATAATATATTGATATTCTAAGAGTTTTTCTCAAAAGAGGTATATTTTGAAAGTATTATTTTCCTTGAACTACTTTGACTTTAGCCAAAAAGTACAACGGACATCTTTGTACTGTAAGAAATTATAGTGTCTAGGAAGGCCAAAGAGAAAGTATTTCAGTTTTCTGCATTTCCTTTCTCTTTCTGTGTGTGTATGTGAATGTACTTACACTCTCCCTGATGTAGTCACATAGGTTGATTATTTTTTGTGTTTTAAGAATGGAAGATGAAGGAAAGGAAAAAAGCATCAGAAATATTTTCTTAAAATGTTAAAACTAGATTATTTATTAACTAAGCACAGTTTCTTTGGAACATTGAAAAAGTAGTTGAGTCTTTTCTAAAAATGTTTTCTTTATCCTTATGTCTTTTTACTCTTTTGAAGCATATGGGCAAGGCAAAAGGAAGAGTGGGCTTAAGTTAGTGGGGTTTTTCAGGAAAATGGTGGTATCAGGTGTCAAGAAAGTCACAATAAGTGGTAGGATTTGTTTTAAAGTGTGTGTGTGTGTGTGTGTGTGTGTGTGTGTATGCATGTGTCCATGCATGCAACACACATGTCCTTTATCTTGCAGAATTAGAAAAATGACATCTGTTTTCTTGAAAGGGGAATAAATGATTCCAATGGAGATGGAAGAATGATGGAAACATTATGACAGATTTGATCACAATCAAGTTTATTTCTTTTCCCAATCCAGAAAAACACTAAGCTTAAGAAATAATAAAGGGGAAAAGTCTTCCTCTTTCCTAGTCCAGAAGAAAGTAAGTTGCAGAAACAACAAAACAGGAAAATGTTTGGAATAATGTCATTGTTTTTTTGGCTTAGAGTATACAGTTCCCTGGGTCTAGCATTCTATCTCTGCAGTGGATGATAAATAATAAATGCTCTAGGGGTTTGTATTCCTGGTTCCTTTCTGAATGCTGAGAGAGTTAAAATTTTTTTCCTAATGGTATTACCTGGGTATATGAAACAAAATAATAGTTTTTCACTTTTTTTCTTCCCCGGAATACCTGAGGTGTGTGACACACTTCATGACTAACAGTCATAGCAGCAATAATTTGCATCCAGGTTGTGAATCTTGAGGTGTGTTTGGGGAACTCTAGATGATTTTGTTATACCTGTTATAGAATTATTGAAGTAGGTGGATCATAGTGAAATTCATACACATACCTAAGCTATGTAGTTTGTAGATTTTTTTCATTTTTTATAATTGTGGTAAAATAGATATAAAACTTACCATCTTAACCATTTTTAAGTGTATACTTCAGGAGTATATTCATAATGTTCTGCAGCCATCACCACCATCCATCTCCATAACTCCATCTTGGAAAATCCAAGATGGATTAAAATCATAACTCCCCATTCCTTCCTCCCCCAGCCTCTGGAAACCACCATTGTACTTTATGTTCCTATGATTTTTGACTGCTTCAGGTCTCTCATGTAAGTAGAATCATAGAACATTTGTCTTTTTGTGACTGAATTATTTCACTTATGGAGGACGAAATGGCAACCCACTCCAGTATTCTTGCCTGGAAAATCCCATGGACAGAGGAGCCTGGCAGGCTATAGTCTGTGGGATCGTAAGGAGTTGGACGTGACTGAGAACGCACACACCATTTCTTATAGCCCTCAGGGTTCATCCATGTGGTAGAATATGTCAGAATTTCTTTCTTTATTAAGGCTGAATAATAGTTCATTGAATGTATATGTGATATTTTGTTTTTCATCCAAAAATGGACACTTGGGTGTCCATAGCTATAGCTATATTTCAGCTATTTTGGATAATGTTGCTGCAAGCATAAGTGCGCAAATTCTCTTCGAAACTCAGCTTTATTTTTTGTATATACTCAGAATTGGAATCACTGTATCATATGGTAATTCTGTTTTAAATTTTTTGAGTAACTACCATACTGTTTTCCAGTAGTTGCTATACCACTTTACATCCCATCTACAGGCTGAAACAGCAAGTGTTCCAATTTCTCCACATCCTCACTTGTTATTTTCTGTTTTATTGGTTTTTTTTTCTGTTTTGCGTGTGTGTGTGTTTGTTTTTTGTTTGTTTGTTTTGATGATAGCCATCCTAATCAGTGTGAGATAGTCTCTCATTCTATTGTTGATTTGCATTTCCCTAATGATTAGTAGAACTTCCCTGGTAGCTCAGATGGTAGAGAGTCTGTCTACAATGCAGGAAACTCAGGTTTGATTTGTAATGATTAGTAATGTTGAGCACCTTTTCATGTCCTTATTGGCTATTTGTATACTTTTGGAGATGTGTGTATTCAAATCGTTTGTCCTTGTTTGAGTTGGGTTTTTTTGTTTTTGTTGAGTTTTAGGAGTTCTCCATATATTCCAGATATCAATACCAGGATCGGATATATGATTTGTAAATATATCCTTCCACTCTGTGGGCTGTCTTTTCACTCTGTTGATATTGTCTTTTGATGCACAAAATTAAGTAATTTGTACAAGGTCCATTTTGCCTATTTTTACTTTTGTTGCCTGTGCCTTTGTTGTCATAGCCAAATCCTAGGCTATGTAGTTTCATCTTAAAGCAAGTCACACATTAAAATGTAATTTATCCTTTCAAATTTCTCAAGTGTTTGTTCCTCACTAACATTGGGTTGACCAGAAAGTTCCTTTGATTTTAAGTAAAAATAAAAGACACTTTTCATTTTCACCAAGAGTTTTATTGAACAGCATAGTCACTGTTTTGTTCCACTACCTTCTGCCATTTTCAGGCAATGTCATAATTCTGGCTTCCCCAAACTTTTTATCTTTTTGAGCAAAGAACTGTTCCAGGTGCCTTTTATATTCTTCCAGGGAACTGCAATTTTTTCCATTAAGAGAATTTTGTAAAGTCCGAAATAAATGGAAATCCAGTGGTGCACTATCTGGTGAATACAGCAGATTAATCAGAACTTCCCAGCTAAGCTGTAACAGCTTTTGCCTGGTCATCAAAGCAATATGTGGGGCTTCCCAGGTGGTGCAATGGTAAAGAATCCACCTGCCAATGTAGGATACACACGTAATAGACATGGGTTCGATCGCTGGGCTGGGAAGATCCCCTGGAATAGGAAATGGCAACCCACTCCAGTATTCTTGCCTTGAAAATTCCATGGAGAGAGGAGCCTGGCAGGCTACAGTCCATGGAGTTGCAAAGAGTCAGACATGACAGACCACATACACACACAAAGAAACATGTAGTCATGCATCATCCTGATGGAAGATTATGCATTTTCTGTTGACCAATTCTGGTGCTTTTCATCAAGTGCTGATTTCAGTTGGTCTAACTGGGAGCAGTACTTGTTAGAATTAATCATTTGGTTTTCAGGAAAGAGCTCATAATAGAGTACGCCCTTCCAGTCTCACCATATGCACAACATCACCTTCATTGGATGAAGACCAGCCTTTGATGTGGCTGAGGTGGTTCATTTTGCTTCCCCCACGGTCTCTTCCATTCCACATTATTTTATGGTATCCACTTTTCATCACCTGTCACAATTTTTTTTTTTAATGGAACATTTTCTTTACATTTAAGTAGAGAATTGCATGCGGAAACAGTCAACAAGGTTTTTTTCACTTAACTTATGTGGAATCCAAATATCAAAGCAATGAACCTAACCAAGCTGGTGCAAATGATTTTCATTTGGATATTTTGAGTATGTTGGCTGTCTCACATGTGGTATAATTTAATTGTTCTCAGTTCATGTCTTGATTTGATTGCTATCAACTTCAGCTGGTCTACCTGACTGTGGCACATCTCAGCAAGAAATCTCCAGCATAAAACTCTGCTTTTGACGTGTTTTGATCAGTCACAGCACCTTCTCCATACACTGCACAAATCTTTTTTTTGCGTTTCAGTTGTGTTTTTGCCTTTCTTGAAATGATAAAGCATAATATGCTAAAAATGTTGCTTTTTTCCTTCTATCTTCGATATTAAAATGGCTACACAAAAACCCAACAATTTTGATAAGTTTTTAAAAAATGCACACTGATATAACAGCTGTCATAATACAATCTAACAAAATTGTTTTGAATGAAGTTAAAGACAACTAGGAGCTACTCGAGCCATCTTATGGGAAAACCGAACTTTTTGGCCAACCCTAAATTATTGTGTAAGTATTTTTCATAGCCTAGGGATGAGGCAAATAAAGTACACATATTTTATTTTAAAATGTTTTTAAAATATGTTTTAAAATATATTTTTAGAAAAATGTTTGTTGTTCAATGTGTCCGACTCTTTGCAACCCCATGCACTGCAGCACGCCAGGATTCTCTGTCCTTTACTATCTCCCAGAGTTTGCTCAAACTCATGTCCATTGAGTCAGTGATGCCCTCCAACTATCTCATCCTCTGTCATCCCTTCTCCTCCTGCCTTCAATCTTTCCCAGCATCGGGGTCTTTTCTAATGAGTTAGCTCTTTCCATCAGGTGGCCAGCATGAGGGCTTCAGTATGAGCCCTTCCAGTGAATATTCAGGATTGATTCCCTTTAGGATTGACTGGTTTGATCTCCTTCCTGTCCAAGGGACTCTCCAGAGTCTTCTCTAGCACCACAGTTGAAAGACATCAATTCTTCAGCACTCAGCCTTTTTTATTGTCCAGCTCTCACATCCATACATGACTACTGGGAAAACCATAGGTTTGACAATATGCACCTTTGTAGGCAAAGTAATGGCTCTGCTTTTTAATATGCTTCTAGGTTTGTCATAGATTTTCTTCCAAGAAGCAAGGGTCTTTTAAAAATTTCATGGCTGCAGTCACCATCCGCATGATTTTGGAACCCAAGAAAATAGAGTCTATCACTGTTTCCACTGTTTCCCCATATATTTGCCATGAAGTGATGGGACTAGATGCCATGATCTTCATTTTTTGAATTTTGAGTTTTAAGCCAGCATTTTCACTCTCCTCTTTCACTTTCATCAAGAGGATCTTTAATTCCTCTTCACTTTCTGCCATAAGAATGATGTCATCTGCATATCTGAGATTATTGATATTTCTCCTGGCAATCTTGATTCCAACTTGTGCTTCATGCAGCCTGGCATTTCACGTGATATACTCTGCATATAAGTTAAATAAACAGGATGACAATATACAGCCTTGACATACAACCTTTCCCAATTTGGAACCAGTCCGTTCCGTGTCCGGGTCTGACTGTTGCTTCGTGACCTGCATGCATACAGGTTTCTCAGGAGGCAGGTAGTATTCTGGTTATTCCCATCTCTTTAAAAATTTTCCACAGTGTGTTGTGATCTACATAGTCAAAGGCTTTAGCATAGTCTTGGAAGATATTAATCTTTTGATCTTTGGGCCACGTTTGGAAAACATTTATTTAAGTGTTTCAAAGTATTTCTTTGAAAAGTGGAAATAACCATTCAGGACCTGGTGTGATTGCTATTGCCTGCCATAAGATAGTAGGTAAACTTCGTGGCTGTTTGAGAAGGGAGATCCAAATTACTTGGAGGACCAAGACTGCTCAGGACAGCTTCATCTGAGTGAAGTTTCTGCATGTGGCATTTGGGCTCACAGTTTTGTGAGGCTCGAATTTTCATTTTCTTAGAACACTAATAAGTTAGAGGAGTTGGCTTGGTTAACAAAACTTTCCAAAGTCTCATGTACAACTGTAGTACATTTATTAATTTATTAAGTGAGGATAGTCCTTCCAGTGACAGAAATATTTATGTCTGCTTTCACAGTCAGCCTCTGTTTTGTGTCAGGGCCCCTAGAGAATTGAATTTTAGGAGCCAGATAATTGTTTGGAGAGCATGAAGTCAAAGCAAAGGGAAGCAGATTGTAGACAGAGGTATATTGCAGGCTTTGGTGTGGCCAGTTTAACATCCTGCCCCAAGCTGGAGACTGCTGAAGATCCTTACTGTCTGATATCCATACTGTCTTTTTCCTATAGAGTCTAAGCCTCACACGGTTTTTTCTGCCTCTTTGAATTTTCCTTCTTCTGTAATTCATTCTAATCACCTCCACCTATTTTATAGTCTTTGGTCACATAAGTTATTTAATTGATAAGGTTTCAGCTTGCTAAGTTATAATCACATTTTATGATGTCTCCCAGATTATCCAATGTGCAGTTTTAGAAATTCCCCACACTCTTTGATAATATGTAAATATGTGTTTGGTAATATATAAATGAAGTCTCTAGGTTTGCAGTTTTTATTCTATCAATAGCATTTGACATAGTTAATTGCCTCCTCCTTTTAAAAATACTTTTCTTCATTTTAAAGAAACTTTTTTTTTTTTTTTTTTGCCTTAGCTGGAGTATCTTTAAGCACTAAATGAAATATGGAGGAAAATATGGCACTATCATTTAGAAGGCAAGGAAAGGGTTTATGTTGTACTTTGTTGGGAGACTTCATAGCACAAGGAAGGTAAGAGGAATATATCAGTGCAGAATTCCTCTTCGGCTAGTCAGAGAATATCTCAGGTCATCATGTGAATCTCATGTGAATCTGCATCCCAATGATATGTCAGTTTGGGATTTAGATGACTGGAACCCAGAGTTTCCAAATAATGATATGTTTTCCAAAGATACAGGGGAAATGTTATAAAACAGCTGTCTCTGTCTTTATGTGTCTCACTCTCTCTAGCAAGATTTCTGTTTTCATTGCAGGGTCGTTTGAAAGTGTGAAAAGTACATTTTGATACTTTCTGGCATCTTAGTTTACTTATCTGAAAGTGTTCTATCGTTTTTCTCCCTTAGGAAGAAAATGATGAGAAACAGCTTTTTCATGCCAAGTATGGTGTAGAGCTAAAGAAATGTAGTCTTGCATTGGTATTATGTTTTAAAGATTTGCTGAGACTCCCTGTTTTCTACAAGTTTCAGAAGTAGAGTTTCTTGAAAACATTAGTTCATAACATTACCTAAGTTTTTTTGTTTGTTTGTTTGTTTGTTTTTTCGACTATGTCACATGGCATGTGGGATCTTAGTTCCCTGACCAGGGATTGAACCTGTGCCTCCTGCCCTGGAATCACAGAGCCTTAACCACTGGACCGCCAGAGAAATGCCCATAATGTCACCTAAATTTTAAAGAGCAATTCCTTTACTCAGTGCTGACTTTACCCCTTTCGTGGGATGAGAGTTACCTGAAAGTGTTTTATCATCCACATTATTAACCAGCGTTGCAGGGTGATCATCACCAGTTTAGCATATATAGCAGAGGATTTACTTAATCTGAGATTAACTTTTCTGCTTACTCTCTTTGGGATGTGGTCATAATTACAGAAACCATCAATAAAAATTCTTGGAAGGAGGAGAGTTGTGATAGTATACTTATAAAAAACATCTGAAAGCTTATTACATTTATGGAAAAGGCTTTATCTGCTACAATTCCAAATAATTTTGTCATAGAGGTGGAGTGGTAATGAGGAAGAAAGTACATACAAAGATCTTGTTTCCAAAAATGGAGAAAAAACTAGGAATAAAACATCACTTAACCATCACCAAGCCAATTGGTCATAAGTATAATCATTCCCATTTGAAGAAGTTCATATTCATACCTAAAAAAAATTATAAGCACATGAGAAATGTTTTATCTTATGTAGATAAATGACTTGAATCCAGGTAAATGTAGCTTTCAAATTAGTTATATGCACAGGATATCAATTATATATGGGTTCCAGAGAAAACTATTTCTATTTTTTCTTTTTTATAATTAAATCTGTGTGCCAGTCATTTAAATTTTTAACTCTTAATTTTTTCAACATGTATTTATATACTGCCTCACTTGCGTGTCTATGAGAAAGTGGTAGGAAGAAGTGCTCTACTGACTTTTGTGTAACAGAATGACCATTAATGATTGGTTATCTTCCAGATTGATTCAAGTTAAATAACAAGGGTTAACATTAACTAACAGAGATTAATTACATGCCAGAAGTCTCTTGAAATAGTCTGTCCTGAGAAAAAGGGAAGTAATTTGATGATATGTAAATCCATGTTCCTTGGGAATAGTTATTTCTCCTTTTCTCAGGATACAGAATAAGAGAAAGACTCTGATAAAATCTCAGTACCCAGTATCATTAGCATAGGTCTTGGGGTTTGTATGTGGGTGTCATATACTTTCTTACCCTTTGGAGCTATGCTGATATTGTTTTCCTTTGCCTGAAACACTTCAGTCAGTGCCTTCCTCTTTCCCACCTCACCTACCTAATTTCTGTGTATTGTAAGTGTCTCAGCTTAGACTCATTTTCTCAGGAAATCTTCTGTTTTAGGGTTCTCTAGAGAAAAAGAACCAATAAGATATGGATATATAAAATATATATTCATAATAATTTATCATAAATTAATTTATAATAAACATATATTTAATAATGTGTATTCATACATACATATGCACACACATATAAGTTGTAAGGAATTGGCTCTCATGATTTTGGAGGCTGGGAAACCCGAAATCTGCAGTGTGGGCAGACAGGCTCAAGCCCCAAGAGAGTGGACCATGCAGTTCTACTCCAAAGGCCAGCAGACAAGGGTCATATGAGGTCTAAAGTCACACTGCTGGAGAATTCCCTCTTGCCAGGAGAGCTTGGTCTTTTCATTCTATTCAGGCCTTCAATGTATTGGTGAAGCACACCCACATTAAGGAGGGCAATCTGCTTTACCCAAAGTTGACCAATTTAAATGTTAATCTTATCCACAAATACCTTCTAAGTTGACACATAAAGTTCACCATCATACCTTGCCTCTTTTAACCCTAACCCAAGTTTGGATTTAGAGCCCTGGATGCCTGAATATTGTCAGTGCTGTATAACTTTTTTTGGAGAAAGCTCAGAAATAATTTATTTTATAAAATTAAAAAATTGTACTGTTCATGGCTTGCAGTTATATTAAACATTCAAATGTGATCTGACCAGCACTTGCAAAAAGATTATTCTCTTCTGTAGTCTAGCTGCTATACTTCTGTTCATGTGACCCAGGATTTCATTTATTTTACCCTATTAAAAAAATATACAGAATCCCTTAGAAGAAATGGAGTAGCCCTCATAGTCAACAAAAGAGTCCAAAATGCAGTACTTGGACACAATCTCATAAATGACAGAATGTTCTTCGTTCATTTCCAGAGCAAACCATTCAGCATCACAGTAATCCAAGTCCATGCCCCAACCACTAGTGCCAAAAAAGCTGAAGGTGAATGGTTCTATAAAGACCTACAAGACCTTCTAGAACTAACACCAAAAAAAGATGTCCTTTTCATCATAGGGGACTAGAACGCAAAAATAGAGAGTCAAGAGATAATCTGTAGTAACAGGCAAGTTTGGCCTTGGAGTACAAAATGAAGCAGGACAAAGGCTAACAAAGTTTTGCCAAGAGAACACACTAGTCATAGCAAACATCCTCTACCAACAACACAAGGCAACTCTACGCATGGACATCACCAGATGGTTAATACTGAAATCAGATATTATATTCTTTGCAACCAAAGATGGAGAAGCTCTATACAGTCAGCAAAAACAAAATCTGGAGCTGACTGTGGCTCAGATCATGAACTCCTTATTGCAAAATTCAGGCTTAAAGAAAGTAGGGAAAACTACTAGGCCATTCAGTTATGATCTAAATCAAATTCTTTAATATTATGCACTGGAAGTGACAAGCAGATTCAAGGGATTAGCTCTGGTAAAGTCCCTGAAGAACTGTGGATGAAGGTTCATAACATTGTACAGGAGGCAGTGATCAAAACCATCCCCAAAAAAAGAAATGCAAGAATGCAAAGTGGTTGTCTGAGGAGGCCTCACAAATAGCTGAGAAAAGAAGAGAAGCAGAAGGCAAAGGAGAAGGGGAAATACATACTCAACTGAATGCAGAGTTTCAGAGAATAGCAAGAAGAGATAAGAAAACTTTAAGTGTATGCCCAGCAGTGAAGAGACATGTGTACCCCAGTGTTCATCGCAGTACTGTTTATAATAGCCAGGACATGGAAGCAACCTAGATGTCCATCAGCAGATGAATGGATAAGAAAGCTGTGGTACATATACACAATGGAGTATTACTCAGCCATTAAAAAGAATACATTTGAATCAGTTCTAATGAGGTGGATGAAACTGGAGCCTATTATACAGAGTGAAGTAAGCCAGAAAGAAAAACACCAATACAGTACACTGATGCATATATATGGAATTTAGAAAGATGGTAACAATAACCCTTTATATGAGACAGCAAAAGAGACTCTGATGTATAGAACAGTCTTTTGGACTCTGTGGGAGAGGGAGAGGGTGGGATGATTTGGGAGAATGGCATTGAAACATGTATAATATCATATATGAAATGAGTCGCCAGTCCAGGTTCGATGCACGATACTGGATGCTTGGGGCTGGTGCACTGGGACGACCCAGAGAGATGGTATGGGGAGGGAGGAGGGAGGAGGGTTCAGGATGGGGAACACATGTATACCTGTGGCAGATTCATTTCAATATATGGCAAAACCAATACAATATTGTAAAGTTAAAAAAAAAAAAAAAAACCTTAAGTGAACAATGCAAAGAAATAGAGGGAACAATAGAATGGGAAAGATAAGAGATATCTTCAAGAAAATTGAAGATACCAGGGGAACATTTCATGCAAAGACGGGCACACTAAAGAACAGTAATGGCAAGGACCTAACAGAAGCAGCAGATATTAACAAGAGGTGGCAAGAATACACAGAAGAACTATGCAAAAAAGATCTTAATGACTCAGATAACCACGATGGTGCTATCACTCACCTAGAGTCAGACAACCTGGAGTGTGGAGTCAAATAGGCCTTAGGAAGTATTACCACAAACAAAGCTAGTGAAGGTAATGGAATTCCAGCTGAGCTCTTTAAAATCCTAAAAGATGATGCTGTTAAAGTGCTGCACTCAATATGTCAGCAAATTTGGAAAACTCAGCAGCAGCCACAGGACTGGAAAAGGTCAATTTTCATTCCAGTCCCAAAGAAGGGCAATGCCAAAGCATGGTCAAATTATCATACAGTTGCACCCATTTCACATGCTAGCAAGATTATGCTCAAAATTCTCCAAGCTAGACTTCAATCCATGAACTGAGAACTTCCAGGTGTATAAGCTGGATTTAGAAAATGAAGAGGAACCAGAGATCAAACTGCCAACATCCACTGGATCATAGGCAAAGCAAGGGAATTCCAAAAATAATCTGCTTCATTGACTACACTAAAGCCTTTGACCGTGTGGATCACAACAAACTATGGAAAATTCTTAAAGAGATGGGATTAGCAGACCACCTTACCTGACTCCTGAGAAACCTGTATGCAGGACTAGAAGCAACAGAACCAGGACATGAAAAAACAGACTGGTTCAAAATTGGGAAAGGAGTGCATCAAGGCTGTATATTGTCACCCTGCTTATTAACTTATATGCAGAGTCCATCATGTGAAATGCTGGGCTGGATGACTCACAATCTGGAATCAGGATTGCTGGAAGAAATATCAATAACCTCAGATATGCAGGTAATATCACTCTAGTGGCACAATGCAAAGACGAACTAAAGAGCCTCTTGATGGAGGTAAAAGAGGAAAGTGGAAAAAGCTGTTTTAAAACTCAACATTTAAAAAACCAAGATCATGGCATTCAGTCCCATCACTTCATGGCAAGTAAAGGGGAAAAAGTGGAAGCAGTGACAGATTTTATTTTCTTGGGCTCCAAAATCACTCTGAACAATGACTGCAGCCATGAAATTAAAAGACACTTGATCCTTGGAAGAAAAGCTATGACAAACCTAGACAGTATATTAGAAAGCAGAAACATCACTTTGCCAACCAAGGTCTGTGTGGTCAAAGCTATGGTTTTTCCAGTAGTCATGTACAGATCTGAGAGCAGGACCATAAAGAAGGCTGAGTGCCAAAGAATTGTTTTCCACCTGGGGTGCTAAAGAAGACTCTTGAACATCCCTTGGGCTGCAAAGAGATCAAACCAGTCAATCCTAAAAGAAATCAACCCTGAATATTCATTGGAAGGACTGATGCTGAAGCTGAAGCTCCAGTACTTTGGCCACCTGATGTGAACAGCCAACGCATTGGAAAAGACCCTGATGCTAGAAAAGACAGAGGGCAAGAGGAGAAGAGGGCAACAGAGGATTAGATGGTTGGATGGCATCACTGACTCAATGGACATGAGTTTGAGCAAACTCCAGGAAATAGTGAAGGACAAGGAATCCTGACATGCTGCAGTTAATGGGGTCACAAAGAATCGGACATGACTGAGCAACTGAACAACAACAACCCTATTTTATCACTCTTTGGATTTGTTATAAAACCACTAAATCTTAGGCCAATTTCCTTCCTCCCCTTCTGATCCTATTTTATAGTAATTGATAGCTTTTAACATAAAGTGTGTATTTTCAGATTATAATTTCTGGTTTAATATCTTAATAGCTATTTAGCCCATCTGATTGATCTTAGAATCATAAACCTGAGATGAAAAATAAACATTTCATAACTGAAGCCTGGAATCTAAAGTAAATGTTGCAGAGATTTATTAGATCAGCTAATTTGTGTCAGAACTAGGTCAAGCATTCATGTTTCCTGATGTCTAGTCTAATGATCTTTGGCTCAACAGACAACAAGTACTTGTTACATCTCCAGGTAATGTGTTAGATGCCGTAGTTTGGCTAAAATTATTTTAGAATATATAATAACTTTATAACATGTTACTGCCCATTTTAGTTATAGAAGAAGAAATATTGAGGTATCAGATACTATCCAAATAATAAGCCTGTGTCTTTGTATAATTCAAAATTTAATAGTTTTGTTACATCTTTGTACCTTATTACTGATAAAGCAGCTAAAGGTAGAGATATTGCTTGAGTGTCTACTACTAGGAGCTGTTTGTTCCTCTAATATTCATGTTTGAGTTATCATTGATTTAACCATTATCTGACCAATTGTAGACTTACCTAGTTGAATTACTTTCATTCCCTTCCCTGTCCCTTCTTTTTTAGTAATGAAATGGAGTTATTTTAATATGAGTGGAAAGGAAACACAACTTACTATAAACTTGTCCTTTACCTTGACTTTTTGTTGTTTTTACATCAAATATTGACAAGTCAAACTGTGAAGAAATAAAGAAAATCTAGTTTTTACATCATTATTATTTCTTAAATAACCCAAATGGCAGTAAAATAACTTTCATTTGAATCAGTACCCTCAGTTGCCCCTCCCCGCCTTCCAGAATAAGTGCATTTTGCTAAAACATGTTGGAAGACTCAGAGTTGAATCTCAGCAGATGTTCATTCCATTCTCTTTGATGGTATACTGTGTCCCCGTGATAGAAATATTATGGTGAAAAGTGAACGTGTTAGTCGCTCAGTCATGTCCGACTCTTTGTGACCCCATGGACCATAGCCCACTGAGCTCCTCTGTCCATGGAATTCTCCAGACAAGAATACTGGAGTGCGTTGCCATTTCCTTCTCCAGAAAGTTATGGTAATTTTAGTAAAAAGAAAATCAGTGTTATTTAGTTTTTTTTTTAATTTGCATTTAATAACTGTAAGCAGTATGAATCACAGTTTAAAGTGTTTGCTTTGCTGCTGACTAATACCTGGGCAGTTGTATTATTGAAAGTAAACACTGACCTTTCAGACCTTGGATCTGAAAAGTCAATGTGCCTGTGCCTTTCTGTTAAACATGTTTTGGTTCAGCCATTGACAGCAGATAGTCAAATTCCTTGTGATACTGTTATGGTAGATGGAATTTACCACTCCTAAGCCAGGGGGAGGGGGAGGGGCAGTGGGAGGGAAAGGGTTGATCCGTATGCCTCTCTTTGCCCGACTCCTGATAAACAAGACTTATATGAAGTGCAGGGTGCCAGCCATCCACCTTCAGAACCAAATGAAAACTTTGGGCTCCATCTCAACTCAGCCTTGCAATTGACAGCAGCTAAAGACTAGCTTTGTCTTCAAAAACCTGGGCTTCCCAGGTGGTGCAGTGGTAAAGAATCTGCCTGCCAATCTGGGAGACACACACAAGAGACCTGGGTTCAATCCCTGGGTTAGAAAGATCCCCTGAGTAGGAAATGGCAACCCACTCCAGTATTTTTGCCTGCAAAATTCCATGGGTAGAGGAGCCTGGTGAGCTACAGTCCAGGAGGTTGCAAAGAATCAGACACTGACCATACACACACACACACACCTTTCAAAAATTTAAGCACCTTAGAAGATTTTCTAATGCATATTTCAACATATTATTTCAAAGGTTTAAAATAATTAATTATGTCATACCTGCTAATAACCTAGAGGGGTGAGGATGGCAGGAGGTGTGAGGGAGATTCAAGAGGGAGGGGATATATGTACACTTATAGTTAATTCATGTTGATGTATGACAAAAATCAAACCAATACTGTAAAGCCATCATCAATCAATTAAAGAAAATAAATATTTTTAAAAATTGTAAGTTTGTTCCTTAAATCACTTTCAAGGAAATAAACCAGGAATGAATGTTTTCATTGTAGTCTACCTATTGTGGTGACTGGAACAGGGCACATATCTGATAATGAAACTGAGAAACCCCTTTCATTTCTGGAATTTCCTGTTGGGAGTGTAGAGTTTTATGAGTAATTTGTAACATTAGTTACTTACGCAGTATGTTGGATTTTACTGCCAGCTCTTTGTTTAAAAAGGGTGTGAGAGGTTTGAGCTAACAGGAATGTGAAGTCAAAGTTAAGTATGGTGTCATTGTACCACCTGTCACATGAATAGACCCGGATTCAAAAGCAAATATCTTGTTCTCTTAAATTTTTATCAACTCAGATAAGCCAGCTATAAAATAATTAGTTTTCTCTCTTACTTTCATATGATTTGGGGAAACTTTTTCACTGTAGGAAAATGTTTAGAGGAGAAAGCTCAGCCAAGTTGTATCCACAAGGTAGTAGACATTTGAGGGAGGATTCTTTGGTCATTACAGGAGAGAGGGGTGCGTAATCACAGAATATTTAAAATCCCAATGCATGATTGAGTTGATTCTTCAGAAGAATGTCCAGCTTGCTGATATTCAGGCCCCAGATCTCCTCTGTCTAGCTTCTTGGATAGGTGTTTAGTTCTGCCACAGAACATTTCAAGATCTGTTTTGAATAAGTCCATCCAAATCTTGTACAGAAAAGCATCTACAGTCAATGTTGTTTTTAAGGATATATTTAGTTACTATGCTATAGTTTCCTTCAGTAATGTTTCCTCATATAAAGATCGGGAAAGTCTTAAGTTAATTTATAATCTACCTCTATAAGATCGGATTTCTCAGCCTGGGTACTGTTGACATTTTGAGCTTGACAATTCTTTGTTGGCAGGGTGTGTGTGTGTGGGAGGGGGGGGGTTTGAAATTGGTGGACTTGCCTGTACATTGTAGACGGTTTAGCAATATCCCTGGCCTCTATTCACTGGATGCCAGTAGCTCCCCTGCCACTACATGTGACAGCCAAAAACGTCTCCAGATAATGCCAAATGTCCCCCAAAGCAAAACTGCCCCTGGTTGAGTACCATTGCTCTAAGCCAAAATAGAATTGTTAGAGAAAAGACTTTAGCAATTATCCAGCTTTGTATTTCCTCCTTTTCCAAGCAGCCATGATTTACTGAAGATCTCATGACTCCTTAGTCACAGAGATGACTCAGGTTTCCTAACTTCTCAGTTTCTTTTCCTACCATACCATGCTTTCCTAGTTTGGCTTTAATGTATGCTGATTCTCTACTTCTGGGCTTGTCCAACTATATATGGGTTCGGTTAGGACAGAGCCAACCATTTAGTAACTTACTTCATACTGTGTACATAAAATCTGTAGTGATCCTTAAGTATTCACTTATACATATTGTTTTGGGTTGTTTTCCCAAAGTAACCCTGAGGTGAAGATTTGTGTAAATGGTTTATCAGGAAATGTTCCCTGGGAAAGTCTATAGGGCAGTGGGGACATGGAAAGGGAAGAGAAGGAAGCCAAACAAGGATAAAATAGCAGGCAAACTACCAAGGAGGTAATTTTTAAGAAAATATTTTTTTGGACTATAGTCAATTTACAATGTTGTATTAGTTTCAGATGTTCAGCAAAGTGATTCAGTTACTCATATATTCATTCTTTTTAAAGATTTTTCTCACATATAGGTTAGCACAGAATACTGGGTAGAGTTCCTTGTGCTATACAATAGGTCCTTGTTGGTTGTCTATCTGTGTTTAGTAGTGTGCGTGTATTCATCCCAAGTTCCTGATTTGTTCCTCCCTGCTGTGTTTCCCCTTTGGTAGCCATAAGTTTGTTTTTTATAAGCCCAAGGAAGTAGTTTGTTCAGTCTCACAGAGAGCTCTGGAGATAGCATAGGTCATATTTCAGAAGTATCCAAATTAGGTCCAAGAGAGCTGGAATATTTGTACTTCCTGGCCCATCAATCATTGTTTAAGGCATTTAACCTGGGCACTAATGACATTTGGGGGATAGTTCTTTGTTTTTTGTTGCAGTGATCTGTCCTGTGCAGCATAGAGTGTCCAGCAGCATCCCTAGCTTATACTTGCTAGGGACTAGTAGCATTCCAACCCCCTTCCCTACTCAGTGATGACACCAAAAACTACCTCTAGACAGTTTGACCCCCTGGAGGTCAACATTGCCCCCAGCTGAGGACCACTGGTTTAAACGTTGCCCCTGAGGAGCTGCTGCTGCTGCTGCTAAGTCGCTTCAGTTGTGCCCGACTCTGTGTGACCCAATGGACGGTAGCCTACCAGGCTCCTCCATTCATGGGATTTTCCAGGCAAGAGTACTGGAGTGGGGTGCCATTGCTTTCTCCCCTGAGGAGCTGTGAACTCCCAAAAACTTCAGGCTATCAGGCAAAGTGGTCTTTGGCAGCCTGAGAGCAGCACTCAGAGACATTGGTTCTGGAAAGTGAAAGCCCCCTAAGAGCCAGTGTGCAGGAAAGGTTAATGAATCCCAGTGGGTAGGGGTACAGTGCTGACATCACCCACTACATGTATATGAAGTTATTAAATGTCTACTCTTTGGCTGTGTGAGCAGTAGGAAGCAATATAAAGGCTGAGTTTTTCTTGTGCTGGGTTGAGTCAACCAAGTATGACATGTTATAATCAGTACCCGTACAGCAGTAATCAAATCACCCTACCATTGCCACCATACACCAGACCTACTTCTCCAGCAGGGCTCCTCTTAATCTCTATATAGAATTGGTTTGATCAGAAACCTGATTTGAGAAAGTGTTTAATACCTTGGAACCATTCCTACAAAGCTAGAGTTTCTGATTTCTGTTTTGCAGTACCTTAGAAAATTACTGTGTTTTTCTAATCTTGGACTTTTTTTTTTTTTTTTTTGGTCTGCCGTTCTATCCATCCTTTCATTTACTCAACAAGTGTTTATTGAGTGCCTAGTATTTGTCCTAGCATTTTGATAGGTGCTAGGAGAATCCCAGGGGTGGGGGAGCCTGGTGGGTTGCTGTCTATGGGGTCGCACAGAGTCAGACATGATTGAAGTGACTTAGCAGCAGCAAAAGGAGTATAAAAGGAGACAAAAGAGATTTGGTCCCTTTATTCGTGGGGCTTTCAGTCTTGTAGGGGAGAAAGATAAGAAATAAGGTGTGGTTCAAGGGACAGAATTGTCTGAAAATGGCCAGAGTTCTTACCCTGGGTTTCCTGAACAATGAGAGACCTGGGTGCTCCTTTTTCCCCTCTGTAAGAAGAGCTGTGCCTAGTTCTTATGGACTGGTAGCTTTGTCTTCTTAGTAGAGGTGATTGCAACTTCACAGGGAAGCTGGAATTCTTAGACAACTCCAGGAAACAGCCTGCCAGCTACCAAAGTCAGGCTGCCTGGTACCAGGTGGTTTGAGCATTTCTCTAAAGTTAAGGCTCCATAAACAGGGATGATAGCAGGGGGGCTCATTGTCTTTCTGGGCTTCCCATGTGGCTCAGTGGTAAAGTATCCTCCTGCCAAGCAGGAGACACAGGTTCTATCCTTGGGTTGGGAAGATCCCCTGGAAAAAAAAATGGTAACCCACTCCAATATTCTTGCCCAGGAAACCCCATGGACAAAGGAGTCTGGTGGGCTACAGTCAATGTAGTCACAGGGAGTCAGACAGGACTTAGGACTTAGCAACCAAACAACAAAGTTGTCTTTCTAACTAGAGTCGAAGCCCAGGAGTACAATGGTTTCTGTAGGGGAAGAGTGGGATTCTCATATATTTTCTTCTCTCTTTAGTCTTGCCTTTTACCTCTAAGTTTTCTCTTTCCCCAGTAAAGCCCATCTTCAACCCATGCTGTCTAATGTAGAATTTATTTTAGAACTGACAAATATTAAAGTGTTGTAAAACAGTAGATTTAAGAGAGATGCTGTATACATTGGATTGTTGAGTGATTGAGAGGGCTATTTTAGAAAGTGACATCTAAGCTGAGAATTGGACACTGAGAAAGTAATCCTATGAGGACCTAGGGGAGGAGCCTCTAGGTGGAAGCAGAATAAGGAAAGTACCAGAGATGAAGAGCTCCATGTTTTTGAGGAATTGAAAGAAGGTTAATTTGGATATTTGGAGCGTGATGATTGAGGTAAGGGAGAGGGAGTGTATTGTGAAAGGAATTCGGAGAAACACAAAATGCAGTAGGGCCAGGTAATAATAAATGGCCTCTTTGGCTGTAGTTAGGAATCCACATTTTATGGGAAGCTACTGATGTAGGTTTTTAAAAGATAGCTGTTGTTCCCATATGAAGAATGGTTTAGAATAGGAGCAGTGAAATCAGGAAACCAAGATAGCGGTCTGTTTGAGAGATAGTGAGAGCTTTGGCATAGAGTGACAGCATTATAAGTGGAAAGGAGTGGAGGGAGTTTAGGTCAATTTTGGAGGCACATCTGCTGGTCAAGGCAGCCAGCCAAATGGAGGAGTGATAGAGAAAAGCAAGGATGACTCCCATGTTTTTTACTTTATGACTGGGTGGGTGATGATTTAGGGCTTCTCTGGTGGCTCAGATGGTAAAGAATCTGCCTGCAATGAGGGAGACCAGGATTTGATTCCTTGGTAGGGAAGATCTCCTGGAGAAGGGAATGGCAACCTACTCTAGTATTCTTGCCTGGATAATTCCATGGGCGGAGGAGCCTGGCAGACTACACAGCCCATGGGGTCGCAAAGAGTTGGACACGACTGAGCTACTAACACACACACACACGTGTGTGTACATGTACACACACACAGAGACACAGATAATGATTTAGGGATGGTTGGAAGAAGGTTTGTTGGGGTGAGGGGACAGGATGAAGATTTCCATTTGATCATATTAAGTTTGAAATGTGGGCCATCCGAATAGAGATTCAAGACAGCAGCTTGTTACTAGTTAGAAGTTCAGAGACAGGGTCTGGGCTGGAAATGTAAATTTTTGGAGTCATTGGCATACATGTATAAAGCTAAGAGCCTGAATAGACTTGCCAAGGAATGGGTCTTGACAGAGAGAATACCAGGGACTGAGCACTGAAGTTCTCCAACACAAAGAGTTTAGAGAAGTGAAGAGGAACTAGGAAAACATACTCAGATAATGAACAAAGACCAGTGTTTTTGGTTAATAAAAGTCAAAACTGGGGTTTGGGAAGGGAAAGGAATAGTGTGAATTTTTGTTTCTATTTAGGCTTGATACTGTAAGGAAATTTCAAACAAACACAAAGATCATGAACACATACTTGAGCAGTAGAGCTGAATGGCAGTGCTCAGTTATGTAGAGTCATCCAAATGATACAGAAAATGATTCCTTTAGTTTTTCAAGATTTTCACAGAAAAGAAAACACAAAAACCTAAGAATTCTCAGAAGCCTTCATGATGCCAAGAAGATAGTTTCACATTTCTCCTATGTACTGTTATACACATCCTTATTGTAACTGCATTGATACTGAATCATGTGATGGGAAGAATCATTAGAGTTCACATGCTGCCCCCTCTGCCCTTTATACTAGCCCCCTTTATACTCAACAACTCTTCACAAGAAGGCCTTCTTCCAACTTTTAGTTTAGGTGTCATCTCAAAGAGGCATTCCTTCAATAGTACATACCCCTCACCCCCATAGTCTCTATCATAGCACCCATACTACTCATGATCTCTTACTAATCTTTTCAATCATTTACTCATTTTTGGCTTTATACCTCACTGGATTATAAATGCAAGGACATGTCAGTATTTCATTCCAACCTACACATATTTAATATTTTTAAATGAATGAGTAAATCAAGTGATTATTAAAATTTTTTGAAAATTAACAGAGTTCTTTTTTCTGTCTCTCTTTATAGAAATGTCAGTGTCTTACCATATATGATTTCATGATTACTTTTCAGCGTTATGTGCCAGTGCTTGCCCCACATCCAACTTTTCTCAATTTCTGTTTATTTCTTTGGTGTTATACTGCACCTGCCTACTCTTCAGTGCATTGCCGTACCTGCTTTTCACAACCTATAGTTCTGTGCTCTCCCCTCACCTTTTAAAGCAATCTTGGTCTACCCAAGGGACTTTCAGGAGTCTTTTCCAGCACCACAGTTCAAAGGCATCAATTCTTTGGCATTCTGCCTTCTTTACAGTCCAACTCTCACAACCATATGGGACCACTGGGAAGACCATAGCCTTGACTATATGGACCTTTGTTGGCAGAGTAATGTCTCTGCTTTTCAACACAGTGTATAGGTTTGTCATAGCTTTCCTGCCAAGAAGCAATCGTCTTCTGATTTCATGGCTGCAGTCACCATCCACAGTGATTTTAGAGCCCAAGAAGAACAAATCTGTCACTACTTTCACCTTTTCCCCTTCTATTTGCCATGAAGTAATGGGGCCAGATGCCATGATCTTAGTTTATTTAATATTTAGTTTTAAGCCAGCTCTGTCACTCGCCTCCTTCACCTCCTCAAGAGCCTCTTTAGTTCCTCTTTGCTTTTTGCCATTAGAGTGATATCATCCGCATATCTGAGGTTGTTGGTGTTTCTCCCGCCTATCTTGATTCCAGCTTGTAACTCATCCAGCCTGGCATTTCTCGTGATGTACTCAGCATATAGGTTAAACAAACAGGGTGACAGCTGACAGACCTGTTGTACTCCTTTCTCAATCTTGAACCAATCAGTTGTTTCATGTAGGGAGCCATAATACTTTGGCACAAACAAAGGGATTTTCCCTGGAACTTCTCCGCTTTCTGGATATCTGCCTGGGGTTTTCCACTTCCAAAGGTTTTTCAGCTGTGATTTTTCCAATAAAATATTTTATTTGAATTATGTCTCTAACTCTGCTCACAACAGTCTTGGTTATTTTAAAAATCTTAGCTAAAACATTCTGCCTTAGTTTTGGTTTTGTCCTATTGGTTTTATTTTTTATGACAATGGTCTGATCTGAATTTAAAATTTTCTGCCTGTAGTGGGCATTATCAGATGTGTTGGGTTGCTCAGCACCCCATATTCCAGTGTTTAGGACATTATTACATAGAAGTCTTTTTGAGAAATGTAACCCAAAATGCTACATAGTTGGTATCTCAGCCTTCCTTGCAATTTTGTTGTTGTTTAGTGCTAAATTGTGTCCAAGTCTTTTGCAACCCACCCTCCTCTGTCCATGGGATTTTCCAAGCAAGGATACTAAACTGTGTTGCCATTTCCTTCTCCAGGGGATCTTCCTGACTCAGGTATCAAACCTGCATCTCCTGCATTGGCAGGTGGATTCTTTACCACTGAGCCACCAAGAAAGACCTTGGTTTTACTGGGAGTGAGACTTAGATCCTCTTTGGGAACTCTTGTTTTGTTTGTTTTGTTTTTAGTTGCTAACTCATGTCTGACTCTTTTTGGACCCCATGGACTGTAGCCCACCAGGCTTCTCTGTCCATGGGATTTCCCAGGCATGAATACTGGAGTGGGGTGCCATTTCCTTCTCTGGAAGATCTTCCTGATCCAGGGATCAAACCTGTTTCTTCAGCATTGGCAGGTGGACTCTTTACCACTGAGCCATACATCCCACTGACCTAGGTTTGATCAGTCAGGGGTGCCCACACCGACTTTGATCCAGAGTTTATGACAAAAAGAAGCAGGAGCAGTAGATAATTCCAGGAACATCCTGTCTGCAGAGGTAGTATCTGGCATTTGGTCATTGGAGGTCATGTAGCGAGCTGCAGGCTTTCAGTGTTTTGGTTGTAGCAGCAAAATGTGCTCATGGACTATACTATGGTATAATACTTTGGTTGTGGTCTTGGCTCCTGTGAGCCTTCCCAGCAATTGTGTGGGTCACACAATATCCTTTCAGATGACTACTAAATTCAAAATCAAAATTAGTTGCATCTAAGAACACTACCTTTTATTTTTGTAAATTAACTTATTTATTTTAATTGGAGGCTAATTGCTTTACAACATTGTAGTGGGTTTTGCCATAGATTCACATGAATCAGCCATGGGTGTACATGTGTCCCCCATCCTGAACCCCTCTCCTACCTTCCCCCCCATCCCATCCCTCAGGGTCATCACAGTGCATCAGCCCTGAGCACCCTGTCTCATGCATCAAGCCTGGACTGGCGATCTATTTCACATGTGGTAATATACATGTTCCAATGCTATTCTGTCAGATCATTCCACCCTCGCCTTCTCCCACAGAGTTTAAAAGTCTGTTCCTTATACCTGTGTCTCTTTTGCTGTCTCGCATATAGGATCATCGTTACCGTCTTTCTAAGTTCCATATATATGCGTTGATATACTGTACTGGTGTTTTTCTTTCTGACTTACTTCACTCTGTATGATAGGCTCCAGTTTCATCCACCCCATTAGAACTGATTCAAATGCTTTCTTTTTAATAGCTGAGTAATATTCCATTGTGTGTATGTACCACAACTTTCTTATCCATTCATCTGCTAATGGACATCTAGGTTGCTTCCATGGCCTGGCTATTGTAAACAGTGCTGCGATGAACATTGGGGTACATGTGTCTACTTCAGTTCTGGTTTCCTTGGTGTGTGTGCCCAGCAGTGGGATTGCTGGGTACCTTTTTTTTTTTTTTTTAATATATTTCCCTTTATTTCATCATTCCTTCTTGTACTTCCAATCATTTTTCTGAGGTCATGTCATTTTCTATTTTGAAGTACTACTGTAGAAGTTACCTTAGTGTGGAATTCTTGATAGTAAATGCTCTATTTTTAACCTCATTCCTGAGAGAGAGTTTTGATGGGCACACAGTTATAGGTTGACAGTTATTTTGCTGAACATTTTGAAGATATTTTTCTATTGCCTCCTGGTCCTAATTATCACTAAAGAAAAGTCAGTTGTGTTTCTAATTATTTTTTTGCAGGTGTTCTCTCCACTTTTTCCCTAGCTGCTTTCAGTTCTTCTTTTTAAGAGTGATGATCAAACTGAAGAGCTCTAGAAATTACTAGAAATATATTGCCCAGTAATTTCCCAATAGCCAACTTGTTTTGGTCTGAATATCAACCCCAGGCTGCAAGGAATATTGTTCCATCTGTAAAACTGGTTAAGTTTTTCTTTTACTATAATTCTCTGTACCACTTCTTTACCCTGATACTTTTTTTGTTTTCTGGTTCTCAAAGTTTACAGTCATCTGCATTTGTGGTTACTGTCAGAAATCTTATATCACCATCACCATCCCACATAGCTGCTGACTCTACAACAAGCCCTTTCCCTCTCTGAGAGTCTAGATTAAAATCAGTATGCTAGGGTATAATGAATTGAGATGAATTGAGCCCATTTGAATGGAATGATTTTTAACAGATTAGCAACTGTGGAATCAAACAACCATAAGCTGCTGAAAACTAACAATTGTATCACACTTAATAAAGAAATACTATAAGCACCCCCATTAAAATCAGAAATGAGATAAGGATGAAGTCATCATAATTATCTTTGTTCTAAACGTATTGGCCATTGCAATTAGACAGAAGTAGAAACAGTACTCTTAGAAACAGTACTCTTGCCTGGAAAATCCCATGGATGGAGGAGCCTGGTGGGCTGCAGTCCATGGGGTCGCAAAGAGTTGGACACGACTGAGTGACTTCACTTTCACTTTTCACTTTCATGCATTGGAGAAGGAAATGGCAACCCACTCCAGTGTTCTTGCCTGGAGAATCCCAGGGACGGGGGAGCCTGGTGGGCTGCCGTCTATGGGGTCACACAGAGTCGGACATGACTGAAGTGACTTAGCAGCAGAAACAGTACAGATTTTTTAAAAGATGAAGATTAAAACAACATTTGCAGATCCCAGAAATCAATTGAAAGACTAAGTGGTAGAATACTTCAATGAGGTCACTGAGACAAAAGGCACAGAAACAGAATTTTATATATTCAATTAACAGCTAGTTAGAAGAAGTGAAGAAGAAATTACCACTTTGGATAATTTAGAAAAAAATTAAAATAAAGGAATAGACTTAACATGAAACGTCAATTCATATGAAGAAAATGGTAAAGCACCGTGAAAAAAGAAGACCTAAAGAAATGTAAGAGTATTGCCACATTTAGATAGGAAAATTCAGTATCATCATCATGTTGATTCTCCTTAAGTTAATGTGACTGATCCAAGCAACGTGTTTTTGTTGTTGTTTTTTGTTTGGAACTGGGCAAGTTTATTCTAAAAATAATGTGGAAAAATGAAGAAGTAACAATTACCAGGAAAGTTCTGAAAAGAGAAGATTAATGAAAGGGCATTAACTATACTAAATATAAAAACGTATCTACAGTAATGAAAAGAATGAGATACAGGTACTTTTGTGAATCAACAATCCAAAGGAAACCCAGAAATGGACCCAAAATATACACAGCAGTTAAATGAAGGTCTTATTTCAAAACAGTGGAGAAAAAAAGGATTATTCAGTAGATAGTGTTGGGACAACTGAGTAGCCATCTAAAAAAAAATTGGATCTCTACTTCACAGATTGTACCAAAATAATTTCCAGATGAATCAAAGAAGTCATGTTAAAAAATGAAACCATAAATTACCACAGAATAATAGAGAAAATCCTTTTATTTTAAAAATCATGTCACCATAAAAAAGTCAAAAGACAAAGGACAGATGGAGGAAATTCTTTATAATTTACCTCATAGACAAAGAGCTAATTTCCTTAACATATAAGAATGCTTCAAATCAGTAAGAAAGATCAACCTTCGAGATAAATAGGCAAAACCTCTAAAAAAAGAGTATATACTATAGGCAATGCAAATACAGTGACAATATGATATTTTCCATGACATAATAGCTTCAGTAGGTGAGGATGTGGAGATGCTGGCCCTCACATGCTGTTGCTAAAGTGTGCTTTAATTTCCACATCAGCAGTGATGGGAGATTTGGTAATAGTAAAATTTTAAAAGCACTTTTCTTTAAGCCAACAATTTCATTTCCAGAAATTTATCTTATATTTACAAGTGTGTGAAATGACATGTTGATGAGAATATTCTTTATAACAGAAAAAGATTAGAAACAACAGCATTGTCTGTCCTAGGTTATATAAATTATGGTTACATAAATTGTAGTACATAATTGTATATAAATTATGGCTGGTTGTATAAATTATGGTACATCCACACGATGGGATAAGAGGCAACCACTAACAAGGAATGGGGCAGCTATAAGGAAAGAGCTTCAAGATGCATTGTTAGATTCAAAATTATAGAACATAACAGCATGTAAAGTAAGCTACTTTAAAAGGAAAAGCAAAAGTGTATATGAACACACACTCATATAATGTGTAAGATAAATAGTATTATTACCCCCATTTTTCAGAGATGGAAACTGAGGGCTAGCTGGATAAGTAACCTTTTCAAAATAGCACAGTTAACAAAGACTATAGGACTAAGAGTCCAGGAAATCTAACTGCAGAGTCCTTGCTCCAATCTATATTGTCTCCACTGGGGAGGAAAATTATATATATAGAATTATATGTGTGTGTGTTTTGTGTGTATTTCTTTTAATACATTATACGTTGCCTTCTTTTATTTGAAGATATACAAATATGTAGTAACAAAGTAGTGCCAAAGAAATAATGATGAAAAGCTGTAGTTTCAGTTTCCATTTAGTTAGTCCTCTTCTCCAGAGACATCTTTCCTAATGGTTTCTGTGTTCTTTCAGTGATTGCCCCCCTAACTTTATAAAATATGATGATTCCTCTCTTTTTGATTTGTAAACCTATGCTTTTTCAATAAGTTCAGTTTAAATGTCAGAAACCAATCAGTGACATTTATTATTATTGTATCAGAGTTCAGCCAAAGAAGCAAAACCAGAAGATTATCTGTCTATGTATCTATCTATGTATATATAGAAAGAGACATATATCTGAATATGTGCACACACACTAGTTTATTATGAGGAAGTGATTTATGCAATGTGGGGGCTGGCCGAGCAAACCTGGAGTCTGTAGGGCAGGCGATCACAAAGAGAAGATCACAAGCAGCCTGGAACCCAGGAGCAACAGCTGAAATTTGAAGCCTCTGAATTGCTTTGTCAATCCAGGATATTCTCCTGTTTTGTTAGTCAACTGGTTAGGGTCTTTGCCCCTGCAAAATCCCTTTACAGCAGTACCTAGATTAGTGGTTGATTGGATAACTGGAAGAAGGTACATGGATTTTACAAAATGTCTGCTGCTTTCCATTTGTCCTCCAGCTCATGAGAAAATAGCCCTTGCAGCCCAACCTAACTAGAAACATGCTAGAAAGAGATTCTGGGGAATGTAGCCAAGCTGACACACCACAAAAGCACCACAGTCCTTGTCAACTTGGCCGTCATACATATCTGCTTAAATCATACTTAATGTCCAAATAAAGACAGTGAAACAGTCACATTTCTGCCTTACATGCTACAGTTCTGCCCTGCACAATTGTAATAGGCTAACCTTTTCCCCAGAAGATGACAGGGTCCTTCAGTGATAGTACTCTTCTCCTTTGCTATCCTGTAATTTAAATACTGAGATGTAAATTTAATGATAATTAATCACATGCTAAATGATAAGGGGATGAGAGAGGGAAAGCCACAAAAATATTTGGATATATCCAAATAGTGTGCATGTATATATATATATATATGAGAAAGTGAAAGTTGCTTAGTCATGTCTGACTCTTTGTGAACCCATGGACTATACAGTCCATGGAATTCTCCAGGCCAGAATACTGGAGTGGGTAGCTGTTCCCTTCTCCAGGGGATCTTCCCAACCCAGGGATTGAACCCAGGTCTCCCACACGGCAAGCAGATTCTTTACGGCTGAGCCACCAGGGAAACCCATATGTATGTATATACACATGTTTATAGTAGAATTAGGAGGAAATACTCATGACTATTATTGTTTTTATTTATTTAACTAGTCATATGGTTGTTGTTGATATTTGTAACTGTCTTCTATTCATTCCTTATTTCTTATTTCCTTTGCCCTTAGAAGCATCTTAGCTGACTATGGTTTTTTGCCTTGTGGGGTGACCCCCATCTTCATTCCTCAAGGATCTGGCCCCATTAGCTGTCCTGCATGAATTGGGTTGTTGCAGTTTTCCATTGACTCTAATTACAGACATGATAGTGTTAAAAGATGCCCTGGAAGAGTCTCCTGTAAGCCATACATACCGCTGCTTACTCACCTTGTGTAGAACCAAGCTGCTTTCTGCTTGGTAGTCAAGATCAATCACCCTGACCTGTAGAATAACTTCCTTCTTAATCTGTTGATTCAGAGGCAGAATAGCCTGGAGTGGCTGGGTGACAGTCTCTATTTGCAGGTCAGTGAAATCCTTGTTGTGACCTGTACTAACTCCCCACTGCTGTGTAACAAAGCACCACAGTCTTACTGGCCTAAAACAACACACATTTATTACTTCACAGTTTCCAGTGGGTGAGGAGCCCAAACACAAGTTAACCAGTTTTCTGTTTAGAATCTCAGGGCTTCAGTCAAGGAGTTGGCTGGGCTGATGTTTCATCTGGAGACTCAACTGGGGAAGAATTCATGTCTTAGCTCAGACTGTTGGCAGAATGTCTCTCCTTATAGCTGTATAATTGAGGACCCTTGCTTCTGACTACCTGGGACCACCCTTTGCCTGCAGTTCCCTGCAGCATGGCCCAACTCCATAAGCAGCTCCCAGCATGACCATTTACTCCTTTAAAGCCAGAAGGAGGATACCTTCAGCAAAATCAGTCTTCTTATGTGTAATGTAATGAATCGTCATCACAGGAGTGACCTACCATTACCTGTGTCATATGATATAACCTAATCAGAGGAGTGACATCTCATCACCTTTGCCATATCCTGTGGGTTAGAAACAAGTCACAGATCCTACCTACACTCAGGGAGAGGGGATTATACAAAACATGAATCTTTGTGGGTTACCTTAGGTTATGTCAGGCACAATGGTTGTGTAAATACTGTTCATTTCCAGGGGCCTGGGTCCAGTGGGTCTAATGTCATAATCTCTAGACTATCAAAAACAATGGATGTTAACTAAACTTATTGTGGTGGTCATTCCCCCACACATTATACACAAATATCAAATTATTGTCTTGTACACCCGAAACTAATGTTATATGTCAATTATATCTAAATTTTAATAAAGAATGTACCTAGTATTAAAAGCAAGTTTTTTTTACTACCTCCCATCAATTGACAGAATGAAAACCACAATCACAGAAAACTAACCAAACTAATCACATGGATCACAGCCCTGTCTAACTCAATGAAACTACGAGCCACACCATGTAGGGCCACACAGGATGGACAGGTCATGGTGGAGAGTTCTGACAAAATGTGGTCCACGGGAGAAGGGAATGGCAAACACTTCAGTATTCTTGCCTTGAGAATACCAGGAACAGTATGAAAAGGCAAAAAAAAAAAAAAAAATAATAATAATAATAATAACATTGAAAGATGAACTCCCCCGGCCGGTAGGTGCCCAATATACTACTGGAGAAGAGCAAAGAAATAGCTCCAGAAGGAATGAAGAGGCTGAGCCAAAGTGGAAACAATTCCCAGTTGTGGATGTATCTGGTGGTGAAAGTAAAGTCTGATGCTATAAATAACAATATTGCATAGGAACCTGGAAAGTTAGGTCCATGAATCAAGATATATTGGAAGTAGTCAGTGAACTAAAATGGACTGGAATGGGTGAATTTAATTCAGATGACCATTATATCTACTACTGTGGGCAAGAATCCCTTAGAAGAAATGGAGTAGTCAAGAAAACAGTCCAAAATTCAGGACTTGGATGCAATCTCAAAAATGACAGAATGATCTCTATATATCCATGGCAAACCATTCAATATCAAAGTAATCCAAGTCTTTGCCCCAACCACTAGTGCTGAAGTAGCTGAAGTTGAACCATTCTATGAAAACCTACAAGACCTTCTAGAATTAAAATTTAAAAAAAGATGTCCTTTTCATCATAGTGGACTGGAATGCAAAAGTGGGAAGTCAAGAGATAACCTGGGGTAACAGGCAAGTTTGGCCTGGAGTACAAAATGAAGCAGGGCAAAGGCTAACAGAGTTTGACAAAAGAACACACTAGTCATAGCAAACGCCCTCTTCCAACAACACAAGGAATGACTCTACACATGGACATCACCAGATGGTCAATACCAAAATCAGACTGATTATATTCTTTGCAGCCAAAGATGGAGAAGCTCTATACAGTCAGCAAAAACAAGACCGGGAGCTGGCTGTGACTCAGATCTTGAACTCTTTATTGCAAAATTAAGACTTAATTGAAGAAAGTGGGGAAAACCACTAGACCATTCAGGTATGACCTAAATCAAATCCCTTATGACTATACAGTGGAAGTGACAAATAGATTCGAGGGATTAGATCTGCTAGATGGAGTGCCTGAAGAACTATGGATGGAGGATTGTAACATTGTACAGGTGGTGGTGATCATCCCATGAAAAAGAATTGCAGAAAAGACAAAATGGTCATCTGAGAAGGCCTTACAAAGAGCTCAGAAAAGAAGAGAAGCAGAAGGCAAAGGAGAAAAGGAAAGATCTATCTTTTGGAAATGCAGAGTTCCAAAGAATAGCAAAGAGAGATAAGAAAGTCTTCCTAAGTGAAGAATGCAAAGAAATAGAGGAAAATAGAATGGGAAAGACTAGAGATCTCTTCAAGAAAATTAGAGATACCAAAGGAACAGATCATGCCAAATGGGTGCAGTCAAGGGCAGAAATAGTATGGACCTAATAGAAGCAGAAGATATTAAGAAGAGGTGGGGCGAATACACAGAAGAACTATACAAAAAAGATCTTAATGACCTAGATAACTACGATGGTGTGATCACTCACCTAGAGTCAGACATCTTCGAGTGCAAAGTCAAGTGGGCCTTAGATAGTGTCACTATAAGCAAAGCTAATGGAGATGATGGAATTCCAGCTGGATCATATAAAAAGAGAATTCCATAAAAACATCTGCTTCTGCTTCATTGACTACACTAAAGCCTTTGACTGTGTGGATCACAACAAACTGTGGAAAATTCTTAAAGAAATGGGAATACTAGATCACCTTACCTGTCTCCTGCAAAACTTGTATGCAGGTCAAGAAGCAACAGCTAGAACCAGACATGGAACAATGGACTGGTTCTGAATTGGGAAAGGAGTATGTCAAGACTGTATATTGTCACCCTGCTGATTTGACTTAGATGCAGAGTACATCATGTGAAATGCTGGGCTGGATGAAGCACAAGCTGGAATCAAGAAGGAGAAATATCAATAACCTCAGATATGCAGATGACACCACCCTTATGGCAGAAAATGAAGAGGAGCTAAAGAGCCTCTTGATGGAGGTGAAAGAGGAGAGTGAAAAAGCTGGCTTAAAACAAGACATACAGATGGCTAACAAACACATGAAAAGATGCTCAACATCACTCATTATCAGAGAAATGCAAATCAAAACCACTATGAGGTACCATTTCATGCCAGTCAGAATGGCTGCGATCCATAAGTCTACAAGCAATAAATGCTGGGGAGGGTGTGGAGAAAAGGGAAATCTCTTACACTGTTGGTGGGAATGCAAACTAGTACAGCCACTATGGAGAACAGTGTGGAGATTCCTTAAAAAACTGGAAATAGAACTGCCTTATGATCCAGCAATCCCACTGCTGGGCATACACACTGAGGAAACCAGAAGGGAAAGAGACACGTGTACCCCAATGTTCATCGCAGCACTGTTTATAATAGCCAGGACATGGAAGCAACCTAGATGTCCATCAGCAGATGAATGGATAAGAAAGCAGTGGTACATATACACAATGGAGTATTACTCAGCCATTAAAAAGAATACATTTGAATCAGTTCTAATGAGGTGGATGAAACTGGAACCTATTATACAGAGTGAAATAAGCCAGAAAGAAAAACACTAATACAGTATACTAACACATACATATGGAATTTAGAAAGATGGTAACAATAACCCTGTGTAGGAGACAGCAAAAGAAACACTGATGTATAGATCAGTCTTATGGACTCTGTGGGAGAGGGAGAGGGTGGGGAGATTTGGGAGAATGGCATTGAAACATGTATAATATCATGTATGAAACGAGTCACCAGTCCAGGTTCGATGCATGATACTGGATGCTTGGGGCTGGTGCACTGGGACGACCCAGAGGGAGGGTATGGGGAGGGAGGAGGGAGGAGGGTTCAGGATGGGGAACACAGGTATACCTGTGGTGGATTCATTTCGATATTTGGCAAAACTAATACAATATTGTAAAGTTTAAAAATAAAATAAAATTTAAAAAATAAATTAAAATTTCATGATTTATAAAAATTTAATTTAAAAAGAAAAACAATGTCTTAATAAAATGTATTTATAAACTATAAAAAAATAAATCAGAACAGAACTTATATATATGTATATGAGAGGAATTCAAAAGAAAACTTTAATTATTATATTGAAATATAGGGGATATAGTCTAGCCCACAATACCTTATTTAAAAATATTTGAAGAACTTAAACTACCTAATTTAAATGGTTATTATAAATATACCATGGTCTAGTTGTGATTTTTTTTTATATAAGCATAGACAAGTAGATCAATATAAGAGATTGTCTGAAATATATCCAGAGGAAACTTTTAGAATATAAACTTGTGTATCATAGAGAGGAATTGGTAAATATTTTCACTGAGCCTATGTAACCTACAAAACTGAAGTGTCATAAAAGAAAAATAAAGGGTTTTTATTTAAAAAATAAATATTAAAACTGAAAAAAAAAACAAACCAACATTCAGAGATTGAACATCATGGTATCTAATCACATCACTTCATGGCAAATAGATGGGGAAACAATAGAAACAGTGACAGACTTTGTTTTCTCAGGCTCAAAGATCACTGCCAATGGTGACTGCAGCCATGAAATTAAAAGGCACTTGTTCCTTGGAAGAAAAGCTGTGACAAACCTAGACAACATATTGAAAAGCAGAGACACTACATGCTGACAAAAGTCTGTATACTCAAAGCTATGGTTTTTCCAGTAGTCATTGTAATGGATGTGACATGTATGGTCATGTATGGATGTGACAGTTGGACCCTAAAGATGGCTAAGTGTCAAAGAATTGATGTTTTTGAACTGTGGTATTGGTGAAGACTCTTGAGAGTCCCTCAGGCTGCAAGGGGATCAAGGCAGTCAATCCTAAAGGAAATCAGTGCTGAATATTCATTAGAAGGACTGATGATGAAGCTGAAGCTCCAATACTTTGGCCACCTGATATGAAGAGCCGATTCATTAGAAAAGACCCTGATTCTGGGAAAGATTGAAGGCAGGAGAAGGGGACAACAGAGGACCAGATGGTTGGATGACATCACTGACTCAATGGACATGAGTTTGGGAAAGCTCCGGTAGAGAGTGAAGGACAGGGAAGCCTGGCATGCTGCAGTCCATGGAATCACAAAGAGTTGGACTTGACTGAGCGACTGAACAACAACAAGGACATCAATTCTTTAAATTTGTGGTACATTTAGGATTTCTGTTTATTGATTTTGAATAAACATATTTACTCTAACACCTACAAACTAAACACTAAAAGGATCTCTAAAGTGGCATAAATCCATAGGGACAGAGAGAACTGGAGATGTGACAATGGGAACAAAATTTAGCAAGCAGGAAAGCAGATGGATAAATGATAACTGAATTAGCAGACCTAGGAAAGCTAAATCCTAAACTGGCATTGAGCAAGAGTGGAAGCAATGGAGTTTGTACTGCAGAACCCTCTAAGGGTTCTGGACTCTAGCAACAAATATGTCCTGAAGTGGAGATCAATGTGGGACTAAAAGTAGGATTGTTTGAATACCTGTGGAAGAAGTTTTTAGATCCTCAATATTGTGCAGTCTGGCAGCTGCCCTTCCCCACCCAGAGAGTGGCTGAAGGTTTATTCTTGGGAGAGGGTAAAGCAGAGAGTTGCTGGACTGATCAAAGTCAAGCATATGTGAAAAAGGAGGCACTATACTGAAAACAGGTGGAGCTGAGTGCTTAAATACTAAATACTGATGCCCCAGAGCGCTAGCAGCCTGTTTCATCTCTTTGGAAAGGAGATGGAGAGAGCAGGTGAAGTTTGAGACGCCAAAGAGAAAAGAGTTAAAAACATTGAGACTGTTCCCAAAGAAAATAAATTCTCCAGAATGTGCTACTCTTTTTTATCACTTTTCATAGCTGATAGGCCATTCTCTTGGATGGTTTATCCAATGATGAACTTCAAATAAACTTCATAGTTGTGTCCTTAGTCACTCAGTCATGTCTAACTCTTTGCAACCCCAGGGACTGTAACCCACCAGGCTCCTCTGTCCATGGGGATTCTCCAGACAAGAATGCTGGAATGGGTTGCCATGCCCTCCTCCAGGGGCTCTTCCAAACCCAGGGATTGAACCCAGGTCTCCCACATTGCAGGTGGATCCTTTACCATCTGAACCACCAGGAAATCCCAAACTTCATAGTACCTGCTTTTAAATATGAGAAAACAACCAAGGATCATGAAGGATGCTGGGAAAGTCTCAAAACTGAAAGACTGAAACCAGAAAAAATTAAAAGGAAAAAATGATTTTGAGGAATCTATGTAAAGAGGTTAAATAAAAACACCCTACATTTAATATATTGTCTCAGACAAGAGAGCATTAAATAAGAATATAATCTATGGAAAGGAAAAGTCTTTGGAAGACAAAATTGAGAAAATTCTTAGAAAAGTAAGCAAAAAGACAAAGTGGAAACAGGAGTGGAAAGAAAGTTGTATGAACAGATCAAAAGATTGTTGGATAATAAAGAAATAGAAAGGGTTCACATGTGTTGGGAGAATAGAAGAGAGACAGATGTGAAAAGGCAATCAATAATGCCTAAAACTAACACAAAACTACAGGAGATTGAAAGTGATTGTCTCTGGATGGGTGGAAGATACAAGAAACTGCTGTGTTTTTGCAACCAGACTTGTAGAACTATTTGGCTGTTTAAACTATGTGAATGTATAACTTTGGTTTAAAAAATAAAACAGAAAAAAGTAAAGCACCCTGGCTTTAAGAAGTGTCGTCTATCATGATTTGAAACGGTGCTTTATCATAGAGCATTGTGTTTTCCTAGAGTTCCTTATCCCCTTTCATTTTGCTGTTGTTTTTGTTAACAAGAGAATAATGTGCTTTGACCATCTTCAAGTTTTCTTTCTGAGTCCTAGTTGTATCAGATCCTACAGTATAAGTAGACTTATGACTTAATCAAGAAGTTTATTTGAAGGATAATGGGGTTCTCACTTACTCAAGGGCTGATAAACTAGGGTAAGAAAAAATAAAGATTAGACAACTCCACAGAGGATTATACAGAAAGCACTTACCAATGTAGTTTGGAACCTGCCTCAAGAATGGACTCCCACCATCAGCTGTCTTTTTGTTGTTCTGTGCATGACTCCTGGTTCAGAAAAGGAGAATCTGCTTGTCTTGGCTTGAGGCATGTGCATGTGCTTGCTAAGGGGTTTAATTTAATTATTCTAGATAGCTATTGAAAGACAAGAGTTTTTTTGGTTTTTACTTTTAAAAAAAATTGGAGTATAATCGCCTTCCAATGTGGTGTTAATTTCAGGTATATGGCAAAGTAATTCAGTTATATATATATATTCTTTTTCAGTTTCTTTCCCCTTACAGGTTATTACAAAATATTATGTATAATTCCCTAGGCTATACAGTAGGTCCTTGTTGGTTGTCTATTTTATATTTAGTAGTATGTGTATGTTAATCCCCACATTCTTAATTTATCCTTCCTCCATCTTTTCCCTTTGGTAACTGTGAATTTGTTTTCTACATCAAGGCAAGGACTCTTGATTAGCACTCCCACCAGACTATAGAGAGAGGGTAAGTTCCTCAAAGTAATGAACAATTATTATCAATAGACGTTTTAAATTTTTTTGGTTGAAGTAATATTTGATATATAACATTGCATAAACTGAAGGTGTGCAACATGTTGGTTGGATACATTTACGTGTAGTGATGTGATGGCCATTGTCATGTAGTTAGCATCACTATCAAGTCACATTATTGTCATTTCTTTTCAGTGACTGAAATAATTAAGAACTAGTCTCTTAGCAAGTTTGATGATTATAGTACAATATTGTCTAAGGACTTCCCAGGTGGTCCAGTGGTTAAGACTCTGCACTTCCACTGCAGGAGGTATGCTTTCAGTTCCTGGTCGGGGAATTGAGATCCTGCATGCTGTGCTTTGAGGCCAAAAGCCAAAAAACAAAATGTTGTCTGTATTTACTATTCTGTGCATTAGATCTCTAGGGCTCATTTACTCTCATAGCAAGTTTGTACCTTAACATCTTTCCTATCCTTCCCCTCTTTCCATTCCCTGGTAATCACCATTTTACTGTTTTTATGAGTTTTTGGCTTTTTAGATTCCACATATATGTGATATCATACAGTATTTGTCTTTTTCTGTCTCACTGATTTTACTTAGCATAATGTCCTCAAGGTCCATCCATGTTGTTGCAAATGGCAGGATATCCTTATTTCTCATAGCTGAATAATATTGCATTGTGTATGTGTGTGGGTGTATATATGTATATACCATGCCTCCTTTAAAAAATTTTTTTTTATTTTATACCATGCCTCCTTTATCCATTCATTATTTCACAAGTGCTGCACAACTTTGAAGGCATAGCTTCATTTTCTTCCATTATCCAGTATTGCTCATAAGACTTATGCTAATCTGATTCTTGTCTCTTTAGTGGGAGTTTCTCTGTCTGGAAATTTCATGAGCTACGTCCAGATATAAGCCTGTTTTCATTTTTTGTGTTGGCATTCTGTGATTTTTTTTTCAGTCTATATATTTAATGTCTTTCTTTTGCTCTGAGAAGATGTTAGATTTCCTTTGCCCATTGCCTATATTTATTACTTTTCCTCCAATACTTTTACCATTTCCTTTATTTCATTTTGTGCTCCTGATAGTTTTCATTTCTATTCTCTATGACCCTTACTATATTCCGGTCAAAATTATTTTCCCTTGGGCCTCTTGAAATTTAATCTTTAATTTCTGAGATTATTTTGTCTTTTTCTTCCATTTCTTGCATTTGGTTAACTCTCATTTCACACCTTATTTTTTCTCCGTTTCTAGTTTGATTTATTTTGAACTTATTATTTAAGGTAATTTTTGTTTTCATGTACAAATCCTTGTTTTAACATTTTAATTCAGGTTAGAGTGTTATGTTACAGGTTTTTTTTTTTTTTTTTTTTCTGTTAATTTTCTGTATTGGGCAGGGAGAATAGTCTCTCTCTCTCTCTCTTTTTTTTTATTTTTCCTTTTTGGCTGTGAGGCATGAGGGATCTTGGTTCCCTGATCAGGGATCAAACTTGCTTCTCCTGCATTAGAAGTCTTAATGAAGTCTAAACCACTGGACCACCAGGGAAATCCCAGGGAGAATATTCTTATTTGTTGAAATATTTCCATTTATACTTCTATCTTCCAATAGCTTTGCATGGATGTTTCCTGCTATTTTGTGTTTATTTTGAAATGTCATATGTTTTTTGGACAAGACTGCGGGTAGAGGGCAAGATTTGAGTATCTATGTCTCTATTTCTCTCTCTCTCTTTTTTTTTTTTTTTTTTTTTTGGACAATGTAATTCTTAATTTTATTTTTTTCAAATTTTTAGAAAAAAATTTAGAGCAGTTTTAGGTTTACAGAAAAATTCAGAGGAAAGTATAGAAGTTTCCCATATACTTCCTGTCCTGACACATGCATAGCATCCTCTGTTATCAAAATCCTCCACCAAGGTCATACATGTGTTACAACTGATGAATTTCCTACATTGACGTATAATCATCCAAAGTCCATAGTTTACCTTAGGGTTCATTCTTGGTATTGTGCATTCTATAGGTTTGGATAAATGAAAAATGACATGTATTAATGATTATTACAACATAGAGAGTATTTTCACTATTGCCAAAATCCTCTGTGCTCTGCCTGTTCACCACTTCCTCCCCGACTACAAACTCCTGTCAACTACTGATATTTTTATTGTCTCTGTAGTTTTTCCTTTTTCAGAATGCCATGTATTAATAGTTGGAATTGTAGAATAACTAGCCTTTTCAGATTAACTTTTTTTACCAAGCAATATGCATTTAAGTTTCCTCCTTGTGAAAAGCTCATTTCTTTTTAGTGTTGAATAACATTCTATTGTCTAGAGGTACCTTGGTTTGTTTATTCATTCACCAACTGAAAGACATCTTGGTTGCTTCCAAGTTTTGGCAATTATGAATAAAACTGCTAGTATAAACATCTGTTTACAAGTGTTTATGTGAATTTAAGTTTTCAATGTTTTAGGCTAAATAACAAGGAGTGCAATTGCCGGATTATGTGGTAAAAGAGTATATTTAGTTTTATTTTTAAAAACTCACCAAACTGTTTTCCCAGTAGCTGTAACATTTTGCATTCCAACCAGCAATGAGTGAGAGCAGCTTTCGCTCCACATATTCTCCAGCACTGGTGTTGTCAGTGCTCCAAATTTTGGCCATTCTTATAGATGCGTAAGAGTATCGTGTGTAATGGTATTGTTTTGAGTTGCATTTCCCTGATGATGTCATCAGGGATATGGTGCATATGATATGGAGCATGTTTTCATATACTTATCTGCCATCTGTCTATCTTCTTTCATGAGGTTTCTGTTAAGATCTTTGGCCCACTTTTTAACTGGATTTTTTTTAAATAGAATTTTAAGAGTTCCTTGTATGTTTTAGATAACAGTCCTTTATCACTTATGCCTTTTGCAAATATTTTCTCCCATCTATGTTTTTTTATTCTCTTGACAGTGCATTTTACACAGCAGGAAACTTTACTTTTAATGAAATTTAATTTCTCAATTCTTTCTTTTTAAAAAATTTTATTTTAAAAATGTTTTCATAGTGACATTTATTGGCTTTCTTTCTGATTTTACAAGCCATACATGTTCACTGTGGACAACTAGAAAATTATAAAAGAAATCAACATAAAGTAAACATCAACAATCATCCATAACTCACCCCCCCCAGAGATGGCCATCATTAGCATTTTAATGCCCTGTTTCAGTGTACACATATTTTTTAATTGAAGTATAATTGACTCACAATATTGTGTTAGTTCCAGGTACACAACACAGTAATTCAATATTTCTATATGTTACAAATGATCCATCATGATATGTCCAGTTACCATCTGTCACCACACAAAGATATTACAGTATAATTGACTATATTTCCTGTACTGTGCCTTTTATCCCTGTGACTCAATTTTTTGTAACTGGAAGTTTGTACCTCTTAATCTCTCTTACTTAATTTACTTATTCCACCACTCTTCTCCCTCAAGCAACCACCAATTTGTTCTTTTTATCTATGACTCTATTTTGCTTTGTTATGTTTGTTCATTTGTTTTGTTTTTGATATTTCACATATAAGCGATACACAGTCCTCATCTTTCTCTGTCTGACTTATGTCACTTATCATAATGTCCTCTAGGTCCATTTGTGTTGTTGCACATAGAAAGGTTTCACTCTTTTTATGCCTGAGTTATATTCCATTGTGTATATATAACACATCTTCTTTATTCAGTCATCAGTTGATGGACACTTAGGTTGCTTCCATATCTTAGCTATTGTAAATTGGGCTTCAATGAACATAGTAAAAATATCTTTTTAAATTAGTTGTCTAAATTTTATTCAAATAAATATCCAGAAATGAAATTATTGGATTGTTGTTGTCATTGTTTTTGTTGTTCAATCACTAAGTCATGTCTGAATCTTTGCTGTTTCCATGGACTGCAGCACACCATGCTTCCCTGTCCTGCCTATCTCCCAGAGTTTGCTCAGATTCATGTGCATTGAGTCAGTGATGCCATCTAGCCATCTCATCTTCTGCCACCCCATTCTCCTTTTGCCTTCAATCTTTCCCAGCCCCATAATTTTTACCAAAGAGTTGACTCTTTGGAACAGGTAGCCAAAATATTGGAGCTTCAACTTTAGCATCAGTCCATCCAATGAATATTCAGAGTTGATTTCCTTTAGGATGGATTGGTTTGATCTCCTTACAGTCTGAGGAACTCTCAAGAATCTTCTCCAGCACCACAATTCAAAAGCATCAGTTCTTTGGCTCTCAGCCTTCTTTATGTTCCAACTCTCAAATCTATACTTGACTACTGGAAAAACCATAGCTTTAACTATACAAACCTTTGTCAGCAAAGTGATGTCTGCTTTTTAACATGCTGTCTAGGTTTGTTATAGCTTTCCTTCCAAGAAGCAAGCATCTTTTACTTACATGGCTGCAGTCACCATCTGCAGTGATTTTGGAGCCCAAGAAAAGAAAATCGGTCACTGCTTCCCCATTTTCCCCTTCTATTTGCCATGAAGTGATGGGACCAAATGCCATGATTTTAGTTGTTTGAATTTTGAATTTCAAACCAGCTTTTTCATTATCCTCTTTCACCCTCATCAAGAAACTCTTTAGTTCCTCTTCACTTTCTGCCATTAGAATGGTATCATCTGCTTATCTGAGGTTATTGATATTTCGTAATCTTGATTCTAGCCTGTGATTCATCGAGCTCAGCATTTTGCATGATGTACTCTGTATAGAAGTTAACTTCTGTATAGAAGTTAAATAAGCAGGGTGACAATAATTAGCCTTGCCTTACTCATTTCCCAATTTTGAGCCAGTCAATTGTTCCATCTACGGTTCTAACTATTGCTTCTTGACCAGCATACAGGTTTCTCAGAAAGCAGGTAAGGTGATCTGGTATTCCCATCTCTTTAAGAATTTTCTACAGTTTATTGTGATCCACATAGTCAAGGATTTAGTATAATCAGTGAAGAAGAAGTAGATGTTTTTCTGGAATTCTTTTACTTTTCTTTTAATATAAATTTATTTATTTTAATTGGAGGCTAATTACTTTACAATATTGTATTGGTTTTGCCATACATCAACATGAATCTGCCACGGGTGTACATGTGTTCCCCATCCCGAACCTCCCTCCCTCCTCCCTCCCTGTTTCATCCCTCTGGGTCATCCCAGTGCACCAGCCCCAAGCAACTAGTATCATGCATCGAACTTGGACTGGCGATTTGTTTCATATACAATATTATACATGTTTCAATGCCATTCTCCCAAATCATCCCACCCTCTCTATGATCCAGTGGACATTGGCAATTTGATCTCTGGTTCCTCTGCCTCTTCAAAACCCAGCTTATTCATCTGGAAGTTCTCAGTTCACATACTGCTGAAGGCTAGCTTGAATGATTTTAAGCATAAATTTACTAGCAAGTGAAATGAGCACAGTTGTACAGAACATCCTTTGGCATTGACCTTCTTTGGGATTGGAATGAAAACTGACCTTTCCAAGACCTGTGGCCACTGCTGAGTTTTCCAAATTTGCTGACATATTGACTGCAACACTTTAACAGCATCATCTTTGAGGATTTTTTTTTTTTTCCCTAATTTTATTTTATTTTTAAACTTTACATAATTGTATTAGTTTTGCCAAATATCAAAATGAATCCGCCACAGGTATACATGTGCTCCCCATCCCGAACCCTCCTCCCTCCTCCCTCCCCATACCATCCCTCTGGGCCGTCCCAGTGCACCAGCCCCCAGCATCCAGCATCATGCATCGAACCTGGACTGGCAACTCGTTTCCTACATGATATTTTACATGTTTCATTGCCATTCTCCCAAATCTTCCCACCCTCTCCCTCTCCCACAGAGTCCATAAGACTGTTCTATACATCAGTGTCTCTTTTGCTGTCTCGTACACCGGGTTATTGTTACCATCTTTCTAAATTCCATATATATGCGTTAGTATACTGTATTTATGTTTTTCCTTCTGGCTTACTTCACTCTGTATAATAGGCTCCAGTTTCATCCACCTCATTAGAACTGATTCAAATGTATTCTTTTTAATGGCTGAGTAATACTCCATTGTGTATATGTACCACAGCTTTCTTATCCATTCATCTGCTGATGGACATCTAGGTTGCTTCCATGTCTTGGCTATTATAAACAGTGCTGCGATGAACATTGGGGTACACGTGTCTCTTTCCCTTCTGGTTTCCTCAGTGTGTATGCCCAGCAGTGGGGTTGCTGGATCATAAGGCAGTTCTATTTCCAGTTTTTTAAGGAATCTCCACACTGTTCTCCATAGTGGCTGTACTAGTTTGCATTCCCACCAACAGTGTAAAAGGGTTCCCTTTTCTCCACACCCTCTCCAGCATTTATTATTTGTAGACTTTTGGATCGCAGCCATTCTGACTGGTGTGAAATGGTACCTCATAGTGGTTTTGATTTGCATTTCTCTGATAATGAGTGATGTTGAGCATCTTTTCATGTGTTTGTTAGCCATCTGTATGTCTTTTTTGGAGAAATGTCTATTTAGTTCTTTGGCCCATTTTTTGATTGGGTCGTTTATTTTTCTGGAGTTGAGCTGTAGGAGTTGCTTGTATATTTTTGAGATTAGTTGTTTGTCCGTTGCTTCATTTGCTATTATTTTCTCCCATTCTGAAGGCTGTCTTTTCACCTTGCTAATAGTTTCCTTTGATGTGCAGAAGCTTTTAAGGTTAATTAGGTCCCATTTGTTTATTTTTGCTTTTATTTCCAATATTCTGGGAGGTGGGTCATAGAGGATCCTGCTGTGATGTATGTCGGAGAGTGTTTTGCCTATGTTCTCCTCTAGGAGTTTTATAGTTTCTGGTCTTACGTTTAGATCTTTAATCCATTTTGAGTTTATTTTTGTGTATGGTGTTAGAAAGTGGTCCAGTTTCATTCTTTTACAAGTGGTTGACCAGATTTCCCAGCACCACTTGTTAAAGAGATTGTCTTTAATCCATTGTATATTCTTGCCTCCTTTGTCGAAGATAAGGTGTCCATATGTGCGTGGATTTATCTCTGGGCTTTCTATTTTATTCCATTGATCAATATTTCTGTCTTTGTGCCAGTACCATACTGTCTTGATAACTGTGGCTTTGTAGTAGAGCCTGAAGTCAGGTAGGTTGATTCCTCCAGTTCCATTCTTCTTTCTCAAGATCGCTTTGGCTATTCGAGGTTTTTTGTATTTCCATACAAATTGTGAAATTATTTGTTCTAGCTCTGTGAAGAATACTGTTGGTAGCTTGATAGGGATTGCGTTGAATCTATAAATTGCTTTGGGTAGTATACTCATTTTCACTATATTGATTCTTCCTATCCATGAACATGGTATATTTCTCCATCTATTAGTGTCCTCTTTGATTTCTTTCACCAGTGTTTTATAGTTTTCTATATATAGGTCTTTAGTTTCTTTAGGTAGATATATTCCTAAGTATTTTATTCTTTCCGTTGCAATGGTGAATGGAATTGTTTCCTTAATTTCTCTTTCTGTTTTCTCATTATTAGTGTATAGGAATGCAAGGGATTTCTGTGTGTTGATTTTATATCCTGCAACTTTACTGTAGTCATTGATTATTTCTAGTAATTTTCTGGTGGATTCTTTAGGGTTTTCTATGTAGAGGATCATGTCATCTGCAAATAGTGAGAGTTTTACTTCTTCTTTTCCAATTTGGATTCCTTTTATTTCTTTTTCTGCTCTGATTGCTGTGGCCAAAACTTCCAAAACTATGTTGAATAGTAATGGTGAAAGTGGGCACCCTTGTCTTGTTCCTGACTTTAGAGGAAATGCTTTCAATTTTTCACCATTGAGGATAATGTTTGCTGTGGGTTTGTCATATATAGCTTTTATTATGTTGAGGTATGTTCCTTCTATTCCTGCTTTCTGGAGAGTTTTTATCATAAATGGATGTTGAATTTTGTCAAAGGCTTTCTCTGCATCTATTGAGATAATCATATGGTTTTTATTTTTCAATTTGTTAATGTGGTGTATTACATTGATTGATTTGCGGATATTGAAGAATCCTTGCATCCCTGGGATAAAGCCCACTTGATCATGGTGTATGATCTTTTTAATGTGTTGTTGGATTCTGATTGCTAGAATTTTGTTAAGGATTTTTGCATCTATGTTCATCAGTGATATTGGCCTGTAGTTTTCTTTTTTTGTGGGATCTTTGTCAGGTTTTGGTATTAGGGTGATGGTGGCCTCATAGAATGAGTTTGGAAGTTTACCTTCCTCTGCAATTTTCTGGAAGAGTTTGAGCAGGATAGGTGTCAGCTCTTCTCTAAATTTTTGGTAGAATTCAGCTGTGAAGCCGTCTGGACCGGGGCTTTTGTTTGCTGGAAGATTTTTGATTACAGTTTCAATTTCCGTGCTTGTGATGGGTCTGTTAAGATTTTCTATTTCTTCCTGGTCCAGTTTTGGAAAGTTGTACTTTTCTAAGAATTTGTCCATTTCTTCCACGTTGTCCATTTTATTGGCATATAATTGTTGATAGTAGTCTCTTATGATCCTTTGTATTTCTGTGTTATCTGTTGTGATCTCTCCATTTTTGTTTCTAATTTTGTTGATTTGATTTTTCTCCCTTTGTTTCTTGATGAGTCTGGCTAATGGTTTGTCAATTTTATTTATCCTTTCAAAGAACCAGCTTTTGGTTTTGTTGATTTTTGCTATGGTCTCTTTTGTTTCTTTTGCATTTATTTCTGCTCTAATTTTTAAGATTTCTTTCCTTCTACTAACCCTGGGGTTCTTCATTTCTTCCTTTTCTAGTTGCTTTAGGTGTAGAGTTAGGTTATTTATTTGACTTTTTTCTTGTTTCTTGAGGTGTGCCTGTATTGCTATGAACTTTCCCCTTAGGACTGCTTTTACCGTGTCCCACAGGTTTTGGGTTGTTGTGTTTTCATTTTCATTCGTTTCTATGCAAATTTTGATTTCTTTTTTGATTTCTTCTGTGATTTGTTGGTTATTCAGCAGCGTGTTGTTCAGCCTCCATATGTTGGAATTTTTAATAGTTTTTCTCCTGTAATTGAGATCTAATCTTACTGCATTGTGGTCAGAAAAAATGCTTGGAATGATTTCTATTTTTTTGAATTTACCAAGGCTAGCTTTATGGCCCAGCATGTGATCTATCCTGGAGAAGGTTCCATGTGCGCTTGAGAAAAAGGTGAAATTCATTGTTTTGGGATGAAATGACCTATAGATATCAATTAGGTCTAACTGGTCTATTGTATCGTTTAAAGTTTGTGTTTCCTTGTTAATTTTCTGTTTAGTTGATCTATCCATAGGTGTAAGTGGGGTATTAAAGTCTCCCACTATTATTGTGTTATTGTTAATTTCTCCTTTCATACTTGTTAGCATTTGTCTTACGTACTGTGGTGCTCCCGTGTTGGGTGCATATATATTTATAATTGTTATATCTTCTTCTTGGATTGATCCTTTGATCATTATGTAGTGACCTTCTTTGTCTCTTTTCACAGCCTTTGTTTTAAAGTCTATTTTATCTGATATGAGTATTGCTACTCCTGCTTTCTTTTGGTCCCTATTTGCATGGAAAATCTTTTTCCAGCCCTTCACTTTCAGTCTGTATGTGTCCCCTGTTTTGAGGTGGGTCTCTTGTAGACAACATATGTAGGGGTCTTGTTTTTGTATCCATTCAGCCAGTCTTTGTCTTTTGGTTGGGGCATTCAACCCATTTACATTTAAGGTAATTACTGATAAGTATGTTCCCGTTGCCATTTACTTTATTGTTTTGGGTTCGAGTTTATACACCATTTTTGTGTTTCCTGTCTAGAGAATATCCTTTAGTATTTGTTGGAGAGCTGGTTTGGTGGTGCAGAATTCTCTCAGCTTTTGCTTGTCTGAAAAGCTTTTGATTTCTCCTTCATACTTGAATGAGATCCTTGCTGGGTACAATAATCTGGGCTGTAGGTTATTTTCTTTCATCATTTTAAGTATGTCTTGCCATTCCCTCCTGGCTTGAAGAGTTTCTATTGAAAGCTCAGCTGTTATCCTTATGGGAATTCCCTTGTGTGTTATTTGTTGTTTTTCCCTTGCTGCTTTTAATATTTGTTCTTTGTGTTTGATCTTTGTTAATTTGATTAATATGTGTCTTGGGGTGTTTCTCCTTGGGTTTATCCTGTTTGGTACTCTCTGGGTTTCTTGGACTTGGGTGATTATTTCCTTCCCCATTTTAGGGAAGTTTTCCACTATTATCTCCTCAAGTATTTTCTCATGGTCTTTCTTTTTGTCTTCTTCTTCTGGAATCCCTATGATTCGAATGTTGTAGCGTTTAATATTGTCCTGGAGGTCTCTGAGATTGTCCTCATTTCTTTTAATTCGTTGTTCTTTTATCCTCTCTGATTCATTTAATTCTACCATTCTATCTTCTAATTCACTAATCCTGTCTTCTGCCTCTGTTATTCTACTATTTGTTGCCTCCAGAGTGTTTTTAATTTCACTTATTGCATTATTCATTATATATTGACTCTTTTTTATTTCTTCTAGGTCCTTGTTAAACCTTTCTTGCATCTTCTCAATCCTTGTCTCCAGGCTATTTATCTGTGATTCCATTTTAGTTTCAAGATTTTGGATCAATTTCACTATCATTATTCGGAATTCTTTATCAGGTAGATTCCCTATCTCTTCCTCTTTTGTTTGGTTTGGTGGGCATTTATCCTGTTCCTTTATCTGCTGAGTATTCCTCTGTCTCTTCATCTTGTTTAAATTGCTGAGTTTGGGGTGTCCTTTCTGTATTCTGGCAGTCTGTGGAGTTCTCTTTATTGTGGCTTTTCCTCACTGTGTGTGGGTTTGTACAGGTGGCTTGTCAAGGTTTCCTGGTTAGGGAAGCTTGTGTCGGTGTTCTGGTGGGTGGAGCTGTATTTCTTCTCTCTGGAGTGCAATGAAATGTCCAGTAATGAGTTATGAGATGTCTATAGTTTTGGGGTGACTTTGGGCAGCCTGTATCTTGAAGCTCAGGGCTGTGTTCCTTTGTTGCTGGAGAATTTGCTTGGTATGTCTTGCCCTGGAACTTATTGGCCCTTGTGTGGTGCTTGGTTTCAGTGTCGGTATGGAGGCATTTGATGAGCTCCTGTCAATGAATGTTCCTTGGAGTCAGGAGTTCCCTGGAGTCAGGGTTTGGACTTAAGTCTCCTGCTTCCGATTATCGGTCTTATTTTTACAGTAGTTTCAAAACTTCTCCTTCTATATAACACCATTGATAAAACATCTACATTAAAGATGATAAGTTTCTCTACAGTGAGGGTCACTCAGAGAGGTTCACAGGGTTACATGGAGAAGAGAAGAGGGAGGAGGGAGTTAGAGGTGACCCAAATGAGATGAGGTGAATCAATAGTGGAGAGAGTGGGCTAGCCAGTAGTCACTTCCTTATGTGCACTCCACAACTGGACCACTCAGAGATGTTCACGGGGTTATACAGAGAAGAGAAGGAGGAAGGTAACTGAGGTGGCCAGAAGGATAAAAGGGGGGAATGAAAAGGAGGGAGACAGATCCAGCCAGTAATCAGTTCCCTAAGTGTTCTCCACCGTCTGGAACACACAGAAATTCACAGAGTTGGGTAGAGTAGAGAGGGGTTAGGGAGGAGACACAGGCGACCTGGTGGAGAAAAAGGAGGGTCCAAAGGGAGAGAGAGCAGTCAAGCCAGTAATCTCACTCCCTAGTGAAAAATGGGTCCTGAAGATTGGGTCCTTAAAGGTACAAAATTGGTAACAAATACATAAAAGCAAAAATTAAAAATCTAGAGTAGAGTTTGGAATTTCAAAAATACGATGTTAAAGAAAAGAAGAAGGAAAAGAAAGAGAGAAAAAACGAACAAACAAAAACAAACAAGGTCGCGAAAATTATAAAGAAAGTACAGGTACAAAATTGATAACTAATACCAGAAAGCAAAAATTAAAAATCTAGAGTAGAGTTTGGAATTTCAAAAATACAATGTTTAAAAAAAAAAAAAGAAGAAGAAGAAGAAGAAAAATAAAGAGAGAAAACAAACAAACAGATACGAACAATGTCACAAAAATTATAAAGAAAATACAGGTACAAAATTGATATCAAATACCAAAAAGCATAAATTAAAAATCTAGAGTAAAGTTTGGAATTTCAGATATACAATGTTATATAAAAGAAGAAGAGAAAGAAACAGAGAAGAAGAAAAAAAAAAAAGTCACAGAAATTATATAAAAAAAAACTATAGGTACAAAATTGATAACATATACTAAAAAGCGAAAATTAAAAATCTAGAGTAGAGTTTGGAATTTCAAAAATACAATGTTAAAGAAAAGAAGAAAAAAACAAAGACCAAAAAAAAAAAAAAAAAAAAACCAAGGTCAAAAAATTATAAAATATATATATATGAAGTTTGCTGAAGAAGAAAAAAATAGGGTCTTTTTTTTTTTTTTTGCAAAGTAATAGGTTATAAAAGTGAAAATTAAAGGAACAATAGAGGACTTAAATTTTTTTTTTTTTTAATTAAAAAAAAAGAAAGAATGATCGTAAAAATAATAAAAATATATCTAGGACTTTTTTGTTTTTTTTTTTGTGGGTGTTGTGGGTTCAGTTCATTTTTGGCTAGTTCCTTGGTCAGATTTATATTTCTCAAGATCTATAGGCCCCTTCCTATGTAGTCCGTAGTAACCACAGGGTTTTGATCTATTGCCTGTAGCCTCCAAGGCGTTTCCCTCTGTTATATCTTCTTCTGTTTGCTAGTCTCTTCAGTATCTGGTTTCCGCCCTGACTCAAAGGGCACGGTGGAGGACACTTTTTTTTTTTTTTTTTTTTTTTAGGCTTACTTGTTCAGTCGCGCTGTGGGGAGGAAGGGAGGGATGCTGCAAACAAATAACACTGGCGTGGGCTCGCAGTGCCTCAGCCACCCTGGGTCTGCCCCCGCTCACGGCGCGTGTAGCCTCCCTGTCCACACTGCTCGGACTCTAGGTTGTTCCGCCGGGAACAATCCGAGGCTGGCCCTGGGCTGCATGCACCTCCCAGGTCCAAGCCGCTCAGGTTCAGGCACTCGGGTAGTCCTCAGAGGCACAGACTCAGTTGGGCCTGCGTTTTGTGCTCTTCCCAGGTCCGAGCGCCAATTTGCTCTTCCCAGGCGAGCGCCAATGCTGCGACTTATCGCCTCCCCCCCACTCGGTTATCTGGATGTAAAACCGGCGCACCTTCTCAGGCAGATGTTGACTGTCCAGACCCCCAAGAAGTTTTAGTTAGCAAAGAAGCCTGCTTACAATTTTATAGATAATGTCTCTCTGGGGCTGCGATTGCCCCCTTCCGGCTCTGGCTGCCTGTCACCGGAGGGGGAAGGTCTGCAGCCGGCTATCTCTGTTCAGTCCTTTGTTTCGTGCGCGGGCCTGGCGGTCTTAGGTTAGGGCTGGCTTTTCGCGTGGTAGGTATCCCACAGTCTGGTTTGCTAGCCCAAATTATTTCGCTCAGATAGCGCTCAGGGTATTCAGGCCAGATTCTTACTCTCAGCGATGCAGCCCACGCCGCGCCTCCCTGCCCAGCCCCGGCTTGCTAATGGCGGATGCAGGCGTCTGCGCTGCTTCTCTGCTGGGGGAGTTACTGTAGGGCTCGCAATCTGTGAGTTTTAAATTGTTTATTTATTTCTTCTCCCTGTTATGTTGCCCTCTGTGCTTCCAAAGCTCGGCACAGATTCGGCAGTGAGAAGGTTTCCTGATGTTTGGAAACTTCTCTCTTTTTAAGATTCCCTTCCCGGGACGGAACTCCGTCCCTCCCTCTTTTGTCTCTTTTTTTTTGTTTTTAATATTTTTTCCTACCTCCTTTCGAAGAGTTGGGTTGCTTTTCTGGGTGCCTGATGTCCTCTGCCGGCATTCAGAAGTTGTTTTGTGGAATTTACTCGACGTTTAAATGCTCTTTTGATGAATTTGTGGGGGAGAAAGTGTTCTCCCCGTCCTACTCCTCCGCCATCTTGGCTCCTCCCCCCATCTTTGAGGATTTTAAATAGCTCAGCTGGAATTCCATCACCTCCACTAGCTTTGTTTATAGTAATGTTTCTAAAGCCCACATGACTTCACACTCCAGGATGCCTGGCTCTAGGTGAGTGACCACACCATTGTGATTATCCATTGGTACCATTTTTTGTACCAATTATTGCCACCTCTTCTTAATCTCTTCTGCTTCTGTTAGGTCCTTACTGTTTCTGTCCTCCAGTGTTCTTGCCTGGAGAATTCCAGGGATGGGGGAGCCTGGTGGGAGGCCGTCTATGGGGTCGCACAGAGTCAGACATGACTGAAGTGACTTAGCAGCAGCAGCAGCAGCATTCTGGTAGACATAAGGCAATTTCTTATTGTGTTTTGCTTTTTATTTCTCTTATGACTGTTGAGCATCTTTTAATATTTCATTGGCCATTGGTATGTCTTTTTAAAAAATGTCTAGTCAGGTCTTCTGCCCAGATTTTTTATTTTGCTTTTGATGTTAAGTTGTTTAAGTTCTTTGTATACTTTGGACATTAACTCATCAGATATATTGTTTGGAATTATCTTCTCCAATTCAGTAGGCAGACTTTTCCTTTTGTTGATAGTTTCCTTTGCTGTCCAAAAACTACTTATTTTGATGTAGTCTCATTTGTTTATTTTTGGTTTTGTTTCCCTTGCATGAGGAGACAGATCAAAAAATTATTGCCAAGACCAACATCGAGAGAGAGTACTGCCTATATTGTCTTCTAGGAGATTGATTGTTTCAGGTTTTACATTTAAGTCTTTAATCCATTTGAGAGCTTTTTAAATGTGTGTGAGAGTATAGTACAGTTTCATTCTTTTGCATGTAGCTGTCTAATTTTCCCAATACCAATTATTGAGTTTATTTCTGGGCTCTCTATTCTGTTCCATTGATTCATCTGTCTGTTTTTGTGCCAATACTACACTGTCTTGATTAATGCAGCTTTGTAGTGTAGTTTAAAATCAGAGCACATGATACCTGTAGTTTTGTTCTTCTTTCTCAAGATTGTTTTGGTGATTCATAGTCTTTTGTGATTTCATACAAATTTTAGAATTATTTGTTCTAATTCTGTGAAAAAAATGTCATTAGTTCTATCTAGGTTGCTTAATTCAAAAGCATCCTCTTCTGTTGTTAAAGGGAAGTTCATTTTTTGAGTGAATAGATGAAAACTTTTTGGGGTGGGGTCAGTGTGTTTCCTGATTTTGTGGTTCTCTTTTGTTTCTGTAAGACATAATTTCCATTGTTTGCTTTCTTTTTTCTTTTACTATCAAACATCTGAGAAATTCCTCCTCATTCAAAGGTACCTACCTCTTCTTCTGAATGGCGCCTTCCTAACATTGCAAGGAAATTCTTAAACCAGTGATGCAGTTTTGTTGCTGTTGTTCAGTCACTCAGTTGTGTCCAACTCTTTGCCACCCCATGGGCTGCAGCACGCCAGGCTTCCCTGTCCTTCACCATCTCCTGAAGCTGGCTCAAACTCCTGCCCATTGAGATTACAGCTGTTATAATCTACCAGTTATCAAACCTGTTCTCAGTATTCCTTCTCTCAGGTAGAATTCTATTACAGAGAAATCCACCTATATCCAAACACTGCTTCACCCCTATGAAGACCTGTTCTTTCCCACACAATCTCTACCCCACTTTGCTCTGATGTAGAGTCTGGATTTGGTCCTGCTGGGTTTCAATATTTATTTTTCTTTTATGTAAATTGAAGTTGTTAGTAATCTCTATGCAGTGGTTGCTCTAAGTTTGTTTTACTAATTCTCCTCTTTATGTATGTGATTTTTTGATGAATATGTGGAGAAATTAAGTTTTAAGTAGATACAATGTATCTTCCATACAGTTGTTACATCTTTATTTTACATCTTTATTTTTTTAAAGACTAGCCTACTTCAGGTTCTGGTTTCTAAATACCATTTTCCAGTAAAAGGAATTGGAATTACATACAGAAATGACTGATTCTATGTTTGGAATGGAAATATATAGAGTGAGCCTGAAGCATTTTGTCCTAGAAGAAAGGAGGAAAGCAAGCAAGCAAAGACTCTAGTAGAGTCATGCCAAAAGGACTCTTTAACAAGACCATACCTGCTAAACATTGGAGATTTTGAACATCAATAAGGATAATAACTGAAATGAACAGAAACACTCAAATATATTTAAATATAAATCTGTGAGTTCATAATTATATTTAAAAATAAATATTGATTGCTTCTGTGAGGATGATACGGAATCAATGCCAGAGAATCAAAACTAGTAAGTGAAGGAAAAGAATGAAGCATTTATTTTGCCTTTCCTGGGTATCCAAATAGTCAGTGAAGGAAATTTTGTCTTTATAGAAGTATTCCAATGAATGAATTAAAAAACTAATGATAAAATATCACCATCTTGCCACTTCCAGTGAATTTAACAGATCTAGGCAATAAATGGGGGTTTCCCTTATGGCTCAGCTGGTAAAGAACACCTGCAGTGCGGGATACCTGGATTCGATCACTGGGTTGGGAAGATAACCCTGAGAAGGGAAAGGCTACCCACTCCAGTATTCTGGCCTGTACAGAATACTATACAAAATATACAGGACTATATTCTGTATAGTCCATGCAGTCACCAAGAGTCGGACATGACTGAACACTTTCACTAGGCAATACATAGTTGTTGGTGTCTCATAGAAAGAGAGAACTGGACATTATGTGCTGCTTGTTAGAAACACTCAAACTCCGCATATGAAGTGTCTCTGCCAAAAAATTAACCTGAATCTGATCAAACCTTTAAATCTACCTAGCAATTTACAGGACAAATGAGATAAATGTATGATGTAAAAAAAAAATGATGATGATACAATTAGCAAATTTCAGAATGTGAGAAAAACATTAGTATGGCAAAACCAATACAATATTGTAAAAAAAAAAAAGAAAGAAAGAAAGAAAACATTAGAATAAACTACTTCTTCAGATAATAAGTTGCAAGGAAAAAAAGAGAGAAAAAATAATTTGGGATAAGAAGGGGAGTTTCATATTAAGCATCTTTTTGGGTTTCCCTGGTGGCTCAGAGGTTAAAACGTCTGCCTGCAATGCGGAGACCTGGGTTCAATCCTTGGGTCGGGAAGATCCCCTGCAGAAGGAAATGGCAACCCACTCCAGTATTCTTGCCTGGAGAATCCCATGGACAGAGGAGCCTGGTGGGCTATAGTCCACGGGGTCGCAGAGAGTCGAACACGACTGAGCGACTTCACTTCACTTCAACCACAATGCTATGAGATTAGAAATAAATCACAGGACAAAACCTATAAAAAATACACAAACAGGTGGAGACTGAACAGTATGTTACTAAACAAACTGGATCATCAAAGGATTGAAAGAGGAAATAAAAAAATACCTAGATACAAATAACCATGAAAACACTATAATCAAAAGCCTATGGAAGGCAACGCCAAAGAATATTCAAACTATCATACAATTGCGTTCATTTCACACGCTAGCAAGATTATGCTCAAAATCCTTCAAGCTAGGCTTCAGCAGTACATGAACTGAGAACTTCCAGATGTACAAGCTGGGTTTCAAAGAAGTAGAGGAACTTGAGATCAAGTTGCCAACATTCGTTGGATCATAGACAAAGCAAGGGAACTCCAGAAAAACATCTACTTCTGCTTCACTGACTATGCTAAAGTCTTTGACTGCATGGATCACAACAAGTTGTGGAGAATTCTTAAGAGTTGGAAATACCAGACCAACTTACCTGTCTCCTATATGCAAGTCAAGAAGTAACGGTTAGATTTAGAACTGGACATGGAATAGCTGACTGGTTCAAAATTGGGAAATGAGTAAGGCAAGGCTATATATTGTCACCCTTCTTATTTAACTTCTAACCAGAGTACATCATGCAAAATGCTGAGCTGGATGAATCACAGACTAGAATCAAGATTGCCAGGAGAATTATCAACAGCCTCAGCTTTGCAGATGATACCACTCTAATGGCAGAAAGTGAAGAGGAAATAAAGAGCCTCTTGATGAGTGTGAAAGAAGAGAATGAAAAAGCTGGCTTGAAACTCAAAATTCAAACAGCTAAAATCATGGCATTTGGTCCCATCACTTCATGGCAAACAGAAGGGGAAAAAGTAAAAGCAGTGACCGATTTTTTTTTCTTGGGCTCCAAAATCACTGCAGATGGTAACTGCAGCCATGTAAGTAAAAGATGCTTGCTCCTTGGAAGGAAAGCTATGACAAGCCTAGACAGCATATTAGAAAACAGAGACATTACTTTTCTGACAAAGGTTCACACAGTCAGTTCAGTTCAGTTCAGTCACTCAGTCATGTCTGACTCTTTGAGACCCCATGAACCGCAGCACACCAGGCCTCTCTGTCCATCACCAACTCCCAGAGTTTACCCAAACTCATGTCCATTGAGTCAGTGATGCCATCCAACCATCTCATCCTCTGTCATCCCCTTCTCCTCCTGCCCTCAATCTTTCCCAGCATCAGGATCTTTTCAAATGAGTTAGCTCTTGACATCAGGTGGCCAAAGTACTGGAGCTTCAGCTCCATCATCAGTCCTTCCAATGAACACCCAGGACTGATCTCCTTTAGGATGGGCTGGTTGGATCTTCTTGCAGTCCAATGGACTTTTGAGAGTCTTCTCCAACATCACAGTTCAAAAGCATCAATTCTTTGGCGCTCAGCTTTCTTTATAGTCCAACTCTCATATCCATACATGACTACTTGAAAAACCATAGCCTTGATTAGACGGACCTTTGTTGACAAAGTAATGTCTCTGCTTTTTAATATGCTGTCTAGGTTGGTCATAACTTTCCTTCCAAGGAGTAAGCATCTTTTAATTTCATGGCTGCAGTCACCATCTGCAATGATTTTGGAGCCCTCAAAAATAAAGTCTGCCACTGTTTCCACTGTTTCCCCATCTATTTGCCATGAAGTGATGGGACTGGATGCCATGATCTTAGTTTTCTGAATGTTGAGCTGTAAGCCAACTTTTTCACTCTCCTCTTTCACTTTCATCAAGAGGCACTTTAGTTCTTCACTTTCTGCCATAATTATCTGCATATCTGAGGTTACTGATATTTCTCCTGGCAATCTTCATATCAGCTTGTGCTTCTTCCAGCCCAGCGTTTCTCATGATGTACTCTGCATGTAAGTTAAATAAGCAGAGTGACAGTATACAGCCTTGACATACTCCTTTTCCTATTTGGAACCCATCTGTTGTTCCATGTCCAGTTCTAACTGTTGCTTCCTGACCTTCATACAGGTTTCTTAAGAGGCAGCTCTCACATAGTCAAAGCTATGGTTTTTCCAGTAGTCATGTATGGATATGAGAGTTGGACCGTAAAAAAGAGTTGAGTGCCAAAGAATTGAATGCTTTCAAATTGTGGTGCTGGAGAAGACTCTTGAGAGTCCTTTGGACTGCAAGAAGATCAAACCAGTCAATCCTAAAGGGAAACAACTCTGAATATTCATTGCAAAGATTGATGCTAAAGCTGAAGCTCCAATACTTTGGCCACCTGATGTGAAGAGCTGACTCATTGGAAAAGACCCTGATGCTGAGAAAGGTTAAAGGCAAAAGGAAAAGGGTGTGGCAGAGGATGAAATGTTTAGACTGTGTCACTACCTCAATGGACATGAGTTTGAACAAACTCTGGGAGATGGTGGATGACAGAGTAGTCTGGTATGCTACAGTCTGTGGGGTCCCAAAAGACATGACCTAGTGACTGAGCAGCGTTACTTTAGATATGTAATTGTGAATGTTTTTGAAAAAAAAATTGAATTACATGAGAAAATGGTTATAGTAACAATGACTGAAAGCTATATACTGAAGCTATATACAAAAGGATCCTACCTAAAACAGAAATGTGTAGGGAACAGGTTGTAGAAATAGGTCAAAGTGTTAACAGTGGTTATATTTGATTGTTAGCTTATGGGTAATTAATTTCTCTATCCTTGTTTGTATTTTTCAAGTTTTACATAATGAAAACTTGCATAGTCAGGGAAAAATTACAGAAAAAGTCCAAGACATCTTTTTTCCAATCAGCCCTTTTCCTTGTCCTCTAATTTCCTAACAAAAATGCCCAGTGCCTGTCTTGTTTCCCAGAAGAATATTTTCATTCCACTTACAGATAAAAGCTCTGCTATAGGAACTTTCATTCATATCAAAGTGTAATTCAACATTAACTGATTGAAAGAAAATCCATACTCTTAATGGAGGAGGAGGGACTGAGTGTTTACTGGGAGAGATATTTTGTTGAGTTCTGCACTGTTCTTTCAGATTGATGAGTAACTTTCTTCAAGTTAAAGTCATCAGAAAAGAGTAGGGCAGGGATGGAAATGGTTATGACATGTTCTCTTTAGGAACAGATAACCCAAATACCAGCTATCTTTCATGATGTGGGTGTAAACAGATTCTACATGGCTATGTGAAAGGAATTCTGAAGGAAAACATGAATGTAAAACAGGACTTCTTACCACCATTTAAAGACATACTTATTATAGCCTCTGTAATCTTGATGACCAATCAGGGTACCAAGTCAAGAAAGTTCAGTATCAGCTCACTAGTCAAAGGCAGCCTAAATCAGTATCAACCCCACCAAGAACATTCACATAAGAAAGAATCTGAAGAACAGAAACCTCTATCATTTATCTTCAATTCAGTTCAGTTCAGTTCAGTCACTCAGTTGTGTCCGACTCTTTGCAACCCCATGAACTGCAGCATGCCAGGCCTCCCTGTCCATCACCAACTCCCAGAGTCTACCCAAACCTATGTCCATTGAGTCAGTGATGCCATCCAACCATCTCATCCTCTGTCGTCCCCTTCTCCTCCTGCCCTCAATCTTTCCCAGCATCAGGGTCTTTTCAAATGAGTTAGCTCTTCGTATCAGGTGGCCAAAGTACTGGAGTTTCAGCTTCAATATCAGTCCTTCTAATGAACACCCAGGACTGATCTCCTTTAGGATGGGCTGGTTGGATCTCCTTGCAGTCCAAGGGACTTTTGAGACTCTTCTCCAACACCACAGTTCAAAAGCATCAATTCTTTGGTTCTCAGCTTTCTTTATAGTCCAACTCTCACATCCATACTTGAAAAACCATAGCCTTGACTAGATGGACCTTTGTTGGCAAAGTAATGTCTCTGCGTTTTAATATGCTGTCTAGGTTGGTCATAACTTTCCTTCCAAGGAGTAAGCATCTTTTAATTTCATGGCTGCAGTCACCATCTGAAGTGATTCAGGAGCCCCCCAAAATAAAGTCTGCCACTGTTTCCCCATCTATTTCCCATGAAGTGATGGGATCGGATGCCATGATCTTAGTTTTCTGAATGTTGAGCTTTAAGTCAACTTTTTCACTCTCCTCTTTCACTTTCATCAAGAGGCTTTTTAGCTCCTCTTCACTTTCTGCCATAAGGGTGGTGTCATCTGCATATCTGAGGTTATTGATATTTCTCCCGGCAATCTTGATTCCAGCTTGTGCTTCTTCCAGCCCAGTATTTCTCATGATGTACTCTGCATATAAGTTCAATAAGCAGGGTGACAATATACAGCCTTGACGTACTCCTTTTCCTATTTGGAACCAGTCTGTTGTTCCATGTCCAGTTCTAACTGTTGCTTCTCGACCTGCATACAGGTTTTTCTAGAGGTAGGTCAGGTGGTCTGATATTCCCATCTCCTTCAGTATTTTCCACAGTTTATTTTGATCCGCATAGTCAAAGGCTTTGGTATAGTCAATAAATCAGAAATAGATGTTTTTCTGAAACTCCCTTGCTTTTTCGATGATCCAGCAGATGTTGGCAATTTATCTTGCTGATTCTCAAACACAAGTAATTCATTGCTATCTTTCTGCTTTGTATATTCATTCTTCTGTTTATCGTATTGGGTTGGTTTATTTCTCTTTACTGGTTATCTTGTCACAACAAAACCTTAAAGCAATGGACCAAAAGGTGTAGAACAACAGGCAAGTTACAACTCATTCAGGTCAAGCATACAGATCTTTTATTAGTCCAACTAATAAAAGGAGTCCTCCTCATCCTTCCTGGCAAACCCTCTTGGCTTCCCTATTTTATACTTCCAGTCTTCTCCTTTTGGTTATGTCTGATTCAAAGTAGGGCTTGTACCCACCACCAATCAATGAAAGGGAATACAAATGGGCATATGCTCAAGGCCGATTGACAATTATAAGTTGTATAACAGCAGGCTGTGTTGTTTATATCTTCCCGTAATTCCATCTGTTATAATTAGATGTAGAATATTCATGAGCCCTTAATGGGCTCTTAACTGCCTGACCGCCTAAGGTTTCTTGGAGAAGCCCCTGTGGTCTTTTGTATCCACTGTGTGCCTAGGACACATGTGCAAGAGTTGAAAAGTCTCTAGTTATTTTGTAGAGTATCTGTGAGCTCTGCTGTGTGTATCTGGGATGAAGTTTAGTGATCAGCTTGCATCCCTTTCAGCCAGGCCTCCCCTTGTTGCTCGTATCTAACTTCCTACTTAGCAACCCTAATCAATCAACCCTAATCAACTCCCTATTAAGTCCCATTCTTCTTTCTGGACACAGTTATGAAGCTCTCTTTGGCAGACTGTCTTCACTTAAACCTCATTGTAGGTAGTTGGTATGACCTTTTATCATTTTTGTTTCTCCTCAGGCACTCAATCCCATGATGATTGAAGTATTTTGTAGATAGTCACTTGTAGGTTTCCGAACCTTCCTGGATGGATGTTGTATAAAAAATGATAGGTTTGAACAAACTCCATGTCTTGAAGATTTTTAAAGAAAATGACCTTTGGTGCTCTTTGAAAGAGACAGTTAATTGGAAATTCTAACTGCCTGTCCTTTAGGTTTTTCTAAGCATGCTTCTGTACTTGGTAGCAGCTGATTGGCTGTTTCCACAGTTAAGTGAACTACTAAACCAGTGAGCTGTGAAAACTCGGCTCCCAATTTGGGTTCTTCTTTGTCAACTTATATGGAAGAAAGCTTGGGAAAATATAAAAAAGAAAAGTGCAACTGGTTGGGCATCCCAGTGAGAGGAAATTACAGTAAGAAATAAAGGCCCTACTATATAGCATGAATTTATAGTGTAATCACTCCTCCATGATAATATAAATACCAGATGGTGAGGGAGGGAGGTTCCTTCTCTGGGACAATTTCCAATATTTATTTGGTGGCAGAGAATAGAAATGCCCAGATATGTGCCCTATATCTGACCATTACATGAAACTTGTAAGCGTTAAATGGAAATAAGTGGAGGTAATTTGACTGTTAAGGATTAGTAGGAGAGTATGATATGATAAGGATAAAGAGGTTGCTTCAATGTATGAAAATATGGATTCAGAGCTAATATTTATCAAGTGCTTATTCTGTGTAAAGTAGCTGTTGGATGTGTTAGTATATTATTCATTTCTTTTCACAACAACCCTCTGAAGTAGGCCCTAATTGACTGAATAGAAAATGAACCTGAACCTGAAGAAGTTATGTCACTTTCCAGTAGTCAAACATCTTAGTGGAGAAACTAAAGGTCCTCTGGCTCTGCTATCTGATTAATCTTTTGTTTAAATCATTACCAGTTTCCTCACCCAACAGTTATTCTTTTTTTTTTCTTGATCACACTTTCCTGATATTTAACTCTTGAGCCAGGCTTTAGAGACTCAGGAGAAACCTGCGAACTTCAGGAGAAGCCTCTTTTACTTCAAAAAGTCAGGGGCACGTAGGGTCCCAAACAAAGCTAGAAGGTCCTAAAGAGTCCTGTTTAGTTTCAAGATCAAAGTGTTAGCAGAGTTGGTTCCCTTTGAGAGCCACAAGGAAGGAACTGTTCCAGGCCTCTCACCTTGGCTTGTAGATGGCTGCCTTCTCCCTGTGTCTTCACATCATCTTCCCTCTGTATGAGCATGTGTCCAAAATTTTCCCTTCTTATAAAGACACCAGTCATGTTGGATTAGTGCCTACCCTACTGATTTCATTTTAGCTTAATTACTTCTGTAAAGACACCCATCGGAGAAGGCAATGGCACCCCACTCCAGTACTCTTGCCTGGAAAATCCCATGGATGGAGGAGCCTGGTAGGCTGCAGTCCATGGGATCGCGAAGAGTCGGACATGACTGAGCAACTTCACTTTCACTTTTCATTTTCATGCATTGGAGGAGAAACTGGCAACCCACTCCAGTGTTCTTGCCTGGAGAATCCCAGGGATGGGGGAGCCTTGTGGTCTGCTGTCTATAGGGTCGCATAGAGTCGGACACGACTGAAGTGTCTTTAGCAGCAAAGACACCCATCTCCAAATATGACCACATTCTAATATATGTGGGGTTTGGGACTTCAGCATATGAATTTGGTGGGTGGGAAACAGTTTGGCCCATAACAGATACTTGCTAACACACATAGTGGTGTGTATTACAGAAGAACACCAAGGCTGGGAGATTCTTCATGGAAACAAGCCTGTGCTTGTCCAGGGAAGATGTTACCTCATCCTTCAAGGTTGTTTGCTACAAACATAATGCTGAGAAAAGGGCCTTGCATTCTTGGTTCCCAGTAAGGATGTGCAGGGATGCTTAGGAGTCACATGGGTTGTCTCTTTCAAGAGCATTGCAGTCAGAATCTTAGATCAAGTACAACTATATCATCCCGAGTCTTTATCAAGTCAGGTTGTGTTTTACACAGCTGTAGAATTAATCACGCCTCTCTAACAGTGACGTGGATTGCAGAAAAACCTGAGCAACAGCTCTTTAGTTTACAATAATTATAAATATCTTTCTCACCAACTAAGGAGTAAGTGTAGAGTTTAGTCCATTGTTCCCTGCTTTTATCACATAATGAGAAATATTTTTAATTCAAAAGAGAGATGTTTTCTTTACTATGCTGTTGTTTATAGCAAAAGGAACTAAAAAGTGTGTTCAGAGTAAATGAATGGAAACAATTCTTGTTTCTTCTAACAGATGGAATTGCCACATTTATATGTTCTGATTTTACTTTTGAACATGTTTGACTTTTCATCAGGAATAACATATAATAAAGGTAGGTTTCAGACTCTTATTCTCTAAAATAGGGAAAAGCTCCTCAGGAGTTCCCCTTTATATCCTTTCCTCACCAGCAGTAACAGTTTTTTCTTTTAGCACGTCTTCTTTACCTTATGTTCCAGTTTTTCCTGGGTACTATCTATTGTAGAGGTTTCTAATAATATCATTGTGCACATTGGGACTTTTCTTTAGCTATAGTATTACTTGTAAGTCATACAATATTTAAATTTTAAGGAGCATTTTATATTTACAAAGCTTAAATTATTTGGATAGATCTTTTTGATTTTTCCTCCATGAATGGTTACATGTAAGGTGAATTGTAAACTGAATTATAGGCTAATAATCTGAGAATTTTCTGAAATTAATGCATGGATCAAATTGACGAATTGGATTTTCATGGTGTAAAACTTTATAAAAGGAATAAGACAAATCCACCTCTATTTGTGCAGATTGTATAGCTTCTGTAGTTTCCGAAACTGGATCTACCAGAATATAGTAGATGCTCAAAAAAAATTGTTGACTGAGTGGATGGAGAGACTTGAGGCTCTCTTCTACACATGGATGTGTTGCAGAATTGGATGAGTTGTGGAGTGAACCAGTTCTATTTCCTATATCTGCTAGAGAATATATTACACAAATATGGATTAAGATTACAGAGTCACTGGCAAACTTATGAGACTTCGGAGAAGAGAGAGTATATACTTCCAACTGGGCACAGGATGGAGTCAGAGAAAACATTGCAGGAAAGATAGCGATATATATGGGTCCCCCAAATGTCTATGCAGGCATGTGGAAGAGTATCCCACAAAGACAGCACAAGGATAAGTGATCTAAGGATAAATGATTTTTCAATCCCATCTTTCAACTTTGTAAAGGTTTTTATTGAAAAAATTTTAGCAAGCTTCCATCTTTCTGTACATCAGGTTTTTTGCATTTAAATAGTTTCAAACTGTATTGAAATTTCATTTGAGATATTTAAATTAAGTAAAAATTCCATTTTCAAATGTCTAGAGTATTACAGATATGACATTAATTATAGGTGATATATTTATGAGATTTCTTACAACAAAATCACATAATAATGTAAACATTTCCCACTACCTATATTCAAAATGCTCTCTCCACAGCATGCACTTTTTAAGGTATTTGATTTCATGTTCCTTGTTCAAATGAACCTTCAATTTGAAAGGACATATTGAGTCCTGATTTACTTTTTTGAAACTGTCAGCATATTCCCGACAGCCATTTTTCATTTCAAAAAGATCAAAAAATTTAAAACACTTTTTCAAAAATGATATAAAAAATCCCTAACTCATCTTTAAATTAAACAGTCTTTTAAAAAGTATTTTGCCATTGGATACCACCAAAACCCATGCTTATCATAAAAGATGTCTGTAGTCACTCTTCATCTAGCCCTACCTATGATGGGCTTCAGTACTTTGCTGCATCTGGCTTTAACTTCATTCTGCCAAAGAAAGCCAGAGCTGGACAGTATTTAAAGCTGTAATACCACAGTTTATTCAGGGACTGTTGCAATTGAGGAAAAAATATCTCAGTATAGAACTAGTCTCAGTTCCAAACACAGCATAGGCAAGTGGTTTAAAACTCAACATTAAAAAAACTAAGATCATGGCATCTGGTCCCATCACTTCATGGCAGATAGAAGGGGAAAATGTGGAAACAGTGACAGACTTTATTTTCCTGGGCTCCAAAATCACTGCTGATGGTGACTGCGGCCATGAAATTAAAAGATGCTTGCTCCTTAGAAGGAAAGCCATGACAAAGCTAGACAACATGTTAAAAAGCAGAACCATTTCTTTGCTGACAAGGTTCTGATTTTTCCAGTATCATGCATGGATAATAGAGTTGGTCCATAAACAGGAGGCTGAGTGCCTAAGAATTGATGCTTTTGAAATTAGTTTTCGAAATTAGCTTTAACATTTTAGGGCTGGAGAAAACCCTTGGGGAGTCCCTTGGACTGCAAGGAGATCAAAGTAGTCAATCCTAAAGGAAATCAACCCTGAATATTCATTGGAAGAACTGATGCTGAAGCTGAAGCTCCAATACTTTGGCCACCTGACGCACAGAGCCGACTCATTGGAAAAGACTCTGATGCGGGAAAGATTGAGGGAAGGAGGAGAAGGGGGTGACAGGATGAGATGACTGGATGGCATCACTGACTCAATAGACATGAGTTTGAGCAAACTCAGGGAGATAGTGAAGGACAGGGAAGTGTGGCGTGCTGCAGTCCAAGGGGTCACAAAGAATTGAACATCACTTAGCATCTGAAAAACAACAGCAATTGTATCTTTAAAATGAAAAAATGGGAGATTAACTTTATCTAGAGTCATGGGAATTTAAAATATACAATTATAATTTTTATTCTTTTAAAAATATTTCCTGTTTAAAAATATGTTTTTTAATGGAAATTCTTCCTTAATGACCTAAAATATACATATATGTGTTTGTATTATTTAGGTGACACAGAGGCACGCTTTGCTTGTGATAGTGAAGGGATTCCCCCAAGGGATGAAATGATCAAATTGTATCTTTCCTCTGATGACTTGGTAAGGTCCATTACTAATAGCATGTGTTTTACAATCCCTTGTACTCCTTTTAAGTCCAAATGTGAAACCAGTAGCGCTGTACTCTTTTCAAGTATCTTCTACCATTTTCAGACTTCAGGAGGTGAAATTAGATATAAATAATTATTCTTTCTATTTCATTTCCCTTGGATCAAGTGAAATATTTCATTTAACCATTGAGCACTCTGGGTAGTTTGTTTTCTTTTTTTTTAAGATGCCTCCTTCCTCTTTTTAAAAAAAGATTGGCTGTAACAATCTTCATTTTTTATGAATCTAATTTGTTCATTTGAAGTTTGACAGATGTAGCCTGTTAGAGAAAGAACATTACCTCACATGAACTTGGTAAAGAATCTTTTCCTTTCATAACAAGTACCACATTGCAGTTGTCATTTTGGGTAAGGGTTATTTGATTCCTTTGATTCAAATAATGACAAAGTTTAAAAAGCACAGCAAAATAAAATGTTGTTAAGATAGTCATGAAGCAAATGCTAACAAAAATATAAGTTAGTGAAAATTGCACAGATTGTCTAAAAATCCATGATAAATACAACAAAGAAAAATGCTCCATAAGGACAAATACGTTTATCCTAAAGTCTGCTTTGACTTAGTTCCCCATTCCTTCTTGATATGCCAAACATATATTTAATTTTTTATTTTCAGCTCTTATGAAGTTCATGACATTTGAGTCACACATGTCTTTCCTGTTTGTGATTGAATATTATGGGAAATGAAGAAGGAAATGGCAACTCACTCCAGTATTCTTGCCTGGGAAAGCCCATGGACAGAAGAGCCTGGTGGGCTACAGTTCATGGGGTTGCAAAGAGTCAGACATGACTGAGTCTCTGAGTACATATTTTAGAAAAGAAATGGGCTCTAGAGAAAGAGAGACTTACAGAACTGGGGTCAAATTTCGGTTCTACCATACATGGGCTGTGTGGCCTCAGGCAGCCTCTCTAATCTTCAGTTTTGTCCTTTGTGAAGGCGAATTATAACCTAGTTTTTGGATAGCTGTAATGTGCTAATTCTAGAAGGGGCTTCCCTCATGGCTCAGCCAGTAACAAATCTGCCTCAATGCAGGAGACCTGAATCGAATCCCTGGGTTGCAAAGATCCTCTGGAGGAGGGCATGGCAACCCATTCCAGTATTCTTGCCTGGAGAATTCTATGGACAGAGGAGCCTGGTGGGCTACAGTCCATGGGGTCAAAAAGAGTCAGATATGACTGAGAGATTAAGCACATCACAGCACAGTTCTAGAAGAGGAATTAGTAGAAATAATAGTTAACATTTATAAAGTATTAACGTGTGTCAGGCATTTTTCTAAGCATTTTCATGTTCATTATAACATTTAATCTTCTTTAAGATAAGTACTATAGGGAAGTACTGAACCTCCCCTCTTAGGTTCTGTGGCTGGGCCCTGTAAAATAAACTGACAAAAGACAGATTGAGCAGGAGATAAATATGAACTTTGGGAATTCCCTGGCAGCCCAGTGGTTAGGACTCAGCACTTTTACTGCCATGGTCTGGGCTGAATCCCTGATTGGGGAACTAAGATCCTGCAAGCTGCAGGGCACAGCCAAAAATAGAGAAAAGTTTATTTACATACAATGCACATGTGCATAGGAGAACTCAGTGATGAGTAACTCAAAGGGGTGCTTAGAATTTGGAGTTTATATACCATCTTAACAAACAGCAATAAATTGTGGAGAAGTGATAACACCTTTGTATTTGGGGTTATCTCCCGGTTAACCTGGAGAAGGCAATGGCATCCCACTCCAGTACTCTTGCCTGAAAAGTCCCATGGACAGAGGAGGCTTGTGGGCTGCAGTCCATGGGGTCTCGAAGAGTCGGACATGACTGAGTGACTTCCCTTTCACTTTTCACTTTCATGCATTGGAGAAGGAAATGGCAACCCACTCCAGTGTTCTTGCCTGGAGAATCCCAGGGGACCCGGTTAACCCCCTTAGTATACAAATCCCATTAGGTCAAGGATTTTTGCCTGTTTTGTTCACTTCTGTTTCCCCAACACCTATGATGCTGCCTGCTTCATGGTAAGGGCTCAGTAAATATCCTTGGAATGAATGTTTCCTCATTTTATAGATAGGGAAACTGAGATTCAGATAGGTAACTTGCCCAAAGTGACCTCTACTAAGAGAACCAAATGAGATGAAGCTCATCTTATCTGTACTGATTTTCAAGAAAATCCACCATTTATGATCACTACCTTTTCATTTACCTTCTCACAACTGGGAAATATTCAATAAAAATGCAGTGAAATGATTTTGCTTCATACACTTGCTTCTTTTTTATTTAGACACAAAATAATGATGTTAATAAAATAGAAATTTCTACATGTGATAGCATTAGGCTTTGATTTTATGTTTATCAAATATACTAACTTTATGACCATTTCTATGACAGAAAATATTATAGGATGTATTGAAATCTGTTATGACACTAGCATAATAGCTTACTGACTTTTGAAAAGTGTACTTTTCAAAATAGATTTTTTTTAAGTTAGACTAGAATTACTAGAGATAGTAATCTTTAGCAGCATCTACTTTTCATAGATTTCTCCTCACTTTTAAATTAATGTAAAACATGCTTCCCTTCATTAAATTGTCACTACTTGCTTTTGTTTTTCTCTTTCCCAAAGAAAATCCAGTGTTTTTTCCAATCTGAAGTTGAGTTTACTACAAAGGAGTTTCTCAGCGTATTCACATCAGCAGGACTTGCTCCCAGCCTGGAAATCATAAATAGTACATACACAGGGGTCTTCCACTTTAATTTAACTTTGGTAATTACATTTTATTTTATTCTATGATATATTATTAACAAGAATACTGTTCCTTTTAGCATGTGTTTTTAAAAACAGCTAATCTGGCAATATGGTTTAAATCCAATAATACATTGCTATACTTTTTACTTTAAACAGTGATATTCTTTTAAGAAATTAAGAGAAGAAAAGAAAAAGATTCGTATTTTTTATTCACATATTCATTATTTCTACTGCTATTCATTCTTTTCTGTAAGTATAAGTTGGCATTTGGTGTCATATTCCTTCAACAATGAAGAACTTTTAGCATTTCTTACAGAGCAGGTGTACTAGCAATTAATTCTCTGGATGTTTTTTGCCTTTGAAAATGTCTTTATTTCATTTTGGGTGGAGTGAGAGAGGGTAGCAACTTTATTAAGATATAATTTACATACCATACAATTTGCCTTAAGTGTACAATTAAATGGTTTTTAGTATATTCACAGAGTGCAACCCTCACTACTATCTAATATTAGAACACTTTCACTACTTCCAAAAGACAACCCATACCCATTGACAGTCACTCCCCATTACACTTTCTGCTCCCCAGTATTAAGCTACCACTAATGTACTTTCTGTCTCTCTGGATTTGCTTATTTGAACATTTCATTTAACTGAAACTGTATAATATGCAGTATTTTGTGAATGGCTTCCTTCAGTTATAATATTTTCAAGGTTCATCATGTGATAGCATATATTAGTACATAATCCTTTTTAATGACATTATATTATGATCTCCTTCATGGATCACAGCCTTGTGATCCATAAGCTTGCATAACTCAATGAAGCTATTAGCCGTGCTCTGCAGGGCCACCCAAGAAAGTTATAGTGAAGAGTTCTGACAAAATGTGGTCCACTGGAGCAGAAAATGCCAAACCAATCCATAGTCTTGCCACAAGAACTCCATGAACAGTACAAAAATGCAAAAAGATATAACCAGAAGATAAGCCCCCTAGGTTGGAAGGTGTCCAATATGCTACTGGGGAAGAGTAGAGGGCAATTATGAATTGCTCCAGAAAGAATGAAATGGGTGGGCCAAAGCGGAAATGACACTTGGGGAAAGTAAAGTCTGATGCTGTAAAGAACAATATTGCATAGGAACCTGAAAGTTAGGTCCATTAATCAAGGTAAATTGGATGTGGTCAAGCACTGAACATTGAGTTCACCAGCAAGATGAGATGGCAAGAATGAACATCTTAGGAATCCGTGAACTAAAATGGATGGGAATGGGATGGGAATTAAATGGGTCATTTAATTCAGATGACCATTATATTTACTACTGTGTGCAAAAATCCCTTTGAAGAAATGGAGTAACCCTCATAGTCAACAAAAGAATCTGAAATGCAGTAGTTGGGTGCAATCTCAAAAACGACAGAATGATCTCACTTCATTTCCAAGGCAAACCACTCAACATCACAGTAATTCAAGTCCAGGCCCAACCACTAATGTCAAAGAGGCTGAAGTTGACTGGTCATATAAAGACCCAAAACAATATCTAGAACTAACACACACACACACACACACACAAAATGTCCTTTTCATCATAGGGGATTGGAATGCAAAAGTAGGAAGTCAAGAGATACCTGGAACAGCAGGCAAGATTGGCCTTGGAGTACAAAATGAAACAGGGCAAAGGCTAACAGAGTTTAGTCAAGAATATACACTGGTCATAGCAAACACCCTTTTCCAATAACCCAAGTGATGACTCTACACATGGACATCACCAGATGGTCAATACTGAAACCAGATTATGTTCTTTGCGCCTAAAGATGGAAAAGCTCTAGACAGTCAGCAAAAACAAGACCTGGAGCTAACTGTGGCTTAGATCATAAGCTCCTTATTGCCAAATTCAGACTTAAATTGAAGAAAGTATGGAAAACCACTAAGCTGTTCAGGTATGACCTAAATCAAATCCCTAATGATTATATAGTGGAGGTGATGAATGGATTCAAGGGATTAGATCTGATAGAGTGTGTGAAGAGCTATGGATGTAGGTTTGTAACATTCTAATGGAGGAAGTGACCAGAATCATCCCCAAAAAAGAAATCTAAGAAGGCAAACTGGTTGTCTGAGGAGGCTTTACAAATATACGAGAAAAGAAGAGAAGTGAAAGGCAATGGAGAAAGGGAAAGATATACCCAACTGGGGCATCCCTGGTGGTTCAGTTGGTAAAGAGACTTCCTGCAATGCAGGAGTCCCATGTTTGATCCCTGGGTCAGGGAATATCCCCTGGAGAAAGAAATGGCAACCCACTTCACTATTCTTGCTTAGGAAATCCCATGGACAGAGGAGCCTGGCAGGTTGCGGTCAGTGGGGTTGCAAGTGTCGGGCATGACTTAGCAACTAAACCACCACCACCACGATACACAACTGAATGCAGCATTCCAGAGAATATCAAGGAGAGGTAAGAAGGCCTTCTTAAATGGACAATGTAAAGAAATAGAGGGAAACAGTAGAATGGGAAAGACTAGAGACTGCTTCAAGAAAATTGGAAGGACTTCTTTGGTGGTCTAGTGGTTAATAATCTGCCTGCCAATGCAGGGGACCCTGGTTTAATCCTTGGTCCAGAAAGATCCCACATGCTGCAGAGCAACTAAGCCCATAACTTTTTAGCCTGTGCTCTAGGCCCCTTGGAGAAGGCAATGGCAACCCACTCCAGTATTCTTGCCTGGAGAATCCCAGGGACGGGGGAGCCTGGTGGGCTGCAGTCCATGGGGTCGCTACGAGTCGGATATGACTGAAGCGACTTAGCAGCAGCAGCAGCAGCAGCTAGACCCCTAGAGTCACACCTGATGAAGCCCATGGGCCCTAGAGCCCATGCTCCATAAGAAGAGAAGCCACCACAAAGAGAACCCGAGGCACCACATCTAGAGAGTGGGCCCTGCTTGTCAGAACTAGAGAAAGCCTGTGTGCAGCAACAAAGACAGAGCTCAACCAGAAGTTAAAAAATTAATAAATGAAAATTTTAAGAAATAAAATGAAAATTGGAGATATCAAGGGGACATTTCATGCAAGGATGGGCATGATAAAGGACAGAAATGGCAAGGACCTAACTGAAGCAGAAGAGATTAAGAAGGATGGCAAGAATACACAAAAGAACTATACAAAAAAAAGGTCTTAATGACCCAGATAACCATGATGATGTGGTCACTCACTTAGAGCCAGACGTCTTGGAGTGTGAAGTCAAGTGAACCTTAGGAAGCAAACAAAAGTAGTGGAGGTGATGGAGTTCCAGCTGAGCTATTTCAAATCCTAAAAGATGATGCTGTTAAAGTGCTACGCTCAATATGTCAGTAAACTTGGAAAACTCAGCAGTGGCCACAGGACTGGAAAAGGTCAGTTTTCATTCCAGTCCCAAAGAGCATGCCAAAGAATGTTCAAACTACCACACGTTTGCATTCATTTCACGTCCTAGCAAGGTAATGCTCAAAATCCTTCAAGCTAGGCTTCAACAGTATATGAACCAAGAACTTCCAGATGAACAAGCTGGATTCTTTCCATTTATTTAGGTTTTCTTGAATTTCTTTCAACAAAGTTTTGCACTTCTTTTGTTAAATTTATTTCTAATATTTCATTCTTTTTGATGCTGTTGTAAAGAAAATTGCTTTCTTATTTTCATTTCCAGATTGTTCTTTGCAAGTATATAAAAAATACAATTAATTGTTGTATCTGATGTCCTGAAAACATACTGAACTCACTTATAAATTCTAGCAGGTTTTTAGTGGTCACTCTAATTTTTGAAAGACTATTTTGTAAGATGTAGAGTTTCTGAGTGATTTCATTTGCTTTAAGCATTTTGAATATGTCATTCTGCATTTTGAATATGTCACCTGACATCATTTTTCCTGGATGAGAAGCAAACTGTTAATTTTGTTATTGTCCCCTGTATGTAATGTGGCATTTTCCTGTTAGTGCTTTTAAGATGTTCTTTTTGTATTTACTCTAATTGAGATTCTCTAGGCTATTTGGATTGTAAGTTTACAAAATTTTAAAAGTTTTCAGCCACTACTTCTCCAAAGAAATGCTCTACCCCTTTCTCTCTTTTCCTGCCTGGGACTCTAACTGGGCACATTTTTTTTTTATAATAGTAAAAGATGTTTATCAGTTTTCACAATCAACAGCCAGACAAAAAAGTAAAAGATTATTACAATTGCAAGCCATAATGGGAACATGATTAACTTAACAATATAAAATAATTACATACAATCTGGGGGTTGTCAAGCAGAGTGATGTGGTAAGTGAAAGTGCATACATGCAACATGTTTTCATCCACCCAGCCAGTCTATGTCTTTTGGTTGGTGCATTTAATCCATTTACATTTAAGGTAATTATCAATACATATGATCCTATTACTGTTTTCTTAATTGCTTTGGGTTTATTTTCTTTTATTTTAATTTAATTTTATTTTATTTTTAAGCTTTACATAATAGGGTTTATTTTCTATAGATCTTTTCCTTCTCTTGTATTTCCTGCCTGGAGAAGCTTCTTTAGCATTTGTTGTAAAGCTGGTTTGGTGGTGCCGAATTCTCTTAATTTTTGCTTGTCTGGAAAACTTGATTTCTTGATCAAATCTGAAGGAGAGTCTTGCTGGGAAGAGTATTTGTGGTTGTATGTTCTTCCCTTTCATCACTTTAAATATATCATGTCATTCCCTTCTAGCTTGTAGAGTTTCTGTTGAGAAATCAGCTGATAACCTGATGGGAGTTCCCTTGTATATTATTTGTCATTTTTCCCTTGTTGCTTTTAATATTTTATCTCTGTATTTAATTTTTGTCAGTTTGATTACTATGTGTTTCAGTTTGTTCCTCCTTGGGTTTATTCTTCCTGGGACTCTCTGTGCTTCCTGGCCTTGGTTGACTATTTCCTTTCCCATGTTAGGGAAGTTTTCAGGTATTATCTCTTCAGATATTTTCTCAGGTCCTATCTCTCTCTCTTCTCCTTCTGGGAGCCTATAATGTGAATGTTGGTGCATTTAGTGTTATCAGAGGTCTCTTAGGCTGTTTTCATTCTTTTTTCTATATTCTGTTCCATGGCAGTGATTTCCACCATTTTGTCCTTCAGGTCATTTATCCATTTTTCTGCCTCAGTTATTCTGCTATGGATTTTTTCTAATGTATTATTCATTTCTGTTTGTCTGTTCTTTAGTTCTTTTAGGTCTTTGGTAAACATTTCTTGCATCTTCTTGAACTTTGCCTCCATTCTTTTCCCAAGATCCTGGATCATCTTCACTATCATTGTTCTGAATTCATTTTCTGGAAGGTTACCTATCTCTATTTCATTTAATTGTTTTTCTGGGATTTTATCTTATCCCTTCATCTGTGACAAAACTTTCTGCTTTTTCATAGTGATTAACTTTCTGTGATATGGTTTTTGTTTCAGCTGCTGTGAAACTATGCTTCTTTTGCTTCTTCTGTCAGCCCTCTAATGGATGAGGCTAAGAGGCTTGTGTAAGCTTCTTGACGGGAGGGACTGGGAAAAACTGGGTCTTGCTCTGGTGGCCAGGGCCTTGCTCAGTAGTTTTAATCCAATTATCTGCTAATAGGTGGAGTTGCACTCCCTCCCTGGTAGTTGTTTGGCCTGAGGTGACCCAGCCCTGGTGTCTATAGGCTCTATGGTAGGGTTAATGGTGAACTCCAAGAGAGTTTATGCCAAGTGCCACCGTCCCTGTGGTGAGCCCCTGCTGACCCAGGCCCCTACAAGAGGCCCTCCAACACTAGCAAGTAGTTTTGGTTCAGTCTCCTATGGGGTCACTGCTCCTCTCCTCTGGGTGTTGCTGCACCAAAATTTCGTTTGTGCCCTCAAAGACTGGAATCTCTGTTTCCCCCAGTCCTCTGGAAGGCCTATAATCAAACCCCACTGGCCCTCAAGGCCAGATTCCTGAGGATTCCCACTCCCTTTGTTGGATTGTCAGGCTTCCCAGCCTTCACAATAGTGGGGTTCAGAATCTTCACAATAGTGCGAGAACTTCTTTGGTATTATTGATCTTCAGTCTGTGGATCACCCACCTGGCGTGTATGGGATTTGATTTTATCATGATTGCACACCTCCTACCATCTTGCTGCAGCTTCTTCTTTGGACATGGGGTGTTTTTTGGTGGGTTCCAGTGTCCTCCTGTTGATGGTTATTCAATAGCTAGTTGCAATTTTGGTGCTCTCACAGGAGGAGATGAGGACATGTTCTTCTACTCCACCATCTTGAACCAAAAGCTCAATTGGGCACATTTTGGAAAATGTTTTATCAACCCACAGATCTCTATAGCTCCATCTATTTTCCTTTAATCATTTTATCCCTATTTAAGACTGAATAATCTCAGTTGTTATATATTTAAGTTCACTTATTCTTTCTTTGGCCCTTTCCAACCACATCCTTCCTCCTGCTCCCCCATCCACAGCCCTTGACCCTTCCCAGCCTCCCCCCAACACAGGCCACCAGGAGGGCTCCTGAGACCCTCCCCCATGGCAAAAGTCTTCTTGCATGCGACTCATTCCACTGAGAGTAGGAGGGTGTAGGCTAGACCATGGACTGCCAAACAGAGGCCTGAGGTGCAGGGAGGTCAGTGTACCTTAGTTTCTTCCTCAACAACAACTGAATTTTTATAGTATCTGAAAATTGACAGGACTTCCCTGGTGGCTCAAATGGTGAAGAATCTGCCCGCAATGCAGGAGAGCAGGTTTGATCCCTGGGTTGGCAAGATCCTCTGGAGAAGGGAATGGCTACCCACTCCAATACTCTTTCCTGGAAAATCCATTGAGGACCCTGGTGGTCTACAGTCCACAGGGTCGCAAAGTGTCAGACACGACTGAGCGACTAACACACACAGTTAATATTTTATCTGTTACAGTTTTAAGCCTAATTATTTCCACTTGGTTTTATGATTTTATTTTTAATTTCAATACTGGATTTCCTATCCTTTCCCTCATTAACAAATTTTCCTTAAATCTCTTTGCATATTTGTAATAGCTTCTTTGAAGTCTTTGTCTGTATCTGAATTCATTCTGTGTCAGTTTATGGTTTATCTTTTTTTACCTGAATATTAGTTACATGTTTCTGTTTATTTTCATATCCTGTTATTTTTGATAGAAAAGTGACATTGACAATAGTAAGCTGTAGCAACTCTGGATTTTGCTATGTTCTTATAAGAATTTGCTGTTGTTTTTGTTGGTAGTGATCTAAAATACTATTAATTGCCCTGGTGTTGCAGTCCTTTAATGGACCAGAACCTGGTGGTCCGGAGTCAATGATAAGAAAGCAAAAGAGAGAAAGAGGCTAGTATTCCCTGGGTTATGCAGAGAACCAATAAAGAACCAATTCATATTTAAGCCCTAGGACAGGGATTGTACCACTTACAGAGGCACAGGGTGTCCTCTTGAAGAGGTCCTGAATGCTGGGAGCGAGCTCCACCCATGACAAAGGTCATGAGGAAGGAGGCTCGGCATACGCAAAGGCAGGATCGAGCCTCAGGAGTCCCCCTGGAAATTCTCGAGCACCTACCCCCCCAAACCAGAGTCTGCCTACTTTCTGCTTTGTGCTTTCACCTACACCTCTGACTTTACGGGGGGCTGTCCCCCACTACCTCTCTCTGAAAAAAGAGTTAGCTTACAGCTCCAGTGAATAATTCCTGGGTGTGACAGTGTTTCAACCTACAAACTCCTTTGGAAGTCCTCTAGCCTGCCTGAATAGGTTTTTCCGGCCACATGTGATTGCTCAGAGCCTCCCAACTGTGAGAGGCATGAGATGTTCTAAACTGTCTAAATACAGATTCCTTTGAGCAGTTAAAAGATTGATTAGAAATTGTATTGGTGAAGGGATTTTCACTTGTCTGGCCAATGTTTGCTGCTAAGTTTCCATATCCCTTACCTGCTGTGTCCCTGGCAGTGTATTGATTAATATAATTGGTATAAGTAGTAGCTTTAATGTTTGTAACCTGGGACCCTTGAGTTGATTCTTTTTCTTGTTATAGCCCACCACACCTTTGCTCTGTAGGAATGCAACTTTATCTAATGCTTTTTGGAGGCTGGCGCCTGACTTTAGAATAATCACCTTTAGAGAAAAATAAGTTTCTTAAAATGTTAACAGGCCTCTGGGCCAGAAGATGATGTAAATCACCTAAACTTTTGCATATGATAAGTTTGCAGGAAGAAAGCCTGGCTTGCTGCATGACTCTACCCCTTCCCCCATTATCCTCTATGCATAACTTAAGGTATAAAAACTACTTTGGAAAATAAAGTGTGGGCCTTGTTCACCGAAACTTGGTCTCCCCATGTCATTCTTTCTCTCACCTTCTGGCTGAATTATTCAGCCTCTTTTCTCCACTGAATTTCCTCACTGAGCTATCCTTATTTCAGCCTCTTTTCTTCACCGAATTTTCCTACTGAGCTATCCTTATTCTATTACTCTTTATATCCTTAATTAACGTTTAATTAAGCAGTTGTTTCCTGATCCTTGCCGACGCCGTCCCCACTTCGAATTCCCTGGACCCACCCGGGCTGGACCCTGGCACCTGAAAGCCCGGGCAGGAAAGTGAGCTTGGCAGGTTTCTATGCTCCAGAGAATTAGCTAGAGAGAGAGAGAAAGAGAAAGAAAGACACAGGGACCCAAGTCTCTAGTGAAACAAGTGTATTTTATTAGCAGAAATTCAGGCTTATATATCTTTAGTAAAATGACTACTCAGCCATTACAAAGGATGAAATCCCATCAATTGCAACAAAATGGATAGTCTAATACATACAAGGTTGCTGATGCTGAAAAGAGTCATTGAAGGGAGGTGCTGAGAGGAATCCAGGCAGGTCCCTTTCCCATGATCTCAGTCCTGAGAACTGCGTGCAGCTCTACTCGTTCCCAGAATAGGAACTGATAAGGAACAGAGAATCCTTGAGAAATGGATTGAGAAATCCATTGAGAAATGCACAAAGGAAGAAAAGTGCAACATACTGGATTCCTTAAAGTCGAACATCCCCTGACACCCTGGCGCAAATTGCAAATGGTCTTACCTATGGTTTCAGCAGCTAATATGTCTACTTAGTTCTTTTAGTTTCCACTGCTGATTTTTTTTTTTAACATGGCCTTCTGAGGCTCTCTCCTGCACTTGTGTTGCCCAAGAATTTGGAAAGAATTTATATTTAACTCTTGTTGTTGTTCAGTTGCTTAGTCATGTCCTACTCTTTGTGACCCCATGCACTGCAGGATGCCAAGCTTCCCTGTCCTTCACCATCTCCCAGAGTTTGCTCAAATTCATGTCCATTGAGTCAGTGATGCCATCCAGCCATTTCATTCTCTGTCACTCCCTTCTCCTTTTGCCCTCAGTCTTTCCTAGCATCTGTGTATTTTCCAATGAGTCAGTTCTTCCCATCAGGTGGCCAAAATATTGGAGCTTCAGCTTTAGCACCAGTCCTTCCAATGAATATTCAGGGTTGATTTTCTTTTGGATTGACTGTTTTGATCTTGCTGTCCAAGGGACTCTCAAGAGTCTTCTGCAGCATCACAGTTTGAAAGCATCAATTCTTCTGTGCTTAGCCTTCTTTATGGTCAAACTCTCACATTCTTATTTAACTCTTAGATCAATATTTTGCAGATTCCTTGCTCCTGGTATTTTCTTCTTAAATTTCTAAATTTTCTGTCAGCAGCAGGCTCTGTCCTCTGACACATAAGCCAGTAATGCTTCAGCTTTATGCTACCTGAGTTTGGCTGTATCATGTTCCATTTTGTGACTATATTCTTACATATTCATTACATATAACTTTATGTAATGAATACTTTAGTTATTTTTTAGTTATTTTCAATCTTCTAATACTATCAAAAGTAATGATGAAAATATCCTTGAACACATGTCACACATATGTGAATATAATGTAAGCTAAATTCCCAGGAGTGAAATTTCTGGGTAAAGGATATTTGCATTGGATGTTTTTATTTAATTTAGGTTTTAAATATGGGGTAGACTATGCCAAAATAACTGTTGCTATCAAAATTGTAAGACACTGTTTTCTCACATCTTCTTTATTCAAGTACAGTGATCGGGTTTACTGGTTGATTGATATTCCCAGAGAAAACATTACAAAAAATACAGGTAAGAGTGATCCAAATTAATTATTTTACTCATGGGTATAGATTGCCAAATTTATCAAATAAAAATCATTTATCGTGTTAAAAATTATGCTATATCATGTTAATGTCTTCTGGAATATTTGGGACATATATTTTACTAAAAGTTATTTAGTGATTCATCTGAAACTCAAATTTAACTGAGCTTCCTGTGTTTTATCTGGAAATTTATTATAGATGAATGGTTCTGATATACATAGCTTATATTCTTTATTTAAAGTAGACTCATTTTCTAGAACTTAAAATGTATAGTATTGAGAAATTCAGGTACCGATTAATTTTAATGAAATGGAAACATTAATTTAAAAATGTAATATATTATTTTATTGTTGGCTCTATTATTAAGTGCTATGTGGTAGCCTAGTTTACATGCTACTGTAAATACCTAAAGGAAAGGAGGAAAATGAAATTCCAGAAGGTGTGAATATTGAGTTAGTGGACTGGGCTAGTTGATCTTCAGGCATGAGATACAGACCCATAGTTTAAAAATCATAAAGGGTATATTATTCTAATTTGGTAGGTGCAAGAAACAGAAACCATCTTGACCTCACTAAAGGAAAAATACTAAATTTCTTTTTGTTGTGAAACCCAAAGACAAAAATGAAGCCAAACTATAGAAGGAATTAGAAGAAATGGAGAGCTGTCAAGAACCCAGGGGATATTTTCACCCTGTTTCTCTTATCTATATTTTATATACCTCTATATTTATTTTTCCATTTTGCAGATTAGTTTTCTAAAGCTGATTCACTGCTATCAAATTTTTATTTATATTTCCTAGGGGTCAGTCACTCCAGTACTCTTGCCTGGAAAATCCCATGGACAGAGGAGCCTGGTAGGCTGCAGTCCATGATGTCGCTAAGAGTTCGACACAACTGAGCGAATTCACTTTCATTTTCACTTTCATGCATTGGAGAAGGAAATGGCAACCCACTCCAGTGTTCTTGCCTGGAGAATCCCAGGGACGGGGTAGCCTGGTGGGCTGCCGTTTATGGGGTCGCACAGAGTCGGACACGACTGAAGCGACTTAGCAGCAGCAGCAGCCCAATTCAAAATTCCCAGAAAAGTGTCTTCAACTGCCCTAGAATTGATTGGGCACCTTCTTGTGTGCCAGTCAAACGTAGCAGGTAATGAGGAATTGGGGGAATCATACAGGTCAACCCTTCTATGGAAGAAGTTAAAGGATGAACCAAATTATGTGTCCTACAGAGTAAAAGGCAGGGGAGAAGTGACAGTAGGCAGAAAGAATGGAAAAGACTCTATATAAGGAATCATTGAAAATAAAAGATTGAAAAAGAAGCCCCCATGTTATAACAGCTAACTTAGATTACATCACTATTTTTATCCTTCATTCATCTCAGTTTTTTCAAATTAATCTATTGGAATTTTTTGTGATTTTTGTTTCAAATAATTCATCCTGGAAATTCTACTCCATTAAAAAAGGAGCAAGGGAGTACAGTCTAATGATGGATTGTTCTGGTTGCTTGGCCTAATATTGACATTAGTTTGACAATTGAAGACGTGAAGATCAGTTGTTATTTTCACTTCTCCTATTTACAAATTTTAATTTCAGCAATACATTGATTTCTAAGATCACCTAGGGAGGAACAAGGGTGATCTGAAAATTTAAGTATTTTAGAGAAAGAGACCAAATAATATCTGCCTATCTTGATGCAACGTCTGGATTGAGTAAATAGAGATATATTTGAGCTCATAATGTAATGGGCTTCCCCTGTGGCCCAGCTGGTAAAGAATCCTCCTGCAATGCAGGAGACCTGGGTTCAATCCCTAGGTTGGGAAGATCCCTTGGAGAAGGGAAAGGCTACCCACTCCAGTATTCTGGCCTGGAGTACAGGCCCCTGTACCCCCCTGTACAGTCCATGGGGTCTCAAACAGTGGGACATGACTGAGCAACTTTTACTTCACTTCACTTCATAATGTAATAGAAGAGGATGATCTCATATTAGTAATACACTAGAAATCAGGAAAGAAAATATTCAGGGGGAAGGAGACCATATTTGCTCATTCACTTTTTCCTCAATCATTTCTCATTTGCTACCATGCAATGCATTTGAGCATTGAAAGTGAAAGTGAAAGTTGCTCAGTCGTGCCCGACTCTGCAATCTCATGGACTGTATAGTCCATGGAATTCTTCAGGCCAGAACATGGAGTGGGCAGCCTTTCCCTTCTCCAGGGGATCGTCCCAACCCAGGGATCAAACCCAAGTCTTCCTCACTGCAGGCGGATTCTTTACCAGCTGAGCCACAAGGTGTACATGTGAAATCTTGGAAAGGGCAGTTTATGTAGCATCAATAACAAAGATAGCAAAATAATCTTCTTGGTAGTAGTAGAACCAGCACAGAGCATTTACTAAATTCTTATATTTACAGTGTGACTCTAAACACTTTATCTATCTTAATTCATTTATTACTCAGTAGGTGTTATGTATGCTTCCCAGGTGGCACCAGTGGTAAAGAACCTGCCTGCTACAGGGGATTGATCCCTGGGTCAGGAAGATCCCCTGGAGGAGGAAATGGCAATCCACTTCAGTATTCTTGCCTGGAGAATCCCATGGACAGAGAGGAACCTGGCAGGCTACAGTCCATTGGGTTGCAAAGAGTTGGACATGACTGAAGTGACTTAGAAGGCAGGCATGTGTTAGGTACTATTATTAGCTCCATTTTTTAATGATTTAACAGGCCTATGGATCTATATGGTGATTTGGTGATAACTGGAAAATGGGGAAGACAGTAAAAAGTAAAAAGAGTCTCTCCATTTATACTTCACAATTTGTTCCTTTTTTTGACCTTTAAGGTATACTTTACATTCAGTAAAATACACCCTTTTAAGTGCCTAGCTCTGTAAGTTGTCACAATTGGGTAATCACAAATCAAGATTTAGAACTGTTCCATCATCCAATAAGATTATCCCACCAGTAGTCAACTCTTGTCTCCTGGGCCCTGGAAACCACAGATTTGTTCTCTGTTCCTATTGTTTTGTTTATTCCAGAGCATATAAATGGAATCATCGAATATGTAGCCTTTTGAGTTTGGCTACTTTCACTTAGTATAATTCATTTGAGATTTATCTGTTATAGTTTCTTTCATTTTCTTACTGGCTATTATTCCACTGTATAGATATACCTTAGTTTATTTTTTTGCAGGGCATTTGGAGTTTTTTTAGTTTTTGGCAATTATGAATAAAGCTACTATAGGCATTCTCATATAGATTCTTGTGTGAATACAAATTTTTGTTGCATTTGGCTACTACCACATAGTAGGATTACTGTGTTATACAATAAGTATGTTTAACTTTATAAGAAATTATCAAACTATTTGCAAAGTAGTTATATTATTTTTTACTTTCATCACCCAGTTATCTGGAGCCATGCCAGCACTTAGTATATGTAAGTGTATTTGAACACATGTATACATATGCACCCTGTTTATTTAACTTACATGCAGAGTACATCATGAGAAACGCTGGGCTGGAAGGAACACAAGCTGGAATCAAGATTGCCAGGAGAAATATCAGTAACCTCAGATATGCAGATGACACCACTCTTATGGCAGAAAGTGAAGAGGAACTAAAAAGCCTCTTGATGAAAGTGAAAGTGGAGAGTGAAAAAGTTGGCTTAAAGCTCAACATTCAGAAAATGAAGATCATGGCATCCAGTCCCGTCACTTCATGGGAAATAGATGGGGAAACAGTGGAAACAGTGTCAGACTTTCTTTCTCTGGGCTCCAAAATCACTACAGATGGTGACTGCAGCCATGAAATTAAAAGACACTTACTCCTTGGAAGTAAAGTTATGACCAACCTAGATAGCATATTCAAAAGCAGAGACATTACTTTGCCAACAAAGGTTCGTCTGGTCAAGGCTATGGTTTTTCCAGTGGTCATGTATGGATGTGAGAGTTGGACTGTGAAGAAGGCTGAGTGCCGAAGAATTGATGCTTTTGAACTGTGGTGTTGGAGAAGACTCTTGAGAGTCCCTTGGACTGCAAAGAGATCCAACCAGTCCATTCTGAAGGAGATCAGCCCTGGGATTTCTTTGGAAGGAATGATGCTAAAGCAGAAACTCCAGTACTTTGGCCACCTCATGCGAAGAGTTGACTCATTGGAAAAGACTCTGATGCTGGGAGGGATTGGGGGCAGGAGGAGAAGGGGACGACAGAGGATGAGATGGCTGGATGACATCACCGACTCGATGGATGTGAGTCTGAGTGAACTCCGGGAGTTGGTGATGGACAGGGAGGCCTGGCGTGCTGCAATTCATGGGGTCGCAAAGAGTTGGACATGACTGAGCGACTGAACTGAACTGAACTGATACATATGTGTACATGCACACTCAGTCACTTCAGTTGTGTCTGACTCTGCAACACCGTAGATTGTAGCCTACCAGGCTCCTCTGTCCGTGGGATTTTCCTGGCAAGAATACTGAGTGGGTTATCATGCTCTCCTCCAGGGGATCTTCCCCACCCAGGGATCTAACTGGAGTCTCCTGCATCTCCCGCATTGCCAGCAGATTCTTTACCACTGAGTCACCAGGGAAATCCATATATATGTGTATATTTATATAGTATGTATATAAATATATATACATTTTTAATATGTATCAATACATATGTATTTTGCTTTAGCCATTCTAATAGGTGTATCAGTTCGGTTCAGTTGCTCAGTTGTGTTTGACTCTTTGCGGACATAGGTGTATAGTGATATTCAATTATGTTTTTAATTTGCATGTGCCAAATAACTAATGAATTGAACATATTTTGGGGGGCTTATTTGCCATTTGGTGAGTTAACTATTCAAATTTTTTCAAGTTCTTTATATGTTCTGATATAACTCTTTTATCAGATATACAGTTTATAGATATTTTCTCTCAGGCTTATATTTTTAATCTCTTAAGAATGTTCTTTGTAGATCAGAGATTTAATTTTGATGAAGTCTAATTTATCAGTTTTTTCTTCCTATGGATTTTACTTTTGGCATCATAGCTAAGAAATCTTTGCCTGTCCCACATAAAAGCTCTAGAAGTTTATGGTTCTAGGTTTTGTATTTAGGCCTATGACTAAATTTAAGTTAATTTTTGCACATTATATGGACAGAGGTAAATATGGGGGAAATATGGATATCCATTAATTCCCATATCTTTGTCATAAAAAGCTATTTTGTCTCCAATGAGTTGCTATTTTTGAACTCTCTATCCTTTACCAATACCACACTTGATTACTTTAGCTTTATAAATAATAAGCTTATGAAAATGAAAGTGAAGTCACTCAGTCATGTCCGACTCTTTGTGACCCCATGGACTGTAGCCTACCATGCTCCTCTGTCCGTGGGATTTTCCAGGCAAGATTACTGGAGTGGGTTGCCATTTCCTTCTCCAGGGGATCTTCCTGACCCAGGGATCGAACCCAAGTCTACCCACATTGTAGGCAGACACTTTACTGTCTGAGCTACCAGGGAACTAATAATAAGCTTATAGTGAGTAATAGTATCCCTTCAATGTTTTTCAATCTTTTTCTTTTGTTCCTTTAGTTCTTTTATCACTCCGTTGTAAATTTTACCATCAACTTCTTTAGTTCTGCAAAAAAAAATTTTTTTTTAATCAGAATTTCATTGAATCTATAGATTTGTTAGGGAGAATTGACATCTTAACACTATTCAGTCTTCCAATCCATGGACTCAGTATATCTCTCCATTTATTTACATCTCCACTGATTTATTTCATCAGGGTTTTGTGGTTTTCAGTATAGAAATAGTACCTATACTTTGTAAAATTTTGTATCTAAGTATTTCATGGGTTTGGTATTACTTTAAATGGTTATTTTTAATACCTTAGTTTCCAATTGTTATTTGTTGGATTGTTGAAGAAGCAAGAGAGTTCCAGATAAACATCTATTTCTGCTTTATTGACTATGCCAAAGCCTTTGACTATGTGGATCACAACAAAATGTGGAAAATTCTGAAAGAGATGGGAATACCAGACCACCTGACCTGCCTCTTGAGAAATCTGTATGCAGGTCAGGAAGCAACAGTTAGAACTGGACATGGAACAACAGAATGGTTCCAAATAGGAAAAGGAGTACGTCAAGGCTGTACATTGTCACCCTGCTTATTTAACTTATATGCAGAGTACATCATGAGAAACACTGGGCTGGCTGAAGCACAAGCTGGAATCAAGAATCCTGGGAGAAATATCAATAACCTCAGATATGCAGATGACACCACCCTTATGGCAGAAAGTGAAGAGGAGCTAAAAAGCCTCTTGATGAAAGTGAAAGAGGAGAGTGAAAAGTTGGCTTAAAACTCAACATTCAGAAAACTAAGATCATGGCATCCAGTCCCATCACTTCATGGCAAATAGATGGGGAAACAATGGAAACAGTGACTGGCTTTATCTGGGGGGTTCCAAAATCACTGCAGATGGTGACTGCAGCCATAAGATTAAAAGATGCTTGTTCCTTGGAAGAAAAGTTATAACCAAACTAGACAGCATATTAAAAAGCAGAGACATTACTTTGCCAACAAAGATCCATCTAGTCACAGCTATGGTTTTTCCAGTGGTCATGTATGGATGTGAGAGTTGGACTGTGAAGAAAGCTGAGCACCGAAGAATTGATGCTTTTGAACTTTGGTGTTGGAGAAAACCTTGAGAGTCCCTTGGATTGCAAGGAGATCCAACCAGTCCATCCCAAAGGAAATCAGTCCTGAATATTCATTGGAAGAACTTATGCTAAGCTGAAACTCCAATACTTTGGTCACCTGATTTGAAGAACTGACTCATTTGAAAAGACCCTGATACTGGGAAAGATTGAAGGCGGGAGGAGAAGGGGACAACAGAGGATGAAATGGTTGGGTGGCATCACCAACTCAATGGACATGAGTTTGGGTAAACTCTGGGAGTTGGTGATGGACAGCGAAGCCTGTCATGCTGCAGTCCATGGGGTTGCAAAGAGTTGGACAGGATTGAGCAACTGAACTGATTGATAATATATAAATATACAAATGATTTTTGTAATGTGACCTTTTATTTTGCAACTTTGTTCAATTTACTTATTAATTCAAGTAGCCTTTTGTATGGGGCTTCCCAGGCAGTGCTAGTGGTAAAGAGCCCACCTGCCAATGCAGGAGACAAAAGACACTGGTTTGATCCCTGAATCGGGAAGATCCCCTGGAGGAGGGCACGGGAACCCACTCCAGTATTCTTGCCTGGAGAATCCCATGGACAGAGGATCCTGATGGTCCATAGTGTTGCAAAAATCAGACACAACTAACGTGACTTAGCACACATGCACAGCCTTTTATACTCTTTGGGATTTTCTACATGGATAATCATCCATCTAGAAATAGAGATAACTTCATTTCTTCCATTCTAATATGTATTCATTTTATTTATTTACATATTTATTTTCTTATGTACTTACTTCTTTATTTTTGCCTTATTGTACTGGTGGGAACTCCAGTACAATGCTAAGTAGGAATGGTGAGAGAGCATATCGCTGCCTTGTTTCCAACTTTGGGAGAGAATATTCAACCTTTCCTCATTAGGTTAAGGTGTTGTTATATGTAGGTATTTTGCAGATGCCCTTTATTAGGCTAAGGAAGTTCCCTTTATTCCTAATTTCCTGAGTTCATGAATTGGTGTTGAATTTTGTTAAATGCTCTTTCTGAATCTATTGAGATGATTACAAGGAGTTTTTTCTTTCATCTCTTGATATGGAGGATTCCATTGATTTATGTTGAATTCTGAATCAGCCTTGCAATACTAAGATAAACAATTCTTAGTTATGATGCATTATCCTTTTTGTGTATTGCTAGACTCATTTGGCTAGTGGGTTCTTGGAGTTATCAATCTGGCATTTTATTTTCTTGTAATGTTTTTATTTCATTTTGGTATCTGGTAATGCTTTTTCACATGAGTTGCTCAGCTGTTTAGGATGCTGGGGCTGATGAACATTGGTGCTTAAAGTGCTTAAAGTGCTCAGCTTTAAGTTGAAAACCAAAGGTGCACAGAATTTTGGGAGGAGTCAAGGAAGCCCAGCACAGGTGATACCGGCCTTGAGTTCTTACTGAGCTTTAGGAACTTTAGAATCTCGTCACCTTGGAAAACCTTACATGAGTCCCACAGGATCCTGTTGGCTCTTGAGCCCCAGATATGGAACCCAGAACACATGGGCTCAGACACCAAATCTCCAATCCTCTGTTCCCAATGACTTCAAGAATGTCTTTGACCAGAAAGCTGGTGATCTTACCAGAAAACCCAAGCTCTTGGTGGGTTAGGAAAATGTTCGCCAAGGTGCACATGGTTTCCCAGCCACATCACTTCTTTCGTTTCAAAGGTATTTTCACTTGGATTTCTGAGTTGAAATGTTGTCTACTAAGGAGTTTCAGGAGGGCTTGTGTACGAGACTGATAATATTGCATTCCTCTAGACAAAAGAACTTATCTAGATTGTTTTTATCATATTGGAATCTGTCTTCTAGGAAGCTTTTACTAGAAACTTGTTTCCATTTCTTGATTTTCTTTTTAATAATCATCTTTTGGTCTGAATCACAGAGTTAAAAAAATTTTTTTATCCAGAAAACTGTGCAGAAAGATGGGCTTCTAAGTTTTATGGTAGCCTCTCTGTTGGACAGTGTTTATGAGTAAGGAGTAATTTTATTGTTTCTGGGTCTGACAGCAGTTTTGGGACCAGCAAGGAGCTCTTTGTCCATATTACTCCCTGGTAAGATTTGGCTCTGCTTGCCAGGTGGGGTCATCTCCAGGACTTTACGGGTGAAATATTACTGATTCCCACAGAAGATGCAGATGCTGACAAGGGTGTTAGAAATTTTACCTTGCCTTGAAACATTCTGTTAAATAAAGGAGTTTGGGGGGTCATTAACTGTACAATTGCTAGAATGAAAATGATTTATGTGGTGATATTGGGACTGAGTTCTTGGTTTTGGGGTCTGCTTTTCAAGTGGGTGAGTTCAAGTGGAAAAACAATGAGCCTCATTCTAGGAAATACAGCACAGAAGCTTCTTTGAAAGGGAGTTCTGGTTTAATTGCCAAAATGAAACACAGGAGGGCACTGCCAGAATCTCACAGGTGTTTGATTTGCTTGTTGTGATTTTTGAAATCCTGACTGGTAAGTATCTGGTCAGAAAGTAAATTTGCAGGCTTTCTAAAAAGGGAGATACATAAATAAATATGAGTTGAGCAGAGTTCCCCCCTATATTATGTAAGAATTTTTATATGGGGAACACATGTATACCTGTGGTGGATTCATTTTGATATTTGGCAAAACTGATACAATTATGTAAAGTTTAAAAATAAAATAAAATTAAAAAAATTAAAAAAAGAATTTTTATATGAAAGTGAAAGTCACTCAGTTGTGTCTGACTCTTTGTGACCCCATAGACTATAGCCTGCCAGGCTCCTCTATCTACGGAATTCTCCAGGCAAGAATACTGGAGTTGGTTGCTGTTCCCCTCTCCAGGGGATCTTCCCAGCCCAGAGATCGAACCCAGATCTCTCCCATTGCTAGCAGATTCTTTACCATCTGAGCTACTAGGGAAGCCCATTAAATGTTTGGGATTCACCACCAGTGGAGATTTCTGGGTGTGGAGTTTTCTTTGTGTGAAGACTTTAACTACAAATTCAATTTCCTTAATAGATATGGAAGTACTCGAAGTTTCTATTTATTCTGAAGTGAGTTTCAGTCATTTGTATCTTTTAAGAAACTTCATTTCATCTAAGTTGTTGAATTTATAACATAAAAGTTTTTGTGATGTTCTTTCATTAACCATAAAGAGTCTGTAGTGATGTGCCATATTTCATCTCTAATATGAGTAATTTGCATCTTTATTTCCTTCTTGATTAGTCTGGTAGAAATTCATCAATTTTATTGATGCTTTCGAAGAATCATCTTTAGATTTCATTGATTATGGCTATTGTTTTTCTATTCATTTCATTGATTTTACTCTTTATATCATCCTTCTACTTCCTTTACATTTTACTTGCTGCTTTTTTTCCATAATTTCTTAAGTTGGGAACCTTTAGATCAAAGGTTGACAAACTACAGTTTCCAGGCCAAATCTGGTCTGCTGCCTGCTTTGTAAATTAGCTTTATTGGAACACAGCCATGCTCATTTATTTATGTTTTCTATAGCTGCTTGTGTGCTACCATGGCAGAGTTGAAGTGTTGAGACATAGACCACATGGCCCACAAAGACCTAAATATTTACTCTTTGACACTTTATAAGGCTGTTACTACTGCTTCAGATAACTGATTTGAGATCTTTCTTTTTTAATATAAATATTTTACTACTATATATTTCTCTTCAGCACTGCTTTATCTGCATCTCATAAATTTTTGTACGTTGTGTTTTCATTTTCTTTCAATTAAAATTATTTTCTAATTCCCCATGTCACTTTCTCTTTGACATGTGTTATTTAGAAATCTGTTGTACAATGTCCATATATCTGGGAATGTTCCAAATATCTTTCTGTTACTGATTCTTCTAGATTGACTCTATTATGTTTTGAGAATATATTTTGTATGATCATTTGGTGAATCTTCCCTGTGCACTTGAAAAAAAAAAGTACTATTAAAAAGTTCTTTTTTTAATAGAGTGTTCTATTAAAGTCGATTGGATCAGTTGGTTGATAGTGTTATTTAGCTTTTCTATATCCTCACTAATTTTGTCAGTTACTTAAAGAGGAGTGTTGAAGGGACCAGCTACAGTTGTGTGGATTTATTTCTCCTTTCAATTTTATTAGCCTTTTTTTGCCCAACCAGAGATTGAACTCTACTGGTTCCCTCAGCAGCGAAATAGTCCTATCCACTGGAAACTTCTGATATGCTAAGTATTTTAATTAACCATGGTCTGCTTTCAAAAAGTATTACACAACTTCACTTGAAGTATCACAGTTTGCTTCTTACCAAGTTACAACAGCTCTCAAGAAAAATTATACTCTAAAATATTTTTCTCTGGGTTCATTACTCTGTTGATAAGATCACTTCATAATTCTTCTGTCCTTATTTTATCATCAAAATGTTTATAGTAAAACATATATAAGTCTAATCAAAATGATAGGGAAATAAAAGATAATTGTTGTTAGTAATGTTCATATGGGTCTTCCCTGGTGGTTCAGATGGTAAAGAATCTGCCTGTCAGGCAGGAGATCCAGGTTCGAATAGTCTTAAATTTCACCAACATGACGTACAAAAAAAACTAACTAATTGCTTGCCTTTTGTTTTCAGATATTGCAGCTGTAGAAGAATGGTTAGTAAGAATCACTTTACAATATGGATTAAATATTTATACCACTGAAGGAACACTACTGGATACTGTTCGAGGTAAATGCCAGGAGGTAAAATAAAGCAAAAGTTGTATTATTCTTTCAACAAATTTTGTAAACTATAATATGCTGTACTCTGCTAAGTGCTGGAGATAGTTAAGAAATAATCATGACTCTTCAAGGGCTCACAATCTGATGAGGCAAAGATTTAAATATACATGGGTAATTTTTAATAAAGGTCTGCAAAGTGTGGTTGCCATGCCCTCCTCCAGGGGATCTTCCCAACCCAGGCATCAAACCCACATCTCCTGCATTGCAGGCAGATTCTTCACCATCTAAGCCAACAGGGAACCCCAAGAATACTGGAATGGGTAGTTTATCTCCTCTCCAGGGGATCTTCCCGACCCAGGAATCACTGGGGTCTCATGCATTGCAGATTTTTACCATCTGAGCTACCAGGGAAGTCAATCCCAAAGAAGGGCAATGCCAAAGAATGTTCAAACTACCACAAAATTGTATTCATTTCACATGCTAGCAAAGTAATGCTCAAAATCCTTCAAGCTAGGCTTCAACAGTATGTGAATTGAGAAGTTCCAGATGTACAAGGTGGATTTAGAAAAGGCAGAGGAACCAGAGATCAAATTGTCAACATCTATTGGATCATAGAAAAAGCTAGAGAATTCCAGAAAAACATCTACTTCTGCTTCATTGACTCTGCTAAAGCCTTTGACTGTGTAGATTGTGACAAACTGTGGAAAATTCAAGAGATGGGAATACCAGACCACCTTACCTGCCTCCTGAAAAATCTGTATGCAGGTCAAGAAGCAACAGTTAGAACCAGACATGGAACAACAGACTGGGTCCAAATTGGGAAAACAGTGTGTCGAGGCTTTATATTGTCACCCTGTTTATTTAACTTACATGCAGAGTGCATCATGAGAAATGCCAAGCTGGATGAATCACAAACTAGAATCAAGATTTCCAGGAGAAATATCGATAACCTCAGATACACAGATGACACCACCCTTAGGGCAGAAAGCAAATAGGAATTAAAGAGCTTCTTGATGAAGGTGGAAGAGGAGAGTGAAAAAGTTGGCTTAAAACTCAGTGTTCAAAAAATGAAGATCATGGCATCCGGTCCCATCACTTCATGGCAAATAGATGGGGTAAGAGTAGAAACAGTGGCTGACTTTATTTTGGGGGGCTCCAAAATCACTGCAGATGGTTACTGCAGCCATGAAATTAAAAGATGCTTGCTCCTTGGAAGACAAGCAACGACAAACCTAGACAGTGTCATTAAAAGGCAGAGACGTTACTTTTCCAACAAAGGTCCATCTAGTCAAAGCTATGGTTTTTCCAGTAGTCATTTATGGATGTGAGATCTGGACAATAAGAAAGGCTGAGCACTGAAGAATTGATGCCTTCAAACTGTAGTGCTATAGAAGACTCTTGAGAGTCCCTTGGACAGGAAGGAGATCAAATCAGTCAATCCTAAAGGAAATCAACCCTGAGTATTCATTGGAAGGACTGATGCTGAAACTGAAGCTCCAATACTTTGGCCACCTGATGTGAAGGGCTGACTCATTGGAAAAGACCCTAATGCTGGGGAAGATTGAAGGCAGGAGGAGAAGGGGACAACAGAGGATGAGATGGTTGGATGGCATCACCAACTCAATGGACATGAGTTTGAGCAAGCTCTGGGAGTAGGTAATGGACAGAGAAGCCATCACCTAATCACTACAGAAGTGCGCTGCAGTCCATGGGGTCGCAAAGAGTTGGACACAATTGAGCAACTGAACAACAACAAAAGACTGGTATAGAAATATGGAATTATATTTTTTCTATAGCCATATTGGGGGTCATCATAAACAATGGCTTTATAAAGTCAGTTTTTGCATCTTCTGTAGAGATATTATAGAAGGTTGTATTTATTGCATCACACACTATGAGAACCATCAAGCAAAAAGTTTTGTTCAGTGTTAGTAAGAACATTTGTATTTTTTCATTAAAAAATTGGTTGTTTTAAGTTTACAAATGCTGAGAAATACAACTGATTAGGGTTTTCTTTTTCACTTGTCTGATTGATTGCCCAATTTTTTGGATCACCTATAGTGCATTTTAGTCATGTATGGATGTGAGAGTTGGACTATAAAGAAAGTTGAGCACTGAAGAATTGATGCTTTTGAATTGTGGTATTGGAGAAGACTCTTGAGTCCCTTGGACTACAAGGAGATCCAACCAGTCAATCCTAAAGGAAATCAGTCCTGAATATTCATTGGAAGGAGTGAAGCTGAAGCTGAAACTCCAGTCCTTTGGCCACCTGATGCAAAGAACTGACTCACTGGAAAAGACCCTGATGCTAGGAAAGATTGAAGGCAGGAGGAGAAGGGGATGTCAGAGGATGAGATGGTTGGATGGCATCACCAACTCAATGGACATGAGTTTGAGTAGGCTCCAGGAGTTGGTGATGGACATGGAGGCCTGGCATGCTACAGTCCATGGGGTCGCAAAGAGTCAGACATAACTGAGTGAATGAACTGAACTGATAGTGCTATTGTTGTTCAGTCACTAAGTCGTGTCTGACTCTTTGTGACTCTATTGTATATAGGAAAAAACCTCAGTCCTGGATTTTGTATTTATCCTCATTTTCCTCACCTTCCCTTTTCATGTTTATTCTTTTGCTCCCACTTTGATACAGTGCTATGTAGAATGCAGAGTGAGAGTGAAAGTGTTAGTTGCTCAATTGTGTCTGACTCTTTGTGACCCTGTGGACTGTAGCCCACCAGGCTCCTCTGTCCATGGAATTCTCCAGGCAAGAATACTGGAGTGGGTTGCTAGTGGATTGAACCCAGGTCTCCTGAATTGTAGGCAGATTCTTTACCCTCTGAGCCACCAGGGAAGCCCAGAGTAAAAATAAATAAATATTTCATCTTATGGAAAGAGTCACCTGGGTAGCTTTAAGGAAAGTAATGACGATTCATGGCCAAAATAAAGCAGGAAAACCCTGAGCTCACCTCCTCCCATAGGCACACCAAAATTACAACTATTTACAGAGTAACTCTCTATGGAGTGAATAGAAGATTAGCAGAAAAGATTTCCCACAAGTAAACATTTAAAGAAGGAACCACAAAATGAGTAGGAGCGGGGATAGAGTCACTGTAGAGCCAAAACCAATACCACCATGTAGGCAACCCACAAATGGGAGGATAATCACAACTGCAGAGGTCTTCCCTAAGGAGCAAGGGGTCCAAACCCCGCATCGGGCTCCCTAGACCGATGTACAGGGAAGACACGCTCCCAGAACATCTGGCTTTGAAGCCCAGTGCAGCTTGTGTGTGGGAGAGCCAGAGAACTGTACGAAACAGAGACTGCTCTTAAAGAACACACACCAAATCTCACATGCTTCTAGTCCCAGTGCAGAGGCAGTAATTGGAAAAGAACCTCAGTCAGACCTCCTTAAGATATCATCAAACTTAATAGATTATCAACTTTAAATAATCATGTATGAACAAAGTGGTAATAAATACATGCTGCTGCTGCTAAGTCACTTCAGTCGTGTCCGACTCTGTGCGACCCCATAGACGGTAGCCCACTAGGCTCCTCTGTCCCTGGGATTCTCCAGGCAAGAATACTGGAGTGGGTTACCATTTCCTTCTCCAATGCATAAAAGTGAAAAGTGAAAGTGAAGTCGCTCAGTCATGCCCGACTCTTAGCGACCCCATGGACTGCAGCCTACCAGGCTCCTCCATCCATGGGATTTTCCAGGCAAAAGTACTGGAGTGGGATGCCATTGCCTTCTCCTAATAAATACATACCTATCAATAATTTTACTCTAAGTGGACTAAATACTCCAACCAAAAGACAGTGGCTGAATGGATTAAAAAAAAAAAAAAAAAACAAGAATTAACATTGCTAAAATGACCATACCACCCAAAGCAATTTACAGATTCAATGCAATCACTGTCAAAATACCAATGGCATTCTTCACAGAACTAGAACAAATCATTTAGAAATTTGTAGGGAAACACAGAAGACCCCAAATAGCCAAAACAATCTTGAGAAAGAAGAGCAAAGCTAAAGGCATAATGCTTCTTGATTTTAAATTGTACTACAAAGCTATAGTAACTAAAACTCTGGTACTGGCACAAAAAATCAGACACATAGATAAGTGGAATGGAAGAGAGCCCAAAAATGAACCCACACTTACATGATTAATGAATCTATGACAAAGGAGGCAAGAAGTACAGTGCAGGGAAAGAAAACTTCTTCAGTAATTAGTTTTGGGGAAACTGGAAAGCTACAGGCAGAAGAATCAACCTGGACTACTTTCTCACACCATATTCAAAAGTAATTCAAAAATGGACTAAAGACTTGAATGTGAGACCTGAAACTATAAAACTCCTAGAGGGAAATGGAGGCAGTATGCTCTTGGGTACCAGCTTACAGCAATATTTTGATCTTTCTCTTCACACAAAGGAAACAAACAACAAATGGGTCTTCATCAAACTAAAGGGCTTTTGCAGGGTTAAGGAAATTATCAACAAAACAGAAAGGCCACTACTGAGTGGGAGAGGATATATGCAAACAGTATATCAGATAAGAGGCTAACATCCAAAATATACAAAGAACCCATATAAAAACAACCTTATTTTTTAAATGGGCAGAAGAACTAAGTAGACATTTTTCCATTGAAGACATGCAGATGGCTGACAGGCACTTGAAAAGATGCTCTGCATTGCTAATCATCAGGGAAATGCAAATCAAAAGCACAGTGAGCTCCTACCTCACCTGCCAGAATGACTGTTACCAAAAAGTCAACAAATAACAAGTGTTGGTGAGGATATAGAGAAAAGAACTCTTGTGCACCGTCAGTGGGAATGTAAATTGATGCAGCCACCGTGGAAAATTAAAAGTTCTTAAAGTTTCCAGTTACAGAAAGGAGATTCATCTGTTTGAGGAACTGAGAGGAAGTCAGTGTCGTGGGAGCACAGTAAATGACAGAGTGTTGTGTAATGAGTTTAGACAGATGGGCAGAGGTCACAGTAAAGTGTGGGTTTTATTCTAATCATAATGAAAAGCTGTTGAAATGTTTTAAGCAAGAGAATGATACTGATTTATTCTTTTTAAAAATATCACTTTGGCTGCCATGTAGAGAACGGACTCTTGAGGGCAGATGACAAGATGGAATGAAGGAAATTGGTGGGCAGCTGCTGCCACTTTCCACGCAGGAGATGGTCTGGAGTACTTGGGCTGAGCAGTGGGGACAGTGAGAAGTCACAGTGCTCAGGGTACAGTTTGAAAATAGAGCTGATATGACCTCCAGGTGGAATGGGGACGAAGGAAACAGATACTAAGGATGAGTCGTAGATTTCTTACTTGAGTAGTCAAGTAGATGACAGTATCATTTATTGAGATGCTGAAGACGTGCGGAGAAAACATTGGGAAGTAGCAATAAGTATTAAGGTTGGAGTTACAGCTGGGAATCTTTATTCATTCCTAAATTCAAAAGAGATGTTGAAAAGTATTATCTCTACTTCCTAATCTTTGATTCACAGCCTAGACCACTTCACTGAAATTGCTGTTAATCACAATCACCAGTCACCTTCATATCGGTCACTTTTCTGTCTCCTTTATAGCTTCTCACCAGTCAAGACTTTTAATCACTCCTTCATTCCTAAAACACTTAAAATACAGCACATCAGTAAAGAGGCATTTTCAAGTCAATGGAGTCATGTTCCAGATGCAAGTTCAAATCTCCCTGCCCTCTGAGATATGGTCATTAATTGTCTGTACACACATGCTACAACCTGGAAAGTCAGCCGCCTTGCCCCAGATTTCTTTGAATTTCAGGATGAATTAATTGGGTTATAAATTGTGTCTCTTTTCCTTCTTGGCCGTACCTGTGCTACACTATGTCAACCTAGATGGAAACTTAGTTCCTTTTCTTACTTTGCCCAAACTGCAGTATATACTGTTTTTGGTTTTATAGCAGACTTTATTGAAAATTTGATGAGAAGATTCATGTTGCAGAAATGTAAACACCTATGGAGTGACTGCATCTCTGTTCTTAAAAGTCTTTTGACTATTTTTGAAATTCAGACAGCAGTACTCTGTCAAACTCTCCTGGCTTACTTTTTATATTCTCTTTTCTCATTTTTTTCAGAAAAATAAATTCTCCCATTCCTCATGCTTTAAACTTTGACTTTGTCCAGCTCCAACCCTTTGTATATCTAAGAATAGATTGCTGGGTTGAGGGGTTGGAAATGTCTTGCCTCTGACTGATTTTTCCTGTTAGTCTCTCCCTGACTCCTTGGTATCTTCCAGAAATCCTTCTAAGTGTCTTGGCCACTGATGACAATTTTTCCCATTCTCTGTTGCTGTTCCAAATTTGTTCTCATTTATCTATATCTCCTGCTGTCTCTATGGGATTGGGAAAGTGAACAGAAAGGAAATATGGGGCCTCTCAAAGCAGAAGTTATTCTCTAAGTTATAAATGTGCAAACCCTGTGATCCAGCCATTTCTAGGGAGAGATCCTGTGGCCAATTGTATTTCCCAAAGATGTTCAAAACAGGTATCTCCCACATCACATGCTCTTCTGATGTATGACCTTGCCAGGCCCCCTTCAAGGAAATTAACCTTCATTCCTCATACTTTGGAAAATAAGAATCAACCTATTTTTAACTGATGAAAAATGAGGTGATACACCTATTTTTTTAAACAATGGAATAGTTCCTTTACATAATTTCTTTAAAACCCTTAAAAGAAAGAAATAATGAATTATTTAAGAAATGCAAGTCAAAACTACAATAAGGTACCTTCTCATTGGTCACAATGGTGTAGAGAGAATCCAAATCACTCAGTCATGTCCAACTCTTTGTGACCACATGGACTGTAGCCTGCCAGGCTCTTCTGTCCATGGAATTCTCCAGGCAAGAATACTGGAGTGGGTAGCCATTCCCTTCTCCAGGGGATCTTCCTGACCCAGGGATTGAACTCAGGTCTCCCAAATCATAGGCAGATTCTTCACCATCTGAGCCACCAGGGAAGCCCCATTGGTCAGAATGGCCATCATTAAAAAGGCTACAGAGACTTCCCTGGTGGTCCAGTGGCTAAGACTCCATGTCCTCAATGCAGGGGGCCCAGGTTCAGTCCCTACTCAGGAAACTAGATTCCTCATGCCACAACAAAAATCAAAGAATAAGACCTAGCATAACCAAATAAATAAATATATTTCTTTAAGTCTACATGTATTAAATGCTGGAGAGGGTGTGGAGAAAGGGAACCTTCCTATACTGTTGGTGGAACCTTCCTACACAGTTAGTGGAGAACAGTGTAGAGGTTCCTCAGAAAACTAACAATAGAATTACCAATTATTAGCAATCCCACTCCTGAGCATGAATCCAGATAAAACTATAATTCAAAAAGATATATGCACTCCTATGTTCATAGCAGCACTATTTACAATAGCCAAGGCATGGAAACAACTTAAAGTCCATCAACAGATAAATGGATAAAAAAGACACAGTACTAATATACAATGGAATATTCAGTTCAGGTCAGTTTAGTCACTGAGTCGAGTCCAACTCTTTACGACCCCATGAACTACAGCATGCCAGGCCTCCCTGTCCATCACCAACTCCCAGAGTTTACCCAAACTCATGTCCATTGAGTCAGTGATGCCATCCAACCATCCCATCCTCTGTCGTCCCCTTCTCCTCCTGCCCTCAAACTTTCCCAGCATCAGGGTCTTTTCAAATGAGTCGGCTCTTCGCATCAGGTGGCCAAAGTACTGGAGCTTCAGCTTCAACATCAGTCCTTCCAATGAACACCCAAGATTGATCTCCTTTAGGATGGACTGGTTGGAGCTCCTTGCCATCCAAGGAACTCTCAAGAGTCTTCTCCAATACCACAGTTCAAAAGCATCAATTCTTCGGTGCTCAGCTTTCTTTATAGTCCAATTCTCACATCCATACATGACTACTGGAAATACCATAGCCTTGACTAGATGGACCTTTGTTGACAAAATAATGTCTCTGCTTTTTAATATGCTGTCTAGGTTGGTGATAACTTTCCTTCCAAGGAGTAAGCATCTTTTAATCTCATGGCTGCAGTCACCATCTGCAGTGATTTTGGAGCCCCCAAAAATAAAGTCAGCCACTGTTTTCACTGTTTCCCCATCTATTTCCCATGAAATGATGGGACCAGATGCCATGATCTTAGTTTTCTGAATGTTGAGCTTTAAGCCAACTTTTTCACTCCCCTCTTTCACTTTCATCAAGAAGCTCTTTAGTTCTTCTTCACTTTCTGCTATCAGGGTGATGTCATCTGCATATCTGAGGTTATTGATATTTCACCCAGCGATCTTGATTCCAGCTTGTGCTTCCTCTAGCCCAGCGTTTCTCATGATGTACTCTGCATATAAGTTAAATAAGCAGGGTAATAATATACAGCCTTGACGTACTCCTTTTCCTATTTGGAACCCATCTGTTGTTCCATGTCCAGTTCTAGCTGTTGCTTCCTGACCTGCATTCAGGTTTCTCAAGAGGCAGGTCGGGTGGTCTGGTATTCCCATATCCTTTAGAATTTTCCACAGTTTAAAGGCTTTGGCATAGTCAATAAAGCAGAAATAGATGTTTTTCTAAAACTCTCTTGCTTTCTCGATGATCCAGTGGATGTTGGTGATTTCATCTCGGGTTCCTCTGCCTTTTCTAAAACCAGCTTGAACATCTGGAAGTTCACGGTTCGTGTATTGCTAAAGCCTGGCTTAGAGAATTTTGAGCATTACTTTATTTACTAGAATGTGATATGAGTGCAATTGTGCAATAGTTTGAGCATTCTTTGGCATTGGCTTTCTTTGGGATTGGAATGAAAAGCAACCTTTTCCAGTTCTGTGGCCACTGCTGAGTTTTCCAAATTTGCTGGCATATTGAGTGCAGCACTTTCACAGCATCATCTTTTAGGATTTGAAATAGCTCAACTGGAATTCCATCACCTCCACTAGCTTTGTTCGTAGTGATGCTTCCTAGGGCCCATTTGACTTCACATTCCAGGATATCTGGCTCTAGGTGAGTGTGAGTGATCACACCATCATGATTATCTGGGTTGTGAAGGTCTTTTTTGTACAGCTCTTCTGTGTATTCCTGCCACCTCTTCTTAATATCTTCTGCTTCTATTAGGGCCATACCATTTCTGTCCTTTATTGAGCCCATCTTTGCATGAAATGTTCCCTTGGTATCTCTAATTTTCTTGAAGAGATCTCTAGTCTTTCCCATTCTATTGTTTTCCTCTATTTCTTTGCATTGATTGCTGAGAAAGGCTTTCTTATCTCTCCTTGCTATTCTTTGGAACTCTGCATTCACATGGGAATATCTTTCCTTTTATCCTTTGTTTTTCGCTTCTCTTCTTTTCACAGCTATTTGTAAGGCCTCCTCAGATAGCCATTTTGCTTTTTTACATTTCTTTTTCTTGGGGATGATCTTGATTCCTGTCTCCTGTGCAATGTCACAAACCTCCATCCATAGTTGATCAGGCACTCTGTCTATCACATCTAGTCCCTTAAATCTATTTCTCACTTCCACTGTATAGTCCTAAGGGATTTGATTTAGGTCATACCTGAATGGTCTGGTGGTTTTCCCCACTTTCTTCAATTTAAGTCTGAAGTTGGCAATAAGGAGTTCATGATCTAAGCCACAGTCAGCTCCCGGTCTTGTTTTTGCTGACTGTATAGAGCTTCTTCATCTTTGGCTGCAAAGAATATAATCAGTCTGATTTCAGTGTTGATCATCTGGTGATGTCCATGTGTAGAGTCTTCTCTTGTGTTGTTGGAAGAGGGTGTTTGCTATGACTAGTGCATTATCTTGGCAAAACGCTATTAGCCTTTGCCCTGCTTCATTCTGTACTCCAAGGCCAAATTTGCCTGTTACTCCAGGTGTTTCTTGACTTCCTACTTTTGCATTCCAGTCCCCTATAATGGAAAGGACATCTTTTGGGGGGTGTTAGTTCTTGAACGTCTTGTAGGTCTTCATAGAACCATTCAACTTCAGCTTCTTCAGCATTACTGGTCGGAGCATAGACTTGAATCACCATGATATTGAATGGTTTGCCTTGGAAATGAACAGAGATCATTCTGTCATTTTTGAGATTGCATCCAAGTACAGCATTTCGTACTCTTTTGTTGACTATGATGGCTACTCCATTTCTTCTATGGGATTCCTGCCCACAGTAGTAGATATAATGGTCATCTGAGTTAAATTCACCCATTCCAGTCCATCTTAGTTCGCTGATTCCTAGAATGTCAATATTCATTCTTGCCATCTCCTGTTTGACCACTTCCAATTTGCCTTGATTCATGGACCTGACATTCCAGGTTCCTATATGCAATATTGCTCTTTACAGTATTGGACCTTGCTTCTATCACCAGTCCCATCCACAACTGGATGTTGTTTTTGCTTTGGCTCCATCCCTTCGTTCTTTCTGGATTTATTTCTCTACTGATCTCCAGTAGCATATTGGGCACCTACTGACCTGGGGAGTTCCTCTTTCAGTGTCCTATCTTTTTGCCTTTTCATACTTTTCATGGGACTCTCAAGGCAAGAATACTGAAGTGGTTTGCCATTCCCTTCTCTAGTGGACCACATTCTGTCAGACCTCTCCACCATGACCCATCCATCTTGGGTGGCCCCACATGGCATGGCTTAGTTTCATTGAGTTAGACAAGGCTCTTGTCCATGTGATCAGATTGGCTAGTTGTCTGTGATTGTGGTTTCAGTCTGTGTGCCCTTTGATGCCCTCTGTCGCCCTCTGTCAGCGCCTACCATCTTACTTGGGTTTCTCTTACCTTGGATGTGGGTTATCTCTTCACAGCTGCTCCAGCAAAGTGCAGCCACTGCTCCTTACCTTGGACGTGGGGTATCTCCTCTCAGCCGCTGCCCCTGACCTTGGATGTGGGGTAGCTCCTCTCAACCACCACCCCTGACCTTGGACATGGGGTAGTTCTTCTAGGCTGCTCCTATGCTGGCGCAGCCACTGCTCCTGTGCACAATGGAATATTACTCAGCCATAAAAAATGAAATAATGCCCTTTGCAGGATCATGGATGCAGAAACATGCATGTAGAAATTATCATACAAAGTGAAGTAAGTCAGAAAGATAAATACCATATGATATCACTTATATGTGGAATCTAAAGTATGACACAAATACCTATCTATGAAACAGAAACAGATTCAAGGACATAGAGAATAGACTGATGGTTGCCAAGGGGAGTGGGTAGAAGGAGAGATTGGGAGTTTGGGATTAACAAATGCAAACTTCTGATTCATATAGAATGGGTATCCATATAGACTGGATAAACAACAAGGTCCTATTGTATAGTACAGAGAACTACACTCAGTACCTTGTGATAAACCATAATGGAAAAGAATATGTAAAAGAGAATATGTATATGCACACATATATATGTTGCTATGTATGTATAGCAGAATCATTTTGTAGTACAACAGTAATTAACACAACATTATAAATCAGCTATACTTCAATTTAATTTTTTTTAATTTTTAAAAAAGACAGAAAAAAAGAAAGCAGTAATGTTCTATTTTCAAGAGCGTTACTGTAATTTAAACACCAAAACTTGATTTCCACAGAACCTATCCTTCACTGGAAACTTGGGACTATGATGAAAAAAAGAACAATCCAGCGATTATATCCACATGTGGTAGATCTCAAAACGACAAAGTGTCCCTGTGCCAACGATGTGGCATTACTTGGCTTCGTTATGAACACAACATTTGATGGTAAGTTTGCGACTTTATTCAGAATTGGAGATGGCATTTTATATTATATGACAGTTATGTTTAATTGGAAGTGCAAGTTAAATGTGCAGGCATAATGGAGTGAAAATGTTTCCTAAAAATACCTAAGAACTTTGTCACTTTCCCTTGTCTGCTTGCTAGTGCGGTAAACTTTTTTCTCTGTGACATTTTGCCATGTTACTACTAACTTTAATGTCTCTCCAAATTTCCTTGATACTGTGGTGATTTATGTTTGGAAATACCCACTGCTTCTGTACAGCAGAGGATAAAAAGGTTTATCAGAAAGTGAAGTCACTCAGTCGTGTCTGACTCTTTGTGACCCCATGGACTGTAGCCTACCAGGATCCTCCATCCATGGAATTTTCCAGGCAAGAGTACTGGAGTGGGTTGCCATTTCCTTCTCCAGGGTATCTTCCCAACCCAGGGATCGAACCCGAGTCTCCCTCATTGCAGGCAGATGCTGAAAGGTTGTTGCTGAACCACAAAAAGATGCCGGGATTCTTGGCCTCCAGAGGAGAAGAATTCAATCCGGGGCCAGAGATGAAGGAGGCTTGATTGCTCAGAGCTTTTGTGTAATAAAGTTTTATTAAAGTATAAAAGAGATAGAGAAAGCTTCTGACATAGGCATCAGAAGAGGGCAGTGTTAGCAGTGTTAGCAGCAGTTAGCAGTTGCTAGTGTTGGCAGTGGAGTTATATACTCTCCAATGAATCAAAAGAATGTCTGGGGGTTGTAAAGACCTCAACAGACCTACTCCCATAATTTACATTTTAAGATAACAGGATTAGCCAGAAGGTTTAATCCAGAGACTGTCCTCAGACAGGATACATTATTGTTATATAATCCTAAGGAATGTAGAGGGGAAAAAAAGTTTGTCCTTTCTTCCTCCTTGAGAATTCTAGACCCCTCTCTCCTTGGGGACCCCTAGACTTCTTATCAACCTGCCTAGGAAATGACTCTCTCAATGCTTTACCATCTGAGCCACCAGGGAAGCCCCACTTGACACTCTGTCCTCCGTTATATGTTCTTTCTTCCCAGAGATAATTCATTGCAGTTCTAATCTATCTTCTATTCCTGCCACATGTGAATAGGTAAAGTTGTTCTGAGGTGTCACATTATTTTGTTATGTGTTTTTCTATTATTATTATAATTAATAGCATCCTACACATTTCAATTACTGTCTTATTCTAGATTGTTTTTCTTAGGTCATTGATGACTTCAGTGACCCCAAATCTGATATTTCTAAAGGAAAAAAAAAATAGGAAACAAATTTTATCACCCATAGATTATATGTGTATCTATATAAAAATCCAAAAGAATCAACAGACAAACTATCAGAACAAGTATGGGAATGCTATGGAATTGACAAACATAACAGTACATAAAAACCACTCCACTAAAGACTGATTAAAGATTATAAATTTAAAAACCCTATTCAGAAAGTAATAAAACCTCATAGGGACCTAGAAATAAGCCAAAAAAGACTTGCAAGGCTTGTGTAGAAATTATAAAATTTTAACGAAGGCTATAAAAAGAGACTAAAAAAGATTTTATGTAAAAATATTAGTTCTCTCAAAATTTATCAATCAATTCAATACAAATCCAAGAAAAATTACAGCTGTATTTTTGTGTGTATGGAAATTGATAAGCCAATACCAAAATTCATGTGGGAGACTAAAGGAAAATGACTAACAAACATGATTTTAAAGAATAAAACAGCACAATAGGTTGCCCTACCGTGATAAAGTAATAGATTCAAGTAATATACACTGGTATAGGGATATACAGATAGCATTGCCCCAAATTTCTTTGCATTCCAATGACTTGCAGTCTTTTAATTATCCTAGCTCCAGGCTGCTTTGTGCAGAATTAGTTTAGTGAGAAACTGAACTAATTTTGTTCAGTGTCTCATTTTCCTCTCTCTCAACCAGATGGAAACTCAGCTCCTCTTCTAGCTTTGTTCCATGGATGCAAGGCCAGGGCCCCCTCCTCTTTTCTCTGTCCAAACCTGCCATTCTTTTGTGAGACACAGGAGAGGAGCCAGTCTCTGCATCCTGCCACACCCCCGAGAATCATAGGAGACAAGGCAAGTTTCAGTTCCTCAGGGTCTCACTCACTCGATCACTTCAACATCTGGAGAAAAGAAAGTTTTGGAAATCTTTTTTTAGATGAACCCACTTTTTCCCTCAGCTGGCCACTGGTGTGCTGAAACAGAAAATAAGTTCCCATAGTATCAGGCTGCCACTGACCATTCCTTTGTGAGGCTTTGGTTCATCTGCCCTCCCCACAACAATGAGGCTTCATCCCAAATGGAGTCAATGGTGAGAACAGGAATCCAGGAGCCTCATATGGTCCATATGTTCCAGTCTGGACTCATTACCCATCTTCTTCCTCTATGACACTCCTGATACATCCATCATGCCTCTCACCCCAATTTTATGTCACTATAGAAACCCAAGCCTCCAGGTCACTTTTGGCTACTTTATACCACATACTATTCTGAATTTCCTTTAATTTCACCCAAACAACATTCAGAAAACTAAGATTGTGGCATCTGGTCCCATCACTTCATGGGAAATAGATGGGGAAACAATGGAAACAGTGACAGACTTTATTCTGGGGGGCTCCAAAATCACTGCAGATGGTGACTGCAGCCATGAAATTAAAAAGACGTTATGATCAACCTAGACAGCATATTAAAAAGCAGAGACATTACTTTGCCAACAAAGGTCTGTCTAGTCAAAGGTATGGTTTTTTCAGTAGTCATGTATGGATGTGAGAGTTGGACTATAAAGACAGCTGAGTGCTGAAGAATTGATGCTTTTGAACTGTGGTATTGGAGAAGACTCTTGAGAGCCCCTTGGACTGTAAGGATATCCAACCAGTCCATCCTAAAGGAAATCAGACCTGAATATTCATTGGAAGGACTGATGCTAAAGCTGAAGCTTCAATACTTTGGCTACCTGATGCAAAGAACTGACTCATTAGAAAAGTCCCTGATGCTGGGAAAGATTGAAGGCAGGAGGATAAGATGTTTGAGAGGATGAGATGGTTGGATGGCATCACCAACTCAATGGACATGAGTTTGAGTAAACTCCAGGAGCTGGCAATGGACAGGGAGACCTGGTGTGCTGCACTTCATGGGGTCGCAAAGAGTTGGACACAACTGAGCAACTGAACTGAACTGAACTGAAACGTCTGTCCATCTCTATTCTCCCAAATCCATTCATTGGAATATGTGGTCTGTTATCAGTAAATTCCCCCATACTACTACTCTTTTCTCTGAAGGGTCCCCTCAGTTGCTGTAAAGAGTAATCTGGCCAATCCCAGTTATTATTCTTTTCCCTGAAGCTGTCTTGCATGGCACATGTTTGGGTCTCAGGGGTCATTGTCCTCATTCCTTAAGGGCTACTTCTTAATAATTAACTCCTGTCTTCTCTTTGAAAATGTTCAATCCCTTTGAATTCAGACTTTACTCCCTCTAACTATTCTTGGCTGCCAGTGTATGACAACCTTCCCATCACTCACTTTCATTTATGAGTTTAGCATCTGGACCCCTACCTTTCTCTCCACTTTATTTTTGTTACTATTTTTGGTGATTTCACCACCCATATGGACCAATGCTTTCAAGGCCTGTTCTTCCCCAGTGATCTTTCCCCCATCTTACATCTGTTGTCATTTTCTTGACCTTGTTGTCTCTGATATTGTTATTGCCTCCAAAATCTCCAGTACAATCATCTCATGCTCTGTGCACTGCTTTCTGTACTTTCAGCCTACCCTAGTATTCACAGTCTGACATTTCTTGGATTTCTTGGAGACATCAATATGTTTTCCCCACCACTTTTTTTTACTACTCAACATCCTTACTTTTTCACCATAATTTTAATTGTCTCTCTTTGTAAACACTTCTGTGACTTCTTTGCCATTCTCTTTCTTCCTTGCCTGCATAATCCCAACTGTCATTAAAACCACCTCTACTCCATTGGCAGAGCAGAATATTACTAGATAAAAGTTGCACACCAGACTCTCTTTAAAATTCCATCAGCTGGTCTCACCGTAAATTCATGATTTCAAGTCTCAAGTGAGTACTCAGAACGACCCAGAAATCCCACCTCTCTTCCTTGGGATGTTTATTGTCCCATTCTGCAGAGTGACCTGGTCACACCTCTTCCCACTCCTCAAATGCTGTGCCTCACCTCCTTTCCCTCTCTGCTCTCAGCTGTGCCTTTAAAACTTGATGTAGAAGATCAAGAATCATCGCTTCTGCACTCACCTGCCACCTTACCTGCCTTAATACTTGCGCACTTTGCCTTCTTGCCTGTTGCATCATGAGAAATGTCTCTGCTGTGCCTAAGGCTGCCCATCACCCCTTGTGTCCTGTATCCCATTCTCTCCAATCACCTGGAGAACCTTGTTCCTGTGTCTGTCCTGCAGTTCTCACCTTTCTCTCATACATCATCACTCTGTCCCTCCTCAGTGGATTAGATGCATTAGTATACAAACATACCCTATTATCCTCCATCTTAGCCAAAATCTTCATTTATCTCACTTTATCACCATCCCTCATCCCCCTGTTCCCCTTCAAACAAAATGATTGGAAGAATTTATTGTAGATGGCATTACATTTTCCATCTTCCTATTTTATCTTCATTCCCCTGTAAATCAGATTTTTCCTACCATTGTTCTGAAACAATTCATTCTAAGGTCACCCATGATCTCCGTGTTGCCAATTCCAACAGTCAATTCTTTATCCTCATTCTACTCTCCCTCCCAGCAGAATTTGACACAGTTAACTACTTTACTTCTCAACAGAACACTTTATTCTTTTGGCTTTCTTACACCACCTATAGTTACATCTATCTTACCTCATTGGTCAATCCTTAGTTTTCTAAACTAGCTTATTTGTTGTGACCCCTAACATGTCAATGAAATAAGGCTTTGTCTTCAACTCTACCAGATCCTCTCCGAGAAATGTAATCTAGTCCTTTGGTAATAATGCCACCTTCAGGCTGATGATCCCTGAATTTGTATATCTGGTGCTGACCACTTCCTTGAGACCAAACTCCCACACTTAATTGTCTGTTTCACACTTCCTGTTGGTATCTAATGAGCATCTCTGATATTACAAAGCTAAGCCAAAACTCTTGATTTATCTCCCTTTTAAATCTGTTCCTCTCTAGTACTTTTCATCCTAAGGTATATCCAATTACTCAAATGTAAAATTTAGCATAGACTCTTGACTGTTCTTACTCTGATGACATTCCAGGATGAGGCCACATCCAGTGTCTATCCTCAGCATGACCACTTCTCTCCTCTGGTAAAATCTTAGGCCACGATAACAATGGTTTTCCATGAGACTAATTCACAGCCTCTTAAGTGGTCTCCCTGTTTCTAACCCTAGTACAACCCACCATCCAAACAGTCACCACAATGATATCAAGCGTAAAACAAATCACACTACTTTCTGGCTTCACACATTCCAGTGGCTTCCCTTTGCCCATTGGAATAAAATCCAAAATCATTGCAATGGTCTGTCTACATCAGCTTTTGTAACCCTGAGATACAATTATGGCCAGTTTGTCACAGAGAATAGCCTGTAACGTAATTTCAGTCTAAAATATCAACCAGAATAAGCTTTTATTTTACTACTTACCTCTCTATTAAATATTTCTAGACTTTGCCAGAGTCTGGTCATGTGATTTGCTTAGCTTTTGCCTTAGAAAAGCAAAGCTTGTCTTTAGCTTTCCTCTTTCTGGAAAAAGTGGATGATGATAGCATTTTCTTCTATATCTTTCCCTGCATAGACAAGATCTAGGAGTTAAAACACACACTTCACAATCTGAGTGATCCTGCATTCATCTTTTAGAAACAAAGCATATGCATTAGATTATCAACTCTCTTCAGGCTGCTTCTACCACCCACATAGTTATATGCATGTTGACTAGACTTCATATTAATGTTCCACATTTAAACACAGAAGACGCTAAACATTCCTACTATGGCCAAGGAAAGGTAAGATCAAGGAACAAAGTGGTTTTGGTATTTGCAACATGTTCAGTCTCTTTTTAATAAGTTCTCAAAGTTTGAATTAAGTAAAGTGTTAGTTGCTCAGTTATGTCTGACTCTTTGCGACCCCATGGGCTGTACAGTCCATGGAATTCTCCAGGCCAGAATACTGGAGTGGGTAGCCTTTCCCTTTCCTCTAAGGGAAAGAATACTAGAGTAGGTAGCCATTCCCTCCTCCAGGAGATCTTCCCAACCCAGTGATTGAACTGGGGTTTCCTGCATTATAAGCAGATTCTTTACCATCTGAGCCACAAATAGATTCCCTTATTAACAATTTATTCTACTTTAAAAATCACAATAAAGCAAATCACTTTCAAAAAATAAAGTAAATCAAACACAATTTCTTCCCTCTTGGATTTTGCATTTTAATCTTTTTCTCTGGAATTTTTGTATTGTTCACTATAATTGTATTCTTTAAATAGGGACATATTTTTGCTTAGAAGGATATTATCAGAAAGGAAAAGTTCTTCCTGTATCCTCATAAGTTATGACTGGGGGCCTCCAAACTAACCAAAACATTAGCAGGAGAAAAGGCGTGTACTTTTTATTAATATTTATAATCGTGGGAGTTCCCAGAAGAGAAATGAAACTCAGAGAACTAGTTAAACTTGGAGGCTTATATACCATCTTAACAAAGGAAAGAAGTCTAGACCTCAAGGGACAAGAAATTGTGAAGTGATGAGGAAATTTGTGGGTGGACTCATGGAAGATAAGACTTATTTTAGTGAAGTCTGTTTATTCAGACTCATTTTGGAATCATCTCCCTGTCTCTGGTGAGAAGATTGCTCTCTTCTCTTCCTGGTTTTATGGACTTCCCTCATAGCTCAGTTGGTAAAGAATCTGCCTGCAATGCAGGAGATCCCGGTTTCATCCCTGGGTTGGGAAGATCCACTGGAGAAGGGACAGGCTACCCACTCCAGTATTCTTGGGCTTCCCTTTTGGCTCAGCTGGTAAAGAACCCATCTGCAGTGTGGGAGACCTGGATTCAATGCCTGTGTTGGGAAGATCCCCTGGAGAAGAATACTACCCACTCCAGTATTCTGGCTTGGAGAATTCCATGAACTGTGTATTCCCTGGGGTCAAGAGTAGGAAATGACTGGGTGACTTTCACTTTCACTTCCTGATACAGGTGAAGTGGTTAGAAAATGCCCTGCTTTTTAGCAGGAAAAGGGAGGCAGAGAACTCTTTCTGAATTTCTTGATTCTCAGCTGCCTCCAGCTCAAAACCCTGATGCCAAAGTGGCATATTTTAGGGATAACATATTCTGATCTCCTTCAAAATAAAACAAAATCCTTAATAATTTGATGGCTGGCTAAACTCCTGTGGTAAGACTCAAGTTACTTTATCTTTCCAATGCTTGGGGAAGTGACACTCAAACTTCACTTTGGGGGGTTGGGGCAAGGGTGGAGCATAGGCTGGAGGGTGGGGCAGATACAGGCTCTCCTTCCTAAAACCTTAGCACCTTAGGAGTCAGTTACTCGCTTTGCAGTTATTTTGCCTTAATTTCCCTTTTCTCTCATGGTAGGTGTTTACATAGGCCTCAGCTTTTCTGGATTTTGGGATTATGATGATACCCAATGGTATAACCTGACAGATATGGTCTATTCCCAAGTTGGAGAAGGTAATTCCTCTAACAGTGACTTCATCTTTGACATTTTCCTTTGCATCAAGATTTGATGAATATTTATGAAATGTCTTTGCTTTGCTGAAAACAGCACTTTTCCCTTATCTTTTAACCCATTATATGATTTCTTCCTTTAGAGCACAAACAGCTCTCAGTGGTGGATATGGTTTTAACAAATCATTTTTTAGTTATCCTCACCTCTTTGGGTCTTTTTATAAGTGGAGATCTTCGTTATCCATCATCCTCTGTCTTAATGGTAGGTAAATTGCTCTGTAACTAGAAGTTAACCTTAAATATCTTATGTGATATAAAGTAGAAATATTGGATACTTGAGTTACGTGTGATATATCTTAAAATTGAAATGCAAAAGCATAATAGCATGACTTTTTCCTTTGCCTTATAGTGTTGAATATATCATTTGGAAATGGCTAGTTTTGTTGCTATACAAATTTATGGGAAGTTTCAAATACGTACATGTAGAAAACACATGTGGTGTAATTGAAACTGCTATGTTTTATCATGCCTTCTGATTGCAAGCAAAAATTTAAATTCCTTCTTTTCTTTCTTTCTAGCTTTCACGGGTAGACTTTTGCGGTTTCGAAAGGGTAAGATGCTTTCAATTTCCAAGGGTTTGTTAGAAGATATTCATTTCCTTGGTGACCTAAGAGATGAAGTGCAAGACAAGAGTTCATAATATAGATGATACCTGACACTACAATATTATTTACAGTTTGAACTTAAAAATGTGTTTCCACTAGCCATTAAGCAATGATCTCTTGTTCTGTTTCAAAGGAGGAAATGCCACTCTTTGTTTTATAGGCAGCCCTTACCCCTTCTTTATACGTTCTGTCCAGGATTGCTGTGGCTGTTCAATGTGTTCTGCACAAGAGCACCCAGTTGAAAAGATGGGCTGTCCAGTGGTTCGGCAGTCCTGTGGTTAAGACTCCACCTTCCAATTCAGTGGACATGGGTTCAACCCATGGTTGGGGAGCTAAGATCCCACATGCCTCAGGGCCAAAAAAACAAAACATAGAACAGAAGCAGTATTGTGACAGATTTAATGAAGACTTTTAAAAAAATGGTCCACATCAAAAAAAATCTTTAAAAAAAAAACAAAAAAGTAAAGAAAAGATAGTGAGAGATGAAATCTGGCTTAACACTTGACACCTCAGTCTGCCTGCTCCTGACCCTCATGTGAGTCTGTGTCTACCAAGAGAAAGGGGCACTCTTTCTAATATGATACAAGCGACCATATAAGCTCTGATTCTGGCTTTTCGGGGTGTGATTTTGTTCCATCTCTCTCTCTCTCTCTCTCTGTTATGAGGTCAGGTTTTGAGATTCAACTAAGTCATTGCCTCATTGCATCAACATATGAGCACAACAAAATTATGAGTATTTGTAGCCTTTTGCCCTGTCCCCTCCCATAGAGGCCTGTGGGCGCAGATGCATGTGGGCACACGCATGCACACTCACACTGACTGAAGCAAAGAGGCAGCTACTTCTCAGGAAGCAAAAGGAACTGACTTCTTGCTTCACTGATTCCAAGAACCGTCAAGCTGAGCACTGGGAAGGTCCGGCAGGCAAAACTGGTTTCCATTACAAAGAGCAAGGAGGAGAACTGTCAAGGACAAAATTCCAAACTGAGAAAAACTCTTACCACTCAAGAGTGAGGGTGAAGAAAAGAAATTTTCACAGATGAGGCTTCAGGAGAGTTTATCGTCCAGAGATTCCCTTGAAGAAGTGGGGTGCCAGAAATAATGATGGAACTAGAAATGTGAACTCTAAGGGAGGCAGGAAACGTATCTGTGCTTTTCACCAGACCTGAGCCCACCCTTCTGTGTTTTTATAGCTGCATATATTCCATCGTGTGAACTTAACCAGAGTTTACTTAGCCAGTGTTTACTTAACCAGTCTCCTACGAGTGGATATTTGAGTAGTTTTTCTAATCTTTTGCTTTTATATTGCAAACAATGCTTCCATTAATAATTTGTATCCAGCAAGTTTGTACATATCCGGCTTTATCAGTACAATACATTCTTGGAATTTGGATGGACACATCAAGGAGTAAATGCTTGTACAATATTAAAAGACAAGCACAAGTTGCCCTTCATAGACGTTTTTATTATTTACAAGGATATTAAAATAAATCCTCTTGAGCTGAAATATTTCAGCAAAAACTCAGGAACTTCTGATAATGATGAGAGAGAGGAGAATTACAAGTGTTCTGAAGATAGTGAGGTCATGTGGCAGGGCAAAATGCAGGGGAAAGTGAACTTATTCTTAAAGGTATAGGGATTTACCTTTAGGAAAGGCCTCTTCTATAATGATTGAAGAAAGGACAGTAAGAATGGGATGTGTGTGGCTATCCAGCCAGGAATTTGAAGGAGTTAATACTTGGCGGTTTATTCATGCCCTTATTCATCCATTCAACAGAAGTTTGTTGAGCCAGGCTTGTTTAGACAAAGACATACAAGATAAAGTCCTGACTCTCCTGTAGCTTTCCATTCTCCTGAAGCAGCTAGACCATGAACAAGTACACAAACATATGCAGACTGTGAAGAGTAAAAAGGGCTTATTCAAATTAAAGCAGGAAAGAGAAACAGAGAGTGAAGAGAAGATAATACTGTATTTTAAGCCAGGTGATTTTAGCAAGCCTCTCCGAGGAGGTGAAATTGAAGCAGAAATTCAAATGATTTGAAGAAATGATTTTACCAAAATATGTCCAGACAGTGGTGCAAAGGCCCTCAATTGGGAACTTGACATGAGGCAAAATCTCTCTGCCAAAATCTGGTTAGTGGAACTAGCAGGCATCTGGGGTCACTTCTTTAAGGATAAAATCCAAGCTCTTGAGAGACATACAGAGTCCTTCATGGTCAGAGCCTCTCGTGCCTTCCTCAGCCTTGTGGTGCCTGCTCCTCACCCCAAGCAGCCCTTTCCAGGCACAGCAAACACACCTTGAAATGAGCCATCATTTCTTACACTTTGAATCAGTTGGACAAGATGTTTCATCTCCTTAGGGTGCATTCCCTCCCCCTCCCTTTCATTTCACTTAGAGCAAGGATCCCCAACCTTTTTGGCACCAGGGAGCAGTTTCATGGAGACAATTTTCCCACAGACCGGAGTGAGGGAGGATGGTTTTGGAATGATTCAAGCATATTACATTTATTGTGCAGTTTATTTCTACTATTATTACATCAACTCCACCACACATCATCAAACGTTAGATCCTGGAGGTTAGGGACCCATGACTCAGAGTTCCTACCGCTTCTTCAATAGCCCCTCTGTGACTGCCAAGGGTGCCTTTCCTGTACAGTCTCAATGCTGTCACCACTAATGGCTGTCGTTTGTCCCCCCCTTTCCTGTACAGTCTCAATGCTGTCACCACTAATGGCTGTCGTTTGTCACCCCCTTTCCTGTACAGCCTCAATGCTGTCACCACTAATGGCTGTCGTTTGTCACCCCCTTTCCTGTACAGCCTCAATGCTGTCACCACTAATGGCTGTCGTTTGTCACCCCCTTTCCTGTACAGTCTCAATGCTGTCACCACTAATGGCTGTCGTTTGTCCCCCCCTTTCCTGTACAGTCTCAATGCTGTCACCACTAATGGCTGTAGTTTGTCACCCCCTTTCCTGTACAGTCTCAATGCTGTCACCACTAATGGCTGTCGTTTGTCACCCCCTTTCCTGTACAGCCTCAATGCTGTCACCACTAATGGCTGTCGTTTGTCACCCCCTTTCCTGTACAGTCTCAATGCTGTCACCACTAATGGCTGTCGTTGTCACCCTTTTTTGTCTGTTGAGCCCTCTGACTTGCCTCAGCAGATTTTAGCTTTCATGTCAAGAACTACTTTATTTACTGGTGTATGCTAGTAAGTTGGAGAAGGAAATGGCAACCCACTCCAGTGTTCTTGCCTGGAGAATCCCAAGGACGGGGGAGCCTGGTGGGCTGCCGTCTATGGGGTCGCACAGAGTCGGACACAACTGAGGCGCTTTAGCAGCAGCAGCAGCAGCTAATAAGTTACCACCCTGCCTTGCACATAGGTCATCTCAAATAAATGTTGGCAGAATCCATGAGTGAATAAATGAAGACAGACAGGAATCCAGTCTTGTAGGAAGTTAGTAGCCATGCAGCATGGAACTTTGAACAGTCATATACCTCTCTAGCCTCAATTTCTTCATTTTAAAATGTTCATAGCATTACCTACCTCTTAGAGTTGAAGTGATTAAATAACATTATATAAAAATTTGGCCTGGTTCATGAATCAAAGTAGAAACTTAACCAAACAAACAAAAACTATATTTTCTCTCCAAACAGATAGTCAGAACCTTTTGAAAGCAAATGACAGAAACCAACTAAATCTGATTTTAGCAAAGGAGATGCAGTTGTTGGCTCATGTGAGCAGGGAATTCAAGGAATGAAGAATCTGGCTTTCAGACATGACTGGATTTTGTGCCTAACAAATGTCCGTCGAACTCTGTCTTCTCAGCATTTGAATCTGCTTTCCTCTGCATTGACTTCACTCTCAGTACATTTGTTCCAATTGTCAGTAAGAACGGCCACCAAGTTTACGTGCAAGCAATTTAGCAATCCCCGAGGGAATAAAGCCTCTCTTTTCTGGTAGTTCCAAGTCTCAGGGCCGACTCATTACCCTGATTTGGATCGTGTGTTCATTCCTGACCCCTCTTTGTGACTCTAAATCAGGCCTGAGGCATGAGCTCATCCTTGGAATAAAGTTAGCCTGTTCAGATTAAATTATCCCCAGGGATATTCACTGAAGTATTATCAGTTTTATTCCAGGTAGGAAAAAAAAAAAAAGAAATGTAAAGAGCAAGAGAGAAAAAAAAAGGAATCTCCGGACCCAGTAGAGGTTCTTTATTAATTGCCCATATATAGTCATGATAATAACAATATTCTAAAGCACTAAAGATTTATATGAGAACAGGCTCATTTGATATAATGCCTTAGATTGAAATTCAAATAAATTATTGTCTATTCCATTTTAAAAGGCTTCTTTATTTGTTTAGAAGTGTTATTAAGATATAATTCACATAGCATAATATTTACCCACTTATAGTGTACAATTCAATGGCCTTTAGTATAATCACAATTGTACAACCATCACCACAGTCTATTCTAAAATATTTTAAAGGCTTTTATTGTACAGATTATGCAGATTTTATTATTGATCTTTAAAAATGTAAGAAGGTTTTCCTTTTGTCTCAACAATAATTTGAGAGTCAGAGTCTTCCTATGTTAACTGAAAAAATTACATAATCTAAAAGTTGAGAGTTATATTTTATTCTGTGGACAAAACTGAGGACATAAGCCCAGGACACAGCCTCTCAGATAGCTCTGAGAGACTGCTCCCAAGAGGGAAAAGGGAACCAGGATATAAAAGGAGTTTTTGCAGCAAAGACCAGGTAGTTGGAATATCAAAAGTTTTCTTTAAAGAAAACCAGATATCTCAAGGAATTTAGTGCTTTTCTATGTATGGGAAGATGCAAGCGTCTGGGCTCCCTGAAATCATTCCTCTGATGTGCACCTCAGCTCTTTGGCACCAGTACCCTGTGCTTTCTCATCCTGAGTCTCCTCAGGGTGTGTCTTTGGGGGCTGGCTGCAGTGACTGAGAGCATGGCAGCAGGCAGACAGCCCATCTGTCTCCATCCTGAGTTCCCTCGGGGCTCACAGTCATGGTTGTAGTGGCTTGATGGCTGCAAATCCTTTGTTTACTGCAGGCAGGCAACATTTTTTCATAGATACCTATAACAGAACCATCTCAAATTCTTGCATATAACTCATATCCAACATGAATAATCTTACCTTCTTGGAAGTTTCTCTCTTATGACCAATTTTTCAAAACTTGTATTTTTTTCTTATTGCTTTGTGCTGCTGTCAGGCTTCTGGGAAGACTCCTTAAACCTAGCTGCAGCTGAAGGAGAATAAAAGATAAGCATATGGCCTGTTTTAACTGTAATGAAAGATCAACAGCTCCTGGGAGCCTCAGATAGACAATTCATAGAGAGAAGGCAATGGCACCTCATTCCAGTACTCTTGCCTGGAAAATCCCATGGATGGAGGGGCCTGGTAGGCTGCAGTCCATGGGATCACGAAGAGTCGGACATGACTGACTTCACTTTCACTTTTCACTTTCATGCATTGGAGAAGGAAATGGCAACACACTCCAGTGTTCTTGCCTGGAGAATCCTAGGGACGGGGGAGCCTGGTGGGCTGCCATCTATGCGGTCGCACAGAGCCGGATATGACTGAAGCGACTTAGCAGCAGCAGCATCTTCATTAACATATGCTAATCAAGCAAAATTTTGTATTCCTCTTTTGTGTGTTGTTCAAAAATCATATTCTTGTTTCCTGCCCTCTATGACCTTTTATTTGTTGGCATACAGTTTTTCTCTTTCTATTTGCCTCACATTCCTGAACTAACTTTTAAATTTTCTGATGTTTTTCTATCTTATATCTTAAGTCTATGTATTGCCTAAATGATACTTTTGTTTATTTGTGTAGGTTGACTACATCAAAGGAAAACTGTGGTATAATGAAAGATGTTTTGCTAACAGAGAACTCTTTGAAGGTAAATTTTAATAAACTTTTCTCAACATAGATAGCACATATAGATTAGATAAAATGAAATAAAAATAGAATTAAGCATAAAGATAGATTTGTTTTGTATAAATTAAGAGCCTGAAACTGGGGGGGGGGGGGGGGGATTAATTTAAATATAAGGCAATAGGCATGCCCTGTTATAAAATGTAAGAAAATTGTATTTGAGTATACTTAATGATATATTTAAAAATATAGATGCTACTTATAATTTCTGTACCTTTATATTTTATAGTTGATTATGTTACTATCACCTTTGACAGAAACAGGACCCTAAGTGAGGTATGATATTCAATATTTTAAAAAGTAAGAAATTTTGCTGTGCATAATTTTATAGGTTCTTTTTAATCTAAAGAATGGCAATTCTACAGACTGAAAGGCTTAACAACCACTCTTTGCTCCCAGTGGTGCCTCTACTTGGATTTAACTGGAGAAGGAAATGGCAACCCACTCCAGTATTCTTGCCTGGAGAATCCCATGGACGGAGGAGCTTGGTAGGCTACAGTCCATGGGGTCGCTAAGAATCAGACACGACTGAGAGACTTCACTTTCACTTTTCTGCATTGGAGAAGGAAATGGCAACCCACTCCAATATTCTTGCCTGGAGAATCCCAGGGACAGAGGAGCCTGGTGGGCTGCTGTCTATGGGGTCACACAGAGTCAGACACGACTGAAGCAACTTAGCAGCAGCAGCAATTATCTAACAATTCATGCCAGAAAGGGATGTTTGGCCATGTTTTCTGGACTCTCAGCCCCCAGAAGATAACAACACAGTGGTCCATTGGTTTATTTGCCTATAGAAGCTAATGAGGACTTCTAGAGTTCAACAATGGCATTACTTTTCCCTTTCTCTTTTTGTAGGCAAACTCTTGTTTTTACAGTAAAGAACCATTTCTTGAATGGTTACCTTGCTTACCCCCTGTTCCAAAAGGAACCAAAACTATTCTTTCAACTGTGATAACATTTCTTGTTGACCAAGAGCAAAGTTCTGCAGTCTACCTCTTCCATAACCAGGTAGGCCTTAAAGCCCAGAGGGGATTGCTCCTGACACCACAATAATGAAAATGTACCTGACCAAAGCTTATTCCAAGTTCTTGTTTTCTTTGGCAGTATAAGTTGATAAAAATTGGCTGCAGTGAAATTATTTATGATAATTAATATAGTTTGATACCTTCCCTGATAGCTAGGTTGGTAAAGAATCCACCTGCCATGCGGGAGACCCCGGTTTGATTCCTGGGTTGGGAAGATCCACTGGAGAAAGGATAGGCTACCTACTCCAATATTCTTAGACTTCCCTTGTGGCTCAGCTGGTAAAGAATCCACTTGCAATGCAGGAGACCTGGGTTTGACCCCTGGGTTGGGAAAATCCCCTGGAGAGAATTCCATGGACGTCCATGGGGTCACTAAGTGTTGGACATGACTGAGTGACTTTCACTTTCACTTGATACCTTATAGATGTCTTGTTTCTGATTATCATTCAGTTTGATGAAAACACAAAATTCAATGCTGTCTGTATAATGATTCTGCTTTGCTTATTCTTCAGGATAGTATAAGCTGTATTTGCTCTGTATATATTTAAGTCTCCATAAAATGGTTAGTTTAAATGAACAAAAAGTGGAACAAGCTCTACCTGCATGATTTTAGGAGATAAAAATTTTTCCTCTACCCTCTAATTCAGTTCAGTTCAGTTCAGTTGCTCAGTCGTGTCCGACTCTGCGAACCCATGAATCACAGCATGCCAGGCCTCCCTGTCCATCACCAACGCCTGGAGTTCACTCAGACTCACATCCATCGAGTCAGTGATGCCATCCAGCCATCTCATCCTCTGTCGTCCCCTTCTCCTCCTGCCCCCAATCCCTCCCAGCATCAGAGTCTTTTCCAATGAGTCAACTCTTTGCATGAGGTGGCCAAAGTACTGGAGTTTCAGCTTTAGCATCATTCCTTCTAGAGAAATCCCGGGGCTGATCTCCTTCAGAATGGACTGGTTGGATGTCCTCGCAGTCCAAGGGACTCTCAAGAGTCTTCTCCAACACCACAGTTCAAAAGCATCAATTCTTCGGCACTCAGCTTTCTTCACAGTCCAACTCTCACATCCATACATGACCACAGGAAAAACCAAAGCCTTGACTAGACGGACCTTTGTTGGCAAAGTAGTGTCTCTGCTTTTGAATATGCTATCTAGGTTGGTCATAACTTTTCATCCAAGGAGTAAGCCTCTTTTAATTTCATGGCTGCAGTCACCATCTGCAGTGATTTTGGAGCCCAAAAAAATAAAGTCTGACACTGTTTCCATTGTTTCCCCATCTATTTCCCATGAAGTGATGGGACCAGATGCCATGATCTTCATTTTCTGAATGTTGAGTTTTAAGCCAACTTTTTCACTCTCCTCTTTCACCTTCATCAAGAGGCTTTTTAGTTCTTCTTCACTTTCTGCCATAAGGGTGGTGTCATCTGCATATCTGAGGTTATTGATATTTCTCCCAGCAATCTTGATTCCAGCTTGTGCTTCTTCCAGCCCAGCATTTCTCATGATGTACTCTGCGTATAGGTTAAATAAGCAGGGTGACAATATACAGCCTTGACGTACTCCTTTTCCTATTTGGAACCAGTCTGTTGTTCCATGTCCAGTTCTAACTGTTGCTTCTTGACCTGCACACAGATTTCTCAAGAGGCAGGTCAGGTGGTCTGGTATTCCCATCTGTTTCAGAATTTTCCACAGTTTATTGTGATCCACACAGTCAAAGGCTTTGGCATAGTCAATAAAGCAGAAATAGATGTTTTTCTGGAACTCTCTTGCTTTTTCGATGATCCAGCAGATGTTGGCAATTTGGTCACTGGTTCCTCTGCCTTTTCTAAAACCAGCTTGAACAACTGGAAGTTCACTGTTCACGTATTGCTGAAGCCTGGCTTGGAGAATTTTGAGCATTACTTTACTAGCGTGTGAAATGAGTGCAATTGTGTGGTAGTTTGAGCATTCTTTGAACTCTTTATTTGAACTCCTTTTTGCCAAATTCAGACTGAAATTGAAGAAAGTAGGGAAAACCACTAGACCATTCAGGTATGACCTAAATCAAATCCCTTATGATTATACAGTAGAAGTGAGAAATAGATTTAAGGGACTAGATCTGATAGATAGAGTGCCTGATGAACTATGGACTGAAGTTCGTGACATTGTACAGGAGACAGGGATCAAGACCATCCCCATGGAAAAGAAATGCAAAAAAGCAAAATGGCTGTCTGGGGAGGCCTTACAAATAGCTGTGAAAAGAAGAAAAGCAAAAAGCAAAGGAGAAAGGGAGAGATATAAGCATCTGAATGCAGAGTTCCAAAGAATAGCAAGAAGAGATAAGACAGCCTTCCTCAGTGATCAATGCAAAGAAATAGAGGAAAACAACAGAATGGGGAAGACTAGAGATCTCTTCAAGAAAATTAGGGATACCAAGGGAACATTTCATGCAAAGATGGGCTCAATAAAGGACAGAAATTGTATGGACCTAAGAGAAGCAGAAGATATTAAGAAGAGGTGGCAAGAATACACAGAAGAACTGTACAAAAAAGATCTTCATGATCCAGATAATCACAATGGTGTGATCACTGACCTAGAGCCAGACATCCTGGAATGTGAAGTCCAGTGGGCCTTAGAGAGCATCACTACGAACAAAGCTAGTGAAGGTGATGGAATTCCAGTTGAGCTACTTAAATCCTGAAATATGATGCTGTGAAAGTGCTACGAACTCAATATGCCAGCAAATTTGGAAAACTCAGCAGTGGCCACAGGACTGGAAAAGGTCAGTTTTCATTCCGATCCCAAAGAAAGGCAATGCCAAAGAATGCTCAAACCCTCTAATTCAGGCCCTGCAAATTAAACTGATAAAAGACAGATTAATAAGAGAAAAGAAAATAATTATTTATGCATGCAATGCACACACAATCACAGAAAATTAATCAATCAAACTGATCACATGGACCACAGCCTTGTCTAACTCAATGAAACTATTAGCCATGCTGTGTAGGGCCACCCAAGACGGATGAGTCATGGTGGACAGTTCTGACAAAATGTGGTCCACTGGAGAAGGGAATGGCAAACCACTTCAGCATTCTTTCCTTGAGAACCCCATGAACAGTATGAAAAGGCAAAAGGATATGACATTGAAAGATGAACTTCCCAGGTCAGTAGGTGCCCAATATGCTACTGGAAAAGAGTGGAGAAATAACTCCAGAAAGAATGAAGAGACAAAGCCAAAGTGAAAACAATGCCCAGTTGTAGATGAAACTGGTGATGGAAGTAAAGTCCGATGCTGAAGAACTATACAAAAAAAATCTTCTGACTTAGATAACCACGATGGTGTAATCACTTACCTAGAGCCAGGCATCCTGGAATGCAAAGTCAAGTGGGCCTTAGGAAGCATCTATACGAACAAAGCTAGTGGAGGTGATGGAATTCCAGTTGAGCTATTTCAAACCCTAAAAGATGATGCTGTGAAAGTGCTGCACCCAATATGCCAGCAAATTTGGAAAACTCAGCAGTGGCCACAGGGCGTAAAAGGTCGGTTTTCATTCCAATCCCAAAGAAAGGCAATGCCAAAGATTTTTCAAACTACCACACAATTGCACTCATCTCACACACTAGCAAAGTAATGCTCAAAATTCTCCAAGCCAGGCTTCAGCAGTATGTGAACTGTGAACTTCCAGATGTTCGAGGTGGATTTAGAAAAGGCAGAGGAACCAGAGATCAAATCACCAACATCTGCTGGGTCATCAAAAAAGCAAGAGAGTTCCAGAAAAACATCTACTTCTACTTTATTGACTACACCAAAGCCTTTGACTGTATGGATCACAACCATCTGTAGAAAATTCTTCAACAGATGGGACTACCAGATCACCTTACCTGCATCCTGAGAAATCTGTATGCAGGTCAAGAAGCAACATTAGAACCAAACGTGGAACAACAAACTGGTTCCAAATTGGGAAAGGAGCATGTCAAGGCTATATATTGTCACCCTGCTTATTTAATTTGTATGCAGAGTACATCATGTGAAATGCTGGGCTGGCTGAAGCACAAGCTGGAATCAAGATTTCCGGGAGAAATATCAATAACCTCAGATATGCAGATGACACCCCCCTTATGGCAGAAAACAAAGAAGAACTAAAGAGTCTCTTGATGAAAGTGAAAGAGGACAGTGAAAAAATTGGCTTAAAACTCAGCTTTCAGTTCTAATGAGGTGGATGAAACTGGAGCCTTTTATACAGAGTGAAGTAAGCCAGAAAGAAAAACACCAGTACAGTATATTAACACATATATATGGAATTTAGAAAGATGGTAATGATAACCCTAGAAAGATGGTAATGATAATCCTATATGTGAGACAGCAAAAGAGACACAGATGTATAGAACAGTCTTTTGGACTCTGTGGGAGAGGGCAAGGGTGGGATGATTTGGGAGAATGGCATTGAAACATGTATATTATCATATGTGAAATGAATCACCAGTCCAGGTTTGATGCAGGTTTGAGACAAGGTGCTCGGGGCTGGTGCACTGGGATGACCCAGAGGGATGGGATGGGGAGGGAGGTGGCAGGGGGGTTCAGGATGGGGAACACATGTACACCCATGGCGGATTCATGTCAATGTATGGCAAAACCACTGCAATATTGTGAAGTAATTAACCTCCAATTAAAATAAATAAATGTATATTTAAAAAAAACTCAGCTTTCAAAAAATGAAGATCATGGCATCCAGTCCCATCACTTTATGGCAAATAGATGGGGAAACAATGGAAACAGTGACAGACTTTATTTTGGCGGGGGGCTCCAAAATCACTGCAGATGGTGACTGTAGCCATGAAATTAAAAGACACTTGCTCCTTGGAAGAAAAGCTATGACCAACTTAGACAGCATATTAAAAAGCAGAGACATTACTTTGCTGACAGAGGTTCATCTAATCAAAGCTATGGTTTTTCCAGTAGTCATGTATTGTATGTGAGAGTTGGACTATAAAGAAAGCTGAGTGCCGAAGAATCAATGCTTTTGAACTGTGGTGTTGGAGAAGACTCTTGAGAGTCCCTTGGACTGCAAGGACATCAAACCAGTCAATTCTAAAGGAAATCAAAACTGAATGTGCACTGGAAGGACTGATGCTGAAGCTGAAACTCCAGTACTTTGGCCACCTGATGCGAAGAACTGACTCCTTGGAAAAAAACCATGATGCTGGGAAAGATTGGAGGCAAGAGGAGAAAAGGACAACAGAGGATGAGATGGTTGGATGGCATCACCAACTTGATGGACATGAGTTTGAGCAAGCTCCAGGAGTTGGTGATGGACAGGGAAGACTGGCATGCTTCAGTCCATGAGGTTGCAAAGAGTCAGACACAACTGACTGTGAACTGAATGCACAAACATATGGGTGAAAGTCAGTGATGAATAACTCAAAAGGTAGTTAAATTTTGGAGGTTATATACCATCTTAATAGTTTAAGAAATTGAGTGAGAAGGATACTTGAAAGAAAACAAGTGAAAAGGTAATGGGTTTACAGGAGAACAAACAGGAGTTAAGAAAGTCCATGATAATATTTGTTTGAATAAGCTTGAGTGATTTTTCTGTCTCTTGTGGGCCTTAAAGCTCCCCTGCAGAAGGGATCTGGGGTAGGTTTTGTTCGCATGCTGCCTTCTAGGAGTAGATATGCTCTGAAGAGAAATTAATGGCAGCCTTATATTCCAGATATTGCTGCTTTTAGTCAGATGAGGGAAGAAATTTGTTGCATCTTTTGAATCTAAAATATCAGCATGAAATAAACTTTATACCAAAATGTCATACCTTGGGGTACATATTCTGATCCCCACCAGAATCATGATCTGACAGAACTGTAGTGTAGCCTAGGGGTTCATATTTTAAAAAGTAATTTGACATTATAGTTCTGGTGAATGGGCATTGGAGTCTGTCAAGTTCAGTAATGAGTCTACAATAAATCCCTTGACATTTATTTTAGAACCTTGGACAAATTATTTAATCCTCTTTACTTTATGTTCAATATCTACAAGATGGACCTATACAGTAGAGGGAAGCAGAGTAAAGAGATACCAATAGCTGCTAATCCTTTCAATTCTATGCTGTTAAAGGTTGTATCCCTATCTTAATCAAAATCCAGGTAACAAGAAACTCTACAAATTGTAACATAGACATAGTACTGTTGGTGCAAAGAAACCTTACAATTTGCTCCTTCTTTGTTTATCTATTTCTAGAAAAATACCATTGTCTCTGTGAGGATCCTAAAACACAACAAACCAGACTTAATACAAAAATTTCCACCTTTCTCTTTTCCTTCATCATTCTCTTCTCCTGTTGGAATGATATTCCACCCACGAAGCCATTTTCTGTATGCTTACGGTAATCAGGTATGTATAGATTAAACTTTACACTCTAGTATAGATGTAAATTCTTCACTTACTCTATGCTGAATGGATATACATTAAGAATGGAGTTGTTCTGATGGTCAGGGAGGTGGAAAGCCTAATGAAGAGAGAATGAGAAGAAAGGAATTGGTGACAGTGAATACAAGCAAATCTTTTGCAAAGTTTTGCTGAAAAGTGGAACAGGGAAATGTGACAGTATTTGAAAAAGGAAAGGTCAAAAGAAGAGTTTTTTTTTTTTTTTAAGACAGAAGGAATTATGATGTGTGCTTTCAGGAATTATTTGGTAGAGAGGGAAAAATTAATGATGCAGGAAAGAGAACAAACTGCTGGAGAGACATTTCTGAAGAGGTGAGAGGAGATAATCTAAATGAACTAGTGAAGAGATTGATCTCAGCACAAACAATAGTAAGTGGAGGGAGGAAGGGTTTTGGGGTTCAAAAGCAGTTAGGTGGGGAGCTATGGTAATGGAGGATGTGGGAATTTATCTTTTATTTTCTCACACAAAAAAATCAGAATTATTTATGAGTGATGATGGAGGAGAAATGTAGAGGGGAGGGGATTTGAGGAAAGAGACAACAGAATTAAATAGTTGCCTAGGAGGATGGGCAACCTAATTTTACAACTTAAGGAACTAAAAAAAGAAGAGCCACAAACTGAAAGCTAACAAAAGGAAGGATATAATAAAGAATAGAGGAAAGATAAATGTAATAGGGAATAGAAGAAAGCAGTTAAATTAAGACCTGGTTTGTTGACAAAACTTAACTAGGTAAACTAAGAAAGAGAAGATTCGTCTAAAAATTGAAAGAGGGGATGTTACAACTGATGCCACAGAAACGAGGAGGATATGAGAATATTATGAATAGTTTTGTATGCTAACAAACTGGATAACCTAGAACAAATAGGTAAATTCCCAGAAACACACAACCTACTAATTCTTAAATCATGAAAAAATAAATCTGAGTAGACCAATAACTAGTTAGGAAATTGAATCGGTAATCAAACATCCCAACAAAGAAAAGTCCAAGGCCATATGGCTTCATTGGTGAATTGGTCAAATTTTAAAGAAGAATTAATACTAAACCTCTTCAAACTCTTGCCAAAGGGAAGAAAAAAAATGAAGAGGAATGAATATTTTCAAGGTCATTTTTTAAGACCACCATTAACCTGATATCAAAGTCAGATAAGAATACTACAAGAAAACTATAAATCAAATCCCTAGACAACATTGATACAAAAATTCTCAACAAAATACTAGGAAACTGAATTCAGCAATGAAATTAAAAAGATTATACATACCACGACCAAGTGGAATTTGTTCCTGTAACACAGAGATGGTTAAACATATGAAAACTGAACAGTGTAATATACCACATTAACAGAATGAAGGGGGAAAATAATCACAACATCATCTCAGTTGATACAAAAGAGCATTTGATAAAATTCAACATACTTTCATGATAAAAACATGTAGTAGACTAGAAATAGAAGAGAACCACCTAAACATGATAAAAACCTCATACAAGAAACACACAATGAACGTTATACTCAACAGTGAAAGACTTACAGCTTTTCCTCTAAGGTAAGCAAGGAATAAGGCAAGGAAGCACACTCTCACCACTTCTATTCAGTATAGTACTAGAAGTTCTGACCAGAGCTATTAGACAAGAAAAACAAATTTTAAAGTATCTGCGTATAAAAGGAAGAAGCAAAATTATCTGTGTTCACAGGTGATATGATCTTCTATGTAGAAAACTCTGAAGATACTGCAAAAAACAAACAAACAAAAAAACCTGTTAGAGGAATTCAGCAAAAAGTCATTTTAATATGGATAAGCATTTACCCATTTTAATATGGGTAAGCACTCTCCTCCATACAGCAATTCATCTAACACTTCATCATTTTATGAACAAGGAGGACCCAGTTGAGAGATAATGAAATAACTTTGTTCTTTTATGCATCTTTTATAAAACTGAAGATTGCCACATGCACTGTTGCGCAAACTCTAGGAAGGGAATCGAGGGCTGACCAAGTACATAAGGAGCCTTTACACTTGTGTGTGTGTGAGGGGGGATGAATGCATGATGGATGTGGGAGTATGCTTATGCTGCATGACTTTCTTATGTAGGAAGATTAGGTAATTGCTGACTGTTACATGGCAGCTCTTTAGTGAGGTATTGTCTTTCTATTCCCTTAGGTATGGCTTTCAATTGATGGCGGCAACACCTTTGATTTAATAGCTGACTTTCATGATGATATCATAAAGAATACTTACCATAGTTTTTATACTTCAGATATTACGCTTGTTTCCCAAAGTGGAAAGGTTTACTTGACAAAGGCAGGTGAGGAATTCACTTTTACTGGTATAAGCACTACCTGTGAGCCAAGGGTTAGAAGATGTATTTTTAAATCTGCCATATTAATGAACTGATCCTAAGGTCTCAGACATATTAGGGGTTTTAGATGGATTTTTTAAATGTTTTACAGTAATAAAAATAAACGTAACAAAATTTAACATCTTAACCATTCTAAGTATACAGTTCAGTGGTATTAGATATGTGCTCAGTCACTTCACTTGTGTCCAATTCTTTGCAACCCTATGGACTTACGCGCCAGGCTCCTTTGTCCATGGGCTTCTCCAGGCAAGAATACTGGAGTGGGTTGCGATGCCCTCCTCTAGGGGCTCTTCCTGACCCGGGGATCGAACCTGCATCTCTTACGTCTCTTGCATTGGCAGGTGGGTTCTTTACCACAAGCACCACCTGGGAAGGCCTCAGTGCTGCTGCTGCTGCTGCTGCTAAGTCGCTTCAGTTGTGTCCGACTCTGTGCGACCCCATAGACGGCAGCCCACCAGGCTCCCCCATCCCCGGGATTCTCCAGGCAAGAACACTGGAGTGGGTTGCCATTTCCTTCTCCAATGCATGAAAGTGAAGAGTGAAAGTGAAGTCACACAGTCGTGTCCGACTCTTCGCAACCCCATGGATTGCAGCCCACCAGGCTCCTCCATCCATGGGATTTTCCAAGCAAGAGTACTGGAGTGGGGTGCCATTGCCTTCTCCGTCAGTGGTGTTAAATACATGCAAATATTCTGCAACCATAACCAACATCCATCTCCTTAACTCTCTTCATCTTAAAACTTTATACCTTTTGAAAATAAATCCCCACACCCCTCTTCCCCACAGCTTCTCACAACTACCATTCTATTTTTTGTTTCTATGATTTTGATTACTCTGGTGCCTCATATAAGTGGAATCATACAGTATTTGTCCTTTTGTGACTAGATTATTTGTGACTAGATTATTTCACATAGCATAATGGCCTTAAGCTTCATACATATAATAGCTTGTATCAGGGTTTTCTTCATGATTAAGGCTGAATAATAATTGTACTGTATAGATGACATTTAGCTTGTCCATTTGTCCATCAGTGGACACTTGGGTTGCTTCTGTGTTTATCTATTGTGAATAGTGTTGCCACGAACACAGGTATACAGATACATCTTTAAGACCTGCTTTTAATTCTTTTGTTGTTTTTTTTTTCTTTTTTTCTTTTTTTATACATGTGTTCCCCATCCTGAACCCTCCTCCCTCCTCCCTCCCCATACCATCCCTCTGGGTCGTATTCTTTTGGGTATATACTCAGAAGTGGCATTTCAGAATCATATGATAATTTTACTTTTAATTTTTTGAGGATCTGCAATACTATTTTACACAGCACTGTAATATTTTACATTCTGATTTCCAGTGTAAAATGGTTCCAGTTTCTCCATAACATTGCCAACACTTGTTATTTTCTGGTCTTTTGATAGCAATCTTCCTTCTGGGTGTGAAGAGGTTGTTGTTATTGTTGATCAGTCACTAGTCAGGTCAACTATTTGTGACCACATGGACTGTAGCATTCCAGGCTTCCCAGTCCATCACCAACTCCTGGACCTTGCTAAAACTCATGTCCACTGAGTCAGTGATGCCATCCAACCATCTCATCCTCTGTTGTCCCCTTCTCCTGCCTTCAATCTTTCCCAGCATCAGGGTCTTTTCCAATGAGTCGGTTCTTGGCATCAGGTGGCCAGAGTATGAGAGCTTCAGCTTTAGCATCAGTCCTTCCAATGAATACTCAGGACTGATTTCCTTTAGGATTGAGTGGTTTAACTTCCTTGCTGTCCAAGGGACTCTCAAGAGTCTTCTCCAACACCACAGTTCAAAAGCATCAGTTCTTTGGTGCTCAACTTTCTTTATGGTCCAACTCTCACATCTGTACATGACTACTGGAAAAACTATAGCTTTGACTAGATGGACCTTTATTGGCAAAGCAATGTCTCTGCTTTTTAATACGCTGTCTAAGATGGTCATAGCTTTTCTTCCAAGGAGCAAGTGTCTTTTAATTTCATGGATGCAGTACCATCTGCAGTGATTTTGGAGCCCCCAAAAATAAAGTCTGTCACTGTTTCCATTGTTTCCCCATCTATTTGCCATAAAGTGATGGGATCGAATACCATAATCTTTGTTTTCTGAGTGTTGAGTTTTAAGCCAGCTTTTCCACGCTCCCCTTTCACTTTCATCAAGAGGCTAAAGGAACTAAAGTTCCTTTTCACTTTCTGCCATAAGGGTGGTGTCATCTGCATAACTGAAGTTATTAATATTTCTTCCCAGAATCTTGATTCCAGCTTGTGCTTCATCCAGCCCAGTGTTTCTCATGATGTACTCTGCATATAAGTTTAATAAGCAGGGTGACAATATATAGCTTTGTCGTACTCCTTTCCCAGTTTTTTGAACCAGTCAGTTGTTCAATGTCCGGTTCTAGCAATTGCTTCTTGACAGACATACAGGTCTCTTGGGAGACAGATAATGTATCTGGCATTCCGATCTTTTTCAGAATCTTCCACAGTTTTTTGTGATCCACACAGTCAAAGTCTTTAATGGAGTCAATGAAGCTGAAATAGATGTTTTTCTGGAACTCTCTTGCTTTTTCTATGACCCAGTAAATGTTGGCAATTTGATCTCTGGTTCCTCTGCCTTTTCTAAATCCAGCTATACATCTGAGAGTTCTCAGTTCACATGCTGTTGAAGCCTAGCTTGAAGGATTTGACCATAACTTTACTAGCATGTTGGAGAAGGCAATGGCACCCTACTCCAGTACTCTTGCCTGGAAAATCCCATGGACGGAGGAGCCTGGTGGGCTGCAGTCCATGGGGTCGCTAAGAGTCGGGCATGACTGAGCGACTTCACTTTCACTTTTCACTTTCATGCATTGGAGAAAGAAATGGCAACCCACTCGAGTGTTCTTGCCTGGAGAATCCCAGGGACGAAGGAGCCTAGTGGGCTGCCATCTATGGGGTCGCACAGGGTCGGACACGACTGAAGCGACTTAGCAGCAGCAGTAGCAGTTACTAGCATGTGAAAGGAAAGCAATTGTGCGGTAGTTTGAGCATTCTTTGGCATTGCCTTTCTTTGAGATTGGAATGAAAACTGACCATTTTCCAGTTCTGAGTTTTCCAAATTTGCTGACATATTGAGTGCAGCACTTTAACAGCATTATCGCTTTGGATTTTAAATATTTCTGCTGGAATTCCATTATGCCCACTAGCTTTGCTGTAGTAATACTTTCTAAGACCCACTTGACTTTGCACTCCAGGATGTCTGGCTCTAGGTGAGTGACCACACCATCACAATTCCAGGTCTTTAAGACCATTTTTGCATAGTTCTTCTATGTATTCTAGCCATCTCTTCTTAATATTTTCTGCTTCTGCTAGGTCCATACCATTTCTGCCCTTTACTGTGCCCATCCTTGCACGAAATGATCCCTCAATGTCTCTAATTTTCTTGAAGAGATTTCTAGTCATTCCCATTGTATTGCATTCCTCTATTATTTGCATTACTCATTTAAGAAGGCCTTCTTATCTCTCCTTGCTATTCTCTGGAACTCTGCATTTATTTGGTTTTATCTTTCCTTTTCTCCCTTGCCTTTCTCTTTTCTTCTTTTCTTGGCTCTTTGTAAAGCCTCCTCAGACAACCACTTACCTTCTTGCATTTCTTTTTCTTTGGGATGACTTTGGTCACTGCCTCCTGTACAGTGTTGTTGTTGTTGTTCAGTCGCTCAGTGGTGTCCAACTGTTTGTGACCCCATGGACTGCAGCATGCTAGGCTTCCCTGTCCTTCACCATCTCCTGGAGTTTACTCAAACTCATATTCATTGAGTTGGTGATGCCATCCAACCATCTCATCCTCTTATCCCTTTTCCTCCTGCCTTCAATCTTTCCCAGCATCAGGGTATTTTCCAGTGAGTCAGTTCTTTGCATCAGGTGGCCAAAGTATTGAAGCTTGAGCCTCAACGTCAGTCCTTCCAGTGAATATCAGTCTTGATTTCCTTTAGGATTGACTAGTTTATCTCCTTGCAGTCCAAGGGACTTTTGAGAGTCTTCTCCAACACCACAGTTCAAAAGCATCAATTTTTTGGTGCTCAGCTTTCTTTATAGTCCAACTCTCACATCCATACATGACCACTGGAAAAACCATAGCTTTGACTAGGTGGACCTTTGTTGAGAAAGTAATGTCTCTGCTTTTCAATATGCTGTCTAGGTTGGTCATAACTTTTTTTCCAAGGAGCATGAGTCTTTTAATTTCATGGCTGCAGTCACCACCTGCAGTGATTTTGGAGCCCAAGAAAATAAAGTCTGTCACTGTTTCCACTATTTCCCCATCTATTTGTCATGAAGTGATGGGACTGGATGCCACGATCTTCGTTTTTTGAAAGTTGAGTTTTAAGCCAGCTTTTTCACTGTCCTCTTTCACCTTCATCAAGAGGCTCTTTAGTTCTTCTCCCATAAGGGTGGTGTCATCTGCATATTTGAAGTTATTGATATTTCTCCTGGCAATCTTGATTCCAACTTGTGCTTCATCCAGCCCAGGACTTTGCATGATGTACTCTGCATATAAGTTGAATAGGCAGGGTGACAATATACAGCCTTGACATACTCCTTTCCCAATTTGAAACCTGTCTGTTGTTCCATGTCCAGTTCTAACTTGCTTCTTGACCCACATACAGATTTCTCAGGAGGCAGGTAAGATGGTCTGGTATTCTGATCTCTTGAAGAATTTTCCACTGTTGTGATCCACACAGTCAAAGGCTTTGGCGTAGTCAATAAAGTAGAAGTAGACGTTTTTCTGGAACTGTCTTGCTGTTTTGATGATCCAGCAGATATTGGTGATTTGATCTCTGGTTCCTCTGCCTTTTTTAAATCCACCTTGAACATCTGGAAGTTCACGGTTCATGTACTGTTGAAGCCTGGCTTGGAGAATTTTGAGTATTACTTTGCTAGTGTGTGAAATGAGTGCAATTGTGCAGTAGTTTGAACATTCTTTGGCATTGCCTTTCTTTGGGATTGGAATGAAAACTGACCTTTTCCAGTCCTGTGGCCACTGCTGAGTTTTCCAAATCTGCTGGCATATTGAGTGCAGCACTTTCACAGCATCATCTTTTAGGATTTGAAATAGCTCAACTGGAATTCCATCACCTCCACTAGCTTTGTTTGTATAGATGCTTCCTAAGGCCCACTTGACTTCACATTCCAGGGTGTCTGGCTCTAGGTGAGTGATCAAGCCATTGTGGTTATCTGGATCATGTTGTTGCCACCTCTGCTTAATATCTTCTGCTTCTGTTAGGTCCATACCATTTCTGTCCTTTATTGTGCCCATCTTTGCATGAAATGTTCCCTTGGTATCTCTAATTCTCTTGAAGAGATCTCTAGTCTTTCTCATTCTAATGTTTTCCTCTATTTCGTTGCATTGATCATTGATCAATCACATTGATCAGTTGCATTATATACACTGGGAAATCAAAAAAATTCATGTGACTCACTTTATTGCAATATTTGCTTTATTAGAAACAAAGTTGCAGCATCTCCAAGATATTCTTGTTCATCTCCATGACTTATTCATTTTATAATTGAAATTTTGTAGTCTTTGATTCCCTTCACTCAGTTACTCCTTTTTTTTTAATTTTTAAAAAATGCATTTATTTTTAATTGAAGGATAATTACTTTACAATATTGTGTTGGTTTCTGTCATACATCAATGCGAATCAGCCATAGGTATACATCTGTCCCCTGACTCTTGAACCTCCCTACCACCTCCTGTCCCAGCCCACCTCTCTAGGGTTTTTACGGAGCCCCAGTTTGAGTTCCCTGAGTCGTACAGCAAATTCCGATTGACTATCTGTTTTACAGATGGTAGTGTATTTGGTTCCGTGTTACTCTCTCCATTCATCCCACTCTCTCCTTCCTCCCCCCACCACTGTGACCACAAGTCTGTTCTCTATGTCTGCGGTCTCCATTGCTGCCCTGCAAGTAGGGTCATCAGTACCATCTTTCTAGATTCCATATATATACGTTAATATTTGTTTTTCTCTTTGTGACTTACTTCACTCCATATAATAGGCTCTTGTTTCTTCCTTATTTTTAATGTAAATATTTATAGTAACAAATTACTCCCATAGTACCACTTTCACTTCGTCCCGTAAGTTTTGGCATATTGTAGTTTCATTTTCATTTGCCTCTAAGTATTTTACAGTTTCCCTTGTGATTTATTCTTTGGTAGTTGCTAGTTTTAATGTGCTTTATTTAGTTCCCGCAATTTTGGAATTTTACAGTTTCTTTATTAATGATTTTTAACATCATCTCCTTGTGGTCAGAGGAGATACTTTATGTGATACTGACTTTTTTATAGGTTCAACATATAAATGAGGTCCTATAGTACTTTCTCTGACTTATTTCATTTAGCATAATGCCCTCAAGTTTCCTCCATTGTTGCATATGGCAGGGTTTCCTTCTTTTTAGTGGCCAAATAATATTCTTTTGTGTATATGTACCACATTTTCTTTATCGATTCATCTGTTGGTGAACATTGAGGTTGTTTCCATATTTCAGTTATTCTGAACAATGCTTTAATGAAAATGGGGATGTAACTATCTATTCAAGATAGTGATTTCATTTCCTTTGGATATATACCCAAAAGTTGAATTGCTGGATCATATGGTATTTTCAGTCTTAATTTTTTATGGTGTCTTCACACTGTTTTTCACAGTGGCTGCACCAATTTACATTCCCACCAACAGTGTACAAGTGTTCTCTTTTCTCTAAATCTTAACTATCACTTTTTATCTTTAGTCTTTTTGATAATAACTGAGATGTCTAGTCTTTAATATCTGGTTCTAAAAATGGAAAAGGGGGAGAAATTAAGGAGTAAATAAGGGTTGGAAAAGCCCAGGCCCTTTAAATTCCCTGGAAGTCATTTCAGCCAAGGGAGAGTGAGACTTGCAACACTGAGAGATGTGCAAAAAGAATGGCCACCCTCCTTTTTGTCTGCACTTGTGTAATAAGAAGCCACAATCAGCAAACAGAACACAGATCCGCAATATTTGGAGGACGAAGTTCTTTTTGCCCACTCTGGTTCCTGTAAGCTGTGTGCAACTGCCCCAGAAACATATGCATAACTGTTTGCCATGAGACTGAAAATGGAGGATGGGTAGCCTCTACTGTGTTAAGAGCTGAAATTAACCACAATTTACTATCCAAGTCTTCCTCTGAAAGTTGCAAGCCTTCAATAGACTCCAGAGTTCCCAAAGAGTTACATCAGACAGAATCTTCCGGTGCAATTGTTGTCCATGTGGGGAGAGAGATTCCTAGTGCAACCTACTCTACCGTCTTCCCAGAATCCTCCGGCAGGGATGGGGTGATGGTGGTAGATTTTTAGGATCTACAAAAGTAGGATCCTATGAACAACCCTAAAGCAGGGGAACTCTGAAACATGCTTTATTCTCATTTATAATGTCACTCTACCCAAAGACGATTAATACTAACAGCTCCCACACGCTGAGCTACTGCAGTTGTATTCAGAATGTTACAAGTATCATCTCATTTAATATTCACCACAACCAAGGTGAAGTGGGTAGTGTTAGTTACTTTTACAGATTAAATTGATACCCACAGCTTGTAAGAGGTGGAGTTGGGTAAATGATATATGGCTCTCCCTTTACTTGGTTTGGCAATCAGAAGCCTGCTAGAAACAGCACAAGTAGCTCCCATACTTCGGCCTGATGTGAATAGCTGACTCTTTGGAAAAGATCTTGATGCTAGGAAAGATTGAGGGAAATAAGAGAAGGCAACAGAGGGTGAGATGGTCAGATGGCATCACTGACTCACTGGAAATGAGTTTGAGCAAATTCAGAGAAATAATGAAGGACAGGGAAGCCTAGATGTTCATGGGGTCACAAAGAGTCAGACGCAACTTAGCAAATGAAGAGCAACAGATTGAAATTCAAAGGGATGAGCCTTTCAGTGCACCAAACAAGGAAGAGAGTCAGAGAATGGATCCAGGGGAATAGTCAAATAGAGAATAAACACATATTAGAAACAAAAGTCAAAATAGACTAAGCAAGATTACTTTGGAAATAGTAAAAATAACTAACACTTAAGAAAACTAAACTAACTTGACAATATAAACTATTAAAAATCATAGATATAAACTATAGAAACATGTCTACATATAGAATGAATAAGTAAGTAGAATCTCAGATGACAAATATTGATGCTAAAGATCAAGAACTTATAAGTGGTGGGGATTTTCTGTGATGAACAAAGGTGGTGGTTCCATATTTCTCTTCCTGGCACATTGTAGCTCTGTAATATGAATGAATGAATCAATACTGAAAATAGTAAGAATAAAGGAAACCAAAATTGATAAGACATTAAATTTTTAGCTGAAAGCAAAACCAATAAAGAAAGCAAAAACACTTCTGGATTATTTGACGTAGAAAATGTAAATCAATGTTAAAGGCACAAAAGATTCAAGCCAACCTTGGTTTTTCCTCTGCTGCAACAAATAATATCACATATTCTTTTAAAGAAACTTTGGAGAAAAAGGTTACCTAAGAATCTGGAGCCAGTTCAACCCAAGTGGCTCACTGGTAAACATTCAGCCTGCCAAAGCAGGAAACGCAGGAGACGCAGGTGTGATCCCTGGGTCAGGAAGATCTCCTGTGGAGGAAATGGCAACCGAGTCCAGTACACTTGCCTGGAAAATCCCATGGACAGAGGAGCCTGGCGGACTACAGTCCATGGTGTCACAAAGAGTCTGACACGGCTGACCAACTGTTCATGCACAACGAGTTGTTCATATGCAAAACCAACAGAAGAATGTTATAAACGTATTTCATCAAATATGAGCTTTATTGAGTATAAGATATACCTGGTTCTATTCACAGAAAGAAAGGAATAACTCTTCCAGTTAAACTTTAACACAGTGTTTTAATAATGATCATGGGTGATGCATGGATTATGCTGACGTTATTTCCCCAGCTTGGTGTGTGATAAGGCAATAATTTCATGTGTATCTTCACAGTAAAACATGTAAATTTATCTACTTATAGGCTTCTTTCCTCTTAGGTCATATAAAATAGTTGGTGAATGTTCTACAAGAAAATGCCGTAGTGTGGTAATTCTTTAGTGCCATTTGCTTTTTTTGATGAATATAGGCCGTGCTTTGTTTTCCTCTCTTGCTGAACCCACAGTAATTTTGTTTCAATACCAAATTATAATGTAATATTTTAAAGCATTTTAAGCAGCATTATAACTCAACATGTATTATACCAATGATCCAGGGAAGTAATGACAATATAAAGAACGGAGACAATATTGATATAGTGCCCATAGCTAACTGACTACTATGGCATCAGTGCCACCTAGTGGACGATGATTATAAGACATCAATTATAAAATGTTCATTTCCAAGATGTTAAAATATGAAAAAAGTCTATCTTCTGTTTATAGATGAAATACGGCATATTGAACCTTAGTAATTGTAATGGTTAATTTCATGTGTCAACTTGACTGAGCCAGTGAAAGTCGCTCAGTCATGTCCCACTCTTTCTGACCGCCCACCAGGCACCTCTGTCCATGGAATGAATTCTCCAGGCAAGAACACTGGAGTGGGTTGCCATGCTCTCCTCCAGGGGATCCTCCCAACCCAGGGATCGAACCCAGGTCTCCCACATTGCAGGCAGATTCTTTACCATCTGAGCTACCAGTTCAGTTCAATTCACTCAGTCGTGTCCGACTCTTTGCAACCCCAGGAACCGCAGCACGCCAGGCCTCCCTGTCCATCACCAACTCCTGGAGTCCACCCAAACCCGTGTCCATTGAGTCAGTGATACCATCCAACCATTTCATCCCCTCTCGTCCCCTTCTCCTCCTGCCCTCAATCTTTCCCAGCATCAGGGTCTTTTCAAATGAGTCAGCCCTTCCTACCAGGTGGCCAAAGCATTGGAGTTTCAGCTTCAACATCAGTCCTTCCAATGAACACCCAGGACTGATCTCCTTTAGGATGGACTGGTTGGATCTCCTTGCAGTCTAAGGGACTTTCAAGAGTCTTCTCTAACACCACAGTTCAAAAGCATCAATTCTTTGGCACTCAGCTTTCTTTATAGTCCAACTCTCACATCCATACATGACCACTGGAAAAACCAAAACCTTGATTAGACGGACCTTTGTTGACAAAGTAATGTCTCTGCTTTTAAATATGCTATTTAGGTTGGTCATAACTTTCCTTCCAAGGAGTAAGAGTCTTTTAATTTCATGGCTGCAGTCACCATCTGATTTTGGAGCCCAGAAAAATAAAGTTTGCCACTGTTTCCCCATCTATTTGCCATGAAGTGATGAGACCAGATGCCATGATCTTTGTTTTCTGAATGTTGAGCTTTAAGCCAACTTTTTCACTCTCCACTTTCACTTTCATCAAGGGGCTCTTTAGTTCTTCTTCACTTTCTGCCATAAGGGTGGTGTCATCTGCATATCTGAGGTTATTGATATTTCTCCCAGCAATCTTGATTCCAGCTGTGTTTCTTCCAGCCCAGCATTTCTCATGATGTACTCTGCATAGAAGTTAAATAAGCAGGGTGACAATATACAGCCTTGACGTACTCCTTTTCCTATTTGGAACCCATCTGTTGTTCCATGTCCAGTTCTAACTGTTGCTTCCTGACCTGCATACAGGTTTCTCAAGAGGCAGGTCAGGTGGTCTGGTATTCCCATCTCTTTCAGAATTTTCCACAGTTTATTGTGATCCACACAGTCAAAGGCTTTGGCATAGTCAAGAAAGCAGAAATAGATGTTTTTCTGGAACTCTCTTGCTTTTTTGATGATCCAGCAGATGTTGGCAATTTGATCTCTGGTTCCTCTGCCTTGTCTAAAACCAGCTTGAACATCTGGAAGTTCATGGTTCATGTATTGCTGAAGCCTGGCTTGGAGAATTTTAAGCATCACTTTACTAGCATGTGAGATGAGTGCAATTGTGCAGTAGTTTGAACATTCTTTGGCATTGTGTTTCTTTGGGATTGGAATGAAGACTGACCTTTTCCAGTCCTGTGGCCACTGCTGAGTTTTCCAAATTTGCTGGCGTATTGAGTGCAGCACTTTCACAGCATCATCTTTCAGGATTTGAAATAGCTCAACTGGAATTCCATCACCTCCACTAGCTTTGTTCGTAGTGATGTTTCCTAAGTCCCACTTGACTTCACATTCCAGGGTGTCTGGCTCTAGGTGAGTGATCACAGCATCATGATTCCAAGGGGTGCCCATAGTAAACATATTTCTGCACGTGTCTGTGTGGCTGTTTCTGGACCAGATTAACATTTGAATCTATAGACTGCCCTGCCCAGTATGGGTGGGTATCATCCAGTCTGTTGAAGACCTAAATAGAACAAAAAGGTGGAGGAGAGAGGAATTCACCCCTTCTGCTTCTTGTTGCACCTGCTCAAGTTGGGACGTTTGTTTTCTGCTCTCCCACCCAACAACCCAGTTCTCAGGCCTTTGGGCTCCAATTAGGAGTCACACCACCAACTGTCCTGGTGCTTGCACTTCTTCTCTACCTTGCAGACAGCAGATCATAGAACTTCTCAGCCTCCATAATTGCATGAGGTAATTCCTCATAAATTTCTTAATAACTAAATGTATATATTGGCTTGTCCAGGGTGATTCTGGTGAGAGAGGCTGGGTTTTATACATGTACCCCTCGAGGCTAAAGTCAGTAGGATTTCCTGATGGATTTGATACAGGGTGTGACAGAAAGAGAGGTGTTAAGAATGGCACCATGGTTTCTGGACTGAGCAGCAGGAATAATGCAGTTCCCTTATTGGAGATGAGGAGGACTTCCCTAGTGGCTCAGATGGTAAAGAATCTTCCCGCAATGCGAGAGATCATTGTTTTATCTCTGGATTGAGAAGATCTGCAGAGAAGGGAATGGCTACCCACTCCAGTATTCTTGCTGGAGAGGAACCTGGTGAGCTACAGTCCATGGGGTCACAAACAGACACGACTGGGTGAGTAACAAGGCTGAACATGGAGGAAGTTTGTGTGAGGGTTAGGAGTGTAGTATGGGATCATTTCCGTGGGAGATACATGGCTGACATGCATATGGAGATGTCATTAGACAGTTATAGATAAGTCTAGCATTCAGGAAAGAGTGAGATGGGAGGTTTCAATTTGGGAATCATCCACATAAAGATGTATTTAAAAACCTGAGACTGGACCATATATCTTGAGAGAGTGAGAGGAATAGATCTAAGAACTGAGTCCTGGGTCACTCCAGTATTTAGGGGTTGGGACAGGAGAATGGGCCAGGAGACCCTGGCCAAACTGGGCGGATGAGAGGGCTTGGTGGCTGGGGCTTGGATATCAGCTTTTCTCATACTGAGACTTGGGCGTCCATCGTCCATCCAGGAGAGGGCGCACTCTCTTTCAGTGGATCGATGTCTGGTCTAGTGAATGTTGCTGCACCACGAGATTACTGCCAGGACACAGGAGAAACATGAGATAACCAAGTCTGGTTCAACATATTAATCCTAGCATAGCTAATGACCCAGTGGTCTCTACTGATAATTCCCCTTGCCTACCCGAGGGTTATTTTCTCACTGCCTTCCACCTACTGCTGCTGCTAAGTCGCTTCAGTCGTGTCCGACCCTGTGCGACCCCATAGACAGCACACCACCAGGCTCCTCTGCCCCTGGGATTCTCCAGGCAAGAACACTGGAGTGGGTTGCCATTTCCTTCTCCAATGTATGAGAGTGAAAAGTGAAAGTGAAGTCGCTCAGTCGTGTCCGACTCTTCGCGATCCCATGGACTGTAGCCTACCAGGCTCCTTCGTCCATGGGATTTTCCAGGCAAGCGTACTGGATGGGTTGCCATTTCCTTCTCCACTTCCACCTACTGGGGAGTCTGATTTCAGTGTTATGAAGAGAACCCACCGCCAGGGGGAGCTAGCCCCCTTTCCTCCAGACATCTGCTCACTGTCCACCTGCTAATGAAATGGAGCTTGGAAAAAAACTTTCCGTGGACTTAACAAAAACTAACATGAATTTGCTAATTATGGAGTCTCAGAGCACTTCTCTCACCTCTTAGTTTAAATAGAGTTTTTATAAGGTAGAGTTTTAAAAGTTCTCTAGTTGTATCATCCAATACGTTGGCCACCTGATGTGAAGAACGGACTCACTGGAAAAGACCCTGATGCTGGAAAAGATTGAAGGCGAGAGGAGAGGGGGATGACCGAGAATGAGATAGTTTGATGGCATCACTGACTCAATGGACGTGAATTTGAGCAGGCTTCAGGAGTTGGTGATGGACAGGGAAGCCTGGCGTTCTGCAGTCCATGGGGTCGCAAAGAGTCGGACACAACTGAGCAACTGAACTGAACTGAAGTGTATCGTATCAATATCAAGTGATATCCATTTCTTTCCTAACAGGGTTAGGAAAATATAGTAAAATTGGATCTATTTCTGATAAAGTTTTCACTTTATACTATGACCACATGGGATTCATACATAAACTGACTCCAGACCACTTTGAAGCTGGTGGATCACTTGCTGCCTTTGGAAATTCTAAAGGTATTTTTGGACAGGTCAGTGATCTAATGTGTTGAAACAGTGTGCCTTGTTTTAATAGATGTCATATTCTATATACAGAGAAATAGGGAAAGTGTTTTCCTTGGGACAAACACTCTTAATACTCTTTGCTATTTTTAACTAAAGGAAAAACTTTCATATATCAGGGAACATCTCCAAAATCTTTTAAGTCCCATACAGAGCTTTATAGATTTACACACTCACCTGGAATATTTTCATATAAATGTTTTCACAGCAAACCACCAGATGTTCTAAACTAGATCCAACCCAGGTTTATGGTGAGTTTGACTCTCTCAAGGTTGACCTTAAAGAAACATGAGTTCTGTTTTTCCCCACTGTTGACTTTTCTTTCATACTAACCCTCACTTGTTTCTTCCTTTTCTAATGCTAACAGAGAAAGGAATAATCATCTGCATCACAGATGATACTTCATGCAGATTTTTCTAATAATTTTAATGTACAATGGGCCACTTATAAAGATAAGTAAGTAAGTGAAGTCGCTCAGTCGTGTCCGACTCTTTGCGACCCCAGGGACTGTAGCCCACCAGGCTTCTCTGTCCATGGGATTCTCCAGGCAAAAATACTGGAGTGGGTTGCCATTTCCTTCTCCAACTTATAAAGATATTTGAACCTACAAACTCATCACAGAACACATAATCATGATAATGAGTTCTCATCAGTGTATCAGCAAATAAACAGATTTTTTAACTGGGATCTAATAAAATCTGCACTTTAGCTTAAAGGATATAGAATAAAGGGTGACTCTGCTGCCACTGCTACTGCTGCTAAGTTGCTTTAGTCGTGTCCGACTCTGTGCGACCCCACAAACGGCAGCCCACCAGGCTCCTCTGTCCCTGGGATTCTCCAGGCAAGAACACTGGAGTGAGTTGCCATTTCCTCCTCCAATGCATGAAAGTGAAAAGTCAAAGTGAAGTCGCTCAGTCGTGTCCGACTCTTAGCGACCCCATGGACTGCAGCCTACCAGGCTCCTCTGTCCATGGGATTTTCCAGGCAAGAGTACTGGAGTGGGGGTGCCATTGCCTTCTCCAAGGGTGACTCTAGTTTTAATAAATCACTCAAAATTACCAGGCCAAGACTGTGGTTCAGAACACGGTGCTTTAACTTCCCTGTCTTCTGAGATACTGACAGGGAAAAAAGTGGAACTTCCTGGTGACAGTAAGATGCCATCATGTGACTCCCTGTGTAATTTATTCACCAGTCTGTTGTGTGGTGCTACATAGAAACAAATCATATCCTGTGATCAGCAGGGTAGCCCTAACCAAAAAAAGCAGTTACCTCAATTTTCACTAACTTCACAATTTGTAGAAAATGTTCTCTTATGTGAAAGTTTAAATTATTAAAATCAAAAGCCAAAATGGGTTTTTATACTCAGGGTGAGTGCATTCAAGGAATTTTCATTCAAGGAATTTGCACTCAATATTATCACCTCCCTCTCCCAAAACAAACTATATCTGTGTCCTCTCTGAATACACATGATCCATAAACCTTGTTTGGCTCTCAGTAGGTGCCAAATACTGTTGTGAATGCTTAATCTTTATAACAATTACTTATCCTCATTTTACCCACAAGGAAAACAAGGCACAGGGAGGGTAAATAATTCACCCCAAATTATACACACCACTGGTTAGTTCCTGGAATCAGGCATCAAATCAGTTTGGGGCAACAGGTTCAGGACCTGTGTTTTTAGTCACTATACTGTCTTTGCCAGGACTTGCACATTCTTTCATGGGATGTTCTTGCCACTCCCAGTCTCGAATGTCACACAGAACTCCTAAAGCCTTGTCAGTTTGCAAGAGTCCTTAAGCCATCCGTTCAATACATGCTCAGTCCCATGTGTATTCTCCTGGCATCTGTTTCCCTTTCTCAGCGAGTTCCCAAATTTCAGAGACCAGAGGCAAAGGCATGACAGAACATGGTCTGAACGGCACTGCTTGATGAGGGCTGCTCCATCAGACTGCAGCATCTACCCCTCCGTCCTCATGTCACAGCAACCAGGGCAACTCCAGCATCCCCTGGGGACTGGTCCCCACCTGTCTTCTCACTCCTACAATTTCCCAAAGCTGGACAAGGTCAGCATCAGAGAAGGGTATGTTGGAAAGATGACTTGCATATCAGAAATCTGGTCCAAAGTTGTCTGTGTTGAGAGAGAGAGGAAAAGCCTTGTGAACCTCCAGCCTCGAGGACTCAGCAGCAGCAGTACAGAGTTACCAGCATGACATGGTGGGAGTAGCTCTCAAGTGTCAGGAGGTGCTTCTCAGCCCCTTGCTTACAGAATACTCCAAACAAGAACCAAGTTCTAGAACCTGCACTTCTAAACTCCTCCCCCACATATGAGACAAGACACTCCTGTCTGCCATTGCAGCCTTCTATACAGGAATGTTAAACTGAACTTAACTCTTCAGAATTTCCTCTCCTCCTCAATAGAAAAGTGTGTTTTCCCTCCCATCTGCGTGGATATTCAGCGATATTCCTTCTATCGATAAGAAAAGCAGTATTGTTTTGATGTGAAATGGAAGCAAATCCATTATTTGTATTTTGTTGTAATGGAATTATGCTGTTGTTCAGTCGCTAAATCATGTTCAAGTCTTTGAAGCCCCATGGACTGTAGCACGCCAGGCTTCCCTATCCCTTCACTATCTCCTGGAGTTTGCTCCAACTCATGTGCACTGAGTTGGTGATGTCATCCACCCATCTCATCTTCTGTAGCCCCCTTCTCCTGCCCTCAATCTTTCCCAGCATTGGAGTCTTTTCCAATGAATCAGCTCTTTGCATCTGGTGGCCAAAATATTCGAGCTTCATCTTCAGCATCAGTCCTTCCAATGAATATTCAGGGTTAATTTCCTTTAGGATTGACAGTTTGTTCTCCTTGCAGTCTAAATAAATTCAATATTTTCTTTTTTCATGTTCCAGGCTTTTGACATGGGCTTTGACACTGCCCTTGCTCCACAGTATCTCACCTTAAATGAAATGATATTTTATGCATATGTGCCCAAGAATGAACCAAAGGACAGAGTACACACTAAGCAATTCTATGACATTCACTTTGGAAAATTGATACACTCCAGGTAGGTACTGATTAGCTTCACATTTTACTTAGATTGCACACTGGTATCTAAATTCTAAATTTTGAGCCTACTTTTTTGGAGTAATTTTCTTAGTCAAGGAGAGTAAGTCTTTTTAAACACCTTGCGAGATCATACACGTTTGTAGACTTCAAGGTGCTTTGCACAGTGCCCCAGTTTTAGGAATATGGGGCCAGGTTATCAGCACCATCAAGCCAAGCTAAAGAAATGTGTGCTTGTTGTCCTGAGTATCAAAAATGTCTGGGCTACACTGGGTACTGCTTATCCTCAGAGCTCACTCCCATGGCAGTTGTCATATGCCCTATGACAAGCAAATCTAACATAGAGGAGACCATCCTGCATGAAATACTGCCTGACAGGGTGTGCAGAGTTCTCAGGAATGCTTTCTCCCAAGATATTAGCAAGAGCCAATGACCCTGAAAGCTGCCTTTAAGGCTTAAAATCTTTGAAAAACAATATGAATTCTACAACTGCCCCCTCCCACACACACACATCTAACAACCAGAAAAGGAACAGTCTCAGATTACCAGAAACTCACCTGTTCCCAAACTGGTGAGCCTTGTTCCACCAGGTTGAAATCTCTCTATTGTACATCCACTGGGCTATCAACTAGATAATTTCCTATAGCCAACAGCTGCTGGAGAAGGAAATGGCACCCCACTCCAGTACTCTTGCCTGGAAAATCCCATGGATGGAGGAGCCTGGTGGGCTGCAGTCCATGGGGTTGCTAAGAGTCGGACACGACTGGGCGACTTCACTTTCACTTTTCACTTTCATGCATTGGAGAAGGAAATGGCAACCCACTCCAGTGTCCTTGCCTGGAGAATCCCAGGGACGGGGGAACCTGGTGGGCTCCCATCTATGGGGTCGCACAGTGTTGGACACAACTGAAGCAACTTAGCAGCAGCAGCAGCAGCCAACAGCTCCATACTCCACCCAACACCTCCCTCAGAGGTAGATATGCAGACAGGAAGCAAACATAATATAGCAGATGTTGGCATTAGGTTTTATTCCACAATGATTGTAGAACCTTCTGTCTCAAAGAAAAGTATCTGTGATCGTTGAGAACTATTTGTTTTTGATGGCTTTCGTATGTATGATATTACAGATCCATTAATGCCTGTTTATATAGGTATGTCTTTGTAGAAAACGTAGAGAATCACTCTTTAAAATTAACATATAATTAGTATCATCTCTATTAATATCAATTTTTATCCTAATTATTTTGAAAACATATGATAATTCTCTAAAAGATCAGAATGTTTAAAAAGCAGCATAGCATGTTCTGTGTACAGTCAGTAACTTTGCTCTACTTGCACAGAAACCAGAGAATGGGCATTTCTGAGGAAAGACATGGTAGCAAAGAGCCAGATCTGGGAACTGGAGGCAGGTGGGACTTCAACCAGAAAGGTCAAGGATTTGGGAGCCGGAGTCATGAGGTCAGCCATAGGCCAAAGGAAGATGTCTATATGGTCAGGGGTGAAGCAGGATGAGCCCTATATTTTCTTCTTCCACAAATAGTTTTTTAATACTTACTACATGCAAGGCACTTAGGGAGGTGCTGTGATAGAGTGAAAAGAAGAGAAAGCGAAAAGCAGAGGAGAAGAGGAAAGATATAAACATCTGAATGCAGAGTTCCAAAGAATAGCAAGAAGAGATAAGAAAGCCTTCTTCAGCCATCAATGCAAAGAAATAGAGGAAAACAACAGAATGGGAAAGACTAGGAATCTCTTCAAGAAAATCAGAGATACCAAAGGAACATTTCATGCACAGATGAGCTCGATAAAGGACAGAAATGGTGTGAACCTAACAGAAGCAGAAGATATTAAGAAGAGATGACCAAAGGAACATTTCATGCAAAGATAAGCTCGATAAAGGACAGAAATGTTATGGACCTAACAGAAGCAGAAGATATTAAGAAGAGATGGCAAGAATACACAGAAGAACTGTACAAAAAAGATCTTCACGACCCAGATAATCATGATGGTGTGATCACTGACCTAGAGCCAGACGTCCTGGAATGTGAAGTCAAGTGGGCCTTAGAAAGCATCACTATGAACAAAGCTAGTGGAGGTGATGGAATTCCAGTTGAGCTATTTCAAATCCTGAAAGATGATGCTGTGAAAGTGCTGCACTCAATATGCCAGCAAATTTGGAAAACTCAGCAGTGGCCACAGGACTGGAAAAGGTCAGTTTTCATTCCAATCCCAAAGAAAGGCAATGCCAAAGAATGCTCAAACTACCACACAATTGCACTCATCTCACACGCTAGTAAAGTAATGCTTAAAATTCTCCAAGCCAGGCTTCAGCAATATGTGAACCGTGAACTTCCTGATGTTCAAGCTGGTTTTAGAAAAGGCAGAAGAACCAGAGATCAAATTGCCAACATCTGCTGGATTATCAAAAAAAGCAAGAGAGTTCCAGAAAAACATCTATTTCTACTTTATTGACTATGCCAAAGCCTTTGACTGTGTGGATCACAATAAACTGTGGAAAATTCTGAAAGAGATGGGAATACCAGACCACCTGACCTGCCTCTTGTGAAATCTGTATGCAGGTCAGGAAGCAACAGTTAGAACTGGACATGGAACAACAGACTGGTTGTTGTACATCATGAGAAACGCTGGACTGGAAGAAACACAATCTGGAATCAAGATTGCCGGGAGAAATATCAATAACCTCAGATATGCAGATGACACCACCCTTATGGCAGAAAGTGAAGAGGAACTCAAAAGCATCTTGATGAAAGTGAAAGTGGAGAGTGAAAAAGTTGGCTTAAAGCTCAACATTCAGAAAACGAAGATCATGGCATCCGGTCCCACCACTTCATGGGAAATAGATGGGGAAACAGTGGAAACAGTGTCAGACTTTATTTTTCTGGGCTCCAAAATCACTATAGATGGTGACTGCAGCCATGAAATTAAAAGACACTTACTCCTTGGAAGGAAAGTTATGACCAACCTAGATAGCATATTCAAAAGCAGAGACATTACTTTGCCAATAAAGGTTCGTCTAGTCAAGGCTATGGTTTTTCCTGTGGTCACGTATGGATGTGAGAGTTGGACTGTGAAGAAGGCTGAGTGCCGAAGAATTGATGCTTTTGAGCTGTGGTGTTAGAGAAGACTCTTGAGAGTCCCTTGGACTGCGAGGAGATCCAACCAGTCCATTCTGAAGGAGACCAGCCCTGGGATTTCTTTGGAAGGAATGATGCTAAAGCTGAAACTCCAGTACTTTGGCCACCTCATGCGAAGAGTTGATTCATTGGAAAAGACTCTGATGCTGGGAGGGATTGGGAGCAGGAGGAGAAGGGGATGACAGGATGAGATGGCTGGATGGCATCACTGACTCGATGGACATGAGTCTCAGTGAACTCCAGGAGTTGGTGATGGACAGGGAGGCCTGGCGTGCTGCGATTCATGGGGTCGCAAAGAGTCGGACACGACTGAGCGACTGATCTGATCTGATGATAGAGTGAGGAAGACATTCAAGCCCATGCCCTCCTGGAACTTGTGTTCCAGCACAGGATGTAGACAGTTATGAAATTATAGTTAACATGAGTCTGCAACAGAGGAGCATGGAGCATTGAGAGAGTTCTCGGGGGCTGAGTCCTTGTTTGGAGGATTTGGGGAGGTTTCACAGAGGCGGTGATGCTTAAGATGTGATCAGAGGAATGACGGTGAAGGAAGCGGGTGGGGGAAAGGCTCCAGCCAAAACCACAGTGTGGAAAAGGCCCCCAGGCCCAAAGAAGTATGATGTGTGCTTGAGAAACTCGAGAAAAACCAGAGTGACCTAAGTGTTGTGAACCAAGGAGAAAAGTTATTCGAGACCAGGTGGGCCCCTTTTAGTCTCAGTAGGGAATGTGGATGTTATTCTAAGGGAGCAGAAAGCTTGAAGGATTCTAATTAAATGAATGACCAGATTGATTATGTGTAGTTTGTTTACTCAATCAGCTAAATATCAACTTTACTTTTCATCCTGTCTTTTCAAACCACCTCTGTGGACCTATTTGCTTTCTGTCTCTAGATGAAGTATCTGCAAGGCCTATAGCTTTTCCATTAGAGAGTATATAATTGTTTCCTTAGCTTAAAAATATCTAAGTCAGTCAATTACCACATGACTCCATTGCTGTCCAGTGTTTTAAGAAACGTCAAACCCTTATTGGATTTAAGTCTGTTTTCCAACTCCCATTTGAGCCTGACCCAGTCTGAGGAGCCTAGAGTATAGGGGGTGAAGAGTTTCTCTTTCTTATTATTTTTAGACTCATGCCCTCCCTCCCTCTTAGCTAATGGTTTCCAGCCCCTTCTGGAGTTTGAGAGTGAGGTGAGATAAAGGGGCAAGAGGTCTGCCGATGGGGGTGACTCTTTGACCTGAACACCACTGCCCCCCTCACTTCTAGGTGTGTGACAGTCTTCCCCTCTGTTGGGGGCCCTGAACTCTTCCACTATTACTTCTGGGCAACTTTCCTTTTCTTTCCTGCCTCTCCTCCCAAAACCACACCTCCCCAGAAATAACCTTTATCTTAAATTTTGTGTGAACATTTTAAGAAATGTTTTTTTAAAGGTTTAACATACATGTGTATCAAACTATATTGTTACATTTTGCCAAATGTATTACTTAGCAATGTATACCCTTTCCTATGATTTGCCTTTTTCATACAAAAAATTATTTGGTATTGATGTATGTATCTATATTCACTCATATGAATATATCACAATCTATTTGGCTATTCTCCTATTATGTCTTGTAGTTTTATAGCTTTGAAGTTTTTAATCTAGAATAGATGTGGAGTGTAGTATGAAGTATAATAGAAATCAGATTTCTTTATTTTTTTATGGATAGACTACCAACTGTGCAAACACGGCCCTTCTGATCTGCAGTCACCACTGTAACATATCCTAGTTCCCCGTGTACATCAGCCTGTCTCCGTCTCTCTTCTGTTTCATTATTGTATTTGACCTTCCCTAGGTCACGCTGACAAATTTTCTCTAACCAGGTAACTTGTGTGAATAGCACCCTGTCTTAGATCTTCTTGGCCTTTGTTCTTGCATTTAAATGTTAGGTTCAGCTAGTCAAGTTCCATTAAAGGGAAAAAAAAGCACAACAACCTGTTAATAAAAATTACTTCTTCCAACCAAATTCTGCTTTATAGCTGCAGTTAGATCCTGGGTGGAGATTCCTGACTCTTCTTGCAGTAGGATACTCTATTTGCGCTCCTAGAATTTTAGGCCCAGGACAACTTCCTGACTCTCCATAAGGATAAAGGGCTATTATTTCAGTCTTCCCTTACTCATAATGTGTCTTTGCCTGTGCCCCAGTGACGGGTGGCTTTGCTTCCTCCCTCTCAGTAGTTTAAAGCTTCTGCTGTGTCGGGTAGACGAGGGTGGGAGGAGAGAGGGGAGGTGGGAGTGAAGGGGAGGGAGCCGGGGCTTCAGGGCCAGCACCCTCCAGGCCCTCCTCCCCGGCCAGGATCACCTCTTTTGAGGCCTATGTTTAACTGTTTAATGCCCAGCCAAGGCTTTTGCTTCTTATGAAAGAAGGTTCAGGGAAGTGAATGAGACTTCCTCCCTGTTTCCTCCCACCCTCTCCAACCTCCCACTAATGACCTTGCCCCATACTTCCACATCACCAGCAGGGACTCTCTCTGGTTCACTCTCTGCCCGTCTTTCTCCTGAGGCCCATGGGAAGGAGCTTGCAAGTGAGTGCAGCTCCCCTTTGAAAGGTGCCCCAGCATTTCCAGACTCACATACCAGCACATCCTGGCCTTTGGCAGTTTTTTTGTTTCTGTTTTTTCTATTTTTAGACATTTCTTATTTATTTCTTTTGTGGCCAGTACCATGTTTCCCGCTTCTATGCTGTTCCACAAGTGAGACTGTTGCTGTGTTGAGACTTTCCTTGGAATGGCTTATTCCCTTGGATTTCTGGTTAGTTCTTGGATGGCTTAAGCAAAGTGACAACTTTGTGATTTATCCATTTTGTTTCATTGCTTGTTGGGCTGCTTCTTTCTACATCAAAAGCCAAAGCAGAATGCCTTATAATTGACTTTTGTGTAGCAATCTCAAGTGTTTTAAATTTGCTAAACTCATTTGCTGATTCTAGTACTTTTTCTATATATTCTTTTGGATTTTCTGAGTAGGGGTAAGTATTTTTCTAAGCAGATAATCACATCACCTCAGATAATTTATTTTAACACCTTTTAGCATATTATACATTTCTTTCTGTTACAGTATCTAGGAGCTTATTAAATATAAACGAAGTTAATGGGTGTCATTCTGTTCAGGCTGCTCTAATCAAACATAAAAAAACTGGATGGCTGTGTGTGTGTGCTAAGTCACTTCAGTCATGTCCAACTCTTTGCGACCCCATGGGCTGTAGCCCACCAGGCTCCTCTGCCCATGGGGATTCTCCAGAGAGATGGCTTATAAACAAATGTATTTCTCACAGTTATGAAGACCAGAAGTCTAAGATTAAGGTACCAGCATGGTAAGTTTCTGGTGCAGGCTCTCTCCTGGGTACAGATTGCCAACTTCTCGCCATATACTGTCATGATTGAAAGGGGCAGGGGACTAAACCGATTTACAAATGCTTCACCTGAATGACCTGAATCACTTCCCAAAAGCTTCATCTCCAAACACCATCACTTTGGGCATTATGTTTTCAACACAGGAATTTTGGAGGGATACAAACATTCAGATCATTAGCAGTGGGCTTCCTTATGTTTCTCCTGTATCTATTGAACTTATCTATATAATTTTTTCCTTTGAACTTTTACTTAATGCTGTGAATTATATTATAGACTCAATGTTGAATCAGACTGAAAGTCATGGAATAAACCTATCTTGGTCATTGTGTATTATCTATGTTTATACATTTCATACATTCTTGTGTGCAGTGTTAGTATTCACTTGTTAGATTAATTGTGTTAATTGTGATTTTCCAATTTTCTTTATCCTTAACTGATTTTTTCTTTTGTGATCTATCAATTATTGAGTTATGTTAAAATTTTCTGATGTGATATTGAATTTGTCAATTCTTCATTGTAGTTCTGTTAGTTTTGCCTTATATATGTGTGAGGCTGTTGTTGGATGTGTATAAGTTTAAAAATGTTACATCTTCTCGGACTTGCTTATGATGTTGATTTCATGGGTATATACTTATCCTGAAACTTATCAAGTTGTTTATATTAAATATGTAAGGCCTTTTATGTGTCAATCATAACTTCAATAAAGTAGTTTAAAATAAGACAGCTACTTGCAGTGTTACAAAAAAGAATTGTTACATCTTCTTGATGAGTTGAAAATTTTATTGGTATTTAATAACTACGTTTATATTTATGATGCTTTTTTGTATTACAGCCTAGCGGGTATAGCAAAATATGCATAACATAAAATTTACCATTTTAGCCATTTTTGAGAGTGCAGTTCTGTGGCATTAAGTATTAATGGTTGTGCAACCATTACCACTGTCCATCTCCAGAACTATTTCTTTCTTTTTTTTAGAACTGTTTTTTTTTTTTTTTTTAATTGGAGAGCTTAGTCCAATTACACTTGGACTGTTTGTATGGATAGTACAGAGTGAGATGGTGTGTTGGAAGGTCAGTGAGAAGGTAGGGAAGCACCAGATCATATAGGGAACTTTAGGCTGCATAGGGGTTTATATTTTATTCTTGGTGCCAGAGGAAGCCATTGAAAAGTTTTATATAGGATAGTGAAATAATTTATATTTTTTAAAAGATCACTTGCTGTGAAAAGTATAGGACAGGGTGAGAGTCAAAGTCTCCAGGCTCCTTGGAAAGCTACCGAAATAATACAGGTGAGAAAAGAAGATGGTCAAAGCAGTGTACTTGAGAAAAGACAGGATTTGATGGTGGATTGGCTGTTGTGGGAATGAGCAAGAGAGCCATCAAGAATTTGCTAGGGTTTTAGTTTGTAGCTAGGTAGAGGATGCTGTCATTTTCTGAGATTTGGAGTGCAGGGTTAGGCAGGGTGAGTGAGACTTGCACATTGGAAATATTAAGTGTGAAATACCTCTTAGGTACCTAGGTAAAGATGTGAAGTTGACAGTTGCCTGGATATACAAATGCATACTGCAAAAATAGCAGGAGCTCTGCATTTGGTAGTTGTTCCCATATAAATGGATGTATATGGAGAAGAAAAGGCCTGGGGCACTCCTGGAAGAGATATTAGGCAGAAGAGGAGGCCCCAGCCAAGAAAACGAAAAAGGAATAGTCAATAAAATAGAAAAAAAAAAAAAGAGGGGGGCAAAGTGGGGACATGTAAGCCAAGGGAGGCAGATGTTTTGGAAAGTATGGAGTAAACCACTGTGACCATGTGACTGAGAGACTGAGTAACATAAGAACCAAGAAGTGAAGTGACCTTTGGATATGGCAACCTTCCAAGCTGTAGTAACCTTGATTAAAGCAGCTTCATTGGCTTGGGATGAGGGCAGTGGGCTGGAGAAACAGCACGGGTACTGGAATTGGAGTTTATCTGGTATAGGTAGTTACGTTTGATGGCGACTGCCTTTCTGTAGTGTTTTCTCCACTCAACAGATATTCCTCTCCACCTCAGGAACTTCCTGACTCCTAATTTTAACCCCATCCTTCATTGCCCAAACCCTCTTCTCTCCTTTAAAAGCTGAATTCTTACCTCTCCTGTAAGAGTGAAGCTTGATTGCCCCCCAAGAGCCATCCTGGACACTTGAATACAAGAGACTCATTTACTTCTCCAGTGGTGGGAGAAGTGGGATGGCAGGGTCAATAATTAAGTTGTCTGCCTGGCTATTGGTCAGTGACTCAAGATGCAAAGAGGTTAATAGTTTTTTTTTTAATTACGGTAATAAGCTTTATTTTTTAAGAGCAGTGTTAGGATCAAACAACATGGATCAGAAAGTACAGACAGTTCCCATGTGCCTCATCTCCACACATATCTCCCTCACTTTGTGTCTGACACTACAGTGGTTTATTTGTTCCAATCCATGAATCTATACTGACACATCATCAATCACCCGAAGTCCATAGTTTACGTTAGGATTCACTCTTGGTGTTGTACTTTCTATGGATTTTGACAGTTCTATAATGACACATGTATATCCTATATTATCATACAGAATAGTTTCATTGCCCTGGAAGTCCTCTCTGCTCTTCCTGTTCATCCCTGACATCTATACTGTCTCTATTTTGCTGTTATTGTTCAGTTGCTAAGTTGTGTCCTACTCTTTGTGACTGCATGGACTGCAGCAAGCCAGGCTCCCCTGTCCTTCACAATCTCCTGGAGTTTGTTCAGATTCATACCCATTGAGTTGACGATGCCATTCAACCATCTCATCCTCTGTCGCCCCTCTTCTCCTTTTGTCTTCAATCTTTCCCAGCATCAGGGTCTTTCCCAATGAGTCAGTTCTTCTCATCAGGTGGCCAAAGTATTAGAGCTTCAGCTTTAGCAAGGGTCCTTCCAATGAACATTCAGGGTTGATTTCCTTTAGGATTGACTGGTTTGATCTCCTTGCTGTCCAAGGGACTCTAAGAGTTTTCTTCAGCACCACAATTTGAAACCGTCAGTTCTTCGGTGTTCAGGCTTCTTTGATGGTTCAATGGGTTAAGAATCCACCTGCAATGTAGGAGACACAGGAGACATGAGTTTGATTCCTGGGTCAGGAAGATCCCCTGAAGAAGGAAATGGCAACCCACTCCAGTATTCTCGCCTGGGAAATCCCATGGTCAGAGAAGCCTGGCAAGCTACAGTCCATGGGGTCGCAAAGAGTTGGACATGACTGAGCACATAAGCACAACAGTCTGGCCATTTAACTACTGTGCTGTGCTCTTTCAGATTGCTTACAGCTTAATAATTACAGCCTTCTTTATGGTCCAGCTCTCACATCCGTACATGACCACTGGAAAAATCATAGCTTTGATTATATGGACATTTGTTGGCAAAGTGATATCCCTGCTTTTTAAAATGCTGTCTAGATTTGCCATAGCTTTCCTTTTAAGAGAAAGTGTCTTTTAATTTCATGGCTGCAGTCACTATCCATGGTGATTTTGGAGCCCAAGAACATAAAATCTGTCACTGTTTCTACTTTTTCCCCTTCTGTTTGCATGAAGTGATGGGACCAGATGCCATGATACTAATTTTCTGTATGTTGAGTTTCAAGCCAGCTTTTTCACTCTCTTCTTTCACATTCATCAAAAGGCTCTTTTGTTCCTCTTCACTTTCTGTCATGAGAGTGGTATCATCTGAATATCTAAAGTTATTGATATTTCCCCTAGCAATCTTGACTCCAGCTTGTGATTCATCCAGCCCAGCATTGTGCATGATGTACTCTGCATAGAAGTTAAATAAGCAGGGTGACAATATACAGCCCTGTCATACTCCTTTCCCAATTTTGAACCAGTCTGTTGTTCCATGTCTGGTTCTAACTGTTGCTTCTTGACCTGCATACAGGTTTCTCAAGAGACGGATAAGGTATTCCCATCTGTTTAAGAATTTTCCACAGTTTGTTGTGATCCACACAGTCAAAGGCTTTAGCATAGTCAATGAAGCAGAAGTAGATGCTGTCTCTATAGTTTTACCTTTTCCAGAATGTCATGTAGTTGGAATCACACAGTGTGTTGCTTTTCATATTGGCTTCTTTCACTTAGTAGTATCCATTTAAGCTTCCTTCATGTCTTTTCATGACTTGATCATTCATTTCTCTTTACCACTGAATAACATTCCATTGTCTGGATATACCTCAGTGTTTTAATCCATTCACATACTAATTAAGCAATCTTGGTTGCTTCCAAGTTTTTGGCTACTTTGAATAATGGTGCCATGAACATTCTTGTTCAGGTTTTGTGTTTAACTCATTTGAATAAATACCAAGGAATTTGTTTGCTGGATCATATGATAAATGGCTTTCAGAGTGGCTGTACCATTTTACATTTCCACCAGCAGTAAACAAGAGTTCTTGTTGCTCTTTATCCTCAGCAGTATTTGGCATTGTAGGTAAATTTGGCATTTTGGATTATTGCCATTGTAATAAGTATGTAGTGGTATCTCATGGTTGTTTTAATTTGCATTTCCTGATGATATATGATGCATATACTCATCCTTTCATATGTTTATTTGCCATCTGCATGTCTTCTTCAGTGAGGTGTCTGTTTAGACCCTTTGCCCACTTTTCACTGGGCTATTTGTTTTCTTACTGTTGAATTTTAAGACTTCTTTGTATTGTGGGGGTTGGCATCTAGCAATCCAAAATATGGTGTTTTGGCTTAAGGATTACTTTTAGTCAAAGGCAATTAAGAAAAAGCAGACATATAGAAAGGCAGGATGATTCTTAACCATCAGAGACAACTGGAGACTTCTACCAGTCTAGAGACATTGAGAGAATTCTTCACAATAAGCACTATTAAAACCAACCCTTCTCTTACAATAGTTTCTCCCATGTATTTACTTTTTCAGTTTGCCACCCCTAAAAGTCTTATCCCCTTTTTCTCTCTCTTGTGAGTGAAGTTGCTCAGTCGTGTCCAACTCTTTGCGATCCCATGGACTGTAGGCTCCTCCATCCATCGAATTTTCCAGGCAACAGTACTGGAGTGGGTTGCCATTTCCTTCTCCGGGGATCTTCCCAACCTGGGGATCGAACCCAGGTTTCCTGCATTGCAGGCAGACGCTTTACCATCTGAGCTATCCCCTTTTTCTGTCTCTTGTCACTTCCCCACAAATATATTATTCTTTATTAAGATGCTACATAAGCCCCAGGTTCTAAACATTCCTTTGAATTACTCATCACTGAGGCTTCTCCCTGTGTAAGGATGATACACATTAATAAATTGTTAATTTTTTATTGTTAATATGGCCTTTGCCAGTTTAATTTCTAGGGTCCCAGGCACAGAACCTAGAAGAGTAGAGGAAAAGGAGATTCTATTCTTCCCCAATAGTTTATTTTGGATAACAGTCCTTTGTCAGATATGTTTTTCATAACTATTTTCTCCCAGCCCACATCTTGTATTCTAATTCTTTTGACAGTGTCTCTCATAGAGCATAAGTTTGTAATTTAACAAAGTATGGCTTGTTGATTTTTTTCATTCATTGTGAAAGGATACTCTAAGGATTGTGTCCTTAAAGTTGTATCTAAAGAGTCATCACCATACCCAAGTTCTTCTAGATTTTCTCCCATGTTATCTTCTAGAAGTTTTACATTTTATGTTTAAGTCTGTAATTCATTTTGAGTTAGATTTTTGTGAAGGGTATAAGGTCTGTGTGTAGATTTGTTTTTTCTTGATATAGATATCTTAGCTTAGGGCTTCCCAGGTGGCTCAGTGGTAAAGAATCTGGCTGCCAATACAGAAGACACAGGAGACACAGGTTTGATCCCTGGGTAGGGAAGATCCCGTGGAGTAGGAAATGGCAACCCACTCGAGTATTCTTGCCTGGTGGCCTACAGTCCATGGGGTTGCAAAGAGTCAGCACGACTGAGTGACTTAGCACACATACACATCTTAGCTTAACATCTGAACATTGTTTTTCTTGCTTATAAAGCACATGATCATTGCAGAAATTTCCTACAAGGCAAATATAAAGAAGACAATGAAAATCATGACTGTTAACACTTTGATGAATTATGGATTAGTCCTTTTCAACATTCATTTCAACATTTTTCACTATACTTCTTTATTTTAGACATTATAATGTGAAAAACTCTTTGTAAGAATCATTTTAATGGATACTTTTTTTCTAGGTAGATGAGGTGTTATCATTTAGTTAATTTTCCTATTGTTGGCATTTTTATTTCTAACTTTTATCATAATGCTGTGATGAACATCTTTGTGTGGAAAACTTTTCTTCCCCTCTGTTTTTCAAGTTATGTCCTTAGGATAGAGACCTATCAGTAGATTTATGGGATCAGAGGGCAAAAAAAAAAAAAAAAAACATAGAACTCAATGCATAGTTTCAAACTGCTTTCTAGCAGTAGTGTACCATTTTACCATTTCATTAATGTCAGTCTCTCTCAGTTCTTATTACCATTAATAAGTAATTAATAGTAATATTAATTACTGTCTTTTAAAAACTTCCTTAATTTGATAGGTGAAAAATCACATCCCGTTGCTGTAACAGACATTTCATCAATTACTAATAAAATTGAATAAATGTTACTCAAATATTCATTTGTTAACCGTTTGTGGTATTTTTTTAATTTATAAATTATATGTTTATGAACTTGCTAATTTAAACCACTGTTTTATCCAAATTGCTTGATATTTGTTGGTTTGTTTTTAGGAAAACTGGAACAGCTTACATAAGAAAGGTATTTCAACATAACACTCCTGAAGGATTTTTGTCCTCAGTTATTGCAGAACTGATAGACCCTTTTGGAATAGAGGAAGTAAATGAGAGCTCTTGTTTGTCCAGTTCCCTTTCCATTAGTGAAGCTGGAAATCACTCCTATAAACTTAGTCTTCAGTTACAAAGTAAGTATAATGATATTTCTGATGGCTGGGAAAGATGAAGAATTATCTTTTGGGATGAGTGTTCATGCTCTTTTATAGAACAATAGATTTCAAAATTTAAACCAATTGATAATCTACAGAAGTCTACATATACTTAAATTCCTAGAGGAATTCTTTATTTTTAATATAATAAAACCTGATTTCTCCACTGGGACAAATAACAGGTATCTTACATTTAATACTTTCTCTCACTTGATTATTGCAATAGTCTCTCTCTCTCTCTTTTTTTTTTTTTTGGTCAGGTTTATTAAGGTATAACTTACATACAGTAAAATTCACTCTTTTCAGTGTATGTCTATGGATTTTGATAAATTCATTCAATGATGGAGCCACCATTGTGATCAGTCCCATAAAACTCTCTCCTAATTCTTTGCTCTCCCAACCCTGGCCCCTGGCAACCAATGATCTGTTTTCTGTTCCCCAAATTCTCTCCTTTCCAGAATATTACATAAATGGAATAATACAATAGACAGAATTTTGACTCTACCTTAAGTATTTGTGTACAGGTTTTTGTGTATACATATGTTTTCACTTCTCTGGAATAAATGCCCAGGAGTGCAATTGCTGGGCTGAATAGTAATTGCATATTTATTGAGTTGGCCAAAAAGTCTGTTTGGGTTTTTCATAACATCTTACAGGAGAACCTGAACAAACTTTTTGGCCAACGCAATAGTTTTTAGGGAAACTGATTTCTCTGCTTTCCTTCTTGCCCTTTCTCTGTCAAATGCCCAGTCTATTCTCAACAGAGCAGCTTAAGTGATCTTACTAAAACATAAGTTCAATCATGCCCCTTGTTGATTTTCTATCTGTATGACCTATCCATTGATGAAAGTAGGGTGTTAAAATCCTCTACTATTTGCATATTGCTATCTATTTCTCCTCAAAGTCTATGAATGTTTGCTTTATTATTTAGGTGCTCATTTGTTAAGTGCATAAATATTTACAAATGTTTTATCTTTTTGTTTGACTCTTATTATATAATAACCTTATTTAGCCTTTGTCTTAAGGTCTACTTTTTCTGATATAAGTATTGGTATCCCAGACTTCTTTTGATTTCCACTTGCATAGAATATCTTTTTTCATCCCTTCACTTTCAGTCTGCATGTTTCCTTACATCTAAAATGAGTCCCTTGTAGGCACCACATAGCATATCTTGTTTTTGTTTCTAAATCAACTCAACCACTTTATATCTTTTGATTGAAGAATTTAGGTCATTTACATTTAAGTAGTTATGGGTAGGTATGCACTGATCACCACTTTGTTAATTTTTTTTGGTGTTTTATACCAAAAAAATACCAAAATACCAAATTATGTTGTACACCTGAAACTAATATTATGTATCAATTATATCTCAAAAAGTCAAAAGGTGGAGAGGAAAGTGAGTGACCAGCATCATGCATGTGTGCTCAGTCACTCAGTCATGTCCAATTCTTTGTGATCCCATGGACTGTAGCCTGCCAAGCTCCCCTGCCTATGGGATTTCCCAGGCAAGAATACTGGAGCAGTTTTCCATTCCCTCCTGAAGGAATCTTCCCAACCCAGAGATCAACCGGCATCTCCTGCATTGGCAGGTGAATTCTTTACTACTGAGCCACCTGGGAAGCCCAGTGGTCAGCATATATGATAGTTAATGCTGCTAGATTAAATGAGATCACTGGGAAAGCAGGTGTAGATAAAGAAAGGAAAAAGCTTGAGATCCAATCTCTGGTATTCCAACATTTAGTGGTCAGAGAGATGGGGAAGACTGGATGGTCTACTAGGAGAAGAGAGTATGTCTCAGAAACCAAGTGAAGAAGTTACTTCAAGAAGGAAGAAGTGATGCTGTGCTACATGCTGCCAAGAGGTGGGTTTAGAAAAAAGGTCAGAAGAGAAAACTGCCCGATGGATCTGTGTCAAAGTCACTGGTAAAGTTGACAAAAGCTGTTGTTGGGTGGAATCATGTAGACAAAAATGACATGTAGTCATTGGGTTAGGGTCAAAAAATTACAAGAGGCAGGGAATTGAAGACAGTGAATAAGGCAATCCTTTTGGGGAATCTCACAGTGAAGGGGAAAAGAGAAATGAGATGGTAGTTGAAGGAAATGTAGAAAAGGGGTTTTTGTTGGTTTGTTGAAATGGGAAAAATTAGAACATGTGTGCATAATAAAGGAATTATTAGGTTCTCTTCAGACTACTTCTATTTATTTTTTTCAGAACAAGGTGAGTATCATTGTTGATGTGTTTCAAAAACATTTTAAAATAATGACTTCCCTCTCCTTCAAACAGCCATCTTTTGACTTCTCTCATATCTACTCTGATGGATTTTCTCCAATCTCTAGGTTATTAAGGCTCTTACTAGTTCTATAGAAAAGAAATCAACTTTCTCATAATTACTTAACCCTATGTGGGTTGTTTTTTGCTGAGAATTTTATAGAACTAGTTTTACAGTAGAAGTTGTGATACACTTTCAAGAAAATAATTTGAATTATGACCAGAAATCTGACAAATATGTTCTCTAGTTAAGACCATACTTTAAAAACTCAAATAATATATTCCTCAGTTATGTCCACCAGTATTGCTTAGAGAACATTGGCCATTCTATTTTATGCCAAATCATTCTTGTTTTAGCTCCAGGTGTTATCTCCTCATTTCAAGATTCGGATATAGAAAAGACTGTGGTGATTCCTGGTTATAGCAGCTTCCTGATCACAACGATATTGGACAATGAGAATGCTTTAGCTGTTGCTACCATGCCTGAAATAGTCCCCCATAACATGACCTTTCAAAAAGATTCCTGGTTCTTATACAACTTTGGAAAAAGGAATGGACAAACATGGAACATATATGCAAAACCGTGTAATTACTGGTTTCAACAACATGATGATTCACTATCCCTCAGTGTCCTGAAATACATTGATCTGGGGAAATCTCACACTTTAAAAATGAAGGTCATACCTAATACAAAACGTAAGTTTATTTTTATTGGGAAATAACAAGAGGAGATATTATTGCTTTTGTTGCATGTAAAATACATTCTTTGATATTTCCTTTATCTTTGGTTTCATTAGTAGGTGGCATTCTATCACTAACAGTATAACCTTCTAATTATTGAGCACTTATGCAAAACTGTATATTAAATGTTTTTATACATTTAAAATTTATGGTTTATGACTATCCTAATGGGCTAGATTATAATCCTTATTTTATAAATGAGAAAAATGAGGTTATATTACCAGCCCAAATTTACAGAGGATTTTAGTTTAAATTTTAGCTGCCCTCTGAAAAGAAAACCTTTTAATTATCTTGTTATTGTTATAACCATTTCAAATATTTATTTTAAGCCAAAAAAAAAAAAAAAACACTTTAAAATAGAATTCTATACTTTGCTCCATTATCCAAGTATTTATTTAAAGTATTTATGTATTTAAAAATAAAAAGCTTACTAAAGATGATGATAAAATAGCATGCTAGAAAAAAGTAAAACAAAAAATTTTAGTAAATAACTTAGCTGGAAAGTGAGGGAAAAAAGATGAAAGAGAGAAGAGAGAAAAAGGAAAATCTTGTCACTAGAAATGAAGACGTTAGCAAAGTATTGCTCAAAATTCTCCAGGATAGGCTTCAACAGTATGTGAACCGAGAACTTTCAGATATTCAAGCTGGATTTGGAAAAGGTAGAGGAATCAGATATCCACTGGATCGTAGAAAAAGCAAGAGAATTGCAGAAAAACATCTGCTTCAACACTACACTAAAGCCTTTGATGTGTGGATCACAACAAATTGTAGAAAAATTCTTAAAGAGATAAGAATACCAGACCACCTTCCTTGCATCCTGAGAAACCTCAGGTATGCAGGTAAAAAAGCAACAGTTAGAACTGAACATGGAACAATGGACTGGTTACAAGTTGGAAAAGGAGTACGTTAAGGCTGTATATTGCCACCCTGTTTATTTAACTTATATGCAGAATACATCATGCAAAATGCCAGGCCGGATAAAGCACAAGCTGAAATCAAGATTGCCAGGAGAAATATCAATAACCTCAGACATGCAGATGACACCACCCTTATGGTAGAAAGCGAAGAGGAACTAAAGAGCTTCTTGATGAAAGTGAAAGAGGAAAGTGAAAAAAGCTGGCTTAAAACTCAACTTTAAAAAAAACGAAGATTGTGGCATCCAGTCCCATCATTTCATGGCAAATAGATGGGAAAACAATGGAAACAGTGACAGACTTTATTTTCTTGGGCTCCAAAATCATTTCAGATGGCAACTGCAGCCATGAAATTAAAAGATGCTTGCTCCTTGGATGAAAAGCTATGACAAACCTAGATAGCTTATTAAGAAGCAGAGACATTATTTTGCCAACAAAGGTCCATCTGGTCAAAGATAAGGTTTTTCCAATAGTCATGTATGGATGTGAGCATATTGGACCATAAAGAAGGCTGAATACCAAATAATTGATGCTTTTGAACTGTGATATTGGAGAAGACTTTTGAGAGTCCCTTGGACTGCAAGGAGATCAAACTAGTCATTCCTAAAGGAAATCAATCCTGAATATTCTTTCAGAAGGGATGACAGAGGACAATATGATTGGATGGCATCACCAACTCATTGGACATGAGTTTGAGCAAACTCCGAGAGTTGGAGAAAGACAGGGAAGCCTGGTGTGCTGCAGTCCATGGGGTCACAAAGAGTCAGACACCACTGAGCAACTGAGCAACAAAAACAAGAAATGAAGAGGGAATTCAAAATCAAAAGAGTTAGCTAATATGTAGCTCCTACAAGGTTATGAGGCTCAGATGTAGACAGTGGAATGTGTTCTAATGCCCAGCCATTGGTTTGAAGATGTAGACATTTAGACATTTCTACCTTGTGGTAGGAAGTTGGAACTGAGAACATTAAGTAAGGCTGGAACCATCAGATAGTGGAGAGGTGAAGAGGCAATAAGAACAATGCTACCCAACAACGCAAAGAAGGAGATAGGGGGACTATGATCTCCATGGGACTCAAAAAGAATTTCTTATAAAAAACCCAAACTTCTAGACTGTGTAACACCCAGAGACTACACACCAGATACAAGAATCCCAAACTGAGAAATCATTACAATCCCTGGGCCCCAGCTTAAGGAAGCACAAAACCACCTGTATGAATACTTTCATAAACCAGGTAACATGGACTTGCACAAAAAAAAAGTCAATCTTTCTGACTTACTTCGCTCTGTGCATGTGTTTGGAATCTAGAAAGATGGTACTAATGAACCTATTTGCAGGGCAGCAAGGAAGATGCAGACATAGAGAACAGACTAGTGCACACAGTGGGAGAAGGAGAGGGTGGGACGAATTGAAAGAATAGCCTGGAAACATACATTGCTGCTGCTGCTAAGTTGCTTCAGTTGTGTCCGACTCTGTGCGACCCCAGAGACAGCAGCCCACCAGGCTCGCCCATCCCTGGGATTCTCCAGGCAAGAACACTGGAGTCGGTTGCCATTTCCTTCTCCAATGCATGAAAGTGAAAGTGAAGTCACTCAGTCATGTCCGACTCTTAGTGACCCCATGGACTGCAGCCCACCAGGCTCTTCCGTCCATGGGATTTTCCAGGCAAGAGTACTGGAGTGGGGTGCCATACCATATGTAAAATAGATAGCAAGTGGGAATTTGCTGTGTGACACAGGAAGCTCAACCCAGTGTTCTGTGAACCTAGAAGGGTGCGATGGGGTGGGAGATGGGAGGTGGGTTCGTAAGAGAGAGGATATATGTATACCCATGGCTAATTCATGCTGATGAATGGTAGAGGCCAACATGATATTGTAAAGCAATTATCCTCAAATTAAAAAAATATCTATCTACATTGACCATGTATTGAAAAAAATAATTTTAAAACCATGTAAGGAAATGATCCAACATAAGAAAAAGTCAACAAGCATAGGAAACCAAATTTCAATCTTGAGTTGATAGAAAAATCAGAAAGACATTATAAAAATAATTGTATAATATATATATAATATATAAAAGAAATAGAGGAAAACAGAACAGGAAATGGTAGAGATCACTTCAAGAAAATTAGAGATACCAAGGGAACATTTCATGCAAAGATGGGCTCCTTAAAGGACAGAAATGGTATGGACATAACAGAAACAGAAGATATTAAGAAGAGGTGGCAAGAACACACAGAAGAACTGTACAAAAAAGATCTTCATGACCCAGATAATCATGAAGGTGTGATCACTCCCACTCACCTACAGCTGGACATCCTGGAATGTGAAGTAAAGTGGGCCTTGGAAAGCATCACTACGAACAAAGCTAGTGGAGGTGATGGAATTCCAGGTGAGCTATTTCAAATCCTGAAAGATGATGCTGTGAAAGAGCTACACTCAATATGCCAGCAAATTTGGAAAACTCAGCAGTGGCCACAGGACTGGAAAAGGTCAGTTTTCATTCCAATCCCAAAGAAAGGCAATGCCAAAGAATGCTCAAACTACCGTACAATTGCACTCATCTCACATGCTAGTAAAGTAATGCTCAAAATTCTCCAAGCCAGGCTTCAGCAATATGTGAACCATGAACTTTCAGATGTTCAAGCTGGTTTTAGAAAAGGCAGAGGAACCAGAGATCAAATTGCCAACATCCACTGCATCATCAAAAAAGCAAGAGAGTTCCAGAAAACATCTACTTCTACTTTATTGACTATGCAAAAGCCTTTGACTGTGTGGATCACAACAAACTGTGGAAAATTCTGAAAGAGATGGGAATACCAGACCACCTGACCTGCCTCTTGAGAAACCTGTATGCAGGTCAGGAAGCAACAGTTAGCACTGAACATGGAACAGACTGGTTCCAAATAGGAAAAGGAGTATGTCAAGGTTGTATATTGTCACCCTGCTTATTTAACTTCTATGCAGAGTACATCCTGAGAAATGCTGGGCTAAAAGAAGCACAAGCTGGAATCAAGATTGCCAGAAGAAATATCAATAACCTCAGATATGCAGATGACACCACCCTTATGGCAGAAAGTGAAGAGGAACTAAAAAGCCTCTTGATGAAAGTGAAAGTGGAGAGTGAAAAAGTTGGCTTAAAGCTCAACATTCAGAAAACGAAGATCATGGCATCTGGTCCCATCACTTCATGGCAAATAGATGGGAAACAGTGGAAACAGTGTCAGACTTTATTTTGGGGGGCTCCAAAATCACTGCAGATGGTGACTGCAGCCATGAAATTAAAAGATGTTTACTCCTTGGAAGGAAAGTTATGACCAACCTAGATAGCATATTCAAAAGCAGAGACATTACTTTGCCAACAAAGGTCTGTCTAGTCAAGTGGTTTTTCCCGTGGTCATGTATGGATGTGAGAGTTGGACTGTGAAGAAAGCTGAGCGCCAAAGAATTGATGCTTTTGAACTGTGGTGTTGGAGAAGACTCTTGAGAGCCCCTTGGACTGCAAGGAGATCCAACCAGTCCATTCTGAAGGAGATCAGCCCTGGGATTTCTTTGGAAGGACTGATGCTAAAGCTGAAAGTCCAATACTTTGGCCACCTTATGCAAAGAGTTGACGCATTGGAAAAGACCCTGATGCTGGGAGGGATTGGGGGCAGGAGGAGAAGGGGATAACAGAGGATGAGATGGCTGGATGGCATCACTGACTCGATGCACATGAGTTTGGGTGGACTCCAGGGGTTGGTGATGGACAACAGGGAGGCCTGGCGTGCTGTGATTCATGGGGTCGCAAAGAGTCAGACATGACTGAGCCACTGAACTGAAAGCATATATATGGAATTTAGAAAGATGGTAACAATAATCCTATATGCGAGACAGCAAAAGAGACACAGATGTATAAATAGTCTTTTGGACTCTGTGGGAGAAGGTGAGGGTGAGATGATCTGAGAGAATAGCATTGAAACATGTATATTATCATATGTGAAACAGATCGCCAGTCCAGGTTCGATGCATGAGACATGGTGCTCAGGGCTGGTGCACTGGGATGACCCTGAGGGATGGGATGGGGAGGGAGGTGGGAGGAGGGTTCAGGATGGGGAACACATGTACACCCATGGCTGATTCATGTCAATGTATGGCAAAACCAATACAATATTGTAAAGTAATTAGTCTCCAATTAAATATATTTAAAAAAATAAAAAAATAATTTTTTTCAAAGAAGTATTAAAGTTCCCTAGGTATATTTGTGGCCATTATGCAGCCTTCATAATAGATTCTGTAGATGTTCTAGAATTCTGATTGACCAATCATTATGAAACTGCTTAAAATTTTCTTGATTTCATGTTAACTCTTGGTTTTGTTTCCATAGTTCTTAGAACGCTTGAAATACCGCTACTGCAAGTAATTGTTGGAAACCCAAATTTGTTGGAAGTTAAAGTTGAAGGCTATTTTGATGAAACTGATAGTTATATAATGGAAGTTTCTACAGCTAGCAAAACTTTACACCAAGTAAATTTTCCTTCAATTATTTTTTAAAATCTATTGATTATAGAAAATTTAGGGTATAAATCAAGAAAAAGAAGGAAAAATCATGCAGAATCCTACCTATCAAGGATGATGAAACACTTTTAATATCTTGGGCATTACAAAAAGTCTGTATGTGATAGACATTAAAAAATTAAGCTCTGGAAAAGACTGGGTTTTCACTGCTGCTACTGTTTTTGTGGGCTTCCCACATGGCACTAGTGGTAAAGAACCCACCTGCCAATGCAGAAGACTCAAGAGACCTGGGTTTGATTCCTGGGTTGGAAGATCCCCTGGAGGAGGGCACAGCAACCAACTCCAGTACTCCAGTACTGGAAACTCCCATGGATGGAGGAGCCTGGTGGGCTGCAGTCCATGGGGTCGCCAAGAGTCGGACACGACTGAGCGACTTCACTTTCACTTTTCACTTTCATGCATTGGAGAAGGAAATGGCAACCCACTCCAGTGTTCTTGCCTGGAGAATCCCAGGGATGGCGGAGCCTAGTGGGCTGCCGTCTATGGCGTCAACTTATTTCTTATTGAACTTGGGCGTCCCCCCTCCTCACATCCCAAATTTCCTTTAATAGTAGAACCCTGCTTAGATTCTGATTTGATGTGTTTTGGCAGAAATTCATTAAAAATTGTTATTATTAATGGAATATAGAGTATGGGGATAGGGACAAAACTACCAGAGTTACTATATCTCTACAATTATTAGTATCTCTACATTTTTTAATTTCCAGAAATACTTGAGAATTTCAAACAGAATTTATCAAATTTTGTTGAATGTTTAATGTTGTGCAAGGTGAAAATATGTTTTCTGTACACAAATTTCTACTAAAAGCATATCTTTGTGAAATACAGTGATTGCTAAGTGAATATCTTCTTTTCAGAATGTATACCAATGGAAGTAATTTTATTTGTATTATCAAAGCAAATGTCCACAGGCTCATCAATGAATGAGAGAGGCCTTGCTATTCTAAGTTGGTTTTATATCCAACTACATCCAATTATAGTGTTTATTTAATAATAAACACTTGATCCTTGTTCATTTTCAAATGTCACCCACAGACAATTAGATTGGGATGTATTTCTTCCTGGAAAAGAATATGTCTTCTGTTAAGATTTATTCTAAAACAGATCATTATGGTCAAATTTATGACTCTATTTTTGTCTCCTATTATATTATCATTATTTTTTATTTCTTTTCATTTTCTATATTCTTTAGTTGATTACTATCCTAGTTTGCCAGGGCAGCCATAACAAAATACAATGGACTGAGTGGCTTAAGCAACAGAAATTTATTTTCTCACTGTTCTGGAGGCAAAAAGCCAAGAGCAAGGCATTGGCAGGGTTGGTTTCTTCTAAGGTCTTTGTCCTTGATTTTGCAGATGGCTGACTTCTCCCTGTGTCTTCACTTGGTCTTCCCCCTGTGCGTGTTTGTGTTCAAATTTCCTACTGTTATGTGATGCCCATCATATTGGATTAGAGCCCACACTAATTGGTCTCATCTTAATTTAATTACCTCTTTTAAGGCCTTTGAACAAAGAATGTTCAAATTAACGCACAATTGCACTCATTTCACACACTTGCAAAGTAATGCTCAAAATTCTCCAAGCTAGGCCTCAAGAGTATGTGAACTGAGAACTCCCAGATGTTCAAGCTGGATTTAGAAAAGGCAGAGGAACCAGAGATCAAATTGCCAACATCCACTGCATCATAGAAAAAGCAAGAGAATTCCAGAAAAACATCAACTTCTGCTTCATTGACTACACTAAAGCCTTTGACTGTATGGATCACAACAAACTGGAAAATTCTTAAAGAGATGGGAATACTAGACCACCTTACCTGCCTCCTGTGAAATGTATGCAGGTCAAGAAGAAACAGTTAGAACCGGACATGGAACAATGGACTGGTTCCAAGTTGGAAAAGGAGTAGTCAAGGCTGTATATTGTCACCCTACTTATTTAACTTAAATACAGAGTACATCATGCAAAATGCCAGGCCAGATAAACACAAGCTGGAATCAAGTTTGCTTGGAGAAATACCAATAACCTCAGATATGCAGATGACACCACCCTTATGGCAGAAAGCAAAGAAGAACTAAAGAGCCTCTTGATGAAGAGACATTAATTTGTCAACAAAGGTCCGTCTAGTCAAGGCTATGGTTTTCCCAGAGGTCATGTATGGATGTGAGAGTTGGACTATAAAGAAAGCTGAGTGCTGAAGAACTGATGCTTTTGAACTGTGGTGTTGGAGAAGACTCTTGAGAGTCCCTTGGACTGCAAGGAGATCCAACCAGCCCATCCTAAAGGAGATCAGTCCTGGGTGTTCATTGGAAGGACTAATGTTGAAGTTGAAACTCCAATACTTTGGCCACCTGATGTGAAGAGCTGACTCATTTGAAAAGACCCTGATGCTGAGAAAGATTAAGGGCAGGAGGAGAAGGGGATGACAGAGGATGAGATGGTTGGATGGCATCACCAACTCAATGGACATGGGTTTGGGTGGACTCTGGGAGTTGGTGATGGACAGGGAGGCCTGGTGTGCTGCAGTTCATGGGGTCACAGAGAGTCGGAGATGACTGAGCGACTGAACTGAGCTGAACTGTTGAAGGTGAAAGAGGAAAAAGCTGGCTTAAAACTAAACTTTCAAAAAAACGAAGGTCGTGGCATCCAATCCCATCATTTCATGGCAAATAGGTGGGGAAACAATGACAGATTTTATTTTCTTGGGCTCCAAAATCACCTCATATGGCAACTGCAGCCATGAAATTAAAAGATCCTTGCTCCTTGGAAGAAAAGCTGTGACCAACCTAGACAGCATATTAAGAAGCAGAGACATTACTTTCCCAACAAAGGTCCGTCTAGTCAAGGCTATGGTTTTTCCAGTAGTTATGTATGGATGTGAGCATTGGACCATAAAGAAGGCTGAGCACCAAAGAATTGATGCTTTTGAACTGTGGTATTGGAGAAGACTCTTAAGAGTCCCTTGGACTGCAAGGAGATCAAACCAGTCAATCCTAAAGAAATAAATCCTGAATATTCATTGGAAGGGCTGATGCTGAAGCTGAATCTCCAATACTCTGGCCACCTGATACGAAGAGCTGACTCATTAGAAAAGACCCTGATACTGGGAAAGATTGAAGGCAGGAGGAGAAGGGGATGATAAAGGATGAGATGGTTGGATGGCATCACTGACTCAATGGACATGAGTTTGAGCAAGTTCTGGGAGTTCGTGATGGACAGGGAAGCCTGGTGTGCTGCAGTCCATGGGGTCTCCAAAGAGTCAGACACAACTGAGTTTATGAACAATGACAACAAAAAGGCCTTATAGCCAAATATAGTCCCATTCTGAGATACTGGCGGTAGGGACTTCAACATATGGTATAGGCACAGTTCAGTAGATAACAGTTACTTTAATTAGCCTTCATTTATTTGGATATTTCCAGGGTTCAACTTCACTGGAGTTTATTGTCTGGGGAGCATCGACTGAGTGCTATGTTACAACATTCGTGCCAATGTTGAAAAGCAGCTGTAGTTATCTCAAGTCTATGCATCACATTCCTAGTGAAACTATCCCCTTGGAAGACTGGATGAGTGGAGTTTACGTGAACAGTCAGGGTTTTAATATGATCAAAGTTTTGCCGGTAAGAAACCTAAGCAGTTCTAGTGATATGTTACTTTTGTGTGACTGGCTGGCCATTTGGTCTTAGCATTTCTTTCTTGAATTACTCAAAACACTTAAGTTATTTTTCAACCCTTGTGTCATTTTGAGGATATGATGACTAAAATGTGAAAATGTTCTGAACTAATGGTTTTTCTTAGTGTAATAGTCTCATCATTATTTTCTGCTATATTATGGTGGCATAATCTTGGGCTTTCACAGTATATAGTTATTTGCCCTTAAGATGACTCATAGTTCTCTTGAGCTGATATATCTTACTGGTCCCATTTCAATGTAGTAACAATTTTAATTTTTGTCTTATCAGAACACGTGACTCTTTTTAAAATATAAATTACTGCTCTTTGTTAACTGATTACTTATAATTTTCTTTGTAACAAAAAACCCCAAATTATTACCCAAACCTTCAATTATTTAGTAAATAATTGAATTATTTATTAAATATGTCACTAAGACTCTTAATAAGATTTTAAAACTTTGTTGCATGACTTCATGACAGCTACCTTAGTCTCTAAAACTTTTTTCACTTATTTACAAGATCCAAGTTGCATTAGGATGGTACGGGAGTTCTGGGGGAAGAGAAATTTACTTAAATATGGGGAGCTAAAAGTGAAATATCTGTTTTGAATGGTTTTCTGGAAAATCAAGATTTTTAAATTAAAGACTTGGTAAATAATAATGAAATTTACAGTATCTTTGTTTGGTCATTTTCAGATAAACTACAGGCCTCCATCTAATATGGGAATTGCTATTCCACTTACAGATCATTTTTATCATGCAGATCCTAGCAAACCCATACCGAGAAATCTATTTTACAAGTCAAAGGTAAATATTTTTTTCTGCAAATAAACTAGTATTTATCTTAATTCAAGAAATCATTCGGTAAAATTACAGATGAACAGACCTAGCTGCAGAGATTAAATGAGAAGGTGCATTAAGCATAATATGCCCTGTACAGCAGTGCTTCTTCTCCTTCCCCTCCCCCTCTCCTCCTCCCTTACTACTACCACTACTACTGTTACTACTGCTATCCCTGTTCTTCCTGCCACTACTTGAGCCCTTTCTTCTCTTACTGCTATTCCTGGATTTGGTTTTGGAACCAAAGAGTCTAAATGGACTCTCCCAAACTCCCACTTGAATTTCAAAGAGCATAACGAGGATGAGAGCATTGTTTTTTGTTTGTTTGTTTAACGAAAGAGCCCCAAGGCATCTCATAGTTCGAGCCCTGTAAAAGGAATGATGTCCAAAAGGAGAGAAGAGTGTTTGCTCCATAGACTCATTTCCTGCCTAGAAGATAACCAAACCCCAGCAGCACTCTGCCTCTCTGGAGTTTGAGTGAACAAAGTAGAGAGAACAGAGAGAAGCCACTAGGTTCAAAAGGAAAGTGCATCAGGGGGTGGCTGCCCAAGGGAACCTCATAGATACCTGTGAAATCTCCCTCCAGAAAAACACACCTGCGTATATATATGGACACGTAGACATTCATATCCATTCTTGAATGTACATGCACACACAAAGACAGAAAATGGTTGTTCCTTTTGTTCAAAACTCTTCATCTCCCCATCTAATTCAGAATAAAAGCTTTATTCTTACAATGATTTATAAGGTCCTCCATGGTTTAGCTTTGGATTTGCATCTGACCTGATTCCCCCCAGGTCAGTCCGTTCTGGCCATGTTGGCCTCCTTGCTATTCTTCAAATATACTAGATGTATTTTCACCTCAGGGTCTTTAAGCTTCAAAAATTTCCTCTGTCTGGAATGCACTTCTGCCAGATATCACATGGCACATCTCATCACCATCTTCAGGTTTTTGCCTAAATGTTGCCATCACTGTGAGGCCTTCCTTGACCACTCTATTTAAAACTGTACCATCCACCTCCACTGATACCAACCTTGCCCCTCTTCCCTGCCTTATTTTTCTTCATTGCACTTTTTACAATTTTACATATTTTACCCATTTATTTATTAGATTTCATTAAAAGGTAAGCTACACAAGACAGGGTTATTATTGAGGATTGTTAATCAGTTTTATTCTCTCTGCTATCTTTAGTGTCCCTCGAAGGTGGCTCAGTGGTAAAGAGCCTGCCTGCAAATGCAGGAGATGTAAGAGACATGGGTTCAATCCCTGCATTGGGAAGATTCCCTGGAGGAGGGCATGGCAACCCACTCCAGTATTTTTGCCTGGAGAATCCCCATGGACAGAGGAGCCTGGCAGGCTACAGTCCATAGGGTCTCAGAGTAGGACATGACTGAAGCAACTTGGCACACATACATCTTTAGTACCCAGAAAAGTACCAGACATAGGAAGTGCTTAAAAATTGTTCAACAAGCTAATAATACACATTTATACACATCCTATTACACACACTCACACAAACACACACACACATACATGCACAACATGAGGCTGACTTGTTGAAACTTAAATTTCAGGGTAAAAAACTCTGTTCCAGGCAATGAACAACTCAAATACTGAATTCTTCAATTCTAGTCTCTTCCAAAGATGAACTCTGTTATGTCACTAGAATCAAGCCTTCTCTATTGAAATATGAGTTTAATATATTTACATGGAAATCCTTAGTTTGGGTTTTCTTTTTTTTTCTTCTGGATTTTCTTAGGAGTTGAATAGGAAATTATCTAATTTACATATAAGTAAATAACAGATTTTGGTGGGCACCTTTTCTATATTCAACAAATGTTAATTTCACATTCCAGCATTTCCAGAGTTATCAGACACTGTATAGATATTTTCTAGAGAGACAACAGTGAACTAGATAAACATGACATCTTTGAGGATCTTTAATGGGGGAGAATAAGCTTTGAAAACTATACAGTCCATGGGGCCACAAAGAATGGCACATGACTGAGCGGCAAACACTTTCACTAACACTTTCAAGTTTTGAAAGCTATACAAATTAAATAGCATCACCTAGTGGAGCAGACTAAAAATGTATGTAATTCTGCCTCTGATCACCTCAAAATATACCACCTGGGGGAAAAGTGCATCTGGACTGATGCTGTAACTTCGTGTTACACTGACACCATCCCCTTACTAGGAATCATGTGTAACATCATTCCAGACACACAGTTTGCAGTTAGACTTCCCAAGGATAAGCAGACAAATGCTTTCAAACTGTGGTGTTAGAGACTCTTGAGAGTCCCTTGGACAGCAAGATCAAACCAGTCAATCCTAAAGGAAATCAACCCTGTATATTCATTGGAAGGACTGATGCTGAAGCTAAAACTCCAATACTTTGGCCGCCTGATAGAAAGAACTGACTCATTGGAAAAGACCCTGATGCTGGGAAAGATGGAGGGCAGGAGGAGAAGGGAAAAACAGGATGAGGTGGTTGTATGCCATCATCGACTCAATGGACATGACTTTGAGCAAACTCCAGGAGATGGTGAAGGACAGGGAAGCCTAGTGTGCTGCAGTCCATGGGGTCACAAAAAGTTGAACATGACTGAGTGACTGAACAATGATGATCAACAACAAATATTTGAAAAAAAAACTTCTACAATAAGAAAGAAGCATAATCTCAACAACTTAAAAAACTGTGCCTCAGAAAACTGTATCATAAATACAAGCAAACTTTAGAATAAGCATAATAATTATTTCAGAACAATTCAAGGAACTATTGTAATGATGAAAAAAATGGAGAGAGACATCATACACATACACACAAAAAAGAATGTCAAAAATTGAAAATATAATTGTGAAACCAGTTCAAAAGATTCAAAGAGCTTAATGAACCCAACTAAGCAGCAAGTAAGTTCTGAAATGAAATAGTGGTAATGACTGAACAGCATTGTGAATGTACTAAAGCCCACTGCATTGTACACTTGAAAATGATAAATTTTATCTCAATAGAAGAAGAAAAGAAGCAATGAGGACAAGAATGGTAATCTTATAAAAAGAAGGAAGAATAACTTTTTTTAGAAATAGAGTTGATTATCAAAATCAAAAGCCAGTTCTTTGCCAAAATGAATAAACTAACCTCTGGAAAGAGTGATCAAATGAAAAAATGATTAACACATGGATGGCTACAGTGGGGATTTTAACAGCATTAGTGACTGCGATGAGAAGAGACAAGTACAAAATAATACGCTTGAAGACTATCCATAGTCTGCAGCACGGCATATCAAGTCTGCTCCCTTAGGTCTCAGCTTCCATGCCAGTGATGGGAGCAGCCAAGGACAGGGAGGTGAACATCCTAATTACTACATTCAGAATGACACAGGCTGGACTTCCCTGGTGGTACAGTGGATAGGACTGCCTGCCAATGCAGGGGACACAAGATCGATCCCGGGTCTGGGAGGATACCACATGCCACAGAGCAGCTAAGCCTGTGTGCCACAACTACTGAGCCCACGCTCGACAGCCCAGGAGCCACAACTACCGAAGCCTCTCCACCCTACAGCCCGTGCTCCATAGCGAGAACCCACCACAATGGGAAGCCCGGGCACCTCAACAAAGAGTAGCCCCCACTCACCACCAGAGGAAACCTGTGCACAGCAAGGAAGACTCAGCGCACCAAATATAAAATAATATTTTTTTAATGATACAAGCTTTCTGGTCCCCTGCCTGTTGACTCTAGGGTAACCCTGAGGTAAGCAGCTGAGTGATACTTGGATTCCTTACTAAGCAAGGAGACAAAATTCAGAAATACTGTGCTTTTACCTTATTATTAATGGATTTTTCCCCTTTGACCTTCTCAAGGTTTTATTCATTCAGGGAACAAATATTTATTTCCTATTTACTCAGTCTGCAGAAATTCTGCCACCAAAACCAGCACATCGACCTATTTTAATTCTATTTGCAGAGATCTGGTAAATTCAAACAGTGTGCAAATGCAACTACTCGGAAGGAGTGCAATTGTACCAACGATCAGAAGTTTTCATACGCTGTTGCTTTCTCAGATTGTCGAGAAAAGGTAAGATAATCTTTAATTTCCTGAAGACAGAGTGCTTTCGTATTAATAAGATTTTGAAATGGGCATTTTGGTTAAACATGAAACCCAAGACGTAGATGTCTTATCGTGACATAGAATTAAAGATGACATCAAGCTAAAAAGATTGTAATTTAAATGTTCCCAGACATAGTAATTCTCTCACAAAGAGTCACACACAACTGAGCAATTGAAATGAACTGAACTGAGACATAGTAATTAACCTCATCTGTAAAAGAGAATAAAACTTGCATTGCCCTATTCATTTCACAGGTTCTTATAAAGGTACACACATGCATATATCTATATGATAGCAATTTATTACCTGTCAAAAACTACACTAGATTGTGGTAAATATTGATTTATTCAAAAAAGTATTGAGTATATAATATGTATCAGGCTCTGGAATATCAAACTTGAAGCTCAAGGTAGTAGTGACGAACTAGAAGACAGTATAACACGCTGGTTAAGAGAGTGGGTTCTACGTCAAATAGTTCCTCTGTTAGTCTCCAAGCATTCAGACATGTATCAGGCTGATGTTGGTGTCTGCATTAGCTGACTCAACCTATGCACTTGGTATAACTTTTAAGTAGATCTGTTTCAAAGTCCTTGTCAGACTACATATGATGTTATTTTAAGTGATTTGTTTTGTTTTTATATAAAAATAAAATCATGCACCATAATATTGGGCATAGAGTCAGCATTCAATAAATTACAAAGGTTGCTATTATATACCACCACAACTCCACGCTTGCTGAATTCCACTATTTCTTGAGCATTTACTTCTACCATATACTGCTCTAAGTCTTCTCCATGACTTGTCTTGTTTCACTAGAGGCACAGAGAAGCCCGGTAATTTGCTAAAGATCACATCACTAATATGTGATGGAGCTAGATTTCAACTCTGGAGCCTGAGTTTAATGAGAATACGGAAAGATCATGACTGGCAGGGAGAGGGCTTTGGGAAGACCCAGTTCATACAGCTTTCCTTATAGTCCAACTCTCACATCCATGCGTGACCACTGGAAAAACCATAGCCTTGACTAGATGGACCTTTGTTGGCAAAGTAATGTGTCTGCTTTTTAGTATGCTGTCTAGGTTGGTCATAACTTTTCTTCCAAGGAGTAAGCGTCTTTTAATTTCATGGCTGCCATCATCATCTACAGTGATTTTGGAGCCCCAAAAAATAAAGTCAGCCACTGTTTCCACTATTTCTCCATGTATTTGCCATGAAGTGATGGGACCAGATGCCATGATCTTTGTTTTCTGAATGTTGAGCTTTAAGCCAACTTTTTCACTCTCCTCATACAGTACCTTACAGTTCATACAGTACCTTAAGGGATATGGGTTAGTAAAAAAAAATCATCATAGCAAATTCCTATGGGAAAAAAAAGGTCAACAGAAAGATACAAGTTTTGCTACCACAGTGTTTGCATATTACTTTTGGAATTCACACTGATTCTACTGTAAGACAGATTTTTTTTCATGACCTGAGAAGGCAGAAATTCTCTCAGAAGCACACTTAATTTAGAATAGCCAAATTCTATTCATCCTTTTCCAGGAAATGAAATTAGTATTGAATTTTCCAAATTTATACCCATTCTTGGCATTTGCATTTTAGGTTCCTCGTTTTAAGTTTCCAGTTATACAATATCCAGTTTCTTTGCAAGTTTACAGTGAAGATGGAAATTTCCCAGTGGAAACTCCATACCTGGTTACTGTGACTGAAGTGAATAACAGGGAAAACTGGAACCTAAGTAGGATTTGCTTTCTTCTACAATTGTTACAGCTATAAGTACTGTGGTTATTGGGCTTCCCAGGTTGCGCAGTGGTAAAGAATCCACCTGCCAATGCAGGAGATGCAAGAGATGTGGGTTCAAGCCCCAGGTCAGGAAAATCCCTGGAACAGGAAATGGCAACCCACTCCAGTATTCTTGCCTGGAAAATTCCATGGACAGAGGAGCCTGGCGGGGTACAGTCCATGGGGCTGCAAAGAGTCAGATACGACTGAGCACAGCACACACACTGTTGTTATTACCTAGGGAAGTGGTTTACAAAACCTTTTCACCCAAAAGATAATCAAGAGGTCTTTGGAAAAGAAGTTGAATCGGTTATTATATCAGTGTCCATGCTACTTCTATCATCTCATACTTATTTTTAATACAGTGCAACGATTCAGTTGTACATATATTTATATATTCTTTTTCAAATTCTTTACTCTTTATAAATTATTACAAAATATTGAGATTTCCCTGTGCTATACAATAGGTCCTTGATGGCGATCTGTTTTGTAAATAGTGCTTATCTATGTTAATCCCCGCCTCCTAGTTTATCCCTTCTTCCCCTTTTCCCTTGTTAACCATAAGTTTGTTTTCTGTGTCTGTGTCTCACACTTATTTCATCATCACTTCAGTGACCTGGATTCAGACCATTATCTAGATTAGCAGCAAAAATGATTGAGTTTGTGCTACACGTTGGTCTGGCGTCTCCTTTCATCGCTTGTATGGAGGAAGATATAAAAGGTGTTGCCAGGTTATCCATAGGATCTGTCTTCTAATTATATAAGAAAAGTTTATTAAATAGCTTATGATAAAATAACTGAAATAATGCAGAAGTATTTCTAAATAAGTAAAATGAAATCTACCAAAATTCAATTTTACCTCAAATAGATAATTTTTTGTTGCACATTTGTGTTTGTTCATGAATGTGTACTTTTAAGGAGATTTATGGGTAGATAGATTGATACATCAATAAATGGAGTTAAATGAAATTTCTAAATGTGACCAAATATCCAGACATTTCATATTCTGTGAGTCGTACTCTGACCCACATATGAATTTTTGAAATGAAAAATTAAGCAAAGAGAATTAGTAAACATTTTGCTTTAACTAACATCCTCATTTTTCCATGGTTTGCTGCAACCTGTTCTCTTTGAGTGCCAACTGTTAAATATTCAAGTATTTTGCATGCTGGTTGTTACACACTAGTTGCTTAAAGTTAGTCATGAAGAGGATATTCATACCCTGTATGGAAAAAAGGGAACCCTCCTATGCTGTTGGTAGGAATGTAAATTGGTACAATTACTATGGAGAACAGTGTGGAGGTTTCTTAAAACCAAAGAGAGAACTGTCACATGACCCAGCAATCCCACTCCTGGGTGTCTATCCCAACAGAACTATAATTGAAAAAGATACATGCACCCCTCTGTTCATAGCAGCACTATTTGCAATAGCCAAGACATGGAAGCAACCTAAGTGCCCGCGGACAGATGAATGGATAAAGAAGATGTGAGATACATATATATATATATATATATATATATATATATATATATATAGACATAGAGAGAGAGAGAAAGAGAGACATATATAGATGGACTATTGCTCAGACATAAAATGAATGAAATAATGCCATTTGCAGCAACATAGACGGACCTAGTGATTATCACACTAAGCAAAGTAAGAAAAAGATAAATATCACATGATATCACTTATATGTGGAATCTGAAATATGTTACAAATGAACTTATTTTCAAAACAGAAGAAAACTCATTGACATAGTAAACAAATTTATGGTTACCAAAGGGGAAAAGGGGTGGGAGAAGGAGAAATTAAGAGTTTGGGATTAGCAGATACAAACTACTATATATAAACTAAATAAATAAACAAGTCTTATTGTATAGCACAAGAAACTATATTCAATATCCTGTTATACCCTATAATAGAAAAGAATATGAAAAAGAATATATATATATATGCTGAATCACTTTGCAATATACTAGGAACTAACATAATATTTTTTCTAACATAATATTTTAAATCAACTACACTTCAACTTAAATTTAATTTAGAAAACAATATTCACATCCTGTAAATTGGCAGATGCTGCAATCAGAGGGTTTTTTCCCCCTTTAGATCCCATGTACCATTACACCACTGCAATCTCTAACCTCTACACTACATATCTAGTTTTAGAAAGAATTATAAGAAAACAGGAGTAACTGATCATTTCCTTTAGAAAAGATTTAGTGATCTTATTGTGGAATTTCTCTGCTACCTTACTGGAAATCATTTACCAACTGCTAAGGTAGTCCTGAAATTATTTCATTGCCAAATATCCAAAATGTAGGCAGATCAGGACTAGTCAAGAGCATAAGGCAGGAAAGAAAGGTCAGTCTGGATTAAGGTGGTCAGAGATCTTGTCCTTCTTGATGATGCCCCTGAGAAGATACACTGTCATACGCTAGGGCTAATTTCCCATAAATATATTCTCCACCAAGTCAAGAAGAACTAAAACTATGAAAGAAGGTAGCCATGTTATAGACTGGAATCTTTCATTGTACCTTAATGTACTTAAGAAACTTTATGCAGAATGAGAAAATAGCATACATGTGCTTAAAATACACTTGGTGTGATTTTAGGACACACTGTGCCAGAAAACGTTAAAAAAATGAAGGCCTACTTAGAATCGATTCTTTCTGTTCCAGTGTATAATCCTTTAGGCCTCAACTTAAGTATAAAAGTAAGTTGACAACATTTGTATTCTCCCTATTTTGAGTTTAGATAAGACCTTTATGTCTTTGTTTTTAAAGTTTAGTTATCTATGAATGGTGGAAATAGCATCTGAGAAGTGTGTGGAGGCTTTCCTTCATTTCCCTTGATGCTGTTATTTCTATAGATACCTTAATGTTGAATTTAACATTAACTTACCATTTTTTGAGCTGAAATACAAGACTAATGGATTATCAAGGTGGAACAGATAAGGTGTTTCCCAAAGTTAGTGGAAACGGATTCACTGTTCTTCACCTTGACACACACAGATACATGTCTTCTGGGTCCAGCTGCCTCTAAGAGCACAGCAGGTTGATATAATCTAGGTAATTGTGGTGAAAGCCAATAAAAGTTAGGGGACATATTAAAACCATATATGTGGACTAGCCCAAAGTGCTCCTCAAGGCCTTGTAGGACTTTATGTGTCTGTGAACCTGCTGTATAGCACAGGGAGTTCAGCTAGGAGCTCTGTGATGACCTTGATGGGTGGGATGGGTAGGGGGGCAGAGAGGGAAATACAAGAGGGAGGGGATATATATAGCTGATTTACTGTACAGCAGAAACTAACACAACATTGAAAAGAAATTATACTCCAATTTTAGAAAAATCTACCCCAAAACCCCAGCACATGTATACCTTAAATGTATATAATTTTTATTTTCCAATAATACCTCAGTAGAGCTGTAGGGAAAATAAATAAAATAGAATGAATATCTTTTCTTCAAAAAAAGAAGAAAGAAAAAGAAAAAAGTATCAGCTATAGAGTCCCTCTGTTTCAAATTCTTGTCCTTCTCCTTCCATTTTTATTTTGTTATATAAAGTATATGCTCAAGAAGCTTAGAAAAGAGATGGGAATTTTTCTATGCACGATCAGTTAGGGAAAGTAACCCCAGTGTGTATTTTTACTTAAAGGAACATACATGTCGATGTTGCTAATGCCTGGTGTATTTTTTCCACAGGGATCTGAGCTCTTTCACTTCAGAGTGTCTGTTGTTCCGGGGGTCTCTTTCTGTAACTTAGTTGAAGAATTTCAGGTACAGTGAAGGCACAGGTATCCAGTGGGGTGATGGCTGAGGAAGTAATATGACAGGCATCCGTCCAGGACACACTGAAGAGAAAAAAATGACAGAATGTATATGATGGACAAGTCTCAGAGATGGGGGGTCCTGGAGACTGGAGGTGACATCATCAGCAAGGGTGAAGTCAGGGTCCTCAAAAGGTCTCAGGACCAGTTGATGCTGGGAAAGTTGCAATAATTGCCTGTGTTTGTTTTTGTTCCCTCTTCACCTTCCATATTTAGCTAGGTTTTCTGATCCCCTTGACTATCTCCCCACAGAGACCACGGTCTGTAACTTTTTAGTTTCCAGCATTATCTTCCCTTTGGTTATTTGCATTGTTACAGTAGAGTCTTATATGCTCCCAAAGCCATCAAGATCCAAAAGAATTGGAAATCAAAGTCCGTCTCCTCAAATCACCCTCTGATGTTCAATGACTCATTTTTGCTTACTCGCATAATGGTATCTGCTGCCTATGGGGTTGTAGAGGAATGAGGATTTAATTAAATTAGTTAATGGCTCATTCACTGTCAAATACCAATACAACATTATCAGAAACAAAAGCTCTCAACTCTCTCCTTTTCCTTTTTCTGTCCTGGCCCTGCCTCAGTAATGAGTCTGCACCAGATAGGTGGTCAAAGCATCAGTGTAGACACTTAAGATCCTGAGAGAAAATCCATCCCACTAGAAAGAGGATCTAGAAAAAGAAGTACCTGTCATATGAGGAGCCTAAGAGAAAATCCTCATTATTTTTCTCTTTGTTCTCACCTCTTTGTCCCATGGTCAGCCCCAGTTTCATGGAAGAGCACAATAATACGGGAGGATAAAACTCTAATGAATTAGATTCTGGAATCCACAGAAGCAAGAAGAAAGTTGTACAACATCCTTAATGTACTGAGGACAGTCATAGTGTAGGGAGGAAGGACTGTCTACCCAGAATTCTATATCTAGTGAAAATATCCTTCAGGAATGAGAGGGAAATAAAGGTATTTTCAGGTGAAGGAAGAATAAAATAATCTACTGTAGGCAGAACTTCTCTAAAAAAATGCATAAGGAAGTTCTTCAGGCTAAGAAGACAAGTCAGCAGAGACACAAAGTTTCAGGAATGAAGGAAGAATTATAAAAATGAAAGAAAGAAAAATAGGAAGTGATTGCACAGTTAATAAAGGAAGAGAATCATTAAAAAACAATAGAAAAAGATAAAGTTTCTTAAATCATGCTTTTGAAAGTATCCTAAAACAATGGAATGCAAAACAAAATTTTGGCTTTTTTTCTCACCATAAAGGACATTATTGAAATCACTGACAAAATTTGAGTAAGATCTGTAGATTAGAAAGTAGCATTGTCTCACAGTTAATATCTTGGTTTTGATAATTGCACTCTAATATGAGTGAATCCTTTCAATTTGTGTTAAAGAAGCACAAACTGAAGTATTTTGATGATAAAAAGATATCGTGTCTAGAACATACTTTTCTGTGATTCTGGTGTTCAACCTTTTTTAAAAACATGTCCTGGAATATTTAGATAATCATAGAAGATTGGAAGGGAAGCATTTAAAGAAAAACTGTTTTCAAGAGCTTTAGAGACAGAAATTTAGCTGGAGAATACATGATTTCAGGGGCGTTGGGGTTTCCACTCTCAGAAATGTATAAAAGTGAAAGTGAAAGTTGCTCAGTGGTGTCCAATTCTTTGCAACCCCATGGACTATACAGTCCATGGAATTCTCTAGGCCAGAATACTGGAATGGGTAGCCTTTCCCTTCTTCAGGGGATCTTCCCAACCCAGGGGTTGAACCCAGGTCTCCCACATTGCAGGTGGATTCTTTACCAGCTGAGCCACAAGGGAAGCCCTAGAAATGTATTATATAGCTTAACTGAAGAAATGAAATTTTCATATTGTCCAGTTGGTAAAGTCACTAAAATTTTGTTTTAGGTAGAAATGGGTAAGGAACGCATTCTGGGTGGAAAGAATGACAGCAGCAAAGACACAGATACAGAGAGGTATTAAGCAATCATTTCAATAGTAGATCCATTTGGTTGGAATGCAAAGTTATATATATGAAAGTGGGTAGGTTAGGGTCCCATTGTGGGAGACCTTGAATGTCAGAATGAGAACTTTGGAAAATTCCTATCAGCAATGAGAAGCTATTAAACATTTTTGAAAAGGAGTGTTTAGGAATGAGCACATGATCTACAACTGTGCAATCCCAGTGCTTTTGCTCAAAGTGCTGAGATGTGAACTTGCTCTTTCTTAATGACATTGAACAAGGAAGCTTGCAGCCTCAGGAGCTACTATCAAGCCGTAGGACTGTTAGGACTTTGGAGGGAGTTATCCGACACTGAGGAAGCAGAACAGAGAGATAGAAGAAAAAAAAAGATTATGATTACAATGGATTATTTCCTCTGGTCTTCCTAACTTTGGTATTTTCTTTAGAGAAAAGCAGACTCATTTTTGCAATTACGTGCAGCACACAATTGTCTTCCTCACAGACCACAAACAGATTAGATCTTTAGATCTTACAAAGCTAATTATTCAACCTCCTCTGATGGGCCACCTTTTAAGAAAGACTTTTGTTGTCTTGGAGCACCATTCCAAAAACCACAAGTAGTATATCACATTCAATAGGTAATATTTTTCTATAAAAATGAAGTGAAGTCGCTCAGTTGTGTCTGACTCTTCGCGACCCCATGGACTGTAGCCCGCCAGGCTCCTCCATCCATGTGTTTTTTCCAAGCAAGAGTACTGGAGTGGGTTGCCATTTCCTTCAATCCCCAATAATTCCTGAAGCACTGGGTACATAGTCTGAGCCTCCAAGTACAACAGGACATGATTAAACCAGCTGATCCATTACCACGAGGATAATTATCTTCTCACATTAGAAGCAGTTTCTCACTGCTTTCCACACCACTTGCCAGAGCCACCTTTTAAATACTGTTGCTTTCAATACCTCCTTTTTGGTACTACTTCTAAATAGTCAAGGCTTCCTCATAGCTCAGTTGGTAAAGAATCCACCTGCAATGCAGGAGACCCCAGTTCAATTCTTGGATTGGGAAGATCCACTGAAGGGATAGGCTACCCACTCCAATATTCTGGCCTGGAGAATTTCATGGATTGTAGAGTCCAAAAAGTCAGACATGACTGAGCAACTTTCACCTTCACCTAGACGGTCAAGATTCTTTTTTTTCGAAAATAAAGCAGTCTGTGTTTAAAAAAAAAAAATTGTTTTATAGACCAATGTTTTACAAAGATCAATCTGGCAATGTTATTATGTCAACATGAATTGACAGCATGGAATGGAGGCTATTTATACAAAGTAAGGTAATAAAACTCCGAATAGCAATATCAAAAGTAGAACAGAAAGAACCTGAAAAAAGTGTTTTAAAAATTAATAGCTATAGGATTGCTTCTTAAAAACATATATACCCTTAGGTCACTGAAGGATGGTCATACCTTGAACTTGAGCTATACACTACAGCAGCTTTTTAATCCTTTATCTTGTCCTGGCATTTCCCACATTCCCACATCCTATTTCCATTCATCTCTACTTTCCTACCTCAAAAGATAATCTTGCTTCTTACTTCACAGGGAAAACGTAAGCTTGAACCATTTTACCCTCCATATGCCCCCATTTCTACCTGTAGCATACATGGCGTCCATCCTTACCTCTAGTCTCAGAGGAAAAGATCCTTGCTTCTGTCAGTGTCCTGTCTCCCCTCTAGGAACTTGTTTTTATTAATTATTCTCTCAGGCAGAGGAAACATTTTAAATATACAGAAATTTCCCACTGTTGTCACTCATACTGAGAATTTTCTGAAGAGATGGTAGTCTGGAAGAGCACATGCTTCTTTCCTCTACCTTGAATGTACCTTCTCCTCCTCCTCTTATTCTCCAAGATTCTGATCGGGAAGCACATTCCCTGGTTACTCTAAGCAGTCAGGCACTTCTCACCATGTTCCATGTTCCCTGATAGCTCAGTTGGTAAAGAATCAGCTTGCAATGCAGGAGACCCCGATTCAATTCCTGGGTCAGGAAGATCCACTGGAGAAGGGATAGGCTACCCATTCCAGTATTCTTGGGCTTCCCTTGTGGCTCAACGGGTAAAGAATCTGCCTGCAATGCAGGAGACCCAGTTTGATCCCTGGGTTGGGAAGATCCCCTGGAGAAGGGAAAGGCTACCCACTCCAGTATTCTGGCCTGGAAAAGTCCATGGACTGTATAGTCCATGGGGTCGCAAAGAGTCTGACATGACCGAGCCACTTTCACTTTCACCATGTTCCAATGGCACTTTGCCTCTTCCTCTGTGACTGAACACAGAATGTTTTCCTACTGTGTAAGTGCTCTGTCTGACCACCTCTGCCATTAAAGACAAATGATAGGGCTTTCCTGGTGGCTCAGTAGTAAAGAATCTGCCTGCCAATGCAAGAGACACGGGTTCGATCCCTGGTCTGGGAAGATCCCACATGCCACAGAGCAAGTAAGCCCAAGCGTAGGAAAAAAGATTAAGAAGAAGAAAAAAGATGAAAGATAAAGATACAGGATATAAATTGAATTCTTATTCCCTATGTAAATTCTGCACATTGTTACCTGTCAGATTGCCAAGAGACTGTTTCTAAGGTTTGTGGAAGCTGAATATCGATATTGGTCTGGACAGAATATTGCTATATGAGTAGTAGTGTTTCCACCATTGTGTGAATCATGTCAAGTTCAATGTTTTGAATTGCTGAGCTCAGAAAACTTAAATATAAGACTTTGCTTTCTCTGTTGCAGATTTATGTTGACGAAGTCCCTCTGCCGTTTCCAGGACACACACTTATTGCTGTTGCAGCAGCTGTACTGCTAGGGGGATTAATTTTTATAGCATTTATGTTCCAAATACGTAATATCCACCCATGGGATACATTCAAAAAACTGATTAGAAGAAACAATGTGAACCCCACAAATATCACTGCCAATTAGCTAGTTCATAGATGAAAATCTGAATGTTGAACAAATGATAATCATCATTTTCTCTGTATTTCCTAGTTTCATTAGAGAATTCCTAGAAAAAATATATTTAAATGTTAATGTAAAAATTAGATAAAATACTACAGAATTAGCATTTTAACTCAAATTACACTTTGTCAACATGTTTACCATTCCATTCTCTTATTTTGGATACATAGAAAATTTCTTATGTTAACACTTAGAAAATTTTCCTTGAGATTTTTAAGAAAATGAAAAATGATAACCATCTCTTGGGGAACGGGTTTTCTGTATTTATTCTATAGCTTTTGTTGACTGGAGCCCATTCTGAGCCTTGTCCTTTTCTGATTAGAATAAGGAAAATGCAGTCCTGCCAGGGAAAGACAGTTGATGAGGGAAAGATAGGTGATAAAGGAGGCCCATGTCCATGTATGCTTTCAGAACCTCGTGGGAATTACAGGTGAAGCCATTTGGGTTTTCTTGAGGCAACTTCAAAATCAGATTGTAATACCTAAAGAGGAAATGTGACTCCGTCATGGGGCTGAGTCTGGGGGCGGTACTGGTTTACAGAACTACATGTGACATGTAGAATTCCAAAAGATGCACCTCTGTGTGCTCTGAGAGCACCCGTTCCCAGGTCGTCAGAAGATGGCCAGCACATTTGGAGATCAGAGAGTTACACCCTCCTGAAAAAGCCCAGGAGGAGCCACAGTCTGCTCTTAACAACATGGGGCAAGGCTAGGCACCCAGCCCAGGAGAGTCCAGTTCTGGGAACCGCAAACCATGGCCGTGCCTGTGTATCCTGAAAGTTCTTCTGAGAGGACAGTGGGCAGGGTAGACCCAGCACTCAGACTCAGGAGCCAGACATTACAAGTTTGCCACTTCCGAGATGTATGACCTGAGAAAATCATTTAATTTCTTTGTGCCTGAGTGTTTTCACCTGTAAAATGGGGATAATATTAATACCTACCTAATAGGGCTGTTGTGAAGGCCAAATGAATTAATACAAACAAAGTAATTAGAACAGTGCCTGGCTTTGTGAATTGCTGTTCTGTTGCAGGTAATAGAAATCCATCCTGTCTAATTACAATGAAAAGGGAGTTTATTGGAAGGATACTACAGGAAGCCAGAAAATCAAAGCAAAATCTGGACAAGGAGTGCTTGTCTGTGGGGAGGAAGGAGACCCATTCTGGGGACCTAGGAGACAGGAATTTGTCAGCTCCTCAGAGCATCACTTGGGCTAGGGCTCCAGAGATTAAACATGGCACAGAGATTAAAAGTGTAAACTACAGAGTTTGACAACCTGTGTTTCTTCTTTTAATAAATTTTTTTAACTACTTTAACATTTACTGAAAAGTTATTATGGTGGTACAGAGAGTTCTCATATAACCCACACTCACTTGCCCCTGATATTAACATCTTTTTTTTTTTCCAGTTAAATAGATAAAAATGCCTTTATTTCTAAAATGTGGCTTAACTACACCCATGGTGTGCTAAGCTTGTTTTGGAATCATCTTGCAGCTCCAAGTAAAACCAGGCCAGTGGAGGAACAGTCGGGGCTATTGGTTCCCGGCACCAAGGTGTCACTACTTCAGCAATTCAATCCACACAGTTATTCTCCAGAAGTTTTTTGTGACGTATGGAAAGTCGTTTTGGATTCCTTTGTACGACAGAGAGGTCCGACCTTGAGGAAGATCGGTAGCCCACATCCTCTGCTTTGATAGGCTTAATGATATGGCCTGGCTTGGTGACAACCTTGGACATGGTCAGCTTTTGGAAGGCCCTCTGGGTGTTCCACGTAGATCCTATGGGGGTCTGGATGGTCCTTTCAAATTGGTGATGGTGTGTGAATGGATGTGAAAGCACCTGCACCTGATGAGCTGCTGCATGGATGTTCCGCTTCTCACTGATGATCACGTTTGGCAAATTCTTGTCTTTCCTTGGAGGACCCTCAGGGGCTTTAATGAGAAACCGGCGTCTCTTCTTGGCACTGGGCTTCAGGCCCATACCACCCCACTTGCCCCAGCCAGGCAGAGTCAGGTCCAGGTCCTTTGGCTTACTCGCCTCCACAGCTTCCCTCTTCTCTTTCAAGAAGTCTCTGATGGCATCATCCCCAGCAAAAGCTACCTTTATCATCTGCCTTTGATCTCTCTCTTCTTCATCTTCCAACTCCTGTACAGTCGTGGGAACTGCCAAGGACTTCACGGAAGACAATTTTGTGGTTAGGAGGTTCTGGAGATCAATCATTTGCTCCTTCCTTTTCTTCTCCTTGGGGGTGCCAATATGATTACTTAGATTCTTCTCCAACTGCAGGCCTTCCACTGCAGTTCTGGGAAGCTCCTTGTTTTCAACACACCCTTCTCTGCCCAGCTCCTCCAGCTCCTCCAGAGTCTGAGCTCTCTTTGGCCTCTGCAGCAACATGGGCTCCTCTTCCTCCCTGGCAGGTTCCTCTCTCTGAGCTGTCCTCGCTGAACTCAGTTCTTGCTTCCCTGACTGATGGTTCTCTGTGATGAGTTTCTGAGACAGTGCCCTCAATTCGGACAGAACCTCCTGGCTGCTAGGATCCTTTGTTACATGTCTGTGCACTGGCTCCGCCATGTGGTTGAGCTCAGACTTCTGTCTAAGTGATCGCCTTTCCTCAAATTCTTTCAAGAGAGTTTCTTCCTCCACCACTGCACTTTCTTCCTCACTTTCAGAAGTCTCCTGGGCTTCAGGCTCAGCAGGATTTTCCAGGTCTTTCTGGACCTCAGCCTCTTTGGCAACAATGAAGTGATTCTGGAACATCCAGGGGTTCAGTCCATTTGCCTTTATCTGCACCCCATTCACCATGTCAGGGACAAGAGGTTCTTCCTCTTCCTCCTGGACTTCCTCCTCTTCCTCACTCTCAGAGGCCGCCTGGACCTTCTGCATCAGCTCTTTGTTCCTGGCCAGCTGTTCCTGCATAGCCTGGCGAGCTTCCAGGTCGTATTTGGCCATAATTGCCTTTGATTTTGCCCATTTCCCACTGTTCTGGTGCTTAAGGCTCATTCGCTCCATCATTCTGGCCTTGTCAAGTTTTTCTAGTTCTTCCAGTGCCGCAGCAGGATTGACCTTCTGCAGCTTCTCAAAATCTTTTAAGGCTTGCTTGGCCTTTCCTTTCTTCAGAATTCTGTGATACTTTTTGCTTTTGATTCTCTTCTCTCTCCGAGCCCTGGCCTCATAGTAGGACTGCAGGGCCCGGGCCCTTTGAAGCTCTGCTCGGCGCATCTTTACCTCTTCCAGGCTCATAGCTTTGAGAGAGGCCTTTTCCACAGGAGTCAGTAAAGGCTCTGTCACAGGCTGCTTATTCTTATGGAGAAGATCAAAAATCTCCTGCTCCAGGGGAGTTCCTGCTTTCCAGCCACTGACCACATGTTCAATGGGAGCAAAGACTGATTGGGGCTTGCTCAGGGGAAAAACCAGCTGCTCTGCTTGCCGGTTCTTCAGAACGACAGGATCCCATTTGGAGAGGATTTGGGAGCTTTTATTGAATGCCACTTCTCTGTGGATCTGCTCAATCTCTTCTCTGTGAAGTGGTAACTCCACAGTCTTCTTCGATTTCACTCGATTCAGCTGCTTTTTCACAGCAGCCAATGAGGATGAAGTTTTAACAGGCTCAAGCAGATCTGAAAGGACCAGCTTTTCTCCTGATCCTTCAGAACTTACACTGAACTCTGACACCTTCAGACTAGCCTCAGACCTCTCAGCCAATTTCTGCCTATCCTTTCTATTAAGTGAACTGATTGATTCCAGAAGCTTCTGATGCTTTCTTTCCCCATCGTTGTCCCCTTCATCTTCACTGGTGCTCAAGGGGTAGTCTTTTGGCAAATCCTCTAGTTCTTTCTGTTGGTTCAAAGCCAGAAGGTTGCTCTCCGCAGCCTGGTTCCTGCTCATCTCAGCAGCCTGTCTCTCACATGGACCAGGAGCGGAAGTCGAAAGGTGATATTAACATCTTATAGCCTGGTTTTTATCTAGCTCCATCACCTACAAGCTGTGTGACCTCAGGAAAGTTATTTAACCTAAGATTCCATCCTGTGGTCCACACTTTGGCTGTTTGAGCTGTAGGATGCCATGTATGCATGCATCTGTATTCCTGTGTGTTCAAAGATACCCCTGCTCAGCTAATTCATTCTTCATGTGACCACAAATTTATTCGCCTCTTCCCTGAAAACAGTCCATCCAAAGTCAGCTAATGATGGGATTCCAGAGATAATGTCATACAGCCACTGTTCTTGGAGTCCAGGATCTCTAGGTGCTATCAATTTCTCTTAATTTCTTGTCAAAAAAGGAAGAAAATGGTGATAATTAGTACACTTGTATACCTGTGGTGGATTCATTTTGATATTTGGCAAAACTAATACAATTATGTTGTTTAAAAATAAAATAAAATTAAAAAAAAAAAAAGTGACTTTTATGACCCTGTAACTAAGCCCCTAAAGCTGGCTTAGTTTATCTTAGGTTTATCTCTCCTCCACACATTCCACATGCTGCCTTGCCTCTGAACTGTACCTCATTTGATTAGGATCCTTTGCCCCAAACAATGAAATGCCTTCATTCCTGAAGGATCTGAGGCTTTGGCAATCAGATACCTATCACTCTGTAAGTTAGTTTCCATTGATTTTTTTTTTTTTTTCAGTTTATATGGATTTTTATCTTGGGGTATCCTTGGTAGTAAAAGTGTGTGGCCTGAAAGCCACCCAATTAATATTGGTCCTCACTGTGTTATAGGCTTCCTTTGTGGCTCAGCTGGTAAAGAATCTGCCTGCAATGTGGGAGATCTGGGCGCAATCCCTGGGTTGGGAAGATCCCCTGGAGAAGGGAAAGGCTCCCCACTCCAGTATTCTGGCCTGGAGAATTCCATGGACTGTATAGTCCATGGTGTTGCAAAGAGTTGGACACGACTGAGAGACTTTCACTTTTCCCTGTGTTAGAGCATCTCTATTTTTTCTCAATAAGATTGATGATCCCCTCTTGTGCCTGTTTTTCTAATGCACAAAAATGGCTACATGGCAGTCTTGGTGGAATCACTGGGGTCACTGTTGTGTTCACTGGTATTTTTATACTGGTTAGATAGGTCACTTGATTAACAGAGCTCAAAAAAGCAAAACTGTTGGCAGTGGCTTATTAAGTGAAATCTAAAAATAATCACATTCATTCTCCACCCCTTACTTCCCATTTTATTGTGTTCCAGCTATCTCAAGCATCCCTGTATACTGGGGATCTCCAACATGGAACATACATTTCATCCAACGGGAGAAATCACAGCGTCCCCAGGACCACTGTGCATGAACTTTCGGTAGACTTCTTTATGTCATAAGACCATCCACGTTTCTGGATAGCAGAGTAGCAATCATGCAATGGGGGCTTCCCTGGTGGTCCAGAAGTTAAGGGGGTGCAGCTTCAGTTCCTGGTTGGGAAACTAAGATCCCACATGCCTCATGGCCAAAAAACCAAAACATAAGACAGAAACAAAATTTCAAAAAAGACTTAAAAAAAAATAATGCTATGAATCCCCAAAACATCTACCCGTTACCTCACTTCTTTTTGTGATATGAATGAGGATAGGACAGAGGCAAATCGTGAGGGATTAAAATGTCTAAGGTTCCAGTGTGCTGAAAAGATTGTTGTTGTCTCCCTACAGGTAATTAAAATTTAAGTGTTTGATTATAATACAACACTTAAATGTACGTGGAAATTAAATTAACTTCTTTCCAGATTTCCTGATTGGAAAAATTCCAAATTCGTCAGAGCCTTACTATTCTCATTTTTTATTACCTCATTCCCTGTGTTGGTACATAAAGTGACAGAAATGGAGCAACACATGGTAGTGGATAAGACATGCCGAGCGAATGGGCACACATGCCTACTGTACAAGGAATTCATCTTTTTATGGAGCAAAAGGCAGCATGCTTACTGCCTGTGATAACAGTCTCAGGTTCTGTAAGTTCAGGGTTCCTACCAGGTAACGCAACTCATCATGTGTGCACCTGTCATCTAGCCTGCTTTGTGTCACCCTAGGCAAATAGATGGGGAAACAGTGCAAACAGTGTCAGACTTAATTTTTTGGGTTCCAAAGTCACTGCAGATGGTGACTGCAGCCATGAAATTAAAAGACGCTTACTCCTTGGAAGGAACGTTATGACCAACCTAGATAGCATATTATAAAGCAGAGACATTACTTTGCCAACAAAGGTCCGTCTAGTCAAGGCTATGGTTTTTCCAGTGGTCATGTATGGATGTCAGAGTTGGACTGTGAAGAAAGCTGAGCGCCAAAGAATTGATGCTTTTGAACTGTGCTGTTGGAGAAGACTCTTGAGAGTCCCTTGGACTGCAAGGAGATCCAATCAGTCCATCCTAAAGGAGATCAGTCCTGGGTGTTCATTGGAAGGACTGATGCTAAAGCTGAAAGTCCAATACTTTGGCCACCTCATGTGAAGTGTTGACTCATTGGAAAAGACCCTGATGCTGGGAGGGATTGCGGGCAGAAGAAGGGGACGACAGAGGATGAGATGGCTGGATGGCATCACCGACTCAATGGACATGAGTTTGAGTAAACTCAGGGAGTTAGTGATGGACAGGGAGGCCTGGTGTGCTTTGATTCATGGGGTCACAAAGAGTCGGACACGACTGAGCAAATGAACTGAACTGAGGGCTCAGGTGCAAAGTGTGGTACAAAGACACTGATCCTCTGGCTACTGCTGTTGTTGAAATTAATGAGTTGTTTGTTTTTTCCCAGTGTCTTCTGTCCTCCACCAGCATCACCAGAACTACGTTGTTACTTAGCAAGTAGCTAAGTATCTCAGATCCTTCACAGTTCTTGACACAAACAAGGCTTAAATTTGTTCATGGGTCTACTGGGTCATGAGAGAAGAGTAACCAATTTGTACTGCAGCTGGAACTGGGCTAGATCCCACTCAAAGCTGTCCATTTTTTCGAACCAAAATTATTAGAGCAGAAATTCTAAATGGTATGTGGCATGTTCAGCCTCCCATTTCCAGGCATCGTTTGTCTTGGCAGTAGGGAATGTGCGGTTCTCTAGCCTGGTCTTTACTTTGGAATGGGACATCACTATGGGATCCAGAATACTGAATTCATCCAAACTTTGCTAAAGCGTATTCTTACTAACTTTAATTTTCTATTTCATCGTGGAATCTTACCAAGATATCTTAGGAAATTGTTTCTTTATGCTCTTCGGGTCCTACTACATCATGAGATGGTCGCCTTGCTCCCCGCTAGACTGGGGCACAGAGTCACAGTGGCAGAAGAGTTACAGCGTGCCACTAAATGGCCAGGGGAAGGCCCATACTTGACATGGAAGCAACATGCCAGGTGCCAGGGCCCTCTAGGTGCCATGGCTATGGTGCCCACTTGGCTGTCATTATAATGAGCACAGGGGATGTGGTCATCTTCGGCACCTCTCGTTTCCATCAATATGAGGGATCCATATCTAAGTGTAGCACTGCCTGCCTTCAACCAGTCCTACCAAGATGGCAGTTAAGAGCTTGGACTCCAGAGTAGGATCATCTACTGTCTTTGCCACTTTCTAGCTGTGTCATCTTGAGAAAGTGACTTCTCTGTGTCTCAGTTTTATTGCCAATATAAAAATGACATTACTTGCCTCATTCAATTCTTTGGGAATTGAAGGAGCTAATATATGTAAAGTGCTTAGAACAGAGCCTGGCATCTAGAAGGTGCTATTAGAAGTGTTAGCTATTATACAGGGAGTGTCAGGGAGTACATTTTAAAAGACTCAGATGCTTCCCTTATCAATCTGCTCTTAATGATGAAAAAAGGGAGACAGACTTCTGGGTGTTATTAGTCTTTGAATTCTTCTCTCTCCACTGTATCAGGTGCTTTCTGGCCTTTCAGCATCACCTAACATAGTGCAGGTACTGGGCCCAATTTACATTAGTCAATCCAATCCCTTAGAACCCCAGCCAGCAGCCTTAGCTAGCATAACAAATACAATATCACTATGACAATGAATTAAAAATAATCACAAATTATGTTCTTCAATTTTTTTCAAGCATTTCAAAATTCCTGGTCCATAAACATTTCCTCTGAGTTTTAACAATAAAATGAGCATACTCTATAATTTGCAATTCTATGGTATAACTCTTTTCTATTCTGATAGTGCTTAACACTCTCCTGTTTGAGTCAGAATCCACCATTGGACAATGAGTAGGCAAAAGGAGGGATTTTTAGATTTGGTCTACAAGGGAAGCACAGCAGGAACTGGCATAGGTTTCACTGAAGGAAGAATTTAGATCTAAATAAGAATTTAGGTGATCTTTGCATCCATGGGATCGCAAAGAGTCAGACACAACTGAGCGACAGAACAACAACAAAACCACCACCATTTTATTTTCTCAAGATGGTAGCCTGGGCTGGACTCAGCTGGGTGTTTCTGCTGGTCTTACCAATGACCCCTCTCGTATATCCTCAGCTGGAGGACTGGCTGGAGACTCAGCTCAGCTGGGCACCTGATGTCTGAGCTTCTTTCTCACTCCATGTAGTAGTCTCTGGACCTATTTCTTTTCTACCTGGCCCCTCTATGTGGCTTCCTTACGGGTTAGTTGGACCTCTTACACGGCAGCTCAGGTCTCCTAAAAATGCAAGAGGAAACTGCCACGCTTGGGCCTAGTACTAGTGTAACACCATCTACATTCTATTGGCTAGAGCCAATCACCAGCCTCGCCCAGATTTAAGGGAGGAGGACTATGCACAATCATAAATACTGAGAGATGAGGTTCACTGAAGGCCACCAAATGCAGCAGGCTTATCAGAAAGCACCATCCTCCAAAGGAACAAGTTTAGGCTTCTTTGTGGGCCAGGGCTAGGATGCCCAAGATGGCTTCCTAACTCACACATCTGGCTCCTCAGCTGGGTTGACTGCAGCAGCTGGGTTCTGGCCAAAAGGCATCTGTCTCTCCATGTGGCATCTCCATGAAGCTATTAATAGCTTTGGCTTACTCACAGACTTGTACTTTCATAGTAATTGGACTTCTTACATGGCAGGTGGCTTCCCCCAGAACACTAAAGTGAGCACCGCCAGACTTTAACACGTGAGACTTCAAAGTCTCAGAGTATCACTTCTGCTTCATTCTACTGGTCAAGGTGGTCCCAAGCCAGCCCAGGTTCAAAGGCAGGAGAAACAGACACCACCTCTTTTGAATGGCAAGGTGACATGGCAGAAGAGCCTATATGGTTAGGAGGGATTATTTTAGTCATTTGTGGAAGTATAAAGGGCTCCCCAGGTGGCACTAGTGGGAAAGAACCCATCTGCCAATGCAGGAGATGCTGGAGACAAGGATTCAATCCCTGGGTTGGGAAGATCTCCTCCCTGGATGAGGGCATGGCAATCCACTCCAGTATTCTTGCCTGGAGAATCTCAGGCACAGAGGAGACTAGCAGGCTACAGTCCATAGGGTCACAAAGAGTCGGACACAACTGAAATACACACTTGGAAATCTAATCTACCACTTTGATATTCATTAACAATATTTACCTGGGTTGTGAATTCAACTGGAAGTGTACTTCAGAAATCCTCAAAATCTGTTCTGAACTGGGTTTTCATCATCTCAGCTTTGGGCCACAGCCATAAGAGCTTCATTCAGAAGGGTAACAAGACAGTTCCGAGGAAGGCTTTTTTGCTAGGTCAGTTATACTGGGATTTGAGTCTCTCAGCACCATCAGAAGCAACCATTCTAAATTACAATATTCCTCTTTCAGTGTTCAACTAATATCCACCCCCTCTTCCTGCCCACTCCCATGTTATGTCACAGCCAGGAAGTCCATGATTAACCTAAGCAGCTCAGGCTACAGTGTCAGGAGTTCCTGAGCAACCTCACACTTTGCCATCGTGTAACTAAACTCCCTGCACATACACACAGCTAGAACTTCCATTGTGGGGCTCCCAGTTCAGGTTAAAAGTCCTCAGCAGGAACCTGATTGGCTGAAAGATCAGATGGTTATTCCTAGATCAACCAGCTATGGCCAGGGACAAAGTCAAGCAATGCAGACCTCACCTTCTGTTCACTGGCACCATTTCCAGAAAAGGAAAAACCATTATTTGGCTTGGCAATCCCTCTAACTGCTGAAGAACAAAAACCTGATGCAGCCTATGGAGAGCAGAGATGAGGACTGAGCATGGTATCAATGACTGAGTATCAATGGCTGAGGGCTCTGGGCAAACCGCAGTGCAATTCAGATGGAAGGGAAGGGGAAAGAGCTGGGATTGGTGGGTGACTGGAGTCCTTCTACCTCCAAACAAGGATGTGTGCTCCAAGCCCATCGACCCCCTCCGTGCCTTTCTTGGTAGACGCCAGCCAGTGTCATTAGAACCTCTGCCTGCTTTGGAATTGGGAGCCCTCCCTGCTGTCCCCAGCTTGCCCCACAGAGCCTCCCAGTCAGCCTCCACCTCTCTGCCAGCCTTCTCCTTCTCTGCCAGTCTCCTTTCTCATCCATGATCATTTGACCCATCATTCAAGGTCCAGTTGAAATGTCTCCTCTACTGAGAAATTCTCTCCCAGCTTTCTTTGATAAGGAGTTTTTCTTTCCTTTGAGTAGTGCAACACTGTGCACAGTTCTATATTATCACACCTCTTAGCCTGGGTCTGCTCTTTACACACTTGTCTCTCCTCTTCACTAGGTGTGGTGCTGATTTTCTATCACATTTCCTTTTAATGCCTGTCCAGGGTAGTGACTAACACATGGTTGATGTTCAATAAGTGAATGAGGAATGAAAAATATTTTATATCAAATTTGGGGATGAACAGGAGAACATAAATATGATATGAGAGCACCCTTCTATGAAAGATGTTCAGATGAAGTAGCACGATATGTAACATCCCACAGGCACAATAGGCACATCCCACAATTTATTGAGTAGGCACTCAATAAATATTTGTTGAAATGAGTAAGCAGGACTCAGAAGAAGAGGTTTTGAGGATCACTATGATATGTATATAATTATGTGTTTCTTTTTCATCTGTCTTTGTTTTCTTAAGAGTAGTAATGGGGGAATTTAGAAAATAAAAGTATGAGGAAGAAAAATTAAAATCATACCACCTAAAATTTTTATATCTTTTCTTAGTCTTCTGTGTTTTGTGTGTGTGTATCTATGTGTGTGTGTGTGTATGTGTATGTGCATGTATAAGCATACCTAAGATAAAGTAATTCTCTTGGAAAAATGGTTTGGGGTCAGACTGTGGTTCATCCTTGGAGAAGGCAATGGCAAGCCACTCCAGTACTCTTGCCTGGAAAATCCCATGGACGGAGGAGCCTGGAAGGCTGCAGTCCATGGGGTCGGTACTAGTCGCACACGACTGAGCGACTTCACTTTCACTTTTCACTTTCATGCACTGGAGAAGGAAATGGCAACCCACTCCAGTGTTTTTGCCTGGAGAATCCCAGGGATGGGGGAGCCTGGTGGGCTGCTGTCTATGGGGTCGCACAGAGTCGGACACGACTGAAGCGACTTAGCAGCAGCAGCAGCAGTGGTTCATCCTAACTCTCCTTTGGTCCCCAACCTAGATCAGTTTACAGGAGAATCTGTCATGTTAGATCCTGTCTCTGAATAAATTGGTTATATCTTGTGAACATTTCTCAGGATCAAATTAAAAAAAGAGATCCCTTTCTGATTTGCCATCATGCCATTCATAAATCTCAGAGATTCTGGTTGTGATAAAATTGATAATCATTCTGGTCAATTTTTTTTTCTGTTTTAATCATATTTTTAAGAACATGTAGTTTTCCTTTGGGACTTAGAAGAAAAAAATAACCCTCTAGTAACAAATTGATCTGTCTAAAATGAATTATTGCAAAATAACAGCAATCTTAGGAAAAAATCAATTTTGTTAATAGAGATAGAATTATCACAGTCTCATTCCTGGGAATGTATTTTTTTGAAACAGGAGCTTAAAATAATTTTTTCTTTATCAAGAATTTTTTATATTTCGTTTCCATCTTATCTTTTCTTTCAGCAAATTGTTTCTTATACGTAGTCATTACTAAGTATGTGTTGAATGAATGAAAAAAAGATACTTCAAATCTGTTTATCTCTAGCAGAATTAATCAAGGAAAGAGAATTAGATGTTAAAAATTGAAAACCGAAATGAAAAATACCAAGTTAAAGATTCTAAGTAATAGTAAGCATTTTCAATGTGTGTGTGTGTGTGTGTGTGTGTGTGTGGTTGGGGGGGGGCGGTGGGAGGGACCATTTGAATTAAAAAAATTCCTGTAAGGGAAAATGTTTGATCCATAGACCACTGTAAGAAGATGTAACTCATTTTGTGGTAGTAATTTAGGAAGAACATCAGAAAAAACAAAGGTTGGTAATATAGAAATGATTGTCAGTGGAGAAGTTCTGTTCAGCGAGTTGGTCTTGGCTCACACAATCCCCCTACAACTGGGGGAATCTAGGCCTCATAACTTGCCTGAAGTTCCAGGACCCAAGTAAGGAACTGTGGGGATTTATAGGTTTTCCTATGAATCTAAGAGCTAGTCTCAGGGTCCTGCTGTAGCTTCCAAGATGGAACCTGATATGCCTGAGAGAATGAATGAAGAAAGAGGAGGGAACAGGAGCCCCAGAGCCTCCAGTGGAAGGAGAGAGGAAGGGGAAGGGAGAGGAGACTCAGGCTGCATGCCATCCTAAAAAAGTCTCAGCCAGGGGTGAGCCTAGGAACAGGATTGCCTTGAGAGAGTTTCATGTCAAGCAGAAATGGCCAGTTCTAAGTCCCTTCTGGCGCAGGCCTCCCTTGGTTGAGACAAGCCGAGGGAGGGCATTTCCCCCAGGGAACACTGCAGGGAAACGAGGTGGGGAAGCTGGAGGCTGTTTGCCGACCCCATCGTCGGTTGCAGGTTCTCTGGAGCAGAGACCTGAGCCGATAGCTCCATGGCTACCATTCCCCACGGACACCTGGAAATCTGATTTCATGCTGGATTACTTGTATGCTGCTGCTGCTGCTAAGTCGCTTCAGTCGTGTCCGATTCCGTGCGACCCCATAGACGGCAGCCCACTAGGCTCCTCTGTCCCTGGGATTTGCCAGGCAAGAATACTGGAGTGGGTTGCCATTGCCTTCTCCAATGCATGAAAGTGAAAAGTAAAAGTGAAGTCGCTCAGTCGTGTCTGACTCTTTGCAACCCCATGGACTGAAGCCTACCAGGCTCTTCTGCCCATGGGATTTTCCAGGCAAGAGTATTAGAGTGGGGTGCCATTGCCTTCTCCAAGATTACTTGTATGCTGCTGCTGCTGCTGCTAAGTTGCTTCAGTCGTGTCCGACTCTGTGCGACCCCAGACATGGCAGCCCACCAGGCTCCCCCGTCCCTGGGATTCTCCAGGCAAGAACACTGGAGTGGGTTGCCATTTCCTTCTCCAATGCATGAAAGTGAAAAGTGAAAGTGAAGTCGCTCAGTTGTGTCCGACTCTCAGCAACCCCATGGACTGCAGCCTACCAGGCTCTGCCGCCTATGGGATTTTCCAGGCAAGAGTACTGGAGTGGGGTGCCATTGCCTTCTCCAAGATTACTTGTATAGGACCCAACATATCCCTGGCAGACGCTCCCTAGAAGCACAGCTGTTGCCAGTGACTGATTAGAGAGACTGAAAGCAGATTAGAGACGAGAGAAACCTCCCGCACCCCACCACTCCTTTTGATGCAGACTGTGTGAGGACGTTGTGTTGTCCGTTATTCCTTCCTTTATGTTCATAGGATTCTCCAGGCAAGAATACTGAAGTGGGTTGCCATTTCCTCCTCCAGGGGATCTTCCTGACCCAAGAATCAAACCTGTATCTCCTGTATTGCAGTCAAATTCTTTACCATCTGAGCCAGCAGGGAAGCCCTTTGGTGTCAGTTAAATACTTATCCCTTTGGTGTCAGTTAAATAAGACTTCAAACATGTTTTCTGGAAGGAGGATGCAGAGGAAGAGGAGTCTAATGTTGGATAAATAAGACATAATTAGGTCCTTGGATACATGAATCTGAGAAGTTAGTAGTAGGTAGGTAAGTTCTTAAAGCATGATGAAAGTAATATGTGAGATACCAACTTAACCAGTGAGAAGAGGACAATTTGAAAAGGCAAGAGCAGGGACTTCCCTGGTGGTGCAGTGGCTAAGACTCTGCATTCCCAATACAGGAGGCCCAGGTTCAATCCCTGGTCAGGGATTAGATCCCACGTGTCGCAACTAAGACCTGGCACAGACAAATAAATAAATAAAATAAATAAATATTTAAAAAAGAAAAGACAAACTAGAAAAATAGTTGTTAGGATGCTATTGTAGCAATCCACAACTGAAGTAGTGAGGCCCCAACTTGAGGTGGTGAGAGTAGAATCCCAAGGAAAGGATGAATCAAAAACTATGACCTTCATATGAAAATTGATTAAATGCAGGAGAAAAAAAAATTGGGGAGAAGAAAAAAGTCTGAGGTAATATCAAGATTTTGAGTCTGGGAGAATAAGAAAATGGGAGAAGTGAAAGATGAGCTGGTTCCCTGGTGAATTACAGATCTGCTGTGCTCAGTGAAAAATCTATATTTTGTGTATGAATTAACAGTTTTTAAACATTTAGTTGGGCTCAGTGGTAAAGAATCCGCCTGCCAATGCAGGAGATGTGGGTTTGATCCCTGGGTTGGGAAGATCCACTGGAGAAGGAAATGGCAACCCACTCCAGCATTCTTGACTGGGAAATCCCATGGACAGAGCAGCCTGGCAGGCTACAGTCCACTGGGTCACAAAAGAATTAGATACCACTAGCAACCAAACAACAACAAAGATTTAATAGATTTAAATAATATCTTGGGCAAGATGGATTGCAATATGAAAGTATATCATGATTCTTCTGTTTGAGTTGTATAATTTTTTCATTTGTTTGTTGTTATTAAAAAATGTATAACCAAAAACATGTGTTTTATATTATTTAGGAGAAAATAAGTTACACTGTTCCTTGTTACTCTGATGTTAAAAAACTGTAAAAGAATAACACAGTCAAGTGTTTTCTTACCTCCAATAACGTGGTGAGTTACAGGTATGGGATATATAATCATTGTGTGCTAAGTCACTTCAGTCATGTCCAACTCTTTCTGACCTTATGGACTGTAGCCCACCAGGTCCTCCGTCCATGGGATTCTCCAGGGAAGAATACTGGAGTGGGTTGCCATTTCCTTCTCCAGGGGATCTTCCCAACCCAGGGACTGAACCTGAGTCTCCTAAGGCTCCTGCATTGCAGGCAGATGCTTGACTGCTGAGCCACCAGGGAAGCCCAATATTTTTAGTATTTATAGTCAACAGAATGTGCTCCTTTCACTTATTGTCTATTATTTTCAGGATAGTGTCTAAAATAAACAAAAACTCACCTTTCTCACAACCATGCTTTATACATTTTGTAGAGATTTAATTTTTCTTTTTAAAGGATTCCTCTTCTCTATTCTCTACCAGAGTCTATATTATCTTCTTTATGATTTGGAGGCTTTTTCCCTAAATAAAGAAATTTCACAATAGTTTATGAACACCTTTTGAAAATATAACAGATCAGTTCAGTTCAGTTCAGTTGCTCATTAGTGTCCGACTCTTTGCGACCCCATGAATCGCAGCACGCCAGGCCTCCCTGTCCATCACCAGCTCCCAGAGTTCAACAAAATTAATGTGCATCGAGTTGGTGATGCCATCCAGCCATCTCATCCTCTGTCGTCCCCTTCTCCTCCTGCCCCCAATCCCTCCCAGCATCAGGGTCTTTTCCAATGAGTCAACTCTTCACATGAGGTGGCCAAAGTATTGGAGTTTCAGCCTCAGCATCAGTCCTTCCAATGAACACCCAGGACTGATTACCTTTAGGATGGACTGGTTGGATCTCCTTGCAGTCCAATGACTCGAAAGAGTCTTCTCCAGCACCACAGTTCAAAAGCATCAATTCTTTGGTGCTCAGCTTTCTTCACAGTCCAACTCTCACATCCATACATGACCACTGGAAAAACCATAGCCTTAACTAGGCGGACCTTTGTTGGCAAAGTGGAAGGGACTGGGGGCAGGAGGAGAAGGGGACGACAGAGGATGAGATGGCTGGATGGTCTGAGTGAACTCCGGGAGTTGGTGATGACAGGGACGCCTGATGTGCTGCGATTCAGGGGATCGCAAAGAGTCTGACAAGACTGAGCGACTGAACTGAACTGAACTGAATATTTACTCTGCTTTTGAATATGCTATCTAGGTTGGTCATAACTTTCCTTCCAAGGAGTAAGCCTCGTTTAATTTCATGGCTGCAGTCACCATCTGCAGTGATTTTGGAGCCCCAAAAAATAAAGTCTGACACTGTTTCCACTGTTTCCCCATCTATTTCCCATGAAGTGATGGGACCAGATGCCATGATCTTCATTTTCTGAATGTTGAGTTTTAAGCCAACTTTTTCACTCTCCGCTTTTACTTTCATCAAGAGGCTCTTTAGTTCCTCTTCACTTTCTGCCATAAGGGTGGTGTCATCTGCTTATCTGAGGATATTGATATTTCTCCTGGCAATCTTGATTCCAGATTGTGCTTCCTCCAGCCCAGCATTTCTCATGATATACTCTGCATATAAGTTAAATAAACAGGGTGACAATATACGGCCTTGACGTACTCCTTTTCCTATTTGGAACCAGTCTGTTGTTCCATGTCCAGTTCTAACTGTTGCTTCCTGACCTGCATACAAATTTCTCAAGAGATAGGTCAGATGGTCTGATATTCCCATCTCTTTCAGAATTTTCCAGGTTATTGTGATCCACACAGTCAAAGGCTTTGGCATAGTCAATAAAGCAGAAATAGATATTTTTCTGGAACTCTCTTGCTTTTTCCATGATCCAGCAGATGTTGGCAATTTGATCTCTGGTTCATCTGCCTTTTCTAAAACCAGCTTGAACATCTGGAAGTTCACGGTTCACGTACTGATGAAACCTGGCTTGGAGAATTTTGAGCATTACTTTACCAGCGTGTGAGATGAGTGCAATTGTGCGGTAGTTTAAGCATTCTTTGGCATTGCCTTTCTTTGGGATTGGAATGAAACTGACCTTTTCCAGTCCTGTGGCCACTGCTGAGTTTTCCAAATTTGCTGGCATATTGAGTGTAGCACTTTCACAGCATCATCTTTCAGGATTTGAAATAGCTCAACTGGAATTCCATCACCTCCACTAGCTTTGTTCATAGTGATGCTTTCTAAGGCCCACTTGACTTCCCATTCCAGGATGTCTGGCTCTAGGTGACTGATAACACCATCGTGATTATCTGGGTCGTGAAGATCTTTTTTGTACAGTTCTTCTGTGTATTCTTGCCACCTCTTCTTAATATCATCTGCTTGTTAGGTCCATACCATTTCTGTCCTTTATTGAGCCCATCTTTGCATGAAATATTCCCTTGGTATCTCTAATTTTCTTGAAGAGATCTCTAGTCTTTCCCATTCTGTTCTTTTCCTCTATGTCTTTGCATTGATTGCTGAGGAAGGCTTTATCTCCTCTCCTTGCTAGTCTTTGGAACTCTGCATTCAGATGCTTTTATCTTTCCCTTTCTCCTTTGCTTTTCACTTCTCTTCTTTTCACAGCTATTTGTAAGGCCTCCCCAGGCAGCCATTTTGCTTTTTTGCATTTCTTTTCCATGGGGATGGTCTTGATCCCTGTCTCCTGTACAATGTCATGAACCTCATTCCATAGTTCATCAGGCACTCTATCTATCAGATCTAGGCCCTTAAATCTATTTCTCACTTCCACTCACCATCATAAGGGATTTGATTTAGGTCATACCTGAATGGTCTAGTGGTTTTCCCTACTTTCTTCAATTTAAGTCTGAAGTTGGTAATAAGGAGTTCATGATCTGAGCCACAGTCAGCTCCCGGTCTTCTTTTTGCTGACTGTATAGAGCTTCTCCATCTTTGGCTGCAAAGAATATAATCAATCTGATTCTGGTGTTGACCATCTGGTGATGTCCATGTGTAGAGTCTTCTCTTGTGTTGTTGGAAGAGGGTGTTTGCTATGACCAGTGCGTTCTCTTGGCAAAACTCTATTAGCCTTTGCCCTGCTTCATTCTGTACTCCAAGGCCAAATTTGTCTGTTACTCCAGGTGTTTCTTGACTTCCTACTTTTGCATTCCAGTCCCCTATAATGAAAAGGACATCTTTTTGGGGTGTTAGTTCCAAAAGGTCTTGTAGGTCTTCATAGAACCGTTCAACTTCAGCTTCTTTAGCGTTACTGGTTGGGGCATAGGCTTGGAACACCATGATATTGAATGGTTTGCCTTGGAAACGAACAGAGATCATTCTGTCATTTTTGAGATTGCATCCAAGTACTGCATTTCGAACTCTTTTGTTGACCATGATGGCTACTCCATTTCTTCTAAGGGATTCCTGCCCACAGTAGTAGATATAATGGTCATTTGAGTTAAATTCACCCATTCCAGTCCATCTTAGTTCGTTGATTCCTAGAATGTCGACATTCACTCTTGCCATCTCCTGTTTGACCACTTCCAATTTGCCTTGATTCATGGACCTAACATTCCAGGTTCCTATATGCAATATTGCTCTTTACAGCATTGGACCTTGCTTCTCTCACCAGTCACATCCAACAACTAGGTATTGTTTTTGCTTTGGCTCCATCCCTTTATTCTTTCTGGAGTTATTTCTCCACTGATCTGCAGTAGCATATTGGGCACCTACCAACCTGGGGAGTTCTTCTTTCAGTATCCCATCATCTTGCCTTTTCATACTGTTCATGGGGTTCTCAAGGCAAGAATACTGAAGTGGTTTGCCATTCCCTTCGCCAGTGGACCACATTCTGGCAGACCTCTCCACCATGACCCGTCCGTCTTGGGTGGCCCCACATGGCATGGCTTAGTTTCATTGTGTTAGACAAGGCTGTGGTCCGTGTGATCAGATTGGCTAGTTTTCTGTGATTATGGTTTCAGTGTGTCTGCCCTCTGATGCCCTCTAGCACCACCTACCATCTCACTTGGGTTTCTCTTACCTTGGATGTGGGGTATCTCCTCACAGCCAGCCCTCCTGACCTTGAATGTGGAGTAGCTCCTCTTGGTCCTCCTGCGCCCGCGCAACAGCCGCTCCTTGGACGTGGGTTTGCTCCTTTCAGCCGCCACCCCTGACCTTGGACGTGGGGTCCGATAACAGATCAACCTGTGTTAGATTTTTATAATGTAAATGTAGATTTGCCATTATTAGGAGCAGAAATCTTATTATACAAGTAACTGAGTCTGTCTCCAGCATCTGGGTACCATTTACTGAGTCCTCTTTGGGGGAGACATAATTCAAATACATTATAACTTTTTTTTTTAAAAAATATTTTTATAAACCTATAAAAAATAGCCCCTAGAGAAGGAAATGGCAACCCACTCCAGTATTGTTGCGTGGAAAATCCCATGGACAGAGGAGCCTGGTGGGCTACAGGTCATGGGGTTGCAGACTCAGACATGACTAAGTGACTGAAAACACATAAAAATAGCTGATCATGTCATCAGTGAACTTGGTCAAAATGTATCTGACCTATACTGAAAAAACTAAATGTGCCTCTGATCGGTAGAAGCCTTATTTAAATGTTGAATGAAGTGAAATCAGTCTGGCAAAAGGTCAACAGGGGCTGAGTTGTAAGCAGGGATATGGGGCAGACCAGCAAGGAAAGGTTTGTGAAAGAAAACTTCCTCAGGGAACTCTGTAAATGGCAGCACTTCTTAGATTGAGTCATTGTATGCTAAAGAGTTTGGAGATTCACTCAGTTGGCCCCTGATTGGGGAGGGGCAGGACGTTGTTCAACAGCCCCAAGATCTGCATCTGTGGTCCTCCTAGAGAACTTGTTTGCTTACTTACCCAGAATCTTTCACTGTTGGTATTTGAAGAGGAAGCCACGTGCTCTGGCAAACTTGGATTGATTCCTGAGTTGGAGGATAAAACATAATAATCATAAAATATACAAATTAATGAATGCCTACTGTATTCTTGGACTGCAAGGAGATCAATCCAGTCAATCCTAAAGGAAATCAATCCTGAGAATTCATTGGAAGGACTGATGCTGAAGCTCCAACACTTTGGCCACCTGATGTGAAGAGCCAACTCATTAGAAAAGACCCTGAAGCTGGGAAAGATTGAAGGCAGGAGGAGAAGGGGACAACAGAGGATGAGATGGTGGGATGACATCACTGACTCGATGGACATGAGTTTGAGCAAGTTCTGGGAGATGGTGAAGGACAGGGAAGCCTGGCATGCTGCAGTCCATGGGGTCACAAAGAGTCAGACACAACTGAGCAATAACAACAGCAACAATAACTATATTCTAGGTACTTTACATACACACTGTTGCTTAAAACAACCCTTTAAGGTAAGTAGACTTTTCATATTACCAATGGGAAAACTGAGGTTCAGAATAGTTGAGTATCTTGCTTACACAGTAAATGGCAGAGTGGAAATTTGAACTCGCGTCACACCTGCTCAGAAGCACGTGCTTTTTCCATCATTCACATCAACCTCTCTGGGTTGGAATTTGGAAGCAGTAGTTTTCTATTCCTATTCCTGCAATGGAAGAATTTAGAGATGGGTGTTCCATGATGCCCTCAGGGTGGTCTTAGGTCTAAAGTATGGATTCTCAACATTCAGAGTCACAAGACCCCCTTGTCTGGTGAGAGGATATAGGACAGGATCCCCCTCTTACCAGGCGACAGAGTCAGGCATGGCTCTCAGAGGGCTTCTGGTAGCTGTCCATACAGCCCTGCAGGCGTGGTTCTCTTCCACCCCCAGTAGAGGGCTCAGTTCAAGGACATGAGACTCACATCACGGGGCGGGGAGCTGCCCTACTTTAGAAGCCCCACTTACTAGAGGAGTAAAATCGCTTGTGACAACTTTATAGGCATATCTTCCAGGTGACTAGAGTCAGCACACTCAGGGAAGCCCAAGGGAGACCAAGTATTTACAGTTCTCACAGATTCCCAGTCAGGAATCATTTTTACCACAAGCAGTACTGCCTGGTAACACAGTCAACACACCTTATTGATCAGGTTACCAAAGAAACAGAGTTAGAAAGTTAATAAGAGTTCAAACACTCTCGCAGAAGTTTTTTGTTAACCTAATAAAAAGAATTTTGTTAACCCTTTATGCACTGGTTCTAATCTAGTTCTCTGCCAAGAACTAGGTATATGTTTTGAGCAATCACTTTCTGGGTCTCTGGGCCATCGTCTATAAAATAAGGGCATTTTACTACAACTTCCATTCTTCCATTCTGAATCATATTGTGGTAGAGTGAAAGGAGTCCTATATTAAAATTAGAAAATCTAGGTTCTAATTCCTTTAACTAGCTCTCCTACGTATTAGCTATCTAACCTGGAAATAATATTGCCTGCTCACAATGTTAGGATAAGGATAAAAGATTAGAATACACACGATAAGGCTTTGAAAACTACATCATATTATAAAGTATAAATGAAGAAGACTAACATTTACTGTATACCACTTACGTTACAGACATGTAAACTATTTTCAAAAGGATATCTATTAGCTTTAATCTTTACTATAATAAAGTTAACTATTTTTCCTGGGATCCTCACCCTGAATGTTGCAGAGCCCAAATTCACACAAGACTGCCTTGTTCTAAAAGTCCATGTCTTTTCACTGTTATCAGTTTTAGTAATATAATCTGTAATTCTGAAACTATAAAGATTATTTTTGTTAACCTGAATTAGACATATTAATATCAAAAACTGTCTCTTGCTTATATGTGCTTTAAAATCTCTCCCTTATTTAAGGTTAAATATAAGATGCCTTCCCTGGTGGCTCAGATGGTAAAGAATCTGCCTGACATGCAGTAGACCTGGGTTCAATCCCTGGGTTGGCAAGATCCCCTGGAGAAGGGAATGGCAACCCACTCCAGTATTTTTTTTTTATTTATTATTTTTATTTGGCTTCACCAGGTCTTAGTCGGAGAACATGGGATCTACTTCAACCAGGGTCCGAACCCAGGCCCTCTGCATTGGGAGCATGGAGTCTTAGCCACTGGACTACCAGGGAAGTCCCAACTCCAGTATTCTTGCCTAGAGAATTCCATGGACAGAGCAGCCTAGTGGGCTACAGTCCATGGGGTTGCAAAGAGTGGGACATGTCTGAGCAACTAACATTTTTACTTTTTTCACTTTCATGATGTACTCTTCTCTAATTATTTGACTTTGCTACCCTTCAGAAAAGTTTATTGTTATTTCTTAAGACAAGATAAATTTCCAAAGGAAAAACAGAAGCTTATAGCACTGTTTTACATCAAGAGGACTTCCTCTCAGTTTGAGATCATGTATAGTACTTATTTTGATTCTTCTATTTTTACTTGACTTTGGCAATTATTTTTCAAAAGCCTAATTCTCTGATAATGTCTTTACCTAAATTCTCTGATAATTTGTCTTTATCTATGTATTTTCTTGGCTATAATATAAGGAGACCTTTAACGAGAAATTTAATTTCTTCAACTTTTGAAGCGTTGTTGTGCAACATGCAGTTGGGCGTTGTCATGGAGAATCGGGCCCGTTCTGTTGACCAGTGCCAGCTGCAGACATAGCTGCAGAAATAGCAGTTTTCTGTGCATCTCATCGATTCACTGAGCACACTTCTTAGATGTAATGGTTTTGCCGGGATTCGGAAAGCTGAAGTGGTTCAGACCAGCAGCAGACCACCAAACAGTGACCATGATGCAAGTTTGGCCTTGGGAAGTGCTTTGGAGCTTCTTCTCAGTCCAGTCACTGAGGGTCTTTGCCAGTGGTCATATAAAATCCATATTTCATTGCACATCACAAGCTGATCAAGAAATGGTTTGCCATTGTTGCGTAGAAGACGACACTTCAAAATGACAATTTTTTTGACTTGCAGTCAACTCATAAGGCACCCAGTTATAGAACTTTTTCACCTTTTCAATTTGCTTCAAATGCCGAACCACCATAGAATGGTCAACACTGAGTTCTTCGGCAACTTCTCATGTAGTTGTAAGAGGATCAGCTTCGATGATGGCGCTCAGTTGGTTGCTGTCAACTTCTGACGGCCAGCTCATCTTCAAGGCTTTCCTCTCCTTTACAAAACTTCTTGAACCACAACTGCACTGTATGTTCATTAGTAGTTCCTGGGCCAGATGTGTCGTTGATGTTGCAAGTTGTCTCCACTGCTTTATGACCCATCTTGAACTCAAATAAGAAAATCACTCAAATATGCTTTTTGTCTAACATCATTTCCATAATCTAAACATAAAAAATGGCAAGTAAAAAAAAATGTCATCAGCAAAAAAAACATAAAGTAAGAAATGTGTATTAAAATGATATATATGCTATGCTATGCTATGCTAAGTCACTTCAGTCGTGTCCAACTCTGTGCGACCCCATAGATGGCAGCCCACCAGGCTCTCCCGTCCCTGGGATTCTCCAAGCAAGAACACTGGAGTGGGTTGTCATTTCCTTCTCCAATGCATGAAAGTGAAAAGAGAAAGTGAAGTCGCTCAGCTGTGTCCGACTCCTAGCGACCCCATGGACTGCAGCCCACCAGGCTCCTCCATCCATGGGATTTTCCAGGCAAGTGTACTGGAGTGGGGTGCCACTGCCTTCTCCGAAATGATATATAACATAACCACATTTATTTAAGAATGTATTCCAATATCAAAGGCAAATTTCAACAATGCAAAAGACACAATTACTTTTGCACCAACCTAAGAGTTAATTGGAGAAGGAAATGGCAACCCACTCCAGTATTCTTGCCTAGAGAATCCTGTGGACAGAGGAGCCTGGTGGGCTGCTGTCCATAGCGTCGCACAGAGTCGGACACAACTGAAGCGACTTAGCATGCATGCATGCATTGGAGAAGGAAATGGCAACCCATTTCAGTATCCTTGCCTGGAGAATCCCAGGGACAGAGGAGCTTGGTGGGCTGCCGTCTATGGGGTTGCACAGAGTTGGGCATGACTGAAGCGACTTCGCAGCAGCAGCAGCAGCAGCAAGAGGTAATTATGCTAACTGTAGACGCTTGGTATGTTGAAGTAAAGGTTTATTTTTCTGAAGATTTCTTTTCTGGCAGAGGAAAAGTTATAATCAGTCTTTCTGCCTTGTAGACTTGTAATTTGACCTTACTTGAACCCTTCTTGCATTCCTTGATCACTAATACTGATGAGTCTGGCTAGTTAATATTTTATTCTAGATTTTCACGGCTATAAATGTAAGTGAAATTAACCTCTTATTTTCTTTTCTGGTACTGTCTGTATCTGGTTTTGACATAAAGCAGTTCAGTCATAAAATGAGTTTGACAGCTTTTCCTTTATTATGGTGTGTTCATTTAAGGTATGAATTATCTATTCCATTAAGAATGTATAAAGTGAAAGTTGCTCAGTTGTGTCTGACTCTTTGCAACTCCATGGACTGTAGCCTGCCAGGTTCCTCTGTCCATGGAATTCTCCAGGCCAGAATACTGGAGTGGTTAGCCATTCCCTTCTCCAGGAGATCTTCCCAACCCAGGGATTGGACCCAGGTCTCTGGCATTGTAGGTGGATTCTTTATCATCTGAGCCACCAGGGAAGCTGAGACTCTATAAGCTCACTAATAAAATATCAATGGTAGGTCTCACTAAGCATCACTCTTTTTTCTGCTTTATATAACTTCCTGGATGGATTGACTGATTTTTAATTTTACTAAGTATACTATTTTTTTAATTCCCATTTTCTACCATAGTGCCTTCTAGCAACGTTTCTTCTCTTGATCCCACAGCTTACTGCTTTCTTCTTGAGCTATCAATTTGATCATTTATTCTCATATATTTCATTTCTTTCTTTGGAATTGGAATGAAAATTGACTTTTTCTAGTCCTATGGCCACTGCTGAGTTTTCCAAATTTGCTGGCATATTGACTGCAGCACTTTCATAGCATCATCTTTCAGGACTTGAAATAGCTCAACTGGAATTCCATCACCTCGACTAGCTTTGTCTGTAGTGATATTTTCCAAGGCCCACTTGACTTCACATTCCAGGATGTCTGGCTCTAGGTGAGTGATCACACCATCATGATTATCTGGGTAGTGAAGATCTTTTTTATACAGTTCTTCTGTGTTCTTGCCACCTCTTCTTAATATCTTCTGCTTCTGTTAGGTCCATACCATTTCTGTCCTTTATTGAGCCCATCTTTGTATGAACTGTTCCCTTGGTATCTCTAATTTTCTTGAATAGATCTCTAGTCTTTCCCATTCTGTTGTTTTCCTCTATGTCTTTGCGTTGATCACTGAGGAAGGATTTCTTATCTGTCCTTGCTATTCTTTGGAACTCTGCATTCAAATGGGAATATTTTTCCTTTTCTCCTTTGCTTTTCACTTCTCTTCTTTTCACAGCTATTTGTAAGGCCTCCTCAGAAAGCCATTTTGCTTTTTTGCATTTCTTTACCATTGGGATGGTCTTGATCCCTGTCTCCTGTACAATGTCACGAACCTCCGTCCATAGTTCATCAGGTACTCTGTCTATTAGATCTAGTCCCTTAAATCTATTTCTCACTTCCACTCACAATCATAAGGGATTTGATTTAGGTCATACCTGAATGGTCTAGTGGTTTTCCCTACTTTCTTCAATTTAAGTCTGAAGTTGGTAATAAGGAGTTCATGATCTGAGCCACAGTCAGCTCCCGGTCTTCTTTTTGCTGACTGTATAGAGCTTCTCCATCTTTGGCTGCAAAGAATATAATCAATCTGATTTTGGTGTTGACCATTTGGTGATGTCCATGTGTAGAGTCTTCTCTTGTGTTGTTGGAAGAGGGTGTTTGCTATGACCAGTGCGTTCTCTTGGCAAAACTCTATTAGCCTTTGCCCTGCTTCATTCTGTACTCCAAGGCCAAATTTGTCTGTTACTCCAGGTGTTTCTTCCCTTCCTACTTTTGCATTCCAGTCCCCTATAATGAAAAGGACATCTTTTTGGGGTGTTAGTTCTAAAAGGTCTTATAGGTCTTCATAGACTGTTCAACTTCAGCTTATTCAGCATTACTGGTTGGGGCATAGGCTTGGATCACCGTGATATTGAATGGTTTGCCTTGGAAACGAACAGAGATCATTCTGTCGTTTTTGAGATTGCATCCAAGTACTGCATTTCGGACTCTTTTGTTGACCATGATGGCTACTCCATTTCTTCTAAGGGATTTCTGCACACAGCAGTAGATATAATGGTCAGTGATGGTAGAGGCATTTTATTCCTTGATTGATTTTATATTAGAACAGATATGTTTAGTTGTGATTTGTTTGTGGTCTCTAAATTTTTTTGGTTTTTTATATATTTTAATTATATAAATTATATAATTATAATTATAATATAATTATAAAATTATAAATATAATTTAATAATTTATATAATAAAATATATTATATTTTAATTATATATTTTAGTTATTTTATATTTATCTTTTATATTTATTTATTTTTATAAATTTATTTTTATTCCATACTAAAAATACTTCTGTTTTTTTCTAATACAGTAAGATACCTTTCTGGTATTAGTGCTCTTTTTTTTTTTCATTTTGGAGTTTAGAAATAGCATATATATTATGAAGTAACAAAACTTTTAGATTCTGATTAATTTTGTAAAATAATTGTTTTTTTCCTATATAATTAAATATGACTAATTATTAATATGTATATTCCCAATAAACAATGTATATATACACTATTGTATATATATGCATTTTATATTTTACATTTTTATTTACATGATGTAGACAAAATGCTGATGAGTATATTTTCATGATGCTTGTTATGAACGCTGATATTTATTCTATTTTGCTTCATTTTCTAAAGTTCTGCTTGCAACTCTCTAAGTTGAATTTACCACTCAATAATGATCTGCAAATCATTATCTAAAATCAATTGTCCTTGCTGTAATCCCTAATCAGTTATAGATTTTCAAACATCTCCTGGTCTGTCATGTCTCTGTTAATTTTGCCAAATGGGTACATTGCTTATCATAAATTTAAGTTTGATGCACTCACATTTCTTCATTACATGAGTCTTGGTTAGGAAATTTCTTTCCACTTCTAGTTCACATAGATATTCTCTTACATTTTCTTCAATTAGATTTATAAATTTACTTTTTGAATTTAGGACTTCAGTCTGAGACCCATCTTTTTATTTGAATAAGGTAAGGATTCAACTTTATTTTTCTCCATGAAAATCAAAGTGTTAGTTGCTCAGTCATGTTCAACTCTGTGACCCCATGGACTGTAGCCCAACAGGTTCCTCTGTCCATGGAATATTCCAGGCAATTTGGCCAGTAGCATCAATTAAAAAAAATTTTTTTTACTAACGCATATGTATGGAATTTAGAAAGATGGTAACAATAACCTTGTGTACGAGACAGCAAAAGAGACACTGATGTATAGAACAGTCTTATGGACTCTGTGGGAGAGGGAGAGGGTGGGAAGATTTGGGAGAATGACATTGAAACATGTAAAATATCATGTATGAAACAAGTTGCCAGTCCAGGTTCGATGCACGATACTGGATGCTTGGGGCTAGTGCACTGGGACGACCCAGAGGGATGGTATGGGGAGGGAGGAGGAAGGAGGGTTCAGGATGGGGAACACATGTATACCTGTGGCAGATTCATTTTGATATTTGGCAAAACTAATACAGTTATGTAAAGTTTAAAAATAAAATAAAATTAAAAAAAAAAAATTTTTTTTTGCCATTCCTTGGTGGTACCTTATTTATCCTACATGGAATTCCCTTATAACATAGATTGATTTCTGTTTCTTGGTCCGTTTGATTTTGCACTAGTACTCTACTGTCTGGTCACTTTTAAATCACACTAAAGTGATCAGACAATCACTGATCTAGTGAGTACTAGTGAGTCCCTTGGACTGCAAGGAGATCAAAGCAGTCAGTCCTAAAGGAAATCAACCCTGAATTTTCATTGGAAAGACTGATGTTGAAGCTGAAGCTCCAGTACTTTGGCTACCTGATGCAAAGAACTGACTCACTGGAAAAGATCCTGGTACTGGGAAAGATTGAAGGCAGAAGAAGGGGATAACAGAGGGTAAGATGTTTGAATGACATCACTGACTCAATGGATATGAGCTCTGGAAGATGATGAAGGATAGGGAAGCCTGCAGTTTTGGGGGTTGCAAAGAGTGGGACAAGACTGAGTGACTGAACAACAAATATCAAAGGTAAGTCAGTCAAGTAAGGAGATAGGTTGTCTTCAGGCAATAGCGACAACAGCTAAGATCCAATGATCAGAATGTCTCCGCAGGGTGATTCTGCCCTAGACTTTCATAGGGAGGAGTAAACAAGTTGCAGAGGGGGTGATTTATAGTTAAGATCCAATGATCAGAATCTCTCCGCAGGGTGATTCTGCCTTAGACTTTCATAGGGAGGAGTAAACAAGTTGCAGAGGGGGTGATTTATAGTTGTGTGTGTTTTGTTTTTTTTTTTCCAGCAAGAAGTCACATCAATTATGTGAACAGGAAATGTCTTTTTCTGTGGTTAGCTAGTTTCCAGGGACAAACAACTGTAATCTTAGCAAATCAGTCATGAGACAGAGAAGGAGTGTTGGAGGGTCAGTATCTGGCCTCATGTGCAGGTTCAGACAAAGAGGGAAAGGTCTGTATTTGGCCTTAATTAGTGCCTCCTCTTGTTGAATACAAACATCATCAGTCTTAGAACAATCTCATTAATTCCTGCGGGTTTTGGTCAAGGCTCAGTGAAATTGGCCATGGAGTCAGCAGTTTCTTGTTGGCTCCCCATTTGGAGCATGGGCTTAATCATCATCTGTTGAGCTCTGATGGTGGTCTAAAGCTGAGAAAGGATTCTGGGGAAAAGGTGCTTAATTAGAAGAATACTTACGAAAGAAAGCAGAAAATTGTTTATCAGAGGCTGTAAAAAGGAGTAAAACGAAGACCCGAGGCCAGTGAGAACCAGTCTAGTGGATTCCAGGAAATTGATGTGGAGATCCTTCAAGGATGCGGTCAGGATTGTGACTCCATTGTGGAGGCAATGCAGTGAATTTCTTGATTAGCATCTCACATGTTCTTGCCTATGATGTAGAGGTCAGAGAAGTTGGCGGGTGGGGCAAATGTGAAAAAAAGTGCACAACTGTAGATAAATGAGCAATAGAGAAGGAGGGCAGAAATGGAAAGGAATAGGAAAGACATGACTCAGGAAGCTCTGAAACTAAAGAAAAATCAAAAAATTAAAAAATGATGAAGATACAAAGGAGGAACATGAAGGGCACTGGAGACAGGAATCCTAGGCAACTGTGCTCCAAGATTGTGGGTGGAAGTTGACCCTATTGTGGCGCCATCTGCTTTTTCCAAAATTCATGAGAAAGCAGTTTGTCTAATGTCATCATCTGCTTCTGGGAGCTCTCAAGGAACCTCAGTTTAAGGTCTGCTGCTCGGGTGACTTTTCCCAACTTCAAAATAAGACTTTTGTTTTTTAAATATTGAGACATGAAAAGATGTATTCCTTATAGTTCTGCTGCAGTACAAGTGGTTAGAAAGACAGTATAAGTTTCCTTGGCTTCCCAGGTGGCTCAGCAGTAAAGAATGTGTTCACCAATGCGGGAGATAAGGGTTCGATCCCTGGGTCAGGAAGATCCTATGGAGAAGGAAATGGCAACCCACTCCAGTAGTCTGGCCTGGAGAATCCCATGGGGCAGAGGAGCCTGAAGGGCTACAGCCCATATTGTCGCAAAGAGTCAGACACGACTGAAACAACTTAGCACAGCAAAGCACAAGAGACTCAGGTTTGATCCTTGGGTTGGGAAATTCCCCTGGAGTAGGAAATAGCAACCCACTCCAGTATTCTTGCCTGGAAAATTCCAAGGACAGAGAAGCCTGGTGGGCTACAGTCCATGGGGCTGCAAAGAATCAAACGACTTGGTGACTAAACAACAACAAATAAGGTTCCTTCCATTTGGCTTCAAGATTGGTCTTTTGATGGACTTTTTTTTCCAGAAGACCAGGTCTTCAACATGAAGATCGTGTAAGGGCTGAGGTAGGATATCTCAGGGGAAAGTATTGAATGCATTTGAACTATCAATAATAAGTATGAGTGTTATTGGATAAGACCTTGACAATATTTAAGAAAACCAAATTGGATCAGATTTGAACCTCCTACGGTCTAAGTAAAGGGATCTTCATGGGCTTGCCAGTGATTATTTCTCAAAGGGAGAATCATTGTTGAGGGGAAAGTGAAGATTATAGCATCCTCAGGGCTAACAACAAGACTTAGGAGTCGAGTCAGGTTGAGTTCCTTAGCATTTGACTAACTTGTACTTCTGGCCCATTCTATTTTTTGAGGATTAAGGATGGTAAGGACAGTGTCGTTTTTGTGGAGGTGGAAGTACCTAGCAATGTGATTTCCTCTATCACTAGAGAGGAACAGAGGGATTCTCCAAGTGTGAAAAATTCTAGCGGCTAACACTATGTTAAACAAAGTGTCTTTAAACAGAAACATACAAAAAACAAGGTCATGTATTGGTCAGTTGTGGCCAGAAGCTCACAGGAAACTGTCCCTGTACTTCCCCTAGAAGTAATGGTTCAATATTCACTAACACAGAGTCTGTGGCAACTTTATAGAACTTAACTACCACATGTAACAAGAATCGCTGTATTTAGTACATACTTTTAAAAAGATGAGGTGAGGGAGAAATTATCTTATTTTCCATGCTGAAATACTAGAGCATTATTAACAGCTACATTTATCTATTCACAGTCATTTTATTAAATCTTCTAATTCTGATAGTTTGCTAATTTATTTAGATTTAATACTCACAATGATGTCGCATTTTGGCCTTATCGTTTCCAACAGCTACTTCTTGTGTGTGTGTGTTTTTCCATCAATACTTTCTAAAAATAGGAATAAATGGTAAAAATGAGTCTCCTTGTAATACATCTGAACTGAAAAAGAGTAACTGTGGAGCACAGGTCACAAACTCTTAATGCCTATGGGCCAGGCATGTTTCTTAACCTGGTCAAGTGTTCTGGCAGCGCCCCCTTGTGGAAGCTACACTACAGCACCGTGATTTTCCAAGTTTGCAACTACTGTCATTCAAAATTTTTGAATACAATGTGTGAGACAGATATAGGAATAGGGCTACTAGTTTATGGTCTCTGCTCTAGGATTTTGAGCATAACTTTGACTTTTTTAAAACATAGTTTTTCATTATCTTACCAGGTTAATGTAAATAGTTCTTGGTTCCACAGCAGTTGCCAATGTGTTGTTTGTAACATTTATTCAGGTGTTAGTAGGAAATCTGAATGTGCTTAAATGGAAATAAAAAATTATTGAGCTAATACTTACATCTACACGTTGGAAATAATAGCTTCTAGTAAGTGCCATCAGGCAACACGCCTCCTTGGTTCACCATTCAATATTTTAGAGTAATTATTATTAATCACTTTAGAAAGAAAAAATAGCTCTGGTAATGTTTTTTATTAATTTGGTTAAAGTCTTAGTTTTAATAAAATTTTCTAATGTCTTTAGCAAAAGAAAAATCAGATATATTGAGAGATAAATCAACTCATCAAAGAGTTAAGGAACTTCATCAACTCATCAAAGAGTTAAGGAACTTCAAAAGGGATATAAATCACATAACCTAGGAAATGTTTTTCTTTTCAAGTCTGTTGAATCTTTGGTACTTAACTTTTTTTGCAGCTACACTAAAAACACACATACACAAACTCTCAAAAACTGTTCTGCTGACTCATCTACAACGTAGCCATCTGTCTCCTAGGCAGCAAGGCATTTACTGATGTCCTAAGAATAGTCAGAAACTTAATGGGCTTACAGCAGCCAGGAATTAATAAGGAAGCAAGAAAAGAGAAACCTGTAGCCAACTGGAGCCTGCAGGTCCTCTTCAAAGCTAATTTCTGCTGTGTATCACCAACACTTTGTTGTCCTGTGGGAATGTAAGCAATGTGGTTACATTTCCCAGTCCCTCAAGGGAATCACAAATCAACACTTTTACGTAAAACTTCCCAACTTTTAAACTATACAGCCAAAGGTAATAGGTCAATCACCTGGATTTGATCCTCAGATTAGCAGTTTGCAACCTCAAATCAGAAGACAAAAAGTTCCTCCTGCTAAGGGACCTAAGGGGCTTCCCTGATAACTCCGTTGGTAAAGAATCGGCCAGCAATGAAGGAGACCCTGGTTCGATTCCTGGGTCAGGAAGATCCGCTGGAGAAGGTAAAGGCTACTCACTCCAGTATTCTGGCCTGGAGAATTCCATGGACTGAAGTCCATGTGGTTGCAAAGAGTTGGACTGGACTGAGCGACTTTCAGTTTCATGGGACCTAAGAGGCTAAGTAAGTATGCAGAAATCAAAAGCATGTTGATTACTAGAAAGTTAACTGATACTAGCAGTCCAACATGATGAAATCTCTGTTCATTTGTCTTTTAAAATGTCTTTTGAAAATGCAGCTCTCAGCCAAGCATTCACACATGCAGTTTATCAAACGAGCCAACATTTATTTAGTGCTTGTTATATTATTTCGTGTTTTAAAAAAACTCAAGAAGTGAAGGCCATTGTGAAGTTTCAGATGACACCACACTTAGCACAGAAAGCGAAGAAGGACTAAAGAGCCTCTTCATGAAAGTGAAAGAGGAAAGTGAAAAAGTTGGCTTAAAACTCAACATTCAGAAAACTAAGATCATGGCATCTGGTCCCATCACTTCATGGGAAATAGATGGGAAAACAATGGAAACAGTGACAGACTTTATTTTCTTGGGCTCCAAAATCACTGCAGATGCTGACTGCAGCCATGAAATTAAAAGACACTTGCTTCTTGGAAGAAAAGTTATGACCAACCTAGACAGCATATTAAAAAGCAGAGACATGACTTTCCCAACAAAGGTCCATCCAGTCAAAGCTAAGGTTTTTCCAATAGTCATGTGTGGATGTGAGCATTCAACCATAAAGAAGGCTGAGCGCCAAAGAATTGATGCCTTTGAACTGTGGTGTTTGAAAAGACTCTTGTGAGTCCCTTGGACAGCAACAAGATACAACCAGTCCGTCCTAAATGAAATCAGTCCTGAATATTCATTGGAAGGACTTTTTGGCCACCTGATGCAAAGAACTGACTCATTTGAAAAGACCCTGATGCTGGGAAAGACTGAAGGCGGGAGGAGAAGGGTACGACAGAGGATGAGATGGTTGCATGGCATCACCGACTCGATGGACATGAGTTTGAGTATGCTCCGGGAACTGGTGATGGACAGGGAAGCCTGGCGTGCTGCAGTCCATGAGGTCACAGAGTCGGACACGACTGAGCAACTGAACTGAACTGACTCCCTAATTCCAGTAGAGGGCATTGAACCTCCCAGGTCAGGATAGCGAGAAGTGATTACTCCCCCTTGTGGCTCAAAAGAGAAATGCAACAGAGAACAGTAGAAGGAAACATTTTGTGCCAAAGTATCGGACATGACACTTTTGTCATGTCGGACTTGACTGAGTTAGTAAGCACCGGCACACACACACACACACACACACACACACACTCAAGGATTGAAGTCTTTTTGAAGTGACTGGAAAATTGGAATTTCAGTAGGTATCCATCTTAACTGCATACATAAAGAGTTCTGAGGATGGAGCTTGCAATCTATCATGCAGGGGGGTCCTCAATGTATTCTGAGTGTACATCCAGTTCTTCCTTGAGGATCATTGCTAACATTTCAGAGTTAATAGGCCCAATATCCGTGCAGCTTTAGTTATTTTTGTATGGAAGACATAGTGCACATGTAATCACTCTTTTTTAGGTGACTGGATGTGAGAGGAAGATGTGACTGTCACGATTTAACTAAGAGAAACTGAGGGAAGGTGGAAGAATGAAAGAAGGTATAAAGAATGACCTGGACCCTCCAATTTGACCTAGAGTAGCCCTGATCACATCATACAAATGATCTCATGAATCTTTTAGCCACGTTTCATTAGCTATCAATCGCTATTAAAAAGACAGAAGATCAAGTAAAGAATATCCAAGTATTGTTCCATGCTTATAATCCTATGATTTTTTCCTCCAATTTTATAGAATATGTGCGAGGTTTTTAGCTTTTCATATAGCATGAGTAAAATCTACATGTTAAACACTTGGTAGATAGCAAAACTGTCATACTGGATCCTTCTGTTAACATGTAAATCTGTTGCTAAACTATATGGTTGGATAATACAAACGTTTAACTTTTAAAATAAAAAGATTTGACATTTGTACATCATGTTTACAAGCAGCAACAAACTATGGCTTTTTAAAAAATTAACAGAATATACTTAGCACTATGTAATATAATATGCTGTTAATAATATGACTCCTATAGAATTACTGGGGAGAAGGCAATGGCACCCCACTCCAGTACTCTTGCCCGGAAAATCCCATGGATGGAGGAGCCTGGTGGGCTGCAGTCCATGGGGTCACTAAGAGTCAGACACGACTGACTTCACTTTCACTTTACACTTTCATGCATTGGAGAAGGAAATGGCAACCCACTCCAGTGTTCTTGCCTGGAGAATCCCATGGACAGAGAAGCCTGGTAGGCTGCAGTCCATGGAGTCGCACAGAGTCGGACACGACTGAAGCGACTTGGCATGGCGTGGCATAGAATTATTGTATTCATTGTATTTGGGGGTGGGTAGGACTGCTTTGCAAAAGTGATTAAGGATTTTAGGATGGAGAGATTATCCTAGATTATGTGACTGAGACCTAAATGCCATTCCAAGTGTCCTTATAAAAGAAAGGCAGAGGGAGATGTGATAGAGACACAGAAGAGAAGACCCAGAAGAAAAGGAAGGCAAGTGACCATGAGGGAGACAGAGGCGAGGTGGCCATGAGGCAGGGACACCTGCGGCCACTAGAAGCTAGCGAAGTGAGGGACAGATTCTCTCCCTTAGAGCCTCTGGAGGGGGCACCGTCTTGTTGACATGTGGGTTCCACACTTCTGGCCTCCAGGGTAAGAGGTGGCTTTCGGTTGTTCTAAGCCACACAATTTATGGTAATTTGTTAGGGAGCTCTAGAAAACTAATATAGTACCTTAGTTACTCTACTTTCTGGTGTTTTTATAGAACTTCAACTGCTTTTAAATCTCTTAGTCTTTCATTGATGCTTATATATATTTTTTCTATAGTAGAAACTCAAACAAGCACCCAAGAGGACTATCATATTTTGGAATCACAGAAGTTTTCGTCTGTAATGAGAAATGACAACGCTTCCCGATCTTGGGAAAAGAGGTTTCCGTTTTTGTTTTCTTTCGGCTGCACTAAGCTTTCATTGTTGTGTGTGGGTTTTCTCTTGTTGCGGCAAGCGGGGGCTACTCTATTGTGGAGCATGGACTCTAGACCATTCAGGGATTGAACCCACAGCCCCTGCACTGGCAGGCAGATTCTTAACCACTGGACCACCAGGGAAGCCTGACAAACGAGGTTTTAATTGTGGGTTTTTTCTTCAGATCACATTGTTTAACTATGTAGAACTTTGTAGCTATTAAGAACTTTCTATACCTGATAAAAGGAGATACCATATATCATCCTGTCATTGGAGGCTAATTTACATGCTGAAAAATGACAAAAAAGTAGTGGGTAACACATTTAAAAAAAATCTTAATAGCATTAAAAATTATAATACAGTAAGAAATTGTAAGCCCCAAAAGGAAACAAAAAACAATTTTCCAGAAGAGAAGGACAGAACCAAAGCCTAGGACTGTAGCTGCTGCTGCTGCTGCTGCTACTAAGTCGCTTCAGTCGTGTCTGACTCTGTGCAACCCCATAGACAGCAGCCCACAACACTCCCCCGTCCCTTGGATTCTCCAGGCAAGAACACTGGAATGGGTTGCCATTTTGTTCTCCAATGCATGAAAGTGAAAAGTGAAAGTGAAGTTGCTCAGTCATGTCCGACTCTTCACAACCCCATAGACTGCAGCCTACCGGGCTCCTCCGTCCATGGGATTTTCCAGGCAAGAGTACTGGAGTGGGGTGCCATTGCCTTCTCCAGGGACTCTAATAGGACAGGGATTTAACTTAGATGCAGAGTACATCATGAGAAACGCTGGGCTGGAAGAAGCACAAGCTGGAATCAAGATTGCTGGGAGAAATATCAATAACCTCAGATAAGCAGATGACACCACCCTTATGGCAGAAAGTGAAGAGGAACTAAAAAGCCTCTTGAAGAAAGTGAAAGAGGAGAGTGAAAAAGTTGGCTTAAAGCTCAACATTCAGAAAACGAAGATCATGGCATCTGGTCCCATCACTTCATGGGAAATAGATGGGGAAACAGTGGAAACAGTGTCAGACTTTATTTTTTTGGGCTCCAAAATCACTGCAGATAGTGACTGCAGCCATGAAATTAAAGGATGCTTACTCCTTGGAAGGAAAGTTATGACCAACCTAGATAGCATATTCAAAAGCAGAGACATTACTTTGCCAACAAAGGTCCGTCTAGTCAAGGCTATGGTTTTTCCAGTGGTCATGTATGGATGTGAGATTTGGACTGTGAAGAAAACTGAGCGCCGAAGAATTGATGCTTTTGAACTGTGGTGTTGGAGAAGACGCTTGAGAGTCCCTTGGATTGCAAGGAGATCCAACCAGTCCATCCTAAAGGAGATCAGTCCTGGGTGTTCATTGGAAGGACTGATGCTAAACCTGAAAGTCCAATACTTTGGCCACCTCATGTGAGGAGCTGACTCGTTGGAAAAGACCCTGATGCTGGGAGGGATTGGGGGCAGGAGAAGGGGACAATAGAGGAATGAGATGGCTGGATGGCATCACTGACTCGATGGACATGAGTTTGAGTGAACTCCGGGAGTTGGTGATGGACAGGGAGGTCTGGCGTGCTGTGATTCATGGGGTCACAAAGAGTTGGACCCGACTGAGTGACTGAACTGAACTGAACTGAACCCTGGAAGCAGCTGGTAAAGAATCTGCCTGCAATGCAGGAGACCCTGATTCAATTCCTGGGCTGGGAAGATCCCCTGGAGAAGGGCACAGAAATCCACTCCAGTATTCTCGCCTGGAGAATCCCCATAGACAGAGGAGCCTGGGGGGCTACGGTTCATGGTGGGGGGCGGGGGAGGGTGTGTCACAAAGAGTCGGACTCGACTGAACAACTAAACACAAAGCACAAATAGGACAGGATGACCAAGAAGTGGAACAGCCCTCATGGAAATACGGCCAGTTTTCAAATCACCTGGGTTGACAAAGTTTAAACTTGCTTTAAAGTGACTCAGAATTAGCAGTAACCCCAACACCTGGCAGAGACAAATGTAAGTCTTCTCTGAAGTGAGTTCAGTTCAGTTGCTCAGTCATTTCCGACTCTTTGCAACCCCATGGACTGTAGCATGCCAGGCTTCCCTGTCCATCACCAACTCCCAGAGCTTGCTCAAACTTATGTCCATGAGTCGGTGATGCCATCCAACCATCTCATCCTCTGCTGTCCCCTTCTTCTGCTGCCTTCAATCCTTCCCAGCATCAGGGTCTTTTCCAGTGAGTCAGTTCTTCGCATCAAGTGGCCAAAGTATTGGAGCTTCAGCTTTAGCACCAGTCCTTGCAATGAATATTCAGAACTGATTTCCTTTAGGATGGACTGGTTGGATCTCCTTGCAGTCCAAGGGACTCTCAAGACTCTTCTCCAACACCACAGTTCAAAAGCATCAATTCTTTGGCGGTCAGCTTTCTTTGTGGTCCAACTCTCACATCCATACATAACTACTGAAAAACCATAGCTTTGTCTAGATGGACCTTTGTTGGGAAAGTAAAGTCTCTGCTTTTTAATATGCAGTCTAGGTTGGTCATAGCTTTCCTTCCAAGGAGCAAAGCTTGTCTTCCAAGGTGCTTTACTTCAGAAAAAGTAAAGCACCTCAATTCTTGGCCTTAGGCCATTTCTACAAATAGTTTTTCAAATACAATGTTCAAACCGCAGCTGAAGAATAACAGGATCCCTCCCTCAAAAAAAAAAAAAGGACTCTATCAGCAAAAGTAAGCAGAAATAACAAACCAAAAAGGACCCACAAAGTCTTCAGGCATTGGATTTATCAGATACATGTTATGAAACAGCTGTGCAAACTAAGTTTAAGTGAATGAGGAACAAGAGTGACAATACTGCTAGGGAAAAAGGGTTAGATAACTGGATTATAGGTTGTTACAACAAAGAAACCCATTAAGCAAACAAGCAATGTCAAACTAGAAAGAGAAAATGATAGAAAATACAGAAGACATGGTAGACTTAGATGAAGACGAAGCAATACAAAAATCTAAAATACAGTCAGATGGAGTACCCCAAGGGGAGGATAAGAGGGCAGAGGGCAACATTCGAAGAAATGATGGATAATGTCAAGCGCATGATGAGAAACAGCAGTTCTGACTCTAGAAGCTCAACACATTCCAAGCCATACAAGTAAAAAAAGTGAAATAAATAGTGAAACTAAAGAAAACCAAAATATAAAGAATTAAAAAGCAGCCAGGGAAAATAAAATGTATCATCCTCAAAAAGGCAAACATTAGTAGCAATTAGAAATAATCTGATTTCTTCAGAACAACAAAAGGAATAAGACAGTTGAAAATATCTTTAATATATTTAAAAGAAAATAACCACCAACCTAGAATTCTATAGCAACCAAAAATATCTATCAGAGATGAGGAAAAAAATAATTTTCAGACAAAAACTAAGAGAGTTTTGCCAACTGCACAGTCTCACCACAGAAAACTATGAAAAGATATCTTTCAGGCAAAAATAAAATGATCCCAGATGGAAGGTCTGAGCTGGCAGAAAAATTAAAGGGTAAAAAGTTAACAGATTTTTGTTCAGTCGCTCAGTCGTGGCTGACTCTTTGAGACCTCATGGACTGCAGCACACCAGGCTTCCCTGTCCTTCATCATCTCCCAGAGCTTGCTCAAACTCATGTCCATTGAGCAGTGATGACATCCAATCATCTCATCTTCTGTCACCCTCTTCTCCTCCTGCTCTCAATCTTCCCCAGCATCAGGGTCTTTCTAATGAGTCAGCTCTTTGAATCAGGTGGCCAAAGTACTGGAGTTCACTTCAGCATCAGTCCTTCCAATGAATATTCAGGAACTGATTTCCTTTAGGACTAACTGGTTTGATCTCCTTACACTCCAAAGGGACTCTCAAGAGTCTTCTCCAACACCACAGTTAGAAAGCATCCATTCTTCGGCACTCAGCTTCATTATGGTCCAACTCTCATATCCATACATGGTTACTGGAAAAACCATTGTTGTTCAGTCACATCCAACTCCTTGTGATTCCATGGACTACAGCAAGCCAGGCTTCCCTATCCTTCACCATCTCCCAGAGCTTGCTCAAAGTCACATCCAGTGAGTCAGAAAAACCATAGCATTGACTGTGTGGACCTTCGTTGGCAAAATGATGTCTCTACTTTTAAATATACTGTCTAGGTTTGTCGTAGCTTTTCTTCCAAGGAGCAAGCATCTTTTAATTTCACGGCTGCAGTCAGCATCCACAGTCATTTTGGAGCTTAAGAAAATCTGTCACCGCTTCCACTTGTTTTGCTGTGAAGTGATGGGACCAGATGCAATGATCTTACTTTTTTGAATGTTGAGTTTTAAGCCAGGTTTTATGGTTAAAGTGTGGGGTTGCTGGTAAGGGTAGGGTGTGTGCAGGGTCTCCTTTAATCTGGCCTCAGGTGGTCTCTGAGTGAAGAATCCAACATCTTCCTTTGGTTGGGTGTATTAGTTACAGACAACAGAATGATCTCTTCATTTCCAAGGCAAATCATTCAGTATTTCAGTAATCCAAGTCTATGACCCAACCAGTAATGCTGAAGAAGCTGAACGGTTCTATGAAGACCTACAAGACCTTCTAGAATTAATATCCCCAAAATATGTCCTTTTCATTATAGGGGACTGGAATGCAAAAGTAGGAAGTCAAGAAACACCTGGAATAACAGGCAAATTTGGCCTTGGAATACAGAATGAAGCAGGACAAAGGCTAATAGAGTTCTGCCAAGAGAATGCAGTGGTCATAGCAAACACCCTCTTCCAACAATACAAGAGAAGACTCTACACATGGACATCACCAGATGGTCAACACCAAAATCAGATTGATTATATTCTTTGCAGCCAAAGATGGAGAAGCTCTATACAGTCAGCAAAAACAAGACCGGGAGCTGACTGTGGCTCAGATCATGAACCCTTATTGCCAAATTCAGACTTAAAGTGAAGAAAGTAGGGAAAACCACTAGACCATTCAGGTATGGTCAAATCCTTAACGATATACAGTAAAATCAAATCCCTAATGATATACAGTAGAAATGAAAAATAGATTTAAGGGACTAGATCTGATAGAGTGACTGATGAACTATGGACAGAGATTTGTGACACTGTACAGGAGACAAGGAGCAAGATCATCCCCAAGAAAAAGAAATGCAAAAAAGCAAAATGGCTGTCTGAGGAGGCCTTACAAATAGCTGTGAAAAGAAGAGAAGTGAAAAGCAAAGGAGAAAAGGAAAAATATTCCCATTTGAATGCAGAGTTCCAAAGAATAGCAAGGAGAGATAAGAAAGCCTTCCTCAGCAATCAATGCAAAGAAATAGAGGAAAACAATAGAATGGGAAAGACTAGAGATCTCTTCAAGAAAATTAGAGATACCAAGGGAATATTTCATGCAAAGATGGGCTCAAAAAAAGACAGAAATGGTATGGACTTAACAGAAGCAGAAGATATTAAGAAGAGGTGGCAAGAATACACAGAAGAACTGTACAAAAAAGGTCTTCACCACCCAGATGATTATGGTGTGATCACTCACCTAGAGCCAGACATCCTGGAATGTGAAGTCAAGTGGGCCTTAGAAAGCATCACTACGAACAAAGCTAGTGGAGGTAATGGAATTCCAGGTGAGCTATTTCAAATGCTAAAAGATGATGCTGTCAGAGTGCTGCACTCAATATGTCAGCAAATTTGGAAAACTCAGCAGTGGCCACAGGACTGGAAAAGGTCAGTTTTCATTCCAATCCCTAAGAAAGGCAAGGCTCAAACTACTGCCAATTGCAGTCATCTCACACGCTAGCAAAGTAACGCTCAAAATTCTCCAAGCCAGGCTTTAGCAATACATGAACCGTGAACTTACAGATGTTCAAACTGGTTTTAGAAAAAGCAGAGGGGAGGGGAGGATCCAAGATGGCGGAGGAGTAGGACGGGGAGAACACTTTACCCCCCACAAATTCATCAAAAGAACATTTAAACGCTGAGTAAATTCCACAAAACAACTTCTGAAGGCCAGCAGAGGACATCAGGCACCCAGAAAAGCAACCCAAGTCTTCGAAAGGAGGTAGGAAAAAATAAAAAAGACAAAAAAAGAGACAAAACAGGGAGGGACGGAGTTCCGTCCCGGGAAGGGAGTCTTAAAAAGAGAGAAGTTTCCAAACACTAGGAAACCTTCTCACTGCCGAATCTGTGCCAAGCTTTGGAAGCACAAAGCACAACATAACAGGGAGGAAAAATAAATAATTAAAACCTGCAGATTGCGAGACCTACGGTAACTCCCCCAGCGGAGAAGCAGCGCAGACGCCTGCACACGCCATTAGCAAGCGGGGGCTGGGCAGGGAGGCGCGGCGCGGGCTGCATCGCTTAGAGTAAGGACCTGGCCTGAATACCCTGAGCGCTATCTGAGCAAAATAATTTGGGCTAGCAAACCAGACTGTGGGATATCTACCACGCAAAAAGCCAGCCCTAACCTAAGACACCGCCAGGCCTGTGCACAGAACAAAGGACTGAACAGAGATAGCCGGCTGCAGACCATCCCCCTCCGGTGACAGGCAGCCAGAACCGGAAGGGGGCAATCGCAGCCACAGAGAGACATTATCTATAAAACTGTAAGCAGGCTTCTTTGCTAACTAAAACTTCTTGGGGGTCTGGACGGTCAACATCTGCCTGAGAAGGTGCGCCGGTTGTACACCTAGATAACCGAGCGGCGGGGAGGCGATAAGTGGCAGCAATCGCGCTCGCCAAACACCTCATCACCTGAGCTGCTCGGACCTGGGAAGGGCACAAAACACAGGCCCAACCGAGTCTGCACCTCTGAGGACTACCCGAGTGCCTGAACCTGAGCGGCTTGGACCTGGGAAGTGCAGGCAGCCCAGGGCCGGCCACGGATGGTTCCCGGCGGAGCAACCTAGAGCTTGAGCAGTGTGGGCAGGGAGGCTACACGCGCCGTGAGCAGGGGCAGACCCAGTGTGGCTGAGGCACTGCGAGCACACTCCAGTGTTATTTGTTTGCAGCATCCCTCCCTACCTCCCCACAGCACGACTGAACAAGTGAGCCTAAAAAAAAAAAAAAAAGTGTCCTCCACCGTCCCCTTTGTGTCAGGGCGGAAACCAGACACTGAAGAGACCAGCAAACAGAAGAAGCTAGGCAATAGATTAAAACCCTGTGGTTACTACCGACTACATAGGAAGGGGCCTATAGATCTTGAGAAATATAAGTTGGACCAAGGAACTAGCCAAAAATGAACTGAACCCACAATACTCACAACAAAACCAGAGAAAGTCCTAGATATATTTTTACTATTTTTATGATCATTCTTTTTTTTTTTTAATTTTTTAAAAAAATTCTAAGTCCTGTATTATTCCTTTAATTTCACTTTTATAACCTACTACTTTGCAAAAAAAAAAAAAGACCTTTTTTTTTACAGCAAACCTCATATATATATATATATTTTATAATTTTTTGACCTTTTTTTTTCCTTTTCTTTTTTTCTTCAACATTGTATTTTTGAAATTCCAAACTCTACTCTAGATTTTTAACTTTAGCTTTTTGGTATTTCTTATCAATTTTGTACCTCTATTTTCTTTATAATTTTTGCGACTTTGTTTGTTTTTGCTTTTTTCTTTCTTTTTCTTCTTCTTTTTTTTAACATTGTATTTTTGAAATTCCAAACTCTACTCTAGATTCTTAACTTTTGCTTTTTGGTATTAGTTATCAATTTTGTACCTGTATTTTCTTTATAATTTTCGCGACCTTGTTTGTGTTTGTTCGTTTTTTCTCTCTTTCTTTTCCTTCTTCTTTTCTTTAACATAGTATTTTTGAAATTCCAAACTCTACTCTAGATTTTTAATTTTTGCTTTTATGTATTTGTTACCAATTTTGTACTTTTAAGAATCCAATCTTCAGTACCCATTTTTCACTAGGGAGCGAGATTACTGGCTTGACTGCTCTCTCTCCCTTTGGACTCTCCTTTTTCTCCACCAGGTCGCCTGTGTCTCCTCCCTAACCCCTCTCTACTCTACCCAACTCTGTGAATTTCTGTGAGTTCCAGACGGTGGAGAACACTTAGGGAACTGATTACTGGCTGGATCTGTCTCCCTCCTTTTCATTCCCCCCTTTTATCCTCCTGGCCACCTCTGTCTCCTTCCTCCTTCTTCTCTTCTCTGTATAACTCTGTGAACATCTCTGAGCGGTCCAGTTGTGGAGTGCACATGAGAAAGTGATTACTGGCTAGCCCACTCTCTCCTCTATTGATTCCACCTCAACTCATTTGGGTCACCTCTAACTCCCTCCTCCCTCTTCTCTTCTCCATGTAACGCTGTGAACCTCTCTGGGTGACCCTCACGGTAGAGAAACTTTTCATCTTTAACGTAGATGTTTTATCAATGGTGCTGTATAGAAGCAGAAGTTTTGAAACTACTGTAAAAATAAGACCAATAACTGGAAGCAGGAGGCTTAAGTCCAAACCCTGTCTCCAGGGAACTCCTGACTCCAAGGAACATTAATTGACAGGAGCTCATCAAACGCCTCCATACCGACACTGAAACCAAGCACCACACAAGGGCCAACAAATTCCAGGGCAAGACATACCAAGCAAATTCTCCAGCAACAAAGGAACACAGCCCTGAGCTCCAAGATACAGTCTGCCCAAAGTCACCCCAAAACCATAGACATCTCATAACTCATTACTGGACACTTCATTGCACTCCAGAGAGAAGAAATACAGCTCCACCCACCAGCACACCGACACAAGCTTCCCTAACCAGGAAACCTTGACAAGCCACCTGTACAAACCCACACACAGCAAGGAAAAGCCACAATAAAGAGAACTCCACAAACTGCCAGAATACAGAAAGGACACCCCAAACTCAGCAATTTAAACAAGATGAAGAGACGGAGGAATACCCAGCAGATAAAGGAACAGGATAAATGCCCACCAAACCAAACAAAAGAGGAAGAAATAGGGAATCTACCTGATAAAGAATTCCGAATAATGATAGTGAAATTGATCCAAAATCTTGAAATCAAAATGGAATCACAGATAAATAGCCTGGAGACAAGGATTGAGAAGATGCAAGAAAGGTTTAACAAGGACCTAGAAGAAATAAAAGAGTCAATATATAATTAATAATGCAATAAATGAAATTAAAAACACTCTGGAGGCAACAAATAGTAGAATGACAGAGGCAGAAGATAGGATTAGTGAATTAGAAGATAGAATGGTAGAAATAAATGAATCAGAGAGAATAAAAGAAAAACAAATTAAAAGAAATGAGGACAATCTCAGAGACCTCCAGGACAATATTAAACGCTACAACATTCGAATCATAGGGGTCCCAGAAGAAGAAGACAAAAAGAAAGACCATGAGAAAATACTTGAGGAGATAATAGTTGAAAACTTCGCTAAAATGGGGAAGGAAATAATCACCCAAGTCCAAGAAACCCAGAGAGTCCCAAACAGGATAAACCCAAGGAGAAACACCCCAAGACACATATTAATCAAATTAACAAACATCAAACACAAAGAACAAATATTAACAGCAGCAAGGGAAAAACAACAAATAACACACAGGGAATTCCCATAAGGATAACAGCTGATCTTTCAATAGAAACTCTTCAAGCCAGGAGGGAATGGCAAGACATACTTAAAATGATCAAAGAAAATAATCTACAGCCCAGATTATTGTACCCAGCAAGGATCTCATTCAAATATGAAGGAGAAATCAAAAGCTTTTCAGACAAGCAAAAGCTGAGAGAATTCAGCACCACCAAACCAGCTCTCCAACAAACACTAAAGGATATTCTCTAGACAGGAAACACAAAAACGGTGTATAAATTCGAACCCAAAACAATAAAGTAAATGGCAATGGGATCATACTTACCAGTAATTACCTTAAACGTAAATGGGTTGAATGCCCCAAAATGGATACAAAAACAAGACCCCTACATATGTTGTCTACAAGAGACCCACCTCAAAACAGGGGACACATACAGACTGAAAGTGAAGGGCTGGAAAAAGATTTTCCATGCAAATAGGGACCAAAAGAAAGCAGGAGTAGCAATACTCATATCAGATAAAATAGACTTTAAAACAAAGGCTGTGAAAAGAGACAAAGATGGTCACTACATAATGATCAAAGAATCAAGCCAAGAAGAAGATATAACAATTATAAATATATATGCACCCAACACAGGAGCACGGCAATATGTAAGACAAACGCTAACAAGTATGAAAGGAGAAATTAACAATAACACAATAATAGTGGGAGACTTTAATACCCCACTCACACCTATGGATAGATCAACTAAACAGAAAATTAACAAGGAAACACAAACTTTAAATGATACAATAGACCAGTTAGACCTAATTGATATCTATAGAACATTTCATCCCAAAACAATGAATTTCATCTTTTTCTCAAGCGCACATGGAACCTTCTTCAGGATAGATCACATCCTGGGCCATAAATCTAACCTTGGTAAATTCAAAAAAATTTAAATCATTCCAAGCATCTTTTCTGACCATAATGCAGTAAGATTAGATCTCAATTACAGGAGAAAAACTATTAAAAATTCCAACATATGGAGGCTGAACAACACGCTGCTGAATAACCAACAAATCACAGAAGAAATCAAAAAAGAAATCAAAATTTGCATAGAAACGAATGAAAATGAAAACACAACAACCCAAAACCTGTGGGACACTGTAAAAGCAGTCCTAAGGGGAAAGTTCATAGCAATACAGGCATACCTCAAGAAACAAGAAAAAATTCAAATAAATAACCTAACTCTACACCTAAAGCAACTAGAAAAGGAAGAAATGAAGAACCCCAGGGTTAGTAGAAGGAAAGAAATCTTAAAAATTAGAGCAGAAATAAATGCAAAAGAAACAAAGGAGACCATAGCAAAAATCAACAAGCCAAAAGCTGGTTCTTTGAAAGGATAAATAAAATTGACAAACCATTAGCCAGACTCATCAAGAAACAAAGGGAGAAAAATCAAATCAATAAAATTAGAAATGAAAATGGAGAGATCACAATAGACAACACAGAAATACAAAGGATCATAAGAGACTACTATCAACAATTATATGCCAATAAAATGGACAACATGGAAGAAATGGACAAATTCTTAGAAAAGTACAACTTTCCAAAACTGGACCAGGAAGAAATAGAAAATCTTAACAGACCCATCACAAGCACGGAAATCGAAACTGTAATCAAAAATCTTCCAGCAAACAAAAGCCCAGGTCCAGATGGCTTCACAGCTGAATTCTACCAAAAATTTAGAGAAGAGCTAACACCTATCCTGCTCAAACTCTTCCAGAAAATTGCAGAGGAAGGTAAACTTCCAAACTCATTCTATGAGGCCACCATCACCCTAATACCAAAACCTGACAAAGATCCCACAAAAAAAGAAAACTACAGGCCAATATCACTGATGAACATAGATGCAAAAATCCTTAACAAAATTCTAGCAATCAGAATCCAACAACACATTAAAAAGATCATACACCATGACCAAGTGGGCTTTATCCCAGGGATGCAAGGATTCTTCAATATCCACAAATCAATCAATGTAATACACCACATTAACAAATTGAAAAATAAAAACCATATGATTATCTCAATAGATGCAGAGAAAGCCTTTGACAAAATTCAACACCCATTTATGATAAAAACTCTCCAGAAAGCAGGAATAGAAGGAACATACCTCAACATAATAAAAGCTATATATGACAAACCCACAGCAAACATTATCCTCAATGGTGAAAAATTGAAAACATTTCCTCTAAAGTCAGGAACAAGACAAGGGTGCCCACTTTCACCATTACTATTCAACATAGTTTTGGAAGTTTTGGCCACAGCAATCAGAGCAGAAAAAGAAATAAAAGGAATCCAAATTGGAAAAGAAGAAGTAAACTCTCACTATTTGCAGATGACATGATCCTCTACATAGAAAACCCTAAAGACTCCACCAGAAAATTACTAGAGCTAATCAATGATTATAGTAAAGTTGCAGGATATAAAATCAACACACAGAAATCCCTTGCATTCCTATACACTAATAATGAGAAAACAGAAAGAGAAATTAAGGAAACAATTCCATTCACCATTGCAATGGAAAGAATAAAATACTTAGGAATATATCTATTTAAAGAAACTAAAGACCTATATATAGAAAACTATAAAACACTGGTGAAAGAAATCAAAGAGGACACTAATAGATGGAGAAATATACCATGTTCATGGATTGGAAGAATCAATATAGTGAAAATGAGTATACTACCCAAAGCAATTTATAGATTCAATGCAATCCCTATCAAGCTACCAACGGTATTCTTCACAGAGCTAGAACAAATAATTTCACAATTTGTATGGAAATACAAAAAACCTCGAATAGCCAAAGCTATCTTGAGAAAGAAGAATGGAACTGGAGGAATCAACCTACCTGACTTCAGGCTCTACTACAAAGCCACAGTTATCAAGACAGTATGGTACTGGCACAAAGACAGAAATATAGATCAATGGAACAAAATAGAAAGCCCAGAGATAAATCCACACACATATGGACACCTTGTCTTTGACAAAGGAGGCAAGAATATACAATGGATTAAAGACAATCTCTTTAACAAGTGGTGCTGGGAAATCTGGTCAACCACTTGTAAAAGAATGAAACTAGAACACTTTCTAACACCATACACAAAAATAAACTCAAAATGGATTAAAGATCTAAATGTAAGACCAGAAACTATAAAACTCCTAGAGGAGAACATAGGCAAAACACTCTCCGATGTACATCACAGCAGGATCCTCTATGACCCACCTCCCAGAATATTGGAAATAAAAGCAAAAATAAACAAATGGGACCTAATTAAACTTAAAAGCTTCTGCACATCAAAGGAAACTATTAGCAAGGTGAAAAGGCAGCCTTCAGAATGGGAGAAATTAATAGCAAATGAAGCAACTGACAAACAACTAATCTCAAAAATATACAAGCAATTCCTACAGCTCAACTCCAGAACAATAAATGACCCAATCAAAAAATGGGCCAAAGAACTAAATAGACATTTCTCCAAAGAAGACATACAGATGGCTAACAAACACATGAAAAGATGCTCAACATCACTCATTATCAGAGAAATGCAAATCAAAACCACTATGAGGTACCATTTCACACCAGTCAGAATGGCTTCGATCCAAAAGTCTACAAGCAATAAATGCTGGAGAGGGTGTGGAGAAAAGGGAACCCTCTTACACTGTTGGTGGGAATGCAAACTAGTTCAGCCACTATGGAGAACAGTGTGGAGATTCCTTAAAAAACTAGAAATAGAACTGCCTTATGATCCAGCAATCCCACTGCTGGGCATACACACTGAGGAAACCAGAAGGGAAAGAGACACGTGTACCCCAGTGTTCATCACAGCACTGTTTATAATAGCCAGGACATGGAAGCAACCTAGATGTCCATCGGCAGATGAATGGATAAGAAAGCTGTGGTACATATATACAATGGAGTATTACTCAGCCATTAAAAAGAATACATTTGAATCAGTTCTAATGAGGTGGATGAAACTGGAGCCTATTATACAGAGTGAAGTAAGCCAGAAAGAAAAACACCAATACAGTATACTAACGCATATATATGGAATTTAGAAAGATGGTAACAATAACCCTGTGTACGAGACAGCAAAAGAGACACTGATGTATAGAACAGTCTTATGGACTCTGTTGGAGAGGGAGAGGGTGGGGAGATTTGGGAGAATGGCACTGAAACATGTATAATACCATGTATAAAACGAGTTGCCAGTCCAGGTTTGATGCACGATACTGGATGCCCGGGGCTGGTGTACTGGGACAACCCAGAGGGATAGTATGGGGAGGGAGGAGGAAGGAGGGTTCAGGATGGAGAACAAATGTATACCTGTGGCGGATTCATTTCGATATGTGGCAAAACTAATACAATATTGTAAAGTTTAAAAATAAAATTTAAAAAAGAAAAAGAAAAAGCAGAGGAACCAGAGATCAAATTGCCAACATCCACTGGATCATGGAAAAAGCAAGAGAGTTTCAGAAAAACATATATTTCTGCTTTATTGACTATGCCAAAGCCTTTGTGTGGATCACAATAAACTGAAGAAAATTTGAAAGAGATGTGAATACCAGACCACCTGACCTGCCTCTTGAGAAATCTGTATGCAGTTCAAGAAGCAACAGTTAGAACTGGACATGGAACAACAGACTGGTTCCAAATAGGAAAAGGAGTACATCAAGGCCGTATATTGTCACCCTGCTTATTTAACTGCTATGCAGAGTACATCATGAGAAACACTGGGCTGAAAGAAGCATAAGCTGGAATCAAGATTGCCGGGAGAAATATCAATATCCTCAGATAAGCAGATGACACCACCCTTATGGCAGAAAGTGAAGAACTAAAAAGCCTCTTGATGAAAGTGAAGGAGGACCGTGAAAAAGCTGGCTTAAAACTCAACATTCAGAAAACTAAGATCATGGCATCTGGTCCCGTCACTTCATGGCAAATAGATGGAGAAACAGTGGCAGACTTTATTTTTTGGGGCTCCAAAATCACTGCAGATGGTGATTGTAGCCATGAAATTAAAAGACGCTTACTCCTCAGAAGAAAAGTTATGACCAACCTAGACAGCATATTAAATGCAGAGACATTACTTTGTCAACAAAGGTCCATCTATCAAGGCTGTTTTTCCATTAGTCGTGTATGGATGTGAGAGTTGGACTGTAAATAAAGCTGAGCACCAAAGAATTGATGCCTTTGAACTGTGGTGTTGGAGAAGACTCTTTAGAGTCCCTTGGACTGCAAGATCAAACCAGTCCATCCTAAAGAAAATCAGTCCTGAATGTTTATTGGAATGGTTGATGTTGAAGCTGAAACGCCATACTTTGGCCACCTGATGCGAAGAGTTGACTCATTTGAAAGGACCCTGATGCTGGGAAAGATTGAGGGCAGGAGAAGGGGACAACAGAGAATGAGATGGTTGGATGGCATCATCCACTCAATGGACTTGAGTCTGGGTAAACTCTGGGAGTTGGTGAGGGACAGGGAGGCCTGGCATGCTGCAGTCCATGGGGTCGCAAAGAGTCGGACAGGACTGAGCGATTGAACTGAACGGAACTTAGTTACAGAAGGAGCTTAAATAAATTTTTGTGTATGCCTGAGGCCCCCAGGGCTGCACTAATGCTTTCTTGGCTTTTTTTTTTTTTCCCCTGTCTCTGTATCCCCTCCCTTCTCTGATGAGCAACTGTTTCAATGTGCCCTTTATGACTCAGGGAAGGTGATGGAGGTTGGAATCTATTCCCTGAAAACAAGGCACAGGGAACACAGAGTCTTCTGTGCCCAGAAGCCCCATAGGGTCCTGCTTGGTTTCAGAACTAAGCCCTGTAAATCTGGCTAATGGGACTGAGGAACTAAATTTTAAATCTTACTTACTTTTAATTAATTTGAACTGTGATGTTGGAGAAGACTCTTGAGTATCCCTTGGACTACAAGGAGATCCAACCAATTAATCCTAAAGGAAATCAGTCCTGAATACTCATTGGAAGGACTGAATGCTGAAGTTGAAACTCCAATACTTTGACCACCTGATGCGATTAACTGATTCATTGGAAAAGACCCTGATGCTGGGAAAGATTGAGGGCGGGAGGAGAAGGGGACAACAGAGGATGAGATGGTTGGATGGCATCACTGACTCAATAGACATGAGTTTGAGCAAGCTCCAGGAGTTGATGATGGACAGGGAGGCCTGGCATGCTGCAGTCCATGGGAGTCACAGAGTCCAACACGACTGAACTGAATTTTAATTAATTTTTAAATTTAAAAAATGATACTTGATTTATTTTTGGAAAAAAAGTATATTTGACATAACTTTAGTTTGTGAATCTACTTTTTCAGCTGTAAATTTAGTGAAACCTAAACCCACAGGGAGGAGGCCTCAAAGAGCTGCACACAACTAGGCAACTGAACTGAAACCCACATCATATATTTCCAATGAAAATTCAGCATCCAAATAGAAATTGACACTCAAGGTAAAGTACATATCACATTTTGAACTTGGCATGAAAATAATCATTCAAAATATCTCATTGATTTTATATGGAATATTTTGCATTCAACTGTCAACTGAAAAAGACACCGTGTAAGAGTTGTGAGTTAAGTTCTATTCAGAGACCTTACTGATGGCTATAGCCCTTGCGACAGGCTCTTAGCGCTAAGGTACTGCTCCAAAGTAATAAGGGAGGAGCCAGGAATATATACAAACTTTTTGCTAGGAAAAACATTCCTAGTAAAGCATAAAAAGATTACTGTAAATCACAAATAACAGACATCTTGAGTTAATGAGTTTAGCGCTTTTCTACTTTGGGGAAGATGTTAGAATCTGGTGGTCATAGAAATTTTCCCATAGATATGTATATCTTATTTATCTTGGGTCCAGTGAATCCAAAGCACAGAATACTTGCCGTTTTTCCCCATCCTGAATTCCCCTCAGGGTGCACTGTCTTGGGGCCACTGCAGTGGCTAATGCTTGGAATCTTGCAGAACTGGCATGGCAGGCATTTTTTTCTTAACACATTAAAAACACATGCTTCATACTTTTAAAGAAGTGGCTACCATAAAGCTACATATGAAACTCACACTTTTCCCCCAGTGGCCAGCAATGACCTAGACGGCCCGGCAAATAGTAAAAAGCCCTGTAAAACGGTGGCTATTGTTTGTATGATAGGAATGACAACGTCATTCTTCCATGAAGATTAACAGTGCTTAACATTGAACGTTGAAAATTACTCAGTATGATTATACAGTACCCCATTTGTCTCTGTAAAACCCTTAAGTTCTTTTAGCAACATGAAGAGCTAGAAAACAACAATTCTGACAAAGGACAGAGGATCGGAGGTAGCAGCTATTGTAAGTGGAGGGTCTAGACCTGTGATTTCAAGCTTGGAAACTGCCCCAGGGCCCCAGATTCGCAACGCAGTGCTTGCCCCACAGCAATGCCCAGGACCGGCGGCTGACCTCCCAGCCTAAGAACTTTTCTATTTCTTCCCAAAGGAAAAGGGCCCGAGGCCAGAAGGCTCCGCCGCCACCGACCTCTGCGCGCCGGGTGCCCAGTCCAGCCCCAAAGGCGGCTCGGACAGGATACTCGCGGAGGCGGGCGGGCGCGGGAGGACCCCAGGCCCAAGCCGCCTGATGCCCGCCGGGATCGGCGTCTGGACCGCGAGCCACCTGTGAAGACAACTGCGGGCTCCAGAACCCCAGACCCAGAGCACCCCGCGGGCAAAAAGCCTCGCAACCCGCAGGAGCCAGAGGCGGGATCCACGCCCTTTCGAATCCGGAGCGGAGCTGATGACGAACACAGGGCGCGACGGACGCACACCCGCCCTGCGCTCGCACGACGGTGCGTGCGAGGAGCGCGAGGGAGACCCGGCTCGTCACCGGCGCGACCAGCGTTCCGCCTCCTCCGCTCCCTGCGCTCCCGCCACCTCGGCAACCCGGGGCCCGCCTCCCACCTCCATCCGAGGCCTCCGCCGCTGCGAGACTCACAGCTTCGTTCCTGCCTCTTTAAATGGTGGGGCCAACGGGCCGCCCCTGCAGCCGCTGCCTGGGTGGCCCCGCGCGCGCCACTATTGAGGGGCGAACCAAGATGGCGGCGGCTTTGGCTCGGTGAGGAAGACGGAAGAGGCGGCGGCGGCGGCGGAGGGACAGGGACTCCCAGTAGCCAGAAGCGCTCGTGCGCTTGGGGGCTCTCGGAGTCTTCCGCGCAGTGGTAGAAGTTGCAGCGGGACCTGGCGCCCGTCAGCTTCGGACATTTGAAGCAGACGAGAGGAGCACAACGTCCGGCTGCGGTGGCAGGGCCAGGTATAAGGAAGGAAAACATGGCGGCGGCAGCTTGAGGAGGCGGCGGCGGCGCGGGAAGCGGCTTGGCTGAGATCATGGCGGAGGCGGGAGCAGGGCAGTGACCGGCGCCCCGAGTTCCTAGCGCGGCGGGGCGGGAAGCTGCGAAGCGCTGCGCGCCCCGATTGGGGCGGCAGGGCTCCCCGGGCCTGGACAATAGCGCCGAGGAGCCAGAGGCGAGGAAAGGCGGGGACCAGAACTCGGCCCCGCGGCGGGCCATGCGTGCGGCAGCGCGGCTCCGGGGCGGCCAGCAGCTGCAGTGAGGCCGAGGGGCCCTCGGCTCGCGGGCGTGCTCCCGCCTTCCCCGGACCCCCTTCCCGGGCGACTCCGGCGGGGCCCGGACCCCAGGCGGCAAGATGACCGACACCCGGCGTCGGGTGAAGGTTTACACCCTCAACGAGGACCGGCAGTGGGACGACCGGGGCACCGGACATGTGTCGTCCGGCTACGTGGAGCGCCTGAAGGGCATGTCTCTGCTTGTCAGGGCCGAGAGTGACGGTGAGTGAATCCCTCGTCTCCCCGGCGTCCCTGGGCCACCTCCCCGGTTCTTTGGAACCCCTGGGCCGCTCCCTGGGATGACGAAAAGGGGGCGAATGGGCTGCAGCTGCCGCCTTCTCGGGGCAGGGCGGGCCCCGGCACCCCTGTCCTCCGGGAACTACCCGGAGAGTGTTTAGGTGTCTGAGCGCCTGGGCGCACTTGCGGGCGGGAGCGGACCGGGCGCGTTTGAGCGGAGCCGCCCGGAGTGTGGCGAGATCGGGGACGTGGACGCGGGAGCCCGGAGCGGGCCGTTCCTGTGCACCAGAGTGACCTTGAGAAAGGTACTCATTAAACCGATCTCCTGCCTTAGTTCATCCATCTGTAGAGCAGGCATGAAACTTTTCTCGGAGCTAAGAAAGTTCTTAACAGTTTCGCTTTTTGGAACAGGAATGAATATTTTGTTGTACTCCCCTCGCCCCCCGCCCAAACACATTACTGCTGCATCTTTCCGACCCTGTTGCAGGTTGGCAGCGCTGGTTCATGGATCTGGCAACTCTGCACTAGGCAGAGAAAATATTTCTTTGCCTAAGAAGATAGATGGGTGTTTCCCCAATGCTAGTTGTCTTTTTCATTAGAAATGAAGGTTTTTGTGTGTAGTTTCACTGTGTAAACGTTTCTCAAGTGTGGAGTCATTTTATCGGAGCTTTTTGATTGCTTAAATTTGTATTCATAGTTTGGTTTAGTTAACAGGTGGGGAGAAGTTGGCAAGTATCTCTAGAACCTTTCGATTCTGCCCCAGTGGTGCGTAAGCTCCACAGATTTTGAAACAGCCCTCAAGGTTCAAAGACCAAGTTGTTTGAAGATAAGCTTTTCACATTTTTAAAGACTCAACTCTTCAGGAATTGCCACTTCCCCCGGTGACATACCGTGAATTTCCCTTAAAGAAAAAGTTCACATGGGCTAAAACTTTTTTCAAAATTGTTCCTCTCAATTTGAAAACCTGTTTTGTAACAATATCCCATAGTTTTATGGTAGCTAACTATCTCAGTTTATAATTGTAGTTGTTCTGTAAATGCATTACTACAAACTCATTTTAAGGAATTTTAATTGGACTTCCTAGCCAGAACTCCGGTTCCAAGGAACAGATAAGACTCACCATTCTGTAATTGACGACTGCAGGGACATTGCTTTTCAATTTGAATTGAAAGAAAAATGGTAACTTGGAGTATATTACCCACAGGTTACTTTATAAGGCTCCCCCAAAATAAAAGCGGAGAAAAACTATTTTTTCTTGGAGGCGTTTAAAGGGTTTTGAATTCATTGGGTATATTTTTCTGAGGCCTATGTTACTTGCCTCTTAAAATACAAGTTTGAATGTGAAGTGTTAGTTTACTTTGGTATATGACTATCATATAATAACCAGCTACTCTATGTTCTATGTTTTTGTTTGGAAAACTTTTTATGTGATAAGTTGGAAAGTATAGGCTTTATGGGTTTGGTTAACTTAAGATGCAAGCATGTGTAGATTCGAGATGAATTCTTTGAAATCTCATAATAATTTAAAATAAGAGGTAACTTCACATCCTGTGTTTAATTGTACTCATACAAAGTCCTTTGTTTAAAGTACTTTAAAGCATTAAGTCCCATTGTCATATTATCATAGGGAATCATACTCGTTTAACACAATAAGAATCTTTTTTTTCCCCCCCATTTTTATCTGTTAGGGAAAGAGCTAAAAAAATTAACTGTGCCCTGTTCAATTTATAAGTTATTAGGAAAACTAAATCCAAGAGTAGGCTTAGAAAATTCCAAGATATTTGTGAATACTTTATAAATAATTTTTGCTTTTGATTATTCTTTTTTCTAACAGGAAAACTCCAAATAGGAATAATAGTCAAAATTTACTGAGTGTCTGCTGTGTGCCACTTGTATCTTCTGGTGTTTTCTGATGTAGGTACTATTTTTAGCCATATATACAGATTGGGAAACTGAGGCCTAGAGAAGCTAAAGAACCAAAGATCACATAGCTAGGTTAATAAAAAAGCAAGGAAGATCAGTGTTCAAACTGAGGTCGTGGAGAGGTATCAGATTGAATGAGATTTCTAGACTATGACTTGAAACTTGTATTATCAATTATTTAATTAATATCATTAACTGTTTACAGTGTGTTTGAAACACCCATATTATTGTCTACTTGCATTTGCTGCTTTATACTTAGACCCAAGTTTTATTTCAAAGGAAATGAAGACAAATGTTTAGCCTGACGGTATTTAAAGTTGTAGTTTGTCTCCAAGCCACATGTGGGAATTTTCACATTGGCTGCTAGCTTGGGTTATCCATTGTGTGTTTCCCTCATTTGCCATACGGGATAATTCAGAATTTTCTTTTTATGGAAAGTTATTTCTGGTTTTCCATATGAGTCATTTATCTTGTTAGAGGAGCTTATAGACTTACCTGAAGATCAAGAAGGCAGTTTTTGAATGGAAGTACTTGTGTCTTCTGTCAGTCCGTGTCTGGATTGCATTCTGGAAGCTGAGTTGGCTTGACAATTCTGTAGCTCACTTTGCCTTGGAGGAGAGATGTCCCACTAGCTACTGAGCCCATTTTCTGATTTGCAATTCAGTAGGTTCCTACTAGCAAAATAGGTTGTTGAAATGTATCCTTTTTTAAAAACAAAGATTACCTAATTTCTCAGGCTTTATCATAGCCGTGTACTTGTAAGGTTCCATCTTCAGTAAAGATTATTTAGTGTATTTTCTTCCAGTTTATGCTGTACCTATTAGCTTGTTGCTTACTCTCTCATTTTGTTCAAATCATTCCTTTTTTCCATTATGATTTTTACCACCTCCTACCAATTTTAGAATTGATAAGTTGGAATTTCTTCACGTACTGAAGGATGTATTTGAACATAAAATCACATCAGTACTCTTTATTCTGGATTACTTGCCAATTATCAAGAATAGTGTTCTTATGTTTTTTACTTTAAGTTTTATGTTTTTTTACATACAATAGTTTTAATGTTTATTTACAATAGTTTGATTAATTTTTATTAATAAAATCAATAAATTTTATTAATATTTAATAGTTTTAATTCTGACTTGTTCAGAGTTTAAAAGATTTAATTTTCACTGTTACTTGAGGCCTGAAGAAATGGGACAAAAGAAATGTTTTGTTCAGGGTAGTACTGCTAGCTACTGGTGAAAACTGGAATCTTCTGCTTCTACCTCTTGATAGAACTTGGTTATAGTAGACCTGCCTCTTCTCCTATTTATATACACTATAAATAGGAGAAGAGGTCAACACTTTGGGTAGGAAAGTCTGTTTTGTTTTGGCTGCTGTGGTGAGAAATGAACAGAGAATCAGCATTTTCTGTGTTGTTCTTATAAATCAATAAGGTAGTATATGATCTTGCAACAATAAGCATTTCAAAATTTAGCTACCACGAAGAGCCCAGTGGGAGAACTATTTCACTTTGAAAACATGATTTAAATGCACTTTTTCTCTTGTGTAGTCCTGCATTATGGAAAATTAATAGGCTTAGGATAGTCAAGCCTTTAGTTATCATCTGTTGCATGTGATAACTTTTGAGTTCAGGGCATGGGCTACGTTGTGTATAACTGGGGTGGAGAGTTTTGAAGGCTGACAGACGTGTGAAACCTCTTAATGTAACACTACAGAGTGTTTTTCCTGAGCTTTCATTTTTGTTTTTAAGTGTCTTTGTAGTCCACAAAATTGAGTGGGAGGGACCTGGAATACAAATCTACTATAGGTTTAAAGCATTACACTAATCTCCTATCCAGGTGAGATTTTTGGTCTTATATTAATTCCTTTTGGTACCTTTTGAACAAGTGAATTTTCCAGCTAAATTAAACTGTATAACAGAAGATTTAAAAGTCTCAACAATTATTATGGAATGCTCCCTAAATATTGTATACTAGAATGTTTTTCTTAAACAGTACAATGAGCCTGTGATGCTTAGTCTTTTGTTTATAATGTGTTTCTAGATCATTGTTATCAATACTAATTTTTCTACTATTCAGAAATAAAGTGATGCCAGGGAAATGATATTCTGATCTTGCTATTAAAAAAGAGAGTATTGAGTGCTGGTTATGTGTTAGGTTCTGGGTCAGGCACTATATATTCAGTTAATACTCAAAAGCAACCCTGTGGTTGCTTTGCTTTATTATTTTTTCTAACTTTAAGTCTTGGTGCATTGATTCTTTGATTGGATAGCTTGGGGGTCTTTTTTTCCTGTACCCAGCCAAAAACCTATATTTTTTTTTAATATAAAATCTTTCTGTTTTAAAAGGTTTGCATGAATTATTCCCCAGTGGTTAAAGAATCCTGTCTGTAATGCAGGATACATAGGAGATGCAGGTTCAATCCCTGGGTAGGGCCAGTCCCCTGGAGTAGGAAATAGCAACCTGCTCCAGTATTCCTGTGGGGAAAATTCCATGGACAGAGTAGCCTGGTGACTGAGCACGCACATATTGAATGAGTATGTTTATTAGAACTGGGAATTAAACAAGCTGTCCCGAGCTGGATCCATACTACAGGCACTAGTTCTGCGTTCTCTCGTTTCAGTTCTTTTGCATGTTAACTGCTCTCCCCTATCCCTGAAGGTGTTCGTTTCGTTTTGATAGGGTTGTGTTGGGAGTTTGCAACAGGATACTAGAGAAATTATCACATTTTATTTTATAGGAGACCCAAGATATGAAGTAGAGAGGGAACATTTTTAATGACTTAAATATTTATACTCATAGTTGTACTGTTTTATGGTTACTTTTTCTTGCTGTCAGTCCATGACAGCTTTACCTGTGATTGTCTTGGTTATGTTATAAGTGGGCATTTCCCCTTCTTTACCATTGTCTTCCTATTTCCTGAGTGTATAGATCTTCTTTTTATCAGTATATTTGGGGCATCTGTTTGTGTCAGGATATACAAATTGACTAACACTTTCACTTTTTCAAACAGTTCTATCTCATCTAAAATCAGCATAGTATTCACAAAGTATAGCATTATTGACGCAGTAGCATTTCTCAAATTTTTTCCCTTAGGATACCTTTAATGTAGTAAAACTGAGGACCTCTAAAAGCTTTATTTATGTTTAAACAAAAAATATCAGTATTTACCACGTTAAAGCTTAGACTTCAAAGATCTTTTCTTTTACATTTTTACATATCTCTTTAATGTCCAGTTTAATTTTTTTTAAAGGATTCTTTGCTACTTCTGCATTCAATCTGTTACAGTATCAGTGTAGACATACTGAGAGAATATGAATGAAAAGGGCAACTAATCTCTTAGTAATATTATGAAAATAGTTTTTATTTTCTAGGCCTTTTGAGATCCCCACACTCTGAGTATAGCTGGCACAAACATTGTTTCTAGTTTTCTTTAGCCTTTACAAACACTGCTAATGACATCTTTATTCATATGCTTGGCACTTGTATGAGGATGTAGGATAATTTCCTAGAAGGATTGTTGGACTAAAGAGTAATATGTGTTTAAAAGCTTCATAAAGATAAATGACCCTCCAAAGGGGTTGTGCTGATACTCAGTTTTGGTAATAGTAAATGAAAGTTAAGGACCCTCTTTTATTTTTTGAAGTATGCTATGCTAAGTCACTTCAGTCGTGTCCGACTCCATAGACGGCAGCCCACCAGGCTCCCCCGTCGGATTCTCCAGGCAAGAACACTGGAGTGGGCTTCCATTTCCTTCTCCAATGCATGAAAGTGAAAAGTGAAAGTGAAGTCGCTCAGTCGTGCCCGACTCTTAGCGACCCCATGGATTGCAGCCCACCAGGCTCCTCCGTCCATGGGATTTTCCAAGTAAGAGTACTGGAGTGGGGTGCCATTGCCTTCTCCTTTTGAAGTATATATATGCATAAATATCGACTTGCGGGTGCATCGGAACTTTGGGATGGACTGGCAAGCATTTGCTGTGCAGGAGTATTCTTTAGTTCACCTGAGAGTAGTTGATTTTGCTGTGATAAATTCTACAATGACAAGTTTAATTGATGCATTCCCCTTAGCTTCATCCATCTCTCTTGTTTTTGCATTTCCATATTTCCTTCTGAGTCATTCAAGTGGGAAAGCCTTTTTCAAGTTTTGATATTGGGGTTTGCTCTCTAGGCTTGTCTTTCTCTTGTCTGTAAGAGTGTCTTTCTCAAATATGTGAGGTTTTCACATGTGTGGGGAGATGGTATCGTAGCGGGGTGGTGAGAATGAAATTCCCCTTGGAGGATAAAGGAAGGCATCTATTTCATTGGAGAGGATGAATATGTTTCTCAAATTCGGATGGGGGGCTGTTCTGCGTATGTGATTCAGTTATTAAGATATATATGCTGGATCTATCCATTATTGAAAGCACGTGTCTCAACTGATTCTTCTTCGGTTGATTGGATAAGTGCTTATAACTTGATCCAGTAGGAACTGAGAGATGGGGGTGGGGAACCTAATAGATGGGCTAGGAATAAAACTAGAAATATGTCTTTATGGGATCTTTTTAAATTGAAGGATAATTGCTTTACAATATTGTGTTGGTTTCTGCCATACGTCAGCATGATGTCTTTCCGTTATTGTCTTACTTAGCTTCCCAATTAAAAGATTGCTTTCCATGATCCAGCCTCTACAACGTATTAACATCTTAGGGAGCGTGGTACTTGAGGACCAGAGCTGGACTACCTGAAGTTGTATCTTAGACTAAACCATGGGATATGGCTGAAATGGGTTTTAGGAGAGATACTTCCCCTGAATCTTGAATGCCCCAGGAGAGAGAAAAACTTAGTAACACCTGAAGCTTCTGGTATGTGCTTATCCTTGTTTTAGCCAGCACTTTGGGAGGGAACACTTCAAACTTCAGATAATTTGTAATTGGTTTTTCCTTTCTAGTTTTTCCTTTCTGTAACATTACTGAGAGTTTTGAAACAAATGAAAAGGGGCTGGGGATGGAAACTGGTTCTTAAAAAATAACAGTTTTACCAATGCTGGGTGCTTTGTTTTAGCAGCTGCCAAGTCAGGTACGTGCTTCTTGAAATCACAACTTGAAGTGCAGCCCCTGTTCCGTGTGTTGTTTTACCCCTTCTCTTGAAAACAAACTCCGTAACCAGCACTCTGGAAGCCTGACTCATGTCTCTCTCCAGTCACTGTCTCCCGCCTCCCCGCAATAAACCTAACTTCTAACACCATAGATTAATATTTGGCACTTCTTTAACTTTATGTAAATGGACTTATGGGATATACATTTGTCTGAGGCTTGTTTGTAAGATTCATATACATTATTGCATTTACATATATTTGGTTCATTAACAATGCTATATGGTATTCCAAAGTATGAATATTTACTCTTTAGGGGTTTTTTTGGTAACAGAATTCACATGCCAGCTAATTGATCCATTTAAAGTGTATAATTCAGTATGTTCTGGTATAGTCACAGGGTTATGCACCTGTCACCACAGTAAGAGAACATTTTGTCCTCTAAAAGAAATCATGTACCCATTAGCACCCATTTGCTCCCCCTTCCTCCCAATCCTAAGCAGCCACTAATCTGCAGATCCACTAAATTAGCATATTCTGGACAATTCATATAAACACAGTCCTAAAATATGTGGTCCTTTGTGACTGGCATCTTTCACTTATCTTTTCAAGGTTCATCCGTTATAGCATGGATCAGAACTTGATACCTTTGTATAGCTGAATAGTAGTTCACTTTATCCATTCATCAGTATTTGGACCTTTGGATTGTTTCCATTTTTTTGCTATTATGAATAATGCTCCTATGAATGTATATTGTACTTGTGTGGGCATGTTTTCATTTCTCTTGTATATACCTAGGAGTGGAATTGCTGGTAACTCTTAACATTTTGAGGAACTGCCAAACTTAAGTAGATGCCTTTTTATATACCCACAAGAAAATGTTTGAGGTTCCAATTTCTCCACACGGTTGCCAGCTCTTGTCATTATCTGTCTTTGATTATAGGCTTCCTAAGTGATGTGAAATGGTTATCTTTTCTTGGTTTTGATTTAATTTATCTAATGAATAATGATGTTGAGCATCTTTTCTTGTTACTGCCATCTTCTTTGGAGAAGTATCTATTCAGAACCATTGCGCATTTTTAAATTGGGTGTTTGCAAATTAAGTCACCACAACTTGGCAAGTGCTGATATTTTGCTGTATATATTCAGTACCATTTAGCACCATTATGAGTACATGGCAGTGAAGGGTCAGTAAATTACTAACAAAGGACAGTATCACAATTAGTAGATGAATTTAAAGCAAAGCTAGTTCAATTTGGAAATGTTAGCACACCTGTTTCTCAAGTGTCTGGCCACTATTTAGAATGGATAAAACAATTGTTAAATGTAATAGGAGATGAAAGCCTTGGGTGAGAGACAGCTGCAGAGAAAATGCTTCTTAAGTATTTTGGGCCAGAACTTGTCTTTAAACTGGACTTGGTTGATTCCACCTTAAACACAATTTATACCTCTCCAGGCGGAGAGGTATAAATCTAGTCTTAAAATTTGTTCTTTGTGAAGACATACAGATGGCCAACCGGCACAAGAAAAGATGCTCACATTGCTAATTAGAGAGATGCAAACAAACACCGGTGAGATATACCACCTTGCACCAATCAGAATGGCCATCAAAAAATCTACAAACAATGCTGGGGAGGGTGTGGAGAAAAGGGAATCCTGCTACATGGTTGGTGGAAATGTAAATTGGTGCAGCTGCTACTGAAGACAATACGGAGGTTCTTCCCAAAAAAAGGTAAAAATGGAGTTGCCATATGATCCTGCAATCCCACTCCTGGGCGTGTAACTGGAGAAAACTATAATTGGAAAGGATATGCACCCTAGTATTCATTGCAGCACTGTCTACAATAGCCAAGACATGGAAACAGCTTGTTCATAGAAGGGAAATGAAGGTAAGTCCAACAGAAAGACAAACACCATATGATATCACTTACATATGGAATCTGAAATAGGACACAAATGAACTTTTCCGTGAAGCGGATTAATAGAACAGACTTGTGGTTGCCAAGGGAGAGCAGGGATGGGCTAGGAGTGGGGGGTTAGCAGATGCTAACTGTTACATATGAAATAAGTGAACAGCAAGGTCCTACAGTATAGCACAGGGAACTATATTCACCCTATGATTAAATCATGATGGAAAGGAACATGATAAAGTGTGTGTGTATGTATATATTTATATAATTGAACACTTGGTCTAATACCCTGAGTCTTATGATACTGTGATACTGCCAGGGGAAAAACAGATATGTGCAAGTTTGCTTGTTCTGAGACGTAAATTGATAGTTTGAAGATGGAGAAGTTTGGTAATTCCTGTATTAAACAAAAATATAAGATTTTCTGAAGGTGAATCACAATTTGGGGATGTACTTGGTTAATGAATCACCCCTAATGTTTTCAAACTTTTATCAGTAAATTCTTTTTTTAGCCAGGTTTTATTTATAATGCTAATTTGCATGTTTTACCATTTCTCAATACTGGTGAATATCAGAGATTTAATCCCAGATCATCTGGCTTCACATTGTGCTATTTCACTACCTTTGCTGCTCGGGAGTTTGTTAGATCTCTGTTACCATCCAGTACTCATTCTTCAGTTGATTGTGTTTGTCTTGTTAAAAGTAAGCATGTATGACGTGAGCATTTCTTGGGTTATAGGCTATTATATTTAAATTCGTATTGTTTTAAAGGAATATTTCCTGTACTGAAGTTGTATGCGCATCAGACCTTCAAAAAGGAAATGTGTGTGTATGTAAGGGAATAATACAGTGTTGCTGCTTTGCAGTTACATAATGGAATGTGTGTTTTTTCTCCCCTCTTTCCTAGGTTCTCTACTTTTAGAATCCAAAATAAATCCAAATACTGCATACCAGAAACAACAGGTAAAATTTTGAAGATGTTGTGCTTTTTTTTTTTTTTTTTGATGTGCTTTATCTTGAATATTATCCTCGGTTTGGTGATTAAATGAAAATTTACCATCTGATTCCTTACAGTGAAAAATTGGAGCAGATTACATGTTTTTCCTAATTCCAAAATACAGTTCCAGATATTTGACCAGCCGAGCCTTATTTCTCACAAGTTACATCTAAAATACCACAGTTTTCTCTTCTAAAGAGAATTTAAAAAGTCACCATTGGTGGAATAATCAGCTCCTTTCTTTGCTGCTGTGAATGCTAGTAGTGTAGGAGGAACATTCATATCTCTGTACAGCAACTTAGTATAAATATGAATTTGATTTCTTACATAGCCTGAGCAGGACCTTATAATGATGTAACAGTTTTTAAAGAACTTTCAGTTTGAATAAACTTTCTTGTACCCTTCTGGTGCAAGAGATATCTGAAAGTAAATCTCTCAATGCCTACAAGCACTATCACCAAAATTGTTATTTATTCAAAATATACACAGATAATACTGAGTTCTCTACAAAGCCACTGAAATTATTATCAGTCTTCTCATTGCTCTGAAGGTGCAGATATAAAATAACTTTAAAAATATTACTAACACATTTATATAAATGAATTATAAAGTGCTTTTTCATTGACCATTAAAATACTATTAGAGGGAAGTTTTACTTTGCACATTAGATGATGCCTAAAGGTTGTGACTTGCTTGAGGTCACACATAATATATAGGAAATTTGATATTTACTCCTAAATTTACTTAATGATGTTTTATTTGTCCAACAAGCATTGGTACAATATGAAATATTCTCTTGATGGTTTAATGGTCTATTAACACTATTTGTTGTTCTTAAGAAAACTTTCAGGTTCTATTGGAATGGCTGGAGGCTACAGTATTTGGTTTTGATGTTCAGTACTTAAATTCACATTTTGAGGTTTCAGTCAGCTGAACAGTAAAAGCATATCCTTAGAAAAAGAAAAGACTGAATCTGTTTTGAGGATGAATGAACAAATCCATATGTTTTAACCTATAGGTTGTTGGATGATAAGCAAGATGATTTGGTGAAAATTAGGCTCTTCAAGGAAAACAGAGGAGCAGTTCCTAAAAATTTTCAAACTTAAAAATTTGTCAAATGGGTCATTAAGGGCATATTTCTAGCTGTGCCCTGATTACGTCTCCAGGTGATTCTGAATATACACTGTAGCAGAACAGTTGCTTCTAGTTGTATTAAACTCATTACTAATGTAGTGGTTTTAGACTTCTTCCAATGAATCTTATGTTATTACCAGTTTTCAAAACAGTATGTATTGTCTCATTTAAAGACAAACTGAGGCTCAGGGAGGCCACCCAACTGACTAATTTACACTGTAATGTAAATTATTTTGAGTTTGAATAGCTACTCAGTCACTGTGGAACAGATTGCTTGCCTGGGATCTCTAGAAGTTCTTGAAGGTAATAAAAAGGGCTCTTTGAGTTCTTTTAAAAATTCTGAGTAAGACTTGTAGATTTATCCTGTTAGTAATGCTGCACAACCCAGTCAGAGGATCATTTATTTACTTCTGGCTGGCATCACTTTAGTTTAGTAAGAGATTATTGGCCTCATGATTGATAGTTAAATGATTGAATAGAATTTATATGAAGTTTAGCAGATAGATTTTTGAACATGGGATCTGTTTGTGTATAATAAAGTGTCCTTGCCAAGGTAGTAAAAAGTATAAGAAATAATAGATCCTTTAAGATACCTTAAAATACAGTTAGGTTTCCTCTTCAATATGGGAATCTTAATCATTCCAATCAGATGCTCAACTCACCTTGGCTTGGCTTTTTTCAGTTACTTATTAATCAGTTTGAATTATTTTTCTTTATATAGTCATTAAGTTTGAAAGGGCTTCCCTGTTGGCTCAGATGGTAAAGAATCCACCTGCAATGCAGGAGACCCACGTTCAATCCCTGGGTCAGGAAGATTCCCTGGAGAAGGGAATGGCAACCCACTGCAGCATTTATGCCTGGAGAATTCCATGGACACGGGAGCCTGGCGGGCTACAGTCTGGGGGATTGCAAAGAGTCAGACACAACTAAGCGACTAACGCAAGCTTGAAAGGATATCTTAAATCCCATAAATATTATACCATGCATATTGTAGAATACATACTGTACTACAGTAAATGTAAAGTGGTCTTGGCATTGTGGTTGTAGTGTCTTGCTGAGATGGTATCTTTAGTAAAAACTGTTTATTAAACTTACTGTCATAAAAAAGTCAGTATGAAAAATAAAGGGGGTGCTAGGAGCTTCTTGCTTCCCGAATGTTGGTAAAAGTTAAAAAAAACCTCTGACCAGATAAATGCTCACATATTACAAATTTAACTAATAATTTCAAGGATGTTACGGGCCTCGAGTGCCCCAGTAAAGAACACCGGATACTGACAATGAGGAGGAGGAACTGTGTTTATTTTATTAATCCCATCCTCCTAACATACCCTTGTCATTAAAATACTCAAGACTTTCTCTTTGGGCGTTTTGACTAGAGCATAAAATGTGACAATGTGCAAGCAAACTGACATAATTTTAGTTTGTATCTTTTGGTACATTTGGATGGTGTGTGCAGTTGTGGCTTTCATATATGGGTTCAGCTTTTCCTTAAGGAGAACATTGTTTTCGTTTTATAGACTGGATAAAGTGAAGTGTAAAAGAACATTGGAAATGACTAATATCAGTGTTGCAAAAAGCAGAAATGAGTACTGTTCTCATTTCCCTATTTTGTTCGTTTGCTTTTTACTTTAAAGTAGTTTGTGATAATATAGGTTAATCATTCAGACTTCTTTTTTTCTCTTAAGGACACTTTGATTGTGTGGTCTGAAGCAGAAAATTATGACTTGGCCCTCAGCTTTCAAGAAAAAGCTGGATGTGATGAAATTTGGGAGAAGATATGTCAGGTAATTTAGAAAATCAACATGCTTTCATTTTAAGCATTTTGTTTTTTGCTGTGCTTTAAGCTGATACCTCATACTTTAAAATGCATAGAGACACGTCATATAGATTAGTACTGTCTGTGAAAACTTGATTTATAGAAAAGCACAATTTATTGACACCAGTATACCCAGTCCAGACCTTTGCTGAACTCCAGAGTTTTATATTCACCTGCCTTTCAGAGCTGTCCTCCATGAATGCTACTAGCATCTCAAATTCAGTAGTCTAAAACTGAGCTTAATCTCACTGAGATTTGTTCATTTTCCTCTCTCTCTCATCTTAGTAAATGCCATTCAGTTGCTGAAGTCAGAAACAAGTTTATCCTTCCTTCATCCTCTCTGTCCATTCAGTCCTTAAACTCTTAAGTCTTCAATGCATTCATTTATCTTCATTTTCACTGCTGTTGGTTTACTAAGCTACCATCATTTCTTGCTTGGTTTATTGCATTCATCCCAGATCTACCCAGCTAGAGTATCTTTTTTAAAATGGAAGTCTGATCATCTTTGTTCAGTAACTTCTTGTGACTCTCGACTCTCTCTTCAGTCTCATCATTTTTGTTCTTGGTTGATTCCAGAATTCCTTAGTGGTTCTTGTACCTGAGTCTAGTGGTAACATCTCCACAATCTTTTGTGAATGGTCATTGATAATGCACTCTAGTGGCTCAAGCCGTTTTTTCTTATTAAAGATTCATATAGACCATTATATCCTAAGGACACTTTTTCTATCCTCACGTTTATTTTATCTGGAGAAGAAATAATTTTCAGCAGATTCTTTAATTCATTGGTTCTCAAGGTGTGATTCTTAAACCAGTAGAATGAGCATAACCTGGGATCTGATAGAAATGCAAATTATGAGACCTCTATCCCAGATCTGCTGAATTAGAAACTCTATGAGTAGGTACCAGTTTTAATAAGCCTTCTGGATCAGATTTTCTCTGTTTAAAGGGCAAGGTAGTAAATATTTTAGGCTTTGTGGACTACACTGTTTAACTACTGTTTAGCTACTCAGTTCTGCTGTTGTACTGAGAAAGTAGTCATAGACAAACAAATGGATGTCGTTCTCTTACCAGTAAAATTTTATTAACAGGTGGTGGGCCAAGTTTGGCAGTTGTCTGTCAGTGCCTGCTTCAGGTGACTGGTGAACCATGACATTTGAGAGCCACTGCCTTAATAGACTATAGAAGCCTGTGTTCTTGAGACACAGATTTTCCTTAACTTGCAAAGTTTATTTCTGCTATATCGTTCTACTCAGTTGTGTTTCATAAATTAACCTGTTTAGTTGTTGCTTTCCTTCTCTTAACAGGTGAAAAACTAACATATATGTATTTATGCCTTCTTCATGTTTTCTTTGCTTTCTGCCCCATACAGTTGTTTCTACAGCATATTCCTCTAGATTTTGTCATTTGGAGTTCTCCGGTAGAAACAGATGAAATTAATGAGTTCAGGGTGGTGCTGAAAGTATCTGTTATTCACACAAATCTTGTTTCCTCTTCACTTTTCTGACATGAACAGCCCCACCCTGCACACAGTCTTTTATTAGGCTAGTATTTAACTCAGTCCTGGACTCAGTCTGTTACTGTCAGGCCTGGGTCTTTAAAATTCTCAGACCTTTATTATGCTTTTCCTTAGTCTGTAACACCATAAATTCTTCATTGTCTCTTGGGACACTAGTAGTACTTACATACTTTTCTCTGTAGTAACATTCCTGGGAATCCTGCCTACTTTGTTGTTCTTTTCTGATATAGTTACATAGTTCATGTTCAAAATGTCATTTCCCAATGACTTATGACCCTGACTGCACATCTTTTATGGTCTTCACATTCTCATTTTCTTTATATCCAGATTGACTTCTGAGATTTATCCTTTCTCCAGGAAAGCTCTTTCTTCTAGCTTAGCCTCGTTTCCTTTTAAAATTTTCATTCTCATATTGCTTCTGTTCTGAAAGCAAGACTGAAACATACTTGTCAAATATTTAAGAGTTTCACTTTGTTTCCCTAAGCAGATCAGATTCCTAAACACAGGCCTTTTGGATTACCTGTTCAGTCTTCATATTTGCGAGTTCACTCAAGAAGATACCATTTTCAATACATTTACAGTCTTTAATCCCTTTTCATTTGATTTTGTAATCAAATGCCTACCATGTTTCTATAGGTAAAGCCATAGCTTGAATATTAGGAGTCTAAAGCTGTGGTGAGATCTTATGTAATTTCAAAAATCCAGAGCCAACTTGAGACCATGCCAGGTACAAGCTGTGAATGTGCCTGGCCTCCTTTTAGTGGTTCTGCCCACTGGATTAAGGTCAAGATGGTGTCACCTTGCAGCATATTTCAAGACTTAGTTCAGGTCTTCTTCCCTTCTGATATTCATCAACATCTCTTAACCATTCTAAGCAGTTTAAGTTTGTTGGTCATTTCATATGAGGCCTATTTTTTCCATTCCTTTACCTTTCAGTTTGGCCTTTTGAGCTGGTTTAATGCCAGTGTCAGATTATAGGGCCAAGAGAGCAAAACTCATTTCATTCTGAAATATGTCTTTGACCTTTTATAAAAAGTTTCTTTTACCTTAAATTATATTTAATTGTGAAGACTTATAAGTTAATTTTTTATAAGTAGAGTCCCCTACACTGACATAAGGTTGGGATTTATGACAAACTTTAGAGCTTCTAGGGGATCATGAAAGGTAAAGGTCTGGATGTGTAGAAAGAAAAACTTAATGGTTTGGTTACTTAACTATAAGCGGGTATTCTTAGGGCATAGCTCTACTACATATAGGTTGCAGTTACTTTTTGTGTGGTTTTATTTTTATGTGGGTGCAGTTTCCAGCTCAGTTTTTCTTAATCATATTTTTGGGCTACCAACCAGCATTTATACCAAATCAGTGACCCACTTTGGTCCAAAGCCAGTTTGTACATGCTCTTTTCCTTTGGTTTCTAAATTAACTGATATTAAATATTTTTCTTATTGCTTACAGTGATACATATTTTCTATGGTCACAGCATTTGTTAGAATTTTACTTAAACTTTGAAGAGTTTAATGGATGTACCATAGCATAATGCTAGGAATGTTTCTGGAATTTGCCCTGGCCTGTTGATGAATGGGTGTTTTACCATCAGGCCTCTTTATTATGGGTCTGCAGGGCACTCTTAAGTCACAGTCACCGATACTTTAGTGGATGAATGTTTCCATTGTTGATAAACCTTGTATTTATGAGGAAGCTCATTACATTTCTGAACTTTGAACTTCCTTCTTTAAAATTAAAAGTGTGTATTATTTATAGAAATGTGCTTAGAAAAGCAGGCATTTGTGTCAAGTTTGAAGAAAGTTCTAATCTTGAAAATCATGATTACAGTTTTGTTGTACGTTTCTTATATCTAAGAATATCATTTAGATTTGCTTTGATTATACTTCTTCAGCTATTACAAATATTGTTTAATAGGTTCAAGGAAAGGACCCATCAGTGGACATCACTCAGGACCTTGTAGATGAGTCTGAAGAGGAGCGCTTCGATGATATGTCATCACCAGGTTTAGAATTGCCATCTTGTGAATTAAGTCGTCTTGAGGAAATTGCAGAACTTGTGGCGTCATCCTTACCTTCTCCCCTGCGTCGTGAAAAACTTGCACTAGCACTGGAAAATGAGGGCTATATTAAAAAGCTCTTAGAGCTTTTCCACGTGTGTGAGGATTTGGAAAATATTGAAGGACTGCACCACTTGTATGAAATTATCAAAGGCATCTTCCTCTTGAATCGAACTGCTCTTTTTGAAGTTATGTTCTCTGAGGAATGTATCATGGACGTCATTGGATGCTTAGAATATGATCCTGCTTTATCACAACCACGAAAACATAGGGAATTTCTAACAAAAACAGCCAAGTTTAAAGAAGTGATTCCCATATCAGATCCTGAGTTGAAACAAAAAATTCATCAGACATACAGAGTTCAGTATATACAAGATATGGTTCTCCCTACCCCTTCAGTCTTTGAAGAAAATATGTTATCAACACTTCACTCCTTTATTTTTTTCAATAAGGTAGAAATTGTTGGTATGTTACAGGTGAGTTAGATCATTCTTTTTTTTTTTTTTTTTTTTTCTCTGCTTAAAAAAAATGCCCGTTGCCTTCAGCAAAAATTTTCTGTTCCTTTAGGCACATAAGTTGAATTTTATTTTTTGTCTAAAGGTATTTACTTTGGTGATATTGCAAGAGATTATAATATGTAATACTGCGGAACACAGAAGGTTGTGTTTGGATTAGGGATGATAAAGGTGATTTTTTTTTAAAATCTAGCTCAAAGAAATTATAGAGAAAGGATCTTAATGAAACAATTGAATGTAGAATTTTAGGGATATTAAACTATCAATTAGGCATAAAACCGAATAGATTGGAACAGGAAAGAAAAAAATAGAAGCCAAAAAATATGTCATTAAATATAGAATACAAATTCTATAAAATATGGAGAACTCCGGGGTAATTATTTATTAAAGGTCTAGCTTTAGGGTCAAGAGAATATAGCAGAGGTTGGCAAGTTACAGCTGCATGCTTTTGTAATGATGAGAGTGTGGGGAGGTTAGACTTGCACTTGAGTTTCAGCTCTGCCTGTTACTTAATAACTGTGTGACTTGGGCAACTTTCTTAATCTCTTAAAAGCTTCAGCTTCCTAATCTTAAGGTTGGTGATATTAGTATCTACCCTATAAGGTCATCTGAAGATTAAATAAGATGCATGCATGTAAAGCATTGAACATGATACAAGACTCTTGAGTATTATTTTAAATATCTGTTAATCGCCTATTAAACGTAAACTCCAAATTTTCTTTTTATAGTATGCCCAGTCTCTCAAGTGTGGTGTGTTAGGGTGCTTGCATCAGAATTACCTAGGATACATCCTGGATTCTGCAGAAAACACACAATCCAGATCTCTGAGCTGGCTCGTAATCTACATTTGTAGCAGCCCCAAAGTCAGAGAATCTCTCAGTAAATTATCTCATGGTGCGTGAATTAGTCTAGTCCAACTGAAATATGTCTTCATAGTGCCAAGATTTGTGAGTTGCACACCTCTTGTGTGCTTTGTTCCTACCCAGAATATTGTAACAGTAACATATATGTGATGTGATTTGAAAGCTATAAGACCTTACCCCAGATCTATAAATAAAATAATTATTTGGAACCTGGATTTGTTATATTAAAAAATGAAGCAAATAAATGTCAGCAAGAGCTGCTTGGTAGCATATGTTATGAATAAAACTGTAAATATAATTTTTGTCTTTTCCTTTTTAGAAAACTATATTTTCAGTGATCCTGGTTTTGTCACTATATATATATATATGTATAATATATACGTACACACACACACACGAATTCAAATAGAAAGGTCAATTTTACCAAAACTGCTTTTCTGAAGCTAGTGATAAGTCCAGTTCGTGTTGACTAATTTGACCTATTTTTCATTCATTTAAGACAAATAATACAGGCAGTACCATTTGGTAACTACAGTAGTATTCTTCTACATAGTGTATTGTGATTGCTAATGGAAGAAGGAGGGTTCTGGTACTAACGTTCATTTGTTCTTGGCTAAGGAACTAGTTTTTGCCAGCCACCTAACAGATCCTTTGTTCTGGTGTAGTTTTGATTCCTGGTTTCCCTGGATAGTCCCAAATGCTATTGGTCCTTTTATTTAGCTCCACATGGTTCTCGTTTGTTTTGTTTCACAGGGATCCATCACTTGTTTTTCTTGGTCTTCAGACCGGTAAAATGCCAGTTTTACTCATTAAGTATAAATAATTTCAAGTTAAGTTTTGTTTCCTTACAGTATGCTCTGTAAAATGCTGACTGCCAGTGCTGTAGTCCTTCTGTTCTCTTGTTGCTGAGCATTTATATCCAAAGTGCTGCTGTGAAGAAAGAAGAGTTTTACAAATATTTTGACAGGGAGTAATTAAAGCAGGTTCTTATCCACCTTGTACATGGTCATAAGCCTTACATTGACTGGTTATATTCTTTGTAATACTGTGGAGCATTCTTAATTCTCTATACTTCACAGCAGTGCAGAGATTGTTTTTTAATCATTAGATTTTTAATTGGGATATATTATATCCGAGGTGGATCTTAATATTGGATGCCATTTGAGGTATGGCTTATGTATTGTAAAAGTAAAGGTGGGAATAACTAATTTAGTATCACAAAATGTTTCTTGAGCGCTTACAGTAGTGAATATGGGGTTTATAAATGAATGGGAAATAACTCATATGCATAACTGTAGGGCATGTATTATTGAATTTACTTCTAGTTGATGTGGTAGTATGGAATTAAAATTTTAACTAAAAATAGTGGCAGAAAATATTGAACAGGCAGTCAGGAAGGCTCTGCCCACCTCCCTGCTAACTGATTGGGCTTTGGATAAATTTCTTAATCATGTCTCAATTATAAAATAAAGAGGTAAGAATAAGACAACATATGTTATTTCCAAGTTCTGTACTTTTAACTTTTACATGCTCAGATTAGTATCCTGTAGAGTATCATTTGACTCATTTTCAGAATAATTTGATTATGTGTTAAATTATTGTGTATGTGGAAATCTTTAAATAATGTTTTTTTAAAAGTTCTGAATTTAGCTTTTTAAGTACTTGAATCATTTCTGTTGTTAAAATGTGAAGGAAGTTTTATCTTCATTTGAGAGGTTATAGGACCTTAACTTCGAAGGTTAAGGTTATGAAACCCTATGAAAACGATGAGTGTAGAAACCGTGTTTGTTTTTGTAAATAAAGTTCTATCTAAACACAGCCAAACTCATTCACTGACATTGCCTATGGCCGCTTCCTACGATAACAGCAGAATTGAGTAGCTGTGGTAGAGAATGCAAAGCCTAAAATATTTATAATGTGGCCCTTAGGAAATAGAGCCGTGCCGAAATACAAAGGATATCCTTATAAATGCCCAATTTATCCTTTATAGTTTTTTTACTTTTCTTTTAAAAAACAGCATTGCCAATACCATCTCCCCTTTTCTAGTTATACAATTTATATCTTCTATAATAGTATCTTAAAAGTATAGTCTTATTATTAGCATAATTAAATTTATCCTTTGATTTCACAGGAAGATGAAAAATTTCTGACAGATTTATTTGCACAACTAACAGATGAAGCAACAGATGAGGAAAAAAGACAAGAGTTGGTAAGAAATCTGATATTATGAAGGGCGTGAAGCTAAAACAACATACCTTTTATAATTACTTACCCTTTTTCTTAATTTCAGGTTAACTTTTTAAAAGAATTTTGTGCATTCTCCCAAACGCTACAACCTCAAAACAGAGATGCTTTTTTCAAGACTTTGTCAAACATGGGTATATTACCAGCTTTAGAAGTCATCCTTGTAAGTTTATTTCTCCTTATACTTAATTGCCATTATATTTTTAAGCCACAAAATACTGTATTTTTTTATGTAACATGCAACTATTTGATTATAGCCAATATTTAATATAAGTTGTGTGTTACATAAAGTTAAAAAGCTATAAAGTCCTAGTATTAGATAGCCTGTAACACAGTACTGAAAGGATACTCACAGGAATTTTCCATATTTTTAATAATTTGTTAACTTTGCAGCCTATTCATTGAATGTTAAAGTAGAAAAATAAACAGGAATAGAAAGTATAACTATCCACAGAAAAAGAACTTTACATATGGCAGAATTTCCTTGACCTCCCTTTTTTCATTATTATTTGTTAGATTTTGGATTTATATAGGTGCAAGTTCCATGTTTTTATTATTATAGGAGAAATAAGTGTTTTTTTTTATCTGCAGGGCATGGATGATACACAGGTGCGAAGTGCTGCTACTGATATATTCTCATACTTGGTTGAATATAATCCATCCATGGTACGAGAGTTTGTCATGCAGGAGGCACAACAGAATGATGATGTAAGTAAGAAGTTAACAGAGCAAAAAATAACCAACAAGGTAAATATTATTTGCACTAACAGTAAGTATACATGGGGAGCTATAACTATATTTATTACTCATTCTTAAAGATTTAAATAATTAATGTTTGAGAAAAGTATAGCCATAATATCATGACTTATTCTTCTCCTAAATTGACTCCTGTTTCAGTCTATAAATTGTCCTACAGCAGTTATTTGATAATGCTCAACTTAAATTTCTTTAAAGGTTTTTGAGATGAAGTTTCTTAATTCTGAAATTAACCTGCTGTGTTGTGTTGTTTAAATCATTTAGTCAATAAATCATTCTTCTCTTTGTGGAATTATGAATAATTTCCCTAGGAAAACATTGGCTTTGTTAGGGAGAGAGTCTCAAAATCAACAAGAATGATGAGGAATGCACACACACCCCACCTCCATCCCCTGTAACACCCGTCAGTTTCAGAGTCAGTGAGAGTGTATCCTGGTGATGCGAAAGGTGCTTCCAGAGTCTGTGGTACATGGCGTATCTGGAAGCACTGAGTGTGTGTGCTCTGTTTTCAGATAATTAAACCAATGATCATGAGTTTTTATTTCCTCCTTCCCCTATAAAATCTTGAAAGTACTTTGTTACTTAAAAATAATATACTGCCCTGAATTCCTTCTTAAGGGATGAGGTAAAAAAGATACCTCTTAGAAAAAATATATATGCAGAATTGCACCCTGTCGTATTTTTACAAAATAGAAAATACTTTTTACTTTTTAAAAAGATCTTAATGTGTTGTGATGTCAAAATGAAGTGGAATGCCTAGAAACTTGTATATTTAATAATTTTAAAAGAAGATTATAACGTCAGGGTAGGTGCAGGAAGTGCCAGATTGAACTGTTGAATATTATGTTATATTTGCTTTTATAAAATAGTCCTATCTTAAAAACCTAAATAAACATACAGGTGTTTTTTTTTAAGGACTATTGTTAGCCCTGTAAGCCACTAGTTGAACACACATCGATGTACTTTATTTATGTGCTGTAATTTTCTTGATTCCCAGTCCTGATCATCATTTTCATATACTGTCTGCATTTTCTCCTTGTCTGTCCTACTACTGCATATATAGGCATGAGTGGAGATTTTTTCACTGAATCCCTCAGTTTTTATTTACTCCTTGAGCCACGAAAACCAATCATAGTAGAGGATCAGGAAAACAGTCAATTTTCTACGTCATTTGGAATATCTATATTTGTTCTCCTGTGTGCTCTCTAAATAACACAATCTTATTTCCTCCAATTTGAGACATTTAGGTATCAGCTATTTTTTCCTTAAATTTGTTTTAAATGGAAACTTTACATCATTTCCATAAATGGAGAACAGATACAGTTACTATTCGCCATAAATAGAAGGAATCTATAGCAGTGCAAGAACAATATTATAAATTCTAGCTAAACATTCTTTTAATCAAGGGGATTTAAAGATAATAGAAAAAGGAACTTTCTTTTCGTTTTGGTACTGTTTGTGTGATGTGCCTATACCATACTTAGGGAAACTGCTCACTATCCTATTAAGTCAGTCAAGTATTTGGTTTGCAGTTAACAAAATACAGGTGTAATACAGTAGCATGTGTCATAGTATGTGCTCTTTCCATTCTCTCCTATAATAAGTGATCCTTATTATGTGCATTTTTCTCAACAGGATATTTTGCTCATCAACCTCATCATAGAACATATGATTTGTGATACAGACCCTGAACTTGGAGGAGCAGTCCAGCTTATGGGCCTGCTTCGAACATTAGTTGATCCGGAAAACATGTTGGCTACTGCCAATGTAAGCCACGGGCATTTTTCACTTTTTCATGCTAGTATAATTTTTATTGCTGGTAGGAACCAGTGCAGTTAAAGTTCATGAAAGTGTTCTTGATTCCTTAGAAAACAGAAAAGACTGAATTTCTGGGTTTCTTCTACAAGCACTGTATGCATGTCCTTACTGCCCCCTTGCTGGCAAATACAACTGAAGACAAACCTAGCAAAGGTAAGATAATATAGGGTGGTAGTTGAGTTCTTTGTTCTTGAATTCTGAAACCCCAAAAGTTGGTGTTAATGTGTATTAGTTGCTCAGTCGTTTCCAACTCTTTGCGACCCCATGGACTGTATGTAGCCTGCCAGGTTCCTCTGTTCATGGAATTCTCCAGGCAAGAATACTGGAGTCGGGTAGCCATTCCCCTCTCCAGGGGATCTTCCCAACCCAGGGAACAAACCCAGGTCTGCTGCATTGCAGGCAGATCTGAGCCAACAGGAGGTCTAATAATATATTTTCAAAAGAGGTAATGTCAAGATAAGTTTCTTTTTTTTAAGTGTTATAATCAGAGGTAGTAGAACTCTGAAAGAAGATACCAGAGATAATTTGTTGCTCTCAGTTTTAAAACAATTTTTTTGTTAAAGCAATATTTGTGTTTAGTTTGTATTTACATATGTGAAACAAATGGAAGTAATTATTAGAGGATTGATTTTAAGTTATTTGTACTTCACATGTATAGCTAGAGCAAAGCTTGTCCTCAGTATTAAACTTTTTTTTTTTTTTTGGCATTAAGGATTATTCCAAGTTAGGATTATTTATTTCTGCATTTTATTACTTTAGCTTGTGTGTGTCTTGTGTGAGATTTAGAAAATAACAGTAGTTTTAGGGTCTACATTGAGAAATTCCTTATTGAAGCTTTGACAATAAGTAATTTTGTCATATAAGTTAAATATGCTATATTGATAATTCATAATACCACTTAGAAAATAAATGTTAATTTACCCTTTTTTATGACTCTGAAAGTAAGTCTTAGGAACACAATATATAGTAGGTAAATCTTGAGGCTTCCTTCCAAACCTACATGTTTAGTTCATCAAACATTTATTGAGAGCCCTCTGTGGGAAAGGCACTGTGCTAATCTTCAGGGGTTAAATGAAGGAAATGAAAAAAACTGTGTGAAATACTTTTGGAGGCTTGCTGCCTGGTGAGGAAGATAAACCGGTGATTAGATTATAATGCAGTGTGGACTCAGTAATATGGAGTAAAAGGAGGCACAAATCAAGCACACGAATCAAAGGAGCAGAGAGAGCAGTTCATTAAAGCTGGATGATGTCTGGTAGGACCTCCTGTGATATCTGCATCCGCTGAGGAACATGGTAAGACATGGTAGAGCATTCTCATGCTTCGGAATAAAGCAGATCTAATAGATTTGTATCCCAGTTGCCTTACTAATAACATTTCACACCTGGGTCTTATGACACTAAGTCTTCAGAGTTGTTTAAATTAGATGTGAAAAATGGAAAGCACAGTTCTTAGCACATGGTAGGCATTCAGTAAATGTTAGTTTCCTTTTCCTTAATTTGAACATATTTGGGTTAATAGGAAGGATTTTATTTGATTGGAATTTGGGGGGAAAATGAATATAAGCCATTAAGTATAATTGTGTTTTGTTCAGATGATTTTCAGACTGCCCAGTTATTGGCATTGGTATTGGAATTGTTAACATTTTGTGTGGAGCACCATACCTACCACATAAAGAACTACATTATTAACAAGGACATCCTCCGGAGAGTGCTGGTTCTTATGGCCTCGAAGCATGCTTTCTTGGCATTGTGTAAGTGTTGCTTCTGCTGGATTACTTATTGTCTCTGTATTATTGTGGTATCTTTCAGTCTTGTTGCCTGAGAAGAAAAGATCACTGATTTCAGGAAACCTAGGTTCTAATACTAAACTATACTGACAATGTACTCTTGCCACATTTTGAGCAGTGATTTTCCTGATTCTTCTTTCTCAGTATACAATAAAGATATATTAAAGTATTACATTATTAAAATGACACCTTAAATCATTTTATTACCTTATTTATTTTTTACTTAGTATATATGGCATGACAGTCACAAATTAGACACTCTTGTGAGACTAGAATCTCACACTGCCATGAAGAATATATTCATAATTTGGAAAACATAGCTAATAGTACTAAGTTTCCAAAATGCGTTTTTTTCTAAGTTACAGACTGCCTAGCACAAATGTCTACAGATGGTCCATTCATTAATTCCCCAAATGTTTTCCCCCTTGCTTTACTGAGACATATTTGACACCCAGCTGTAATACATTACCCTGTGTCACCGCAGGTATTTTAGAGCAAGGGTAACAAACCACAGCTGTGGCCACATCCAGTCCGTGCTCTGTGTTTGCACCACTTGTGAGCTGAAAAATAGTTTTATGGTTTTAAAGCATTGTTGAAATAAAGCTACAGAGACCATTTGTGCCCACAAAGCCTAGAATATGTATTCTGTAGACCTTTATGAGAAAGGTTTGTTAACTCTTAGAGCAACAAGTCTTTTAACAAGGCTGTTTTAGTTATACGTTTTTCAAAAATTGACTTTCACTGTATTCATAAAACCCTAGTTTACTGAAATGAAACATGTTTCTGAATTATAAATAGATTAATCTAGCATGTTCTTGATCATGTAGCAGTCAGCTTTCTTTGGTAAGTTGACACACCAATTTTAGGGTACACTAGAGGTTCAGTAAGAGATGTTTGTTGGTAACTCTTTTGGCCTTTTGGTTTTTATGGGTAAGTTTGGTTTTGTTGGTATATAAAGGCATTGTAATCATCCACTAGTTAGAGGCCTGAACATAAACATGTTTTTGCTATCTTTTTTTACTTTCATTTTAAATTATTTTGCTTGGGAATTCCCTGGTGAATGGAATGGTTAGGACTCCACACTTTCATTGCCAAGGGCACGGGTTCAATACCTGGTTGGGGAGTTAAGATCCCAAAAGCCATGTGGTATGGCCAAAAAAAAAAAAAAGGTTTTGCTTAATTAATTTTTAAAACATCCTTAAGTTAAAAAATGTTATAAGGATATTCCTGATGTTAACTTACCGTGTCAACATTTTATCTTTAAAACAGTATTAAACATAGAAAGTTGAATGAATTTTTCTTAGAAGGAAACCTATCAGGGTGACAGTTGTTACAGCTGAATTAGCTAGTGTGGATTCTGCAGTGTGTACTGAGAACACATGTGGTGCATATAAAGAAGGGCTTTTAAACTCATACTCATTTCCCTTATAAACCTACCACAGGAAAAGTGAGAGTCCCAAAGCAAGTTGAGAGGGAGTTAATAACAAACACCTCTGAATTGTTCTTTCACGTCTGGAAGGTCTTATTTGAGTGCGGGAAAGGGAGTTTGAGCAGATGGGAGAGAATGGAAAAACTGAATAAATAAATACATTAATTTTGTTTCAGTAAATTTAACACCTACTACCACGTTTTATTGATTCTAAGATATGTATTGATACTCATATCAAGTTGAGTCTTAAAATTAATGACATGTTATGATTGGTAGTTTTTTTGTTTTGTTTTCTTAATAGTAGAAAAGGTTTTTTGTAATCAGTGGCATCTTAGATTTGATGGAGTATGGTACATACCTGGTATTAGGATAAAGATGATTAAGACTTAGACTCAGCTGTCAAGTGGCTTAGAGTTCATTAGGAGGAGATAAAACCAAAACAACAGCAGCATTATATCAAGGTGTTTTTGGATGTATAGTGAAAATGACTTATTCTACCTGAATGAGGCAGACGAGGGAGATCTTGCAGAAATGAGTAAAGTAAGTTGTGTCTTGATCATGAGAGAGGGTGACATTCTTGGTTGAATACATAATTCAGATGAACAAAATGTTAAGTGTGATGTTTTAGTGGTTTGGTATAGGTGGAATATGTGAGTCTAGTGGAAGAGTGGCAGAAAAGGAAAGGCCTTTTCTTTAGTCCTTCATCTTGTTATTTTGCTTAGAATACTGCAAAGAAAATGTCTCAGTTTGATGAGAACTATGAAGAGAACTGTGACTAATTAATGAGTCTGTATTACAGGAAACTAAGCATGCTCGCAAAAATCTAAGTTTTGTTTTATTAATATTTTCCAAACTAAGTTAGGCTATCATTGATTAAACCTTACTCTTTCTCAAGTAATTCTCAGTGCGGCTCTCTCCAGGATTGAGAATGAGTAGCTTCTGAAAGAAGATGCCAGTCATTAGGAATGCATTCTTTAGAACTGTCTATATAGTAGGAATTTTTATCAAGAATTTCTAAAAGAATTAGCGTAAGTTTGAGATTTAAGGTGTTTTCAGTCTTAGAAAAGAGTACATTGAAATATTAAATATGGTTTGTTTTTTAAGGGAAGTTTTATAAGTAAATTTAGATGCCCATTTGTAAAGACAAAAGATTGCTTAAATTTTGAGGACTTTGCATTTTTTATATCTGCTGGTTCTTAATTTTTTTCTTATATTTAAAGACAACATAAGTCTGTGGGTGAGAACAGCAATTGTTACCTAGTCCTTATACATTAGATATGTTTGTGTTGAGTATACACAAATATACACACCAGTTTTATCAGTCTTGGCCTTTTCCAGATTCTTGGATTTTACACTGTAGCTTTTTAGCTCATACCTTTATGATGTTTGATTGTTTTTATTTAAAGTATGAAAATCTATATGAAGAATGAAGTAAAACTTTTGTGGTAGATGATTCATTAGTATAACTAATGTTATCATTAGTTACATGTGAGGCAAAAAGTTTCACACTTATATATATAAGATCTCATGTTGTATAAGGTAAGATTTATTATTTCAGAGATGATTAACACTAAGCATTAAGAGATCCCTGGCATGCTAATGAATGTTAGAGATGTGAGTGGAAGCCAAGTGCCACTTTTACATTGAAAATCCTATAGTTGTGCTAATTTGACTTATCCCAAAAGCTTTCTCTACTCTCCTTTGAGCAGCTTGACTTCATAGAACTCACTAGTAAATTTTTTAAAGTAAGTTTTTATTCAAGAACAAGAATAGTGTTTGGATATTTTTCATACAAGTTTCTTTTTGGGGAGAGGTATGGGTGGAAATAACACAACTCTTAATATAAATATATAAGGGCAAATGAGGAGCAAAACAAAAAAGCCCATTAGAATCACATTCTATCCACCTTAGCAGTTTTGAACAAAACTGCTGTTGAGGAGATGGCAGTGGCACCATCTGCATACTCTGTCTTAGTGAATTCTAGAAAGGGAGTTCTTTTCACTTACCCAGGAAATGCATGCAGACCACGGGGTTTAGCCAGTGTGTGTTATGGTAGGACACAAGTCTCCAAAAAGCCTGCAAAGCTGGAGTAACAATTTTTAAGATAATAGCACTTGCCTTATTTACTAAAAGCTTAAAATTTGGCCTATTAGCATGAGTTCTGATTTTTATTCTGACAAATGGAACTGCCTAAGTTCCTCTGTCAAGCAACATTAAAAAAAAAAAAAAAAAAAGGCTCTCAAAACTCATTGTTAGGCTTTGACTTATTATCACAAAGAAAGATGCCGCTTATTGTTTAAAATGTTTTATTTCACCATGCTTTTGTATTTGAAACTATATAGTAGTTTAAAAATACTTTTAAACTATTTTGAACTCCCTGCCCAGTGTGTCTCTTTAGTAAGAGACACTCTTAAATAAGCTGGATTGTTAAGGCAGTTTATACTCAACTGTACCTAATTGGGCATTCACTTGTGGACCTCTTTTCTGCCAACTAAAGAAAAATTGAGCTGCTTTACTCCTCTGCCTTCCTACCCAGAAACCGTGTCAGCATGGTTGCCTGGCTACCTGCTCATGAAGGACTTGATTAATAACAAATTGGCAATTTAACGAGCCACTTCCATGATCTCCAAAGAAACCAAAATACAAACACAATATTTAATCTTGCCAACCGAAGACGATGTGACTGCATGAAGTGAGTATGCTTTTTTGAACTGTTTACAATAACTGGGGCATTAACTTACTGATAATTACGTTTAGGTGAAGAGGGCTTTGTTGAAGTCTAGCTGTCTGAGTATATTTGGATCTTGATGAATGGTGACTTAAGTAACTCCCCATACTTCAAGATGTAAATATACCTTTTAATCTGTAAGTTAAAGCCTAATTAATTGTAAAAAGGAAAACTAGGGAAAAAAAGCATACTCGCTGCAGCAAGCATAGAGGACCACATTTTAAAAGCATCCTCTAAATTGATTCCTAATCTATGGGAAGGCAAATTTGGGGTCCTACAGATTTCTGTGGGTTTATGGCATTTCTGCAAACACATCGAAATACAAACCAATGTAAACCCATTAACCCTGATTTAAAATAATAAGAGTGTCCAAAAATAAGGTCAAATTATAGAGTGGATTGCCCTAATATTTCTTCTATTGTTCTGAAGGTAGATACAAAAGGTTACATTTGGAATTTTCTCATCTGCAGTAGTATGATAGGTTAATTCATTTATTAGCCCAATCTTATTTCTTACTTCAGATATAAAATACATCTTGGTAATTAGTAACTTAATTCCAGAATTTTTCTGGCTAAGACTTGCGTTCTATAATGACATACACTGCTTTTAGAATACATTTTTCTGATAACCCTTTTGTAATCTTTTAGGTTCTTACTTCTGGAAGCAGTAACTTATTACTGCATGAAGAACTATGTTTATTAAATAGTTTTGGTTTATTTTTTGTAATTCTAAAATACGAAAATATGGTATGTGATTTGAACAACAATACCTCTGTGTTTCAGGTGCTCTTCGTTTTAAGAGAAAGATCATTGGATTAAAAGATGAGTTTTACAACCGCTACATAATGAAAAGTTTTTTATTTGAACCAGTAGTCAAAGCATTTCTCAACAATGGATCCCGCTACAATCTGATGAACTCTGCTATAATAGAAATGTTTGAATTTATTAGAGTGGTAGGTTCTATGCTTTTTAGTTAGAATTTTGATTTTGTTTGAGAAAATCTAATAAGCATTATTGGTATTTTGGCTTTTTTGAGATTATATTTGGAGAGAATTTCTGAAAGGAAACCAATGTTACCAAAAGCTTACGAGAGATTCAATTCCAACTAAGAAAATAAAATAATCTCTCTCAGCAGCTATGAATCCTTTATAGAATAGTTTGAAAACTGATATAATAATGTCATGTTGGTCGTTTTAAGAAAGTGAAATTATAGTTGACTTAGTGTTTGGATGTGTTTTTATTTTGTTTTTGACTTTGAGGTTTTCTGGATTTTTCTTGACGTTTCTTCATGTTTCTTAAGAGCGAAAACTTGATTCTTTGATATAGTATGTTTGCAGTTCTCAAACACTGGTGTGTGTCTTAATTATCTGTGGCATGTTTTTTTAACACATTATGGTAAAATATACATAACAGAATTGGCCCTTTTAACCATTTTTAAAGGGTGCAGTTCAGTGGCATTAAGTGCATTCACATTGTTTTGCAGTCATCACCGCCATCCATCTCTAGCACTGTTTTGTAGTGTGATTTTAAAATATATTTGCTCAGCCCAGACTTAACTGAATGAGAATCATCTAGGGTGGAACCTGGGCATTTACTTTGGAAAGAGCCATGGATAATTATGAGGTGCACCAAAAGTTGGGGGATATGGAAGTAGCCACATTTTCATTTGTCCCTAAGATTGGATAATAATTTTATGAAATTACTATTCTGGGAGAGTTTATGAGTTCACTGCAGTTAAGCCTCATATTTTGCTAAATTAACATTTTCCCTATCATTTTGTATTATAATTCTTTTTATAGGAAGATATAAAGTCATTAACTGCTCATGTAGTTGAAAATTACTGGAAAGCACTGGAAGATGTAGATTATGTACAAACATTTAAAGGATTGAAACTGAGATTTGAACAACAAAGAGAAAGGCAAGATAATCCCAAACTTGACAGGTAGATTACCACATATTTGAACCTATTCAGGTTTATGGTGGCAGCTCTTTTTTGTTTGTGTATTATTTAGCTTGGCAAGGGAGGGGGAAATAAACAGAAGTTGTATTTTTCTCTAATGATCAATGTAAATGTTTTCCTGGCAGTGTTAGGTGGATATGACCTGTAGACCTATCTCAGGCATATATATCCAGTTAGACAATGCAAAAGAAAAAAAGCAAAACACTGATATGACAGTAAGGCTAATTTTTTGTGTCCAAAGTAAAATCAGATTATTAGTTTTTCTTTAATGTTACAAATTATTTTAATGAGGTTGTGTACCTTTTTCCAAAATACCTGAATTCACATACTTGTGGTATATTTTTAAATCCATAAATTAAGACTTGTTAATTCCTAGTTTAATAACTGATCTGTAACAGTACAATTTTGATAATAGGGATTTTGATTCCACTAATTAACACTAGATATGGTAGAGTGTAGTGTTTTGTTCTGTGCTGGGTAAAATCTGTTTTGTTTTGTTCTTTTTCCCACAGCCTCTATGTCTGTGAATCTGTAATATTCCATTCATCTATTAAGACTGTAATTTGGGACAATATTTGAAGACTAAAAAAGTCCTTATAAGTCTGTTCATTTTACTCTTCTCTTTGCTCACAGTATGCGTTCCATTTTGAGGAATCATCGATATCGAAGAGATGCTAGAACACTAGAAGATGAAGAGGAGATGTGGTTCAACACAGATGAAGACGACATGGAAGATGGAGAAGCTGTAGTGTCTCCATCTGACAAAACTAAGAATGATGATGACATTATGGATCCAATAAGTAAATTCATGGAGAGGAAGAAATGTATGTTGAAAAGATGGGCAGAGAAAAATGAAGGCTTTCTCACTCTAGGTTTATCCTTTTTTTCTTGACAGTGATTAGTATCTACTTTGTGTCACAACAGATTTTAAAAGACTCTTGCTTTTATAGACTGTGGATTAAATAGCTCTGTTGTGAAGGTATAGACTAAATTTCCTTCATCTGACTTGTGTAAGATATTTCAGGAAGGGTAGAACAATGAAGGTTTCCTTCCTTTTCTGGATAAGGACGCCTAATATTTTGCTAAGCTTTGTTCACAAACAATTTCAGTGTTGCTCTCTTGCAAAGGAGTAAGCTAGTTAATTATTGTGTTTTAGTGCCACCTCATTTGGAGGTATTGTAAAAGATGAGTACGGGTGACAACTATTGACAATATTCTCATTTTTAGTAAAAGAAAGTGAGGAAAAGGAGGTGCTTCTGAAAACGAATCTTTCTGGTCGGCAGAGCCCAAGTTTCAAGCTTTCCCTCTCTAGTGGAACAAAGACCACCCTCTCCAGCCAGTCACCTGCAACAAATCTGCCTGGTTCTCCAGGATCACCTGGATCGCCAGGGTCTCCAGGCTCTCCTGGATCCATCCCTAAAAGTACATCTCAGACGGCAGCTATTACTACCAAGGTATGTTCCAGCTTTCTCAACACTAATTGTCATGGCTAGGACTCCTTTCAGTTACTGTCTTTTGGAACTGATTTTAACATTTGTGAACTAGAGAAGAATTCTCCCACCAGGAGCTGAAAGATTTCTGAAAGTTTTTACAACCCATATAGAAGTTTGAATATATTCTTATTTTGGCTGTTCACATTTTAGAACCTTAGGCTCATACTTGTATATGTCAAAACATTTACAGAAAGTTTACTATATTTTATCAATTTTCCCAATTAATACCCAGGTAAAGACTTCGTGGGGAGAAGATAATTTAAATATCTGGACATGCCTTTTTTTTTTTTTTTTTTTTTTAAAGCAAGGTTTATAAAAAGCAATTAACTGTCTACTATCACAAACATTTCATTTAGGAAGGATCAAAATTTTACCACCAAAATACGAGACAAACATAATCTCTAAATAAAAACCAATTTTTTTGGCCACCTTATGTTTCCCTGGACTAAGCTAACACAGTGGCATTTGGGATTCATTGATGTACAACAGGTCTGATGTGAGTCACAGTGGTTTCTGGTGAAGGAGCAGGGCCTGGATGAGATGAGAAAGGAACAGGGCAGAATCACTTTCCTAGCCTCTGAGAGCCTGTCTACCCTTATTTCTAGTGGTCTGTTTATTTTCTGTGGTTTTAATTTTGATACTGTTGAGACTGTGTTAAAAAATTTTAATGCATTAAGTCTTAAAACTTAAATGTTGAATTTTAAATTCAGTACTTAGTATTGATCTCCCGAGTGGTTTGCAAGGATCACGTGAAAGTGTTAAGTTTATCAGTTGTGTCTGACTCTTTGTAATTCATGGACTATATAGCCTACCAGGTTTCTCTGTCCATGGGATTCTCCAGGCAAGAATACTGGAGTGGGTTGCCATTCCCCTCTCCAGGGGATCTTTCCAACCAAGGGATCGCGCCTGGGTCTCCTGTATTGCAGGCAGATTTCTTTACCATCTGAGCCACCAGGGAAATCCCATCAGCTGCTTAAAAATTTATCATGGAAAACTTGGGAAATATGTAATAAATTTCAGCTCCATACAGTCTCACCTCCCAGAAATAACCAGTTTGTATATTGGGGTGGGAGGATGTCCTTTACTCAGACTTAAAACACAAGTATTAAAAAACGTAGTCTTTTCTTGAAATAATCCTTATTTTTGAACAGGGAGGCCTCGTGGGTCTGGTAGATTACCCTGACGATGATGAAGAGGACGATGAGGATGATGACAAGGAAGACACTCTGCCGTTGTCAAAGAAAGCAAAGTTTGAGTCATAATAGTGGCAACTGCCTGTGATCAGGACCTGTCAAGAAAACTGGTTCTCTACCCCTCCCCACTACAACATCGACAACAAAGCAGTGGTTTCTTGTGAATGACTGACACACCCATCAGCTCGCACACTTGACTTCTGCTCATCAAGTGCCAATTCAGTGGAGCAGGAGGAGGGGATGTTACGCATTTAGGGGAAGGACTTACGCCTTTGAGCTCTCCAGCTTGGACCACACATTGCCCTTTTCTCAGGGAAGGAAATGGAAACAAAAAGCCAACAGGGCAGGGGTTTTGTAAGTGGAACTCTGGTTTGACTGGTCAGTTGCTACAATCAGAATATGCTTTCTCGGACCATGTTTGAGACTCAGAAGAATAGGCTTTTCTGCCATAATTCTTCACTAGTTAAGAATGCCAGCAGTTTCTTTGTATAAAGAGACCTGCCTTTAAAATCATACATTCTGAACATTTTAGTCAAGTTACAACAGGTTTGGAAAACTTCTTTGGGGGAGGGGCGAATATAAAGTTTCCTCTTTTTTATCTGTTCCCTTTGCCCTTCAAACTGCAGATTTTTTTAAGTGGGGATTTGTCCCTACTTGATTAAAGATTGAGTGGAATTCTAGATGTGGTCATTTGTGTCATAATTTTTTGTTTCATTTTGTTTTTGATTTTTTTTCTTCTTCTCTGAGTGTATGCTTAGTTGTTGAGTATATATATTTGGGACCATTAAAATTTTTTTTGATGTAATATAACCTAACGTTGTGCTGGTACCTGTTTTACCATGTGTAATTTTTGTTCTACATTTCTTAATTTGTTTAGAGTTTTATGAAAGATGGTATAGTTTTTATTGACAAAAGCAAAGTAATCTTACAACTATGTGCATACAAAAAGCAATACTATTTTGTGACTAAATATTTTATATTAAAATTTACATCAGCAATTGTCTTGAGAATTCAGGGAAACAGAATGGAATTTAAAATTTCAACAGTTTTGTTAAACCTAGAAACGTGAAATTAGTATTCCAAAGAGATTCTGAAATTTCATATCTGGGGAAAAATGATGGTACATTAAATCAAAATTGAGGATGAATGATTTAAGAATAACATACTGACTTTTGAATAATAAAAGTGAAGAGTAAGAGAAATTGTATTAGTTGTATTTTTCGTTTTTTTAACTGCTCCCTTTGGAATACCAGTTGGAGTTGTAATTGATGGTTCCTAAATAAATACCTGGCCAGAGGACCATCAGATACCACCTTATTAACAGTGTTTTTTAAATAGGTTCTTTTTATTGTCTTAGGTGTGCTAAAATTTTTAAGGAAACATAAATATCTCAGTTCCACATACCTTCACTTTTTTAAAGTGAAGATTTTAGAACTTACGGAAGAATGTATTTGCAAATGTGAATAAAAATTCCTATCTAGGAAAAGGATACTATTTTAAGTATCACACACTTTAACTGGATAGTCCAGCGAGCACTGTGTGCTCCGACCTGCGCTCCTTTGCTAGCGCTCAGTACATCGAGGTACCAAAAACATGTTACATGGAACAGGTGAGCAGAAAACCGGAAATCATCAACTTGCTACAGTCATGAGAGTCTTATTGTTGACTAATTTTTTTTTTTTTTTTAATGAAACTTTGGGTGCATTATAAGAGTTAAGTGTATTTCACTACAGTATAGAGATACTTCTGGGTCACAAGTTCTGGCAATTAATAATTTTAATCAATTTATGTTGTAAATAAAGAGAACAAAAACTTAATAGGATCTAACTTAATTATATTATGTCTTCCTTTATTACCTAGAAAGTCCATGTGAAATGTCTGTTCCTTAAACATACAGTTTAAACTGATCTTTCTGATTGACTCATGCAACACTTACTTGTCTTGGTATTCTGGGAGTTCTTGGGTAATGGGAAGAACCACCCCTTATTTTCATGAATTGTGGTCCAGTATATTTTAAAAAAAAAAAGAAAAATAGGTATTAACTATCAAGCTTCAACATTTAAGAGATGCCCTTTCAATGATGCACAGGTTGGTTACTAAAGTAGAAACTTCATACAAGTTGCTACAATAGGAGAAAAAAGTTTCATGGAGGAAGACTATTAGCAATAAATTACTAGAAAAACAATACTTGACACAGTTCATCTGACACAAAAATCCATGCTTTTGAGTGTAAATACTATCTTGATAACCAATGTCAGTATAATGTAAGTATTCACATATTTTAATGATACCTATTGGTTCTTTTCCTCATTTTATAAAAGGGAAAGCACATTTCACCTCTCAGTGATTACCTAGCAATTTCTGGAAAAAAAAAAAAACAAAAAAAAAAACCCTGTAATTGTCAAGAGAAAACACCTTGACATCCATCTTGTCAAGAAATGTTACTCGGGACTTTTTTGATAGAATGAAGCCTGATGGGTTTTCCCAGCCTGATCGTACTCAGATTCTGCGTGTCATTTTCTTTGGAAGGCCAATGTGCAAGTCAGTTGTGGAAATGAAGGGGAGGCATGGAGCAGGGAGGAATGTGTCTCTTTTTTAATTCTTAATGTAAGCATTGGCCTTTGCAAAGCTTAGAATAGCAAGGAGTTTACACTGGAAGAGTTCTTTTAAGTGGAGATCTTAAAGTTACCAACCTCTAGTATTTACCATATCAAAAATTCCTCTAGGGGAAAATTTAGGACCTTCAAAATCCTTATATATGAGGTTTTATTAACTGCCATAATATTTCGAGCAAGAGGATTATAAAAACATGTTTATGGGATGAAGTATTGTCTACCATTATATGGAACATTGACACATGAAATGTGGCAGTCATCAGTATACTGGGGTACTCAATGCTAGATTAGTTTGATTTTTCCCTTTGGCCTTAATGATTTATCTTGGCTGTTTTGAAAGGAAATTAGAGACTCTCTTCAAATAGACAAATGTGCTAACTGCTGGAGTCAGATGTCTCGGTCCTTAAAATAACTCTTGTTGGAGACATAACTTTCCTTGACCTTTTTGCTCTCATAGGTTAAGATCTCCAAGGGCTTAGTGATTGCTTCAACATGATGCTAAATGGGCTTAATTTCTTTATGTTCCCACCGTGGTGTAGGTCATCCTATCACAAATTCAGGGGACCCTATCCAGTTTATATTACCTGACACCTAGGCAGCATTGGCTACTATCCATTATCTTCCTGATACCTTATTCTCGGCTGCTCTAACATCATGTGCTGTAACATTACTGACCTTTCTACTGTCTGATAGCTCCCTGCTTGACCACTGCTGCGATTCATCAGGGTACTCATCTTCCCAGTTTCCATCAAGCCACGTTACTTTTATGTCCCTATCCGTTTGTTCTGTGCCCTAAAAGACTGCCTGTCGTATGTCTTTTTTTTTTTTTTTCCTTTTGAACTTTTTATTTTGTATTGGGGTATAGCTGATTAACAATGTTGTGATAGTTTCAGGTCAACAGCGAAGGAGCTCAGCCATACATGTATCCATTCTTCCTTAAACCCCTTTCCAACCAGGCTGCCAGGTAACATTTAGCAGAGTCCATGTACTGTACACTGGGTCCTTGGTGATTACTGATGATGTATTTTAAATACGGCAGTGAGTACATGTCATGTGCCTCTGAACGCTCTTGCCTTGCCTGCTGATGAACTCATTTATCCTTTTGAACTGTTCCTCTTACACTTAGGGACTCTGACCTTGAAGGAAGAGTTGTTAGTGTCTAACATGATACATGGCCTACAGATGAATCTCCAAATGTTTACTGGATAAATGAAGGAAAGACTGAGTAATGTACATACAATATACAGACTAGGGAAGTCTTAGCAGACACCCCTACACAGTCAGTTTGACTCATTCTTGACCATAAGATTCTCTTTGTGGATATAAAGGGAGAGGACTCAAGACCTTTGTCTTGTCCTTTATGCTGGTAAGCCTTAGATTAGTGACAAAGGGAGTATTTTAGGTTCATACAATTAGCCTATCTTGAATCATTTTAACAACTATTAAAACTGCACTTCAGTTCTGTTCATCCTGAACTCCACACCTCTAATTCTCTTACTGATGTGTTGTTGGTCATAGTTCTTTACATGTACATATAGACCCCTGCCTTTTATAGCTACTGCTGCTGCTGCTGCTAAGTCGCTTCAGTCGTGTCTGACTCTGTGCGACCCCATAGACGGCAGCCCACCAGGCTCCCCCGTCCCTGGGATTTTTCAGGCAAGAACACTGGAGTGGGTTGCCATTTCCTTCTCCAATGCATGAAAGTGAAAAGAAAGTGAAGTCGCTCAGTCGTGTCTGACTCTTGGCGACCCCGTGGACCGCAGCCCACCAGGCTCCTCCATCCATGGGACTTTCCAGGCAAGAGTACTGGAGTGGGGTGCCATTGCCTTCTCCCCTTTTATAGCTAGACTTAGCCAAAGGCTGTAGATTTCACATCTAGTGGTCTGCATGTTTTATTTATCTAACACACTTAAACATTTGTATCTTGGTCTATTTCTTGGGGTGTGAGTTCCCAGAAGGAAGACTAGATTTATATGATCAGATATGTAGGTAGATTGGTTGGGTAAATAGATTTTCTGTGTCGACTCAATGAGCACTTCACAAGAATGAGAAAACGGATGCATTTCATTTCTGAAAGAATAACGTTTCTGATAAAGAGCTTGAAGAATGTGATCATTCAAACTGTAGTACAGCATTCTATAAAGTACCGTTCTGGAAGAAGAAGAGGAAATAATGAAATTTTATTAACCTCCAGGATGGTTATTTTTTGGCTCATATTGTGGGAAGTAGGTGCCCCATAAAAACCAAAAGCCCAGAAAAAAAAAAAAAAAAAAAGTGGCTTTTAGAATACTCAGGCCGCTTTCAAAAAGGGTCTGAATGTGATTTGAATTATTAGTGAAAACCTTTCATCATAAGCCCTCCCAATACAAGTTCTTTATGGACCTACATTGGAAGACTAGAAACCAGTGGGGGAGGCTGGGGACAGAACAAACCAGGTTGAATGAGACTCAAGAAACTAACAATATGTGCTCCACACATGTTGATTAATCAAGTCGATTAGAATGTTCAAACTACCACACAATTGCACTCATCTCACATGCTAGCAAAGTAATGCTCAAAATTCTCCAAGGCTTCAACAGTACATGAACAGAGAACTTCCAGATGTACAAGCTGGATTTAGAAAAGAGAGGAACCAGAGATCAAATTGCCGCTGGACATAACATCCACTGGATCATAGAAAAAGCAAGAGAGTTCCAGAAAAACATCTGCCTCGTTGACTATGCCAAAGCCTTTGACTGTGTGGATCACAACAAACTGTGGAAAATTCTTCAAGAGATGGGAATACCAGACCACCTGACCTGCCTCCTGAGAAATCTATCTGCAGGTCAAGAAGCAACAGTTAGAACCAGACATGAAACAACAGACGGAAAGGAGTACGTCAGGGCTGTATTCTGTCACCCTGTTTCTTTAACTTACATGCAGAGTATATCATACAAAATGCCAGGCTGGACGCAGCACAAGCTGGAATCAAGATTGCCAGGAGAAATGTCAATAACCTCACATATGCAGATGACACCCCACTTAGGGCAGAAAGTGAAGAAGAACTAAAGAACCTCCTGATAAAAGTGAAAAAGTTGGCTTAAAACTCAGCATTTAAAAAATGAACATCATGGCATCCAGTCCCATCACTTCATGGCAAATAGATGGGCAAACAGTGACGGACTTTATATTCTGGGCTCCAAAATCACTGCAGATGGCGACTGCAGCCATAAAATTAAAAGACGCTTGCTCCTTGGAAGAAAAGCTATGACCAACCTAGACAGTATACTAAAAAGCAGAGACATTACTTTGCCAACAAAGGTCCGTCTAGTCAAAGCTATGGTTTTTCCAGTACTCATGTGTGGATGGGAGAGCTGAGTGCCCAGCTCAGCTATAAAGCTGAGCGCCAAATAATTGATTATTTTGAACTGTGGTGTTGGAGAAGACTCTTGAGAGTCCCTTGGACTGCAAGGAGATCCAACCAGTCCATCCTAAAGGAAATCAGTCCTGAATACTCATTGGAAGGACTGATACTGAAGCTGAAGCTCCAATACTTTGGCCGCCTGATGTGAAGAACTGACTCACTAGAAAAGACCATGATGCAGGGAACGTTTGAAGGCAGGAGGAGAAGGGGATGACAGAGGATGAGATAGTTGGATGACATCACCGACTCGATGGACATGAGTCTGAGCAAGCTCCGGGAATTGGTGATGGACATGCTGCAGTCCATCACGCCACTCCTGGCGTGCTGCAGTGCATGCGGTCGCAAGGAGTCAGACACAACTGAGCGACTGAACTGACTGAATCAAATTGATACCAAGAACACATTTCCTTGGAGAAAGTGGTGAACAACTGCAGAAACAGGTATGATGGCAACAGCATAGTCAGAATGGCCTGCGTGACTTCTTCCTCCCCTACTGAGTACGTTAGACAAGCTCCTCAAGGCTTGGTTTCCCCATCCACAATGAGAGTAACATTACAAGTCAAGTGTGAGGACTGTAGAATGAATGTGTGTATGTGTGTGTGTGTGTGTAGATAAAGCAAGTATCCCAATATTCAATAGATGGTAGGTATGTAATATATTAATACAGTCCAAAATGGAGGGAAATGGCTATGATGATTTTTGTCTTTAAAACTTAAAACTATCCATTTTCATGAGTCAATTCAGTCTATACAGTGGCAGGGGCTGTCAATACCCAAAATATTGGGTAAAAATATACATTCAGCACTGGCAACATGATGAACTTGCAAATCTCCCCCATGAAACCTAAAAACTGAATATTTAAAAATTTTAAAGTATTTAAAAACTGACAATTTAAAAATTATCAAAACCAACTATTTCAGCACTCTGGAAATTAGCCAAAGGCATATAACAAATTAAGAAGAGTTCATTCAGGAATCTTTACATTAAAAAGTGGGAGTCTGACATTTGGGGCTCAGGTCACTCCCATGCCCACCTTCCACTTCTCCCTCAGCTGAACCACCTAGGTAGTTCTACCAATGCAGAACAGCTGTGAAACCAAGCAGTTCCACTACTGGAAGTGGCAAACTTGATTACAGTGGAGGAAAAAAACACACACACGCTTAATTGTTCAAGAAAAATAGAGGATTCACATTACAAAAATCAGAATGCAAGATATTTTGTTGGGACACTGTTATAGGAATGAAAAGGATTATAAAGGAATAATTACCAACATCCACGGGATCATCAAAAAAGCAAGAGAGTTCTAGAAAAACATCTGCTTTATTGACTATGCCAAAGCCTTTGACTTTGTGGATCACAACACACTGTGGAAAATTTTGAAAGAGATGGGAATACCAGACCACCTGACCTGCCCCCTGAGAAATCTGTATGCAGGTCAAGAAGCAACAGTTAAAACTGGACATGGAAAAACAGCCTGGTTCCAAATCGGGAAAAGAGTACATTAAGGCTTTATATTGTCACCCTGCTTATTTAACTTCTATGCAGAGTACATCATGAGAAATGCTGGGGTGGATAAAGAACAAGCTGGAATCAAGATTGCTGGGAGAAATATCAATAACCTCAGTTATGCAGATGATATCACACTTAGGGCAGAAAGCAAAGAAGAACTAAAGAGCCTCTTGATGAAAGTGAAAGAGGAGAGTGAAACAGTTGGCTCAAAGCTCAACATTCAGAAAACTAAGATCATGGCATCCAGTCCCGTCACTTCATGGCAAATAGATGGGGAAACAGTGTCAGACTTTATTTTATTGGGCTCCAAAATCACTGCAGATGGTGACTGCAGCCATGAAATTAAAAGATGCTTGCTCCTTGGAAGAAAAGCTATGACCAACCTAGACAGCATTCTAAAAAGCAGAGACGTTACTTTGCCAACAAAAGTCCGTCTAGTCAGAGCTATAGTTTTCCCAATGGTCATGTATGGATGTAAGAGTTGGACTATAAAGAAAGCTGAGCACTGAAGAATTGATGCTTTTGAACTGTGGTGTTGGAGAAGACTCTTGAGAGTCCCTTGGACTGCAAGGACATCCAACCAGTCCATCCTAAAGGAAATCAGTCCTGAATGTTCATTGGAAGGACTGATGTTGAAGATGAAACTCCAATACTTTGGTCACCTGATGCAAAGAACTGCCTCATTTGAAAAGACTCTGATGCTGGGAAAGATTGAAGTCAGGAGGAGAAGGGGATGACAGAGGATGAGATAATTGGATGGCATCACTGACTCAATGGGCATGAGTTTGAGCAAGCTCCAGTAGTTGGTGATGGACAGGGAGGCCTGGCGTGCTGCAGTCCATGGGGTCTCAAAGAGTTGGACATGACTGAGCAACTGAACTGACTGAATAATGGACAAAATCATAGCAAGACATAAACGCAGGAAGATCAGACAAAAATTTGAACTGACAAATTATTAGCAAGTAGGTTGAACTGGTAATCAAAAACTTCCCAGGAAAAGTCCAGATGGGATTTTGTGGACCCAGATGGGTTCACTAGTGAATTCTACCAAACATTTAAAAAAATCAATACCATTCTTTCTTAAACTTGTTCAAAGTTTAGAAGAAGAGGAAACATTTCTAATTCATTTTATGAGGCTAGCATTATCCTGATATCAAAACCGGAGATGGACACCACACACACAAAAAAAGAAAATTATAGATCATATCCTTGATAAACATAGATGCAAAAACCCTCAACAAAATATTAGCAAACCAAATCCAACAATGCATTAAAAAGATCACTGCTGCTGCTGCTAAGTCGCTTCAGTCGTGTCCGACTCTGTGCGACCCCATAGACGGCAGCCCACCAGGCTTCCCCGTCCCTGGGATTCTCCAGGCAAGAACACTGGAGTGGGTTGCCATTTCCTTCTCCAATGCATGAAAGTGAAAAGTTAAAGTGAAATTGCTCAGTTGTGTCCGACTCTTAGTGACCCCATGGACTGCAGCCTACCAGGGTCCTCCATCCATGGGATTTTCCAGGCAAGAGTACTGGAGAGGGGTGCCATTGCCTTCTCCGTAAAAGGATTACATCCATGGTCAAATGGGATTTATTCCTAAGGTGCAAAGATGGTTGAACATCTGTAAAATGTGTTAAGTCACATTAATGAAATGAATGATAAAAATCATGAGTATCTCAATAGATGAAAAAGGATTTAACAAAATTCAACATCCATTTATAACGTGTGCTGCTGTGTGCTAAGTCACTTCAGTCGTGTCTGACTCTCTGTGATCCTATGGACTGTAGCCCATCAGGTCCCTCTGTCCATGAGATTCTCCATGCAGGAATACTGGAGTGGGTGGCAGTGCCCTTCTCCAGGGGATCTTTCCGACCCAGTGATTGAACCCACGTCTCTTACGTATCCTGCACTGGCAGGTGGGTTCTTTACCATTAGTGCCACCTGGGAAGCCCATTTATGATCAGTTCAGTCACTCAGTCGTGTCCAACTCTGCAATCCCATGGACTGCAGCATGCCAGGCCTCCCTGTCCATCACCAACTCCTGGAGTTTACTCAAACTCGTCCATTGAGTCAGTAATGCCAGGCAACCATGTAATCCTCTGTCTTCCCCTTCTCCTCCCGCCATTTATGATAACTCTCAACAAAATAAATATAGAGGGAATGTACCTCATCATTATAAAGGCCATATATGACAAGCCCACAGTTAACCTCATATGCAATGGTAAAAGCTGAAAGCTTTTCTTCTAAGATCTGGAACAAGACAAGGATGCCCACTCTAATCATTTTAATTCAATATAGTATTGGAAGTCCTAGCCAGAACAATAAAGCAAGAGAAGAAGTAAGAGCCATCCAAATCAGAAAGTAAAGTAAACTGGCACCATTGGCATATGAAATTAAAGACCCAAATGAATGGAAAGGTAGCCCATGTTCATGGACTGGAATAAATAATATTGTTAAAATGTCCATACTACCCAAAGTAATCTACAGATTCATTGTAATCCCTTCTAAAATTCCCATAGCACGACTGAGTGACTTAACTGACGTATACCTGAGACTCATATAATGTCCTGTGTCATTATACCAATAATAAAAAAGCACTAGACTGTTTGAACAGATCTATATATTAATACATGAAGAGACTGGATTAGTGATCAAAAGACTATGCATAAAGAAAAGTCATATGGCCCAAATGGTTTCAAAACTGAATTCTCCAATTTTTCACAAATTCTTCCCAAAAACAGAAGAGGAGGGATCACTTCCCAACTCATACTATGAGGCCAGTATTTCCTGATACCAAATCCAGACAAAGATACCACCAGAAAACTATAAAACAGTATCTTGCGCATATGGTCATAAAAATTCTCAACAGAATACTAAGAAATGAATCTAGCAATAAATAAAAAGAACTAGACACCATGACTAAAGGGGTTTTACCCCAGGAATGCATGGATGTTTAACATTTGAAAAATCAGTGTAATACACCACATCAAAAGGACAAAATACAAAACCTACATGATCCTCTTCACAGATGCAGAAAAAAAGCATTTGGGAAAAATCAACCCACTTGCATGATAAAAACCCTCAACACTCTGGGGAGAGGAAACTTCCTTAACCTGATAAAGGACATCTACAGAAAACTATAGCTTAATATTTCACTTAATGATGAAAGAATATTTAGCATCTAAGATCAAAAAGAAGACCCGGATATCTGTTTCTGTTACTTCAACATGTACTTGAGGTTCTAGCCAGGGCAATTAGGCAAGAAAATAAAAGGCATCCAGACTGGTAAGGAGAAAGCAAAACTGTAGATGACACAATATTGCATATAGAAAATAATAAGGAATCCACTATAAGACTATTAGGACTAATAAATGGCTTGAGCAAAGTTTCAGGATACAAAACCAATAAACAAAATCAACTGTTATTTCTATCCATTTGCAATAAACAGTACAAAAGGAAACAATTCCGTTTACCACAGCATGCGAAATTAGGAGCAAATTTAACGAAAGAGAAGCAGAGTGTATAACCTGAAAGATATAAAAACACCATAGAATGAAAGAGATCTAAATAAATGGGAAACGTCTCATACTTAGAATTAAAAGGCAATATTGTAAATTCTGCAATACTCTTCAAACTCATCTACAGAGTCAATGCAATCCCCATCTGAATCCCCAGTCTGACTTCCTTATAGAAACTGAAAAGCTGCTTGTGAAATGTACATGGAGTTGCAGGGGACCCTACCTGGCCAACCACAACCCAACGTGCAGAGTTGTGTCTGACTCTGCGACCCTTTGAACTGGAACCCACCAGGCTCCTCTCTGTCCATTGGATTTTCCAGGCAAGAATACCAGAGTGGGTTCCCGTTTCCTCCACCAGAGGATCTTTCTGAACCAGGGATCGAACCTGTGTCTCCTGCATTGCAGGCCAATTCTTTACCCTTTGAGCCATCAGGGAAGCTCCAAACGGCTAATGCAATTTTCAAAAAGAAAAAAATAAAGTAGGAGGACACACACTTTGAGATTTCAAAATTTACTAGAAAGCAACAATGATCAAGAGAGCGTGGTACTAATATATGGAAATACAGATCAATGAAAGAGATTCAAGAGTTCAGGAATAAAACCACGTCTCTATGGGCAACTGACTTTCAACAAGGATACTGTTATTAGCTGAGCCATGGTCCCCAGACCTGGAAAATAAAGTCTTCAGCCCGAGTATCTCAGATTGCGGCTGTCTGGCTCTTTCAAAAGATAACTAAATTAAAATGAGGTTTTAGGGTGAGTCCTAACTCAACATATCGTTTTTGCCTTTTCATACTGTTCATGGGGTTCTCAAGGCAGGAATGCTGAAGTGGTTTGCCATTCCCTTCTCCGGTGGACCATCTTTGGTCAGAACTCTCCACCAAGACCCATCTGTCTTGGGTGGCCCTACACGGCATGGCTCAAAGTTCCATTGAGTTAGACAAGGCTGTGACTCATGTGATCAGTTTGGTTAGTTTTCTGCGATTATGGTTTTCATTCTGTCTGCCCTCTGTTGGATGAGGATAAGAGGCTTGTAGAAGCTTCCTGGTGGGAGGAATTGGCTGTGGGTAAAACTGGGTCTTGCTCTGGTGGACATGGCCATGCTCAGTAAATCTTTAATCCAATTTTCTGCTGATGGGTGGGGCTGTGTTCCCTCCTTATACTTTGGCCTGAGGCCAAACTATGGTAGGGGTAATGATCCAGCTCCTAAAGGACTTATGCCAGCATGTCAGGGCTCCCAGGACTGTTGCAGTCAGTGCCCCTGACCCCACGGCAGGCCACTGCTGACCCACGCCTTCGCTGGAGACTCCTGGACACTCACAGGCAAGTCTGGCTCAGTCTCTTGTGGGGTCACTGCTCCTTTCTCCTGGGTCCTGATGCGCACAAGTTTTTGTTGTGCCCTGCAAGAGTCTGTTTCCTTTGGGGTTCTCAGTCCCTTTTCCAGATCCCCAGGTTAGGTAATCTGTTGTGGGCCCCAGAACTTTCGCAACAGTGCGAGAACTTCTTTGATATAATTATTCTGCAGTCTGTGGGTCATCTGCTCAGCGGCTCTATGGTGGGCTAACGGTGACCTCCTCCAAGAGGACTTAGGCCACACGCCACGCCTCCCAGGTCTGCTGCAGCCAGAGCCGCTGTCCCCGCGGCACGTCACTGCCAACCTGTGCCTCCGCAGGAGACACTCAAAGGCAGGGTCACTGCTCCTTTTCCTCGGTCCTGGGTGCACACAAGGTTTTGTCTGCGCCCTCCAAGTGTCTCCGGCAGGTCTGAGATTTGATTTCAAATGCAATTGCACCCCTCCTACCATCTTGTTGGGGCTTTGCCTCAGCCTGTGGACACGGGGTATTTTTTTTGGTGGGATCCAAAAGACTCTGATGCTGGGAGGGATTGGGGGCAGGAGGAGAAGGGGACAACAGAGGAGGAGATGGCTGGATGGCATCACCCACTCGATGGACAAGAGTTTGGGTGAACTCCAGGAGTTGGTGATGGACAGGGAGGCCTGGCGTGCTGCAATTCATGGGGTCGCAAAGAGTCGGACACGACTGAGCGACTGAACTGAACTGAATATTCTCCTGTTGATGGTTGTTCAGTAGCTAGTTGCTATTTTGATGTTCTTGCAGGAGAAGATATTAAGAAGAGGTGGCAAGAATACAGAGAAGAACTATACAAACAAGATCTTCATGACCCAGAAAACTATGATGGTGTGATCACTCACCTAGAGCCAGACATCTTAGAGACAGAAGTCAAGTGGGCCTTAGGAAGCATCACTATGAACAAAGCTAGTGGAAGTGATGGAATTCCAGCTGAGCTATTTCAAATCCTAAAAGATGATGCTGTAAATGTGCTGTATTCAATATCCCAGCAAATTTGGAAAACTCAGCAGTGGCCACAGGACTGGAAAAGGTCAGTTTTCATTCCAATCCCAAAGAAGGCAATGCCGAAGAAAGTTCAAACTCCCAAATAATTGCACTCATTTCACATGCTAGCAAAGTACTGCTCAAAGTTCTCTAAGCTAGGCTTCAACAGTACATGAACTGAGAACTTCCAGATGTACAAGCTGGAGTTCGAAAAGGCAGAGGAACCAGAGATCAAATCACCAACATCCGTTGGATCATATAAAAAGCAAGATAATTCCAGAAAAACATCTACTTCTGCTTTATTGACTATGCTAAAGCCATTGACTGTGTGGATCACAATAAACTGTAGAAAATTCTGAAAGAGATGGGAATACCAGACCACCTGACCTGCCTGAGAAATCTGTATGCAGGTCAAAAAGCAACAGTTGGAACCAGACATGGAACAATGGACTGGTTCCAAATTGGGAAAGGAGTACATCAAGGCTGTATATTGTCACCCTGCTTACTTCACTTCTATACAGAATACATCATGTGAAATGCAAGGCTGGATGAAGCACAAGCTGGGAGAAATACCAGTAACTTCAAATATGCAGATGACACCACTCTTATGGCAGAAAGTGAAGAGGAACTAAGGAACCCTTTGATGAAAGTGAAAGAGGAGAGTGAAAAAGCTGGCTTAAAACTCAGCATTCAGAAAAACGAAGATCATGGCATCCGGTCCCATCACTTCATGGCAAATAGATGGGGAAACAGTGGAAACAGTGACAGACTATTTTCTTGGGTTCCAAAATCACAGCAGATGGTGACTGTAACATGAAATTAAAAGACGCTTACTCCTTGGAAGAAAAGCTATGACAAACCTAGACAGTGTATTAAAAGGCAGAGATATTAGTTTGCCAACAAAGGTCTCTCTAGTCAAAGTTACAGTTTTTCCAGTAGTCATGTATGGATAAGAGAGTTGGACCATAAAGAAGGCTGAGCACTGAAGGATTGATGCTTTCAAATTGTGGTGCTGGAGAAGACTCTTGAGAGTCCCCTGGACAGCAAGGAGAGCAAACCAGTCCATCCTAAAGGAAATCAATCCTGAATATTCATTGGAAGGACTGATGCTGAAGCTGTAGCTCCAGTACTTTGGCCACCTCATGAGAAGAGCTGACTCACTGGAAAAGACCCTGATGCTGGGAAAAACTGAAGGCAGGAGAAGGGGATGACAGGGGATGAAATGGTTGGATGGCATCACTGACTCAATGGACATGAGTTTGATCAAGCTTAGGGAGATAGTGAAGGACAGAGAAACCCGGCGTGCCTCAGTCCACAAGGTTGCAAAGAACTGGACAGAACGAAGTGACTGAACAACTAACCCAAGATACTTGGCGTTTTCTAAGAAGAGGGTACTAGGACACAGATATACACAGAGGGAAGACAACTACCTTTAAGCCAAGAAGAGGGGCCTTAGTGAAACCAAGCCACTGACACTATGACCTTGGACTTAAGCCCTCAGGACTGTGAGAAAATAAATTTCTGGTGTTTAAGCCACTTAATTTGTGGTACTTCATCATGGCAGACCTAGCAGACTAATAAAGGTTTTGGTAGCAAGAGTCATTCTAGAGAACACAATCTTAAGGATGAATTTTCTAATTTAATCCTTCTAGATCTAATCCTTCTAAGATTTCTGGAATTGGTTCTCTTATCTGATTAAAGGCACTAATGACTCAATTTTCAGAAGTAAAGAATGCACAAATAGTCTGTGGTACGAGGTGACATGGAGACATTAAAAATATCATCAATGGATACTTCTAATCACATACTTGTAAGAGGCACGGTTCTGGGCAATCATGTATATCATACCTTGGAACATTTTCTGTCAAACGAAGAAATATCATGAAGATTGGCTGCTTGTTCCTAATTTCGCCAAACAAAGTAGGGAAAGACAAAGATAAGCTCAGGAATTCAAATTTCCAGTTCAAATTCCACATAAGTGACTCAAACGCTTTTATGTCTGCCTGAAAGAGATCATTTTCTCCTATATCTGTAAAGCCAACATTGCAGAAAATAAAACTCAGACCCTTGTGCTGTGAGAGACTGAATTACAATGCAGATTAAATTCTGAACCTCACAGAGTGTATACCATTAAAGCTTGAGCATTGATTGGTGTTGAAGGTTAGATTACGTAACATAAAGTGGAAGTTGCTTCAGTCGTGGCCCACACTTTGCAACCCTATGGACTGTAGCCAGCCAGACTCCTCTGTCCATGGAATTCTCCAAGAATACTGGAGTGGGTTGCCATGCCCTCCTCCAGGGGATCTTCCCAACCCAAGGACTGAACCTAAGACTCCTGCCTTACAAGCAGATTCTTTACCATCTGAGCCACCAGGGAAGGAGACTAGATAGTCTCCCCTCAAAATTCACATGGTAAAGCCTCACCCCCAGTGTGACTGCATTCGGAACTTGGGAGGTAATTATACTTAAATGAAGTCATAGGGGAGGTCCCTGATCTGATTGGGCTGATGTCTTTATAAGAAGAAACGGTAGAGCTCTCTCTGCACGTGTGAAGAGGAAAGGCCACGTGAGGCCACAGTGACACGTGGCCACCCGTGAGCCAGGAAGACATCAGCACGCACCAGAAATCAAATTTGCCTTGGTGTCTTGATTTTGGACTTCTGGACTCCAGAACTGTGGGAAAATACATTTCTGCAATTTCAGCCGCCCGGTCTGTGTTATTTTGTTATGGCAGCCTGAGCAGACGAACACAACTGGGAAGGAATGTGATTCTGAAAGCTGTGATCAAAGATATTCTCACATATTGAGGTATGAGGAAGTCATTCTGGCTCACTCACGAGTTAACTTTAATTTTACGCTGACAAAAACAGCCTGTTTGTGGCCTGTCGAACACACCCTGGACATCTGCTTCAATTATTAAAGAAAAGGGGGCACTGAGCAGAAGGAAAGAATGTCTATGTTAAAAATAAAGATTCAGTGCCTCCACTCTTGAGAAACCCATGCTGCTCCTCCTTCCAGGACAAGACTCCCTTTCCCAGGTGCCAAGGCCACACTGACTCCCTGGGTGTGTGCATTTGCTTCTTTGGCTGTGCTGGGTCTTAGCTGCGGCATGTGGGATCTAGTTCCCTGACCAGGGATTGAACCTGGGCCCCCTGCATTGACAGCACAGAGTCTTAGTCACCGGACCACCAGGGAAGTCCCCTGATGTGTTTTTCTTTGAAACCCTGAAGGAATGCATCCTTGCTGTGTTTGATGTTCTTTGTTCTGACAAGACATAAAACTGCTGAAACGGTGCTTCTCTGGAGCATTCCTCAGTTATCTGAGAGGCTGTCTTCCAGGCTGTAGTCCTCATGTGCGTGCGTGTAGGCTAAATCGCTTTAGTCGTGTCTGACACTTTGTGACCTATGGACTGTAGCCCACCAGGCTCCTCTGTCTGTGGGATTCTCTAGGCAAGAATACTGGAGTGGGTTGCTATGCCCTCCTCCAGGGGATCTTCCTGACTCAGGGGTTGAAACTAAGTCTCTTTTGTCTCCTGCACTGGCAAGCAGGTTCTTTACCACCAGCGCCACTTGGGAAGCCCATAGTCCTCGGTTTGGCTCAAATAAAACTCTTTCCTTCTGTTCCTATTATAGACTGCTTTTTATTTTCACTGAGAGCTGGAGTGGGGATATATGCAGAGATCCAAATGAGGCTGGGAGCAGAGAACCCTTGGTTCTGATAAGTCTTCTCCGCCAGACTATCTAAGATTAACCCTAAGAGAAATCTGTAATGGCCTCCCTTGGGTGACCGCCTTGCAAAATGCTGCAGCCTCACCTCAGTGCTCCGCCCACCTTCCCTTTGCTTCTAGGTCTATAACTGGACTCAAGGCCCGTCAGGCTCCTAAGAGGGAGGTAAAAGTGTGGCCCGTGACGAGGTGCACTCTTCCAAAAGGAACACATACATTTTCCAAATACAGAATCTGGGACTGTGTATGGGAATGGATATTAGAGTATGGGATAATGGGTGGAACAAGTTGAATCAAGCCGAATTTATCTATAGGGGCCCGCTAGGCAGAGGTTCTGAATTGAATGTTGTACTGCAGGGGGATTAAAAAGGGTTCTAACAGTTTGCCTGGCTGAAACCCCAACCAAAAAGCAGCTACAGTAGCTGAAATGCCAGACCTGCCTTGAGATACTATAAAGGAAAGGATCCAAAGGATTAGGGAGACTGGAATGCTAGGGACATTTGCCATTTAAAATCTGCTCACTTGGGACTTCCCTGGTGGTCCAGTGGTTAAGAATCCGCCTTCCATAGGACACGGAAGCAACCTAGATGTCCACTGACAGATGAATGGGTAAAAAAAGCCATGGTACATATATACAATGGAGTATTACTCAGCCACTAAAAGGAACACATTTGAGTCAGTGCTAATGAGGTGGGTGAACCTAGAGCTTATTATCCAGAGTGAGGTAAAGTCAGGAACAGAAATATAAATATTGTCTATTAATGCATATACATGGAATCTAGCAAGATGGTACTGATGAGACTATCTGCAAGGCAGCAGTGGAAACGCGGGCATAGAGATCAGACTTGGGCATGTGGGTGAGGGGCAGGGAAGGAGAGAGTGTGACGAATGGGCAGAGTAGCATGGAAACATACACGACCACATGTAAAATAGACAGCTGGGGGGAATCTGCTGTATGACTCAGGGAACTCAGACCGGGGCTCTGTGACAACCTAGACAGGTGGGATGGGGTAGGAGGGGGTTTCAACAGGGACAGGACATATATGGCTGATCCATTTTGCTGTACGGCAGAAAGCAACACAATACTGGAAAGCAATTATCCTTCAACTAAAAATGAATAAATTAAAAAAAAAAAGAATCTGCCTTCCAATGCAGGGGACACAGGTTCAAACCCTGGTTGGGGAACCAAGATCCCACATGTCACAGAGATACTGAGTCCATGCATCACAACTAAAACCTAACTCAGCCAAATAAATAAATATTAAATTTTAAAAAAAGATCTGCTCACTCACCCTGGGTGGATATGATACACCTTTCACTACACCCAAGGACTTTACTCTTTTCTGTAGGTCAGAAATTTTGGTGGGAGCTGCTGCCACTAAATTGGGCAATCTAAGTGAAATAGGAGTCACTGGATCCCGGAGTGGTGGGGGCCAAGGGAAATCCCCACAGTGGACAGAACCTGGAGCAGTGAACCAAGCCGTCCATTCTGTGTGGGAGGAGAAATGGCCAGGTATGCGATTATATACCAGTTTATGAGCTGTAACAAATGGTGTGGCTGGATGGCCAGGCACTTGGAAGGAACATGACTCGGAGCACTGGTAACAGGAAGTCTGCAGAGAGGTACCTGAGCAAACCTCTATGAATGAGCGAAAGCCACAGGGATATTTGTCTCCCCCGGGAACATTCACCATTGATTGACTACAGTGGAGAGATATGTAATCAAAGGAATAGGAGGACCCATTCTGCGGATAGGGCTTCCCTGATAGCTCAGCCGATAAAGAATCCTTCTGCAGTGCAGGAGACCCCAGTTCGATTCCTGGGTTGGGAAGATCCTCCAGAGAAGGGATAGGCTACCCACTCCAGTATTCTTCAGCTTCCCTGGTGGCTCAGCTGGTAAAGAATCTGTCTGCAATGTGTGAGACCCTGGGTTGGGAAGATCCCCTGGAGAAAGGAAAGGCTGCCCATTCAAGTATTCTGGCCTGGAGAATTCCATGGACTGTATAGTCCATGGGGTCGCAAAGAGCCAGACATGACTAAGCGACTTTGACATTCTGTGGATACCTGTCAGCTTCCTTCCCCCGTCAACCCTGTCATCACCAAGTGGGCTCATGAGCAAAGTGGTCACGGTGGCAGGGCCATGGGTTATGTACAGGCTCAGCAACATGGACATCTACTCACCAGGTCAACCTGGCTACAGCCACTTCTAAGTGTCCAATTTGTCAGAGTGTCCAATCTGTGTCCAATTAAAGACCAACAGTGAGTCCCTGATGAACAGGGCACCATTCCCCAGAATGATCAACCAGCTACCTACCTCGCAGTCAGTTAATTACTCTGGACAGCTTCCACCATGGAAGGGCAATGTTTTGTTCTTGTTGGAATGGACGTTTACTCTGAATACAGACTTGTGTTCCCTGAACACAATGTTTCTACCAAGACTGCCATCTGTGGACTTACAGAATGCCTCATCCATGGTCATGGTACTCCACACACACTGCTTCTGATCAAGGAGCTCACTTCTCAGCAAGTGAAGTAAACACATAGGCTTGCTGCTGTTTTCAGTCGCTCAGTCATGTCCGACTATTTGCCACTCCATTCACTGCAGTACACCAGGCTTCTCTGTCCTTCACTATCTCCAGGGGTTTGCTCAAGTTCATGTCTCTTGAGTTGGTGATTGCTATCCAACTATCTCATCCCCTGCCGCCCTTTTCTCCTTTTGCCTTTAATCTCCTGGCATCAGGGTGTTTTCCAGTGAGTCTTTTGGTCTTCTCCAAATGCATGGGTTTGTAATCATAGAGTTCAGTGCTCTGACCAGGTTCCCCACCATCCTGAAGCAGTTGGCTAGATAGATGCTGGAATGGCCTTTGGAAGACTCAGTTACAGCATCAGCTAGGTAGCAGTACCACGTAGGGGTCAGGCAAAGGTCTCTAGACAGCCACACATGTTCTGAATCTGAATGCTTGCTGTTTCTCCAACAGCCAGGATTCACGGCTCCACAGTCAAGGGCTGGAGATGGGAGCGGCACCACTGTTACTCCTAGTGACTCACCCGCAACATTTTGCTTCCTGTCCCTAAAACCTTATGCTCTGCTAGGTCTTAGTTTCAAAGGAAGGAGGAGTCCATTAAACTGTTAAGCCTGCCACTCGGCCACTTTGGGCTCTTCACGCCTCCGGATTAACAGGTAAAGAATGAAGTTTTGTGCTGACTGGGGTGATTGAACCTGACTATCTGGGAGAAAGTGGATTGTTTGTCCACAATGGAAGTTAGGAAGAGGGTATCTGGAATAAAGGAGAACCTCTAGGGCACCTCTTAGTCGTATTACTGTGCCCTGTAATGAAAGCTGATGGAGAACTACTAGCAGGCAATTCAGGCAGGACTTCTAAAGGCCTGGATCCTTCAGGAAGGAAGGTGTGAGTCGCTGCACCCAACTAACAAAGGCCAAGAGCCACGGCCATACGAGGCACTTGCTGACGGCAAAAGGCATATGCAGTGGCTACTGGAAGAAGCTAGTTATAAACACCAGCTGTGACCATGTGATCAGTTACAAAAATAAGGACAGTAACGGCCATGAGTAATTACTCCTTCCTTATTTTGCTAAGTGTGTGTCCATGTGTATGTTTGTGTGTATATACATTTGTGTGTATACACACACATATATATATAATATACATGTATATATATACATAGATATATGTGTGTTGGTATGTGTGTGTGTGTGTGTGTGTACCGGCTAACATGAAAAAAGCCGACTCATTGGAAAAGACTCTGATGCTAGGAAAGATTGAAGGCAGAAGGAGAAAGGGACAACAGAGACTGAGATGGCTGGATGGCATCACTGACTCAATGGACGTGAGCTTGAGCAAACTCTGGGAGACAGTGGAGGACAGGGAAGCCTAGCGTGCTGCACGCAGTCCATGAGGTGGCAAAGAGTTGGACATGACTGAGCAACTGAACAACAGTATGTTTTTGTGTGTGTGTGTGTGTGTGTGTGTATATGTCACAACTATCTGTGTTTTCTCTTTTGTTATTCCTTTATCACATAAGAAATTCTGGCTTTTAAGTGTTGTTAACTGCATCATAGTTGTTGTTTTTTTTTTTTTTTTTGCATCATAGTATTTAAGTTACAGGATTTCAAGGAGAAGAGTGAATATCACCCAAGAATTTTGCATCCTCTTCTGGTGAAACAGTACATTTTTGATTGTATGCAGAGTGACTGTTAGCATGTTAGGTATTGGCTTTATTCAGAGATCAAGTATGGTTTAAGGAGATGTGTCTGGGCACCAAGTTGATAAGGGTTGCATTTGTGATGGTTAATTGTATGCATCAACTGAGCTAGGCCAAGGTACTCAGATTTCATGAAATATCTGAATGTTGCTGTAAAGATATTTTTTAGATGAGATTAATATTTAAATCAGTTGACTCTGAGTAAAGCAGATTACCTTCTACAATGTGGGAGGGATTCATCCAATGAGTTGAAGCCCTGAAGAGAACAGACTGAGGTCCTCCACGAATAGGGAGTTCTGCTTCCAGTCTGCCTGGGGACCCGAGCGGCCACATCAACGCTCCTTTGAGTCTCAAGTCTGCAGGCCTGCCCTGAAGATTTGGGCTTGCCAGCCCCCAAACTGCATGTGCCGATTCCTTAAATCTCTCTCTCCCTTTCTCTCTCCCCACCTTGTCTGTCTATATACTACAGATAGACATAAGTAGACACACACACATCTTATTGGTTTGGATTTCTGAAGAACCTTGATTAATACAGACATCAAGATCACTCAATGGGAAAAGGAGAGTCTTTTCAACAAATGGTGCTGAAATGACACATAGCCACGTGCTAAAGAATGAAACTGTGCCTCACCTCACACACAAATTTACTCATACTGGATTGAAGCCTTCAGTGTAAGAGCTAAAACCATGGAATTCTCACAAGAAAACAAAGGATCACATCCATTACTGAGTGGGGTCATTCCAGGGATGCAATCACTGTTTACTGTGTGCAAATCAATTAACAAATCATTAACAAAATGAAGGATCAAAATCATATGTGCAGAAAAAGCATTTGACAAAATTCAACATCTGTTTATGAAAACACTCTCAACAAAGTGGGTAGAGAGGAAATATCCCTCAACATAATAAAGGCCATCTATGACAAGGCTGGGCTTCCCAGGTGGTGCTAGTGGGAAAGAATCTGCCTGCCAACGCGGGAGACAGAAGAGATCCTTGGGTGAGCAAGATCCCCTGGAGGAGGAAATGGCAACCCACTCCAGTATTCTTGCCGGGAAATCCCATGGACAGAGGAGCGTGGTGGGCTACAGCCCACGGGGTTGCAAAGAATCAGACTCGACCGAGCCCAATGACAAGGCCACAACTACCATCATACTCAGTGGTGAAAAGCTGAAAGCTTTCCCCCTAAGGTGAGCAAGGAGATAAAGACGCCTTTGCTCACCACTTTTTTCCAACATGGTATTAGAAGTCCTAGCCAGGACAATTAGGCAAGAAAAAGAAATAAAAGGTATCCAAATCAAAAAGGAAGAAGTAAAACCATTACTGTTGGCAGATGACATACATAGAAAATCCAAAAGATCCCACCAAAGAAGTATTAAAATAATAACTAAATTCAGTAAAGTTGCAGGATACAGAATAAATAAAAATCATTGCATTTCGACACCTCAATAACTATCAGAAAGATAAATTAAGGAAATAATCCCATTTAAAACTGCAACCAAAAAAAAAAAAAATACTTAGGAATAAATTTAACCAAGGAAGTGAAAGACCGATACACTGAAAACTATTAAGACATTGATGAGGGAAATCAAAGATACAAATAAAATGGAAAGATATTTCATATTCATGGATTGGAAGATTTAATATTGTTTAAATGTCCAAACTACCCAAAGCAATTAACAGACTGAATGGAACCCCTGTCAAAATTCCAAAGGCACTTTCCACAGAAATAGGAAAGTTTCTAAAATTTATATGAAACTAGGAAGATCATGAATAGTTAAAGCAATCTTGAGAAAGAACAACAGAGCTGGAGGCATGATGCTTCCAGATTTCAAACTATATGACAATGCTGTAGTAATCAAAATAGAATGGTATTGAATAAAAACATCACATACGTCAATGCAACAGAACAGAGTCCAGAAATAAACCCACGCATATATGGTCAATTATTTTATGACAAAGGAGCCAAAACTACGCAACGAGGAAAGGACAGCCTCTTCAATAAATGGCATCGGGAAAACTGAACAGCTACATGCAAAAGAATTAAACTAAACTCCTATCTTATACCATCCACACAAATTAACTCAGAATAGATTTGGTTGAATGTAACACCTGAAAACAAAAAGATTCTCAGAAGAAAATGTTGCCATGTATGGTTCTTGACGTCAATCTTGGCCATGATTTTCTAGATCTGATACCAAAAGCAAAAGCAACAAAAAGTAAAATTCAGGCTAAAAAAGGTTTGGCACAGTAAAGAAAATCAACAAGATGAAAGGCAACCTATAGAATGGGAGAAAATACTTGCTAATGATATATCTGATAATGGGGTTAAAACCCTATACATACCTATATATATGTATACACATATATATACTCACACAACTTACAGGAAAAAGCAACAGGTAATCCAATTTTAAAAATGGGCAAAGGACTTGAACAGACATTTTTCCAAAGAAGATATATGAATAGCCAACAGGTACATGAAAAGATGGTCAACATCACTATCATCATTAGGGAAAAGGAAATAAAAAACCCAAGTGATCACATCACACCTGTTAGAATGGTGAAACTTAGAAAGATGAGAGATAACAAACGGTGGCAAAGATGTGAAGAAAAGGACCCTTGTACACAGTTCGTGGGACTGTAACCTGGTAGAGCCACTGTGCAAAACAGTACGGAGGTTCCAACAAAATATAGATGAAGCAAATGATGCAGCAATCCCACTTCCGGCTATGCATCCAAAAGAATCAAAAGCAGGGTCTTACAGAGATACCTGTACACCCACATTCACAGCGGCATTATTCACAACAGCGAAAACATGGAAGCAACCCAAGTGTCCAGCCACTGACGAATGGATAAGCAAAAGTCAACACGCACCAACAGGAGTATTATTCAGCTTTAAAAAAGGAAAGATATTCTGTAATATGCCATAACATGGATGAATCTTAAGGACATGATGCTGAGTGAAATAAGTGGGTTACAAAAAGACAAATACTGTCTGATTCCACTTAGAGTAGTCAAAATAAGAAAGACAGAAAATAGAATAAGGTTTGCCAGGGGCTAGAGCAGGGGAGAATGGAAAGTTACAGGTATTGTCAGATTTACAAGATGAAAAGAGTTACGGGGATGGATGGTGGCCCAACAAAGCGAATGTACTTAACACTATTGAACTGGACACTTAAAAATGTTAAGCCGGTAACTTTTATGTTATGTGTATTTTAACACAAACATTTAATTATGACATTAACACATGCTCCTTATAACAAGTTAATCACAAAGACATTAACAAATAGCCACTCCCCCCGCTCCTTAAAGTTGTACGAATTATTTAAAACTCCTATCAAATTACAGAGATGCCATTAGATTACACAGCTGAGCCAGGATTTTCTGAGAAAGGGAGAAAATTTCTTTATCAGAATGAACAACATAATTAAAGTACTGCTTCTGTCTAGGAAGCAATGCACAAAGCAATTACTTTTCATGCAGAAAAAGAAAAAGAAAAAAATTGTAAATAAATAGCTAAGTCTCCGGAGAAGGCAATGGCAAACCACTCCAGTACTCTTGCCTGGAAAATCCCATGCACGGAGGAGCCTGGTAGGCTGCAGTACCTGGGGTCGCTAAGAGTCAGACACTACTTCACTTTCATGCATTGGAGACAAAAATGGCAACCCACTCCAGTGTTCTTGCCTGGAGAATCCCAGGGACGGGGGAGCCTGGTGGGCTGCCGTCTGTGGGGTCACACAGAGTCAGACACGACTGAAGCGACTTAGCAGCAGCAGCAGTTAAGTCTCAGGTAAGAGTGAAACCCAAGGGTTGGTCTGGATGGACAGGGGATGGAGGGTTACTGTTTAGTGGTTAATAGACGGTCTGTGTGTTTGCTTCCTGAAATTTATGGCCAACTCGATGGAGACATGGGGGAAACAATTCTTATTAAAATAATGGCAGGCAGGGGCAGGGGTCGGGGCAGTGGCAACAGATGAGGCGGAGACAGTGTGGGAGACTCCTTTATGGACCTTTTTACACCCCATCACCCGAACTTCAAAATTACCCTGTAAAGTCATACAGGAAACTCATTCTGATTTTATGGAGTGAGAGGATTTCTAGGAAGGGCCTTGTCCAGCTCATCCAACCCTGTGAAGCCTTCCACTCCCGCAACCTGGGCACCATCCAGTTGACCTGACACCCTGCCTCACAAGGGAGCAAGGATGCTCAGTCAGCTCGTTCCCAACGGAATAAAATGGGCTTGAGCCAATGAACTGCGGATATATCAATGACAATGAACCAACACAGCAGCTAACTGACCCCCAAACAGAAATTCCTGACATATTTATGGCCCAGGAGGTATCAATGTCCTCAGGGACAAATGTCAGAAAAGCATTTGTCCAATGTATTTCCTAGTGTGAAAGATTATGCTTATCTAATAATTTTAAAGATCGCCTCTTTGTCTTTCCAGAATAGTTGGGATCAATATGAAAAAAAAAAAAATCCCAGCCGCACAGAACAGGGGCCTTTTAAACAGAGGTGGACATAAATACATATTTTATCTATTTTCCAACTGATTTCATGATATAGGCAATTAGGAATTATGAATTTCTGGTGCACAAGAAAACCACATAAACTCGAAATTTTAGTTCTTCTTCAGTCTCCCATTTTCCCTTCCATCATCCTGAATTGGGCACTTCTTTTTAGGGATCCCCTAGTCGACTTGGCTGGCTTCCCTGGGTGGCTCAGTGGTATAATATCCGCCTGCCAAAGCAGTAGACCCGGGTTCCATCCCTGGGTCAGAAAGATCCCAGAAAGAGGAGGAAACATGCAACCAACTCCAGTATTCTTGGGAATTTCCATGGACAGAGGAACCTGGCAGGGTCACAATCTCACCCCGTCACCCGCTCAAGTACCACAGAACTCGGCTGCAATTCCACACTTCACCGGCAGATGCCGCAGCCCCAACGCTTGACAGAGTCAACTTTCACATGCAAACCAACCAGCAGCCATTTAGCGCCTACTGTATACTCGCCACCAATTATGCTAGGCTCTTTCAGGTCAATACTGCACCGGTGGGCTCACCTGGGAAACTCTTGAGGATTCGACTAGTTTAACTGTGTACAATGTTTTGAACAATGATCGTAGTGTGAAATTATTACCGGCCCAAGGTGAGGTGGCAGAGACCCGCCCGATCCACCGCAGCTGTCTCAGCAGGGAGGTGTGGGTCTGGGCCCAGGGCTGGCTTTCCATCCAGTTGGGGCACTTGTGCTCTTTCCTGTCGCCTACCACCAAGCTGCCGCTACGTCCTCCAAGTAGGAATCCGGAATCTGGCTTCACTCTTGGCAAAGCGGCGGTGGTGTTGGGGTTGGAGGGAGGGGGTGTCCCAGTTGGGGCGGGTCCAGGTCGGGGCGGCCACAACACGCGTTTTTCTGCGATAACTTCTAAAAGGCTAGCAGCCTGGGAGGTGGCACTGTGGGGCGCAAGAGGTCGCGCTCCTACGGCTTAAACTCAACACCAACTTTCCTCCTCTGACTTCCGGGCCTGCGCCCCACCTGCCCACGAGGTCGACCCCAGCACCTGAGGCTGGCGGGCTTGGGCCTGTCGCCACGGAGCCGAGCGGGGCCTCGGCGGCACCTGGGAGGCTCCGCGCGGCCGATGCGCTGCACCTGCTTGGGGGCCGCCAGCCTGGCGGTGGTGGGCTCCGCTGGGCCTCCAGCGTGTGGTGTGCCCGAATCGACATGGGTGGGCAGCGCACCCCGCTCCCCCTCGGTCTCCCACGCGCGCACCCGGGGAGGCAGAGGCTGGGACCCACGTTCTTTTGCGCTCAGGCCCGCACCGAGCGCCGGGGCCGGGTGGCCGACGCACGGGCTCAGCTAGGAGCCACGTGTTGGGGCCCCAAGCCCGCCGAGGTAGCGCTCTCTGCATCTGCACGCGGCGGCAGCCCCACGTGCGGGCGGCCGGGACGCCCCCTCCCCCTGCACACGTGAGGGCCGCTGCCCCCTCCTGGCGCCGCCGCGCCCGCGCCGGGACTCCCGGCACCAGCACCGCGAGGCGGCGCGCCGATCGCCCTGGGCCGCCAAGGGGCGGGGCTGCCGCCCGCATTGTTCCTCCCCGAGCGGCGGGCCCTCCCCTTCCCCCAGCCCCGGGCGGGGCGCGGGGCCGCCGAAGCCGCGGAACGTGGGCTCGCGCCCCGCCTTTGTCTCCCGGGCGCGAGCCGCCGCAACCCCGCGCCGGTTGCTCGCTGCCAGAGCCGCTTTGTGCCTCGGCGCGGGGGACGGGGACGCGGGGCGCGGAGCCGGCGGGCGCAGCCTCAGCATGGACGTGACGGTCTCGGAGCTCATGGAGCTCTTCCTGCAGAGCCCGTTGGTGACCTGGGTGAGTGTGCCTGGCTCCCCGCCCCATTGTTGGGGCACCGGCTCCTCTCCCGCCCGCTGGCGATCGCAGTTAAACCCGACCCAGCCGGGGCCCCGGGTAGCCCTTGGACCCAGAGGATTCATCAAGTGCCCTCCGTCCCCCACCCCCAGCCAGGGTCGCGGTCAGTGTCCCGGGGTCTGGGGTTATTTCCAACTCTGGAGACGGCGCGCCGGGTGCAGGACCCCGCCTTGCTCTCGGCCGGGCGGGGGTGCTGAGCGGGTACACCTGTTCCCGCCAGGGCGTTGGGCCGCCGGCCCTGGAGCGACAGGGTCCTAGTGGTCACCCTGGGCGCATGGCTTGACCTCTTGGAAAAAGGACCCACTCCCCTAAGATATCCTCGTGTAGTTTCTGAACCCCTGAGACCAACGGGTGGAGGGCAGTGGAGATTAGGGGGTTTCGAGTAAGAACATGTACAGGCTAGGGTGGGCGCTGTGATTTCCAATAGATCTGAGACGTGAGAAATTTATTGAAAAGTCCCCTTTAGTTTATTTTCTTTCCGCTCTGAGACGCCGCAGAAAAGTGGCGAGGAAGTTTTCTTTCTGCTGTCTCGCTTCCGTTGCCTGCCACGGGGAGGGGGACCGAGGCCCGGGAGAAGGGTGCTGTGGAAGGGTGGGTGGCCGTGGGTGACTCCCTTCTGCCCCCAGGGCCTCTCTGCCCACCTGGAGAGCTTTAGACTGAGCGCGTAGGGGTGACTTTTACTGCCTTACTCTCTGCGTTCCCCTCCCCGCAGGTGAAAACTTTTGGCCCATTCGGAAGCGGCAACCAGGACAACCTGACCATGTACATGGATTTAGCGGATGGCATCTTTCTGAACCAAATCATGTTGCAAATGTGAGTTACCTTCCGGGAGAAAGGAAGGAATGATGCCTCGGAAAGTCGAATTTAAGTTTGTAGAAATAGAATGTGAAGTTGCAATGTTCTCTGCATGTGGGCAGAGAACTGGTATTTCGGTATTAATGGTGTCTTTTCCTGGTTTGTTGGGTGTGAAGAACTCCAGGACAGTAGTTTGGTCGGTATTAATGGTGTCTTTTCCTGGTTTGTTGGGTGTGAAGAACTCCAGGACAGTAGTTTGGTCAGATGTTTGGTGAAAGGAATTTGAAATTGAGTGACTGTCATCCACATGTTGCAATTGACTTGGAACTCAGGGACTTACATGTTATATGACAATGACACAGAAAAAAAAAGAAAAACAACCTTTCTTTTGGGGGGCAAGGAGCTGTAACGAACGGAGAGTGTTTGGTTACAGGAAGTGTCGGGTGGGACCAGAGCATCCGTGAGTGACTATAAAGTTTCATTCAAGGTCAGGATGCCTGTGTTTCTGCCTCCCTTTAATCTTGTGTTTCCAGTTGCCCCAGAGCAAGTGCAATTGGTTAAGTTCCTTCTTATAAATTGGATTGAAAAGTCACTGTGTTGGGAGAGGCCTGGGGAGCCAGAATGCTTTGGTGCTCTTTGTCTTGAGGCTTGGGTTTAAACAGAGTTTTGGTGGAGGTTACACCTGCTAGCATGTTTGACCACATCCTTTCCTGTTGCTGCATTCTGCAGCGCCTGTTTGATTGACAGCCTGCCACATGTAGGTGTTGGCTCCTGCCACTGCGTTCTGTTTTTAACTCAGAAAGTGCAGGGAACATATTGGAACTGAGTGTCTGTATGATTCATAGGCACTTGGAGCCAATGTTCTCCGTGGATCAGGCCCTTGTGCTCACCTACTCACCTGCAGCTAAGCAAGTTGTCATCTTGAGCCAGGAACTCATTAGCTGATGAGAATCAGCTGCATTTGTGGCCCCCTGTGGGAGGAGGAAGGGTCAGCTTTGGTATATTCCGAAAGAGGTTTAAATAGATCTACCTACAAAGATCTATTTTAAACAATTTCCTGAGGTCATTGCTCCTGTAGCGTAATAAGTTACTTGATGTCATGCTGTGGCAGAGACATCTCAGTTTTAATGTTTTTTAAGACACTACCAATGTTACCTGTCTTGAGTTTGATTAGATTCTAAAATGACGAATCTCTTGTCAGCTTGGCAGCACTTCTCAGTTCACAAGAAGGAGTTTTCCTGGGGTTGTCTCATGGCACGTTCAAGTTCTGGCAACTATTTCCCCTCTTCATCCTGTTAGACCCCCCAAAATTGCTGGATTCCAGTTGGTGCAACAACCAGTGAAATTTCAACCTGTCCTGTTTAATTAAAAAAACCAGCAGTATCCCCGGCTTTTTCATTCAGAGTTTTACACCCAGGCGAGGGGAGAACAAAAGCCCTGGGACTGTTTCTCTTTCTTCCCTGACCTTTGGAATTCCTGAAGCGTTTACCACTTGCTTGTAAATCAGGAAAGCCTGTTGGACCATTCCTTTGAGAATTGCCAGCTCATCACTTGTTCACACTTAGCCCCGAAGCTAAATGCAGTGTGAAGGGCTTCTCCCTTCCCCTTGACAATTTTCAGTGTTACTTTCTCCTCTGTGATGTGCCAAGGTAATGGTCCTGCAAGTGAGAACTGATATGTTTGCAGCTTCTCAGGCCTCAAGCAATGGTTCTGGGTCCTCTGGCCAGAGTTAGGCACCAAGAAAGAGAGCAGTGGGGAAGCTGGGTGGCTTTCTAGAAGGACATAAGGAGGGAGGTGCCACTTGCATGCTGTTTACTGAGTGAGTGAGCAAAATAACCCTGCTCCAGGTGACAAATCAGCATTGTTTGCTCTTGGAAGTAGGTAGGGGTTGATCGGAAAGGGGGCACAAGGGAACTTCTTTTCTTTAGTACTTATTCATTTATTTGGCTGGCTGGTCCAGGTCTTGGTTGTGGCATGTGAGATCTAGTTCCCTGACCCCGGGGTCGAACCCGAGCCCCCTGCATTGGGAGCATGGAGTCTTAGCCACTGGACCACCAGGGAGGTCCACAGGGGAACGTCTAAGGGCGGTAGAAATGGTCCATGTATTGACTGGAGTATATTTCAGTTTTCAAAACTCATCAAGCTGTGACTTAAGATACATGCATTTCACCCTGTGTAAAAAGGACCTCAATTTAAAAAGAAAGTTTTAGTCCTAGTGTCAAAAGCCTGTGTAACCTGCTTGTGTAACCTTCAAACCCTAGGTCTCATGCAAGCCCTGTGCTGCTGGGCACATCACTACCATGTCAGTTTCCTCATCTGTAAAATGGGCAGGAAAAGTACCTCCCTTAAGAGATGGTTGTGAGGATGAAGTGAGTGCTGTATTAGCAGTTAACACAGTGCCTGCCACTTAGTAAGTGTTGGTGTCAGTTATGTAGTTACGTGTCTCCCTTCTTAGTCCAGAAAGGATTTGCATCGCTGCTGAAAAGTTTTTTTTTTTTTCCAGTCTACTTTCCCACTATGTTCTTAGGCTCTTAATAATTCTTAAGTCTTAGCCCTCTCCTAACGAGACGGAGGGAAAACTGGACTGTGGGAGCCACATCCTAGCCCACATCTAACACTGTACTTAAGCCAAGCCTGTTTTCACTTCTGCCAAGTGTCAGGCTAACTAGTGGGTAAGCGATAAGGCTGTTGTGCCTTATCTCCCATGCTGCTGGCCCCTACTGTGTGCAGTTCGCCTCTTTTGATAAATTCTCTCCAGGTTGGTAGGAGCTGAGAAAATTGCAGAGAGCAGTGTGCTAATGTGTTGCCAGAGCTCAGACAAGAGGGGTGTTACCTAACACTTGAGAGCCATATGGAGGCTGGCTGGGGGTCATGTGACTGCACCTGGGCATTGTCTCTGGGAACGGAAGAAGGCTGGAGTGGTAGTCTCTCGCCAGGCCTCTCGGTGACATGAGTGCCTGAAAGCAGGAAAGCCCTGTGGGCTCAGCTTTCAGGGGAGGCCCAGGTCCAGGAGAATTCCTGAATGAAGTGAGGCACTGAGTGGTGTGGATGGAGCGGCTTGGGAAAACTTGCTGAATAGCTCCTCTGTGGATGCACTTTCCCGGGGTACCTACTGGTCCCCAAGGGGAAAACAAGATGTCTAATTCACTGTGGACATGCTTTTCACAGTCTCATAGGAAAATTAAGAGCTCTGACTCCAGGGACTTCCCTGGTGGTCCAGTTGAGACTTTGCCTTCCAATGCAGGGAGTGCAGGTTCGATTCTTGGTCAGGGAGCTGAGGTCCCACATGTCTTACAGCCAAAAAGCCAAAACCTAAAACAGATGCAATATTGTAACACATTCAATAAAGACTTTAAAGTGAAAGTCACTCAGTCCTGTCTGACTCTTGATGACCCAATGAACTATACAGTCCATGGAATTCTCCAGGCCAGAATACTGGAGTGGGTTCCCTTTCACTTCTCCAGGGGATCTTCCCAACCCAGGGATTGAACCTAGGTCTCCACATTGGAGGCAGATTCTGTATCAGCTGAGTCACAAGGGAAACCCAAGAATACTGGAGTGGGTAGCCTATCTTCCCGGTCCAGGAATTGAACCAGGGTCTCCTGCATTGCAGGCAGGTTCTTTACCAACTGAGCTATCAGGGAAGCCCGAAAGAAAATACTCAAAAAAAAAAAAAGAGAGCTCTGACTCTAGCATCAGGCAGACAAATTCAAATCTTCCCTCTGCTATACTGGTTCTGTTACGTTGGGCCAATTACTTAAACTCTCTAAGCCTCAATTTCCTGATCTGTAATAAGCGGGATGGTATTTTATAGATTTGGGGAAGATTAAATATGATTATGCATGTATAGGAAATGCCCAACAAATGTCAATCATGTCAGTCATCATTATTGTTAGCGAGGCCTGAAGCTGGCTTTATGTGTGTGGACACATGCCTGTGCTGGTGTGCATCTGTCCACATGAGAGTGGACACCTGAGTTGATGCAGTGGCTGTTGAGTGCAGTTGGAAACTGGGACTGAAAGCTTGTACCTGGGCAAGGCCTACGTTAAATCCAATACTATTTGCTTTGTTCAGACTCCTTTCTAACCCCTTGTGCTAGCTGCAGAATTATGAATAATATATTCATTATTCAGAAGTTGGAAATATCTGCAGGCCAATGGAAGAGTTTCTTAAGCTTCTAAAAAGCATTTGGAGTATTGTATATTAATACATATATATGGAATCTAGAAAAATGGTTCTGATGACCCTATATGTGGGGCAGCATAGAGACGCAGACATAGATAATGGACTTGTGGACACAGCGGGAGCCGGGTGGGGCGGGGAGGAGAGAGTGCAATGAATTGAGAGAGCAGCATTAAAACATACACATTACCTTATGTAAGGGAAGGAAAGGTTGGGACGAACTGAGAGTGTAGCATTGACACATATACATTACCATATGTAAAAGAGATAGCCAGTGGGAATTTACTGTATGACACAGGGAGCTCAGCCTGGTGCTCTGGGACAACCTAGAGGGGTGGGATGGGATAGGAGGTGGGAGGGAGATTCATGAGGGAGGGGACATATGCGTACCTACGGCTGATTCATGATGCTGTATGGCAGAAACCAACACATCATTGTAAAGCAATTATCCTCCAATAAGTATATCTTTTAAAAAGTGCTTTTCTCGGGAGAAAAAAATAAAAAGCATTTGAACATAAGTTTTTTCCTTAGAGTGCCAGAAGAGGAGTTATGTTCCCATTTTGCAGATGTTAAAGCTGAGTATAAAGGGGCAGATACTTGTTAGTTGAATGAGTTTGTGTTGGTGCTAAAGTCTTGGAGCAAAAAGAGTTTTTACTCATGAACTTAAGTGATATTCTTTGATGGCTGCAGCATGTGACACTCTTCGTGGGGCCTTGAGTCTGTAAAAGTTAAATGAAAAAATTCATGTTCGTTGTAGGAAGGTAGAAACACATAGATGCATGTGTATGCTCAGTCACGTCTGACTCTTGGCAACCTCATGGGCTGTAGCCCACCAGCCTCCTCTGTCCATGGGACTACTGGAGTGGATTGCCATTTCCTCCTTCAGGAGAAACATATAGATGAGCAAAACAAACACTGCCTATAATTTTACCATGTCAAGGTAGTAGTATTAATATTCTGGTGCCTCCCAGATGTCATCTGTGGTATATACATATATCTTCCTAATGTATTTTTATATAATGTTGGGCTCAACCTATGATAGATTATCAGTATCTCTATCATCTGTATCAAACATAATTTCTTCTTTATTTTTAAAACATTTTGGCCACACCACATGGCATGTGGGATCCTGGTTCCCCGACCAGGGATTGGACCTGTACACCCTGCATTGGAAGCATGGAGTCCTAACCACTGGACTGCCGGGGAAGTCCCCAAACATGGTTTCTTGATTCGGGTTTTTTTTTTTTTTTTCTGGATTCAGTTTTAAATCTAGGAGTCATTGGAATATGATGGAAAGTTCAGGGCTAACCTTTTCTCAAAGGAGGGAGACAAGGTTGCTATAAGTCTAAATTATAGTTCTCTTTGAAATTTTAGGGAGAGTGATTTCTTTTTTTTTTTTCCCCAAGAAGAAAGCCCTCAGGGCCCTGCACTTTGGCCTTGTTTGTCTCCGAGTTTGGACAAGCTCCTAGACACTTTCTTGCACCCGTGTCTCTCTCCTATCTTCTGTGCGCCCCACACATCCCGGTGTGGGACTGGCAGCCTTTTGTGTTCTAGGACTGTCATGTAAAGAAGAGCCTTGTTGCTTTTGATGGCTTTCAGGGAGACAGTCTTGCAGTAGTTCTGTGATCTTCCTGGGATCAAGAACCACGTTGGCCAGTACAGCCCTGGCCTTCCTGGAACGGTAGGCTTTTAGGGCCGGAAGAGTCCTGTGGTCACCTGGCAGATGAGCCCAATGGAGCCTAGAGAACTTTGACCCATCCTGGGCCCATTTCCAGACCAGAATCAGTGGCTTCTGACCCATTTCCTGCTCCAGGACGGGAGGGGGTTATGCAATGCTAGGCCAAGTAGGGATAGGCCTTCCTTAACCAGAGTTGACTGCTGTTCAATTTATTCTCTAATCTCTCTTTACCTTGAAAGCCATAGTTAAAGGAAGGAGTGCTAAGATAATGATCATGATAATTAGTCTAATTATTCATGTACTAAATGTGAGCGTATTTTGGAATGTTGCTTCCATTAGCTGTTGCTTCCTAGAACTGGAGGCTAAGAGCGGGGATGGTCAGAGGCTCCCCCGTCACCTGATGGCTTCCCAGGCCCAGACCTCGGGTGTGTGTTTTGCCTTTGCTCGTGCAGTGAACATCCACGTGTTTGCTAAGGTCCTCTGGCTCCTGGTACTCTTCAGGTGGTCCCGTCTGACTTAATGGAAACTGGGACCTGCATCTTCTCTAAGTTCTATGTTTTTAAAAAATATGCATTTATTAATGGTGCTGGGTCTTAGTTGTGATGCGTAGGCTTCTCATTGCAGTAGCTTCTCTTGTTTCGGCTCCTGGGCCCTAGGGCACAGGCTCAGTAGCTGTGGCGCCTGGGTTTAATTGCCCTGCGGCGTGTGGGATCTTCCCTAGGGATCGAACCCGTGTCTCCTGCACTGACAGGCGGATTCTTTACCGCTGAGCCACCTGGGAAGCCCTAAGTTCTCCTGTTGTAAGTAGCACATTCATCACTTTGTGAAATTGTCTCTCATCTCTTCAGGTCTCTGTAGTAAAGGGAGGAGAATTGCACCCGTAAGATAAATTATTTTGTCATGCTAGGTATACTTCTTTAGCTAAAATGCCTTTGTGGTTTAAATTCCGAATACCTCCTCTATGGCTAAATTAATTTCCATGCGACTGTTAACCTTTTTTTTCTCAGTAATGAATAGCTCCAGAAGAGACATGTAAATGGCTTAGCAGGACTCTGTACTATATGAGGACAGTAAGAAGCTTTGTCCCAGGAAAAAAGTGGGGACAGTTGAAAAGAGGTCTTCTGGTTGCCCCAACGTGCTCATATGACTGTTTTAGGGGAGGCAGGATGATTGAATAAAATCCATGGCTGATTATGGCAGCGTGATTCATGAAGGGGTTTGCACACACGCAGTACAGTGTCAGGACTCATAGAGTTTATATCAAATATTTACTTAATGGTTGAATTTTAAACAGCTTGTGTTATTAAGAAATTATGCCTGCAGTGATATTTGAAATAATTTCAGTTTGTAGATTTTTTTTTCTATTGGTTAATCTTGTATAAATTTTTGGCTTTGAAAGAGCCAAATGGCATTGCAATTGATTTGCTTTACTCCCCCAAATTCCCATTCCTGTGCTCACACTATCATCATTGAGGGGCATGAGTACGAAGGAAGGAGGAAGAGACCTGTTTCTCTTCCGTCACACCAGCCCCCAGGAGGCTCAGCACCCTCATCACGGGGCTCAGATGACAGATGAAACCATGAACACAGCCCTCATTTGAATGAGACATCCTTCATGGTGTCTTGGGACAGTCGAATGGGCGGGAGGACTTTGTTAGGAAAAGAAAGCAGTGTGTGGTATGTAGGGGGAGTGGGGAGCGAAAATCCATTCTTGTCCAGTCTGTTCTCCAAATAGGAAACATCGTTAACACTGAGAATTTTTGAGAAATGTCCTGTATGTAGATGAGTGATATTATAAATCACTTGATTCAGATTTTGAGTTTCATCACAACCAGACCTGCCTTTTGCCTGAGTTTGGAAAAGAAATGACACTTGGGGATTTCCCACATCAATTATCTGTGTCTCTTAGCATTTCTTGTAGGGTGTGGCGTACACGACATAGTGTCACAGACTCATGGTGGCGGTTTTTTGAGCCAGAAGTGTCTGCCTGGAATGTAAATCACAGGCATGAACACTCGGTGACACACACAGGAGACTCATGTGAAGTGGAACATTGATGATTTTACTGATTTTTATGAAGTCAGAAAATGTACCATTTTCCCCCCTTTCTTGATATTTCGCATAATTTGCTTTGTTTGGCTTTTAGCTTTTAATCCTTTTTTATCTTTTATTTAATAAGTTAGCTCTCTCAATTTTTTAACAATATTTATTTATTTCTGGTTGCACTGGGTCTATTGCTGCATGTGGCCTTTCTCTGGTTGCAGTGAGCAGGGGGTGCCCTCCATTGGGGTGCACAGGCTTCTCATGTGTTGACTTCTCTTGCTGCAGAGGACGGGGCTCTAGGTGCATGGGCTTCAGGAGTTGGGGCACAGGTGCTTTAGTTGCCTGCGGCATGTGGAATCTTCCCGGAACAGGGATCGAACCTGTGTCCCCTGCATTGACAGGCAGACTCCTATCCACTGTACCACCAGGGAAGTCCTGTTCTCTTTAGTCTTGAAATATATTTTGAGGTAGGTTATTGGTGGCTCAGTGGTTTAAAAAAAAAAAAAGAAAGAAAAGAAAAGAAAAAGAAATCCACCTGCCAATGCTGGGAGACACGAGTTCAATCCCCGGGTTGGGAAGATCCCCTAGAGAAGGAAATGGCAACCTGCTCCAGTATTCTTGCCTGGGAAATCCCATGGTCAGAGGAGCCTGTCAGGCTCTACAGTCCATGAGGGTCTCAAAAGAGTTGGACACAACTTAGAGACTGAGCAACAAAAGCTGACTTTTATACAGTGTCACTTCGGGGTCAGCATTGACACTTGGTCGTTTGTGGCTGCTGCCAGCAGTGGGGAAACAATAATATTGATTAAGGGCAGGTGGTGGGCTTGGTGCTTGGGGAGGGGGAGCAGAAAGTGACATGTCTCCCCTGAGGGTTCCACGGCTTGGCAGTAGCAGACTTAGGGTTTGACCTGAGCCACACTCGCCACAGCTGCATAGTGACCTAGGCTTGAAGAGGACTCAGCACTCGGGGGTAGGATGGGGTATGGCAGGGGCTGGGAGGTGCAATTTCCATTCTCATCATTTTTTATCCCCACTAGAGATCCCAGGCCAACAAATCAACGCATCAACAAGCACGTCAACAACGATGTGAACCTTCGCATTCAGAACTTGACCATCTTGGTGAGAAACATCAAGACCTACTACCAGGTAAGGCGGTCCTCCCCCCCTCTCACCCTCCGGAGTCCTGCTGTGCGTCCGGCAATACCTTCATTCGAACGGTTTCCCCACAGGAAGCTGAGAGGAAGTGGTGGCCAGGCAGCTAGCTGCCTGTTGACACTTGGCATGTTTGCTCATGCATCTTTTCTCTGACATTGTGAGAAGGGTCAGAGGTGGGATTGCTTTATTCTGCCCAGGGAATATCCTTTGAGCCGTGTGCACCACAGCGTGCCTGGTGCCGGGTGGGCCTGGGAGATGAGCCTTGGTCCGCAGCCGCAGCCCCAGGTCACAGTCTTGGGGGGCCTGGCTGATGAGGGCTCTGGGAGGGGCACCCTGCACGGTTATCACCCACAGCTCGGCGAGTCTGTACAGGAGCGATTCAAGGGGTTGAGGAAGAGAAGGGACCACAGAAGGGTTGTGTTCGGGCGAAATATGAAATCAGCCAGCTCCGAGTTGGCAGACAGGAGCACCAGGGTTCAGGGTTGGGGTGTCTGCCTAACATTCTGAGATATGGAAATGCTCCCCATATCTCAGCTCGCCGGTAGGTGGGTCAGGCAAGAGGGCCCGAAGGGGGAAGGGCTGTGAAACCCCCATCCCAGCCTTGGGCTAGTTGGGCAAGGATCTTTGATGTTCATGATCTTTATATGGAGACATTGAAGGGAAGTAGATTTAAAGTGTGCACTTTGGAGCCCGGGCTTGTCAAACTTAGGCATGAAACTTTTTAGCCCCATATGAATTTTCTCAAGGCCCCAGGGGAAGCCCTGGCAACTCTGAGTGACGTGGGGGCTTGAATGCCCTCTGCTCAGCCCCCTCCTCGCCCTCCAGGGCATCTCTGGAGGGCTTCCCAGGACCCCAGGGGGCACAGTTTGAGAATCACTGTTCAAGAGCCCTTCTCTTCCGGAATCGTGCTGGGGTTTCACGGAGCCCTCTGCCTCTGAGATCTCTCCTAGCCCTCGGCTTTCTGGGCTGTGACTTCGTCTCGGTTCTGGGGCTTGGGAGCATCTTCAGAGCCATGAGGTCCCTGTCACCATGAGGAAGCCCTCTGGCCAGGTGTGGCTTCCCTCTCTGCCCTCGTGCAGCCGTGCGGGTTCTGAGGTCACTGAGGTCGCTGGACAGGCGGCCGGATGGAGTTTGCGCCGTGGCGTCGGGCCGTGTGCTTGTCTGCTTCCTGCAGAGGGCTGTAGGTGCTGCTGTTTGAGGAAAGATGGGTGAAGGAGGGAGTGGACATGTCATGGGTTTTCTGAGTTGATAGTTTCCATTTTCTTCCCTCTGGGGTTGGGGTGCTGGATGCCTTTGCTTTATGGCCAATTCAGCCAGCCCCTGGTGTTCATTTCAGGGCCCGTCGAAAGCCCAGCACCGTGGGCACTCTGAGCAGCCTTTGGGCGGCTGAACACCAGGTCCATGCTTTTAGTAACAGATGCTAGCTGTGCTGAGGAAGGGCTGGGGGGAGCCCTGTGCAAGTTGGATCTGGGGGCTGGTGGGGGGTTTGTTTCCTTGCTAGGAGAGCCATGCCCAGGGCCAGGCATGCTGTCAGCCAGTGGGTCTCAGCTAGTGCTTCCCACATGACAGCCACATTCTATGGAACCTGCTGCTGCCCATGAACTTGGGCCTGGGCGTGGAGCAGGCTGTCTGGTGGCCATAGTGGCTGTCGGGTAGATGTAAGAGATGTGGATTTGATCCCTAGGTCGGGAAGATCCCCTGGAGAAGGGCATGGCAACCTACTCCAGTATTCTTGCCTAGAGAATCCCATGGACAGAGGAGCCTGGCCGGCTACAGTCCATAGGGTCGCACAGAGTCGGACACGACTGGAGAGACTTAGCACTCACACAGTGCTTTCCATGATGTGTGCAAGTGCCAGAGGAAGTGGATGGTCGTAACAGTTGGAGACGAGATCCCCAGCTCTGGACAGATGTGTCTCCCGCTCCAGGTGTGGCTGGGAGGTGGTAACCCTCCCTGAGGGCCGTGGTGAAGGGTTGGGATGGAGGTGAGATTTCTGGGTCTGTGTGTAGCTTGCGGCACTCAGGAGCTTACTGCGGGCTGCTTGGCCTGGCAGGTACTGCTCTCTGGGCTTGCCGGCCCAGGAGCACACATGCCGTGGTGCCCGCCAGCTCTGACAGTCCAGTCTGGGTTGGCCAAAGGGCTTGAGACCCTTTCCAGTACTTGGAGGCAGTTTACTGCTCTTGGGGTCACTGAGCCGAGTTCTAGAAGATGGGCAGCAGTCTCTGGAAGGAGACAGTCGCTAGTCTGTTCTCAGGGCCCTGAAGGACTTACAGGTAGAAAAGAAGACCCCTGCATCCTTGTTCATTCTATAAATCCAAATTTTAACTTAAAAGGACTCAAATGAAAAAGATTTTGGCTGTTGAGTGTATCAAACAAGCCTCAGGTGATGCTCTGGAGAAGGCAATGGCACCCCACTCCAGCACTCTTGCCTGGAAAATCCCATGGACAGAGGAGCCTGGGGGGCTGGAGTCCATGGGGTCGCTAAGAGTCAGATACGACTGAGCGACTTCCCTTTCAGTTTTCACTTTCCTGCACTGGAGAGGGAAATGGCAACCCACTCCAGTGTTCTTGCCTGGAGAATCCCAGGGACGGGGGAGCCTGGTGGGCTGCCGTCTATGGGGTCGCACAGAGTCGGACACGACTGAAGCGACTTAGCAGCAGCAGCAGCAGCTCTTTGAGGGTAGGGCTGGTGTGCGTGGACAGCCTCAACCCCAGCCCGGAGCAGTGTTTGCTGAAAGCACTTGCTGAAGGCCGTGAGCCGTCCCTGCCCCTCCGTCAGCCCCGCGCACTTGGAGGAAGCTAGCAGGACACTGCCCTTTTGCACCGACACAGCTTAGGTGTGGGCAGTGTTCTGTTGTTTTTTCCTTCCAAGTTATTGTAAAATAAAGCTTAGTTCTGGTTATGTAAGTAATATGTGTTCTTTATAAACAAACCCTTAGGAAACAAACAAGTCGCAAGAAGAAAAGAACCGCTCAGAACCCCAGCACCCAGAGACAATCACTATTAACATTTTTAGTGCTTCCTTCCAGTTTTTGCATGAATAGTTTTTGTGTTTTATTCCGTGGTAGTCATGCCTTATATACAATTGCATATCCTGCCTTTTTTCCCCTCCCACCTGACAATTGTAGCATAAACATAACCGGTTATTATTGTCGAATGACATTCAAGAAAGTTTTCCAAAAGAAGTACTGCCCAGCGTCCCCTTTTGAGAGAGGGCTTACAGACTGTGAGGGCTTGAGGTGACGTGAGACCAGTGAGGTTCTGGCCAGGGTGACTGGGGAGGGTGGGAGGTCCCCCTTTCGGGACAGGGACTTCCTCTTGCCATGGCTTTTCAGTAGACACCACGAGGTCGGCGAATCCAGCCCCGGGTCTTGTTTGCCCAGCGGTGGTTTGCTCCCACCCCCAGGCTGTCCCCTTCTTTTCTGAGGCACATGGGGCAGGGAAAGTCAGGAGGGACGGGGCCTCTCGTCAATAGCACGGGCTTCTTTCACAAGGAAGCTCAGGTTTTGTTCCCGAAAGCCTGCAGAGACAAAAAAAGGTCTTTGACCTTTTTTGACCTTTGACCTTCTTCTGGCACAGAGGACAAACAGTGGGTAAGAACCAGCGTGGCCCGGTTCAGTCTGACCACCGGTGTCTTGGGCCTCCCTCTGAACTGCTGCTCTGACTCTTCTGGGGTTGGCACCTGGAATCTGCGTTTTCAGAAGTTCCCCAGCTGTTTTAAGTCTTAACATCCTTCCCACAGGAGGGGCAGTCAGTGGGCCAGAGAGGTGGTCCTCCCAGTGTGGTTCCAGACCAGCAGCATCCGTGTCACCTGGGAACTTGTTAGAGGTGCAGGTCTGGCCCCTTCCCTGGACCTTCTGTGGAGGTCTGGCAGTCTGCAGCTTAACAAGCCCTCCAGGCGATTCTGATGCATGCTCGTGGGAACCTAGTGGTTTAGAGCGTTTCTAGGGATGCCGGGGAGAGGCCCTGTCAGCCAGGCCTCCAGGGGCAGAGAGAGCTCAGTGAGAACTCGGGTGACTCCTGTCCATCACATAAAACGGAGGCACGTCTCGTCTGCCCCAGGACAGGTGGAGGAGAGGCTGCAGTGATGAGAAGGTGACCAGGGGGAACGGATGTCATTGAGGGGGTTGCTAGGAAGCCAGAGTTGGACAAGCCCTTGGGGACAGCACCTGGTTCAGTCTCTGAATTTTAAAGGAGGAGAGGCGGGTCAGAATGAGCATCCACAAATGGTTAAACCTGCAGAGAGACCTGGAAGGAAGGCGGGCCTGGATCAGAAGCGTGTGCTGCCTCGAGCCCCTGGTCGAGGGGCTGACCCCTGGGCTGGTCAGCATTGAGCCCAGAGTCACGTGTTGTTTATTGTTTAGTCGCTCAGTCGTGTCCAACTCTTTGCCACCCCATGGACCGTCGCCCGCCAGGCTTCTCCGTCCATGGGATTTTCCAGGCAAGAATACTGGGGTGGGTTGCCATTTCCTTCTCCAGAGCATCACATGAGGCTTGTTTGATACACTCAACAGCCAAACTCTTTTCTATCTGAGTCCTTTTAAGGTAAAATTTGGATTTATAGAATGGTTCATTTGTCACATCAGAGCCTTGAGTGTGGATGTCGAGTGTACATTCATTTGATCGCAGAACCCGTAGGAAAACATGGCCAGTAGTAGATGCAGAAATCGCTGGTGCGGCAGGTGGCTCATGCGTGTTTATCCTCTGGGGGTTGTGCGTGGTGTCCAGGCCCCGGGAGGGCCGTGGACACCTGTGAGCCAGCTCCTTCTCACGACACCTGGGGCCTAATTGTCACGTGAAATTTCTGAGGTTTCTTTGGCTTTCTGCGAGTGGGAAGTACTTCACACAGCGGCCCGGACGAGTTCAGCGTGTGTTGGTGGAGATGTACGTCTTCACTATCGTGTCGCGTGTGGATGTCGATCCTGAAACCGGCACCCTCAGGTGAACGCAGGGACCCACCCGCAGGGCTGGCTCTGAAATGGGGAATTGGCCGAGCTGCTCCGGCTGCCTCCCCTCACTGGCCGAGCCCTGGGACCTGCGGCTTTCCTGCTGTGGGCCTCCTGAGCGTTCATCTGTCCGGAAGAGGGTGGGCCCTTGTGGTTCTGAAATTCCATAGTTGCATGGCGGCCCGAGACCACTAAGATTTTAGAGTTTCAGATCACCTCGAGGAAGTTCTGTATTGCGAGTTCTTGGAACTTGGCTCTTCTGACTTCTGGTCTGTCACGTGGTTGGAAGGCCAGAACAGACCCACAATATTGGTCTTTGTCGCAGAAGCAACAGTCCCGGGTTGTAATCTCTTCTGTAATCTCTCTTTTCCTTCATTGCTTTGAAAAGATTAAAAATGAAACAGTACACATGCTTTTAAGGAACACCTGTGTATCTGCTCAAAATAAATATGAACATATGTGAATATTTTTCATATTTGCTTCAGACCTTTCTTCTAAGAGGTTTTTTCTGCCTGAAGTCCCTGGTGTTTCTCTTACTTCGTCCAGTTATCCTTACCTGCCTCCCTGGAGGTAACTCCTATGGTTAGTTTCTCTGTGTGTGTACATATGGTTTTGTGTCACATATTCAGATTAAACCTCCATATTACTGCTTGTACCTTTTGCCCACTCCACCTTACTTTGGGGATCTGTTGGTTTTCTGTGGTATTTGTATTAGATAAGCATGGGCTGACTGCTAGAATTATCTTTAGAAATGTGTGCAGTTTGAAAAAATGAAAGACTTTTGTCAAAAGTAAAAATAGAAGGAAATGTATATTTGACACTGTTGGTGGGAACAAAGTGAACTCTAATTCATGTGGTCTGGAGGCTTTTTAGATAAAGTGAAGTCTCTTTAGGTAGATGTGATGTGCTTTACTGGATAGAGACAGTGTTCAAGGGAACTTAACTCTGCTCAGGCCCTGTCTACAGGTACCAGAGGAATCTGCTTCATGAATAATAGTGTATTGAGTTTGTAAGGGAGAAATTGATTTTTCCACTCTATTTTATTATCAGAGTATTTGTTGTTGTTCACTCACTCAGTTGTGTCTGGCTCTTTGTGACCCCATGGACGGCAGCACACCAGGCTTCCCTGTCCTTCACCATCTCCTGAGCTTGCTCAAACTCACGTCCCTGGAGTCGGTAATGCCATCGAGACATCTCATCCTTTGCAACCCCTTTTCCTCTTGCTCTCAGTCCTTCCCAGCATCAGGGTCTTTTCCAATGAGTCATCTCTTCGCATCAGGTGGCCGAAGTTTTGGAGCTTCAGCTTCAGCATCAGTCCTTCCAATGAGTATTCAGGACTGATTTCCTTTAGGATGGACTGATTGGATCTCCTTGCAGTCCAAGGGATTCTCAAGAGTCTTCTCCAACACCATGGTTCAAAAGCATCAATTCCTCTGTGCTCAGCCTTCTTTATGGTCCAACTCTCACATCCATACATGACTACTGGAAAAACCTTAGCTTTGACTATATGGACCTTTGTTGGCAAAGTAATGTCTCTGCTTTTTAGTAAGCTGTCTAGATTGGTCATAGCTTTTTCTTCCAAGGAGCAAGCATCTTTTAATTTCATGACTGCAATCACCATCTTCCATGATTTTGGAGCTCAAGAAAAAGTCTGTCACTGTTTCTGTTGTTTCCCCATTTATTTGCCATGAGGTGATGGGACCAGATGCCATGATCTTAGTTTCTTGAATGTTGAGTTTTAAGCCACCTTTTTCACTCTTAATGCTTTAGAATGTTGTGTTAGTTTCTCCTGTACAAAAGTGAATCAGCTATAAGTATACGTATATCCCCTTCCTCTTGAGCCTCCCTCCTACCCACTTCCCTCTCGCCACTCATCACAGAGGTCATCATAGAGCACCAAGCTGAGCCCTCTGCTATACAGCAGTTTCCCACTAGCTATCTATCTTACACATTGTCCGACTTTGTGACCCCATGAACAGGCTTCTCTATCCATGGGATTTCCCAGGCAAGAATACTGGAGTGGGTTGCCGTTTCCTTCTCCAGGGGATTGTCCCGACCCAGGGATCGAGCCTGGGTCTTCTGCGTTGCAGGCAGATTCTTTCCTGCCGAGCCCCAGGGGAGCCCCAGTGTGTATATGTCTGTGCGTCCCACCCTCCCTTTCCTGCCCTTACCCACAGGTCTGTTCCCTACATCTGCATCTCTACTCCTGCCCTGCAAATAGGCTCATCTATACCATTGAGAAGGCGATGGCACCCTACTCCAGTACTCTTGCCTGGAAAATCCCATGGATGGATGAGCCTGGTAGGCTGCAGTCCATGGGGTCGCTAAGAGTAGGACACGACTGAGCGACTTCACTTTCACTTTTCACTTTCATGCGTTGGAGAAGGAAATGGCAACCCACTCCATTGTTCTTGCCTGGAGAATCCCAGGGACGGGGGTGCCTGGTGGGCTGCCGTCTATGGGGTCACACAGAGTCGGACACAACTGAAGTGACTTAGCAGCAGCATACCATTTTTCTAGATTCCATATATATGCGTTAATATACAATATTTGTTTTTCTCTTCCTGACTCATTTTACTCTGTATGACAGACTCTCCACTCTTAAAAGAGAAAGGCAGTGAGATGGGTTTTTTTTTTTCCTTTTGCATTTTTTCTTATTGGAAGGTGGGTATTCTTGATGTAGCTTATCTCTATGTTTTGAGGAAATTAAAGGTAATATTTTTGATTATATTTTCTGATTGCAGACTGGGAAATGCAAAGAAAATTAAATCTGCCCACTGTCTTGCCACCTAGGCATACCATTGTTAACATTTTGGTATTTATGCTTTCTAACTTTGTGTCGGTGCCTATGTGTGTTTCAAGATGTGGATCGTATGAAACCTTTCTTTTCATTTACTGTGCAGTGAGCATTTCCTCATATCCTTTCCCATGTTCTTTCATAAATGCATTTTGGTGTCTACATGGCACTTCGTCATGTGGCTATGCCACTCTCATTGATACTGAGTTATTTCTGTCTTAGAATTATAAATAATACCACCATGAACAACCTTGGTCCATAAATCTTTCAACTTCTGTTTTTATGTCCTTAGGATAAATTCCTAGCATGGAATCCCCGGGTCAGAGGGCATGAATACTTTGAGGACTTTTGCTACTTATTACCCAAGTTGCCTTCTTTATGGCCTTTTGTTTTTCTTTGCTGAATTGCCCCTTTATGTCCTGCACCCATGAAAAACGCCGTGTTCTGTGTTGCTGCTGAATGCTGAAGATTTCTGTGTCTCTGCCGTGCGAATGGAGGTCTGAGATTATTTATACCGGACATCTGGGCAAACGTCCTTGTTGGCGTGTCACTGGATCCCGGTTTGGAGTCTCCAGCAGGGCTGTGACATGGTGACCAAATGCAGTGGTGAGGCTGGGCGGTCCAGCCCCAGGCCTTCGTCAGAGGGGTCCCAGCACCCCGGCCCCCTTTCGGAGCCGGGAGCCTTTGTCTGCCGTGGATTCGACCCAGGAGATGATCGACTTCCCTGTGAATGCTCGCTCTCTGTCTAAAGTTTAAGGGAGACACCTCCAGACTGTGTTGGGAAGTGAGGCTGGGGAGGGCGGTGGTCTGCGTGGGCCCCTCCTTTCCTCTTTCCTTCCTCTCCCTTCCTGTCCCCTGTTCTCTCTGGTATCGGGTGATGAAACATGGGACATGGAAACGCTGTGGCCCAGAGAGCTGGGTGTGTCCCTCTGGGAGTCCCCTGGTTCTTGTGTCTGTTCCTCCTCCTCCTCCTTCATGCCTGAGATGCTCGTGTCTAGCGGGGTGGGAGACAAGCCAGGCAAACCAACCGCTGAAACACCTGTGTGCACAGGACACGGATGTCACAGGGCACGGGCAGGAGTGCCCCAGCCAGGGGAGGGCCGGTGCCCAAGGAGAGCTTTGCAAAGGGGTGGTGCTTGGCCTGAGTCCTGAAGGATAGGCACAGAGCTAGTCTGGCAGAAAATGGTGTGGGGGTGTCCTGGGGGAGCAATAGCACCTGCAAAACCAGAGAGGCGCAGAGCAGCCTGAGGGCTCAGCAAGTCACCTCTGAGTGGCTGGAGGGTGGGGGCTTCGCTGGGGAGTGGTGATGGGTGAGGCTCCAAAGGTAGGGAGGTTCCCCAGGGCGGATGCCAGGCTCACGAATTTGAACTTCATCCCAGAGGGACTTGGGAGTGTTTATAACCTTTTGAAAGAGGAAAGTTTAAAAAAAAGAGAACTCTTTTGACACCCATATTGAGAGTGGATTGGCTTCAGGAGGGAGTTGGGGAGTCAGGACAGGTCATGGAAGCCTGGACCAAAGCTGGGGCAGAGGGGAGAGGGGACAAGCCCGAGAGGCTCGGGGGGCTGTGGGCGGCAGTTGTTAGGTCCCCTGCCCAGAGGGAACAGCGGGAAGAGGATAAAATGCTTTCTCAGGCCCGGGAGAGCAGAGCCCTGCAGCAGGGTGCTGGCTCCCTGGGCTTCAGGGCAGTGGCTCCTAGTCAGCCTGTCTGGGGCTGGAAGTGGGGCAGGGAGGCTGCAGGAGGACAGCAGCTTCAGGTCCACCTGAATTCCCTTTCTCCACACCAAGCAGAAGGTGTGTGCTCCTGACCGGTGACCCTCCCTGACCTGCTGCCAGGGACGGAGCCGACAGGCCTGTGGACACCTGGTCATGGGCCACGCAGCCCCACACCTTCCCAGAGGCAGGGTTTTGTTTTTGCAGCACATGAGAGAGACCAACTGCCGGTTGGACTTGGATTTCTTTTTTTCCCCTTCTGTTTTTAGAAGAAATGCTATAGAGCTGTATTGAATAGCAAGCAGGAACTTTGGGACTCAGCCCTGTGCCCCTGTCAGATGGCTGAGAGAAGATAGCTGGATGGCTATCAGCTTGGCACTGTGCTAGGAGCTTTCAGCCCTGTCACTGTGAGGACGAAACTACTGTCCCCATTTTACAGATTAGGCAAGTGAGGCTGGTGGAGCTCAAGCTCTCATGGTCATTGGCTGCTTTCTGCAGTCCTGGAGGGAGGTGGCTTGCGGTGGGCAGACTAGCCGTTGTGTGCAGGTGGGCCAGGCTGGGAGTGCTGCTTCCCCAGGGTCTCCCGCTTGGGCTCCCCCATGTTAAGCTGACTTCACACCCGCTGGGAGCCCCAGAGGAAGGGGCTGGATTGCTTCAGGCACCTTCTGAAACCAGCACTTCCGGCGTTGGGCTGTGGGTGGGACTGAGGGAGCAGCTGGCCTCAGACTTCACCCTGCACCCCCGCCCCTCCTCCCCCAGAGCAGCAGGAAGCAGAGAATCTGGGCTAATTGCAGAGGGTGAGGAGGGGTGAAAGGTGGGTCTGATGCAATTAGCAGAGCTGGAATTTGGCCAGGCCGAGGAGGCTTCAGGCCACGAGATAGGAGTGTGTGTGTGTGTGTGTGTGTGTGTGTGTGTGTGTGCGCGCGCGCGCACACATGGGTGAAGACGGTCTTTCTTTTTTTTTTGCTTTTTATTTTGTATTAGAATATAGGCGATTAACAATGCTGTGATAGTTTCAGTTCAGTTCAGTTCAGTCACTTGGTCGTGTCCGACTCTGCGACCCCATGAATCGCAGCACACCAGGCCTCCCTGTCCATCACCAACTCCCGGAGTCCACCCAAACTCATGTCCATCGAGTCAGTGATGCCATCCAGCCATCCCATCCTCTGTCATCCCCTTCTCCTCCTGCCCCCAATCCCTCCAAGCATCAGGGTCTTTTTCAATGAGTCAACTCTTCGCATGAGGTGGCCAAAGTATTGGAGTTTCAGCCTCAGCATCAGTCCTTCCAATGAACACCCAAGACTGGGCTCCTTAGGGACTCGCAAGAGTTTTCTCCAACACCACAGTTCAAAAGCATCAATTCTTCGACGCTCAGCTTTCTTCACAGTCCAACTCTCACATCCATACATAACCACTGGAAAAACCATAGCCTTGACTAGACGGACCTTTGTTGGCAAAGTAATATCTCTGCTTTTTAATATGCTATCTAGGTTGGTCATAACTCCCAAGGAGTAAGCGTCTTTTAATTTCATGGCTACAATCACCATCTGCAGTGATTTTGGAGTCCAGAAAAATAAAGTCTGACACTGTTTCCACTGTTTCCCCATCTATTTGCCATGAAGCGATGGGACCAGATGCCATGATCTTCGTTTTCTGAACGTTGAGCTTTAAGCCAACTTTTTCACTCTCCTCTTTCACTTTCATCAAGAGGCTTTTTAGTTCCTCTTCACGTTCTGCCATAAGGGTGGTGTCATCTGCATATCTGAGGTTATTGATATTTCTCCTGGCAATCTTGATTCCAGCTTGTGCTTCTTCCAGCCCAGCTTTTCTCATGATGTACTCTGCATAGAAGTTAAATAAGCAGGGTGACAGTATACAGCCTTGACGTACTCCTTTTCCTATTTGGAACCAGTCTGTTGTTCCATGTCCGGTTCTAACTGCTGCTTCCTGACCTGCATATAGGTTTCTCAAGAGGCAGGTCAGGTGGTCTGGTATTCCCATCTCTTTCAGAACTTTCCACAGTTTATTGTGATCCACACAGTCAAAGGCTTTGGCATAGTCAATAAAGCAGAAATAGATGTTTTTCTGAAACTCTCTTGCTTTTTCGATGATCCAGCGGATGTTGGCAATTTGATCTCTGGTTCCTCTGCCTTTTCTAAAACCAGCTTGAACATCTAGAAGTTCAAGGTTCATGTATTGCTGAAGCCTAGTTTCAGGTGGACGGCAAAGTGACCCATCCATATTTTACACGTGTCCATTCTCCTGCAAACTCCCCTTCCACCCAGGCTGCCATATAACATTGAGCAGAGTGCTATATACAGTGGGTCCTTGTTGGTTATCCATTTTAAACATGGCAGTGTATATACATATCTGTCCCAAACTCCCTAACTATCCCTGCCCCCCATTCAGCCCCCTTGGCAACCTTAAGTTTGTTCTCTAAGTCTGTGAGTCCCTTCTGTTTTGCAAGTAAGTTCATTTGTATCATTTCTTTGCATAGGGATGTCCTGGGATATTTCTCCTTGTATATTTCTCTTTGTTTAGTTGCTAGGTCCTGTCCAACTCTTGTGTCCAACTCTTGCAACCGCACGTACTGGAGCTCCCTGTCCATGGGATTTCCCAGGCAAAAATACTGGAGTGGGTTGCTCTTGCCTGCTCCCAGGGATCCTCCTGACCCAGGGATTGAACCTGCATCTCCTGCATTGCAGGTGGATTCTTTACCACTGAGTGAACAGGGAAATCCCATTTCTCCTTCTGGGCTCCGTGGGCTCCTCCTTCTGACCGTGAGTCCAGATTTTGAATTTCTGGGGTTTCCCTTCTATCTCTGAGCTGCTGGGTTCTCCTTTGCCTTGGAGTTTCCCCCTTTGCGTCCATGATGGTTCCCGAGGGCTGCCGCCTGGCTTTGATCTGTTCTGCATGGAGCCGAGCCCAGATGCCCAGTTCACAGTGGCCCTAAGACCTCCTCAGGTTTACAGATCCAGACTTTCTCAGTGTTTCTGATATGTTTTCTCACTGTGTGTTTACTTTTTTATCGCTTGCTTGACGTTTCTCTTAATCCATGGCATTCCTTAAAGCATTCAGTTTTCGAGCCCTTCACGGAAGGTCCATGCACAGAGAGCGAGTCTGTGTCAGGGTGGAAAGCTGGGCAGTCACCTGGTCATCAGGCCTGAGATCCGAGCCCGTGCCTCTGGCAGAAAAGGAGTGAAAACCTCCTTGTGCGGCCCTCAGAGGCCGAGAGGGAGCCACGCTGCTTTCCGATGGAGGTGCCCAGCCTCATTTTGCGTTCGTTGCAGAATCAGGACCAGCATGGTTCAGGGTGTGAGAATCACGGGTTGAGCATGAATGAGTTTAGAAACACATCTTATCGCAGGCTACTCCACACCCCAGAAAGGTAGGAAGTGCTAAGAGGTACCAAGTCCTTTGGCAACAGAAAGGAGGGAAATGAATTTCTCAAACTTTTAAAAAGAAAAGGAGTCTCTCCCTTGCCTTAGGTTTTGGGGTTAAATGCCAAGATCAGCGTGTTTGATGTTATAACTAGTTTGTGAGAAGGACTCATGGGAGAACTTGCCTGGGCAGGCTCTGCGCTCCATAAAGCCGGCTGTGTGGCCTGCGTCCAGGGCTAATAACAGTTTTTCTTATTCAGCCTGTTCTTATGGAAAGGCAGTTTCTCTGCTCCTTTGCCATGGCATTCAGGGCCATGGTCCTTTCCAGTATAACTTTAGTCCTATTTTTCCAGGAAGGAGGACGGTGAAGTATGAGGATGAGGAAGCGCTTGTCTGAGGTTGATGGGCTCAGCCAGAATTATTGAGGAGGCTACACCTTCTAACTCACCCCCAATTCTGAGTCTGTTGGTGATGTTTTGAGAGGAGGTGGAGGTTTCAGAAGGGTAAAGAGGCTGCTGGCTGAATGCTGCAAGGGTTCCATTGGTTTGGGATTGGGTTTCATCAGGTTGGGCTTCCCTGGTGGCTCAGATGGTGAAGAATCTGCATGCAGTGCGGGAGACCCAGGTTCGATCTCTGGGTCGAAAGATCCCCTGGAAGATGAAATGGCAACCCACTCCAGTATTCTTATCTGGGAAGTCCCGTGGACAGAGAAGCCTGGCGGGCTACAGTCCATGGGGTCAGAAAGAGTCAGATACGCCTGGGCGGCTAACACTTTCACTTTTTCAGCAAGTTAAGGGGAGAGGTGCTCTGAGTATGGGACTCCCCATGGGAAGAGAGGGTACAGTGCAACTTCAGGGAGACATTTGCCATTGCCCTCCTCGCTGCCCATCCCCTGGGGCTGGCGCTGGCGTTGGCTCTAGCTTCGCAGGGAGAAGTCAGGTTTGCTTTCTCAGCTGGGGGTAGGAGCTTCGCCACTGCCCTGTGGAAGAGGATGAGCTGGGTGGTTTCTCCAATTCCCAAGAACAGAGGTGCGCAACCTCCAGGATCTAATGTCTGGTGATCTGAGGTGGGACCAGTGTATTAATAATAGAAATAAAGTAATGCACTTGAATCATCCCAAAATCACACCCCCGACCTCTGCCCCATCTGTGGAAAAGTTGTCTTCCACAAAACCGGTCCCTTGGGTACCACTGCCCTAGAAGGTCAGGAAGGTGAAGCTGGAGGAAGAACAAGATGGGAAGTGAGAGGGCAGCAGGAAGGAGAAGTCATCTCATTCTTCCAAGGATCTAGAAATTTGTGTGTCATCATTCTAGCAGTGTGACTTTGGTGTATCATTTGATTTCACCTATAAAATATGGGTAACACCATATTACAGGTTGGCATGGGACTCAGAATCGCACCTAGGTTTTGAGTCAGCAGGGCACAGTAATAACACTAGCTCATCCTGAGGGCTGACTTGGCAGGGCTGACTGTTCCTGTGTGTCCACGCTCTGCAGATAGGGGGGCCATGTCACTTGTGTAGGCAGAGGATGGGAGACACACACATCCAAGTAAAAATAGGAAGAGAGGAAGAAAAGCAGCTTCAGGCCCGTTTGTCTGCAGAGGCAGAAGATAAGAGTCGTGGGCTCCTTTGAGCTCACCTCTTAGAGCTGTGGCCTTGGGCAATTTGATCTCCAAGAGTCTTTTTTTACCTGAAAAGTGGGCATGTGAATAGTGTTGGCCTGAGTATTGCATCAGAGGTGTTGGACTTTTCCTGCTGGCACTGATAAGATGCCCACCAGATGGTCTAGCAGACATGGGGGTCTTTACACAGACCCACCTCTCTGGGCCATGCTAACTTCGTTTATTGCTGAGCGGATTATAGAGGGGACCTTCCAGCAGTTAGATTCTGAATTGCTTGGATTAATCCAGTACATGTGGACGAACATGCTTAACTCTTGCCCTGCCGATTTTCTCCTGTATGATTTTTAGAAATTATTTTGGTTGCATTGGGTCTTGGTTGCATGCAGGCTTCCTCTAGTTGTGGAGAGCCAGGGCTAGTCTCTAGTTTTAGTGCGTGGGCTTCTCAGTGTGGTGGCTTCTCTTGTTGCAGAGGACAGGCTCTAGGTGCTTGGGCTTCAGTATTTGTGGCTCCAGCCTCAGTAGTGGAGAAGGCAATGGCACCCCATTCCAGTACTCTGGCCTGGAAAATCCCATGGATGCAGGAGCCTGGTAGGCTGAAGTCTATGGGTTCGCACAGAGTCGGACACGACTGAAGTGACTTAGCAGTAGCAGCCTCAGGAGTTGTGGTTCACGGGCTTAGTTGCTCCATAGCATTTGGTATCTTCCCAGACCAGGGATCAAACTCATGTCCCCTGCATCGGCAGGTGGATTCTTAACCACTGTACCACCAGGGAAGTCCTCCTGTATGATTTTTTAATTTAAAGCATACCGTGTGCTTCCAGTGAACTGAGTGTCTTAGGCACACTATCTCGTGGCAGCCTCTTGATTTTTCTCTCCCACCAGCAATGAAACTCCTTAAAAGCAGGTTCTGCATTTCTTTCTCTGTTCACCTCTCACCCCAACAGCATGGAGACATGCCTGCCAGTCAGTGTGTGTTAGTTGCAAGACACAGGGCAACAGAAGCCATGACTCAGAGTAGTTCAGAGAGGATAAGTCATTCATTGCCCTCAGGGCATGTATTACTGGCCTGGGCCCAGGATCCTATCTCTAGGCTAAAATAACCCTGTAAAGACCCTCGGTTTGTTCCCTGTTTCTAGACAGTTGAGTAATTGGAGGACAGGGCCCTCCTGTACTCAAGTCTGTGTTCCTTGAGTGCCTGACCTACGTATCAGACACTCAGGACCTGATTGTTTTAGGGGGTCAGTGGGGGCAAACCAGGGTGGAGATGCAGGGCAAAGCAGAGGCCTGGAGCCTTTGAATCTCACCCTTACAGAGGTCTTCCCCCTCTTCCCCCCTCAAATCCCCCCCACCTCCCCCCCACCCCGCCCCCTGCCGCTTTCACGCAAACCTGCAGGCTTTTCATGCGGTGTTTGCTTTGTTGCTGGAAAAGCCATATGTCAGGTACCCAGGAGGCTCAGTCCCTGGCGGGTGGAAGTTAAATTGATTGTTTTCAACTTTGTCTAGCCAGCTTGGCTCCCTTGAGCTTGCCAGTGTTTTGCCTTAATGACTTCAAAACTTTAAAAATAAATGCCTCCTTTTCCAAAGCACAGTAACCAAGCAGGCTGTCCAGTTCTTGCAACCAGTCAGGGTAGTTTTTTCCCCTTACATTGTGAATTTGTGGCTGCACGAGATAGCAGAGACTCTAAAGCAGTTCTCGCATTTTTGTGCAAAGTTGGTCTTCTCAACCAGCAGTCCCCAGCCTCTTTGGCACTAGGGACCGATTTCGTGGGAGACAGTTTTTTCCACGGACCGGGGTAGGGGAACGGTTTAGGGAAGATTCAAGCGCATCACTTTAATCGTGTGCTTTATCTCTAATATAATGCCCCCACTGACCTGATAGGATACCGGTCCCCGGCTGTTCTCAACAACCTCCTCCCGCCATTGTTGGGGTGAGAGTTTGTGACGTTTGAGCTCTATAGAACAGAGCTTCCAAAATTGGACTTTTCCAACAGAAATGGACTGAGTCGCAGCCGAGGTCATCCTAAGCTCAAGATGCCGAAAGAAGAACTGGTGGTTGCTGATAACTCCGAGCTCGTCTGGACCCACCTGAGACTGAAGCTTGTCATGACTTTTAGAGCAAAGTGGAGGAGGACCGAGGGGTGGGTCGCCCTGGAGGATGGCTGTGCGCGGGTCTGTCCTGCTTCTCTCCTCCTCACCCACCTCTACCCTGGTTTCTTCCCGGGAAGGAGTACTCGTCTCGGGCTGCCTTCACCTTGCCAGCCCCTCAGCTGTAGCCCCAGGGTGCCTCGGGCCAGCGTCCTGCCCACCGCTCAGGCGCCTGGCCTGCCCGCCTCTCCAGGGGCTCCTCTTTCTCCTGCAACCCTCTCGTCGCCCCTCCCAATACCACGCACACCACCATGACCTGGGGCAAGTGGCCTGACCCCTCCGAGTTGTCTCCTTCTTTCTCCAGTGGGGAGAACGGGTGATAACAGATGATGCCCTGGGTAGCGACGATCCAGAGAGAGAGAGCGTGCATGTGAAATGCCCAGCGTGGGGGCACTGCAGAGCTGGCGCTGGTGCAGTGCGCACTGCTGGCTGCTGGGCTGCAGTGCTGTCTGTGCTCTCCCTTCCTCTGCACTCATCCATCAGGCTTCGGTGCTTTCTACCCCCCTGAGCACCTTCCCTTCACTGCCTCTGTGAAGCCTGTGGGATGTTCTGAACCCGAGTTTAATCATTGTCATCATCACCATCATCACACCTTTCAGCTCTCTTCTGCTTTCTCTGGGTCCTGCACCAGATTTGCAGGCTCCCTCAGGGCCGGGACTCTGGTGCCCTTTGTCCTCCCAGGGTCAGGGAGCACATGGGATGCCAGCTGAGGGGCTGCCCCGGTGCTGTGTGTTGTGCTTTGACACTCACTCGTGTCCAACTCTTTGCGACCCCATGGACTGTAGCCTGCCAGACTCCTCTGTCCATGGGGATTCTTCAGGCAAGAATACTGGAGTGGGTTGCCATGCCCGCCTCCAGGGGATCTTCCCAACCCAGGGATTAAACCCAGGTCTCTCGAATTGCAGGTGGATTCTTTACCATCTGAATTACCAGGGAAGCCCACAAATACTGGAGTGGGCAGCCTATCCCTTCTTCAGGGGTTCTTCCTGACCCAGGAATCGAACCAGGGTCTCCTCTCCTGTATTGCAGGTGGATTCTTTACCAGCTGAGCTACCAGAGTCTGAAAGAGGCGAGTGTACTGGCCCAGCTGTGCCTGCCTGGCCCGGGGCTTCTCCCAGGGGCAGGTTTATGTGATGGGCTGGACTCTCAAATGTTCCTACTTTAATGCACTGCCTGAATGGAAACCCTGGGTCTTTATCAACGCTGGAATTCAAAAGGTGGGATAAATTGATTTCTTAAGGCAAAAACACTTTGATTAGCCTAGCCTTTTGTGGTTGTTGTCGTTCAGTCACTAAATCGTGTCCAACTTTTCGAGACACCATGGACTGCAGCATCCCAGGCTTCCCTGTCCTTCACCATCTCCCGGAGCTTGCTCAAATTCATATCCATCGAGTTGGTGATGCCATCCAACCATCTCATCCTCTGTCGTCCCCTTCTCCTATCTTTACTCTTTTCTAGCATCAGGATGGAGGAGCCTGGTAGGCTGCAGTCCATGGGGTCGCAAAGAGTCGGACACGACTGAGTGACTTCACTTTCACTTTTCACTTTCATGCATTGGAGAAGGAAATGGCAACCCACTCCAGTGTTCTTGCCTGGAGAATCCTAGGGACAGGGGAGCCTAGTGGGCTGCCATCTATGGGGTTGCACAGAGTCGGACACGACTAAAGTGACTTAGCAGCAGCAGCAGCGGGATATTTTCCAATGGGTCAGCTCTTCACATCAGGTGGCCAAAGTATTGGAGCTTCAGCATCAGTCCTTCCAGTGTTTATTCAGGGTTGATTTCTCTTAGGATTGACAGGTTTGATCTCATTGCTGTCCAAGGGACTCTCAAGAGTCTTCTCCAGCACCACAGTTCGAAAGCATCAGTTCTTCAGTGCTCAGCCTTCTCTATGTTCCAACTCTCATATCTCTACATGACTACTGGAAAAACCATACTTTGACTAGACAGACCTTTGTCAGCAAAGTAACGTCTGCTTTTTAATACAGGCAGATCCTAGGCAACCCTTGGAGTGTCATAGCGTTTCTTCTCAGGAGCAAGTGTCTTTTAATTTCGTGGCTGCAGTCACTGTCTGCAGTGATTTTGGAGCCCAAGAAAATGAAGTCTGTCACTGTTTCCAGTATTAGCCTTTTAATCTCACCCTTTTTAAAATAGAAAGTGACTGGACGTGAGACCAATGAAGCCTTCCTCTGTTCTTTCTTCCCTTTGGAGGTATTCTTCTCTGGTTCTGACTGAGGTATCCTCCCCTGCTCTGGGAGGTTGAAGTCAGGACCTCGGAGTCACATGTCCATGACCATCCCCAAACTCAAAGTTACTGGGTTGGGTTTTTGGGTGACTTGGGGGATATGTTTGAAAAAGGGTGATCCAGTGCCTACCTACACAGATCATTTAAATTCCCAGGTGTTTTTGAACTCCTCCTAGGTACAGTCTCAGGAAGGGAGGGCTTGAACCCCTAGGAGATGGCCAGGTTGGTGGGAATAGGGTCTGTAGGACATCGGCTGTGGTGGCCTCAGTACCCGCCACCCTGAGAGGTCCCAGAAGGCCTGGGTGCAGAAACATGGAGTTGGGAGGTGAATTCACCACGTGTTATTAAAATCCAAGTGTATGTTCAGATCTGGTTGGAAACAGTTTAGGAAGCGTGAGGAGGGATAACTAGACTTTATTCCAGAGTAGACCAAAAATAGATAAGTAAAGAGGAATATGGTATGCTTACAAAAACTTAACTTTTGGTCTTTAAGGAAGCTGCCTGATTTGGAAATCATCTTTGACTTTTAAAAATAAAGGAACTATAGCCATGTTCATAGCATTACTCACAGAAGCCAAAGGTGGAAGCATGCAAGTGTCTGTCTGTGGATGAATGTGGTACTTGCATGCAATGGAATATTATTCAGCCTTAAAAAGGAAGGGGGTCCTGACACATGCCCAACATAGATGGACTGTGGGGGCATTATGCTGAGTGAAATAAGTCAGCCACAAAAAGACAAATACTAGAAGTTCTACTTCTGTGAGGTTCGTAGGTCAAATTCAGAGAGAGAGAAGGTAGAATGGTGATTGCCAGGGGCTGGGGGAGGGAGTGGAAAGTTATTGGTTAACGGGATGGAGTTCAGTTTTGTAAGATGAAGAGAATTCTAGCGATCGGTACAGTAATGTGAATGCACTGAACACTGCTGAATTGCACACTTAAAATTGGTTAAGATTGTAAATGCTAGTGTGTATTTTATCTGGTTTTCTGTTATGTGTGTTCTATCATAATTTTACCCAAAAAAGGGACTGAACCCTCACACGTGGCCGAATGCCAAATGCTGGTCTCAAGTATTTTCTTAAGGAATGAAAAGGGCATCCAGTAAGAATGTCCGTGATGTTGATCAGTGAGGGCGTGGAACCCCAGCCCCAGCTTTAAAAGTGGCGAGTCTGTCCCACTTAGTGGCTGAATGACCGTACATGGCTAGTTGGACAGAATAACTCAGCATTTCTGCCCTCCCCGCTTTTCTTTCTTTGCTCTTTTTGCTTGCTTGTTTTAAAGAAAAATCCTTTTCTCTCTGGGAGTCAGCATAGAGGTTTTTCCACAATGAAGCGCTTAAGTCCCAACAACCAGGACACTCCTGTTGGTGAAGGGTAGTCCTAGGGCATGAGCACCTCTTAGCTGTTTCATGCTTTAAATCAAACTGGGATTAAACTGTCAGAAACAGAAGCATCCTTTTCTCTCTCTTTTTTTTTGATGCTCAGTAAACTTTATTTTTTTAATTCCACTATAGTTGACTTATAATGTGTTAATGTCTGCTGTATAGCAGTGATTCAGTTATACACACACACACACACACACACACGCACTCTCTTTTTTAATATTTCTTTTTTGGATGAAGCAGAGAAGGATGGCTTTATCACTTTGCCAGGCAAAGGGGGACACAGCAGGCTCCTGCCTCGAAAATGACGTGTCCCCTATTTTTTTCCATTATGGTTTGTCATAGGGTAATCATAATATAATTCTCTGTGCTATACAGAAGGACCTTGTCGTTTATCCATTCTATATATAATACTTCACAACTGCTAATCCCAGCCTGTTTCATCCTTCCCCCCATGCCTTCCCCTTGGCAACCACAAGTCTCTTCTCTATAGCCTTGGCTTTGTTTCTGTTTCATAGATATGCTCATTTGTGTGATATTTTAAATTCCACATAAAAGTGATATCATGTGATGTTTGTCTTCTTCTTTCTGATTTACTTAGTGAGCTCTCTGGTTGCATTCATGTTGCCACAGATGGCATTATTTCATTCTTTTTATGGCTGAGTAGTAGTCCGCTGTACACCCTTGCCACATCTTTACCATTCCTTTGTTAATGGGCACGTGGGCTGTTTCCATAGCTTGGCTCTTGTGAAGAGAGTTGCTATGAACGCAGGGACGGCCTGTATCTTTTTGGTTTAGAGTTTTGTCTGCATACACGGATGCATCCCTTTCTTCATGAGGTCCTTGGGTCTAGGTCAGTGATGTCAGCTTTGGACTTGAAATCATATCTGTCTAGAAGAGCATGTGATGACTTGCCTCTGGTGAAGCTGGGGAGGACGAAGAGGAAGGCGGTGGCAGAGGTCAGGATGCGCAGTGCCCCCGTTCCCATTTTAGTGTCTGTACTCCAAGGGAGGGCTGATGGAGGCGCTTCTTTCTCCTTACCCGCCCCTACCTGGCCTGTAAAGGCCTCACTCTACATGACTGTTAGCTGCTGAGGCTGTAAAATGCAGTGGAATGGAGGATGGAGGGCTCAAGAGGAAGGGGATATTGTTGTTCAGTCACTCAGTCGTGTACTACTCTCTGCAACCCCATGGGCTGCAGCACGCCAGGCTTCCCTGTCCTTCGCCATGTCTTAGAGTTTGCTCAAACTCATGTCCCTTGAGTCAGTGATGCCTTCCAACTGTCTCATCCTCTCTTGTCCCCTTCTATATAATGGTGACTGAGTCTTGTCGATGTACGGCAGAAACCACTACAACGTTGTAAAGCAGTTATCCTCCAGTTTAAAAAAAAGTGAACTAAACTGAGGACTGGAGCGTTTCCTGCACACTCGGTTTTCCTAGAATTTGATGCTATCCTGGCATCCAGATTGATATCCTGCCTCGGGCTGGTGAGCAGTTGCTGGGGGAGAGGTCGTATTCTCTCTGGAAATGAGCTTCCCCCACCCCGTGAAGGAGTCCTTGGCCCACAGTTGCAGAATCAGGAACCTGGATGTTTTCTTTTCCGCCTCGTGTTTTTATCCCATAAATGATAGTCATCAGGATCAAACTTGACCTCTGAAGAGAGAAAGCAGATGTTCCGCATCCCCCTCTATCCTGCCACCTCAGCACATTAAAGTGGTTCATAGTTCAGTGTCCTTCGGAGCCTGCGGCCGTTCCCTGGGAAGGGAATCTGTGGCTTTCGTGGGGACAGCTGACGGCTATTAATACCCTGAGGAAGTCCTCCGCCAACCCTGAAGGGGAGGGGTTCACATCTTCCTCCCCGCCGCAAGTGTGCTTCTGGGCCAGGGACCATTGTGAGAACACATCTCTGCCTTCGTTTGGTTGAAACGTCACATGTCGGAGTGTTTTGCTCCACGGTGTTTTGCTTCTGTGTGCCACAAGTGGCTGACGACTTTGCCGTGTGTATCCTCTGTTGACAGACCAATCTGAGGGCTTCCTGTGAGCATCCGAGCCAAGCCTGAGCCCAGGCGCCGTCTCGGGCTGTTCTTCAAGACTGCTGTGGCCCTCGGTCAGGGTCTAGAGACCCTGCGGCAGAGGCAACAGACACCCTGGCCTGGGGCGTTTCCAGAACAGGTGCTGCCTGGTACCCGCCTGAACCTCGGAGGGCAGGAGGCCCTGGGGGTTAGAGGAGGCATCCAGAGAGGCGGAAAGCTGGGCTGAGGCGGCCCACAGCTGCAGGGAGGGGATTCGGTGGGGGGAATGGGGAGATGGGCTGTGGCCACATGGCGAGTTAATAGCAGAGCTGGAAACTAGTTCTCCTGCGACGCGACAGAAATCTGGTCATAGCTGGGGCTCATTTACCACCCCGTCCTCTCCCTCTTGCTGGCCAGGGGCACAGTTGGGACATCCCTGGGGCTTGGTGAACGTTCCTCTCTGTTGTTAAGGCTCAGGTGACTCTAATGGAGGGTTCAGCCGATGGCATGTGGGTGGTGGAACGTTAAAGAAAGAAGTGGCCGTGGGGTGGTTCTAGCCTCTCAGCCCCCCAGCCAGACCCCTGGGAGCTCCTTCCATGCAGCACGTGGCCCCCTTCCCGGAGAGAGCGAGACTCTGATGTAACGGGTTGAAGGGCGGGAATACCGGCGTCATTTAAAAGCTCTCTTTAGTTGTTGTTTAGTTGCTCAGTCGTGTCCGACTCTTTTGTGACCCCATAGACTGTAGCCCTCCAGGCTCCTCTGTTTCTGTGGGATTCTCCAGGTGAGGATACTAGAGTGGGTTGCCATTTCCTCCTCCAGGGGATCTTCCTGACCCAGGGATCGAACCCACGTCCCCTGCAGTGGCGGGCGGTTTCTTTCCCGCTGAGCCACCAGGGAAGCCCAAAAGCTCTCTTAGATGCTTCTGATGAGATGATGCTGATGTGCAGCTGGCCTGGGAACCCACTATCCTCTTCCTCTTGCTCCTCATTAACAAATGGAAAGACAGAAACTCAGGCCACCTGGGTTTCCTTTGTTCCTGTCAGTGATTCCGAGTTGCAGGCAGCTGAGTCTAGCACCTGGGGGCTGGGCTCCTGGCCCTCCATGGTCACTTCATCTGCTCCTGGCCTTGCCTCCAGGGCAGGCATCCAGACATGGGCCAGGGATCTTCATGTGGCTGTGAAAACCTTATGGAAAGTCGCTGGAGGGACTCTGGCTTGTGTGCCCGGTGTGAGCAGGTGGACCGGAGAACCCCTGAATCTGCTTCCTGGTGCCTTTACCAGCCTGACAGGTACGTCAGGAGAGCTCAGGGCTTTCTGTTTGCATCAGGCTTTGAACTCTGGGGAGAGCGCACAGGGTGTGCTGCCCTGGAGGCTGGGCCTGAGCGGGTCGCTGGGAGAAAACCTGTGGAGCCCACAGGCCAGGCTTCCCAGAGCTGGAACCTGGCTCCTTCTTCTGCCTGGTGGTCCTAGCACGGCGGCAGTCAGGAGAGAGTGGGGCTCCACAGCCGCCCCCAGGGGCTCACCTTCTCAAGTTGGGCCTTTGAATCTGACTGGTCCATCCTCAAGCCGCCAGCAGTCAGGATGGAAAAGTGAAAGTTGCTTAGTTGTGTCTGACTCTGCGACCCATGGACTGTATAGTCCATGGAATTCTCCAGGCCAGAATACTGGAGTGGGTAGCCTTTCCCTTCTCCCTTCTCCAGGGGATCTTCCCAACCCAGGGATTGAACCCAGGTCTCCTGCATTGCGGGCAGAGGTCTCCTGCATTGCTGAGCCACCAGGGAACCCCAAGAATACTGCAGTGGGTAGCCTACCCCTTCTCCAGTGTGTCTTCCCGACCCAGGAATCAAACTGGGGTCTCCCCATTGCAGGCAGATTCTTTACCAACTGAGCTATCAGGGAGGCCGGAAAGCACGCTGTTGTTGAAGACTGGTGCCTCCTGGTGCCTTAGTAGGTTTTTAGGCCCCTGGGTGGTCTAGGGGGCTAGACTGGTTCATAGCCCAGACAGCAGAGCCCTGGATCCCTCAGGTCATCCCGCCTCTGGGCGTGAGGAGGAAGGCTGCTGGCCTCAGGAACCAGCGAGGACTCCCTCCCATTTGAACCGTCATGTCCCACACCATGATGTGGGTGTCACGGAACGCCTACCGCATGCCACCTGGGCTGCGTGGGCAGAAAACACGCTGGTTAGCCTCCCAGGCGGGGGGTGGGGGGTGGGAATCCAGCTGTGACCATGACGAGGATGTATGTGTGCCCACGTGTGCAGATAGACACAGGCCCTGTGGGTCCTGACATGAGTCTGCTGCTGCATTTACTTTTGTAATTGTAGGTTCGTCATAGGAGAGAGAACGCTCAGACATCAAAGGACCTATAAAAAGTATGAGGCAGATGGTTCGGGTGTCATTACCCCCATTTGTCAGATGAGGCAGTGAGGCCCTGGGATGTTAACTGCCTTGCTCAGGGTCACACGCAGCTAGTGGGTATCAGGCCTGAAATTGGCACCCAGGCCTTTTTGCTCCTGGTGCAGTGTTTTCTTCTGCACCGTATAGTCTCTGAAATAACACATGTGGGTAGTTTTCTAGGTGGTGAGGAAGTGATGGAGATGTGCCTTAAGCAGTGAACTGTGTACCCCATCCAGGACAAACACGGATGGATTTTAAAGCCCCAGAATATCCAGACCCCTGTTTGGCACACCCTGGAGTACCCTGAAAGGGCACAGCTCCCTGCCTTCAAGGCCACCCACCGTCTGGTGACGTGAAGTCTGTCTCCAGGCACAGGTTTTGTTCCTGCCTGTTGGCTCACTTGCTTGTTGAGTCTGCAGAAGGTTCCTGCCTTTGTGATGCACGCCTGGGTATCACTTTCAGAACTGGAGGTGGTGGGGGCTGTGGGCCCCTGGGGTCGGGGTGACAGAGAGTGCAGCCCTGGGGTCTTTTCCCCTGTTCAAGTTCCTTGTTTCCATGGAACAGCAGAACTCTGAATACGGGAGAGATGGAAAGGCGTGTTGGCCCCTGACTGTGGTTGGATGACATTTGTTGGTAGACTTCTTTTTTTCCCAAGATTGTTAGAAATCTCTGGAGTCCTATGGATCAAATCCCTGGCCAACATCCTGCACTTTTCGCCTAGGCTTCTGAGCTTTGGGGTCCTACTGACCTGCAAACTTAAACCGCAGAGCAAAATCAGCCTGGGGTGCTGTGGTCCTGGTGGTCCTTTCCTGGGTTGGAAAGGGAGGATGTGTGGGCACTTGTCTCACCAGGCGGCTCATTAGAAGAGGCTTTTGTGGGTCTAGGTGATCACATTGCAGTGCTTTATGGGGAGATGTTACTTTGAAAGAAAAATTTTGTCTTTTTAGAGTCCCTACTCTAAAAGAGAGTAGGGACTGTACGGTCCATTGCTGGTGGATGGTGACCTAAGAGCCACCCGGATGCTGTGGATTTGAGGGACAGGATTCAGAGCATCAGATGCAGCCACGGGTCCTCCTCTGGTGACCAGGGGTGCACCAGTGGACCTGGCTCTACCAGGGGCTGTCTGTGACCAGGAAAGCAAGGATCTCAGGTCCCAGAGTCCAGCATGTGGCTCTTAGCACCACACTGACCAGCCTAGGTCACCAGCTGGCTCGTGGAGCAGCCAGAGGTGCAGGAGAGACAGGCTGATGGGGTCTGAGGTGTGCGGTGGACCAGAGGTGCAGGAGAGATGGGCTGATGGGGTCCGAGGTGTGCAGTGGAGGGAAGCCACCCTCTTCCCTGTTCACAGCATAGTAGTGAAAGTCAGGGTCTTTCCTCCAGAAGATACTTGGATGGCCTCATGGTGTGCACTTTGATGCTTTGATTCTCTCACTTCAGTCTTCCTGGATGTACCAGTGCATGTGGTCCCCAGTGTGGGATGCCTTCCCAGGATGCACAGGGTGCTGTGGTCCCCAGATGTGGGATGCCTTCCCAGGATGCACAGGGCGCCATGATCCCCAGATGTGGTGCCCTTGGGGTGCCTTCCCATGATGTACAGGGCGCTGTGGTCCCCAGATGTGGTGCCCTTGGGGTGCCTTCCCAGGATGCACAGGGTGCCATGATCCCCAGATGTGGTGCCCTTGGGGTGCCTTCCCAGGATGCACAGGGTGCCATGATCCCCAGATGTGGTGCCCTTGGGGTACCTTCCCATGATGTACAGGGCGCCATGGTCCCCAGATGTGGTGCCCTTGGAGTGCCTTCCCAGGATGCACAGGGCGCCGTGGTCCCCAGGTGTGGTGCCCTTGGGGTGCCTTCCCAGGATGCACAGGGCGCCGTGGTCCCCAGGTATGGCTCTCCAGAAGGCCTTTCCTTCACACGGGATGCAGAATTGGCCTTCATAGTTTGGAGAGAGGGATCCGCCTTTCTGCCGGTTTCAGAGCATCACCTGTTACTGGAAAAGTTTACACACAGAGAAACGTGTTTGCCTCGCCATGGGGAAAATGGGCCTTGTGCAGTTTGAGGCGATCGCATTTCGGGGGCGCGTCCTCTCCACTGGTGACTCCGGCTCCCTGTCCTAGCATGCAGCCAACAATAAAATGCTTTACAACCTGCGGGAGTGCTTGTGTCTTTTCCCAGCGCTGCATTTCCCCAAGAACAGCACTGTTCCCAGGGGTGTCCAGTTTCCTCCCGCCATTCACCAGGCCCCACACCGTCCTTAAGCAGCTAGAACTGGTTTTACCAAGTAAACCGATACCTCGGCGGGTATCCAGGGTGAATAAGGATGGTGCGGCTTAATAAGTTACTGGCAGACCTTTGAGGAGGCCCAGTGGCCCTGGCTCCTCACTCCTCCTGCTCCTTAACGCTTGAATGGGCAAGCAGGAGGAGGGACAGCCTTCCCTTACCTCTGAGTGGGGAGGAGAGCTTGCGCCATCAAACAAAGCCAGTTTTGCCTGGGGCTCACTGTGGCCCCTGAAGTTCCTGGCTGGACACCCCGCACCCTCCCCGGCCCCGCCACTGAAACAGGGTGGGCCTGGGCCTTAAGCAGACTCCTTGGGAGATGGGCCTGTCTGTCCACTTGACTGCTCTGGGCACAGGGGGGAATGTTTCACTCCCACCTCCAGCTCTGCAGCTGATGGCGAGGAGAAGGGGCTCCTGCCGGCAGCTGTGGGCTCATTAGTTTTTGCTTGGTTTGTCAGCAAGGCCCTCCTGGGGTTCAGGAGCCTGACAGGTGCTGAGAAGGGGCTGCAGTGGAGCGCTGGAGCCAGAGCCCCTGGGGCCCTTCAGCGGGAGTCTCAGCCTCACCTCAGAGGCTGTGGTCAGTACCTGATGGGGCTGCAAGAGGGGAGGACAGGCACAGCCCTGCAGGGGGCAGGGCAGGGGTTTCGGGGGACAGGGCCTCCTCTCCCGGAGTGCTTAAGGGGGACCACAGGCCTGTATACCACAGGGTGTTAGAGAGGCCCAGTCTGGGGGATGCCATGTGTCCTGAGTGGGGTTCAGTTCAGTTCAGTCTCTCAGTCGTGTCCGACTCTTTGTGACCCCATGAACTGCATCACGCCAGGCCTCCCTGTCCATCACCAACTCCCAGAGTCCACCCAAACCCATGTCCATTGAGTCGGTGATGCCATCCAACCATCTCATCCTCCATTGTCCCCTTCTCCTCCTGCCCTCAATCTTCCCCAGCATCAGGGTCTTTTCAAATGAGTCAGCTCTTCGCATCAGGTAGCCAAAGTATAGGAGTTTTAGCTTCAGCATCAGTCCTTCCAATGAACACCCAGGACTGATCTCCTTTAGGATGGACTGGTTGGATCTCCTTGCAGTCCAAGGGACTCTCAAGAGTCTTCTCCAACACCACAGTTCATAAGCATCAATTCTTCGGCGCTCAGCTTTCTTTATAGTCCAACTCTCACATTCATGCATGACCACTGGAAAAACCATAGCCTTGACTAGACGGACCTTTGTTGGCAAAGTAATGTCTCTGCTTTTGAATATGCTGTCTAGGTTGGTCATAACTTTCCTTCCAAGGAGTAAGTGTAGGTCCGACTGAGTGGGGTAGGTCAGGATGTAAAGCCGGTTGTGGCAGGACCAGGTTTGGAGGGTAGGGCTGAGTCTGAGCCTCACGTCCAGGAAGGCTGTGGTCTCCCCTTGAGTTTCCTGTAGGCGACCAGACAGTGTGTGGGACCCAAGGACCACCCACTTGAGCTTACACCCACTTCTCAAGCTGAAGTCAGATTTGGTTTTATTCCCCACCTTGGGAACTGTGGCTTTCCCCCTCTTCTCTCTCTCACCTGCTGGATGGCTTCCTCGGGGCCCAGCATGGATCAGTTTGGCCCAGGGCCCTGAGGAGAGATGGTGGGATGGGCAGATGTCCTCCTGGCCCTGGAGGAGCTCAGGGTTACGACACTGCAGTATGTAGCAGAGGCTGAACTGGAGATGACGGCGCTTTGTAAGGACCTTCGTCCCCCAAAAGCAATTCAGACTCCAGAGAGGGATGAACTGTTCCTTTTTGCATCATCTTCTAGGTGCTGTGTTTTGGGGCCACCATATTTACAGTGTTCTTGTTGTTCCGTCACTAAGTCGTATCCGACTCTCTCTGACCTCATGGCTGCAGCACGCCAGGCTTCCCTGTTCTTCAGTCTCCCAGAGTTTGCTCAAATTCATGTCCATTGAGTCAGTGATGCCATCCAACCATCGCATCCTCTGTTGCCCCTTTCTTCTCTTGCTCTCAGTCTTTCCCAGCATCTGGGTCTTTTCCAGTGAGTTGGCTCTTCACATCAGGTGGCCAAAGTATCGGAGCTTTTAGTTTCAGCATCAGTCCTTCCAGTGAATATTCAGGGTTGATTTTCTTTGGGATTGACTGGCTTGATCTCCTTGCTGTCCAAGGGACTCTCAAGAGTCTTCTCCAGCACCACAGTTTGAAAGCATCAATTCTTTGGTGCTCAGCCTTCTTTATGGTCCAACTCTCACAACCATACATGACTGCTGGAAAAGCCATAGCTTTGACTAGATGGACCTTTGTTGGCAAAATGATGTCTCTGCTTTTTTAATAGAAACCACCTAGTCCAGGGAATGGCAGGTAGGTTTTCTCTTGGATGCAGGTGGATTTGTTGTGGCTGCTCAGAGTGCTGTATTGAGAAGGGCTCAGAGGTCTTGCCCTGGACCTGAGGGCAGGGGTTCTTTAATCTATTAATGCTGTCTGCCATGGAGACGAGGAGTGGAGGGGAGCGGTGTTCCGTGCGCATTGTGTGTTATCTCTGCATTTACACATGAAGAAAACCGAGGCCCAGAGAAGCTGTGGCCTGTCTCTGTGTTTGGAGGGTCCGGGACTGGAACCTGAGGCTGCTGCTCCCCACCCAGTGTGCTTTCCACGGCGCTGACGCTGAAAAGCCCAGCTTTGTGAGAGGCCAGACAAACAGGCATGAAGCAGCGAGGAGCAAGTATCAGACTGGGCTGTTCAGAAAAGACATCATATGGATTTCCCTGGTGGTCCAGTGGTTGGGAATCCGCCTGCCAGTGCAGGGGACACAGATTTGATCCCCAATGGGATCAGGGAAGATCCCACAAGCCACGGGACAACTCAGCCTGAGAGCCACTGAGCCCACCGGCTGTAACTACCGAAGCCTGTGCACCCTAGAGTTTGTGCTCTGCAACAAGAGAAGGCACTGTGATGTGAAGCCCACTCACTGCAGCTAGAGAGTAGCCCCCGCTCACTGCAACTGGAGAAAGCTTGTGCACAACAGTGAAGACCCAGCACAGCCAAAAATAAGTCAATAAATTAAACAAAATACACCATACACCATAGAAAAGATCAGCAGGGAGGCAGAGAGATGGGCTTTGACAGGAGAGAGGAGAGGGCGGGGTCTTGCACAAAAGGTCTGATTTGGGTGAAAGTTCTGAGACCCCTCCATGAGGACCGTCCCCCAAGGCTGTGGGCAGAAAGTGCAAAAGCCGCCACCTTCGGCTCTCGATGTGTCAGGTTTTAAAGCCCTTTCCTTCAGGAACAGGAAGAACGGGTTGACCACCTGGGCATTGAGAATGCAGAGGAGACCAAATCCTAACCCCCAAGGATTCTTTCCACGTTTGCTGTTTGCTGGCTTGTTGCACCTGCTGTGTGCCCAGCGCCTGTGTACTGGTGGTGCTTAGACTTGGGGTGTGCTCCCCACTCAGCCCCTTGGCCAGAGTGCGATGGGTCTTGTGGGTCACAGCCCCCATCACAGGGCAGGCTCCCCACGGAGTAGCCCCTGCACCTTGAACTTCCGCCAGCCGGTGCTTCTCTGGGAGCCATTGTGCGATGGAGGTGTGGCATTTTCTGTGATGGGAGCAGCTGCTGTCAGTGGGTTGAACCAAGGGTGGATCCAGGCACATACTGCTTCACATCTTAGTTTTTAGCTCATTTCTCTTGCTGGATCAGGAATCCGTTTGGCTCCTACAGGAGTTGCTTGATTTTTTTTCCCACTAGCCACTCCTCCTTGCTTGTCATCATTCTGCCAATTTCACGGTCTCCTCGGCCAGTGGTTGGAGTCACAGAGACCTGCTCGGGGTGAGCAAATCACAGACCTTGCCTGGAGCCTCTGCAGGTTCACCAATGGGAATGCTGTGTCCACACCCTGCCTGCCCCTTCTCCAGCTTCCCCCCACTACCCTTCTCTCCCACTTCTGGGCTGGCCTCCAAAAGCGTAGAGAGCTGCATTTTAAGAAGCACACAGGGAAAAAAAATTTAAAGCATGTAATTGTGAGTTATGTAAGAAAAACCCCAGTATTCTTCAGAGATGCCTTCTGATGGAGGGGTGAGATGACAAGGTGCTAGAGTTTGCTTTAAATTCTTTCTTGGTTTTATGACAAAGGGAAAAAAAAGATGGACAAGCAAATCTTGCTCACTGTCGAACTGGCATGTGGGGTCATGGGGGTCATTGTGCTACTGTCTCTCCTGTTATTTACATCAGAAGTTTTTCACATTAACAGTGTTTAAAGGGTACAGGATTGTACTGAGAACTTGATGTGTGTAATTTTTGGTGCTCTTCGTAAAACTGCTTTAACCTGCTTAGAGATGCGTGTCCAACTGACACGTGGTAGTTTTCCTCCAGGCCCTTGCTGCTTCCTCCTGCTCTTTGAAACTAACGCACTCCTTTGTGTAATGTTTTCTGAAAAGTTGCAGTACATTCAGCCACCCCAACATGGCCAGAACTCTGTCAATAACATTTTACAAAGGTTTGGGGTATTCTTGTTTAAATAGTTGTATGAGTTTTGTTTTTATTGGATGAACATTTATTGAGCATCTACGTATGAAGACGGAACATATACGAGGAAATGAATGTTGTGGGGGAGGGGCCCTGGCACTCTCAAGATCAACCAGGAGCTGGGAGTTGTGGGTCCTTTTAGGACTCACCCTGTAGCATGGAGGTGCTTGGTTACAGTGGGTCCAGGCCACAATATCTCACTTTATTATTTTAATTCAGTTCAGTTGCTCAGTCGTGTCTGACTGTTTGTGACCCCATGAATTGCAGCACGCCAGGCCTCCCTGTCTATCACCAACTCCCGGAGTTCACCCAGACTCATGTCCATCGAGTCGGTGATGCCATCCAGCCATCTCATCCTCTGTCGTCCCCTTCTCCTCCTGTCCCCAATCCCTCCCAGCATCAGAGTCTTTTCCAGTGAGTCAACTCCTCGCATGAGGTGGCCAAAGTACTGGAGTTTCAGCTTTAGCATCAGTCCTTCCAAAGAATACCCAGGACTGATCTCCTTTAGAATGGACTGGTTGGATCTCCTTGCAGTCCAAGGGACTCTCAAGAGTCTTCTCCAACACCACAGTTCAAAAGCATCAATTCTTCGGTGCTTAGCTTTCTTCACAGTCCAACTCTCACATCCATACATGACCACTGGAAAAACCATAGCCTTGACTAGATGGACCTTTGTTGGCAAAGTAATGTCTCTGCTTTTGAATATGCTGTCTAGGTTGGTCATAATTTTTCTTCCAAGGAGTAAGCGTCTTTTGATTTCATGGCTGCAATCACCATCTGCTGTGATTTTGGAGCCCCAAAAAATAAAGTTTACCACTGTTTCCACTGTTTCCCCATCTATTTCCCATGAAGTGATGGGACCAGATGCCATGATCTTCGTTTTCTGAATGTTGAGCTTTAGGCCAACTTTTTCACTCTCCTCTTTCACTTTCATCAAGAGGCTTTTTAGTTCCTCTTCACTTTCTGCCATAAGGGTGGTGTCATCTGCATATCTGAGGTTATTGATATTTCTCCCGACAATCTTGATTCCAGCTTGTGTTTCTTCCAGTCCAGCGTTTCTCATGATGTACTCTGCATATAAGTTAAATAAGCAGGGTGACAATATACAGCCTTGACGTACTCCTTTTCCTATTTGGAACCAGTCTGTTGTTCCATGTCCAGTTCTAACTGTTGCTTCCTGACCTGCATACAGGTTTTTCAGTTATATTTTTTAAAATATCTGTGTATGTATTTATTTGGCTGTGCTGGGTCTGTGGCACACAGGATCTTTGATCTTGATTGTGCCATGCGGGACCTTTAGTTGCAGCACGTGAACTCTCGTCTGTGGCATGTGGGATCTAGTTCCTTGAGCAGGGATGAAACCCAGGCCCCTTGCATTGGGAGTACAGAGTCCTAGCCACTGGACCACCAGGGAAGTCCCCTCACTCTGTCTTGATAGACTGTAACACCTATATTCCACCACACGCAAGCCCCTTTGCCTTAAGTTTTCTCATCCTGTTCTCAGGCTAAACCCGTTCTCCAGTAATTAAACTTCTCAGGGGCAGGGAAAGCTGATTGTTTTTTTCTTGTTGGTTTCAGGTGGGCCCAGTGGAAATGGGGAAGGCATAAGGCAGTCGAATAGGAGGCACAGCCGCTGGCGTAGGTGCAGACCTGGCTGTGGAAGGCCCCATTGCGGGCACTCAGTGCCAAGGAGGGGATGGTGCTGGAAGGGAGTGGAAGGAGGTGAGCCCACCAAGTCCACTCTTGGGGCCACCGTTGGCATCCTGCTCAGATGGGCTCGCTTTGAGGAGGTGATGGAGTCAGGGACTGTGAAGGACAGAGTGAGAAAGTGCTGGCCGTGTGAGACCAGGTCAGACCTCACAGTGGCTCGTCCTGTGGGCCCCAGGATACAAAGGCTGGATCCTGTACACAGACGGGCCTGGAGTGTCTGTGCTTCAGCCCTTGACCCCAAGCTTGACCCTACTGGGGTGTCATCCTTGATGTAATCCTCTGACTGCAACGTCATTCTTGTCCTTCCAGCCCCCTCCCTCCATTAAGAGTCGGCCTGTGGAGTGGGCAGCCCCAGTCGGAGAAATGCCAAGTTTGAGAGTCACATTGGCCGGGGGCCAAGATCCGGCTTCTGCACAGAATAGTTTGTGGTGCTGGGTCATCGTCTGCGCCCTGTGTAGGGGGCACTGACCCAGGGAGAGGGGAGGAAGCGAAGCTCTTGGTAGCTAGTGTACTACAAGCATTCACTGTTCCGTTTCTCATCCACCACGGTGGGAATGCAAATTGATGCAGGCATTTTGGGAAACAGTCTGGAATTAAAGGCTGAAGTCCCACACCCACATCCCCGACAGCCCAGCTGATTTCACGCTGAAGTGTATACCCGAGAGAAACTCCTGTGCGTGGACTCCGGGAGAGGTGTACAAGAATGGTCGCAGCATTTCTGTGCACAACAGCAAAAGGCTGGAAGCAGCCCAGATGCCCATCAGTAGGGGAATGGATGAATACGCTGAGACGTGACCACACAATGGAATATTATACAGCTGTCCAAACAAATTAACTGCAGCAGCACTCAACGATGTAGATGAATTTTAGCAGTGTCATAAATATTAGCTAAAAAGAGGCTGTGCTTCCAAAGATTACATACAGCACTAATCTTTTTCTTTGTGAAGTCAGAAGGAGCTAAAATAAATGTGCTTTTTAGGAAGGTTTTACAGCTGCAGTAAAGCTGGAAAAAAAAAAAAAAACCAGAAATGGGGGAAGGGACAAGAGAATGTGCCCCTTGAGGTTGGGGGTATCTTGGATGGAAGGGGGCGGGGTGTGGAATGGAGCACCATCTAGATAGATGCAGGTTTTGGTCAAGGGCCCAGCCTTTGTTTGGGGTGGGCAATTTGCAGGTGGTTATTACATTGTAAAAAGTAAGTGAAAGTGAGTCATGGGTGACGACAGATGAATGTCAGGAGCCAAGGACTGTGGTGAATAATTAACCCAGTTCTGTGCATGTTAGGTCCAGCATGCCCCCATGCCCACCCTAAGCTCATTTCAGCAGAAGCTGTGATGCTGTGATGGCTCAGTGTTTACTGAGCCTCCATTCCCGTGGCTGACATCCCCACCACCCTCCCCAGCCCCCCGGCCTTCTCTGTCGGCCATCCGTCCATCCAGCTCCAGCCTCGTTCTTCCACGGTGCCCGCCGGCTGGAGTGGCCTCGGCCGGCTTGTGGCTTTGCTCGTCCTTAACCACTTGCTTCCTATCCATGTCACACAATCAGTGCCTTGTAATAAATGGCCTCACCCAGTAATCGGTTCCACATGTGTGTATCTTTCTAAGGTGATGGTAGTTTCCCCTAGGCCAGGGGTCACATTTTATCTCCTCTTATGTGGCAGATTATTCCCCTGCTCCCATTCACATGCCCTGTCTTCCTTAATCAAAGAGCCTCCAACCTCCCCTCCAGCTGGGCCTGGCCTCGCCGCCCAGGGAGATGTCAGTGGCAGTGTTGAGTGCCACTTCTGACAAGTCTTCCTAAGAGGAGGTGGCAGCGTGCCTTTCTTCCCCCTTCCTCCTTCCTGCTGCCCAGAGTGCAGCGCCCAGGTCCCTGACACCCTTGGGTGGGGGGCTCACATGGACTGCTCTTCTTCTGCTGTCTTAACCCCCCGGGGAGGTCCTATCTATGCCCAGGTCTTTGTTGCTCACAGAGACTGTAATTCTTAGGGGTATAGCATGTGAACTACCCGCCCCCGTGGTTCTGAGCACTGAGTGCATAATGATTGCCCCGCAAGTCCTGTGGATTAAAAAGGTCAGCCACACCAAAATGGAGCTGGTGTTGGGTCCCGTGTGCCACTCACCTGCTGGTGACCTGGTCAAGTCACTTAACTCCTCTGAGCTCCACGAGGTCAGGGAGTTGGGAACCCTGCCTGTGACAGCAGAGTTAAAGAAGCGTGGATGGTCAGCCACCCAGTTGATGGTCAGCCGTCCCAGGCCGTGTGCCCCAGACACTGAAGGCTCGCTTTGTAATTTTCTCAGCCATCTCTACCACAGGGTCGTAAGCTCTCCTTGAGGCCTGCCCCCTGCAGCAGCCTCACTTTCCAGGAATGGCTTGTGGTCCCCACAACACATCTGTGCCTATTGTAGGTGTCCCCAGCCTGATGCTGCTGTCCCTCTGCCACGGAGGGGACACTGTGACCCCTCTTTCGGGAGGAAGCTTGGGGTGGACAGTCTGAGATGAGCTGAGCTGGCTTTTTCAGCTGGTGGTGCTTTATTGTAGCTTCTGTTCCTCTTTATTTTTATTTTTCTCCTTTAGCACACTGCCCTCAGTGGACCCAGGGTGAGAGCCGCTCTGTGCAGGGGGCTGGGGAGGTGGCTCTGCTGGTGAGAGGTGAGCGGTGAGCGGAGGGTGGAGGGGGCCACGTATGTGGGAGCTCCAGCCAGAGCCAGGCCTGCCCGGAGTGGTTCTGTACCACGTCTGGCATTCGGCTTTGATTTCCTGGGTCTGAGTGGCCAGGGGACCGGCTGTGTGCCCATTGGCAGAAGAGGCCTTTCCTATCTCAGAGGCCTGTGTTGCCTGGGGGCCATCAGCCATGGCTTATCCTGCGGCCACAGTCGAACCCCGTCTCCTGGCCCCAGCTAGGGCGCCCCGTTTTCTGCATCTTTCCTCTCTGCTCCAGCATATTTATGATGACCAACTGCTGGCTTTCCAACAGTCATTCTCTTGCATTCATTCAGGAAGCATGTATTTAGAGCCTGTCCCATGCCCAACCAGAGTCCCGTTCCTGAAGTCGGTAGTGAGGATAAATGCCTATCTCCGCTGCAAATCTGAATTCCAGGGGGCAGAGATCCTGTCTGCTTTCATGCACCATCACATCCCTGACTCCTCACATGCTGCCTGAAATAGACCCAGGCTTGTTTACTTATTATTTACTTATTCAGGGTGAGATGGTTGGATGGCATCACTGACTCAATGGGCATGAGTTTGAATAAGCTCAGGGAGGTGGTGATGGACAGGGAAGCCTGGCATGCTGCAGTCCATGGGATCGCAAAGAGTCGGACACAACTGAGCAACTGAACTGAACTACTCACTCTTGGCTGTGTTGGGTCTTCATTGCTATATGGGCTTTTCTCTAGTTGCCGCAAATGGGGGCTGCTGTAGGTGCAGTGCTCAGGCTTCTCTTTGTGGTGGCTTTTCTTGTGGAGTGCAGGCTTCAGTAGGTGTGGCCCCCAGGCTCTAGAGCACAGGTTCAGTATTTGAGGTGCACGGGCTTAGTTGCTCCGCAGCATGCGGGATCTTCTCAGACCAGGGATCGAACCTGTGTCTCCTGCATTGGCAGGTGGATTCTTTACCACCGAGCCACCCGGGAAGCTCCCGGGCTTGTTTTAACAAGTAAATACTTATTGAATGTATGGATGAATGAAGGAGTGATTATAAGATCAAGGCAGTTTGTGAGAGTACAGAGAACCATGGCTGAGTTTGGGGAGATGGGTGCAAACAGAGAAGCCCCCCAAAACCAGCTGTACAAATGCCCTAAGAGAAGCACTTAGGTATTTTGAGGCTCTGAGAGGGCAGGACAGGTCGCTCATGGTGAGAAGCCTGATGTGTTTATCGACAGCCTCTCCTGGGGCCTGAGTGACCCATGAAGCCTTTCCTGGTGGCTGGAGCCTGCAGGGACCGCTCCACTTCCCAACTCCTCAGGGTACCCCTGAGGATGCCCTTGGGCTCCAGACTGACCGTGTCGGTGTCTCTCCTCACCAACCGTGCCGTGAACTCCCTAGGTTCCTGCCCCAGCTTGCTCATGATTTGCCACCGGACCCAAGGTCCAACCGGGCATCTCAGTGCATTGCTAGGGCACAGTCAGACACCTGCCCCACTGGACACAAGATGACGTGGACACGCCAGAGAGTGTCGGGCCAGAGCGAGATGTCCTTCAGGCATACACCCGACCCCCCAATGCCTCGCAGAGCCTTACACGTGACTGTGGGCTCACTTGATGTGCAGAGTTGAGCCTCTTCTTTTTTGGCTTGGCTTGGAAGAGTCCACTCGCTGTGGTGGCGAGATGGGCCCAGAGTGTCAGTTTGGGCGCAGGGACAGCTGGTGAGGGTGCCTGTTATTTACTTGAATTGTGGGTTCTCAGCTGGCCCTGAGGGAGGCCAGGCAGCTGCCTGCCTTGTGCCCAGGTGCCGGGGCGGGTCTGCGTGCCTTCATTCCTTCTCCCGCCTTCTCTGGTGTGTTCTTTGAATCTGCCGGTCTGCACACCCACCTTGCTCACATCTGAAGAAAAGTTTCCCTTTTCTTTTGTTCAAGAGTATGCAAGTTAGCAGGTGTAAACTCTTATGTTCAGGAGGAATAAACAATCAGGTCCTCCTGGATAGCACAGGGAACATTAGTCACTGTCCCATGATAGGGACTTCCCTGGTAGTCCAGTGGTGAAGACTCTGTGCTTCCAGTGCAGGGGGCCTGGGTTTGATTCCTGGGTGGGGAACTAAGATCCCACACACTACTTGGTGTGGCCACAAATAAACAAATCCATAAATAATTGCTAGATACTTTAACAAGTTACAATTAAAAAAAAAAATCCTGTGATCAACCATAATGGAAAAGAATATGAAAAAAGGATGTATATGTGTATAACTTAGTCACTTTGCTGTACAGCAGAGATTGGCACAACGTTGTAATCAACTGTACTTCAATAGAAAATTTAAATTTAAAAATTTAAATAAATGGGATAAGTTTAAAGAGGATAAATAAGTGAAAGAGAATAAAATTAAAGAGGATAAATTTTTTAAAAAAGAACCAAAGAAATAAAGGGGGACTTTTTTCCCCCCATCTTCAGATCAGAGCCTCACCCAGTAGGGGCCCTGTGTTCTAATTGTGGAGCATTGTTACTGGATCCACGTTTAAAGTCCACCCTGTGAACACACGCACCCGTCTGGGGCTCCTGGCCCTTCATTAGCTCATCTGACAAATGCCAAGTGAACCCCTCCTTGTGCCAGATGCTAGGGGGCAAAGGGGAGGGGGACAGTCCAGGTGCTCGCCCTGGGCAGCCCACAGCCTGGTCAGGAGACTTGAAAAGTGAAGCTGGCTTCGCAGAGGACACCCAGGCTGCACCTTTATAACTAGAGGCAGAGGATTGCTGGTCTTCCCTCACACCCTCTCAGCATTTTATACCCTAAACATGTTGGCAGTGCTTATCACGCTGGGTTACCCGAGGGCGTGCCATCGCAGCTTACATCCTGGCTCAGGCAGACATCACGAATCTGTGTGTGCTTCCCTGCCTCTGAGCCCAGACCTGGCCTCAGAATCCTTCTCAGCACAGCACTCCAGATGCTGTTAGTTCTACCAATAGCCTGTGCCTGGCACCTGGGCCTAAGCCCTTGCTCTCGTGGTGAGCTACTCGTGTGAGAGCTCCCTGTTTCAGAATGAGACGTCTGACCGTGGGGGCCCACGGCACTGCTGGCGGTGGTTAGGCCGGGCCGCCCCCAGTTCCAGGCTCTGTGGGGCTGCAAAGCGTTCTCCAGACACAGACCTTCCACTCGCTGCTCCCTCTGCCCGGCGGTCTTCTTCCACGTGTCCACCTGGCATGATTGTTCAACTGTTCCTTAGTCGGAGGACCCTCTTTGACCACCTGCCTGTGATAGTTTCGTTTTCCTTGTCTCTTGGGTCGACCCACCCTTATTTTTCTTGTTAGCATTTCGTACTTCACACGACATACTCTTTTACCTCCTTGTCTCTCTCGTTTACTATGGCATCCCCAGCCAGCAAAAACACTTGTGGATCTTGTGGTCACAAATCCTAGTGGGCCAGGCATAGCCCCTGCCAGTTAGGATTAAATGAGATAGTACAAAGTGTCAAGTCCAGGCTCTGCTTTATCATTGTTCCAAAGAAAAGGCTCCTGCACTGTAGCAGGAGGGGCAGGGCATGTTTGGTTGCGACCCTTCCTCCTTGTGGTCAGTGTTTCGGTTTAGCCGGCAGCTGGCGAGCGTCTGCCGTGGGCAGCGCATGTGGAGGCTGGGGGTGGAGGGGATTCAGATACGAGCACATGGCAGGGCCTACGCCCGGACCCTGAGGTTCCTAGTCACCTCGAATGTGGGGTACACTGTGCCAGGGCTCAGGGGGCACAGATGCAGTAATTATTTCCAACCAAGGGATTTGGGCAGGGAAGGAGGTGCTGGAGGTGGGCATGGTGGGGGCAAGGATTGGGTCAGGTGCATCTCCCCCCCCATCCACCCCAGCATGGACAGCTGCCCTGGAGTTGATACCATCTGTTGAGATTCTCACTTCCTGCTGAGATGGTGGTTATTACAAACGCGTCATTTCTTAACCTTCCTCCTCCCCGGTTTTTCAACTGTGTCCTGAGTTGCTCTCCCCCCGTTTCCTGCTTAGAGAATTAAGTTCTTGGTGATAGAACTACAGAACCCTCCAGAGTTTCTTGCTTTCTGGGTGCAGTCTGATCGTTTGTTGCAAACTCCCATGACAGTGAGTAGTAGTAGCTGGTTTGCAGGGCTTGTTTGCTTGCTTATTTCATGTGTAGCTCTTTCAGGGGGCCAAGTGGGAGTGAAGGAGGCGGTAATACAGTCTAACTTCGCTGCCTCATTTATCCAAGATTTTACTGCTCCCTCTACGCTCCCACAGAACTTGCCTCCCACTTTTCCAGCCTTTTCTCTGAGGCTCAAGTGCTGTCACTCTGCCCAAGGCAGGCATCGCTAATCCACCGTGCACACTCCACCTCCCCCCAGCACAAACCTGCCCTTAGAGCTCTCAACCTGGCGGCCCGCCAGCCCTTCGAGTGAAACCTCAGTCACCCTTCAAAGTACAAACTGTCTTGTGTATGCTTCTCCTGAGACCAGAGGAAAAAGAGTTTTTAAGCAGGTGGCATGGGGGGGCGGGCATTCAGAGGTTCCCACTCAGCCCCTCCCCTCTTGCTCTGAACACCAAGGGTTAGGCAGGAAAGGGGTGTGGGTGAGCCTGGGGGTGGGGTGGATTTCCCCAGGCCTGGGGACCTCCAGGGCTAGCCCCCACACCCCAGTCGCTGCGCCATCTCCTTTATGGGTTTCCCTTTCAAGTCGCTGCAGGCCTCCTGCCTGTGGGCACCACAGGGCTGTGCTCAATTGGGACCCTTGAAGCCGGAGGCAGGCATGGCTGTTCTCCCTGAGCGTGTCTGGGGCAGCACCCACTGTGGGCCTGAGTAGTGCCAGGCACTGTGCTGTCTCCTGTGGGTTAGGTGTGATGCCCACCTGCCCAGCCACTGTCAGGGCTCGAAGCAGTGACAGGCTGGTGGTGGGCCTGGCTGGGGGACCCCAGAGCCACTGCTGCCCCTGGCGAGATAAGCCCAGAGCGTGTGCCAGGCCCCACCTCCCTGTGCGAGGTCCTGCTTCTCCATCCTGAGACTGCAGTGGGGCGCGGGTGTGATTCCAGTGCCTGGGGTGGGAGACAGGCGGTGGAGGAGGGCCTTCTGCTGCTGCCTTTGTCTGTGTTGCCTCCCAGACGACACCTGCTCTTTGTTTCCATTTTAGCTCAGCGCCACCTCCTCATGGAAGCCTTTCTGGATTAGTCCTCCCACATGCTCCCATTGTCCCCCAGCTCAGATGCCTCACATCCCCTCTGTAAGGGCATCAGACTTGCCAACAGGCCTGTCTCCTGCCAGGCTGTGGGCTCCCTGAGGGCCAGGCCCTGCCCCACGCACACACCCTGGACACCCTTCCTGCTCCCTCTCGGTTTTGTTGAGCTTGTCTGTCTGTCTGCATTTCTTAGATTTGAGGACACAGATTTTGTCTATTTACCCCACCACCTGACCAGCACACCGCCTGACACCCCATAGGTGCCCAGGAGACCTGTGGTGGTTGTTCAGCTGCTCAGTCATGTCTGACCCTTTGTGACCCTGTGGACTGCAGCATGCCAGGCTCCCCTGTCCACTTATCTCCAGGAAATACTGTGATGTAAGTCTAAGTGTGAATGGCTGCCCTTCTGCTCCTCCTGCCCTGGGGAGACGGGCATTAGGCCTGGCGGGCTGACTCAGGAGCAGCGATGCCCTGTGGGCTGTGGCGCTCATGCTGTTTGGTGGGGGAACCGGCAGGGGGGCCTGGCTTCCCGGCCTGCCTCTCCCCACCCTCACAGGTCCCAGCAGGCTGCCACCTGCCACGGGTGGCTCCTAGGCACACTCGGCCCCACCTGCTCCCACGTGTCCCCTGGGAGTGAGAGAGCTGGTGCAGCAGCACTGGCAGCTAGTGGGTGAGGGGCTGCCAAGGGTGGCGCCTGCCCCGGCCCTGACTGGCCTGAGTGGTGGGTGGAGCATTGCGGGGCACAGCAGCCACCCAGACACATGTTCCCAGCCCAGCTGCTTGCTGGGACCAGGGCGGGCAGGGGGCGGGGAATGCCCGTGCCTCTCCCACTGAGCTCTGTGGGCGTGCCTGGGGCAGAAGGTGCCAGGACGCCAGCCTAGAGCCCCCAGCTGGCGAGGGTGCAGGGAGCAGTTTGGGGCCCATGGACCTGGGGAACCTGGTGTTGGTGGCTGTGCAGGTGTCCCCACCTTTGCTATGATCCCGCATGCTGTGCTCTGGCTGTTGTGAGCCGCACACCCTCCCTTGCCTGCCCATTGCCAAAAAGGTTGGCTTTTGCAAGAAGCCCAAAGAAAGGAACTCTGCAGCTGCATGATTCCTCGCCACCATAAAAATAGGGTTCTTTGCGTCACCCCCAAGCACATATGCTGCTGCTCTGCTGGGAAGAGAGGACAAGGTGGCCCTGAGCCACCCCAGGCACTGAAGTGCGAGAACAGGACCCACCCCTGCCTCCCCAGCCTGCCTAATCCCCTAAATCCTTCTTGGTTGCCTGTGTGCTAAGTCGCTTCAGTCGTGTCTGATTCTGTGCGACTGTAGCCCGCCAGGCTCCTCTGTCCATGGGATTCTTCAGACCTGAATACTGGAGTGGGTTGCCGTGCCCTCCTCCAGGGGATCTTCCCAACCTGGGGATGGAACCTGTGTCTCTTCCATCTCCTGCATTGGTCCAACTTGGCTCCCTGCCCCCGCCACTGTACCTATGGCTGCTGGTGGCTTCACCGCAGACATTCAGGCCTGGAGCCCAGCTTTAGCTGCTGCTGGCCAGGCTTGTATCTGCCATGTAATATGGTTCCTGGGACACCATTTGTGGGCAGAAGTTCTTCTCGGAAGAGTTGAATGTGGCGCCCTGCCTGTGCTCCTGGGGCTGCCCCTACCACTTTCCTTGGTGCAGGGACTCGTAACAGGTGCTTCTAGCATCAGATAAGTCCACCCACAGAGCAACACAATGGGAAGGTGGCAGGCATCCTCGGGGACACTTGAGGTGTCCTCCAGTCCCGTCCCTGCGGGTTTCCCCGGGCTCTTCATGGACATGTGGGCACTTGCCTGTTTTCAGAGTTGGCAGCCCTGAGTTAGTAACTGTAGCGATGTGCTATGAGTCTGTGTGCCAGCCTCCATCTGAAGGAGGCAGACATCCTTTAGAGATGATCCTCTTCCGTTTACAGATAGTGTGGCTCAGAGAGGGCCTGTGACTTGCCTGAGGTCACACAGCAAGTAGCTTTGCCCTCACTTGGTGTTTGCGTTTCCGGGTGCTCCCTCCCACGGATCTCCCTCCTCCTGGGTCAGCTCAAAGGAAATATTTGTTTTCCTTTCTGAGAACAAAGGCTGGGCTTGGTTCATTTCTGTGAACACAGCCACGAGGACAGGCAGTTGCCAAGTGTTCAGGGGTGGGGGTTTCTGACCGTCTGAGACCCGCAGGCGGACCAGGTTGGTGGCCTTCAGTCGCTGAGTCCTGAGATGCAGTGTGGCCTCATTAGGGGAGCTGGTGCTCCTGGGCTTGTGCAGACCCGAGCTGGTTTCAAGCCCTGGGGACCCCGGGATTAATTGAAATGAGGTGGAACAGATGGATTGAGTCTATCAGCAGCTTTACGTGACAGCCTCTTAACATAAAAACACTTCATTACCCACTCCTTCCGCCAGGGCTCCCTGCCTGAGTCAGAGGGAATGTGGCCGAAACGGGAGTCCCCCTACCCCGTCCAGATGGAATCACAGGCACGTGGCTGACGGCCCGCCTCCAAACAGGCGGCTGGGGATAATTCATCAGGCTTGTGTCTCTGCACAGTAGCTAAATTTACAGAATCATTCTCTTGGCTGTAATGTCACCAAAAGTGAGCAGTGCCGTGGGGGTTGGGGGTCAGGTCCCTGTTGCTATCAGATGCAGCGACATCGTGGGAGTTTTGATTGGTTGGGAATGGGGTCAGTAGGCTGTCATTATGGAAGGTAGGAGACAAGCATCACCGTAGAATTGCCTCGGTTTGGGGTCTCAGGGAAAGCTCACCAGCCCAGAGCGCCCAGCTTGGCCATTGCTCTGCATCCTGCTGTTAAACCCCATTACAGCAAGTACCATGGTTCTTTCCAATTGAAAATTCTGACAGTTCTTGTCCTGGTGCCCTCACGTGATGTGAGGAGGGGGAGAGGGGACCTTCCCTTGTGTTTGGGTGTGTGTTTGCCATCTGGGTTGTCAGACAGTTTTTGTTTGGGCCAGGATGCTATTGAAGGGAACCCCTCTTGGCCCCATCGAAGGGGGAGCTTTGGAGGAGCACTAGTTGATGGCAGGAGCATAAACCCCCACGATGTGTGCAGAGGCTGCCTGGAATACTAGCCCTGACTTCCTGGGTCTCTCCATGGGGTGCTCTGTGAGCATCTCAGCCTTTCCAGATCCCAGAGGTACCTCACTTGCGTGAACCTTAGCTGTGTGGTTTCTGGAAGAGTTAGGGCTCTGGGGTTTGTGGTCTTGCCTCCTCTCTTGGGGCCCTGGGATAGATGCTGGGGTCCTTTGATACATATGTGTGCTGCCTTTCCTGTCTGAGTCACTTCTTTTGTTTAGGAATTTTATTATGTTTTAATTTTAAAAATAACTTTATTTTCATTATGCTGGGTCTTTTTTGCTTCATAGGCTGTTCTCTAGTTGAGGCAAACGGGGGCTGCTCGCTCGTTGAGCACGTGCTCCAGGCGTGTGAGCCTCAGTCGTTGCAGCACACGGGCTCTGTAGTTGTGGCTCACAGGCTCTAGAACACAGGCTCAGTAGTTCTGGCAAATGGGCTTAGTTGCTCTGAGGCATGTAGGATCTCTGGACCAGGGTTCAGACCCATGTCTCCTGCATTGACAAGCAAATTCTTTTCCACTGAGCCACCAGGGAAGCCCTGTTGAGGAATTTTAAATTCCCCTTGTTTTCCTTCACTTGTTCATAAAACTATCACATTTGGGATTTTACAGTTGGAAAGCCTGATGTATTCAAACCGGCATTACAGATTCACCGTGAGGTGTTTGTAACTTTGGTTTTCATCTACAGGCATGTTAAATGTGGGATCTTCAGACGTGTGGTGGCCGATTTTGCCAGGGAAAATACTTGAAGGCGTAGGAAGGAACTTTAACAGGGGACTAAAGTAACTCATAGTAGTGTAGCAAAGTAGTTGCTTTTCAGGACTCGGTCCCTTTGTTCATGTGAGAAAGAGAAGACACCGCTTCCAAAAAAAAGAGATTTTAAAAACAATAAAACCAAGCACTTTGCCATAAGCTGAGTCAGTCTCATTTTGTCAGCGGTTACTTAGCTACTGCCTCTTTGCTGTCTCCTCATGGGCGGGGAGCCGACTGATGAGGCAAAATGTGAAAGTAACGCAGGAGTAGGCAGGTGAAGCATTAAGACTTGAGGGGAAAGGCAGTCATGTGTGACTAAAGGCATCAAGGCTGGCTTCCTGGAGGAGGTGGCATTTTCACTGAGCTTTGGAGGATGGATAGGGTTCTGATCTGGTGGCACCTGGGGCTGCCATTGTGTGAGGCAGAAACAGCGCCCAGTGGAAAATGTACAGTATGCACAGAACAGTGTAACCAACGGCTTGACTCACTGGCCACACATGGTAACTAATACATTTCCTGGCTCCCACCTTTACCTGTGGAACTCCTAAGCATTCTCCACAGCCCAGCTCACAAGCGCGCACCTCTGGGAAGTTTTCCCGGACTTGTCTGGGCAGAGTTTGGCAGTGTACCTGCTGCTGTGCTGTCTGACTTGTCAGTGCATGGCAAGGTCCTCTATGTGTAGTTTTGACTCTCTGAACCCAAGACTTAAGATGTGCTCTGTGTGTGTGTGTGTGTGTGTGTGTGTGTGTGTGCGTGCGCACACGCATGCTGGATGCATACTCAAAGCAGCCATCACTCGTCTTTCTGATTCTCAGTATTGGACAGGTCTTTGTGTTTCTCCGGCTGTGTGGAAGGCACATTTTGCTGTCTGGACCATCCTGGTCTCCTTGGAAACCATGAGCATCATCTTCCTCCTGGATGCCTCTCAGGAGTGTTTGTCTTAACTTCTCTGGGATCTCTCTCTCTTATTGGCTCTGCATTAACGGCTCCTTTTCAAACCCTCATGGAGGGTCATTCCATGGACCTAAACTCATGGCATTTAGCAGCATTTGTTTCTCCTTCCTGGCAAAATGTCAGACCATAAAATTGTTTCTTTCATTTGGCAAGAGAAAAAGATTTCTTTCTTCATGAAATCATTGTTCTCAATCCAATAATCCCAGTGTTCTCAGTGGAAACTGAAGATAACCTTTGCCGCAGACACGGAAAGTGTTTCCACCCGGCAACTTTGCTGGGACCTTTTGTTTCTTCCACCAGCGGAGAAAGTGACCTTTCTATTTGAGCACGCACAGAGGTTGGCAGGAGCCGTTTTAGCATTTTAAGCCTTTTCAGTGAGGCCCCTACATTGCCACAGGTGGTGGGTGAACGTCTCTGGGATTCTTGAGCCTCTGTTTTCCAGGGGCTGATGCCCTTGGAGCTGATCCTCCACCCCACCCTTCCCTTCCCACAGGGCTTCCTGCCTCCGGCCCCAGCACAGGCACCAGAGCTGCATGCCAGCCTCTGCCGTCATCCCTGGGTTCCTCTGGCTCGTGTCTCTTCCCAGCTGATGGAGGCTTTGTACTTCCTGATGGGGGGTGATGGGGTATTGTTTGATTTGGAGTGGGTGATTTTTAAGAAACCAATAATCCGCATGGTTTTTCATGTTGCATTGTGAATTGTCTCAGGAGAAAGGATAATTTTTTTTAGTGGATCTGTCGTGTTCACAGTTCCATAACTGATAAAGAGGTACTGCTGATCATACATTCTTTATGGGAAGCCATGCTACAGGGTTAAAATGATTTAAGGTGATAGAACCACATTTATAGAACCTTTTTTTTTTTTAATTTATTTTTGGTTGTGCTGGGTCTTCATTGCTGCGCCAGCTGTCTCTAGTTGCAGCGATTGGGCTCTGTACTCTTCGCTTCGGTGCACAGGCTTCTTACCGCAGTGGCTTCTCTGGCTGCGGAGCACAGGCTGTAGGCACTTGGCCTTCGGTAGTTGTGAGTCGTGGGCCCTGGAGCAGTCTCAATAGTTGTGGTGCACGGGCTTAGTTGCTCCGTGGCATGTGGGATCTTCCTGGACCGGGGATCAAACCCCTGTCCCCTGCATTGACAGGTGGATTCTTATCCACTGTGCCACCAGGGAAATCCCAGAATCTTTTCAAAATGTTGGGAAAGCTTGCTCTTGGCCTGACCACTCTAATAAAGAGAGTTCTGTCATTTTGGCATATTTTTCTTTGAAGGTTTCTTCCCTTTGGCATATCTTTCATTTTCTGCACCCAGTTAGGTATTGTTTTATGCATTTAAGCATTTTCTGCCATCCTCCCAACCAGGATAGTGAATACCCAACCACTCCCCAGTGTCCGTTTGTGGCCTAATTATTAAAGTGCGGCTCCCTCGTCACACGCCCTGTCATACTTGGGGGTGAAGCTTTGATGGGGGTATTTTAGAGCTTCTGTTTACTATTCTGCTGTTGACAGTTTTATGGCAGACAGCTTTTTGGGGGTACACACTTATTCTCAGAGGTGAGTCGAGGGGGTCATTTTGCGGGGTGGGGAGCTGAGCGGAGCTGAGTCCTCCTGTTCCAAACCAAGGGAGGAGGTCCTGGAGAAAAGCACAGGCTCATTTTTTGAGGGCTTCCAAGACGTTTGTCTGCCATGACTGAGTGGGTGCACTATTTATAAGTTCTGGATAGAGACTGGCTAGAAAGGAATTAGGAGGCCTGACCCCACAGGGACCTAATGGAGCCCACTGAGTGACGTGCTGGAAATGAGCCTCACTGAACTCCAGCTCTGGGAGCCACCGGTTACTTCGGGCCCGAGGGACAGACCCGGTAGACTGAGGCATCCAGGCCTGCCCTGGGATCCCTCCGAGCCCCTGCTGTGCTGCCCCTGGCCTCTGCCTCCCCTCCCCTCCACTCCCACCTCTCTCAGAGACACCCTCCTCCAGAGGGCAATGACAAAGCCCCATCTTGTTATCCTAAGACTTAGCACTGCCGACATCCGTAAAGTGCAGGCAGTCGGGAAACTGCAAAGCTCCCTTGGGGGGAGTGAGGTTTGAGCGAGTTTGGGAAGGAGGACATTTGTTACTTGAAGCGCTGGCCTGTGTGAAGGCTGGTAACAGGAGGGATGACGAGGGCTCAGGTGACCCCTGGAGCCAGCCTGGAATGGCAGCCGGGGCCCTGTGTTGGGAGCAGTGTTCACTCATGGGGTCAAGCATTTGGCATCGTAAGCTCAAGTGCTTGGCATCATGGGCTGAGGGGTTTGGCATCGTGGGCTCAGTGAAGCCATGAGCCCGGGTGCTGGTCGTGTTTGCTGTGGGGAGGCCAGGAGGTCCCACCACCACGACGGCCACTTGTGTAGCTGTGATCACATCTCAGTTCTGTGCACGCCAGGTGCCTCTGGAGTCTGCTGTCCCCCTCTTGTATTGTCCTTCCTGCCACATGGCAGAGCCCTGTCACTGGTGAAGCCTGAAGCGGAGCACCCTGTCCCGTGTCCTGGATTTTCCCCATTGGATACATCTGTACTTGTCCTAAGAGGATTCTAGGAGGAAGGGAGTATCTTCCTTCCCCTTGACTTCCTGGTTCTGAGAGCTTCTCTCACCTGTGACCCCTGGGAGCCAGTGCCCTGGCTTCCAGACGGCCCCTTGCCACTCCCCCCAGGTGGCCGCCAGAGAGTCTGGATCAGGAAACTGGCAGTCCGAGGGCAGTCGGAGTCTCTGAGCTTATTGACACGGTGTGAAGAAGCCAGATGCTGCCGCTGGGACCCCCAGCTGGGGTGCCAGACGCTTCCTGGAGACCGTCCTGCTCAGTCTGTCCTTCCCCAAGGTGTCGGGCCTTGTTTGTGTCGACACAGCCCTGGAAGGAGCTTTGGAGTTGATCAGTTCAGTTCAGTCACTCAATCGTGTCCGACTGTTTGCAACCCCATGGACTGCAGCATGCCAGGCTTCCCTGTCCATCATCAACTCCAGGAGCTCACTCAAACTCATGTCCATCAAGTCGGTGATGCCATCCAACCATCTCATCCTCTGTCATCCCCTTCTCTTCTCGTCTTCAGTCTTTCCACCATCAGGATCTTTTCCAATGAGTCAGTTCTTCGCATGAGGTGGCCAAAGTATTGGAATTTCAGCTTCAGCATCAGTCCTTCTAATGAACACCAGGACTGATGTTCATTTAGGATGACTTTAGGATGGACTCCTTGCAGTCCAAGGTACTCTCAAGAGCCTTCTCCAACACCACAGTTCAAAACCATCGTTTCTCCTAAATTTCAGGTTTGCAGCCTGGATGAGGTCCAGTGGGCTCTTTCCCCTTTTACGTTACAAAGCCCTCTCTAGCCCCAGCCCCTTGCTGCTGAGAATCCAAGTGCTGCCACCCTCCTCTGACCTACTTTTGTGACTTTTCTTTTTGTTTGTTTAAAGTGGTTAGCAACGAGGTCCTTCCAAGACGCAGTTAGTGCAGTTTCGCTTAGGAAAAGGGAAATCTGGGGTTTCCCCCACATCTTATCCTAGCATCTCAGAACAAATCTAAAGGAGGTGCAGGACAGAGAGGGGAGGGGTGTACAAAGTCTGCTCTGGATCTCGGTGCTTAAATCCCTCTCGCCTGCACCCTCCCCCTTCACTGGCCCGAGCCCAGTTCTCTGCGGAGGGAGGGGGTCTCTGCGATGGCGGCGCCCCAGGCCTGACTCTTCCCTCCCACTGTCAGGCCACAAGAAGGATGGGGTGACATGAGAGGCCGCAAGGCTTGTGTGTGCCCTCGTCCTTCATCGCGGCCTCAGAATGCGACAGTGGCCTTTGTTTTGCCTTCACAGAAGCCCGTGTGGCCCCAGGAAGGCTTGTTGGCAGATCTGAGGACTGCCCAGAGCACATCTCCGTACTCGTCCACTCCCTGCAGCCAGGGGGGGTGTGGCCATCGCCCGCCCAGCAGGCCAGTGTCAGCTGCGGTCTCCACAGTGGCCTTCTGTTCTGAGTAGCAGGCGGGAGGGTCCATTCGTCAGCAGCCTCCTCACGTCCCCACTAGATGAGGGCCTGGCCTGTCGCCCTGGAGGCCCCGCCACCCCGAGGAGACGCATTTGCTTGGCTCCCCTGTCTCCGGTGTTGTGGAGCATGACGGCCACTAGCCACATGTGGCTGGTGCCGCCTCCAGAATGTGGCTGGTGTGTGACAGAGGAAGTGAATTTTTCATTTACTTAGATTGAAAAACCAGTTCTGGAATTCAGTTATTGGAAGAACTGTAAGTGTGTTTGGAACAACTTGGGTGTGCGAATCTACTTATTCAGATCATGTTTCCAATGACAGTTTGGCATTCAAATTCTGATGTGCTGCGAGTGTAAACTACACAGTGGATTTCAAAGACTTAGTGTGAAAAAAAGTGTGAAATCAAATCATCTCTTTCATGGTTTTATGTTGATTCGGTGGTGAAGCAATAATATTTTGGAAATGTTGGTTTAATTAAGGTATATTATTTGTATGTTGTCATTTGTTTCTTTTTACTTTTCTTTTTTTAAATTGGGGAGATAATAGCTTTACAATATTGTGTTAGCCTCTGCCATACATCAACATCAATCAGCCTCAGGTATAAAGAACATTCGAAATGAATGTTTCTCATGTATTTCTGCTAGACAGTTCTCACCGTGGTACTCAAACCTCCGAGGCTATTTTTGCTGGAATACGATTAATGGTCCTTCGGGGGGAACAATTAAGATCTTAGAGGTATTTTGGGCCACAGGATTAAATCTTAGGAGACCCATGAGGCTTTGAAAGGAACACATCAATAAAACATTGTTCATGAAACATTACTTCCTAACTGTGCAAGTGATACATACATATTGTGGGAAAATTAGAAAGCCCAAATTAGATAAAATTAAACTTCCAGGTTTAGAAGGAGAATACATGGATTTCCCAGAAGTATTTCCCAGCAGTCTTTTGCTTAGGTTATCGTTAGCATAAAAATTCAGCTTTACATTACTGCAGAGACCTTCAAGATGATTTCACATTCTGTATCTGCTTCATAACAAACTGTGGAAAATTCTTAAAGAGATGGGAATACCAGACCACCAGACCTGCCTCCTGAGAAACCTGTATGTAGATCAAGAAGCAACAGTTAGAACCGAACATGGAACCACAGACTGGTTCCAAATCGGAAAAGGAGTACGTCAAGGCTGTATAATGTCACCCTGTTTATTTAACTTACATGCAGAGTACATCATGCAGAGTGCCAGGCTGCATGAAGCTCAAGCTGAAATCAGGATTGCCAGGAGAAATATCAGTAACTTCAGATATACAGATGACACCAACCTAATGGCAGAAAGTGAAGGGGAACTAAAGAACCTCTTGATGAAGGTGAAAGAGGACAGTGAAAAAGCTGCCTTAAAACTCAGCATTCAAAAAACTGAGATCATGGCATCTGGTCCCATCACTAAATGGCAAATAGATGGGGAAACAATAGAAACAGTGACAGACTTTAATTTTGGGGGCTCCAAAATCACTGCAGATGGTCTGCAGCCATGAAATTAAAAGACGCTTGCTTCTTGGAAGAAAAGTTATGACCAACCTAGACAACTTATTAAAAAGCAGAGACATCACTTTGCCAACAAAGGTCTGTCTAGTCAAAGCTATGGTTTATCCAGTAGTAAAGTATGGATGTGAGAGTTGTACCATAAAAAAGGCTGAATGCCAAAGAATGGAAGTTTTTGAACTGTGGTGTTGGAGAAGACTCTTGAGAGTCCCTTGGACAGTAGGGAGATCAAACCAGCCAATCCTAAAGGAAATCAGTCCTAAATATTCTTTGGAAGGACTGAAGCTAAAGTTCCAATACTTTGGCCACTTAATACAAAGAGCCGACTCATTGGAAAAGACCCTGATGCAGGGAAAGATTGAAGGCAGGAAAGGGGGCCGACAGAGAATGAGATGGTTGGATGGTACCATCAACTCAATGGACATGAGTTTGAGCAAACTCTGGGAAATAGTGAAGGACAGGGAAGCCTGGGTGCTGCAGTCCATGGTCGCAAAGAGTCGGACACGACTGAATCACTGAACAACAACAAATTTCCTTTATAAACATGTGCACCCTCTTCAAGCACCCTGATAATAGGGCTGGTGCTCCAGACACTTGCACCACAGCAGAGCAGAAACCAGCCAAGACTCCAGAAGGGAATGTAGTTGGTTGACAGTGATAACAAGGAAATCTTCTAGAAGTTGGGCTGAGCACTTGAGTTTAGCATTGAGACCAGATAGGGACTCCGTGACATTGCTAGCAATGTTATTATTTATTGAATGTCCCCAAGTTAAAGTGACTTAGTTTTGATGTGACTTAGCAGTTCTTGGTGGTTTAGTCCCTAAGTCAGTCTGACTCTTGGCAACCCCATGGACTGTATACTGGAGTGGGTTGCCGTTTCCTTCTCCAGGGGATCTTTCCGATCCAGGGGTCGAACCGGGGCTGTTGCATTGCAGACAGATTATTTACTGCCTGAGCCACCAGGGAAGCTGTGACAGAACGGCTGACTTGGCTGGGAGTCCCTCCTTTTGCTGGGAGTGGATTTATCTGATTTTACTGGCTGTGTGTGTTTTGCCCGAGGGTGCTACTGCGGAATCCTTTGGTGAGCACATCCAGTTGAGAGAGACTGCCTTGACTTTTCCAAGCCCTGAAGGAAGGCTGAGGCTGTTACACAACTCAGACTCTGCCCAACACTGAGACTTGGCTTGAGAAAACACTGGCCGTCTCAGATGCAGTGACATGTGACCTCAGATCGTAAAGAAAGATGTCCTCCAACACTGAGCACAGAGGGGCCCGGAGTGTTTGGGAGTGGGGTACACCTCCTCAATTTCTGGTGTGGTGGGAGCCATGGAAAGTTAATAAGGAGGGTGGAGCAGTTCATTTTGCACATTCTGTTGTCGACTTTAAAAACGTGCACTGAGTCTGATAATTAACTTTTTCTTGGGGCAGAGTGAGGACTGCAGCCTGGGAGACAGCACCTCAGATAGCTCTGAGAAGCTGCTCCAAAGAGGCAGGGTAGGGGGCGGTCATTGTATACGTGATTTGGGTGAAGGGGGAGTACACGCAGTCAAGCACATATTTTTTCCAGAAGGCTTCTGCTAGTCTGGTAAAGCTTTCTGCTAGTCATGAGGAACGGTTGTCACTGTGAAGGATTTTTGTGCTTTTCTAGACATGGGGAGATATAAGAATTGGGCTCAGAAAATCAGCTCCTGAAAATACCTAATTATTTGAAGACCCCTCCTGCCAGTTTTTCCCCCAAGCACAGAGTGCCTCCCTTCTCCTCTCCACCCTGAACGCCTTTCAGAGGGTGTTGGAAATCAGCAGCTGCAGCAGCACTCAGCACAGTCTGTAGCTGAGACTGTGACGGTGTCGGCCTCTCCTGGCGAGCTTGCCAAGGCTGCCATTCCCATCTGAGGATTCAGAGAGCTCCGAGGTGATCAGCTGGGCCCTGCGGGATTAGCCAATTGTGTTCACTGTCCCCTTTTAATTCATAAGCGCTGGTTGGCAGTGTCCTGAATTCAGAGAGTCCTCACGCCATGCAGTAGAGTGACTGCTGGAAAAAAAGTTGTCTCTCAATGGAAACATTTTTTTTAAAGGCGTAAGCGGAGCTTTGTTGGTCAAGAGTTTCTATGGTGACCACTTTTGCAAGACCAAGAATATTACTGAATCCTACTGCCTTGCTTGTCTTCTGTAGAATTAGATATTTTATCTTCTGGGTTTGTGAGAAACAAGGCACATGTGGGCAGGGAAGACCAACCTGCCCTGAGAAGTACTCTGGGAAATGTGAGTGGTGGGCCAGCACACTTGGATGGGAACTTATTAAAACCCCCACGACAAGGGGGCATGTCGATGGCTGGTGCCTGGGCCTTCCTTCAGGGACCCTTGGTGTGAGGGCAGGAGGCTGGGCATCTCCTGTGTGCCACGTCTCTGGGGGTGTGTGTGGGGGCTTCAGATTAGCTCTGACTTATCCCTTCCCCAGGGAAGGACTGCGTGCTCCAGTCCATGGGGTCACAGAGAGTTGGACATTACTGAGTGACTGAACGACAGCAACAGGGAAGTCACTGCTGAAAAAAGAGAAGTGTCTTTATTTACAGCTTGTACCAAAGACATACTGAATGCCAGAATCCTGAATTGTCAGTTTGTAAAGACTCAGTAACATCTCTTTTAATGTTTCAAAGTGAAAGTGAAAGTTGCTCAGTTGTGTCTGACTCTTTGCAACCCCATGGACTATACAGTCCATGGACTTCTCCAGGCCAGAATACTGGAGTGGGTAGCCTTTCCCTTCTCCAGGGGATCTTCCCAACACAGGGATTGAACCCAGGTCTCCTGCATTGCAGGCAGGTTCTTTACCAGCTGAGCCACAAGGGAAGCCCTTTTAATGTTTATTCTGCATTTTTTAGTTGCACAAGCAAATCATACAATAAAAATAAAGACATCCTTTAAAAGAAACTCACTGCTAGTCCTACTAATATAGCATCTAATATATCTTCTTTCCCCCCAAAGTATCTGTACAAATGCAGACATAATTTTTATTTAGTAATAATCAAGGCAGAAGCACAGTTAGCTGTTTGGATTTTTCATTTATTTATATCTTACGTTTTCCTTCCTATTATATATATATAGTATTTTCATAGCAACTGTTTTCATAATGGCTGCACACTCCTCCAGTTTCTTGGTACACTGTAATTTTCTTAATCAGTCTTTATTTTGTTTTCTGTTCTTAATGGCATCCTTTCCCCTTTGTTTCCATAGGAAGTTCTCCAGCAGCTGATCGTCATGAATTTGCCTAATGTCTTGATGATTGGCAAAGACCCGCTGTCTGGTGAGTGGAGGCCGCCCTCGCCCCCCTTGGAGCCTGGGCTGTGCCCTGGGCAGCTGTTGGAGGCAGAGCTCTGGCTGCCAGCCTGGAGCCAGCACAGTGAAAACACGTGCTCATTTGGGTATGATTGTAAAGGATGGGCTTATAACCCCAAGGCTTTACGCCAAGAGCACGTTTCTTCCTTAAGAATATATCCTCACGACCGCTCAGATGGGAGTCCCAAGGCAGGTGAGGCCACTGCTTCCTTGGTCTGTGGGGCTGAAGTAATATGGTGGCTCCCCCACCACCCAGGGGTCTCTCCTCGTACCATCATGGGGTGTGGTCTCTATTGACAAGAAAAAATCTTTGAAAGGGAAAGTGTTAGTCGCTCAGTCGTGTCTGACTCTTTTCAACCCCATGGAATGTACCCCACCAGGCTCCTCTGCCCATGGGGATTCTCCAGGCAAGAATACTGGAGTGGGTTGCCATGCTGTCCTCCAGGGGATCTTCCCGACCCAGGGATCGAACCCAGGTCCCCTGTCTTGAAGGCAGATCCTTTAGCCTCTGAGCCACCTGGGAGAGAGTCTTTGGAGGGAACTAACATCCTTCCGCTGGCATCCTGTGCCGCTTTATTTGCCCCATGCACATTCACTGGGACCCCCTGTCACACATCCGTTCTCACATCTCCCGCTGGTCTCTGGGGCCCGAGCGGGTAAGGTCCTGAGTCCTGGTCTTGGACACTTGGTATGACTTTGAAAGCCTAAAATGTCCTTCCGGACACCTCACAGAAAGCCAGAGCTTAGCTCCAACCTGAGGATTAATGCACTGTGAGTTGAACGGGGTGCTTCCTTTCCTCCCCTCCATGGTCTTGAGTGTTGACCTGAACCTGTGGCTCGTGGATGGAAACTTGTGGGCCCCAGGGACAGATGTGCCTGCTGGCTGGGACTCCCCTGGTTCCCGTGGAGACCTTGGGAGCCTCCTGGACTGGGTGTGGGGTCAGGGCATGCGGGAAGGATCCCACCATGAGAGGCTTTTGCGGGAGGAGCTGAAGCTTGCCTCTGCGGGTACCTCCTCGACCTGCTCTCAGGGGAGCCCGTCCACGTGAGCTCAGGTCGTCTGGAGCGCAGAGGAGCGGTACACCTTGTGACCCGCCGAGGATGTTCCTCGTCGAGGAGCCCTGGCCCTGAAAGCAGCAGCAGCAGCTTCTGGGGGCACTGGGTCAAGGGAAGCTGAGCATGAAATCACTTTGCTCATGGGGAGGGGTCCTTCTTGGACCCCACTCCCCTGTTCTCTGCAAGAGCCCAAGGAAAGGGTTTCTTTGATCTCCTGTTCATCTTCAGTGCCACCGGCCCATGAGCATCACATTGGCTCTTCAGGGTACACCCAGACCCACCTGGCAGCCCCTGGCAGTAACGCCCTTCTCTACTTGCTGTGTTAGGAACAGGGAGCCCTTGGTTTGCGCTGTCCTTGGCTCTGCCCTGGAGCCATTTGTTTTCTGGCTTTATTTCATGGTTCCCCTAGGTAGAAGGAAATGGCAATCCACTCCAGTATTCTTTCCTGGCGAACCCCATGCACAGAGGAGCCTGGCTGTTTACAGTCCACGGGGTTGCAAGAGTCAGACATGACTTATGATTAAACCACCAGGTAGGGGATGCCAGATGCAGCCCCGGGCACCAGGGACAGCTGGGACTCTCTCGTGTTTCAGCAGTAACATGAGGAAAATGAGGGACTGCTTTGCTTAGCAGAACTGTGCTGCTTGTCCTGCCTTATTTGGGGGACTGGTATTAAGAGAGAGGTGCCCAGAGAGGTTGGTGGTTCAGGCATAGTTCTGCTGTTCCACCTGCTCTAGAGACAGCGTTGTCAGATGAGGAGAGGAAAGCAGAGGAGCAGGAAAGAAGGTCCCTCCCTGCTTGAACACTCGGGACCCAGCGTGTGCTAGGCACCAGACGTGCATTTAAAAGCGGAAGTAAAAATGTGCTTCTGGGGTGTGGCCGTGCCGTCGCATTTATAGATGAGAGAATGGCAGGGTCGAAGTGACAGGCCCTCAGCCACTTGACCCATGAGCAGAGGGGAGTTTGAGTGGGAGTTTGTTCCACCTGAACCCTGGGCCTGAGCCCTGGTCCTTATCCCACATGAACAGCTCAGGCAGTTGCCAGTGTTTAACCATTTTGACCTACAAAAATGACAGTGACGTATGAGTTAATCTGGTGGCTCAGATCGTAAAACACTGCAGGAGACCCAGGTTTGATCCCTGGTTCAGGAAGATTCCCTGGAGGAGGGCATGGCAACCCACTCCAGTATCTTGCCTGGAGAATCCCCATGGACAGAGGAGCCTGGTGGGCTGCAGTCCATGGGGTCACAAAGAGTTGGACACGATTGAGCAACTAACATTTATGAGTCATTCTCGTGCTAAACACGTCTTCCTCCCCCACCGTGTCACCCATCACCCCATCACACTGCGTGGTTTGCCACCTTCCTGTGCTGGCCCCTCCCTTCCTACTGCTGTGGGGGGCCCCTTCTCCAGAAGGCACCTCTGCTCACCAGAACCCTGGCTCCAGCCCTGCCTTCAGAGCCTCTCTGTTCCAGCCTCTCTGAATCACATGGGGAGAGAGACTGTCCACATGCAGGGAACCCAGGTCCCACCTCGAGTCTGGCAGTGAACAGAAACACCTGCGAAGATGTGGACACTGATTTTTAAATAGCTTTATTAAGATATAATTTGCATACCATAAAATTAACCTTTTTTTTTTTTGGCCACTCCACATAGCATGTGGGATCTTCCCCCACTGGGGGTTGAACCTGTACCCCCTGCACTGGGAGCGTGAAATCTTAGTTACTGGTCCATCAGGGAAGACTGAAATTCACCTATTTTAAGTATACAGTTTAGTGATTTTTTCCCCCCCATAAATGTACAAAGTGGTACAGCCTTCCTCACAATCCAGTTTGAGAACACTCTCAGGAAGCTGATTTTAAACTCAGTTTAAAATTTAATGGATTTTAAACTCAGTCGTGTCTGACTCTTTGCAACCCCATGGACTGTAGCCCACCAGGCTCCTCTGTCCATGGGGATTCTCCAGGCAATACTGGAGTGGGTTGCCATGCTCTCCTCCAGGGGATCTTCCTGACCCAGGGATCGAACCCAGGTCTCCTGCATTGCAGGCAGATTCTTTAACGTCTGAGCCACCAGGGAAGCCCTTTAAACGGACAGGTGAATGGAATGTCTCCAAGTCCCTAGGGCCGTATGGAATCAACGTATATCAGTCGAAGAGGTTCCGGCCCCAGTTCAATGGAGAAGTTAAGATGAGACGGGGACCTCTGGGAAAGTTAAGGACGAGAATTCCACCCAGTGCGGCAATCTGAGAGGGCCCCCGGCAGGCAGGCAGGGCTGACTGACGGCGGCTTCTGCCGAGAGGGGAGGGGCTGCCTCCCCCAGAGCGAGGCTGGAGGGATGAGAGCTGGGAGCACGCATGGGTAGGTTTTGACAGGAGTCTCAGGGGAACTCTGAGAGCAAGAAGGTTGTCAGGGGATAGGCACCAGCAAGAAGAAGCAAACATGAGTGCCCGAGACACATTTGTGGAATGGTGTTTTCTGTTTTAAATTTTAAAAGTAGGTGGGTGAAGCATTTGGGGCTTCATTTAAAATAAAGAATAAAGTTGGTTTCTTTCTTGTGTGGTTGCCTAGAAGGGGTGGATGGGAGGCTTTTTTTTTTTTTTTTTTAAACAAATTTTGTCATCCAGCTCAGGAGCACACCTGTGTTCTTTTTAGCTGATGCTGACACTGTACCGTCATTTATAACATTTCAGTTTGGGGTTAGTTTTTGGTTTTGGTAAATGCACCTCCATGGAGAGACACACACACACAGTCACACACACAGTGACACTGAATGATCCCAGAACACCAATCACTTGTCCCCCTCCCTCTGACCTAAACAAGGGAGATGGCACGACTCACACTATGAGATGTTTCTGTATGTCTGTCATCCTGCACCCAACAGACAAAAGATGTTCTCTTTTTTCCCTACCTCAGGTGGGATTCAAGGGCAGTTCAGTGAATATGAGAAAAGACTTCATATATTTAAAAATCTGTCCTCAGTGGCTGCCCTCCTGACCTCCAGTCCCCATTCTCTGCTTTCCTGTCTGTACCTCGAATCATCTCTGCATTTCCTCTCTGGCTGCGTGATTTTGCTCCCGTCTCCTTGGATACCTGTCCCTGGGGAAGCATCTTGTCTGGCGCCTCATTACTGTGGACCCCACTTCTTGGAGCCTGGCCTGGGGTCCCCTGGACCCTGCTGTAGGCCTCTCACGTTCGTCCACAGGTGCACAGCAGAAGAGCCTTCCCCGGCGGCTGGGCCAAGTGCAGGCTGCCGGGACTGGTGTCGCAGGCTGTCCTTCGTCTTGTTTCCAGGCGGCCACGTCTGATCCTTCTCTCCGACCCCACTCCCATCCCTCAGGCAGGTGCCCTGGCTCTACCTGCACCAGAGCCGCACTCTTCTCTCCTCCTGCCCCGCTGCCCCCCTGGTTCCAGCCGCCACCATCCTTCTCCTGCCTAGCACCTGGGTGGCCTTCTAACTCTGTTCCCTTGGCCTGAAATGCTTTTCCCAGATATTCACAGGAATCACTTCAGTTCAGTCACTCAGTCGTGTCCCACTCTCTGCAACCCTATGGACTACAGCATGCCAGGCTTCCCTGTCCATCACCAACTCCTGGAGCTTACTCAAACTCAAGTACATTGAGTCAATGATGCCATCCAACCATCTCATCCTCTCTTGTACCCTTTCCCTCCCGCCTTCAATCTTTCTCAGCATCAGGGTCTTTTCAAATGAGTCAGTTCTTTGCATCAGATGGCCAAAGTATTGGAGTTTCAGCTTCAGCGTCAGTTTTTCCAATGAATATTCAGGACTGATGTCCTTTAGGATGGACTGGTTGGATCTCCTTGCAGTCCAGGGGACTCTCAAGAGTCTTCTCCAACACCACAGTTCAAAAGCATCAATTCTTTGGCGCTCAGCTTTCTTTATGGTCCAACTCTCACATCCATATGTGACTACTGGAAAAAGGAATAGATCCTTCAAGTCATTGCTCAGATGTCACCTTCTCAGTGCACCCCATCCTGATGACCTCCCTGTGTGTAGCTGTATCCTCCTTCTCCCTGGGACTTCTGTTCTCTCATCCTGCTTTGCCTTCTTTTCTTTCATAACATTTATCACCCTCCATGACGCTCTCTCATTTACTTATTTTTCCCTGTCTGCTGCATTGCTTGTTTTTTTCCCCCATTGCTTGTTTTTTCCCCTTCTAGGATGTAATCTGTCACAAAGGCAGGAATTTTAGGGGATTTGTTGTTGTTGCCAATGTCTTGTGTGGTTTTGGGGTTTTTTTTTAATAGTTTTTATTGATTGATTGATTGGCTCTGCCATGTCTTAGTTGTGGCACATGGGATCTTTGATCTTTGTTGCGGCGTGCAAAAATCTCAGCCACTGGGCCACCAGGGAAGTCCCCGCCAGCGTCTTCTAAGTATCTAGAGTAGTGCCTGGCACGTAGTAGGTGCCAAATAAGTAGAGCGTAAGCGCTGGAGACGGACTTTATCTACTTGTCTGTCCTGTCCCCACTTCCCTCTTCCATCAAGCTAGTGCTCCTTACTGATGTTAGCCACGTGCTGCCACAGATAAAACTGTCAAGTGTCAGTGGTCAGGGTCAAATGAGAGTCGACCTCTGCTCAGCACCACGTGTGTGGCTGCCCTAGGCTGGTGATGCTGCACTGGAAGCTGCTCGCACCCTTGCCTGGCTGGCTATGCTTCCATGAAACATATTTACCTGGTTTATTGAAGAGTGTATTCTACATGAGAACCAAGGGATCCCAGTGTCTGCAGCATCTGTAAAGTGCTTGCCAGAGCGCCACACCCTGATTTCTCTGCAGCCAGGCTTGTCACCGTGCTACCCACATGAAGAAGACTAGATTGCTCTGACAAGAAGCCAGGGTGTTAGCAAATTAATTTCTGCGATGAATCATAGAGCAGTCATGCTGGAATAGGGCACTGTGTTGTCTTCCAAGGTTTGTATCCAAGCTCGGTAGTGGGTTTCAGACTTGTGAATTGCTGATCGCTCCCAAGCTGTTTAGAATGGAAAGGTGGGAGCCGTGTAGGTACAGAAACCCTGCCCAGAGAGGGGAGGGAACTCATTCCGAGGCACTCAGCGTGGCGGTCCTGTAAGTAAGAGATGCAGAGATATGTGTATCACCATAAGTCATGCAGATGGTTATATATGACCTGCCATCATTGTTATTCTGCCTGGCGTTTCTCAAGTTCTAAATGCCAGTCGAGATTCGTGGGTCCCTGGAGGGGCTGACCCTGTGTTTGCACCCTGTAGGGTCCTGTCTGTGAATACGGCTGGGACCTTGGAGGGTAGCCTTGGGGAATCTGTTCTTTGCTTTCAGAGATCTGGTCCTCATCCTCAGTCTTCGCTCTCACCACGGTTACAGAAGGGGCTTCCAGGGACAGGGGAAGCCCCTTGAGGAGTCAGGGAGTCTGTGCCCACCGATGCTGTGAACGTGCTTCCTTCACAGTTCATGCAGGCCTCTCTTCTGCTGCTCCAGCTGAAGGAACCAGAAGGCCGATATCTGACCCTCCCACATAGAAGATGAGAACCTCTTGCTTTCTTCCTCCTCTGAGTGGCACCCCTGGGCCAGAGGCTCAGAGGAGCTCAGCCCAAGCCTGCCTCAAGCTCTCCTTGTAAAATGCCCACTGTGGGTCCAGGGGCTGCGGAGATGAACAGGCTGTGTCTGCTCATGGAGCCCCCAGTCTGCACTGGGGCAAGAGAGGAGGAAGATGGGGTCCATCACTAGCCTGCTCCAAGGCGAGAAGCAGTGTGAGTGTGCTTCCCACAGAATACATGGCGGGTAATAAGTTCTTCCCTGGGCAGGTCAGGAAGGCTTCCTGGAGGAGGCAATATGTGGCAGAGCCTCAGGGAACTCTGAACAGAGCAGCAGAGTGCGAGTGTCCACGTGGGATGAGCCTGGAGGAGGGGGAGTGTACCAGCAGTCCCAGGAGGAGCAGCGAGCCTAGGGTGCAGGGAGGAAGTGTTCTATCACAGCTGAAGTTTAGGTTTCAAAGGCCAGAAGGAAACGGAACTCCTGAGACTCCTTGGAATTTAATATTTAACCCTCTAAGTGTTTACTTGCTCGCTTGTCAAGGACGTCCTTGAAGTGTTTCTCGGATCCCATAGAAACCTTCCCTCAAGGCACAGCTCTGCCTCTGATGACAAGCTGGAACCTCCAAGGGCCGGTGCGCCAGGGAGCTGGCTCACCTCCAGCCCTGCGACAGGGAGAGGGCTCCATGTCGGGTTGATATGAGCAGTCTTCCTGCCTCCGAGATTGTTCTTTGAGAAAGCAGGCGGCTGTCTTACCTCCCCGGCCATCACCCTGTGCTCTGTGCTACCCGCCCCCGCCTGCCCCCACCACCCTACTTGCCAAGCAACATAGGGGAGTCAAGGGTCTGCCCTTAGAGGCTAATGAGCAATGCAGGTCTTGTGTTCTTTCTCCCAAACTTGGGCTGTTCTTTTTAGTTCTCCTGAATTCTTACCCCATGTGTTTTTTTTATGTTTGCATTTGCAAAAACCTTAGGTCGTTTAGGATTTCCCAGGTGGCGCTAGTGGTAAAGAGCCCACCTGCCAGTGCAGGAGATGTGAGACACAGGTTCGATCCCTGGGTCGGGAAGATGCCCTGGAGGAGAGCGTGGCTACCCACTTCAGTGTTCTTGCCTCGAGAATCCCATGGACAGAGGAGCCTCGGGAGCTACAGTTCATGGGGTCACAGAAAGTCGGACACAACTGAGTGACTTGACGCACGCACATAGGTCCTTCAAATGAGGAGGGAAGAAGTTAGTAAATAAAAGTTCATCTCATTGGCCTTGATCCTATTCATGTTTCCAGTTCATTCTTGAGGGAGCAGGTTCAGAAAAGTGCCCACGCGGGGGTTCACATGGCGTGGCTTGCAGCCTGCTCCTTCAGCTCTGTGCTGCCCGCTGGACTCAGAAATGAGTCTCCAGTCCACCCAGAGTGAGGGGGGTGCTGGGCACTGGAGCCGAGAGCCAGCACTTGGCTCTTCCAGGAACGTGAAGCGCTTGAGTAACACTACCAAGCCCAGCGAGCGTTCAGGCGCGGCTGGATGCCGGCCTTTGGAGCAGCCGCAGGACCTGCCTGGAAACCGGACTTTGTTTGGTCGCCTCCTAGCGATGGGCCGTACACAGAGAGGGACTCCCCGGCTGCGTGAGCACACATGGCGTCCACCGGGTCTGCTCTCTGTGGCTGTGGCCGTCCGAGGAGGAGGGACGAGCTGTTATTTGTCAAAGGTCTCTGTGTTCCCCGATGATGTTTGGGCTTTGTGTTTTCTGCCTGGTGCATGGTGGGGGGACCCTTTCTCTGATCACCTCAGCCATCGCCTCACCTCCAGCCAGTGCAGATTCTGCTTTCTTAGGGTTCCATCTCCCTTTCTGATCCTCAGTTGTTTGGTGCTGGGAAATGAATTAGCTCTCAGCTTCTGTGCCCTGGGCAGGCTGGGCTCGGGAGTCATTTCTGGCAGTGCTGGTCTGAGGGGCTTGATGTGGCTGTTTCAGATTGTCTCTGTGACCAGGGCAGAGGTTCTCGTTACCTCCATGAGGTGGTGGGGGTATCCCTGCGGCTGGGGGCAGATTTGGGCCAGGTGCAGGAGAGACGTGGGGATAAGCGGGAGGTCACTGGTCAGGGTACACTCTGGAGCACCCCTGTGCTATTTCACACAGATGTGCAACTCGGTGCCTGCAGAGTCCACCTGTGATAAACATTTGTTGAATGACTAATTAAATAAATGGGGGTGTGCCTGATGGGCGTCACAAGTATAATGTTCCAGGTGTAAGAGATCTTGGTGAGGGTTTGACAGGAGTCGCCCTCCAGGCTGTGAGGTGGCATGTAGAGGTGCCCGTCTCCTCCTACCCCGTGACCCAGGACAGATATTAATGGAGGGTCCCCATGTGCCCATACTGTTCCTTATGGAACCCAAGGTAACCTTGCTAAAGTAATAACAGGTCTTCTCAGTGTAAGCAGAGCCCCCAGGAGGGCGCACAGAGCTGTGCCTGTGTGGGTGAGTCTTGAGATGTCATTATTACCTTGAGGAGAAGCAGGGTCATGTTCAGTGCAGTGCTATTTTCAAATCAGTGAGACAGCCCCCATAATCATCCATATGAAATGACTGGTTTTAAACTCAGAGACCAGGGAAAGCACAGTGAGCGGTTCACCCCAGCACATAAGTTAGGAGAGAACAGAATGTAGAATTATTAAGAAAAATGTGTGTGTGGGGGGGTCTCCATCCCAACAAGAAAGCAAATGGAAGCTGTGCTCTCTTTGTTCTTCTACACGGACATGGTGTTCACAGTTACCTGCAGTCAGTCAGCAGACCCTGGCTGAAATACCTGCCCCAGGGCACTGGGATCAGAAGCTAAGCCAGAGGGAGCCCAGCTCTGCAAGAAAATGCACAGAAATAGCAGCAGTTTCGGGGAGAGGGCGGTAGCAAGTTAGGAGTGAGCAGGTGGTGACCAAACCTCAGATCTGTGGCTCAGCCTGTCTGAGCCTCTTCTTGTTTGTAAAATGCAGATAATAGCAGCCTTTGGGAATTGCTCTGGGGATCCAGTCAGATGATAGAGTGTTGTATGAAAGGACTGGAATGGTCTGTAGGTGCGAGGGCACGCGGGGAGGGCAGGATTAACTCCAGTGGGTCAGTCCTTCCAGGTTGTAAAGGGTTCAGCCCTCAGCCTGGCTCAAGACTCACGGCCCTGGGGGCCTCTGTGGTAGTGGGGTCTCTGTGGGTCAGTCACTGTACTTTCCAGCCTCAGCAAGACAGTGTGCAGTTTGCAGCAGGAAGAGCTTGCTCTTGGAAAGGGTTGTTTGCCTTCCTTTATCTAAATGCCTGTCTTCATACCCAGGTGATCACTGACACATAAGATTCGTTTTCCATATCCAGAGGATGTACGAACGTTCAAATGACGGCATCTTGGAGCATCAAAGACTGGCACCAAAAGGACCCTAGAAGTTAGGTACCAGGCACGGAAGACAGGTTTCGTTTCCTGGGCCAATGTTTATTGATTGGCACTGGCTGTATGGAGAGTGCTGTGTTCAGAAGGGTTCCGAAGCTTCCTTCCAGGCTCGGTTTAAAAAAAAGTGTTGTGATTGACTAGTTAGGTCTGCCGCAGACATGAGATTAGAAAGTCAGGGAATTTTCCAACCTTGTTCTTACTCAGCCTCCACATTTTAAAGGCTGGTGCGCTTTAATCGTCCCACTGCATTTCTGTCCCCAGGTCCACCTCTACCCCATGTGCAGAACTCGTTTCCCTTCTGTTTTGGCTGCACACATCTGTAGCTTTATTTATAGCTTAGGTCAGCCTACGTGCATTCCATTTCTACTAAGAAAGGCTGGAGGGAGTTTCTCTGTGTCAGGACTCCAGGAAACGGGTAGTAAACTTAAGATTTTTCGTAGACTCAACTATTAGCTCAGCCTGTCCTGGGATGTCCCCTGGGTTTGTGGGTTGATGCAGAGGGTGTCGGATGTGTTCGATGCTTCCCCCACCCACTGGTTGCTTATGACTCACTAGGCACAGACATCTGTGTCGTTTCCTACCCTGCCTCCCATTCCTCATGAAAACCCACCCCCAACTTAAGACCAAAGCGTTTATAACTTGACAAGCACCGTGTTCTCTTACATCTAGGCTTTTACATATGCTGTTCCCTGAAAAGCCCCCATACCTACCTCTCCTCTTCCTGGGGTCTCAGCTCAGAAGTCATTTCCTTTTGGAAGCCTTGTTGTTGTTCAGTTGCTAAGTTGTGTCCAGCTGTTCGCGACCCCATGGACTACAGCACACCAGGCATCCCTGTCCTTCATTGTCTCCCAGAGTTTGCTCAAACTCTTGTCCATTGGGTAAGTGATGCCATCCAGCCATGTCATCCTCTGTCATCTTCTCCCCCTGCCCTCAGTCTTTCCCAGCATCAAGTCTTTTCCAATGAGTCGACTCTTCACATCAGGTGTGATGTGACTATTGGAGCCTCAGCGTCAGTACTTTCAGTGAGTATTCAGGGTTGATTTCCTTTAAGATTGACTGGTTTGATCTCCTTGCTGTCTAAGGGACTCTTGAGAAAGTCTTCTCCAGCCCCACATTTCAAAAGCATCAATTCTTCGGTGCTCAGCCTTCTTTGTGGTTCAACTCTCATATCCATATATGACTGCTGGAAAAACCATAGCTTTGATTATATGGACCTTTGTCTGCAAAATAATGTCTCTGCTTTTTAATACCCTGTCTAGGTTTGTCATAGCTTTTCTTCCAAGGAGCCTTGCCTGATCCTTACTGCAAACGAGGTGTTCCTCCCTTGGGTTCCCATAGCATTTATCAGCTTTTAAAATTGCTGGTTTTCTTGGTTTGAGCCAAGCTTTCTTGGGCTTCCCAGGTGGCGCTGGTGGTTAAAGAACCTGCCTGCCAGTGCAGGAGACCTCAGAGATGCGGGTTCGATCCCTGAGTCAAAGATCCCCTGGAGTAGGAAATGGCAACCCACTCCAGTATTCTCGCCTGGAAAATTCCATGGGCAGAGGAACCTGGCAGGCCCCAGTCCATCGGGTCACAGAGTCGGACACGATGGATCACACTTCGGCTGAGCTCAGAGAACTGTGTTGACTATGGATGTGCTCAGCAAGGACCCAGCACCTGGTAGGTGTTTGGAGGGAGTTGTCTGTAGGGCTGTTCCTTCTTTGCCTGCGTAACTGTGCCACAGAGCCGCCCTTGCTGGCAGGGACCCAGCAGAGAGTCTTCTCTGTTATGTTGTAAAACTATTCAAAACCCACAATCTGGTAGCTTTTGAAAATAGCAGAAATCCTGAGAGAAATTGGGCATCAGCTTCCCATGAGAAATGAGTGAACTTCTGCTTTTCTCTCTTACTCTCTCTTCTTCTTCTTTTTTTTTTTTTTTTAAAGTTTGCTAGAAATCTGTGTATGGGTAAAAATCACAGGATACATTTGTTATAGCAAATGTTTTTATTCACTTAGCTTGGTGAGAATGAGCACAGCACTGCTTCATGTGACTGAGGGCAGGGGTGAGTTTCCCTAGTGCCCTGCTCACCACCAAAATGCTTATCTAATTTAATTTATTTTATTACTTTATTTGGCTGTGCCAGGTCTTAGTTGCAGCATGTGGAATCTTTAATCTTCATTGAGGCATATGAGATCTTTTTTTTTTTCCCCTTCAAGTTGCAGCATGTGGGATCTAGTTCCCTGAGCAGGGTTTAAACCTGGGCCCCCTGCAATGGGAGTAGGAAGTCTTAGTCACTGGACCACCAGGGAAGACCCCCCAAAGCTTATTTTAAATAATTATTCCCTGACCGTATTTCTAAAATGAAGAAATGAATTCTCTACTTTTAAGATCTTTTTTTTTCCCCTTTGTTATAAAATTAGCCCACTGGAATTCCATACTCTCCCAATAGGTCTCTGGATCAGATTGAGATTTTCCTTGGTTTGTGATGGGTGTGACTGAAGAAAGGAAGGAGTAAACGAGTCATGGCTGCCATTGTGTGTCTCTGCAGGAGGCTGAAGGAGCAGAGGCCTTCATTCTTTCCCTGAACAGCCTCAGCCCGTGGCTCTCGTGGATGTGTGCAGGGCCTCTTGTCTCTTGTTGCTCTCAGATAACCAGCTTACCCTGTAGCTCCTCTCGGTGGGTCTGTCTTGTGCTCCTGTCCACTTTGAATTTGCTGTTTTTATCTCCTGTAGGCTGGGAGAATGGATCATCCAAGTTGTTTAAGTTATCCAAAGTATGATATAATTAGGTCCTCTGGGGCCTTAGCTGTGAACAGTATTATAAAGATCCCCTGAACCCTGACTTCTGTTTGAGCTGCTCCAAGGCTCTTAAAATGCTTTCTTCCTGTGTGTCAGCTCCGCTGGCTTCAGCCCCAGGTACATGGCCTGTGAAAGCTGAATTAATGCAGGAAGAGGAGCCCGTGGTGGCTGGAAGGGGTATATCCTTGTTATAACCACCAAAGGGCCTATGAGGGGCTGTTGCCAGGCCTCTGGGGACTGACCCTGAGGGTGCAGAGGTGAGGACGGCCACATGGGCTGGCATGGGCACCGAGGCCGGGGGGAGATTTTGGTGAGACTCTTGAAGGTTTTTAATACTCAGGTGGGTGTTTCCTTTTCTTTTTTATCAGAACTAAAATCGTGACTGATCACCACCTCAGCTAAGTCATTGTAGAGTTCCATGTACTTATGTCTATGGATTAGAGTCTCTCAGGCCAAATTAAAGGCCTCAGGTGAAAAAAATCTACACAAGTCTTTGAGAATTTTTTTCATTTTAAACATGGGTGAAATTCTACACTTACCAGCAAAGAGAAGATTTGGTCATCATGACTGATCTACAACCCCAAACCTGATTCTTCATAGAGAATGGCTTCTCAGGTGGTCCAGCGGTTAGGAATTCATCTTGCAGTGCAGAGGATACCGGTTCCATCCCTGGTCCGGGAAGATCCCACATGCCTCAGAGCACTGAAGCCCATGCACCACAACTGCTGAGCCTGTGCTCAGGGCCTGAGCCTGTGCACCTTAGACCTGTATTCTGCAATAAGGGACACCATCACAGTGAGAAGCCTGAGCACTTCAGCTAGAGAGTAGCCCCCCTTGCCGCAACTAGAGAAAGCTTGCGCACAGCAACGAAGACCCAGCACAGCCAGAATAAATAAAGAAGTTTTTTGAAAAGAGAGTGTGGGATCTGAGTGCTCTGTGGGAACCCCATGGTCCAGCCCATCCTGCCCACCTCCAGCTGGGGAGGTAGGAAGGCGGATGCCCCGCCCCTGGTTGTGAGACTTGACCATCATGCTGTCATCTCAGGAAAAGCTGTTTTGAGCTGTGTCTCAGTTGAGAGGCATTAGGATGAGGTCACAGGTTACTCTGTATATACCTTGCACCCAAGGACCCGAAATGAACCACAGCACTGGTTCTTGGACACGAGTTTGGTTTTCTTCATCCTGGGGTTATTGATGATGCTTTGGACCATTTTAACCCAGTGTAAGTGGGTGTTGGCAAGTCTTTCAGGAAAATGATGCTTTTTTTCTGGCATGTCACGTCTCCTCTAAATATCAGTGGTGGTGATGGTTTAGTCGCTAAGTTGTGTCCAACTCTTGCGACCCCATGGACTGTAGCCCGCCAGGCTCCTCTGTACATGGGATTCTCCAGGCAGGAATACTAGAGTGGGTTGCCATTTCCTTCTCCACGAAACATCAACAGAATAGAGTATATAATGGGAAAGGCAGAAAACTGTAGAATTTTCCACTTGAAAACCACCCCATAAGTCACCCAGGCTGGCTACCTTCCTTTCACAGATGTGGACACTGAGCCTGGGAAGCAGAGTATGGCTTGTTGGGATCACGGGGCCTCCTGGTGAACAAATCAAGTCTGGAGCGTCTATATCCTCACTCTGTTTAAGCCACTGAAACGATAGATGAAGGCCCACTTGGCCTTGAAAAATGGAATATTTTCTGTCTTATCGGTAAACAAGGATGTCACAGTCGTCAGCGATTCCAGCCCTCCAGGGCAGCTAGAAGGAAAAGGATACCTGCTCCGTCTGGCCGCGTTTAGGCTGCAGCCCCTCCCTACAGTGAGCACTGAGGAACTCGGGATGCGAAAAACACAGGAGACTGGCCCCAGATAGCTTTCATTTCATGCGTATGAAAGAAATGATTGCAGTGAGCCCAGACGCTTGCATCTTCCCATACATTGAAAAGCACTAAATCCCTTGAGATATCTGATTTTTTTTAATTCACAAAAATACTTTGGATGTTCAGACTACCTGCCCTTTGTTGCAGACTTCTATATGATCTGACTCCTGCCCTCTCTTCCTCGGAGCAAGTTCTCTCAGGGTCACTTGAGATGCTGTCTCCCAGGTTTGAAGTCCTAAAAATTCCCACCAAATAAAATATAACTCTTTGGCTTTTAGGTTGCAGCTATTTTTCAAGTCGACAGCCTCAAGCACAGTGAAAGAGACATGATGTAAAATGATGAAATGTGATTTTCTGGGGGCCTGATTGGCAAAGCTGAGGAAGAGCATTAAAGCTGTCTTGGTCTGGGTGTGGGGATGTGGGGCTTATCATATATTAGTTGTGAGGGAGTAAAATGGCAGAGCCTTTCTGCAGAGCTCTTTGAAAGTGGGAAAACCTTGAAAGGCAAGTTTATCCTAAAGAGGGAAGTACGGATGAAAGAATTAGCCGGAAGATGTTCTTTGTAGCATCATTTAGATTAAAATATCAAAAAATCAGATCTCTGGAAAGGGGGTAGTTGAATTCATTTGTGGCTTTTGTACAAAGTAAGTAGGAGACCATCAAAAATGCAGTGTGTGGTGTCTGGGACTTGCTTTGCGGAGTGCTCCAGCCAGACATTGAGAACAAAGGCAGGGGTCGGGGGATGGAATAGACGTTTAAAATGTTGATTGCGTGAAGTGGGTGATGAGCGGAGGGTTCACTTTACTCTTCTCCCTCGTGTGTTGGAAATTTTGTGTGGTGGAAGGGAAGGGTTAAGTCCAGTTTTATCTCAGGGTCGACTGAGTATTCCCTGTGGGGGGATGGTTCTCTTCCATTGTGCTTGGCTGACCACACACATTAGAAAGGGATGCTCATATTCACTGATCATCGTGGAAAGAGTTTATGATACATCTGAATGGAAAAGGGCCCCAAGTAGTGAGGGACGAGAATTCTTATTTGGTTTAAGAAATAAACAAACCCATATGCAGAAAACAGATGGGAGTGTGTACACCGTAAGTGGACATCATTGGGCAGAGAGCTTCGTTTTTAGCGTATCTGATTTTCACCCCCCCTGCAGCAGGTGTGTGTATATCACTGGTGAAATTTTTCAGACAGTTGAGCTTAGTTAACTGTGTGGCTCTTTTGATCTAGGGAAGAGCATGGAGGAGATTAAGAAGGTGCTGCTGCTGGTGCTCGGCTGTGCTGTCCAGGTAGGGCTCGGCAGGTGGGTGGAGAGGGCTGCTCTTGTGTTTGGTTCGCGGGGATGACGCCCCCGCTTCGGTGATGTGGGGGGGAAGCTACTTTCAGCCCAGCGGGACAGAAGGTCGAAGCGTTCCTGTGAGAGACGTGACGGCATCTTGGGTAGCAACCATTTTTAGCTCCTGGCATCTTGGGCAAGAGGTCAGGTGGGGATCCCCGGGGCCAGGTGTCCTTAGCAAATTGTCCCCAGTGTAGGAACATCTAGAGCAAGGATCAGCAGACAGTCTGTGGGCCAAATCTGACTTGCCACCTGTTTTTGTAAACAGTTTCATGGGGACACAGTCATGCTGGTTCCTTTGCATAGGACCTGTGGCTGCTTTCTTCCTATGGCATGAGCTTAGATGGACGGCCTCTCCAGACTAAGATTTTTACCATCTGGCCCTTTACAGATGAAGTTTGCCTCCCCAACCCCCCCACTGGCCTAAACCAGCTGCTCTTAGTCTTTACTTGTTTAAGAATCCCCTGGAAAATTTGTCTGTGTCCCACCCACTGGTGTTTTTAAAGACAGCAACCCACCCCCCCACCCCGCCCCCGCACAGGTGATTGTGATACAGATAGCTTGAGCCACTTACAGAGAAACATCAATGTGATGGCTGGTGGGGGGTGCAGAGCATTCTTGGTTATAAAAGAAAAAGTCAGGGGTGGGGCTCCTTTTGAAACTGTATTTCTGTGACTCTGGTGGCCTCAGGTGGGCCTCATCGTTAAATGCTTTCATTAACACTTGTAACCCTCCGCAGTGTGAGAGGAAAGAGGAATTTATTGAAAGGATCAAACAACTGGACATTGAGACCCAGGCGGGGATCGTGGCTCATATACAGGAGGTAAGTGGGAGGCTCTGGGGAGGTGCTTAGCTGTGGACCGTTGTTCTTGGGTCACCCAGAAGGCAGGTTCTCTCCCCCTGAAAAGGCTAAAGAACACGTCACCCATGAATGATTTTGCTAATTTAAGGTTTCAGACACCATCGACAAATGGATCCTATTTGGAAAGGTAGCTGTCAGTAAGCTAAAATGGGGATTTGAAACCAAAAAAAAAAAAAATTTTTTTTTTTTAAACTTCAATCAAGTCTTCTTTTGCCTCTTCTTCTTGCCTAATATGGACTCAGACTATTTTTAAGAGCTGTCAAGCAGTTTAGGCTCAGAATTTGATTTACAGTCCCTGAAAATGTATTCTGGCAAATGTCACCCCGTTTCGAATGGCTGATCTTTATGGAGAGAGAGAGTCGCTGCTCCTGTCAGTGACATGGCAGAGAAACAACCACCACCCCTTGGAAAGTTGAAAACCAGCGAGTCCCAGAAGGTCTGTCTCTGGACACCCAGCCCGCCTGGGTGGGGTTGGGAGTGGGGGGCTCTGCACTGAGGGCACCCCCTGTGCTGTTGACCTTGGCAGAGGTGGTGTCAACTGAGGGGGGACAGTTTCCCTGGAAACTGAGCCCCCACCTGAAACGTACTGCCCTGACCTCCACCCCACCCTCCTGCAAAAGAAGCCTTATGTGTTTTAATTATCTTAGGAGGTACAGTTCAACCTTCCGTCTAATTGGACAGCTGAGATAAATGCATGAAAAAGACATGAGCAGAAGCACGTAGGAGCAGGTGCGTGACTGGCAGAGGCAGCTGAACACGGAGCTCCCCTCACCAGCTCCCCTCACGGGGTGCAGCTGCCGGGCTTCCTCAGCCCGCCGGGGCACTGTGGGTGGCGAGCTCCGAGTCAGGATTTGAATGCAAGAGACGGATGCGGCTTGTTGTGGGAAGGACGTCCAGCAGAGCCAGTCAAGTGTTCTAGGAAATATTCTCAGCCGTTCGTGTCAGTGACCTGCTAGCCATAGAACCATTCTGCCTTTTGATTTTCCTTGTGTGTCTCTGTGTTTTGAAAATATATCTGGGGACTAGGTCCTGGAGACTAGCCAGGACTTTGCTGCTCACTGTCTCCCCTGTTCAACCAGCAGGATATTAAAAGATAAAAAGGTATGCACCCAGAAAGAAGTCCTGGATGATTATCAAAGTCGGTGGCTCGCCTGGGGACTGGGTTTTGGAATTAGTTGGGTGTTTCTTAAACATTCAGGTGCCCGGGCCTCACGGGAAACCCACTGTGTCAGAATGGGGAGGAGAGACATAAGCCTTTCATTACAGGCTCCTGGGGTTACTGGGGTGCGGCTGTGCTTATAGCCCTGAACCCCCTTTATAGAGGCCTTTCCGTAGCCCTGGTATGGAACAGGCCTGGAACCCAGCCTCTCAATCCCAGTTCATACTTTAGGATGCCCTGTACTATGGGGTAAGATTCTTCCTCATTCTCTGAGATTCACTGAATCCCCAATTTTTAAAAATTAATTTATTTGGCTGTGCTGTGTCTTCGTTGTGGCATCCAAACTCTTGACGGCAGCATATGGGATCTAGTTCCCTGAGCAGGGATGGAACCCAGGCCCCCTGCCTTGGGAGCTCAGAGTCTTAGCCACTGGACCACCAGGGAAATCCCCAAATTTTCCTTGTAAGGAGGGGAGGGGTAAGAAAGCAGGTGTCTTTTGAGAAACTGAAGGGCCCTGTCTTTGTTTTTTGTTGTTATTTGTGTTTGAACCGTTCCTTCTCTCTCTGCTGCTGAAAAATTTAAATACGTGGTGTGCCTGTCTGAGTGCATAACCCCTGGTTTCTTTTTGTTTTCTCCCCCGTTGAGGCTTGAGTGTGCTAATACTTATCTTTCCAAATGGAGAAGGTGGGGACTCAAAATAGATCTTCTACCTCCTTTGCCAGGTTTTGGGGTGTCAGGTTGAGAAGGTCAGGTCAGCAGAGTAGTTGAAGGTTGAAGAGGCTGCCCATTGTAGGCCTGGCTGTGGGTTTCCACTCACACCTGACAGAAAGGGAAAAACCACCAATCTTATGCGGCCTGTGGGGACGAGACACAAGCCTACCTGAAAATTGTTTTTTTTTTTTTTGTGACTGCCCCATGCAGCATGTGGGATCTTAGTTCCCCGAACAGGGCTCGAACCTGTGCCCCCTGCAGTGGAAGCACAGAGTCTTAACCACTGGACTGACAGGGAGGTTACCCCCCACCCCCGCCAACAAATTGCTTTAAATTAGGAAATATTTCCGAAAAATCAATGTAAGATTGTTGCGTACCCAACATTTCAACATAAGATTTTTAACATATGCTGTACTTGCGTTAGATTGTAAGAAATAACACACCGTTCCTCTCTTTACCCTTGGCATCCCTAGGACTTACCTTGTTTGTGTTGTAAATTGACTCTACAGTAAGAATATCTGAGGATGGTTTGTTAGGGAAGTTCTTCTGAGTTGTAAGGTGTGCTCTCTGTTATTTAAAAAAAAAAAAAAATCCGTGTCCTCTAGGAGCTGGTGTTGTAAGCAGGCCTGACTTGCTAGTAGAGCTTGGCTAAGGGGCGTCTGCACAGACTGGAGGTGCCCCCTGCCAGCCATAAGAAATCTGTCTGGAGGACCAGTCAGCGGGGGCCCTGCCCCCCGGTCATGGGGAGGGGTTGCTCCCAGGACCCCGGCTATGCCCTGCCCACCCCTTCAGCACCTGACCTATGCCCGCAGGTGACCCACAACCAGGAGAATGTGTTCGACCTGCAGTGGCTGGAGCTCCCGGACGTGGCCCCGGAGGAGCTGGAGGCCCTGTCTCGGAACATGGTCTTTCACCTGCGGCGGCTCATCGACGAGCGGGACGAGTGCACGGAGGTGCGTCTGCAGGCGGCCTGGCGGGTCCAGGAGGGACAGCTCCTCATCCTGACGCTTTGTCTCCAAGCTGAGATCCCCCTGGTTCTCTCTGTCTGGTTTCTGGTGGGGATGGGGGGGAGGTGGCGCTTGCCCTGCAGCAAATGAACAGCCACCTCTGAGACCCCCGTGCGCAGGGGGAAGTTCATCAAAGCGCAGAGCTCTGGGTCCCTCCTGATTTCTGTCCCACTCAACATTTCATCTTTTTTCGAAAACTTACATCCGATGCCTCCTGCTTCCTCGTGGTTTCTGGTTCTCAGCCAGTTCCTCTTGTCTGCTGACCGTTGTGCACTGAGTTCGGGTGTAAGCTCTCCCTTCCCTCTCCCGCCCACCCCCCTTTCTGCAGCTGATTGTGGACCTCACCCAGGAGCGGGACTACCTCCAGGCGCAGCACCCCCCCAGCCCCCTCAAGTCCTCCAGCGCCGAGTCCACCCCCAGCCCCACCAGCAGCCTTTCCAGCGAGGACAAGCAGCATCTGGCCGTGGAGCTGGCAGACACCAAGGCCAGGCTGCGCCGCGTCAGGCAGGAGCTGTGAGTCCTCCGGTCGGCTGGGCTCTTGGTTCTGCTCTTGTGCCGTGGGCTGCGGACACACGTTTCTATCAGCTTGTGTGGTGCGGGGAGCAGGAGGGCTCTGACTCCACGCTGAGCACCCTCAGCTAGCCTCTTGGGGCCGGCACGAGAAGGGGTTCTCCCAAGAGGTTAGGGCTCCCGCCAGTCCACACCCAGGCCCCATCTGGACTCAGGTGACCACACACTGGTACGGTTTGGGGCTGGAGCGGGGATGTGGCTTGCCCCGTCTGGTGAGGCTGTTCCCCTTTCCTGCAGCGGGGGAATGCCACTTTGCTCATCATCTCGGGGGCTGCCTGCCTCTCACCAGTGGGCACTGCTACCTGTTTGGCAGTGAGGTGGTGCCACTGTGCCTAGTGTCTGCTTAACTTCCTATACCCTCCTAGGAAAGCCCACCAGGTGCCCAATGGAGGTAGTTTGAGGGTAGTGGGCATTGTAAACTTAAAAATGGAAAAGAACGGAAATCAGGAACATTTTTGCAGACATCACATGCCAGTTTCACCCCTCCCCCCTGCCAGAAACCCAGTTCCCTTTCCTTCTTCCGCTGGGGTCTTACGGGGTGGTGGGCTGCTCCGCTGCGTGCCCGGCAGGCCCTCTCACTGTTTTCCGATTGCTCTGATCGCCCCCCAGGGAGGAGAAGACAGAGCAGCTGGTGGACACCAGGCATGAGGTGGATCAGCTGGTGCTGGAGCTGCAGAAGGTCAAGCAGGAGGTGAGCGAGAATGTATATGTACACGCCAAGAGGGCAGGGTGGCTGGGACACCCTAGCAACTGGGTGTACCTATGCTTGTGTGTATGTGTGTACACGCATGCCAAGAAGGGGTGACTGGGACGCCCCAGTAACTGTGTGTACCTGTGTTTGTGTGTGTGTGTACACACGTGCTGAGAGGGCAGGGTGACTGGGATGCCCCAGTAACTGTGTGTACCTGTGTGTCTGTCTGTGTGTGTGTGTACATGCATGCTGAAAGAGAAGGGTAGCTGGGATGCCCCAATAACTGTGTATACTTGTATGTGTGTGTAAACATGCATGCCGAGAGGGCAGGGTGACTGGGATGTCCTGGTAGCTGGGCGTACCTGTGTGTGTGTGTGTGTGTCTGTCTGTCTGTCTGTGTCTGTGTCTGTGTGTGTCTGTGTGTGTGTGCACGTGCGTGCATGTGCCGAGAGGGCAGGGTGACGGACACCCCAGTAACTGTGTTTGTATGTGTGTGTGTGTATATGTGTGTGTATGTGCACATGCATGCCGAGAGGGCAGGGCAGCTGGGACGCCCCAGTAACTGTGGCCCAGGGGCTCAGGAATGCAGCATTGGGAGCTCCCAGCAAAGGCTGCTGTTTCCTTCCCACTCAAAGTGACACTGCCGAGAGCTAGTCGTCCTGAGAACGGCTGTGGGGGTGACCGTTTCTTGTGGCAGCAGGTGGGGCCACCATGCAGTGGCCTGCACCGAGAGCCCCTCAGCTACCAGGATGTCCCGGAGACGCCGCACTTCAGAGCCGTGGCTGTGTCTTCCCTCCCCAGAGGGGTGCCCCCACGTCAGGCTCCCCTGTCTTTGCCCGTCTCCCAGAACATCCAGCTGGCGGCGGACGCACGGTCCGCTCGCGCCTACCGGGATGAGCTGGACTCGCTGAGGGAGAAGGCGAACCGCGTGGAGAGGCTGGAGATGGAGCTGGTGCGCTGCCGGGAGAAGCTGCATGACGTGGACTTCTATAAGGCCCGCATGGAGGTAGGCGCCCAGCCTCGGGGTGGGCTCGCCAGACCGGTCCTGAGAAGGACCTGCCAATTCTCTGTCCTGGTGGTTTGGGGATGAGGAGCCAGCAGGTTTCAGCAGCTGGCGCCGTCCCTGCCCCTCACCTGCCTGTTCCTCCCCAGGGGCCTCCCGCTCTGCTTCTCCTCCATCTCGAGGTGTCAGATGGGTGCGAGGAAGGAATGTGATTTGTAACAAAAGGGTCCTGATTTCTTTCTTTCTCCCACGTCATGTCACAGTAATGGGCTTCAGTTTATGTGTCTTTTTCTTTTAAGACTTCTCGCATGTTTCTATGGCTGAACCTTGCCAAGACCAACCCCTTGCTCATCTATAAAGTAGAGATAGTGGTGCTACTTCATGAGGCTTCTAAGATGAAAGAGGTGAAATGCCTGGTGTTTGAGCAAATGCCATAGTAAGCCCTCAATGGTGGGCCCTCCTTTGATACCCAGGTTGTGGGGAGCTGCGAGGGAGGGTGTCGGGACTGAAGGGGGAACAGAGACCAGTATCCAGGTGGGGTCACTGATGCTTTGACCTCCCACCCTTCACCCTTTGCCTTCCATCAGCAGCAGCTTCCAGAACCCTCTTTCCTGAGAATTGAGGGGTTTTGCCCCCACGTTAAATCTTGGAGTTTAGAGGTGGTTTTAATGAGCAGAGGCTTCCCTGATGGCTCAGGCAGTAAAGAATGTGCCTGCAATGCTGAGACCTGAGTTTGATCCCTGGGTCAGGAAGATCCCCTGGAGAAGGGAATGGCAACCCACTGCAGTATTCTTGTCTGGAGAATTCCATGGACAGAGGAGCCTGGCAGGCCACAGCCCTTGGGGTTGCAAAGTGTCAGACACGACTGAGCGACTAACACTTTAACTAGCAGGGTGAGATCTGAATGTCAGCGCATACAAAAAGGTTCTCAAGTCTCTTCTTGCCGCCCAGGAGGCTTCTGAGAGACTGAACATAGGTCTCGGGACGGTGTTGCCCTCTCCCTATCCACGGCCTCCTGCTAAGCTGCTGGCCAGCATGCGTGGGGATGGCTGTTTGACTGCAACCTGCTCTACCACGGAGACAGGCCCTGGGGTCCCTGGGGTGCATGGAAGTGGGATGGAGAAGCCTGTGGTCCAGGGCCCATTTGCTCCTCAGACCTACTCAGGGAGTGTCTGTTCCCTGAGGACTGTCAGTGACACGGGGCAGGCACTGGGTGCTCCGGGAAGGCAGCACTGGCCCCAGTGACGATGGGGGTGGGAGACCAGCTCTGGGCTTTGTCCTGAGATGGTCCACCGGCCTTGCTAAGTTTGAAAGGCGTGACTCCCAGCACAGACAGGTTCCAGGATGCATCGCAGGGCTCCCACAGCTGGCCGAACGAGCTGCCCTCAGGAGAGCTGGGGACAGTCATGTGTGAGTTTCCTCAGACTGCTGCCGCAGCAGCCCCTCCCGCCCCACCTGCACCGGGAGTCCTCACGCAGCCCCCAAGTGGAATCATGGATGGAGCACAGTTCCCACAGCTCACCCCCACAACCAGCCTCGGAGGGGATGGGTTTTGGTGTCCTGTCTTTAGTCTCCGTGTTCATTCCTGACCTTGTCCGAGCAACCTCTCTTAGTTGGGCAGACACGGGCTCGGCGCCTGCATGGGGCCAAGCCCTGCACCAGGAGCAAGGGATCTGGGCACAGATCAGACTCGCTCCCTACGTTCAGGGTGCTTCCTGCCTTTTGTGGGGGATGGTTTCACATGGGAACCCCTTTTCCGTATTCTCAAATGTTATGCCTCTGTGTGGTGACAGCAGTGTTTTCCATTTTACTTTATAATTTATTTACGTCTGTGCTGGGTCTTCATTGCTACATGGCGTCGACTCATTAGTTGCCGTGTGGGGGCTTCTCATTGCAGTGGTTTCTCTTGTGGCGGAGCATGGGCTGTGGGGCACTCGGGCTTCCGTAGTCTCCATGCGTGGGCTCGATCGTTGGGACTCCCAGGCTCTACAGCACAGGCTCAGAGGTTGAGGCACATGAGCTTAGCTGCTCCACGGCCTGTGGGATCTTCCCAGATCAGGGATTGAATCCATGTTTCCTGCATTAGCACGCAGATTCTTTACCACTGAGCCACCAGGGAAGCCCCAGTATTTTCATAATGATGAATTTTATTATTATTCATTATAGTCATTATTATTATAATAATGATAATTTTCATAGTAAAGTTTACCATGAGGTTAGCGATGCCTCAAATTTTGCAGGCGTTTCTTGTCACAAGAAAAAGTCCTGTAGCGTCTGTCTGTGTAGGATGCTTCTTTGGAGGGCAGGCAGTGACACGCGTGAGTCTGCAGAGGGCCTGGTCCGGGGAGTCCAGGCTGCTAGAGAGAGGATGAGCCGTGCTCTTCTTGGATGCCCATAATGTTGGCGTCTCAAGAACGGAGAAAAAGAGCCACCTGTGCACGCCTTCTTTGATTGGAGTTGATGCAGTGGCCTTGCGAGCCGTCTGCAGACCTGCCGTCTGCCATGCATGGCCAGATGCTTCATGTGGACCACGAGCCCTAAGGACAGGGCCTGGCTCTTACCTGACCGTGTGCCCAGGGCCTGGCACACACAGAGAGCTTGGAAATCACTGTGCAAGGCAAGTAAAAAACCATTGCTCAGTAAGGAACAGACTTGTGGTCTGGGGAGAAGGATGGAGAAGAAGCGTGAGTTTTTGTCTCCTCTGGAACAAGGCAGCATTAGGTGTGACGAGCAGCAGGGCAGAAAGGCGCGTGGTCATGCTCTCCAGCCAGCTCACGTCTGTGGACAGCCGCCATGCGAGGGGGACGCTTCTCTGGGACAGGGGCAGCAGCAGGCAGCCAAGTGCCCTCCCCTGGCGTCTGTCTAGTCTCACTGCTGAGAAAAGGCTTGACATCGCAGAAGAGAAAATGTGTTAGTGCCACATGGGCGGAAACATAAAGAACTGGACTCAGGGCGAGGGCAAGGTCAATTTTGGTTAAAATAATATGGAACACAAATTTCCATGTTTTGCTTTTCAACTTCTGTCTGCTTTTATGTGGGTCTGTGATGGCTCAGATAATAAAGAATCTGCCTGCAGGGCAGGAGACCTGAGTTGGGAAGATCCTCTGGAGAAGGGAGTGGCAACCCACTCCAGTATTCTTGCCTGGAGAATCCCATGGACAGCGGAGCCTGGTGGGCTGCAGTCCATGGGGTCGCAACGAGTCGGACACGGACTGAGCAACTAAACAACAATATGGAACACAAATTTCCATGTTTTGTTTTTCAGCTTCTGTTGGCTTTTATGTGGGTCCTAGTCTATTTATGTAGGGATTAAAACAGCAAGCAAGAAGAGGACCGTGGCATGGCGACCCCTAGGTGCAGTGGGGCATGTGGGGTCGCACAGGCAGACCCCTGAGTGCTTTTGCAGAGGGTGGTGGCACCTCACTGCTGTCAGGGCACAGGGGTTGCTGTCCAGAGGACCGCGTGGGAGGAGGACAAAGGCAGAAAGACTGCCTGGGAGATTCCTGTTGTCCCACGTTTCATTGTCTGAAATCCCCGACAGCAAGGACAGATGCATAGTATCATGTGTGTCTGGGCAGGGTAAAAGCCAGGCAGGCCTGTCTCCACTCCTCTCTGAGATTTGTAGCTTCCTGGTCTGTGCTGACTCTGAAATGAACAGTAGCTTGAGAGGCGGAGACATAGTGCACAGCTAGAACAGCTGCCACATCAGCTTGCTGGATGTTGAGCAAGTCTTGTCCCCATGTAGGATCACATCCCCGCTAAGATCACCTTATGAGGGCAGACCCTCTGTTCCAATTGGGACTCTGTTTCCTAATGACTTCTGGGAGTTGTCTTAAAGTTTGGTGCACAGAGAAGTTAGTGCAGGACAGACCCAATGCTTGCTTTATGATTCAGCCCACCACGCTCCTGAGTCGGGCGAAGTTTAAAAGCAGGCAGGTCCTCGGTGAAGCCTCAGGGCCTCCAGTGGAATGGGATGGGTGGGCACAGATTATCGAGGGGTGGTCCTTCCTGAGTGGGAAGCCGCTGCTTGCCCCAAGTAGGGTAACCCAGGGCTCCCTCCCCTGAGGGCCCCTCAGGGCTGGCTTTCCATTGCTCTGGACACCTTAGGGATCCGTTGGGTGCTTAGGGATCCATTGGGTGGTCCTGAGGGCAGTGGGCCAGGAGCTGGTGGTTGCTTTGATTTTTACCCCTCCTTCTGAATTTTGGTGCTTTTTGGGAGGGGGGACATAAGGCATCTCTGAAATAACTGTTAGCTTGATGCTGTGTGATGTTCAGTGAGTGTCAGCCTGAACAGCGTCTCACGGGGGCAAAAAGAGATGGTAATCAGCAGCTGGCCTGCTTACTGGGCCCCAGACGCCATGCACAGACCATTTCACATGCCTTATTCTAGCCGACCCCCACCTCAGCCCTGTCTCATGTCCAGCAGAGGAAGGCAGGATCCACGGTGAGAGAAAGGTGTCTGCTCCAGGCCCCACGGCTGGCAGCACACGTGGCAGCCCTGGGACCTGAGCCGTCAGCCCACGTTGCCAGTCACCTCACAGACGGGCAGGGGCAGCTCTCGAACCACACGAGCCCTGACCGCCAGGCCTGGACTGTGACTTCCTAAATGCAGCCTCTCAGCTGTGTGCCGGGCTGGGTCAGGCCACCTGCTTCACTTGGGGTCCTGTCCTCAGGAGCGGGCTGGCTGACAGCTGCCCCAGAGGTGGGGAGGCAGGCATCTGCCTGGGGGCCGAGCCCTGGGCTGTGTTGTATTCTGCTCCCCTGGTCGCCCTTGTTTATCCCTGCCTGTCAGAAATCAAGGCCATCTTGAATGCCACCTGTGATCCCCCCTCATGACGTGATTCAGCTGACAGGTGTTTACTGAATACTCCTGTGAGGCCCACAAGAGCAGAAGTGGAATAGGCCTGCCCTGAGGAATTCGCAGTCTGGAGGAGGAGGACAGGCCAGCACACCGTTGTCGCACAGTGTACCCAGGGCGATCTGGGAGCCCAGGCAGCTGACTCAACCAGTGGGACAGTGGGAATCTGCAAGCACTTCTCAGAAGGGGCAGCTCAGGCTGGGCTTTGTGGGTGGAATAGGAGTTCGTTATGAGGATGAAGGGATGGCCTGTTTTGGAACTCAGGGCTGGGAGTGCGCGTGGGCGGACCTATTGGAATACAGGTGCGAACAGTGGAGGCGGTGGTCAGAGAGGAGGACCAGGTCTTCTTCTTGATTGAAATCCCTCTTTTGCTATGCCTCACTGTTTTTGGTAGTCTGAGCCTCTTACCCACATGAGCCCCTGGAGGATAGGTTGCAGGCAGTCTGAGCTCTCTGGCCCATGTTCGAATCCTCGTTTCACCCTTTGCTGGCTTTGTGATTTGGAATTTATTCCTTAATTTACCCAAATCGGCCTCTTTCTCCTCCCCCTCCGGACTGTGGTGAACAGTGAGTGGGATGGGGGCAGGGAGCCCCTGGTGCAGGGCCAACCACATGGTGAATGTCATCTCCAGCAGAGAGGGTGCCCAGGGGAATTTAGAGTTTTGATGATTATACCTTTTATGGCTGTCAGGCTTTGATCAGAACCGTGTCCGCTGACCAGAAGGCTTGCAGTTTCCCTTCTACCAGGAATCTTGGATTCTGGCCCGTCCGTGCAGGGCGAGTGGACATGCAGTGGATAACACAGCTCCCAGCCCAGCTCTCAATGGTTAGAATCCACACGTGGGGCCAGCCTTAGAACACTGCCCACCGGGAGAAACATCCCCTGTGTGCATGTTTGTGAGATGAAAGCATTCAGGGGACTCTTGGTTCCCCCGAGATGCTGAGTGGTGCTGGGCTGCATGACGGACTACTCTGCAAGGGGGCAGCCATAGTATTCCACACCCAGCATGTGCCCGGAACTTATTTGTGGGGTTCACGTGTGTTTGTGACTTCACTGTCTTAAAGACTCCCCATTTCCAGGAAACGGCTGAGAACAGTTGTTTTTCCAAGAGCATATGTATAAAATGCTTACATACAAGCTGTTGATTGAACGAAAGAACAGCTTCCCCAACACCCTGATCAATGGAATGAATGTTGAGCTGAGAGGATTAGACTTAGCCCTTGAACTGGGACAGACTCTTAACCCCATTCCTTCCTTGTTAAGGAAATGGAGGCTCAGCGAGGTCCGGGAGCTGTCAGTGGAGTTTAGTTGTCCAACCAGGCGAGGTTATAGATGTCACATGCCTGTGCACTGTGGCTAGCAAAGAAAGTGTTACCTTCCCAGATTGATTTCATTTATTATTATTATTTTTAACTGGAGTATGATTGCTTTACAATGTTGTGTTAGTTTCTGCTGAACAACACAGTGAATCAGCTATTAAGTATACATATATTCCCTCCCTCTTGGACCTCCTTCCCACCTGCACATCCCACCTCTCTGGGTAATCATAGAGCACCAAGCCGAGCTCCCTGTGCTATATAGCAACTTCCCACTAGCTCTCTATTTTACACTGGGTAGTGTGGATATTAGGCTTCCCTGGTGGTTCAGCGGCAAAGAATCCGCCTGCCAAGCAGAAGATCTGGGTTCGATCCCGCACTGGTTTGATCCCTGGGTGGGGAAGATCCTCTGGAGATGGAAACAGCAACCCACTCCAGTGTTCTTGCCTGGAGAATCCCTTGGCCAGAGGAGTGTGGCAGGCTACAGTCCATGAGGTCGAAAAATAATCGGACACAACTTAGTTACCAACCAGCAGCAACAGTGTGTGCACATGTCAGATAATTCATGGATATTTTCTTTCAGTCGTGAAAGTCCATGTGGCCTGACCTAATGAAAAAGGTGGCGGTGCCCAAAAGTGGGGACAGAACTCTCTCAAGGCAGCAACCTTTCCCCTGGATTATTTGTTTTGGTCCAGAGACCTGGACGAGCTGTCATCACGAAGCAGGTGCCTTTATCTGATGGTTCTCATGTATGTTTTTGCTGCTCAGGAGCTAAGAGAAGATAATATCATTTTAATTGAAACCAAGGCTATGCTGGAGGAACAGCTGACGGCTGCTCGGGCCCGGGGCGATAAAGTTCACGAGCTGGAGAAAGAGAACCTGCAGCTGAAATCGAAGCTTCACGACCTGGAATTGGTACTGCAGGCTGCTGCCACACAGACCTGTCTAAACAGATTGGGGTGGTTTCGGGTTGTGCCATGCCCTTCTCTGATTTTTTCCAACACTGGTTTTGGTGCCGCTGCCAAAATGGTAATGCGCTGACTGCGGAGAGTAGCTCACTCAGTTTGGCGGCCAGGGTGGGCCCCGCTGGGCGCCCACAGATGGACAGGACGAGACCACCGTGCCGGACCTCTCATGTATGGATGAGCTCATGTGTGTGTCTTTTGCAAGAAGAGTCTCTGCTGGCTTTTATGGTGAGGTCTGAGCTGAGATCCCTGAGTTCCTTTCCAGGTTTCTCGAGGCATGTTAGGTACCCTAGAGCCACGAAGCCGCCTGTCACCAGGGTACTTGCTCTAAAGCCCTGGGCTATAAGTCACTTTGTTCAGACAGCATTCAGTTAGAGACCTGGGCGCTCTCATCACCCTCCGTTGCCAGTCAGTGTATCTTTCAGTGGCTGTAACTCCCAGCTGGGCCCTGGGCTAGGCTCATTTCTCTTTGGGGAAGCGAGCAGGTGCCTAGAAGGTCTTCCATCCTTCAGGAATGGGGTGGGGGTGGATACACCAGGACCAGGGCCTGTCCAGAGGGGTCCCCCAGCCACATTCTCACTCCATCTTTCTTCCCGCACTAGGATCGGGACACAGATAAGAAGCGAATAGAGGAGCTGCTGGAGGAGAACATGGTCCTGGAGATTGCTCAGAAGCAGAGCATGAACGAGTCCGCCCACCTCGGCTGGGAGCTGGAGCAGCTGTCCAAGAACGCAGACCTGTCGGACGGTAGGGGGCGCCCGGTGCCCGGGAGCCGCCCAGCCCGCGGCTGCTTCCTCATCCAGGGAGCCGAGCCCTGGGCTCTAAATCTTCCGTGTCAGGCCATCCATTCACCCCGAGTAAATAGGATTTCCTTCAAGTGCCATTTGGAACTGTTTCATTACCCTTCTCCCCAAGGAGAGCAGGAGGGGTCTGGCAGCCTTGATGTCAGGACATGAAACACAAATTAAGTGTTGCCAGCTTTCCCAGTTCCCATATGGACAGTCCCAGGAGCTTGCAGATTACCGCGCGCTGACGCCCGGAGGGCATCAGAGGCCTATCTGTGGACGGTTGAAAGCCCTGGATGGCAGGAGACATCCCCAGTGGTCACTCATCCCCGCTATGAGTGTATCCTGGGCATGATTTTCTCATTTATTTGCATAATTGGGCAAGACGGATGCAGTCTGTTCTCTGTCTCCCCGGGCGGGGGCTGCTAAGTGGCTGCTTCTCCAGGACCCAGGCCTCTTCTGGCTTGCACCGCTGTCCCTGTTCGAGACAGACGGGGCGTCTCGGCCAGGGAAAGGTGGGTGGGGCAGCAGTCAGCACTGCGGCAGGAAGCTTCGGTGCCCAGCAAACAATAAGCCAGTTCCTGTGTTCAGAAATAGCACACGTGCCTGTGATGGAGCGAGTTATTGTTTACTTAGAGCTGTGCAGAGCAAGGTAGGGCTTTCAGCTGGGCTGGGAGTCACCTTTTTCAATTCCCATAAGCATCCCCCCAAACAGTAGAAAGTTTGTTGAACGTAGCTGGAAAACATCTTCTCTTCAAGGGGTGTCCCATCAGTTCCAAACCAAACATCAGTTTGTTAAACTACCAGCCTGTGAGAGGAGTGAGCTTTGTCTGTGCTTTGGGGCCTGTACCCTGTGCTGGGGGCTGAGGGTGGGATCACTCTGATTCCTAGCCCTGAGAGGAGAGTAGGTCCATTGGGGAGGACCACTGCCCCCTGGTGGAGCAGAGAGGTGGTGCAGGCTGCCAGGGACAGTCCTAGACTTAGGAGTATTTCTGTAAGAGACCAGGGTGGCCTGTGGGGGTTGGAAAGCCTTGCTCCTTCAGACTACTCAGTATAGTGTATGAGCCCTTTCAGATCAGTGAGCATGATTTATTCTCGATGTTCCCAACTCCTAGTGCTTAGCTAGGAGCTATTGAACATTAGGTTGAATGAGGGCATAATGCAAGTAGAGCCTGAATATACTTTTTCATGTGTGGTGTGGTGGCTTCTTGAGTCAAGAAAGACCTGGCTTAAAGTCCTGGCTCCTCCGCTTGTTAGCTGGGTGACCTCTTTTAGACTCAATTTCCTTATTTGTAAAGTGGGGATAACGAAGCTGCCTCACAGGAGCGGTGAAGCTCGATGCTATGCCTGGCCCACGGCACACTAAAGGATGCTGTTCTTACAGCCACAGTCCCACTAAAATAGATCCCATCACTCTGATTGCTTGGGTGCTAATGAGCATAGCACTCAGTAATGAACTCTTGTGTCATCGTGATCGTCTCTGAAGCACTGGCTTTTATGGAAGAGGAGAGGAGGCTTGTGGTCAGCTGTGTTGTTAAACCTGTGGACCCTTAGGAATTACTCCCCATGGGTACAGCGTTTCAGTCTGGGATGATGAAAAGGTGTGGAGGGGGATAGTAAAGGTGGTTGCACATCGCTGGGGGTGCATCTAATGCCACAGAGCTTTAAAATGGTGAATTTTATGTTATAATGTTTTACCCCACTAGAAAAATGTTCATTTTTCACAAATGCCATGGTACCATCCAAACAATCACAGGCTCTGAATTAATGGGGTTTCAGCTGAGGTTTGTTTTGTCTGCGGCATAGTTTCGTGTGTGGCGAGCACATGTGCTGGTGTGTGTCAGCGCTGGACCTGGGCTGTGGACCTTTGTCCACCTCCCCTGCCGTGCTGCCTGTTGTTGCTTGGGGTCTTGAGGACATTCAGGCTGGTGGGTTCTGAACTGCTGTTCTTGGTGGGAGATGAGAACTCAGAGAGGGTGGCGGATGCCTTTTAGACCTTAGGATATCCGCCCAAAGGATCTGAACATACACGTCTGTGTCCGGTTCGATGTGCTCACTCTGGATGCCATCGTCCTGCCTGTATCCTCGCCCCTGGAGGTGATGAGTAAGAGGCAGGTAAGGGTGCAGCCCTGTTTTCAGATCAGGCTCCCAGAGCTCAGTATGTAACACTGTTGAGACAAGTGAGGACAGTACAACCCCAGCCCTTTCTTTCGAGGGCTTTCATTCGCGTTCCTTTCTCCTCCTGGAAAAGTCCCAAGACTCACCTAAAATCCCGTGACTTACCTAAAGTCATGCACCCGCTGGTGGCAGGAAGGAGCTAAGAACTCCCGTTCCTGACTCTCGGGTTTGTGCCCACTGCCCCCCTTCTCCATATGCATTTGAGCTTTTTGAAAGGAAACAGCTCAGGGGTCCCCAGCCCCCGGGTCACAGACTGGTACTGGTCCACGTCCCCTCCCCCACCCTAGTCTGTGGACAAATTGTCTTCCATGAAACCAGTCCCCGGTGCCAGAAAGGTTGGGGACCGCTGGAATAAATAATCTTCCTCTTTCTAGCTTTAGCTTATATTTTCATCACATTTAGGTTTGTTTTTTTTTTTTTAAGAAAACAACCAAATATTTGGAAATGAATTAATATACCCTTAAGAAACTCCTCGATCAAAGAAAAAAATCAAATAGAGATTAGGAAGCAACTGAATCATATGTAGAAAATTGGTACTATGGGTATATCAGTTTGTGGAAGGAAACTTATACTAGAAAAGTAGAAAGTAAAATTAATAATATTTGCATTAATTTTCTTTTTTATACTTATAAAGGGTGAGATTTTTTAAAATTTTTATTGGCATGTAGTTGCTTTCTAGTGTTGTGACAGTTTCTGCTGTGCAATACAGTAAACCAGCTATACGTATACATATATCCCCCCTTTTTTAGATTTCCTTCTTACACTTAGAATTTTTAAAGCAATTTACATAAACTCTCTCATTTTTTCCCCCCCAATGTAATCATGAAATTACAAAATGAAATCTCCATTCAGGGGACCTTATCCAGGGATGGCAAGTATTGGGCATATGTACCCACGGAGCCTTCTGCCACCTGTGGCAGACATAACTAGTCGATTATTGTGCCCCTCCTGCTGAGCCACCCATACTCCCGTTGCTTTCAGAGCTGGAACAGAAAATATTGTCTATTTTCCATCTCTGCTAGTCTCTAAGATCCTTGAGTTGTATGGTCATGTGAGCCACTTGATAAAAAATGGTTCCCAGCAGTTGACATGATCTTTAACTTTTGCATTGGCGTCTTCGCTGCAACCTGCTTTCCTCTGAAGCTCTGGGCCCAGCTGAGCTAGCAGAGGACTGTCGCTGTCTGAGGGACTTTTAGGCACTGACTGTGACAGTACCCTGTGAAATGGAGGAGACCCCCCAGCCGGCCCCTGGGACCCCCTTCCCAGCCCCTCAAACCACGGCATGGGGTGCCTGATGCGCCTGGCTCGCAGCTGGAGCCTGGGGCTGACTCGGCTTTGTGCTTCAGCCTCCAGGAAGTCGTTTGTGTTCGAGCTGAATGAGTGCGCCTCCAGCCGCATCCTGAAGCTGGAGAAGGAGAACCAGAGCCTCCAGAGCACCATCCAGGGGCTGCGCGACGCGTCCCTGGCACTGGAGGAGAGCACCCTCAAGTGCGGGGAGCTGCAGAAGGAGAACCAGCAGCTCATCAAGAAGGTAACCCTGCCGGGGGTGGGGTGGGGGGAGTGTCGGGCAGGTGGATACCCCTCCCCCAGCCCGGTCTGCCGTCTGGAGGCTGGTAAGGGGACAGGTATAAGTGAGGATGCGCAGCTGAGAGGAGAGCAGAAGCCAGTGCAGCCGCAGTTAACTATAACAGAGGAACGAGCAGTCGTAGAGAGCAGTCAGCAGACAGCGGGTCCTGTGCCTGCACGACCCTGAAGGTGTGACCTCTGTGTGCCTCCTTGTCTTCATCTCTGAAATGGGGTTCGTGGGCTTCCCGTCTAACAGATGTTGCAAGGACTCGATGGGTTTGTGTATGTGAGGGGTCTGGTATGTAATAAGTGTTCAGTGAGAAGAAACCAGTGGACTATTAGGGGGCATAGGGGAGAGGAAGCAATGATGTAAGCCATGCACACATACATGTATGGGGGGTAGGGACTGTTGGTGGACATTTTTGGGCACTGCTGGTGGTGAACAGGACCAGTACCCACCTCTCCCTCTGGGTTTATGGGATGGAGAAGTAGAGAGGGCCAAACTGCATTTGCCTTTCGGGACAGCTGTTGGGTCTTCCCAGGAGCACAGTAAAACCCAGACATCTGGGAGGGCAGACAGGGGCTTACAGACCAGTCTTCGTTCTGTGGTTACAGGGACCCCCATTTGCACTGGGGAGTCAGTCTCAGGCACAGGAAGGGTCCTTGAGAGGCTAGGGATGGCTTCCGTGGCTTTGGCCACTCCAGGTCAGAGGGCATCAGTACATCACGCTGCCGTGGCACAATCACATTTGAAGGCTCTGAGCACAGTAGCTGTCAACGTCCAGCTGAGGGTGAGAGCGTGAGCACGCTTGCTTGCTGGCCACCATACAGGCTTGGTGCTTTGAGCCGTCCCACCTGCCCATGAGTCCTGCCAGCATCATTTACTGAGGCTGCATGGGCAGTGGGAGGGCCACCAGCCACAGGCAGAGACCTGGGCACCGCTGGTCCTGACTCTGCTGGTTCCTTATCTCTGAGATGGGTTTGGGACAGCCCCTCCTCCTCCTGTGACTGGGTCTCTGGAGCCCCCTCATGGGACCTCCCAGGCTTGATCACTCACTCTTCTTGTCCCTTTGAAGCCTTGTGTGCCTTGCAGCATTTCTGCCAACAAATATCTTGTCCTGGCTTCATAGGACAATAGATAACCCCTACCCCATCCCATCTCATGCCATGTCTCAACCCAGAACAGCGTGGGGAAGGCAGCTAGGTTTTTTAGATTCACATGGGCCTAGCACAGGAGATGTCTTTATAAGTGGCATTTCGATCTCAGCCAAGAGGAAAAGAATCCACCTTTAGAAAGATGAGAACCATCGGCTCCGCAGGTCCTCACGGGTCTGCTGCACAAAGCCCACGATGTAATAGCTCTGGCCCAGCTCGCAGCAGGCCTCCGAGGTGAGCACTCACGTTTTTCCCAGCCCTCGTGGTCCACCCCGGCCCCGCACCCCTGCACAGAGGAGGGGCAGTGAATATACCCCCCTGGCCGTACTGCTCAGCCCCCATCTCTCGGGTCCCACCCTCCCGGTTCCTCTGGGTTCGGTTCCCTGGTGGGACACCAGCCCTCTCCTGCCACAGTCCTTAAGAGACAGGGCTTGGCACAGAGTCCCTGGCAGGAGGGAGGTGCCACGGTTCCCAGACCTGTCCTGTATCCGGTGCTGGGAGCCCTGGGAGGCGGCCTTCTGCCCTCCAGAGTACCTCTTGCTGTCTTACTTAGCCTGCCCTCCGTCTGAATGACCCTGTCCCGGCCCAGCAGGTGTGGCTTCACGTTCTCCTCCTCCCTCCACACACACCCCAAGTCCGGCACCGACAGGTGCTCTCTGATGATGGATGGGCAGACACCACAGCCCCGGTGGGAGGACTCACCCCCAGGCCCCTTGGGCCTTCATCCGGCTCAGTTTGTCGGAATTTCCTTTCCCGGGCCTCAGCCATCCCACTGTCCCGATCTTCCCATGCGGTGTGTCTGGGCACCAGCTGGCACTCCTCAGTCAATTGGTGAAGCCCCAGGCCCCATGGGGGCCAGCCTGGCTCTCTCATTCCCCACCCAGGAGGTCACGGGCCCAGAGGAGCTCAGTGACTTGCCTGAGCCTCGCAGTGAGGACACAGCAGGGCTGGAATACACCCCCCCAGTTCGACCCCCGCCCTGCACTCCTCTTTTGAGGATGACTCAGACGCACACCACATCACAGTTCATTTTCCTGTTGGCCCCAGCTGGGCCAGGCTCCCCCGTCCTGAGGTGCCCGGCTTGGGGTGCGGGGCTGAAGTGCTGACGAGGTGATGTGATGACCTGAGTATGGGTCCTGCTTGGCCCAAGTCTGCCCACTGGTGGGGGAAGGAGCATGCCCGCTGCTTCCTCCCGTGGAGGTTTGAGAGCTCCCAGACCCATGAGCCAGAAAGGAAAAGTACGACAAGTAGACAGAGCCTGCCCACGGGCAGCGATCCTTCCAAGAGCTTTGGACACCTCTCCGTGCAAGGCCCCAGCTCAGACAGGCTGAACTGCAGCAACTCCAGGCCTGCTGCTCACAAAGGTCACTGGACATCTCAGGGTCTTACCCCAGAGGTTGATTGATGGGCTGGAGTCCAAGATCTTTCAAAGCATTGAGACCCATCTGGTCTTTGCGATCCATCTTTTTAGAAGAGCTGTCCCAAACCAGCACATCAGGATCCCTTATTGTTTAGTCGCTCAGTCACGTCCGACTGTGTGCGACCCCTTGGACTGTAGCCCACCAGGCTCCTCTGTCCATGGGATTTCGCAGACCTGAATCCTGGAGTGGGTTGCCACTTCCTTCTCCAGGATCCTTTAGGACCATGTCAAAATGCAGACAGAAGATCTGTAGGTGGTGAGGCCGCGCTCTCGCAGGAAGGGGCAGCGAGCACTGCTGCACCTGCCGCCTGCCAGCACGTGCCAAGCACAGCACAGTGACGCTCACGAGGATGCTCACTGCTGCTCCTGCATCAGCTATGGAGACTTGCTCGTGGTCACACCGTTAGTAGGGAGGGACCGGAATCTGAACCCTGTCCCCGTGGCACCAGAGTCATGCCTCTTGCCGAGCTCCAGTGCCCCCTTGCCGAGGGGTTTGGTGGGAAGGGGACCAGCAGCCTGGACGCCCTCCCAGTGCAGGCAGCAGCAGGGGCTTCTCCTGGGAGCCCAGTCTCAGGTGCTGCCCTGGACCCACTGAGTCAGAATCTTTGTCCACCACCTTATCCAGGTGTTAGGCACCATGAAATAGTAGTTCCTGTTTTAGGAAGGTCGGGCTGGTGGATCTCAGCAGAAGAGCTTGGTGTCAAGGAGGTGATGGGGTGGTTTTCCAGGCCAGGGGAAGGTGGCCCAGCCCCAGGCAGGCAGCGGCAATAGAGAAGCTTGGGTAGAGAAGGCAGGGCTTGGAGACAGAATTACTGGAGGGTGAAAGAGGAAGCAAGGGCTTGTCCGCAGACCTCTCTGAGCATCTGGGTGAACCGGAGTGTTACCAAGTGGCATCTGTGGGGCATCCAGTCGTGGTGGTCCCAGACATGTGGTCTGACCCTCGGGACAGTGGATAAGGCCTGAGATGAGAGCAAGGAACCCTGGGGGCACTTGGGCCCATGGCATTGAGAATGAGGAGAGAGAGGTCGGCTGAAAGAAGCTGACCAATGGTGCCCATGGCCTTCCACTTCCACGAGCTAGAAATGCAAGCCGCGGGCTGGGAGCTGAGGGTCGAGGGTGTGCGGAGGTCCCTTCAGAGCAAGGCCGGGCCACTTTCCCTTGAGAAAAAGGCCCGTTCAAATGTTGGGTGGGGCTGATGGGTTTTGAGTTGATTTTAAAATATAGATCACTTTGTGAGGCTCACTGCTGCCCGTCTGGGTCTTCTGGCTCCGCAGATTGAGAAGTTAAAGACCCAGCTGGAGAGAGAGAAGCAGAGTAACCAGGATTTGGAGACCCTGAGCGAGGAGCTCATCAAAGAGAAGGAACAGCTGCAGAGCGACATGGAGACCCTGAAGGCTGACAAAGCCCGGCAGGTAGGTCCTCTGGGAATGGATGCCTGTCCCGGAACTCCTGCCTGCAGGAGGGAGAGTAGTCCAGGATTTAGCCATTTCCCGGGAGTCTGTAGGGGAAACACCGGTGACCAGGCATCTGGCCTAGCTGCAGCTCAAACCAGCCACTCTTGTTCAGTGGTGGGGGTGGGTGTGCCCCCCACCCGGCGGGGACACTGGCAGCGCCTGAGACGGGTGTCATGACAGGAGAGAGGAGATGCTCTTGGCGTGTGGTGGGTGGAGCTAGATGTCCAGCGTCACACAGGACAGCCCCGCGTGACCGAGAACAATCTGGCTCCCAACATCTGTCGCGCCTTGCTGAGCCCCTGAGGTTTATTTGCCTCACGCCTGAGGTGGGAGGCAGTCCAGGGCTGGTGTGGCGGCTCTGTGATGCCGGGCAGGGGCCAGGCTCTTCCTCCTCCTCTGCCGGCCTTAGCTGGGACTGCCGCATGCCCTCGAGGAATGAGAGAAAGAACGGGAGGGCGAGGAGCAGAGAGCCACTCCCCACTGCCCCCCTCCGCTCTGGGACCTTCTGTCACATTCATTGGTCACACTCAACACGCGACTACCCCCTACCTGTGAGGGGAGGCCGAGGTTTCAAGTATTTGAGTTTTTCAGGCGCTGAGCTGGAGCAAAAAAAGAGGGGATGGGATAGTGCCATGTTTGGAGAAAAGACAGGCAGGGTCCCTGGCAGGATGTGGCTTACGTGGAGGGCAAAAGATGACAAGCAAGGCGATCCCAGACGTGTGCTCTTGAGGGAGTAAACGGAGAGAATCCTGCTGGGTACAGGCGCTGAGGAGTCGGGGTGCAAGGCTGTCCCTGAGGGGCTGCCGCTCACATGCGGAGCCCTGGAGGATGGAGAGGAGTCAGGATGCTGAAGGCCAGGGGAGGGCCGTCCAGGGCAGAGGGAAGACAGTGTGCAGGGTCTGCAGGTGAGGAGTGGCCTCAGGGGAGCCTACAGAGGCGAGCGGCCAGGACGAGCATACCAAGGGAATCAACTTCCATCGTTTTCAGTAAGAGGGAGAGAGGGGTTTCTGTTTCTACATCTTCCTGGCCGCCCTGAAGGCATTTTAACTTGAAGTGTCTTCCTAAGGGTCTCCACGCTCGTTACCTCGTGTCCATGTTTGCCCCTAGGAACTTTAGGGATTTTTGTTTTTTCAATTGAACTATAGTTCAGTTCTGGCATACAGCAAAGTGATTCAGATATGTATGTGCATGCGTTCATGGGTCTCTGCTCAGTTGCTTTAGTCATGTCTGACTCTTTGCAACCCTGTGAACCATACCCCGCCAGACTCCTCTGTCCACGGGATTCTCTAGGCGAGAACACTGGAGTGGGTTGCTATGCCATCCTCCAGGGGATCTTCCCGACCCAGGGATCAAACCCAGGTCTCTTGCATCTTCTGCATCACAGGCGGATTCTTTACCGCTGAGCCACCAGGGAAGCCCATATGTGGGTGTATGTGTATAAAAAAATATATGTACACATATATGCATATGCTTTTTCCATTATAGGTTATTACAAGTTATTGGATATAGTTCTCTGTGCTGTACAGTAATACCATTAGGACTTCGGCGGGGAATGGTCTTTTAGGGCCTGGGCTTTGGTCACCAGATTAAACCAGACTTCAGCCCCAGATCACAATATGTTTGTGCAACAGCCAATGTCTCTCCCATCGTGTTTTCCCCCAGATCAAGGACCTTGAGCAAGAAAAGGACCATCTCAACCAGGCAGTGTGGACACTGCGGGAGAGGTCTCAGGTCAGCAGCGAGGCCCGCGCCAAGGACGTGGAGCAGGAGAACAAAGCCCTGCACAGGACGGTGGCAGAGACCAGCGGGCGGCTGAGCAGGCTGGAGCTGGAGCAGCAGCAGCTGCAGCGGGCGCTGGAGCAGGCGCAAGAGAAGGCAGGCCGAGCCGAGGCACTGGAGCGGGAGCTGGGGCAGCTGGAGGAGGAGAAGGGGCGGCTGGAGGAGGAGAAGGGGAGGCTGGCGCAGAGGGCCAGCGCCCTGCAGGCGGCGGGCGAGCGGGCGGAGGCCGCGGAGCGCGAGAGCCACGGGCTAGCGCTGGAGAACCGGCAGCTGCGCAAGTCCCTGGACGCCCTGCAGAACGTGTCGGTGCAGCTGGCCGGCCTGGAGCAGGACAACCGGCAGCTGGACGAGGAGAACTTGGAGCTGCGCCGGATGGTGGAGGCCATGCGCTTCACGGGCGCCAAGGTGGCCCAGATGGAGCGCGAGAACCAGGAGCTGGAGCGTGAGAAGCAGGAGCTGAGGAAGAGCGTGGAGCTGCTCAAGGCGCTGGGCAAGAAGTCGGAGCGCCTGGAGCTCAGCTACCAGAGCCTGAGCGCCGAGAACCTGCGGCTGCAGCAGAGCCTGGACAGCGGCAGCCAAAAGGCACAGGCCCTGGAGCGGGAGCTGGGGCAACTGGAGGCCGAGAACCAGGGCCTGCGGCGGGACCTGGAGGCCCTCCGGCTGGCCCACCGGCAGCTCGAACGGGCTGAGCAGGAGCGGAAGGCGCTGGAGCAGGAGGTGGCCCAGCTGGAGAAGGACAAGAAGCTGCTGGAGAAAGAGGCCCGGCGGCTGTGGCAGCAGGTGGAGCTCAAGGATGCCGTCCTGGACGACAGCTCCGCCAAGCTGTCCGCCGCCGAGAGGGAGAGCCGCGCGCTGGACAAGGAGCTGGCCCGCTGCCGGGACGCGGCCGGCAAGCTCAAGGAGCTTGAGAAGGACAACAGGGACCTCACCAAGCAGGTCACCATGCACACGAGGACGCTGACCACACTGAGGGAGGTGAGCCGGGGGCCGCGGGGCCGCCGGGCCACACCGTGTGTGCTGTGGGATTGAGGTGGGACGGCGGGAGGCCCCTGGCACGTGCCCCCTGCTTCGAACCAGAATGACGCCCGAAAGCATGAAGAGGAAGTAGACGTACCCTGTTAGGATCTGACTGCCCGGAGACAGCCGGTGCCTGGGGTATTTTATTCCATCCTCTTCCTTGTGCATTTCTGGATACACACACTTGGTACCCTGCTTTGTACACCTTAGCCCTGCTCTGGTTTTCACTTAACTTCACCTTTTCTCATTACACTAAATAGCTTTCAAGCCACAATTTCTAATGGCTGTGAGGTAGATTTACTGTGATTACTTCCCTGGCCACTCACACGGTAAAGAATCTGCCTGCAATGCAGGAGACCTTGGTTCAATCCCTGGGTCAGGAAGATCCCCTGGAGAAGGGAATGGCGACCCACTCCAGTATTCTTGCCTGGAGAATTCCATGGACTGAGGAGCCTGGTAGGGCTGCAGTCCATGGGGTCGCAAAGAGTCAGACACGACTAACACACACTAGCACGTGTTTTGGACAATCAGATTATTTCTGAGTTTTCCCACTGTTTTATTTTTTTTAAGTCTTTATTGAGTTCATTACAGTATTGTTTCTGTTTGTGTCCCGGTATTTTGGCCGAGAGGCATGTGGATCTCAGCTCCCTGACCTGGCAGAGCCGGGAACCAGGGAAGCCACACCCCCTGCACTGGACCACAAGGAAGTCCCTCCTACTATTTTAAATAACACTGGGCCTCCTAACAGTACACCTTCACAGATACCTATTTCCTTAGGATATATACCTCGAAGTGCAATTACACTTGAAAGGGTCCAAATTTTTAAGTCTTCTTGGTGAACACCTTACTTCTCCCTGATATTTTTTTGTGTGGTCATCTGGGCTTTCCTGCATGTGTTAGGGTGAGTCACTGCTCTGGTAAATGACTTCAGCATCTCCCTGGCACATCACAGAAGCTGGGTCTCCCCACATGTGGAAGTTCACTGTGGCTGTTCACAGGCACCTGGCTTCCTCCATCCTGTGGCTCGGCCATCCCACGGTGGACCTACCTGCAGCAGGTAGATGCGGAAAAGAAGGACCACACCTCTTGATGCAGAATTGGGTCACAGAGTTGCACCTAACTGCTGGGGAGGCTGAGAAATGTTCTAGCTGTGTGCTAAGGAAGAAAAGGAAATTTGAGAACACAGAAAGGTCTCCATGTTAAATATATACATATGTGTATATATTACTGACTGTCAGTGCAACAGATCACCATGCTGTGGGGAAGATACAAGACACCAACTCAGGCAGTAGCCCCTGCCTCATAAGCATTGGTTAGGCTTTGCTGCAGTAACGATCAACCCCACAGTCTCAGGGGCTCATCCTGTCCAAGGCTGGTTTCTCGTGTGAGTCCAGGTGACTCTCCATGGAGCCTGTCCTCTGTGCTGGGGCTCAGTAGTCCAGTCTGCTTTGACATTATGGCTCCCCCATCCTAACCCCACGCCTAACCCGTGGGGTTAGGGTGGTTCCCGCGGCAGAGGTGAGGCAGCTGTAAGGTCACGTACCGGCCCTTCCATGCCACACCTGGGGAGCGACCCTGGAATGTTCAGCAAACATCACCAAATGTGTTAGGGGTTCCAGGCCTTGGGGTGTGGTAGGTGTCCATGTGAGGGCATGTAGCTATGTCACCGGGCAGAAATTGGTAGCTGCCTGGAAAGCTACAGAGGTGTGGACCACAGTAAGTGAACTCCTAGATGAGGTCAACATCCACTTTCGAAAAGTAAATCAAAACCTGTCTAAAAGTAAAATCTTTCTCCCCTTTATATTTTTTTCTTATGTTCTAAATTCCCTGCAATGGGCCTTTAATTACATCACTTCATAGAAAAGGCAGTCGTGTTGGAAGAATTCAAACCTGCTCCTCAAAGGTCACCATAAATGGTATCTCAGACGCGTCTCTGGATGTGTTTGGAACATGTTCAGTCCTTCCCAGACACACTGCTGCATGGCCTCGTGTCCTGAACCCCAGGGCCTGGGAAGGTGTGTTCACCCCTTCCCTTCAAGACATCCCCGGGGTCCACTGTCCACATAGAACCACCTGCTTGTCCCTCGAGACTCCCGAGCTGGCCGTGACTCGAGAAGACGGTTGCTCTGCCCTGAGATGGGCCTGTGTCTGTCTCTCTTGCCGCATCTGCTGGGCTCCTGGCCCACGCTTATCCTCACTGTCCCCACAGGACCTGGTGCAGGAGAAGCTGAAGAGCCAGAAGCTGAGCAGTGAGCTGGACAAACTGAGCCAGGAGCTGGAGAAGGTCGGCCTCCACAAGGAGATGCTGCTGCAGGATGACAACAGCAACGGCGACCCGTGAGGACCTACCCGCCCCGGGTGGCTGCAGGAGTCCATGCACCCCACACCCCGCAGGCTCCACGCCCCACCCCCCAGTGCTGCATTTAGTCTCCACACCCAAGGGCCTCTTGTCGCATGGGGCTTTCTATCCCAGGCCTCCTTCCTGGAGATTCCAAGCAGGGAGTGGAAGGGGATTTCTTTTGTCCAATGAAAAGGCTTCCTGATTTTTTTTCTAGTTAGGCTCTTTCAGGCCAGTTTTAAATTCACAACAAAACTGAGGGGCAGGTACAGAGATTACCTGTGGACCCCTGCCCCCTGACATGCATACCCTTTCCAACCATCAACACCCCACCCCCCACCAGAATGGTACATGCGGTAACACTGACAGGTCATCAGCCAGAGTTCACAGGTGACATTGGGGTCACTCTTGGTGTTGCACGTTCTGTGGGTTTTGACAAATATATAGCGACATGTATGCACCCCTCTGGGGTCATACAGAGTGTTTTCACTGCCCTAAGGATCCTCTGTGTTCCACCCATTTGTTCCCTTGTCCTTCCACCAGCCCTTTGATTTTTTTTTAAACCAGCCTGCCATTCTTTCTTTCTCTTTCTTTCTCTCCTCTCCTCTTTTTCTTTCTTTCGCTCTCTCCCCACCACCCCTCCATGCTGGGTCTTTACTGGGGTTTCTCTAGCTGCAGTGAACAGGGGCGACTCTCTAGTTGCCGTGCGCGGGCTCCTCGCTGTGGTGGTTTCTCTTGTGGAGCACGGGCTCTAGGGCATCGGGCTTCAGTGGTTGCAGCTCGTGGGCTCAGTAGTTGTGGCCCACCGGCTTAGTTGCCCCCGCGGCATGGAAGATCTTCCCAAACCAAGGATCGAACTGGCGTCCCTTGCACTGGCAGGAGGATTCTTAACCACTGGGCCCAGCACTTTGATTTTTAAAGTTGAACTGTTGCTACTTTGCCTGCAGTGCTTTCCTGAATGATCTCGCTTTTCCAAGAAATCCAGCATCTTGGACTTTTGTTGGACTTGTAACCAACATGATGTCCTTTTGGTGTGGCTACAAGTCCACAGAGATTTACCACTTACCTAGCACTGTGGATGGATTCGTTAACCTTTCTGAGACTCAGTTTCCCCATCTGTAAAATGGGCATAACAGTACTTCTCTAAGATGACGCCTGGAACACTATAGCCATAACGTTTCATTTACGAGTGTCCCAGATGTGTTTATACCAGGAGTCCAGGGAAGGGCTCTGGGTGACGGTGTTTGGCTCCTGCGGTCTTTCTGGGCCACATCCTTCAACAAGATGAAGAAACCAGCTTAATGCAGGAGGGCCTTGAGGGCAGCTGGGAGACTGGGAGCTTGTGGGAGGAAGAGACAGATAAATACTACCATGTATTTTTATTTTTTCAGGAAATACAAGATTTTGGAGAGCATAAATGAATCAGCTTTAAAAACAACACTCTCCATGAAAGAAGAAAAGATTGCTTTCTTAGAAGCGCAGGTAGAAGAGAAAGCCAGCCTGAATCACCAGCTGCAGAACGAGATCCAGGTGGTAAGAGCAGCGTCCCCCCAACCCGCCCTGAGACAGGCCAGGGGTCGTGGCTGTGAGATGCCTGCCTCACCTTTCCCAGACCCTCACCTGGGTGGCAGAGGGGCGACTTGGATGCCCGTGTCCTGGGGCAGGTTTTTGTGGAGAGGACACCCAAGGCTCAGGGGAGGGAGGAGACTGGCCACAGTCATGTAGCTGAAGTCGGGGCTGGGTCCCAGTGCTGCCCTTCAATCCCATCTACAGGGAGGGGGTAACATGCAGGATGGAGGTTGTGTGTGCCCCCTGCAAAAGCAAAGGCAGGTGCCTGGCGGGTCCGCGCCAGTGCTGGGCGAGGAGATGGTTTGGTGCAGGGGGCCCCCAGCTGGGCCCCTTCCTGCCCCAAGTCTGCACTCCTGTTCCCACAGCTGAAGAAGGAGTGTGAGATCCTCAAGCAGAGCCAGGAAGGGGGGACGCAGGCACAAAACTCATTCAAACACCCTATGGGGACGTCGGTCGAGGGTCACCAGGGGAAGGATCCCTGGGCGCCCAGCCACAAGGAGGCCACGATGGAGCTGCTGCGTGTGAAGGACCGGGCCATCGAACTGGAGCGCAACGTGAGTGGGGAGAGGCCGTCCATGAACCGTCGTGTAGGTGGAGTGGGAATTCACATCACCAGGAAGGACCCTGGGCAGCAGGAGCTGTTGAGATTGACACAGGTCTCACCAGCCACTTCTTGTATTTCCTGGCAGGTCCTGTGAGCTCCTTTCCACTTGAGATCCCTTCAGCCTTTTTTCTTTTTTTTTTTTTTTTTAAGTGAGCATTTTATTTATTTATCTTAAATTGTTCATTTATTTCTGGCTATGTCAGATGTTAGTCGTTGCACATGGGCTCAGTAGCTGTGGTACGTGGCTTAGTTGCCCTGCAGCACGTGGGATCTTCGTTCGCCGACCACGGATCGAACCTGTGTCCCCTACGGGGGAAGGCCGATTCTTAACCACTGGACCACCAGGGAGGTCCCTCTTCAGAGTTTCTAACTGAAAGGGTGTGTGCACGTCTTCCCCGAAGACGCGCTCTCTGCCTCCCAGCACATCACTGGGCCTGGAGCGTCTACACCCGCACCGTTTCCACGGGGCTCTGTGATTCACGGCTCTGCCGGGGGTCGACCGTCCACCACAGTCCTCCACCTGTTTTCATGAATAAGACGTTATTGGCCCACAGACACACCCTCTGCTTCCACGTTGTGTGGAGCTGCCTTCCCGCGGCGGGTCAGTGTTGAGACAGAGACCACACGACCAGCAGACCTCCAGATATTTGCTGTCTGGCCCTTTACAGAACAAGCTTGTCCATGCATGTCTAAACACTTGATGTCCTTTGATGTCCCCCCAATGGCCTTATGAAGTAGATAGTGATGGTTTTCATTTGACAGATGAAAAAGGTGAGATAGAGTGTACGAAACTTGACCCTAAGCCCTATACTGGTAAGGGACAGGCCACAACCACCACCCACACATCCTAGTCCAGTCGGTGGCCTATTTTGCTTGGCCTTCATTTGCCTCGCAGAGGATGAACCGCCTTAACCTACCTGCTGTCACCCCTGAGTGGGATGAGGCTGTGGGCACAGGCCCTGACTCCTGTCCTGGGCAAGCTCACAGACATGCATTCTCAGGGTGAGCGACAGAAAACAGAGAGAAGCATTAAAGACAGATAACTTTAAAGAAAGCAGCTTTAACTCCAGCTCACCCTTGTCTCACACTCACATGCTCAGGTTCCTTGCAAGACCCCCATCATGTGTATCCCCATCATTTCTATCATGAAAACATGGACAAAAAAAATTTTTTTTCTGATGCTATTGTCTTTCTAAGAGGGAAAGTGTTACTTCTCTTACTTAATGGAGTCTGGCTTTAGCCCCCAAAGCATCAACTCTTGAGGGTTCTCATTCCCAGCAACTCAGGTCCCCGCTGCCACTTAGCAGGTATGGAAGAAGTGAAGTGAAAGTCGCTCAGGCGTGTCTGACTTTTTGCGACCCCATGGACTATATACAGTCCATGGAATTCTCCAGGCCACAATACTGGACTGGGTAGCCTTTCCCTTCTCCAGGGGATCTTCCCAACCCAGGGATCAAACCCAGGTGTCCCTCATTTCAGGTGGATTCTTTACCAGCTGAGCCACAAGGGAAGCAGGTACAGAACTGGCATCTGATCAGTCCCATGCCTTTCCCTCCCCCAGAATGCGGCCCTGCAGGCTGAGAAGCAGCTGCTCAAGGAACAGCTGCAGCACTTGGAGACCCAGAACACGGCCTTCAGCAGCCAGATCCTGACGCTGCAGAAGCAGAGCACCTTCCTGCAGGAGCATAACACCACACTGCAGACACAGACGGCCAAGCTGCAGGTGAGGGCCGGGCGGGCCAGCCTCGCGGGGAGGATGCTTCTTGTCTCCTAGAGGCCGGACCAGCATGCTCACAACTCCCAATCAGCAAGACGAAGCAGAGGGAGAGTTTGGGGCTTTTTTTTAGCAGATGCATCATACACCATGATTCCTAGTCTCGGGATCTTTGAAAATAGTTTTCAGTGATTAAACACCTGGCTGCCCAGGCTAAAAAAAGTTCATTTCCCTGCTTTTATTTGCAGTCTTGTCTGTTTCCCAAAATCTATTTCTTGAGATGCTCTTAGGAATTTTTTGGGAAAAGAGACTCTGGAATCAAATAAGTTGAGTTCAACCAAGCCAAGCACATTTCTTCACCGTAGGATCTGGTAGGATCTTTCTGAAGCAAATGTGAATTTTTCATCTCCACGAGTGAAATGGAGTATCACATGTCTGTTGAGAGCATCTAGCCAAACGAGTGTTCTGGATCGTGCATTTTAAGATGTGGATATTTATTTACAGTTAATAGATTGTGAAAAAAATTAAGAGTTATTCATTGCAGTTTCTGAGAAAGGGGTCTGAAAGTATGTAACTTATGGGTCAGGGGTGATAAACAAGAGACTGGCAAAGATGTTGGAAATTATTCTAGTAAAATAAGGAAATAGGGTTTGTAGTTTTGTTTTGTTGGGGTTTTGATTGTAGTTGTCATATCTTTGTCTCATCTTGATGTTAAGGTAGTTAATTCTGACCTCAGAATGAGTTATGAAGTGTTCCCTTCCCTGCAGTTGCTCATAATTTTGGATGTTGGGTGGGGGTTCTGAAGCTGTCAATTAAGTTAAGGGAAGTTGTTCAGGTATTCTGTGTCCTCAGTGATGCTCTTTTAAAACTAGGCTTTTAATTAAGAGTATTCAAAGGTGGTATCCAAGGAGCTTATTCATAGATAGGGCCTCATTTGCCACCGAAAGTCACATCTGTGGAGAGACTTCAGGACTAAGCACCATGTGACAGCCTGTTACACCATCTGGCCTCCCCCAGCCATTCCTCAAGTCCGAGTAGAACTGTCTTTGGTCCCAGCTGGGTCTTTGCCTGGCCCGGGGGGGTCCCCGCTCCCTCGTGTCAGCCTCCATCCCCGTCTCCCTCTCGGCAGGTGGAGAACTCCACCCTGACCTCCCAGAGCGCCTCGCTCAGCGCCCAGTACGCACTGCTGCAGAGCCAGCAGACGGCCAAGGAGAGCGAGAACGAGAGCCTGCAGAAGCAGCAGGAGCAGCTGACGGCCGCCTACCAGGCGCTGCTGCAGGACCACGAGCACCTGGGGGCGCTCCACGAGCGGCAGTCCGCCGAGTACGAGGCCCTCATCCACCAGCACAGCTGCCTGAAGACCCTGCACCGCAACCTGGAGCTGGAGCACAAGGAGCTCGGCGAGAGGTGCGCGCTGGCGGGCCGGCAGGCGGGTCCCCCGGGTTTGTGTCCCTCCGTGCCCCGCAAGTCTCCTCTTGGCCTGCGGCTTCACACCATCTGGGGCACTGGAGCTTCCCCAAAGGGAAGTAAATCAGAGTCTCCCTCAGTGGTTCGGAGTGAGACCAGCTGGAGAACGGGTGGCCAGAGGATCCCCAGGGAAGAAGGGGTGTCGCGGCCAGTCCCAGCTGAGGGAAACTGCTTGTTGGTGTGGGGTCCCTGCTCCCGTGAGGAGTCTCTTCTTCCCTCTCTCTTCTCTCCAAACCAAGAATAAGGAGGAAGTTCACCATAGCAGCTCATGTACACTGATGCCCTTCACCCTGCCTTCTGTTCTGTTCTTGCCTTTCAAGGTCTGAGCTGCATTTTTTTTTAACCTTTTGTTGTTGGGTCTCTCAGTCCTGTCCTACTCTTTGTGACCCCATGGACTGCAGCACGCCAGGCTACCCTGTCCTTCACCGTCTCCCGGAGCTTGCTCAAACTCATGTTCATGAAGTCGATGATGTCATCCAACCATCTCATCCTCTGTTGCCCCCTTCTCTTCCTTCCCTCAATCTTTCCCGGCAACAGTCTTTTCCAATGAGTCAGCTCTTCACATCAGGTGGCCAAAGTATTAGAGCTTCAGCATGATTCCTTCCAATGAATATTCAGGGTTGATATCCTTTAGGATTGACTGGTTTGATCTCCTTGCTGTCAAAGAGACTCTAAAGAGTCTCCTCCAGCATCATAGTTTAAAACAACTTTTAATTTTAGGTATATAGAAATTAAACAGAATGGTAGAGAGAAGCCTCTGTAGACCCATGACTGGCTTCGGCAGTGAGTGCTTTTTGCCATCTTTGTTTCATCTTTACTTTCCACTCTCTAGCCCTATACTTTAAGATAGAATTTACATACATTGAAATGCACAAGTCTTCACTTTGCACTGTTGACAGCTCGTGGGTTCTGGGTTTTGTGTACATTCATTCAGTCAACCAGCATCGCCTGAGCACCTGCCCCGGCAGATCAGTGATTGTCCCAGGCTCCTGGGCAGGGGTGGCAGGACCCATCACACCTGGGGACAGGTGTGATACGCACATGGCTCTAATGCAGGAGGGAGAGTCTCTCTAACACTTCGCGAGGGTGGGTGGTGGGTGAGCGGAAGCAGTTGTCCTCGTCATCCGCTTGTGAGATGGCCCTGCTGGCAGTGCCTCCCTCGACTTGGCCTTACGATGCTCAGTGAAGCTGCAGTGCGGGGTGTTTCATCACAGACCAGGGGGAGGATATAGAGCCAGCAAAGCTGCGTGAGGGTGCTTGATGGTGCTGTGGACCGGGGGTGATGGCGTTCATTCATCCACTCACCTGGTGCTTCCTTTTTGCCTCTGTCTGGAGTCCTCCACTCACTTGATCCACCCAGATTGCCATCCTTGAGACAGTTGACGTCCTGCTGAGACGTCTGCTCCCGTAAGATTGCTCCTTCCAGCCAAACTGAGCGTCTTCGGCCTCCTCTGCACCCTTCCGTACACATGTGATCCTTTGCACACACCTGCAGTGTGCTTGGCGCTGAGTCTAGACTGGTAGGGGAGGCACCCTATTTACTAACAATGTGGCGTGAGAAGTGTTCACTCAACTCTGAAGCTAGCACAATGCCCAGCACTCACCTCTCCTGTTATGTGTTATAATATCTTATGATATTCTTCATGTGTATTCAGCAGGGGAAGGCTTTTCCAGGTGGAATTTGGACTGGAGTTCATCATTGCTTCTCCTGTAGCCCTTGGCTCAATGCAGCACAGAGCCACTGTGTTACCCAGCGCTTGTGGACAGGCTGGAGGCCCCATGGGTCTGTCTGCGGCAGGGCTCCAGGTTCAGGAGTCTGGGTACCTGGCTCACAAGGACAAAGGCTCTACATTCATTTCCTTTGACACTGAAATCGGACGCTTGCTCGTTTATTCTCTTAACACATATTTATTGAACACGGTGCCTCCTTCCACTGGGGACTTGGTGATGAGCCAGACTCACCCGGGCCCTGTCCTGCAGTGGGGTGGTGACTGACGGTCAGAGAGATGCTGGATCAGTGCGCTGTCCCAAGACGCTACAACAGGGAAGTGGGAGCCGGGGACCCTAATGGTCAGCCCATGGCGCTGATTTGTCAGACTTGGGATGACTTTTCCCAGAATCATTAACCTGCCTGAGAAAGATCACCCCGGAAAGCCAGGCAGAGCCGTATGCTCAGCACCGCGTCAGGGAGCCTCTGCTCCCCTGACCTCAGGGCGAGGCTCGACAAGAGTGGGAAGGGCTCCCCCACCCCACCCCCATCCCCAGGGATTCGCTGCTCTATTAGCTGTTACCTGTACTGGACTTCAGCTGTTTATTTTGTGATTTCTTTTAAATCTATTTGTGTTTAGTGAACCTAGCTGAATAGGTAGCTCAGACAGTAAGAATCCATCTGCAATACGGGAGACTGGGGTTCAGTCCCAGGGTCTGGAAGATCCCCTGGAGAAGGGAATGGCTGCCCATTCCTGTATCCTTGCGTGGAGAATCCCACGGACAGAAGAACTTGGCAGGCTACAGTCCATGGGGTCGCAGTCGGACACGATTGAGTGACTACCACTTTCTTAGTGAACCACCTGGTAGCTTATTTATAATCCCTAAGAGAAGGGCGTAGGGTTCAGAGGACATAGTTCTGGAGTTCCAGATGACCCAAGGGAGGGAAGGCTGCGGTGACGGGGGATCGAGGGGACTGTGGAGGCGTGTTGGGTGGGAGGAAGGGACTTCCTGGGTCCAGGGCTGGAAGAGACCCCCAAACCTGGGCACCGCCTCCCTGGCTGCTGGCTCGGACGCTTCTCAGCCGCCACCCTCGCGATTGCCTACCGTCTAAGCCTCGCTCCCCGCAGAGGAGGCTCCAAGGTCTTCCGGGGTGTATGTTACCTGTGGGGACAGATGGCTGGGGAACGGGCTGCCAGCAAGGTGTCCCCTCCTGCAGGCACAGTGACATGCTGAAGCACAAGGCGGAGCTGGACGAGCTGGAAAAGGTTTTGAGGGCCGAGAGGGAGGCTCTGCAGCAGGAGCAGAGGACGAGCGCCATGGCCGCGAGCGAGAACCGGAGGCTGCAGGAGGAGCTAGACAGGTAAACACTGAGGCCCCGGGGCCCACCTGCCCATAGGCAGCGGCATCTCACCCACTGAGCACTCCCTGAGGTCAAGGGTGTTCCTGGTCATCGTGTGTTTTACAGCCCATCATGCTAACAGCTGGTTGGTAATGAGATCACCGAGAATGGACTGGGATGGAAGGACCAGTGTAGTACCTGGGACAGCGCGTCCAGTAAGCTGGCGGTCCTCACCGCCCACCCCGAGATGACGATTATGTCAGCCACAGGCACATTCATCATCTCACGGGTTCCCTGTTTATGAACTCACCTCCTTGCTCACGTTTATCTGTAAGCCCCAAATCAGCGCTCGTGACGCTTTTGAGAACATGCCCAGGGTGGTGGGACATTCGAGGTGCCTGACGCACACATTTCCAGCTAAGGATGCCCAGGGTATTCGGTCCCAGCAGCCCATGCTGCAAACGAGTGTCCTTTTCGTGGCCTGTTTAGAATCATGGTTTTCGTGGTTTTGTACTTTTTGGTGACAGTTTTGCCATTCAACAACTTATTAATGGGAGGTATATTAACAGCGTCTTTCATTACCTGAACATTATTGACCAGAGACGTTTCAATATTCACTTACATAACAGATCGCCAGCCACAGGCATTAATTTCTGCAAAACTCCCCCAGGCAATAACGTGAATGGCCCCCAGGTGGGATGCCTTCTCACGTTCCCAAGTGCAGGGCTGTGATGTACACTGCAGAGAATACAGGTGTGGTAGATAAGCTTCCTTCAGGCATGAGTACACTGCTGGTGGCTGTGAGCACATCACAGGCGGAAGCCACACTGAACGAGGTGTGTCTTGACCAGCTGACACAAACATGTGACCAGATTCACGGAAACACACCCCACGTTTCTCCTTAAGAGCTGGTTTAGTGTCTCGGGGACCTTCGACTGTTCCCACCGAGAGTGACAGGAATCTACAGAATCATCGTGTACGTTAGTCGCTCAGTCGTGTTCAACTCTTTGCGACTCTATGGATTGTAGCCCACCAGGCTCCTCTGTCCATGGGATTCTCCAGGCAGGAATACTAGAGTGGGTTGCCGTGCCCTCCTCCAGGGGACCTTCCCGACCCGGGGATTGAACCCAGGTCTCCTGCATAGCAGGCAGGTTCTTAACCGTCATAGAATTATTATCATCCATTTTTTAAAAAATAGATGAGGGAACAGACAGATTAAATGCCTCGTCCGGGGCCGATGCTTGTAGTCAGTGGCAGAGACAGGGTTTGAATCGGGTCTTTTCTCTGGCAGGGCCACATGATGCCGCTTCCTCCCCATGTCCTTGTGTTCATGGGTACAGAGGACTGCAGGCTCAGGTGCCAGGCAGGTCAGGCACGTGGGTGATGAGTGCCAGCCGTAGACCAGACAGTGAAACGGAGAAGCCACTTGGTCTCAAGGTGGTCAGCTGGGAGGCAGGCCTGGGGCTGCCAGATTATTCCTTTGTTTGTGCTTGTTGTCTTGAAAGAAGTTGCACATTTGAATATTGATGTGAAACTTTCACAGTTTTAAATGTCAACCCCCTAATTCATTTAATCAGTGAGCCAAATGACCCATCTGTGTCAAAATCAAGTCCATGAGCCCCTGGTACTTTGAGCTTTCTGTTATACATCCTCCCCTGAGAAAGCCCAGTTAGATAATAGTTAAGATGATGATGATAATTTTAGCAGATTTACATAATACCCCAGCATCTCATACTTTATTTATCTCGAGAGTTGAAATTAGAAAAGGAGCTTGGAACTGGGAAGAGGAGCTGAGCAGAGACAAAGAGTTTTAGAGCATCCTGTGGTTCAGTGTTTAAAAAAATCTTTAAACAGCAGAACCCTTTCTTCCAAGGAGGCACACATGCCAGAGCCTTAACTCCAGAAGAGATTGTAACAGTGATGCTCTGTCGGAGTGGGTGCCTGAGCCTGCCTGTGCTGTCTGCCCCAGACAGGGTGGGGGCACCAGGGGTACCTTCACAGGACCCCAAAGAACCCAGCTTAAAAACCCCTGGTTTTGTTCTACTCCCTCGTTTTGAGGCCCAGAGAGGTTGTGCTTTGGTCTAAGATTGCACAGCTGGGACAAGGCCTGGGAGTGCTCTTCGGCCCTGAGCCCTGTGGCTCTCTACGCCTCCCACCCCCAGGGTCAATTTCCTGCACCACCAGCTGAAGGGGGAGTACGAGGAACTGCACACCCACACCAAGGAGCTGAAGACCTCGCTGAACAGCTCGCAGCTGGAGCTGAACCGCTGGCAGGCCCGGTTTGACACGCTGAAGGAGCAGCACCAGAGCATGGACATCTCGCTGACCAAGCTGGACAACCACTGTGAGGTGAGGCCTGGGGCTGGGCGGCGGGGCCCCGGGACGCCAGAACGAGTGCCCTGGCGTGACAGCCTTCCGGCTCAGCGGGGTCGAGATGGGTCCTCCTTGGCGCGTATGCTCTGAGGACGCGTGTAAAGGTGGTCCAGAGACCGAGAGGAGGCCAGAGCTGTCTGGGTGGGGAACGGACACCTCGACTGGTCAGGATGCACGCAGAAGCACCATTGCATCTGATCTTTGCCTTTTGCAAAGGGTCGGAGCAGGTGCAGCGATACAGCCGCGTGCTGTGTTATCCCTGCCCTCTTGTGTCCATGCTGTTCTTCCATTTCTTTTCATGTAGTAGCTGCACTCTTCTAAAGAAATGTCACAGGTTTTGTTGTTGTTTTTTTTTCCCTGCTGGGGTTTGTCTGCCTGGCTCCTGATCCCAGGGCGGTCAGGTTGGAGCTTACACACGCATTCCCCCGGTTTCCAAAGGAGCAGAGCCCTGCCTTCTGGTGCACTCGGTTGGAAAGTACTGTGTTCAGCAGCAGACCTCTCTCAGATGGAGTTTTTAGCAGAGCCCGGGACAGTAAGACAGAGTAGACAGGGCAGGGAAAAGTGGCCGGGTCCCGTCCCAGCCCCGGGATGGCCCAAGATGGCCAGGACTCCAGACACAGCTCCTCTTGCCCTTTGTTTGTTGAGAAACACTCTGGAGGGTCTTCTCCTTTGAGCTCACGGTAGCCCCGCGGGGCGTTGCATCTGAGGAAGCAGAGGCCAGGGTGCCAAGATACCCAAAGACACTCTGGTCTGGGACTGGGGCCTGTGGAGGAGGTGGGGGCCACGACACAGGCAGACACTGTCCCAGGGAGCCCCGCCACCACGGGCTGTGCTTCAGGGTCTCCGTGCGGACTTCAGGCCAGAGTCTGCTGCCACCCAGGCCGTCTGAAACCAAAAAGCTAGTCGTCTTGCTGTACACCAACCATCATACACATACTCTGGAGCAAGAGCTGGCTGTCCTCAGCCAAAAACTCAAGTCCAGCCCCTAAACCTGTTTCTATATGGCTGTGAACTCAGAATGACTTTTACATTTTACAATGGTAGAGAAAGTGAAAAAAAAAATTTTTTTTTTGTGGCAAGTGCAAATGCTGTGACACTTAAATGTCAGCGTCTGTAAGTCAAGTTTTATTGGAGGGCAGGCAGACCTGTGCATGTACATCTTGTCTCTGGCTCTTGCCTGTTGCAACAGCAGAGTTGAGTGGTTGCAACAAAGACCACCACCTGGCCTGGAAAGCCTGAAATATTTGCTGCCTGGCTCTTTACAAGAGAAGTGTGCTGACCCTCAGCTAGAACAGAGTTGTCCCATAGAAATAATGATGTGGCCACCAGAGGTGATTTAAAATCATCAAGTTAGCCACATTTAAAAAGTGAAAGGAAGTAGGTGGGATTAATCCTAAGTAATATATTTTGTTTACATAGTATACCTAAAATATTATCATTTCCACATGTAACCACAAAAAAATCTCATTAATGAGATATTGCACGTCATTTTTTAGTTAAGTCTTTAGGACCTGCTATATTTGCCCTGCTCGTCTTGGCGAGGACTGGCTGTGTTGTTTCTGTTTGTTTTTCTGGCTGTGTTTTAAGTGCTCAGCAGCCACGTGTTGCCCACCGCTGTCAGATTGGGCAGTGGCCCTTTGGGTCCTTTCTAATTATCACGAGTTGGATAATACTGAGATGGGTGTCTGTTTTTTTTTTTTCTTTTGGCTGTGCTGGGTCTTCTCTGGTGCTCCGGCTTTTCTCTAGTTGCAGCGAGCAGGGGCCGCTCTCCACTTTCGGTGCTCGGGCTTCTCATTGTGGTGGTTTCTCTTGCTGCGGAGCACGGGCCCTTGGGCGTGCTGGCTCATTGCTTGTAGCTCCCGGGCTCTGTAGCACAGGCTCAGTAGCTGCGGCCCACGGGCTCAGTTGTTCCGTGGCATGTGGGATCCTCCCGGACCGGAGATCAAACCTTTGTCTCCTGCATTGGCAGGCGGACTCTTTACCACTGAGCCACCGGGGAGGCCTGAGATGGATGTCTTGGCGCACGTGGCGTTTTCCTTCTTTCGGAAGCTGGCCTCCCAGCAGCAGACTCACGGGGTCACACCATTTTTAAGACACTGTTGATCTGTATTTCAGCTGCTATCCCGACTCAAGGGGAACTTGGAAGAAGAAAACCATCACCTCTTGAGCCAAATCCAGCTGTTGAGCCAGCAGAACCAGATGCTTCTAGAACAGAACCTGGAGAACAAGGAGCAGTACCACGAGGAACAGAAGCAGTACATGTAAGGGGCCCGGGTGATGGGGATCCTGGCTTCCCCGTGCCAGGCCAGAGCAGCTCCGGGACCCGTCAGTGTCCTGAGGGCAAGGGCAGGCCAGCTTACCAGCCTGTCCTCCTCTCTCTTGCCCTGGAGTGGTTCTGGGTTTCTGCAGGTAGTGGCAGTTGGCTTTCGTTAGCTTTTTAAAGGCACTGCCCACCGCCAGAAGCTTCTTACTCTGCTTTTGGAATTAAGTGCACTTCTAAAAATACAAGCGTGCCACCAAGAAGTAGCTCAGGGAAAGAATTCACTTCGAAGGCTGAGCACAGATGCCATTGCAGGACTCTTTCTCACTCATGTCTGTGTTCGATGATCGTCTGGAGGGTGGGTGACCCGTGTGCCACGGTGTTTATTTCTCCTGGCTTTACATGGGCCCTGCGAGGTGCACAGCGATCTGGTGAATGGGAATTGGTGGGACCGATGGGATATGACTAGAGCTGTGTCCGTACCAGAGGTTGAGGAGCTTCAGGGAGATGGAGAAGGAAGAGATGGGGTTAATGCTGCTGATGCAGGACAGGGACAAGCAGGGCAGCTGGGGGGATGTGGAGGTGGAGCATGGCAGGGGCCTGGGTGCAGGGAACCTGGAGGAGCCCCAGCAGAGGAGGCGCCGATGCCTGGCTCACGAGTCGGGATACACCAGGAAGTGTTATAGGATGCTGGTCCAGCCAGACCTAGGAAGCAGCCAGAGATGAGCTCAGGAGGCTTGGTACTGAGATGTGGCACAGACGTGAAGTAACACAGGATGGGTCCATGGATTCAGGGGGTTTCCACCGCTCTGCTGTGGCGGTTGGACTGTCCTTGCTGTGGGCAGGAGCGCCTGGCTGGCTTGGGGAAGGAAGGAGACGTTGTAGAGGGGCGTGGTCTCGTCCAGCTCTCAAGTGTCCTGAGACTTGTTTGTTATCCTCCCAGTTTCACCTCCACGTTCAGAGGTGGCTCACCACCTACCAGAAAATGCTTTGCATCAAAAACCACACCATAATTTTGGGGGTAGAAACGACCGTTGCCTGAAGTTGGCCCTCTGTAATCCAGCGGATAATAATCGCTGCAGACGCCGGGCAGGTGCTAACTAGAAGAGGAGGCGCCTGGACCCCAGGGGGATGGGTGGATGACAGTTCTGCATTAGAGAGCGTCTGCAGAGGGCCATGGGTTGGCAGGCTTCCCGGAGGCTGTTTCGAGTGGAGCAGAGTGCTGTTCCGGGGGCCGGGAGGGGCCTGGGCCTGCTCTCTGACTTTTCGTGCATCTGTGGGAGGCGAACCCAGCCACGGGAGCCCTCCAGGCTTAAGGCCACGCTGCAGGGCCATGAGGACAGAGGAACAAATCACAGGCCTCGAGTCAAGGGGGCTGACTCAAGCAGCGAGGGGTCGGGACCCAGTGGTTCCCAAAGCTGCCTCTCTGCATGAGGAGCTTCCTTTGTGGGGAATGCTTGGGAAAGTCCCTGGTTTGGGTGGAACCTTGGCAGTGCCTTGACAGAAAGAATCGTGAGCCATTGCCTCTGGCCCAGAAGCCTCATTTTCCAGTGAGAAAACCGAGGGTCCACGCTGTGAAGAGACCACCCAGGTGGTGAGAGGCTGGAGGGGACAGGAGTCAGTGGCCCTGTGGGCAGTGCTGTACGGAGTCCACCCACAGGGCTCCCTGAGATAAAAGCACACCCTGCGAATCAGGAAGACCAGTGTCTCTCTCCCAGGAAGCAGAGGAGCTCTCTGGCAGCCCAGGGTTCAGGACGTGTCTTTCTGGTCTTTTCTGCATTTTTGGAAATAGAAACTGGTTTCCAGCATGTACAAGCTGGGAGATTTAGCTTCACGATCTTGAGTTTCTGGCTTCTCTGGGAAATGAGAAGATCCACCCCATCCCCCGACCCAGGTCTGCATTCGTTCCTACATGGCAGCAATCCCAGGTGGCTCACCATGCCTCAGGCCGCCCCGCCCTCCCTGGTCTTTCCAGGCCCACTGTGCTCCTCATCTTTTCTTTCTGGCCCCTGGAAGCTTTCAAGTTTGTTGCACAAAAGTGTAGTCAGAAACCCAACGTTGGAATGGGTCCGAGTCAGAGGTCTGCTTTCGCTAAGATGACTTTTTCCGCCCTGATGCCCACCTAGCATCTGAGGGCACACCTCACCCCACCACCGAGGTCTGGTTGATATGCACGCCCAGGAACTGGCGCTGAGTGTGACCCTGGGGTGTCCCACGTCCTGAATGACCAGGCCGGAAAGTCCTTGCTTCTGAGCTGGGTTTTCAGACGGTCAGGGGTTTGCTTCCTTGAGGTCACTCAGCTGGGTCCTGGGTGCTCGCAGGCCGCCTCGAGGCATTAGGACTTCCTGGGCCTGTATCCCGTGTTTCCATTCACATATTCCTGACTCAGTGACCAGGGTGGCCCACATGACGTGTGCTGGGCCAGGTCCCAGGCCGAGCTGAGTGACTTCATTTTTCTGGCTTAAACCTGACTTGGTGGTCTGTCCCCTCTCTCCACAGAGACAAATTAAATGCGTTACGGAGACACAAGGAAAAACTGGAAGAAAAAATCATGGATCAGTACAAATTCTATGATCCTGCTCCAAAGAAGTGAGTTGACTTAAGTTTCAGGGGCTGAAACACGGAACAACAGATATTCCTTGTTCACGCTCAGGGCGAAAACAGTAGCCGTCGGGAGCAGCCCCCAGTTGTAGGGCCGGTGTCTTCCATGCTGGCAGGCCGCCTCTGTGCACATCCCTCCCACAGAGGAAAGATTTTAGAATTTCTCTCAGCCCTGTGCTGGGCTGTAGGGCTGGCTCCGTCCCCCGAGGCTACTGGCCCCGTGCATCAAGCAGCGCTTCCCCGGGCCTGGGCTCCAGGAGTTGGGCCCTACAGATGGTCCTGGCCCAGCCCAGCCTTGAAGTCAGAATCGCTGTGCATCCCTAATGGCCTCTCTGTTAAAATCACAGAACCACAGAGGTTCAGAACCTCAGTCCCAGCATTCCCTTTGGCAGATGGAGACACTGAGGCCCAGATGCAGAAGTGCAATGAGTTGTATAAGCACAGTTCAGTGCAGTTCAGCGGAGGAGGAGAATCCGGACATGGTTCTCTTTTCGATCCAGCAGAAGCCTTCTCTGTTTCCTGTTAGCTACAGCTTTTATCACTTACTCATTATAGTCCCTGTTTTTCATCCACACGGCCCACTCTTCACTGCCCTCTGCCACCACGTCCAGATTCCTCGGTGCAGGGAGTGGTCAGGGAATGCCAGCTTATTATTACACTTGCTGTGAACCTTAGCAGGGAATGAGGAGGAATGTGATGCTGAAAATGGCATTTTGGCAGAAAAATGGTCACCTAATAGATCACATTAGCAGAGCACTTCTTTTATTTCACAGAGGTAATCAAGAGTTAATGGGCAAGGGCTTCCCAGATAGCTCAGTGGTAAAGAATCTGCCTGCCCATGCAGGAGATGGGGGTTCAATCCCTGGTCAAGAAGATCCCCTGGAGAAGGAAACAGCAACCCACTCCAGTATTCTTACCTGGGAAATCCCATGGACAGAGGAACCTGGCAGGGGCAGTCCATGGGGCCACAAAGAGTTGGACATGACTTAGCGACTAGACGACTTCCCTTATGGTCCAGTGCCTTCCAATACAGGGGCTGTGGGTTCAGTCCCTGGTTGGGAAGCTAAGATCCTACATGCCTCCTGGCCAAAAATCCAGAACATAAACCACAGAAGCAATATTGCAACAAAGCCAAATAAAGACTTTTTAAATGGTCCACATTTTAAAAAAGAAAAAGGGTTAATGGGCGCACTTGAAGTTCTGTTTTTGCAAGAGAGTGGTGTGGATTTCTGCACCCATACGTGGTTCTACCATCCCTGAGCTGTACCTGATTGAGAATTCCATTCTATCTCCTGAGCCCCAAATACAGTGCCATTATTCGAAACCCCAGTTACCTGCCACCTTCCTAGGCTGGTGATGGAGAGACCAGCCCATGTTGGGACACTGCACCCAGTGACCTGCTGGAGCAGGCAGTGAGGGTTGACTGTGTCCTAAAAATCTACTTCTCATTAGGAAAAACCACTGGATTGGAGCCAAAGCCTTAGTCAAACTCATCAAACCAAAGAAAGAGGGTTCCAGAGAACGCTTGAAGTCAACCACAGACAGCCCTCCCCGGCAGCTGGAGTCCCCAGACCCGACCTTGCCATCTGCTTCTCAGCCGCTCAGGTCTCAGCCCGAGAACCCCGAGTCCACCCCATCGGGCTCAAGCTGCCCAGAAGAACGTGACTCCCATAATGGGCCCCTGGGAAAAGGTAGGTATGCTGACCTGGCTGGCGGAGGTGGGCCTAAGGGACCCTCTCACTGGACGGGGTAGAGGGAGGTGGCATGTAGATGTGCACATGTGTGTGTAAGAGCCTGAAAGGGGTGTGTTAATAGCCAGGAAAATATACACCCATGTCAAATAAGAAGCATCACTAATCCTATAGACAATGAGAGGTACTCAGGCCAAAAGTGACACCCTCCAGGCACCAGAAGAAAGTTCAGTAGCATTGCTTGGGGATTTCCTTGTACAGGTTAGAGATTTAGAGTAAGCTGTCTCTGTAGGGACATCCCAGGCACATTTCATGGGTAATAGGCACGTATGGGATCTCAGCAAGTCCGTGTGTGGTTTCAGTCTTTTTCATAACTTGGAAACGCAGGCAGGTTTTCTTCTCAGCCTGACCTGGCCTTCAGTCCTACCAGCCAGGGCGTTTGGCTTAATCTTTCCATGAAGACTGTCCTTCTGAGTTTGCCAGAGGTTCTGAAACGGACTTCTAGTTGAATGTGCTTCATGTCATCAAATCTAAGAGGCTGTCAATTATAAACTGCACAATTACTCTACATACCGCTGGCAATCCAATGATGTAGAACTTTACCACTTAGAACTTTTACCATCCTCTGGTTGAAAAGCTCTTCTAAAGGACTTAATTAGATAGATTTTTGTGTACACACATGAAAGGAAAATATAAACAAAATATATTGGTTGTGGCAGCAACAATTTTGTCACCGTTTCGTCTGGACCCCCCAGTGGTGACTCTAAGATACTGTGGAAGCTGCATCCTGATTTCAGTGATGTTAAGATTTGGGGGTGGGAGATGTACATCTTAGAACTGATTAAACACAGCAGTTACTTCAAACATTGTTCAGTTTCCAAATTTACTTTCAAATATCATTGCTCGGATTATTTATACCAAACCTACAGCCTGAGTAATGTAAATTTTTATGAAAGACACCAGGACTTCCTGAAGATCAGGCCTGTGCCTGAGACCCCCACGTGGGGGCTGACATTACACCACTAAGAGCCAGTGACAAGCCACCTCTGCTGAGTGGGATGTGCACAGGCCTTTCAGGAGGCTGTGTTCACAGGTACTGTCGTGTCACTTTCAAATGCACAAAAGCGAGTGCTTTCACACATTGTTTGGGGACTATTTGCACTCCCATTCTTTGCAGGAGGTCAGATTATGTAAAAGGCTCTTGTTTGGGTCAGTGATGATGAAACTCAAAGTTTGTTTTCATCTAGGCAGGTTCTCTGGCCACTAGTTTTCATATTGGCTCTTTAATTGTTTTGACATTCATCACCTCAACTTGTATTAAAGTTGGCTTAATGAACTATACCGGAGCAGGTTGCCATTTCCTCCTCCAGGAGATCTTCCCCACCCAGGGATTGAACCCACATCTCCTGCATTGCAGGCAGATTCTTTACCACTGAGCCACCAGGGAAATCCTCAATTAACCATAATCAGCCCAATTGAGTCAGGAAAACGTTCATGGGGAAAAATTGCTTGTACCAATCCATGAGTGATCAAGTCAGCGATAATTATTAACAGCAGCCATTCATTGGATGCCTTTTTGGGGGCAGCCAGCACCTTTTTAATTTACTTTATCTGCCTCATTTAGTCCCAACTGCCCTGTGAGGTAGGCATGATTAATCATCCCCTTTTCAGAGCTGAGAAAGCGAGGCTTAACAAGGTGAGACACATGCTGCTGTAATAAGTGACAAAGCTTAGATTTGAACACAGGCCTGTTAATCCGGGAATCTGAGCTCTAGGCCACCAAGTGCACTACCTGCAGTGAAAGCTGATTAAACATGTTGCCTAACAGAGATGTTAGGCATGCCCCCAGCAGAGCTAAGGGCCCCAGCATCACATCGTCAGTCCCTTACCGATGGTGTGAATATTGACCACCAGGTGGCGCTATGGAGGAAGAAACAATGGAGGTTCTGGTTCCAAATTTAATTCTAAGTCAGAAATTGGATGTATTGGTTATGTTTCTGTATGACCTGTTCAAAAAGTTAGACCAATTGTCTGCTCTGATAATTTTTATTTCTGATAAAAATTAGAAATAATTTAAAAGTCATGTAATAGAAGAAAGGGTATAGTAATTCTTGGTGTTTTGGAGTATGAAAAAGAGGTATTTTCATTATTTTTTTAACTCATTTTGCCAAAAGTTATTTCAGATGTATAAGAATTATTGGTGAATAATAGTCAGGTTGACTGTTTTATTACAGCAGGCCAGAAAAGTGTTGTTTCCAAAGTCTTTGAACAGGAATGAGAGTAACACATGAGCCAAATTGTCAGGGAGTCGGTCATTAAAATGGATGAGTAAGAGAAGCTGGGTCCTAAATTAATGAACATTCTTATTTAATAATTTAACACATTGAAATTGAAAATCATCTAAGCCCTTGGCTCCGTGAGCAATATGTAATTCTCTTCACGTGCTGAGTAAAGTGTTGGCACTGAGATGCCGCTAAATTAATTAAATTGAGGCAGAGCATAAATGATTCACTGACTCCTGATTCCAGTCTTGTCGTGGTTTTTGTTTCCATCTTTCCTGGACTGGATTCTGATTTCCAAAGTACACTGAACTAATTTAGAGTTACATGTTATTATTCATTTCATTTATTTGTCGTGTTTTTTTTTTTTTTTTTCTTTTTTTCCTTCCCCTCTCGGGTTATCCTGGGGATAACGATTTAGCAACGCAGCGCAAAAAGAGTCCCTTTTTGAGAAGCAAAAGCAAGGACAAAGACAAGTCTCCAACGGCCCACCCGGCTCTCTCTAAACGCCTGCGGTTCTGGTCTTCCTCTGACATCCCATCCTCTCCTAATGAGCCTCTCCCCTTTTCAGAAATTGGAGACTTCTAATCCTTTTCCTTTACCATGTGTCTTCATCGTGTATCCTCCTTCATTTCTGAAATTCAAACAAACGGAAAAAAAAAAAAAAAAAACAGTACCTAAAGGCCAGATGACCCCTAGCGGACCCCTCCTCCTAACCCCAATTCCAGGCCAGACTTTAAAGTAGCCAGCGTGGATTCTGATTTCAAAAGAGAAGATGAGTTGCCACACCCTCTGGACCGATTCTCCAGCACAGCACAGTTGTAGGGGCGCCTCGGGACATGCGTGCCCAGGTCCTGGGGCCAGGATGTCCGTGCTGAGTAAGTCCAGTGGCTGTGTGCTGCCCCCCACCCTCGCACCCGCAGGCTTTTGTCAACGCTCAAGATAAAGCAGAGCTGGTCAGTTGTCGCTATGCTTCCTAAAATACACGGCCTCTGTCAAGTGAGTTTTTTTTTTTCCCTTAAGGCTTATCTTGAAGCAGCTAAAATTTAAAACCGCTGCCCTATTCTCCTCTTTCTTTGTCAGAGCCCTGAATTGATGGCTTTTGCTAAATAGGGTCCTTTTTAGAGGTGTTGTATGTTTTGAAGGATTTACTGTGCTCCATGCAAGCGTTTTGAATAATTGCATCGATGATGCCCAGCCAGAGGCCAGCCCAGAATGAAGCTTTATGACTGTGCTGTCATTCTCTGAACATCTCTGGTGCTGAAGTTAAAGCAGCGGTGGACAGAAAGAGCATCAGCAGGCCAGTCACGCCCAGAGCGGGAGAAAGGCTGGTCGAGACAGGCCTTTAGCTACTGCAGTTTCTTTCTGTCTTCAATCATTCTTGTTCCATCTTCATGATTTTTGCCACCTCTGTCCATCACCTGTGTGGTTACTGACATATTTCCCCTTGGACTGACCCACCATTTCCACTTAAATTTATCCTCAAAGGATAGATTATTACCTGTACTGTAAATGGAGAGCCAGTACCATTAAAAACAAAGTAACTGTTTAAAAAAATAAGTCCACACGTATTGAAATGCTGATTTCAAAGTTGGCTGATGTGGTACTGCCTTCTCTCTCACTCGCCGCCTTGGGAACCCTGGGCTGCTGTGGTCCCGGCCCCCTGTCCTCTGAGCATGCTGCTGGAACGGTGCTGTTTCTCTGCTGTTCGTGCTAACTGTTTGGTCATCTCCACCTCCCTGCCACCTGCTCCTGCTCTTAACTTCACCTGTTGGATGTCTGCCCCATGCATCCCACCAGACTTGAATCTTGCTTCTCATCAAGGTTATCTTTCAGAATCCAAATTCTACCTTGATTTCAAGTCATGATAAGATGTAGGCGATTAAAACTTCACCGTGAATCCAGACTTGGAGTGGCCGAGGGGCCAGCAGGGTCAGGTCCATGAAGGAGGGGAGGGGAGGGGCCTGAGAGCCCGGCAGTGGGCGAGGCTCTGGGTCTGCAGCCTTGGGGTGCCTGGAGTGAGACGCCATGTGAGACAGTGTGGTCCTAATGCTCACAGGAACTCCAGCTGCGTTCGTTTCTGTCTCGTATTTGGAGAGCCCATCCCCTTTCTTACTACGAGATAGGTGGAGGGTTGGGTTTTATAAAAATGCTTTTAAATAGGATTTTACTTAACTTTGACAAGAGTATATTTTCATGGTAGAAAACTTCGAGATTGCAGAAAAGCATAAGACAAGATAAAAATCCTTCTGGTAGTCAGTCTCACCATGCAAACATTAAAGATCTCTTAAATTCTTGTTAAGGTGACAATCAGCTTTTTCTGAGTTTATAAGTGAAGCCAGTTGGCAAGATGCACGTCCTGGACCTCAGGGCCTCAGCCTTAGGTTGCAGTGATCCTGAGCAGACATCTACCAGAATCTTTTTTATTTTTATTTTAGATTCAATTTTTACTGGAGAATAGTTGCTTTACAATGTGTTAGTTTCTACCGTACAGCAAAGTGAATCAGCTGTACGTATATACATATCCCCTCTTTTTTGGATTTTCTTCTGCCAGGATCTTTTTACATCAGGGATTTGCATGATACACAGTGCTGGGTGGCAGGCGTGCCCTGTAGTTAATATGTTGAACTTCTACCAACATTTTCTTTGTCCTCCTGAGTTTTTCCTTTATTGTCTCCCAGCCAAAATTCTAGGGCTTGCAGTATGGCCCATCAGTGGAGCTGGGGTCTCTGATACAGGCCTGTAGCCAGGGCCCTCCTGTTTAAACCACAGCCCTGGGTCGGCAGGGAAGGGGGTGGCGTGGCTAGGGGGCAACTCAGCTTTTCGTCCGTGTGGTCTGTGTGCCCTGCTGCCCTTGCTTCTAGGCCTCCGTGTGGTCGCCCAGCCTGAGCCCAAGATTCTGCCAGCCCGTCTCTCAATGTCCTTTTCTGCCCCAGGCCCTGGGGACCTAAAGCCAAAGCGAGGGTCCCCGCACCGAGGCAGCCTGGACCACAAGGATGCCTCTGCTGACCCAGCCGTGAAGCCCTGGCCCCTGGAGCTGGGCCCCCGGCCCTGTTCGACCTCAGCCATCACTACAACCCCTTCCAGCGCCAGCTCCATCTCCCGGCACCCAGGCCGCACCAAAGGTGAGTCACGGGCCTCTCCAGAAAAAAGAGGGCTGAGCATCTGGGGTTCAGGTCCTTCCTAAAGACCCCAGGCTCTCAGTGGGAGAAGGGGTCCCAGGCTGAGAGGTAGTGAGTAGGGTGGTTAAGTTGTGGGCAGGCTCTGGCATCATCCAGACACAGGTTCAGACTTCAGCCTTGCCTGCCAGCTGGGTGGGTAACTCTGGACAGATAAGAAGCCTGATCCCAAGCCACTGGAGGGGAAGCCCCGGGACCCACTCCCACAACCACCATGCAGAACTTGGTGGCACCAAGTAGGTCTAGAAGGGAGATAAGCCAGCATCTGGGCTAAAAGGAGGCATCCTCTCCAGCCCACCTTAGTAGAAGTCTGGAGGTTCATTCTCTGTGGAGGATACACAAGAGGGTCTCTGAACTGGAGGTGAGTTGACAGAGTGGAAGGCAAGTTTCCCAAGTCAAAAACAAGGGGGTTGTAGGGAAGGATTTACAAACTGAAGGTCTCCCAGTTTGCCAGTAGCTATGCGTGTTCACACCTTTAGACATGAAATTAAAATATTGTCCCAGTCGTCTGATCAACTTAAGAAGATCCCAGCTGAATGTCTCCATCAGATCTTGCCAGGTGAAGCCCAGCGACACCTCTAGAGCCTCTAGTAGCAGAGACCAAAACCAGTGTGAGAGGCAACAGTGAAACATCATGGAGTAAACAGACATAAGCACAGAGACGGGAGCTTTACGATGCCCGTCATTAACAGTCAGAGATGAGCAAAGCTGTTGCACCCATGAAACAAGAATAGGATGCTACCAAAAGAGGAGGGAGAGTACTGGGAAATTACCCAGAGAGGAACAGGTAAAGCTTAAAACCAAAAAAGACCTTCGGCTGTTAATTTAAAAATAGGAGATATCCAAAGACACAGCTAAAAGGACTGAAAGTAATTGCCTCTGAGGTGTTAGAAGTTGGAAAACAATACGTGGTTGTTATTTTTCACAGTAATAGCACCCACTCTGCTCTTAAAACCAGGGGCTTACACAACTTTGGTTTGACAAGCAAAGGCAGACAGGGTCCCTGCCCTTGTCCCGGTTGCTTATAAGTAGGAAGCCCCCCAGGGGAGCAGGTGAATGGGGTGGGCACAGGAGAGGTGGGCAGCCTCTCCCCATTGCCGGCAGTCACTTACTGTTGGGCGTCAGTGGAGCTGTGCCGTGAGCTCTCTGGGAGAACCGTGCCCTGAGCCCGCGTGGCAAGGGTGTCTGTCGTCCACAGCCATCAGTCCCTGCTGGTTTCTGGAGCTCTGGGGTGCAGAGGCCCTACCTGGTCCTGGGGAAGAGCTGGGAACACCATCTCCCCTCAGGGTTTTGGGGGGTCTCTGTGGTTCAAGGTCCAGCCCTCTGAGCTGACCCACAGGCTATCTCAGCCTGCATCCCGTCGGAGCCCAAGCCTGGAATCATCCTGGAATCATCACTGGCCTGCAGAGCAAGCACAAGGGCCTATCACCATCGGTGCCCCCAGACTGCCCTCAGCAATTCCTTGGGGTTTTTTTTCCCTTCGATTTCACACGTGTGTCCTTTTCTTACACAGACGTCTTCTCTCTCAAAACATTTACTTATATTTCCTGAAAATATGCGGTGATGGTTAAAAATTTTAATACTGCTACTGCTACTAACAAAATCACCAAGCGATGTTTATTTCCTTTGTAATTTTTCTAGTGCTTAGATTCAATCTCATGAAGGATGTGCAGAGTTTTATATTCAAAATTCACTGGAATTTTTCTTTTATGGATTATGTTAGTGGGTTCATATACACTAAGGTTTATTTGTTTCTGTCTTCAATTGTAGAGTTTTTTCTTTTTTAAATTCTGTTTTTTACTACATAAAATATTTACATAATTTAAACCTAAATTACATAAAAAGGCATGCTTAGATTTCTAAGCCTCACGTCTCTCCCTTTCCCCTCCATTACATTCCAAAGTCACCCTATAGATAACCTTTTTTTTAGTTCCTTATTTATACTTTGTGTTTCTTTTTGCAAAAAATAAATAAATAAAAATATTACATCTTGGGGTTTTTTTTTCACTTAGACATATATCATGGAGATCTTTCTCATTCTTTGTATAAGTACACAATAATTAAAATGTTGATATGACGGTATTCAACCAACCAGTCCCCAGAGTTGATTCCTAGAATTAGGATTGCTGGGTCAAAAGACGAGTACAAATATACTTCTCCTAAATAAGATTCCATATTTTTTTAAAGGTTCTTCAGAAAATTCTGATAATTAGCCAGGTTTAATGAGCCTACCTTGGAGAAGGCATTGGCACCCCACTCCAGTACTTTTGCCTGGAAAATCCCATGGACGGAGGAGCCTGGTAGGCTGCAGTCCATGGGGTCGCTAAGAGTCGGACACGACTGAGCGACTTCACTTTCACTTTTCACTTTCTGCATTGGAGAAGGAAATGGCAACCCACTCCAGTGTTGTTGCCTGGAGAATCCCAGGGACGGGGGAGCCTGGTGGGCTGCCGTCTATGGGGTCACACAGAGCTGGACACGACTGAAGCGACTTAGCAGCAATGAGCCTACATATCACTAGCCATATTTTACTATTGTAATCAAGGCAGCAAGTTTTAATTAAGCCACTACTTTGAGTTGGGCATTAGGTTGCTTAGTCACTAAGTCATGTCCGACTCTTTTCGTGACCCCGTGGACTGTAGCCTGCCAGGCTCCTCTGTCCATGGGATTTCCCAGGCGAGTTTACTGGTGTGGGTTGCCAATTTCCTTCTCCGGGGGATCTTCCCGACTCAGGGATCGAACCTGTGTCTCCTGCATTGGCAGGCGCTTGTCCTTCCTACTGAGCCACCAGGGAAGCCCATTGGGCGTTAAGGGAGAACACAAAAAGTAGGATTCTGCTACCTTCAGTGAATTAAAAAAAGGAGTTGTCCTGCTGTCATCTCCTGGGAGACAGAACCTGCAGAGGAAGCCTTTAGATCATATCTAACTTAAATTTATTGGAGCACCGTTGATTAACAGTGTTGTGATTGTCGGTTTCTGCGGTGCATCAGAATGAATCAGTTATACATATATTCACTTTTTTAGATTCTTTTCCCAAATCGACCATTACAGAGTATTAAGTAGAGTTCCCTGTGCCATACAGTAGGTCCTTATTAGTTATATATAGTTATTTACAATAGTGTGAAGATCATACCTAACTTTGAGTGTCTCTCACTACCAGAATTTTTATAATAGGAGTCAGGGGTGGGTTGGAAACCCTTTTGCCACTTTGGAGGGACCCAGGGTCTACTGTCGGAAAGAAACTCGCAGGTCTGAGGCATAGGGCATTTGAGTCCCTCTCAGAGAGGGCCGTGGATGGCTGGCCTGTGCTTCCGGGTCTATTTCTGGAGTTGCCAGGGCAGGGCTATCTCCAGGGAGTCGGCCTCTCCGGTCAGGTGCTGGAATCTTTCCTTTGCCCTCCTCCTATGACCCGAAGGCAGTGTGGCCCCCAGACCAGAATTGCCGGCACGGCCTGGCCTTGGAGGTTGGGAAGTGGTCCCCAGGTCCCTAAATATTCAACTCCTTTTGCAGTGTTAGGCCAGATCACTGCTGTAGCCTTCAAGCCCTAGTCACTGCACAGGCGGAAAGGGGATTTAAAGTTAAATAGGAGTCAGGAGTATGAGGCCTATACCAGCAGGAGGCACAGACGAGGCCAGGTCCACGCTCCCCCGGCCTCACCCGGAGCCAAGGGCTGCCACGACCCAGGTGCCAGGCGAGGTTCAGAGGTGGCCGTCTGGCAGAGGGCCTGAGTTTCCCCATGGATGTTCCAGAACCCCTGACTCACTGTCCTGTTTTCACCACAGGCTATAATTCCGACGACAGCCTCTGCGAGCCGTCCTTGGAGCTCGAGTTCCTTCACCCCAGGCAGTACGGTGAGTGGTCAGCGCGACATGCCCTTCCACCTGGATTCTCAGTCTTGTTCTCAGCAATAGTGCCTCTCCCTCAAGCTAAATCCTGCACAGAAGTCCAGTACACAAAACAGGTGAAAGTGGAGTTGTATGAAGTGGGGATGGGTCCACAGTTCGTCCAAGCTCCTTCCTTCCCCTCCCCAGGGGCCCGAGCATCTGACTTCTGCTTACATACCTCCAATGACGAGGAACTCACTACTTATGAAGCATCCCACTTCTGGAGACTTTAATTTCCCTTGCCTTAAAGCACCCCTCATGTTTGCCAGGATGTTCCAGTGACCCACACAGGGAGCACTGAGTTCAGGAAGATCTCTTGCCACCCTCACTTGCAAAGTGGCTCCAAGTTACGTTTAGTCTTAGAAACTGTTAAAAGTACTTGCCATTTGAATTAGGCATATTGTAAATTTCTGCGGAAGGGAAACCAAAATTATACTAACTTTCTCAAAAAATTAAAAGTGGATTTTTTTTTTAATTTTGCAAAACAAGTCATAGGAAGGTTGGAAGATAATTCTTAAAAAAAAAAACCTCAAAGTTTACATTTATTTCAGTTTACTTCTGATCAACAGTGTGTGGGAACTAGCTAGCATCTCTTAAAAATTTTATGATACAGACATTCCCAGTTTATAGGCTCTGTGGTGACACAGGTTGACACAAGGAGCCCTTATGTCTTTGCACGGAGTGGTGGGCAACACAATCGCAAGGATCTCCTGCAATGTTCAGTAAACTGGAGTAGCCTGATTTATGCTTGTCAGCTGACCAGAAGGGTTTTCTTCCAAAGTATTTGATTCCTTGAGCTTCTCTTTTCAGGAAAAAAAAGGGCAAGGGGTTTTTGATGCAACAGTTAGATAAAAGTGCTTTTATATCCCATTGATTTGTATCACAGTTTTCTTTAATGAAACTTAATTTCCTTTCTAAAGAGGGATGTGCATTTTTAAATTTCAAAAATTCCCTTTTCAACAAGAGGACTTATTTTGCTTTTATACCATGCACAAAAAAAAAAACGTGTATTTTTTGGCTCATCCCCAAACCTGGTTTGCTAGTGAGTGTTTTCCAGATGCATGCTATTTGCAGTGAACACATCAGCACTTGGGAACTAGGTGCCCTAAAGACCCAGAAGAACAAGAGCAGATTTGCAGGCGGTGGGGGGAGGTGGCTTGTAAGCAGCGTGTCTTCCGTTTTCAGTGCGCTCAACACCAGCTGTGTGCTGGGAGGATGCAGAGATGACAGAAACACAGGGCCTGTCCCCCGGGGGTTTGCAGTCCAGCAGGACAAACTGATACAGGGCAGGCTGATAAGAGCAATGGTGCCCAGTGCAACCGGCGGAGGAGACCCAGAGGGGTGGCCCACAGGCCTTGAAGGCACAGCCTGCCCTTCGCAGGGCAGGGGGGCACCGTCCCTGGTCCTGGCACTCAGTCTCTGATCCAAGAGCCACCGCAGACACGCTCGGCACAGACGGCAGCCCCAAGGCCTGGTTCCCTCCAGCGCTCGTCACCATATAGGTCACTTGTTTCCTCCGGGGCAGATGTGAATTTGAGATGGATGGGCTGAAGGACAGCAGACAGCTGGGAAAAGCGAGTGCTCCCTGTCCTGCTGAGGGTCCCAGCTCCTCCTCCTGGATCAGGGAACTGAAGTTGCTCACATGTACGCACGTGAACACACACCACCATTTCCTGGCTCCCGCCCTCACCGAGCTGCACTGTCATCTAGGCAGGAGATTTCACACGTGTTCCAGGAAGATCTGTGCAGGAAGAGGGGTGGGGACCTGCACCCAACCCTCAGCTCACCCGGAGCAGCCCTTTTTTCATCTACTTTCTCAGTTCTGCATGAGAGCTTCTTCGTTAACAAAATCGTTTGAAGCCACAGCCCTAGACCTAACTTTAAAAAAAACAAAAATCTGCACACAGTCGTTTCTGGACGCCCATACCTGGCACTCGGGGAAGTTAGCCATCCTCATGGGAGAAAATGGGGTGTCCCGAAGCTCATCCTTCCGGGGCATGCTCAGCTCCACTTCTGCAGTGACTTTGTTCCATAATTTTTCTCAGATTAGATGGTTTGGTCCAGGCTAGACCTGGTCACGGGCCTTTAGATTGAATGTTGGCATTTCCTTTCAGCATCCCGGCCGGGGAGCTTGGAGAGCAGTAGAAATGCGTCCAGCGGCAGCTCACCTCTTAACCTGAAAGGTGAGCTGGCCCTCCTTCTGGGCACTTTGCAGTGTCTGTGGGTCTTTGTGTTTATATTTGTAATTTTTAAAATACAGTTCCCCAAGACCTTCCACGCATTCGACATTTGTTGCATTCCAAGGCCACATCACATGGTTTCAAGTGCAGGCCGAGAGTTTAAACGGATTTTAGTTCAAATCCCTTCACCCCCACTGACAGAGTCTGGGCACCTAGGCGAATCACCCACCCTCTGAATCCGAGTTACTTCATCTTTAGAAGGGGGATTGTGACTCTAGTTCCATTCCACTGTGGTCAGAGAACAGAGTAGCTTTGATTCTCAGGTTTTTTTAAGTTGATTTTATAGTGCAAAATATAGTCTGTCTTAATGAATGTTTCCCCTACGTCTGAAAAGAATGTGTTTGCTGTCCTGGGACCATAAACTCTTACACAAATTTTTTTCACTTCTTAGTGTCCATGTGACCATCTGGCTTATAGCAAGTGCTCAGTAAAGCTTTTAAATATATGAATGGATGAGAGCTAATGAGTGTGGTGAAAGTTGCTCAGTCGTGTCCAGCACTTTACGACCCCGTGGACTATAAAGTCCATGGAATTCTCCTGGCCAGAATGCTGGAGTGGGTAGCTGTTCCCTTCTCCAAGGGATCTTCCCAACCCAGGGATCGAACCCAGGTCTCCCGCATGGCAGGCGAATTCTTTACCAGCTGAGCCACCAGGGACCTTAGCACTACTAACAGTATGAACTTTAGCAGAAACCTTCCACGTTTATCTCAAACTATTTTGTTCTGAATTCTAAGCATCCCAGAGTGTTCTTCACGTGGAGAATCCCAGCCTGGGAGAAGTGTGCCCTGGGTTCTCGGGCAGGGTCCTCTTGTAGGTGAGCGGCAGGCAGCCCGGAGACCACTGGAGGCAGAAGAGGTCTGATGTGTGCTCTGTGCCGCCCGCCCTGACTCCAGGTTCCTCCGACCAGCTCCACGGCAGGTCCGAGAGCTTCAGCAGCGAAGACCTGATCCCCAGCAGGGACACGGCCACTCTGCCACGGGATGCCAGCACCCCGGGGCGCCCCGCCCTCAGCCGCCATGAGTACCCCCCACCACGGAACGGGCCTCTCCCCCAAGAGGGTGTCCAGAAGAGGAGCACAGCACAGCCCCACGGTGGGGCGCGGCCCTGTTCCACCTCCCCGAGCAGCGAGATGGTCACCCTGGAGGAGTTCCTGGAGGAGAGCAACCGGGACTCCCCGTCCCCCGTGAGTGGCCCTGGGGCTCAAAGGGACACAGCGGGTCCATCATCCCTTGCATACTCCCTGGATTGGGATAGCAGGCAGAAACTGGCAGCAGAAATACAGAGATGGAACAGGGGGCAGCCTAGGTGCGGGGCTCCTTAGATGGGGAGGAAGCCCATGAGCCTGCAGGGCCTGGTGCTGGCAGCCAGCCCCAGACCACAGAGGCTGTTTGCTCCATCTGTGGAGTGAGTGGGCAGAGCCTGGTGCCGGCATGGAGGGCAGGGATGGTGTGTGCCCACCACTGCAAGCTTCTTGAGACATGTGCCCAGCACCCACTCTGGGCTTAGCATCTCACCGGGTTTTGAGGCAGAGCTCTGCGTGCCCACTTCCCCTGAGCCCTCACCAGCAGAGATCAGTTTCTTCTATAAAGAGCCAGAGAGTAAATATTTGAGGCTTCCCAAGCAGGACGGTCTCTGTTGCAGCCTCTCGACGCTACCATTTTAGTAGGAAAGCAGCTCTGGACCATCTGTCAATGAGTCGGCATGGCTGTGTTCCAATAAAACTTGACTTATGGACATAGAAATTTGAATTTCATGAAGTTGTCTCATGTCCCAAAAGATTGTTCTTTAAGAAAAAGTTTTTTCCAGTCATTTTAAAGTGTAAAAACTATTCTTAGCTCACAGGCCATACAAAAAGGGGCCCCACACTGGACCTGGCCCACAGGTCTGGTTTGCTAACCTTGGTTCTGCAGATCTAAACCCAGACACCCCCATTATTAGGATTCCCTCCCATGTCACCTTTCCAGTGTCTCCATTTAGCTTTTCTGAAGCTGCGCATCTGTTCTTTCACATGTGTATATGTGCATAATCAGTTGTGTCTGACTCTTTGCGACCCTATGGACTATACCCCGCAAGGCTCCTCTGTCCATGGGATTTTCCCAGCAAGAATACTGGAGTGGGTTGCCGTTTTTTTTTTTTTATATATATACTGTCTAAATTCAGTCCCCTGAGCTATTGGGTTATTGAACAGATGGCTTATATACTGTCTTCTTCTTGTTTAGTCACTAAGTCATGTCTAACTCTTTGCAACCCATGGACTGCAGCACACCAGGCTTCCCTGTCCTTTACTATCTCCTGGAGTTTGCCCAAATTCATGTCCATTGAGTCAGTGATGCCATCCAACCATCTCATCCTCTGTCACCCCCTTCTCCTCTTGCCCTCAATGTTTCCCAGCATCATGGTCTTTTCCGTAATTGAGATCTTTTAAGGTGTAAGGCTTCAGTGATGGCATCTCATTTCCCTTAAATAAATACAGTTGAACTTTCTGTAGCCACATGGTAAACTCTGTGACCCACATTAATGCGTTATATTGACACAGAGAACACAAAATATTTGTCTTGGAAATATTTATTGAGCAGGTACTGTGTCTTAGGCAATATGTATGTTGCCTGCTCTCAGAAAACAAAGCAAATGGGCCAATTTTTGTAGCATACTTGCTAGATGCTTGGTCTTGTGGTTGGGTGGTGCCAAAGAATTATAAAACATGGCCCCTCCCCCTCTTCATTTATTTGCCTATCAAACACTTACTGTGGGCTAGAAACTAGGGAAACCAAGCTAAGAAGGACCAAAACCTTGCCCTCCAGAAGTTTATGGTCTGATGCAGTGGCTCTTAAACTCTAGCATTCGTCAGACTCACCTGGTAGGACACAGGCTGGACCCCAGGGATTCTGAGATTTTTGCATCTCTGCCGAGTTCCCAGATGGTGCTCTCACTGTCACTGGGGGTCCAGGCATCACAGGCTAAGGGGCACTGACCTGATGGAGCAAACGAGAAAAGTCCAGAAATCGAGGGTACCTGCAATTGAATGGCTCTTCTCCTCAATCCATTTCTGATTGTGTGCCTGTCCCAGTGGGTTTCCTATCCCTGGACAGATCTCAGGGGTCAGGTCCCCTTGCTTACAAGGGGCATGGCCCCTCTGCACTCAGCTTAGACCTATACAGACACTGTTGCTCAGGCCGCTATCAGCGCATGTCCCTTTTCAGCTTAAATGAGGCCAAAGCTGTCTCACTGCAGCAGTCTCTGTTGGAAGCTGGTGCTCAGCCTCTGAGAGCCACCTCCTTCCCCCTCCATCGGCCCAGGTGCTCACCCCACGAGCCCCACCTGACACTTCCATCCTCCCCCGATCAGGCCTAGAGAAGCCACCCATGCCTCCACTCCCTGAGTACTGGTGATGCTGGGAGAGCAGAGTCACACGATGGGCTCCCTGGGTGGCCTCCTGAAAGTGGGGATGAAGAGGCTAACTAGAAGCGTGCAGAAAGGGGCCAGGAGGCACGGCAGACAGCTCCAGAGTCAAACAGCCGTAGGCTCTAATCCTCAGTCTGCCATTCTTCAGATGCCTAATCTCTGTGACCTCAGTTTTCTTACATGTGTTTAGTCGCAAAGTCGTGTCCAACTCTTTGCCTCCCTATAGATGGTAGCCTGCCAGGCTCCTCTGTTCATGGGGTTTCCAGGCAAAAATACTGGAGTGGATTGCCATTTCCTACTCCAGGGCATCTTCCCGACCCAAGGATCAAACCTACGTCTCCTGCATTGGCAGGCAGGTTCTTTACCACTCACTGAACCACCTGGGAAGTCCTTTCTTACATATTAAGTGATGTTTTCATACAACCTTAAACAACTCTCACACAAGGTTGCTTTCAAATTTAAGTTTTTGGGATTACACCCGTGGTTCCTAGCACGGTGCCTGACATGTGGGAAGTACTTGGTAAATGGTTCTTGTCCATATTGATGACCCAGGTTCTTACTGCACACACACACCCAAGAGTAAGGCTTCAGGCTAACATGAAACAGCAGAGGGTGCCTCTGTCAAGCTGAGCATCCAAATGTTTTCAGGGGCCAGGAGTTGTCGGCAGGTGGTTCCTGAGCTGCTGACCCATCCTGCAGGCTGACTCCCCCCTGACAGGTCCCAGCCAGCTGGGGGCTGATTGCAGCAGCTCTCGGCCCTGACCTTTCCCCTGCTCCATCCCCAGCCTCGAGAGAAACCTCTAGCTGGGCTCCTCTAGGCTGTGAGGTGCTGGCAGAAGGCTGAAGTTGACCTGAACAGGCCCACCGAGCTTGTTGGCTCCGGGGGCTCCACCTGCCCCCAGGATGGTGACAGAGAACACTGGTTCCTGGCCAGGGGAAGCCCAGCCAGGTGGTGGCTGCCTGGCACGGGGTACAATCTGGAGGGCTGGGCCCCCTCTGCCTTCTCCTGGGCCTTTCTGGTTCCCTCTCCCTCCTCTGCCCCTTGTGCCTGCCTCTCCCCTTCCTAAAATCAGGAGAAGGATCTGAGAGGCAGTGAGGATGCTGTTGTGTGGTTGGTTCTGGCTTCTGCAGAGCTGGCCTTGTTTGTCTTCCTCTCTGTGGCCCACTGGAAGGCGCTTGCAGTGTGTCTGAGCCTGGTGGGCTGACAAAGAAGGTCCAGTCCTGCCCGTCAGCTTTCTGCTGCCTGGTGGAAAAGGAGACCCAGGTCAAAACGGTTGTCCTGATCCTTTCATAAAATGAATGAGCTTTGTGGGAAGTCATTTCCTCTCTGAATCTGCTTTCTTGCTTGTGAAGTTAGGGGGCGACTGAGTGGTGCCTGGGTCAGCTCCCTAATGATCCTCATTTCACATTGACCCCCACCCGACCGGGACAGTGTGTGCAGTGGGGACATTAGGCCCTCAACAGGCCAAGCAAGAAACTTCAGTCCCGGCCGTGTGGGCAGCCCAGGGGAGATCCTGGGTGGGAGGAGGGATCTCCAAGTCACACACCCCCACCAAGTCACACAGCCCCTGGACTCATTCAGTTCTTCTTCTCTTCCCTGTAGGATGCTCCCAGTTGCCGGGATGACCTGCTGAGTGATTACTTCAGAAAGGCCAGTGATCTCCCATCCACTGGAGGCCAGCCAGGCCCACTGCCCAGGAAAGAAGGGGCCAAAATGCCCACCAGCTTTGTGGCCCCCACCATCAAGATGCCTGTCTGCACCTCTGAGGGAAAGCCACTGAAGCCTGGGCAGTATGTAAAGCCGAACTTCAGAGCCACTGAGGCCGAGGCCATGCCCAGTGTCCCCCAGAGGCAGGCCCAGCCATCCCAGAGCCTGTCCCTGGGCAGAGCCCGGCAGGCCGCCATGCCCCACGCTTCCCACACGCCTGCCAGCCGGAGTGCATCCCTAAACCGGGCCTTCAGCCTGGCCTCTGCTGACCTCCTCCGGGCCAGCGGGCCAGAGGCCTGCAAACAGGAGCTGGGGGGTCCTGAGGCCTCAGGGGGCAGAGACCCAGGCAGCCACAACCTGCAGAGCTCCACAGCCCCTGGCTCCCATGGCCTGGCCCGTGAGCGGACCCCGCTTGTGGGAAAGGCTGGCGGCTCCTGTCAGGGCCCCAGCCCCCGAAGCCGGCCGCTGGACCTGAGGCGCTTCTCGCTGGCTCCCCCGAAGGAGGAGAGGCCGCCCCCCCTGCAGCAGTCCGCCACATCCCCAGCCATTGCCACTGGTGGCGGTGGCAGCAGTGGCAGCAGCAGTTCACAGCTCCAGCACTTCTCACCCTCTGCAGCCCCGGTCCCCAGGACTAAGCCCCAAGGCCCCCTGCACCCGGGGGAGTTGGCCACCATCCCCCCCGTCCGAGGGGGGCTCAGCCCCTCGGAAGGGGACGGGGTCCCGGGGCAGGGCCACAGTGAGGGCCTCCCTGCTAAGGTCCCAGGCAGGTCTCCAGACCTGGCGCCCCAGGGCAGCCGGACCCCCGAGGACTTCGGGCGTGGGAGCAGCTCCAAGAGCACGCCAGCATCCCCCGAGCCAGGTGGCGACCAGCAGACGGTGTGGTACGAGTACGGCTGCGTGTGACCTGGCTCCTGGCCCACAGCTCCTGGATCGCACCTGCTGATCACCGCAGCCTTTTCCCTGTCTGCCTGCGGCGCCAGGAAAGGGTTTGAGGAGGAGGAGAGGGTTCCTGTGCGTGTCTTCTGTTCTGTTGCTAAAAATGCTGTGCCAAGCCTTGAGAGGGTCGCGCCCCGCTGGTGTACAACCTGTCTTCTGTATCTGTAGCCTCCAGCAACCAGTATCTTTTGAACAAATCCACTTTGGTATGGGGACACTCAGAACGCAGTGACAAAGCAGACACTATTTGAGCACGCCCCTGTAGAACACTTTTGTTTGCAACTTGCTGACCTCCACTGAAGCATGTGTGTACGAGGGCATGTACACACACACGTACACACGTTCCCAGGGCTGAGCCCTGGTGGGTCTGGAAATTCTATTCCCCAAAGCCGTTTGATCCCAGGAGAAGCCCCCGCTGGCCAAACTACAAAAATCTGGAGGCCGTGGGTGGACCCCAGAGGCAGGCTTGCTGTCATACCGTTGTTGGGGTCCTGAGCGCTTCCCTTCACCCCAGAGCTGAAGCAGCTCTCCAGGCAGGTGAGGTGGCTTCGGGCATTTGCCTTCCCCGCTGGAGCCAGCTCCTGGGCTCTGCAGGGTGGGCTCCCGGGCCATATAGCCACCTGCCTTCCCTGGCTCACTTTTCTACAAACACTGGATCTGCTGGTCCTGGCGGGAGGGGCAGGGAGAAACCCTCGCCCCAGTCCCCCTTACCCAGCAAGTGTATATAGTGTAAAGTGGGGAGGCCTGTGCAGCAGCGAGGTGCACCTCGATTTATACCGTGGCTGCAGCGCCCCGACCTCCCTGTCTCAGGTGAGATGTTGATTTATTATTTCTGAGTAAACTTCTCATGGTAGAAACCAAATTTCTTTTAATATATTACCTATGTATGTACACACCCGTGTGAAATGTATGTACTTTGAGGGGAATCTATTTATGTTCCATTGGGAGTCATTCTTTCCTATCAGGAATCTCACCTGCTGCTTCGTCTCTTTGGTCAGATTCCTGGCACGTTTTATTTCCTGTTGTTTAGTAAAGGTGCTTTTTCTGGGATGTACTAAACCTGGTGATTTTTTTTTTTTTCCTTTAGATTTGATATACTGAGAAAGAAATGGAAAGTTAAGATCGCTTTTCAGAGTGCTTCGGGTTGTGTATTAAAAAGCCATTCGTTCTGGAACACAGGACAGGATTGTAATAAATGGACATGGACCAGTACTGAGTCCTGGTTTTCCTCACCATTCATCATGGCATCATTGACCAGGTGCTGGGAGCTCAGGGTTCCTGCCTTAGCACTGGCCACTGGAATCCACAGTTCCTTTGGCCACTAGGTCAGAAAACGTAGAGAGCAAGGTTTTTCTCTTTACAACAGCTTTTTTTTTTTTTTTTTTCCAGACTTGAATTTTAACTTCGTGTAAATTGAATCCTATTTCGCTATGGGATTTGTGTCTGGCAGGAGCTCAGCTTAAAATGGTCCTGTGGATGTTCCCAAAGCTACCTAACGAGAAAGTACCAGACCTGCAATTTAGACCTTTAGAGGCCTCAGATCAGATGCTTAAATCAGATGGATGGATGTGAGGGGGTGGGGGCAGGGGAGAGGGTTGGTGGAAGTCAGAAGGAAGGAAGGCATATAAATATCCATACATCAAAATCTTTCTTCCAGTAGATTTCTGTCCAGCTGCTGCCTCGGTGTCTCCTTTCCTTTTTCACCAGACTTCTTTAAGAGGATCTCCTCTCAGGACTACCCCAACGGTCCAGTGGTTAAGACTCCGAGTGTCCAATGCAGGGGGCGCAGGTTCGATCCTTCTTCAGGGAACTAAGAATCCACATGCCTCTTGTTGTGGCCAAAAAATAAAATTAGACAAAGGGTCTCCTCTTATCTCTCTGCCCATTCTTTCCCCAGCCTCTGTGATCTGTGCATCTGGCCACTCAGTGGAGCTACCTCTAGCATATGAACAGCGGCCACCTTGAGGGCTTCATGCCGTGTGGCCTTTGCAGGTTTTGACACCTGGCCAATCACTCCTTGGAATCCTCACTCTCTGTCTCCCAATTCTCCCCACTGTGGTACGGCTCTTCGGCGCTGACTTGCCAGCCCGTCATTCATTCACTTATTCCTTCCACAGAGGTTCATCGGAAGCTTCCTGTGTGCCAAGTCCTAGGCTCCGCCTTCCAGACCTCTTCCCCCTTGAACCTCTTCAGAGCTGGCCTCCTGCCCCACTTCAAGTGCTGACTGCCCCTCAGAGCCCCGGCCTGAGGCTTCCTCAACTCCTCTCCCTGGCTCCTCCAGTGACACCACGCTGTCACACGAGCACAGCCCTCTGTGATGTGGGCCTGACCCCTCGTCTCTTCACATCCCATGTTTCATGGATCACATCCTGGACCTGAGAGTGCTTGTCGACTCTGGTGTCCTCGTCTTAGCCAGCTGTTCTCATCCTAGGTCACACACACACACACACCCCTGCCCCTGGGTATTGGCAGGAGCCTGCCAACTAGTCTGCCAGCCTCAGACAGCTCAGCCCTCATAGCACCTCAGGACATTCACCCCAGATGACCTCCACGCCTGCCACACCCAGCCTTTGTGGTTTGGTTGGCCCTTGGGCTCAGCTCAAGGCGCACCCAGCCCTCTTCTCACTCCCTCCTTTGGTCCCAGACAAGTTCATACACATCCACGGCTTTCATTCCAATCTGTTTGCAGAGGTTCCATTATCTCCAGCCCCAAGCTCTTGCTGGAAACCTCCAGATCTGTTCTCAGCTGGGAAGTCCCAAGACACTGCCAACTCAAAGTGCTCAACACACGATTCCCTGTCCTTCCCCCATCTCGTCCCTCCAGACAGCCTTTGACACCCCCCTCTCCTCCCCACACCCTATCCATCACTCCATCAGTTGGCTCCACACCTCACTCACACAGCCAGCCCCTGCCGATGGTCCTCTGGATGGTACCCTGGGCCTTGTTGCTGAGGGGGGCATCCCAATCATGCTTCTGCGCTCCAGGGCCCCATCCTCTCTGCACTGGCCTGGGAGACATGTGACCCAGTGTCTGGGAAATATCAATGTGGCCACTGGATTTTCATGCCCACTGCTGCCTGGAGGGAGACTTGGGATCATCTGTGGCCCTCCCAGGTGGCACTAGTGATAAATGCAGGAGACACGAGATAAATGCCAATGCAGGAGATGCAAGAGACACAGATTTGATCCCTGGATCGGGAAGAACCCCTGGAGGAGGGCATGGCAACCCACTCCAGTACTCTTGTCTGGAGAATCCCATGGACAGAGGAGCTACAGTCCATAGGGTCACAAAGAATCGGACATGACTGAAGTGACTTAGCACACATGCACGCAGGACAAGGGGCTACTCTGTGGAATACATTAAAGTGAGAAAATGAGAAAGCATAAGGCAAACCTTGGGAAGCACCAGCCAACACTAGACATCCAGCCAAAATATTTATCAACCAGCCAGGGTGAGGGAATGTACATATACACGCACATATTTACAGATATAAAGGCCTATGACATAATTTACAAATAAACTATATATAAGATACAAACTTTTATTATAAAATCCATACAGTCAATGGATTCTCTTAGAATGCTCTCACTGAATTTTGCCAAGCCTATGTATTTATAGCCAGCCTATGCCTGCAAGAGATGAATGAGTGTAGTTCCGATGTGAATGTCAGTTGATGTTTTATGTTAGCAAGTAAGATGAAAGTGAAACAAGCCAAAGATGTGTATCAGAACTTCACTCATTGATGACATGAGCAATTGCTCAGTCAGGTAGTAGTTGCTGAATGCTGGCCAAATTTCCTCAATTTTTTTGTGCTGCTCACATTGTGATGGCTTACAGACACAGCACATTAAAAAATAAAAGAAATATAGTCTACATACTATATTCACCCAGGATACACCTCTAAATTTAATCTGCACTATTCACATTTTTCCTATCACTTTCTCAATCAAGTCTAGAGAGTCTAGACACTGCAGAAGACATAAATCAAGCCCTGACTGGTAATACATGCCAATTTCTGTGGCAGAAATACTCCGGCCATGGCCGATTTCAAGCTGCAGCCATGGTGTTACTAACCACAGAGGCAGAAGGAGACGTGCAGTGTACCCTGTAACATATTCATGCCAGATGGAAACAGGTGCAAATAACCTGAAAAGCACAGGTAACAGGAAAATAATTAAGAAGAGACACATTTTGAGTATTTATTACTATGGCTTTTAACATAAATTACTCGCAGCTTTACATAAACTCATTTTTAATGATGGCCCTGTTTAACAACTGGCTTGGAAAATTCTGGGAAATTCACTAACCTGCTCTCACAGGTCAGTACAGGTTGGCTCAGCGCACCACTGAGAGCACCGCCTTTAAGGGATGGGCTGAAAAGCGGAAGAGACAGAACAACCGAGAAGAATGGGCCAAGAAGGAGGAACATCAAAGAGCAGAGCAGCTGGTGTGCAGAGCTGACCGTCCTGGCAGAGACGCAGGTGTGCGCAGTGTTCCTCGCAGTGTTCCTCCGCACAAGGGCACACAGGAGGCCACTCGGGTCAAGTCTGGAGGCTGCCTCCGGCTTCTCGTTTCTTCCATTCTCTCTTCTTGCCCTTCTCCCTGGAGCTAGGGCAGGAGTGAGCCTGGGGAGGTTGACAGCATGGGGGACCTCTCCATCTGTAAAGTGGGGCAGAGTGGACAACAAGAAGTCGGGCAGGAACCCAGGGGTGGGGAGTGGGGAAAGGGAGGGTCCTGGCAGGGACCAGAAAAGAGGTGGGGGTTGGGGCAGGGCTCAGAAATGCCCTTCCCAAACTCGGGCTTTGGGGCCCAGCCCACCGAGGTCAAGTTCACCAAGTCACACGACACACGCAGCCTGAGCTCTGGCAGAAGCAAACGGGCCACCTGCTCCCCACTGCCCCTACCCGCAAGAGACCCCAAATGAGCAGGTGGAGAAGAAGCCCCCGGGCCCCTCCGCGTTCCCCACGGGAGAGCAATGGCCCTGAGGAGCCCTCCGGGAAGCCGCACCCTGCCCTGGCCGCCGCGAGCCTCCGCCCCCTCCTCCGCCTCCAGGTGGCGGCGAGACGCGCGGGCGAGCGGGAGCCGTAGCCCGAGCGCAGCGCGGTCCACACCACGCCCCCGCCGGACCCGGGTCCCGCCGCCGCCGCGCGGCAGTCCTTTCCTCCCGCCCGCCGGCGTCGGGCCCAGCCGGGCGGGACGGACCCGCGGCCTGGCCTCCGGCACCTGGACCCGAGAGAGGTGAGTGCGCCGGGATGGCTCGGGTGGGGCTAGGACAGCGGCTGCCGCCCGGCCGAGTAGACCACCGACCTTCAGCGAGGCCGGTGCCCCACCCCCACTTCCCGCCGCCCACCTGGAAAGGAAAATGCAAAATCCAGTCTCCGACAAAGGCCTGGGGGCGGGGGTGGGGGGGTGCCGCCGGGGGCGTGGAGAGAGGAGAAAGGCCAGGAGGGAGGTCCTTATCATTCCGGGGTCCAAATTGATAGTGCTTTGGGGGTCCAGGGTCCTACCGCCCAGAGGGCGTGCCGCGAGGGTGGCGTTTGGGGTGCTGCGGGCCAGAGTGGGTTGCCCTGCCCAGGGACCCTGGAGGCTGATCTCGAAGTCTAACACTGTCCACCTCCCCTAGGGCACGGCCCGACCCTGGGTAACTGCAGCTACGAGGGAGGGGCTCGGGAAGGGGGTCGGTTTGAGCCCTGGGAGAGGAGTCCAAGGACCCAGTCCCAGGCTGGGCGCTTTCCTGAGAGGGAGGTGAGTAGGGGCCAACTGCCATCTAGTGACGCCTGCTGGTGCCTGGCTTCAGAGGCGTCATCTCCTGAAGCTGTCTCAGATGATCTTTACATCCATTCTAGTCCAGCACATTGGCTGTCAGCTAAGTGGTAACCCCCGGTGGAGGGAGCTGGTTCCTGCCCAGACCACTCACACTCTAGCTGGGGAGACAGACTCAAATTCAAGAAGTGACTGGTGGGAGGTACACCTTGCTTCTCCTTCTTGCGCCAGATGACTAAGCTAACTAAGGGACACCTGCCCCCCAGCAATACACCCCTGGACTAATTAGAAACCGCCCCCCATCCCCACCATCAGTACTCAAAGGGCCCCTTCTGTATCCACAGCACCACGCATACCAGTCACTGGGAGAACTCCCAAGATACCTCCTAGTCCCCCCTTGCAGACTTCAGCTTAGAATACACCTCTTCCAGGAGGGCTACCCTGACTGCCTCCTCTTGATCAGATGCTTTTTGTACACTGGGCTCCCAGTGTGGCTCCTCCTGCCCATCACCCTCCAATCATAGCTGTTATCAGAGTACTGTAGTTGCTGTGTCAGTGCCAGTTTTCCCTTCTGAATCAGAGTTTCGAAAACTCAGCCATTCAAGTTCCATGTTATTATATGCGTGATGTTTTCCCTTTGAACGTTTCTTCCCCTAGTCGTAGCATGCAGGATCTTTAGTTGCGGCGCTAACCCTGGGCCCCCTGCACTGGGAGTGTGGTGTCTTAGCCACTGGACCACCAGGGAAGTCCCTTATGCTGTTTTCCTTTGAATAGTTTACTCTGGAGACTGGGTTACTGCAGAACCTCTATTCAGAGTAATAGAAACTTGAAACTTGCCATTTCTATTTTCAGATCTCCCCTGTGCTCCTCCACAGTTTCTTGGGCAGAGGCCATCACTTTTTTTGTTACCTTGGGTCCAAACCCTGATACCTCAGAATAACGCCTAGGTTCCCCAACTGGTCTCCAGCGGAGGACGAAGAGGGTCTAAGAACCCACATTCTAAAAAGAGGACAGCCTCCCGCCCTTCTCCACTCCTCCAGGGCCTGGCTCCCTCAGTGCCTTGGGGACAGGAGAGAGAGGGACAGGCGTCTGTGTCCCATGATGCAGCCTGCCACCCAAGGTCCCCTTGCCCTTGGTCATCTCTTCTCACCGGCCAGCCTGCGCTGGCCCTGCTGCCCCCTCAGGGGCACAAGACGAGAGTTCTTCAGAGGTGCACTGGGGCCTCCCTGCTGGCCAGATCCCTGATGTGGGAGCCTTGGCTGCAGCACCATCTCCTCCATGGCTCCTGGCTCCCACCCCACTGTTAGACAGTCCTCCTGAGAGATGTCAGCTTCTTTCCTCCTCATCCACTCAGCCACACAACCCTGCATGACGATTGGAGGGTGTTAGGCCACTCACTGTCCACTGGGCCGCCTCTTGTCTCTCTCCAGGTTTCTTCTCTTCCTCTCCCCATCCTGAGCAGATTAGTGTGTCCCCTGCCAGAGCAGACCGAGTCCCCTGGGCTCCTCTCCCTGTGGCAGCCCCACCCTCCAGCTCTAGGAGACTTTTGGAGAATCTCACAGCCAATCACTGCTCACCTCTGATCCCAGTTCCTACTCCGCCCTCCCCAGTACTGAGTGTGCCTGTGTTAGGGGTGGGGATTAGGATGGGGAGGTTCTGAAGGAGAGTCAGATCCATCACTGAGGGACACTTAGTGCCTCTTTGTCCTCAACTGGACCCCAGTGGTCAACTCCAGGGCAAGAGAAAGAACCCTCGACTCATGGTTCTATTATACTATTATGTCCCTGCGTTGGGACTCCAGAGTCTTAGCCACTAGACCACCACGGAAATTATACTTTACATTAAAAAAAATTTAATAGAAGTTGTATTCTACTCCCAGAAGTGGAAAATCAGTGCCCCTGGCTACAAAAGGAAGGTAATTAAACAAATAAGAAGCAGTGGTATTAAACTTGAATTAGCACCTGTTACCTGCAGAATACACCTGAGGCTTACTCTCTAGCTTAGAAAGGGAGATTGTTGTTGCTGTTTAGTTGCTCAGTCGTGTCCGACTCTATAGACCCATGGATTGTAGTCCTCCAGACTCTGTTCTATCCATGGGATTCCCCAGGCAATGCTGGAATGGGTTGCCATGTCCTTATCCAGGGGATCTTCCTGACCAGGGATCAAACCCACATCTCCTGTATTGGCAGGCGGATTCTTCATCACTGAGCCACGTAGGAAGCATAGCAAGAATTAAAGTGGTGCTTGAGACATAATGGCACCCACCTGAGACTTTCTCCTTCGTGTAATAAAATGGATTAGGATAGAATTGGACTGGGAATAGCAATCTTTACATAGCTAAATTCCTATCATTCAGCACCTGCTGAGTGCAGGGTATCACACAGAGCCCAAAGATATGCCCCCTTTACAAGCCAGCCTTCTGCTGTAAGGCTTGTCATGTTTTATCGCAGTGGCATATTGGCTTCCACCAGGTCTGTCTGACTCATTCCTCTATCCAGGTACCCCCCACAGGGCCTGGAGCACAGGTGGTGAATGCACAGATGAATGAATAATGAATGAATATGTAGGTTGACCTCCTTGACTTTGATCCCACTGGGCTGCCTCCAGCCTTGACTTTCCTTTCTCTTCCTCCTGTCAAACTCAGCATGCTCCATCCTTCAAGGCCCTGCTGAGGGCTCTGCTTCCCCAGGAGGCAATCCTGCCTCTTAATAGTCCATCCCTGGCAGTGCCTATGCCCAGGGGAAGTTCAATTCTAGAGTCCAGTGTGTTCCCCACATGTCCAGAAGGCGAGAAGAAGGGGGTGATGCCACAGGTGCTCAATAACTACCACAGAGGCACTCCACATGGTGCCTCCTTCAAGGATGCATCTGCCTCAGCAGCTGTAAGACTTCCCCATTGCTGCTGTAACAAACTAACCACAAGCTCAGCGACTTCCAACAACACGAGCTGATTATCTTAACAATTCCAGAAGTCAGAAATGGGATTCATGGCTGAGTTCCATTGTGAAGGCTATAGGAGAAAATCCATTCCACTGCCTTTTTCACCTTCTAGAAGTGGCCTGCATTTCCCGGCTCTTGGCCAGCTCCCATCCTCAAAGCCAACAACGGCTGGTCCAGTCTCTCCCGCCCCGCACCACTCTGACATTCTCCCTGTTCTTCTTCCATCTTTCACCCTTGTGATTGCATTGGGCTCACCCAGATAGCCCAGAATAACCTCCCCGTCTCCAGATACTTAACTTTATCACGTCTGCACAGCCCCCTTCCCCATGTAAGGCAACATATTTATAGGTTCTGAGGATTAGGACGTGGGCATCCTCGAAAGAGACCCTTATTCTGGCTACTACAATAGCTGTCCCCTGGTAGGCAGAGGACACAGCAGGTTGTGGTATATTAACAATAGCTGACATTTGCTGAGCATTTAAGCTCGGCCAGGAACTGTTCAGAGCACATCACCCAATATTCTGTGAGAAAGATGCCAGTCTTATCCACCTCACTTCATGGATGAAGCCCTAAGAGGTTAAATAACTTGGCAAGAGGCTGAGCTGGGGTTTGAACCCAGGCTGTCTGGCTCCAGGTAGCATCTCCTAATTTTGAGGCTACCTTCTCTGGCACCATGATCAACCCAGGAGATGAGTCGACAGCCTGGGAGCAGCCCAGGCAAGGTCTGAAGCCCAACACTGAGGGAGAATTTTCACCAAGATTTTCTGGGTGAGACATCACATAGACTATAAATTCTTTGCCAGTTCTCTCTCATTTCAGCCCTTTCTCCCCAGCCTAACACTCACCCCCCATCAGAGGCACCTGAGCTTATCCTGGGAAGTTGAAGTACGCTCCCAAGGGTTCCTTTTAGGGGCTCCAGACAGGTAAGTCTGGAAGAGTTTGTGGAACCTGAACTGGAGAGGCACACTTAAGCCTTCTACAGGCACTGGATAAGAGGGTGTCCTAACATTTATTGAGCACCCACTAAAGGTAAGCATGGTTGTAAAAGATTTTTTCATATTAACTCATTTAATACAACAACTCTGTGAGGTACTGTTATTATCCCCATTTCACAGATGAGGAAACTGAGGCAGAGAGAGGTCATGTAAGTTTCTGAGGTCACACAGTCAGTGTGAAGAGCCAGGATTTTACCCATTCTCCATGAGCAGGAAGCTGGTCAACCCCAGCCTGCCCTGTCTCACCCCACTTCAGTCGGCCAAGTCCTCTTTTGTCCCTTCTCAGTGTAACCTGCTCCCTTTGCACCTGCGCGGCTGGGCTCCCACTTTGTAGGTCAACCAGATTTCTTGAGAGCACCATTATATTTCATTCTTACACCAACCTTCATTATTAACCCCATTTTAAAGAAGAAATGAAACCTCTGGGAGGCTGAGTAACTTGCCAGAGCTCTAACAACCAGAGCACAACAGATTTAGGATTTGAACCCAAACATTCAGATGCTCCCAACTCAGCCTGAGCAAGCCCAGCCTGCAGGCCTCCTCCAGGAGTCCACAGCCTAGCTGGGAAGGTGACACGGGTTCCCCAGCTCTCCAGATGTATGTGCCAATGCTTCAACTGGACTTGAGCTCAGAGCTTCCTGCCTTCGGGTGTCCAGGTTAGTCACATACTGTCTGAGCGCCCACAGATGATCTGAGCGGGAGCAGAAGCAACAGTGTTCCATTAATCAGGCTGGTCGACTGATTAATCAACTCAGGTCCAAGCCTGCTGGCGTGTGGTTGCTGCCAGGAAAGATCATTTTCAGAAAAACCAGCCCCTTGTTGCCTGAAACCGTCCTGGGAGTTGCTGGATTCCGCAGTGAAGTTGCCCACCTTAAGGAGGAGCTAGGAAGCTCCCAGCAACAGGAAGCACAGGGCAAGGGAGTCTGCAAGAGGAGGCCTGGGCGGAGATGAGCCGGTGTCGGAGCCAAGTGAGGAAGTTAGGGACTCAATCCCGTCGTTTGGGGGATAAAGAGAGATTTCCTCTGAGGCTGGCCAGCTGTGCTAATTGGAAGAAGGAACTGGAAAAATGGTATAGTTTTTTTTTTTTTTTTTAAGGTAAATAGTCTATACACATTCCTAAATAGGCACACATCCTTCCATTAGCATGAGCTCACCATGAGGATACATCTAGAAATACCTGCATCTGTACCAGCCAGGGTCTTGGCAGAAAGAAGAGGCCACTCTGGCGGGGTGACTGGGGAGAGGGTGACCCAGGGATGGTTTTCAAGGGATTGGGGAGGATTAAGGGAACAATGCAGGATGGTGCAGCACCCCAGGACTAGCATCTCTGGGGAGCTGTTACTGTCCCCAGACCTGCAGGAGGAAGGGGGTGAACAGCACAGGAGAGAGACTCCAACAGGAGCTGATGAGTGCAGTAAAGGGGGGGCGGCCAGTCTAAAGTGCCCCCAACTCCCCTGATCCCAGTCTCCGGCGACCCTCTGACCCCAGTGAGTGCTTCCGCTTGCCCAACCCAACAGAGAAGCCAGAGAGTGAGGGAACCCTGTGATATAATCAGTAGAGTAGGATGGAGAAGGGTGAAGAATGGATATGCACGGGCCAATAAAAAGTCCTCCATCCACTTCCAGCCTGAGACAACCAGCTCTTCCATGCTTTCCATCAGCTGCCATTTCTAAGTCCCTGCTGCATGCTCCTTGGGCTTGACACCGGAAAACGCCAGTGCCAAGACCAAAAACCTACGAGAGACTGGAAAAGAAGACATGGACATAATCGTTACTTGTGCCAGCTATGGAGGAATTCTGACCACGTCTCTGGAGCCCAGCCCAATGTGGGAGAGGATTTCTGTGGGCAAGAAACACAGTTATTAGCACAGCATCTCAAATCCGCATTCCAAGAGCATGGGCCATAATTTACCATTCTCTAGGTCCCAAAAGGCTCTGGAAAACAACACATGCCTCGTTTTAACTAAATGGGCTCTTTGTTGTTTATATATGGCCAATGCCAAATTTTGTTTACAAATTCTGCTGACCCTGCCAAGGTCTGGACATCTTGACACCAAGAAACACAGTAAAGTCTAGCCAAAAGCCACTGACTCTGCAGGCGGTGCAATGAATCTCTTTGCTTCTCCAAACCTAGCATTTTCTCAGGGAGAGCCAGAGGTGCCCATCCCCCTATTCCACAGGACTATTCTGGATTTTTAAGTAAGCGGTATAGGTACCATGAAGGCTTCCCCTGGTGGCTCAGCGGTAAAGAATCTGCCTGCCAATGCAGGAGAGGCAGGTTTGATCCCTGGGTTGGGAAGATCCCCAGAAGAAGGCAGTGGCAACCCATTCCATTACTCTTGCCTGGGAAAACCCTATGGACAGAGGAGCCTGGCAGGCTATAGTCCATGGGGTTACAAAGAGTCAGACACCATTGAGCGACTAAATAACAACATAGGTACCATGCTGTTCTATCACACTAAAAAATGAAATGTGAGTTGAAATGGAGTTTGTTTTAATTGAAGACTGTGAAAGGTTCCAGATATGTCTGGACATCTGTAAACAGAGACTGTAGGCTAGAAAAAGAGAAGCAGGGAGACGGGATCACCGAGTACTGCCATACGGCCCCACTCCAGACGCCCCCACCTGATAGATTACAGTGTGTTCCCACCCTTGGAAATGGGCAATATGGCAGCCCTTCCAGGATTCACTTTACAATAAACTTTCTACGTCGCAAGCACTGTACCCCTGAGAGTCAGAATCCTCGACCTAGCAACTGATGATGGGCTTTAAACCCCGCTTCTATCCAGGAGGGATAGGATGAGGCATAATGTAATTGCTGCAGGAAGCAGCTTCACAGCCAGGCTCAGACACCCAGAACTGAGTGGCCTTAGGCAATTCACTGAAACTTGTTTTCCTGATCTGCGAAAGGCAGAGAATAAAACCACAGTATTCAAAGGGTAAGAACCAAGAGGGTATTTGGAATGGACCATAATAACAGCTATATATAAGAGGGTATTTGGAGTAAACAACAATAACACCTAACATCTACTGAACCCTAGTATGTGCCGGGTACTGAGCTAAGGGCTTGATTTAACTCATGCAGTCACCTCAACCTCCTTTTGAAGCTGCATCCCCATTTCACACACCAGGAACCCAGCACAGAGGAGTCCAGGGATCTGTCCAAGGTCACCCTACTAATAGGTGCAGAGACAGAATTCACACTCTGGAATTCAGGCACTCTGGCTTTCCAAGCCAAACTCTTCACAACCACTTTCAGTATGGCAATCTTTCAAAAAGTTTATCTGTGCATTTTTGTGGCATGAGTAGTTAATCCAGAAGACTCCATTTGTGAAGATTTCACAAGAAGGAATTTCAAAATGAGGACCAGCAGAAGAGCCTGCTGGGCACATGCCCAACAGGAAAAGCAAAATGCCTTGCCTCTCCCTGCTCCCCTGCCCACAGTTCATTTCCTTCCAGGGGCTCACCTAGCAGCTCAGTCACGAAGTGTGGAACTTTGAGCCCCCAGAACAGTTAGCAGAAGGTGAGCCATCAGACTGCCTCTATCCCTCCTCTGCCTGCACTCCAACTGCCCGCCATCCCTAACCCCCAACCATCCATCTGACCCACCAACCACACGAGCTTCAATGGACTCCTGCAGCGACCAGTCCCAGACACTCGGTTCACAAACAGGAACAGAGTGCCCTGCTCTCAGCTAGGTACAGGGCAGGGAATGAGGGTCCTGCAGAGCGATGGCTGTGGGCCAGTGACCCCAATGGGAAGTGCAAGGGATGCTGGGAAGGGAGCCAAGTGAGCAGGGAGAGGGACTCAGCACAAATTGCCTGGGACAGCCAAGCAGACCTGATAGGGGAGGTGAATTTCCGATCTTAAAACTGGGGCAAGGGTCCAGGAGGCAGGACAGGAGGTCTTCTGAGCGGACAGGGACACAGGAGGTAAGGTGCGCAGATGTGAAAGAGCAGAAGATGCTGAGGGGCCAGCAAAGGGGTGGCTTGGGATAGGATGCAGGTGGTGATGAGGGCTCTGGACTCACCTGCCTGGGTTTGGATTTCATTGCCTCTACTTAAAAAATCAGAGACATTATTTTGTAAACAAAGGTCAGTCTAGTCAAAGCTATGGTTTTTCCAGTAGTCATGTATGGATGTGAGAGTTGGACCATAAAGAAAGCTGAGCACCGAAGAATTGATGCTTTTGAACTGTGGTGTTGGAGAAGACTCTTGAGAGTCCCTTGGACTACAAGGACATCAAACCAGTCAATCCTAAAGGAAATCAGTCCTGAATATTCATTGGAAGGACTGATGCTGAAGCTCCAATACTTTGGCCACCTGAGGTGAAGAGCTGACTCATTGGAAAAGACCCTGATGCTGGGCAAGATTGAAGGCAGGAGGAGAAGGGGACAACAGAGGATGAGATGGTTGGATGGTACCACCGACTCAATGGACATGAGTTTGAGCAAGCTCTGGGAGTTAGTGATGGACAGGGAAGCCTGGTGTGCCGCAGTCCATGGGGTCGAAAAGAGTCGGACACGACTGAGCGACTGAACTGACTGAGCGACCTTTGGCAGGTTACTTGACCTCTCTGTGCCTCATTCCCCTATGTATAAAATGGGGATGCTGCTGCTGCTGTTGCTGCTAAGTCATTTCAGTCGTGGCCAACTCTGTGCGACCCCATAGACGGCAGCCCACCAGGCTCCCCTGTCCCTGGGATTCTCCAGGCAAGAACACTGTAGTGGGTTGCCATTTCCTTCTCCAAAAATGGGGATAATAAGAGTGAATAAGAGTATCTATCTCATAGAGCAGTGAGAATCAAATGAGTTCATGCATTTAAGTACTTACAGCAGTGTTGGCACCCAGTAAGTATTAATACTCAAAAGCCCAGAGTTATGACTATTAATGTTTTTGTCTGGAAGCTTGTGGGGCAAAGGGCCCTGAAACCTCCTTGCATTCTCAACAAAACCAATAGGAGGTCCTCTGAGCTGTCCCTGGCCACCCCTCCTGCAGGCACACTCAGGCGGTCTAAGGCACCAGTGTAGGGATCCACCAGACAGCAAACGTAAGTGCAGACCACCCCCCCCCCCAACCCATCGACCCCTCTATCTGGGCCTCATTTCTGAGGTCCCTGCGCGGTGGAGAGAGGCCTTGACAGCCAGGGGACCCTGAATCTACTGGATGGCTACTGATGTCATGGTGCTGGGGACACAGAGGTGAACAGCACAGAAAGGTCGTTTCAGGGACTCTCCTTACCTAGGGATTCCTGATGTGGCTGGAGAAGGACCCTTGAGCTTTTACAGCCGGGCCAGGGTGGGTGAGCCCCTCGCTGGCCGCTCGGGAGTCTGTCCCCCGGGGCAGGATAGTAGCGAGGGCGGGAGAGAGCTGAGCCTCCAGGACGGGTCTGCGCGACCGACCGCGGTTCTTCCCGGCCGGCGCCAAGCCTGTGGTCGCAGAGAAAGGCAGGGAGCTGGGGCCAGAATGGGTGTGCCCGACGGGGGCGGGAGGAGGGGCTGGGGGAGGGAAGATAGGGGCACGCTGTGGCTCCAAATTCGAGGAAGAGGAGGAGAGTCTGGCAGGGAAGCGGGCCGCCGGCTTCCCGCGACCACCCCCATCAGCAGCCGCCGACGCAGTGTCCACCCCGCTGGCGGCGCGCCGGCTGTAAGACGGACGCGGGTGACTGCGCCCCGGCCTCTCGCAGCGCAGGTACGTGCCCCCATCCCAGGAGCCTTTCCTCTCCTCGCCACCGCGGTGGGGTCGCCGGCTCGCGTGCGGGCAGCGGCCGCCCCCCGGGTTCCCGGCATCCAGCTCCGCGCCGCCCCCCGCGCGGCCCGCGAGCGCGCGGAGAGGGTGGGGGTTAACCGGGCCCCACGTGCGCGCGGGGAGGCCAAGAGCGGGGGCCGGGCGGGTGCGTGAAGGCGGCGGGCAGGAGCGGCAGCTGCGAGGCTGCCCGGCAGGATGTCTGCCTGCGGTTGCCGCCACCCCCTGGGCTAGCTCCGTGGCCACCTGGTAATTACTGCCCTCCCCGGCCGCCTGCCCCTCCCCGCGAAAAAAAAAGTCAGACAGCTAACCCTTCTCCTTCTAGAGCTGGAAGGCACAGGTGATCCACAAAGGGTTTCCTTGCCTTGCCCCATATCTACGCGCGGTTCCTCTCCCGCGATGGGCAGCTCCATCAAGCATAGGGCGGGATTACAGGGGCCAGAATAAGTCCCCCTGCCACCGAGGAAGGGGAAAACCTGCCCGCGATTGGCCGAATAAATGCCAGGTGGGGTGGCTGGTTGGCCTGGGCCCCGGTCTGCAATGAAACCGGCCCAGTTAGTCCTGGAGCTGGAGAACCGCGCAGCGAGCGGGAAGGCTCTTTGGGGTTTAGCGGTGGACCTAGGAGAGAGCACTAACTTGGAGCCAGAGGCTGTGTGGCTTTGGAAAGGTCACTTTTTGTGGCTGGGCCTCTGTAAACTGGAGATGACTACTAGCTGCCACTTCACAGAAGGGTTGTGAGGACAAAAAAAGATACGGGAATGGTTTGAAATTCTGCAAAGCTGAGATGATATGGTTAGGGTTTGGTTTCACCCCCCACGCCCACCAACGCGCATGAGTTTCCAGAAGAAGGAAGGAGAGAAGAGAATTCCTGAGCCTAACAGAGGAAGCAGGGCTGGAGCAGTGTGGATGCTTTAGACTGTACAGATGAGAATTATCTGCCCACAAGAGCCTAGTTTCAGAACGAGACATTGTGAGTTCAAATCTGGGCTTTTCCACTTAGAGCTCTTACCTTGGACAAGTCACATACTTTTAAGCCTTTTAAGCCTCAGTAGCACCATCTGTGAAATGAGTATGAAATAGAGTATCCTTCCTAGAGCATGAGATCGTGCAGGTAAGGATCCTGCCTTGAAAGCTTTGCCGTCCTCCCTAAATGTTAGCTCTGAGTATTCTTCTTCTTCTTTTTAAGTATTTATTTATTTATTTGGCTGCATGAGGTCTTAGTTATGGCCCTTGAGGTCTTCCTTGGGGCATGCAGGTTTCTCTCTGGTTGTGGTGCGTGGACTCTAGCATGCACCGGCTCAATAGTTGCAGCGTGTGGGATCTTAATTCCCTGACCAAGAGTCAAACCCATATCCCCTGCATTGATTGGAAGGTAGATCCTTAACCACTGGACCACTAGGAAGTATTCTTGTATACTCTGAGTATTCTTGTTATTACTATTATATTGCACCCTTCTGGGTACAGCACACATTGTAGAGAAAGAAGACTCATCTAACAGCAAATAAAGAGTGGAAAACAGTTTCATCCTTCCTATCGGGCTGGTCTCAAACAAGATACCTTGGCTCTCTGAGCCTTAGTGTTGTTGTTCAGTCTCTCAGTCGTGTCTGACTCTTTGCAGCCCCATGCACTGCAGCACACCAGGCTTCCCTGTCCTTCACCATCTCCCACAGCTCACTGAAACTCATGTCCGTCGAGTTGGTGATGCCATCCAACCATCTCATCCTCTGTCATCCCCTTCTCCTTCTGCCCTAAGTCTTTCGCAGCATCGGGGTCTCTTCACCTCAGTCTTTCCCTGAGTCAGCTCTTTGCATCAGGTGGCCAGACTATTGGAGCTTCAGCTTCAGCATCAGTCCTTCCAGTGAATATTCAGGGTTGATTTCCTTTAGGATCGACTGGTTTGATCTCCTTGCTGTCCAAGGGACACTCAGGAGTCTTCTCCAGCACCACAGTTCAAAAGCATCAGTTTCTCCTCAGCCTTCTTTATGGTCCAACTCTCACATCTGTACATGACTACTGGAAAAACCACAGCTTTGACTATAGGACCTTTGTCAGCAAACTGAGCCTTAGTATCTAATGTGGAAAATGGAGATTATTACGCCCACCTCACACACTAAAAAGCCCTTTCATGATTTACAGGGGGAAAAAAAAGACATGTTCCATTTATCTTTTGTTACACCAAAAACCACTTCAAAAGATAGTGGCTTAAAATAACTCACCTGTTTTGCTCACGAATCTGCAATTTGTTCACAGCTTGGTGGGTATAGCTTATCTCTACTCCTTGCAGCATCAGCTGAGATGGCCCAGCTGGGGATAGAGGGTCTTCTTCCAAAAATCACACACTTGTATGGTAACCCAATTGATCCTGGCTGTCAGCTGGGTCTGTAGCCCAGGGTCTAGATTCCTCTCAGTGGGCCTCTCTGAGCCTACTTGGGCTTTCTCACAGCATGGCATCTAGGTTTCAAGAGCTACTATCCCAAGAGACAGGAAGAGGGAGCCCCCGGTCTCTTTAGACTTGGACTCAGAAGCTGATACAGTATGGTTTCTGGATCATTTCATTGGTCACTAGTCACAGAGCCCACCTAGATTCAAGGGGAGGGGACTGACATATCTCTTCATGAGAAGAACATCGCATAATTTCTAACCATCTTGAATCTACCACAACTTGAAAGTCTTCCCTTTGTTTTGTTGTGTTTTCTGAGTGCCATGGTGACAAATTAATTAATCTTTGCAGAAGACATAGGCTTCTCCTAGGAGAAGACCAGCAGGGATACAACCATCCATGACTAGGGCCTTGTCCCAGAGCCCATTTGGTCAGGATCAGTTTCTCTGGATCTGATTCTGGGCTGAGGGAGCAGACATGCGGCATGGCAGCTTCTCTAGAATCTGTTTCCCTGGAACCTCTGAGGCTTCAGTCATCAGCTCTACCAACCCCGTGCCCTTAAAACAAGAGGAAGAAGCCAGAGAGAGTCATTTGAATTCAGAAAACTAGATTTTAGCAGGTGGCCCTGGCTGACTGAGCATCTTTGTAGCTCTTGCTCCCTGGAGAAGTCTGTTTCTCAAGAGGGTTGCTGCCTGGGTGTTTGGAGTGATTGTTGTCAGACATTATTAGGTTATTAATTGATGGGTTGGAGCACTCTGGGGCTAAAGGCAGGAAGCTGATGGGAGAAGCAGGTGCAGGGAGGGTTGTCATGGCAACCTTGTGGCCTGTGGTTTGTGCTCTGGCCTCAGAACGGGAAGGATGGCCCAGACAGCTCAGACCTTCTCAGACAGACCACAGATTCTCCAAAGAGAGACCAGAGTCTGTCTTTTGGGTTTACGTTGTAATGCGTTTCACACACCAACGCACACACATGCCCCGGGAGTCAAAACCAACCTTCTTCCTGCTGCCCCATCCCATATCCTGACTGCTTTCCCCAGTTTGCTAGCTCCTAACTTCAATTTTGGAGAAGGCAATGGCACCCCACTCCAGTACTCTTGCCTGGAAAATCCCATGGACGGAGGAGCCCGGAAGGCTGCAGGCCATGGGGTTGCTGAGGGTCGGACACGACTGAGCGACTTCACTTTCATTTTTCACTTTCATGCATTGGAGAAGGAAATGGCAACCCACTCTAGTGTTCTTGCCTGGAGAATCCCAAGGACAGGAGAGCCTGGTGGGCTTCTGTCTATGGGGTCGCACAGAGTCGGACATGACGGAAGTGACTTAGCAGCAGCAGCAACTTCAATTTCAGCCACGCTGGCCTTCCAGGCGGACTGCAGAAAGAAACGGAGTTTAGATTCATTTATTCATTCAAACATTCAACACATTTTTGTTGTGCCTTTCGGACTTCCCTGGTGGCTCAGACAGTAAAGCATCTGCCTACAATGTGGAGACCCGGGTTCAATCCCTGGGTCGGGAAGATCCCCTGGAGAAGGAAATGGCTACCCACTCCAGTATTCTTGCCTGGAAAATCCCATGGACAGAGGAGCCTGGTAGGCTACAGACCGTGGAGTAGCAAAGAGTCAGACACAACTCAGCGACTTCACTTTCTTTTCTTTCTTTTGGACTGAACCACCTTCTCTCCAACAGAAAACAAAATAGACCCAGCTCCTCCCTTCTCATGGAGCTTGCTGTCTGGAAGGAGAGATGGGCATAAGACATAGTCATACAAGTTCCCATGCACTGCCTGGGGAATTATTAAAATACAATTAATTCAGACCTTGACTTGAATCCCAGCACTGCTGGTGATCCTGGGTCTCTTTGGTGGGATAGTAATAATTTCCTGGCGGGGTTGCTGTGTGGAGTTATCAAGGCGCCTTATGGAAGCACAGTGCCTTGCGTGTTGTGGTAAGCTCAGAGCACGTAACCACCCACGCCAGTGCCCTTGTCCTGTGTCCATTTATCATTCAGACCTCACAGGCCACCTTCTGTCTGTATGAGGAGCTCTGGTCCTAGCTCCCTGGCAGGCAGAGTGATCAAACACCCAGGCATCTCCACTCCGAAGGGCAAGTTGGCCAGGGAGGGATGAAAAGAACCCAAGGAAGGCTCTGGTTAATGCCATGGGATGGGATGGGGAGGGAGGTTTGCTCATCCCATGGGTGTCAAGGAGGGCTGTGTGGAGGAAGTGGCATTTGAGTCACCCTTAAAACAGTGGTTCTCAAATTGGTGTGTGTCAGAAAAACCCAAGGGAATTGCTCAAAGTGCAGCTTCTTGGGGCTGGGGGTGGGGTGGGGGGGTGCTTCCCTGGTGGCTGAATGGTAAAGAACCTGCCTGCCAATGCAGGTGGGGAAGATCCCCTAGAGTAGGAAATGGCAACCCACTCCAGTATTCTTGGCTGGGAAACCCCGACAGAGGAACCTGGTGGGCTCCAGTTCATGGGGTCACAAAGAGTCAGACGAGACTTAGTGACATTTGAGAAGTGCTGCTCACAGGGCCTTAGGTACAACATGGGGGTTGTGGTAGACAGAATAATGGCCCCCAAATGATGTCCAGTTCCTGGTCCCTGAAGTCTGTGAATATGTTACCTTACATGGTAAAAGGACATTAAGGCAGCAGGTGGAATTAAGGTTGCTAATCAGCTGACCTTCAAATAGGGAGATTGTCCTGGATTATCTAGGTGGGCCCAGTGTGATCACAGGGTCCTTAAAAGGAAGAGAGGGCTGGGGGGGGCAGAGAAGGAGATGTGAAGATGGGAGCAGAGGGAGGTCAGTGTGGTGCGATGACAGATGGACTCAGCCTGCCACTGCTGGCTTTGAAAGTGGAAGGGAGCACAGGCCAAGGGATGCCAGAAGCCTTTAGAAGCTGGAAAAGGCAAGGAAGTGGGTTTTCCCCATACCCTCCAGGAGAAAGGCAGGCCTGCTGACACTTGGATTTTAGCCCAGCGAGACCCATTTTTTTTTTTTTTTTTTTTGACCACACCTCGCAATATGTGGGACCTGCATTTTCCAAGCACGGAGTCTTAACCACTGGACCACCAGGGAAGTCCAAACTTTTTTATTTTTTTGAATAATTTTATTTATGTCTTTTTGGCTGTGCTGGGTCTTCAGTTGCTGTGCAGGCCACTCTCCAGTTGTGGTGTGGAGGCTTCTTATTGCAGTAGCTTCTCTTGTTGCAGAGCATGGGCTCTAGAGTGCTCAGGCTTCAGTAGCTGTGGCTCCTGGGCTCTAGAGTTTAGTAGCTGTGGCTCATGGGCTTAGTGGCTCCAAGGTATGTGGGATTCTCCCAGACTAGGGATCAAACTGATGTCTCCTGCAGGCAGATTCTTCACCACTGAGCCAACAGGGAAGCCCTCTTTATTTTTTTAAGACCCACTTTTGACCACCAGACTGTAAGAAACGTGTGTTGTCTTAAAGCTAAATTTGTGGTAATTTGTTTCAGCAGCAACAGGAAGCTAGTCTAGAGCCCTGTCTTTGGAGTCAAACCACTCTGCGTTTAGCCTGCTGTGTGACCCTGGGCAAGATGCTGGCCCTCTCTGAGTCTCAGTTGCCTTGCCTATCGAAGAGAGTTGAAGTGAAGCTTAAAACGGGAGACATTTGGAAGGCACTCAGCACGTGCTCCCAAAATGGCACTTCCTGTGCTCCCTGATCCTGAGTTGCTCCCACCTCTTTTCTGACCCCATGAGGGAGGGCAGCAGAGCCAGGCACTACGGGAGGTTCTCTCCTTGTCCTTCTCTTGGTCCTTGAAGCCATCCTAATTCATACCTGGCCACTTGGAACTTGCAGCAGTGCGAAGCCTTCCATCAGCTCCTCTGATGTAGGTGTGTGCTGCAGTGTGAGGCTGGGAAGGCCAAGACCAGTTTTCAGTGCACAAGTCGTCCCTGCAGTCAAACAGCAGACATCTCATTATAGAGAGTTCTTCTATTTTTTGGAGCCCTTGGGGAGCCTCCAAGACCTTTACCCCAACTAGCCCCATTCAGTAGAGTACCTATGGGGAATACGGTACACACCGTGACAAGCATCCTACCAGGCTGGCCTGCCCATCCTTCACCCTCTCTAGGGAGACTCAGATGGAGGGGCAGGACCTTCCAGCTCGAGGGAGTGGGGCCATCACCATCACCACCACCAGTCTCATCATCACTGCATCCTCACTACCATTGACCTACTAAGTGCCAGGCACTTGCTGGACCTCATCTTTGATTCTCACAAGTGCCAACTGGTCATCCAGGAATGGAGTTTCTCAAGGTCACATAGTCAGACAGTAGCAGCACGGGGACTTAACCTCCACAGTCTGGCCCAGAGTTTCTGTTCTTAACCGCTCCGTGTTGCCGGGAGCCAGCGTGAGGAACTCCGCCCATGGCAAAGGTCATGAGGAAGGAGGCTCGGCATACGCAAAGGCGGGATCGAGCCTCAGGAGTCCCCCTGGAAATTCTCGAGCATCAACCCCCCAAAACCAGAGTCTGTCTACTTTACTGCCTTGTGTTCTCACCTACACCTCTGACTTTACGGGGGCTGTCCCCCACCACCATCTCTCTCCTGAATAGGTTCTTCTGGCCACATGTGATTGTTCAGAGCCTCCCAACCATGAGAGGCATGAGATGTTCTAAACTGTCTAAATACAGATTCTTTTGAGCAGTTAAAAGATTGATTAGAAATTGTATTGGTGAAGGGTTTTTCACTTGTTGGGCCAATGTTTGCTGCTAAGTTTCCGTATCTCTTACCTATTGTGTCCCTGGCAGTGTATTAATTAATATAATTGGTGTATAGGAATGTAAGTAGTAGCTTTAATGTTTGTAACCTTGGACCCTTGAGTTAATTTTTTTTCTTGTTATAGCCCACCACACTTTTGCCCTGTAGGAATGCAACTTTATCTAATGTTTTTGGAGGGTGGCACCTGACTAATCACCTTTAGAGAAAAATAAGTTTTCTGAAGAAAGGGTCTTAAGATGTTAACAGGCCTCTGGGCCAGAAGATGATGCAAATCACCTAAACTTTTGCATATGATAAGTTTACAGGAAGAAAGCCTGGCTTACTGCATGACTCTACCCCTTCCCCCATTATCTTTCACCTTCTGGCTGAATTATTCAGCCTCTTTTCTCCACTAAATTTTCTCACTGAGCTATCCTTATTCTATTACTCTTTATATCCTTAATTAACATTTAATTAAGCAATTGTTTCCTGGTCCTCGCCGACACCGTCCTCGCTTCGAATTCCCTGGATCCACCAGGGCTGGACCCCAGCACTGTGTGACTGTCATGTGCTGGAGGAACTTGCATTCTGTCACCAGCTCAGGGCCCACTCCAGAACCCTCCCTCTGATGACTCCCAGGCTGTCTGGACCTCTAGGGAGTCGGCAGTAGATGCCCAAAGGCCTTGTGGTCTGGGGCCCTGGGGCCCTCTTGGTGACCTCTAGAGTAGCCCAGGAAAGTCCACCAGCCCTTCCAAGCCTCTAGGTTCATGAAGCAGGTGTTTATGCTGAGGACACAATAGGGATGCCCAGGGCTTATCCTGGGTATCCCTGGTGACTCCGATGGTAAAGAATCCATCTGCAATGCGGGAAACCTGGGCTTGATCCCTAGCTTGGGAAGATCCCTTGGAGGAGGGCATGACAACCCACTCCAGTATTCTTGCCTGGAGAATCCCCATGGACAGAGGAGCCTGGTGGGCTAAATCCGTGGGGTCACAAAGAGTCGAACACGACTGAGCGACTAAGCACAGCACAGCACGGGGCTCATCCAGGTTTCCAGGGCTGTCATCCCAGTGGGTCTACAGTGCTTCATGACTGCTCTCATGGGGCTGGAAGAGCAGAATGAGCAAATGATTTCAGGTGACAAGCCTGGCCCAATTTCAGCCCTTATGTCTTTCTAGGCAGGAAAGAGCCACAGAGGCAGCCCTAGCATCCCAGAGGACTCAGGCATTCTCACCCCTCACCAGATGCCCGCCTCTCATCAGTGGCAGCTCTGACATTCTGCCCACTTTGGGCTTAAGGAGAGAAGTCTGAATGGGGAGAGGTGGTCTTCTCCTGAGGTTGTATTTTAATCACAAGCTCACTGCATTTACTTGGTTGTAGGTTTACTTGGAGAAGTTGCAGGGGGACTGAGGTTACGATGGAGTCTGTAGGATGCATCAGGCCACCGCTTGGTGCTTGATGTCATTGTGGTTTCTAGTCCTTCTTTCCTGTTTTATATTTAAAAAACATCAGCACCAAAGTAGAATACACACAGGTTCTTTTTTCTCTTCCTGAGTGGGCATTTCACAGAGGATCTGGGCTCACTCATCTGAAGTCAGCGTCATCTCTCCATCTGCAGTTCCAAAGGCCCAATAGGAAGGGAGGGGGGGGTGGTCCCTGGCAAAAGCAGGGTACCCACTGCCATCAGTGGTTCTGCAGGTATGGATGCTGATGGTATAGACAGCCTGTGTGTGTGCACCCTGTTAGGCTGGGCCACCCTGTAAAGAGTCAGGGGGGCTCTCTTTGCTGGGTGTGCCCTGGGGGCAGCCAGACTTTCACCCTTAGGTCAATCCTGCACTCCTTCCCCACCTCCTTTCATATGGCATCAGGAAGAGCCCACAGACTTCTCCACTCTCTGTCCGCACACACTGCTGCTCGGTGACAAGGCTTCTGCTGTACTGGACAGAGGAGGAGCATTTGCTTGGAGGCCCAGGCCCCACTGAGGGGCATTTTTGCTGGGCACCCTACCAGTACAGCCTCCTGGCAGGACTGTACCAGTTCACTTCCTAGAGAAGATGAAATCACAAATCACCAACAAAATAGAGAATGCACATCCTCAGTGCCCCCCGATATCCCCCGCCCATAGTGGACATTGGTTTTCTGGCTCCAGCAATGTTCTTCCAATCAACTTCCAAGGAGACACCACAGAGAGAGGAGGTTAAACTGAAACAGCACAGCAGACCATTTGGAGATTCATGGCTCTATCACTTAGTAAGACGTATCTAGAGCTTTTGCCCCTTTGGGCCTGAGTTTCCCCATCTGTAAAGGGAAGAGACTGGGCTAGGTCACCTCCATGGATCCTGTTAGCTCTGCTGGGCTGAGGGAGTTCAGGAAATGGTCCTGAGAGCCAGAAGACCCCATGAAGCCAGAGCCCCATGCTTGCTCCCTGCTCGGGGCCATGCTGTTTAAAAACATGGATGTTTGAGACTTCCCTGGTGGTCCAGTAGATAAAACTCTGGGCCCCCAATGCAGGGTTGTTTTTCAGTTGCTAAGTCATGTCCAACTCTTTGTGATCCCATGGACTGCAGCACACCTGCAGACTTGCCTGTCCTTCACTAATCTCCCGAAGTCTGCTCAAACTCATGTCCATTGAGTCGGTGATGCCATCCAACCATCACATCCTCTGTCGTCCCCTTTTCCTCCTGCCCTCAATCTTTCCAAGCATCAGGGTCTTTTCCAGTGAGTCAGGGCCCGGGTTCAACCCCTAGTCAGGGCACTGGATTCTGCATGCCACAACTAAATATCCCACATGCCACCATGAAGACTGAAGATCTTGAATGCTGCAGCTAAGATCTGAAGTGAAGTGCTAGTTGCTCAGTCGTGTCAAACTCTTTGGGACCCCATGGACTGTAGCCTGCCAGGCTCCTCTGTCCATGGAATTCTCCAGGCAACAATACTGGAGTGAGTAGCCATTCCCTTCTCCAGGGATCTTCGCGACCCAGGGATCGAACCTTGGTCTCCTGCACTGCAGGTGGATTCTTTACCATCTGAGCAACCAGGGAAGCCTAGCACAGCCAAATAAATAAACATCAAAAACAAAACATTGATGTCCACCTTATTCACAACCCAGAGGCTTCCTCCAATGCCCTCCTTCTGTTGATCTGCAGAACAAGTTACCCCCCACCCCCACCCCCCTCGCTCCCACCTCAGAGCTTCTCTTCCTGACTGTCCCTTGGAACCACCCAGAGAGCTTTTAAAAACACCGAGGCTGGTACCTCACCTCCAGAAAATATGATTTAATTCATCTGGGATGGGGCCCGGGCAGTGGTGTTATTTGTCATAAGCTGCCCAGTTTTTTGCTCATGTAGTTGTGCCCCACTGACCCAGATGCTGGCTTCTGAAGGGTGACAGCCTGGGGGTGGAGTGGAAACAGTCAGCTTCCTCCGCCGTGTCTGCTGTCCTCTCCCTCTTGTGTCTGTGGTGGTTGTTTCATCGTTCAGTCGTGTCCGACTCTTTGCGACCCCATGGACTGTAGCCCACCAGGCTCCTCTGTCCATGGGATTTTCCGGGCAAGAATACTGGAGTGGGTTGCCATTTCCTCCTCCAAGGGATCTTCCCAACCCGGGGATTGAACCCCAGTCTCCTGCGTTGGCAGGTAGGTCTGTGATACTTTCTAGTTATCTGAGCGTCAGCCTGTCTGGCTCAAGTCAAGACCTCTGGCTCAGGGGTTCAGCATCCTGAATCTCCTGGTGTCTTGCAGGTGCTCAAAGGCGGTTGGGTGGGTACCATTAGCACACCCGGCTCCTCCTGAATCCCCCCAAGTCCTTGGGGTCCGTGCCCCAAATGGAGGCTTTAGCGTTCTCGGCAAGGTCGCGCACTATGTCTGGGGTGTATGGAAGGCAGGCTCAGGGCGCCTGTCCAGCCGCCTTCATCCTGTGGTGGGCGAGCTTTCCTCACAGCCACCCAGCCTGACACCAGCTCTGAGTTCACATGATCCTGCCTCAGCTCGGGAATGGGCAGAGCCTCCCGCTGGGATTTTCGAGACTGAGCTAGGGGGCGTGGCCTGTCGGGGGCGTGGCCTTCGGGAAATCGCGGGAGGGGGAGCTTGGGTCCTGGCTGCGGGGTCCTTCCTCTGCGAGCGCCGGAGGAAGCCGGCTGGTGGAGATTTGCGGGCTGAGCTCAGGCGGGCCCGCAGAGTCGGAGAGGACCCAGATCTCCCGAGGCTGCGGCTCCCTGCCTCGCTGTCTGCTCCTCCCCACCTGGCAGCAGCGGCCGTCCCCTTCCTGGGGTCTGGAGCCTGGGCAGACAGGGGTGGGATCCTGACAGAAGAGCAGGTCAGGAAATCGATTTATCAGCTCACGACCCTTAGAAAAACAAAATAGAGTAGAAATGATCCGAGTGCATCACAAGTGATAAGGTAAGTACTGCTCTGGGTCCATGTGTCTCTGGTGTCTCTATGTGTCAAGTGCATTCCTTGCTGTGATTTATGATGGAAAGAGCTCAAAGGCAGCGGGTTGGTGCCCAGTGGTCTGGGCTCTGGATTCAGATCCACCCAACTTACTGTATGGACGTGAGCAACTAGGTTAGCCTCTCTGGGCTTCAGGTTCTGTGAAATAGGTTCACAGTGCCGGCCCCACCGACTCACTGTGGCTTTGTGAGCTCCCGATGGAATTGAATATTTAAACAGTGACGAGGGCTTTAGAAGTGAGGTTGTCTCCTTGCTTTTGCTGGAGTGAGGCTATTTAGGGAAAAGCTCGGGACTAAGGGGAAAATGCAGTCTGATTCTACTCCTGCCCCAGAAGGAGACATCAACGACCTCTGAAAAGGGCACTTTTAGGAAGTGTTTAAAGCATGTGGAAGTTTGACCAGCCAAAGGGAAGGGAAGCTGGGCATGCAGGAAATCCCCCAGCTCGCTGTGCTGGTGGCTCCCTGAGCAGAGCTGCCCAGCCCATGAGTAACTGTGTGTGTGCCATCAAGCCACCACTCAGAAGAGACGGGTGACAGATTAGACCGCCGTTTATGCACCAGCTCAGCACTTTTGGCCTAGAACGTGCATAGGGCTCCCAGCTCGAGTCAGAGGCCCTTCCTGCCTTTGGGGATTGAACTGCTCTTGGATGTTCAAGTCCTCCGAGGCCTCTATGCTGATGGGCATTTGTCTGAAGGTTTGCTCTTAGGTTTTGGGTTGCTTCACACGTACTGTCTCAGTTTCTTGTTGTGGTTTAGTCACTAAGAGGTGTTTGATTCTTTTGCGACTCCGTGGACTGTAGCCCACCAGGCTCCTCTGTCCGTGGAATTTCCTGGGCAAGAATACTGGAGTGGGGTGCCATTTCCTTCTCCAGGGACTCTTCCCAACCCAGGAATCGAACCTGCATTGGCAGGCTGGGTTTTTTTTGTTTTTAACCACTGAGCCACCAGGGAAGCCCCTCAGTTTCTTAGCTGAATGGTAACGTGAGGCAGACGCAGCGGCTCTGTGTTTTGATTCTTTGTCCCAATCCCCTCTACCTTGGGGATCCAAGCCTTGGCCACACAGTAGGTTCTTTACCTTGAGTGGTGAGAAGATGGTTGGCATGCCAGGTGTGGTGAGGGGCGGGGGGGGGCGGGGGTGGAGCTAGCCCAGGCCCAAGCCTGTTGGCCTCCAGGTGGCATCTGGGTGAACTGGAGCCTGGCAAAGCCTGGAAGTGAGGGGTGGTTGCTCTGTAACAACTGTGATGGTCAGAAAGTGCGGTGTAAAGGAAAGCGTGGACCAATCTGAGCTCAAAACCTGGCTTGCATCATTTGTTCTTGTTGTCGTTTAGCTGCTAAGTTGAGTTTGACTCTTTGCCACCCCATGGACTGTAGCCCGCCAGGCTCCTCTGTCCATGGCATTTTCCAGGCAAGAATCCTGGAGTGGGTTGCCATTTCCTCCTCCAGGGTATTTTCCAGACCCAGGGATTGAACCTGCATGTCCTGCATTGCAGGTGGATTCTTTACCACTGAGCCACCAGGGAAGCCCTGGCTTACATCACGTAATTATTGCTGAAAGCTCAACTTCTGTATACACTGGTGCTGAATTGAATCGTGGAGACAGAGTTTTGGATGAAGTAGAAAAGGAGAAAGTGCTTCCCTGGTGGCTCAGACAGTAAATCATCTGCCTGCAGTGCAAGAGACCTGGGTTCGATCCCTGAGACAGGAAGATCCCCTGGAGAAGGCAATGGCAATCCACTCCAGTATTCTTGCCTGAAAAATCCCACAGTTAGAGGAGCCTGGCGGGCTACAGTCCATGGGGTCGCAAAGAGTTAGACACGACTGAGTGACTACCACAACACACAAACGGATAACTGTATTACTTTGCCAAAGAGGGACACTGGGGGCTCTCACCATGAAAAACTATGTGTGGCAGCCCCAGAGGATTTGATGAAGGGTTTTTCATTAGTGGTTCAAGGGTGAGGTCTCTGATAAGATTAGGTATGAGCAGGGCCTGTTGTTGTTCATTTGTTCAGTCGCTCAGTCACTCAGTTGTGTCTGACTCTCTGCAACCCCATGGACTGCAACACGCCAGGCTTTCCTGTCCTGCACCATCTCCCAGAGTTTACTCAAACTCATGTCCATTGAGCCGGTGATGCCTTCCAACCGTCTCATCCTCTGTTGTCCCCTTCTCCTGCCTTCACTCCCTTAACTTCATCTTGGGTGGTCAGTCTCCTAATGATGATGAGCTCTCCTCCCGTATAATCTTGCCTCAGGTGGTTTCTTGGCTGCCCCTCTCTTGATTAGCAACTGTTCAAATCTGCCCTTCGGACCTAAGGGAAGATCATGAAGGCTGGAGGCCTGCCTACAAGAAAGAGGGAGACAAAAAAAGGCTTTCGTGCCTGCAAGCTCCGCAGGGCCCCACGGATTTAGAATCTTGAGCAGCCTCAGTTTTTTCATCTGGAAAATGGGTGCTGGTGAGAGAGAGAATGAATGTGCAGCAATGTTCCTGGTACGTGGAGGGCTCTTCCCTGGAATGGCCTGGTCCATCTGTCCCAGCCACACGTTCCCATTTACAGAACACCATGCACCCACTGTGCCTTTGATTTTGGGGAGCAGGCTTTCTGTGGAGTACAGGTAGAGAGGGGACACTCCTGGAAAAATGCAATTTCCATGGAGGGGTACCTTTCCTCTGGGAGTGGCAGAAGGGAGAGCTGGCTGTGATGAGGCCTGGGTGACAAAGCAGGATCCTCTGCAACCAGCTCAGGTCACTTAAACAGATGCCACAGGCTGAAGAGGAGACCATAATGATTCCTCCCTCTCACTTTTCTGTTTCCATTAATGAGTTAATGATATTTCCATCGTCCGTCCCAGCACCTGACCTCAAAACCCTCTACCCATCCATCCATGCACCCACCCATCTCTCCACCCATTTACTCACCCATCTGTCCATCTACTCCCTTATCCTTCTATTTACCCATCTTATTCATCCACCTACTCCTCTGTCCATCCACCCAACCCACCTACCTCTCCATGCATCCATCCATTTTAACAAATAATATGAGGACCAAGCACTGAGATACATCTCAGATTTGTCCCTGACTGTCCTCAGCTCCTTCTAATTAGTCAGCAGTTCCTGTTCCAGGGAGAAGCTAATTCTGACTCCATGATGGAACTGTTTCTTTGACTTGCTTTTCATTGCTTTTGTTATTATCATCATACATAATGGCCTGCCTCAGAGGACCCTGTCCCTCTGCCTGACTGTGAGTGCCTTTGCAGCTCACAGGCAATCTGTAGCTCACAGATAATCACAGATAATCTGACCTTGCCCACCTGTGAAGGCTGCAGGAAAGAAGAGATTGACACACCCCTTCCCGGAGATGTTTTGCAAGACTGAAGACCCATTTTATTTTACTTTCTTACTGTCTCTCCCTCTCTATTCTGCCTTTTGACTTGAGCTCCTCAGCTCTTCTCTTTCTGGTTCTATTAAAAAAAAAAACTGGCATCCAGACCCCGACAAGATGGTTGTTTAGAGACATTAGTCTGCCATCTTCTCGGTCAGCCAGGCCTCTGAATAAAGTCATATTTCTTGTCTCTACACCTCATCTCCAATTCATTGGCCTCTCGTGTGGCGAGCAGAGCCAGTATGGACTCGGTAACATTTCTGTAGCTTCTTGTTGTCCCCTCTCTGGTCACACCCTCCTCACATTCAGTTCCTTACAGGTGCTCACTCTCTGTCTATCTGGCATTTGGCCTGTTGAATGTATTGTTTCCACAGGCAGAAACTCCTTTCTTCCCTGGCTGCCCCTCTCTCTTCTCCTGATCTTAGAGTATCATGCTGCTTAGAAAGGCTTTTCTGGCTAAGTCACCTCCTATGAACTCAGAACTTAATGTCTTGTACTCTCCCTAGGAGCTAATCCTCTCTTTTCTTCTCCCCTCTCCCATGAGACTAAAAGCAATGTGAGCTACCCCAGGAGCCAGTGTCTAGTGTGGTGCCTTCTGTATAATAGACACTCAGTAAGTATCTGCTGTGGTTGGTGAGTGGATGGATGATTGGAGAGCCACTGGAGGGTTTGAAGCAGGAGTGATTAGCTTAGATTTGTGTTTTAGAAGATGGCTTTGACGATGGTGAGATGGAGACAGGGAATCCCACAGGAGACCATGCATTGATTCTGGGGAGGAAGCCTTGACCAAGCCAATCTGGGGCACTGTGGAGGGAGCTAAAGAGGAGGAGACGGATGTGGGAAATATTTAAGATTTGGAAATGGTAGAACTGACTGATTGAGTGGATGCTGTGGATGAAGATAAAGATCAACCAACCCACACAGCCATCCAACACAAGAGCCTGGGCAGGTGGAGATGCTACCTCCAAGAACAGACTGGTGGAAGAAACAGTGGGAGCAGGGCGGCCTCACTGAGCATGCCCTGTGTGGCAGGAGGAAGCTGGTTCTGTAAGCCTTCCCCCTCGGGGTGGGGAGGACATCTGGGAGTCATCAGTGTTGGGGGGTCAAAACCATGGAGGAGGTGCAGTGTGTGTGTGTGTGTGTGTGTGTGTGAGTGTGTGTGGTGAAAAGAACAAGTCAGCTTTAAATGTGAGTGGGAGGGATGCCCCCATTTCCCGCCACACGTGACCTTGAGTGGTGCTGACTTGTTCCTGCCTTTCAAGATCAGAGGCTCCCTGAGGGTGGGAGCCATTTCTTCTTCTTTATCTCTAAGTCCCCCATGTCCAGTCTGGGGCTGTGAACCGATGCTCCAGAGATACTTGTGGAATGAAACCAGGAGGTACCAGACTGTTGGACAAGCCACTGTATCCCTCTGGGCCTCAGTTTCCTCATCCCTAAAATGGGGGGACAGTAGGGCTGTTGTAAAGATGGGACAGGAGGGCAGATGTGAAATGCTGTGTCAACTGTGGGAGATCTGGCAAATACCAAGTGTGAGTACCAAAGAGACGCACTCACTTGTCTTGAGAGCCTGAGTCAGGCTGCTGACCTCCCAAGGGCTGCATTCTGGTTCTGCCCATCGAGTTCTGCTGGGTCTTAAGTTCCCCTTCCAGCTGTTCTGTCCTTTGACCTGGGAACTCATGGATGACACTCGGCCAGGAGTGAAACCCCAGAGCCTCTATACCCGTGGATGCTTTGCTTCTCAGAGTGTGGTCCGTGGCCCTGCGGCACCAGCATCATCTGGTGGGTGGGTTGCAGGTTCTCGAGTCCTGCCTCAGACACACTGAGTCAGGAACTATGAAGGTGGGGCTCTGATCTGTTTCAACAAATCCTCCGGGTGACTCAGGTGCACCTGAGTTTAAGAACGACTGCTCTAGAATCCCCCCAAACCTCTTTTGGCTCCAAAGTGGACATAGGAGGTGCTTTCACTTAAGCATCGTCTGTGTTTCTTCTTTGCTCTGCAGACTTGAATATTTCTGACTTTGGTTGCCAGAAGTTGCTTGTTGTTGTCCTAGGAAATAGGAACTTATCAATGGTCACCCCAGCCTGTCCCACACATGCATACACTCACCACCTGCAAACAGTAGGCTGCGGCCAGGTGACTCTCAACAAATTCCTGAGACCAGACAGGACGTGTTTTCATTTGGTTTCTTTTGCCCATTTTTGTGGGTGCCTGGAAGCCCGTGCTGATGCATGAATTTTTATCTTCCTGAGGGTAATTTTGTGTGTACTGTGGAGAACCTCAGATAAATTCAGAGACATGGATGTCCCGGGCCAGTGTCCCTGGGGACCGCTCAGGGACTTCCTCACATTTGAGCCACGTGAACCATTTGGACCCTCAGGTGTGGGCCTAGGATTTAGGGACAGGAGAGCTGTCAAGAAGAGGAGGAGTGAGGCCAAATTTTGACTCATGGGACTGTGCAAGTTTCAGAGGTCACAGTCCTCAGCTTCCCCTTCGCCCCAAATCTCGCCATCAAAACATATAAACCAAAACACGAAAAGCAAAAACCAAGAAAACATCTTTGCACTGTTGGTGGGAATGTAAAATGGTGTAGCCACTGTGAAAAAACAGAATGCAGTTCCTCAAAAAATTAAAAATAGAACTACCATATGATCCAGTGTTTCCACTTCTGGATCTATACCCAAAAAAACTGAAAGCAGCGACTCAAGTAGTATACCCATGTTTAGTTCAGTTCAGTCGCTCAGTCATGGCCAACTCTTTGCGACCCCATGAATCACAGCATGCCAGGCCTCCCTGTCCATCACCAACTCCCGGAGCTCACCCAAACTCATGTGCATCGAGTCGGTGATGCCATCCAGCCATCTCATCCTCTGTCGTCCCCTTCTCCTCCTGCCCCCAATCCCTCCCAGCATCAGTCTTTTCCAATGAGTCAACTCTTCGCATGAGGTGGCCAAAGTATTGGAGTTTCAGCTTTAGCATCAGTCCTTCCACTGAACACCCAGGACTGGTCTCCTTTAGGATGGACTGGTTGGATCCCCTTGCAGTCCAAGGGACTCTCAAGAGTCTTCTCTAGTACCACAGTTCAAAAGCATCAATTCTTCAGCATTCAGCTTTCTTCACAGTCCAACTCTCACATCCATACATGTCCACTGGAAAAACCATAGCCTTGACTACACGGACCTTTGTTGGTAAGGTAATATATCTGCTTTTCAATATGCTATCTAAGTTAGTCATAACTTTCCTTCTAAGGAGTAAGCATCTTTTAATTTCATGGCTGCAATCACCATCTGCAGTGATTTTGGAGCCCCCAAAAATAAAGTCTGACACTGTTTCCACTGTTTCCCCATCTATTTCCCATGAAGTGATGGGACCAGATGCCATGATCTTCGTTTTCTGAACGTTGAGCTTTAAGCCAACTTTTTCACTCTCCTCTTTCACTTTCATCAAGAAGCTTTTTAGTTCCTCTTCACTTTCTGCCATAAGGGTGGTGTCATCTGCATATCTGAGGATATTGATATTTCTCCTGGCAATCTTGATTCCAGCTTGTGCTTGTTCCAGCCCAGCGTTTCTCATGATGTACTCTGCATAGAAGTTAAATAAGCAGGGTGACAATATACAGCCTTGACGTACTCCTTTTCCTATTTGAAACCAGTCTGTTGTTCCATGTCCAGTTCTAACTGTTGCTTCCTGACCTGATATGTTCAGAGCAACGCTATTCATGATTGCCAGAAGGTAGAAGTCGCCCAAATGTCCATTGACAAATGGAAAAATAAAATGCAGTATATATGTATGATGGACTATTATTATGCCTTAAAAAGTAAGGAGCTTCTAATAACATTCTACAACATGGATGCACCTTGAGGACATGATGCTAAGTGAAATAAGACACAAAAAGACAAATGCTATATCACTCAGCTTACTGTCTGAGCCACCAGGGAAGTACATAAGGTATCTAGAGTGGTCAAATTCACAGAGGCAGACAGTGGACTGGTGTTTGCCATGGCCTGGGTGAATGGAGGATGGGGAGTTAGTGTTTAATGGGAACAGATTTTCAGCTGGGGAAACTGAAAAAGTTCTGGAGATGGATGGTGGTTATGGTTGCATGATAGTTTAAGTGTACTTAATTACCACTGAATTGTACATTAAAAATGTTAACAAGGTAAATTTTATATTATGTATGAAAGTGAAAGTATTAGTCACTCAGTGATGTCCAGCTCTTTGCCACCCATGGTCTGTAGCCCTCCAGGCTCCTCTGTTCATGGAATTCTCCAGGCAAGAATACTGGAGTGGGTAGCCATTCGCTTCTCCAGGGATTTTCCCCACCCAGGGATCGAACCTGGGTCTCCTGCATTGCAGACAGGTTCTTAACTATCTGAGCCACCAGGGAAGCTCCCGTCATGTATATTAAACCACAACTGAAAATGGCACCAAGAAGCACCTCCCTCCACCACCATCACTGAAATCCAGGCCTATATCCTGGAAAGGTTGGAGAGGTGGGCCCTCCCGGAGTCCTCATCTTCAGGGACTAAGAGCTTGGGGCCAAGGCTCAGATAGGGACTGGTTGTGGCGGGGAGGTGGGGCTTGGAACAAGAAGACCTGGATTCTAGTGCCCATACTTCCTTTGTCAGGCTGGCTTTGGGCTCGTCCCTTCCCCTTTTGAACCTCAGTTTCCTCATCTGTAAGGTGGGGAGGTGGCACCCACTTATCCATTCCAGAAGTCCTCAGGAGTGCCTGTGATGTACCAGGCACTGTTCAAGGTACACACGGCCCTCTTGGAATTTATTGAATTGGCCATAAAGTTCATTCGGGTTTTTTGGTACCATCTTATGGAAAAAACCAAATGAACTTTTTAGCCAACCCAATACATCCTCATGGAGGAGACAGATCAGCAACAAGCAGACAAGTAAACAAACAAATCTCAGATACTGATGGAAACTCTGCAGAGCCGGCACATAGGAAGGAGTGATGGTGCTGGGGGAGGGGGCCAGTCCAGTGGGATGGTCAGGGAGGGCCTCACAAAGGGGTGGTGTTTAAGCTGCAAACTGGCGGCAAAGGAACCAAGCCCTGACCTGGAGGTGGAGGGGAGGGGTTGGCAGGGGGCGGCACTCCTGGAGCAACTGGAGCAAGGCCAGGTGACCAGGGCACAGAAAGCTGGCCAACATGTTGGTGGCGGGAAGGTAGGAGGAGCTGGGGTCGGGTCACACTGGGCCTTGTAGGAGTTTGGGGGTTTTTCTGGGGGTGTGATAACTCACTGTGAAACTGTCTCAGTGGGTTTTAAACAAGGAAGAGGAGGATGCGGTTTGGATTTTGGAAAGATCACTGTGGCTGCCCCGGGGAATAATGGTCAGGGAAAAATGAGAACGCTGGGATTTGGCTTCCCTCGTAGCTCAGCTGGTAAAGAATCTGCCTTCAATGCGGGAGACCTGGGTTCTATCCCTGGGTCAAGAAGATCCCCTGGAGAAGGGAAAGGCTACCCACTCCAGTATTCTTGATCTTCCCTGGTGGCTCAGACAGTAAAGAATCCACCTTCAATGCAGGAGACCTGGGTTCGATCCCTGGGTTGGGAAGATACCCTGGAGGAGGGCATGGCAACCCATTCCAGTGTTCTTGCCTGGAGAATCCCCAAGAACAGTGAAGCCTGGTGGGCTACAGTCCATGGGATCACAAATAGTCAAACACGACTAAGCACAGGAGCGGGGGTGGCTTGGCCATGGGGAGAGCCACAGGGAATCCAGGTAAGAGGGTGCAGCTTTGGGTTGGACCCATCTCTCGCCTGTTTTAGAGACTCATGAAAGCCACGGGACCCTTTTCCAGGAAAAGTGCACATACTTAAATATTTACAAGATGGAGCATGTGATTTCAGGGGAACCCCTCAAGTTTACCATGAGCCCCAGGACTGGAACTGCTGGGCTGGGATATCTCTGGGACCCTCCCTAGCAGGCTCTGTCAGTTTTCAGGTTGAGCCCTGGCTCTGGTGCCCACAGGGCCAGTTAGGAGCCCACAGGAGGGAGGGTGATGAGACATTGTCAATTGTGGCAGGGGTTTCCCTCCTGGTCCGTGAGTCCCAGCTTGACTATGTATGGTGAAGAGAGAGCAAAGGGCAAGACTGATCTGCTAAAACTACAACTAAATGCAGACTCCGTTCACTTGGAATTTGCAGCCGTATAGACCGTACATTCTCAGAGGGTGGGGTGAAAATAATCTTAGAGATAATATTACAGTGATTTGGCACCCTCCAAAAGGCCATGGTGCATAAACAGATATTCTATACATCTAAGGATATTAACATTCCATGGGGGCAGGTGATTAGGAAAAAAAAAATATGTCTATAAAATCTCCTTGGGAGGATGATTATGAACAACAACAAGGTTGATTTAAACACAGTGAGGTTTTTCATCTGAGCCAGGAGTCTTAAATCGATAGAACTGCTCAGGCTTTTCATTATGGTATATTAATCTAAAAGGAAAAGTGAAAGTTGCTCATTCGTCATGTCTGACTCTTTGTGACCACATGGACTCTACAGTCCAAGGAATTCTTCAGGCCGGACTACTGGAATGGGTAGCCTTCTTCCCAGGGGATCTTCCCAACCCAGGGATTGAACCCAGGTCTCCCGCATTGCAGGCAGATTCTTTACCAGCTGAGCCACCAGGGAAGCCCAATCTGTAAGGTAGGCCTACAGCAAAAATTGTTTATTCTCTCTTGTTCAAATGCATTTGTATATATGGCAACAGCATTTTCTTTTATTCTCTTTTTTAACTTTTTGGTTTTGGGGTTGCCCTGGGTCTTCGCTGCTGTGCTCGGGCTTCCTCTAGGTGCAGCAAGCGGGGGCTGCTCCTCATTGTGGTGCACGGGCTTCTCACCTCGGTGACTTCTCTGGTTGTGGAGAATGGGCTGTAGGGCGCAGGCTCAGTAGTTGTGGCGCAGGGGCTTGGTTGCCCTGCAGCCTGTGGGATCTTCCCAGACCACGGATTGAACTCGTGCCCCATGCATTGGCAGGCAGTTTCTCAACCACTGGACCACTAGGGAAGCCCAGCAATAGCATTTTCTTAATTACATTCTCAACAATATGAACTGTTCACTACTGCAAGTCAGACTATCATCTTTTATTCTGCTTCTTTGCCTCTGGAGAAAGAATGCCATGCCATTTGACATATTTTATGTGGCCCTGATTCTGGGATTTCTTTGGAAGGAATGATGCTAAAGCTGAAACTCCAGTACTTTGGCCACCTCATGCGAAGAGCTGACTCATTGGAAAAGACTCTGATGCTGGGAGGGATTGGGGGCAGGAGGAGAAGGGGACGACAGAGGATGAGATGGCTGGATGGCATCACTGACTCGATGGACATGAGTCTGGGTGAACTCCGGGAGTTGGTGATGGACAGGGAGGCCTGGCGTGCTGAGATTCATGGGGTCGCAAAGAGTCGGACATGACTGAGCGACTGAACTGAACTGAACTGATGTTGACCCTGAGGGCAAGTGTCTTTATCCCCATTTTATAGATGAGGAAACTGAAGCTGAGGAAGGATAAAGACTTGCACAGCCTGTGAGCTGCTGACCCTCGCCTGGTGCTCATGTCTCAGTGCCTTGTGCTCTGTACTGGGTTCCTGGTTCCGTGGAGGAGAAATAGCAGTGCCCTGTGGGAAGCTTGGCCTGTTTTCTTGCCAGAGCATGGTAGTTCAGTTCAGTTGCTCAGTTGTGTCCGACTCTTTGTGACCCCATGGACTGCAGTACTCCAGGCTTCCCTGTCCATCACCAACTCTCAGAGTTTGCTCAAACTCATGTCTCTCGCATCGGTGATGCCATCCAAACATCTCATCCTCTGTCATTCTCTTCTCTTCCTGCCTTCAATCTTTCCTAGCATCAGGGTCTTTTCCAATGAGTCAGTTCTTCACATCAGGTGACCAAAGTATTGGAGCTTCAGCTTTAGCATCAGTCCTTCCTATGACTCTTCAGGACTGATTTCCTTTCAGATTGACTGGTGTGATCTCCCTGCAGTCCAAGGGACTCTCAAGAGTCTCCTCCAACACCACAGTTCAAAAGCCTCAATTCTTCAGTACTCAGCTGTCTTTTTGGTTCAACTCTCACAACCATACATGACTACTGGAAAAACCACAGTTTTGACTAGACTGACCTTTGTCAGAAAGTAGTGTCTCTGCTTTTTAATATGCTGTCTAGGCTGGTCATAGCTTTTCTTCCAAGGAGCCAGCGTCTTTTAATTTCATGGCTGCTGTCACTATCTGTAGTAATTTGGGAGCCCAAGAAAATAAAGTCTGTCACTGCCCAGCAGGATGTGAACAAAGTTGGGTCTCTTGTGCTGTCTGAAGAAGCTCCCAGGACAGGCTGTGGCCTCAGTGTTGACTGATCTGGCAAATTCCTGTGAGCAAGAAGGAAAAATGTGCATGGTGCTGAATGTTGGCAGAAGAGAGTGTCTGGGGCCCGTGCTGTTTTGTGGGTTGAATTTGATCTTTACCTTGGAGAGCCAGCTCGGGGTGGGATGGCGTTCACAAGAGCTCCAGGCCTTGCTTGCTGGACCAAGGGACCAGGAAAGTAAATAAGGGACAGGAGGCCAGGGAAGGGGGATGGGGAGACAGAAATCGCATGTTGGTGTCTTGGTCTGTGCATTCTGTATATTCAGTGCAGTTGAGTTGGAGTTTGTGGGCTGGGTCATCTTCTAAATTTTGAGGCACTACACCAATGTGAAAGGCACAAGCACGACCACTCGACTGCCTTCTGCCCTGCAATGAGCGATGGATCCAGCGACATGAATGAGCTGTCAGCTTGAGTTTCTTTTTTCTCTGCCTGGCTAACGCTTGTTCTGTCACCATTATTTAAGCTCAAGTAGGACGACTGTTATTTCAAGCGCTGTCTAGGTTATACTATCCTAAGGTTTGCTCTTTATCTGCATATGATGCCCAAATAGCTCCTCATTAAACAAAGTATGTGTTGTGTTTTGCTTTGCACAGAAATGATGATATCGCCTATCTTAAAGAGAAGTACCGTTTAATAGGGAAAAAAAATGCTTGAATGGAATTTGGATGAATGTGTCCTTTTCAGAACAAGCAAAAAATATCAAAAGAATCGATGTTAAAACTGTGTGCATCAAGATAATCATTAGGGAAAAAAATTAAGTGAGGCACTTAGAGCAATGCCTGACGCACGGTAGGTGGTATATAAATGTTAGCTTCTATTATCCTAAGCCTTTCTGCCTTTGACTTTCAGGGGCTTATGCATCACCAGTGAGGCCAAGCCTTCGCTGCAGCTTGAACCACATCCTAGAAACAAGATGGCCACAGAGAGACTGGCGTATTCCTGAGCTTATGGGGGGTGAGGCCCCGGCAGGCCCGAAGATGGGGAACATCACGGCAGACAACACCTCGATGAACTGTGACATCGACCACACCATCCACCAGACGCTGGCCCCGGTGGTCTACGTCATGGTGCTGGTGGTGGGCTTTCCGGCCAACTGCCTGTCCCTCTACTACGGCTACCTGCAGATCAAGGCCCGGAACGAGCTGGGCGTGTACCTGTGCAACCTGACGGTGGCCGACCTCTTCTACATCTGCTCCCTCCCCTTCTGGCTGCAGTACGTGCTGCAGCACGACCACTGGTCCCACGACGACCTGTCCTGCCAGGTGTGCGGGATCCTGCTCTACGAGAACATCTACATCAGCGTGGGCTTCCTCTGCTGCATCTCCATCGACCGCTACCTGGCCGTGGCCCACCCCTTCCGCTTCCACCAGTTCCGCACTTTGAAGGCCGCCATGGGCGTCAGTGCGCTCATCTGGGTCAAGGAGCTGCTGACCAGCATCTACTTCCTCATGCACGAGGAGGTGGTGGAAGACGCCGACCGGCACCGCGTCTGCTTCGAGCATTATCCGCTCGAGCCGCGCCAGCGCGGCATCAACTACTACCGCTTCCTGGTGGGCTTCCTCTTCCCCATCTGCCTGCTGCTGGCCTCCTACCGGGGCATCCTGCGGGCCGTGCGCCGCAGCCACGGGACCCAGAAGAGCCGCAAGGACCAGATCCAGCGGCTAGTGCTCAGCACCGTGGTCATCTTCCTGGCCTGCTTCCTGCCCTACCACGTGCTGCTGCTGGTGCGCAGCCTCTGGGAGTCCAGCTGCGACTTCGCCAAGGGCATCTTCAATGCCTACCACTTCTCCCTGCTCCTCACCAGCTTCAACTGCGTGGCCGACCCCGTGCTCTACTGCTTCGTCAGCGAGACCACGCACAGGGACCTGGCCCGCCTCCGCGGGGCCTGCCTGGCCTTCCTCACCTGCGCCAGGACCGGCCGGGCCCGGGAGGCCTACCCGCTGGGCGCCCCCGAGGCCTCCGGGAAGAGCGAGGATCCCGAGGTCCTGACAAGGCTCCACCCGGCCTTCCAGACCCCCCACCCGCCTGGAATGGGAGGGTCCCCCGCAGGTGGGCTGTCCTAGCCTGGTCACCCCATCACCCACGTGCAGGACGAGGCGAGGCCTGAGCCTGCTGCATCGCTGCTGCCCTTTTGGCCAAGGCAGCTGCTTCTTGCTGCTGGAGGGGATGATGGGTGGAGCCACGGGGCCCCAGGTCTGGGCCATAACACGACCTCTCTGGTTTCCAGGGAGCCTAGTGTGACTGCCGAGTCCAACGGGGCTGCTAGCTGAGTGTGGGGATAAGCCCCGACAGCATGTGGAGGGTCATCTGCCATCGGCTGGGCTGCTGGTGGGAAGAAGACTCACCTCCAGGAGGTTTTTAGAGAAGCTCGTGGGAGGACAGAGTGTGAGGACGTGGAGAGAGGGGCCTGGGAGAGGAGGCAGGTACCCAGGTGCTCACCTGCTGGGGCCTTCCAATGCCAGAAGTGACCCTTGTCCAAATGCACTGGTGTTACCTGAGAAGATAACGCAGGAAGGTGTGTTTCATCCTTACCACTTGAGCCCCACCCCGTGGAGGTTGGATGGGGAGAAGGAATGTGGGGAGGGGTTGAGGCCCTGAGACTGTATGTGGCAGGGACAGTGGGGGAGGGACAAGCAGAGGAGAGACCCCAGATCCAGGCAACTCACAGTTTTCACCTGCAGGGAGATTTGAGCGGATTCTCCAAGTCCCAGCACTAATGCACAGCAAATCCTAGGGCTCCGTGGGGCTCTGTCAAGTGTCAGGTCAGAGGCCTAAAGCAGTGTGTTCAACTGAGTTCCTGACAGATCCCTCCCAATTCAACTTCTGTTGCTATCTGCCCCAAAGTATACAAGACCCAGAAGTCTGGGACTCTGTATGTGTATGTATGTCCGTGGTTAAAATGCCAGGGTTTCCGTGACAGCTCTGCTCCAAGACACTGAGGCTAAGGTCATAGGACTGCTGATAGTGTTTGCCACATACACAGACGAGTGCCTTGCAGTCTTTGAGAAGAGCATGACATTCACCCCAAGGTCTTAGATGGAGCAAAACAAATACAAGAGATGAATTCTCTGGCATCTTTCAGCCCAAAGGGTGGGTGAAGCTCCACTGTGGTTTAAGTAGCCCCTGTGACAAAGAGAGGAAAAGACCCTGGGCTTGTCTTGCCTCCTTGGTCCTCCATCTCCACTCCTCTGCCCAAGTGTTCCCCCTCACCCACCTGGAGAGTGACGGGATGGCCCACTGGCTACATGTTGTCTCTTGTTCTGTCCTAGAAGACTGGTTACAGGGCTCATCTCTCCTGAAGCTTCCCACCCAGTCATGTTAAGCTTCTGCCTGGGGAATACACCAAGGACCAGAAGAGCGTCTTGCTACTCCAGGGACCTGCCCACCTTTCAGAAATGCTAGCCCTTTAGATTTCCTGGAGTGGACCGGCACCACTTCTGACTTCCCTCAGAGACCTGGAATCTGAGCTCTTACAGCCAAGGATCTTGGTGGGCTCAAGCCTGGGGAGGGACCAGGGATGGGAAGATAGAAACTGGTATCAGTGGGACATTTCTGGAATCTGCCGAAGAGGGACCACAGAGAACATCTTCAGTCTCTCCTTGTGTCTCTCTTACCCTTTCCCAGAGATAGTTCCACCCCGAGTTTCTTAACCCTCTCTTCAGAGGCATCCAGAAGCTGATAGCCTAGGCTGGATGTGCCCTAAGGAAGTGGGATTCCAAGTCTATACTTGATTCTGACTGTGTGTAATCCCTGCCCCTTCCATAACCTGTGGAGGTTCTCTTCCCCTTCATAGAGGAGGAAGTGATCAGGTCTGAAGGTGGAAAAAATGACCATACAGCCAAGCAAAACCCAGGATCTTACAGAGGCAATGGCACTGGTTGAGGCCTCCATACCTCCTCATTTCAAATTCCCTCCTATTTGGATCTTAAACATGGGCATTCCCACTGGGATAAACTGGCATGAGCTGAAGGCAGTTTCATTTATTATCAAGAGTTGTATTTTTGTATTGTCCTTTCTTTTATGCCAAGTATATGTGTGTTGGACCATGCAGTGGATTTATGTAGCAAACTTGAGTCTGCAAATAAAGCAACCTAACCAGCCACAGTTGGAGTGTATTTCAGTTCACGTGGGGAGGGAGGGTCTTTCAACACCAGGGACATCTAGAGGGTCCATGAAGTACCCAACAGAGTCAGAAAGGTCCAGGGATTGACTTTCTTAGAAAAAATTCAAACAGGTCAATGAGAGAATTTGCCCTCGATTACCCAGTAGTGGCCAAGAAGGATGAAGCCTTAAATGAAGGCTTTTCTCTGTCCTCTAGAGATTCATGAAGTGTCCTAAACACTGCAGCACATTGTTGCAAATCCACTCTGGGACTTAACTTGGTCACCCCTTGACTCTGGGGATGCAACTCAGCCCTGCGGTTTGGAGACTATCATTCCCTGTCCTTGGACACAGGACCCCCTTCTACTCCAGGTGGTCCTGGTGGTAAAGAATCTGCTTGTCAATTCAGGAGATGCAAGAGATGTGGATTCAACCCCTGGGTCAGGAAGATCCCCTGGAATAGGGAATGGCAACCCACTCCAGTATTCTTGCCTGGAAAATTCCATGGACAGAGGAGCATGGCGGGCTACGGTCCATGGGGCTGCAAAAAGTCAGACATGACTGAGCGACTGAGCACAACATCCAGTAAGAAAGAGCTGGATCAGACTGTCCTCTCCTCACTAGTGAAAACTGCCAAAGCAGGAACACCTGTTGTACCCACCTCTTGGGGGCTCTCCTTATCCTCACAGTCTGAATTTTGTTTGAGGAGCCCCCCATTTAGTGATTAGCATTTTTAAGCTGGAGCATCTTTTCAACAGTGACGGGCTGTGTGTTTATCACAGGATTAAATGCATCATGTTCAAAAGTAAATTTGATTTTAGTCACTTAATCCCTCCTGGGTCAAATTCCTGGAGTTCTGGAGTGCTTTGGAAGAATCGATCCTTCAGACAGACTAAAGGTATTACTGGAGATTAAGACTTCTTCCTCTCAAGAGAAGCGGGGGCGGGAAGAAAAGGTCCATCTGGTTTCGACTGGAGATGGCAAGAGCCATTAGATTGCTTTCTCATTCACCAGTGTTGCTTAGCAAGATGAGGGCTCATCTTCCTGTTTACACACACTGGTCTGTGGGTTGGCTAGACAAGTGTAGGAGAAATTTGCAGCACAAAATACATTCCATCTGCCGCTTTTCTCTGGCTGGTACAATCAAGAGAGAGCCAGAATCTGGCCCTTCTTGGTTCAATGCTTTTTTGAAAAATGTGCTTCTTGCAGCTGGTGATCCTGCAGCTTCCAGGAATTCATCTGGCAAGATGATGGTCTTTGATGGCAATAACCCTGAGGTCACAACAGTGCCCAGTGTTCTGGGGAAATGGTGGGTCAACCAATATAAGGAAGACGTTGGTAGATTAACATAGATAACAGTGTCGGAAAGTCCCACAGAGGTCATGATCTCCAGTTCCTTACCTGTGAATTATCCCCTGTTGTTCAGTCACTAAGTTGGGTCCAACTCTTTGTGACCCTAATGACTGCAGCATGCCAGGCTTCCCTTCACCGTCTCCCCTAAAATGATAGCCCAGTTTCTCTGCAAAGAATACCATGGATACCAATTCACTACTGTCCAACACAGGTCATTCCAAGGTTGGGCAGAAAATCGTAACTCTGAATGAGCCAAAGTGGAACCACTTTTCTCACTGGCCTTAGTTCTGGCCTCTGGAGCCAAGTGACCCTTTAGGTACTGGTGTGTGTGTGCTTAGTTGCTCAGTTGGGTCCAACTTTTTGTGACCCCATGGATTGTAGCCCTCCAGGCTCCTCTGTCCATCAGATTCTCCAGGCAAGAACACTGGAGTGGGTAGCCATTCCCTTCACCAGGGGATCTTCCTGACCCAGGGATTGAACCCAGGTCTTTTGTATTGCAGGCAGATTCTTTACCATCTGAGCCACCAGGGAAGCCCTTTAGGTACCTTTAGATACAACTCTCACACCCTACTTCTCAGTGTTAAATCTCCAAAGCTTGTATTAGACAAGGCTGGATTATACTACAATAAGAAATATACCCCCAAATCATACTGCCTTAAAACAATAAAAGTCTATCTCCTGTTCATGCAAGGGCTAGATGAGCAACTACTTTCTGGCGTTTTTTTTTTCCCCAAGTGATGGCAGTGATTCAGGATTCATGCATTAAGAGATTCTACCATCTTGGGGTCTTCCTCTTCCATCCACACAGGTAGGGAAAGCAGGATGAAAAGAATCTCACATGGGGGTTATGGGAAATCTCAATGTGGTTAGTATTCCCGCTACTCACACTCTATTGGCCAGATCTCAGTTGCATGGCCCCAATATAACTACAAGGGAGGCTGGGAAATGTAGTTTTCCTGGGTGTGAAGGAAGAAGCAGAATTTGTGAGCATCTGGCCAGTCACAGACATACAGCTTTTCAAGCCACCTCCACTTAACAGCTCCGCTTAACACCTCCTTAAGCGTTCACCTTCCTGTAACTTATCTGAACAACACCCACATCTTCAAATGTGATGCTTGGATCTGAAGCGAGATTAGATCTGTGCAACCTGTGCTGAGGAGACACAGATCAGTTACCTCACTATGCTTCTACTGATGCAACAGCCTCTCTGGCAAGCACATCACATCACTGAAATATACTGAGTTTATGTGAGCAGTGGTTTTTTTGGGTTGGTCTGTCTTGTTTTGTTTTTTGGCTGTGCCGTGCATCTTGCAGTTCCCTGACCTAGGTACGAACCCAGGCCCCCGGCAGTGAGCACTACAAGTCCTAACCACTGGACTTCTGGGGAATTTCTGAGCAGTGGCCTTTTTAACCTGAAAGTTAGACTTTGTGGAGCCAGTGGAACCCACATGGAATAGGTGGAGAGTAGTAGAATGTAGTAGGCTGGACTAAGGTGGGGCTGGTGGTCATCAGAGCCTGTGCAATGAAAGGCAGGAAATGACCTCAGAGGATTGCCTTGCTCAGTGGAGCAATGGGGTGTCACTTGTCCAGAGGATGGCCAAGAGGGCTAAGGAGCCCTGATCCCCTTCCTGGCTCGCTTATCTTCCAATCCCACCAGCAGAGTCTGTGGGGCATGTGCACCTCAATGTACCCAAGGTCTGAAGTTCACCAGCCTGCCCTTGAAGACCAACAGAGATCCAGGTATTACTTATCAGGCTCTGACCTCAATATTCTTGGAAATGCCCAGGGATGCTCATATGCCCCAGGAATCCATCCTGGTGAATTGTTGCTGTTGTTCAGTTGCGAAGTCGTGCCCGACTCCCTGTGACCCCTGAACTGCAGCATAGCAGGCTTCCCTGTCCTTCACTATCTCCCAGAGTTTGCTCAAACTCATGTCCATTGAGTCGGTGATGCTATCCAACCATCTCACCCTCTGCCACCCCCTTCTCCTTTTGCCTCCAATCTTTCCCAGCATCAGGGTCTTTTCTAATGAATTGGCTCTTCACATCAGGTGGCCAAAGTGTTGGAGCTTCAGTATCAGCATCAGTCCTTCCAATGAATATTCAGGGTTGATTTCTTTTAGGATTGACTGGTTGATACCCTAGCTCATCCCTCACCCTGGGCTTCCCCATCATACCTGTAGATCACCTCTTGTCCCCCTGTAACCACCTTCTCCAGGTCATAGCCATGCTCACCATGCCGCCTCAGATGTGGACACAGGTCCCTCCCCAAAAGGATAAAAGATGACTAGGGTGAAATGAGCAAAACTTTACTAAAGACCAGAGCAGGAATAATGTGGAACAGAAAAGCATAAAATTGGATCCTAGAACTCAGCGCTCCAATGGTTCCTGGGCTGGATCATGCTAAGTCTTCTCCTGGCCCTTCCTTCCACCTTAGGCCCTAGTGTAGGGCCACAGCCTGTCTTTCCCTGCATGGGAGGTGGGGGTGGGGGCTTTGGATTCTTCACTCCAGACCTAGGATCTGTACTCTCAGCCTTCTCTGGGCTCCACCTAGGTCTTAGTCTCTTTCCTAAACAACTTAATCATCTCCCCATAAACTTCTACCCTCAGGGAAGATAACCTATTACACAGTCATGTCTCAAACTTCTCTATGCAGAATAGAATTCTGCTATTACTTTTGCAAAACCAAAGGCCCATTAGTGTATTCCCCTAAAATATGAATCAGAAGAATGCTGGCAGCCTTAGCAGATGATGTTTCCTGTCTCTTTAGCCATCAGGATTTCAACAATACCAGGGTGCACTCTCAGTCAGAGGCCCCCATTAGATGGAGCTCTGCAGACCCAGACTCTACAAATTGTAACTGGAGACCTGGCCAGTGAGGCTTAGAGCTGAGGTGGGACCACTGACCTGAGAAGTCAAGGATGGACAGGGACTATGAGCACATTACAATGGCCCTGATGCCACCCCAGCAGGAGCACAGACACATAGGTGGGGACTCCCCACCAGAATAACAAAAGGACATCAGGACAGCCCCCACCCCAGCTACTCCTGGCCAAAGACTTTACTACATCCTGCATAGGCAGCATTGCAAGTTAACCCCTGATCACCGAACTCCACACTTAGGGTTTTACTGTTCAGTGTACAATTTAGAGTCAATTTCTACAGTATGTGTTCCATGCTTTACAACTAATACTCCTAAAAGAATCAAACTCAACATGTTTAAGGAAATACACCAGACACAATAAACACTTGGGGCCCTAGCTGGAAAGGACTATTGTTACTGAATTCTAATCTGGCTGCTTATTGCTCAAAAATCAATACTGGACAGGCAAGTGTTGGTAGAAACGGGAAATGTTGCTTTTAATCTGAAAGCCTGCAATCTGGGGAGAAGGTGGACTAGTGTCCTCAAAGCCAACACTCAAGATGCTGCTCAGGATTGAAAGTTTTTAAAGGGAAAAGAGAAAGTAATTTCAGTTAATCATTGAGATAAGGGATCAGACTCATAAGACATCTCCCACTGCTTGAAGGCTCACCACCTCCTGTGATCTTTCTTTAGATGCTATCTCATTGACGCAGTTTGTTCTCAAGATTACTCAAAGGGAAGCTGGGAAATGATCAGGTCATCTGTTAATCATTCTTCATGTTTACTTCTTTGATTAGGGAAGAACCAAGAGCTTAGGCAAGGTATCGTGTGAGTAAAAGATCTGAAAGGTGTGCTTGGGTCAGAGATGAGTAGAATGTTGTGAGTGCCTGGTTTAAGGTTACTTACAATATAGTTTTGCTAAAGCGACAAGACAAAAGGGGCCTCTTGCAGAGAGCTCTTTCTTGCAAATAACTGCTTACACCACCACACCTAGATGAGCCAATGCAAGACACTGTACTGATTTAATATGTGAATGTAATGGGATGTGGTCAGTGACTCTGCTTTGGATTTTCTTGGGGCATGTATGGTGGGAGGTGGTACGAGAGATAAGGACAAGCTGATGAGTTGTCCAGGACTCGTTGAGTGATCTAAGCCCTGGAAGGTCCTGACTCACTCAGCCCTGGGCTCTGGGAATGTGGTTGCCCTCCTATGCAAGAAGGCTAGAGTCTGGCTCCAGAGTTGGGGGTGAACAGATGGGGAGGAGGTGGGAGATGTGTCAGGCTCCACGGTGGGGTCTTGGGACGTGTAGGGGTGAGGAAAAGGGAGGGGAAGAGGAGCGGTGATGGTGATAAATGTAAGTTTTGAGGGATCTTTTGCCTAAATAAATGAAATGCTGTTTGAAAAAGAGAGCATTTCCGAGGTATAAATATTTTGTCAGTGGTAGTGATGAGTAAACCTTTAGTGAACCCTTGAACTTTGTAATGTACACCACCCATTTGTACATTTTCTGTTTCTTAATTAACCAGAGGGATTATTCAGGGCCCTCTATGTCTGCCTGGCCGTTCATTGCTCACTGGCATCCCCATTAGTGATTGGTCAGAAGACCAATTAATTATTTGATAATAAAATGTTATTATTTGATAATAAAATTAATTGTGTACAGTTCCAGAACACACGGGTGGCCTAAAAAAGCTGGAGTGAGGAGGCTGGATTCAAGGCCTCCTAGAACTTGGGAATAAAAGCAAAAACTGGGAACCCCAGAGAACAGTTTTCCTTAGTCCTCATCACTTGCATGACCCCCACATCCCCAGAAGGTGAGCATGCAGTGATCCAGGACTGCGTGGAGCACATTGTTCACCCAGGGCCAGTGTTTATTTGCACGACTCTTGTGGAAGGAAACCAGGACCCTCAGGGAGCTCCTCCCTAGAACCAGGTGGGACCATCTGGTACCCACCTCCCACACCTGTAATAGGCATGGTCACCCTTATGGCAGGGTGATGCCCATCAGCTTCTGGATCATCTGGGCATGAGTGCCATGGAAGAGCAGCCTGTCCACCTCTGTGCCCAGGGTGCTCGAGAATCTGCTCCAGACTCCATGCTGCACGAGGATGCCCGGCAGTTTTTCTTCCTGGAAAAAAAAAAAATGGGACAGAGATAAAAGTAGTGGAGGAGGAGAAAAAAATGGGGAAAAAAACCCCACAACATACATTACAAGTGGAAAAAGAGCATTTGACTTGCCATGGTCTCTTTTTTAAAAAATAAAACTGGGTAAAAATGCTAATGCCACTGGAAGACTCATAGCGAAAAATCAATGTGTCCTACATCCCAGATCCACTCCCCAGAGCTGCCGCTTTGAACGGTTTGGGCTGTTTCTTCATGCAACTAAATAGTATGCTTTTTCTGGAAATCTCCGTTTTCTTGACACTATAGATTCATTTCTGCAGGGGCAGCATGCCCGCTTCCTGCCAAGCCAGCCCTGCCCAGCTTTGCATTATCTGCCAATGGCTTTGGTGCCAGGATGGCTCCTGTTCCTCCTGTAACCCCACTGTTAGCCTCCAATGGGGGATGGACCAGGTCCCACTGCCGTCGCCTTCTAGGTATTACCTCCATGTGACTGAGGGAGCAGAACCATGGAGAAAAGGCAGCCCCATCCTGGGCCCAGCAGGGAGAATGGTTTGCAATCAGCCAGCTCTGACTTAGGTCTTTCCTGGCAGAGGTGTCAACCTCTCTCTGCCTCAGTGTCCTCATCTGTATAATGGGGAGGTGGATGATAATAATAATGCCTCCTTGGAGGGTTGTTGTGAGGATTAAATGAGATAATGCAAGTAAAGCACCTCACATGGTCCTTGGCACACAGTAGGTGCTCACAAAATGAGGTGGATTATTGTCGGCAGGGCTGGGGCCCCTGGCCTTCTGCCCAGAGCTTTATTCCTTTTACTTATTTGCTGAGTTTTTTTAAAGTGATTTGCTTTGCTTCCTTCTACCTCTTTCCAAAAACAAGGTCCCAGAGAACCACTTGTCTAAGTTATTAACATGTCTGTCCCTGTTAAATAGTTCAGGTTCCCCCGAGAAAGGAGGATCTCAGGTGGAGACACAGGAGAGAGATGCCTGAGGGGAAGAAATCAAGTACACCCTTCTTCTCCTCTACAAACAAAGGAAGGGGACAAAGGGATCTAGAACAGGAAGATCAGGACATACAGGAGGAGGGGGCTCATCTTCCCAATCAGGCATTTGCACATTCATTCCATCGCCCATCAAAGTTTTACTGAGCACCTGTGTGCCAGGCCCTGAAGCAGGGATACAGTGGTGAATGGGATACAGCCCCTGCCCCATCACCTTGCTCCCAGAGGCATCACATGCTAGATGAGTGATCAGGCAAGCACAGTGCGTGGGGATCATGGAACACAGCAGGGGCACCCAACCCAATTTATTGGAGTGGCTCAAGAAAGACTTTCTGGATGAGGGACAGCTAGCACCACAGGTAACAAAAGCAGGAGTGAGTCAAGCCAGGGGCCATGGAGGCCACTCACTGAACACTTTTCTTTTTAAAGATTTTTATTTATTGATTTATTTGGCTGTGCCGGATCTTAACTGTGGCATGCAGGATCTAGTCCCCAGACCAGGGATCAAATCCTGGGTCCCCTGAAGCAGGAGCGTGGAGTCTCAGCCACTGGACCACCAGAGAAGTCCCATGAAAACTTTTCAAAACAGGAGGCAAGTGTTGGCAAATGTCACTCGGGACCTGTCTCTACTCACAACCGGCCTGAGAACCTGCATGTCCATTCTTCCCAAGGGACCAAGGTGGGAGGGAGGCCCAAAAGCATTTCCGGGCAAGCCCTTTGTCCAAGAGCCCCTTCCCAGGGGTACCCGGCCCAGAGTCGCATTTTCCATCATTTGTGTGGACTTTATTCTCCCATTTCTCTTCTCCATTGGATCATATTTGCTCTTTACATGTCAGTGCTTCTGGGACCATGGGACCATTTCCTCCCACACCCTGCCTGCCCTCACCATTCACATCCTTCTGGTCCAGAGAGGGCCCTGGGGATCCTCAGGGTGCATGCAATCAGTCAACAGTTCAGGAACTGGCTGGCACTCAGCCTCTAAGAGCTGTGGGGACTAGCTGAACCAACCATGATGGCCTGCAAATTCCCGGGAATCCCCGAATGACCACACCATCTTCAAGAGGCCCTGCCAAGAGCGGGTGGGTGCGTGGAGGAGGAGAACTGACCAGGGAGTGGCCGGAGGCAGAGAGCTTGGGGGCCTCCACACCAGTCCAGACTGAGACAGAGGGACGGGAGTGGGGGGACAGAGGACTCAAGTGGGCAGAGTAGACTGGATCTAGGGCCTGGTTAATTGTGGGTGGGGGATGAGGCTCCGGGATGACTTTTGGGCTTAGAGGTTGAGTACGTGGGTGGTCACTATTGATTCAGGCTTGGAGCATAACGGGCTGATGCTCATGGTTAGGTGATATTGCTGTTCAGAGTCGGGTGGAGAGAAGGGAGAGAGGGGCCTCCTGGGAAGCTGAACTGTTCTACATTGTGACCTTGCTGGTGGCTGCACAGGTGCATATGTGTGTAAAAATTCACCCACTGTACACTTAAGGTCATGCACGTTGTTAGTTATATCTCAATTTTTTTAAAAAAAGATTTAAAGTAGAGTGGGATGAAAGTGCTGGAAGAGAATGAGAGCCAGAGGCCACATTCCTGTCTTTCTGCATCATCCATCCATCCATTATCCATTCATCCATCAGGCTATTCATCTATCCATTCATCCAGCTAGCCAGCTCACCTGCAGTCTGTCCATCTATCCATCCATCCATCCTGCCTTCCTTTCTTAGTCCTTCCTGTAAGGCATCATCAATCAGCTCTTGGTTCCTGACAAGCTCTGGGAAATGCCCTCTGACCATTTGTTTTGCCCTCAAGTAAAACCCCTGGGGCACAGCCAAGGGCCAGAGGGAGCAGGGTGTGCCCTGGATAGTGGTGGCCACCTACCTCGGGCTCTTCAACATGGTACCCATTCCTGTTGCAGTCACGATAAGATCCCCTGAGTATGGGAGGGCCTTCTTATAAGCAACGCAAGAAGAGAGATGAGAGACATTCTTCTGCACCTAACCAGCCAAGCTTCTCCAAAGCTCAGGCCACAGCTCTGTCTGGCATCTCTTGATGACCCTGTGGTCCCCACGGAGTGACCCCCAGAACTCCAGTATGACGTCTCCAGTTATCCCCTGCACTGCTTCATGTCTCTGCACCTTCGCTTCTGTGTGTCTTGCTGTTGAAAGGTCCTTCCTACCCTTCCTCACCTGACTCTTACATCCTACTCACTCTCCAAGACCCAGTTTAGAGCCACCTCTTAGAGGCAGGCTTGCTTGAGCTCTCGGAACGAGTCAAGCACCCATTCTCTGTGTCCTCACAAGCAGCGTGCATACTTCTACCCCAGCTCCTGAAATCACCTCCCCTCGTGGACCCTGAGTTCTGTACCCCTCCAACATTGTCTCCAGAGCAAGCCCAGGCCTGGCCCAGAGAAAGGGTTATATGAAACTGTGTTTGTAATTTTGCTATAATGATGTTCCCTTTTCTTTTCAAGGGTGGTGCATTATTAATATATTTATGAAAGACTGGGTGGAAATGTGGAAGGAGAATTTCCATCCCCAGAGGATAAGTGTGGGGCTGTGTGAGCTTGCTTGGCTGGGTTCAGTCTTTTGTGTCTGTGTGAATCAGAAACCATGTGCGAGATGGCTCTCTGAGTGCTTTTTTCCAGTTCCGATCCAGGAAGTGCAGAGAAAGCAGAGAAGGCTCCCTGGGCCCCTTTAGAGCAGAGCATTTCCCCTGAAAATGTCACTTCAGCTGCCTGACTCCTCCACCCCGCACCCTGGCACTGCCAGGAACTGGAAACTTCTGCATCTCATTGGGAAGGACCCAGAGTATGGAGTCAAAGATCCAGACCCAGATCTCTGCTCTGTTTCTTAGTTGGGTGGCTTTGAGCATGCCACCTTCCCTCTCTGTGCCTCAGCCCCTCCTCTGTAAAATGGGGATAACAAGCCAGTCCAGGGAGATGTTGGAGAGAAATCGGGGCAGGTGTAGCAGGGAGGGGCTTCCCCAGTGGTCCAGTGGTAAAGAATCCCCTGCCAATGCAGGAGACCAAGGAGACGCAGGTTCCATCCCTGTGTCGGGAAGATCCCCTGGAGGAGGGCATGGAAACCCACTCCAGTATTCTTGCCTGGGAAATTCCATGGACAGAGGAGTCTGGTGGGCTGCAGTCCATAGGGCTGCAAACAGGACAAGACTCAAGCGACTTAGCATGCACACACACACAGGAGGGAGAGAGAGGGAGTAAAAAGCAGGCGGAAGGAAAAAGTGAGCAGAAAAGGTACAAGACAGTGTACAGGCAGGACAGGAAGGAGGCAGCGAGGGCCTCTGGATGCTAACACTTCTCACTGGTGAGGGGCTCCGGGGCCTCAGCTGCTGGCTGGAGGACCTGCAAAGCACCAGCCCATCCCCGCTGCTGTTCCAGGCTCCACGCTCAGGAACCTTCCTGCCTCCTGATTTGCCTTCCCATCTCCACACACCAGCCTCTTCCACGACCCTAGGAACCAACCTTCTAGTCCAGGGTCTCAAAGGGTGGTCCCCGAGGCAGAAGAGGCAGCAACGTTACCTGGGAACTTGTCAGAGATGCAGACTCTCCAGGCCAACTCAGATTGCCTGAATCAGGAACCCTGATCGCCACCTGCCCCCTACCCTGGGTGGCTTAAGATGCCCCTGGGGCGATTCTGATGCCTCTAGAGTTGGAAGAATCACCGCTCTAATAAAGCACTGTATTCCTTCGTTCAAAAAGGATTTACCAAGCACCAGGTTTCCCTCCAATGGTTGCTGGGGAAAGCAGATAAGAAAGACCTGGTTCCTGATTTCCAGGAGTGCAGGTCCCTGGCTTACGGCTTGAAATACCATGTCCACTCTTCATCCAGGGGAAAAGTTGCATCCACGAGAGTGGTTTGCTGGGCTATGATACCTTAGTGAGAGATGGGAGGGCCCGAGTCCAGTTCTGCTCCCCAGGGGGTCTGAAGGGCCCAGTCTCTTTCCCAGGTAACGCCTGTGGACCTCACACGAGCTCGGGAAGTACAGGTCAAGGCATAATGACCTCCCAGGTTAGAATCATCTGGAACAAAAGAAGATTTCATCATAGGATTGGAAAGGTCATATAGCTTGCCTTAGAGGAAGAAATTTTCCTCTACTCTTCTAGGCGCTCCTGACTGGTTTAACAATTAAACTGATCTGCGATAGAGTAACAGGAGAAAAATCAAACAAAAGTTTAATAAGACGTATACACGGGAGAAAGCCGGGAGAACTGAAAATGAGGGCTGAACCAAAAACCGCTGAAGCCCTCACCTTACATACAACACCACCTTCAGCTAAAGAAAAATGGATCTTGGGGAGCATTGGTTTGGGACCAAAGAAATGACCAAAGACCTAATAAAAACAATATAGGAAACTGTTTTGATAAAACATAAAGTCACTTCTTTTTAGACAGGCTACTCAAAAGTAAAGAAAAACATTTTATTAATTCTTTGTCAAAAGCAGACTTTTGTCTTTTTAACACAGAGAGGAAACAGAATTCTAATTTTGTATCAGCTTACCTTTAAAAATGTTTATTATTTTATTTTATTTTTAGCTGCACTGGGTCTTCGTTGCTGCACGGGCTTTCTCTGCGGAGAGCAGGGGTTACTCTCTAGTTGCGGTGCACGGGCTTCTCATCGCAGCGGCTTCTCTTGCTGCACAGGCTAGAGCCTCAGTCTAGAGACTGAGGGCTTCAGTAGCTGTGGCACGTGGGCTTAGCTGCCCCATGGCATGTGGGATCTTCCCGGATCAGGACTCCCATCCCTGTCCCCTGCATTGACAGGCAGATTTTTAGCCACTGGACCACCAGGGAAGTCCGATTAAATATACTCTAATCTTAGCCAGTCCTGATCACACAGAGAACTCTTTTCTCATGGTTCCTTTCCCATAAACTTTCTATAACTCCCTTTCCCTGCCCCCCCACCCCCAATATTCAGACTTTATCCTATGCTTTCCCTCTTTTTTTAACCTTTTTACTTTATTTTCCCTTAACAAAATGCATTCCCACTCATACTTTAAAAATTTTTTCCTTACATATGAAGATGTTTTCCTTATTTATTTTAGTAGTTTTATGGTACATATGGGGCTTCCCTGGTGGCTCAGACAATAAGGAATCTGCCTGCAATGGAGGAGACTTGAGTTTAATCCCTGGGTCGGGAAGATCCCCGGGAGAAGGGAATGGCAACCCACTCCAGTATTCTTACCAGGAGAATTCCACAAAGGAGCCTGGCAGGCTCCAGTCCATGAGGTCACTAAGAGTCAGACATGACTGAGCAACTAACTTTTGTTTTACTTTTTTTTTTATAGTATATTAATTAGAATTCTTAACTTTTGAAAGTGAAAGTGTAAGTCACTCAGTTGTGTCTGACTCTTTGTGACCCCATGGACTATGGCCTGCCAGGCTCCTCTGTCCATGGGATTCTCCAGGTAAGAATACTCCAGTGAATTGTCATTTCCTTCTCCAGGGGATCTTCCTGACCCAGGGATTGAACCCAGGTCTCCTGCATTGCAGGCAGATTCTTTGACCATCTGAGCCACCAGGGAAGCCTTAGAAACCTTAATTTCTTGTGAAAACAAAGAAGTAAGCAATTGTAAACTGTTATACCAGCATTTTAAAGTACACTTCATAATGTATAATGTATTTTTGCATGTATTATTAGAAATAATCTGTTTCTAGAAACATACATTTCCTCATAGCATAATTTCCCATTTTCTCAATGTGGTATAAGCCATGTTTCTAGTAGACCCAAACATCTTCAGGTGTTTGTAATAAGAAGACAAGCTCGAGGGGCCTGAGGGTGGGGATTGTCTGGGTGACCCAACCAAAGAACTAATCCAGGGTGGAGGCCAGAAACAAAGGATGCTGAACGTATCTTCACATCCTTACTTGCCATCTGTACATCTTCTTTGGTGAAAATTGGGCCATTTATTTTATTATTGGTGAGTTCTAAGAGTTCTTTGTATATTTTGGGTTACAGTCTTTCATCAAAAACATCTTTTGTAAATGTTTTCTTCCAGTCTATGCCTTGTCTTCTCGTCCTCTTGACATGGTCCTTTGCAGAGCAGAAGTTTTCAATTTTTTCCCTTCAGTTTTATTGACGGGTAGTTGACATTGTTGTTGTTTAGTTGCTAACTTGTGTCTGACTCTTTGTAACCCTACGGACCATAGCCCACCAGCCTCCTCTGTCCATGGAATTCTCCAGGCATGAACATTGGAGGGGGTTGCCATGCCCTCCTCTAGGGAGGAATTGACTGCGTCTCTTACTTACGTCTCCTGCATTGGTAGGCAGTTTCTTTACCGCTAGTGCTACCTGGGAAGCCCCCCAGCAGGCTAGGCACTGGTGAAATAATTTCTTCTGAGGGCAGGCTTTGTTCAGAAAAGAGTGCTCAGGTGCGTTTCAAGTGGCTCCTTCCCCCTCCTCTACCTAAAGCGTGAGGGGACTTTTCTCTAGTATTCAGCATGGACCTGGCAGAGTCCCTGGAGGTAATGCTCCTGGAAGTGTGGGAACCCCCTGTGACTAGGTCCTCCTGGACCTTCTAACTCTCAGACTTGCCCACACAAAGCTTCCAGCAATCTGTTGATTACAGTTCAGGTTTTCTTACCCAGGCACTGGTCCCCTCAGAGGTTTCTGCTCATCTCTGGGGCTGTTTTTGATGATGAAAAGGGAGAGGGCTGTTCTCAGGTATCAGTCAAAATTCCTGAAACTTGTGAAGCCATCAAAGAGGAAGGGTGGGGCCTGGAAGGACCCGGACACAGGAAAGGTTGGCCCTGATGGGAAGGACAGCTGCTGGGAGGGGAGGGGCAACGGGGGCAGAAGAAAGCGGAAGCAGAACCGGAGCCTCTTGCATCCTCCAAACATTTGCTGCATTGTTCTCTTCCTTTCCATCACACGGGAAACACAAATAAAAGCAGAGATGACCCCTCCTCAGAGAGGCTTTCCTGATCACTGATCTAAAGTGGCTTGTCTCTCCTCTACCTGTAGCTCTCATCTCTGTTTAGGACAATGTGTGTGTGTGTGTGTGTGTGTGTGTGTGTGTGTTAGTTGCTCAGTTGTGTCTGACTCTTTGTGACCCTATGGATTGTAGCCCACCAGGTTCTTCTGGATCTTCCCCACCCAGGATAGAACCTGGGTCTCCCGCATTGCAGGCAGATTCTTTACCGTCTGAGCCACCAGGGAAACCCGTTCAGCACACTCTGGTGTATTTGTTTGTTAGGGTTCATTGTCCATCTCCCAACACTAGAGCAGATGCTCTGTGGAGCAGGGAGCTGCTCCTGCTCAGCACACAGAGCACACAGAGCAACGCCTAGCATACAGTATATGGTTGTTGAACAACTGAATGAGAGGCCAGAGGCTAAGAACCAGGTCCCCTTCTCCTCTGGTGCCTCAAGACCCCACTCATGGAGGAGATGAGTTTCTGGCTAGACAGGCTCCAAGCCAGGTCCCTCCCCCTGGGCAGCCTTGCCTGACTGGCTGACCATCTGAGCACTTAGCTGTGATGACCGCAAAGTCAGCCTCCATATCACAGGCGAGGATGTCCCCATTTCGTATGTGCCTCTTCACGGCCTCCTTGACTTTGTCCATCCCAAGCTTGTTGCCTTTGTCGTTGACTCCTGGAGGGAAGGGAACCAAGTCAGGAAACAGGATTAGGCAAAATGAAGGGTGGTTGTGGGGCAGGGCAGCTCCTACCCGCGTGCCTCAGGGTGAGAAAAGGGGTTGACTTGGATACATTTCAGACAACCAGGAGATGCTGTACTTCTTCCGGTATTCTAGAAACTTCTCTAGTTAACTAAAGACAAGTTGAAGGCTCAGTGACAACCTAGAGGGGTGGAATTGTTGCAGTGGAAAAGAAAAACGAGGAATGAGTTTTCTCTTTCCCTGTCCTGAGAACAAAAAGGATAAAGAGAGAGTGAGTGAGCAGGACTGAACAGTCCTGGTTTTGGGTTTTTTTCCAACTTTAACTGCTCCTAACTCTGCATGTCTGTAACTAAGTTTGCTTTTCTGTCCCCTAACTCTGTAGGAGCTACATTTTGCACCTATTTTTCCTTTGACTCTATGCTAGATACATCTTGCCTCTGATGTTTCCCCTTACAACACCCTTCCCCTTGTAGTTACGTATCAGAAAGAAGGCCACAGAGCCACCGGACTGCCAGACTCAATTACTGGGTTACTGATTCCAGCCTATGACTGTCTTCGAAACAATGCAGGAGAAGGAAACCAAGATCCTAACACCTTGGCTGCTCATCACCAACTCCTGACTGCGAGGCCTCATCTTATATCAGCCCCTAGACTCCTCATGGGGGTGGGGGCACAGTTCTGGAGGCATGAGCCTACTGGGTTCCCCTCTCCACCAGCTGAGAACTAAAGCCACCTTTCTATTCCCTCCAAACTCTGTCTCCGTGATTTTTACTTGTTTTCGGTGGGCAGAGAAAGCCAAGATTTGGGCCAGTAACAGGATGGGGTAGGAGGTGGGAGGGAGGTTCAGGAGGGAGGGGACATATACATATACCTATTCCAAATAGGAAAAGGAGTTCTTCAAGGCTGTATATTGTCACCCTGTTTATTTAACTTATATGCAGAGTACATCATGAGAAACGCTGGACTGGAAGAAACACAAGCTGGAATCAAGATTGCCGGGAGAAATATCAATAACCTCAGACATGCAGATGACACCACCCTTACGGCAGAAAGTGAAGAGGAACTCAAAAGCCTCTTGATGAAAGTGAAAGTGGAGAGTGAAAAAGTTGGCTTAAAGCTCAACATTCAGAAAACGAAGATCATGGCATCCAGTCCCACCACTTCATGGGAAATAGATGGGGAAACAGTGGAAACAGTGTCAGACTTTATTTCTGGGGGCTCCAAAATCACTGCAGATGGTGACTGCAGCCATGAAATTAAAAGACGCTTACTCCTTGGAAGGAAAGTTATGACCAACCTAGATAGCATATTCAAAAGCAGAGACATTACTTTGCCAACAAAGGTGTGTCTAGTCAAGGCTATGTTTTTTCCTGTGGTCATGTATGGATGTGAGAGTTGGACTGTGAAGAAGGCTGAGCGATGAAGAATTGATGCTTTTGAACTGTGGTGTTGGAGAAGACTCTTGAGAGTCCCTTGGACTGCAAGGAGATCCAACCAGTCCATTCTGAAGGAGATCAGCCCTGGGATTTCTTTGGAAGGAATGATGCTAAAGCTGAAACTCCAGTACTTTGGCCACCTCATGTGAAGAGTTGACTCATTGGAAAAGACTCTGGTGCTGGGAGGGATTGGGGGCAAGAGGAGAAGGGGACAACAGAGGATGAGATGGCTGGATGGCATCACTGACTCGATGGACGTGAGTCTGGGTGAACTCCGGGAGTTGGTGATGGACAGGGAGGCCTGGCATGCTGCAATTCATGAGGTCGCAAAGAGTTGGACATGACTGAGTGACTGATCTGATCTGATGGCTGATTCATGGTGATGTACAGCAGAAAGCAACATAGTAATGTAAAGCAATTGTCCTTCAATTAAAAATTAAACAAAAACAAGTTGATGGACTACCCTGGTGGTCCAGTGGTTAAGAATCCACCCGAATGCAGGCAACGTGGGTTCGATCCCTGATCTGGGAAGATTCCACATGCCTTGGGGCAACTAAGTGCTCGTGTCAGAGCTTCTAAGCCTGAGCACCAACTACTGAAGCCTGCACCACTAGAGCCTGCGCTCAGTAACAAGAAGCCACTGAATGAGAAACCCACACACTGTTAACTGGAGAGTAGCCCCTGCTCACCGCAACTAAATAAAGCCCGCACACGGCAACAAAGACCCTAGCTTAGCCAAAAATAAGTACATTAATTAATTAATAGAAAATGAGTAGAGGTTTAGAGGAGAAGGCAATAGCAGCCCACTCCAGTGCTCTTGCCTGGAAAATCCCATGGACAGAGGAGCCTAGTGGGCTGCAATCCATGGGGTCACTAAGAGTCGGACACAACTGAGCGGCTTCACTTTCACTTTTCACTTTCCTGCATTGGAGAAGGAAATGGCAACCCACTCCAGTGTTCTTGCCTGGAGAATCCCAGGGCCGGCAGGGCCTGGTGGGCTGCCGTCTATGGGGTCACACAGAGTTGGACACGACTGAAGTGACTTAGCAGCAGAGGTTTGGAACTCAACAGTGTGGCTGTGTCCCCTTTTAGAGCACATTCTCCAGTCACAGATGGAGTGCCCTCTATGCTGAAAGTGCCAGGTCCATGGGAGATGGTGACACCCAGGACTTGGTCTCCTTTCCAGTGGCTCCTGAACAGGGTGTGGCCGCAAGACCCTGAGTCCCATTAGTTTGACCAGACAGCATTCCATTTGTAGACGGGAATTGGCATAGGTTGTTAAAGTCAATTCTGTAATTAAAAGGCTTCTGTCTCAAGTATGTGAAATGTATGTGTGTCAGTTAATTTTAATTTACACCAGATGGGCGCCTGGTTAATATGTAAAGTAGCCTAATCAGAAATTCACACCCCACGGGTGGCCGGTTAGCATTTGAAAGAGACCACAATTGAAAGACCCATCTGATAGGCACCAGAAGGTTTGTTAATTAGCATAATAAATGCTAGAATAAATATGTCAGAATAAGTAAGTGCTAGAAATTATTTAATGCATTGGTGAAATAAATGGTGTTCAAGATAGGTGAACTGGCTAAAAATAATTATTGGCTAAACATAATTGGCTAAAAATAATTACCAGGCAATGCCACTTTTGCCAGAAAATGAAAAAATCTATTAATAACAAGCCCTGTAGCCTGTACCCTTTCAGGTGGCGCCCTACGAACACCATCTGGTCCTGCGTCCAGGTATTTCTGGAGGATTTTGTAGACTAGAAGTCAGCTCATCCTGCCTCCAGAAGGTGGTTACAGCTGCCTCTAGCTAACCATTCACCAAGGTGCTTGTGGCTCAGATGGTAAGGAATCTGCCCACAATGAAGCAGCCTGGGTTCAATTCTGGGTTGAGAAGATCCCCTGGCGAAGGGAATGGCAACCCACTCCAGTATTCTTGCCTGGAAACTTCTATGGATGAAGGAGCCTGGCGAGCTACAGTCGATGGGCTCAGAGTCGGACACGACTAAACACACAGATCCAGTATAAATTCAAAATGCACCCTTCCTGGTTACACCAGTGCCTCAAGGACAGATGGTCTGCCCCCCACACCCCCTCCCACCCCCCAGCCTACAGAATGCTGTAGGATGGTCTTTGTGTCTGTTTCTACAACTATGTGGAAGAACCACCAGAGGCGAGATTTCACTGTGTGACGGTGGAGAGAGGTCTGGAGCCAACTCACCGGGGGCTTCAGAGACCTGGTGCCTTGTGCTCGTTGTGAATGACCAGTCGCCTCAGGTCCACACCCTGAGGAATTTTCTCAGAACAGTTTTCTAGATCCACGACAGCCCACTGAATGAAAGAAAATAACGACACAGCATTGCTAGCTTGTCTGTTTCTGTCTCTGCCCTTCAGCATCTTAAATTCATCTTGCTCACTCCTGAGGTCTGTCCCGTCGGTGCCCTTGATCTCCTCACTTCACGGGGTCTCTGAGAAGGACAGGGCCCAGGTAGTGAGTGGGAGGTGGGTGTCCTGATTCTCAGTTGAGTGCGATTCCACGACAAGGCAACTGCCTGTGGGGCTGAGGAATCAGGGTGTTGATGGAGCGGAGGAGAGAGAGGAGCACCCCAGGAGGGGTAGTGGGCCGAGCAGGAGGCTGGGCAGCTACAGGAGGGGCCGGGGATCCTGAGGCCAAGAGAAGGGTCCACAAAGTCAGTAGCTTGAGAACACCAACAGCCGGCTCCATCTGCTTCCTCCAGGATCTTGGGGGCCTCAGTAGCGGGGAATCGCACAGGTCCAGGTTGGACCCTCTGGGCCCCTTCCAATGCAGAATCTCCTTCCCCCCATCCTACCCTGGGAGGCTTCCCCACAGGCCTCAGGTCCTCATCCACCCAGCCCCGAGAGGCAGGAAAGGAGGAAGCCAGTTTCACTGTGGGCGCCACACCCAAGGCCTCTTCTGGGAAAGACCTGGGAGATTGGCAGAAATTCTCTACGCAGCCAGGAAGGCTTTCATTGTCTCATCAAAACCTCAAAAAGCCAAAGGCAACTAATGAGTCTGGGAAACACTCAGAACTGTTTGAAAGCAGAGAACAAGTAAATATGGACGACAAACACGCCTTAATTGCCCCCACAGGCTGATATCCCCCCAGGGGAGGCACGCTGGTGTTCCAGTTCCATCAAGCCTTTCAGAAATTCATAAAGGTAACCTGATCCCCTGAAGTATGTCCGGTGAGACCCTGGGAGTCTGACCTCTACTCCTAATTAACTAGGGAACCTCGAGACACCACCCTAGACCTCACTTTCGGAAACTATACCTTCCTTGCTGCTGCTGCTGCTGCTAAGTCGCTTCAGTCGTGTCCGACTCTGTGCAACCCCATAGACGGCAGCCCACATGGCTCCCCCATCCCTGCGATTCTCCAGGCAAGAACACTGGAGAGGGTTGCCATTTCCTTCTCCAATGCATGAAAGTGAAAAGTGAAAGTGAAGTCTCTCAGTCGTGCCCGACTCTTAGTGACCCCATGGACTAAAGCCCACCAGGCTCCTCTGTCCATGGGATCTTCCAGGCAAGAATACTGGAGTGGACCTTCCTTACCTACAGATTTATGTGTTTATTTACTTTGTTAAATAAGTATTTGAAGATTTTTTTGATGTGGACCATTTTTAAAATTCTTATTGAATTTGTTACAATATCGTTTCTCTTTCACATTTTGGTTTTCTGGCCATGAGGCATGTGGGGTTTTAGCTCCCCAACCAGGGATCAAACTCACACCCTCTGCATTGAAAGGCAAAGTCTTAACCATTGGACCACCAGGGAAGTCCCATATAGGTTTTAAAAGTGGATTAAGCAATATAATTTTTATGAATCCTCTTTGAATACTATAAAATTCTATATAAACACAAATGATCACATTATTACATTATTAGCTATCAAAATATCACACTGATCAGAAATTTAAAATATACTTAAAAATAATCTACTTCATAAGATGACACAGAACACATATGGTGCATTCATCTTATATGACTGAAATAATATGCCAGGCCTTGATTTTAGTAGTCATTATTATTAGTTTTGATGTTTTAGAGTTGGACAAATAGAATATTCTTGGTTAGACGTCATTTCCCTTTCCTACTCTTGTAAACACTGGATTTCAGAGTCGTTATTGCCTATACCGACCAGAATAAACAAAGACCATTTCTGGAGTGGAAAACAATGGTCCCATATAACTCCTTCCTGTCATTTGTTCAATAGTCAATAAAAAAGGCATTTCGTGCTGACATTTTCTTGTGGAATTTTCAGTGCTCCTTGCTTGCCAGTTGACGAGATTCCAGGAATCTTGTGTGCACCAAGGAAAAGGTCATCAATAGGGTCCCCCAAGAGCTCGACGTTCCTCTTCCTCGAGCTGTAGCAGTGGCAGCCCTTTCCGCATGCTCGATCACCACCAGATGGTCAAACCTGCCAGGGGTCGAGGGCACAGGGTCCTTGTGGAGAGCCAGGTGCCTGGCAGGATCACACTTTCCTGTGTTTGTGCGCGAAGGACCCTTCTTTCTTTTTTTATTCCTGCAGAACTTGGTTGAACGTCCACTGTGTGCCAGCGCCTGTGCTGGGGGCTACCCTATCAGATCAATTTGAGAAATGGAATCAGAATCTTCAGCGCTGTGTTAGAGTCAGAGGCTGTGAGAGCAGGGAGGCCGGCGGCCGGGTCACCGTGGTGGATGCTGCTGGTAGCCCACCCAAGTCTCTGTTAACCAGCAGGGCAGCCAAAACCCAGTGGGGCGAGTGCTGGCTGCTACTGGCCCATTGTTGGCCTCTTCCAGGATCTTGTTTGCTTTACAGACACAAAACAGACTAAATTATCTCAGTCATGTCTGACTCTTTGTGACCTTATGGACTGTAGCCCGCCAGGCTCCTCTGTCCATGGAATTCTCCAGGCAAGAATACTGGAGTTGGTTGCCATGCCTTACTCTAGGGGATCTTCCTGACCCAAGGATCAAATCTGCATCTCTTACATCGCCCAAATTGGCAGGCAGTTTCTCTATTACTAGTGCAACCTGGGAAGCCCTCAAAACAGACTAAAAAGGAACTGAAATGGAAGACAGATGACTGTAACACAAGATAAACTTTTTTAGACGAGAGAGAGAAAGAAGGGGCACAGATGCGACAGGGGTTAAGAAAGTGGGTTGTGGAATCAGATTGTGTAGGTTTTAGGTCCTGATGCTGCTGGCCTTGGGTGAGTAGTTAAACCCTTGAACCCTCAGTTTCTGCATCGGTCAGATGACCTAACAATAGGACCTGCCTCATACAGTGTCGGAAGGGTTAAGTGAGAAAAAGTATGAGCGCATAGCCCTCCACACCTACCCAGGGCTCAGTGTTAGTGGTGGTGGCTTCTATCACAATTAGGAGAAATACTGTTTTAATCATCTAAGAACATGAAAATTACACTTTTATATCTCTTTAAATACCCCCATGATGGAATTCTTTAATACCTTAACTGCTATGGAAAACAGCACAGAGATTACTCAAACAACCCATATGATCCAACATTTCCACTCCTGTGTACAGATGTACAGATGCCAGAGTATTCTTTGAAACCCCAAAGAATTGAAAGCTGAGTTTCAAAGAAGTATTTATGCACCTGTGGCAGCATGATTTACATTAAGCAGAAGGTGGATGCTACCCACGTGTACACTGATGGATGAACAAATAAGCAGAATCGGTCTGTACATACAAAGGACCATTATTCAGCCTTTAATAGGAAGGAAATTCTGACATGTCATTCAGTTCAGTTCAGTTCAGTCACTCAGTCATGTCCAACTCTTTGCCACCCCATGGACTGCAGCACACCATGCTTCCCTGTCCATCACCAACTCCCAGAGCTTGCTCAAACTCATGTCCATCGAGTCAGTATGCCATCCAACCATCTCATCCTCTGTTGTTCCCTTCTCCTCCTGCCGTCAATATTTCCCAACACCAGGGTCTTTTCCAAGGAGTCAGTTATTTGCATCAGGTGGCCAAAGTATTGGAGCTTCAGCTACAGCATCAGTCCTTCCTATGACTATTCAGACTGATTTCCTTTAGGATTGACTGTTTGGATCTCCTTACAATCCAAGGAACTCTTAACAGTCTTCCCCAACACCACAGTTCAAAAGCATCAATTCTTCAGTGCTCATCTTTCTTTATAGTCCAACTCTCACATCCATACAAGACTACTGGAAAAACCATAGCTTTGACTAGATGGACCTTTGTTGGCAAAGTAATGTCTCTGCTATTTAATATGCTGTCTAGGCTGGTCATAGCTTTTCTTCTAAGGAGCAAGCATCTTTTAATTTCATGGCTGCAGTCACCATCTGCAGTGATTTTGGAGTCCAAGAAAATCTGTCACTGTTTCCATTGTTTCCTATCTATTTGCCATGAGGTGATGGGACCAGATGCCATCTGCTTTTTGATTGGTGAAAGTTTTAAGCCAGCTTTTTCATTCTCATCAAGAGGCTCTTCAGTTCCTCTTCGCTTTCTGCCATAAGCATGGTGTCATCTGCATGTCTAAGTTCTGGCAGTCTTGATTCCAGCTTGTGCTTCATCCAGTCCAGCATTTTGCATGATGTATTCTTCATGTAAGTTAAATAAGCAGATTGACAATATACAACCTTGACACTCTCCTTTCCCAATTTGGAACCAGTCTGTTCTTCCATGTCTGGTTCTAACTGTTGCTTCTTGACCTGCATACAGCTTTCCCAGGAGGCAGGTAAGGTGTAATATGCATGAATTTTGAGGATATTTTGCTAAGTGAAATAAGCGAGTCACCAAAGGACAAACACTGAATGATTTCACTTACATGGGAGACTAAAACAGTCAAATTCTGAGACACAAAGTAGGTTGGTGGTTGCCAGGGACTGGCAGGAGCGGGGTTATTCCTTAATGGGGACAGAGCTCCAGTTTGGGAAGATGGAAAAGTTCAAGAGATGGATGGTGGTGATAGTTCACAACAATGTGAATATACCTTATTATCACTGAACCACACACTAAAAAATGGTTACAAATTTACATTATGCATGTTTCATTAGTAACACAATAAAAAAAGTCTGAACTCTGAGTGCCTTTTTCTGGATATGTTTAAAAGAACAAAATTGGGCTTCCCTGGTGGTGGGCCAGTGGTAAAGAATCCACCTTCCAATTGCGGGGACACAGGTTCTATCCCTGGTCCAGGAAGATCCCACATGCCGCAAGACACTCTGCCCGTGAGCCGCAACTGCTGGACCCAGGAGCCTCAACTACTGAAGCCTGGGCACCTGAGCCCGTGCTCCACTGCAGTGAAAAGCCCCTGCACCGCAACTGGAGAGTAGCCTCCAGTCCCTGTGACTACCAAAGGCTCTTGAGCAACGAAGACCCAGAACAGCACTAAAAAATACAAAAACAAAATCTACATGCCTGTCCATGTCCTTTTGTTGTGCTGGAAGATGGTGGATCACGTATGCTTAGATGGCAGGCCACTGAGTAGGTGTTACCACCTCAATGTGGTCCTGAGGCTACATGTGCAGTGTCAGAAAAGGCAGCCCCTTTTTCTGAGAAGCAGAACCAGGAAGAGGAAGGAGCTCTGATCCTGAATTCCAGCTAGATTTACATCAGTGGTGATGAAAAGGCAGTTCAGAACAAGAGCTCCAGTCGAGATGAATATATCTTCTGTTCTGGACTTTCCCTTCTGGGAACTCGTTTCATACCACGTGAAGGCGGATTGATGTTTTTAGGCCATAAGGGTCCATTTAACTACAGTGGGAAGTAATCCAGTCCTGGGAAGCCTGCTCCCTGGGAAGAGCTCATGCATCTTATCCAAAAACAGCGAAATCTTCTCTCCCCACTATCAGATCGGGCTCCCTTCCCTCCACTCTGCAAACAGAGCAAAACTGGTGTTATCTGGCATCAGGGGTCCCACCCAGGAGAATTCTCTAGTTTCTCTCTGAGTTGCCAGAGCTTTGTTTGTATGCCAACAATTTGGAGAATATAAGCATTTCTAATATACATCACGGGCTTGCCAGGTGGCACTGGTGGTAAAGAACCCACCTGCCAATGCAGGAGACATGGGTTTGGTCCCGGGGTTGAGAAGATCCCCTGAAGACGGAAATGGCAACCTGCTCCAGTATTCCTGCCTGGAAAATCCCATGGACAGAGGAGCCTGGTGGGCTATAGTCCCTGGGATTGCAAAGAGTTGGACACTAGTGAGCACATACACGCACACAGGAGAGAGCATATAATTAAGAAGTATTTTTCAAAATGTTTGACCACTGCACAGTGAAAAAATACACACACAGAGTTTCACAAGAGGGTACTTACCACTACTATACAAGCAATACAACGTTTCTGTTTCATTTTCCAAAGATGCTGGTTAACCCCCACTGAAATGATTTTACTTCTCTCTCTAATGGGTCATAACTCAGTTTGAGAAACTGATGGTCTTTTTTTAAAATAATAATTTTCATATCTTCTCACTTTATTACCAATATATGCCACCTTTCAGAGACTTGCGATTTCCAGAGATTCTCTGCAAAGCCCCTAGACACCTTGAACATCCCCGACCCCCGCTCCCCTGCTGCCTCATTGGCGAGTCTGGCCCATCAGAACCCAGGGCTCCTGGCTCTGTCCTCTCTGGAGGGCTGAGGTGTGCAGATACTTTGTTGTCAAAGTTAATAGCACCTGGGCTTCTTCACTGTCACCCATTTAAACTGGGATGAGACACACATACCTGGGTGACTTGGGGTTCCCATCTCTGCACAGAAACACCTGATCAGCTCCTACTGATCCGCTTTGGTAAGTTAACATTGGGGTCGACATCTTCAGAACGCCTTGGAAATAAAGGCAAAGCGTGGAGCCATCAGCGCTAGTGCTGCATTTGGGGAACTCATGCTGGCTTTTCAAGAACTTCTTCAGAAAGCATCATTACCATTACTGAATGACGTCAACCTGTAGAATACTTTACTAGGTAAGCCAAAATTTGACACGGAGAATACTTAAGTTTACTTTTCTTGTTGTTCAGTCGCTCAGTTGTGTCTGACTCTGCGACCCCCATGGACTGCAGCACGCCAGGCTTCCCTGACCTTCAATATCTCCTGAGTTTGCTCAAACTCATCTCCATTGAACTGATGATTCTATCCAAGCATCTTACTCTCTGTTGCCCCATCTCTTCCTGCCCTCAATCTTTCCCAGCATCAGGGTTTTCTTTCCAATGAGTCAGCTCATAAACATTTACTTTTAGTTCTGAGTAAACCCTAGAAGTATAATCACTCACCTAGAGCCAGACATCCTGGAATGTGAAGTCAAGTGGGCCTTAGGAAGCATCACTACGAACAAAGCTAGTGGAGGTGATGGAATTCTGGTTGAGCTATTTCAAATCCTGAAAGATGATGCTGTGAAAGTGCTGCACTCAATATGCCAGCAAATTTGGAAAACTCAGCAGTGGCCACAGGACTGGAAAAGGTCAGTTTTCATTCCAATCCCAAAGAAAGTCAATGCCAAAGAATGCTCAAACTACTGCACAATTGTACTCATCTCACACGCTAGTAAAGTAATGCTCAAAATTCTCCAAGCCAGGCTTCAGCAATACGTGAACCATGAACTTCCAGATATTCAAGCTGGTTTTAGAAAAGGCAGAGGATTCAGAGATCAAATTGCCAACATCCGTTGGATCATGGAAAAAGCAAGAGAGTTCCAGAAAAACATCTATTTCTGCTTTATTGACTATGCCAAAGCCTTTGACTGTGTGGATCACAATCAACTGTGGACAATTCTGAAAGAGATGGGAATACCAGACCACCTGACCTGCCTCTTGAGAAACCTGTATGCAGGTCAGGAAGCAACAGGTAGAAATGGACATGGAACAACAGACTGGTTTCAAATAGGAAAAGGAGTACGTCAAGGCTGTATATTGTCACCCTGCTTATTTAAATTATATGTAAAGTACACCATGAGAAACGCTGGGCTGGAAGAAGCACAAGCTGGAATCAAGATTGCCAGGAGAAATAGCAATAACCTCAGATATGCAGATGACACCACCCTTATGGCAGAAAGTGAAGAGGAACTAAAAAGACTTGATGAAAGTGAAAGAGGAGAGTGAAAAAGTTGACTTAAAGCTCAACATTCAGAAAACTAAGATTGTGGCATCTGGTCCCATCACTTCATGGGAAATAGATGGGGAAACAGTGGAAACAGTGTCAGACTTTATTTTGGGGGGCTCCAAAATCACTGCAGATGGTGATTGCAGCCATGAAATTAAAAGACGCTTACTCCTTGGAAGGAAAGTTACGACCAACCAAGACGGCATATTCAAAAGCAGAGACATTACTTTGCCAACACAGGTCCATCTAGTCAAGGCTATGGTTTTTCCAGTGGTCATGTATAGATGTGAGAGTTGGACTGTAAAGAAAGCTGAGCGCCGAAGAATTGATGCTTTTGAACTGTGGTGTTGGAGAAGACTCTTGAGAGTCCCTTGGACTGCAAGGAGGTCCAACCAGTCCATTCTAAAGGAGATCAGTCCTGGGTATTCTTTGGAAGGACTAATGCTAAAGCTGAAACTCCAGTGCTTTGGCCACCTCATGTGAAGAGTTGACTCATTGGAAAAGACTCTGATGCTGGGAGGGATTGGGGGCAGGAGGAGAAGGGGACGACAGAGGATGAGATGGCTGGATGGCATCACCGACTCAATGGACATGAGTTTGAGTGAACTCCGGGAGTTGGTGATGGACAGGGAGGCTTGGCGTGCTGCAATCCATGGGGTCACAAAGAGTCGGACACGACTGAATGACTGAACTGAACTGAAACCCTAAAATTGGCCAGCATGTAAGTGGAGTCAGGCTAGTGTCACCAGCCTGTCTCGTCTTGTGAACGAGCAAAGATGCTGCATACAGATGTCCAGAGAGCCACGATTTTCACAACAATTATGTATAAAAATCATTATTTCCCTCATTTTACAGAGGAGGAAAACTGAAGCTCAGAAATGCTAAATAATTTGAGCGAAGTCCAATATGTAGGTTGGTGTCATGAATTTAGATCCCAACATAAGTTCTCATCTGCTCCACACCCCTACCCCCTGACTATCGTCAGGGAAGTTCAAGAAAATAGAGGAAAAGTCTGCGAGTCTGGTCTTGAGTTAGCTACTGGCATCAAAGTGATTTCCAAAGTGAACTTGAGTCTTAAAAATAGCACACTTTCTAATTATAATAATAAGACATATGGTTGTAGAATATGTGGAACACACACAGAAATCCCAAAATAAGGTAGATAGGGTTTTCGTTCACTAAACCCCTCATAGCTGTTTGGGGCAGGATCTCTGTGCATTTGCTGGCCCAGGATAAAGTCTTGTCCAGCCTGAGCTTGTGAGGGCCTGGGATGGGAGAATGGACCCAGTACTCATGGTACCGCTGGTTCTACAGGAGCTCCTGGACTACTCCATGGCCCAGGAGTGGTGCCAAGGGGCAGTTTGGGGGAGATCTGGTCACTCCCATAAGCTCCATCACCAGCCCCTCACCTCCTCACATAAAGCCAAACAAGCATGTTGTCTGTGTTAAAACCATATGGCTGGGACTTCCTTGGTGGCTCAGTGGTAGAGAATCCATCAGTGTAGAGAATACATCCAGCCAGTGTAGGAGACACAGGTTTGACCTCTGAGCCAGGAAGATCCCACATGCTGCAGAGCAACTAAGCCTGTGCACCGCAACTCTTGAGCCTGTTCTCTAGAGCCCAGGAGCCACGACTACTGACGCCCATGCACTCTAGAGCCTGGGCTCTGCAATGAAAGAAGTCAATGCAATAAGAAGCCTGCAGACAACTAGAGAGAGAGTAGCCCTGCTCACCACAACTAGAGAAAAACCCGAGCAAAGCAACAAAGACCCAGAACAGCCAAAAAAATTAATTAAAATTATATAGAAAAACCCATATGGCCTTGAGACAGCTGCTTCCCATCCCAACTCCCCCATGTCATCACCTCAAGCCATTTGGGAGTCGATGGCAAGCCACTCCAGTACTCTTGCCTAGAAAATCCCATGGATGGAGGAGCCTGGTGGGCTGCGGTCCATGGGGTCGCTACAAGTCGGACACCACTGAGCGACTTCACTTTTACTTTTCACTTTCACACAATGGAGAGGGCAATGGCAACCCACTCCAGTGTTCTTGCCTGGAGAATCCCAGGGACCGCAGAGCCTGGTGGGCTGCCGTCTGTGGGGTCGCACAGAGTCGGACACGACTGAAGCGACTTAGCAGCAGCAGCAGCAGGGACAAGCTGAGGGTGAGGAGTCAGATCACTGTCAGAGTTCCTAAAGTACCCTCTCTCCAGCACCACCCTCCCCCCCCCCAGATTCTAGGGGGAAAGACAAGGAGGCCAGTCGGTCCATCAGGGGATACTCACAAGGCTCAATCTAGTAGTATATGTGACATGACACCCTGGGGGGTGTGGGGCAATCATGATAAGTCTAAAAGACCCAGCTCCTCTGTGTGCTGCGAGGGGGAGCCTGTTGGCCTGGCAAGGGCGCTGAGCAGAGCCAAACAACAGCTCCTGGTTGTGCGACCTTGGGCAAGTCATGGAACCTCTCTGAGTTTTGGTTCCCCCTCAGCAGAATGGGGTTTATCATGCCCCCTCTCAGGACTGCTGTGGACCCAGCTGTGTGTTGTGTGTGAAGCACTGGGCTGGGGGCCTGGCAAAAAGCAGGTGCTGAGTAAAGCCTGGCTCTTCGTTTCTTTGACATTGAACAGAGGATACAGGATACTAGTAAGACAGGGCACCAGGGAGCTTCACAGGACGGGGAACATAGCATATCCCCAAGGGGGCCACAGAGAGATAAAAACCCTAGGCAAGGAAGGTCGGGGCAAGAGGAGACCCCATACCTAAGCTGTAAAGAATTGATGTATCAATTTATCTTCAAGCTGGGAATCAATGCCTGAGCTTTCTTCTTTAAGCATTTCCCAGGCTTCAGTTCTAAAAAGATAGGAAATCATTGCCATTAAAAGCTCAAATTGCTTCCACTTTCTCCATCCACATGAAACAAAAATTCTGCAAAATTTAATACAGTCGATTCCAAGTACGAAGCCACTTTGGTCTTGCCACTAGGCAAGACCCAGTTCTGAGCTGACATCCAGCTTGAGCCTTGGTGGTCAGGTGAACAGGAAAGCAGAGTGACATCTGAGAAACTGGGCAGCTGAAACCCCCTGCCAGATGGTAGAGACCCCCAGCACCCCCTGGCCTATGAAGCAGTGGACACAGCCGACGGCCCTTCTCTTTGATGACAACAGGGTCCTTAGTTTTCCTCCTTCTTCAGTGCTTCTCAGAGGAAGGCCCCCCTCTCTTACTCTCTACCCCGCACATGGAATGTCCCTGGGTGCCATCAGGGTCCTGCTCTCAGTCTCCACTCATTTCCTCCATGATCTCATCCAGCATCTTGACTTTGAAGCCATCAATATGCCAACCGCTCTCCAGTTTCTCTTTTCAGCCCAGACAGCTCTCCTGAACTTGACTCGTAGATCTGACTGCCTCCTGCCTTTCCCACTTGCAAGTCTAATAGGTACCCACACTTACAGTTACCTGAGCTCAACTTACACTCTTAAAAATTTTTTTTAAATTATAATTGTGGTAAAATACCAGAGAAGGCAATGGCACCCCACTCTAGTACTCTTGCCTGGAAAATCCTATGGACAGAGGAGCCTGGTAGGCTGCAGTCCATGGGGTTGCTAAGAGTCGGACACAACTGAGCGACTTCACTTTCACTTTTCACTTTCATGCATTGGAGAAGGAAATGGCAACCCACTCCAGTGTTCTTGCCTGGAGAATCCCAGGAACGGGGGAGCCTGGTGGGCTGCCATCTATGGGGTCGCACAGAGTCGGACACGAGTGAAGTGACTTAGCAGCAGCAGTGGTAAAATACATAACATATAATTTACCATCTTATCTATTTTTAAGAGTACATTCTCTGGCATTAAGAACTTTCACATCATTGTGAATGTATCACCATCATCGATCCCCAGAACTTTTACATCTTCCCAAACTGAACCCCTGAACCCACTAAACACTACCTCCCGCGGCCCACCCCTAGTCCCTAGCAACCGCCATTCTACTTTTTGTCCCTGTGATTTTAACTACTTTGTGTGGGGCTTCCCTGGTAGCCCAGAGGGTAAAGAATTTGCCTGCAATGCAGGAGACCCAGGTTTGATCCCTGGGTCGGGAAGATACCCTGGAGAAGGAAATGGCAACCCACTCCATTATCCTTGCCTGAGAAATCCCATGGACAGAGGAGCCTGGTGGGCCACAGTCCATGGGGTCCCAAAGAGTCTAACATAACTAATAACAATATCCTCAAGGTTATTTGTGCTGGAGCATGTGTCAGAATTTCCTTCCTTGTTAAAAAAAAAAAAAATTTATTTCCCTTTTTTTTCAACTTTTTCCCCCCCCATTTTTTGGCTGAGCCACACAGCATGTGTGATATTAGTTCCCTGACCAGGGATTGAACTCTTTGCATTGTAAGCACAATCTTGACCACTGGACCACCAGACAGGTCCCTTCCTTATTAAGGCTGCCTAATATTCCATTCTATGTATAGACCAATTGTGTTTACCCATCATTTGTTAATGGGCGCTTGGGTCATTTCCACCTTTTGCCTATTGTGAACACTATAGCTGGGTGTGCAAATGGGTGTGGAAATGTCTATTTGAGTCCCTGCTTTCTGTTCTTTTGGGTGCATACCCAGAAGAGGAGTTACTGAATCATACGGTATTTTCTATTTTTAATTTTTTGAGGAACTGCCATACTGTTTTCCACAGCGGCCGCCCCCTTTCACACCCTCACCAACACGGCACAAGTTCAGGCTTGCTCCGCAGTCTTCCCCATCCCAGTTCACAGCAACTCCATCCTCTCAGTAACTGCCCGAACCTCTGAGCAATCTCGTCCCCAGTCTCATCCCTGCCTCCAACCCACCTAGAAATCACAAGTCTACCTTCAAAAACAGAGACCAATCCGACTACTTCTCACCACCTCCACCCACACCATTCGTCTCTCTGGGGTCCCCTGAAGCCAGAGTCTGAGACAAAGACTTGGGTGCAGGTGGTTTATTTGAGAGATGAGCCCAGGAGGGAGCAGGGACCATGAGGGCAGGAAGGAGGAAAAGCCTACAGGAGGGTTCATGCATTTTCAAGCTCACTGCTCCAGGCAACGGGGTCTCAGTTCCCTGTCTCCAAAAGTCAGGGAGGCAAGTCATTAGCACCCACCCTCCACAGGTTGAGGGAGCCCTGGAGGCATTAGCCCCCATACTTCCTGGCTGGGTGAATCCCCCAAGGGCACGGGCCTGGTCAGGTCTGTGTGACTCAGAGCTTCCAGCGCAGCTGTGGCTGAAATCACCAGGGAACAGAAGGACTGGCCACAGGGCTCCACTGTCATCTCCTGCCTGCAATAACCCGGCCCATCTCCTGTCCCTCCCCTTGGCCCTGTTGCCACCAGGGATCCTTTAGAACCTAAGCTGGCACCACCCTCCTCTACTCTGTGGCTCCCAGGGCAGCCCAGCTATTTACAGTGGCCCTCAAGTCCCTCCCCCATCTGACCCTGTGACCTCTGCCCTCCATCCACTCCTCTCCTCCTCTTCCACTCCAGGCCAGTCATCTGCCTGCTGTCTTGTCTGAAGCCTGCCAGGCCTCTACTCTCCCTGATGGCCACCGTCACACCCAGGGACGCTCTTCCTGCAGCCAGCCCAGGCCTCACTCCTGCATCTACTTCAAGGAGGCACCCTCTCCAGGAGGTCTTCCCTGACCCTCTTGTTTAAGACAGCAGCCCACCCCCCAGTCCCACCCCCTGGCCCATCGATCCCCATTCTCCTGGTCCTGGTCCACATTCCCCCTCAGTGTCTCAACTTTCAACACACTATATTCTTTTCCTATGCTGAAGGCTTCATGGAGTATATATTCTAATGGAGACCATAAACAGCATAGGAAAAGAATACAGCACAGTCTGGTTCAGCCATGGGTCTCAAGAGCCTTAAATAGTGCCTGGCACACAGTAGGTACTCAATACACACTTGTTGTATGAAATGGACTCTGTACGTCCAGACACAGCCTTTTTGCAGCTTCTAATGTAGCGGTAAAAGGAGACCAAACCAGTCAATCCTAAAGGAAATCAGTCCTGAATACTCATTGGAAAGACTGTTGCTGAAGCTGAAGCTCCAATACTTCGGCTACATGATGCAAAGAGCTAACTCATTAGAAAAGACCCTGATGTGAAAAAGATTGAAGGCAGGAGGAGAAGGGGACAACAGAGGATGAGATGGTTGGATGGCATCACTGACTTAATGGACATGAGTTTGAGCAAACTCTGGGAGATGGTGAAGGACAGGGAAGCCTGATATGCTGCAGTCCATGGGATTGCAAAGAGTCGGATACGACTGAGTAACTGAACAAAAACAACAACAATGAATGCAGCAGGTGCTTCAGCATGTGCCCAACGGGTGGGAGTCCTTTTTAGAGGCTAAGTCTGAAAGATGCGTTTTGAATGGACACAGAGAGACAGGAAGTAGGAAGCAGGTTGGAGTCACCAGGCCTCCAGCTGCTGCCCAAGGATCACCGCAGAACGGAGAGTGATGAGGGGCAGCTGTCCACCCTGCAGCCAAGGTGGTCCCAGCCTACAGACACCAGCATCCCAGCCTCACATGGGCGGTACTCTTGGCCCTGATGCCCACCTGGGTGCTCCAGGAACCTGGGCAGCTTAGGCCTATTTGGGCCTTATGGCCCTGGCTGTCTCAGCCTTTCGACCCCTCTATCCTCGACTATTCTACCACCTAACTTGGGGGTCTAGGGTTGTCCCGGGTTGCTGAGTGTCCTCTGCAGGTCACCCCTGCCTCTCATAGGGCAGCACATGCACAAGTGGGATCACAGAGCCTGGCGGACCCGGGTTCAAATTCCAGCTCATCAGCCCCAGCTAGGTAAATCACCTGGACCTCTCAGCATCTCAGTCTCTTCATCTGTAAAATGGGGATGAAAGTGAAGTGAAAGTCGCTTCACTTGTGTCTGACTTTTAATGACCGCATAGACTGTAGCCCGCCAGGCTCCTCTGTCCATGGGATTCTCCAGGCGAGAACACTGGAGTGGGTTGCCATGCCCTCTCCCAGGGGATCTTACCCACCCAGGAATCAAACCCATGTCTCTTATGAGTCCTGCATTGGCAGGTGGGTTCTTTACCACTAGTGCCACGTGGGAAGCCCCAAATGGGATAATACAGCTTATATCAAAGAGGTGTTCTGAGCGTTAAGGAAAACGCCTGGTGCCGAGTGCATAGCACTCTGCCTGGTGCTGGGCGGAAGTTCTGCAAACGCTGATTCCCTCCACCTCCACCCACAAAGGCTTGTCTGTGTAGGGGGACCCCGTCCCCTCACTTCACCTGCTCGGTAGCCTCATCCACAAGCTTCTTGTGCACACTCAAGTCTCTCTGCTTGACGACCATGGAGGACCCCTTCTCCAAGGCCTGCAGGAAGGCGGCTAGGGCCACGGCTCCTGGCAAGCGGTCTGGAGGCCAGTAGTTGAAATACATGGGGAAGATGGTGGTGAGGAGCACAGAGCGGGCGTGGGACCGTGCCAGGGAGGCCTGCAGCAGCTCACCTAGACAGCTCACCCATCTCCCCGCTGCCTGAAATTACACAAAAACGAAATACAGTATGTCCCCTACATTTGAATGTTATAGTTGCAAACTTTCAAAGACACAAACGCATATTCCATCTGTTAGGCGTGAGTGACATTGCAGCTTGCCCTCCGTCTCCTATTGTTGATGATCCTTCAGCTCTACCATCTCCCACCTCCTCTCCCTCCTCAGTCAGTACCTCTTCTTGCCTGTTCACTCGATGCCAGCCCCTGTATGCCAGCTGTTGTACAGGACTAGTGTATGATAAGATTAAAAATGTTTATTTATTTATTTTTTTATGTATTACTTGTGTGAAAACTATTATAAACCTATTATAGTACAGTACTGAATAGCTGATCATGTTAACTGGGTCCTAGGCTAACGTTGTTGGACTTACAAATTGGACTTAGGCACACACTCTTGGAACAGAACTTGTTTGTATGTAGGAGACTTACTGTAAAATCACAAAATCATGCAACTGTGTTTCAAGTAGAATTTTATGTGAACACTCATTCGGGTTTTTTCTTTGTTTGTGAAATGGATTTGGGGGTGTGGCAGACCCCTCCTGGTCCAGTCGAGAATGATCACTGGGTAAGGGGCTCACCAGCCTCTCTTTTAGTTAAGTGTGGCCTCGAGACTGGGATTCCCAGGTGGTGCTGGTGGTAAAGAGCCTGCCTGCCTAATGCAGGAGACCTAAGAGAGGTGGTTTTTCTCCCTGGGTTGGGAACAGGCCCTGGAGGAGGGCATGGCAATCCACTCCATTATTCTTGCCTGGAGAATCCCCATGGACAGAGGAGCCTGGCAGGCTAGTCCATAGGGTCGCAAAAAGTCGGACACCACTGCAGCGACTTAGCATGTATGCATGGCCTCAAGACCAGGTTCTCTCCTGGAGACTCTCAGAGAGCTGGAGGAAGGGGGCATGGGTAGAGTCATGTGGCCTCCTCCCTGCCTGGCCACGCACACAGTTCCAGGCCCTCCTCCAAGCTCCGGCCACTTCCAGGGACTGGGATGTTGACAACTAGCGCCCCCTGGGGGTTTCAGGACGAGATGCAGAGCTGCTGGGTCCCCGAGTGACAGGGAATCAGATCCCCTTCCTGCTGAGCTAGAACACTCACCCTGCAGAACTCACCCTGGACTCTTGTGTGAGAGGCACACATTTCTGCTGTGTTTTCACAAAGCCTCTTGGGAATCATTTGTTAGAGCAGTTTATCAAACTGTGACCCATACAGGTGGCTTCCCAGGTGGCTCAGTGGAAAAGAATCCGCCTGCAATGGACGAGATGCAGGTTCACTCCTTGGGTCAGGAAGATCGTCTGGGGGAGGAAACGGCAACCCACTCCAGTATTCTTGCCTGGGAAAGTCCATGGACAGAGGGGCCTGGTGGGCTACAGTCCACGGGGTCGCAAAAGAGTCGGACACGACTGAACGACTAACCAACAACAACAATCTGTACAGGGAGCACAGACGAAGGAAGGGAACTAGGGGTGTCCCAGTTGGGGAGGCCCCCAAAGCAGACCCTAAGACAAGGGCTTGAGGGCATGAATTTCGGTGGAGAGTGAGCCCAGGAAAGAAGTCAGAAGGTGGAAGAAGGTGAAAGGCCACCAAAGGATGTGTGTGTGAGTGAGTTAACTCTGAATGCAACTGGGGCTTGGTCCTGCTTGAGATCTTCTAAGAAACTGTGTGGTACCTTAGCCAGTCCTTGGGGATGGTCCTGCTGGAGGACAGGGAGACTGGGCTGTATGCACCGCCTCCATCGCTGCTGGGTGAAGGCTGCCTGTCGGGGTGTGGATGCCCGGCTGTTTCAGCTGTGCCTGCCCTGCTGGAGGAGCAGAGAGACCTGAGGCCCAGGTGGGAAGCCCATATGCTGGGAGCACCCACTGCAGCTGCAGTTCACCTGGGGGTTCGGGCGGGGGACCAGCTGCATCTTGCAGATGTCACCGTGGCTCCCAAGCCAGCCCCAGAAGGCAGCACAGCCCCAGAGGCTCCTCACACACAGCAGCGCCTTTGTCTACGCTCGGGGCACCTCGGGGCATATCTGTGCCGTGGAAGGGGGCAATGTGATTTAGAACTCCCACCCACCCCAGCAGCGGCTGGTAGAAAGGGGAGGGGCCTGAGGAACCCAGTGGGCTTGCATTCAAGGTGCCTGGACCACATAGAGGAGCACAGGGTGTGGATCCTGGCTATAGAGGAGCAGCTCCAAGTTCAGCATCTGGAAACTCACACATTCAAGTCCAGGTGCTGATGTATCGCAGCTCTGTGACCCTGGCCTCGTCCCTGGGCAGCTGTGGGACCCTGGCCTCCTCCCTTGACCGCTCTGAATGTCAGTTTTCTTACATGGAGCTAGAGAGTGCTCCAGGTGAAGGAAGGCTGAGAGGCCAGGGCCCCTCACATACCGCCCGAGGGAGTGGAAATGGGAACATTTCCCTGGAGGGTGATTTGTACCTTAGCGTGTACATTCCACTGGAGCCAGCAATTCACTTCCAGGAATTTATCCTACTAAAGTGCTCATGGGTATTTATTCTACTAAAGTGCTCATGGGTCTGCAAATGTGGTCAGAAAGTTGTTCTCTGCAGCACTGTCTGTGGTGTCCAACAATCTGCTATTAATAAAATGGTAGAACATTCATGAAATAGAATTCTATGCAAACATTATGAAGGATGTTGTGGAGACTACTTAATGATACAGAAGGGTGTTTAAAATATATTTAAAAGGGATAGAAGCAAGTTCTAAAATAGGATCACAGTGATTCCACTATCGGAGAAGGAAATGGTAACTCACTCCAGTGTTCTTGGCTGGGAAATCCCATGGACAGAGGAGCCTAGTGGGCTACAGTCCATGGGGTCACAAAGAGTTGGACATGACCTAGTGACTAAACAATAACAACAATGATTCATATATATGATACATATATTCATATATATGATATATATATTCATATATATATATATATACAGACACATATAGTGAGTGCTTCCCTGGTGGCTCAGATGGGAAAGAATTTGCCTGTAATACAGGAGACCTGGGTTCAATTCCTGGGTCAGGAAGATCCCCTGGAGAAGGAAATGGCTATCCACTCCAGTATTCTTGCCTGGGAAATCCCCTGGACAGAGGAGCCTGGCGGGCTGCATTCCATATTCCATGGGGTCCAAAGAGTCAGACACGACTGAGTGACTAACACGCAACACATATACATACTCAGTCTTATAGGATCAAGACTGAAGAAAAAGATTTTAAGGACAAACATAAAATAATGGTTATTTAATGGTTACCACTAACAAATAATAATGTTAATAATGATTAATTGTGATGGGATCACGGTTATCTTTGTTGCCTCATTTCTTTCATGGTTCTGATATTTCTACAATAAACATGGATTAAAGTTTCTCTCCACTGTTGATAAGTGGGGAGACGAATATAACATTTTAAGGGGAAAAAACGGGAACATAACCCATTTCATAGGATGTGGTGAGCGCCAATAGAATAGGGAACTTGAAACTTGTCAGCTTGAAAGCAGTCCCTCCACCTATGATGATGTTATTATTAATACAAACATCACGATGATCAACCCGGCACTTCATCTGCCCCAGACACCTCAAATGCCAGCCAATGTCCTCTCAAAAATGACCGAGTGGCTCTATTATTATGCCGAGCGACTAGTGTTCAGTACACGGCCATCAATCTTACGTCTGCTTATTTAATACAGTGGGAATTGGGAGTCTCTGTTTTTCTTAAGGATTAAAGATGTTCCTTAAAAGTCAATATTGGCATATCCGGACAGTCATTAATCTGCCTCTCCCCCGAGCCTCCCTCAAGCCTTGACACAGCGTCTGCACAAGCGCTGAGGGGGTTGCTGTGGATGACCTCCTGGAGCATTTGTATTAAGCAGCCGGAGCACTGGGTCTGCAGTGAATTTACTTCCCAGTTACTTTTTTTTTTTAATCTGAGCCAATGGCAGAATTCGGAATACATCTTCCCTCATGACACTTGTACTAGCAGGAGGGCTGTCAGCTTGGATAAGAATGTTGGTGAGAGCAAGTGTTGCAGATTTTCTAAATGTTTTCACCCAGAAGGCCAACTATGTCAGATACTCTGTGTCTACGCAGACAGGAGCAGTCACCTCTCTGTATGCGTGAGTCCTCAAAGGTGTATTTTTGTTGAACACATATCCCAAATTTACTGTGCTTTTGCATGTAAAAGAAACTGTGTTCTCTGCAGAATGAATGAATGAACAACCTAACCAATGGACAAGCAAAAAACTACGCCCTGTGACGTCACAGGAAGCTTTGTTACTGCAGACCCCTTGTAACTGGGGGGCAACCTTTGCTTCCAGGCCCAGAGAAGAGAGCAGACATCTTATTTTTTTGGTCTTACTTTTTAAAAATTTAAATTTTATTTATTTTTAATTGGAGGGTGATTGCTTTATAATATTGGGTTGGTTTCTGCCATATATCGACATGAATCAGCCAGAGGTATACATATGTCCCCTTGCTCTTGAACCTCCCTCCCACCTCCCGCCCCATCCCACCTCTCTAGGTTGTCATAGAGCACAGGATTTGAGCTTCCTGCGTCATATAGCAAATTTCCCCTGGCTGTCTAATTTTACATACGGTAACGAACATGTTTCAATGCTACTCTCTCAATCCGTCCTACCCTCTCTTTCCCCCACATGTCCACAAGTCTGTTCTCTAGAGAGCAGACATTTTTAAGGCTGACCTGCACCATCGGATTCTGGGCGAGTGCTGGCCAACAGCAAAGGGCACCCAGGCTGACAGCTGCACAAGCCGGCACAGGCATGGTCTAAGTGGCTGCCACCCTAACATCACCATGGTCGGCTCTGCCTGGGTCCTGGGAGCCTGGCCCGGATGATCAAATTCCCCAGCTGGCTTCACTGCTCTGCTCTCCACGGGGCCCTTGCCACCATCAAGCACGTATCTGCTCGGGAAACAGGTGTCACGTGGGCCAGCAGGGACATCCCAAGTGCCTTCCCCAAACATTCAAAGTACAAAGAACTTGCAGTTCTGGAACCACAGCCCACAAGAAGGTGCAGAAGAGGAAATGAGGTATGAGCCAAGAGGATTCTTTTCACTGCCCAGGCGAAACTGTGACACAGCATTTAGACTTAGATTCCAATGTTGTTGTCCTTCAGTCAGTAAGTTGGGTCCAACTCTTTGAGACCCCATGAACTGTAGCATGCCAGGCTTCCCTGTCCTTCACCATCTCCCAGAGTTTGCTCAAACTCATGCCCATTGAGTCGGTGATGCTGTTGAAGCATCTCATCCTCTGCCGCCCTTTTTTTCCTTTTGCTTTCAATCTTTCCCAGCATCAGGGTCTTTTCCAACGAGTCGGCTCTTTGTATCAGGTGGCCAAAGTACTGGAGCTTCAGCTTCAGGATCAGTCCTTCCAATGAATATTCAGGACTGATTTCCTTTAGGAATGACTGGTTTGATATCCTTGCTGTCTAAGAAAGGGACTCTCAAGAGTCTTCTCCAATACCACAATTCAAAAGCATCAATTCTTTGGTGCTCAGCTTTATGGTTCAACTCTCACATCTGTACATGACTACTGGAAAAACCATAGCTTTGACTAGATGGACCTTTGTCAGCAAAGGGATGTCTTTGCTTTTTAATATGCAGTATCCGATACCTACTGATCATGGGCCTTGGAGTTAGTGGGTGTGGGTTCAAGTTCTGCCTCAACCATCTAGGTATGTGGACTTGGGTAAATTTCTTAGCCTTATATGCCTTAGTTTCCTCATCTGTTAAAGTAGGTTAATAATAGCTGCCTCATCAAGTCACTGGGACAGTATAATAAGTTGAAACATGTAAATATTTTAAGGATATGCCTGGCCTAGAGTGAAACTGATTAGCTGATACCTATGAAAAAGCAAGAGAGTTCCAGAAAAACATCTCTTTCTGCTTTATTGACTATGCCAAAGCCTTTGACTGTGTGGATCACAATAAACTGTAGAAAATTCTTCAAGAAATGGGAATCCCAGACCACCTGACCTGCCTCTGGAGAAACCTATATGCAGGTCAGGAAGCAACAGTTAGAAATGGACATGGAACAACAGACTGGTTCCAAATAGGAAAAGGAGTACGTCAAGGCTGTATATTGTCACCCTGCTTATTTAAATTATATGTAAAGTACACCATGAGAAACGCTGGGCTGGAAGAAGCACAAGCTGGAATCAAGATTGCCAGGAGAAATAGCAATAACCTCAGATATGCAGATGACACCACCCTTATGGCAGAAAGTGAAGAGAAACTAAAAAGCCTCTTAATGAAAGTGAAAGAGGAGAGTGAAAAAGTTGGCTTACAGCTCAACATTCAGAAAACGAAAATCATGGCATCTGGTCCCATCACTTCATGGGAAATAGATGGGGGAAACAGTGGAAACAGTGTCAGACTTTATTTTTTGGGGCTCCAAAACCACTGCAGATGGTGATTGCAGCCATGAAATTAAAAGATGCTTACTCCTTGGAAGGAAAGTTATGACAAACCTAGATGGCATATTCAAAAGCAGAGACATTACTTTGCCAACAAAGGTTTGCCTAGTCAAGGCTATGGTTTTTCCAGTAGTCATGTATGGATGTGAGAGTTGGACCACAAAGAAAGCTGAGCACTGAAGAATTGATGCTTTTGAACTGTGGTGTTGAAGAAGACTCTTGAGAGTCCCTTGGACTGCAAGGAGGTCTAACCAGTCCATCCTAAAGGAGATCAGTCCTGGTTGTTCATTGGAAGGACTGATGGTAAAGCTGAAACTCTAATACTTCGCCACCTCATGTGAAGAGCTGACTCATTGGAAAAGACTCTGATGCTGGGAGGGATTGGGGGCAGGAGGAGAAGGGGACGACAGAGGATGAGATGGCTGGATGGCTTCACCAGCTTGATGGACGTGAGTTTGAGTGAACTCCGGGAGTTGGTGATAGACAGCGAGGCCTGGCGTGCTGCGATTCATGGGGTTGCAAAGAGTCGGACACGACTGAACGACTGAACTGAACTGAACTGATTATTCTTATTGCCTATTACACCCTCAAGGAGGAGGAATAATTTTCATTACCCCTGTTACACTGATGAGGAAGCAGGTGGGGAGTGGCTGTGAGGTCCACACCTTATTTCTTTCCTGAGCCTTTGCCAGCAAAACAGATTGAATTTTTCTACGCACAATGGCGCCCTCTGTTGGCCATCTGGGATTAGCAATTCAGCTCTTAAATGAAGATGTTGCTGGGAGTTCAAAGCCCCTCAACCAGCTCTCAGCAAACCTCCTCCTAACTGGAACCAGCAGACCCCTACTGGACTCCACCAATGCTATATCATGTCTAGAAAGTCAGAAGTTTTCAAAAGACTGTCCTCCGAGGCACCGTAAACAATATACATGTTGGCTGCAAACTGTTATAAGACTGTCTCTGCAGGGTCCCGCCCCACCAGGATCCCCCAAGGAGAAGAAACTCAACCCTCCAGTCCTGTCTCAGCTGCTTGGCACACAAAATCTAGTCTACACCAACCCTGGACAAAGACACAATAGAGAAAGATTAGGGACAATATTATATAACCGATGACACGGGGTAAACGGTGGCAGTTGATGATGTAGGAAACATTTCTCCCCTTTTCCTCCCTATTCAACCCCAGTTTAGTTCTGGATGGGAATGTGCCCGCCTCTCAAACTCTCATGTGTTTAGTGTTGAAAATTTGGGAGAAAAACATTAGAAGAAAACAAAAATCATCCACAATCACAATCACCATCATCAGTATTTTGCTGCATTTACCTTTTCAGGATCCATACATAATACTAGCATTAAAAAGTCATACTGTAGATAGAGTTTGCTTGCTGCTTTTCCCCCTGAACATTACATAATTGATGACTTTCTCTAGGTCTCTGAGGTATGACTGCTTGGTTACTGTTTTTTGTTTTTTTTTTTTAATTTAAATTTACTTTTAATTGGAGGATAGTTGTTTTAGAATATTATGCCGGTTTCTGCTATACAACATGAATCAGCCATAGGAAAACATATGTCCCTTACCTCCTGAACCTCCCTCCCACCTCCCACCCCATCCCACCCCTCTAGGTTGTCATAGAGCACTGGATTTGAGCTCCCTGTGTCCTAGAGCAAATTTCCCCTGGCTGTCTAATTTTACAAATGGTAATATATGCGTTTCAGTGCTACTCTCTCAATTTTGTCCCACCCTCCCCTTCCCTGTCTGTGTCTACAAGTCTGTTCTCTATGTCTGCAGCTGTGACTGGCTTGTTACCTGGGTCGATGGCAATTATCATCTCCAGTTCGCTGATTCTCTGAATGGCTGCAGCTGATGCCATGCTGTAGTGCAAAGGATCCTGGGAAATGTGATGGCTCTCTGGAATTCCCTCAGGGGTGAGATGTCTGGTTGGAGTTGCTGTACCCTTCAGGTTGGTTGTAACTGTGCAACCTTGGTGTGCTGGTGAAAGCCAGTGGGGTCTCTAAGGCACACAACAGGAGTGACTGAGCCCAGCCCATTTCATCAAACCTGTCCGTTCCATCAAGTTGATAGGAAAAGATGGCACCCACGCCTGGACTCACCCATTAGGACTCCTTACACCATTACTGGCACCAGGGCAGGACAAGTTGGCTTATGGCTAAATCAAGTTCCATTTTAACAGGGGACCCCAAGTTTCAGGAAAGTGATGATATGTTAAATGTGCAGAAAGAAATGAAGTACCCACCGCTACAGCTGGGGCTGTAGTTTCTTTCAATGCTATCCCATGGATATCAGAAAGGACCTGCTGAACCCTTAATTATCCTTACCCTTACAATTGCTGAACCCTTCAAGCAATCTAACTACTTTGCAGCAGATGTTAGATTTGCTAACAAGTAGCTTTCTCTGACGGAGAAGGCAATGGCACCCCACTCCAGTACTCTTGCCTGGAAAATCCCATGGATGGAGGAGCCTGGTGGGCTGCAGTCCATGGGATCGCAAAGAGTTGGACACGACTGAGCGACTTCACTTTCACTTTTCACTTTCATGCACTGGAGAAGGCAATGGCACTCCACTCCAGTACTCTTGCCTGGAAAATCCCAGGGACGGGGGAGCCTGGTGGGCTGCCGTCTATGGTGTTGCAAAGAGTCGGACACGACTGAAGCAACTTAGCAGCAGCAGCAGCAGCTTTCTCTCAGGGGCTTCCCCTCAGAGCGGTAAAGAATCCACCTGCAATGCAGGAGCCACAGAAAATGTGGGTTTGATCATTGGGTCAGGAAGATCCCCTGGAGAAGGGAATGGCAACCCACTCCAGTATTCTTGCCTGGAGAATTCCATGGACAGAGATGCCTGGTGGGCTACAGTCCATAGGGTCACAAAGAGTTGGACATGATGAAATGTCTTAGCACACACACATGCAACTCTCTCTGAACAGTTTCTATTTTTCTCATATCCCATATATTTTGCTTTAGTTTATGCTAATTTTGTCCTTTTGAAAACTCTTCCCTACTAGATCCCAGGCAGTGCGATACACTGTAGTGTAGTCATTAAGAACATGGCTTTAGCGTGGCGAACCCACCTGAGCTTGAGATGTGCCTTTGTCCTCTCTAAACCTGCCTCCTTAACTATAAAGTGATAATGCCTCCTATGGTTGTTGTAAGAACCGAGCTGGAAAATGCACGTGAAAGTGTCTAACAAAGTGCCTGGCCCAGTGTAAGCCCTCGGGAAGGATGGTTTGCATCACTGAACCAGGTGCTGTATCTTATTCATTCTCATGTCCTTGACCCTGGCCTGTTAGGTGCTTGCTGCTGCTGCTGCTAAGTCACTTCAGTCGTGTCCGACTCTGTGCGACCCCATAGACGGCAGCCCACCAGGCTCCCCCATACCTGGGATTCTCCAGGCAAGAACACTGGAGTGGGTTGCCATTTCCTTCTCCAATACATGAAAGTGAAAAGTGAAAGGGAAGTCACTCAGTCGTGTCTGACTCTTCGCGACCCCATGGACTGCAGCCCACCAGGCTCCTCCGTCCATGGGATTTTCCAGGCAAGAGTACTGGAGTGGGGTGCCATCGCCTTCTCCGTTAGGTGCTTAATCCTCACTATACTTCATTTAGACCTTCTGCTTTCTTCAGTGTCATTATCATCCTTGAGTACTCCATCTCCACTCCTCTGTATGTTTCCAGGGAAGAGGGACCATTGCCTTTTCATTTCACAAGTGCACACAATAACTGCTCAGTGAATGCAGATATGAACTGAGCAAGTAACAGCATCTTGGATCTCACAGAAAACAGTAAAATTTCTCAGACCTAACAGAAAGCCAAAGTCAGGCAATTGCAGAAGGAAAACCTATTGACAATAGGTTCTAACAATTAAGTTAGAACCTCAAGCGTTCTAAATTAATTTTTAGCCTTGATGTAAAGGATAAGAAGTAAGGATTTTGATGAATCCAATCATTGGTTTTATGTGTTTTGGACAGAACCTAAAATTGGTCACTCTAAAGCCATCACACATTAGAACAATCAGTTCGAGTATGACATTGGGTTTTGATCCATCAGTTGTGAGATGTGTAGCACTTAATCTATTGCTAATAAAAGTTTAAATACTGAAGTCTGAGCAGGAATTTTCTTGAAAGTCCCTTGGACAACAAGGATATCAAACTAGCCAGTTCTAAAGGAAATCAACCCTGAATATTCATTGGAAGGACTGATGCTGAAACTCCAATACTTTGGCCACCTGATGTGAAGAACTGACTCATTGGAAAAGACCCTGATGCTGGGAAAGATTGAAGACAGAAGGAGAAGGGGAACCACAGAGAACAAGATGGATGGCATCACCACCTCAGCAGACATGAGTTTGAGCAAATTCCAGGAGATAGTGGAGGTCAGGGAAGCCTGGCATGCTGCAGTCCAAGGGGTCACAGAGTCGCACACGACTTAGCGTCTGAACAACAACAGCAGGAAGATTCAAGGTGATCCCTGACCAATGGTGTCATTTGTTCTCATTTACAATCAAATATGCTACTGAAAGCCAGAACTGAAGGGTTACCATGTGCTGGGACAGTGGCTGCAGTGAGAGCCCTTCTGCAGGGCATTCCCCTGGCAGGGGAAGGAGAGGGCTGAGACCTACGTGTGGGAAGATATTTACTGCCACTGGGTGGGTGTGTGTATACACGAGTACACACTCGGAAACTACCACAGGCTCCCTGAGGACTACATCCTGTCTCCTGCAGCATCTCACTCCTAAGATCTGGGCACACAGTACGTTTCCAGTATGTTTACATGAAATAAACAAATGAATGGAATCCTGTGTATCTTGGTGTTTATGCCTCCTCAACATTTTAGAGATAATCTTCCCCTCTCATGAGGTTATTCTGATAGCCAAGCTTCCATAAAAGCTTGAAAAATAAATTGAAAGTAGCACTAAATTCTATTATTTGTAATATAAGCCAGGCTAACCTGGCTAGAATTTTCTTCTGTCTAGGACAATGGGCTGCAACAGTTATTTTTAATGTTTCTGTCACATCCCTACCTAACTGTGTGCTAGCTAGGGCGCCCTCGTGTGTCACTTTATTGTAATATCACCCTCAGCCTTCGAAAAACTGGACTGACCAGTATCTGACAAACACCATGTGAAATGCTTCGTTTAGCTGCTTGTCTTCACTTTGGCTTTCAAAGCTCCACCAACGTCCAAAAATGTCTCCAAAGGTCAAGCAACACTTTGGTCCTTCTGTTGGAATGGGCTGTTCGCCTTTGCTGATAGAAATATACCAGAAACTAATACGATATTGTATGGGGCTGGCCAAAAACTTTGCATTCAGTTCTGAAAGATGGTATGAAAAACCCAAACAAACTTTTTGGCCAACCCAATAAATCAACTATATTTCAGTTTAAAAAAAAGAAAAAGGAAAAAAAAAAACCATTTTTGAGCTGAAAGTCAAGCTCCTATGGTGGGGCCCAGCACTGGAATGAAAAGAATGAAAACAGATCTTCATTGTGGGCTGCACTCCTGTGTTTTATGACTTTATTTCTTAAGTCATTGCTTAGCCATTTGCTTTATTTCTTAAGTGTCAGTGCTTAGCCACTCCATCATGTCCAACCTTTTGCGACCCCATGGACTGCAGCCCACCAGGTCCATAGGATTCTCCAGGCAAGAATACTGGAGTGGGTCGCCATTCCCTTCTCCAGGGGATCTTCCCTACCCAGGGATCGAACTTGTCTCCTGCATTTCAGGCAGATTCTGAGCCACCAGGGAAGCCCCTTAAGTCATTGCACCATAAACCTTATTCACTCAGGAACTGGAGACCCACCCAATTCTCTCCTAGGTCAGAGTAACAGCCCCCTTAAGCCCAGACATAATGCAGCTGCCGACAGCTTTGAGACTGGTCAGCTGAGAAGGCCAGAACACTGGAACACGCCCAGGCTGACACACCACAACCTCCCTGTAGTCAGGTTTGGAAAGATCTCTGATGCCCAACAGTTCTTCTGATGGAAAAAGAAAGTGAATCCCACAGGGTTTTGTACTGGCTGGTACAATCCAATTTGGACCCATTGAGTAGTTTATGGTTCTTTCTCCAAGAGGAACTCCAGTCACAGAATTGCTGTAAATTGCATTGGAGAAGGATGGGGAAGAGGCCAGAAGTCTCTTTAACAGCCCAGGATGTGTGCTGACTTCTAATCCATTTTGAGAAGAATAGTTGCAACTGTAGCCCCGCAGGCTCCTCTGTTCATGGGATTCTCCAGGCAAGAATACTGGAGTGGGTTGCCGTTCCTTTCTCCAGGGGATCTTCCCGAACCAGGGATCGAACCCGGGTGTCCCACAATGCAGGCAGATTCTTTACTGTCTGAGCCACCAGGGAAGCCCCAGTTTCAGAGCATGGAATCTGAAATGCCTAGTATGATTTCTGGGGCAGACTTGCAGGCAGTTTTTGCTCAGCATTGCTATCATACAGATCACTAACAAAGCCAGCGATCTTGAGTTTATCTTGCTACAGACTGTCACATGACCCAGACAGAAACTCTGTGGCTTGACCACTAACAGTGTCCCTACCATTGGCCATCAGTACTCAAAAAGGACAGCAAAGATGGGTGTGCTGGGTACCATCCATCCACTAATGATAAAACAACTCAGCAGACACTTTGCTTTGGGTGGTCCTGAGACCATCTTTCTGTGAGCGAGTTGGCAAGTGTCACCTGCATTTTTACAGAATGCAGGCTTTGTCTGATTTTGTTTGTTATGCAGCTGAGCGAGTTCAATTATGCTGAACTCTGACTCTCACCCAAGGCCTAAATCCCAAGCTCTCATCAGGCCTCTGAGAGCCTCCAAGAGGCCTGGGAAGATTCTACACTTGGATCTGTTGTTCACTTGCTGTCAGATTGAGTTAATACACTGGGGATCAATGGCTTTCAGTTCAAGTTAACATTTGGAAGGAGCCGTCCCCTGCTCAAATACGCCACCAAACAATAGCCTAGATTAGTGGTTACTATGATTTCAAATCTCAAGACAAACAACTCAGCTGACATTCCCTACCACCTGCTTCCCCTACCCCAGCTTCATTTGACGTTCACAGGGACTAATGGGTGAGGCTGGCTCTACAAACAAGGGCATTGCCTTAAAACCTGAAGGGCATCTGCAAGCCCAGCCCTGGTACCGCTGCCGGAATCTGGGTCTTGTCCAGGACCTTAACTCCTGGGACCTCTGGGAAAGATGAGGACAAATCAGGGGAATTCAGGAACACAGCAAGTTCCTGTCTTCTTGGGCTGAAGTCCAAGTGCAGCTGTCAGAACCATGAACGAGAGTGGACACTGACCTGGGTCACCACTGTGAATGGCTTTGTCCTTGCTCACCCAGGCATGGACCAAGTGGCCTGCCCCAGCCTTCCCAGCTTGTCCTTGGGAGCGGGCATCATTGTGACCACAAGAGGGCAGCAAAAGCCAGTGATGATGGCATAAGACACAGCTGTCTGCTACGAAATCAAGTGAAATAAATATATACAAAAAAAGAATCAGCACAGATCAAAGCCCTGAGCACTGAGTTCAAGGCAGCAGAATGAAGGAAGAAGTCCAAGAAGCTATCAATGAGAACACAGTTTCTACTTTTATGTGATGTCGAGATGAGGAAGATTGCTGGTAATTATCTAAAACAGAATCTTAACATTGTATGTGCCCTGGACCCCTTTGGTAGTCTAATGCAGCTATGGAAGTCATATTTTTACCTGCATAAAAGGAAATGCATAGGATTACAAAGGAAACCAATTATGTTGCAAATGCAGTTATCAAATTATGAGAAAACTGTGATATGGCAATTCGTATGTGTCTTCATTAGCAACTCAAGGAACAAAATGGCAGACCTCTGCCTGGAATTTTGAAGTGGTGATCTGGGTATAGGATATTTATGAGATATCAGGAAGGAACTTCAGTGTGACATGAAAATGCCTGATTTCTCTGGACAGCCACAAAATCACCGGGTCTGCTGACATGGTGCAGCATTTCCACTGCATTCATAATGAAAGGCAAAGCTCAATTCTAGTTTGAAGCTATGAAAATTAAAAAATAAAATTTTTTCCCACCCAATTTCATGGATCCTCTGAATTTTCTCCATAGACCTCAAGGGGCCCATGAAGGCCTCTGGAGAATCAGAGGCAGAGAGTCCATAGGGGGTGGGAACCTCCAAAGGGGACCCAGGGTCTCCTCTGCCCTCCTGCATCCACAGACCCCCGCTCACTCCTCTTCCTCAGCAGAAGCTGCCCAGGGTGACCTGTGTGACTTTCACTGATGAGGTTTCTGGTCCCTGAAGTGGGGCTTATGAAAGATTTAGTACATGGCCAGGAGGCTAAACCACCGGGACAGTTCTGGCAGCCACCTGAAGGGCTTGCTGTTAGCACCCTGTCAGCAGCAGGATGAAACCTTGGTGTGCTTGCCAGGCTCGGGTCTGACTAACAGCACTTGGGAAGGGCACATGCCAGGGAGGCTCACAGGAGACAGGCAGCACTCCCTGAAGCCAAGGAAACTCCTTGGGAGGTGGGAGGGTGCTCACTGCATCCCCTCAAGGCCATCAACTGAATCCACATGGCAGCCTGGCCATTTCTCCCAGCAGAGGAGTCAGTGTTAAACAGAAAGCTACCTGGTAAGCACTGAACTGAGGTGTGGCTAAGCCATGCTCTACCAAGCACTTCCTGTGAGTAGCAACAGACGCCTCCATGCAAAGCATCTTGGTAATCGTCACACCTCCACTCTGGACATTCTGCAGATGGGAGTCAGGAGTCCTGGGTTCCAGCCTGGCTTTGGGATTTGGGCAGGTTCCTTTCTCTCTCGAGCCTCTGTTTCTGCATCTAAAATGAAAGGCCAGTGTGAGTTTGATGTATGAAGCAGGGCACCCAAAGTTGATGCTCTGTGACACCTGGAGGGATAGGGTGGGAGGGATGTTGGGTTCAAAATGGGGGGGACACATGTACCCCTACAGCTGGTTCATATTGATGTATGGCAAAAAAATCTCAATATTGTAAAGTAATTATCCTCCAATTAAAATGAAATATAAATTTATTTACTTATTAAATAAATTAATAAATAATAAAATAAAATGAGAGGCCGCCCACAATGAACCTCAAGCCCCTTTCAGCTCCTACCTGTTACAAACAGTGGTATGTTCCCGGGCCAGCCAGCAGCTGTGGCTCTGCCCCTATCCTTCCCAACCTTCAAGAAAACCGCTCAGGCGCAGTTTTCACACATGAAAAGCAGCGATCACTGTGGACATAGTTGTTCCTCACTAAAGGCAGCTCAGGCCCTTCTGGCAGGAGCCCAAACCCGGCAAGTTTCATTTTTATTTATTTATTTTTGATCTCAATAGGTTTTGTTTTTGTTTCATTTTGTTTGTTTGTTGGCCATGGTACGCAGCTTGTGGGATCCTAGTCAGGGAATTCTCCAGGCAAGGTTTAATAAATGTCTTGGACCCAAGATGAAATCTCCAATCTGAGCCCTCCATAAAAAACCTGGGTGCTTCCTGGTTGCTCCAGTGGTTAAGACTCTGCACTTGCAATGCAAGGAGTGTGGGTTTGATTGCCTGGTCGGTGAAATAAGATCCCACATGCCACGAGGTGTGGCAAAAATGTCAAAAGAGGAAGAAAGAAACCTGGGGCCGGCTGTTGACCCTGGCTGCCCATCCATTCAGAAGCAGAGTGAATTCCCAGACTTCACATGAGTGTCAGGAAGGGATTAGTGGAGTGAGGGACCTGGTTCTCTCCCCACCATGACAGGCAGTGGCTGGGATGAAACCTCAGGGACACGGCAGGGAGGTGGCCCCACGGCAGGCATGTCCCGGAGACATGGCCACGCTGTGCTTGTGACCGCCAGAGGCTGCCTCCGGCCAACAACGTGACCAGCTTCCCTGACAAACATCACCCAGCAGTGAGCAGCCTGCCCAAGGCTCCACCACAAATCCCTGGGCATTTACCCAGCCAGGCACATCTCCCTGACGCCAGGGAGCTTTTTCAGAAATCTCACTGTGATGCCCGAAGTCAAAGGAGCCAGACAAATTCCCAGCAGGCTTGGTTTACACAGCACAGTGATCTGTCCAGAAGGGCTGGACCCCCACACTCAGGGCCAGGCTGGGTGCTCATAACAGACCCAGCGGTGGGCAGGGGAGAGGCTGGCGGTCCCATTTTCCAGAGGAGGAAACAAGCTCAGAGAGGCTCACTGCCTGTCCTGGGTTGCACAGCTAGGAAGGGGCCAGAGCTTAGGTCTCCTTCCTCCTGTGACAGTGTTCTCCCCACCGCAGGAAAATATAAGATAATCCACATTTTCAAGTCAGTTTGCTCCCGTGGACCAGTCCCTACCTTGTATGCAGGCAGGCCCGCGTCCTCCTAGACCTCTCCCAGGGAGAAGCTGCCACCAAGGAGGAAGGTCACCGTGTCCTTCAGCTGCTCCGAGGACTCCTCCAGCGAGGGCAGGCTACCTGTGTACACGCTGAACTCACACTCCCCAAACTGGGGACAGCCCATCCTGGGGACACAAAGGAAAGCTCGTAGGCCCCCAGACTCAATATGGACTCTGAAAATGCACTTTTTCTTATTTATCAGATGAAAGCTTTTTAAAAAAAAAATTGTGGCAATATGTGTATGTGTGTGTGTGTGTGTGTATATATATCATAAAATTCACCATTTTAACCATTTTAAAGTATACAATTCTGTAGCATTAATTACATTCACAAAATTGTGCAACTGTCATCACCATTCATTTCCAAAACTGTTTCATCATCCCAGACAGAAACTCTGTGCTTAAACAAGAACTCTCCAATTGCACCACCCTCCCTGGCTCCTGGTAACCTTAGTTCTACTTTCTGTCTATGAATTTGCCTCTTCCTGGAACCTCATGGAAGCAGAATCACATAATACTGGATAATGCATTTTTAAAAAGAGCTGGGCAGAGAGAAGAGGACGTCCGGGTCTGAAATTTCAGGTACCAGCATCAAGGCGGGGAGCACAGGGTTGAGCAGAGGGCCTTGTTAGTATCTTTCAAATCTTGCCAGACTGGAAACTATTAAATCAGCGTGAAGATAATGTTGCTCCTGTCTCCACTCTATTATATTTCCCGGAACCTGGACCAGAAACCAGCCAAACCAGCAAGAAAAAAAACAATGGTGCCCTCTCTGCCATGGAGGCAGGACTCACAGACCAAAGGGATGAGGAAGCTCTCAGTGCCAGCAGTGGAGAGACCTTCTCTTTCTCAGAAAAACTCTGCAGGGTTGAAAGTCTTTGGTTATAAGCCTATTCTTTATTCACTCCAAAACCATTTTGCTGAGTCATCCCACCTTGCCCGACACAGGTCAGATGACCACTATAGGGACAGACAGGACCCCAGCCAGCCTTTCAGAAGGTTGAAATCCTACATTGGCAGTTGAGATGCCACTGAAATCAGATGCTTGAAATCCTACATCGGCAGTTGAGATGCCACTGAAATCAGATGCTTGCAATACAGAGCAGTGAGTGCCAACTGCCTAGATAGAGGAATGACTTAGAGAAGGGAGAAATCCATTCTCTCCCACAGATGGATGGGGTTCTGAAGGATGAATAGGAGTTCGCCAGTTGGAGGAGGAAGAAAGCACATCCTAGGCAAAGGAAGCAGCGTGTAAACAGCATGGAGGCATCGAGACCCAAGGAGCCCCTGAGATGGCAGTGTGGGAGGGATGAGTCAAGGAGCTGACACTGGGCTTATGTGGGGGCTCTGAAGGACCCTCCGACTCCTGGAATCCACAAATGATAACAGAAGAATGCTTCTGGGGGCTTCTCTATGGGGAGAGTGTCAGGTATGACCAGAGTGTCGGGGTGGGGTAAGCACTGGGCCAGGGCGTGGTCACTACTGGCCTGATACCGGGTAAAGGACAAGTCACGAGAAGGCGCCGAAGAACTTTAAATGAGGAAGTCACGTGATCAGATGCTGACAAAGTCACTCCAGTGGGAGACAAGCAGATGGGAATGAGGGGTGGAGGGGAGAGGAGGAGGGAGTAAGTGGCACCAGGGAACAGTTAAGACGTCCTCGGAGTTTAGGGAGAGGGACGTGAGCCTGAGCCAGGAGGCCCGGAGAAACGGCTCCCCAGAGCACTACTGTGGAAGCAGAGTCAGTGGGGCCATTTATTCCAGAGGTTGTATTTTAAAAGGCTGGGAGAGGGCTTCCCTGGTGGCTCCGAGGTAAAGAATCTGCCTGCCAATGCAGGAGACACGGGTTCTATCGCTGGTCTGGGAAGATCCTACGTGCCACAGAGCAGCTAAGCCCCTGTATCGCAACTGTTCAGCCTGTGCCCTAGAGCCCGGGAGCCACACACCCTAGAGCCAGTGCTCCACAAACAGGAAAAGCTACTGCAATGAGAAGCCTTCGCACTGCAACTAGAGTAGCCCCCGCCCGCGCTCCACAACTAGAGGAAATGCCCCAGCAGCAACGAAGACCCAGCACAGCCAAAAATAAATAAACATAACTATTTTTTTAAAAAAGGCTGGGAGAGCATTCATGACAATATTAACAATGTTTATCTCTGGGTGTTGGTAATGTGCTTAGTCTCTCAGTCGTGGCAACACCAATAAAGCCTTGCCTGAATTTCTTGACCTGGCAGAGGACAGGGGTCAGAGTGGGAACATGGGGTGGGCAGCTCCTTCCTGCGCAAGTCATGAGTGAGGCTCCGTGCCGGGCACCCGCGGTCCCCAAGGCAGGACAGAGTGATCCCTGGTGACAGATGCACCTGGCTGCAGCATCTGGCCACTCCCAAGCTTTAACCCCAAAACTCAGGTGTTTTACCTGGTGCCTGGAACAGTGGCCAGAGTGGGCAATTCCACTTGTCTGGCTCACTTTGGCCCAGCAGCAGCAGAGGGCCACTGTTGGCCTGGCATGCATGCCAAGTCATGTCTGACTCTTTGCGATCCCATGGATTGTAGCCTGCCAGGCTCCTCTGTCCATGGGATTCTCCAGGCAAGAATACTGGAGTGGGTTGCCGTGCCCTCCTCCAGGGGATCTTCCCAACCTAGGGACTGAACCCAAGTCTCTTATGTCTCTTGCATTTGCAGGCGGGTTCTGTACCACTAGCGCCACTTAAATGGGGGAAACCTGGCAGAGCTTTTCAAAGGCCAGAGCAAGGTGTCTGGGCGGGACCACCACACTGGCTGGCTGGAGCCCTGAATTTGCTAAGAAAAGGGAAGAATGCGGTCTATTCCTTCTTGGAGACCCTTTATAATTCAACTTTTTATTGAAGCATAACACACACAGAAAAAGGCACCTATGTGTACAGCTTAATGAACTTTCATGAGATGACCAGACCCATGGAGCCAGCATCCTGGTAAAGGCACAGAGTGTTACCAGCATCCCAGGATCCTGCCCCCCATGTCCCTTCCAGTCAGCCCCCTCCACAGCCCTCATGATGGTGACCACTACCCTGACTTCTAACCCGACAGATCATGTTTGCCTGTTCTTCACACGCGTTCTTCCTGTGAATCATACAGCATGTGTCTTTTGAGGCTACCTTTCTTTGCTCACCAATAGCAGGTTCATTCTCACTGATGTGTGGTATACTCATTGCTGTTCAGTTGCTCAGTCATGTCCAACTCTTTGCAACCCCATGGACTGCAGCACACCAGGCTTCCCTGTCCTTCACTATCTCCCGGAGTTTGCTCATGTCCATGGAGTTGGTGATGTCATCCAACCATCTCATCCTCTGTCATCCCCTTCTCTTGTTACCTTCAATCTTTCCCATCATGATGGTCTTTTCCAGTGAGTCAGCTCTTTGCATCAGGTGGCCAAAGTGCTGAAGCTTCAGCATCAGCATCAGTCCTTCCAGTGAATATTCAGGGTTGATTTTCTTTAGGTACACTCATTACCATACTGCTTTTATCCCAAACTATTGCTGATGGACATTGGAATCCCTTCCAGCGTAGGGCTATTACCAATGGTGCCACCAAGAACACTTGAGTACATTCATTTTGGGCACACACATGCCCAGTGCTGTTTGGCACACATCTACAATGATAGGAAATACACTTGCTCAGCTTTAGTGAAAAGTGAAAGTGAAGTTGCTCAGTTATGTCCAACTCTCTGCGACCCTGTGGACTGTAGCATACCAGGCTCCTCTGTCCAAGGGATTTTCCAGGCAAGAGTACTGGAGTGGGTTGCCATTTCCTTCTCCAGGGGATCTTCCTGACCCAGGGATCGAACCCAGGTCTCCCACATTGTAGGCAGACACTACCGTCTGAGCCAATACTGCTAAGCAGGTTCCAAAGTGGTTGTGATATTGATCAGTGTTCTTAGCCTTCCCCAGTCAACAGAAACTAATAAGAGGCCAGGCCAAGACACTCAGGCAAGGCTTCATTGGTGTTCTGTGGTTGCAGGAGGGAGCAAAAACAAGTAACAGGTCCCTTGGCTCACTCCCTGAGGCTGGGTGAGCTGGTTCCTTATGGGGTGAGAGTAGGGGTGTGTCCAGGGCTCAGGCAGGACAGTGGCTTCAGTGTTTTGCCCACCTCTTTATGGTGTTGAGTGCACGGGGCATGTGCAGTACCCTGCTTTTCCTCCCGACACACTATTTTTGCTCCCAGCTCTTTAGAAGTGGCAGTTGGGTGTTTTGGTCTTTTTTGTATTTTTGCCCAGAATTTACCCCAGTTGCGCATGCACGCAGCTGTTTTTATTCCCATGTAGTTTCTCTGCATGTTGTTGCTCGAGGAGATGTTTGCCCGGGTGCAAGCAGTCCAGCACTTCAGCACAGGGTCCCAGGTCCCAGTCCGTCTGTTTCACGGATTACATACCCAACAGGGGCGTGTGAGCTCTTGTTGCTCCGTATCCTCTTCAACATTTGGTATGGCCTGCCTTTTTCATTCCAGCCTTTCCAGTGGCATCAAATGGGGATTTTAATTTGCATTGCCCCGATGAGTAATGCAATGAGTGCCTTTTTGTATGTTTTATTGCCCATTTGGGTATCCTTTTTGGGAAAGAGACATTTCACACTTTTTGTATGAGCAGGTTCTTAACTGAGCAGGTTCAAGGAATCCTTGACTCCCTCCAAAGAGATAGTTTTAGAGGAAGATCATCCTGCCATGCCCACCACTTGCAGGACACATTTTCCTCTGGGGGCAACCAGCCCGTCTCTGGAATGGGAAGTCCTTTGGTTCTAGAGGCAAACAAACCAGGTTTGAATTCCAGTTCTGCTTCTGACCAGTGCTATGACCCCGGGCTTGCTTTTGCCATGGATTAGATGATAGTAATCATACATACCTCAAAGAGAACTCTGTGAGTCCTTTCCTATATGTGAATTACCCAACACGTGGGTGCTCAGGAAGTAGGGGTTGGAGTTACATTCATCCAGTGAATCTTGCAAGGACATTTAAAATTATTATGCAAGGATTTCCCTGGGGGTCCAGTGGTTCCAATGAAGGGGTGCAGGTTTGATCCCCACTCAGGGAACTAAGATCCCACATGCCACAGGGCATGGCCAATAAGATAAAATAAGATTATGGTAAAGAAGAAATATTTAATGATATTAAAAGATGTTTGGGATGTATCATTAAAGGACATTATTAGGTAAGAAAATAGTATTCTCAGAATATTCTCCTTTTTAAAGAAGATATGAGAAAGAACTAGAAGGATATCCATTTTATTGCCATATAGTTGCCAATAGTCTCCTATAATCCTTTGTATTTCTGTATTGTCTGTTGTAACCTCTCTTTTTTCATTTCTAATTTTGTTGATTTGATTCTTCTTTTTTTCTTGATGAGTCTGGCTAAAGGTTTTCAATTTTGCTTATCTTCTCAAAGAACCAGCACTTAGTTCTATTAATCTTACTATTGCTTCTTTCATTTCTTTTTCATCTATTTCCACTCAGATCTTTATGATTTCTTTCCTTCTACTAATTTTTTTTTTGTTCTTTTTCCGGCTGTTTTAGGTGTAAAGTTAGGTTGTCTATTCAATGTTTTTCTTGTTTCTTGAGATAGGATTGTACTGCTATAAACTTCCCTCTTAGAACTGCTTTTGCTGCATCCCATAGGTTTTGAATTGTCGTGTTTTCATTGTCATTTGCTTCTAGAAATTTTTTCATTTCCCCTATGATTTCTTCAGTAACCTGTTGGTCACTTACAAACGTATTGTTTAATCTCCACGTGCTTGTGTTTCTTACAGTTTTCTTTTTTCCTTGTAATTGTTGTCTCATAGCATTGTGGTTGGAGAAGATGCTTGATATGATTTCAATTTTCTTAAATTTACTGAGGTTTGATTTGTGACCCAAGATGTGATTTATCCTGGAGAATGTTCCATGTGCACTTGAGAAGAAGGTGTATTCTTCTGCATTTGGATGGAATGTCCTGAAGATATCAATGAGATCCATCTTGTCTAATGCATCATTTAAGACATTCCTTATTAATTTTCTGTTTTGATGATCTGTCCATTGGTGTGAGTGGGGTGTTAAAGTCTCCTACTATTATTGTGTTACTGTCAATTTCTCCTTTTATGTCTGTTAGTGTTTGTCTTATGTATTGAGGTGCTCCTATGTTGGGTACATAGATATTTACAATTGTTGTGTCTTCCTCTTGGATTGATCCCTTGATCATTATGTAGTGTCCTTTCTTATCTCTTGTAATCTTTATTTTAAGGTCTATTTTGTCTGATATGAGGATTGCTACTCCAGCTTTCTTTTGCTTCCCATTTGAATGGAATATATTTTTCCATCCTCTCACTTTCAGTCTGTATGTGTCTTTTGGTCTGAAGTGGCTTTCTTGTAGACAGCATATATATGGGTCTTGTTTTTATATCAATTCAGCTAGTCTGTGTCTTTTGGTTGGAGCATTTAATCCATTTACATTTAAAGTAATTATTGATATATATGTTCCTATTGCCATTTTCTTAATTGTTTGTGGTTGATTTTGTAGATCTTTTTTCTTCTCTTGTATTTCTTGACTATATAAGTCCATTTAACATTTGTTGTAAAGCTGGTTTGGTGGTACTGAATTCTCTTTTTACTTATCTGAAAGGCTTTTTATTTCTCCATCAATTTTGCATGGCTGGGTACAGTAATCTTAGTTGTCAATGTTTCCCTTTCAGTACTTTAAATATATCCTGCCATTCCCTTCTGGCCTGAAGAGTTTCTACTGAAAAATCAGCTGTTAAACTGGCAATAAAATGGATAACCTGGAAGAAATAGACAGATTCTTAGAAAAGTTCAATCTTCCAAGATTGAACCAGGAAGAAATAGAAATTATTAACAACCCAATTACAAGCAATGAAATTTAAGCAGTGATCAAAAATTCTGCCCCCGCAAAAAAGTCCAGAACCAGATGTATTCACAGATGAAATCTATCAAACATTTAGAGAAGAGCTAATGGCTATCCTTCTAAAACTCAAACAATTGCAGAGGAAGGAACACTTCCAAACTCATTCTATGAGGCCACCATTACCCCATAACAAAACCAGATAAAGACAACACACACACACAAAAAACTAAGGCCAATATCACTGATGAAATAGATGCAAAACTCCTCAACAAAATTTTAGCAAACAGAATTTATCAACACATCAAAAAGCTCATACACCATGATCAAGTTGGGTTTATTCCAGGGATGCAAGGATTCTTCAGTATAGGCAAATCACTCAATGTGATGCACCATATTAACAAATTGAAAGATAAAAACCATATGATATTCAACATAGTTTTGGAAGTTTTGGCCACAGCAATCAGAGCAGAAAAAGAAATAAAAGGAATCCAAATTGGAAAAGAAGTAAAACTCTCACTGTTTGCATATGACATGATCCTCTACATAGAAAACCCTAAAAACTCCACCAGAAAATTACTAGAGCTAATCAATGAATATAGTAAAGTTGCAGGATATAAAATCAACACATAGAAATCCCTTGCATTCCTATACACTAATAATGAGAAAATAGAAAGAGAAATTAAGGAAACAATTCCACTCACTGCCGGGGTCCAGCCCCGGCTGATCCAGGGTATTCGAAGGAGAGACGGCATCGGCGAGGACCAGGAAACAATTGCTTAATTAAACGTTAATTAAGGATATAAAGAGTAATAGAATGAGGATAGCTCAGTAGGAAAATTCAGTGGAGAAAAGAGGCTGAGTAGCTTGGTTTACGCGGGAGACCAATAAAACTTCAAGACAAGAAGTTTGCACCACTTACGTAGGCCACAGGCGTCCTTCCGTTCTCCCGAAGGAGAGGAGACACTGAAGCCTCCCCAGTCGGATCTTAGAAGCCCAGGCATAATTAGCAAGCATGGCGGGTTCCGCGCTCCAGATGGAGACTCAGCCAGAATTTGGGAGAGAGAGTGACATGGGGAGACCAAGTTTCGGTGAACAAGGCCCGCACTTTATTTTCCCAAGTAGTTTTTATACCTTAAGTTATGCATAGAGGATAATGAGGGAAGGGATAGAATCATGCAGTAAGCCAGGCTTTCTTCCTGCAAACTTATCATATGCAAAAGTTTAGGTGATTTGCATCATCTTCTGGCCTGGAGGCCTGTTAACATCTTAAGACCCTTTCTTCAGAAAACTTATTTTTCTCTAAAGGTGATTAGTCAGGTGCCACCCTCCAAAAGCATTAAAGTTACATTCCTATAGGGCAAAGGTGTGGTGGGCTATAACAAGAAAAAGAATTAACTCAAGGGTCCAAGTTTACAAACATTAAAGCTACTACTTACACCAATTATATTAATCAATACACTGCCAGGGACACAGCAGGTAAGGGATATGGAAACTTAGCAGCAAACATTGGCCCAACAAGTGAAAAACCCTTCACCAATACAATTTCTAATCAATCTTTTAACTGCTCAAAGGAATCTGTGTTTAGACAGTTTAGAACATCTCCTGCCTCTCACAGTTGGGAGGCTCTGAACAATCACATGTGGCCAGAAAAACCTATTCAGGCAGGCTAGAGGACTTTCAAAGGAGTCTGTAGGTTGAAACATTGTCACACCCAGGAACTTTATTAACTGGAGCTGTAAGTTAACTCTTTTTTTAGAGAGAGGTAGTGGGGGACAGCCCCCCATAAAGTCAGAGGTGTAGGTGAGAGCACAAAGCAGAAAGTAGGCAGACTCTGGTTTTGGGGGTAGATGCTCGAGAATTTCCAGGGGGACTCCTGAGGCTCGATCCTGCCTTTGCGTATGCCGAGCCTCCTTCCTCATGACCTTTGCCATGGGCGGAGCTCCTGCTCCCGGCAACTCACCATTGCAACAAAAAGAATAAAATACTTAGCAATATATCTACCTAAAGAAACAAAAGACCTATATATAGAAAACTATAAAACACTGGTGAAAGAAATCAGAGGACACTAATAGATGGAGAAATATACCATGTCCATGGATCAGAAGAATCAATATAGTGAAAATGAGTATTCTACCCAAAGCAATCTATAGATTCAATGCAACCCCTATCAAGCTACCAACGGTATTTTTCACAGAGCTAGAACAAATAATTTCCCAATTTGTATGGAAATACAAACAACCTCAAATAGCCAAAACAATCTTGAGAAAGAAGAATGGAACTGGAGGAATCAACCTGCCTGACTCCAGGTTCTACTACAAAGCCACAGTCATCAAGACAGTATGGTACTGGCACAAAGACAGAAATATAGATCAATGGAACAAAATAGAAAGCCCAGAGATAAATCCACACACCTATGGACACCTTATCTTCGACAAAGGAGGCAAGAATATACAATGGAGAAAAGACAATCTCTTTAATAAGTGGTGCTGGGAAAACTGGTCAACCACTTGTAAAAGAATGAAACTAGAACACTTTCTAACACCATACACAAAAATAAACTCAAAATGGATTAAATATCTAAATGTAAGACCAGAAACTATAAAACTCCTAGAGGAGAACATAGGCAAAACACTCTCTGACATACATCACAGCAGGATCCTCTATGACCCACCTCCCAGAATATTGGAAATAAAAGCAAAAATAAACAAATGGGACCTAATTAAAATTAAAAGCTTCTGCACAACAAAGGAAACTATAAGCAAGGTGAAGAGACAGCCTTCAGAATGGGAGAAAATAATAGCAAATGAAGCAATTGACAAAGAATTAATCTCAAAAATATATAAGCAACTCCTGCAGCTCAATTCCAGAAAAATAAACGACCCAATCAAAAAATGGGCCAAAGAACTAAATAGACATTTCTCCAAAGAAGATATACAGATGGCTAACAAACACATGAAAAGATGCTCAACATCACTTATTATTAGAGAAATGCAAATCAAAACCACAATGAGGTACCATTTCATGCCAGTCAGAATGGCTGCTATCCAAAAGTCTACAAGCAATAAATGCTGGAAAGGGTGCAGAGAAAAGGGAATCCTCTTACACTGTTGGTGGGAATGCAAACTAGTACAGCCACTATGGAGAACAGTGTGGAGATTCCTTAAAAAACTGGAAATAGAACTGCCTTATGACCCAGCAATCCCACTGCTGGGCATACACACCGAGGAAACCAGAATTGAAAGAAACACGTGTACCCCAATGTTCATCACAGCATTGTTTATAATAGCCAGGACATGGAAGCAACCTAGATGTCCATCAGCAGACGAATGGATAAGAAGGCTGTGGTACACATACACAATGTAGTATTACTCAGCCATTAAAAAGAATACATTTGAATCAGTTCTAATGAGGTGGATGAAACTGGAGCCTATTATACAGAGTGAAGTAAGCCAGAAAGAAAAACACCAATACAGTATACTAACGCATATATATGGAATTTAGAAAGATGGTAACCATAACCCTGTATGTGGGACAGCAAAAGAGACACAGATGTATAGAACAGTCTTTTGGACTCTGTGGGAGAGGAAGAGGGTGGGACGATTTGGGAGAATGGCATTAAAACATGAATAATATCATATGTGAAATGAATTGCCAGTCCAGGTTCGAGCATGATATAGGATGCTTGGGGCTGGTGCACTGGGATGACCCAGAGAGATGGTATGGGGAGGGAATTGGGAGAGGGGTTCAGGATGGGGAACACATGTACACCCGTGGTGGATTCATGTTGATGTATGGCAAAACCAATACAAATTGTAAAGTAATTAGCCTCCAGTTAAAATAAATAAATTTATATTAAAAAAAACCCCCATATGAATCTCAATACATGCAGAAAAAGCCTTTGACAAAATTCAACAACCATTTATGATTAAAAAAATGGGCATAGAAGGAACCTACTTCAACATAGTAAAGGCCATATATGATAAGCCTACAGCAAACATTTTTCTCAGTGGTAAAAAAACTGAAAGCATTCCCCCTAAGATCAGGAACAAGACAAGTGTGTCCACTTTCACCACTATTATTCAACACAGTTCTGGAAGTCCTAGCTATAGCAACCAGAGAAGAAAAAGAAATAAAAGGAAGCCATATTGGAAAAGAAGAAGTAAAGCTCTCACTGTTTGCATATGACATACTGTACATAGAAAACCCTAAAGATAGTGTCAGAAAATCACTAGAGCTAATCAGTGAATTTAGCAAAGTTGCAGGATACAAAATCAATACACAGAAATCACTTGCATTTCCATGTACTAACAATGGAAAATCAGAAATAGAAATTAAGGAATCAATCCCATTCACCATTGCAACAAAAAGAATTGAATATCTAGGAATAAACTTACCTAAGGAGACAAAAGAACTGTACACAGAAAATTATAAGATGCTAATGAAAAGAATCAAAGATTACATAAATAGATGGAAAGATACTCCATGTTCATGGGTAGGAAGAATCAATATTGTGAAAATGACTATACTACCAAACACAATCTACAGATTCAATGTGATCCCTATCAAATTATCAGACATTTTTCACAGAACTAGAACAAAAAACTTCACAATTCATATGGAAACACAAAGACTCTGAACAGCCAAAGCAGTCTTGAGAAAGTGGAGCTGGAGGAATCAACCTTCTTGACTTCAGATTATACTACAAAGCTACGGTCATCAAGACAGTATGGTACTGGCACAAAAACAGAAATATAGACCAATGGTACAAGAGAGAAAGCCCAGAAATAAACCATGCACCTATGGGTACCTTATTTTTGACAAAGGAGGCAAGAATATACAATGGGGCAAAGACAGCCTCTTTAATAAATGGTGCTAGGAAAACTGGACAGCTATATGTAAAAGAATGAAATTAGAACATTTCCTAACACCATACACAAAGATAAACTCAAAATGGATTAAAGACCTAGATGTAAGACCAGAAACTATAGAACTCTTAGAGGAAAACATAGGCAGAACACTTGATGACATAAATCAAGGCAAGATCCTCTATGGCCCACCTCCTAGAGTAATGGAAATAAAAACAAAAGTAAACAAGTAGGACCTGATTAAACTTAAAAGCTTTTGCAAAGCAAAGGAAACAATAAGCAAAATGAAAAGACAACCCTCAGAATGGAAAAAAATAATAGCAAATGAAACTGACAAAGGACTAATTTCCAAAATATACAAGCAGCTCATATAACTCAATACCAGAAAAACAAACAACCCAATCAAAAAGTGGGGAAAAGACCTAAACAGATGGCTAACAAACACATGAAAAGATGCTCAACATTGCTCATTTTTAGAGAAATGCAAATCAGAACTACAATGAGATTATCACCTCACACGGGTCAGAATGGCCGTCATCAAAAAGTCTACAAACAATAAATGCTGGATAGGGGGTGGAGAAAGGGAACCCTCTTGCACTGTTGGTGGCAATGGAAATTGGTACAGCCACTGTGGAAGATGGTATGGAGATTCCTTAAAAACTAGGAATAAAACCACCATATGACCCAGCAATCCCACTCCTAGGCATATACCTTGAGGAAACCAAAATTGAAAAAGATACATGTATCCCATTGTTCATTGAAGCACTATTTACAATAGCTAGAACATGGAAGCAACCTAGATGTCCATCGACAGATGAATAAAGAAGTACATATACACAATAGAATATTACTCAGCCATAAAAAGGAATGCATTTGAGTCAGTCCTAATGAGGTAGATGAATCTAGAACCTATTATACAGAGTGAATTAAGTCAGAAAGAGAAAGATAAATATCGTATTCTAACGCATATATATGGAATCTAGGAGAATGGTACTAAATAATTTATTTACAGGGCAGCAGTGGAGAAACAGACATAGAAAATAGACATATGGACATGAGGGGAGGGGAAGAGAGGGTGAGATGTATGGAAAGAGTAACATGGACACTTACATTACCATACATAAAATACATAGCCAACGGGAATTTGCTGTATGGCTCAGGAAATCAAACAGGGGCTCTGTATAAACCTAGGGTGGGATGGTGTGGGATATGGGAGGGAGGTTCAAAAGGGAGGGGATATATGTATACCACAGGCGTGTCATAGCACGGCCGAGAGGAGCCACCCCACGTCCGAGGTCAGGGGCAGAAGCCGGGAGGACCCCATGCCCGAAGGGCGGCGGCCAAGAGGAGTTACCCCACGTCCGAGGTCAGGGGCAGCGGCCGAGAGTACCAGACTGAGACGGCGCAGGAACGGCCGAGAGGAGCTACCCTGCGTCCGAGGTTGGGGGGGCAGCCGAGAGGAGATACCCAGCGTCCGAGGTCAGGGGTGGTGACGAGAGGAGTTACCCGGCGTCCGAGGCCAGGGGCGGCGGTCGGGAGGAGCTACCCCGCTACCCCACGCCCCCACGCCCCCACGCCCCCACGCCCAAGGCCAGGGGCGGCGACGAGAGGAGTTACCCCGCATCCGAGGTCAGGGGCGGCGGCCAGGAGGAGATACCCCACGCCCCATGCCGGAGGCCAGGGGCGACGGGTGGGGGGAGCTACCCCATGCCCCTAAGCCCGAGGCCAAGGGCGGTGGCGGGGAGGAGCAACCGCTTGACCGAGGCCAGGGGCGCTGGCCGGGAGGACCAACCCCACGTCCAAGGAGCCATGGCTGCGTGGGCGCAGGAGGGCCTAGAGGAGCTATCCCACACTGAAGGTCAGGAAGGGCAGCAGTGAGGAAATACCCCTCGTCCAAGGTAAGGAGCAATGGCTGCACTTTGCTGGAGCAGCCGTGAAGAGATACCCCACGCCCAAGGTAACAGAAGCCCAAATAAGACGGTAGGCGTTGCAAGAGGGCATCAGAGGGCAAACACACTGAAACCATACTCACAGAAAACTAGTCAATCTAATCACACTAGGACCACAGCCTTGTCTAACTCAATGAAACTGAGCCATGCCCGTGGGGCAACCCAAGACGGGCGGGTCGTGGTGGAGAGATTTGACAGAATGTGGTCCATTGGAGAAGGGACTGGCAAACCACTTCAGTATTCTTGCCTTGAGAACCCCATGAACAGTATGAAAAGGCAAAATGATAGGATACTGAAAGAGGAACTCCCCAGGTCAGTAGGTGCCCAATATGCTACTGGAGATCAGTGGAGAAATAACTCCAGAAAGAATGAAGGGATGGAGCCAAAGCAAAAACAATACCCAGCTGTGGATGTGACTGGTGATAGAAGCAAGGTCCGATGCTGTAAAGAGCAATATTGCATAGGAACCTGGAATGTCAGGTCCATGAATCAAGGCAAATTGGAAGTGGTCAAACAAGAGATGGCAAGAGTGAATGTCGACATTCTAGGAATCAGCGAACTGAAATGAACTGGAATGGATGAATTTAACTCAGATGACCATTATATCTACTACTGGGGGCAGGTATCCCTCAGAAGAAATGGAGTGGCCATCATGGTCAACAAAAGAGTCCAAAATGCAGTACTTGGATGCAATCTCAAAAACGACAGAATAATCTCTGTTCGTTTCCAAGGGAAACCATTCAATATCACAGTAATCCAAGTCTATGCCCCAAGTAACGCTGAGGAAGCTGAAGTTGAATGATTCTATGAAGACCTACAAGACCTTTTAGAACTAACACTCAAAAAAGATGTCCTTTTCATTATAGGGGACTGGAATGCAAAAGCAGGAAGTCAAGAAACACCTGGAGTAACAGGCAAATTTGGCCTTGGAATACGGAATGAAGCAGGGCAAAGACTAATAGAGTTTTGCCAAGAAAATGCACTGGTCATAACAAACACCCTCTTCCAACAACACAAGAGAAGACTCTACACATGGACATCACCAGATGGTCAACACCGAAATCAGATTGATTATATTCTTTGCAGCCAAAGATGGAGAAGCTCTATACAGTCAGCAAAAACAAGACCAGGAGCTGAGTGTGGCTCAGACCATGAACTCCTTGTTGCCAAATTCAGACTGAAATTGAAGAAAGTAGGGAAAACCACTAGACCATTCATGTATGACCTAAATCAAATCCCTTATGATTATACAGTGGAAGTGAGAAATAGATTTAAGGGCCTAGATCTGATAGATAGAGTGCCTGATGAACTAACTATGGAATGAGGTTCGTGACATTGTACAGGAGACAGGGATCAAGACCATTCCCATAGAAAAGAAATGCAAAAAAGCAAAATGGCTGTCTGGGGAGGCCTTACAAATAGCTGTGAAAAGAAGAGAAGTGAAAAGCAAAGGAGAAAAGGAAAGATATAAACATCTGAATGCAGAGTTCCAAAGAATAGCAAGAAGAGATAAGAAAGCCTTCTTCAGTGATCAATGCAAAGAAATAGAGGAAAACAACAGAATGGGAAAGACTAGGGATCTCTTCAAGAAAATCAGAGATACCAAAGGAACATTTCGTGCAAAGATGAGCTCGATAAAGGACAGAAATGGTATGGACCTAACAGAAGCAGAAGATATTAAGAAGAGGTGGCAGGAATACACAGAAGAACTGTACAAAAAAGATCTTCACGACCCAGATAATCACGATGGTGTGATCACTCACCTAGAGCCAGACATCCTGGAATGTGAAGTCAAGTGGGCCTTAGAAAGCATCACTATGAACAAAGCTAGTGGAGGTGATGGAATTCCAGTTGAGCTATTCCAAATCCTGAAAGATGATGCTGTGAAAGTGCTGCACTCAATATGCCAGCAAATTTGGAAAACTCAGCAGTGGCCACAGGACTGGAAAAGGTCAGTTTTCATTCCAATCCCAAAGAAAGGCAATGCCAAAGTATGCTCAAACTACCGCCAATTGCAGTCATCTCACACGCTAGTAAAGTAATGCTCAAAATTCTCCAAGCCAGGCTTCAGCAACATGTGAACCGTGAAATTCCTGATGTTCAAGCTGGTTTTAGAAAAGGCAGAGGAACCAGAGATCAAATTGCCAACATCCGCTGGATCATTGAAAAAGCAAGAGAGTTCCAGAAAAACATCTATTTCTGCTTTATTGACTATGCCAAAGCCTTTGACTGTGTGGATCACAATCAACTGTGGAAAATTCTGGAAGAGATGGGAATACCAGACCACCTGATCGGCCTCTTGAGAAACCTGTATGCAGGTCAGGAAGCAACAGTTAGAACTGGACATGGAACAACAGACTGGTTCCAAATAGGAAAAGGAGTTCGTCAAGGCTGTATATTGTCACCCTGTTTATTTAACTTCTATGCAGAGTACATCATGAGAAACACTGGACTGGAAGAAACACAAGCTGGAATCAAGATTGCCGGGAGAAATATCAATAACCTCAGATATGCAGATGACACCACCCTTACGGCAGAAAGTGAAGAGGAACTCAAAAGCCTCTTGATGAAAGTGAAAGTGGAGAGTGAAAAAGTTGGCTTAAAGCTCAACATTCAGAAAACGAAGATCATGGCATCTGGTCCCACCACTTCATGGGAAATAGATGGGGAAACAGTGGAAACAGTGTCAGACTTTATTTTGGGGGGGCTCCAAAATCACTACAGATGGTGACTGCAGCCATGAAATTAAAAGACGCTTGCTCCTGGGAAGGAAAGTTATGACCAACCTAGATAGCATATTCAAAAGCAGAGACATTACTTTGCCAACAAAGGTCCGTCTAGTCAAGGCTATGGTTTTTCCTGTGGTCATGTATGGATGTGAGAGTTGGACTGTGAAGAAGGCTGAGCGCCAAAGAATTGATGCTTTTGAACTGTGGTGTTGGAGAAGACTGTTGAGGGTCCCTTGGACTGCAAGGAGATCCAACCAGTCCACTCTGAAGGAGATCAGCCCTGGGATTTCTTTGGAAGGAATGATGCTGAGGCTGAAACTCCAGTGCTTTGGCCACCTCATGCAAAGAGTTGACTCACTGGAAAAGACTGTGATGCTGGGAGGGATTGGGGGCAGGAGGAGAAGGGGACGATGGAGGATGAGATGGCTGGATGGCATCACTGACTCGATGGACATGAGTCTGAGTGAGCTCTGGGAGTTGGTGATGGACAGGGAGGCCTGGCGTGCTGCGATTCATAGGGTCGCGAAGAGTCGGACACGACTGAGCAACTGATCTGATCTGATGGCTGATTTATGTTGAGGTTTGACAGAAAACTACAAAATTCTATGAAGCAATTATCCTTCAATGAAAAATAAATTAATTTTTACAAAAGAACCAGAAGGAAACATATCTTCATGTTCATCATGGTTATCTCTACTGACAAGATTGTGGGTGATTTTAATTTTCTTTTTTATGGTTTCCTTAATATGCTAAAAATTGTGCAATAAACAGGTATCAATCTGTAACTGGAGGAAAAACAAACAAGAAAAGTTATGTTTCCAAAAAAAAAAAAAAGGCTATTTCCTTTAAAAAGAAGATCATCCCAAAGAAAAACATAATTGTACTCTTTTGGAGAAATAATCTTGGTGACAAATCTCCTAAATGCCAGACTTGCTCTATCAACATGTGGACATTTCTTTTTTGCATTAATATTTATCAGTTAATATTTTTCTGAATGCTTATTATATGCCACATTCTCTGTGCTCAGAAATTTGTGTGGAATCATCTGTACTTTATACAAGAGGCGAGTAGAATAAGGCTCAGAGAGATGGCGTGACTTTCCCAGGGTTACACAGCTGGTATGTAGCACAGTCAGGAGTCAAGCCTCAGACAGGTGACCCCTGAGGTCCTCTCAGGTCACCACTGGGCTGCAGGCATGTCCCCCACCCCCAACCAGGATGGGTCCATCACCACCCCCAGCACCTTCCTCCTCAGGAATAGAGCAATGAAGCAGATGCAATCCTCTGCAGGGCAAGTCTGGGACTGGTCCCCACTCAATTCATTATTTCAAAGCCTGTAGTGCCTGCCAGTGCTACAGACTTTCCAAAGGAGGACAAACTGGACACCCCCTGCTGCCAAAAGCCCAAGGAAGCTGGGTGCATGGCTTGAGCAAGCCCAGAGTGTTTCAGAAATAATCTAGAGTGAGTGGAAGGGAATTCAGCCAGCCTGGAGGCCTCCCAGCCCCTGGCCACCACTCTCTTACCTCTGAAGCCTGTTTCCAGAGCAATTGGATGACTACTATAAATCATGAGGTATTATGCACACAAAGCTTCTCTGTTTCCTTTTTAATTAAGTGTACTTCTGAAGGCTTTGTGTTTTGGTTTTTTTCACCTCTACCGCTGATCATAGAAAGTCTCCACATCATCCTCATCAGTAACAGGACGTGGAATAGAGGCCTCCATGGTGCCCTTTTGGAAGGGGCTGTGGACACGTGACCCATTCCAGTACTCTTGCCTGGAAAAGCCCATGGACAGAGGAGCCTGGTAGGCTACAGTCCACGGGGTCGCAAAGAGTCGGACACGACTGAGTGACTTCACTAGTCACTAGTGGACACGTGAGGCAGGGGTACTTTACGGTCTGCCCTCTCCAGCTCCATTTAAGGTCATGTTAGCCTTTTCTTTGCAGAGAGAAATGAAATGAGTCCTCTGAGTCCTTTTACCCAAAGAGCAATGCTTTCCCCCCCCTTTTTTTTTAAACTTAATAACGAGAGAGAGAAAAGGAAGACGCAAAAGCCTTTTAACAGTACTAATTTGATTTAAAGCCCTGGAAGATAGCTCTCTAAGCTGGAGAGCTCCAGCTGGCCCACAGAAACAGCCACTTTCCTCCTGGAGAATCCACCATCAGTTCAGTTCAGTTCAGTCACTCAGTTGTGTCCGACTCTTTGCGACCCCATGAATCGCAGCACGCCAGGCCTCTTTGCCCATCACCAACACTCGGACTTTACCCAAACTCATGTCCATCGAGTCGGTGATGCCATCCAGCCATCTCATCCTCTGTCGTCCCCTTCTCCTCCTGCCCCCAATCCCTCCCAGCATCACAGTCTTTTCCAATGAGTCAACTGTTCACATGAGGTGGCCAAAGTATTGGAGTTTCAGCTTCAGCATCAGTCCTTCCAATGAACACCCAGGACTGATCTCCTGTAGGATGGACTGGTTGGATCTCTTTGCAGTCCAATGGATTCTCAAGAGTCTTCTCCAACACCACAGTTCAAAAGCATCAATTCTTCGGTGCTCAGCTTTCTTCACAGTCCAACTCTCACATCCATACATGACCACTGGAAAAACCATAGCCTTGACTAGACGGACCTTTGTTGGCAAAGTAATGTCTCTGCTTTTGAATATGCTATCTAGGTTGGTTATAACTTTCCTTCCACGAGTAAGCGTCTTTTAATTTCATGGCTGCAGTCACCATCTGCAGTGATTTTGGAGCCCAAAAATAAAGTCTGTCACTGTTTCCATTGTTTCCTTATCTATTTGCTATGGGACCAGATGCCAAGATCTTCGTTTTCTGAATGTTGAGTTTTAAGCCAACTTTTTCACTCTCGTCTTTCACTTTCATCAAGAGGCTTTTGAGTTCCTCTTCACTTTCTGCCATAAGGGTGGTGTCATCTGCATATCTGAGGTGATTGGTGGCAGCGAATATGGGTCCAGCACCTCACCTATGTCAGCTCCATGGGCAGGATTCTGTGGTTGCTTTCTAACAGGTGAGGCTTAGAGAGATCGCACAGTCTGCCCCCAGAGATGGCCAGTAAGGAGCCCTGCTGTTCCCTTGGTCCCTCTCCCCCAGGTTCTAGTGGGTGGAGGTCGATCTGGTGAAGCTGGTGTTTGTTGGTCCATCATGTAAATGAAGGGTTGTGGTCCACTGTTACGTGCTGACTATAAAGCACGCTTCCCAGTATTCACAACTGGGAGGCCCCTTCACCTTGACACTGGCCTGGGCCACACGACTTGCTTTACTAATAGGACTTCAGGAGGTATGAAGCAAGCAGAGGCTGGATATGTGCATTAGGGCTTGTTCTCCTGGAATATCTCCCACGGAGGCCTGCGCTACTCTGTAAAGAATTCTGGCCTCTACTGATGGAGAGGCTTCCTAGAGAGAGAAATGTGAGGCTGGTCCCAGTGGTTCCAACCATGTCAGTGGACTCTCCAGACATGTGAGGAAGACACCAGCTTGGTGGGCTGGCCCAGGAGACACCACGTGGAGCAGGAGAACCACCCCACTGAGCCTAGCCTCAGTGTAGATTATGAGAATTATGGTTTAAGCCACCAAGTTTGGGGGTGCTTTGATAGGCAACAATAGATAACTGTTGGCCCTCAAATGGCAACAGAGGACAGATATGTCCATAAACAGTGAAAGTTGTCCTGCGTTAGTACTCTAGTCTATGTTGCTGGTGACTCCACCATAACCAGAAATGTCTTTGTTATTGTGAAATTTTGCTGGGATTTAGGTTGGTGACAACACGGATACCTGTTTTCTCTTTCAGGACCTTTTGGAGCCTTGGGTGTCACTCCTGGGAGATAGTGTAAGGATGGGTGCCACCCAGAAAAGACCAGCCCATGTGGGGAAACTTGGTCTCAATCAAAACTAAACTACAATGTAGCATAATCTGGGGAAACTTCTCCCAGGAGGGAAAACCTTATCATCAGAGATCATTGGGGGTTCTCCCTGTGGATCTGTGGGTACCAAGCAGAGCTGGGTCGTACTAGACTTCACACCTGAGTCTGGTCCAAGGCATCAGCTCCTTCTAGAAAATTAAGCAGTGACCAAGGAGAATCTCCTTCTGCTTCTGACCTTCTGTCTCCCAGTTAGAAGCTGGGAGTCTTGAGAGTTTCTGGGAACGGACATGGCTGGTATTTCCAGGGAATTTTAACACCGAGTACTACTCAACCCTACTCATGCTGGACATGTTTCTGGTGTTTGGTTTCTTTTGTATAATCAAACTCCTTAAGGCAGAGGGAAGGCAGGACTTCCAGTGGAATGTGAAGATCATTATGCCATCCCTGAGTGGGCCACAGAGGACCTGAGGAATGGACAGAGAGGAACAGATGAGAACTCACAGCTCCCCTTAAGGGGGCAGATTCAGCATCAGGACCGCCTCCCAACCCACCCAGGACTGCTCCTGGCACTGCTCTGGGATGGGCTACTGTTTGGAGCAAGTTTCCACCCTACCCCATCCCCTCATGTCTCCATTTCTAAAGAGAAATTCCTGACACTTCAAGAGCTCTGCTTTTGCCCTTGCCCTGGCCTGGAATGTCCTCCCTGCCTCTCTCCCGAAGGCCTTTCCATTCCTCAGAACTGGTGCAGAATCTTCTGCCCCCAAGAAGCATCCAACAGGCTCACGCTGGCTGGTGCTGGGCTGCCTTGCCACCAAAGCATTTTTTGAGCTACTGATTTTGGTCTGCAGGTACAATTGGCCGGATGTTCTACTTGAATCTGAATCCCATTTCTCTCTCCTGGGGAGACCCCAGAGTGCCTAGAGGGCAAGACTACATTTTAGAACTCTTCCACAGGCCCTTATCACAGCTTCAGCACACAGCACACACCAAACAGACTTATGAGAAATGAAGAAATGAGTCAATGCCACATGCAATCACAAAGGAATTAACAGGCTGGATTTTCTGCCTACATATGACTTCTGTTATTTAGATTTGGGTCCTAGAAAGTAGAGATTTTATGTTTTCCTCTTTATATCCTCCTCTCACCACTACTATAGACACAGTGTCTTACACAGATTTTTGGTGAATGAACACATACTGTAAATTTAAAAATAGATAGTCTCAAAGCTCCAGGAAATTATGCTCCAAAAGTAATTCTATAAATTGACTTCTTATACTCTGGAAAGAGGTGTCAATATGTTAGCAAAATTTAGGGCTAGATAGTCACATTGTGTTGGCTGCCAAGGCACAGCCCATGTCTTCCTCATATAATTATACCATATGCCTAGCATAGTGCCTGGCACAAAGTGAGAGTTGATAGGTGTTTGTTGAATGACTGACTGACTGCAGAATGGATGAAAATGGGATTCAAGAGCAGTGTTCATAGTGAAGGTTCGTAATGAAGCTGTACAAGCTTGACTTCCCACAATTCTTTTTATCTACAGAGAAGAGCCCAATGGAATTCCAAATCACCCATGTGTTGTTTTCAGCTCTAACCTCCCAGATAGAAGATCATGTAAACCCCATGGCCATTTTCATGAAGAATTCAAGATTTTATAAAATTTCTAACAAACAAAATATAAAAAATATTGCCTTGGAAGGTGTTGTTGTTCAGTCGCTCAGTCATGTCTGACTCTTCAAGACCCCATGGACTGCAGCATGCCAGCCTTCCCTGTCCTTTACCATCTCCCAGAGTTTGCTCAAACTTGTGTCCATTGAATTGGTGATGCCATTCAACCATCTCATTCTCTGTCATCCCCTTCTCCTCCTCCTTCAGTCTTTCCCAGCATCAGGGAACCCCACTCTAGTACTCTTGCCTGGAAAATCTCATGGATGGAGGAGCCTGGTAGGCTGCAGTCCATGGGGTCGCTGAGGGTTGGACACTGCTGAGCGACTTCACTTTCACTTTTCACTTTCATGCATTGGAGAAGGAAATGGCAACCCACTCCAGTGTTCTTGCCTGGAGAATCCCAGGGACGGGGGAGCCTGGTGGCTGCCGTCTCTGGGGTCACACAGAGTCGGACACGACTAAAGTGACTTAGTAGCAGCAGCAGCTCTTCACATCAGGTGGCCAAAATATTGGAGCTTCAGGGTCAGCACCAGTCCTTCCAAAGAATTTTCAGGGCTGATTTCTTTTACGATTGACTGATTTGATCTCCTTGCTGTCCAAGGGACTCTCAAGAGTCTTCTGCAGCACCACAGTTCAAAAGCATCGATTCTTCGGCACTCAGCCTTCTTTATGGTCCAACTCTCACATCCATCCATGACTACTGGAAAAACCATAGCTTTGACTTTATGGACCTTTGTCGGCAAAGTGATGTAGAGATGTATTTAAAACTTACAGCAGGTGTTTTAATAGCTGCAGGAACAACATGCTGTGAGGGCATAGAGGAGAGAACAGTAGGTCCCCATAGGCTGGGGTGGGGGTGCTGGGAGGATCAGGTGAAGTTGGCTTCCACACCCTAGTTGAAGACACAGGGGCTTCTTTGGCAGGTCAACCTGTGTTTACCTGCTGGACTAAGAGAGCCCACCTGGGCTTGGCAGACCTGGCAAGCCTGACCTTTACCCAAACAGCCAAGGCACCAGCTAAGGCCCTGATGTCTGTGGTTCCCTGAGGTCCCTGTTGCAGGGGGTTAGCACCTCAAGTCAGGCACTCAGCAAAGTGACGTCTTACAAGAGAGAACCATTCAATAGTCATGTGGGAACAGTGGCTGGACCCCAGTGATAACCGACCTCACTTCACATCTGGAGAGTGAATGGAGTTTGCCCAAACCCAATGGAAGGAGACACCCCACAAGTTTCTGTTAGTCGTCACCCCCCATCATTGTACTATAAGGCAGCAGGTGCAAGCTTAATGTTGTTTTGCAAATAAATTGTAGCCAGGAGACCCAAATCTAAGGGTAACTGCCTTTCCTTTATTTATTTATTGTTTTAATATAAATTTCAGAGAATCTGGGTAATTGTTATAATAACATTATTTTCTTAGCCTGGAGATGGATGAGTGTAGTTAGAAATCCTGCCCTGTACAATGCATGCTGGGAAAGTGCCAGGCACTTGAATGTCATAAGCCAAGCATGCTGAGAGGGAAAGAAGGCCAAGAACTACACACTACAGGTTCATTCCTTTGAAGGCAGGGGCCAAACAGAGCATGAAGTACATGCTCATTGACTCCTAAAGAGATGCCCTCAATATACCATCCAGAGACTGTCCAGTCATAAAATAAATTACAGCAACTACAACCACATAGAGGAGACCACTGTGGGCCAGGCACTGTGCTAGGCCATTTACCCTCATTGGTTTATAACCACTGGCACTGCTTCACAAAGAAGACAATCCCACTATAAACAAGGAAATTGGAGCTCAGAGAGATCAAAGAAGTTACTTAAAGTCACATAAAGAGGAAGTGCCAGAGCACAAATTCAAAACAAGTCTAAGTTCATGCTAACTTGATCGATATCTACTTATCTGTATCTATGCATCTATGTGTCCATCCCACCTCCCATCCATCCATTCATCCACCTATCCATCATCTATCTTGTGGTGTTAGTAGGAATCACATCCTCAGAGTCTCAGGAATAGCAATGACCTTCTCCTTCTTCCCTGCAAGGTGACTCTGGGGCCAGAGTTCAAACATGTTTCTTTGTGGAACGACCCCTGAACTCAGGCTTCTCAGGACCTCCGGTGAACTTACTGCTCAGTGGCGCAGGTGCTGTGCTATCTAGCAAGGTCTTTCTCTAGAAGTGAGGCAGGATGGGATCCAACCAGTGAGCCTTGGTCAGACTCCAAGAAGCCACCTTTCTGTGGCCTTCTGTGAGATCTCTCTTTTCTCTTTAATGGATAACAAACCATCAGATCCACAAATATCATTCCCCAGCATGGAATATATGGAGGCAGGGGGATGGACAATCAATTCCTAGCAGAATCTGACATACTCAAAGCTCCAATGTAAATATATATCATCCATGCCTGTCACAGATGACTGAAATTCTACTGTTAGAAAGTCATTCCTCTGCTTTACCCAAGCAATCCAATTCTGCAAATATAACCTTCAGATGTGTTTAAAAAGTGGATGGGATAAGAACAGCAAGTGGCAGCACTATTTGTAGTAAAAACAATTTAGAAACAACACATAGAGGATGATTAAATACATGGAGGACTGGTTAAACAGAGGAATAGCTAAATTCTGTTACATCCATACCATCTGTCCATACCATACATAGATAATATGTAACTTAATAATTAAAAGAATGAGCCTACTCTATACACCTCAAATGAAACAATCTCCCAAAGGTGTAAAATGAACAAGGCAAGAGGAAGAAGTCCATGTTGAATAATACCCACGCAATCGATCAGTTCAAATGCATGGAGACCAGCTCTGGAAGGATGGAGAAGTTTGGTATCAGTGGGGGCTGCAGGGAGGGAAATTGGGTGGATGGGGGCCTGAGCAGGAGTAGTGGATGCCACACTGTTTTTTTGTGAATGGCGCCCTCTGGAGTTGTGCCATGAGACGGTCCTGGTGGAAAAAGGATTCTGCAACCTTGACTAGCACAACATGTAAGTATTACCTAATAAAAAATGAAATTTAAATTTAAACTTATGCTCGGGAGGTACTCAGGTCATAATGATAAAATAAGTTATTCCTTATACTTCTGAGGATTCACTTATTTTTTTCATTCATTCAGGAAATATTGATTTAGCCCTGACCATGTAGGGTATTGGAGAAGGAAATGGCAACCCACTCTAGTGTTCTTGCTTGGAGAATCCCAGGGACGGGAGAGCCTAGTGGGCTGCCGTCTGTGGGGTCGCACAGAGTCGGACACGACTAAAGCGACTTAGCAGCAGCAGCATGTAGCGTATGCTGAGTACACAGAGGTGAGTAAAAGTGACCTTACTCCTATGTGAAAGGCATGTATGCTTGGGAGTGTGAATATCATCAGCTATCACTCACTGAGCGCCTGCTGGGAGCCCAGGGTCCATGCAACAGGCATTGTGGTCCAGAGCACAGTTTCAGGGCTGACTAGATGCTAAGCCTGCCTCTCCACTTAAGAGGGGATCATTAACCCTCTGTGCCTATTTTCTCATCTATAAACAGGGACTAACAACAGTTTGTTCCTCATTGAGTTGTGGTAAGGATGAAATTAGCTGACACTTGTGAGGTTCTTAGAACAATTCCTGACTGGGCTCACTGTGCAAGTATCATGTGTGTTTATTACTCCTCGCCCAGCCCAGCATGCTACAGATACAGCAGGAATGAGACAGCCACAGATCACACGCACAGAGGGTTTACCATCCCTGGGGGCAGACATTAAACACATCATTACCATTGTGTCTGTCTCCAATGGAGAGACAGAAAAATAAATAGGTAACTATCACCGCTGAGCACTTCTGGGCCATAAGGACTGCAGGTGGAGGAGGAAAAGTGGCTGAGCCTAAAGGAAGAGTCGGGGTTTGACTAGCAGAAGGGTGGGGAGGAAGGGTGTTCTAGGCCAGGGCACAGCTCAAGCCAAGGCAGGGAAACACGTGGAGGGAACTAGCTTCTGGTGCTGTTGGAGTGTATGATGCAAGGGAGGAGGTGCTGGGAGCAGGGGCTGGAAGGGTAAGCAGAGGCCAGCTCGTGAAGGAATTTGGATTTATCCCCAGAGCAACAGGAACTCACAAAGGTTTTCAGCAACAGAGTGACTTGGTAAGACTTGCCTTTTACAAAGACGGCTCTGACTGCAGGTAGCAGATTGACTGCAGGGCGGGCAAAGTTGGAAGCAGGCAGATGAGCGAGGGCGCCAGGTCAGAGAGATGAGCATGTAGAAAGTCTCCCTCCCAGAAAAGAACCTTGCAGGACAGAGGCTGCCTTAACCCCTTCATATGCCCTGCTGGACCAGCCCGTGCTCAGCAGAGGTTACTCCTGTGAAGTGGGGACAAGGGATCGTACACACACAAGGGAGAAGGCTTTCTGTTTCCCTTCAGTTCTTCCAGGACAGGCCTTTTGGTCTGTTTTATTCCTTGCTGTATCGCCAGTGCCAAACACAGGGCCTGGCACATTGAAGGCACCTGATAAACACTCACCATCGGGGAGGTGGGGATGGGCAGAGCAAATAGGATGTACAAGGGCCATCAAGAGGATGCAACCAGGGAGGCAGGAGATAAGCCTGGTGGCTCAGCAGCCAAACAAGAAAGTACTTCAAGGAGCGATTTGTGGTTCAAGGAGGATAAAATCTTCCCTGGCAGTCCAGTCACTAAGAATCTGCCTTCCAATGCAGGGAATGATAGTTTGATCCCTGGTCAGGGAACTAAGATCCCACAAGTCAACTAAGCCCGAACGTTGTAATTACTGAGCCTGCGCTCTAGAGCCCATGCACCCCAACTAGAGAAGCCTCTTGCTGAAACTAAAGAGGCCTGCTTGCCATAACAAAGTCCCAGCACAGCCAAATAGAAAAAAGGGAGGATAAAGTCCAATAGGAGTCCATCAGATTTTGTAACTCTACTACCATGACAATGTTGTCACAGCTCTGTCAGCCAACAAGCACAGGGAGCATCACATACATTTGTACACAGATCGTATTTAGGACCTGACCTTGAGGGCTACAAAAATAGTAGAAGACACAGCCCATTTCCTTGATGTTCACCGTCTAGTCAGGAAGATCTTGTTATTCACAACATAGTTCACAGTATTGAAAGAAAAAAAAAAAGAAAGTGAAGTTGCTCAGTCATGTCCGACTCTTTGTGACCCCATGGACTGTAGTCTAACAGGCTTCTCTGTCCATAGAACTTTCCAGGCAAGAGTCCTTTTTTCAGGGTATCTTCCCAATTCAGGGATGGAACCCGGGTCTCCCACATTGCAGGGTAAAGCAGACACTTTACCATCTGAGCCACCAGGGAAGCCCTATCACAGAATTACAAAACTCTATTTCTGATTTCTGTAACTGTCCCCTGGATCACTTCACCAGAGTCCTGTAACTTGATAATGAATGCATGGAATAAATAGGTTTACAGACCTTGTCTTCACTCATTAATTCTTGAGGTAGGACTTGCTCAGTGTTTGCTAAGAGTTGCCTAAATACAACTGCGAATTTGCAAAATAGATGTTGCTGTAAGGAAGAAGGCTGCATAAATATAAATAAATATCCTAGCTGTATAAATATTTCATGAAAATTTTTTCATTACAATAGCAGAGACAAAAGATTGGGGAAATGCTGACAGTCATGATTAGTATTGTCTAATTAATAGGTCAGATACAAGTACACCCAATATGCAAACGACTGTTAACAATAACAAGTATCAGTACTTTGAACCAAAGTCAGTAGTGGTCCCTTCAACTTCTTTCTCCTAAACAATTCAGTGCTAAAGTCACTAGGTGGAGCAGAGAGGTAGGAGTTCACGGTGGAGATGGAGGGCAGGAAGTCATGAAGGCCCAAAGTGGGGGTCAGAGCCCAAGTGACAAGGAGGACTTACGCAGGGAGGGTGGCCTGGCCTGTGGTATCACCAGCTGACCAGGGTAAGGGGGGATTCTTCAGAAGGCTGAGGAATGGTAGCCTGGAATGTGGTATCAGAGGGTAAGGAGTGTATCTGTGTATTCAAGTGAACACAGGGTAATGTACATTCCTCAGCTTTGCCTGGGAGCAGTAACATCTCAATAGGAATGAGCACATCTACTATCCAGATCTTGGCTTCTAAATACCATTTTCCATTAAAATGTGGAACTTCCTTTGTGGCTCAGTAGATAACAATCTGCCTGTCAATCCGGGGGGCACAGGTTCAATCTCCCATCCAGGAAGATTCCACAAGCTATGGAGCAACTAAGCTGAGGCACTGCAACTCCTGAAGCCCGCGCACCCTCGAGCCAGCAAGTTGCAATTACTGAAGCCCATGTCCCTAGAGCCCATGCTCTGCAACAAGAGAAGCCACTGCAATGAGAAGCCCATGCACTGCAACGAGAGTAACCCCACTGTCTGCAACTAGAGAAAGACCACATGCAGCCAAAAAAAATTTTTTAATAAATATTTTGTATGGAAATACAAAAAACCTCGAATAGCCAAAGCAATCTTGAGAAAGAAGAATGGAACTGGAGGAATCAACCTGCCTGACTTCAGGCTCTACTACAAAGCCACAGTCATCAAGACAATATGGTACTGGCACAAAGACAGAAATATAGATCAATGGAACAAAATAGAAAGCCCAGAGATAAATCCACGCACTTATGGACACCTTATCTTTGACAAAGGAGGCAAGAATATACAGTAGAGAAAAGACAATCTCTTTAACAAGTGGTGCTGGGAAAACTGGTCAACCACTTGTAAAAGAATGAAACTAGAACACTTTCTAACACCATACACAAAAACAAACTCAAAATGGATTAAAGATCTAAACATAAGACCAGAAACTATAAAACTCCTAGAGGAAAACATAGGCAAAACACTCTCCGACATAAATCACAGCAGGATCCTCTATGACCCACCTCCCAGAATATTGGAAATAAAAGCAAAAATAAACAAACAGGACCTAATTTAAATTAAAAGCTTCTGCACCACAAAGGAAACTATAAGCAAGGTGAAAAGATAGCCTTCAGAATGGGAGAAAATAATAGCAAATGAAGCAACTGACAAACAACTAATCTCAAAAATATACAAGCAACTCCTGCAGCTCAATTCCAGAAAAATAAATGACCCAGTCAAAAAATGGGCCAAAGAACTAAACAGACATTTCTCCAAAGAAGACATACAGATGGCTAACAAACACATGAAAAGATGCTCAACATCACTCATTATCAGAGAAATGCAAATCAAAACCACTATGGGGTATCATTTCATGCCGGTCAGAATGGCTGCGATCCAAAAGTCTACAAGCAATAAATGCTGGAGAGGGTGTGGAGAAAAGGGAACCCTCTTACACTGTTGGTGGGAATGCAAACTAGTACAGCCACTATGGAAAACAGTGTGGAGATTCCTTAAAAAACTGGAAATAGAACTGCCTTATGACCCAGCAATCCCACTGCTGGACATACACACCGAGGACACCAGAATTGAAAGAGACACGTGTACCCCAATGTTCATCGCAGCACTGTTTATAATAGCCAGGACATGGAAGCAACCTAGATGTCCATCAGCAGATGAATGGATAAGAAAGCTGTGCTACATATACACAATGGAGTATTACTCAGCCATTAAAAAGAATACATTTGAATCAGTTCTAATGAGGTGGATGAACTGGAACCTATTATACAGAGTGAAGTAAGCCAGAAAGAAAAACACCAATACAGTATACTAACGCATATATATGGAATGTAGAAAGATGGTAACAATAACCCTGTATACGAGACAGCAAAAGAGACACTGATGTATAGAACAGTCTTTGGACTCTGTGGGAGAGGGAGAGGGTGGGACGATTTGTGAGAATGGCATTGAAACATGTATAATATCATATATGAAACAAGTCACCAGTCCAGGTTCAATGCACGGTACTGGATGCTTGGGCCTGGTGCACTGGGACGATCCAGAGGGATGGTATAGGGAGGGAGGAGGGAGGAGGGTTCAGGAGGGGGAACATGTGTATACCTGTGGCGGATTCATGTTGATATATGGCAAAACCAATACAATATTGTAAAGTTAAAAAAAAAATCTCTCAAAATGTAAAAAATAAATAAATAAAAAATAAATATAAATAAATATAGCAATGTGTACATGTCAGAAAATTTTTAAAATGAATTCAGTCTCCTTGGAGAAATGGCTGATTCTAGAACTGGGACAAGGACGGAAAATGAGTCTATAACATCTTGTCATGCCAGAAAGTAAGGATGCGCTCAATGAATGATGGGTCCATGTAGGAAGGGTGCAGATCAAAGGCGCTCTCACTAGTCAAACTGGGAATAAAGTGCGCTTTAAAATAAATAATGATGGGAATGGAGTATAACTCACTAATATAGGAATCCGTAAGTCCACATGGATATAAAAAATAAAGTTGATGAGGCAAGGGATGTGTACCTAGGTTCCAAGTATCTCCCCATAATATACCTATTAATTACAAAGAGGTAAAGACTAACTTTATAATGGAGAACCCCGGTAGACACACCACCTTAAATCATGGGATCAAAGTGCTCATCATTAGTATAGGAACAAATCAAACCACTGAACCTCTTGGCAGGGTGTAAGAAGAATGCAGTGCCATTGCTGTGACATTTCTGCCAGATGCATCACCTGACTCTGACCAAGAGGAAACCTTAGAAAGACATTCTACAAAGTCTGTGATCTTCAAAATGTCAAGGTCATGAAAGTCAAGGAGAGACTGAGGGGCTGTTCTTCCAGCCTGCAGAAGACCAAAAGATATCACTTCACGCAAGAGTAGTTCTGAGTTGGATCCTTTTGTGATAAAAGACCCCACTGCGACGACTGGCAAACCCTGGGTGGAGTCTGCGGCTTCCACGGTGGCTGTGAATCTGTGTGAGCTTCCTGGTGGTGGTGGCTGTTTGATGAGGTGGGAGAGTATTTTTGTTTATAGAAAAACACAAGAAAGTATGAAAAGATGATGAGGATCGGGGTATCTTATTTTCAAACTGTCCTTGCAACTTTTCTGTCACTTGGTGATTATTTCAAAATTTTTAAATGATAAGAAATAAATACAGAAAATTTAAATGGTAGGTAAACAAAGTGTGGTATATACATACAATGGAATATTATTTAGCCTTTAAAAGGAAGGCAACCCTGTCACATGAGACAACATGGGTGAATTTTGAGGACATTATGCTAAGTGAAATAGCAGGTGAGCAAGTGAAAGTCATTTAGTCATGTCTGATTCTTTGTGATCCCATGGACTGTATAGTCCATGGAATTCTCCAGGCCAGAATCCTGGAGTGGGTAGCCTTTCCCTTCTCCAGGGGATCTTCCCACCCCAGGGATTGAACCCAGGTCTCCTGCATTGCAGGAAGATTCTTTACCAGCTGAGCCACCAGGGAAGCCCTAGTGAAATAAGTGAAATAAGTCAGTCACAAAAGGACAAACACCATGTGGTTCTATTTATATGAGATACGAGAATCTCACAGAGACAGCAAACAGAAGAGTGGTTGCCAAGGGGAGACAGGCTTGGGACATGGGCCTCTCTGCTGCAGTGCTGCAATGCCTGCGCCTGGACACACCTCTTCTAGAGCAACAAAATACAAAACAATTATTAGACTAAAAATAACTTCATGCATGTGCAGTTAGGGCAGATTCTGGACCCAAACAGATACAAAGAGACCAAAACAAAAAACAAAAAACCCCACCTGCTACTACTTCTGAAGAGCTTCGGAGAAAAACAGGATGTTGGGAGCTAAAATAGGGTACTGCGCATGCCCCCTGCGCTCAACACCACCCAAGGGGTGGGCAAAATACCCAAGCCACCCGTCCTGCTGGACCCCTAGACACTCCCCTACCCTCATTCCATATAAAGAACCAGCTCACCCACCCCTCACGGAGCAAGCAATCAAGGGATCCTGCTGTTTGTTCTCACTTCCCCCTGCTGCAGCAGGGGCCCCAATAAAGCCTCGCTTGGCCTCTAGTCAGTTTCTTGTCTGGCCTCTGTTGTTCAATCACTAAGTCGTGTCCAGTTCTTTGTGACTTCATAGACTGCAGCGTGCCAGGCTTCCCTGTCCTTCACTATCTCCCACAGTTTGCTCAAACTCATGTCCATTGAGTCAGTGATGCCATTCAACCATCTCATCCTCTGTGATCCCCTTCTCCTCCTTCCTTCAATCTTTCCCAGGATCAGGGTCTTTTCCAATGAGTTGGCTCTTTGCATCAGTTGGCCAAGGTATTGGAGTTTCAGCTTCAGGATCAGTCCTTTCAATAAATATTTAGGACTGATTTCCTTTAGGATTGACTGGTTTGAGCTCCTTGCTGTCCAAGGAACTCTCAAGAGTCTTCTCCAACACCACAGTTCAAAAGCATCAGTTCTTTGGCACTCAGCCTTCTTTATGGTCCAACTCTCACATCTGTCCATGACTTTTGGAAAAACCATAGATTTGACTTTACGGACTTTTGTCAGCAAAGTGATATCTCTGCTTTTTAATATGCCATCTAGATTTATCATAGCTCTTCTTCCAAGGAGCACGTGTCTCTTAATTTCATGACTGTAGTCACCATCAGCAGTGATTTTGCAGTCCAGGAAAATAAAATTTGTTATTGTTTCCACTTTTTCCCCGTAGTCAATTTCTATTGACTGAGGAAGGCCAAGAGCTCTGGCTGGTAACATAGAGCTGGGGGGATGGGGGAATGGGAAATTAGTGCTTAATGGGGATGGATTTTAAGACAGGGATGTAGAAAAAGATCTGGAGGTGGATGGTGGGGATGGTTGTACCATGTGTGTGTACTCAATGTCACTGAACTGTACACGTAAAACTGGTTAAGATATAAGTCTTGTGTTATATATATATTTTTTCCCCACAATAAAAATTAAAAAGGGAAACCAATCGCTAAGTTACATTCACATTAAATGTTTAGTTTCAAATTGTTGGTGGGAAAAGTGACACCTGAGTTTATGCGTGTCTTGAATTAAATATCAAATAGTCTCTAATTCAGGCTTCCTGTTCCAACATCATAGAAAGAATCTTATCTTGGAAAGGAAGGTTTCTGTGTTGATGTTTCACATGGCCAAACATTAACTTTATCACTCTGAAAAATCTGGGAAAACTCTTTCTGCCAAACCTGACTGTGGATGTCCATTCTTAGAGACTTACAGAAGATTTGAGAGCCTTGTTCTTCAAAGCAAATCTGCTTGTAGTTACTAAGCCAAAAAAAAGCAATCCCACCCGGTGGCAGAACTCCAAGGTATGACAGTGCTATGGGCGAGAAAGGCAAGCCTGTCTGTTTCATAGTTGGCTTGGCCTGAAAAACTAGAGCACGCATGTTTGCTTATTTAGTTCAGAGATTCTGCAATGCTCAGTCACACCAAATTCCTGTAACCACGAAACAGGACACAGGGGACCCAGAGGCAGTTTACATGTACGATGCTACTAACAGTTGAGTGTGGAGTCATGTGGTTTCACGGATAAGTCCTAGGGATAAACCAGGAAATTGCTTTAATGTCTGACTACTCTTCCACTGCACAGCTCCACCAATGGCATGACCTACAAGCCTCCTTCAAGGTCATCACTGGCTAGTTGGAGGAGCGGAAGGCTCCGTGCATGTCCACTGCTTGGGAAAGGACTGGCTGAGTGATAATGACCAGACACACTGCCTGCATCCACAGAAGATATGCTGAGCTCAACAGCCAAGCACTTCAAGTCACTGGGCTCAGCCTCTTCATGTCAAGTCCCAGATATGCCAGGATAGACACTGCTTTAGAGCCTTCCAATGCTATGATTTTCTCTTTGTTTGTTTGGCATGTGGGATCTTAGTTCCCTCACCAGGGATTGACCCTGTGCTCCCTGCTTTGGGAGTGCAGGTCTTAACCACTGAGCCACCAGGGAAGTCCCCCCATGCTATGATTTTCATAATCTGTAATTACTTAGGCAGTAATTCGTGAGTTGATGGTGGTATGATTATCAATTTTTTTAAAAAAAAATTCATTTGTTAAGAGTATGTGTGTGTTTCTTTAATTGAGAGTAAGATTATCTTGAATTGGTCATTACTTAGAATTACTAGTCTCAGAAGTATACTTTAATCCAGAATTATAGTCATGCTGCCCTGAAGGATGTATGCCATCTGACAGTGTAAATGTATGGAAACAAACATATATAATAGAGCCCTATTGCAGAAGAATATATGATGGGACACATATAACATATGTCCTTTAAACTTAATTCTCTTATGCCAGGTCTAATATAAGACAGTTCAGTTTAAAGGGCATGTGTACATATGGGTTATATTTCAGAAGATGTATAATTGGCCTAAATCCAAACAAAAACAAGCTGAGTTCCAAAGGGATCATTTACATACATCTGTAGACAGCGATGCGCTTCCCCAACAGCTCAGGGGTAAAGAACCCGCCAGCAATTCAAGAGCCTCAGGAGAAGGGGGTTAGATCCCTGGGATGGGAAGATCCCCTGGAGAAGGGAATGGCAACCCACTCCAGTGTTCTTGCCTGGAGAATCCGCTGGAAAGAGGAGCCTGGCAGGCTACAGTCCAGGGGTTTCAAAGAGTTGGATACAACTGAAGCAACTCAGCGTGTACGTCACAGACAGGGATGCCGAGATGGTTATACAGATTCTACAGGATGGCTCAACCAGTTCTTTCAAAGGGTGTTTCAGTGCCTCCAGAAACAGCTGAGACCTGGCCTGAGTCTGTACTGCCCGAGGGAGGGTTCACAAACCGAAAGCACAATCTGAGACGTTAATATTCCCCTCCCCGCTCTGCTTTCTAGTTGAGATCTTCTGAGATTTCATTTTATGAGTATTCCTGGCCACCAAATGTCTGGGATTCGATCCCAGTTGTAAAAGCTCTTTATTACCATTGCATAAAACCAGGCACTGTTCCCCATCTAGTCAGGATGGGAACAGGGCGCTCCCATCAGTTGGGACGGGAACCTTGGCAGTGTTAGTTTAGAGGTCACTATTGATCTGGATTGCTCCCCAGGTGGCTCAGTGGTGAAGAATTCACCAACCAATGGCAGCAGACTCAGGGGATGTGGGTTTGATCCCTAGGTCAGGAAGATCTCCTGGAGGATGAAATGGCAACCCACTCCAGTATTCTTGCCTGAAGAATCCCATGGACATAGGAGCCTGGTGGGCTACAATCCATGGGGTCGCAAAGAGTCGGACAGGTCTGAGCAGCTGAGCACTGCACGATTGGCCCAGATGAAAGCCAGAGCTACATAAGCAGTCTCCGGGTCGACTCAGAGAGAGGCCCCTCAGGCGCCCTTGGAGGGAGGTGTGCAATCAGGGAGCTCAGACAATCATGCGGAGAATGTTGGAAGCCTCAAGGGGCCACCCTAAAGCAGCATCTTCTCCCCTGGCTACAAGGGTGACAGGTCAGGAGTCGGTCCTTCAGGGGACCTGCCCTGCACTGTAGCAGAACACAGCTGAGTCCTGGGTTCTCCCCACTGGTGGTTCGTTTCCATGGAAACGGCCGGCTTCACCATCCTGCACTGGGTGCTGTGCTCCATCTACTTCTATGGTACCTATCACCATGGCACCTACTCGCTCTGAAAAACATGGGCTGAAAACAGAATATAAAGGAAAGCAGGGAGTCCACTTCCCTGCAGTCCCCTTCTCCCGAAGCTGCTGTGGTACCTTAAGATTGCTCACGTGGACCTTTCGCATTCCCAGTTTCCATGCTGGAGGTGGCCTTTAAAAAAATAAAAGGCTTGCATCTGCATCCTCTTGCGGGGAATGTGTCCCAAGGTTCCAGGAAGTTTGCTCTCTACTCGCTGCAGATATAAAATTCCTGTGGGTGGAGGGGAGCCTACACAGGAAATGACTCCTCTGGGGCTTGTTCAGGTATTGGGGGAGGGGGGAAGAGGTGGGCAGGAGGGGAGAGGGGTGGTGCCATCAGTCTACACAGGTGACCCAAGAAAGGATCTGTGTTCATTCCAACAACAGCGATCAGGCATTCTCCTGGGAGCACTGGACATTCTCTTTGGGAAGGGATCCACAAGGCCAAAGAGCTCCGAGGAAGGTTTCCTCTAATTCAAGGTCACCCTCCATGCTAAGTCACTTCAGTCATGTCCAACTTTTTATGACCCCATGGACTATAGCCTGCCAGCCTCCTCTGTCCATGGGATTTTCCACACCAGAATAGTGGAGTGGGTTGCCTCCAGTATGGACTCAGTGCCTCCTCCAGGGGATCTTCCCCAACCAGGGATCGAACCCTTGTCTATTATGTTTCTTGCATTGGCTGCCCAGTTCTTTACCACTAGTGCCACTTAAGAAGCCCCTTCATAGCCGAGCATTTATTCCGGTCTCTGGAGTCAGACAGAACCTGAGTTCAAATTCCAACTCAGTCACCTGCCAGCCATGTGAGATTCGTTGGCAACCTCCCAGAGGTTAATGTACTGCTACTACAAAGATCTTAGACACATGTATCCACTTTTCTTTTTTGTCTTCCTTTCTTATTTCCTTATTTCTCTGCTGCTTCTTGCTCCCATGATAAGGGTCAGAGTAATCTCAGGAAGTTCCATGAAGATCATAAAACTGATTTTTGAAAAATGTTGGCTACAATTTAAACAGAAAAACCTAAAAAAACATTCAGGAGATTCCTTCCACCCACTCCATAGAAGAAAAGAAGCAATTCATATCATGTGGTGATGTGGTATATGTCCTCTGATGCAACAGGGAATACTTGAACTGTAACTTCATTAAGCAAGGAACTATTTTTTTGTGAATGAAGACCAATGGTTTCTGCATTTTGGCTTCTTCTTTGTAAGAGAATCAACGTTCCCTTTGACTAAAGTTTGTGTTCCTCTTGGCACAGGCAAGGCATGCAGTAATTTTAGTTTCTCATGACGCTTTAAGTTTCTCTTAAAGTGTTTTCCTTTTTCTGTTTGGCTTCAGTGATTTCCACTATTCTGCCTTCCAGCTCACTGATCCATTCCTTTGTATCATCTAATCTACTGTTGATTCCTTCTAGTGTATTTTTCATTTCAGTTATCGTATTCTTCATCTCTTTGGTTCTTTTTTTTTTTTTTTCTCACTGTTTGTTAAAAACTAACTTCTCACTCTGCTCATTCAATCTTCTCCCGAGTTCTTTGAACATCTTTATGCTCATTACCGTGAACCATCTACAAAGATGGGCAGATTGCCCATCTCCACTTCACTGAGCTCTTTTGGGGTTTTATTTTGCCCCTTCTTTTGGAAGATACTCTTCTGTTGCCTCATTTTGCCTAATTTACTGTTTTTATTTCTAAGTATCTGGTAGGTTGGTTTCATTTCCCAACCTTGGGAAAGTGGGCTTTTGTAGATATCCTATGCATCCCAACAGCACACTCCCCTCTGGTCATCAGAGCTACATGCTCTAGGGGAGCCCCCTGTCTGGGCCGAGTGGGTCCTTCTGTTGTTGGTGGTCTACTGTGGACAGTCTGATAGGTACGGCTGGCCCCCAGTCCCATTGGTTTCCAGGCCTTTCCTTGTGTGGAGGCTTCTGGCCCCTGGTTGGTGAGGCTGGGTCACAGGCTACTGGCTGAGGGGCCTGGGATCCTAGGGCTAGTGTTGGCCCACTGGTGGGTGGGACTAATTCCTGACACAGCAGGTTGCAGGGTCTAGGGTGTCTCAAAGCTGGTGCTGGCCCACTAGTGAGTGGGGCTGGATACTAGGGTAGCTAGCTAAGGGGTTGAAGGTGGTATTGGCCTGCTGGTAGGTGAGTTTGGGGCCCAAGAGGTCCCAGGGGCTAGTGATAACATGCTGGTAGGCTGAGCAGGGTTCCTGGGTCTCTGGTTGTACAGCCCTGGGGACTTAGAGCTGGTGGTAACCTGATGCTCTGCAGGGCTGGGGCCAAGGGGGTATCAGGGCTGGTGCTGGCCTTTTGGTAGGTGGGCTGGGTCCTGGTACAGGGGGCTGCACTGATACAATTCTCCTATCTGATAAACGTATTCTGAATATGTCTTCCAACCCATGACTTGCTTTTTCATTTTTTTTTTTTTTAAGTAGTGCCTTTTGAGGAGAAAAGGTTTTAATTTTGGTAGTCAAATTTATCTATTTTTCTCTTTATGGTTCAAGCTTTTTGTATCCTCAAAAACCCATGCCAATCCAAAGTCACAAATATTTTCTCCTATTTTGTCTTCTAGAAGATTTATAGCTTTACCTTTTACATCTAAATCCATGATCCAAGTTAATTTTGTTTGTTTATGTTGTGAAGTAGCACAGGTTTTATAACAGCACCACCCACCCCACCACCATAAAGATATCCAGTTGCTTTAGTATCTTTTGTTGAAAAAACTTCCCTTTCCCCATTAAACTGCCTTGGCACTTTCACCAAAAATGAATTGACCATATATCTGTGGGTCTATTTGTGTACTCTATTCCATCCCAGTGATTTATATGCCTCTTGTTTTCAATAACTCCACAGTCTTGTTACTGTATCTATATAGTATTATATTACTACATTATAAGTCTTGAAATCAGGGAGTATTAAGTTCTCCTACTTTGTTCTTTTAAAAATTGTTTTGGCCATTCTAGGTTATTTGCATTTCCATATATTTTAGAATCAGCTTGTCAATTTCTACAAAAATAAAATAACTCTCAAAAGTCTGCCAGAGTTTTTATTGAATCTTATATTAGTTTCCTAGAGCCATTATAGCAAAGTACCAGGATTCTTGCCTGGGAAAACCCATGGACAGAGGAGCCTGGGGGGCTACAGTCCTATAGTCCACAGTCGTGGGGTCAAAAAAGAGTTGGACACTACTTAGCAACTAAACAACAACAAAACAAACCACAAGTCCAGTGACTAAAACAACCAAAAATATTCTCACACAGTTCTGGAGTCTAGAAGTCTAAAATTAAGTTGTCTATAGGACCATGCTCTCTATTTGAAGGCCCTAAAGGAGGATTCTTCTTGGCCTTTTTCTTAGCTTCTAGTGGTTGCTGACAATCCTTGGCATTCCTTGGCCTATCCAGTCAAGGCCTCCATCTCCATGTGGCCTTCTTCCCCATGTCTCTTTATGTATCCAAATTTCCTCTTCTTATAAGGACACAGACTGGATTAGAGTCCACTCTAACCCTGTAACCTGTAACATTTTGTGTTGGCACTAAGAACGATCAAGAACTCATTGGAAAAAATTTTAAATATGGTCCTTCCTCAAGGAATTTAAAATTTTGTTGAGAAGACAAAGTTAACATCTAAGAAACTATCAGTGAAAAATGAAAAACAAAATAATTTAGTGTGGTTCAAACAATAAATGTTAACTGTATATTAAAAAAAGCACATGCCAGGTCAGAAGTCAGAGGGCTTCATGGTCGATGCACCGAACAGCTAGTATAACAGAAAAGAGGCAAGAAGCTATGAGTCAAATAATAGGAACAGAAGTGCAGAAACAGGAATTGACATGACACAGAAAGGCAGGCGAGGAGACAAAGGTTAGCAAAGCAACACATCTGGAACAGTTTGGGTCGGGAGACAGTGGAAGACAAAAGTAGATGGAGGGCCTCCATGGAAGACCTTAAAGGTTAGACAGCAGAATTCTGATTTGACACAGTGAGTGATACAATTCTGAAAGTAAGGTTGAAGTGAGATCTGGTTTGCTTAAGTGGGTAGGACTAACCAAAAGAAATAGAGTTCAGGGCAAGGAGACTAGTTAGGAAGCTCCTGCTTCCTTTCCAATCAATTCTCTATTCTGCAACCAGAGTGAATTTTTTTTTTAAACTCAATCTGATCAAGTAATTCCTCTGCATGTTGATCATTGAATCTGAGATGCTCAAGTAATCAAAGATGATACCAAAATTTCTAACCTCAATCTCAATACATTACATTACAGGGACCAGGGAGGTAGGAAAGAGATGCAGTCTAGAAAGGAGGCATGAGCTCTGTATGGTTTATGAGTAATTTGAAGTAGCGATTAAATGACAGCTAGAATTTGGCCAGGTTATGACAAGAGGAGGCAAAGGCAGGAATTTTCATGTGCAGAGTGTCAGAAGAACTGCACAAGGCTTATCTTCAAATTACAGAGGCAGGCATCAGTGGAGGAGGAAATGGCAGCCCATTCCAGTATTCTTGTCTGGGAAATCCCATGGACAGAGGAGCCTGGTGGACCATAGTCCATGGGGTCGCAAAGAGTCAGACACTTTGGGCTAAACAACAATAAAAAGGCAGGTGTTGGGGAGTCAGCTGAGACAAACATGAGAGGAGTCAACTACGCCTATTTAGAAATGGACCAGGAAAGGCGGACGGAGAAGGCAATGGCACCCCACTCCAGTACTCTTGCCTGGAAAATCCCATGGGCGGAAGAGCCTGGTAGGCTTCAATCCATGGGGTCGCGAAGAGTCGGAAACGACTGAGCAACTTCACTTTCACTTTTCACTTTCATGCATTGGAGAAGGAAATGGCAACCCACTCCAGTATTCTTGCCCGGAGAATCCCAGGGACGGGAGAGCCTGGTGGGCTGCCGTCTATGGGGTCGCACAGAGTTGGACACAACTGAAGCGACTTAGCAGCAGCAGGAAAGGCGGCAAGAGGAGAGTCAGACAGCCAGGAGCAAAGGGCAAGACAGGCTGGCTAGAACTGGGACCGGATCTTAGGCAGGAACACAGATAGAAGTCCATCCTGGAAAGAAGGCAGGTCAGAAATAAGGAAGTAGTTGTGGAATAATAGCTAACATAACACTTACTAAACATTTCTTTTTTTTTTTTTTTAACAATGTGGTACTCACTGTTCAAAGCATTTAAATGAATTCATTCATTTAAACTTCACAAGAATGAGAGAGGTAACTGTTATTGTCTTCATTTTACAGATGTGGATCCAAGGCACAGAGAAGTTAAGTGGCTTGTCCAAGGTTCTACACATACTAGATGGCATAGTCAGGACTTGAGATCATGGTAATGAACACTTATTCCATGCCATGGTTTTTACATATATGCATTTGTTATGTATATGAGCATTGTGAACATATACACACAATGAAGGTATTTTAAAAAAAAGCAATATGCTTCCCACCCTCCTTTCTGGCACATGACCTTTTCCCTGTTCAAGCAAACGTATGTACTGCCTCAAGGAGGATTATGGTTGTTAGAGGGAAAAGAGGTCACTTACTGTTCGGCTTCAAACCTCAAAACTGATTTTCTTTTTTTCCATCTGTAACAAAATAACAGTTTTGGGAAGGACTTTTTCTATATTCAAACAGCTTTGATTTATCAAGAGCTTGCCTTGGCCCACCATAACTTTGGTACAAGATACAGGCAGGAAGAATTCAAGTTAGGATAGGAGAAATTGCCCACACCTAGGAATTAGAAGAAAGGGTCTTTCTCACAGAAAGAGGAAAGAAAAAGCAGCGTGTATATCACAGATTCCCTCTTGTCATGGGCTGAACTGTGTTCCCGCAAACCCACACACTGAAGTCTCAACACCCAGTACCTCGGAATGTGACCTATTTGGAAATATGGTCTTTAAAGAGGTAATTAAGTTAAAATGAGGCCATTAGGGTGGGACCCTAATCCAATATGACTAGTACCCTTATAGGAAGAGGAAGAACCCCAGGGACGCAGGAGCACAGAAGGATAACCGTGTGATGACAAAGCAGCAAGAAGGAGGCCATCCACAAGCCAAGGAGAGAGGCTCCAGAAGAAGCCAACCCGCTAGTACGTCACCTTGGGTTTCTAATCTCCAGGACCATCAGAACACAAATTTCTGCTGTTTTTAGCCAACCAATCTGTGGTGTTTTGTATGGTAGCTGTAGACAACTAACACACCCCTCTAGACTGAAACTAGGGAGGAAGTTTAAAAAACAAACAAGGTAAATATGGGGGGAATCCCAGAGAAGTGGACCTTGTTTCTCACTTCCAAGGACAATTTCAGGCTCCCTTAAAGAATTTCTGTGTTCTTATGATTGCTAGAGGGAAGGGATGGTTAGAGAGTTTGAGATGGTCATGTACATACTGCTGTATTTAAAATGGATAACCAACAAGGGCCTACTATATAGGAGAGGAAACTCTGCTCAATGTTCTGTGGCAGCCTGGATTGGGGGGAGGGTGGAGGAAGAATGGACACACATATGTGTACGGCTGAGTCCCTTCACTGTTCACCTGAAACTATTACAACACTGGTAATTGGCTATACCTCAACACAAGATAAAAAGTTCAAAGTGTAGGAAAAAAGAAAGAATTTCTGTGTTCCAACAGCCCGGGTAAAAAACTGAAAATGGCAAGACAGAATAATAAATTGGAAGCTATCCAATGTCACCTTCCTGGTATCTATGGAGCAGGAATTTCAAGATTTCCAAAGATAGTCTGAGAGTAGCAATCAGTACACCTAGCACCTAGACTTCGGTCTCTAATACTGTTTTCCAATAAAAGGAACTAGAGCTCCGAGGAGAAGGATTCTAGGACTGGGGCAGGAAGTATACAAGATAAGCCAGAGCATCTGGTAGTGACAGAAACTGTAGTAGTGACAGGAAGGGGTTTGTGACAATGATGGGGTATTCTGTGCGGAGGCAAATGAAAGAGCTCCCAATGGCCAGAGCTGGAACAATTTGAACAACAAAATAAAGTAGCAGTGGATTATAAACTAAAGTATAAAATAAATATCCATGAGTTCATACTGATATAAATAAAGAACTGAATAATAAATAAGGGAGAAGAGACAAAGGTCCATGCAGAAAAATTGCAAGTAATTTACATAGATACTCTGGCCTTAAGGAGACAGAATATAACTCCCAACTCACAAGCGTTGGCTGCACATAGCAATCTCCTTTCAAAGAATACAGCACGGAAAAGGAGGAAAAAAGAGCAACTTTACAGTGAAGAAACCTGACAAACACTACCTCAAGTCAGGTGATCAAGGTCAACATCAAGAGATAAGTCATTTTGATAGACGTTCTCTTGATATGATGAGAATTGTACTTTACTCTGCCATCTTCCTCCCCCAAACAATAACCTGAGTCTAATCCTGAGAAAAGCATCAAACAAATCCCAATAGAGTGCATTCTACAAAACACCTAACCAGTAATCGTCAAAACTATCAAGATCAGGGCTTCCCTAGTGGCTCAGTAGGAAAGAATCTGCCTGCCAATGCAGGAGAGGTAGGTTTGATCCCTGATCCAGGAAGATCCCACAGGCCATGGAGCAACTAAGCCTGAGCTCCAGAGTCTGGAAGCCACAATTTCTAAGCCCATGGGCTGCAACTAATGAAGCCCACACACCCTAGAGCCCGTGCTCGACAATAAGAGGAGCCACTGCAATGAGAAGTCCGAGCACTGCAATTAGAGAGTAGCCCCACTCTCTGCAAGTACAGAAAAGCTCATGCAGCAACAAAGACCCAGCACAGCCAAAAATAACCAACTAAATAGATATAAATTACGGAAAAAAACTGTCAAGATCATAAAAAATAAAGTCTGAAAAAAACTAAAAGAAGCCTAAAGAGACATGACAACTAAATGTAATGTGGAATCTTAGATGGGATCCTGGGACAGAAAAAGGGCATTAGGGAAAAACTGAGAAAATCTAAATAAAGTATGGACTTCAATTATTAATAATGCATCAATTGTGGTCTTCACTCACTCAGTCATGTCTGACTATTTGCCACCCCATGAACTGCATGCAGCACGCCAGGCTCCTCTGTCCTTCACTATCTCCCAGAGTTTGCTCAAATTCATGTCCATTGAATGGGTGATGCCATCCAACCATCTCACCCTCGGTTGTCCCCTTTTCCTCCTGCCTTCAATCTTTCCCAGCATCATGGTCTTTTCCAATGAGTCGGCTGTTTGCATGAGGTGGCCAAAGCATTGGAGCTTCAGCTTCAGCCTTAGTCCTTCCAATGAGTATTCAGGGTTGATTTCCTTTTGGATTGACTGGTTTGATCTCCTTGCAGACTCTCAAGAGTCTTCTCCAAAACCCCAGTTCAAAAGCATTGATTCTTCAGTGCTCAGCCTTCTTTATGGTCCAACTTTCATATCTGTACATGAATGCTGGAAAAACCATAGCTTTGACTATTTGGACCATTGTTGGCAAAGTGATGCCTCTGCTTTTTAATATGCTGTCTAGGTTGGTCACAGCTTTTCTTCCAAGGAGCAAGCATCTTTTAATTTCATGGCTGCAGTCACCTTCTGCAGTGATCTTGGAGCCCAAGAAAATAAAGTCTGTCACTGTTTCCATTGTTTCCCCATCTATTTGCCATGAAGTGATGGGACCTGATGCCATGATCTTAGTTTTTTGAATGCATCAATAAGGGTTGATTAATTATGACAAATGTGCCATGTTAACGTGAAAACAGGAAAAACTAGGTGTGGGGTATGAGGAAACTGTCCGTACTATCTTTGCAATAATCCCATAGATCTTAAATGTTCTAAAATAACTTTTTTTTTAAAGGTAACTTGAACAAGGGTGGCCTTGCCAAAACTCCCTACACACACATCATACCTAAGGCAGCTATCTCATCAGGGCAAAGGGAGTTTTTGCTTGGAACATCCATGGAGTAGGGAAGGGTAAATAGGGAGGTGATGCCACCTAGGGATCCTGATCTCCAAAAGACTGTGAAGCAAGTACCAAGTCAGGCATCCAAACACCACTATTGATCTTAAGATAAAGTCCCTTAAGGAACCCTCAAACCACATGTAGACTTGAGGCTACTGCCCACACTACCCTGGGGATATAGAAGATTTAATCTACATCTCAGACACCACTGTGACAATGAGAATCTTAATAGACAGGATAACTTAGGCTGTAACTAAGGAACTCTCAACATGACTGGCTTACACAACAGGAATTTTGGTTTTTTTAAATTTTGTTTATTTTTGGCTGTGCTGGGTCTTCGGTGCTGCTCTGGCTTTTCTCTAGTTGTGGCAAGCAGGGCTGCTTTCTCATTGCAGTGCTCGGGCTTCTTGCTGCGGCGGCTTCTCCTACTGCAGAGCACAGGCTCTAGGACGCACCGGTTTCAGTAGCTGCAGCTGTGGGTTCAGTAGTCGCAAGTCCTGGGCTTCAGAAGACAGGCTCAGTAGTTGTGGTTGCACAGGCTTAGTTGCTCCAAAGCATGTGGGATGTTCCCAGGTCATGGATTGAGCCCATGTTTCCTGCATTGGCAGGCAGATTGTTTACCACTGAGCCACCAGGGAAGGCCCCAAGAATTTTTCTTTATTTGTGCCAATACGCTATTGTAACAGTCCACTCTGCCATCTTCATCTTCAGTGCCTCAGCCATTCCTTAGCTAACTTTTCTGGCACTCTGGTTACCCTAATTTCAGGTATCACGTGGTGAAGCAACAACATCTGGCAGAAGAGACTGCCTCTTCAAGTGTGACTCTTTGAAGAGTACTTCTTAGGTACTTTGTAGAATGTCCCTGAATGTGAGTTTGTTTGATGCTTTCTTATGATTAGACTGGAGATTTTTGATTTGGGGGAAGAATATCACAGAGGTGCAAGTACAACTCTTTTAAGGAGCAAGGAAGCTTCCCCTCACAACTCACTAGTCAACCCTTTCCTGAACTAATCACTGGGAATAATGAAATTACTGTTATCAGTTTAGACCAATCAGGACACAGCCCTGAGACATCAGGATGGATACATACAAAACCAAAGGGGTACAAATGACCGCTGAAGGGGTCAGCACCAGTGTGTTCTGTGTGTAAAAACCCTGGAAGGCAGAGAGAGCCTTTAAAGAGACGACATTAACAGGATTAAACATTCAAACAAGTCTAGTTTAAAAAGAAAGACATTTTTAATTGTCAAATTTACTTCTTTCTCCAACATTATCACCATCCAGAAGGATTTTAGACCATTTACACATGATAAATCTCTCTTCTCAGCTCTTGAGGGAGCAGCAGGAATAAAGGAAACACCTCTAAAAGACACATTTTATCTATGGATCATCTAGATACCTAGGGCAACATTTCCCAGACTAGTGTGCTTTGCTACATTCTTCTGTACCATGGTAACAAGCAGGCCATGAAAATCATAGTCTGTGATCAAATTAACTGATAGAGACTAAGTTAAACAAAATTAAATAGGTTTCTTTACTAACACATCTCTCAGAGGCTTTATATGCTAGCAGGATTATAAATTCCAAGAGGAGGATATACTATTTACACTGTTCAACATTTTCCTCCAAAAAGAAAGTTTTCCTTTTTTGTCCTGACCATCTATGAACAATTTCTAGGACAGTATTCTGCTTAACACCACCTTGAGAAATACTGGTGTAAGGGGAAAACAAAGACCCAAGACCAAGACCCAATTATTATTAGACAGTTGCAGGGGTGGGGGGATATCCAGAAAAGAATAAGTATAGTGAAGAAGGTAGGAAGCAAATCCAGAGAATTCAATGATAAAGAAGCAAGAAAGGAGATAGTTTCCAAAATGCTAGAGACAAATGAGAAAGTGAAAAAAATAAGAATAAAAATGCTTTTTGATTTGACCAGGAAGACTGCCGTTTGTGACCTTCAAGAAAATAGCTTCACAAAAGAGGAGGAAAGAAGGATGGTATACAGAATGAAAAAAATTAGGATGGGGATGAAAAAAAGAAATACATGAAACATTTATAGACCGACCAACCAATAACTAGAGTTTAGCAATGAAAGTAAAAACAAAGACATTGGTTGACTGGGAGAACGGAGTATATAGAAGAATACAAAAAGTTTTAGAACAGCAAGCACCTACATATGGTTGAAGGTAAAAGTGAAAACCTACTGAAAGAAACTGATAATCACAGTCCAGGAGATGGAAGAAATGGAATCCAGAGGATAAACGACTAGAGAAGACTTATCTTTCTTTTCAGATTGTAGAGAATTTGAATAGTAGTGCCTAACCATCCAAGTCTGAAGATGTCCTTTTAATACTCCAAAATTTCATGGATTTCTGCTTATTCCACCCATGAGAATTTCAGTACTCTTGCCTGGAAAATCCCATGGATGGAGGAGCCTGGTAGGTTGCAGTCCAGGGGGTCACTAAGAGTCGGACACGACTGAGCGACTTCACTTTGACTTTTCACTTTCATGCATTGGAGGAGGAAATGGCAACCCACTCCAGTGTTCTTGCCTGGAGAATCCCATGGACAGAGGAGCCTGGTGGGCTGCCGTCTATGGGGTGGCACAGAGTCGGACATGACTGAAGCGACTTAGCAGCAGCAGCACCAGCATAAGTTTGCCAATCTGTTGCTCCTTTCAGAAGCTGTTATGGTGAAGGTGTAAGCTATTGAAAAGCACTTACCTGAGGGCCTCAATCTTCATGAAATAAGAAACAAGGTAGAGGGTGGTGACAGTAAGGAAGTTGGGGGAGCTCAGGAGATTTTAATTTATAATGATTAACTATAAATAATTGATATACAAAATAAAAACTTATAATGGGAACACACACAGACACACACAAAAACAATGTAACGATTACCAAAAGAGAGTCCAGAAAGAAAGGTATCTATTATACTTATCCCATCCAGAAATTTTCACATGTCTAGTATATCAACAAAAATTGCATAGGTCATAAGTTAATAATATAGTTCCCAATATGCTGGTGAGAACGAAGACTACTCAGCATGGGTCTAGTTACAGTCTAGCCTTAAACTTTCACAATTTAAACCTAGTTATGGCTTCCCAACACTAACCCTAAAAGTTAAGCATACAAAATTGCATTTTTATTTCCTTTTGAGATCAATTAGGACAATGATATGAGATTTTGTTGCTTAGAATGTATTTTTAGATTCTTTTGGGCTAATTTCACTAACAATTCAAACTGAGTACATAATTTTGAATTACCTATATCCAAGTCACAAGTGTGGCTCATATAAGGTTCCACAGCCCACCTATAAAAATATTTTGATCACAAAAAAAGGCAGTAATTCTGATTCTAGCCCTATAGAGATTTCCGAGCAGTTAGACTGCTTAAAAAATATATGGTGATTGCCATAAGCAGAAGGATTAGAGGAGGCCACATTCTTTAAATAAAGAAATTAACAATGCTCAGTGTGCACGGAATAAAGGATAAGGCAACAATACTCACATCAAATCTGGCAGTCTCCAGATCTGTATATCTGTAAAGGTAAGGCGACCGGCCACACAGGCGAGATGATCAGCAGCTGAGCTTGGAGAAAAGGCGGAATCCACGTAGATGCCACTCTTGAGAACCAAAAACTTGCAGTTTCGTCTAGCAGGGAGCGGAAAATGGCAGTGGTAAACCAGTTAAAGTCTGACAGAAATAGGGTTGTTAGCAGTAAAGGGAGCCTCCAAGGCTGCAATTCTGGAAGGCATAGGCAGCCACGGCCAGGCAAACACCCCCACCACGGAGCTGAAAGAAACTATGGGGGTTGATGGAAAAGGGTTCGTCCTTACCCTGTCATCTTCACATCTTTTCCCCAGGCCGTCCCTGGTCTGCAGCCGACTGCTGAGGCGGCCGTAATCGGCCTTTTTCTGGTCAATCTGTTTCTTGTGTGAGTCCACCAAGAGCAGGAGGTCCGAATTGGGTTTTCCTAGCGCCCGCGGACCACCTCGGTGCGCAGGACCCGGCCCTGCAGTTCTGTCACCTCCTCCTGAAGCAGGATGTGGCGGGAGGAGATGCTCCAGTAATTGAAGGCGATCACCACCAGCGATCACCAGTGATCACCGGCGATCACCACCAGCAGGACCACCAAAACGAAGGAGGGCAAGGCGGCCGGCCCGCCGGTTCGCCCAGAAGCCCATCATGGGGCCGAATCAGGCTGTGCCCCGGTGCCTAGGCGCCGACAACTGCGGGCAGAAGCTCATGCGGCTGCTGATGAGCTGCCTCAGGGACGCGGACCCAGCGCCCACTGAAGCTGGAGGCCGGCGCTGGCCGGCGAACCGGAGAAGGTGGCGGGGCCGCAAGCCGTAGGCCCCTCCCCGTGCTGCTGCTGCTGCTAAGTCGCTTTCAGTCGTGTCCGACTCTGTGCAACCCCAGAGACAACAGCCCACCAGGCTCCCCCGTCCCTGGGATTCTCCAGGCAGGAACACTGGAGTGGGTTGCACTTTCCTTCTCCAATGCATGAAAGTGAAAGTGAAGTCGCTCAGTCGTGTCCGACTCTTCGAGACCCCGACCCCTGGTAGGACTGCGGAGCATACGAGGCTCCTCCGTCCATGGGATTTTCCAGGCAAGAGTACTGGAGTGCGGTGCCATCGCCTTCTCCGAGGCCCCTCCCCGTACCCCCTTCAAATCCTGCCAAAGCGCGTTCCCTAGGCTTTCAACTAGACCCTGCACCAGCTCGGCGGAACCCGGAGAACCCGGCAGCCCCGCAGCCCAGGCCCAACACCTCAGGGTTAGGAGGCGGGAAAGAAGCCGGAAGGGGGTGGGCTTAATTCTGGTCCCGCCCATTGGCTGGGTCGGCGTCGCCAAGGGAGCAGTTTCTTAGGTTCCCCTGACTGTGCCTCACATCATGAATTTCTTATTGTCAAATTCAGACTTAAATTGAAGACAATAGGGGAAACGACAAGACCATTCAGGTTATGACCTAAATAAAATCCCTTACGATTATACAGTGGAAGTGACAAATAGATTCAAGGGATTAGATCTGATAGACAAAGTGCCTGAAGAACTATGGATGGAGGTTCGTAACATTGTACAAGAGGGAGTGATCAAGACCATCCTCAAGAAAAAGAAATGCAAAACGGCAAAATGGTTGTCTGAGGAGGCCTTACAAATAGCTGAGAAAAGAAAAGCTAAAGGCAGAGGAGAAAAGGAAAGATACACCCATCTGAATGCAGAGTTCCAAAGAATAACAAGGAGAGATAAGAAAGCCTTCCTTGGTGATCAATGCAAAGAAATAGAGGAAAATAATAGAATAGGAAAGACTAGATCTAGTCAAGAAAATTAGAGATATCAAGGGAACATTTTATCTAAAGATGGGCTCAATAAAGGACAGAAATGGTAGGGACCTAACAGAAGCAGAAGGTATTAAGAGGTGGCAAGAATACACATAAGAACTATACGAAAAAGATCTTTATGACCCAGATAATCATGATGGTGTGATCACCCACCTAGAGCCAGACATCCTGGAAGGCGAGGTCAAGTGGGCCTTAGGAAGCCTCACTACGAACAGAGCTAGTGGAGGTGATGAAATTTCAGCTGAGCTATTTCAAATCCTAAAAGATGATGCTGTGAAAGTCCTGCGCTCAGTATGCCAGCAAATTTGGAAAACTCAGCAGTGGCCACAGGACTGGAAAAGGTCAGTTTTCATTCCAATCCCAAAGAAAGGCAATGCCAGAGAATGTTTAAACTACTGCACAATTGCACTCATCTCACACGCTAGCAAAGTAATGCTCAAAATTCTTCAAGCTAGGCTTCAACAGGACATGAACCATGAACTTCCAGATGTTCAAGCTGGATTTAGAAAAGGCAGAGGAACCAGAGATCCAATTGCCAACACACGTTGGATCATAGAAAAAGCAAGAAAATAGAAGAAAAATATCTACCTCTGCTTTATTGATTATGCCAAAGCCTTTGTGTAGATCACAACAAACTGTGGAAAATTCTTCAAGAGATGGGAATACCAGACCGCCTTACCTGCCTCCTGAGAAATCTGTATGCAGGTCAAGAGCAACAGTTAGAACTGGACATGGAAGAACAGACTAGTTCCAAATTGAGAAAGGAGTACGTCAAGGCTGTATATTGTCACCCTGCTTATTTAACTTCTATGCAGAGTACATCATGCGAAATGCTGGGCTGGATGAACCATAAGCTGGAATCAAGATCACTGGGAGAAATATAAACAACCTCAGATATGCAGATGACACCACATTTATGGCAGAAAGTGAAGAAGAGGAGCCTCTTGATGAAAGTGAAAGAGGAGAGTGAAAAAGTTGGCTTAAAGCTCAACATTCAGAAAACTGAGATTATTGCATCCAGTCCCATCACTTCATGGCAAATAGATGGGGAAACAATGGAAACAGTGACAGACTTTATTTTGGGGGCTCCAAAATTACTGCAGATGATGACTGTAGCCATGAAATTAGACGCTTGCTCCTTGGAAGAAAAACTATGATCAACCTAGACAGCATATTAAAAAGCAGGGACATTACTTTACTGACAAAGGTCCATCTAGTCAAAGCCATGGTTTTTCCCGTAGTCATGTATGGATGTGAGAGTTGGACTATAAAGAAAGCTGAGCTCCAAAGAATTGATGCTTTGGAGAAGACTCTTGAGAGTCCCTTGGACTGCAAGGAGATCCAATCAGTCCATCCTAAAGGAAATCAGTCCTGAATATTCATTGGGAGGACTGATGCTGAAGCTGAAACTCCAATACTTTGGCCACCTGATGTGAAGAACTGACTCATTGGAAAAGACCCTGATGCTAGGAAAGACTGAAGGCGGGAGGAGAAGGGGACGACAGAGGATGAGATGGTTGGATGGCATCACCGACTGGATGGACATGAATTTGAGTAAACTCCAGGAGTTGGTGATGGACAGGGAAGCCTGGCATGCTACAGTCCATGTGGTCGCAAAGAGCCGTACACGACTGAGCGACTGAACCGAACTGAACTGTCGACGCCTCCTCTTCTCGCGAGAAAGTGGACTTGTCCCGCTCCTCTCAGTCTTATCTCGCGCGATTTAGCTATGTGTGGAAGTGTGTGGCTCCGTTTGTCTCTCTGGGTTAGCTTTTGTACATGAACCGGAACTCTTCGGCTTTTACCCGGTGCATGCCCTTGACCCACGGTCTAGGCCCTCAGGAGAGTTTTTGTTTTTGAGGACGTCTGAGGCTGCGACCGCTATGTAGGGAAAATTTAGGTGAGCCGCAGCAGAAGGGGAGACAAGAAAGATTTTGTACTTGCTTCAGTGGATTTTCTCGCTTGTGCTGACATTGTGAAGAGAAAAAAAAAAAAAAAGAAAGAAAGAAAATGACCATGAAATAGCAGTGTCCCAAATATTACAGAGAAAAGCAAGAAGAACTAGAACTAAGCTTTATGACTGAAAGGGGTAGTGCCAGCCTGGTTTCCAAGATTACTGCTTTCACACTAAGGAAAAGAACTTCAGAAAGGGTGAGCTTTTAGAAACTGTTTCTAAACTCACTGTTGCTTTTGCGTCGAGCTAGGCTTCCAAATAGAAAGTCCAGAAGCTGCCCACAATGAATAATAACTCATGCTGTCACTAACAGCAAGCACATTCTAGGAGATAATAACTCTCTTACAAATTGTTTCTGCGTGTTTTGTTGTTGTTTAGTCGAATATTCGTGTCCCATTCTTTTGGGACCCCATGGACTGTAGCCTTCCAGGCTCCTCTGTCCATGGAATTTTCCAGGCAAGTATATTGGGTGTGGGTTGCCATCTTCTCCAGGGAACCTTCCTGACCCAAGGACTGAACTAGTGTCTCCTGCGTTGGCAGACAGATGCTTTACCATCTGAGTCACAAGGGAAACCCTTTTCCATGTTATCCTCTCAGCAACACAGTTTTATGGATGAGCACAAATATGTCCCAGAAACTTTCGCAAAGACCCATACCTTGAGAAAGAATTAGGCTTGGATTCGGATCACTGGTATGTAACATCATTGCTCTTTGTGTTACAACAGGCTACCAGGCTAACTGTTGCTATATGTTCGGCTTTAATTACAGTGATGCAGAAAAAGCCCCTACTTCTTATTTTTTCTGCATATTTCCTTTGTCCTTACATGAAAGTTTTGAAAGTTATTGGCTCTATCCTGTTTAAGGAGAAGGTGGAGCTGATTTATTTTTTCAGACATCAGGTTCAAGAACGTACATGTGCCTAAAACCCCCCAAATGAAAAAACTTTGGTATTTTCATTCAAATCAGAGTGGTATGATTTTGAGGCAGGAAGACTTGTCATAGAATAATTATTCTGTGCTTTCTATCCATTTCAAAAATAAAGTTACCTGCCTAATAGTCCTAGAGTAGCCTAGGACTACTAGGAAAAATTATTACACCCTCAAAGAGTGATGATTTCTCTTCCATAGGTACAAAAACAAAAACAAAAAAAAACCCAAAATTTTTAGTATTTACTTTACATCTAGCTTGAGTCCTTTGCTCTGGCTTTCTAAGATCCAAGAAAGGACAACCAGACTTTGGCAGAAAAAGAAAAGCAAAACAAATATGTGAAATCCTTGATTATGATGGACACCTATCCTTTCCTCAGTTTCACATTGGCCTTGGTTTGCTTAGCCCAGCAGTTGAAAATTAATCTGTAAAGTGATGTTAACTGCTTAGATGTTACTTTTTCTTTATAGAAAGTGTTTTCATTTTTATATGCGATTCTAGCATGTAAAAGTATATTATTACTTTCACATTCACATACATTGTTTCATCAGGTGCTTAACTCTTTGCTACCATTATTCCATTTTACAGATGTGGAAGTAACTTGCCCAGAGTCATACATCTAGTCAGTGGCAGGGCTGAAGCTAGAAAACCAATCCTCTTTCCACCCTTCCCCCAGGGAAAAAAACTTTTTTTTTAATCTGCTTTGTTGCTTACTTCTTCAAGCTCTTCTCTGTATTAAACAGCCCAAACCAGATATTACCAAGACAGTGGCATCAGTTGTGTCTGACTCTGTGCAACCCCATAGATGGCAGCCCACCAGGCTCCTCCATCCCAGGGATTTTCCAGGCAAGAGTACTGGAGTGGGGTGCCATTGCCTTCTCCAATGCATGAAAGTGGAAAGTGAAAGGGAAGTCGTTCAGTCGTGTCCGACTCCTACTGACCCCATGGACTGCAGCCTACCAGGCTCCTCCGTCCATGGGATTTTCCAGGCAAGAGTACTGGAGTGGGGTGCCATTGCCTTCTCCGACCAAGACAGTGTACAAGTGCTCTATTTAGGGGCTTCCCAGGGGGCTCAGTGATAGAAATCCTTGTGCAATGCAGGAGATGTAGGTTTGATCCCTGGGTCAGGCAGATGCCCTGAAGAAGAGAATGGCAACCCAGTCCAGTATTCTTGCCTGGAGAATTCCGTGGACAGAGGAGCCTGGTGGGCTACAGTCCATGGGGGTTAAAAAAGACTGGGACATGACTTAGGAACTAAACAACAAGACAACATAGATGGTTCTGAATTTGGTGTTAAACAAATTGAGGTAAAAATCAGCTCCTTAAACCAGGTGATCAAGGTTAACAGCAACATTGGTAAGTTGTGTGGGTAGTATTCACCTTTGATATGATGTGCTGAGAGTAGCACTCCATGGTCTTCCTCCCCAAAACCCTATCTAATCAGAAGGAAAACATCAGACAAATCTCAACTGAGGGACATTCTGAAAAATGCCTGACCAGTAATAAGCCTACACACTATCAAAGTCATCAAAAGGAAGGAAAGTCTGAAAAACTTTCACAGCCAAAAGAATGGTTTGTGGTATCCTAGATAGGATTCTGGAATGGAAAAAGAACATTAGGTAAAAACTAAGGAAATTTTAATAAGCTTGGACTTTAATGTATAATAATGTTTTATTGGTTGATTGTCACAAATCTACCATGCTATTATAGGATGTTAATAACATGGGTGACTAGATGTTGAGCATATGGGAAATCATATTTTTACGGATTTTCTGTATTTCTAAAATTATTATAAAATTTTAAAAATTAGTTTAAAAAAGTTCCTATTGGGGGTATATCTTTTATGATACCAAATACAGACATAAATATATTCATATAATTGGAAAGGCAGTATAATCACAGACAAGCAATGTTTTAAGATTTAAGGGAAGGGTAAGAAGCTATTATAGAGTAGCAAGGGAGATTAAATCATAGGAATTTTGTTTTTATAGGAGTCTTCCTTAAAGGCAAAAATTATGTCATTTATTTCTCTTTTACAACCCTGACATTATCTTGAGTTCAAAACATGGGCATGCATTGTTTTCAATATATGTTGACCCATAAAAAATTTAACTTCCTGGATTTGAGCAAAGTAGATTATTTTATTGCTTATTCTTCAATATTTAGGATATTGAGTAGGACTAGGTTAGAGGAGGTGGCAGCTCGTAGAAATAGAAAATATACACATGTCTAGGCAAGTTGTTTCCATTGAAAATGAAAAAAAAAAGAAACAAAATGGTTTAAGCAATAAATAAATAAGTAAAACTGTGTGTGTTTGTGTGTGTAAATAGAAAATATACACATGTCTAGGCAAGTTGTTTCCATTGAAAATGAAAAAAAAGAAACAAAATGGTTTAAGCAATAAATAAATAAGTAAAACTGTGTGTGTTTATGTGTGTAAATAGATAGATACTAGGATAATTCACTGGAGAAGGCAATGGCACCCTACTCCAGTACTCCTGCCTGGAAAATCCCTTGGACAGAGGAGCCTGGTAGGCTGCAGTCCATGGGGTCGCTAAGAGTCGGGCACGACTGAGCGACTTCACTTTTACTTTTCACTTTCATGCTTTGGAGAAGGAAATGGCAACCCACTCCAGTGTTCTTGCCTGGAGAATCCCAGGGATGGCGGAGCCTGGTGGGCTGCCGTCTATGGGGTCACACAGAGTTGGACACGACTGAAGTGACTTAGCAGCAGCAGCAGCAGCAGCAGCAGCAAGATAATTCACAGTAAGCAGCGTGAACTGGGTTTTTCTTTTTCTGCCCTCTGCTTGAATTATTTCTCTCTCACTTCAGAGGGTGTTTTTCATTGTAGACAGAAAATGTAGCCCCAGCATCCTTAAGGATACATCCTGTCAGTCCCATGATCTGAGAAGCAAGGGAGTTTTGTTTTCTAGCCTTCAGTACAAAAATGACCAGGGAAGGATTCTAGTGTCCAAGCCTGATCATGTGCATGCCTCTTGTACCCATCACTGTGGCCAGAGAAGTGAGGTGTTATGATTGACCCATTGACACTCTTCTGTTGCCAGTGGGCAGTCTGATACCAAGAAACAGAAAGAGTTGGGTTCGGTTCAGTTCAGTTCAGTTCACTCGCTCAGTCATGTCCGACTCTTTGCGACCCCATGAATCGCAGCACGCCAGGCCTCCCTGTCCATCACCAAATCCCGGAGTTCACTCAGACTCATGTCCATCGACTCAGTGATGCCATCCAGCCATCTCATCCTCTGTCATCCCCTTCTCCTCCTGCCCCCAATCTCTCCCAGCATCAGAGTCTTTTCCAATGAGTCAACCCTTCGCATGAGGTGGCCAAAGCACTGGAGTTTCAGCTTTAGCATCATTTCCTTCCAAAGAACACCAGGGCTGATCTCCTTCAGAATGGACTGGTTGGATCTCCTTGCAGTCCAAGGGACTCTCAAGAGTCTTCTCCAACACCACAGTTCAAAAGCATCAATTCTTTGGCTCTTAGCTTTCTTCACAGTCCAACTCTCATGTCCATACATGACCACAGGAAGAGGTTAGATTATTTTAAATCATATCTTTTCTTTTCTTTTTTAAAAGTAAGTGTGTTTTCTTTTATCAATTTCTTTCTTTTTAAATTTATTCTATTTTTATTTATTTGGCTGCAGTGAGCATATGGGATCCACCTCCCTGACCAGGGATCAAACCCAGGCCCACTGCACTGGAAGGCAGATTCTTAACCACTGGACCACCAGGGAAGGGAAGTCACTCAGTCGTGTCCAACTCTTATCGACCCCGTGGACTACAGCCTACCAGGCTCCTCCATCCATGGGATTTTCTAGGCAAGAGTACTGGAGTGGGGTGCCATTGCCTCCTCCAGGACCACCAGGGAAGTCCCCTAAATCATACCTTTTCTAAAGAGGAGAACAGGGATATCAACTCTAAAAGCAGGTCATATAATACTATTGAAAGCTGATTACAATGCATATTCTTTACAAATAGCAAATTTACCTTTTTAATGATGTTTCATTTACAATGCTGCTTAATTTTTCTAATAAGCCAATGGTTTTCATCTTTTCTTTTATTGTTTTTCTTTGGCACATTTAAAGGATGATCACTGATGTGACACTCTTCTAGGATTATCTGTGTTCCCCAGACAACTGCAGTTCCATCTATTTCCCATTCATGAAAACATTAGTATGCAATCAAGTGAGAATGAGGTTACAAAAGGAACTACTATGTACTTTTTCTGGTAGAGGGCTTAGCTGTAATCCTCTTGGAAAAAGATCTCAAAAAAGTCAAAATCTGAGCCAGACATATTACCAGTAAATTAAGGGTGGGAAATTGGATAATCAAAGTACAATAGACACCAAATTTCAAGGAGAGATTGCCTCTAAGAAAGAACTCATCCCAAAGGAAGAAGTAATTAAACACTGTCATTCTCTTGCCTTTTGGACCAGCCTTTTAAATATTATACCTGTACCACTGATAAATCTTCTACCACAGAAAGGATTATAAAATGACCACTACCACAGACAGAATCAGTCCTCAAATAGGCAAATGTCACCACCCTAATGGCAGAAAGCAAAGAGAAACTAAAAACCCTCTTGATGAAGGTGAAAGAGGAGAGTGAAAAAACTGGCTTAAAACTCAATGTTTAAAAAACTAAAATCATGGCCTCCAGTCCTATCACTTCATGGCAAATAAATGGGGAAAAATGAAAACAGTGGCAGATTTTACTTTCTTGGGATGCAAAATCACTGCATACAGTGACTACAGCCATGAAATTAAAAGATGCTTGATCCTTGAAAGGAAAGCTATGACAAACCTAGACAGCATATTAAAAAGCAGAGGCATCACCTTGCCAACAAAGGTCCAAATAGTCAAAGCTATGGCTTTTCCAGGAGTCATGTATGGATGTGAGAGTTGGACTATAAAGAAGGCTGAACGCTGAAGAATTGATGCTTTCGAACTATGGTGCTGGAGAAGACTCTTGAGAGTCCCTTGGACTGCAAGGAGATCCAACCAATCCATTCTAAAGGAAATCAATCCTGAATATTCATTGGAAGGATTGATGCTGAAGCTGAAGCTCCAATACTTTGGCCACCTGATGCAAAGAACCAACTCATTAGAAAAGACCCTGATGCTGGAATAGATTGACGGCAGGAGGAGAAGGGGGCAACAGAGGATGAGATGGTTGGACGGCATCATCGACTCAATGGACATGAGGTTGAGCAAACTCTGAGAGATAGTGAAAGACAGGGAAGCCTGGCGTGCTTCAGTCCATGAGGTTGCAAAGAGTTGAACACAACTTGGTGACTGAACAACAACCAGAATCAGAGAACGGAACAACGAGGGCATCACCAGGAGAAATGTTCACAGCTCATCCTTATTTGGTTTCTACTCTTTATCTGCCCAAGCCTTGCTGTATTTTGTTTTAAAACTTTCCCATTTTTGTTGCTACCATGCCTCTCCATTGCCAAGAGTGAGATGCATTGAATCCCACGTTGATTCTGAAAGAGAAAGTGTTTTTTTTTAATTTTTAAAATTTACAATATTGTAATAGTTTTGCCACATATCGAAATGAATCTGCCACAGGTATACCTGTGTTCCCCATCCTGAACCCTCCTCTCTCCTCCCTCCCCATACCATCCCTCTGGGTCGTCCCAGTGCACCAGCCCCAAGCATCCAGTATCGTGCATTGAACCTGGACTGGCAACTCGTTTCATACATGATATTATACATGTTTCAATGCTATTCTCCCAAATCTCCCCACCCTCTCCCTCTCCCACAGAGTCCGTAAGACTGATCTATACATCAGTGTCTCTTTTGCTGTCTCGTACACAGGGTTATTGTTACCATCTTTCTAAATTCCATATATATGCATTAGTATACTGTATTGGTGTTTTTCTTTCTGGCTTACTTCACGCTGTATAATAGGTTCCAGTTTCATCCACCTCATTAGAACTGATTCAAATGTATTCTTTTTAATGGCTGAGTAATACTCCATTGTGTATATGTACCACAGCTTTCTTATCCATTCATCTGCTGATGAGCATCTAGGTTGCTTCCATGTCCTGGCTATTATAAACAGTGCTGCAATGAACATTGGGGTACATGTGTCTCTTTCCCTTCTGGGAGGAAACCAGAAGAGAAAGTGTTTTTAAAGTGATACTAATGACACTTGAGGATATTAAGTCTCCGTGGGGGGTTGTCCTGTGCATATATTCCTAGCCTGTACCCATTAAATGTAAATAGGATCCCCTCCCCTCAATTGTGACAATAAAAAATGTCTCTAGACATTGCTTAATATCCCTTGAGAGGGAAAATGACTCCTAAATTAGTACCACTGCAATAGAGGCATGAAATGTCTTTTATCTTTTAACTCAGTTTAGAGAAAGAGAAAATGTATTTAAAATAAAGCTAAGGACTTCCCTGGTGGCTCAGTGGTAAAGCATCCACCTGCAATGCAGGAGATGCAGAACACACAGGTTCGATCCCTGTGTTGGAAAGATCCCCTGGAGGAGGAAATGGCAACCTACTCCAGTATTCTTGCCTGGAGAATCCCATGGACAGAGGAGCCTGGAGGGCTACAGTTCATGGAGTCACAAAGAGTCGGACACAACTGAGCATGCAGGCAAGGAAACTACGGGGGAAAAGAAAAACACAAAATTATCAGATTGGATCAGTCGCTCAGTCGTGTCCGACTGTTTGCGACCCCATGAATCGCAGCACCCCAGGCCTCCCTGTCCATCACCAACTCCCGGAGTTCACTCAGACTCATGTCCATCGAGTCAGTGATGCCATCCAGCCATCTCATTCTCTGTGGTCCCCTTCTCCTCCTGCCCCCAATCCCTCCCAGCATCAGAGTCTTTTCCAATGAGTCAACCCTTCGCATGAGGTGGCCAAAGTACTGGAGTTTCAGCTTTAGCATCATTCCCTCCAAAGAAATCCCAGGGCTGATCTCCTTCAGAATGGACTGGTTGGATCTCCTTGCAGGCCAAGGGACTCTCAAGAGTCTTCTCCAACACCACAGTTCAAAAGCATCAATTCTTCGGCTCTCAGCCTTCTTCACAGTCCAACTCTCACATCCATACATGATCACAGGAAAAACCATAGCCTTGACTAGACAGACCTTTGTTGGCAAAGTAATGTCTCTGCTTTTGAATATGCTATCTAGGTTGGTCGTAACTTTCCTTATAGCATTTAATAAAGAGTTGTGATGGTTATTCAACACTTATAATGTGTATCATGCCTCTGAATTGTTCACTTAACAATGGTTAAAAAGGTAAACTTCATGTTTTGTATATTTTACTACGATTATTTTTGAAAGCATAGTATTGATCAAGAATAGAGATTTCTGAATCTAATTTATTGAAACTTGAATGATAGTAATGAGATGAGCATTACTACTATAGTGTCATGTACCTAGACTGAGATTCTGTCCCTTCCCTTAGCACTGTCTAAGGAATTCTATCTGAAAGTCCATTTCTTAGGAAGCAAATATTTTAATTTCTGTTTTGTGCCAGCACATATTTTAATTTCTGTTTTGAGGCAGACCTGTTAGCCTCAAATTAGGACATTAGGCTGCTGATTAGCTCATGGCTCACCATTATAAGGACCATTATAACAGAAGGGATCTTGGAACTGAGCCCAAAGACAGCAACACTGAAGCCCGGGTACCCTAGAGCCTGCTCTGCAACAGTAGAAACCACCACAGTGACAGAACCTGCACACCGCAACTAAAGGGTAGCCCTTGCTCCCCACAACTAGAGAAAGCCCAAATGCAGCAACGAAGACTCAGGACAGCCAAAAAAAAGAAAAAGAAAGAGGGATCTTGGATATCTTGTTTTACAAGTATATGAGGATTAAGTCTCACTCAGTCATGTCCGACTCTGTGACCCCATGGACTGTAGTCCACCAGGCTCCCCTGTCCATGGGATTCTCCAGGCAAGAATACTGGAGTGGGTTGCCATTTCCTTCTCCAGGGGATCTTCCCAACCTGGGAATCGAACCCAGGTTTCCTGCATTGCAGGCAAACTCTTTACCATCTGAGCCATCAGACGGTAAGCCCAAGCCATCAGGGAAGCACAAGTTGAGGTCAAAACAGGTTTTGTGACTTGACCAAGATCACAGAGTTCCCTGAAGGATGTGCCAGGACTAGGACCAAGATATCCTACTCAGAGTTTGGTATTCACGTTGCTAAATAAATCATTCTAAAGCCTGTCCATAGAGATATATTTTTATCAGAGACTGCTGATGCCTTTTTTGAATTATAATCATTTTTATAAAGGGGAAATGTCTAATCGGAAGAAAATGAATGCAAATTAACTGGAGCGAGAGCAACTAAATAAATAAGTCCTTGAGAAATGACTGAGGAGCAACAGCATCTATTGTGCAGAAATAAGATATACTAGTTCTACAAATGAGAGGGATATGCATTTGCGTTGTTTTAAAAGATTTTGAAGACTCGCTTTCAAAAAACCCTATTTCAACTGTGCATTTTAATTCCTGTTCTCTGGGCTTTCAAACATACATCTCCTGCCATGGTTCCCACTACATCCTGATCTGGAGGTGCCTATTCGTCTTCAACACCTGCAGACACCTTTTTCTTTACCTAAAACACAGATCAAATGTGAAAACTACCCTGAACTTCAATTTCCCTCCAAGAAGGAATTAAACATTTCCCTCTCTGTGTTTCCATAGCAACTTACATACATAGACATTTCACCTACAATTGGCTTTCATACTTCAAACTAGATGTAATTCAATATGTAGAGAATGTGAATTGCAGTGCCTAGACTAGGCTCAGGTTCCTGGCAGCTAGGAAACTGCTTGTGTTGCTGTAGAAATGTATGGCTTAATGAATGGCTGGCAGCTCAGTTCGTGAAGTGGACTGGAATTTGTTTTGCCTCTTATTTCACTTATGTGTTATATCTTTCATCACAATGGGTAATAAAAATGATAACAGTGTGTATAAGAAGTGCTGGATTAATGATAATATTGTGTAGAGCTAGGAAAATAAAGGCCATGACTTATGCAAAAGTCAAGGGTAATAGAATCTTTGAAAAGATATGCAATGTCATTAGAGCGTTGGATTCATATCATCAGAATAAATGTTAATAAGAGTTTAAAAAATTATCTTTCTGGAACAAAAGTGCTTGGAAAACTTCAGGGCCAAAGATGATACCAGAAATTTTAAAGCTTCAGTGTGTGAAGTTAAAGGACCATGAGAAAGGTTCAGGCTTGTTTTTATTTTATTTTTTCTGTTTTAATCAACCAATCTGTTACTTTTAGGCCATAATAACAAAAACATCTTCATTACTGAAAATTCTAAAGAAAAATAAATATTATTTTTCTTTGTTATATCTCGATTCTTCCCATTGAAATAATCACTTAAATATTTTTTATTGACATAGAGTTGATGTAAACTAGTATATAAATTACATGTGTATAATATAGTGATTCACAATTTTTAAAGATTTTACTCCATGTCTGGTTGTTTGTGGTCCACTGGAGAAGGGAATGGCAAACCACTTCAATATTCTTGCCTTGAGAACCCCATGAACAGTATGAAAAGGCAAAATGATAGCATACTGAAAGAGGAACTCCCCAGGTCAGTAGGTGCCCAATATGCTACTGGAGATCAGTGGAGAAATAACTCCAGAAAGAATCAAGGGATGGAGCCAAAGCAAAAGCAATACCCAGCTGTGGATCATACTGGTAATAGAATCAAGGTCCGATGCTGTAAAGAGCAATATTGCATAGGAACCTGGAATGTCAGGTTCATGAATCAAGGCAAATTGGAAGTGGTCAAACAAGAGATGGCAACAGAGAACGTCGACATTCTAGGAATCAGCGAACTAAAATGGACTGGAATGGGTGAATTTAACTCAGATGACCTTTATATCTACTACTGCAGGCAGGAATCCCTCAGAAGAAATGGAGTAGCCATCATGGTCAACAAAAGAGTTCAAAATGCAGTACTTGGATGCAATCTCAAAAACAACAGATCTCTGTTCGTTTCCAAGGCAAACCATTCAATATCACAGTAATCCAAGTCTATGCCCCAACCAGTAATGCTGAAGAACCTGAAGTTGAACGGTTCTATGAAGACCTACAAGACCTTTTAGAACTAACACTCAAAAAAGATGTCCTTTTCATTATAGGGGACTGGAATGCAAAAGTAGGAAGTCAAGAAACACCTGGAGTAACAGGCAAATTTGGCCTTGGAATACGGAATGAAGCAGGGCAAAGACTAATAGAGTTTTGCCAAGAAAATGCACTGGTCATAGCAAACACCCTCTTCCAACAACACAAGAGAAGACTCTACACATGGACATCACCAGATGGTCAACACCGAAATCAGATTGATTATATTCTTTGCAGCCAAAGTTGGAGAAGCTCTATACAGTCAACAAAAACAAGATCAGGAGCTGACTGTGGCTCAGATCACAAACTCCTTATTGCCAAATTTAGACTGAAATTGAAGAAAGTAGGGAAAACCACTAAACCATTCAGGTATAACCTAAATCAAATCCCTTATGATTATACAGTGGAAGTAAGAAATAGATTTAAGGGACTAGATCTGATAGAGTGCCTGATGAACTATGAATGGAGGTTCGTGACATTATACAAGAGACAGGGATCAAGACTATCTCCATGGAAAAGAAATGCAAAAAAACAAAATGGCTGTCTGGGGAGGCCTTACAAACAGCTGTGAAAAAAAGAGAAGCGAAAAGCAAAGGAGAAAAGGAAAGATATAGGCATCTGAATGCAGAGTTCCAAAGAATAGCAAGGAGAAATAAGAAAGCCTTGAAGAAAGAGATAAGAAAGCGATCAATGCAAAGAAATAGAGGAAAACAACAGACTGGGAAAGACTAGAGATCTCTTCAAGAAAATTAGAGATACCAAGGGAACATTTCATGCAAAGATGGGCTCAATAAAGGACAGAAATGGTATGGACCTAACAGAAGCAGAAGATATTAAGAAGAGGTGGCAAGAATACACAGAAGAACTGTACAAAAAAGATCTTCACGACCCAGATAATCACGATGGTGTGATCACTGATCTAGAGCCAGACATCCTGGAATGTGAAGTCAAGTGGGCCTTGGAAAGCATCACTACGAACAAAGCTAGTGGAGGTGATGGAATTCCAGTTGAGCTATTCCAAATCCTGAAAGATGATGCTGTGAAAGTGCTGCACTCAATATGCCAACAAATTTGGAAAACTCAGCAGTGGCCACAGGACTGGAAAAGGTCAGTTTTCATTCCAATCCCAAAGAAAGACAATGCCAAAGAATGCTCAAACTACCGCACAATTGCACTCATCTCACATGCTAGTGAAGTGATGCTCAAAATTCTCCAAACCAGGCTTCAGCAATACATGAACCGTGAACTTCCAGATGTTCAAGCTGGTTTTAGAAAAGGCAGAGGAACCAGAGACCAAATTGCCAACATCCACTGGCTCATGGAGAAAGCAAGAGAGTTCCAGAAAAGCATCTATTTCTGCTTTATTGACTATGCCAAAGCCTTTGACTGTGTGGATCACAATCAACTGTGGAAAATTATTCAAGAGATGGGAATACCAGACCACCTGGCCTGCCTCTTGAGAAACGTATATGCAGGTCAGAAAGCAACAGTTAGAACTGGACATGGAACAACAGACTGGTTCCAAATAGGAAAAGGAGTATGCCAAGGCTGTATATTGTCACCCTGCTTATTTAACTTCTATGCAGAGTACATCATGAGAAATGCTGGACTGGAAGAAGCACAAGCTGGAATTAAGATTGCTGGGAGAAATATCAATAACCTCAGCTATGCAGATGACACCACCCTTATGGCAGAATGTGAAGAGGAACTCAAAAGCCTCTTGATGAAAGTGAAAGTGGAGAGTGAAAAAGTTGGCTTAAAGCTCAACATTCAGAAAATGAAGATCATGGCATCTGGTCCCAGTACTTCATGGGAAATAGATGGGGAAACAGTGTCAGACTTTATTTTTCTGGGCTCCAAAATCACTGCAGATGGTGACTGCAGCCATGAAATTAAAAGACACTTACTCCTTGGAAGAAAAGTTATGACCAACCTAGATAGCATATTCAAAAGCAGAGACATTACTTTGCCAACAAAGGTCCATCTAGTCAAGGCTATGGTTTTTCCAGTGGTCATGTATGGATGTGAGAGTTGGACTGTGAAGAAAGCTGAGAGCCGAAGAATTGATGCTTTTGAACTGTGGTGTTGGAGGACCCTTGAGAGTCCCTTGAACAGCGAGGATATCCAACCAGTCCATTCTGAAGGAGATCAGCCCTGGGATTTCTTTGGAAGGAATGATGGTGAGGCTGAAACTCCAGTGCTTTGGGCACCTCATGCGAAGAGTTGACTCATTGGAAAAACTCTGATGCTGGGAGGGAATGGGGGCAAGAGGAGAAGGGGACGACAGAGGATGAGATGGCTGGATGGCATCACTGACTCGATGGACGGGAGTTTGAGTGAACTCCAGGAGTTGGTGATGGACAGGGAGGCCTGGCATGCTGCGATTCATGGGGTCACAAAGAGTCGGACACGACTGAGCAACTGAACTAGGACTAGAACTAGATGGTTATTATAAAATATTGGCTCTATTCTCTATGTGGTACCCTATATCCTTAAAACTTATTTTATACATAATAATTTGTACCTCATAATCTGCTTCTCCTATATTTTCCCTTCCCCTTTCCCTTTCCCCACTGGTAACCACTAGTTTGATGTATCTGTGTCTGGTTCTTTCTCATTATATTCACTAGTTTATATTTTTTAGATACCACATAGATGTGATATTATATAGTATTTGTCTTTCTCTTTCTGACTTCTTTCATTTAGCATGATACCCTCCAAGTCCATGCATGCTGCTGCAAATAACATAATTTCATTCTTTTATACAGCTGAGTAGTATTCTGTTGTGTGTGTGTATATATATATACACACACACACCATATCTTCCTTGTCCATACATCTGTTGGTGGACACTTAGATTGCTTTTATATCTTGGCAATTGTCAATAATGCTGCTATGAACATTGGAGTACATGTATCTTTTCAAATTAGTGTTTTTCAGATATACATCCTTGGGCTTCCCTGATGGCTCAGACGGTAAAGAATCTGCCTGCAATGTGGGAGATCTGGGTTGGATTCCAGAGTGGGAAGATCCCCTGGAGAAGGAAATGGCAACCCACTCCAGTATTCTTACCTGGAGAATCCCATGGACAGAGGAGCCTGGCTGGCTACAATCTATGGGGTCTCAAAAAGTTGGACAGGACTGAGTGAGTAATATTAATCAGATGTATACACAGGAGTGGAGATACTTTTATAATGCAATTTTTAGATAATGTAACATTTAGTAGGAACCCAACTAATGCAAATAGCAAAATAGTATCTTTATTTGTTGAGCTTTAAGCCAACTTTTTCACTCTTCACTTTCACTTTCATCAAGAGGCTTTTGAGTTCCTCTTCACTTTCTGCCATAAGGGTGGTGTCATCTGCATATCTGAGGTTATTGATATTTCTCCTGGCAATCTTGATTCCAGCTTGTGTTTCTTCCAGTCCAGCGTTTCTCATGATGTACTCTGCATAGAAGTTAAATAAACAGGGTGACAATATACAGCCTTGACGTACTCCTTTTCCTATTTGGAACCAGTCTGTTGTTCCATGTTCAGTTCTAACTGTTGCCTCCTGACCTGCATACAAATTTCTCAAGAGGCAGTGGAAACAGTGTCAGACTTTATTTTTCTGGGCTCCAAAATCACTGCAGTTGGTGACTGCAGCCATGAAATTAAAAGACGCTTACTCCTTGGAAGGAAAGTTATGACCAACTTAGACAGCATATTCAAAAGTAGAGACATTACTTTGTCAACAAAGGTTCATCTAGTCAAGGCTATGGTTTTTCCTGTGGTCATGTATGGATGTGAGAGTTGGACTGTGAAGAAGGCTGAGCACCGAAGAATTGATGCTTTTGAACCGTGGTGTTGGAGAAGACTCTTGAGAGTCCCTTGGACTGCAAGGAGATCCAACCAGTCCATTCTGAAGGAGATCAGCCCTGGGATTTCTTTGGAGGGAATGATGCTAAAGCTGAAACTCCAGTACTTTGGCCACCTCATGTGAAGAGTTGACTCATTGGAAAAGACTCTGATGCTGGGAGGGATTGGGGGCAAGAGGAGAAGGGGACGACAGAGGATGAGATGGCTGGATGGCATCACTGACTCGATGGACGTGAGTCTGAGTGAGCTCCGGGAGCTGGTGATGGACAGGGAGGCCTGGCGTGCTGTGATTCATGGGGTCGCAGTCGGACACGACTGAGCAACTGATATGATCTGATCTGATCTTTATTTGTTGCTCATTTAATCTTATCTTGTAATGCTTTGTGTATCTCTCATCTTTTTAAGATTGTAAGTTTTTCGAGGACAGGAATCATGATGTGCATCTTCTTTCTAAAATTTTTTATTGGAGGATAACATGGAACAATAGACTGGATCCAAATTGGGAAAGGAGTACATCAAGGCTGTATATTGTCACCCTGCTTATTTACCTTATATGAAGAGTACATCATGTGAAATGCCAGGCTAGATGAAGCACAAGCTGGAACCAAGATTGCCAGGAGAAATATCAATAACCTCAGATATGCAGATGACACCACATTTATGGCAGAAAGTGAAGAGGAACTAAAGAGCCTCTTGATGAAAGTGAAAGAGGAGAGTGAAAAAGTTGGCTTAAAACTCAACATTCAAAAAACTAAGATCATGACCTCTGGTCCCATCACTTCATGACAAATAGATGAGGAAACAATGGAAACAGTGACAGACTTTATTTTGGGGGGCTCCAAAATCACTGCAGATGGTGACTGCAGGCATGAAATTAAAAGACGCTTGCTCCTTGGAAGAAAGCTATGACCAACCTAGACAGCATATTAAAACCCAGAGACATTGCCAACAAAGGTCCATCTAGTCAAAGCTTTCATTTTTCCAGTAGTCACATATGGATGTGAGAGTTGGTGCAAAAAGAAAGCTGAGCGCTGAAGAATTGATGCTTTTGAACTGTGGTGTTGGAGAAGACTCTTGAGAGTCCCTTGGACAGCAAGGAGATTCAACCAGTCCATCCTAAAGGAAATCAGTCCTGACTATTCATTGGTAAGACTGATGCTGAAGCTGAAACTCCAATACTTTGGCCACCTGATGGGAAGAACTGACTCATTGAAAAAGACCCCAATGCTGGGAAAGATTGAAGGCTGGAGGAGAAGGGGATAACAGAGGATAAGATGGTTGGATGGCATCACCAACTCGATGGACATGAGTTTGAGCAAGCTCCAGGAGTTGGTGAAGGACAGAGAGGCCTGGTGTACTGCAATCCATGGGGTTGCAAAGAGTCGGACACGACTGAGTGACTGAACTGAATTGCTGTGCAATATTGTGCTGATTTCTGCCATATATCAACATGAATCAGTTACAGGTATCATATGTCTCCTCCCTTTGAACCTCTCTCATCTCCCACCCCATCCCACCCCTCTAGGTTGTCACAGAGCACTGGGTTGAGCTCCCTGTGTCACACAGCTAATTCCCACTGGCTATTATTTTACATATGGTAATGCAAATGTTTCCATGCTACTCTCTCAGTTCATCCCACCTTCTCTCTTCCCCACATGTGTACGGCATCTAGAAAAAAGGTACTGATGAACCTAATTGCAGGACAGCAATGGCCATGCAAACATGGAGAACAGACTGTGGACATGCATCTTTAAATCCTATCCTTCCCTTGGCGTCACTAGAGGAGCACCAAACCTAACATGGAAGCAGTCAATACTTTTCTCCCTCCTGTAGAATATAATGGGGATAAAAAGATTCTGCTCTTAAAAAAAAAAAAAAACACCTTCTTTTGTTGTGAAATAGGACTTTCATTTAGCCAACTGCACAACACAAAAATGAATAGCTCAGCAAGTTATCCCAAAGCCAAGTCCCATGTAACCACTGTCCAGCTCGAGAAAAAGAACATCACCAGCAAGCTTCTCTCAATTATTGTCTCCTTTATTCTCCCAAAGGTAACCATTTTCTTGACTTCTCCAAGCATGTGCTCTAAAACACTGTTTTTCAGTCTTGCCTGTTTTTTAAAAAAAAACTTTCTACAAATGGAATAACGCATTATGTATTCTTTGGTAGTAGTTTCTTCTATTCATCTTTATGTTTGCAAGATTTATCCATAATGTAGCTTATAATCTGTTCATTTTAATTTGCTGTATATCTTTCCATTATATGAATATATCACATTAAGCATTTATTCATGCCACTGTTGATGTCATATTTGGGTTGTTTCCAGTTTGGAGAGATTACAAATAATACTTTCATGAACATTTATGTACATGTCTATTTGGTATATATGTGCATACATTTCTGTTTCGTGTCAGAGAGTTGAATTGCTGGGTCATGGGATATGTCCTTTACTTTAGTAAAGTCAGATTATGGTTGTTATCACTTCTGCCAGCAGAGTATGAAAATCCCCAGGGCTTCACCTCCTCACCAACCATTATTATGGTTAATCTATTTAAGTTGCAGTCCATGGGGTCGCTGAGTCGGACACGACTGAGCGACTTCACTTTCACTTTTCATCTTCATGCATTGGAGAAGGAAATGGCAACCCACTCCAGTATTCTTGCCTGGAGAATCCCAGGGACAGGGGAGCCTGGTGGGCTGCCGTCTCTGGGGTCGCACAGAGTCGGACACGACTGATGTGACTTAGCAGCAGCAGCAGCATACTAGTGAATATGTAGTATTATCCAACTGCAGTTTTAATTTCCGTTTCCCGATTACTAATGAGCCTGGGCAAATTTAATATGCTTATTGGCTATTTTACATCCTTTTTGTGAAATGCCTGTTCAAATCTCTTGCATATTTTTCAAATGGATTTTTTTTTACCATTTTTTAAATTGATTTCTAGTAGTCATATACTCTGGATTCAAGCCCTCTGTCAGTAATATATATTATACATTTCTGTTATCTTTTTATTGCTTGTCTTTTCATTCTCTTAGTAATGTCTTGTGATGAATCAGTTCAGTCAGTTTAGTCACTCAGTCGTGTCTGACTCTTTGAGACCCCATGGACTGCAGCATGCCAGGCTTCCCTGTCCTGATGAATAGAAGTTCTTAATATTAACGTGAGTCAAATTTTCCAACTTTTCAACTTTCTAAAGTTTCCAACTTTCAAATTTATATTGAAATTTATATGTTATGTTTTTGATGTTTTCTTACACCAAAATCATGAAAATGTTCTGTATTATTCTCTAGAATTTTTTTTTTAGCTTTTAAATTTAGATCTACAATCCATCTTGAATTGATCTTTATGTATGTTAAGTCTCTTCAGTCGTGTCTGACTCTATGCAACCCTATGGACTGTAGCCCACTAGGCTCCACTGTCCATGGGATTCTCCAGGCAAGGATACTGGAGTGAACTGCCATGCCTTCCCCCAGGGGATCTTCCTTACCTAGGGATCGAACTAGACTCCCTTCAGTTCAGTTCAGTCGCTCAGTTGTGTCTGACTCTTTGTGACCCCATAAAGCACGCCAGGCCTCCCTGTCCATTACTAACTCCCGGAGTTTACCCAAACTTATGTCCATTGAGTCAATGATGCCATCTAACCATCTCGTCCTCTGTTGTCCCCTTCTCCTCCTGCCTTCAATCTTTCCCAACATCAGGGTCTTTTCAAATGAGTCAGCTCTTCGCATCAGGTGGCCAAAATGTTGGAGTTTCAGCTTCAACATGAGTCCTTCCAATGAACACCCAGGACTGATTTCCTTTAGGATGGACTCTCTTAGGCTCCTCCATTGGCAGGCAGGTTCTTTACCACTAGCGCCACCTGGTAAGCCCTGATCTTTATGTATGGTATGAGTTAAAGATTAAGTTTCTTTTTTTTCTAAGATTCTAGCATTATTCATTGAAAAGACTGTTCAATCTGCACTTCTGTGCACTACCATCTTTGTGAAAATCAGATGTTTATCAATGCACGAGCTCTATATTCCATTCCATTTGTCTGTCCTTGCACCAACACCACACTGTCTTAATTCCTATAGTTTTATACTGTCTTTATATCCAGGAGAATAAATTCTCTTTTCTGGTTCTTTACAAGGTTCTTGGTTGCTTTTGCTACTTTGTATTTCTACTTAACTTTTAGAATCAGTGTGTCAAGTGATGCTTTTATCTCTTTCCTAAGGCTGACTTTCAGCTAAGCTTCTCTAGGACGATGTTTAGTGAGAACTTTACTAGCACTGGGCTTTCCTGGTGGCTCAGTCGGTAAAGAATCCGCCAGCAATGCGGGAGACCTTGGTTCAGTCCCTGGGTTGGGAAGATCCCCTGGAGGAGGGCATGGCAACCCACTCTAGTATTGTTGCCTGGAGAATCCCCGTTGAAAGATAAGCCTGGTGGGCTCCAGTCCATGGGGTCACGAAGAGTCAGACACGACTAAGCAACTAAACACAGCACATTTACTGGCACTAGTACTTGGAAAGGATATAATAGAGTGGGGAAAACATGGGCTGTGGAGTCAGATTTGAACTGGAGTTTATTTCTGCCATTTTCTATCAGTTGGGCCATTAGAAGAATCTGGGCTAGTTTTTGTCTGTCTTGATCAACCATCTGTTACTTCTAGTCCACAATAACAAGAATATCTTTATTACTAAAGTTAATGTAAAAATTCAGCACTGCACAGGTATGTTGACATCATAATGGATATTTCTCAGCCCTGCTTAGGAATGTGTCAAAGCTATCACAACAACACGCAGACATTGTATCAGTCAACATCACGGATCATAACATAACAGTCAGTCAGTGTCATTACCCCTGCCGCGTAATTGTAGCTTGTGCCTCAACTTTTGAACTTGAAACATATGTGGATGCTTATAAACCAATTAAAATTCTTTTCTTATTATCTTTTCACCATACTCTCAGGATATACATTTTCACTCATAAAACACAGTATCATATATGGAAATTATAAAGTTATAATGAATACCCATGGATCTAACATCTGATATCCAAATCATGTACTCCTCTGTTATGTTAACTGGCACCTGATTCAAGCATCTTTGAGAATTTGGCCTCTCTAATTTCTATTGTTCGTTTAATATTCACTTAAAGTATTCTTCAACTTAGTATAGACAGCTGCATCCAGCTTCAATATGTGATTATTTTTTCAGCTCATTAATGCTATGAAATCTGTGAACATATTTATTTAGAAAAATTGGCAGGCAAGCGGTTTTGTCTCCAATTCTATCTACACCTCTAAGTGTCTGTGTATAACTGTGGCTGCATATGGCTTCTTATACACATTCAGAAACGAATCCCAGTTTTCCCCCTTTCTCTGTATCTCTCTCTTTCTCACACACACATATACACACAGGAAAAGGATTTAGAAAAAGAAAAGATAAAAACAACTTCCATCTGATCCATCCACCATCTGTCCTTTCTACCTATCGCTGAAAAATTGGGTAAAATATTCAATCTTGTACTCATTTCCCTCTTTTAGTCCCTATTCTTTTATTCATGCTGGGTAGGAGACAAAGAGGGTGAGCAAAAAGGCAGCTCATTATTTCCCACTGCAGTATTTCCCTTCTCAGTCACTCCATGTTGCTATCAGCTGACAGGAGCCATAAAGAGATGCTCCTTTAGGTGACGTAGGGAACGCTGAACATTTTGTGGGAGGAGTCTCACAGGAGAAAAGCAGAGAGGCTGTCAGCCAGGGCTATTACTGCCTTCCTGTCACCAGGTGGCACAGGAAAGTGTGTTCTGTCAGTAGCCCAAAAACTTAGCAGAGAGGAAAAGACTGATGGGTTTATAGCATCAGAGCTTATACAACATGCTCATTTAATTCATGGGATATTTATTTTTGTATTTGGCTCTTCAGTTTCAGGAACACATGTCTTTATGCTTGTAATCTTTTACTTCCCTCTTACCTTGAAATGCATATGTATTTGTGTGTATGAGTGTGTGTATATAATATACATCTATATGTGTATCTATATGGGCTTCCCTCATGGCTCAGCAGTAAAAAATCCCCCTGCAGTGCAGGAGATGTGGGTTCGATCCTTGGGTTGGGAAGATCCCCTGGAGAAGGAAATGCCAACCCACTCCAGTCTTCTTGCCTGGGAAATCCCATGGACAGAGGAGACTGGCAGGCTAAAGTCTATGGGGTCTCAAAAGTCAGACACGACTGAGTGACTAAACCACTTCCACCATATGTATATATCAGTTTAGTTCAGTTGTTGCTCAATCGTGTCTGACTCTTTGCAACCCCATGAATCTCAGCAAGCCAGGCCTCCCTGTCCATCACCAACTCCCAGAGTTTACCCAAACTCATGTCCATCGAATCGGAGATGCCATCCAGCCATCTCATCCTCTGTCGTTTCCTTCTCCTCCTGCCCCTAATCCCTCCCAGCATCAGGGTCTTTTCCAATGAGTCAACTCTTCGCATCAGGTGGCCAAAGTATGGGAGTTTCAGCTTCAGCATCAGTCCTTCCAATGAACACCCAGGACTGATCTCCTTTAGAATGGACTGGTTGGATCTCCTTACAGTCCAAGGGACTCTCAAGAGTCTTCTCCAACACCACAGTTCAAGAGCATCAGTTCTTCAGTGCTCAGCTTTCTTTATAGTCCAACACTCACATCCATACATGACCACTGGAAAAACCATAGCCTTGACTAGATGGACCTTTGTTGGCAAAATAATGTCTCTGCTTTTGAATATGCTATCTAGGTTGGTCATAACTTTCCTTCCAAGAAGTAAGCGTCCTTTAATTTTGTGGCTGCAATCGCCATCTGCAGTGATTTTGGAGCCAAAAAAATAAAGTCTGACACTGTTTCCACTGTTTCCCCATCTATTTCCCATGAAGTGATGGGACCAGATAGTGTAGTTCAGTTCAATAGGCATTTATTAAGTATTCAGTACTTACTATGTGTCAGGCATCAAGCACGCAGGATAAATAAAATACGGTCCCTGCTCTCAAGGAGCTGATGATCTAATAGTATTTGTCTTTCTGAAGAGAAGATTTTATACTTAGGGATTATGTTCATTAAGTTATACCACACAGAGTATTAAAACCTAACAGGACTTTCCAGAAGACACAGTTCAGTTGTAGGAAGAAGAGAATAATTTGTGTATTATTTACATATAGTTTTTAGTTTTTTAATTAAACAAAAAATAATTTTAGGCTTATAGAAGAGTTGCAAAGGTAGCACAAATCTATATTTCTTACACCCTTCCTATACACCTACACAGAAATTCCTGTATACCTTCTTCCAACCCTAATGTTGGCATGTAGTCATGGTACATTTTTCAAAACTGGGATATTAACATTCGTACATACTTTTACCTGAACATAGACTTAATCAGGATATTAGCAGTTTCCCACTAGTATACTTTTTCTGATCCAGGATCCAATCTAGGCTCCTACATTGCATTTAGCTGTCATGTCTCTTAGTCTCCTCTAATCTCTGACAGTTCTTCAGTCCTTCTTTGTCTTTCACGACCTTGACACTTTCGAGTAGTACTAATAAGAAATTCTGTAAACTGTCCCTCAATTTAGGTTTGTATGATGCTCTCTCATTATTAGATTGATGTTATAAATTTTGGAGAAAAACCTCACAGAGGCAATGTCCTTCTCAGAGCATCCTATATCAGGGTTATGTGATACTGTCATGTCTAATTATTGGCAATATCAACCTTGATAATTTGGTTAAGGTGCTGTCTGCCAGGTTTCTCTACTGCAAGGTTACTATTTTTTTCTCTTTGTAATTGAGAATTGGAATTTTGTCTTTGTAATGTTCTGCAATAGTTAAGAATAATTTAAAGTTTACAGAAAGGTTGCAAAGATAGTGCAAAGGGTTCCTAATACCCCTCACTCATTTCTCCCTATTGTTAACTCCCTATATATACATTTATCACAGCTATTGAGCCAGCATTGATATGTTACTGTTGAGTAAGCTCCATACTTCATTTCAATTTTACTATTTCACTCAATGATTTTAACATTTGATGATCTTGCCTGTAGCAATTGTTACTGTGGTGTTCTAATGGTGATTTTCTATTTCCTTTATTTTTTAAACATAATTAATTGGAATACTTCTGAAAGGAAGAGTTGTTCCTTCTCCCCCATTTATTTGTTTATTTAATCATTTATGTGTATCAGTGTGTACTCATGGATATTTATTCTGTTCTTCAGGTTATAATGCTGTGGTGTGCTCAATTGTGTCCAACTCTTTGCAACCCACCAGGCTCCTCTGTCTATGGAATTTTCCAGGCAAGAATATTGGAGTTGGTTGCCATTTCCTACTCCAGGGGATCTTCCAAACCCATGGATCAAACCTGGGTCTCTGGCGTCTCCTGAATTGGCAGGTGGATTCTTTACCACTAGTGCTGAAATCGTTTACCTCAGACTGGGACTTGAACCCACATGGCTGGGACTCAAACCCAGCCAAAACCCATTTTGGGACTTAAACCCACTTGGCTGGGACTCAGACCCAGCCAAAATCCTGTTTGGGACTTGAACCCAGCCAAAACCCACAGTACCTGGTTTCAGGAGCTCAGGTTCTTGATGTCTCATCACAGAAAGAATTCAGTGACAGACAAAGTGATAGGTAAGAAGTGGATTTATTCAGATACAGAGAGAAGCACACTCCAGACAGAATGTGGGCCTTCACAAAGGGTGAATGCAGCAGCAAAATTTGGTGTGGTTAGTTTTTATAAGCTGGGTAATTTCATATGCTGCTGTTTTCCTCTATTTTTTTGTATTGATGGCTGAAGAAGGCTTTCTTATGTCTCCTTGCTATTCTTTGAATCTCTGCATTCAGATGCTTTTATCTTTCCTTTTCTCCTTTGCTTTTCGCTTCTCTTCTTTTCACAGCTGTTTGTAAGGCCTCTCCAGACAGTCATTTTGCTTTTTTGCATTTCTTTTCCATGGGGATGGTCTTGATCCCTGTCTCCTGTACGATGTCATGTACCTCCGTCCGTAGTTCATCAGGCACTCTATCTATCAGATCTAGGCCCTTAAATCTATTTCTCACTTCCACTGTATAATCATAAGGAATTTGATTTAGGTCATACCTGACTGGTCAGGTGGTTTTCCCTATTTTCTTCACTTTAAGTCTGAATTTCTATATAGTCAGCAAAAACAAGACCTGGAGCTGACTGTGGCTCAGATCATGAACTCCTTATTGCCAAATTCAGACTTAAATTGAAGAAAGTAGGGGAAACCACTAGACCATTCAGGTTATGACCTAAATAAAATCCCTTACGATTATACAGTGGAAGTGACAAATGGATTCAAGGGATTAGATCTGATAGATAGAATGCCTGATGAACTATGGACGGAGGTTCGTGACATCATACAGGAGACAAGGATCAAGACCATCCCCATGGAAAAGAAATGCAAAAAAGCAAAATGATTGTCTGGGGAGGCCTTACAAACAGCTGTGAAAAGAAGAGAACGAAAAGCAAAGGAGAAAAGAAAGATATAAGCATCTGAATGCAGAGTTCCAAAGAATAGCAAGGAGACATAAGAAACCCTTCTTCAGCGATCAACGCAAAGAAATAGAGGAAACAATAGGATGGGAAAGACTAGAGATCTCTTCAAGAAAATTAGAGATACCAAGGGAACATTTTATGCAAAGATGGGCTCAATAAAGGACAGAAATGGTATGGACCTAACAGAAGCAGAAGATATTAAGAGGAGGTGGCAAGAATACACAGAACTGTACAAAAAAGATCTTCATGACCAAGATAATCACGATGGTGTGATCACTGACCTAGAGCCAGACATCCTGGAATGTGAAGTCAAGTGGGCCTTGGAAAGCATCACTACAAACAAAGCTAGTGGAGGTGATGGAATTCTGGTTGAACTATTTCAAATCCTGGAAGATGATGCCGTGAAAGTGCTGCACTCAATATGCCAGCAAATTTGGAAAACTCAGCAGTGGCCACAGGACTGGAAAAGGTCAGTTTTCATTCCAATCCCAAATTAAGGCAATGCCAAAGAATGCTCAAACTACCGCACAATTGCACGCATCTCACACACTAGTAAAGTAATGCTCAAAATTCTCCAAGCCAGGCTTCAGCAATACATGAACCATGAACTTCCAGATGTTCAAGCTGGTTTTAGAAAAGGCAGAGGAACCAGAGATCAAATTGCTAACACCTGCTGGATCATGGAAAAGGAAGAGAGTTCCAGAAAAGCATCTATTTCTGCTTTATTGACTATGCCAAAGCCTTTGACTGTGTAGATCACAATAAACTGTGGAAAATTCTTCAAGAGATGGGCATACCAGACCACCTGACCTGCCTCTTGAGAAACCTATATGCAGATCAGGAGCAACAGTTAGAACCAGACATGGAACAACAGATTGGTTCCAAATAGGAAAAGGAGTACGTCAAGGTTGTATATTGTCACCCTGCTTATTTAACTTAAATGCAGAGTACATCATGAGAAACGCTGGGCTGGAAGAAGCACAAACTGGAATCAAGATTGCCGGGAGAAATATCAATAACCTCAGATATGCAGATAACACCACCCTTACAGCAGAAAGTGAAGAGGAACTATAAAGCCTCTTGATGAAAGTGAAAGAGGAGAGTGAAAAAGTTGGCTTAAAGCTCAACATTCAGAAAACGAAGATCATGGCATCTGGTCCCATCACTTCATGGCACAAAGATGGGGAAACAGTGGAAACAGTGTCAGACTTTATTTTTGGGGGCTCCAAAATCACTGCAGATGGTGATTGCAGCCATGAAATTAAAGGACGCTTACTCCTTGGAAGGAAAGTTATGACCAACCTAGATAGCATATTCAAAAGCAGAGACATTACTTTGCCAACAAAGGTCCATCTAGTCAAGGCTATGGTTTTTCCAGTGGTCATGTATGGATGCGAGAGTTGGACTGAGAAGAAAGCTGAGCATCGAAGAATTGATGCTTTTGAACTGTGGTGTTGGAGAAGACTCTTGAGAGTCCCTTGGACTGCAAGGAGATCCAACCAGTCCATCCTAAAGGAGATCAGTCCTGGGTGTTCTTTGGAAGGAGTGATGCTAAAGCTGAAACTCCAATACTTTGGCCACCTCATGCGAAGAGTTGACTCACTGGAAAAGACTCTGATGCTGGGAGGGATTGGGGGCAGGAGGAGAAGGAGACGACAGAGGATGAGATGGCTGGATGGCATTACCAACTTGATAGACATGAGTTTGGGTGAACTCTGGGAGTTGGTGATGGACAGGGAGGGCTGGTGTGCTGCAATTCATGGGGTTGCAAAGAATTGGACATGACTGAAGGACTGAACTGAGCTGACTGAATTTCATGTGCTAATGAGTGGGAGGATTATTCCAGCTATTTTTGGGAAGGGGTGGAGATTTCTAGGATTTGGGCCACGGCCCACTCCTTGGTCTTTTAACAGTGGAACTGTCATGGCATCTCTGGGTGTGTCATTTCACTTGTTGAGGATTAAGATCTAGTTTTGTCTGACATCTTGGTCCCATTTGATTATAATCTGTTTATGCTGTGTCCTTGGGCTGTGTCATTCTTTCAAAAGTTGTGCCCTGCCCCTTTCCCTTCTGTTACAGTGCCACCTGGGAAGCCCTAATGTAATGTTATAAATTTTTACTTCATTAACTATAAATTATTCTAGCTCTGGCCACTGGGAGCACTTTCAGGTCACTTCTGTGTCCTTTTGACATGCTTCTACCTCTTTTCCTTTTTTCAGTGAGGGAGCCCTTCCTTACTTTCTGGCACTGTGTATATGATTTCTACATAGACCTAATCAGTTCAGTTCAGTTCAGTCGCTCAGTCGTGTCTGACTCTTTGCGACCTCATGAATCGCAGCACGCCAGGCCTCCCTGTCCATCACCATCTCCTGGAGTTCACTCAAACTCATGTCTATCAAGTTGGTAATACCATCCAGCCATCTCATCCTCTGTCGTCTCCTTCTCCTCCTGCCCCCAATTCCTCCCAGCATCAGAGTCTTTTCCAGTGTGTCAACTCTTCGCATGAGGTGGCCAAAGTATTGGAGTTTCAGCTTTAGCATCACTCCTTCCAAAGAACACCCAGGACTGATCTCCTTTAGGATGGACTGGTTGGATCTCCTTGCAGTCCAAGGGACTCTCAAGAGTCTTCTCCAACACCACAGTTCAAAAGCATCAATTCTTCGATGCTCAGCTTTCTTCACAGTCCAACTCTCGCATCCATACATGACCACTGGAAAAACCATAGCCTTGACTAGATGGACCTTTGTTGGCAAAGTTTGCCTTGGAAATGAACAGAGATCATTCTACCGTTTTTGAGATTGCATCCAAGTACTGCATTTAGAACTCTTTTGTTGACCATGATGGCTACTCCATTTCTTCTAAGGGATTCCTGCCCACAGTAATAGATATAATGGTCATCTGAGTTAAATTCACCCATTCCAGTCCATTTTAGTTCACTGATTCCTGGAACGTCGAAGTTCACTCTTGCCATCTCCTGTTTGACCACTTCCAATTTGCCTTGATTCATGGATCTAACATTCCAGGTTCCTATGCAATATTGCTCTTTACAGCATCAGATCCTGCTTCTATCACCAGTCACATCCACAACTGAGTATTGTGTTTGCTTTGGCTCCATCCCTTCATTCTTTCTGGAGTTATTTCTCCACTGATCTCCAGTAGCATATTGGGCACCTACTGACCTGGGGAGTTCCTCTTTCAGTATCCTATCATTTTGCCTTTTCATACTGTTCATGGGGTTCTCAAGGCAAGAATACTGCAGTGGTTTGCCATTCCCTTCTCCAGTGGACCACATTCTGTCAGACCTCTCCACCATGACCCACCCATCTTGGGTGGCCCCACAGGGCATGGCTTAGTTTCACTGAGTTAGACCAGGCTGTGGTCCATGTGATTAGATTGACTAGTTTTCTGTTATTATGGTTTCAGTGTGTCTGCCCTCTGATGCCCTCTCGCAACACTTACCCTCTGACTTGAGTTTCTCTTACCTTGGACGTGGGGTATCTTTTCACGGCTGCTCTAGCAAAGCACAGCCGCTGCTTCTTACCTTGGACAAGGGGTATCTCCTCACTGCCGCCCCTCCTGACCTTGAACGTGGAGTGGCTCCTCTCCACCCTCCTGCGCCCACGCAGCCACCGCTCCTTGGACTGAGGTTATCTTTTCATGAAATTCTTGTTATTTTCTTCTTGGTTGACATTTTAACTTTTTTTTTTCTTTCCTTACTTTTATCATTCAAACATTATGAATATCCCAAATTACACTGAAAGGTCAAGGTGTGGAAAATATACCGAGAAGGGAAAGAGGATAAGATCTATGTGGACAGGGCTTGCTTTCCAAGTCCTTTGTTTATGTATGACCATGGGCCAGTTGCCCAGCCTTTCTAAGTCTTAGTTTACTCATCAGTAACATAGTGATGATAGTAATAATATTTGCTTTGTGAAGCCATAAAGATTAGATACATGTCATAAGATTTAAAAAGTATATTGTTATTAATAAAGTTTTATATAAAAGTTATTGAGTTATCTCAAGTTATCTCTGTATCATAGTACAAGAGCTCTGTATCCTATCCTTTTAATTATTTGGTACTGGTTGTTAAGAAAATGTTTTTATGATTACACAGAGAGGTTCATTCAAGGGAGAATAATGAACAATTGAAACTGTGCTAGCCAAAAAAAAAAAAAATGAGCCTGGAACCGGATTAAAGTATTTACTCAGATGCCGTTTCATGTCTATAACTCTATTCATTCAGAAAACCCAAGGAATATGCTAGTAATAAGCATGACCCCTGTCTTTCAGACATAAAATGAAGCCCTTGTCCTTATTAAAATAAAACTATGTCAGGATCAAATTATTTTTTTCCCAAAGCCATGCAATATGTTCACTCAATATATAAACCATCATATGGAAACAATTCAAGTTGGGGAGTCTGGTTGTTTGCTCAGAGCGATCACCCCTGCCTTGTTCATCAACTGGTGAGATTAGTGGAGCACCCGTAACATACAAAGAACACCTGCTGCAGGCAAGCACCCAGGAGGTAGCATCAGTTGTAGCTGCCCTTGGCCAGAGTGAAACCTACCCATCGTTTCTGGATCTTGCAGCTAAAGAAGGAAATAGTTTTGATGGGGCTTTCTCAAATCAAGTTGGAATCTAAAGCTTAAGAGAATACACGTAATGTGACTACACTTACACTGGAGCCAGGAAAAGACAGAGTGAACCAGAAACCAAGATCAAGGGAGAAGTGCTTTGTTTTCTCTTTTTTTATGGCCCCTTTTCTTGTTCCCCTCTCTTTTTTCTTTTCGAAGTCTTTATTGAATTTGTTACACTATTGCTTCTGTTGTTCATGTTCTAGTTTTTTGGCCTCAAGATGTGTGGGATCTTAGCTCTCCAACTAGGGATAGAACCCACACCCTGGCAATGGAAGGCTTAACCGCTGGGCTGCCAGGGAAGCCCCTCTCCTCTTTTTTTTTATCCAATGTCTTATTGCCTACTTCAAACTCTAATGTTTGACTTGATCCAATTCTTGATGGACAGAGAATGACTCTGAAGATGAAATAAGTGTTTTATGGTACAATGTTTGAAAGAAATTCGACACAGAACATTATTAACCCTTTAAAAAATGTTTGTTAGCAGCACATGGTGCCCCTTTACGGTTTAGCAAATCTAAAATATTAGATGGTAATATACCATCTAATCTTTTGTGTATAATAAACTAAAAATTGGGGCTAATACAGTGATACTATTGAAAACTTACAGCTTCTGATTCTAGCCTTGCTCTGGGCCCTTTTCCCTCCCCCATGAAGTCTTGAGAATCCCTTGGACTGCAAGAGGTCAAACCAGTCAGTCCTAAAGGAAATCAACCCTGAATATTCACTGGAAGGACTGATGCTGAAGCTGAAGCTCCAATACTTTGGCCACCTGATGCGAAGAACTGACTCATTTGAAAAGACCCTGATGCTGGGAAAGATTGAAGGCAGGAGGAGAAGGGGATGGACGACAGAGGACGAGATGGTTGGATGGCATCACCCACTCAATGGCCATGAGTTTGAGCAAGCTCCAGGAGATGGTGAAGGACAGAGATGCCTGGTTTGCTGCAGTCCATGGGGTCACAGTCGGACACGACCGAGCAACTGAACAACAACAACAATGAGGTCTTAGCAGTGGCATTAAAACAGTGATTTTGAAAGGAACTGCAGCATTATCAAGAAAGCAAAGCACACAGAGCAGGAACCCAAACTGGTTTACCACATACTAGCCAGAGCCTCTCCTCTTGATCCCAACTCTGGCTTCATATTTCTTGCCCCAATTTTTTTTTTTATTGTTTTCAGCACAAACTCTGAAGGCTTTGAATTTCAACTTCTCAATTTGAATATGATCACCACATACCTGCCTAAAACAGAAAAGTGGTCGATAGTTCACCCCTTCCTTGATTTTTATAGCTGTGGAACAGGAACCAGGCTGCACTATGATATTTCAGCACTAAGTGGAGCCAGACACTCAACTGCCTTAAAAGTTTCAAATCAGCAAAGAGCACACAGCTCACTTAACCTAAGTTTTCTGTGGGGTTTACACATGGACAGAACTGGAGTTTTATGGTGAATCATTTATTTAGTATATTTGAATGCCCAAGCCTCAGGGAACAGATACCAGGTGAACAATTTGTTTAGCTTATCTCCCATGGATTAAAGAAAATGGATCAGATAAACACAAACTCACTCAATTGTTTGTACATCACAATTCCCATTCGCTCTACACTTTGTTGCAGACTTCTGCATGACAAGGGCCTAGCCTTTGGTGATTCAGATTCTGATCTGCAAGACAAGAATGGGCCTGTTTGGGGAAGAGCCCTGGCTAATAGGAAGATTGGTGAGAACGTTTGTGTGATGCTTTTGCAAGCAACTATGTAACTGACATTGGGATAGATTTGCCCAGGGCAGAATATTGGGTTGTGGGAGTAGGAGCCAGTCATGGGGTGATGATGACCATTGAGGTGACGGGTGGAGGAGTAAGAGAAAGAGTCACAAGCCAGTCTCATCTAGAAACAGCACAGACTGAGCAAACGATCTAATTCTTGAGAGACACTGAGGGCCTAAGTGCAAAGGAGATGAGCTACTTGCAGTTATTCTACTGCTTTCTGCCTTACTTTCCTTGTCTGTGACAGGGAGTGAGCATGCTTAGTTCCATCACCATTCTCTTTCAGAGACATGGTGAAAGGAAGTTACAAGGTTTACAAATCTCTGTTTTTCAGTTTCTGGGGACTAAGAAGCCTTTATCTTATGTGTGAGGAACTTGGTAAGATATGCCACTATAAAGCCAAATGCACGTGGAATCTAAAAAACAAAACAAACGAATGAATATAACAAAACAGAAATAAACTTACAGATACAGAAAACAAACCAGTGGTCACTAGTGGGGGGAAAAGGGGGGCAGGGGCAAGATAGAGGTAAAGGATTAACAGGCACAGACTTGTTGTTGTTCAGTCACTAACTCGTGTCCGACTCTGAAACCCCATGAACGGCAGCATGCCAGGCTTCCCTGTCCTTCACTATCTCCTGGAGCTTGCTGAAACTCATGTCCATTAAGTCAGCGATGCCATCCAACTATATCCTCCTCTGTCGTCCCCTTCTCTTCCTGCCTTCACTCTTTCCCAGCATCAGGGTCTTTTTCCAATGAGTCGGCTCTTCCCATCAGGTGACCAACATACTGGAGCTTCAGCTTCAGCATCAGTCCTTCCAATATTCATGAAGCTTCAGCTTCAGCATCAATCCTTTCAATATTCATGGTTGATTTCCTCTAGGATTGACTGGTCTGATCTCCTTTCTATTTTACAGAAACTTTTAGTAAAGTACAATCTGTAAAAGTATTGAATCACTATGATTACGCCTGAAACTAATGTAAATATAAATCAACTATACTTCAAGAAAATATTAAATTAATAATTACTAAAGTTAGGCTTCCCTGATGGCTCAGTGGTAAAGACTCTGCTTGCTAATGCAGGAGACATGGGTTCGATCCCTGGGTCAGGAAGATCCCACAGGCCAAGAAGCAACTAAGCCTGTGTGCCACAACTTTTGAGCCTGTGTTATAGAACCTGTGCTCTGCAGCAAGAGAAACCACCGAAAGGAGAAGCCCATGTACCACTAGCAAGTAGCCGCTGCTCTTTGCAGCTAGAGAAAAGCCCAAGCAGCAGTGAAGACCCAGCATAGCCAATAAACTAATAAAATTATGTTTTAAAAAATTAAAAAACTCAAATGCCTACTAGAAGCCCAGTACTGAGCTTGTCAGTTATCAGCTAGGATGACTGATGGCCGAACGAAGCTGTACTTGATGCTTTCTCATCCTACTTCCCTTTGTTTACCCCTTTGTTCAATGAACATTTACAAGTGCCTATTTTATGTCAGGCCTGTGTTTGGCACTGGGAAGCCAGCAATGAAAACCTCACTGTCTTCCCACAAGAGCTTGTTGTCTATGTTAGCAGACCAACAAAAATGCTAACAGTTACAGGGAAATGCAGCAGGTGCTATGATAGGGTGGGAAGAGGGTTTAGTGGGGAGATGGAGTCTCACGCAGACTGAGGTCAGAGAGGGCCTCCAAAAGGCTGTGACATTCGAGTCAAACCTTGGAGAATATAAACAGATAAATAAGCGGAAAAGCTCAAAGGCATGAAACAGCCTACTCGTAGCAGTGTCTTATAAGCTACAACTGAAAAGAGTATATGAAGAAGGGCCAGAATGAGGAGTGCAGAATAGAGTTGCCCTGAAAGGACCAGATGAGCTCACAACAAGGTCCTGTTTGTCCCTTTACTAATGCATCGCTTCCATTTGACTTATTAAAGAAGGAACTTCTCTGGACTCTTTTCCAACTTACGGTTGGAAGAAGTGGGGTAACTGTCTATGGTCAGGTCCCTAAGGGCGGCAGAGTGAACTGATCTTGCTAACACCATTAGCTCAGGCCTTTTCTCTCTCTCCTTTCACCATCAACTCCTAAAATGTGTGAGACATGTGGGAAGAAGACCCAAGAGGGAGGGGAACCATGTATACATAAAGTTGATTCACTTTGCTGTACAGCAGAAACTAAAAAGCAATTAAATTCCAAAGTAAAAAATAAAATGTGTGGTCCACACTCCCTGTCCCTACCTCGTCCTCTCCTATCCTCTTAGTCTCTTCTTGAACTTTGACTTACATCCCTGAGAGTGCTTTCTGTAAGACAACCAGTGTTCTTTTTCTCTGTCAGTTTTATTTAGCTCATAGTCTCTTTTCAGCACATATTCTTATAACCACTTTTTCTGATGGACAAACCTCTCCTTTACAGTCCTTTAATGGTTCATCATTATTTCCTTTGTCAGCCTGCCTCCCTCTTTTATGTCCCCACTTGTGTATGACTCTAAAGTGGTGTCCTTGACCTGACTTTGTATTTATTCTCTTGTTCATTTTTGTGCCTTCCTATTTCTTCTGTATCTTCTTCTCCCAAATTCTAAGACTTAACCTTTAACCTGTGCTTAATTCAAAAGGCACAATGGTGTGCTGGTTAAAAGCATGGATTCTAGTGTCAAAATGTCCGAGTTCAAATCCTGGCTCTTCTACTTACTGGCAGTGCCCCCTAATTTCCCTGTATGTAAAATGGGAATAATAATAGAACTTAACTTCATTGGATTATTGGAGGATTAAGTAAACTCATGTAATATGCATAGAATGGTGCCTGGAACTGTTACATACTATATAAATATTGACAATCATCATTATTAGATTCTAGATGAATTTTTTAATCTGCTCTCAGTACATCTTCACTTGCATGCTTCTTGAATCTATTTCTTACTTTCAATTCCTACAGCTTCTCTCTTTTCCTTGTAGAGAAGTGTCTAAGAGTATGGTCATTTAAGTCAAACATGAGTTAGCATTTCAGTTCTACTTCTTAGCAAAACCGTATGACCTCCTGTTAATGTACTTCATCTCTCCAGGCTGTCTCCTCATCTGTATCTATATCATAGGATTGCTGTGAGGATTAAATGAGGCAATGTATGTGAAGGAGATAGTATAAACAAAGTAAAGAGTTAACAAATAATAGTTATTCCATTATTGTTACCACCAGATCTTCTGCATTCAGCACAAATACTACTAAGCACAAAGCAGGCTCAGGTTGCCCCAAGCACAGTACTACTTTCCTCTTCTGAACTTCTGTATTAATAGCATTTGTTATCTGTACCACTTATTTGACGGTTGGCTTATGTCACTCTATACTGTTGTTTGTGCTCAGTCTCTAAGTCGTGTCTGACTCTTTGCGACCCCATGTGCTGCAGCACACCAGGCTCCTCTGTCCATCGGATTTTCCAGGCAAGGATACTCGAGTGGGTTGCCATTTCCTCCTCTAGGGAATCTTTGCAAACCAGCAATTGAACCCACTTCTCCTGCAGTGGCAAGTGGATTCTTTACCATTGAGCCACCTGGGAAGCCCCTATTGTCTTCTCTTCCTGGTTTAAGTGTAAGCTTTTTCAAGATAAGGACCTTGTCTTACAGCTCCTGTAGCTTTAGCATCTAGCCCAGTGTTTGGTAAATAAATGGAGATGGACAATCCGTATTCTCTTCAAACTTCAAATGCCAAATTAGAGCTGATTATCCACAGCCCTTCTCAATTCCGCCTCCTAGTTCAGAAACCTTTGACACCACTCATGAATTTCTCATGTACAAAATCTTCCTATGTTCCATCAATTCTGCATGTGCCTGGCTTAGTGCCTAGCACATAGTACCTGCTCAGTAAATGTTGAATGATGATTGAATGACTATTGCTATATTTTTATTTTATATATTTTAGATTTTCCTCCTTTTTAAATCCCTAACCATACTGCCCTAGTGCAGACTCTCATTGACTGTGTCCAGAATATTAAAATAGCTTTCTATCCCCAAAGTGAAAGTGAAAGTTCTTCAGACATGTCTGACTCTTTGCAACCCCATGGACTATACAGTCCATGGAATTCTCCAGGCCAGAATACTGGAGCAGGTAGCCTTTCCCTTCTCCAGGGGATCTTCCCAACCCAGGTATTAAACCCAGATCTCCCACATTGCAGGCAGATTCTTTACCAGTTGAGCCACAAGAAAAGTCCAGGAACACTGGAAAGGGTAGCCTATCCCTTCTCCAGCAGATCTTCCTGACCCAAGAATCCAACTGGGTCTCCTGCATTGCAGGTGGATTCTTTACCAACTGAGCTATCAGGGAAGCCAGTGTTCTTCTTTAACTTTAATATACTTTACCTGTTACCCCTATACCATTTCTATGCCCAAATAACAGTTCAGTACAGTTAAGTTCAGTTAGTCACTCAGTCGTGTCTGACTCTTTGCAACCCCATGAACCACAGCATGCCAGGCCTCCCTGTCCATCACCAATTCCCGGAGTCCACCCAAACCCGTGTCCATTGAGCCGGTGATGCCATCCAACCATCTCATCCTCTGTCGTCCCCTTCTCCTCCTGCCTTCAATCTTTCCCAGCATCAGGGTCTCTTCCAATGAGTCAGTTCTTCCCATCAGGTGGCCAAAGTACTGGAGTTTCAGCTTCAGCATCAGTCCTTCCAATGAACAACCAATACTGGTCTCCTTTAGGATGGACTGGTTGGATCTCCTTGCAGTCCAAGGGACTCTCAAGAGTCTTCTCCAACACCACAGCTCAAAACCATCAATTCTTCGGTGCTCAGCTTTTTTTATAATCCACTCTTATACCCATACGTGACCACTGGAAAAACCATAGCCTTGACTAGATGGACCTTTGTTGGCAAAGTAATGTCTCTGCTTTTTAATATGCTGTCTATGTTGGTCATAACTTTCCTTCCAAGGAGTAAGTGTCTTTTAATTTCATGGCTGCAGTCACCATCTGCAGTGATTTTGGAACCCAGAAAAATAAAATCTGACACTGTTTCCACTGTTTCCCCATCTAATTCCCATGAAGTGATGGGATTGGATGCCATGATCTTAGTTTTCTGAATGTTGGGTTTTTTTTTTTTTTTTTTTTGTCTGTTTATGTTGCTTTATTACAACAAAAACAAAATATTATCTGTATTATTTTGGCAATAAATGGCAAAAAGATTCACATCTTTTTGATGTGGGTTTTAAGCCAACTTTTTCACTCTCCTCTTTCACTTTCATCAAGAGGCTCTTTAGTTCTTCTTCACTTTCTGCCATAAGGGTGGTGTCATCTGCATATCTGAGGTTATTGATATTTCTCCTGGCAATCTTGATTCCACCTTGTGCTTCCTCCAGCCCAGTGTTTCTCATGATGTACTCTGCATAGAAGTTAAATAAGTAGGGTGACAATATAAAGCTTTGATGTACTCCTTTTCCTATTTGGAACCTGCATACAGATTTCTCAAGAGGCAGGTCAGGTGGTCTGGTATGCCCATCTCTTGAAGAATTTTCCACAGTTTATTGTGATCCACACAGTCAAAGGCTTTGGCATAGTCAATAAAGCAGAAATAGATGTTTTTCTGGAACTCTCTTGCTTTTTCCATGAGCCAGCGGATGTTGGCAATTTGATCTCTGAATCCTCTGTCTTTTCTAAAACCAGCTTGAACATCTGGAAGTTCACAGTTCATGTATTGCTGAAGCCAGGCTTGGAGACTTTTAAGCATTACTTTACTAGCGTGTGAGATGAGTACAATTGTGCAGTAGTTTGAGCATTCTTTGGCATTGCCTTTCTTTGGGATTGGAATAGAAACTGACCTTTTCCAGTCCTGTGGCCACTGCTGAGTTTTCCAAATTTGCTGGTATATTGACTGCAGCACTTTCACAGCATCATCTTTTAGGATTTGAAATAGCTCAACTAGAATTCCGTCACCTCCACTAGCTTTGTTCGTAGTGATGCTTCCTAAGGGCCACTTGACTTCATTCCAGGATATCTGGCTCTAGGTGAGCGATCACACCATTGTGATTATCTGGGTCTCTAAGATCTTTTTTGTACAATTCTTCTGTATATTCTTGCCACCTCTTCTTAATATCGTCTGCTTCTGTTAAGTCCCTACCATTTCTGTCCTTTATTGAGCCCATCTTTGCATAAAATGTTCCCTTGGTATCTCTAATTTTCTTGAAGAGATCTCTAGTCTTTCCCATTCTATTGTTTCCTCTATTTCTTTGTACTGATCGCTGAGGAAGGCTTTCTTATCTCTCCTTGCTATTCTTTGAAACTCTGCATTCAAATGGGTATATCTTTCCTTTTCTCCTTTTCTTTTCACTTCCCTTCTTTTCACAGCTATTTGTAAGGCCTCTTCAGACAGCCATTTTGCTTTTTTGCATTTCTTTTTCTTGGGGATGGTCTTGATTCCTGTCTCCTGTACAATGTCATGAACCTCGGTCCATAGTTCATCAGGCACTCTGTCTATCAGATCTAGTCCCTTAAGTCTATTTCTCACTTCCACTGTGTAGTCATGAGGGATTTGATTTAGGTCATACCTGAATGGTCTAGTGGTTTTCTCCACTTTCTTCAATTTCAGTCTGAAGTTGGCAATAAGGAGTTCATGATCTGAGTCACAGTCAGCTTCCAGTTTTGTTTTTGCTGATAAGAGCTTCTTCATCTTTGGCTGCAAAGAATATAATCAATCTGATTTCGGTGTTGGCCGTCTGGTGATGTCCATGTGTAGAGTCTTCTCTTGTGTTGTTGGGAGAGGGTGTTTGCTATGACCAGTGTGTTCTCTTGGCAGAACTCTATTAGCCTTTGCCTTGCTTCATTCTGTACTCCAAGGCCAAATTTGCCTGTTACTCCAGGTGTTTCTTGACTTCCTACTTTTGCATTCCAGCCCCTTATAATGAAAAGGACATCTTCTTTGGGTGTTAGTTCTAGAAGGTCTTGTAGGTCTTCATAGAAACGTTCAACTTCAGCTTCTTCAACGTTACTGGTTGGGGCATAGACTTGGATTACCGTGATATTGAATCGTTTGCCTTGGAAACGAACAGAGATCATTCTGCCGTTTTTGAGATTGCATCCAAGTACTGCATTTAAGACTGTTTTGTTGACTATGACAGCTACTCCATTTCTTCTAAGGGATTCCTGCCCATAGTAGTAGATATAATGGTCATCTGAGTTAAATTCACCCATTCCAATCCATCTTAGTTCACTAATTTCTAGAATGTCGATGTTCACTCTTGTCATCTCCTGTTTGACCACTTCCAATTTGCCTTGATTCATGGACCTAACATTCCAGGTTCCTATGCAATATTGCTCTTTATAGCATCAAACCTTGCTTCTATCACCAGTCCCATCCACAACTGGGTGTTGTGTTTGCTTTTGCTCTGTCCCTTCATTCTTTCTGGAATTATTTCTCCACAGATCTCCAGTAGCATATTGGGCACCTACCGACCTGGGGAGTTTATCTTTCAGTGTCCTATCTTTTTGCCTTTTCATACTATTCATGGGACTCTCAAGGCAAGAATACTGAAGTAGTTTGCCATTCCCTTCTCCAGTGGACCACATTCTGTCAGACCTCTCCACCGTGACCCCCCCCCGTCTTGGGTGGCCCCACAGAGCATGGCTTGGTTTCACTGAGTTAGACCAGGCTGTGGTCCATGTGATCAGATTGGCTAGTTGTCTGAGATTGTGGTTTCAGTCTGTCTGCCCTCCAATGCCCTCTCTCAGTGCCTACCGTCTTACTTGGGTTTCTCTTACCTTGGTTGTGGGGTATCTCTTCACGGCTGCTCCAGCAAAGTGCAGCCGAAATATTACCCAGTTTAATTCTTACAGTAATGCTAGGAGGGTGATTTCTCTACAGTTTGTGGTGCTTTTGTAAGCTGTGGAGTTTACAAGTAGCAGTTTACCCTCTGAGACTAGTTTTCAAGGTCTTCCCGGTCTGGTCTCACTCTACTTATGCCAGTATTTTCTCTTATCAATACCCCTCACAAACTCCATGCTTCACTGTGAGCTGGTAGCACTAGTTCTACATATTTTGCTTCATACCCACTCCGGATACTATTCCAAACCCTGTGTCAATGAAGGTCTCAATCATGAAACGCTTTTATATTTCTTTTTAATTCAAAGTTTCCCCATCTTTTTTTTTTAAAAATAATTATTTTATTTATCTGGCTGCGCTGGGTCCTAGTTGCAGCATGTGACCTCTGAGTTGTAACGCATGGGATCTAGTTCCCTGACCAGGGATCACACCCAGCCTCCCTGCATTGGGAGCACAGAGCTTTAGCCATTGGATCACCAGGGAAGTCTCTCCCTATCTTTTAAAAAGAAAACAGAATCCCGTCATGAAACTTTCTTGGACTTTTGAAACTTCATTTATTTCTGTCTTCTTCATATAACTCCCTTGTAAACTTATATAACCTCCATATAAAATCTTTATTATTCTACTTACCATTTAAGTATTTACTCCAATTTATTACTATACAGTTATTTTATGTGGGTTAGTTAGTATAGTCTATTTGTATCATATATCATTAAGAGAAGACTGCATGAGTTACAAGTCTGTATGTTCTTCTGTGTCTAAGTGAGCTGAGTACATAATAGAAGCTAAAAAACACTTGGTTGATTACTACTGTAGAAGCTAACTTGATGAAGTTGGTATTTTGGGAAACACAGTTTTCTCAAATCTTGATCCAAGATAAGACCTGTAATATTTCCAAATAACTTCATCAAATGTCAGATTATATTGTCTATCTCCTTGACTAAATGTCTCCTAAGTTTGCCATTGATGAAATCTCTCTCCCAGATTTACATTTTTCTTATTTGCGGGTGATAAAAAAAAGTTTCATAAAAGAGAATGGGAAATTACAGAAACCAGACAACACCTAAAGTTTCTCTTTCTAAATGCCAGCTCAACAAGTAAGCTCAAAGATGTTCATTTCAATCCTTCCAACATTAATACCATGGCAAGTGCATGGCTGCTCTCCCACATGATGCGTCCAGGTTCCAGACACGCCAAGACCTGAAAATTTAGAGAAATCTGTTAGGTCCACCTGCAGTGCTAGCTGTGTTGAATGCTAAGAAGGGCATTCTGCTATGAGAAAAAAAATACCAAGACTATGAAGTGTTTTCCTTTCAAGTCCTGGTGGGAATCTGAGGTCGTGTGCCTTGACATAGTATGCTACACTCTTTTATTTTGTTCTTCCTTAGGGAAATAGCTCACATCTCTTTTTCTGAAAACTCAGAATTCATGGAGGTCATCTACCTACTTAGAGGTTAACAAATATAATAGATATTAAGCTATACACCAAAACCTTGGCTTGTATGTGTCTAGGGAAAGGGGAGCTTGAGATGCTGCCCTCTTCCATGTGATCCTCTATAACTCCTTGAGTATATGTGAAGCTAGCTGGGCAAGGGTGCCTGTGCTTAAGTAATTCTTATCTCACCTCATGGTTTTAGCCAACTATTTTTCCTTTAAATTGATTATTTTTGTTTACATACATTTACCTAAAAGGAAAAATGTCTTTATATTACTCCTGAAAATAGAAAAATCCCGTTTCTGTTGCCATAAGTAGAATGTAGCCATGAATATAAATGTAACAAAAACAAAACCTTCTCATCAAATTCCAGCTAGATACTTTTGGTCTCTGAGCCCTACTTGGCTCACTCTGTGTTATCGAAGCAGACTGGTAGATGTTAGAGAGGTGTTAAGACATAATGATGTTAAAATGAGATTTTTTTTTCTTGTCAAAACCAGTGTTATTATAAGAGAGGTGAAAGGGAAAAAATTTTCTCATTGCCCAAGTTAGTTAAGACGGCATCACCACATATCACTTAAAATTATCTCCAGTGTATCCCCAGATTGGGATATACTAGGCTAGAAGAAAATTTAAGTTGAATCACTTTTTTAAAAAACAGAGAGAATCCCAAAAAAAGAGGTATCCTTATGCCATTAAAGATTGTCATACACTTGTACTTTTAAATCCATAAAGCACTGTTTTGTTAGTTTTTTTTATTCTAGGATTCCTCATTAGAAAGGCTTGGGCTAATAAAAGAAGTCCTTTCAGTGTAAGTACTTCTCCTTTTTTGAAAACTCAGAATTCATGGAGGTCATCTAACTACTTGATGCTGCTGCTGCTGCTAAGTCGCTTCAGTCGTGTCCAACTCTGTGCGACCCCTGAGACGGCAGCCCATCAGGCTCCCCTGTCCCTGGGATTCTCCAGGCAAGAACACTGGAGTGGGTTGCCATTTCCTTCTCCAATGCATGAAAGTGAAAAGTGAAAGTCATTCAGTCGTGTCTGACTCCGAGCGACCCCATGGACTGCAGCCTACCAGGCTCCTCCATCCATGGGATTTTCCAGGCAAGAGTACTGGAGCGGGTTGCCATTGCCTTCTCCATCTAACTACTTAGAAGTTAACAAATATAATAGATATTAAGCTATACACCAAAACTCTGGCTTGTAAAGCCATGACGAGTTGAAGGGAGACAAGTCAGCAGAGGCATAAAGGAGAAACATTTTAGGATTGTAAAAGAGCAATTGGGAGAAGACAGGAAGGAGAAAGATGCGTTAGGAAATCTGGGGAGGTCCAAGTCAGTCTTCTGTTATTTTTTAAAAGGAGTTTTCAAAGTAGTTGATCAACTGTCCCAGTTTTCCTGAGACTGGGGAATTCCTTGGGACACATGACTTGTATAGTTGAGAAAGTCTTAGCAAACTGAAAAGAGTTGGTTATCCTCTTTCAAAATCTTCCTCCAAGGGCTTCCCTGGTAGCTTAGAGGTAAAGAATCTGTCTGCCATTTCAGGAAACACAGTCAATCCCTCATCTGGGAAGATCCCACATCAGTTCAGTTCAGTTCAGGTCAGTCGCTCAGTCGTGTCCGACTCTTTGTGACCCCATAGACCGCAGCACATCAGGCCTCCCTATCATCACCAACTCCTGGAGTTTACCCAAACCCATGTCCATTGAGTCAGTGATGCCATCCAAGCATCTCATCCTCTGACGTCCCCTTCTCGTCCTGCCTTCACTCTTTCCCAGCATCAGGGTCTTTTCAAATGAGTCAACTCTTCGCATCAGGTGGCCAAAGTATTGGAGTTTCAGCTTCAACGTCGGTCTTTCCCGTGAACACTCAGGACTGAACTCCTTTAGGATGGACTGGTTGGATCTCCTTGCCATCCAAGGGACTCTCAAGAGTCTTCTCCAACACCACAGTTCAAAAGCATCAATTCTTCAGTGCTCAGCTTTCTTCTGAGTCCAACTCTCACATCCATACATGACCACTGGAAAAACCGTAGCCTTGGCTAGATGGACCTTTGTTGGCAAAGTAATGTCTCTGCTTTTTAATACACTGTCTAGGTTGTTCATAACTTTCCTTCCAAGGAACAAGTGTCTTTTAATTTCATGGCTGCAGTCACCATCTGCAGTGATTTCAGACCCACATGCTGAGGAGCAACTGAGCATGTGCACCACAATTGTTGAGCCTGTGCTCTAAAGTCTGGGAGCCGCAACTACTGAGCCCACGTGTTGCACCTACTAAGGCCCTGAGCCCTGGAGCCAGTTCTCTGCAACAAAAGAAGCCACAGAAATGAGACGCCTATGCACCACAACAAAAGAAAGCCCACACAACAACGAAGACCCAGCACAGCCAAAAATAAATAAATAAGCAATTTTTTTTAAAGGTTTCTTCAAGCATACATAATAAGCAGCACAGAAATAGATGTTTTCCTTCTGTGGGTGTCAGAAGGTATATGAGATCAAGTCTAGAAATAACTTTGGGAATATTATTAAGTACCAAGCCTTTTCCTTAAAATTGTAATTAGATTTTTTTTGACTAATGAAACTGAAGAGTGTCCCCTTCCAACACTTTCCCCTTTATTTGCTGTCTGTCCCCTAAGTGCTAAGTGCTGCATACGTAATAATCCCTCTAGGGATTTGGGCGGAGAAGGCAGTGACACCCCACTCCAGTACTCTTGCCCTGAAAATCCCATGGATGGAGAAGTCTGGTAGGCTGCAGTCCATAGGGTCGCTAAGAGTTGGACACGACTGAGCGACTTCACTTTCACTTTTCACTTTCATGCATTGGAGAAGGAAATGGCAACCCACTCCAGTGTTCTTGCCTGGAGAATCCCAGGGACGGAAGAGCCTGGTGGGCTGCAGTCTATGGGGTCAGACATGAGTGAAGTAACTTAGCAGTAGCAGGGATTTGGGAGCATTACCTGTACATGGTTGAAATAGAGTAACCAGAGGCATTTCAGCAGAAAACTCTCCAGTTCATCATGCCAGTGTCTTTTAACAAATCATCTACTTGTCTCTTGACCTCTTACCACTTAGTTAATGGGACAATGTGATTAAGGTAGTCACTGAAATGCCTCCTTTGTGCAAGAAATTTTGCTAATTTAATTCTAAGATCTTTTTATAAACCACATGTAAAACTGAGTTACACATCTCTACTTTGTTGAAAATCAGATTTGGAATTTTTCCAGATCTGTGCCTTGAATATATCAATTTTCTATAGGGAAATGATTACTGTGAAATTTCTAACTGTACATTTTCCAAACATCTCTCATGACAATTCAAACAGTTTCCTAGGTGGAAAATACAATATAGTATTACTATTCCACTATTCGTTATATAGTAACATCATTTCTTCTTCTTAATGACATTCTTCTCATTCATTTATTGCATTATTTTAAAAATTAGTGAACACCTTCTTTGGCCCAGTAGTAGGAACTGCAGATACTGAAACAATACAAAGTCCCTGCCTTTGCGGAATTCACGTTCTCGTGTCTTTGAGACACTTAAAATGGTAAAAATAGGAGGAAAAAGTCTCTAAAGCATGAAGCTCCATGTACTCACGAGAAAAGGATTAGCTAGCCAAACGGATCTTACATATTTTTAGTCATTAGATCTGAGGTATCAAATGAATAATTTAGAACACAATAGTTTAGAACAAGAAATGATTCATATTGGAGTAGAATCAGAATAAAAAGAAAAGAAAAGCTAGACTATCCACTCTTTCTATCTTCCTTGGAGTAGAGTTCTACAAAAGGCAATCTTTTGATGTGGAAGTAAGTTTACCTCCCCTGAATCTTTTCTTTGAGGTTTTTTCTTTTTTTATGTTGATTTATTTGGCCTCGCTGTGGAATCTGGGCTTAGTTGCTGTGGTTGCTTTGTAGTCTGTGAGACCTTTGCTCCCAGACCAAGGATGGAGCCCATGTCCCCTGCATTGCAAGGCAGAATCTTAGCCACTGGACCACTAGGGAAGTTTCTTTCCTGAATCTTGTCTAAAGTTCTTGATAAACAGCTTTGCTGAATATATCTTGGTTTTTTTTTTTCCTTAAGTTTCACTATTTATCTATTACACACCTTCAACTTTGCTTTCATGGATAATCTTCTGTGTCCATGATATTCTTGACAATATCAAGAATTTTACTGGGCTAGATTTTTTAAGCAAAATTTTTATTTTCTTTCTATTGATACAGGGCCTTACTACTGAATAAAAAAAGCAAAGGAAACTACATGTCATTTCAAGATTCTTTTGGCAAGGAACATAACCACTATTACATACAATAATAATAAATTCATTATTCATCAACAATGTGCAGGAAATTAAAGATAGTAGAAAAGATAAATAAGGCACAGTTCTTGGTCTTAAAGAAATTACCATTACTATGTCACATTCTAGAGACTAGTAGAGATACAAAAATATTTAGGAGGGTTCTGGAGTAGACAAATTACTATCCTGCTTTTCCTTACTAACAGAACTCTGATTTTGACCAAGAGTTCACTCTTCCATATGCCTCAGTAGAAAGAAATTCAATTCTATGTTGGATACTTGATTAATCTAATTAATTAATTAAATAAATTAACTAATTTAATTCATCAAGATAGGTGGTGGTTTAGTCACTAAGTCATGTCTGACTCTTGCGACCCCGTGGACTGTAGCCTGCCAGGCTCCTCTGTCCATGAGATTCTCCAGGCAAGAATACTGGAGTGGGTTGCCATTTCCTTCTCCAGGGAATCCTCCCACCCCAGGAATTGAACCCTGGTCTCCTGCATTGCAGGCAGATTCTTTCTCAACTGAGCTATAAAGGAAAGCCCAATCAGGATAATCCCTCCCCTATTCATATGATTGACTTAAAAAGATTTGTGAACCAATTTTAACAAGTCATAGGTGTTTGTGGAAGCTTCTGGAAATGGAAATTCATTGATCTGGCAGGATGTTAAGAAGTAGAATGTAGGTAGCCTCAAAAGCTATTGACAACCATCTTAAGACTACTGAAAAAGAAGAGAGGGTAGCCTGAGAATGAAGCTGTTATTAAGGAAGGCAAGCAGACCTATGGAAAAAACTTGAGTCCTTGATCACATAATTTTTCCACAGGGTTAACCAACCCTGAAAGATTCTCCCACATCACTCTGGCTTTCCAGTTCTGTGAACCCATCTACTTTCTTATTAGGTCAGTTTGAATCAAGGTGAGATTATAATATTTGCAGAGAACATCCCACTTGGATGCAGGTTCCAACTTTGAAAAACATAATCTAGTTGGGGAGGCAGAACTTACCATGTTTCATTGACTCGGCAATCTACTTCCTTTTCCCCACATATTAGTATCTCTGAAATCAGGATGTATCTCTGAAATCAAGGTAGTGTCATAAAACTGTTCTCAGCCAAATGGCAGCCTATCGTAGTTGCCAATGCCTGTGCATGCGTGCATGACCTTCGTCATACCGTTCATATTACTGATGTTTAATTGTAGGTATTATTTGAAATACATATATTAAGTTTGTGTGTGTGTTTAGTTGTGTCTGACTCTGCGACCCCATGGACGGTAGTGTGCCAGGCTCCTCTGTCATATGGAATTTTTCAGGCAAGAATACTGGATTTCCTGCCATTTCCTACTCCAGTATATTAAGTTTAATTGCCATTTAAAATTAATCATAATTACATCATGACTCAGAACTGAAATAAAAGCTTATTCTATCTGCAGTAAAGCAGTGAAACATACATTTTATATAGATGAAGCCATATTCATCCTCGAAAGAAGTACAGTTTCATAGTTTCTCACAAATACTTGATAAGGACCTCGGAAATAAAGATCCCCACAATAAGTGAAGCTGTGTGGCATTCCGTCATTGACATTCATGCAACAGGAATGCACATCATACACCAAAGCACCTGAAAGTAAGAAAAAGAGTCAAATTCTTTGGAAAAGATACAAGAAATTTCAAACTCGTGAGAGGCCCGTGTTACAGATTCATGCATAAGGCACTGTGTCATATGGAAATATTACCAACTGTCTTTTGCTTGTAGGAAACATTGCCAAATTGGTTTTTTGGGTAGACTGTTGTTATACCAGCTGCATATGAGAATTCATTTTCCTGAAATAGGGTAAGAGTTTTTAATAATTTGACTCTACTATTACTTTTTTTCTCAAAAGCCAGATCAGCTTCTTTTCTTTACATAATTGAGGCATTTTGTTCTCTAAATGAAAGACCAACACTGTTACTGGAGATAGCATTATTTAGCCCTGATAAAAATCTGTTTGGGGACTTCCCTGGTGGTCTACCAGTTAAGATTCAGTGTTTCCAATGCAAGGGATGTGAGTTTGATCCCTGGTTGGGGAACTAAGATCCCAGATGGTGTGCGGTATGGCCAAAAAAACCCACATCTGTTTCAAATACTATGTGGTATCACTTATATGAAGAATCTAAATTTTTTTTAAAAGGTCAAACTCATAAAATATGAGAGTGGAAAAGTGGTTAGCAGGGCCTGCTTGGTGGGAGCACAGGGAAAGATTTGTAAAAGGGTGCAAACTTTTTTTCAGTTATAAAATGAATAAGGCCTGAGGAGCTAATACATAGCATAGTGACTACAGTTGATAATACTGTATTGTATAATTGAAATTTGCTAGGAGAGTGGAACTTAGATATTCTCAGACCCAAAAAGAGATAAATAGGTGAGTTGATGGATATGTCAATTTATTCTTTGGGGGGAATGCTTTCACAATGTGTACACATATATATATTAAACCATTACAGTGCACACTTAAAATGTGTTACAACTTTGTCAATTATCTATCAATAAGCTGAGAAAAATAAGAACCTGAGAAAACCACTCAAACGTTGCAACCTGCACCTCTCAGCATAAATTTAGCTGGCTAGATCCCTCCTTCTCCTGGAATTCTCATCTGTAGCATCCACAGGATGACCTGTATTTCCCTGGAAATGCTTATGTGCAGTAGGACGGAGGTTTCTTTATTGTTTGTGTGTTTGAAATGTGTACAGACATATGGAGAGTGTGGAGAGACTGCTATCTACTGGAACTAGATCTCTAGACAATCCCTAAGAGATTTAATTCTATACAACGGAGAATATCCTCTTCAAAGCCAGATCTGATACTCCTGCCTGTAGAGTCACGTACAAATAGCTCAGTCTGATATTCAGTTTGATAAAGTTAGCCTAACTTTCCAGCTTTATCTTGCACCACACCCTTCCAAAAATGCCATTCCTCAGTCACAGTGGAGTACTTGCCTTTGCCCAAATCTACCTGTAGTCTCTTCTCTCCATACCTTGGTTCCTCCTTCCTTGTGGAGTCCTTTGCCACCATCCCTCTGATGGCATTCCTCCCATCAAGTACTGCTAATTTTCCATCTTCTTACTAAGAACTAATGTCTCCCTTCCTTATTTTTCTACCAATTTCATTGCATATTGTGTCCTGCCTACACTTAGCTCATCTTGTATTAAAACTAAGAGTGATGTGTATGTGTGTGTGTTGTCTCAACTACACTGTGGGCTTCTGAGAGCAGTGAACCAATTTTTAATTAATTTTATTCATTCAATAATGAATGGGGGTAACCTCTGTCTTAAATGCACTCATGAAATTTCTAGTCAATCAGAAAAGTCAGACATTAACCAATAATTATAAGTATGTTGAGTATAATGATGGAGAAATACAGATTTTAAAAAATATTTATTAAATTTTTATTTATTTAAAAATTTTTTGGCTGCCCTGGATCTTTGCTGCTGCGTGCGGACTTTCTCTAGTTGATGAGCAAGTTGGGGCACTCTCCATTGTGCTGCTCAGGATTCTTGCTGCAGTTGCTCCTCTTGTCATGGAGCACGGGCTGCAGGGTGCATGGCCTTTGTTGCTGCATGGTATGTGAGATCTTCCCAGACTAGGGGTTGAACCTATGTCCCCAGCATTGGCAGACAGACCACCAGGGAAGTCCCAGAAATGCCGATTTTAACAAGAGCATATGATATGGGGACAAAATTCAGTCTGGGGAATTAGGGAATGCTTCCTGGAAGAAATAATGTTTATAGCAAATTCTAACAGAGAGTAGGAAATAGCTAGGTGAACGTGGGAAGGAAATTGAAAAACTGTGTGGGAACAGTATCTAAGTAATATAAGACTCCAGAAATAATGATATGTTCTAAGTACTGGAAAAAGGGTTATGAGGGTTTAATGAATGAGGAAGTGTGACTTGATGTGAGGCTTATAGAAGTAGGCAGGGGCTAGCTCAATGCAGTCCTAATAATTTATTATTTTATCCTATGGGGAAAAGGATCCTGGAGTTTTTAATCAGGGGAATGAGGGGGTCAGAATTAGGTTGTTAAAAGTGCACATGACTGCAATCTGAAGAACAGATCGGAGCCATGAGTAGATGTGGGAATGTCAGTTGTTTAGGGGTTTTTTGGGGGGAGAGGAGAGGTTGGGATTGATTTTATTTGTTTGTTTTTTGGTAATAATCCAGACAAGAGACAAGGTGACTTAGATCATTAGATCTTCGTATGTCCCACAATGTTGAGTGCAAGTGCTTGTGTCCAGGATAGTTAGTTACATAAACGCTTCTTGAACTGAAGTCTGTTAATTGACACATCACATGTAAATCACCAGACAATGTCACGAAGGCATTTCAAACCGTCAGGCATTCTTCTCCCAGTGACCTCCTCAGGTCTGTGAGTCCCAGAGTCTGATGAGCAAACTTGACTTATTTAAGTGATTCCTGGAGATTCCATATCAGGAAGAAACTGCTGTAGCTCAAACGATTGCCAGCCACATTTTATGGGAAACGCCCCTGCAAAGGTCAGTTGTTAGGTATTGGTGGAGATGACATTCCTTTCAGCTTTGAGGAAGGAAGCTCATACTTTCTCATTAGCTGTCTCCTGCTTTGGTTGCTAATGTTTCAAAATATGCAAATAAAATCTCTCCCTTAGCTTACTACATAAAAACAACGGCTTATGCTTTTCACTTTTTGTGAAGGTAGAAAATCATATTCCAGGTGTGAAATTTGATTATTTTGTATCTTAGTATTTTTTTTAATTTCAAGATAACCATTTATCATCAAAAAGGGAAGCATGTATTGGGTATGCATAGATGTGGTTCAAGAAGAAAAGTCAAGGATAATTTCTTCTTTGTCACATTTTTACCTTGAAATGAACATAATTACAATATATTAGAAAATGTTTTGAATATTTTTTAAAGAGATGAGCAGAGGGCAACAGGAGGTTATCCAAGGCATAATCATCCAGGGCAGCTGGTAGGTATAGCTGTATCTATATCTATATGCTTTCGGTTACCAAATATTACAATATAATTACCTCAAAAAATAATTTTGTTTATTTTTGGCTGTGCTGGGTCTTCATTGCTGCGTGGGCATTTCTCTAGTTTGTGGTGAGCAGGGGCTACTCTCTAGTTCCAGAGCTTGGTCTTCTCTCTTATGCCTCCCAGGCTCTAGGGCACAGGCTCAACAGTCACGTTGCACGGGGTGGGGGAGTGCTTAGTTGCTCCTGCTGCTATGGCAGGTAGATTCTTTACCACTGAGCCACCAGGGAAGCCGTATAATTACCTTTCTTTTTTTTAATATAAATTTATTTATTTTAATTGGAGGCTAATTACTTTACAATATTGTATTGGTTTTGCCATACATCAACATGAATCTGCCACGAGTGTACACATGTTCCCCATCCTGAACCCCCCTCCCAGATCCCTCCCCATATCATCCCTCTGGGTCATCCCAGTGCACCAGCCCCAAGCATCCTGTATCATGCATCAAACCTGGACTGGCGATTCGTTTCATACATGATATTATACATGTTTCAATGCCATTCTCCCAAATCATCCCACCCTCACCCTCTCCCACAGAGTCCAAAAGACTGTTCTATACATCTGTGTCTCTTTTGCCATCTCGCGTATAGGGTTATCATTACCATTTTTCTAAATTCCATATATATGTGTTAGTATACTGTATTGGTGTTTTTCTTTCTGGCTAACTTCACTCTGTATAACAGGCTCCAGTTTCATCCACCTCACTAGAACTGATTCAAATGTATTCTTTTTAATGGCTGCGTAATACTCCATTGTGTATATGTACCACAGCTTTCTTATCCATTCGTCTGCTGATGGACATCTAGGTTGCTTCCATGTCCTGGCTATTATAAACAGTGCTGCGATGAACATTGAGGTACATGTGTCTCTTTCAATTCTGGTTTCCTCGATGTGTATGCCCAGCAGTGGGATTGCTGGGTCATAAGGCCGTTGTGTTTCCAGTTTTTTAAGGAATCTCCACACTGTTTTCCATAGTGGCTGTACTAGTTTGCATTCCCACCAACAGTGTAAGAGGGTTCCCTTTTCTCCACACCCTCTCCAGCATTTATTGCTTGTAGACTTTTGGATTGCAGCCATTCTGACCAGTGTGAAATGGTACCTCATAGTGGTTTTGATTTGCATTTCTCTGATAATGAGTAATGTTGAGCATCTTTTCATGTGTTTGTTAGCCATCTGTATGTCTTCTTTGGAGAAATGTCTGTTTAGTTCTTTGGCCCATTTTTTGATTGGGTCATTTATTTTTCTGGAATTGAGCTGCAGGAGTTGCTTGTATATTTTTGAGATTAGTTGTTTGTCAGTTGCTTCATTTGCTATTATGTTCTCCCATTCTGAAGGCTATCTTTTCACCTTGCTTATAGTTTCCTTTGTGGTGCAGAAGCTTTTAATTTAAATTAGGTCCTGTTTGTTTATTTTTGCTTTTATTTCCAATATTCTGGGAGGTGGGTCATAGAGGATCCTGCTGTGATGTATGTCGGAGAGTGTTTTGCCTATGTTTTCCTCTAGGAGTTTTATAGTTTCTGGTCTTATGTTTAGATCTTTAATCCATTTTGAGTTTGTTTTTGTGTATGGTGTTAGAAAGTGTTCTAGTTTCATTCTTTTACAAGTGGTTGACCAGTTTTCCCAGCACCACTTGTTAAAGAGATTGTCTTTTCTCCATTGTATATTCTTGCCTCCTTTGTCAAAGATAAGGTGTCCATAGGTGTGTGGATTTATCTCTGGGCTTTCTATTTTGTTCCACTGATCTATATTTCTGTCTTTGTGCCAGTACCATACTGTCTTGATGACTGTGGCTTTGTAGTAGAGCCTGAAGTCAGGCAGGTTGATTCTTCCAGTTCCATTCTTCTTTCTCAAGATTGCTTTGGCTATTTGAGGTTTTTTGTATTTCCATACAAATTGGGAAATTATTTGTTCTAGCTCTGTGAAAAATACCATTGCATTGAATCTGTAGATTGCTTTGGGTGGTATACTCATTTTCACTATATTGATTCTTCTGATCCACGAACATGATATATTTCTCCACCTATTAGTGTCCTTTTTGATTTCTTTCACCAGTGTTTTATAGTTTTCTATATATAGGTCTAGTCAGGCTATGGTTTTCCCAGTAGTCATGTATGGATGTGAGAGTTGGACTGTGAAGAAAGCTGAATGCTGAAGAATTGATGCTTTTGAACTGTGGTGTTGGAGAAGACTCTTGAGAGTCCCTTGGACTGCAAGGAGATCCAACCAGTACATTCTAAAGGAGATTGGTCCGGGTGTTCTTTGGAAGGAATGATGCTAAAGCTGAAACTCCAGTACTTTGGCCACCTCATGCGAAGAGTTGACTCATTGGAAAAGACTCTGATGCTGGGAGGGATTGGGGGCAGGAGGAGAAGGGGACGACAGAGCATGAGATGGCTGGATAGCATCACCGACTTGATGGATGTGAGTTTGAGTGAATGGGATTTTGTGATGGACAGGGAGGCCTGGCGTGCTGCAATTCATGGGGTCGCAAAGAGTTGGACACGACTGAGTGACTGAAGTGAACTGAACTGATATATAGGTCTTTAGTTTCTTTAGGTAGATATATTCCTAAGTATTTTATTCTTTTTGTTACAATGGTGAATGGAATTGTTTCCTTAATTTCTCTTTCTATTTTCTCATTATTAGTGTATAGGAATGCAAGGGATTTCTGTGTGCTGATTTTAATAGACCAGTTAGACTAATTGATATCTATAGGACATTTCACCCCAAAACAATGAATTTCACCTTTTTCTCAAGCACACACGTAACCTTCTCCAGGATAGATCACATCCTGGGCCATAAATCTAGCCTTGGTAAATTCAAAAAAATTTAAATCATTCCAAGCATCTTTTCTGACCACAATGCAGTAAGATTAGATCTCAATTACAGGAAAAAAACTATTAAAAATTCCAACATATGGAACTGAACAACACGCTGCTGAATGACCAACAAATCACAGAAGAAATAAAAAAAGAAATCAAAATATGCATAGAAACGAATGAAAATGAAAACACAACAACCCAAAACCTGTGGGACACTGTAAAAGCAGTGCTAAGGGGAAGGTTCTTAGCAATACAGGCATACCTCAAGAAACAAGAAAAAGTCAAATAAATAACCTAACTCTACACCTAAAGCATCTAGAAAAGGAAGAAATGAAGAACCCCAGGATTAGTAGAAAGAAAGAAATCTTAAAAATTAGGGCAGAAATAAATGCAAAAGAAACAAAAGAGACCATAGCAAAAATCAACAAAGCCAAAAGCTGGTTCTTTGAAAGGATAAATAAAATTGACAAACCATTAGCCAGACTCATCAAGAAACAAAGGGAGAAAAATCAAATAAATAAAATTAGAAATGAAAATGGAGAGATTACAATAGATAACACAGAAATACAAAGGATCATAAGAGATTACTATCAGCAATTATATGCTAATAAAATGGACAACTTGGAAGAAATGAACAAATTCTTAGAAAAGTACAATTTTCCAAAACTGAACCAGGAAGAAATAGAAAATCGTAACAGACCCATCACAAGCATGGAAATTGAAACTGTAATCAGAAATCTTCCAGCAAACAAAAGCCCAGGTCCAGACGGCTTCACAGCTGAATTCTACCAAAAATTTAGAGAAGAGCTGTCACCTATCCTACTCAAACTCTTCCAGAAAATTGCAGAGGAAGGTAAACTTCTAAACTCATTCTATGAGGCCACCATCACCCTAATACCAAAACCTGACAAAGATCCCACAAAAAAAGAAAACTACAGGCCAATATCACTGATAAACACAGATGCAAAAATCCTTAACAAAATTCTAGCAATCAGAATCCAACAACACATTAAAAAGATCATACACCATGACCAAGTGGGCTTTATCCCAGGGATGCAAGGATTCTTCAATATCCTCAAATCAGTCAGTGTAATACACCATATTAACAAATTGAAAAATAAAAGCCATATGATTATCTCAATAGTTGCAGAGAAAGCCTTTGACAAAATTCAACATCCATTTATGATAAAAACTCTCCAGAAAGCAGGAATAAAAGGAACATACCTCAACATAATAAAAGCTATATATGACAAACCCAGAGCAAACATTATCCTCAATGGTGAAAAACTGAAAGCATTTCCCCTAAAGTCAGGAACAAGACAGGGTGCCCGCTTTCACCACTACTATTCAACATAGTTTTGGAAGTTTTGGCCACAGCAATCAGAGCAGAAAAAGAAATAAAAGGAATCCAAATTGGAAAAGAAGTAAAAATCTCACTGTTTGCAGATGACATGATCCTCTACATAGAAAACTCTAAAGACTCCACCAGAAAATTACTAGAGCTAATCAATGAATATAATTATCTTTCGATCAAGCTTCTTTTCACTGTGACAAAACAAAAAGGTTGATACCATTTCCTTTAAACCCAGTGTTTTCATCTGTAAAGTGGGGATAATAATATGTACTTCATGAAATTTTACAGATTAAATTTTTTAAATGCTATATTTAAAAAGTACATAAATATTTGACTAATGAAATAATATATAGAAATCATACTAAGATGCTCTGAATACTAGCTTTGCATAGCTAATCTCCTCTACTCAACCTGAAAGATTTGATATTATTAAAGAAATCATTACATTACAGATTAGATTAAGGGAAATTTGTAGATAAAAATTTTCCAGCTTTCAGTTCAGTTCAGTCACTCAGTCGTGTCCAACTCTTTGTGACCCCATGAATCGCAGCACGCCAGGCCTCCCTGTCCATCACCAACTCCCGGAGTTCACTCAGACTCACGTCCATCGAGTCAGTGATGCCATCCAGATATCTCATCCTCTGTTATCCCCTTCTCCTCCTGCCCCCAATCCCTCCCAGCATCAGTCTTTTCCAATGAGTCAACTTTTCACATGAGGTGGCCAAAGTACTGGAGTTTCAGCTTTAGCATCATTCCTTCCAAAGAAATCCCAGCTTTACTGAAATATAATTGGCATATAACATTGTAAATTTAAGGTGTACGTATGTTGACTGATGTATGTATATATTGCATAATGATTATCACCTTCAGTTCAGTTCAGTCTGGTTCAGTCGCTCAGTCATGTCTGATTCTGCGACCCCATAGACTGCAGCACACTAGGCTTCCCTGTCCATCACCAACTCCCGGAGCTGACTCAAATTCATGTCCATTGAGTCAGTGATGCCATCCAACCATCTCATCCTCTGTTGTCCCCTTCTCCTGCCTTCAATTTTCCCAGCATCAGGGTCTTTTCCGATGAGTCAGCTCTTCGCATCAGGTGGCCAAAGCATTGGAGCTTCAGCTTCAGCATCAGTCCTTTCAATGAATATTCAGGACTGATTTCCTTTAGGACTGACTGGTTTGATCTCCTTGCAGTCCAAGGGACTCTCAAGAGTCTTCTCCAACACCACGGTTCAAAAGTATCACTTGTTAGGCGCTCAGCCTTCTTTATAGTCCATCTCTCACATCCATACAGGACTATAAAAACCATAGCTTTGACCAGACAGACCTTTGTCAGCAAAGTAATGTAGCTTTAGCCAAAAGTATCATCATGTCACGTAATTACCATTTCTTTTTTTCTTGTGAGAACGTTTAATATCTTCTCTCTTAGCAATTTACAAGTATATAATATGGTATTATTGAATATAATCTCCAAGCTCTACACTTAGACCCCCGGAACTTATTAATCTTATAACTGTAAGTTTGTACCCTTTGACCTAGACAAATTTTTAAGTAGTTGCAATTAGTCTTTGATTCACTGGTCTGCTCCTTTTCATTCTTCAGCTGCTCCCTGGTTCATTCTCTTCCATATTCATGGCATCCTCATGATGATTTCTGGTTGCTCATTTCTTCCTGTGGCAGTCTTTTCAGACCTAATCTCTCCCAAGGTATTGCATGATATATTGAGTTTTCTTTTCCTCTAACTTTATTTAAACTCTCAACCTCTTCATGGGACTGACCTTAGCTAGGTGTTAGGAAGAAAGTACTCTTACTAAGCTAATTTGAATGGAAGCTTTTACTTAATTTTGTCTTTCTGAGTATATTTACTTTGAAAACAGGATAATCATTCATCTAACATGTGACTTGGTAGTGGAATTTTAAACTCTGTAAAGGAGATGTTTTTTAGGCCAGGGAACAATTTTGCCTGGTGGGCTTTCCTGGTGGCTCAGCGGTAAAGAATCCCCTGCCCATGCAGGAGACGTGAGTTGACATGGGTCCAATCCTTGGGTCAGGAAGATCCCTGGAAAAGGAAATGCCAACCCACTCCAGTATTCTTGCCTTGGAAATCCCATGGACAGAGGAGCCTGGCAGGCTACAGTCCATGGGGTCCCAAAGCATCAGATGTTACTTGGTGACTAAACAAAAACTTAAAGCAGTAGTTCTCAGTCTTAGTTGCACGTTAGAATCAAGCTTTTAAAAGATGTCTATTGCCAATACCCCACTTTCAGAGATTCTAATATAATTGGTCCACAGTGGGACCCAGATATTAACATTTTTAAAGCTTCCCAGAAGGATTCTAATATGTAGCTAGCATATTAGGTTTGAGAACCACCAGGTTCAAATGACTTTCTTGATTTAACTTTCAATACTAAAAAATTTCCATTTTTCTGTTATGTGAGTTTCAAACGTATCAACTTATGTTTACTATATCTGGTAAAAAGAAGACTAGGAAAAAAATTAATTGAAAGACAATAGAGGGAAGCCCAAATAATTATTTATTATTATAATTATTTATAATAATAGTAATAATAATTATTGTGTCATCAAAGCCAAATCCCACATTTTATTAATGAGGAAACAGATTCAAATTATTTAAGTTACACAGAGATAGAGCCAGGACAAACTTTAAATGACAAATGATTGGATATTTTAAAATACCCTACTTTTTTTACTTTTTGAAATTTATTTCACTTATTGATGGAGTAATGGCTCAGATGGTAAAGAATCTGCCTGCAATGCAGAAGATGAGGGTTGGATTCCTGGGTCGGGAAGATCCCTGGGAAACAGGAATGGCTACCCACTCCATTCTTGCCTGGAGAATCCCATGGACAGAGGAGCATGGCAGGCTACAGTCCATGGTGGTCTCAAGAGTCAGACATGACTGAGCGACTAACGCACGCAATGGACTAAACTTACTTTAGAATATGATTCATTGTATAAATGACAAAAGTCCAAGCAATGCACAAAGATATAAAATGACAAGCAAATCTCCAAAACCACTTCAAATCTCACTTTCAAAGGTTGCTTTTAAAAAATTTTCTCCACAAAGAATATAACCATTATCTTCCACAAGGCGGCGGTATTGCTTACTCTTCGACAGTCTCCCCAAGGCCTGATGCAAAAAAAAGTGAAAGTCGCTCAGTTGTGTCTGACTCTTTAAGATCCCCTGGACTGTGTAGCCTGCCAGGCTCCTCTGTCCACGGAATTCTCCAGGCAAGAGTGGGCTGCCGTTTCCCTCTCTGGGGGATCTAACTGACCCTGGGATTGAACCCAGGTCTCCTGCATTGCAGGCAGATTCTTTAATGTTTGAGCCACCAGCTACACTTCCCTAATTATCCAGGGTGGACTTTGAAGACTCAGGCCCACCCAGAGAAGAATCAGGCCCTTTTACTAAAATGCCGCGTTAAAGATTCCTGATCCAGGATGAAAACCAGAAGTGAACAAAGAACTACACCAGACAGAGCGGTAACTGTATGGACAAACAGTAGGCATAGATCAAGGTCTGAAGCAACCAATGGAAGCACAAGGCAGGGTGCTTTCTGGAAACCTATGGGTCACCCCTCTCTGTGAAGGTATAAAGGGCTGGGTCCAGTTTTGTGAAAATCTGCATCCAACTCTGTCCTGCACAAAAATTTCCTTTTGCAACAGACTGATCTGAGGCTGTAGGACGCGGTTAAGGGCTTCTATGGAGTCCCTGTGGCTCCAAGAGGACGTGGGCTGCTAGAAAAAAGCCTGGGTCTTTTGATAGTGCCTTTGTAAAATGTGTTGAGGGGATCATGTTTGGGTTTCTCAAACCTTGTAGATTCCCAGCTGGAAACAGATGATAAACAAACGTGTTCTAGTCGTTGTCACTAAATTCTAGAGACATAAGGAGAATAATTTTTAGACTTTCTATGTAATAAAATGTATCTTCTAGAATGAAAAGTTTATAAATGGTGACATCTTTGAAGAAGAGAATGACCCTTCTTTGTGATGTTCAGAAATAGGCTTCTCCATGACCTAGGAGGGGATGCAACTGAAGAAAGTCATAACATGATCAGATCTTAGGAAGAAAACTCTTTTTAATGTCTTCAAAGCCTGAGATTATTGAAGCAGGGATGGGACCTGGGGCAAGGAATGGAATATGAGTGAGAAGGGCTATGGAAGGGAAATTCTATCCCCAAAGAGAACCCAGGCAAACCAGAGTAAAAGAGATATGTGAGAAACACATGATGGACTTTGCCAGATAAAGCTCTGATAACTTTGAACTATAGTGATCTGTTTGGGATCCTTTGGAGTAAAGGGTTTATTCTCTAACACAGAACATAGAGCAAGGACCAAGAACTCGGTTTTTGCTTTTCCGAACCAAAGAACTCTTTAAAACCTTCCAAGCTTTTAGATCAATTTATAGTTCAAAAGGTCTTTTGGTAACCAGTGGCAGTTGCTGTGCTTAAGTGCAACAAGAAACAAGACAGACATCATATTAAATATTGTGAGTGATAACGTCAATTCGAGTTAAAATCCTTACTTTCTACAAGCATTTTTCTTTTTAGGACCCCCAGTTGTTGTTGTTCAGTCACTAAGTCGCTTCCAATTCTTTATGACCCCATGGACTGTAGCACATCAGGCTCCTCTGTCCATGGGATTCTCCAAGCAAGAATACTGGAGTGGGTTGCCATGCTGTCCTCCAGGGGATCTTCCTGACCCAGGGATCAAACCTATGTCTCCTGCATCTCCAGCACTGGCAAGCAAATTCTTTGGCAGGGAAGAGTTGAATTGACGTTATGAGACTCACAATATTTAGGGCCCCCTTGTGATTTCCACATGATGTGCCTGATTTCACCTATGAAGTTACATTCTTTTTTTTTTTGGTATTTGGTATCCAAACTTCATTCTATGTTATGGCAGTTGGCAATGTGTCCAGTCATCATGGCTTATAATTCTGACCATTTCCTTCATGAGGCTTAGAAATCTTGATTTCTGCCTAGTCCTGGCAGAAATTTGACTGATAAAAGAAATGAGACGTTGACCTACATTTTCTGGGTTTGAAGCTACAATAAGTTTTGCACAGGGTGTATAATGTAGGTAATGAGTCCTCCCAAAGCTCAAATTGGAAATATGAAACCTGATCAGAAGTCACTGAGGAAAACTCAATGTGTTCCAAGACACTATAGGAGAGGCCCGTGAAAGGAATCTTGTCAATAATGCAGGCAGAACGCCATGATCATTACTACGGAGTTAGTAGAACTGTGAAAAAATAGTTTTAAAAAGACCACTGTGTTTTCTTAATTTCACATGAATTCAAGTTAAAGATTAGTGTAAAAACCAAGAAGGGAATAGCAGCACCAGTGTGCTGTCATGCCCTTCTTTGCTCTGGAGCCAAGTGTACAGCAACCAAGAAAGATGCTCTTAGTGACCAATAAGAGCGTGTGTGATTCATTGTCTGAGAAGATTTCCTGCTTGGTAGATTGCTCATCAATATCTAGTTCCCCTGCTTGTGGGAGGATCACATTTACCCATCCTCGTGAACTCAGACGTCACCATGTCTTACTCTGGCCTTTGATATGTGAGTAGAAGCTTTGGGGGCTCCTCTGGCATAAGTTTTAAGAGTCAAAGCAGGCTTTTTTCATGTTCCCTTTTTCCTCTGCCATGATTACCAGTAATATTCCAGATAGAAGTTGCTCCAGCAGCCTGGGTGCTGGAGTAAAGGTTTGTGATGTAGAGTCTCTTTTCCTGGCCTCTGTCGCCCATGTTGTGCAAACAAGATGTGAACTTTTATTGTTTGAAGCCACTGAAATTTTGGGGTTGCTTGTCACTGCAGCACAACTGGCCCTTCCAACTGGACTGATTTGTTCAGTCTACTACATACATTCTCAAAGGAAAGAATATTGCCCCCAATGGGGCAAAAGTCGATTCTTAGAGGGCAGAAGGGCCTTACTCTTATGTATAAAGCAGAGGTATACATACAATGCATAACAAATATACAATATATCTGTGGTATTAAATTTTCACGGGGCTAGGGGTGGGGAACTGGGCTTCCCTAGCGGCTTTTCTGGTGGCTCAAACGGTAAGGAATCTGCCTACAATGCGAGAGACCTGATTTCAATCCCTGGGTTGGGAAGATTCCCTGGAGGAGGGCATGGCAACCCACTCCAGTATTCTTGCCTGGAGAATCCCCATGGACAGAGGAGCCTGGGGGGCTACAGTCTGTGGGGTTGCAAAGAGTCAGACATGACTGAGCGACTAACACATGGGGTGGAGAACTAGGAAAAAAAGTCTGAAAATGCTCATTGGAATACAATAATGAAATAAAGGTTGAGAAACATTGGTCTGTTGGCAAAAAGTAATGGTCAGCCTATCTTTAAAGAGTCTAATCCAGAGATTCTCAACTCTGGTAGCATATTTGAAGCTCCTGGAGAGCTTTTTAAAAATACTGATACCCCAGTGTGGTTCTCAGAGATTCTAATTTAACTGGTAGAATCCACAATTTGGTATTTTTTATTTTTTTAATTAATTTACTTTTTATTTTATTTTTTAACTTTACAATATTGTATTGGTTTTGCCGTACATCAACATGAATCCGCCACAGGTATACACGTGTTCCCCATCCTGAAAAAGCTCCCAGGTAATCCTAATTCGCAGATGGGGTTAAGAACCACTGGACCAGACATTCTCCAAGACAAAGCAGCATTGCTTCCCCCAGGAGAGGTGCCACATAAATAGCAGAGAAATAGCACAGTGTGCTGGAAATGGCTGGCATGGAGTACAACTCACTTCTATTTTAGAAGGGCTATTCTGGCCTCACACCAGGTAACAAAAAGCTGGATTCATCAAGGAGAGAGAGCAATGTCCAATTTCTGTATCTTATCTTTCCCATTTCATGACACACGATTTGAATGCAGAGGGTCTTTTATGACTCATTTGGAAAACACAAGAAGGGAAAAAATATGGCTCTAGTTATTCCTGGGTTAGTACCCACAGTCAGCATTTTCTGCATAGATGCAATTTAGAAATCATCTCTATCTTCAGCTCCTAAAATTTTAAATTCTCTACTGAGTTAAAAAGCTATTCAGCATGGAATCTTCTTTATTCTCTATACCCAGGGGAACTCTAGATGCCAGGGGAACACTTTCACATACATTGTGAAAATTAAAACTTACATAATTTTTTTTTTTTAATTCAGAAGATGAAGTCCTTTCTTCTTCTCAGAAAGGGATCTTGGTAGCTAAATGACAGTGGCAAAGGATTAGCATGGCCGAATTCAGTCATTAAATGTACCACCACTTATTCTTTCCTGAAACGTCACTTGGAATTGACCATGATGTGTCTGTATTTTAATGAAGTGACTCCATTTCCAGCCAGGAAATCAAAATTATAATGTGTTGATTAAAAAGGGTATCACTTTATATTTTCCTTTTCTATATCTTCACAAGAGATGGCATTTATACTGGTCTCACTTTTTTGGAGGTTCTGACTAAAAGGTGTAGATTGTCTTTTTTGTTGTTATTTTTGGCCACAGAGCGCTTAGTTTAAGGGCAAGGGTGGAGATATTTGCAGGCATTGCTTGTGAAATTTCTTGAAGCTGGAAAGCAAAATTTCTAGGAAATTCTTCATGAGAAGGAGAGAGTCAGCATCAGTTGTGCAAGTTGATAAATGCTCACAACTAGCTTGTCAACCCTGTTGATGATTTAGGCACATGCAGAAATGAGAAAATCAAGTGTTTAAGATTATCTATAGAGACAAGGGTAGATAGATGCAGAGAGGGATAAAATGTGAATCTAAGAAAATTTAAATGCTAACTCATGAATGAGACAATTCATCTAATTCCACAAGAGGGGCAACATTACATTATAATGAATCCTTTTCAAAATGCCTATGGGCCCCACTCACTAACGGGAGGAGAGCAACTGAGTGTCATATGATGCTGCTCCCAAAACCATAGCTCACTGGGCAAGAAGTAGAATCTTGTCCTGAGTGAGGTTGGGCTAATTCTATTCTCTCTCCTGGATATTTGGAATTGGGATATTATCTCTATCTAGTTTATCTTGGGCAGTGGAGCTAGTAAGTGACAAAGAGCTGGGGCTAGACTGCTGTCTTCTCCCAAGGGAGCAGCAGACAAAGCCAATCTTCAAGAGAAAAAAAAGATATTACTGAGCTTAGAAGAGATGAAAAGACTACCTTTAGTCCATGACTTTCGAGTTCCAGGTCAAGTCCCTTGACATGTGAAGTTCCATATCCAGACCTAGTTGTCCCACCATCTTTGGTTCTACAAGACACTCCTGTATCCTTTTAATCATTACCCCTTGTGCTTGAGCTAATTTCAGTGGGTCTCTGTTCCTTTTGAGCAATTATCCCTGATTACGAGTGTTCTCCACAACGAACAGCTAAAATCTATGAAGGACACAGGCCACATTTACTGCAGATGTTCAGCTTCTTAAAATTTTGCTTTAAATTATCCACGTTAGCCTTCTGGTCGATGAACTGGCTGTTTAGTATAACAGATGTGGCAGGCTTTGTGAGCAAATGGGTCAGAAAGAAGCGCTGAATGGCATGAAATCTTTGCAGCAATGGGCACATGTTTTATCATACATGTTCGAAACAAAAAGGCAAAGATCCAAACATGCAAAACCTTATGGTTGCATTTTTCCTTCTTTAACCTAATTAAGCCCTTAATAATGTAGCTAGATTTAAAGGAGATTTGCATAGCAATTTAATGTCTCCATTATAAAGGGTTTGAAAAGATGCTAAGGTGGATAGAATAATCAGCTCTATCAGTTCCATTAATTTCTGGCCCCCTTTTGCTTCTGCTTTAGACCCCTGACACCAATTATGCAAATGTGTTCACACAGTGTCTGGTTGCTTTTGCATTGTAATTTAAATGTAGGTGTCTTATGAAGACAAAAGGAAATACATTGTCCTTTTCAAAATTTAGAATTTGAACGGATTCACTGATTTTGTTCCTGTCGAATTACCAGGCAGCTGGAGAAACAGCTGGACCAGTTTCTGAACGCCAACAAAAACCCCCCACAAGTCTGAATTACAATAGGGGTTTTCATCAGAATTTTATAGTATTGTTAATAAATACAATACACACTTCAGTAGTAGTTGGCTGCTTTCCTGTTTACATTAGCAAATGTATTGTAAAGATGAAGTCAGATGCACTAGGAGTTGCTTGATTCACTGAGAGAAATCATTTTGGACTTTATTTTAAGGATTACAAAGACCATTTTGAAGGAAGATCTAAAGATCCCTGTCTTAGTTTCCTAGGGGCGGTAGAGCTTGGTGGACCTTGAGGATTGCTTGGTTTAACGCCCAGTTCCACTAGCTGTGTGACCTTGTGAGTTACTTGACCTCTCTGTGCTTTGATCTTCTCATTTGTGAAGTGGGGATAAAACCGTGCCTACTTCAGTGGCTAGTTGTGAGGATTAAATGAGTTAGTTTATAGCACTCAATATGGTGCCTAGCTTGCCTGGTGGCTCAGACAGTAAAGAATCTGCCTGCAGTGCAGGAAACCCGGGTTTCATTCCTGGGTTGGGAAGATCCCCTGGAGAAGGGATAGGCTACCCACTCCAGTATTCCTGCCTGGAAAATTCCATGGACAGAGGAGTCTGGTGGGCTGTTACTGTTTTGACCATGGGGTTGTCACGTGATTGTATGTTCCTCGGTTCTTTGTCTCGTCACAACAAAGATTTGGAGCAACGGACATTAAAGCCCTCGGCGCATCACAGCTCTCAGGTCTTGGACAAACCATGCTACAGTTCTTAGGCAAATCAGTGTTACAGCTCTATTTTATTTATAAGACAGCAGGAGAATCCAAGACTCGAAGAGAAGGGAGTGGAGGAGTGCATGGGGAGGGAGAAAGAGAGAGAAAGAGAGAGAGAGAGAAAGAGAGAGAGAGAGAGAGAAAAGAGCGCACGCACGCACGCGGGAGACAGTCCGAGAGAAAGCGCTTTGGCTCCTCCTTTTATATGTTTTTTTTCCTCTACCTGGGCCTGCCCTATGCAAATTGGGCTTAGCCAGGAGTGCTGTTTGTTCTGCCTGAAGTCTTCACTCTGGTCCTTGGACCTTCCTTGTCTTTTAGCCACTGCCATTTTGGACTCCTTTTCCCTATTCTACCTACCTAACAGGGTCAAAAAGAGTCGGACATGACCAAGTGACGAACACACACAGCATACATACATACAGTACATACATACAGTATACATACATGCATGCATACATACAGTATGTTTATATACATAAAGTATCATTAGTCATTATTATACCCCAAAATGCAAAATATTATTTTCCTAAAATTTCAGCCAGTGGAGCTAATTATTCATAATAGAACAATAGCCTGTCAAACCCAGTTAGTGACTCAAAGTATGGAAATAAATATATGTCTGCCTTTTTATAGGCAGACCAGTATGAGTAAGGAGGGGTATAGAGTCATGCATGTATATGCTGCCTGATCTCAAAGATCAGGCTTCTTACTTTCTTATGAGTACACATCCTTCCCAGTAGGTTGGCTGAATGGCTGTCTTATCTTGAGACAGGGCCAACACCTTCTGGTTAACAGTAAGTAGACAAGGTACACTGGGTCAAGATAGTACAAGGTGGACCCAACTGCAGGTTCTGGGAGCAAATCCTTGCCTCACTGATACACATTGGAAGGACACAGAAATAGGGAAGTGAGGGTGTCCTGGGGAAGCAGTTGATGACGAGGAGAAATAACTCTGGTTAGAGAGTTTACCTAAATTGTGCTTAGTTAATCCAAGTAATCTGTGTCAGAATTGGAGCATGTTACTGGAACCACAGCAGCAATGGCAAATTACACTGGATGTTGGGGTAAAGATTGGTTAGGATGGTCCAAGGGGTGGTTTGTGTAGAACCTTCTTGTCTAACTGGAAGGGGGAGGAAGAAAAGAATACCAGGATGTTTATGAAGGAGTGAGGTAGTCCTTTAAGTAGTTTCTTTCATCATCTAAACTTTGTGGAACAGAAAGCACCGTTGATCTTCTGGACATTTTCTCAATGAAGGAATGGTGATCTTTAAGAATACCTTAAATCAGTCCGAGCAATATGTCTGAGTGATAGGTATGAGAAAAAAAATAAAAAGAACTATGTTCCTACAGAATTATTAGATTTCTCCAGGCAGTAAACTCTAAGAGATTGAAAGCTTCCTTCTCTCTCTCCCTTTCTCTTATGTCCAGGAAAAAACTGCTTCCTAACATGCAAGGGAGAACTAGGCTTATTTAACATGACATAAAAATCTACTTTGGAAGTTCACATTTTTTGATCACCAAGATTAGGGAAGCACAATGGCTTTTGGAATCAGAATTGCACTAGTTGCAAAGGAAACTGATCTTCTATGAGAGTTGTTGTTGTTGTCCAGTCACTCAGTCATGTCCAACTCTGTGACCCCATGGACTGCAGCACACCAAGCTTCTGTCCTTCACTACCTCTCAGAGTTTGCGCAAACGCAAGTCCATTGAGTCGGTGATGCTATCCAACCATCTCATCCTCTGTTGCCCCCTTCTCCAACTATGAGAGGTGGATACTGCTCAATTATCATTGTGGTTGCTCTTGAGTTAATGAGCCTCCCTAACTATCATTGATCATAACTATTTCTTGTTGCAGAAAAGAATTCCTTTTCATACCTACAATCATAATCTGTTGTCTAAATTATGTAGGCAGATAAACTGAGCATTTGGAAATCAGAGACTCTAAGGAGTGTACTCGGCAGTCAATTAACATTTGCTGAATGAATGAGATGTTCAGTGTGCATTACAAGATAATGGTGATGACAATGGTTAGAAATGAAGGAGGAAAAGGAAAGGGAAAAGGACAGGGAGAGGAAAGAAACAGCTGTAGCTGTAAGGCAGCTGGCATGACAATTACTGCTGCTGAAGCGACCACAATACACTGTTTTTAATTATTCTGAGGTTGGTTCTGCAGTTTGCATATCACCTCAGATTTTTGCTTCAAATGTCCCCTCCTACTGATTGTCCTTTAGTCATCCGGCAATGGCACCCCACTCCAGTACTCTTGCCTGGAAAATCCCATAGATGGAGGAGCCTGGTGGGCTGCAGTCCATGGGGTCGCTGAGGGTCAGACACGACTGAGCGACTTCACTTTCACTTTTCACTTCCATGCATTGGAGAAGGAAATGGCAACCCACTCTAGTGTTCTTGCCTGGAGAATCCCAGGGACGGGGGAGCCTGGTGGGCTGCCGTCTATGAGGTCGCACAGTTGGACACGACTGATGTGATGCAGCAGCAGCAGCAGTAGCAGCAGCAGCAGCAGCAGCAGCAATCCATAGGGAAGATGAAGGAACAAAAGATTAATGTTAGCAAAAAGTTTCCCAGTATTTTCTTCATTTCATTCTCACAGCAGCTCTATAAGAGAAGGTCTATTATCCTTGTTTTACAGGTGGAAAAAACCGAGGTTTAGCAGAAGTCTCATGGTCACAGAGGTAGTATGGAGCAGAGCTAGAATTTGAACCATGGGCTGTCTGAAACTAGAGAGTATGCTCTTACCATTACACTTTCCTGCTTCCACACTACTCAGACTTCTAACTTGATTCCAGTCACTGTAAATGTTCCCAGCACGTTATAGTTTTAGAAGAAATTTTATTGGAGTAGAGTTGCTTTACAACTTTGTGTGAGCTGCTGCTGTACAGCAAAGCGCATCAGCTATACATATTCATGTATGCCCTCTTTTTTGGATTTCCTTCCCACTTAGGTCACCACAGAGCACTGAGTAGAGTTCCCTGTGCTATACAGTTCTCATTAGTTATCTATTTTGTGCATAGTATCAATAGTGTATGTATGTCAATCCCAATCTCCCAATTCATCCCATCCCTACTTTCCCCCTTGGTATCCATACATTTGTTCTCTGTGTCTCTATTTCTGCTTTGTAAACAAGATCATCTATAACAATTTTTTTCAGATTCCCCATATATTCATTAATACATGATATTTGTTTTTCTGACTTACTTCCCTTTGTATGACAGTCTCTAGGTCCATCATGTCTCTACAAATGACCCAGTGCTATACAGTTTACAAATGTTTTCATACTCCCTCTTCCTCCTGCCCTTCCTTCCTACCTTCTTCCTTCTGTGTGTGTGTGTGTGTAAATGTGTACCGCATTGGTTTATTACATTAATTTTCTTCTTGTATCTTTTGGATTCTTAAGCCTCAAGATGCCCCTGTGCTGCAATGTTCTGAAGTCAAAAAGTTCTACAAGGTCTATGAAGGAAAACAGCAATTCCCTAGGCCCCGACTTTCTCGAAACCCTCTCCCAGAGCAAATAACTGTCAGCTACTTCAGCTGTTTCTTTTAGTATTTGTTTCAGCATTTCTAAATGATATGCTTATATTGCTACTTTCAACTGCCTCAACCCCAGCCCACTCCAATTGCACACTTACACACTTTTCTATCCACTCTTCCAATACAGATATATCATTTTGTTGGTTAAATCAAATCAATATGTATGCTATTATGACTATGTAAATGCCTACATACTATGATACCTTTCCTTTTTGTTTTTCGTGGAGTTATAGATGGGGCATCTCTGGTGGCTCAGTGGTAAAGAAGCCACCTGCAAAGCAGGAGACGTGGGTTCAATCCCCGGTTCAGGAAGATCCCCTGGAGGAGGGCGTGGCAGCCCACTCCAGTATTCTTGCCTGGAGAATCCCATGGACAGAGGAGTCTGGTGGGCTGCAGTCCATAGGGTCAAAGAGTCAGACATGACTGAAGCGACTGAGCACCAACACGCAAAGTTATAAACACACACTTTGCTTTTACTTTTCACTTCATTTCAGTTATCACCAGCTCACAGCCAAATTCACCTCTAAAGGTGTATTTCTTTACAATGTAGTCGGACACATTAGGTAGTCTATCAATTTCACCTTCTTGTGAAACACGTGAAAGCCTTCTGGTTTTCACCATTTTGACTTTGATGCTTCTCTAGACTTGCTTCACAGCTGTAATTCTGGGATCAAACTTCGCCATTATTCTGATAGTTTACATGTCTCTTTCTTGTGTCAGATCTCATTTCCAGAATCCTACATGTCTTAGCTTTTGATGTTTTTCCTTTCTTTTATCTTCTTTTTTTCCAATGATGATTCCAACATTTCAGGGGCTAACAATAAAAAAGGTTTTTTTCTCGCTTCAGTAGCTATCCTCTGTAGGTTGGCTGCAGATCTGCTCCATGTTAGCTTCTTCCCAGGATCCGCGCGCGGTCCTGATCTGGCCCACACCCACCTTTTGGGAAAGAAAAGAGCAAAGATATCCATAATTTCCATTTGCATTTAATTGTTCAAAGCAATGCAATAGCCAAGTTTGATGTCAGTGGGAGGGGAAATATAATAAAATCGTAATTCTGATGGACAAGGGCAGGGGATATTCTGAACACATAACACAACCTTACTGTGTGTTCCTCCATCACTTGCTCCCACATTTTTGGATAGCCATCCTCCAAAAGCTTTCTGAAGAAGGGTGCATAAGAGCTAAATTTGTTGAGATCCTGTATGTCTAAAATATCCCTTTTACCCAGTTAACAGCTAATTTAGATATAGAATTTTAGATTGAAATGATTTTTTTTTCCTCAGAATTTATGGATATTGCTCTGCTGTCTTCTTGATTCCAGTGTTGCTGTTTAGAAGTGCAATGTAACCCTAATGTTTGTTTATAACCTTTTTCACTTCTGGAAGTTTATTTTTGTTCCCACTGATCTGAAATTTCACAGTGGTGGGTCAGTGTGGACTTGTTTCCATCCATTGTGCTGGATACTTGACAGACCCTCTAAATTTGGAAATTTATGTCCTTCAGTTTAGAAAATTTTCATGAATTATACCTTTGATATGTATATATGTGAAAAGAAGAGAAGTGAAAAGGAAAGGAGAAAAGGAAAGATACACCCATTTGAATGCAGAGTTCCAAAGAATAGCAAGGAGAGATAAGAAAGCCTTCCTCAGCGATCAATGCAAAGAAATAGAGGAAAACAGTAGAATGGGAAAGACTAGAAATTTCTTCAAGAAAATTAAAGATACCAAGGGAACATTTCATGCAAAGATGGTCTCAATAAAATACAGAGATGGTAGGGACTTAACAGAAGCAGAAGATATTAGGAAGATGTGGCAAGAATACAGGAAGAATTGTACAAAAAAGGTCTTCATGACCCAGATAATCACGATGGTGTGATCACTCACCTAGAGCCAGACATCCTGGAATGTGAAGTCAAATGGGCCTTAGAAAGCATCACTACGAACAAAGCTAGTGGAGGTGATGGAATTCCGGTTGAGCTATTTCAAATCCTGAAAGACGATGCTGTGAAACTGCTACACTCAATATGCTAGCAAATTTAGAAAACTCAGCAGTGGCCACAGGACTGGAAAAGGTCAGTTTTCATTCCAATCCCAAAGAAAGGCAATGCCAAAGAATGCTCAAACTACCACACAATTGCACTCATCTCACATGCTAGTAAAATAATGCTCAAAATTCTCCAAGCCAGGCTTCAGTAATACATGAACCATGAACATCCAGATGTTCAAGCTGGTTTTAGAAAAGGCAGAGGAACCAGAGATCAAATTTCCAACATCTGATAGATCATCAAAAAAGCAAGAAAGTACCAGAAAAACATCTATTTCTGCTTTATTGACTATACCAAAGCTTTTGACTGTATGGATCACAATAAACTGTGGAAAATTCTGAAAGAGATGGGACTACCAGACCACCTGACCTGCCTCTTGAGAAACCTGTATGCAGATCAGAAAGCAACAGAACTGGACATGGAACAACAGATTGGTTCCAAATAGGAAAAGGAGTACGTCAAGGCTGTATATTGTCACCCTGCTTATTTAACTTATATGCAGAGTACATCATGAGAAATGCTGGGCTGAGTGAAGCACATGCTGGAATCAAGATTGCTGGGAGAAATATCAATAACCTCAGATATTCAGATGATACCACCCTTATGGCAGAAAGTGAAGAAGAACTAAAGAGCCTCTTGATGAAAGTGAAAGAGGAGAGTGAAAAAATTGGCTTAAAGCTCAACATTCAGAAAACTAAGATCATGGCATCTGGTCCCATCACTTCATGGCAAATAGATGGGGAAACAATGGAAACAGTGGCTGACTTTATTTTCCTGGGCTCCAAAATCACTCCAGATGGTGATTGCAGCCATGAAATTAAAGGACGCTTACTCCTTGGAAGGAAAGTTATGACCAACATAGACAGCATATTGAAAAGCAGAGACATTATTTTGTCAACAAAGGTCCATCTAGTCAAGGCTATGGTTTTTCCAGTGGTCATGTATGGATGTGAGAGTTGGACTATAAAGAAAGCTGAGCGTCAAAGACTTGATGTTTTTGAACTGTAGTGTTGAAGACTCTTGAGAGTCCCTTGGACTGCAAGGAGATCAAACCAGTCCATCCTAAAGGAAATCAGTCCTGAATACTCATTGAAAGGACTGATGCTGAAGCTGAAACTCCAATATTTTGGCCACCTGATTGAAGACCTGACTTATTTGAAAAGACCCTGATGTTGGGAAACATTGAAGGTAGGAGGAGAAGGGGACAACAGAGGATGAGATGGTTGTATGGCATCACCGACTCAATGGACATGGGTTTGGGTGGACTCCGGGAGTTGGTGATGGACAGGGAGGCCTGGCGTGCTATGGTTCATGGGATCACAAGGAGTCGGACACGACTGAGCGACCGAACTGAACTGATATCTTTGATATTTTCCTGCCCTCCACCATTTTACCCCTATGTCTATTCACATCTATTTTCATGTCTCCTATCTTATTTTATACTTAGAAAGACTCTTTTTAATTATCTGAATGTGTTTTTTTCTAAATGGCACTTGATACTTATTTTAAAATGCAACGCCTTCCCCTATCTCTATTAGGATACTTGTGCTCACGCTCAGTCGTGTCAGTCGTGTCCGACTCTGCGACCCCATGGACTGTAGCCCTCCAGGATTCTCTGTCCATGGGGATTCTCCGGGCAAGAATACTGGAGTGGGTTGGCATGTTTTCCTCCAGGGGATCTTCCCAAACCAGGGATCAACCCTGCATCTCCTGCGGCTCCTACACTGCAGGCAGATTCTTGACCACTTAGCTATGTGGGAAGCCCCTCTATTAGGATATTTACTAATAATTTGCTTTTTCAACATTTCCTTTTTCCTGCTTAGTCTTTTCATCCTCAAGTTGCCTGTCCCCTTTTTGTTTTGGCTCCTATATTTTATGTTAGAGTAATTACTTAAACTCCTTAAATTTCTGGTAATCCCACCCCTAGTTCAGAAATGCTGTTTTGCCCTTTTCAGAAAATTATTTTCCAGCAAGTGTCTCCACTTGCTGGAAGTCTCCTGGTTGCACAGAGTAGGGTAGAGAACGGTGTCTTAAATGGACTTTCAAACAATCTTCCTGTTTTCAGTTTTGTCTCCACTTCCTAAAGCACCTGTTGCATCAGTTTCTAAATATTTTGTGAGTTCTACATGCAAATCAAATTGCTTCTCAGCCTTCTCCTCTGCTAGATTTGGGTTCAACTTTCTTGGGTCTGCTCAATTATTAACTCATCCATATGCTTTCTGGTTCTCAGAATGGTATTACTGTGGCTCCCCTCATTGGTCTTGTAGGTTTACACTTTTTAAAAATCCCTTACTATTGTTTTAATAAATTTGGAACGAAAGTAAAGGTAAATGCATGTGCTCAACCTACTATTTTTAAGCAGAAGTCTTATGACTCTGCAAACAACCAGGGAAGACATTATTATCCCCATTTTTTTTTTTAAAGGAGAATTCAAATGACGTGCCAGGATTACACAGCATATAATGCTGGATCTAGGGCTTGTATTCATTCTGGTCCTTTGACTCCAAGTTCAATGCTCTTTCCACCAAATTCCTAAAAAAGAAGGCTGTATAATGTCATTGTTAAAAGAATGATCTTTGGCACCAGAGATGTGGATATGAGTCCAGGTTTTGCCTCTTGATAGCTGTATTCTTTTGACAAATTGTTTAGTCTCACTACAGTGAAAATTCCTCATTGGAATTTTAATAAAATGGGGATGATATCAATAGCACAACCTCAAGACAGTGTTTTGAGGATTCAATTAGATAATATATGTAAAGTACTCAGCAGAGCTTCTGGCATATAGTGAGTGCTCCCTTATTACTATAATGGAAAAATTGAAATGATAAGATATAATAATGATTTGCAGTTTTAATTAACTGAACTATGTTCAGGGAAACTTTTAAATTAATTCTGCAGACATTTACTGAATAATTAGCATGTGCACTGTGGAATGTTTATTCTTCCTTTCTCTTCTATTTGAACCTCTTAGTGAAAACATCTTTGATTAATATCTACTCCAAAACTAGTTGAGCTTAGATGACAAATTTCTGAGTAAGGATAGAAGAATTGGGCAGGGTCACAGATTTTTCTATCCATCAACATAATTAACAGCAACCAAATGCATTTACAAAGCCCCAAATTCACCAGCAGCTAAAACAAGGTAAAGAATGAAACCTTGCTCATAAATGAAACAGATGTTATAAATTACTGATAAGAGAAATGGAGTATTCTGGTGCAGTCAGGTGTGGCTTCTCACTCTGTCCCTATTCCTCAGAAGAAGAACAAGAGGAAAAAAGTGTGGGTGTTTTGAAATTAATTTTTTATTGGAGTATAGTTGATTACAATGTTGTGTTAGTTTTTGCTGTATAGCAACATGAGTCAGATATACGTGTGAGTGTGTATGTTGTTGTTGCTATTGTTGTCATTGTTCAGTGGCTAAGTCCTGTCCATCTCTTTGCAACCTTGTGGATTGCAGCACTCTAAGCTTCCTTGTCTTTTACTATCTCCCAGAGTTTGCTCAGACTCCTGTCCATTGAGTCAGTGATGCCATCCAACCATCTCATCCTCTGTGTGTGTGTGTATGTGAAGTCGCTCAGTCGTGTCCGACTCTGCGCAACCCCATGGACTGCAGCCTACCAGGCTCCTCCGTCCATGGGATTTCCCAGGCAAAAGTACTGGAGTGGGATGCCATTGCCTTCTCCTGGACTAAAACCCAAATTCCAATAGAGTGGATATAACCAAATGAAGGTGAAATATAGGCATCATGCTTCTTTCCTCCCTTGTCTAAAAAACAAAGATTGAGTCCTGTAACTTGAGAACTATCAATACGGAGACTTAGAAAAGGAAATCGAGGGTAAAAATCCTATTAGAACACAGGACTTCATCAAAATGTGAAACTTTGGTTCTTTGAAAGACGTTGTTAAGGTAATGAAAAGTCAAAGACTAGGGTGTGTGTGTGTGTGTGTGTGTGTGTGTGTGTGTGTGTGTGTGTCTGTGTATTTGTATCCACTGGTTTTAGATTCTATTCCCATATAGGTCATTACAGAGTACTGAATACAGCTCCTTGTGCTATGGAGTAGGTCCTTATCAGTTATCTATTTTATATATAGTATTGTATATGTGTCAGTCACAATCTCCCAATTTATCCCTCCCACTGAGGGTAGGGGATTTGACAACATTCTGAGGTTCTCTCTCATGCCTTCACTAATTTGTGAAGAATTCTGAGGGTGTAGACAAGGGGATGAGTGAAGAAATGGGGGTATACAAGAAAATTGTTTTAGAATGGAAGTCTCCATAAACCACCATGGTACCTCAGCAGAGATTATAAAGGCCTCTAGAGCTTTCTACTTCCCAGGTAACCAAGTTGAGCAGAAGAACTGATACAAAATACACAAGAGTATAATACACCCCTGCTTGGTTATATTGGGCTGAGACTGACCATTTTACTAAATCTCACAAGAGAGCAGAACTAATAAGGTTAATAGCATGGAGGAAAGATGTGGGTCAATCACAGTGAATAAAGAGTGAAAAGGCATAGAGATTTAAGAATTTGAAAGAAATGAAAGATACAGTCAAATATAATCCAATACAGGGCTAATTGGTGTCTCAGAGGAAGACAACTCAACAAATTCCAAATAATAAGAGGTATTATACCAAAACCCCTACCAACGACACGAGGGAAAATTGATTTAGAACAATTAACATAGCTGCTGCTGCTACTAAGTCACTCAGTCGTGTCCGACTCTTTGCGACCCCATGGACTGCAGCCCACCAGGCTCCTCCATCCATGGGATTTTCCAGGCAAGATTACTGGAGTGGGGTGCCATTGCCTTCTCTGACAATTAACATAGAGATATATTATATTCTCATTGAGTTCTTGAACTTCAGGGTTAACTGTATATAGCCTTCAGGAATCTTGGAAGAAAAGAAAATCACCTATAATAGAAAAATTTTGACTCAACTCAGACTTCTTCAGAGCAAAAGTCAGGGGAAAAAAAAAAGACACAAGAGTCATGGCTACAAAATTCTGAGAGAAGGAACGTGAAGAAAATGTGAGCCACAGTAGTATTTCTGTTCAAGTATTTGCTCAAGGCAACAGGCAGACAAAAAAGAACTCAGGGAATGTGGCCATTAACCATTCTTGAAAAAACTACCAAAGAATTCCCACCCATTCAGGATGTGAATAAAAAATAAAAAACCCAGGAATGATGATATTAGGATAAAAGAATTGGTGGTAAGCACCGAATCCATTTGAATACAGAAGTGAGACTAAACAACTAAATAAAGTTGCCAAAAGCTGTAAATGTTATAAACCCTGACAAAATAGAAACGATATAAACCACAAAAATTGGGAGTTGAAGTACAGAGGGTGGGAGGAAGTATAATAATGTTAATTACCTCATTTTGCTGAGCAAGTAGTCAATTGACACTATTAATCAAGAAATATGGGCTGTTCTGATTTTATTTTTGTTTATGTATTTTCTTTGCTCATATTTTTGGGCTATTTTTCATATCTTTGCTGCTGCTCCCTTTTATATCCTTTTTTAAACCAATATGCATTGAATATTAATCTACATAACAACTGAATACTTAATAAATGTTGTTGAGGCAATTTTGCAGACTTCATGGGACTGTAAATTCTTGAAGATTGGGAATATGTTTTATTCATCTTTGAATTCTCTCAGCACCTGGCATAGAAACTTGCATATAGTAGATCATCAGTAAATTTTTTTGAATAAATGAATTAATTTGCTTTGTTTCATATACATTTTGTTGCTGGCTGGAAATATAAGGAAAATGAACCATAATTGGAGAATATGATAAAGCCTGTCATCCACATCTGATAGACCTATTATAAATGTTCCTGATGCCTCATTAAAGACATTCTATTGTTTTCAGAATGCATTTTCCCCCAGTAAATAATCTCTGCTCACTCTAATTTAATCATTCATACAGCTTTCAGAATGATAATTTCAAAACTCAGCTCTGATCCTGTCACATCTCTGCTTAAAAACCTCCCATGCTCCCCTACTGTCTACAAAACAGAATCCAAGTTCCTGTGCATAGCACTGAAGGTCCTATGTGATCTGGCCTCAGTCCATTTCTTGCCAGCCAATGCCCCTCACATGTTACCCATTCAGGAGTACTTGCAAGTTTTGGAACATGCTATATACGAAGATGAGATGGTTGCATGGCATCACTGACGCAATGGACATGGGTTTGGGTGGACTCTGGGAGTTGGTGATGGACAGGGAGGCCTGGTGTGCTGAGAGGTTCATGGGGTTGCAGAGTCGGACACGACTGAGCAACTGAACTGACTGACTGATATAATTTGTGCGTCTATATCTTTGCTCATGGTGTTCCCTCTACTTAAAATGTCACTTTTCATCCCATATCCTTCTCTTTTCTTGCTGTCAGCAACCATCATGATACTACTCCTTTCCTTAGAACCCAACTCCATTACTTTCTCTATTAGGCTTTGCTGTCTCCCATGCTTAAATAACTGTACTGTTTGTGGTTCTTCTTTCTTTCTATTATATTTTTAAAGTTTTGACTGTGCTGGGTCTTCATTGTGGTGCTCAGGCGTTCTCTAGTTGCAGAGCATGGATTCTAGAAAGGGAGGGCTCAGTAGCTGCTGTGAAGGGGTAAGTTTCCCCATGGCACATGGCATCTTAGTTCCTGGACACGGGATTGAACCTGGGTCCTCTGCATTAGAGGGCAGATTCTTAACCACAGAACCACCAGGGATGTCCCTGTCATTCTTCTGTAGTACTTTCCTCATGCTCCATTTATTGTATTGTGTAGTCACTAAGTCATGTCTGACTATTTGCAACCCCATGGACTGTAGCCCGCTAGGCTCCTCTGTCCATGGGATTTCCCAGGCAAGAATACTGGAGTGGGTTGCCATTTCCTTCTCCAGGGGATCTTCCCAACCCAGGGATCAAACCTGCATCTCCTGCATTGGCAGGCAGATATTTTACCACTGAGACACCAGGGAAGCCCCTCCATTTATTGTATTATAGCTAATTGTACATATATCAAACACTGTCTCCTCGCTCGTGATCTTCTTGGGTTTGTACATTTCCTTTCCCCATATTCTTTGGGTTGTCCCTTATGTATTCTAGAAAGCTGTCACAGAGAATGTGCCTGACGCATAATAAATGTTCGATGGATGTCTGTAGCTTGGAATTTAAAAAGTACATGCATTTCTTACATTTACAAGTAAAAATAATTATTTTAAGTAATGAGGGCTAAACTGAAAATCCTAAGGGTTGATAGAAGGTAGAAAAGCTGTCTCTTAAGCTGTGGTTTTCTGTCCTGATAAAAGAGAAGTCTTTAGAGGTAGACTGCTCTGGGAAAACTCTGTGAGTTGTTTAGCTCCTCAAATTAAAGCAAGTATACGTGTATTACTCTTGGAAAATGATAAAGTAACCATTACCCTGATTGTAGATGCGTTAACACTGAAAAGCAGTGCTCCGTTTGGATATGCAAATCTTTGGGTGTGGAGAAGGAGCCTGCTTCCCCAGACACCGAAGCAGACAAGAACAGAACTGTTTCTTTCCTCTGTTGATTTAGACCATATATGTGTCAATATGGGTTTCCCTGATAGCTCACTTGGTAAAGAATCCATCTGCAATGCAGAAGACCTCGGTTCAATTCCTGGGTCGGGAAGATCCCGTGGAGAAGGGATAGGCTCCCCACTCCAGTATTCTTGGGCTTCCCTTGTGGCTCAGCTGGTAAAGATTCTGCCTGTAATGCGGGAGACCTGGGTTTGATCCCTGGGTTGAGAAGATCCCCTGGAGAAGGGAAAGGCGACCCACTCCAGTATTCTGGCCTGGAGAATTCCATGGACTGTATAGTCCATGGGGTCGCAAAGAGAAGGACAAGACTGAGCAACTTTAACTCTCTCTCATGTGTCAATATATTGTTGCTTCTATAGAGATATGGATATCCTTGCTTGAGCCCACGATCTAGGAGAACAGAAGCTGAGGTCTAAAGTATACATTAAAGCAAAGACAGGCATGATCCCTACAGCTTCCTGGAGAAACAATTATGCATGGTACCAAACTGGCTTTGGTGAGACTTTACCTACAAAGACTAAGTCAATCTTTGTGAGAAATGCGCTGTTGTTGGACTGCTGTGTTCTAAGGTGATAGCCCAGTTGGGTCAGAGGTCAAGGTCACAGTCCTGGGGCTGGAGGATGGGGTTTCCTTTGAAAGAGCAGATATTCCCATGGTCTGTCACCCGAGGGAGACACTACACCTGGGACAGAAAATGGGCCTTTGAAAGTGGACCTTAAACTGGGTGAAGAGGGTTGTTTTCTTTTCTGAGCTTTACAGAGGTTGGGCCTGGATGCTCCGCATGGCTAGGGGAACTCTTGATTGAGAGGGGAGCTGCATGGACCCAGACATATGGACCCAGGCTGGAAACTCTACAGTAAGGCAGGCCTGATCTAGTCCACAGGGCTCTGAGAGCAGCCATGTCATACCTGTGTTCATGATGTTCTTGTGAAGAGAGGGCAGTGCTCCTTCCTGCCAAATCCCAAGGCAACGCTGAAGATGGCACTGGCTGGAGAGAGCTCAGTGTCCCAGAACGTTAGGGTGTGGGACATCTGAAGCAGAGGCAAGAATAGTTCAGTTATTTCAGGATTATGTGGGTGCCAGCACCTCTCCTACGGACTCCTCTGTAGTAGAGAAGGGAGGGAAACTCCGAAGGGGGTGGGCTGACATCCTGGTAATTTGAAAGGTGGGAACTCAGAGCTATTGTAGCTGGGGATATTTTTGAGGGGAATTTTATTTTAAATATGACTTCCTTTATAGTCAAAAATTCATGAACACTATGATACTCTGATTCTCAAGGGCATACAAGGCCTTTTATTGAGCAAACCCTTTCCATTCTGGGTATCCTGCTCAATAGACTTGAGAAATACAAAGGTAAATAAAGTACTCCTCCATTTAACTTTACATGAGCCCTTTCTTTTTTTGTTCCTTTTAGGCTTTGGTTCTTGAGCCTTTTTGTAGAGGCATAGGAGAAACCAGAAATGAACTGATGGACTCTCACTTTTCTTCCATTATTTTTCCATCCTCTATTTTCTTCACAAAATGTTCTGTATCAGAGAGTAAGGGAGGGTTTTAAGTTTTTTCTGGATATTATGCATAAGCATGATGAGTATCTGACTGGTCTTTCAATGGGGTGAGCTTACATGATTTTCTTAGGCTAAGCGGGAATGTTACTTAATGCACTGGGATAGCAGCCACAGTCTCATCCCTGTCGATTGCATTTATGGTCATACTTTGAAAAAAGACTGCATTCAGCTCTGTAGAGCTTTTCTGGATTCATGGTGCTTTGTCTTTTTATTCTAACAGCTGCTTATTTGCATAACCTGTTAAAGATGCTTTCCTATCATCACACTACTGGTCTTCCTCTAGCTTTTTGGACATTTTTTCTTGCTTGTGTAGATTTTACATCAAATAGAAACTTTCCCTTCAATAAAAGTTTGCCTGTCTGAAGACTTTCATCATCTTCTCCCAACTACACAACAAACTTGAACTCTATAGAATATCACTTTGATGCATTAACAATTGCACTTGTCTTTAAGACCTTTCTGAAATTCTCTTAGTTTCTTCTCTTGGGGTTTAGATGCTGTAAAATATCTATCAATTCCATTTACTTCATTTAAAAAACATTTATTGAATATTAATATTATGCTGCAGGCGCTAGGGTATCTGCTGGAGCTACAAAATAGAAGAGCTCACACCTGGTTTTATGGATAGACTACTTGGCTTACTGGTTCTAGTTTCTAAACTAATGCTTCCAGAATTGCACTAAGAACCTCCTCTTACAGCACCTGAATGCCATTAGGGAGAATGCTACTAATGAGGAGAGCAATCCAAGATACAGAGGAGGACAGGGTCAGTCACATGCAAAAAAAAAGGGGGGTATAAATCCTGGAGTCCAGTGATACTAGAGAAGCAGCATACTTTAATGGTTGAACATTTTTCTTGGTTAATGTAGGGTTTTATTATTGTTATGCTATACCTACAAACAATAGCATAATTGAAAATAACAGGAAATTATTGTATTTCATTATTTTTCCATTAATATGTTTATTAAAGTTCTTTGTTGATTTGATCCTTTTGTAATATTTCATCCCAAAATCTTTTGGGAGAATACTGTCTCAGTGAAATTTTTGTAAAGAACATGAAGTCTTTAGATATGAAGTCAGAGAAGGCAGGAGATAATATTTTTCCTTTGTGATGTGTACCTCCTTACATACTCTGCTGTTTTGTTGAGGAAGTACGAAGACATGATACTTCTAGTTCTAAAGGTGTAGATAATGGACCCATCGTTTCCTCTGCATTGTATCGGCTGAAGGACCACGTCTCAGTCTCTTCCTTTTGTCTTGTGAAAATAAAAGGAGGCAAACGGTGTTTGAGTGCAGGGTTTCTAGGGGTTAAAACCCTGGTGCTTCAGCCCCTCCGCGAACCCTGCAGTTTTACTTAGGTAGCTCCTGTAAAACAGATGCTCTCCAAAATAAGAGGAGTGGAGCAGAGAAGACCTTCCAACTGTCGTGGGGTACAGCAGCGCAGGTGGGGGCAGCCGCCTGGTCCAGAGCCGAAGGTGCCTGCATTCTGCAGGTGCAGGGACTGTGAGCTCTCAGCGCTCAGGCACCAGAGAGGCGGGAACCGCGGCGTTGCAGAGCGTGCGACTTGGGCCCTGAAGACGAGGCCACATATATTCCAAACAGCTGACATTGATCAAACCCATTGCCCGCACCTGGCCCGGGGGAGGGAAAAACAGCATCTATCCGAACCGCAGAGAGAAAAAGAGCCCCTGGTTTGGGACGCCAGAGGGCGGGTCTGACTTGGCTCGGTGCGACTGCTTTGCCGCGATTGCTTCCCTGACCTGTCTATCATCGCAGTGTTCTGTTTCTATTGGCTCTTCCATCTGCCACTCGGTTCCGCCGCGCTGACCCCCATTGGCCTCCCTCCGGCCGAGTCCCCGCCCCACGAGCAGGACACGGGCAGTGGGGCGCGGAGCAGAGCGAGTCCGGCGTTTGCTCTGGGCTGGGGGAAGGCGGTGGCGGAGAAGGAGGAGGAGCCGGGCCGGCAGGAGGCAGCGGCGGCGATCGCGCTGGGGTGATGGTGCAGGTGCTTGGGGCCGGCGCGGAGCTGCCCGGCTGAGGGGCGCCTGGTCCGGGGTCCGCAGCGCCGCCGCGTCTCTCCCGGAGGCGGGCGGGCGGGAAGATGCTGAGCAGGTTGATGAGCGGCAGCAGCAGGAGCCTGGAGCGCGAGTACAGCTGCACCGTGCGGCTGCTGGACGACAGCGAGTACACCTGCACCATCCAGGTCAGTGCCGCGCCGCGCCGCCCCGCCCGCGGGAGCCCCTTGTTCCCCTAGTCTGGCCAGCTTGACCAGCGGCCGCCTCCCGGGGGTCGCCCCAGACCCCAGCGCTTTGTCCGCCGCTGCCTGCGGCGGATGGCCCCGCCGGTGCAGGTCCGGGTTTGGGTACCCGGAGCTCGGCGCAGCTGCGGCGCGAGTCCCGGCGTCCTGGACCCCCTAGCTCGTCCCCTTCGCTCTCCGGAGGTGAGGGCGCCCCATCCTGGCTCCTCGAACCCGCCGATATGGGGAGCACCTTCCGCGGGCGTCCGGAGGGGGGCGGAGAGGGCGCGAGGTTCTTTCCTCGGCCGCCCCGTCGAGGGGCGGGGAGTGGGGTGGGGGGCGCGGTGCAGGCTTTGGCTTTCTGGGCGGGCAAGGACGGCTGGCGGCTTTTCCCCTATCTCTTTGGCTGGAAGGATGATGGTGTATGTCATAATCTCCCCCCCAGCATTTGTGAGTCAGAGCTCTCCGAAGGTAGAATTGAACGCGTAGCCCATGCAGAGTGGCCTATTGAAGGGAACCCAGCCCCCTGGGCTTTAAAGACTTAGCCCCCTTCTCCCCCCGCCCCCCGGCTTTTCGGTCCCCAAATCTTATTCAGCTGGGCAATTCTGGGGGACGCGAGGTAAAGATTTAGCAACAAGTCCCAGCGATTTGAGGGATGGCATTGGCGAGAATCGGTGACTTAAAAAAAAAAACAATAAAGGAAAAAACGCCAACAATACAGTAATGCTGCACAGCATTTCCTCGGAACCTGGTGTTTTTGAAGGGATTTTTACAACCTCCTGCTGTGTGGCACGTCAGGAGTAGTAGTCTTGCCCAGGAATGCAGTCGCAGCCCTCTCTCCTCCTTTATAAAGTCAGAAATAGAAACCGCTGACAATGCTCCAGTGTAGTTCACAGTCAAGAGGGTCCTGTGCTCACCTGCCCCAAACTGCTCTTTCTGGAGAAGCAAATTGAGTTGGACCCGGAGGGTCTCACCTGATCCCTTGCCTCTGCAGCAAAAACCCGAGAAGGCTTCTCATCTCAGATGTAGCAGGCAAGAACCGTCGGCCCGGGTCCTACTCTCTTTGTCTCCCTCCCCGCCTCCCTCCAACCCCCATTAATTTTTTTTTTTGCTGACAATGCTCAATAGCGGAAAATAGCGGTGTGTGAGAAAGACGCTGGGTAGTATATGAGAGCAGCTGCTGTCTGCTGACTCCGTGCTCAGTTCTGCCTTCTCTCCACTTTGCTTTTTCTCCCACCTCCAAAACCCAGCTCTGGGCATAAGTGCTGACCTCTGCCAAAGATTTATGAGGGTAGGGAAAAAGAACAAAATCTCTTTTTCAGGCCCCTTAAATACAGATTAACCAGTCATAAAGATGCTAGCCATAAAGTGAAAGGATTTTTGTAGGAGAATATGATAGAGAGATGTTGTGTATTATATCCTTAGTGAATGAGTGACATGCTACTTTTTGTTTCTATTGTATCTTTATGTGTCATGTACAAGTTTTTTGTTTTTGGTGGGAGGTGGGGAACCAGAGAAAACATGGATTGAGTTGACATGTTTACTATTTGAATACATTGTGTAGAGCTTTTAAAAATATTTTAAAATTTAAAGCATTTACACAATAGCATATCAAGGGCAGTGTGAGATTTAGATTTCATGAGTCTTGAAAATACTTTTGGAGTATATGGTGAAATAAAATTTCTGGGGCAGATTATTAACTTTTGCTGAGATATAAGGTACAAATAAAACACCTCTCCATTTAGTGATAACCTTATGGTTCTAAGGTATCACAACAAGGCAACTAGTTATTTTCCCAGTTAGTGGAAAACCCAGCTGGCAGATTGGTGTTATACTTGTGGGTAGTTTTTATTACTGTTGAGGAAAATATTATAAGTTGAGCAGGAGTTATTGGATTTATGCTTTCTATGCACTACTGTGGTTGTGTTTATTTTCCTGCTGGTCTTAATTTTACATTGTTACAATTTAATATGTTATAAAAATTTAGGCTACTTAAAAATTAAGCCTGGTGTAATATGCCCATACTGTAAGTATTCACTGTCTAGATGTTTCAATGATTGTGCATTGTGTTTCTTTTATGAAAATTTAAAAACACAGGAATTCTAAAGTATATGTATTATTGTCATTCTTTGGTGCTACTATTGTGAATTGCTTTTGTGTTTACCCATGTGAGGAAATGTAGATAAGACAATGTTTTATGTGAAATTAATATTTTGAGCATATACCTTTTTTGAGCATTTAGAGATTGAGCTTTTCTTAGCAACTTTTCCCCTCTGTATATTTCTATTATGTGTGTGTTAGAGAGAGCACACACATGTGCTTATATGTCAAACACTGGGCACAGGGTCTTTTTTTTTTAATCAGTGTGCGTCACTTATTAAATTAAAGCAATATTTACATTTAGGAATTACAGTACCATATATTATATTAAAAATTGGTGATAGTTTAAACTCCTTTTCCTAAAAGTATTGTATGCCCATATTTTTCTTGAAAATAAGGTATCTAAATTTCAGCGCTTCTTGAGGTGGTCAGAGACCACATAGGGTATTACAGAACCAGAAATGTATCATTGGCTTAGAGTGTTAGTTACATTTGGTAAATTTCAGTTTGTAGGAAATCCTGTGGAAGTGTTGGTCTAGCCTTTCGTATTGCAGCAGTTCTACTGATCTGGTATTTATGATGTGATTATTAAGGTAATAAAAATTCCTTATATCCTCTCAATGAAGGTTGCCACAGTTACCAGGCTGTTCTCTTATTCTTTCTGATATGCAATTGTATTTGTGGGCCATGAGAAATGCAAGTATACGTAGAAGGGTTGTAGTATAATTGCCTCCCTGTGAAGAACATTGTTAAGAGTTCCCTGCCAGTTTTGAAGGTCATTGCCTCATAAATGCAAATCTGGTCCATATTTTTCACATATCTCTTTTACTTAATCACATATTTATTTAGTTACCACATTCACTACCTTACTTTATTATTTTATTTAGGAGAAAATAGGAAAAATGAAAAGGCTACCTAGTATTTTTGAACTCCCCAAATGGAGTCATTTACGAACTTAGGCATGTAATATCCTGAAGAATAGATTTTTAAACTATCTTTCAGGTTATAATAGTTTATAAAATATTAAGACTATTGAAGAAATGCCAGTAGAAGTATGTATCAAAAAATATATATATTGCCAAGTCAGAAATATTAATCACCTTTTTTGGTTATTGCTGAAAAGTAAAGCTACATGAGAAATGAATCTGATTTTACTGGGAACATACTAAAATAACAACCGATTAAGCAGTTAGGGTAGATTAGTTTTTCCAGTTAAATAAAGTGCAACCATAAATGAAATGTACATGCAGAGTCAGTTCTAAAGTGGAACCAAGATGCAGATTTGATTGTGGCTCAGCCACTTAGTTGGAGAAGGAAATGGCAACCCACTCCAGTGTTCTTGCCTTGAGAATCCCAGGGACAGGGGAGCCTGGTGGGCTGCCGTCTATGGGGTCGCACAGAGTCGGACATGACTGAAGCGACTTAGCAGCAGCAGCAGCCACTTAGTAACTGTGGGACCTGGAGTAAGGAAGGGAGTATTGAGGGGGAGAACACACGTGTTGATCCTTGCACCTGCCAGGTACTTTGCCTGTATTATTATCTCATTTTCCTCACGTCAGTGTTACGGATTGATCATAGACTCATTGTACCAGCTAAAGAAAATGGGACTGTGGATTGATGGGAGAGCCTGTATTTGTTGAATGGCTGACTGTGTACTAGTTTCCTGCCAGGCGCTTTGCTTCTGCCTTACATCAACCACTGAGAGGTAGGTGGTATTGTCCTTGTTTTACAGATGAAAATCCCAGATGAAGGAACTTGCTCAAAGCTAGTAGGTGACTGTACTGTATTTAAACCCCAGTCCTTTTGTTTCGAAATCCCATCTTTGTTCCCTCTCTCTATTCTGACTCCTTAAGGCACTTCACCTGTCTGTACCTTAATTTCTTCATCTATAAAATGGAAATTTAATACTTACATCACAGTAAAGACAAAGTTACTTGGAAAATTACTACAAATAATTAAGAACATTTGAATAGACTACTGTACTTACATTGTGCTTTAGTCGATTCAATTCAGAAATAGAATTGAGAAATGTTTTACTGTTTTAGGAAAATAAATGAAGTTAAGCTGTAAGTGCTTTTAAAATGATTTCTGATTAATTTCAATAAAATTGTAAAACCCTGTACTGGCATAAGTGAAATCTTTATTAAAACTCTTCTTTAAAGTCAAGAGTTCAGCTTTGCTTTCCCTCGACTCTACAAGGTCTTTGGCTTTAGAGGGACGTTTGTTGCTTGAACCGTGGCTTGTCTTTTCTAAGAACTTCTTGGTAAGTGGAATCCTTGGTTTCATTAATGCAAAGGGATGTTCTTAGAGAATTAGGGTAATTTTCTTAACAGATGAAAACACAGAGCTGTTGTATTTTCACGAATATTGGTTTTTTTTTTTTAAACTTTATTTTAAAAAGTAATTATGCGGTCTCAGGATCTCTGTTATGATAGCAAGTCAGTTAGAATCTAATTCTTAAAACTAAGTTCCAAAATGAGCCTTCTAGGATCCTAAAAGCACTTGTATTCTGTTTCTTAATTAGTGTATTAAAACATTTATTGTACTGAAAGAATGCAAGTCAGTTTGGTACAGAAGGTAAATTCTAGACATGCATGTATGCTTTGATTCTTTTTGATTTTGAAGAAATCCTGTTTAAGGAAGTGTCAGTGTTCATCCAAGAGGAACCTAGAAGCAATCACTACAGAAGATTTTACTCAAGGGTATTTGTATGAATTTTCATTTTGTTAAAAGCTTGGAATGAGTATGCTAGATGAGGCAATTCACTATAGTGTATAATAAAATATAATGTGGTTTTTGAGTCCTCTGTTACATTGTCCAGAGACAACATATCATGTCTGTGATATTAATGTCATACTTTTAAAAAGGAAGTGTTTGCCAAAGTAAAATCAGACAACCTGGGGCAAAAACAGTACTTTTTCATGTTTGTAGTGATTTATGTATAGGTCTTAAAATGCGTAACCCATAACAAGAAGCATGACATTATTTTAGAGGCAATTTACCAATGACATATTAAAATATTTTGGGTTATTTTAAGAAATTTATTTTCTGATAGATCACACTTCAGACTCATTCACAAAGGAGAGAGTAAGTGGAGGCTGTAAATCTTAAACCCTGAGAATTACAGCACCTAGTTCAGTGCCTTACATAGTTTTAGTTCAGTAAATACTTTTTCTAATTTGTGCTGTGGGACTGCTGTGTTAACTAAGACACTTTAACAGTTATTATACCTGAAAACAATAAACATTTTATAACAATAGTATCAATGTAACCCTTTCTGTAGTTCCAACCCATTCCATTTCAAACCATTTTGCTGTGTAGCCCCCCTTTCTGATGAGAAATACGGTATGTAAATGTGGTATTTTATGAAGCCGGATAACTTTTTGTCATTATCCTTTGTGGAATTAGTGGGCTTCAGTCCAAAACCACTGATTTTTTCCCTTTGTCTCTTAGGATGTCAAGCCTTTCAGGTGCCCTCACTTCTCCCATCTCTGCAGGTTTAGAAGGCTTGCATCACATGGATACGGTGTAGTACAGTGTACACGGGTGTAGTACAGTGTACATGAATAGAGGTCTGGTAAAATTCGGATATTGAGTATAGGTATCACCACAGCCACAAAGTCTCCTTCACTCCTTTCCCCGAAGTCAGCACCACATAAAACAACCTCCTCACAGTCTCATTTTCTAACCTCTTGCCCGGACAGGAAGTCAACCATGCTTGCCAATCTGTTTCTAATTATGTCTATTTCAAGTTGAATTCATGTTCTCTCTGATGGGCTCATCTGTAACATTCTTTTGGACTCTGCAGACGTTCTTTCCCGGAGCAGCTTCCTGTGGGTCACTCTCCCTCAGCTGTGCCTAGCCGGAGCTTGTACAAGAGATGCGAATGTCATGAAGGATTGGCAGCAACCTTACAGCTCCTGTGTCTCACCTGCATGGTGCTCGGGGAGGAGGGTGCTGCTCTCTCGGAGGCCAAGTGGCAGTTGTTGCTCCTTTGTTTCGTGGTCTTGATCCCTGGGGCTCAAGCCAACCACCTGAATGGTTTTCTCATGCAGTGGAGAAATTTGAAGTGTACTAAAGCATCTCTTGGAGAAGGAAATGGCACCCCACTCCCTTACTCTTGCCTGGAGAATCCCATGGAGGAAGGAGACTGGTAGGCTACAGTCCATGGGGTCTCAAAGAGTCGGACACCACTGAGCCACTTCACTCACTCACTCACTCAAAGCATCTCTATCCAGGTGGCGCTAGTGGTAAAGAACCTGCCTGCTGTTGCAGGGGACATAGGAGATGCAGGTTCGATCCCTGGGTCGGGAAGATCCCATAGAGAAGGAAATGGCAACCACTCCAGTATTCTTGCCTGGAGGATTCCATGGACAGAGGAACCTGATGGGCTACAGTCCTTGAGGTCTTGAAGAGTCAGACACGACTGAAACAACTTAGCACATACAAAGCATCTCCATCCTATGTTGTAGAGTGAATGGTGTTTCTCCTAAGAAAGCAAAACATCTTGTCATATGTCCATTCTAGCTACTGAAGCAGGCCTTCCATTCTTTTAAGACTCTAAACCATGGTGGCCAATAGGTCATTTTGAACTTTGACAGACATTTTACATTTGGGTAGAGCCAGAGATAGACTGGAAAATCCTATGGTGGGGGAGCCTGGTAGGCAGCAGTCCATGGGGTCACTAAGAGTCGGACACGACTGAGCGACTTCACTTTTCCTTTTCACTTTCATGCATTGGAGAAGGAAATGGCAACCTACTCCAGTGTTCTTGCCTGGAGAATCCCAGGGATGGGGGAGCCTGGCGGGCTGCCGTCTCTGGGGTCGCACAGAATCAGACACGATTGAAGCGATGTAGCAGCAGCAGCAGAGATAGACTGGGGTGAGCAGTTTCTCTGGGAGGATAATCCCCAGATTTAAATTATGGACCTCTTGCCTCCCAAGGCAACCATGTGATCCTCATTATTGTCAATATTTTGAACAAGATAAGCCCCTTTTTGGTCTTTCACCAATTATAATTGCTGTACTATTTTCAGGTATTTTACTTTTGTGGTCCTTCTAGCTTAATTGTATCATATCCTAGATTTGGCAGGTAGGAACTTGAAAAGATTCTTAGGTTCAGATTCTCCAGGCTTTTGCTTGCTACTGCCGGACTAAACATCAGCTTGTGTGAAGTCCTCTAAGGAGATCCTTCCGTGCCATGCTCATACAGGCAAAATAATTGGGCCACATGCTTGGCAACCACTGAGTTTGTGTACAATAGCTCCATTCACTTGTCTACAGAAAACACCCCTTTGACAAGTGATTATAGCTTTTGTCCCCCCTCCTCTACTTCTGACTCCCTGCGTTACCATGACCTCATCTCTTGCTCTGTATTTAGAGGCACTCTGGACCACTCCAGAAATGCTTTAGGACTTGTTCTCATATGTTAAAGATCATTTCAAGTTAGGTAACCACTGCCTACCCAGGGAAGCCAGGACCCAGGATAAGGACCAAACCTAGCTATTCTCCTACCTTATTTGAGCCGTCTTACTGTGTCACAACTCAGGGGCTCTTTTCTTTTTGTAGAAATCGTGAACCTTGTTAAAAGTAAGGAGAATAGAGTGGGTGATTTAAAGCAGTGGTTGTCAAAGTGTGGTTCCTGGATGAGCAGCATCAGTTTCACCTGGGTGCTTGTTAGAAATGCAAATTCTTGGCTCCGCTGCAGATCCAGCGAATCAGAAAGTTGGGGGCTGGAGCTTAGCTGTTTGTTTTAACAAGTCTTCCAGCTGACACTTAGCTTGCTGAGGATTGAGAATCCCTCCTGGGTCACACAGATATTTAGGAGGGAACATTGGTAAGTATTGTTGATTGATTGGATATTAAAAGTGCAGGAGAAGCCAAGAGTGAATCTCATATTTCTTTTTTTTGTTTATTTTTTAAAAAATGACTACCTTTTATTTAAAATTTGGGCAGCTTAAACTTTCTACTTCTGAATGGCCTTAACTGATTCTCTAATTTTGAAAGGTAAAAGGTTATTTGCAGATATGCATACCCATTTTCAAGTGGGCAGGAGTCTAAAGATGGGTCTTAATTCCAATTTGATGCTCTTATATTATTGATTATTATTCATCTTCTCTGACCTACAGTCAATATGATTATTTCATATTTGTATACTGTTTTTCAAAGAAATCTTCACAACTCAAAGCACTAGGTGTATTTGGCTAGTCGTAAAGGGACAGGAGTTGTAAAGGTCCCTGTTGTCCAAGGGCTTACAATCTAGACAGGGATTGCTGCTGCTGCTGCTGCTGCTGCTAAGTCGCTTCAGTCGTGTCCGACTCTATGTGACCCCATAGACGGCAGCCCACCAGGCTCCCCCATCCCTGGGATTCTCCAAGCAAGAACACTGGAGTAGGTTGCCATTTCCTTCTCCAATGCATTAAAGTGAAAAGTGAAAGTGAAGTCGCTCAGTTGTGTCCGACTCTTAGCGACCCCATGGACTGCAGCCCGCCAGGCTCCTCTGTCCATGGGATTTTCCAGGCAAGAGTATTGGAGTGGGGTGCCATTGCCTTGCAAACATGTAAATAGCAAACTATAAAACATCACAAATTTCAGGGCTTATACAAGGTGGTATGCTGTGACAGTGCAAATGTGGGGGAGTTGAGACTAATAAATATTTTTCAGAGGAGGTGAGGCTTGAACTGGGTCATGAAAAGTTGCCAAAAGCAGAAAATGGGCTATGGGGATGGGTAAAGGGCATTCCAGGCTGAGGTAGCAGCAGGCTCCCTCTAGGTAGAAAAGCTAAAAGTGTAAAGCCAAATATACTTAGTCTTTCTTTTACTATGTTGATCTGACTTGCTCTGGTACAGTTGAGTCAAACAACAGGAATCTGCTTGCCTAAGAAAAATTACTGTCAGTGAATTTCAATCATTCTTGACGTGCTCAGAGGAGTGAGTCTAAACTAAAAATAAATGCATAAAGCTGGCATTGAATTAAATCTAGTTCCAAAACTGTAACACAAATTAAGATTCCTCATAAAGCGATGGCATCATATAAAGAAAACGTGCATTGGGATAGCAGTCTTAAATCTGTGGCTGCAGCAAGCGCACGTGAATTTTATTTTCAAGAAATGTCATCTTTGGCATCAGTTTGTTACCTGACAAAAAAAGAGGGTATCAAATTCTGCTGCTGCTGATGCTAAGTCACTTCAGTCGTGTCCGACTCTGTGCGACCCCATAGATGGCAGCCCACCAGGCTCCGCTGTCCCTGGGATTCTCCAGGAAAGAATACTAAAGTGGGTTGCCATTTCCTTCTCCAGTGCGTGCAAGTGAAGTCGCTCAGTCATGTCCGACCCTCAGCGACCCCATGGACTGCAGCCTTCCAGGCTCCTCTGTCCATGGGATTTTCCAGGCAATACTGGAGTGGGGTGCCATTGCCTTCTCTGAAATCAAATTCTAACATCCAGCTAATGTTTGAAAATCCTTTGACTGGTACAGTGTAGCCTAGATCGTGTATTAAGAGTCTGAAAATGTGACCCATAGAGCCCTAAGAGGCACTTTTTTTGTTGTTTTTTTAGCATTTCTACCCAAGTGGCCACCCCAAATGGCTTTTCTAGAGGACAGACGAGTACTTCCCTTGATTCTTCCATGCGCCCCTGCCTGCCAGCTCCGAAGTTCCCAGCCCTACACAGGGTGCACTTTTAGCACTCAACACAATGCCAGGCTGGAGCTTTGGGGATGGGAACCTCCAAGAAAGCACTGTTTGGCATTTGGGCAATCAATGTTCGGCAGAATGCCAATGCTAATCGGTTATTTTGCTCTGGAAAAGGAGAAAAAGGAGGGATAGTCTACAGACTGATGAATAGGGGAGTGACTGACAATATGAGCACTGCATATTGTTGGAGAGATTAAGGAGGCTTGCTGTGAAGTGGTGTTACGGGAGCCAGATAAATTAGCAAAAGCCCACGGGCCCAAGACCTGAAAGAAATAGTGGTGCCTCAAAACAGCATGCCCTAGGGCACACTCAGATGTCTGGCCGTTTTCATTGAATTTGTGGTAGGAAAAAGCCAGATCTTTCAGTTCAGTTCAGTCGCTCAGTTGTGTCCGACTCTTTGCAACTCCATGGACTGCAGCACACCAGGCCTCCCTGTTCATCACCAACTCCCAAAGTTTACTCAGACTCATGTCCATTGAGTCACTGATGCCATCCAACCATCTCATCCTCTGTCGTTCCCTTCTCTTCCTGCCTTTAATCTTTGCCAGCATCAGGGTCTTTTCAAATGAGTCAGTTCTTCACCTCAGGTGGCCAAAGTATTGGAGTTTCAGCTTCAGCATCAGTCCTTCCAATGAATATTCAGGACTGATTTCCTTTAGGATGGACTGGTTGGATCTCCTTGAAGTCCAAGGGACTTTCAAGAGTCTTCTCCAACACCATAGTTCAAAAGCATCAATTCTTCGGTATTCAGCCGAACCCTCTTAGTCTGGTCCTCCATTCCGGCCCTCCAAAGTTTGGCAAATTATCCTTTGCCTCCGAACAGATGCAAAGCCTATTTCTCTGTAGCCTGATTTTAACTCAGGGGCCTCTAGTCTGGGCCATAGCCTAATTCTGAGGACACCTAAGTGGAAGAGTTGACTCCAGGAGTCCCAGAAGATTCCAGTTACTCTAGGCAGGTGGTGGTAGAAGATTCTTACTTTGTCACACAGGAGCCAAGCAGGTAAGAACATTGATCACCACACAAGGAAGCAGAAATAATCAACTCACTGAAGGATCTCAAGTACTTCTAGGGGATGACTGAGGCTGGAGAAGGCACCCAGCCTGCCCTCTTTCAGATCTTTGCCTCTAGAAAATTCTAAAACTCCCTGAGGTTCTGGAATTAGAGGTTCATAGGTCAGAAGGACCTATGGACTGGCAATGATGCCTGGGATGTTATCTTGAATCTGCAGTTTTGCTGTACACAGTTCTGTACAACAGAATATCCCATCAGCACTTTGGGAGGCCACTCAGAAGGAATCTGCCTGTGAGAGAAAAAACGTCCGATCAAAACATAAGGTAGTTCCATAGATTAAAGGATGTGGATTACATTATGCTTCAGTGTATATTTACATACATTACAATCACACCTTTTTTTTTTTTTAACACTTCCCTCCACCAACAGAAGGTGTGGCCACCACACAAAGAATTTGACCATAAGCAAAAATCTAAGTCTTCTTCAATCTATGCCCAGTTTCAGATTCTAGTACACGTGAAGTAGGTTAAAAAAAAGTGAGCATTTGCTTGCTGTAACTACAGAACATAAGTTACTGAGCTAACTATTGTCATGTCAGATTTTATAAGCAGAATAGCCGATCAACATTTCCTTTGCTTATTTTTAGATACACCTTGGTTAATTTAGGTAATTTAGCTTCTTTAAATGAAGAGCCATAGTACAGAAAGCACAGGTAGGAATTGTTTTCTAATAATTTTATGATAAAGCAGAACACATATTACCTGTATTCCAATTTTTTATATTGGTACTAGACAGTCTGATTATTTGAAAGAGACGGATATAATGATATTATATTGTCTTGCTGCAAATTATATCTTCTAGTGTGTCATAAAAGATTATGAACTATTTCTACTAATAATGTGTCTCATATAAGATCCTTTTAGCTTCTGGTCAGAAGAAAATGGCAAAAGAAATCGAACTTTGTCTTCACTTCTTGATTTCCACAATTTTCCTTCCATCTTTTCTGACATGATAGCTCTTCTGTCCATCTCTTATTATGTTCTTTGTTTTATGCTAATTTATACTCTAGGCCATTCATTTAATACATTCTCTTATCACCACTTTTAATTGGCATCACTGACAAGTTATACCTTTGCTTATGGTCAGATTCTTTGTGTGGTGGCCATACCTTCTATTGGTGGTGGGAGGTGTTAGGAAAAAAAAGTGTGATTGTAATGTATGTAAATATACACTGAAGCATAATGTGATCCATATCCTTTAATTTGTTGTTTAACACAAAAATGTTGTATGTTGGTTAATTAAAATTTGAGACAGTGCAAACAAATGAAAATCTGTATTGTATAAGGTGATATTTTGAGGCTGGACTGAATATTGTATGTTTAGATTTTCTATTAATTTTTTGCAATCATTTATAGTTAATGGGCTTTCCCGGTGGCTGAAATGGTAAAGAATCTGCCTGCAACACAGGAGACCTGGGTTTGATCCCTGAATTGCGAAGATCCCCTGGAGAAGAGAATGGTTACCCACTCCAGTATTCTTGCCTGGGAAATTCCATGGACAGAGGAGCCTGAGGGGCTACAGTCCATAGGATTGCAGAGTTGAACGTGACTGAGTGACTCATTCACACATACACACACACACTCAAGATGGATTAATAGAACCAAATGAGACTCTGTCTACTGTAACTTCAGGTCTGGTTCTTGAGGACTGGATGGACATGGAAGGGCTGTCCATGGCCAGGAAAGTCTATACTGCACAGCTAAAGTCAGTGAAACTGGAGAGAGAGTTAAAATTGTTGACTAAAGGGACAAACAAAAGATGAAAACCAGAGACACTGTTGGGATAGAGCAAGGTGAGCCTTAAGCAGAAATATCTGGTCAGAATTTGGAGGGAGGATCTGGGGAAGCAGGATGGGGATAATGAAAGCATATTGGAGGTCTGTTGTTTTGTTGTTGTTGCAGCTGATGTGAGAAGAGGCTTAATGGTTTAAAGGAGGCTTCTGGGCTTGGCCCCCATGTAGAGGTGATATTTAAGATGTGTACCTGCCTGACCAAGACTCTGCCAAAGAGCACTGAAGTTGGGTCTAGGGTCCTGCTGGGTCCAGACAGTAAATATTTAGTGCTGAATTATGGGAGGTGGGGTTGGGGGTGGTCCCAGGGAAGAAAGGAGAAGCCGCTCAGGGCGGCGGCTTCTCCTTGTTTGTTAACTGGTAGAGAGAGATCTCAACATTTCTGTGATCAGCAAGGTCTTATTGATAGCATGCCAAGCTGAATTCACTCCTCACTCCCTCAGGCTTCTTCTGTTAGGTGGGATGAGATTGGAACTTCCAAGAACCCGCAGGAGCTCTGGGTTTTTGAGGCATGATAGTGCTCTGGATGAATTCAGCCTTTCTCTTTGGACGGTAGCCTCAGTGATGACAGGAATTAGGGCCCCTCCATTGTCTTCCCTGGCTCTCTATTTGTGCTTGTCAGATACAGGGTCTTAAAGGTCTAGGTTTCACCCTCCTATGGAGGGTGAAAGTGCTTCCAAATGCAACTCTGATCAAATCCTTCGAGCTTTTCCCATTGCCTACTGGTGTATTATTTAGTTAGGCCTTTGGCAGGGCATAGGAGGCCTTCTGTCACCTCTCTGCAGCCACTCTTGCAGCCTTGTCTCCTGCCATCCTCCATGTGCGTTCTCTCCTGCACAAATTGGTCTCTCATCACCTCCTTATTCCAGGGTAAATAGCCAGAGTTGCTCGGTAGTGCCTTGGGGGGACCTTATTGCAGACCTGCCACACTAAAATGTGAATGTTCACTCACACTTCTTCCTCTCATTAGATTGTGAACTGTTAGAAGGGCAGAGGTTATATCTTTGTACAGTTAGTATGTAAAGTCTCACCTTGGGGTCCAGTAAATATTGATAATAGATGTGCATGAATGAAAATGTTAGCTCTGATAAAGGGGATTATTAATAATGCAAATGTAAGGTTATCTCTGACTTGAATTAAATAGATTTTTTAAAATGAACAGATTTTCTGGTCTTTAGAGATATGTTCTGGTGACTTTAAAAGGTGGTTATTTAGTGATGATAGCTGCATAACTCTAGATATATACTAAAAGCCACTGAATTGTACACTTTAATGTGGTAATCTTAGGTGAATTTCATCTCAATTCACATGTCAACTTCTTACTATTGTTATACAAAATGTTACCATTGGGGGAAGTTGGGTGAAGGATACATGGGACATCTTTATACTGTTCTTACAATTTTTTCTATCATAATATAATAAAAAGTTTTATAGTGATTAAATTAGTTTTCCTGAGCAAATATGTTTATTGTTAAGATTTATGGTTTAGAGTGACTAGAAAGTTTCCTCGCTTGATTAGGATCCAGTTACTTTTCAAAATTATGTGGAGATTTTAATAAGCAGATAGATACATTTTGTCATATGACACTTGAAAATAAAATGTTTTCAATTATATTCTAATAAGACAAATTAAGGGTTTAGAAATAATACCTCAGTAGTCTTTTTGCATCCTTCTTTCCATATGATTTTCTGTTCCTCTCCTTATTCTTTTGTGACATGATTAATTACAGTTAAAATGAATGTCCTGACAAATTATGCATATCATAACATGGTGCCATTCTTATGTGTTAGAGAGTTACTTGATATAGTGTCCATATTATGTACCTTAATTGTAATATGTGTTAATTGATCCATTTAAAATTTTATTGAGTACTTACTGTGTTCTGGGCTCTGTGATGAGCACTTTATGTGCATTCTTTCATTTACTCATACATATTTAATAGAAAATATTATTGCCCCTAATTACAGATGAGCACAATAAGGCTTAGAGGTGTTAAAGAACTCGCCCAGTGTTACATAGCTGGTCGTTGCAGGAGCTGGGATTTGAACTTGTGTCTCTGACCTCAGAGTTGTTCTTAATCACTGCTCTATGATGAAGCAAGTAGTATAGTCTAGTGGGAAAAACACTGATGTGGGGGAGTCAGGAGCCCTGTGTAAAATGCCTGATTCTGACTGATTTACTCTGAGGCCTTGAACAGGTAACTTAAGGTTTAAGACGCAACTGAGCTTCTCATCTGCAAAATGAGACTCAAATAGAAAACCCCTCAAGTCTCTTTTAGCACAAACATTTGCGCATGGCTCAGTAGTGTTTTTCTTCGTGTTCCTCTGTGAAGGATAGTCTTTATAAATGCAAATATTCCTTTTAAAGAAAGAGATGTCAAAAAAGAGCTTGGTGACTGCTGCAGTCTACGTTCTGGCCCTGTGTTTTGCAGAACACAAAATATGGTTTTCTCTACTCATTCAACGATTAGATTCTGGGGGATTGACTTATGCTCATCAAGTCATAAGAACTTTTTCGGTAATCCAGAATCTGTTAATTATGTGGTAAAGTACTGAGAACTAGTTTCTGCCATTGAAGATACTTCTTTTTGGATCAGAGACTTTGGAAACCCAAATTAGAAGCTATTTTGGAAGGCAGACAAAATCAGATGATTTTTGAGGGACATTCTTCTAGGTTGTGCCAAAGCCTTGTAAGCTGTCTCTGCTCCACAGTAGGGTTGTAGTAATTATGTATCTTCCAGAATCAGCTTTTCTATCTCCCTTGAAAGGTGCTTACTAAATGCTCGTGGTCTTCTCTTTAACCCTTTGCCCACTTCTGCCCACTTCATGTAGATTATTGTACATATATTAATAATACAACTTAAGTGTTTTTTAAAGTTTTATTGAGGTATATCCTAGATGATATTCTGTCTGGATGTTTCTTAAGACTCTATCTGAAATGCCATTTTTCCCTCCTAAGTTAGTCGACTTGGCCAGAGAAATTGATATTATGTTTGTCTTTCAGAAGGAGGCCTTTTTAAAAAGCTGGTCTCAAATGTTAAGGGGGGAATTCTGCCATAGTCCTCAAATACCACTCTGTCATATAGAGTGGTATGGAGAATTCCATGGACAGAGGAGCCAAGTGGGCTGCAGTCTATGTAATCTCAATAATATCCATAGGAGGCATACTCCATATATGCTGTGGAACTTAAGAGTAAATTCTGATGTGTTTTAAAGGTTTCCACTATTTTATTTGCTCTCAAGTTTCCAGATACTGTTTTCTAATTTGCCTACAATATAAACTTGCCTTTTTAAAAAAGTCAGATTATTGGGATACTCTACATAGAGTAAAAATTCACTATTTTATAGGTGTACAGTTCTTTGAATTATAACAAATATATACAGTTGTATAACCAACATATATAGAATATTTCCAGTACCCATATAATTTCCCATGCCCTTTTATGGTCTCTTCCCTCCCACTTCCCTGGATCTCTGTCATGCACTAGTTGGGTTTCTGTCCTTATAGTTCTGCCTCTTCTACAATGTTGTATAAATAGGGTCATACAATATATAATCTTTTGGATCTGACATGGTAAAGAATCTGCCTGCAATGCAGGAGTCCCAGGTTTTTGATCCCTGGTTCGGGAAGATACCCTGGAGAAGGAAATGGCAACCCACTCTTGTATTCTTGCCTGGAGAATTCCATGGACAGAGGAGCCGAGTGGGCTACAGTCTATGGAGTCAAAAAGACTCAGACATGACTGAGTGACTTTGACTTTTTTTTCTTTCACTTAGTATAATGATTTTTTGAGATCTCAATACAAATTATGTATCATAAAGTCTGTTTAAGGGATACAATTAAACAATTTTTAGTATATTTACAGAGTTGTACAATCATCAGCATAGTCTAATTTTAGAGCATTGATATCACTTCCAGTTAACTGTCATCCTTATTTCTGGTCTCCTCCTCCCAACTCTCTGCCCTTGGCAAACACCAATCTCCTTTCTGTCTGTAGACTCTGGACATTTCAAATAGATGGTATACTCTATATATGGTCTTTTGTAACTGACTTCTTTCACTTGGCATAATGTTTTGGAGGCTCATCCAAGTAGTAATTTATATAGGTATTTCTTTTTTATCACCAAATGATTTTCCACTGTATGGACGTATCACATTTTCTTTTATCATTCATTGGTTGATGGAAGTTTGTATTCTTTTTGGCTTTTATAAAAAAAATTCCTTTGATCATTTATGTACATGTTTTTGTGTGGTTGTATGTTTTCATTTCTCTTGGATATGCTGTGAACATTTATATACAAGTTCTTGTGTGGAAATATGTTTTTATTTCTCTTGGATAGATACCTAGGAGTGGAAATACTGGGTTCTATGGTGACTTGATGTTTAATGTTTGAGGAATTGCCAAGCAGTTTTTCAGAGTGACTGCATGAGAGATCCAGTTTCTCCACATCCTTTCCACTCACTATTGTCTTTTTGATTATAGCCATTCTATGAGTGTGAAGTAGGATCTCATTGTGGTTTTAATTTGCACTTCCCCGATGACTAAAGATGCTGAATATCTTTTCATGTGCTTATTAGCCATTTGTGTGTCTTTCTGAGAAATGTCTATTCATCTCTTTTGGCCATTTTTTAAATGGGTTGTTTTTGTTACTGAGTTGTAAGAGTTCATTATGGATACGAGTCCTTTATCAGATAGATGATTTGCAGATATTTTATCCTATTTTGTGGGTTGTCTTTTATTTTCTCGATGATATCTTTTTTTTTTTCTAATTTTATTTTATTTTTAAACTTTACATAATTGTATTAGTTTTGCCAAATATCAAAATGAATCCGCCACAGGTATACATGTGTTCCCCATCCTGAACCCTCCTCCTTCCTCCCTCCCCATACCATCCCTCTGGGTCGTCCCAGTGCACTAGCCCCAAGCATCCAGTATCGTGCATCGAACCTGGACTGGCAACTCGTTTCTTACATGATATTTTACATGTTTCAATGCCATTCTCCCAAATCTTCCCACCCTCTCCCTCTCCCACAGAGTCCATAAGACTGTTCTATACATCAGTGTCTCTTTTGCTGTCTTGTACACCGGGTTATTGTTACCATCTTTCTAAATTCCATATATATGCGTTAGTATACTGTATTTATGTTTTTCCTTCTGGCTTACTTCATTCTGTATAATAGGCTCCAGTTTCATCCACCTCATTAGAACTGATTCAAATGTATTCTTTTTAATGGCTGAGTAATACTCTATTTTGAAGCGTAAAAGGTTTTAATTTATTTAACTGAATTTATTTGGCTGCACTGGGTCTTAGCTGTGGCATACGGGATATAGTTCCCTGACCAGGGATTAAACCTGGGCTCCCTGCATTGGGAGCTCAGAGTCTTAACCGTTGGATCTCCAGGGAAGACCCAGAGGTTTTAATTTTGATGAAGTCCAACTTTAATCTTTTTTATTGCTTGTGCTTTGGGTATCATATTTAAGAAATCACTGACCTAACTCCAGATCAGGGTTTACTCCTGTATTTTGTTCTAAGAGTTTTGTGGTGGTAACTGTTACATTTGGATTTATGGTCCACTTTGAGTTAATTTTTATGTGTAATGTGAAGTAGGGGCCTAAATTTATACTTTTACATGTTGACATCCAATTGTCCAGTAGTTTTGGTTGGAGAGACTGTTCTTTCCCCATCAAATTGTCTCGGTCCCTTTGGCTGAGGCTCAGTAAGACCATAAATGTATGTGTTTATATCTGGATTCTTGTATTCCATTCATCTATCTTTATGCCAGTACCACACCATCTCACTGTTTGGGTTGCTTTGGCTTTGTGGTAAGTTTTGAAATTGGGAAATGTGAATCCATCAACTTTGTTATTTTTAAAGATTATTTTGACTCTTCTTAGTCCATTGCATTTCTTTATGAATTTTAGGATTTGCTTGTCAAAATTGTCAAAGATTTTAGGATTTCTGCAAAAAAAAAAAAAAAATCCAAGTGGAATTTTGTACTGAAGATCAATTTGGGGAGTGTTGCCATCCCCTTAATAGTGTTAAGTCTTCTGATATATATGAACATGGGGTGTATTTCAATTTATTTTGATTTTTTAAAACAATGTTTTGTAGTTTTTCAGTGTAAGCATAGTGCTTTTGAGATATCTTCATGTTAGTGCATGTGTCAGCATTTTGTTCCTTTTCATTGCAAAGTACTATTCCATTTTATGGATTATATTGTAGTTTGTTTATCCATTAACCAATTGATGGATATTTGGGTTAAATCTATTTTTTTTGGCAATTATGAATAAAGCTGTAAATGATATTCACATGTAAGTTTTTATTTAAACATGCGTTTTCATTTCATTTGAGTAAATACCTAAAAATGGAACTGCTGGTTGTGCATAAGTATATGTGTACCTTTATAAGAAACTGCCAAACTGTTTTCCAAAGGTGTTATACTATTTTGCATTCCCACCAGCAATACATGAGTTTCCTTTGCTCCAAGTCCTCACCAGCACTTGGTATTATTAGTTGTTGTTGTTGTTTGTGGTATTTCATTGAAATTTTAATTTTCATTTCCAGTCCATTCTGAAGGAGATCAGCCCTGGGATTTCTTTGGAAGGAATGATGCTAAAGCTGAAACTCCTGTACTTTGGCCACCTCATGCGAAGAGTTGACTCATTGGAAAAGACTCTGATGCTGGGAAGGATTGAGGGCAGGAGGAGAAGGGGATGACAGAGGATGGGATGGCTGGATGGCATCATTGACTCAATGGACGTGAGTCTGAGTGAACTCCAGGAGTTGGTGATGGACAGGGAGGCCTGGCGTGCTGCGATTCATGGGGTCGCAAAGAGTCGGACACGACTGAGCGACTGATCTGATCTGATCTGATCTGAATGATATATGCTATGGATCATAAGATTCATGAAATCCTAAACTTTTGGAGTCGGAATAGACATCAAAGAGTTCATTCTTGGTTTTTATGTTGTGTTCCTCACACATATTTCATGGGCTGTCTGAGGCTGGGCTAGGAGGTTGGAGAACTGAGGAGCATTCTGAGTGGGTGTGGATCTGAGCTCCCTGCCCAGAAGAGCTCTACTTTTCCCATTTTTATATTGAATTCCCATATAATATGTTATTAGAAAAAAGATACCTCTGTGGGAAAAAAAATGAAGGCTAAAGAATTCTTTTTCTAGAGGACAAAACTGAGACCCAGAGAGGTAAATTGACTTAAGGTCATATAGTTAGTCTGGAGTAGGGTCATAATCCAGTGATCTTTATTTTGCAAAGTATTATCTTGTCATGGCTCTAAAATTCTAGTATTTATTGGCTTGAGGAAGAATTATGATAAAAAGCGTCATTAAGATTTGTTAAAATCATAAATATTTAAAAAACAGGTTTCTCTCATTCTGAAAAATAGTGCATCAAAACTCAGTCATCTTTCATGAGTTAGCTGCGCTAAAATTGTATTTTTTTCTTCTTCCTTTAGGAAACCAATTTCTAGTACAAAACCTTTTAAAATTATTGTGCTTAGTTTCTGAGTGGTGTTGAAAATGTGGCACAACTGTCAGAGGTTATAAATGACAGTACATTATGAAAATAGGTAAGGGAACAAGAAGGGATTTACCTTGGGGAAACAGACATTATATTTTGTTACCAGTTTTGACAAATACCGGCAATGGCTCATCAATGTTGAAAGGGTAAAATTGAATTCATTAGGTGCAAACATAATGGTTAGAATAAGTTATATTTTAGAAGAAGGGTTCAGTTCTGAAATCCTTCCTTTATTGAGATTTTTCCAGAAATTACTAGAGTGTGAAAGCAATTCTATGCTGACAGTCTGAGATTGGCTTCAGGACTGATGAGTAAGCAGTGCATGATTAGATTGAGCAGAATTTTATTAGAATGCCTTTGGTGGATTTGAGTAGAAGTTTTATTTAGTAAAGGTATTGTTAAAGGTGCATCATATTTGGACTCAAAACTTAAAAGTCACATCTTAGTTCTGCTTCATATCACATTTGTGACCTTGAATGAGTTACTTCTGTGACTTTTTCATGGTTTTTTTTTAAATTCAATTATAAGGAATGACAGTGATATCCACCCAGCCTACTTTTCATAGTTGTATAAGGAGAGAAAAAAAATAAGAAAAATTATGAAAGTACTTTGTAAATTTTAAAGTGTTATTCAGATGTAGTGTTATTATAAAAACTTTTAGAACTGTGATATATGCAGGATTTTTAAATGGTTTTTCTTCCTGATATTTGGCCATAAGTTACTTGCATTTTTTTTTAATTGAACTGCAGATGTACAATGTTGTTATGTCAGGTGTACAGCAAAGTGATTGTTTCATATATATCATTCTTTTTCAGATTCTTTTCCATTATAGATTATTGTAAGATTCTGAGTACAGTAGGTCCTTGTTGTTCATCTATAGTAGTGTGTATCTATTAATCCAGAACTCCTGATTTATGCCCCTGCTAACCATAAATATGTTTTCTATGCTTGTGAGTCAACTTCTGTTTTGTAAATAAGTTCATTCATGTCATTTTTAAACTTCCATATATAAGTGAGAGCATATGATATTTGTCATTAACTTACTTCACTTAGTATAAATCTTTAGGTTCATCCTGGTTGCTGCAAATTGCATTATTTTGTTCTTTTTTTATGGCCGAGTAATATTCCATTTTGTGTATATGCGTGTGTGTGTATATATACACACACACACATACATGCTACGTCTTCTTTATCCATTCTTCTGTCTGTGGACAATTAGATTCCTTCCTTGTCTTGGCTTTTGTAAACAGTGCTTCTGTGAACATATGGGTGCATGTATCTTTTCAAATTAGTTTTCATCTTTTCCAGATGATGCCCAGGAGTGGGATTGGTGGATCATATGTTAGCTCTAATTTTAGTTTCTTTGAGGAACCTCCATGTTTCCCATAGTTTCTGCACTAATTTGCTTTCCCACCAACAATTTAAAAGGGTTCCCTTTTTTCCACACCCTCTCCAGCATTTATTATTTGTAGACTTTTTAATGATGGCCATCATGACTGATGTGAGGGGATAGGAAATACCTCATTGTAGTTTTGATTTGCATTTCTTTAATAATTAGTGATGTTGAGCATCTTTTCATGTGCCTATTGCCCATTTGTATGACTTCTTTGGAGAAATGTCTGTTCAAGTCTTTTGCCCAGTTTTTGATTGGGTTGTGGTTTTTTTTTTTTTTTTTTTTGATATTATGCTGTTTGTATATTTTGGAAATTAATCTCTTGTTGGTCAAATCATTCATAAATATTTTCTCCCATTCCATAGGTTGTCTTTTCATTTTGTTTATAGTTTCCTTTGCTGTGCAAAAACTTTCAAGTTTAGTTAGGTTCTATTTGTTTATTACAATACTTAGATTCTTTTTGCCTCTGTCTCATGCCTTTAGTTTCTATGGGAAGTTTTCCTCTTCCTTAGTCCTCCTCTTTTTCTTTCAAATAGATGACCCTTCCTCGTTGCTTTCTATTAGAAGAGATGACTGTGTTAGTTTCCTCTTAAGGAAAAGATGACCTATTTTTTATTTTGTACAGATATTTAGCTTAACCAGCTTGGCTGAAGTTTCAAAGCTATAAGCTGCATGTAGATTTTTAAAATTTGGTACTGAATTTCCCTCCCTCGTGGTTGTAGAGTTTCTTCTACTACTGCATTTCTTCTGGGCTCTCTGCTCCCTTAAGGTGTGTTTGACACCTAGTATATGCTAAAGCTGAAACTCCAGTACTTTGGCCACCTCATGTGAAGAGTTGACTCATTGGAAAAGACTCTGATGCTGGGAGGGATTGGGGGCAAGAGGAGAAGGGGACAACAGAGGATGAGATGGCTGGATGGCATCACTGACTTGATGGACTTGAATCTGAGTGAACTCCGGGAGTTGGTGATGGACAGGGAGTCCTGGCGTGCTTCGATTCATGGGATCACAAAGAGTCAGACACGACTGAGCATCTGATCTGATCTGATACCTTTACCTTGGTTAAGTCCATTTGTTGGTTCATAATAGTAATCAGATACCTTATTAAGATTTACTTCATGGACATGAATGGTGGAGTCATACATTTCCACTCCCCCAGTACAGTCAAAGAGAGATTTCATTTGCTGATCTGGCTCCTCTGTCTTAGATGGAGTTAAGGGTCTTGGTCAGTCTTCAGAAACTGTAGACTCTGGAAACAGCTGTCTGCTCTGTTGGTGAAATGGAAGGATCTTCCGTTTCTGATATCTGAGCTGCTGAAGTGGTCAGTCATAGTGTTCTTTCTCTTCCTTCCTGGTTAAGAGAAGAGAAAAATTTTACCTGAGAATTTTCAAAGTTATTTTGAGTGGCTACTCATGTCTGTCTTATTAATTTCTTTTTTAAAAATTAAGTTATTTTAATTGGATAATTACAATATTGTGATTTTTTTTGCCATACATCAACATGAATCAGCCATAGATTTAGTAATTTCTTTTTATTCAAGTTAATTTTTAAAAAGCTGTGAAATTTAAATATTATTGAAATACTGTTTCATTGTGAGATTTATTTACACTTCTTTCTTAGGTGTGCCTTCATCATTTGAAGTAATTTAAAAATAACACATAATTTTTTAAAATTAGAGGCTAATTTTTTTTAAAAGTGAATTTAATTTTAAAAGCAGAGGAATAGAAATACTAGTGTATTCATAATTTATTTTAATTACTATTGGGTTATGTTACACTTTGTGTTTTGGAAAACACCATTTATATACTTAAAAGGATTTATAGGTTAGGAGTTTGAGATTAACACACTACTATATATATAAAATAGATAAACGACAAGGACTTACACATACTATATATAAAGTAAGTAGCAAGGACCTACTTTATAGCACGGGGGACTATATTCAGTATTTTATAATAACTGTAATGGAAAAGAATCTGAAAAAGAACACATGTATATGAAACTGAATTAATTTGCTGTACACCTGAAATTAATGCAGCATTGTAAATCATCTGTACTTTAAGAACAAGAAAAATGATACGTAGGGATACTGTGTTAAAAGGCAGCAGGTAGCAGAATTCTCTTCAGTGATGATGTTCTAGGGTCATTTTGTTCACAGCAGTCTTCCTTGGGGGTTGGGAAGACGGAGCCTGGAATGGAGTAGATGAAGGTGCCTGTGCCAGTTGAATTCCTCACTGGGAATTCAAAGGTTGGCATATGCTTTAATCATTCATATTTAGGGGAAAATTATATCTTGGCCTAGAGAAATCTAATTTCTAAAAATACTACAGAGGCAACATTCTCAGTATGCATTATTGTATGCTCCATAGTATATTAAAAACAAAACCAGAAATGCTGGATCCCAAAATACAGCCTTTTAATTATAACCAAAAGCTCACAGTTTTGAATACTAAGTAGATCAGAGAAATTCATAACCAGTAAAATCGGGCAGTTTGAACAGCTTGATCAGTAGTTTGGTTGCCAATAGAATGACTTCTCTAAAATATCACTTAGGCTTAGTTATGGTGAGAATTATAACATGGCTTTCATATTTTTCCCTAATCTATACATTAAATTGTATTCTAAAAGTGTCACCATTTTGTGGTAACAGTGTATTTTGTATTTAGATGTTTTATGCAAAAAAAAATGTGCACTAACAATTTAAGAAGAGCAGGTTCTTCTGCTTAGGACTATAGGGCATCTCTGTGAGCTCTTAAATTCTGATTATAGGCATGTGTCTTGTGACCAAGCTGTGAGTACTGTAGATTTTAATAGTTGTATTTGTGTGTTTTAAACGTAGCAACATGAATGGGATATGTCAACTAATGTAAGTATATCTTGAGCCACAGAATAGATGACTTAAAAAAATTGATTGTAAATGGAAGCATTTTTAAATGAACTATTCACGAAAATCTATAGCAAATCCTGTAGTTAAATGAAAAATCATATAGAAAGTAATATATGGCTCAACCTAGTTTTCATGGTATAGGTGTTGTATAACCAGCTAGGTAAGATAACTCTTTTTGGAATAGCAGAAGTAGCTTATCTAAGGGCATAAGCTCTATCAGAAGTTTCTGGCAGGGGTCAGAGAGAGAGTCTGATTTGTTTGCCAGTGATCCTGGGCCTTGAAATGCTTTGGAGGCCAAAAAGAAAACGAGTAAGTGTAAGGACTCCCAACTCTACCAAAAGGGAAAAATCTTGGGAAAATGGAGGTTTATTTCCATGTTTAATGAGATAGCTGAGAACAATTAGGTAGTTTTAAAAAATGGTGGGAAAAGTAAGTTTTGGAAAATCTATATTTGAGGGGAAAACCTGTAAAAGTAATATTTAAAAATCAGAAGGAACAGTTTATGCACTGATCCTGTATTCTCTGCAGGCATAAAGGGGCATGCAGCTGCTGTATGCAAAGCAGTAGGCAAAAGACTGAATATTCTACCTCTTCAGGGATTTCAGTAATGACAGTATTACTTTTCTGTAGTATTCTGTATGGAAAGGAGTTTTAGTACTGTATATAAACAGGGAAATAATTATCAGATCAGATCAGATCAGTCGCTCAGTTGTGTCCGACTCTGCGACCCCATGAATCACAGCACACCAGGCCTCCCTGTCCATCGCCAACTCCCGGAGTTCACTGAGACTCACGTCCATCGAGTCAGTGATGCCATCCAGCCATATTTTTTAATGAGTATATTCAGATAATCTAAATTTGGTGTTATCAGAAATTATATATAAATAGCTACCATACTTGTGGCTAAGAAATTCCTCATTTTGTCTTTGTGTCATATTGGAATTCACATATTTTGATGCATGGTGATGAAGCAAGGGTCTCCAGAAATCTCCTGCTGTCAAGTAAATCCCTATAAAACTGACTGAGCAGGTCCTGGGTTGGCTTCATGTGACACCTGCATTTACTTGGAAGAGGTGTGTACTTGAGTATTTTCAGGATAACTGTTCTCAGCAGCTCTCTGCCAGTTCCTTTCCTTCCTTTCAACTCTATTTTCTTAGAAATTTGATTTCTCTAAACTCCCCCTTCCACTTGGTGATCTTAGGTCTCAGAGATTTAAAAAAAAAAAAAAAAGACTCTCTCCTGCTCAAAATATTTTGGGGGGATTCCAGTTCCAAAGGAGTCATTTAGTTAAAGGTGATCTTCATGTAGGGTCTGGAGGAATGGAGGAGAATCTTGGAGATCATTTTATATTTTCCTGATGGAAGACAAAGGATGTCGCATGTCCTGAAGGATTACAGGTGCAGTGAGTGTTAAGAGATGATTAAAGCCTTACAGGAAGCCTGGAGTAATTGGAGATGAAGGGAGTAGATTCAACTGTAACACAGAAATAAGTGTTTTTATTAGGTGCATATGTTTTATACTTATCACTTTCTATTGAATAATATTAAAGCTCCTTCATCCAGGGCTTGTGTGTTTTCCATGTGAATTCTCTGGCCAGTGATTGTACATGAGCGCAGGAGAGATCAAACAGAGCAATTTGAAATAGTAAGTGATGGGGAGGAGTAGCCTAGGAGATCCTGACATGATATCGATCATTGACAACAGGGAGAAAAGAAACCTTTGAAGTAAAGGAGGCCCGTAGCAGCAGGTGAGTGTATGATGGAATAGCACTTATTTAGCCGGCTTGGCAGAAGAGGAACTAGGGTATTAAGATCAGCACCTAGGAGGGAATCAGATAAAGGGTGGGTAGAGATGGATTCAGTGTAAAACCTGGACCATCAAAAATGAAGTGTCTTAGGGAAACTAGTCAATTCCAATTCTTTGTATTGTCCCAGCCTCCAAATATAAGTGTGTCTATAATTTTAGCTCTTATTAACTCCCATATATTAATACATTTAAATTGATTCCTAGATTCTGATTGGGTAGTAAAAATATAGTTTATGTTCATTATCAGGTAGTGGAGCTGTTCACAAAAACAGGTTTTACACCAAATAACTGTTCTTGTCATTACTACTGTTGTTTCAGTAGAGTTTGCCACAAAAAATAAAACTGGCTGTAACACACAAAAATCAAGCACAAGAACTCTGAAATTTCTTTGAATTTGGCAGTGAGCAAGTTTGTATGCACATGATTTTCCTACCAGTCCTTGTGAGAATAATTAAGTGCTTGATGTTGGAGAAGGAAATGGCAACCCACTCCAGTATTCCTGGAAAATCCCATGGACGGAGAAGCCTGGTAGGCTACAGTCCATGGGGTCGCCAAGAGTCGGACACGACTGAGCGACTTCAAGGGTTCAACAGAATGTGAGAAAGAACTTTAAACTCAGAAGGATCCTCATACACAATGTGGTCTGACTTCAGAGTTTTGGAGATTGAAAAATGATATTAATTGAATGAGAACATTAATTTCCCCTTAATTGAGGAATCACTCAGTCAGCCTGAGACTTATATTTAAACAGCTGTATAGACTACATCATGGTCCGTTCTTTTCAGTGTGATCGCTTGCTGCAAGAGGTATCCTTTCTCAGTGTAAACAATTTGGTTTATTCTAGCAGTTGTCCTAGTAGTTAAATAAGTTACCCCCCCCTTTCAATGAAAGATTGTTTATCTATTTTTAATTGGCAATAGAGTTTCTAGTTACTTGATTAGAAGATTGAACTATTCATTGATATTAGCATCGGATTTCTTAGAGGTTAAATAGCATTGGTATTCTGCTTTGTTGAACATGGACTTTCAGTGACTTCACTATAAATTTGAAGTTAAATTTTATTAGTACAGAGCCTTATTAAATTGCTTAGAAAGCCTCAGAGAGAGGGGCCTTGGAATGAATATCATGTAGTCACCCGTAAGATACCCAATAAATATCTCTGATATGCCAGACACTAGGCCAAGTACAGAGGATGAAGAATGAAGGAAGTCAGGGTCACCAGGATCCAGGTGGCTATGGGAGCCAGGCCTTGTTGCTGTCTGCTCCTTTTTGGACCATTGTTAGTAATGCGAGTACTCTCCGCTGCTGAGCACTTTTCTTAACCCAGTGCACCAGGCAGCCCATACCAGTTGCTTGGCAGTGCCACCTGTTGGCCCTTTTGTCTATTTATTATTATATTGAAAAGCCCAATTGGTAAGGACTGTTTCATTAGAAAAAAGTTACAAATTATGGAGTAAATTGGACTGAAAGAGGCCAAAAGATATTAAACCTTTGGTCTTTGTATCAGTTGGGATGATTCATTGCCTTACAGAAATATCAATGAGTTTACTCAGAAGCAAACTGACAAAGTTTACTAAAAGCAAACTCAGAAGGCAATTTCTCACTTTGGATAAACTTTAATTTCTAAATTAGCAGTAATAGGAGTCACTAGAAGAAATTAGAAATATTTGTTTAATCTTTGCATAGGGAAAACTTTCTAAGCAGGAGGATAATGGAGGAAGTTAAAAGGGAAGAGATCAAAAGATGAATCACATGAAAATTAAAATTTTCATCATGTCAGAAGCATCAAAAGCAAAAACTAAACGGTAAGCAAAAATTTAGATTTTTCCAGTTTATTGTGGTCCACACAGTCAAAGGCTTTGGCATAGTCAATAAAGCAGTAATAGATGTTTTTCTGGAACTCTCTTGCTTTTTCGATGATCCAGCAGATGTTGGCAATTTGATCTCTGGTTCCTCTGCCTTTTCTAAAACCAGCTTGAACATCTGGAAGTACACGGTTCATGTATTGCTGAAGCCTGGCTTGGAGAATTTTGAGCATTACTTTACTAGCATGTGAGATGAGTGCAATTGTGCGGTAGTTTGAGCATTCTTTGACATTTCCTTTCTTTGGGATTGTAATGAAAACTGACCTTTTCCAGTCCTGTGGCCACTGCTGAGTTTTCCAAATTTGCTGACATATTGGGTGATTGCAGCCATGAAATTAAAAGATGCTTACTCCTTGGAAGGAAAGTTATGACCAACCTAGACAGCATATTAAAAAGCAGAGACATTACTTTGTCAACAAAGGTCCGTCTAGTCAAGGCTATGGTTTTTCCAGTGGTTATGTATGGATGTGAGAGTTGGACTATGAAGAAAGCTGAGCGCCAAAGAATTGATGCTTTTGAAGTGTGGTGTTGGATAAGACTCTTGAGAGTCCCTTGGACTGCAAGGAGATCCAACCAGTCCATCCTAAAGGAGATCAGTCCTGGGTGTTCATTGGAAGGACTGATGTTGAAGCTGAAAGCCCAGTACTTTGGCCACCTGATGCAAAGAGCTGACTCATTTGAAAAGACCCTGATGCTGGGAAAGATTGAGGGCAGGAGGGGAAGGGGATGACAAAAAATGAGATGGTTGGATGGCATCACCAACTCGATGGACTCTGGGAGTTGGTGATGGACAGGGAGGCCTGGTGTGCTGCAATTCATGGGGTTGCAAAGAGTCAGACATGACTGAGTGACTGAACTGAACTGAATCATGTTTGCAAAAATCTGATAATTCAGAAGATAATTTAATAAAAATTTAAATGTATATTATAATCTGAACTGTAGAAAATAAGTCATAGAAAATATATAAAGATATATTAATTTCCTGTTAACTGTTGTTGTTATCACAAACTTGGTGATTGAAAACAGTAAACCTTTATTCTCTCAAGTTCTGGAGGCCAGAGATCCAAAATTAGTATCAGATCAGATCAGTTCAGTCGTGCAGTTGTGTCTGACTCTTTGCGACCCCATGAATCACAGCATGCCAGGCCTCCCTGTCCATCACCAACTCCCGGAGTTCACTGAGACTCACGTCTGTCGAGTCAGCGATGCCATCCAGCCATCTCATCCTCTGTCGTCCCCTTCTCCTCCTGCCCCCAATCCCTCCCAGCATCAGAGTCTTTTCCAATGAGTCAACTCTTCGCACGAGGTGGCCAAAGTACTGGAGTTTCAGCTTTAGCATCATTCCTTCCAAAGAAATCCCAGGGCTGATCTCCTTCAGAATGGACTGATTGGATCTCCTTGCAGTCCAAGGGACTCTCAAGAGTCTTATCCAACACCACAGTTCAAAAGCATCAATTCTTTGGTGCTCGGCCTTCTTCACAGTCCAAGTCTCACATCCATACATGACCACAGGAAAAACCATAGCCTTGACTAGATGAACCTTTGTTGGCAAAGTAATGTCTCTGCTTTTGAATATGCTATCTAGGTTGGTCATAACTTTCCTTCCAAGGAGTAAGCGTCTTTTAATTTCATGGCTGCAGTCACCATCTGTAGTGATTTTGGAGCCCAGAAAAATAAAGTCACTGGGCTGAAATCAAGATGCTGGCCAGTCTGTATCTCCCTCCAGAGCCCCTAGGGGAAAATCTGTCCCTTGCCTCTGCCAGCATTCCTTAGCTTGTGGCTGCATCACTCCAGTCCAGTTATATTGCCTTCTTCTCTTCTTCCGTGTGAAACCTCCCTTTGCCTCTCTTGCATAAGGACACTTGTGTTTTATGCATTCAGGGCCCACTTAGAAAATTCAGAATAATCTCCTGAATGTAACTTAATCACATCTATAAAGACCTTTTCCAAATAAAGTAACATTTTCTGGTTCCAGGGATTAGAACTGATATCTTTGGGGGCAATTATTCAGCCTATTACAGAAGGTTACACATCAAAATTTTAATGGTTTTTATCTCTGGGTGTTGTGATTATGGAGGATTTAAATTTTATTTCTTATACCCTTGTCTTCTAGGAAGGCTCAGGGAAATATTAACTCCATGAGCTTCTCTTAAACTGAACCAGATAGGATTTAAACTTTTTGAATTCTTTGACTATCAGGTCACTCTACTTGGAGGTCCAGAAGGGATTTAAAAATATTAAAAGTGTGACTCTTTTCCCCTTCAATTTTATGATGGTTTGATTTGGAAGTTGTACCCTATCAAGACAGTTAAACAGAACTCCGTTATTATTTGGCCTCCCATGGATTGCTTTTTAAAGACTTTCAACCACTAAACTATATTTAGTAATAATTGATCTTACCATTTTGATTAATGAAGGACATATGTACATGTCAACTAGAATTTCTAATTATGAATAACCAAATCAAAAGAAATCTTGAGTCAATATAGAATTTCCATTGGGCTCTTTGAAATATTGAAAATACATCATAAATTATCACTAATATTCTCTTTGCTGGAGTGTCTTTAATTGACATCTTTATTCCTAAATGTTCTAAGAACTCTAGGTTAAGAACACCCTTAGAATTTATATCTTAAAATGTTTTTAGTAGGTATTTTAATTATTCTTCTCTGTCTTAGGGAAGTGTAGTATGAGTATTACCTACAAAATTAACTGTTGAATCAAAAATTAAACTTGTAAGTTTATTCATCTTTGATAAAACCGTCTCTGCTTATATCAGTATCCTTTAAGTTTTGGATATCATTTAGAATTTCTATTTTTATATTATTAGGTACCCCAATTTACCTTTCATCTTCAACTCACTTTTAACTTTGCTTAAACTGTCTTCTAACTTTAGAAAGAAACAAGTGTTCCATTTCATTTTGATGGACAGGTAGCAATGTGGTGAAATTTTAGGACCTAAAGACAGGGAAACTCAGCTGTGTTTATAACCGTGGGTGCAAATAGAATCTGACCTATTCATTTCTGCTCAGATTTGGTACTTCTTGAAGGTATCTTCATTCATTTCCAGGATCATGCTGCAGTTAGGTACCCCAGGTTGCTAGAAGGCTGAAATTATTCCCATCCAGCTGAAGATTTCTATTACTAATATTGCTACTGTTACCACTTTTATGAAACCCTGCTATTCTTTCCTCCTTTGAATTCCCCAAGGCCTTTTTTTAAGAGGTAAAGAAAATGAGGGGGAACTTAAATATTAGGTTTGCGACTACATAAAAAATGGTTAGCTTGTGAGGTAGAGAGTGGATTTTGATTCTTTAGGTTATTTTGCTTTGTTAAATGTCAAGGTGGCCATTGACAAGTCACATATAACAAATATAAAATAAAAATTAACAAGTATTTCATTTGTGTTACATTTTACAGTAGAGTTGTAACAGAGCAGGAAGATTTCCTGCCTCAAACAGTAAGTGTGATATAACCAAGTTCAAGATTGCATTTGTGAGGTTTATTATAGGCTGCAATATCTAGCTTCCCCTGATTTCATGCATATTGGATAATATCTCCATAATTTATCCAGAATAGTGCTATTTCACCAATACTAGCTATTTTAAATGGATAGTATTATTCACCATTAAAACAGTATTATTTCACCAACTCTACCTATTTTAAGTTGACTTTCCTTAGTATGGGTATAAATATATACCCTGAATGCCTGGGAGTTTTAATATTATTTTAAGCATTAAATTACATTTAATAACGATCAGTGCCTTAGACTGGAATTCGTGTGTTAATACTTGGGAAACAGGCTTGCAAAATGACCACAAAATAATAGGGTTAAGCAAATCTATAATTTTGAAAACTTCAAAAGGTCTTGCAAAAGATACTAGGATTTTGACAGGACAAGGATGCTTACTTTTAGTATAACCAGAGGGAAGTCGAAGTGCAGAGGTCAACCTTTCAGGCTCAAACTGTGTCAGCAGAGTTAGAATTAGAATTCTGTATTTCACATAGAAGTGTTAAGATTTTTTTCTGAGCTAGCATTTTTTCTACATATTGAAACATGTATCTTAACTTTACCTCTTTTACTACTTAGAGGCTGAATGAATTGGAACAGCCCTTGGCCATGTTTTTATAAACTTGAGAGTCATGAAAATAGGTTTGGAGAATGGTTTTTCTCCTGTAGAATGAATTACAAGATGAAAACTAGTTGCAGCTTGGAGTTGCTGTTGAGTTAGGAACCTAGTTAATTTAAGAGAGAAGGTACTGCTGATGTAGCATTCTGCTTTTTATTGTATCCTGCTGTAATGATGCTGCTGGCAAAGGAGAAACAAAAATGAACTTATATATATATATTTCTTGAATTTTTTCCTGAACAATATTTCTTACAATTTTCTTGTGAAATTGAGAGGGATTATTTTTACAAATGCGTCAAAGGGGATACTTGAAGAGAAATTAAATATATATATCTGAGCATATATCGGTCTTTAAAATGTTTTATGCTTGAAAAAATATTTTATCCTGAAGAAAGTACCTTATCTCCTCTGTATTGTCTTTAAGATTTATATAAGATTTTTACAAAGATTTTTATAAAAAATCTTTATATAAGATTCCTACCATTTGAGCTTCCAGAAGGTAGAGTATAACTATTTTGATAAAAACAGAAAATTATCAAAATAATTTTCTCCTCTCTCCTGTAGGAGAGAGCTCAAATATCCATCAGCTAGTGAATGGATAAGCAAACTGTGGAACAGCCACAGAATGGAATAGTACTTAGCAATAGAAAAGAACTAACCATTGATTATGTAGCAACGTGATGAATTTCAAGTGCATTCTGCTAAGTGAAAGAAGCCAGATACAAAAGGGTTACATGCTACATAACTACATGATACGACGTTCTGAGAACAGCAAAAATACAGGGACAGAAATCACATCAGGGATTACCAGGGATTTGGGACAGAGAGAAGGAATTGTCTACAAACTAACATGGCAACTTTTTTAGATGGTGGAAAACATTCTATATCTTGATTGTGCTGGTGACTATATGACTATAACATTTGTCAAAACATATTACTTTAAAAAGGTGATTTTTACTTTTTGTAAAAAATCTGACTGAAAAAAAGTTATAAGTGGGTCCTCAAAAAAAAAAAAAAATTAACTTACTGTGCTTAGATTAATGTCTACTACCTGTTAACCACTAGCCCATGGTGTCAAAGTTTTTAGTTGCAAGCAACAGAACTGACTTTGGCTGATTTGAACAGTCAGAGAGAAATATAGTGAAAAGACATTGGCTAGCTCAGAAAATGTATATAAGAAAGGTGCAAAGCAGGTTTGGAAAATGGACAACAGCAAGGCAGGGTAGGCAGCACCCAGAACCAAGAATAACACCATCGAGGCTGTCTGGAGAGGACCCTGCTGCCTCCGTGATGCCACAACTTGCCCCACTGACACCAGGGTACTGAAGCTAGGTACCAGAGCCACATTGCCGCCACTTCTGCCCCTCTACACTCGATATTGGTGCCACAGCCTTCTTAGCTGCCAGTATCTGCCACCAAAATGTATTCTCCTTGGTCCCTGCTGCTTCACTGTCATAGCTTCAGACTCAGGGTCCAGGGCAGAAGTGTCTGGTTGGCCAAGTGGAAGTCACGTGCTCTGTTCTAGCTACAAGGAAGACTGGGAAAGAGAGATCTGACATTTCAGTCTCTACAGTATCCCACACCAAGACTCATGAAGTTAGAAGGCAGAAAAATCCATTATGTCTATGCATCCGTCAAAATATGGGGTAAGTTTTACACTTTACTTTCTGTAGCCCTTATTCTGCTAGAGACTAGGCTAACATTCTGTTAATTTTTATTATTGTATGCTCTTTTTGAGTATGCTGCAGTCCAGTTTCATATATGATCTCTGATTTATAGGCTACTTTTTGAAAGCCTCTATTATTTTTATCTTAGAGCGGTTTTAGGCTTATGGCAAAATTGAGAGGAAGGTAGAGGGATTTCCCATAAATATGTGTAGCTTTCTGCATTATTAAGGCTAATTTTTTTTCTTTTAAAATTTTGTTTATTGAGGCAATATTGGTTTATAACATTATGTGAAGTTTCATGTGCACAACATTGTATTTGAACACTATACAGTGTGCTCACCACCAGAAGTCTAGTTTTTGTCTGTCACCATACTGTTGATCCCCCTTACCAATCTCTCTCTCCCCTCTGATGTCCCATCCCCCCTGGTAATCACCACTCTGTTCTTTGTATGTATGTGTTTGTTTTTTTTGTTCATTTATTTTTTACTTATTTTTTATACCCTGTGTACAAGTGAAATCATAGATTTGTCTTTCTCCATCTGACTTCTCTCACTTAGCATAATACCCTCAAAATTCATTCATATCATCACAAATGGCAAGATTTTATCTTTTTTATGGCTGAGTGGTATTCTATTGCATATTTATATATACGCACACACACCACATCTTATTTATTCATTCATCTGTTGATGGACGTTTAGTTGTTTCTGTATCTTAGTATTATAAACAATGCTACCATGAGCATAGGAGTGGTTATTTTGTATTTTGTTTCCATATCTTCCGTATCTTGGTATTATAAATAATGCTACCGTGAGCATAGGAGTGGTTATTTTGTATTTTGTTTCTGTATCTTGGTATTATAAACAATGCTACCATGAGCGTAGGAATAACCACTCCTATGCTCATGGTAGCATTGTTTATAATACCAAGATACGGAAACATATCTTGAAGTGGTTATTCCAGAAGTGGAATAACTGGGTCATATGGTAGTTCTGTCCTTAATTTTTGGAGGAATCTCTGTATTATTTTTCATAGTGGCTGTACCAATTTTCATTCCTACCAACAGTGCATGAAGGTTCCCTTTTCTCTACATCCTCACAAACACTTGTTATTTCTTGCTTTTCTGATAATATAGGCTGATTTTAAAGAATAGTTCTGAATCTGCAAAGAATGACCAATAATATATGCTTTGAACATGGTAAGTAGTCAGTGTGTGTGTGTGCGCACGCTCATTTGTGTCCAACTCTTTCCAACTCCGTGGACTGTGGCCCACCAGGCTTCTCTGTCCATGGAATTTTCCAGGCAAGAATACTGGAGTGGGTTGCTATTTTTCTTCTCCAGGGGATCTTCCTGACCCAGGGGTCGAACCCACGTCTCTTGCATCTCCTACATTGGCAGGCAGATTCTTTACCGCTAGCGCCACCTGGGAAGCCCAAGTAGTCCGTGAATGTTAAACAAATCCATAAAAGTTAGAAAGAGTATGTTTTTCTTATAACCAAAAAATGTGCTTAAAAATACAAAAATAATCAGTACACAAAAGGAATGTACCATGATCAATTGGTGGAATCTCAAGCTAGATCATCATTTGGAAATGCATTAGTGGACTATCGTATCAAAAGACGAATTGAGAGAAATCTTGGCCTTGTCTTCTAGGGATTTGCTAAGATAATCATCCCAGGCACTAGTAAGTAAGGATGTTCAGGACAACTGAAGAATACACGATGGGGGTGGGTAGATATTGTTTGGGAGGAGGTGAGGCTGCAGAAATGAAGAGTGGAGAGGACAGTGAGGAGCAGGAGGTAGAGAAGCCTCTTGTCTTGCTTTCCTAGGAGATGGTGCAGAGTTAGAGGCTAAGGAGCAGCATAAAATGGAGCACACAGATTCGAGAGACTTCTTGTTAGAAGAAAGGCGGAGGTAGAGAATGTGGGGTTAAAACTGGATGATGATATCTATCAACATTTAATTTGGCTCTTACGACTTGAAGTGGAGGCACTTGACTAGGCAGCCTTCAGGGCCTCTAATCAGCCAGCTGCACAGTCTCCTCATGCAGCAAGAGAGGTGGCTTCGTTAAAAATCCTAGCACAACGGAGAGGATAGGGAGGCAGAGCAGCTTTTACCCTTACCTGAGACCCTGCAAAAGTTGTTACTCATTAGACATTTGCTTTCTTCTCTTTCAGATCCGGTAAAGAATGAACACTTGGGTATTTCATGCAGGTGTGGTTAGCATCCTGGCAGTCTTATTTTTCTAAATGATACATCAGTATTTGTTGTTAGTTTCATGATGGTGGTCGAGGTGGTGCTTTGTACCTTATGGCTGTTTCCTATATACAAATAGATCGCTTATGCAGTTTCCGAGGCCTTACCTTCATTCTGACTTTCTAAATGTTCTTAAATGTCCCAGATAGATATCAGCACACTTTGTGTAACAGCATTTGTCTTTTAAAAAGAAAAATATAAGAAACAATTGCTATACAATTCACCCTTTGAAGGAGTACAGTTCACTGGTTTTTAGAATATTCACAAAACCTAAGTCTGTTTCCACTTTATATTTTTATTTTTGCCACCCCCAAAAGAAATCCTTTACCTGTTAGCTGTCACAACCCACTCCCTCCTATCACCAGATCCTGGCAACCACTAATCTATTTTCCATTTCTATGAATTTGCCTGTTTTGGGAAATTTCATATAAGTAGAATCATGTATTAATGTACGTGGCCTTTTGTGAAAGACTTCTTTTACTAGCATAATGTTTCCAAAGTTCACCTACTTGTATCGTGTATCAATACTTTATTTTCTTTAAAAAAAATTGTAAAACATACATAATACAAAATTTAGCATCTTAACAATTTTGAATGGTCAGTTCTGGGGCATTAGGTACATTCACATTGTTGTACTGCGTTCCTTTTTTTATTTTGCTGCATAATAGTTCACTGTATGGACATAGCACATTTTGTTCACCCAGTCATCATTTGGTGGACACTGGATCATTTCCACTCTTTGGCTGTTATGTTCTGCTGTGAACATTTGTGTACTAGAATTTACTTTCAATCTGAAATATTTCAATCGTGATGAGGAAGAATGAACTTTGTACTCGTATTTTAAGCACATCTCTTAGACTGATGAGATAATGTGTTCCTGGGCAATAACCTGCTTCTCTTGGCCTGTGAGCAGGTGGTATTATCCCCATTTTGGAGATGAGAAGACTTTGTGTAGCTCTAAGTATTGTTGTGAAAAGTAAATGAATATAACAGTTAAGACCAATGAAAGTTAAAAGGTCTCTTTACACGGCAAGTTCAGGGGATAGAAATTGGCTTTTATTTGTTTTGGCCGCACTGTGTGACTTTGGGATTCCTGAACAGGGCTCAAACCCATGCCCCCTGCAGTGCAAAAGCGCAGAGTCCTAACCATTGGACAACCAGAGAATTCCTGGAAGTTGGGTTTTAGAAAAGAGGGGAAGAAAGGAGGGATGCTTGGGCAGCTATAGATTGATATTTAAAGTTAATTTTTGGGCTTCACCCAGTTTCATTCCTCTTTCTGTTGTCATTCCTTCTCTCATCACCAGAGCTTTATGACAACAGTTCCATGTGCTCCTCTTCCTCACTTTCCCTCGAAACTCTGCCCCGATATGATGAATTGTCAGCATGTTTCAACCACCTAAGTGACCGACAAACCTATCTTGCTTAGTTTGTTTGCTTATTGGTGGCAGGTTGTGTGTGTGTGTGTGTGTGTGTGTGTGTGTGTGTGTGTGTGTGTGTGTGTGAACCTGAATGAAACTGTAAATGATGGAAATGCAGAGGAATCTAAAGGAGAGATGTTGAGGCAGGTCAGGTTTTCTTCGTTCAGGGGGCTGTGCGTGTGTGTGTGTGTGCATGTGTGCGAACCTAAATGAAGATGTAAATGATGGAAATGCTTAGTAATCTTAAAGGAGAGATTTTGAGGCAGGTCAGGTTTTCTTCATTCATACCACTCAACCTACTGCACCTCTTTATTTAAAAAAGATACTTGAAGTAAGAAGTAAAGGAGAGGAGTCTGAGGTTCTTATAACTCTTTAAGGAAGTGTCTCTACCTAAAAATCCCAGGGAAGAATGGCAGATCATAAGGCCCATAAAGGTGACAGACAGTTCATTACAAAATCAGAGGAGAAAGTCTCTCAGCTGAACCTCGTTTCCAGAGAAAATAATGATTTTAGTGGAGAGTGTGTAGAAGGTGGGAAAGGTATGTTGGAGTAGGGAGCAGTTTTGGAGTTTGGGACATTTATTTTATTTTGAGGGGCCATTGAAATAGAAGCAGAACTAGTTGAGATCAGTCCCATCTTTGATGGAGAAAGAAGTTGATCACCACCAACCAATGGAAATATGCCATCCCAAAGCCTTCCAGGAAATTCCCAGTGGTAGTAATTTATACAATCACTTATTGTTTGCTTAATTACCATGCATCACATCAATGATTATGCACTGTCAAATTATTGTTGCATTTTATTTTATTAGAAAACTGTACTTAACCTTCACAGTTAGGCATGTTGCTCAGTTATTCTCAATAGAAAGTATTACTGGTGGGTTAGAGTGTTGATATTCAGGTGAGACTTTGTGGCACTTTTTAAATCGTAGCATTTTTTTTTAACAATCATTTAGTGAAACAATGTGCTGGACCCTGAATATTACAGTGAAAGCCAAGGTTTCAGCCTAAAAAGGCTTATAATCAGGTGAGTGAATATCAAATCACCCTAATAAACTGTGCTGAGTATTCAGAGGTATAAACAGGACACTTGGGGAATACTTGGCTCAGGATGGAGTGATCAGGGTAGGCTTTCTAGAAGAAATAACAGTTGAAATGTCTCAAATAATAAGTAGGAGCTGGTTGAACACAGAAATTGAGGGAGCTGAAGGACATTACAGATAGAAGGCACGGACACAGATAGAGGCATCTTTGCCTACATGTATTGCCAACTTGGGCTTCCCAGGTGGCACTAGTAAAGAACCCTCCTGCCAGTGCAGGAGACATAGGAGACATGGGTCTGATACTTGGGTAGAGAAGATCCCTTGGAGGAGAGCATGGCAACCCACTCCACTATTTTTGCCTGGAGAATCCCATGGACAGAGGCTACAGTCTATAGGGTTGCAAAGAGTTGGATGTGACTAAAGACATTTAGCATGCAAGCATTGCTAACTCAGGAAGGCCAACTCAGTAAGCGTCCATGAGATAGGAAAGGACATAAAAAACAATACCCTTGATCCTGCTGACAAAGAGCACACGGTTCACTTACTGGAGATGCATTTATTCTTTTGTGCCACCAGGGGGTCATTTAGTGAATTACCTGCCTCTTCCATTGTACAATATGGTACGCTAGTGGCTTGATAAAATTAACATACCTGCAACAAGTGACCAATTTACTTTCTTCTTATAAAATCAGGCCTTGTAAATTGCTATGTATTCTTTTTAGCCGGTTATATAGGTTTTTTTTTTTAAACAAAAATCCAAAGAAAATTTCATGGACAAAGAATCTTTAAATAAAATGGTTAGATATTCCTAGTTGCCATGAAAATGTGCTTAATTGGACGTGGTGGATTTAATGCTTAATAGTTTGAAAAGCTCCACTCAAACCTAAATGTCCAACAATAGGGGATTGATTGAATAAATCCTAGCATATAATCAGATACTATTTAGCCTTAAGTATGAAGTTATGGATGAGCGTTATGACATAGATGCTCACCATGTTGCTAAATGTCCAAGAGTAGCCTACGAAAGGGTTAGTGAATAGCATCGTATCACTTTTCTAAAATGTGTGTTAACTGATACACAGGCTTCAGTAGCCGGGAAGAATAAAACGGGTCCTTTTTATGTTCTGTACTTGTTATGCTGTGTGTTAAGTCGTGTCCAACTCTGCAACCCTATGGGCTGTAGCCCTCCAGGCTCCTCTATCCGTGGGATTCTCCCGGCAAGAATACTGGAGTGGGTTGTCATGCCCTCTTCCAGGGGAACTTCCTGACCCAGGGATTGAACCCCCATCTTTTCAATCTCCTGTTCTGGGAGGTGGGTTCTTTACCACTAGCGCCACCTGGGTTCTCCCAATGACAATAACTCATCTTGCCCTTTCCTTCCCAACCTGTGAGATACCTGTCTATCCTTGTGAAGCTTCCTGGTTATTTCTGAGAGTCCTGAATGTGACCGTGGCCACCATGAAGTGGCAGCCTTGTTGTCTGCCTTTGACTCACCTTTGTTAATAGATGCTGCCCTTAATGAGCCTCCCTGAAGGTACTGCTGAGAACCTCAGGGCCTTGACAGATGCCTCTATCCACATGAGTCTATCAAAGCCCTTAATTTTGGCATGACAGAGAGGTGCTGGGCTCTGTTCAGAGATGTGGAAAAGTGGCTTTCTCCACAGAGCTGGACTTTGATGCAGAAGTCCCCAGATGCACTTAAGAAATCCTGCAGTTCCTCTAACTGCTGGTCTTCATCCTTCATTCACAAGGGTTCAAACTGGGAAGACCAAACCAGAAGTTACCATGCTCCCCAGTCCACCTGCTTTCACTCTGAGTGAAGGGCATCAGAAAGTGCCTTTGCTCCAGCCAGAAACCTGAGAGGCAGTCCAGACTCCTCCCACTCCTTCACATTTAGCCTCCAAGTTTACTTTATTCTTCTGTCGTTCAGTCTTGGAAATCTGTTCATTCTTTTTGTCTCCACTGCCTCTCCAGAGTTCAGACTTTGATTTTTCCTCTGGATTATATTAATAGCCTCCTAATCACTCATGAATCTTCCAATCTTCCTCCTCTTCTGGTTATCTTTTATACTCCATTAACATGGAATATATAACCCTTTATGGTCTAGCCCAGGGCTCCCCTTGTGGCTCAGCTGGTAAAGTATCCGCCTGCAATGTGGGAGACCTGGGTTCGATCCCTGGATTGGGAAGATCCCCTGGAGAAGGAAAAGGTTACCCACTCCAGTATTCTGGCCTGGAGAATCCCATGGACTGTACAGTCCATGGGGTTGCAAAGAGTTGGACACGACCAAGCAACTCATTTTCATTTTATGGTCTAGCCCTGGTACAGCTCCATCATTTTTCCTGCCACTCAGTCTTCTCTATAGATATCTTATTTGGTGTTTCTACACACTCAGACATCTGTCTTTCTTAATTTTTTAGCATTTTAACATTGAATTTGGCTGTGCTGGGTCTTCCTTGTTGTGAGGACTTTTCTTTTTTTTTTTTTTTTGCATTTATTTTTTTCTTTAGTTGCAGAGGGATGCTCTCTAGTTGCAGTGTGCAGTCTCCTCGTGGTGGCTGCCCTTATTGCAGAGCATGGGCTCTAGGGTACTCAGGCTTCAGTGGTTGTGGCTCCTGGGCTCTTGAGCACAGGCTCAATGGTTGTAGCACGCAGGCTTAGTTACATTACAGCATGTGGGATCTTCCCGGCTCAGAGATCAAACCTGTGTCTCCTGCATTGGCAGGCAGTTCCTTTACCAAGGAAGCCTTATATGTGTTTTTTTTTTCTTAATTGTGGAAAGACATACATAATTTTTTTTTTTTACCATTTAAAAAATGTACAATTCAATGGCATCAAGTACATTCACAATATTGTGTAACCGTCACCACTGTCCATTTCCAGGTCTTTTTATCATCACCTCAAACAGAACTGTTATGTCTTGTTTTGCCTCGCTGCATGGCATGCAAGATCTTTGTTCCCTGACCAGGGATGGAACCCGTGCCCCTGCAGTGGAAACACAGAGTCCTAACCACTGCACTGCCAGAGAATTCCCTGAACTGCTGTGTCTTTCACATGCTGGCTTCCTCCAAGTGGAATGCCCTGTCCCCACCATTCCCACCTAGATTCCTTCTCAGTATCTCTCCACACTTAAATCTAATGCCACCTCATCTGAGAAACTTACCCCAGTTCTTTAAACTTGAGTTTGGTGCTTGCTTTTTTGTCTTCCCATGCCACTCTGGACATACACCTGTCATGATGCATCTATGATATTATGATTGTTGACTTAGGAGGTTCTTTTCCGCTAGACCTTTGAGTTCTTTGAATGACAAGTCTGACTTTGAATGAAGAGTCTTTTATCTCTGCATCCTTAGCTTCCAGCACTGTACCTGCTGTGAATAAATGATTGGACTCAGCTTCCTATCAGCTATGCAAATTAGCACTTGCTCACATGCTAGCTCTGAATGAAAGTCAGGTAGCCGGTCTAAAAGAAATTTCATAAATATAGGCTCTTTCTCCTTTCCATTAGCTATTCATGGAAATTTGTTTCTGAGGGCTGCTTTGAGTAGGTAATTTCTCAGGCAGTTGCACACAATCTCCTGTTGATTTTAGAGAGTGATGGGCTGAGTTAGGAGTAAACAGTAAGTGGGTGGGTAGGGGGCTAAGAATTAGGGGGAATAAAAATTTTACAAAATGCTGCAAGTATATGTGGTCTTCTGTATCCAGAAGAGTGAGTTTCCCAGAAAGAGACTCACAGAAAACGAACTGATGGTTGCTGAGGGGAAGGGATAGTTAGAGAATTTGGGAAGGTCATGTACACACTGCTATGTTGAAAATGGATAACCAGCAAGGACCTACTTTAAAGCACAGGGAACCCTGCTCAATGTTATGTGCCAACCTGAATGGGAGGAGGGATTTGGGGGAGAATAGATACATGTATTATATGTATGGCTAGTCCTTTCGCTCTTCACCTGAAACTACCACAATATTGTTCATCAGCTATACCCTAATATAAAATAAAAGTTTAATGTTTGGGAAAAAGAATAGTTTCCAAGACTACTGTTTTGTCAAGTTATGAAGTATGAAAGAAGGAAATGGGCATCTTGCATGCGTGCTAAGTCGCTTCAGCCATGTCCAACTGCGCCCGACCCTAGGGACTGTAGCCCTCTGGGCTCCTCTGTCTGTGAGGATTCTCCAGGCAAGAATACTGGAGTGGGTTGCCGTGCCTTCCTCCAGGAATGGGCGTCTTACTTTGGTGTTATTGGATGGAAATTCAGAGAAAAGACATTGGAATGAGTCGAGATAGTAGGCAGGGCTTAAGGGCACAGCAACTGCTTTTTTCCCTTCTGTTCAGTTTTTACTTTCAAGAACTGGAAAATAGATAGGGACAGTTCTTAAAAGACAGAGCCACTACCAATTCTGTTTTGGAGCCCTGAACTTTTCATGGTAGTAGTTCAGTGTTTCACTTCTGGTTATAACCTCACTCTTATGTGAAATTCTGACTTTGTCAGAAGGAGTGGGACAGAGGCTGTAGAATTCTTAGAATAAAACTTAGGTATGTGGATCTATCATCCATGCACTTTTATTGCACTTCCTTTTGCTTTAAATTGAGTGGAGTAAAATCCTAAGCATATCATTTAAAATCCTGTTCAGCCAGCTGCTTGGCTAGAAAGGTCAATCTTCATCACTCCATTTACACTGAACAAACATATTTGTGGCAGCAAGAGAGGAGATCTGAATCAAGAAAAATGTAGTCCAGTAAAGTGATTCAATTGTCTAATCAGCCATCTGACTTGAACATAATTTGAAGGGTCCTTGAAGTTTCTTTTTTTAAAGGCTTGAAATTAGAAATTCGCAATTGACACAACATGAGTCATGCAGATCTGATTGAGGTTCCTGCATTTCCTTTTTCTTTCAACTCTTGAATTACACTCTCCTTTTCTTTCCTGTTTGGTGTCTAGCGGAAAAAGGAAGTGAGAGTAAAGTGAAATTAGATGGTACATTTTCATGTTGTAGAACTAGTGGTATTGTGGATTTATGATTTATGATACAATGACTTAGCAGAAGCACTTCACACCAAGTGCTGTGATTATTAACTTCACATTGAAGTGTTCTGGCTATTTGGTCACTTGGGTCATCATAGATGGATTATGAACTAGCCATAGGTCTATGTGGTACAAATATTCAATATAATAAAATACCACAAATGTATGCTGAAACAGAATGACAGGATTCACAGCACAGACCAGCGTTTATTGAAGTGGCTATACATGTTATGTGTAACTGCTGGAAAATTTCTGGGTAAATGATTGGTCACACTTTCTTGGCATTGTCAAGTATTGTGCTATTGTGTACCATTTCTTTTTTCCCTCACTTTTTAAAAATAAACTTTTAAACCAAAATATAGTATTTTTATGTACACATATTTATAAAGGAAAATGCAAATAATAAATGTGTAACTAGAAGAGTTAATCACAAAGTAAACATGTCCTTGTAACTAGCACCCAGATCAAGAAATAAAACTTAACACCCCAGCAGCCTCCCTCATGACTAACGCTTCTCCTACATTACTACCTCTTTTCCTACCAAAAGGTGGTCACTGTCCTAATAGTGACACGTTGCTTTTGCCCATTCAAAATTACTTTATTATATGTTGTTTTGTATGTTTTTTCCTCAACATATTATTAATCCAATTTATCTCTGCTGCTGTATATGTTGGTATTTTATCTTACTTACTGTTATATTCCAGTGTATAAGTATACCATAGTTTATAATGAACTTTTGTTCTCAGTTTCAAGCTATTACAAATAATTCTGCTATGGACATTCTTATGCATGTTTTTTTTTATGTATGTATGCATGGTATATATATCTAGGAATAGAATTGCCAGGACATACAGTATATTTATATTCAACTTTAATAGATCCTACCAAATAGCTTTCCTATGTGACTTTACCACTTAAATGTTTTTCAGTAGAATATGTCTACTGTACTACATTCTCACCAACATATGATATTATCCATCTTTTATTTTAGTTCTGGGAAGTCTGTGGTGATGTCTCATTTTGGTGTTAATTTTATTTCTCTGATACCTACTAAATTTGGGCACCTTTTCCGTGTGTTTTTGAATAGTTTTTTGGATGTCCTTTTAGTGAAGTATCTGTTCAAATACTTTTTTTTTCTTTTTACATGTAGCTTTACTGAGGCATAATTCATATACTATACTAGTCACACATTTAAAGGGTACAATTCAATGGCTTTTAGTATATTCACAGAATTGTACATTCATCACCGCATCAATTTTAGAATTTTTCTTTGTGCCTAAAAGAAACCTTGCACTCCTTAGCTGTCACCTTCCAACCCTTCCTTCTCAGCACACTCCTCCCTGCCCGTCCTGGGCCCATGGCAACCACTAATCTGCTTTCTGTCTCTATAGATGCCTGTTGGACATTTCCTATAAGTGGAATCATACAATATGAAGTCCTCTGAGATTGGCTGCTTTTGCTCCACATAATGATTTTGAGGTTCATCTATATTTCATCATGTATCAGTACTTTTTTTTATTGCTGAGTAATATTCTATTTTATGGATATACTGTATTCTTTTTTTTAAACATTGATGGGCATTTGTGTTGTTTTCGCTTTTTAGCTATTATGAATTATGCTGCTATGAGCATTTTTATATAAGTTTCTGTGTGCCAGAACAGGTTTGGTTTCTCATGGGTTGTGCATTATTTCTTAAAAGATTTGCATTCAGCAATTACTCTGTAAAGGTGTTCACTCTTTTGATTAGATATATATTTAAAATAAAACTTAAACACTGCTAACGCCTATCATGTTGAACACACATTCTTGTGGCATACTGTTGTTTCAAGGAACACAGTCTGGGAAAGATTTTTAAGTGGTCATGCTCTTCAGTATAATGGGGTGTGAGGACAAGAAAGATGGGAGCCAAGAATCAGTGAGTAATAAGTACTAAGTATTAGATTCTCATTTCATAGAATATATTTCAGTTTGAATTTCATTGTTGAAGGAACCATAGTCAATACTGAGTGTGTTATCTCTTGGAATGGGATTGAGGGTAAATAAGGATTTTATTGGACCACTCCAGTATTCTTGCCTGGAGAATCCCAGGGACAGAGGAGCCTAGTGGGCTGCCGTCTATGGGATCGCACAGAGTTGGACATGACTGAAGCGACTTAACAGCAGCAAGGATTTTATAGAAGCCAAAAGATCTAAGAAACAATTAGCAAAGAACTGTGATTTCTGTAATTTTTCTGTGAGATATTTAGGGCCCTTCATCTTTTAAAGCTGTCGTAACTTTATAGAATTTGCTTCATACAGGCCCTTTTTTATAATGTATCAGAGTATGAATTATCAGGACAGACAGAAGAGACATTATATACTGGTTGCGATAAAGGCTTTATCCATAAAGTGTTGCCTGTTTTGCAATGAAAACAGTTCCCTAAAACTTAATTAGCAGTATATACCAAGCCATTTTCACTCAGAAGCCTCTTATAAATGTGCTCTGATTATAAATCATAAATACTGCTTTATACTGTTGAGTAGGATTGAAACCTGAATTAATCTTGAAGAAAAAGCTTTTGGTTCCCTAAGTAACCAAACATGTAAACAGATAAAGAAGTAACATGGTAATTAGGGAAAACCAAAAATTTGGGTACTGAATTGGTTGGTCTGTTCTTGACACCCGTTTTCTAAGTCAAGTTTAAAAGACAAAATTATTTCAAGTTAAGTTCGCATCAAAAAAAAAAAAGTTCACATCAAAGTGATAATTCAATTCCATTCTCATTATGAAAAATCATAATGTATTAATTTTCTACATGTTAATAGAACATTAAATTTTAAGTTGCCATTTCCATCTGGTGAACTCCTTTAGTATGATATACATTTTTTCTAATAAAGATGATTAAAATGAAAGACAAGGGGCCAATTATATTAGCGGCCAAATGTGTTCACTACATTACATGTATTAAATCTTGAACTTTCTCATTCAGTTTGGCAGAATTATCCTTGGTAACCATGTGTCCCTGCTGCTTATTAAACATCATTGGACCGCTAGTAGATGATCAGAACTGTAACTGAGCAACATGCTGACGAATCCCAGACTCTCAGTAGTGACTTCTAGGGTTGGGTTTCTTAGAACTGGAGTCCTGTTCAGATAAATGTTCACTGAAATGGATTTCACTCCCAGATTTTCTGTTTGGTAGCGTACATTTCTATTTACCTTGTCCTGACAAACCTTATTCTAAACTCTTACCAGCAACTAAGCCCTGGTAGGTTTAGTGGTATAAGAACACTCCATTTATGAAACTTTTGCTCAAGCAAATACAGTATGAAATGTTAGTCGCTCAGTCGTGTCTGACTCTATGTGACCCCATGGACTGTAGACTGCCAGACTTGTCTGTTCATGAAATTCTCCAGGCAAGAATACTGGAGTGGGTAGCCATTCCCTTCTCCAGGGGATCCTCCCTACCCAGGTCTCCTGCCTTGCAGGCAGATGTTTTACCAGCCCAACATTTATGAAACTTTCATTAAAGTTCAAGCAAATACCATAGTGAGAAGTAATATACTAACTGAAACAATGATTTTAAAGAGATGTTAGACTTGAGAGAGTTAAGTGTTAATGGGCACACAAGGTGATGGTGACGTAACAGATGATCATTTCTCATTCCCACCTTAGCCTGTGGGGAGTAGCCGGTGCATTCGGTTCTGTACGGCCTTGCTGTCTGCCAGCTCTCTGATGGCCTGGGGCATTAGAGCTGCAGGACAGATGTGCGCAGGAGGATGGGTAGGTCTGTCAACCAGAATCAGTGAAGCAGCAGTAACAGAGAAGGAAACTGCTGTAGCTTATATATCCTCATGGGAGTCTACACCAGACATTTTTATCGTAAATCTTAGTAAACCGAAAAGAGTAAGAGCTTTCTGCCTCCAGAACAACTTACCAGGATAAATTCATAAGTCTGTGATGCTGTGACTCTTGTCAGGTTTCAGCTAGAACTCTTTCCTCTCTTGTCTTCCACCAAACACCAGCTTTCTTTGCAGCCTGGCACAATAAGGGAGGGCTTCCCAGGTGGCACAGTAATGAAGAACCCACCTGCCAATGCAGGAGACGTGAGAGATGTGAGTTCGATCCCTGGGTCAGGAAGATCTCCTGGAGGGGGAGATGGCAACCCACTCCAGTATTCTTGCCTAGAGAATTTCATGGACAGAGGAGCCTGGCTCCTGTATAGTCCAGATGGTCACAGAGTTGGACATGACTGAGCAGACTGAGCGTACGCGAACGTGTGCGCGCACACACACACACACACACACACACACACACACAGTAAGGGAGCAGCATGGACTTCCTCAGTCTTCTCAGAGTTTGGAAGGCTTGATGTCATATGAACTTGATGCACTGCGTTGCAAGTTCTCCCTTCTAGAAGGATTTTGTTTGGAGAAAACGAATGGAATGTCTTAAATATAACTGTCGAATATTTATGAATTATGCAAGCATTCAAATGTCAAGCTGCTTATGGGAAGATGTGTTTGAAATAGATTTGTGCTAAAAGGTGGTTACATTTTCAAGCTAATCCACAGAAACCATTTAGCTCAGGATGTACCTGTGAAGAGAAGTTGTTATCGTCTAGAATCCTTTAGGGTGCCTGAACCACCAAGTCCTCCGGGCCCAAGACACTTGATAGCTTAGTTTTGCATCATACGAAGTCCCCTGAGGGAAGCAGTGGAGACTCCTAAGCGCGTTCTTGCCTCTGCTCCCTGATTCATCGCCAGACTTGTGTCTCCCATGTGTCAGCGCTGCCCACTGTCCATGTCTAGTTGAATAAGAGGCAGTGAGCAGTCAGCCCAAAGGCTGATAGAGTCAGAGGCTGAGTGGGCCTTGTTTATTTATTCACAAGTTCCTTTTCCAGAGGGGTTTTACTTTTTTTTTTTTTTTAAAGATATTTATAAAAACAATACTACTTTCTATATATTCTCAACATACAGAGCTCTTGTTCTTAAGCAGAAGCTATGTTTTTTGTGTGTTTTGTTTTGCTTTTTTTTTTTTAAAGGGAAAGCAAAGAGAAGAGAAGCCCTGCAATGAGGTGTGAAGAACACTGACCTGGGAACCAGTACAGTTAGTTTTAAATTCTGATTTTGTGCTCCACATTGGGAGTCTGTACCAACCCCTTAAACTCTATTTGTTTATGTGTAAGAGGCAGAGATATGGAGGGACAGTCTACGGATTCCTCCATTTCCCAGATACTATGGCCATAGAGCCCAGTGTATTCTGCACCTTCCTAGAGCTGTAAGGGTTTGTGAAATGTCACTGCAGTGTCTGATGATGGCCAGTGAAGCTTGAGAAGGATGAAAAAGAATGAGTCCTACTTAAAAGAGCGAGACCCTGGAAAACCAAGACTGTGCTTGTGGCACGGGAGCCTCACGACCTGGGTTCTGGCTCCAGTTCTGTTAGGAAGTAATCATGAGGCTTTGGGCTCTCGAATTCTTTGGGTCTTTTGTTTCCGCTTTAAAGTGTAGGTGGTTACATTAGGTGGCTTCTAGATTATCCTTCTGTTCTCAGATTCTACTGATATCTCTAAGAAACTAAGTGTTGTGTGGTGATCATGACATCTAAATGATTCAGTCTTCCTTGTTTAACTTCTGGTATCAAAGAAATTGCTGCACAGTTCGGTTCAGTCACTCAGTCATGTTGTAACCCCATGGACTGCAGCACACCAGGCTTCCCTGTCCATCACCAACTCCCAGAGCTTGCTCCAACTCATGTCCATCGAGTCAGTGATGCCATCCAGCCGTCTCATCCTCTGTCGTCCTCTTCTCCTCCTGCCTTCAATCTTTTCAGGGCCTTTTCCAATGAGGCAGCTCTTCTCAATAGGTGGCCAAAGTATTGGAACTTTAGCATCAGTCCTTCCAATGAGTATTCAGGACTGATTTTCTTTAGGATGGACTGGTTGGATCTCCCTGGAGTCCAAGGGACTCTCAAGAGTCTTCTTCAGCACCACAATACAAAAGCATCAATTCTTTAGCACTCAGCTTTCTTTATGGTCCAACTCTCACATCCACACATGACTAGTGGAAAAACCATAGTTTTGACTAGACTGACCTTTGTCAGCAAAGTAATGTCTCTGCTTTTTAATATGCTATCTAGGTTGGTCATAGCTTTTCTTCCAAGGAGCAAGCGTCTTTTAATTTCATGGCTGCAGTAACTATCTGCACTGATTTTGCTTAGCTCCAGGTGGAAAGGAAATTGCCGCACAGAAGCAGGCAAAGTACAACACTATGAATGCCTATGGTATTAGACACTAGCAGGCTCTGGGAGACTTCCATAATCATGCATAGTAACTGGCTATTGTGGTTAGCTTTAGGACTTCTGTATTTCCATTTCTAATTCACAATCAAGAAAAAGAGCTTTAGGCAAAGATAACACGGTCTCCAATCCAGTATTGTACTAGATCCCTCTGGTATAGTTTGTTGGGAAATACCTATTTCTTTGTCTCCAGAATTGGTTTTTGCAGTTAATAATTCCCTAACAATATCTTGATTATATCTTGCTTGTCCTCTAATAATTCTCTGATAACATCTTGATTATTATTGGAGCCCCTGGGAAGGTGCCTTAAGTAACAAAATGTTTATTCTAACTAATTTATTCTAACTCACTTTATGGAAAGTGAAAACTTTTGATTGTGTGTCCCTCTCTATATACACAGTATCTTTATAGACAGCTGATTTCTCAGTCCCAGAGTGGACAAGTCTGTATTTGGAGATGCCAAGAAAGCTAGCTGGAAGTAAATCTCTTAAGTGCTCATGTGTGAACTCAACAGGAAGATCAAATGAGAAGTGGTTCAAAGTTGGGGGATGTATAAGGATGGCAGAGTATTTTCTAATCTCCAGTTTCAGTGTTTGGTGTGCACTGTGATGCTTTCTCTGTGGTCAGGCAGGGCGTCTCCTGTTATCTTGGAGCTGAGTTTTCCAACTCTTTCTGGATTGGGACACATCATTTGCCCTCCACTTAGGAAGAAGTACAGAATTTGCCCAGTCATATCCAGTACACCTTCTCCTAATTTAAATAGTCAAAGTAATTCTTCTTAATTCAGTTATCTTTTTATGTTACTTATTTGTGCTGTTGTCGTGCTGAGTCTTTGTTGCTGTGCATGGGCTTATAGTTACGGCGAGCCGAGGCCACTCTTCGTTGCAGCACATGAGCTTCTCATTGTGGAGGTGTCTCTTGTTGAGGAGCACAGGCTCGAGGCTCACGGGCTTCACTAGTTGCAGCTCTGGGGTGCTGGCTCAGTAGTTGTGGCACACAGGTTTAAGTGCTCTGCAGCATGTGAAATCTTCCTGGACCAGGGATCGAACGCACATCCCCTGCATTGGCTGGTGGATTCTCACCCAGTGTTCCACCAAGGAAGTCCACTAGTTATCCTTTTGTATGATCACCCTCCCCATACTCTTCCTACCCCACGGGGCTCCATTTCTTAGAGTTACTAAAGTTATCATTATGTAATTCTGGCCTACACATTTGGCAAGACACATTATGTCTTCCATAGAGATTATGGTAACTGTGTTATAACAGTGTCAGTTCAGTTCAGTTCAGTGGCTCAGTCATGTCCGACTCTTCGCAACCCCGTGAATCGCAGCACACCAGGCCTCCCTGTCCATCACCGACTCCCGGAGTTCACCCAGACTCACGTCCATCGAGTCAGTGATGCCATCCAGCCATCTCATCCTCTGTCGTCCCCTTCTCCTCCTGCCCCCAATCCCTCCCAGCATCAGAGTTTTTTCCAATGAGTCAACTCTTTACATGAGGTGGCCAAAGTACTGGAGCTTCAGCTTTAGCATCACTCCTTCCAAAGAAATCCCAGGGCTGATCTCCTTCAGAATGGACTGGCTGGATCTCCTTGCAGTCCAAGGGACTCTGTGGCATCCTCATAATTTGGTCTTCTGTAATTTATACTAATTTCTAATGAATATGCTTATGAAATTCTTAATAAATTATGAGCATCTGAGAGAGGCAGCACAAATTATTTGATGCTACTATGGTTCACCAAAACAAGTTATGTCAGAATTCATGTTACTTCTCAGAAAGGTTTAGTAGGTTGAAAGAGCATGGCAATGCATTAAGAACAGTTTCTCTAAAACTCAGTAGAACATGTACCAACATGTCATAATATTTTTAAGGCGAGATGGAAAAATACAGACTGCTAATGTAAATAGGCAGATTAGTATTAATGAGTCAATGGAGGAAATTTTCTGTTATCATACCTATAGGGTTGTCTGTTTAGAACTTCTTTGTCAACATTTTTATTAGTTCTTTGGATGAAACCATCCTTAAAAGGCATGCTTGTAGATTTTTATGGATGACAGTATGGAAAAGGGTAATGAATGCATTGGGTAACATAGGAAGATATAGAAAAGGTCACCACAGACAAAGACAACTGAATTAATGATAGCATTAAATAGATTTAAGAATAAAGCCTTGCATGTGGAGGAAACAAAAAACCCTGTGCAAATGAACCCCCAATGGAGCAATTTGCTTAAGTGTAGCAGGCATGAAAATGATTTAGAAGTTTAATATTGACAGATGGCACGTACAACCTCCATCAGTTCTATACTGTAGTAACCAAGTAAAGCTAGTGTGGTCTTAGGTAGGCTGTGTTACCAGCAGTCTAGTAACAGGACTGGGAAAGTGATACTCCATCCCTACAGTTTCCAAATTACAAAGAGAATGCAGTGTGAGTACAGCGTGCCCTCCAGGAGAGCAACTAGGATTGTTGAGTTTAGAAACGGAATCCAGAGGGAAAGTCAAAGGAACCACAATGTTGTAACTCCTTTTGGGAAGTTCTCTGGTTCTGCTTTTCACATTTAGTTTTTTTTCTTCCCATCAGTTTTACTTGGCTGTATGGTAGGGATCTAATTTGCCATTAATTGCCAGTTAGTCCAGCACCTTTTATTGAATAATCTGTTTTCCCCCTCAATTTGGAATGTCATCACTGTCCAATATCATTTCAATGTACACACTTGAGCATCTTTCTGTTGGTTTGCCTGTCTATCCTTGGGCTAATATCTCATGATTTTGATTATTTTACCATTTTCTTCAAAATTATCTTGGCTATCCTTGGCTTTTCTTCTAACATGTGAATTTTAGAATGAGCTTATTAAGTTCTTCAAAAATTCCCTATTAGAATTTTTGCTGGAATTGTGTTGATTTTTTTAAATGGAGTAATTTGAGAATTGATAACGATTCCTTCAGGTATTCCTGTTTATGTACATTGTATATTTATTTATTTAGTTCCTTGTTTGAGTCTTTAATACAGTTTTATACTTTGTCAGATTCACACACATAATTTGTTGAATTTATCTCCAATTGCCTTATAGTGTTTATTGCTGTTATATTTGATTTCTTTTTTTAAATTACATTTTTAATTAGTTACTACTGGTATTTAAGAACACCATCCGTTTTTTAACTAGCTAATTTTTGGTTGCACTGGGTCTTCATTGTTGCATGAGGGCTTTCTCCAGTTGCAGAGGCCAGGGCTACTCTTCATTGCGATGCACAGGCTTCTTATTACGGTGGCTCCTCTTGTTGCAGAGTTCAGAATCTACATACACGGGCTTCAGTTGTTGCAACACGCAGGCTCAGCAGTTGTGGCTCGGGGGCTTAGTTATTCCATGGCACGTGGAATCTTCTCGGACCAAGGGTCGAATTCATGTCCCCAGCTTTGGCAGGTGGATTGCTATCTCCTGTGCCACAAGGGAAAGCCAAACAGTCAATTTTTGTAAGTTGATTACATACTCAGCAACCTTATGAATTCTCCGTTAATTCTGATTGCTGATCCCTTTGGATTTTGTTATGAGAGTGATGATAACATGCAAATAATGACAGCTTTGCCATTTCCTTATAAATTCTTTTATCTTGTATTTTTTCTTCATTACTGTCTGGGATCTTTGAAACAAAGTTGACTAGAAGTGGTAGTAATGGACGTTGTCATTCTCGATGATCTCTCTTTACTCCTTTAGCTGCATTTTTACAAAGTTTGATATGTACTACTTTCATTATTGTTCAGTTCTAGTATTTCATAATTTCTATTTTGATTTCATTTTATTTATGAGTATAATTTATTTTTGAGTACATTTAAAATTTTCTAAACATGATTGTTCTTTATTTACTGTTTGTGTTTTGATTATCTATATTGTACTTGAGGAATGTGATTAGTATGAGATTTATTCTTAGAAATTAGTTGATGCTACCTTTGAAACCTAATTCATAGACTAGTATTAAATGTCTCATTCATGTGTTTATTCTTTTTCTGTTTGGTTGTGTGTGTGTGTGTGTCTATATAACATCAAAAGTTGTTGTTGTTTAGTTGCTAAGTCATGTCTGACTCCTTTGTGACCCCATGGACTGTAGCCCACCAGGCTTCTCTGTCCATGGGATTTCCCAGACCAGAATACTGGAGTAGATTGACATTTCCTTTTCCAGGGGCTCTTCCCAACCCAGGGATCGAACCCACATCTCCTGCATTGGCAGGTGGTTCTTTACCTCTGAGCCACCAGGAGCCCCAGTATCAAACTTCGTATTGTGTTTAATTTGCTATGTCGTTAGATGGTGACTGCAGCCATGAAATTAAAAGACACTTATTCCTTGGAAGGAAAGTTATGACCAACCTAGAGATAGCATATTCAAAAGCAGAGACATTACTTTGCCAACAAAGGTTCGTCTAGTCAAGGCTATGGTTTTTCCTGTGGTCATGTATGGATGTGAGAGTTGGACTGTGAAGAAGGCTGAGCACCGAAGAATTGATGCTTTTGAACTGTGGTGTTGGAGAAGAGTCTTGAGAGTCCCTTGGACTGCAAGGAGATCCAACCAGTCCATTCTAAAGGAGATCAGCCCTGGGATTTCTTTGGAGGGAATGATGCTAAAGCTGAAACTCTAGTACTTTGGCCACCTCATGCGAAGAGTTGACTCATTGGAAAAAACTCTGATGCTGGGAGGGATTGGGGGCAGGAGGAGAAGGGAACGACAGAGGATGAGATGGCTGGATGTCATCATTGACTCGATGGACGTGGGTCTGGGTGAACTCCGGGAGTTGGTGATGGACAGGGAGGCCTGGCGTGCTGTGATTCATGGGTTCACAAAGAGTCGGACACGACTGAGCGACTGATCTGATCTGATCTAGGGAATTTTTGTCTGCTTGGCTTGTCATTTTCTGATCGTGGAATGTTAATCTCACGATTGTAGTTGTGTTACTTTATCCTTGTTAATTGCATATGTTTTCATTTCCTATACATTTGAAAAGACTATATAATTAACTGTACAACTCCATTTTATCTTTGTAGAAATCTTTTATCATTATATAATCTCTTTTGTTCTTATTTTTGTTTCATATTTTAAGTTCTATTTTGTCTGTTAAGATTGTTTTGCCAGCCTTCCTTTGTTTAATATTTACCTGATATATTTTTTCACCATCTATTTGCAAATTTTCTGGATCATTGTGCTTTAGATATGTCATTAGTTGGATTTGTTAAGTAGTCTGATAGACTGTCTTTTAATAGATGAGTGTGTGTGTAGAGAATTGAACTCCTTTTGCCATTTTTATTTTCTCTTTATTTTCTTAATTTCTTTTGTACTACTCTTGAAATTTAGATTTATAAAATTGTCCGTATCTTTTTTTTGGTTCCTCCACTGATTTTAAAAGCCATAGGTGGCATTTCTGTTTTTGTATGATCATTCCTGGTTTTTTTTTTTTTTTTTTAATTTTTAAATTGAAGGATAATTGTTTTACAATATTGGGTTGGTTTCTGCCAAACATCAGCATGAATCAGCCATAGATACACATCTGTCCCCTCCCTCTTGAACCTCCCTCCCACCCCTCTAGTTACAGAGCCCCAGTCTGAGTTCCCTGTGTCATACAGCAAATTCCCGTTGACTGTCTATTTTCCGTGGGTAGCGTATGTTAACATGTTGCTCTCTCCATGCATCCCACCTTCTCCTTTCTCCTGCCCCACGCTGGCCCCCACCGTGTCCATAAGTCTGTTCTCTGTGTCTGTGTCTCCACTGATCCTCTGCAAATAGTTTTCATCAGTACCGTTTTTCTAGGTTCCATATATGTACATTAGTATACGATATTTCTCTCTTTCTGACTTACTTCACTCTGTATAACAGGCTCTGGGTTCATCCACCTCATTAGAGCTCACTCAAATGCATTCCTTTTTGTGGCTGAGTCATATTCCATTGTGTATATGTACCACAGCTTCTTTATCCATTCATCTGTCGATGGACATCTAGGTAGCTTCCATGTTCTAGCTATTGTAAATAGTGCTAAGTGAATATTGGGATACGTGGGTCTTTTTCAGTTTGGGTTTCCTCAGGTTATATGCCTAATAGTGGGATGGCTGGGTCATATGGTGGTTTTATTCCTAGTTTTTTTTTAAGGAAATCTACATGCTGTCTTCCATAGTGGCTATCTCAGTTTCCATTCCCACCAACAGTGCAAGAGGGTTCCTTTTTCTCCACACCCTCTCCAGCATTCATTGTAGACTTTTTGATGATGGTCATTCTGACTGGTGTGAGGTGATATCTCATTGTAGTTTTGATTTGCATTTCTCTAATAATGAGCGATGTTGAGCATCCTTAATATTCACACATAACTACAAAATTTTATATCAGAGTTTAAAAGGATCTTGGTATACTTGAACATCTCCTTCTTTTCTAGTTCCACTTGTAAAAACTGCTTAAGGTATAATTTGCATATCTTCCAATTCATACATTTAAATGTACAATTCAGTGTTTTTTTAGTTTATTCATAGGGTTGTTCAGCCGTCTCCATGATCTAATTTTATAACACTTCTGTCCCCCTTAAGAGAAATTCTGTTCCCTAGCCTACTCTCCATTCCCTCTTCTGTCCTCCCAATCCAGGCAACCACTAATTTACTTTCTCTTTAGATATACCTATTCTGAACATTTCATATAATTGGAATTATATGTAATTTTGTTTGTTACTGGCTTCTTTTACATAGCCCATTTTCAAAGGTTCATTCACATTACCGCTTTTTTAATCATGAAAAAATAGTTATTTTATTTATAATCTATAATTAGATACATTTGATGAAGCATTTTATCAGTTTGTGGGACCATCAGCATATGTTGCTTCCTTCTTTGAACTCTTCTTTCTGACGTACATCCTAAAATATATCAATTCCTTACTGAGAATCTGTTAGTGGAAAATTCAGAGTCATTGTAGGTCTCAAAATGTCTTTATTTTGCCCTCATTCTTATGAACCTTACCTGGGCATTGGATTCTAGCTTGAGTGTTCTTTTAACACTTTGAACATATAATTCCATTTTCTTCAAGGCATCTATTATTGCTGATAAAGTATCTGCTGTCAGTCTAATTGTTATTTTTGAGTAGTTAATGTTTTTTATGGCACCTTGATGTTCTGCAGTTTCACGATGATATGTCTCAGTGTGGATTTATTTGTGTTTATCCTGATTGGTACTGAGACTACACTTTGAATGTGTTTTATGGCTGCTTTTCCTTTCCTTATCTCTCTGAGGATCCTGATATTTTAAGGTCATTTCAGATTGTTCTATTATTCTCATTTTGTCCTGAGTGAATTAATTTCTCAGTAGTTGATTTTGTTGGTAATTGCGATGTTGGTTTTCTTCATGTATTTTTAAATTTTGCTTTGAGATCTTGAGTGAGAATTATTACCCATCTTCACCTTACTGAGTCCAACCTACTGCTTTTGTGGATACCTCCATCTGGTTCCACTAGGTAACTCTGGATTCCTGATCTTCATAATAATGGTGATAATGTACAGCAGCCACCGAGCAAGCAAGTGGCTGGCTTGGATCCTGCGTCTCTTGGTGTAGAGTTTTATGTAAACTGCTCTATTTCCTTCAGTCTCACTTCTGGAGTTCTGCCCATTCCCTGGTTTTAAGCAATGAGCCTGGCTCCAGTTCCCTGCCTTAAGTGAGGTACTTTTAATTCTCATTAACCTACAGAAGCTGAATTCCTGGCCCTCTTTCCTTGCTTCTAGACCTGGAGCTCATTAGACCTCACTTACTGCTTTGTGTTTCTGTTCCATTTATAGTCCCTGGAAATGTTTGTTTATTTTTTACTTTTTGGCTGTGCCACGCAACACGTAGGACCTTAGTTCACCAACCAGAGATTGAACCCATGCCCCCTGCAGTGGAAGCACTGAGTCCCAACTCTTGAATCTCAAGGGAAATCCCTGAAAATATTTATTTTAACTAATGTATTGCAATAGACCATAAAGAAGGCTGAGCACCAAAGACCTGATGCTTTTGAACTGTTGTGTTGGAGAAGACTCTGGAGAGTCCTTTGGACAGCAAGGAGATCAAACCAGTCAACAACAGAACAACAGCAACAATTACAATAGAATGTAATAAGATTTACTGTCATATCCCTAGGTATGGCTTTGGCATATCTTCAGTTCAGTTCAGTTCACTCAGTTGTGTCTGACTCTTTGCGACCCCATGGACTGCAGAGCACCAGGCTTCCCATCACCAACTCCCAGAGCTTGCTCAAACTCATGTCCATCGAGTCAGTGATGCCATCCAACCATCTCATTCTCTGTTGTCCCCTTCTCCTCCTGCCTTCAATCTTTTCCAGCATCAGGGTTTTTCCAATGAGTCAGTTCTTCACATCAGATGGCCAAAGTATTGGAGTTTCAGCTTCAGCATCAGTCCTTCCAATGAATATTTAGGACTGATTTCCTTGAGGATTGACTGGTTGGATCTCCTTTCAGTCCAAGGAACTCTCAACAGTCTTCTCCAACACCGCAGTTCAAAAGCATCAATTCTTCAGTGCTCAGCTTTCTTTATAGTCCAACTCTCACATCCATACATGACTACCGGAAAAACCATAGTTTTGACTAGATGGACCTCTGTTGGCAAAGTCATGTCTTTGCTTTTTAACAAGCTGTCTAGGTTGGTCATAGCTTTTCTTCCAAGGAGCAAGCGTCTTTTAATTTCATGGCTGCAGTCACCAATTGCAGTGATTTGGGAGCCCCCCAAAATAAAGTCTCTCACTGTTTCCATTGTTTTCCCATCTATTTGCCATGAAGTGATGGGACCAGATGCCATGATCTTAATTTTCTGAATGCTGAGTTTTAAGCCAACTTTTTCACTCTTCTCTTTCACTTTCCTCAAGAGGCTTTTTAGTTCTTCTTTGCTTTCTGCCATAAGGATGGTGTCATCTGCATATCTGAGGTTATTGATATTTCTCCCAGCAATCTTGATTCCAGCTTGAGCTTCATCCAACCCAGCATTTCACATGATGTACTCTGCATAGAAGTTAAATAAGCAGGGTGACAATATACAGCCTTGATGTACTTCTTTCCTAATTTGGAACCAGTCTATTTTCCCATATCTGGTTCTAAGTGTTGCTTCTTGACCTGCATACATATTTCAGGAGGCAGGTCCGGTGGTCTGGTATTCTTATCTCTTAAAGAATTTTCCAGTTTGTTGTGATCCACACAAAGGCTTTGGCGTAGTCAATAAAGCAGAAGTAGATGTTTTTCTGGAATTCTTTTGGTTTTTCGATGATCCAGTGGATGTTGGCAATTTGATCTCTGGTTCCTCTGCCTTTTCTAAATCCAGCTTGAACATCTCAAAGTTCACATACTGTTGAAGCCTTGCTTGGGGAATTTGGCGTATCCGGTGGATGAAATAACTGAGTATACGTTTCAGTCTCCTTCTAGCATGCTTGCCTTTATTACACAGACTGAAAAATAAATATTTTGCAACATGTTTCCTTCCATCTAGAGTTCCTAATGTGATTTGGATTGTATTGATTATATTCACTTCTATGAAACTTGAATTCAGAACCTAGTTAAGTATAGTATATAGTATAGAGAAAGGATATCTGATGCTGGAGGGGGTGACAGAGGATGAGATGGTTGGATGGCATCATTGACTCAGTGGACGTGAATTTGAGCAAACTCCAAGAGACAGTGACAGACAGGGAAGCCTGGCGTGCTGCAGTCCATGGGGTCCAAAGAGTCAGACATGACTGAGCAGAGTGAACAACAGTAGTACATCTGACATAAGTTTTGCTGGAGCAAATCCAGTGGCTTAAGTTTTGCGGCTATTTACGTTCCCCACATTGTAGCCCTTAGTTCCCTAGAGCTGGCATTCCTGGCAGCAACTTTCTGATCTCTCTAACCGAAGCTGAGGCATCGTGTTCTTAGAGCCAGCAGTCACACTGGTGGCTGCCTAATTTCTGGACTGTGGCTAAGGAGGTAGAATCTGGTCCAGTACTTGGCACAGCAGCACCCTGCTTCCTTAACTGATCATGGCCAAGGTGGCAGTTCCCTTGGCAGGCCATTTCTGTGTGGATTCTGAGACTTGTTCCTTAGGGTTAGTATAGAGGCTCTTCTTCCAACCCTCCTAGTTACTTTCTTAGCATCTAAGTATGCAATCTGCTTCTGCTTAAAATACCAGAAGATTTTCATACCTGCAACTGAACCCTAACTAATATAGCAGCTAGGATTTTACATTTTTTACTGTTTTATTTTTTGTGTATTGCGTTTATGTGAGTAGTGCAGGAATACTGAGGTTGGGTGGGGAGGTAGAGGGAGCCATGTGGCCTTAAACTGTGAACTTACACGAAGATCTTATTCAAACTCTTTCTCTTGTGTTGTTTTTCAATTCCAAGTAATTTCTTTTAGGTTCTCAACATGTAAAACTCTCTTGATTTATATAGTTTTCTGAACCATAACATTATAAAACTGAAATAAAATGGTGGCTGTTACCCTTGAGGAGAAAAAAGACAGTATATATTCAAGTATATATTCAGTATATATTCAGTTTGATTGGCCTAAAGACATTTAGAAGATGTAGCACGTCTTTCTGCCATTGGAAGGTAATGAAATGGTATGTTCTTTGAAGATTATGATGAATTAATATGACCAAAGAAGTAGAAAACACCATATAGTTACCCTCCCTGTTTTCTCTCTACTTTTATAATTATCATAGCCAGTTTGCTAGTTATAGACCTAGAGAAATAAAACTCTTCCCTAGGATTTATAGAATAAAAGTAAATATTCACTCTATCCATCTTTTTAAGACTCTTCTGGAGTTCCTGACAGTCTGTTTTTATGAAAACGTTACTTGCATTTGACAGAAAATCTTCCTTTCATAATTTTTCTCACATGTCTTTGTAGTCACCAAAACTTACCTGTTCCAGGTTTGCATTTTAAGTAAGATTGTGACTCCAATTAGGGAAATAGGCAGAAATGTCTTTTAAATGTTATGCCTCATTTACAACTTGTCTCATTGTTCCATTTCCCTTGCAATTATTTAAAAAATTGTGCCAGAGTCACAACACAGAGAAATGTTTATAATACAGTGAAATCTAAAACAATCAGGCCTTAACAACATGTCTACATTATAATTACTACTTTGAGAAATTATTTATGCATAGGACTAAGGACTGGAAAGAAATATGAAAAAAATTGGAAAGAGATGATGCATTCTACAGGGTTGTTTTGTTCAGAGTAGGCTTGTTTTGACTCCTCGTACCTGGAACCTACCTTTCCTCTCCTCCATTTGTGAAAACAAGGAAGACATTTATCTCTAGGCTTTGGCACTACTCTAGTTTTTGTTTAATTGTAAAAAATTATTGACAGTGGTTCTGTAAACAAGATATCTGTACATTAAATAAAAAATATTCTGAGATGTCATTTATATAGACTTGGGGACTCTCCAACTCCATACATATGGTATGGGACCACTTAAGTCAGTTCATTCATTGAGCACCTGCTGTGCCCCAGGTTCTGATCTAGTCACTGAGCATGTCGCACTGAACAAAGCAGACAAAACCTTTGCTTTCAAGGTACTTACGTTCTAGTGGTATAAATAGACAACAAATAAATATAGGATATAATATTCAGGGACGATAGTACTTTAAAGAAAAATAAAGCAGTGTGAGAGGATAGAAATACTATTTAGATAGTCACTGAAGGCCTTTCTGAGGAAGCATTTGAGCAGAGACTTGACTGAGATGGGGGTGCTGGCTCTGGGAGAGAGGCCCTGCAGCCTGAAGCAACAGCAGATGCGAAGGTCCTGAGATGGCAGGACGCCTAAGCGAGAAACAGCAAGAAGGCTACTGTGGCCAGAATGGAGGGAGCAAGGAAACCAGCAGTAAGAAATGAGATTAGAAACATTCGACCAGAAGGGGGTTTGGATAGACATAAAGTTTGGATAACTATATAAGGCTGAAACCTGGCTTGGATTCGTCCTTTGGTCAGTAGAGGTCATCTGTGCCAAAGAAACAAAGCCTTATTTAGTTATTTACTTACTGATAGTGACATTACTGTGAAATTTGTAGCATTGAAATAAGAATTTCTTTTCAATGTTAACACCAACATGTTCAGGCCAAGCTGGTTTCCTGTTTGCTTGAGTCAGGGTTGTAAATAAATCTATATGTCTGTGCACCCTGTGCTTTGAAGTTCCAATCGTGAAAAGCTACACAAGAGATGCAGCTGTATTCTCTCCCTTTTTGTTTATCTCCAGTGGATCTATAGTTGTAAACCAATTTCTATCCTATAACGTGTGTTAGCTACTCAAAGTTTGAAAGAAATAGGTACCTTCCGAAGTGCTGATTTTACAAATTCCCAAGTAGGCTTCACAACTCTAACAGGTAATACATAGTATGGAAAAATTTCTCCTAGAGTCTTTTGCTGGAGTTTTGCACAAGGTGCACTTTGCCCGCACTGCACCCCACTTCCCTGTTTTGTCTTCAGTTTCCTGGAGTGACCTGAGAACAGCTCTCCCTTTGTAGGTTGGATGTCTCACTTGGAACTTTGTTGGGGTAGTGAGACAGCAGTATAATCCCTGGGAAAAGAGGTAGACTGAAGTGTAGCAGGGTCCTGGGGGAGGCTCTACTCTGCATTGCCCGTGCGGGAAAGATGGCTGTGAAGGTGAAGCCGCGCTGCTGTTGAGGGCCAGAGGGCAAGTCCTGCTGCCTCCGGGGGTTGACGGGAATGCCAGTCTGTCACGGGTCTCACTTGGCACGGGGGCATAGGTGTGGTAATGATGGCAGGTGAAAGTGCCCTGCGGAGGTGTGATGGATTTAGAGGCGAGAGAATGATTCTTTTAGCAGTGTAGCCCACAAGGAGCTAGTGCCGTTGGCTGCAGGAGGGGTGATCATACTACTTATCTAGCAAGGCCCAAGCCATCCCATCATCTTCACGGGAAGGGCGGGATTTGTGTGGGAGAGAGCACCCACACTGTGGGACATTGACGTTGATGTTACGTAGGTAGAATGGGGAAAAGGAGTCCAAAATGGTGGTGGCTAAAAGACAAGGAAGGTCAAAGGGAGGTCCAAGGACCAGAGTGAAGACTTCAGGCAGAACAAACAGCACTCCTGGCTAAGCCCAATTTGCATAGGGCAGGCCCAGGTGGAGGAAAAAAACATATAAAAGGAGGAGCCAAAGCGCTCTCTCATGGACTCTCTCTCCCGCGTGCATGTGTGTGCGCTCTCTCTCTTTCTCCCTCCCCACGCACTCCTCCACTCTCTTCTCTTCGAGTCTTGGATTCTCCTGCTATCTTCTAAATAAAATGGAGCTGTAACACTGATTTGCCTAAGAGCTGTAACACGGTTTGTCCAAGACCCGAGAGCTGTGATGCGCCAAGGGCTTTAATGTCCGTTGCTCCAAATCTTTGTTGTGACGAGACAAAGAACCGAGGAACATACACTCGCGTGACATTGAGAATCCTTGGTTGAGCTCCCCAAGCTGGGTTCCTCAGGGAACACCTATTACAGAAGTTTGCTGAGTCATTTGTGTTATCCATGGCTCATTTGTTCCCTTGCCAGAAGGATCCTAGACCCTCACTTGGGGAAAATGCTGCAAGTCAGAGCTTCTAGACTGACCTTCCTGCCTGAGGAAGAGCAGTGCTAGGAAAATCGGAGAGGAAAAGGTTCTGGGCTCTAGTTAGGTCTATTTTTGTGGTGTGGACTGTTGTGAGGAGCTTTATCCTTTAAGCTTATCCTGCAGAATCTCTTGATGTCCTTGGAAATGACTTTAAGCCGTCTCTCCTTGTTTGGAGCTAATGGGATATTGAGGAGGAAATTGAGTTATATTGTCATCTGGGGACTGCAGGGAATCTCTAAGGATTACTTTCACTTTTTGTTTATTTTAAATAAAAAAACAATGCCTTTGAGGCATGGATGGCAGGGTAAAGACACAATTACAGGAATTGCTGTCACTCCTCACTGGATTCCTTCAGTCACAGCCCAGAGTTGTTGCTAAAGTTCCATAGCCCTAGGGATAATGTCTGTGATTCCTTTGCTTTTTACATTTTTGGGACAATGATTCTTGCACTTGTAGAGTAGAGTTTGACTTCTGGTAAATCAAAATGGTCAGGTTCCAAGCTTATGAAGTGGTTATTAAAGTGCACAAAAATTGGAGTTTTTACTTTAGACACAAAATTGCTTTTTACTAGATGGAGTTTCTTGAATTGATTTTTTTTTTAAGTCTTTTTAATTGGAGGATAATTGCTTTACAATGTTGGGTTGGTTTCTGCAGTACAATAATGTGAATTAGCTGTAAGTGTACATATATACCCTCCCTCTTGGGCCTCTATCCCTTGAATTGACTTTTAAAAAAAAAATTTATTTATTTTAATTGGAGGCTAATTGCTTTATAATATTGTAGTGGGTTTTGCCATACATTGGCGTGAATCAGCCATGGGTGTACATGTGTTCCCCATCCTGAACCCCCCACCCACCTCCCTCCCCATCCCATCCCTCAGGGTCATCCCAATGTACCACCCTGACTTTTTAAAATGGCATGTAAGTAGGCATCTGTTTGTTCATTTTAGATTGCATATTTTTCCAGCATAACTGACCTTGATCCTTCAGGACTATTTGGATTAGGGTTAGCCTGTAGTCTCAGTTGTGTTTTCTTTCTCAAAATAAAACTTGTTTGAGATTTTTTTATAATGTAGACATGTTTTATGCCCAATACTGTTGACTTTTGTCTCTGTAAGAGTGTTAGAGCTTGACTAACATTCTGTTTCTATGTCTTAATTTTATAATCCTGTTCTTTTTTCAATGATAATTCTTTGTGAAAATTAATTTCTTAATTCTTTAGTACTAAATAGTTATTAAAAATAGCTGTCCATCTTGGGCAATTTGGGATGATTACCCTTTTTTTCCCCTCAGGGGAATCATTAAAATATGACTGCAATGATTCCATCTGTACATTGGGGGTGAAATTACCTTTTCTTGTACCTTGGCACAGCTGCTGAAGAAATTAATTAAAAGCTGAAGTGTAATTAAAAATGGAGGCAGAGTGGGAAAGCCAGATTCCTCCAGCTGCCTCCTTCATAGTCGTAAAGTTCTCTTAAAATGACAATAACATCTGGTGGGTTATTTTTATTAATGGGCCTCATTTAAGGGAAAAAAGAGCCAACAATGAAGTTGGGAGCGTTCAGTAGTCATGGAAATGGGAGGTGGTGATGGTTAGTCAGTGCTTTTCAGTTTTGGGAATGATCACTGAACACACCAGATTGGGATTTGGATATTTCTCTCTTATGACTTCCATAATAAAAAAGCATTTATTAAATGACTGTATGTGAACATGTTCTGTTTTGTGCTTTATGGAAAGAGTGCTCCTTTCTGGGTGTTTGTGTTTTAAAATGAACAATCATGGTAGGAACACTCCTTAGGATCAAACATCATATGGATACTTAAAGTGTTTATAATGCATGAGTGCAGTCATCCCCAGTGACTGGTCTGAGGGAATTTTATTAGTTTAACAGTCTAGTGGCTGGCTGTTTCCTTCACTCCTTGTTACTTGGAAACATTTTTGTAAAGAAGACCGATTTCCACAGTGATTTAAGAGATGGCTGGTTGAAGGGTTGGTCAGCTGAGAGTAGGAGGGCCATAGTGTATGAGACAGCCAAGAGACAGGATAAAGTGATGGACTGGTGAAGAGGATGAGGTTTAAATACATTTTAATGAGGAAAAGAGTCTATAGGAGAGTAAGAAGAGATGAGGGTCCTTGAAGAGCAGTGGCAGGAATGTGGAACCCAGATGAAGGCGTTGGTTCCTGGTCAACAGGATAATATGATGTTCCTGCAAAAGTATATGAAAGGATCTCACCAGTGTAGAGGAGAAAGAAGCTGTGTTTGTTTTGTTTTGTGTTTTTTACTTCCACATTTTATTAGGAGCTGTATGACACTTCCTTGAATATATTATAGTCTCTAAAACTGTGACATACAGTCTCAGATGGCATGCTCTGATACAATCACAGACTTAGGTTATTTCAAGGATTTATTGTATTAATTTATGCATTTTAGTTTTTGTCACAATGTTTAATCTAAAGTGCTTATTATAGTAAAGAAGAAGGAGAAATCCAAATTTGTAGAAAGTAAATCCCATCATAAGGAAATACTGTTAAATCTTTAACACTCAGCCTGGTTTTCAGAGCTGTCAGTTGGAGTCATATTCCTTGAAGAACTTTTTTTAAACTGACCAAGCTGGATTGTATCATTTTAACATGGTAACATATATATCAGGTAAAAGGACAAAGTGATCCTGGTACTGATTATCACTGGGAAGCAGGTTAAGAGAGGTGAACCTTTAATGAGACTTTGGTGTCCTTATGATACACAAAATCATTGCAGTAGCTGACCTGACTTATATTGGTTTTTTGATAGCATCTGATTACAACTCTGTGGGAATTTCTTCAAGTGAAAGGTAATTTATGGAACTTACTGATAAGACCACTTATATTTTAAGAAGCTTCCTGTTGCTTTTAGACACACTCGGGAAAGGCCAGGATGTCCAGGGCTTCACTGTTAATGTGCTTACCCTGAAGTCAGTGGTGGCAGGGTAGCGGTGAGTCAGTTCTAAACAAAAGCAAAACTAGAATTGCTATGGCACAATTGGTGCCTGGCGCTTTATCCGGTGATCATTGACACGCAAAGGAGGTCACGAAGATGATGGTGGGATTTTGAAGCTTGATGAGAAAGAGTGAGATTTTATCATCTTCATATTCTTTTTCTTTCTTTAGAAGAAAAGAGCTTTTATTTCATCTGAATGTCAAATCGAAAGTAGTTAGTATTCATCAGACCACCTTCTCCTTCTCATGTCTAAGAATTTTAAGATCTCAGAAGTTAATAGCTGAAGCTTCATCCTCAGTTCCAAAGGCCTCAAAGTAAAGTAAAGGAATTTTTAAAAGTCAGCTTAACCTCAGCATTTAGAAAGAAACTGAACAAATCGTCTATCACTTACAAGAACACAAGGTACTAGGGCAATAATGAAAATAACTGTAAATCAGTCATGTCAGATCCATTTCCTATTCTATAACAGGACGAGAGACCCATAGACACAGATGAAATAGTCCATCTCATGGATTCGATTTCACACCATAACCCATGGATGCTCAACTGCTTTGTATTAAATGGCAAAGTACAGTTGACCCTCCATATCCGTGAGTTCTGCATTTGCATGTCTCGAGAGCCAACTGTATTTTTCTTTATTCTTCCTTTCTTCCTGCTCTCATTTCTTCCTCCCTTCTTTCTTTTTTTAGGGTACTGAATATTTCTTTATGTTCTTTATATTGCCACCTGGAATTATTGGATCATAAAATGTAAACAGTTTTATAATTCTTACTGATTACCTGTTACTGATTATTTTTCAGAAAGATGGAGCTAACAAATGATGTCACTAGGTCAAACAGTTTATTCAGCATCAGACTTCTATAATTTCTGTTTTGTTAGTAAAGCAATAGTATTTACAGCATATTTTAATGAACATTTCTTTAATTTCTGTCGACGTATTTTCCCACGATTACTTTCCCATTTGTATTTTCCTTTTCAAAATTTTTATTCTTTGACCGCTTGTGGTTTTTGTTTTGTCCTTATTGTATATTTCATCTACATTTATGGACAAGAAATGTTTACCACTTTTTCTTAATTTGTATTCCTTTCTGTATCTCATTATTATAGTTTAGTAAACTGATGTGCTTTAAAAAAATTTTTTCTCTGAGATGTTTTCTTAATCACCACAAAAGATTAATTTTCTGGTTTATTTTATTATTTAAAAAATATTCATACAAATATACCAATATACTAGGCAAGGTGTATCTCCAAATTTTTTGTACTAATTGTACTAATATTCAGTTATTCCAACATTTAAGTGGTGATTTCTTTTCCCAAATGATGAGTTGCTATTGATTTCTCACTTGTTCTGTATTAAATAAATAATGTCAGATGAATCTGTCCTATTTTATGGATAACTTATTAAGTCTGTTTCATATCATTTTGATTAATGTTTACTTCATTGTATCCATAATTTTTTTTTCCATAAATACTTCTTGCCATCTTATTTTCAATGTTTCATCAGACTGATAATCCATGAAAACACAAAAATATTTTAACTGGTATTAAACTAAACTTATTTTTAATTTAGGAGCTTTATTATCTTTGCAGTGCTTATTAGTCTTATCAGCTTGAAGTATAGCTTTTAACTAATTAATGTCTTCTTGTATTCTGCCATCGACAATTAATCTCTTTCCGTAAATATCTTAAATTTTGTTAAAGGTTTTTACCTTTTGTTAATGACTTTTATTTTTCTCTACATATTTTAGTTACATGTTACTATAAATCAGGAATGCAATTTGAATACATTTATTTTCTATCTTATAATGAAAAGTATGGTATTGTCTAGACTATTTTAACCATCATATAAAGAATATTTTTTAAGAATCTTCTCCCATGAAGCCTGGAGACATTCAGGGAAGATACAGCAAGTTATAGAATTTAACCAGGAAAGGGTCTGGCAGAAGGCAAAGAGGGGAGGGAACAAGAAGTTAAAAAACAAGCCTTAGAGATTTGGTGGTTGGACTCTTGTCCACCTATTGGAGACTCCTAGACTTAGTCCTACTACATTTAGACCAACGATCATTGGCTTGAAGATTGAAACCAGATTGATATTTCAACACTAGTGTGACAATAACCTTTTTAGTGGCCTTTCCCGCTTTGTGAAAGTGCTTTTCTCCCTCTAATGGTTGTTTGTTGTTCTTTCTTCCATAGCCAATTTGAAAAATGCCACCTTCTTTTGTTGTTTTTACTTCTTTGGCATTTATTCACTTCACACCCACTGACATCTGGCTTTTGCCCCCACTCTATAGAAAAGCCCTAGTTGATGTCACCATCTTCTAACTACTAGATGCTGAAGATACTTTTCAACCCTTATCCTGCTGCTGCACTGCTGTGTTGCATCAGTCGTGTCCGACTCTGCGCGACCCCATAGATGGCAGCCCACCGGGCTCCCTCATCCCTGGGGTTCTCCAGGCAGAACACTGGAGTAGGTTGCCATTTCCTTCTCCAATGCATGAAAGTGAAAAGTGAAAGTGAAGTCGCTCAGTCGTGTCCGACTCTTAGCAATCCCATGGACTGCAGCCTACCAGGCTCCTCTGTCCATGGGATTTTCCAGGCAAGAGTACTGGAGTGGGGTGCCATCGCCTTCTCCGAACCCTTATCCTAATTGCCCTTTTTGCAACATATGACACAGCTAACCATTTCTTCTTTGATGCTTTCCCCTAAATCAGTTTAAACATTTCTCTTTTTCTGTTCATCCTTTTCTACTTCTCTGAGTTATTTATTTATTTATTTATTTTGCAAGTTCTTTTTACTTTCCACGTGTTGGAGATTCACAGACGTGTGTACTTGAATTTCTGTTTCTCAGTCTTTATTTTCTTTCTGGGTTATCTTCCCCTTGGCCTCGGTTTCCACTACCACTTAAGACACTGATGACTACCTGACCTGTAAGTTGATTGAGTTCAGGTTGTGTTCCTAAGCATAAGACGTGTACGCTCAAACTCAACAAGTCCAAATTGAACTCATCATCATACCTTCAAGATCTACTGCACTGACATTATCACTGTTTTGAGAGAACATCTTTATTGTCCATCTAGTTACCTAAGCCAAATGTATAACTTATACTATAATCCTTCTGTCTCACTTAGGCATCAACCTGTTATCACATTCTGTGTTCCTTCTTCAAATTTCTCTTAAACTTGGCCCACCCACCGTACCCTCTTTGCTACTGTCTCATTTCAGGTCTTCATCATTCATGCCTGAAGTTCAATAGCCTCTTACCTCGGCTGCTTGCCTCTAGACAGCTGTTTCCTAATTAACCTATACAGTGATTCCAGAGAGATCTTCCTAAAACTCAGTATGCTAATGTCATTCTTCTGCTTGGTAGTCCTTTAATGGTTTTATTATTATCAGAATAAAGCGCAGACTCCTTAGCATGACCCATAGGTCCCTTAATGATTGGAGTCTTCCATACCTGTCCACATTGTGTCCTGGCCTTCCCTGACAGGTGTTCTGTGCTCCAGCCATATTGAATTGTCTGTACGTCTCTTGACTATTCCTACTTTGTGTCTGCACATTCTGTTCCCTGGAAATATGCTTCCTCCTCTTTACTTACTCACATCCTTTGAGAAGCTCACTCATTCAGTCAGTATTTTTTTTTTTTTTTTACTACCTGTTGTGTGCTAGGCATGTTTCAGATGTCAGAGATAGTAATGAATAAAACAGACCAGAATCTCTGCCCTCATGGAGCTTCACATTCTGGTAGAGCTAGAACTGGGTTGGGTGTCTTTGTCCTTTCACAATGTCTTATCCTTTAAAAAAAAAGAAACCAACTTTTTCTTAAATTCAGTATGAAGTAGAGGAAGTTAGCCTCTGTGATTCTGGCATATCTATCCAGGGCCTTTCTTCTCATATCCTCCCTGGGAGACAGCATCACTGCTAATGCATAAATTGCCCTCTCTCTCATCCATTATCAAAACCTGTTCTCATGAAAGGAACGGAAACTTACTCCTTTTATAGAGGGTAAAAAAGAGAGTTTAAGTACCATCCCTCCCAGGAATATTCCATTCCAAAAAGGCCAGAGAAACCTTATACTTGCATCAAATTGCTTAAAATCAAGTTTAAATTTTGGAGCAATCTGCATCTTTCAATACTGTTAAAACTGAAAGAAAGAAAGAAAGAAAGAAAGAAAAAGAAAAAGGCATCCTGAAATAGAACCAGTTAGGTTAAGATGTAATCACTCTGAGTCTGAAGTCAGTGGCCTTCAGTTTTTAACATCGTGACTTATTTCATGAGAACCTTGAGCCCATTCATACTGCTTCTTTATTCCTAGTTGTCAGCTAGGGACAAAAATACTGTTTACTTTCTTTTCTTGGATCTTGGGAAGGTTGGTAAGCCATTGGGGAGGAGAAGTATTGAAACATGTAAAATATCATGTAAGAAACGAGTTGCCAGTCCAGGTTCGATACACGATACTGGATGCTTGGGGCTAGTGCACTGGGACGACCCAGAGGGATGGTATGGGGAGGGAGGAGGGAGGAGGGTTCAGGATGGGGAACACATGTATACCTGTGGCGGATTCATTTTGATATTTGGCAAAACTAATACAATTATGTAAAGTTTAAAAATAAAATAAAATTAAAAAAAAATCTAATAAATGATAATAAATCAACAATAATAATTTAGAACTATTTTTAGAGGACAGGCTCTGTACACAGTTCCCTGTAACACCTTTGTGTATCCCATTGGGTATCTGATTGATTCTGAGCTTGTGACTGCCTAGTTTATGAAGATTTTCTGCTTGGGGTTTGGGTTTGAATTCGATTTTGAATAAGAGAAATAAATAAGCTGATAAATGGAGGTAAGAATTCGGTAAAGTGAAAAATAAAAGGGTAGAAATGGAAGAAAAGAGAGGTTTTTGGGAAAGTTAGTATGGGGAGTGGCAAGAAAGTGATTGAATATGAAGATAAGATATTGTAGAAATTGTAAATGAAGCACCTATGATAAAATAATAAAGAATATGAAGCAAAGTTGGCCTTGCAGTTGTCAGAGGAGGAGACCATCAACATGTTTTGGATTTTTCAGAGCTTCAGAAAGACACCTCCCTCTGCCTTAGAGTATATTTTCCATTTACTAGTCTGAACATTCTTTTAAACATGTCTTTGGCCTTGGGCAATGCAAATATATGTAGAAAGAAAAAAACTTAGGCTCTTTGTTGACTAACTTGGTCTACCTTGAAATCTGGCTTAGGGTAGACCTTGCTCTGGAGTTATGTACTATTAATAATATGGAGTTACCTGGGACCTATTAAAGAAGTTTTCATAATTGTTTCTTTAATTTTTTCCTCATAGTTTTATTCTAAATCACAAGTGGAGAACTACTAGAATATATGAAGCCTCCTCAGTCACTAACCCTAGCAAGTTTCATTAATCTTTGAGATATTTGTTTCTGCAAAGAACAGTGACAAAAAAAATTGAAATGGAATCCATTATTTATTCCTTCTCTTATTCCTCAAAGCAGACCGTTAAAGCTGTGTGCGCATTTGAAGAAGAAGGTAGAAGACATATTAGTGATTGAAAACTGCTGGTATATTTAGAAATGCCTTTTAATTTTAATGTTTGTGACATAAGTGTCTCGGGCAAGAAGTACAAATAGCTGCTAGAACTCCTGGCTGTACCTACATCATTTTCCTTTTCATCTGTCCTGGCCACGCCAAGTCCCTCATCTTCATGAAATAGGCACTGCTAGACCATCTCTGCAGAGTTGCATACTTGGAAACACAGTCCAGCAACCAGGAGAAATTAATAAGGGATCTCAGTCTTGACTTGCTTCTCTCAAAGAATATGAAATAAAAATCTAGTTATGTTTCTTGCAATCCCCTTTATTCTTTTCTCCAGATCTTTTACCTCAGGGCTGCTCAGACATCCCTCCCTTACTAAAACACTGAGCTATTTCTCAACCTGATTCTTTTTGTTTTCAGGGAGTCTCTACACTCTTTGTTAGATAGGCAGACTTAGTCTTTGTAGCATCTTTAATTATTTTTCTCCATTCCTTGTCCATTATATTACATTCTCTACATTCATTACATTGTCCACAACAAAGATAAATCCAGAAACTAACAGAATAAGCAGAAATGGTTCCCTATTTCCTCTCCAGTTCTGCCCTTCTCTATTCATTCTTGTGATTCTGAATCACAGTAAGTCCTGGCAAAGTGGGCAGTACAAAACAGAACTTTCCTTAGATGGCTGTGAAAGGGGTGAGGGGCAAGTTGAATGGATGGAGACAAAATGTATTTTGTCATCTCCTCCTCCTCCGAGGAGTGCGTTCGCACTTTAATAAATCTTGTCGTGGTTATGTAGGTTGCTTTGAGGATCCAGGAATTCTATTTTCTGGGTCCAAGGGAGGAAGGGTGCAGACAGAAGAGAGCAGTAACCAGCAACAGGGGAACTGGGAGCATAAAGGAGATAATGCTAGCTTGTTGTCCCTTTCTCCCACCCTATTCAGTTGCTAGGAACAGGTTCCTTCTTTAACCCTTTAGCTGGTTAATAGAAGTCTGTTATGCTGGCAGCATCACATCTGACTGACACATTCAGATCCTCTGGGTGTTAAAGCCTCATAGTCAGGGTGCAGGCTCTGCCAGTTATTAAGAAAAAATAAATATATATTGAAATATTCTTCCATATTCCCAAATAAATCATCTTTCCTTCTCTTCTTTATCCCCATCACTTCCCCTGGTGAGCACATATATTAGCATGTCACATATTGAAGAAGGCAGATACAAGTGAAGGGAGAGGACCTGAACTGGCAACAAGTAGCCTAGACTTCAATGATCATATTAGCTGCTTTGATCAGTCATCTTATTAGCATAATCCAGAGAAGGAAAGACCTTGTCTTCCTGTACCTGGTGTACTTTTTCATCATGATGATTGCCTCAGAACCTCTATCTGCTCCTTACTCAATTGACTCTAAGTTTGAAGCCCCCTGAAACTGCACCTACCTACCTTCACAGCAGTTTTTTTTTTTTTTTCCTGCAAGTGTTTAGAACTCAGCTTTCCTCTGATCTTGTTTCTCTGATCTGAGTCCACCTGCTTCCTATCCTTTAAGAAAGCCTCAAAATTTGTGATCTGCTTAGCGCTCTTCCTTGCTTTCACTGGAATTCTGAATTCATTCTTTTAAAGTATTTTCTTTCATCTCATTGGCTTTAGAATAGAAAGGGGTTTAGTTTTGATGTGTATAAGGTCTGTTATCTCACTCCAGTCTTAGTTTTTATTATTTTACATATATTTCCATGGCTTTGCTTAGTGTTACCCTCTATGTGTGATTGACTGAAAACATTATTAAAAATCTGAACGTTATTTATAGTTTTCTTTGCTAGAAAGGAACACATTTCCGGCTCAAGTATATTAAAAAGTATAGAATATGTTAAGTTGATTTTGTAAGCCAGTCCTAGATTTAAAAGAATAAAGTGCAGCATGACATAAATGTCTGAGTAGGGCAAATGACTACTGTTTTCATGGAGATAAAAGTTGATGTTGATAACAAACTGTCTTTCTGATTTAAAGATTTTACAAATTTATTTTTATTTGGCTGTGCTGAGTCTTTGTTACTGTGCGGGCTTTTTCTCTAGTTGCGGCTAGTAGGGGCCACTCTCAGGTTGCAGCTAGCAGGGATTACTCTCTGGTTGCAGTGTGCAAGTTTCTCATCGCTGTGGATTCTCTTGTTGCCAATCATGGACACTAGGGCTTCCATGGTTGCATCTTACAGGCTCGAGAGCACAGGAGTGGTGCATGGGCTTAGTTGCCCCATGGCATGTGGAATCCTGGATCAGGGATCAAGCCTGCATCTCCTGCATGGGCAGGCGAACTCTCCACCACTGAGCCACCAGGGGAGCCCTTTTCCTGATTTATATTCCATGTGACATATGGACAGTGTTAGGATAGATCTGTTTATGGGAAGAATACATTTCATTTGTATAATTTGGCTTATGTCCTACCATTTTGTGCTTTTAAACATTATAACACAAGCATTTTTCAAAGTTGCAGGGCAGGATTCAAAGTGGCAGACTCCAGGCCAAATCCAGGTTGTAATGTTTGTTTGACTCTCATAATATTGGCTCACTCAGTGTTTTGTGTGTTTTTTTTTTTAGATTGAATTAATTGTCAATGTGTGAAAGTCAAAATATTTCAAAGAGATTTTGACTTCCAAGATTTGGCAGCATTGGATCCTCCTTTCCCCATGGCAGTGACTGAGCGGCAGTGCTGGCTGCCCTTGTTAGCTAGGAGTTCACCATGGTCTTCATCATTCTCTGTTTCCCTTAAATCAGTCTGCTTCTATTTTTATCCTTTCTTTCCTGGTCCTGTGGGCATTTGAGTTTGTGACCCCTGCTCTATGTAGTCTTTGTAACCATCGTTTTAAATTATTATGAAATATCTGTAGAGTAAGTATACTATAATTGTCAGTTTCCTTTCTTTTTTTTAAAGTGTATATAATTCTATGATTTTCAACTTAGTAAATGTATTTTTTCCATGTTGGCATTATACCCTAGAAGCAAAAGTATGGATTCAGAAAAGTGAAAACAGTTATATGGCTCTTGATAAATACACAAAAGTGAAAGTGAAGTCAGTCATGTCCGACTCTTAGCGGCCCCATGGACTACAGCCCAGCAGGCCCTCCATCCATGGGATTTTCCAGGCAAGAATACTGGAGTGGGGTGCCATTGCCTTCTCCGTTAACAGCGGCAAGGCATACTATATTTACTTGGAGCAGGTATACTTGGTGACAGCCTTAGTGCCCTCGGACATGGCATGCCTGGCCAGCTCCCCAGGTAGCAGCAAGTGCACGGCGGTCTGGATCTCCCTGGATGTGATAGTCGAACGCTTGTTGTAATGCACCAGGCGTGATGCCTCGCCATCGATGCGCTCGAAAATACACAAGGACCTCCTCAATAAAGTTAGCTAAAGTTGAAATTAGAAAGAAGAGCCAACAGAGAAGGCAAGAGAAAGGCTGGCTTCTCACCCACCGTGTCCTGGTGGGCATCACATCAGTTTTAATTCCAGTTTCTACTTTTTTTGATCCAGTTAGTAACCAAAAGATAACTTGGGGAACATAGAATCAGAGTAAAGGACTGCAAGTAGTTTTTATTTATTTAATTTTCATTTTATATGGGATTATATAGTTGACTTACAATGTTTTGTTAGTTACAGATGTACAGCAAAGTGGTTCATTTATACATACACATATATCCATTCTTTTTCAGATTCTTTTCCCATGTGGGTTATTACAGAATATTCAGTAGAGTTCCCCATACTTTGCTGTCAGTTCAGTTCACTTGCTCAGTTGTGTCCGACTCTTTGTGACCCCATGAATCGCAACATGCCAGGCCTCCCTGTCCATCACCAACTCCCGGAGTTCACTGAGACTCACGTCCATCAAGTTGGTGATGCCATCCAGCCATCTCATCCTCTGTCGTCCCCTTCTCCTCTTGCCCCCAATCCCTCCCAGCGTCAGAGTCTTTTCCAATGAGTCAACTCTTCACATGAGGTGGCCAAAGTACTGGAGTTTCAGCTTTAGCATCATTCCTTCCAAAGAAATCCCAGGGCTGATCTCCTTCAGAACGGACTGGTTGGATCTCCTTGCAGTCCAAGGGACTCTCAAGAGTCTTCTCCAACACCACAGTTCAAAAGCATCAATTCTTCGGCGCTCAGCTTTCTTCACAGTCCAACTCTCACATCCATACATGACCACTGGAAAAACCATAACCATGACTAGACAGACCTTTGTTGGCAAAGTAATGTCTCTGCTTTTCAGTATGCTATCTAGGTTGGTCAGTTTATGTATAGTAATGTGTATTTGCTAATCCTAAACTCCTAATTTATCACCCTCTCTACCTTTCTCTCCCCTTTGGTAACCAATAGGTGTGGTTTGAAAGTATGTGTTGTCTCCAAGTAGTATTGAAAGCACATTACATTATATTTCAGTGGAAACTGACATGTTAAAATTGCTTTATAATATAGAACATCTGTCTCTCAATCATAACGCCTGCTGAGTCAGTATCCATTTCCCTTAGTCAAGTCAGGGTAAATACTGCCATATTCTTCGTAACACCTCCCTCGCCTTTCTAGAAAATCCACTTATACTGCCATCTTCTTTTTAAAACAATTTATTTGGTCTTAGTTGTACCATGGCTTCTCAGGTGGCTCATGATAAAGAATCTGCCTGCCAAGCTGGAGATGTGGGTTCAACCCCTGGGTCAGGAAGATCCTTTGGAGAAGGAAATGGCAACCCACCGTGGTATTTCTTGCCTGGAAAATCCCAAGGTCAGAGGAGCCTGGCAGGCTGTAGTCCGTGGGGTCGAAAAGAATCAGATGCCACTTAACACCTAAGCAACAACAACAGCAGTTGTGGAATGTGGGATCTTTAGTTGTGACCTGGGGAATCTAGTTTCCTAACCAGGGATTGAACTCAAGGCTCCTGCACTGGAAGCACAGAGTCCTAGCCACTTGACCACCAAGAAAGTCCCTGCCGTCTTCTTTTGACACATTCTTTCTTCATACAAATTTCAAACATTAGGTTACAACTTTATTTTAAATAAATCGTTTTTGCTGAGCTACCTAATCATCTTATTGGACTTGGAGTAGAGGGGGCCCAAATGGTGTTTTTATGATGGATGACTTTTACACAGGACTGATGCCATCTGTTTATGTTTACCCTTTCTAGATTTGTGTTCAGTTTTCATCTTCCAAGCTCTGCGTAATCTTTGTTCTTATGTGCTGATTAAACCAGCATTTGTTTAATACTTCAGAGTTCCCCCAGTATAGTTCACGTATATTGTTTTATCCTTTTCAGTCCCTGTGTCAGTCCTCAGAGTATGATGGTCCCCATTTTTGAAAATGAAGAAGTTGATGATCAGAACATGTAAGTGACTTGCTTAAGGTCAAAAAACTAGTATGCAGTGGAGTTGGGAATTACACCATGATTATACAGTCCATGGAATTCTCCAGCCCAGAACACTGGAGTGGGTAGCCATTCCCTTCTCCAGGGGATCTTCACAGCTCAGGGATTGAACCCAGGTCTCACGCATTGTAGGTGGATTCTTTATCAGCTGAGCCACCAGGGAGGCCCGAGAATACTGGAGTGGGTAGCCAATCCCTTCTCCAGCAGATCTTTCCGGCCCAGAGATCGAACTGGGGTCTCCTGAATTGCAGGTGGATTCTTTACCAGCTGAGCTACCAGGGAAGCCCTACACCATGATTATCTCATTTCAAATCCTTGTTTCCAAAATAAGCAGTAGTCTGGAGGCCAGAAGATCAAGTAGAATCAGACAGTGACCTCAGTGATTCAGAAACTATAAGGAGCTGTGATCCTAACGTGCAGATGGTTCATTTGAAGGTCTTTTGTGCTCCTGTGGTGACAGCAGGCTTCTCTGGATTGAATATAAGTGGTACAGAACTCTACACGAGGGTTTCTCAGGGAGGTCGCTGCAATCTGTTGGTGAGAGTCTTGCATATTAGGCACCTCTGGTCCTGTCAGAGCAGCTACAGGAGGAAAGCTAAAGAGAGATTTTTTACAGAATCATTTCTGCAAAGACCCTCTTTTCATCTGGCTAGACACAAAGATAGTCACTAGTAGAGCTTCACTTGTCCCTGAAGCATTTTTATTTTAAAAGATGATTTAGAGATAAGACAGAAGGGACGAATCAGAAAGGATGGGATGGTAGATGGGGGATTCTTTACTCGTTAAAATTTTTTTCAAGATACTGAGAAGATTGAGTTATGAATTTTAAAATAATGAACAATAAGCCTACTATAAGAATGCCTATATTCCCTTTAGGCTTTTTATTCTCTTAAAATTATTTCTAAAATTATGGAAAGATTTTTGTATAAAACTAATTTTATTATGAGTTCATTCTAATTCCTGTACACTTAAGATAGTCATTATAGCAAAACCTTTAAATATAAAAATGATACATATTTCTGTCTCCAGGGACCTCTGGCATTTTTGTGTGAAAAGGGAGGAAGAAGTATTCAACAAATCATTTTTATGGCATTTGGATTTCCAAGTTGGTGAATATATTTCCTAGTTTATTATTACACCCTAAATGACTGAGAATGGGGGGAGCACTGAAGTAGCATCTATTTCTTTTGTAGAGATTAGAAACAAGATGCTTGTTTTATTTTTTCAACATGTTAGAATGAGTGATTAAGAATAACTAAATATTTTATTAGAGTTGAAATAAAGTTGGAATCTAGCTCCTGTAGGCCTAGTGACCTTGAGATTTACAGAGAAGCTTAAACTGTATGTCTTTATTGATTGGTATGTATTTGAAATCTTTGAAATGTATAGCTGAATTAGTTTATTTTCAGCACATATATATAAATCATAATTAGAATTACTAGTCTACTACTAATCTCTACTGCAGCGAGATCATCGTCATAATCTTTGCTGAAACCTTTGTAGGGATGGAAAATTTGTTGTCCATGAAGTCTGAAATGATTACTAGCTTTGTATATACTTTAGCTTTAGTAAAAATTTGAGACTGCCTTCAAACTTGTGGAACTTTTTGACATGCAAGTTATTTTAAGGGAAAAACCTTCAAATAATCTGCAAATGTTACCAAATGCATTTCCAGATGATACTAGGACAAATAGACATGTCTTTGTAAATAAGCAGTGTCCTGTGGACATTAAAAATTCTTTATATTTTTAGATCTAGAGATCTTATTTTTAATAGTCTTTTAGTCTTAGGATTACCATCATGAAAGAATACACACACTCAGTATCTCAAGGATACTGCTAGCAGCTGGATCAAAATATTCATAGGGACTTTGTTTATAGATAAGATGAAACCTGACGATCAAGAGAAAAAAAACTGATCAGGCCCTTGCAGGAACAATTTATCACTCTGCAATACCTTTGGCAATTTCTGAAAATGCATGCTGGCAGGAAGTTTTTTAATTACCAAAACCATCAGATCATTTGCTTGGTTCTTTTAAAGTCAGTGAAATATATGAGTGGGTAATGGAGTCTGTCCAAGAAAAAATGAGCTAAGCACTGTGCCTGGCACTGTCTCTGTTGCAGATGGAAGGCCAGATGAGCAGGGACAGTCAGTTGCCAATCATCAGGCTTATATATAGAAACACATGTATGTGCTACATATATGTGTGTGTGTGTGTGTATGTTTGCATGCATGCTCAGTCATGTCCTATTCTTTGCAGCCCCACAGACTCTGCCTGTGGTATTTCCCAGGCAAGAATATTGGAATGGGTTGCCATTTCCTTTTCCAGGAGATCTTCCCAACCCAGGGCTTGAACCTGCATCGGCAGGCAGACTGTCTACCACTGAGCCACCAGGGAAGCCCATATATGAAAGTTAAGAAAGAAAAAATATTATGTAGTGCATAAGAAGACCTTATATTTGCAGTGGGTTGCATTCCTGTAAAAGGCATTTTAAGTGGAAATGATTTTTTATTTTAATTGAGTTTTCTTTTTACAGTAACATTATTATAAGGGTTATATGCTTGATTAGAGGAGACATACCTGAGTCTTTATAGAATTGGCTATAACTGTAATGCTTAATCAGCTATTAATAATAGAAAACTGTAATAATGATGGCCAATCACTTTTCAAAGATAACACATTTTCTCATTTAATTTCTCACATTGTTATCTTCATTTTGCAAATGAGCAGACTGAAGTTTGGAGAGGTTCAATAATCTGAGGAAGACCATAGGGCCAGGAAGCACTACAGCATGGCTTCATTAAAGGGATTAGGAAATGCTTACTCCTTGAGAGTTTCAGAGAGAGGTATAAGGAGCAATGAAAAAAACTGAGGCTAGATGGATTAAAATGGAAAAGGAGAAATGGTCTGTGCTTTTGCTGGTTTGAAAGCAATAATGGGATGTCTTTCCCAGAGGGTTGTATAGTGATTTACTTAGCAGAATGGCAGTAAATTGAGGATTGTCTGTACTGTAGTCCCTTGGACTGCAAGGAGATCCAACCAGTCCATTCTAGAGGAGATCAGCCCTGGGATTTCTTTGGAAGGACTGATGCTGAAGCTGAAACTCCAGTACTTTGGCCACCTCATGCAAAGAGTTGACTCATTGGAAAAAACTCTGACGCTGGGAGGGATTGGGGGCAGGAGGAGAAGGGGATGACAGAGGATGAGATGGCTGGATGGCATCACCAACTCGATGGACTTGAATTTAAGTGAACTCTGGGAGTTAGTGATGGACAGGGAGGCCTGGCGTGCTGCGATTCATGGGGTTGCAAAGAGTCAGACATAACTGAGCAACTGAACTGTACTATGCTGTAGCTGTGAAATATATGAAATTCTTAGAAACATAAGTAACATGAAAGAATTTGCTTTGCCTGGATAATAATAGTAGCAACTTAAAAAATAGCTTGGGGCATCATAATGAATAAATACCTGCTTATTATTGCAATAGGATGTATACTCCATGGTACAGATTTGCTCTTGGTGCATGATGACATTTGGTATATCTGTAAAATAGATTAGAAGAGCAAAGGTAATTATAAAGTGTCTATGAGCTGTTCATAACCAGAGTATTCAAGAATAAGATGGGACAGACATATAGATGGGTCTAGTATGTAGAAAACTAGAAAGAGTGTTACTCTCATATCACCAACCAAAAAAGTCAGATAATATACAAAACCATAATTTTTCTTGAACCTATTAGAGAGCTGAGGTTGTGAGCAATCAACTAATCTAAAATCTAGGGATATACAGGTACCTCCAAGGAGGGATAGGATGCAAGCACTGGCTTACCTGTGGGAGAGCATGGGAAGAGGATGGGACCACCACAGAAGGGAATAAGAACTCAGCTATAAATTTTGACAAATTTGAAGGTGGAGTGTGGGCCAGGATGAGCATATAGAACACCTAAAAGTTGCAGACACAAAGGGTGTTTGTGCCTACTTACAGTTCACATCAGGATCTTCTTTTGTATATTCTTTGGAAAGTTTGGGAGCAGGGGTGGCAGACCAGAGAAATACTGCCTCAGTTCTGCAGGACTGGGGAGGGGGGCAGCTGCTGCTGTGAAAAAGATACAAAACCTGACTCATACCCTTCTCTAAGAAGAAAAAAAAAAAAGGCCTTCATCTGTTTGTCCCAGTGTGAAACCCACTGTAGTTGGGGAAAAAGCAAATAAAATACCTTGTAACTGTGAGGGAATAAGGGGGAACCATCTGGGACCCAGACCATTAAAAGTCTTCTACATGATATATTCAATACAAAAAATTATGAAATACACAAAAAGACAAGAAAAATAAAAAACAGCCCACTTTCAAGAGACAAAGCAATCAACAGAACAAGACTTAGAAATGACCTAGATGTTTTATTAATTATACAGGGAATTTAAAATAACTGTGATTGATAAGTTAAAGGATCTCGTGGAAAAGATGGACAACATACATGAGTAAGTCGGGAGTTTCAGCACAGAGGTGGAAGCTCTAAGAAAGAATCAAATCGCAATAGTAAACATTAAAAACACAGTCATAGTAATGAACGCCTTTCATGAGCTCATCAGTAGACTTTCCATAGCTGAGCAAAGAATTCGCGAACTTGAAGATGATCAACAGAAATTACTCAAAAACAGAAAGAGAAAAAAGAATGGGGAAAAAACACCCCAAAACAGAACAGAGCATGCAAGAGCTCAAGGACAGTATCACAGGGTCTAACATTTTAATATGCCATATAATTGGAATCCCAGAAGAAAAAGACAAAGAATGGGCAGAAGAAATATTAGAAGACATATGGTTGAGAGTTTCCCAAAAATAATGAAATGGAGGATGTTAAACCATGGCTCCAAAAAGCTCAGAGAATCCCAAGTAGGATAAATGCCAAACAGAATGCACGCGTCCTAGCTAGACATCATATTCAAATTTCTGAAAACCAAAGATGAAGTGAAAATCTTGAAGGCAGCCAAAGAAAAAAGGCACATTATATGCAGAAGCAGAGATATTAATTAGAGCAGACTTCTAGTCAGAAACTTGGCAAGCCAGAAGACAATGAATGACATCTTTAAAATGCTGAGAGGAAAAAAAAAAAAGAACTGACACAGGGAACAAAAAGGATATTAAATAATAAAGGGTCAATCCTCTAGGAAGAAAGAAAAATTGTTTATGCCTCTAACATCAGAACACCTAAATCTGTAAAGCCAACATTGAACTAAAGAGAGAGATAGACAACAGTATAATAACAGTGGAGGACTTCAGTATTCTGCTTTCAATAATCGATAGAACATTCAGATAGAAAATCAGTAAGGAAACGTTAGATTTGGATTGCAATGGAAATAAGGTCATATTCAGAACCTTCCATCCAACAGCAGCAGAATATTTACTCTTCTCAAGTGCGTGCAGAACTTTCTTCAGGATAGATAGCATATTAGGTTATAAATCAAGTCTTCAAATAGTTAAGACTGAAATCATACCAAGTATTTATTCTAATCAAATGGAATGAAACTAGAATTCAGTAGCAGAATAAAAATTGGAAAATTTACAAATATGTGTAAATTAAATAACATACTCTTGAACAACCAGTGGGTGAAGAAAACAAGAAAATTAGAAAATACCCAGCACAAATGAAAACAAAACACAACATACCAATAGCAAAAGCAGTACTAAGAAGGAAGTTAGTGATACATGCCTACATTAAAAAAGAAAATCTCAACACAACTTTATACCTTTTAGAGCTAGAAAGATTCTTAGATTCCTTAGTCCTTAGGACAGACTAAACTCAAAGTTAGCAGAAGGAAGAAAATTACACAAATTAGAGCAGAAACAAATGAAATAGAAAACAGACAATAGAAAAAAAAAATCAATGAAACCGAGAGTTGGTTTAAACTGACAAACTCAGCTAGACTAGCTAAGAAAAATGCAGAGAACAGTAAATAATGTCCAAAATGAAAGAAGAGGCATTACAATTATGCCACAGAAATAAAAAGGATAAGAGATCACCATGAACGATTACATGCCAGAAAACTAGATAACTTATACCAATTGGATGAATTCCTAGAAACATGCAACCTCTCAAGACTAAACATTAAGAAATAGAAAGTCTGAACAAGCCTATAACTAGTGTGGAGGTTGAATCAGGAATCCAGAACCTCCCAACAAAGAAAAGCCCAGGATCAGATGCCTTCACTGGTGAATTCTACCAAATATTTAAAGAAGAATAAATGCCAAGCCTTCTCAAACTTCCAAAAAATCGAAGAGGAGAGAATAGTTCCACACTCGTCTTGGAAATAAGGTCATATACAGAACATTCCATCCAGTAGCAGAAGAATATACATTTTTCTCAAGAGCACATAGAACTTTCTCCAGGACAGATCACATGTTAGGTTACAACCATCAGAAAAGAAAACCAAAAGCCAATATCCCTGATGAATATTGGTGGAAAAGTCCTCGACAAAATACCAGCAAACTAAATCCAACAGTATGTTAAAAGGATCATATAGCATGAACAAATGGGATTTATCCCTGCAGTGTGAAGATGATTCAACATGCAAAAATCAGTTAATGTAATGCAGTATATTAACAGAAGACAGGATAAAAACTGTATGATCATCTCAATAGATGCAGGAAAAGCATTTAATAAAATTCAACACCCTTATGCAGACACAACACAAAATGGATTAAAGTCTTCAGCTTAAGACCTGAAACTATAAATAAACTCTTGGAAGAAAAACATAGGAGAAAAGTTTCATAAGGTTGGTCTTGGCAATGATTTCATGGCTATGACACCAAGAGGACAGATAGCAAAAGCAAAAATAAACAAGTGGAACTATATCAAACTAAAAAAACACTTCTATACAGCAAAAGAAACAACATAGTGAAAAGGAAACCTATGGAATGGCAGGAAATATTTGCAAATCATATATCTAATAAGAGCTTAATTTCCAAAATATGTAAGAAACTCCAACAACTCAGTAGCAGGAAAAAAAAAAAACACCTAATAACCCAATTAAAAATTAGTTAAGAATTTAAATAGACATTGCCCCAAAGAAGACATGCAAATGGCTAATAGATACATTTAAAAAATGTAAACCATCACTAATCATCAGAGAGGTGCAAATCAAAACCGTAATAAGATGTCAGGATGGCTATTATAAAAAGAGCAGCAGAAGACAACAAGTGTTGATGAGATTGTGAATAATTTGGAACCCTTGTGCAGTGTCGGTAGGAATGCAAAATGGTGCAATCACTATGGAAAACAGTATGGAGATTCTTTGAAAAATTAAAAATAGAGCTACTATATGATTCAACAGTCCCAATTATGGATATTCATTCATAAGAATTGAAATCAGGATCTCAAAGAGATGCTGGCACTCTTGTGTTCATTACAGCACTAGTTCCAATAGCTGTGACTTGGGAATCATCTAAACACCCATCAACAGAGAAGTGTTAATGGTTAAAGAAAATGTATTATATATATCCAGTGGATTACTGTGTGTGTATGTGCTCAGTCTCTCAGCAGTGTCCAACTGTTTTTAACCCCATGGACTGTAACCTGCCAGGCTCCTCTGTCCATAGAATTTTCCAGACAAGAACACTGTAGTGGGTTGCCATTTCCTACCCCAGAGGATCTTCCCAACCCAGGGATTGAACCCGCCGTCTCTTGCGTCTCCTGTATTGGCTGGTGAGTTCTTTGTCACTGCGCCACTTGGGAAGACCATAATGGATTATTATTCATACTTCAAAAAGAAGGAAATTCTGCATTATTAACAACATGGATGAATCTTGAGGACATTATGTTGAGTGAAATAAGCTAGCAACAGACAAATACTGCATGATTCCACTTAAATGATATATCTAAAATAATAAAATTTGTAGAAACAAAAAGTGGAATGGTGGGTGCCAGAGGCTAAGGGAAAGGAGAATTGGGGAGTTATGAGTCAATGGGTATATAGTCTTGCATAAGCAAGATTAGTAAGTTCTAGAGATCTTCTGGACAACATTGTACCTATAATCAATACTATATTGTGCACTTAAAAATTTAAGAAGGTAGATCTATGTTGAGTGTTCTTACCACAGTTAAAATTTAAAGGAAAAACTGGTAACTTTTTAAATGTGTATTTTACCACAGTTTAAGAAAAAAGGAGAAATCAACATTTTTGCAGGATGAAAAGAATGAAAAAAATCAGTGACAGCAATACTTCATGGTTAATGTAATTAAATAAGGTTCAAGCCATATCTTCAGTATTGAGAAGTTAAAAGTACTCAAGGAGTATACTTATTAAAGATAATAAATTACAGGAATAACAATATCAAAATTAAGAATAGTGAAATTTAAAGTGTTAGTTGCTCAGTCATGTCCGACTCCTTGTGACCCCATGGACCGTAGCCCACCAGGTTCCTCTAATAACATTTATTTAGCGTATATTATGAACCAGACACTGTGATGAATGCATTCGCAAACTTTTTTGTAGTGGACAGTAAATGTTTTTGGCTTTGCAGGTCACATGCAATTTCTTTTGCATATTACTCTTTGGTTTTTGTTTGATGATTTTGTTTTTGCATACTTTTTAAAATGTGAAAACTATTCTTAGCCTGAGGACTACACAAAAACAGTCTGCAGGCTGAATTTGGCCTGGGTCTGTATTTGGCCTGCGTCTGGTCTTGACCTTGAGTGTTTGACCTCTGCACATAAGACTGCTTAACAAAATTCAAACCAGTTGTATATCCCTGAAAAGTTTGTATAAAAGACCAAAAGCAAAATGTAAGTTGAAAATTAATTGTCCTACTTCCATGGCTTTTGTTGCTGTAGAAAGGATAATATCACAATGTCAATGAAATAGCAGTATAACCAAGTCCGTATTACTTTCCAGTCCTGGCCTTCATGTAGCATATTTTAAGGACACTAATTTTTAATGCATTTTCAGCATGTAAAAATAACTTCAGCCTTTCTATTTTAAAATCTTACCATTTTTATGATCTAATAGGATGTTAAAAATTTTATCAGTTGGATTCCAATCATGGAGTTTCATCAGAGCTGTCGCTCTTTCCCCCCACCTAACCATATAACATTTGAACAGCTTTTCTCAGCCAGTGACTGTGAGGCAAGAGAGAACAAAGTTCCACAGAGAAGAGTCCTGTAAAAAAGAGCACATGAGGATTGAGAATGACAAAGAAGTGAAAATGGGGTGAGATGGAGTAGTCCCAATAGTGCGTTTCATACCTAAAAGATAAATTTTTATTTAGGCTTTTGTTCAACTTTTGGCCTGCAGCATTGTTCTGGTTTTTGGTTTTGTTTGTGCAGTTACTTATAGCTTCTTTATTATTTCTCTGAAGACTGGTGCTGATGTATTATACTTTATTATTTCTCTTCCTTTTCTTTGCCGCCTTGTCTCTAGTAGTTTTTCCTAACTGTGATAAGGTTGTTTCTTCCTTCCTATCTTAGATCTTTTCATTTGGCCCTCACTCCTCTCAAATACTGTAACTATTCTATGAATGAAAATACATTTATAATTTAAGAAACAAAAACTTCACTATACCATATATTATGGTCTGGGCCCTTGGGGGTCCTGAGACCCTTTCAGAGAGTCCTGAGAATCAGTTATTTTCATAGTAATGCTAAAAGTTACTTATGTCTTGAATTAATATATGTTTTCCAAGTTTATCAGTTTAAACTTCTAATATGGTAGTTATTTATTGAAATTCCATATAAACAAAAGCTTTTAAAATCCTTAATCATTTTTAGGCACTATAAATGGCTTTAGAAGTATAAATCTGCTAAGAGAGTAGAACGTAAGTGTTCTCTCACAAATATTCAAAAAGTAAGGTGGTAGGTGTGGTGTGTTAATTAGATGGGGCATCCTTTCGTAATATATGTCTATATCAAATCAACTCTATGTACACTTTAATTAAATAGCTAATAATTTTATATGTTCATTATATTGATATTTCAGTAAAGCTGGGAAAAAAAAAAAAACCATCACAGTTTAGTGGAGAAGACAGACTCTTCAAAGAATAAGTATAGTTGGAGGCAGTAAGTACAGATTCACATATCATGAGAAGCCAGAGAGAAGGACACTTAGCTAATTGTGATTGTAGTAATGGTAGTAGAAGGGATCAGTGAGAAGTTACAACCACATCTGCTAAGGCTTCCCAGAGGAGTTGACCACTGAACCACTGATTTTAAAAACCAGAACAAGTTAGCTAGGTGGAGGACATGATAAACATTCTCAAAGCAGCAGCAGAAACCAAAGAATGAAGACCAGAGTGCAGTGTGTGCAGGCACACACAGTCAGTCAGTATTACTGTGTGTCAGGCGGGTCTCAAGGAGGATGGAGCCGAGGTTAGAGAGGTGGCAGCTGGAGGCTAAAGAGACCTTAGCCATTTTTGGCCTTTTAGGATGGAAGGATGTCCTAGAAAGGAAAGGACTTTTTAAATTTTTTCAAGCACATATTCGTTTTTAATGCTTTTTTCTATACTTGAAGAGTTTGGTTTATTAATAAGAGCTACTGAGTGTCAAATTAACTTCTAAATATTTCACACATATCAATACTTTGTAGTCATTCTCATTTTACATATAGAGAACGAAAACTCAAAGAGGTTAAGGATGCATAGCTATCTAGAGGGTGAAATGATATTTAAGTGCAGGCAGCCCTCGTCCAGAACCAGCACTCTTCACCAGTATGCCGTAACACCTCTCATACAAAAGGGAAGGAGACAGGTCTGAGAGGGGAACAGCTAGTTACAAAACTGTTCTCAAAAATGAAAACTAACTCTGTGAATGTGCTGGAAAATACTGAAGTGCGCAGTTTGAAGGGGTGACATTTCTGGTTGTGTGTGTTATACTTCAGTAAAGGAAGATCCTTATGTTGAGATGCACAGAGCTTTTATAGATAGAACTCAGATAATAAAAGTAAGTCTCTGGCTTATATTCTGACAATAAAACCCTTTTATTAACATTTGTTGATAGACATTTAACAAATGGGATCTTAATAGGCTTCTGTGAAAATAACCCCTTGGAAGCTTCAGATGTGGGTTATGAAGATATATGTGTAAACTGGGTCATAACCCTTACTTGGCATATGTGGCAATTCAAAGATTTCTGCAGTGAATGTGTATGAAATAAGCTTCTTGCATATCGTGACTTTGTCTTTCTGTTTACTTTTCTACAAATGACCGTCTAGTGCATTCTCTGCTTTGTGTTGTCTGTATGTGGGTTTATATTTTTGTTTTAAAATCAAGGGCTTAATGTCTTTTAACATTTGTTTGTATATGTTGGTTTCTCATAGGCTCTGTGATACTTGAAACAATAGGCAGAAAAATAAGCTTTAGTATACAGTTGTTTTACTCCAAATTGAAAAACACTTTTCCAAGTTTGTGGTTTTTCTTTGGAAAGCATTTAACTTTATTTTTCTGTGAAATAAATTTAACCACAACTTTAAAATCACAGTAATGAACTTAATAGGAAGGAATCGTGTGGTAAATATTCACCATCCGTTTAGTTCTAACGGGCAGTAATGATGATGTATTTTCTTGTTAAAGCTAATGAATGTAAAAAATATTTCCAGTTTTTGAAAGGCTAAATTGAGAACAAGGAGTACGTCAAGGCTGTATATTGTCACCCTGTTTATTTAACTTACATGCAGAATACATCATGAGAAACGCTGGACTGGAAGAAATACAAGCTGAAATCAAGATTGCTGGGAGAAATATCAATAACCTCAGATATGCAGATGACACCACCCTTATGGCAGAAAGTGAAGAGGAACTCAAAAGCCTCTTGATAAAAGTGAAAGTGGAGAGTGAAAAAGTTGGCTTAAAGCTCAACATTCAGAAAACGAAGATCATGGCATCCGGTCCCATCACTTCATGGGAAATAGATGGGGAAAGAGTGGAAACAAGATGGGGAAATAGATGGGGAAAGAGAGTCCCTTGGACTGCAAGGAGATCCAACCAGTCCATTCTGAAGGAGATCAGCCCTGGGATTTCTTTGGAAGGAATGATGCTAAAGCTGAAACTCCAGTACTTTGGCCACCTCATGCGAAGAGTTGACTCATTGGAAAAGACTCTGATGCTGGGAGGGATTGGGGGCAGGAGGAGAAGGGGACGACAGAGGATGAGATGGCTGGATGGCATCACTGACTCGATGGACATGAGTCTGGGTGAACTCCGGGAGTTGGTGATGGACAGGGAGGCCTGGCGTGCTGTGATTCATGGGTTCGCAAAGATTCAGACACGACTGAGTGACTGATCTGATCTGAGAGCTAAGTAGGATATCCAGGAAAGAAAGAATGACAAGTGACACATAAATGGTGAACAGATGAACCAATCTTTAAATTCTCAAACTCAGCTCAGCAATAAATGACAAAACATGTTAGCAAATCTGTATCTTTTTGTTTTGTTTTAGCAGCCATTTAAGTCTAACTCTGACAGTTTCTTACAACTAGCACATTTATTTTTTAAGACATTTTGCTTTTCTGAACTTTGAAATAATTTGAGTGATAGGCGGGACTTCCCTGGTTGTCCAGTGGCTAAGACTCCACGATTCCAATGCAGAGGGCCTGGGTTGCATCCCTGGTCAGGGAACCAGATCCCACATACTGCAACTAAGATTTTGCATGTCACAACTAAGAGTTTGCATGCCACAACTAAAGATCCCATGTGCCACACCTAAGACCTGGCACAGCCAAAATAAATATTTTAAAATATTTTTAAAAATTGAGTGATAGGCTCTTGACTTTTAATAAGGTACTATTATGAATGTTTTAGCAACATTATTCACAATAGTCAAAAAGTAGAACCAACCCAAATGTCCATCCACTGAGAAACTAGGTAGGTAAAATGTGGCATATCCATACAATGGAACATTATTTGGCAATAAAAAGAAATATACGTTGCAGCATGGATGAGCATTGAAAACATCATGCTAAGAGAGAGAAGCCAGTCACAGAAGATTGCATACTGTATGACTCCATTTGTATGAAATGTCTGGAATAGGCAAATCATGGAGACAGGAAGTAGATTCAGGAAGTCGATTACTGGTTATCTGGGGCGGAGGCAGGGTGAAGTTGGGAAATCAGTAGTAATGGTGTGGGGCTTCTTTTGGGATGATAAAAATGTTCTAAAATTGGTTTTGGCACAGTTTGCACAATCCTGTGTGTATAATTACACTTGTTGAATTATATGTGCTTTAAACGAGTGAATTAGTATGAAAGTGAAGAGTGTTAGTCACTCATTCCTGTTCGACTTTTTGTGACATGACGGACTATGGCCCTCCAGGCTCCTCTGGCCTTGAAATTCTCCAGGCGAGAATACTGGAGTGGGTTGCCATTCTCTTCTTCAGTGGATCTTCCTGACCCAGGAAGATCCTGGGTGTGTCTCATGCATTGTGGGCACATTCTTTACTATATGAGCCACCAGGGAAGTGTGAGTTATATCTAAATAAAGCGATTTTATCTACCTATCCATCTCTCTCTTATCTCAACAGTTAGATTGATCATTTAAAGACTGAAGGGTTTGAAAATGCATGTTGTGAAAGCTAAAAACTATATAGTGCGGAGTATGTCTCATCAAAATTATTCCATAAAACTGCTTCATAATTTGAATAGAAATTTTCCCCATGGAAGGTTAAAAGCCCCTATATTGTGTGGTCATTTTATTAATATTTAATTCCTGTTTTTTTTTTTTTTTTTCTCCTTCTGGAGAAACTTTGAACCCTGGCAGGTCTGTATTGATCCAACAAGGTCTCAGAGATTTGTACTGTTGCAGCCGCGGATACCTGACCTGGCTTTGCTCCCAAAGCTATATTTAGTTTGGGCAAATGACATGCGGACAAAGTAGCCAATCTGTTGGCCACAAGGAGGTTTTTCTTTGATTGACCACATGTGTCTTCTTGTCCTAGCCAGGTCTCTCTTTCTTGGATAACAGAAGGAAAACCTTCCAACCACATCTGCTGGAATTCTTTTCTATCCCTCTTTAGTCTCCCAGGATATGAGGGTAGGCCTAAGTTTTGTTCCAAAGTCATCATCTCCTTTTGTCCATTTCCCTTCTTCATTCTTTTTAAGGCTCCTAAGCCTTGGACCAAAAGATTGTGACTGGTGAGCTGTTCTGACTTGTTCACTCTTTCAGGCACACACAGCGGACAGCTGGGAACCCAGCCAAGCTCTCTGTCTTGTTGCTTGTCTAAGTGATCCCCAAGTGAGTCAGTGAGCCCCTAAGTCCATTGCTAACCATCCATTTAATTAGTGGGGTGGGTAGATTGGACTAGAAAGCCTTCTGAACTCGTACAAAGTTACCTTTGGATTCTTTTGTGTCTGCAAGACAGAATGGAAGATTGCTTGGGAATTTCTGGCAAGTCTCTTATCTTCAAACAAACAAGCAAATAAATAAAAACTACATTTCATTTCAAGCGAGGTCAATTTCTTCCTTTCCTTTTCCTATCAAAGAGTAGTCTTCATTTTCTTACCCTGATTTACCCATGGCTCTTTCAATTTAGCTTTCATTTCTATTGATTTGCCAGATTTGCTTACTGGAAATAACACTCTTATAAACTGAGGACCTCCTTCAAGCCCAAATTCCCAGTCTGCGTTCTACTTAACATTAGTAATAATGCTCCAGACCACTGTCTCCTCAGAACTCGCTTTTCCTTTGACTGGAATTCAACTGATGCTTAGTGAATTCAACCTTTTCTTACACTAAAGCACCAAGACTTACTTCTTTCAACTGATCCATCTTTGTCTCTTGCTATGAACTCTCATCCCCTAATTAGAGTATTCTCTTAAGGCTCTACATATGGGTGCATGACCAATTGCATCTTGTGTATATCTAGACCTGGTCCAGGGTACTGGGTGTGTCCAACAGGTTAGAGATACCTGCAAATAATGGGTATTGGTAGTAAGTTAACCTTAAAAATGCACTCCAGGGACTTCCCTGGCAGTCCAGTGGTTAAGACCATCACTTTCCAGTGCAGGGGCTGAGGGCTTGATCCCTGGTCAGGGAGCTGTGATCTCACATACCTCCCAGCCAAAAAACCAAAACACACAACAGAAGCAATATTGTCACAAATTCAATACAGACTTTAAAACATGCACTCCAGTATATATAGCAGGTGCAAGCAAGTACTGTTTGACTCCACTTGTTAGAGGTATATAGAATAGTCAAATTCATGGAGTCGAAAGTACACTGGTAGATGCTAGGGGCTGGGGGTGGGAGCATGGGGAATGAGGACTGTGTGTTTAATGGGGACAGTTCAGTTGAGGGACGTGAAACACTCAGGAGATGGATGTGAGAGTTGCACAATGATGCGAATGTACTTGGTGCCACTAAACTGTACAGTTAAAGATGGTTGAAATAGGATGTTTTATATGATGTGACTTTTACCACAGTAAAAAAAAAAATGTTTTTAAGGATAATGGTGCCAAGTGGACTGCTCCTGCCATTGTGTTTGATGTGGCAATCACTATAAAAATCAATTAACAAGGCTTTTCAACTTGTCAGTATTGTAGAGCCATTCAGCCCTGTAGTACCTTAAGTCAGAGTTCTCTAGAGAGTGCAGAATAACTAAAGGTAATGGTTTAAAATAGAATTCTGGATTCCCTCCAAACCTGCGACTCATGGTCTCTTGAATGGGGGCCAGGAATTTGAATTTTAAAAAAAAATCCAAATGATTCTAATGCAGTTGTTCCATTTATCACTCTCAGAGCCAAGAGTATTACAATCCCCTTTTCTTTAGTTATAAGCTGGGCTTCCCTTGTGGCTCAGCTGATAAAGAATCCACCTGCAGTGTGGGAGACCTGGGCTCAATCCCTGGATTGGGAAGATCCCCTGGAGAAGGGAAAGGCTACCTACTCCAGAATTCTGGCCTGGAGAATCCCATGGACTGTATATAGTCCAGGGGTCGCAAAAAGTCGGACACGACTGAGTGACTTTCACCTCACTTCACTTAGTTATAGGCTACATCCCTGGGGAATAAGGAAAAACTAATGGTAATTTGTAAAATATGGTATAAATTGCCTAGGACCTGGAATATATCTATTTCTGAAATAACACAGCATTCATCACCTTATATTTGTTCATCCTCGCCCTGGGAACAAATACATCCGTTACCATTCTTTATAGTGAAGATCTAACGGAAGCAGGCACACCAGTTCTGTCGGTCTATTTCTGCCTTCACAGGAGTTTCAGAATCATCTGTACAAGGCCTGGAATCCAGAGGCACCCATGGGAATTAGCAGCAAGAAATATATAGTAAGTAGGTTAGTTAATGAGGTTATGGTGTTAGTGTTGTTTCACATTGTTTAAGATACTCCACTATGCCTGCGTTTGGGGGAAAACATATATCCTCTAACATTCTGACTTGATTTGGTTTGATTTTGTACACTGCCTGCTTCTGCAAGCTTTCTCTTTGCTCCCCCTTTCTGGGGGGAAGTCCCGCAGTTATATGAATAGCTGCTGGGTCACAAAGCTGGCTTCTCCAGCATGGCACTGCAAAGCCTGGAGGGCTAGCTTATTTATAACCACAGGAGCTAGTTCTCTGGTCTAGACCTTTTAGTCCAATAAGTAGAAAGAATCCAGAAAAATCAGAATTCTTTCTGTATGGCACCTTCTTTAGGAGGCAGAATCTCAAGCTCAAAAGTGAGGCTGCCTGTGGCTCCCATCTGTCTTAGGAGATATCAGCTCCTCATTTGCTATCTCATTGACATGGTTGTTGCTTTCTTTGGTTACTAGAGACCTTGCGTATGGTGTGAGGTCAGTAAAATTAATAATGTAGGTAGTTTTTAGTTCCGAGGAGCAACTTGTCAACAGCTTGTATTTTTAAAAGTTGTACTAGGAGGAAGTATATTGTGTTCATAGGGGCATGTGCTTCATTATTAGTGACTTTCATGCCTCTGTGAGTGCTCTGATGTACCCTAATTATTTCTAGTACTTTGGATTCCATTTGCTGCTAGGTGACAATGTGGATGTTTGGGATGCAAAATAGTAATTAAGGAGGCATCAGATACAGTCAGGGTGACTGGGTTTCAGCTGTAGTGAATAAAATGTAAACTTTTCCCCTCAGTCCTCTATCTTTTCAAATGAGACTTTTGTATATCCTCTGATGCTGTGTTCCTACTGTGGCTAGACTCAGAATTTAGGACCCGTTTCAGAGTGTTAAATACGCTAAGCCACCAAGAGGCAAAACCAGCAAAAAATTGCTTAATCACAGTAGTTTGGTTAAACTCACACAAGGTTATCCTTTTAAATGTTGTAGAACTCTGTGGTTCTTTAGAGAGAATTCAGGAATGTTCATATGTGTGTCTAATGCCAGAGATAGTCTTACCGCTGCTTTCCTGGCAAGCCAGAGGCCATCCCAGGGCTAGCCTCTTTGTAGTCATTGCAAGTAGACAACGAAAGACAATGCTTTTGTATCTTGGATACTGGTGAGCCTGGGCAACAAACAGTCCCCATCTCTCCTAAGGGAGTCAGGCTGCCCAGCCAATTTTGAGGAAAGGAAAAAGAATGACTGCATGAGTCAAAATAGAGCCCGAGATCCCAACTTTGCCTCTTTCTCCTGTTCCCTAGAACTGGACTACACTTTTTCTAGTGCCTTTTTTTCTTCTGACAGTCACATGATCGAAATTCACGTGGGTCAGAGAAATTACATCGGTCTCCCAAGAGGGGGCGTGGTAGAAGGCCTTGGTCTGTACTCAAAATGTGGTCCACATCCCAGCAGCACCGTCGTCACCTGGGAGTTTGTTATACTCCATAATCCCCTTCCCAGACCCACTGCATCAGAATCAGGACTTTAAAAAGATACTCAGGACTTCCCTGGCAGTTTAGTGGTTAAGCCTCCGAGCTCCCAATGAAAGGGGAATGCATGGGTTCAATTCCTTGTCAGGGAATTAAGATCCCACACGCTGTGTGGTGTGACAAAAAAAAATGGAAAGAAAAATCTCACAATGATTTGTATGCATGTTAAAGTTTGAGAAGTACTGACATAGAGAATTATGGCTAGTACTTATTTTATTGATCATGAACACACTACTTTCCAACCTCTTTTGATCATTAAAATGTCTGTGATCTTGCCAGAACTTACTGGAACTACAACATATTGATGTGAGGAAAGTGTTTATATGTGGGAGTGATTGGCTTCCATACAGAAGCCATGTAACACTCAGCATAAACTGTTTCTGATGATACTGCCCTTTAGGTCATATTTTGGATATCCTGCTCTACTTTGATACATTGAGAAAGTGGAAAGCAGTTCCCTGTTCTTCATCTGCAAAGCAAGCATCTTTACTCTAACAAATAGTTGATTTTAGAAACAAGAAAGATAATTTTTATATAAAGTTTTGTTCTGCACTAAGTATGTAATTTGTTGGCGAAAGGTGGCTTTCACCACCTTTAATTATGCCTGATGCATATACCTAATTACTGTAATATATGATTTTTAAAGGAATTAAATGAGTGTAAAAAAAATGTGGGCAGTAAGATAAGGAGTAGGGGCTCACTTTCGGTCACAGTTGTGTGGTCAGCCAGGCTCCTCTGTTCATGGAATTTTCCAGTCAAGAATACTGGAGTAGATATTTCCTTCTCCAAGGGATCTTCCTAACCCAGGGATCGAACCTGGGTCTCCTGCACTGCAGGTGGATTCTTTACCAACTGAGCCACCAGGGAAGCCCACGGTTGTGACAGGAGCTCTTTATGAGGCATCAGAAATATCAGCTGACTATCGGTGGGGAAGTGGTACATTTGCATTTGGGGTTCACAGTCATCCACCCCTGTGAGTGGAGGGAGACCCAAGGCTGGGCAGAAGCTCCCTTCTGTTGTTTTTCTGTTGGTGTCTCCTTTTATAGAGAGTATGCTTTCTGTTCAGTGAAGAGTCCAGTGACCAGGGAGATTCACATGAATTGACACTGAAGCTTAGACTTTTGATTCGGTTTGTTTTTTTGTTACTCTGAACTTTGGGGAGCATGACATTTCTGTTTTGGCTGCTTTAGGCATCTGGCTCCCACTGATGCACATACCACAGAGTCATACCAGGTCTGGGCCACTTCAGGGCCTTCCTCCTGTCCTTTAAGAAGATGACGTTTTACATCAGGATGCAGAACACATGTCATTCAAAGGCCATTCCGCAGCTCCCAGAACACAGGGACTCACTGAGTTTGCCATGGTTGCATGCAAATATTTGAAAAGTCAAATGCCTGTCTGAAACAGTGTGTTAGGCTGTTGTTAAAGGAAAACAAGAACAAGGTAAAATCAGTGGTTTGGGGGAAATATTTGGCATGATTTCTCTGAAGTTGGGCAAGCATAATTTGTCCTTGTACCCATCTGGACACACATAAGCAGTCCTTCTGTCCACAGAAGGAGTCTGCACTCACTTGACAAGTTGCTAGTCTGAATCTCCAGGACACACGTAGACCATTCCCACAGGTGTATTTGTTTGTATACACACTTGTGTATTATCGCTATAGAGCACTGAAGACAGAGCCTCCCCCGGGCTGCCTTGCTTTCTTCAGAGAGCCTCTCTGTAGGTGGCACTGGCAGCACCTGATATTTCTTCCAAGGTTAGTATACGTGTCAGGCTGCTGGTGCTCTGCTTCTTGCCTGCGTGGCCACATCATTCCAGCTGTTGCAATCTGGGCTCAAGTAAGTCTTATGGCCCAGACTGCCTCCCCAGTGTCCTCCAGATAGCACAGTTGCAGAGGAGATTGACACCTTAGAATTTGTCATTAAGCTTGTAGTTCCTGGCCAGGTGAGAACAGCTAGTCCTTTTCTCCCCTTGGATGGTGGTGGTTTAGTCACTTAAGTCATGCCCTACTCTTGTGACCCTGTGGACTATAGCCTGCTGGGCTCTTCATCCATGGGATTTCCCAGCAAAAATATTGGAGTGGGTTTGCCATTTCCTTCTCTATGGGGGTCTTCCTGACCCAGGAATCAAACCTGGGTCTCCTGCATTGCAGGTGGATTCTTTACTGACTGAGCCACCAAGGAAGCCCTCTCACTCATCAATCCTGCCAAAGTGGATTTTACCACCAGAAATCCCATCTTAGACAACAGGGTGGTTTTTTGGACTTCTTCTTCTCTCCCTATCTTTTGTGAAGAGGAAGAAAATCCTATGTTCCATAAACTAAAATGATGGCATAAAAATTTACATGATTTAATTACCAATTATCAACGAGTCTGTGAATAAACTTCTCTTGATATCCATCCTCTAGTTTTTGGCGGCTGACTCAGCTGTCATGTTTTTTGTACTTTCCAAAGCAGACCCCGCAGTTTGTGGTCTGGAGTGCCTGATCAGATGCGACGAGGGTCACTCACTACCACCCCTCCTTCTCGCTGCCTCTCTTCTTGCTTCTGTTGTGTCCCAGTGAGTAGTGGACATGTGGAAAACAGTCCTGTTTGCACAGTGACCTTAAGCACATTTGTGGTTTATGAAATGGGCTGACCGAGGACTGCCCTTTGAAAACTCCCGTCTATAAAATTTATTTCAAAGAAACATACTCCTAAATCAATTCTTCAGTACTATGCTGGGGAATTTGCTTCAGTCAGTATTTTTAAAGTGTACACACAGGAAGAATGCTGCTTATGTGATCAAATAGATCACTTTGAGTGGGAACGATGGACATCATTTACTCTCACGTGTACGGATGGCATGCTGTGCAGCCTTCCTGGGGTCTGTTTTGCATCAAGGTGGGCTGTCAAGGCCAGGCCATACCCCATCAGGGCAGCCTTGAGGGCAGCATACAGTCGGAGGGTCTCTGCCAAGAAGGGGAAAGCATAAATGGGCAGGTCCTTCATTACTGGGTTTTCTAGTCGGGCAGACCAGGAGAAACAAGGTCCCTGAACTCCGGGAAAGCTCCAGAGCCTTGCTGCAGGAGGGTGTGCTTGGAGAGGAGCCAGAGGCTTTAATGAAGGTCAGAAAGCATGAGCTAGAAAGAAGATGAAGTACAGGGGAGTCAGAGCCCGGTTCAGCCACATCTGACAGGGGCTTTCTCTTGGATGTGAAGTCAGGGGTCATTCTTAAAGTCACACTTAACCATTTGGAGAAACGGAGTCCTCTGGGGATCCTCAGTGTAGCGTCCTCAGCCTGTTCCTCAGAAATTCTGACTTGATCTGAGAGCTGCACCTGAAATCTGTGTTTACCAGTCCTCCAGGTGAGTCTTAGGATTGGGTAATTTGGGGAAACACTGCAGCTAGACTACATTTATTTTGTTAGATGGCTGGGTTGACTGGCTCTTAAGGGGTCCAGTGAATCACTGCATCATGGTAATATTAAATCAATAGATGTGATAATTCCTTTGATGCTTTCCAAAGAGGCCAATTCAATGTGTCCCTCAGTGAATTTTCCTAGAACTGTTTATCAGCCCACTTGAAATTTGTTAGATGAACTTGATCTGTTTAAAGACAGGAAAAATGACTTCTCTGAACTCATGGCCCCTTCATCTTCCAAAATGTCTTTCAGAATATTCATGTCCCTATATCAGCACCTCTGAGTGAACACTATAAAATGAAACAAGAATCCTAGGCTTTGGACTAAATAGAATGGAAAATAAATCTCTTAGAGTTCGATACACTGATGGTAGATAACTTATGAGTTGTAGTGGCTGGATCAATAGTGGAGAGTTTCCAACACACTGTTAGGAAGGGATTTTGTGGCTCAGTACGCTGTTTTTATCTTAGGAATAGCTGGCTATAGGTGTTTGAAAGAAACTTGAGCAAGCCTTAGCAGAAGGAGGGGTTTGTGGTAAGGATATAGGGGTTGGCAGACCAAGAACAAGAGAGCAGCTGGGCCTTAGAGAGATACTGCAACTGGGGGACAAATAGGAAGCCAGCACAGACTTGGGGTTCTTGTGCCCCTTCGTCCTATGTTTTGTTTGCACATCTGCTGCTTTCTTATCTGTGTATAGATTTGTTTCTCTGCACCGCCATCCAGTTGGTACAAAAATGACTACCCAAATGGTACCTAAGTTACTATGTCAGCCCTGTTACAGTTCCAGCCTCATGGAGACCTTCCTTGACTTTCTTGTGGTTCTTGCTCCGCACTCTCAGGAGAGGAAATCTAATGGGCCTGGCTTGAGTCAGGGTGCCTCCCTGGGCTCATGGTAGATACAGGGCTGCCAGAGTCCATATGTCTCTGGAAATACAGAATGGGAGGTGGAGATGTGATCCCTGAGAAAGTAGGATCCTTGTGAGGTGATCTGCTCACGCCAAAACACAGTTACTGTGATATATATTGCTGAAGATGTCTGTGACTTTTCTTTTCCCAGTGGAACTAAATTGAATTTCTCCATTAAGATATCAGCATGGTGGCAGTGTTTCGTCACCAAGGCATAGCTTCTCTGTCCTTTTTCATATACTAACAGATTTTGTCATTCCTGCCTTTCTTCATCTGACTGATCCCTGTTCATGTTCCAGATTAGGAGAACTCATCAGTCAGTTTTCCTTGCTTTTATATATATATATATCCTTCCCTTCCCTTATCCCTGATGAGATGAAGTATTTTTGGATTGAAGGAGAAAAGGAAATAGAGTTTAGAAATGTGCATATCCTTGAAAATGAACCCTAGGCTTTGTACTTCTTACCTAATTTATACAAATTTGCATGCTAATAAAAGAGCAAGACAGAGCTAGAACAAATGCACAATTACTATTGTTGTCATTTAGTCTCAAAGTCGTGTCTGACTCTTTGCAACCCCATAGATTGTAGCCCACCAGGCTCCTCTGTCCTTGAGATTTCCCAGGCAAGAATACTGAAGAGGGTTGCCATTTCTTCTCTCGGGAATCTTCCCGACTCAGGGATTGAACCCAGATCTCCTGTTTGGCAGGCAAATTCTTTACCGCTGAGCCACCAAGGAAGCCCAACAATTACTGTAATATAAAGCAAAATCGAAGTTCCAGAAGAATGGTATAGGAGATAACATAAGGATATGGGGTCATTGGAAGTCGCTATGAAGGGGATCTTGCTCGAGACAGACCTTGAAATACAAGTTGACTTTCTGGAGGTTGAAGTGGCAGCAGAGAGAGGATCCTAGTTACAGAGGTTGGAATAAATAGAAGCATAGATGTATCTGAATTCAAGGTGAGCAAAATTCGTTTCACTAGAACAGAGGGTAAAGGTGCATTCGGAGAATAATCTAGAAAATGTCGCTTAGGGTATCCTTCTTTGGGCAGAGTTGAAATAGAAGGGAAGGGGGCAGGGCACAACCTTTAAAAGAAGGACATAGTCATAGGATATGACAAAAACTGGTTAAAGCCAGCTAGTTCCAAGATGGCAGAATATTCCACTTCCAGTGGCCCCTGAGCCTCATTATACACTCATTGTGTTGCTTTCTGGGTAAAATGACACACCCACCAGCACCATGACAGTTGTGAGGCTGACCTTAAGAGGTCAAAAAGTAGTCAGTGGCCCAATTCCTGGAAACCCCACCCCTTTCCTGAAATAGAGTAATCCTCCCATTCATTAGCCTATGAAATTACTCAGCCTATAAAATGACCCACGCTCTGTCTGTGGAGTGTGTTTTTCTCTAGATGAATCCGCTACTACCGTCACTTTGTCTCTCACTGAATTTTTTCCACAATGAGACATTAAGAACCTGAGCTTCACTGAATCCTGAGACTAGGTGTGTGATCTCATTGAAAAGACCGTGGGTTCAAGTCCCAATCTGAGTTGCACAGAGTGAAGAAATTACAGTTAATTCCATTGGCAGTAGGGCGCCATTGACAGATTTTGGATGGAAGAAATACTTCATTAGAATCTAAGCTCTGTAAGGTCAAAAACCAGCGTGCCCTTTTCTCTGAATTTTTAGCATCTGCCATTGCATCTGATATAAAGAATGTGTGTTTAACAAGTATTCATTAAAAAAAAAAGTATTCGTGACTCCATGAATGATCAAAACCATTTTTTAGCAACATTGATCTAGCAGCACCAGATAGAATGAGTTACAGCGGAAGATTGGAAACTCCAAGAGCAATTTGGAGATGAATACACTAGTTTGGATGAGAATTGATGAAAACCTCTCAGCTAGAACAGAAAGGATGGAGGCTGCCTGCAAGATACCATGGAGGTAGAATCTGAAGGGCCAGGCACACCAGAGGGAAGAGACAGTTTCAGTTAAGGGCCTGGGTTCCTAAAGAGATTGAGGACCATGACAAAACCTGCAAATTATTGTCTTATGAGAGAAAAATAGGAAATACTTTATTCACCTGGCTTTTTAAATTAAAAGTTGAGAACATTTAACCTAGATCAACCAAGTGATTTAAAACAACAAATTTGGCTGTGCTGGGTTCTTAGCTTTGGCCCATGAAATCTTTTTTTGTGTGTGTGGCATGCCAGATCTCTTTCCCTGATCAGGAATCGAACCTTGGCCCCTCTGCAATGGGTGTGTAGAATCTTAGTCCCTAGTTCAGTTCAGTTCAGTCGCTCAGACGTGTCTGACTCTTTGCGAACCCATGAATCACAGCACGCCAGGCCTCTCTGTCCATCACCAACTCCTGGAGTTCACCCAGACTCACGTCCATCAAGTCAGTGATGCCATCCAGCCATCTCATCCTCTGTTGTCCCCTTCTCCTCCTGCCCCCAACCCCTCCCAGCATCAGAGTCTTTTCCAGTGAGTCAACTCTTCACATGAGGTGGCCAAAGTACTGAAGTTTCAGCTTTAGCATCATTCCTTCCAAAGAAATCCCAGGGCTGATCTCCTTCAGAATGGACTGGTTGGATCTCCTTGTAGTCCAAGGGACTCTCAAGAGTCTTCTCCAACACCACAGTTCAAAAGCATCTTCGGCGCTCAGCCTTCTTCACAGTCCAACTCTCACATCCATACATGACCACAGGAAAAACCATAGCCACCAGGGAAATCCCAGAAGCAATTTTTAAAAATGTATATACTTCAAAGTCTGCTTGCCTGTGGTCCTGTGTCATCATAGAGTGAGCCTCTCCCTCAATGTTCCATGGAGGATATCAGGCCCGAACTTTTTCCTAAAATTCTTTCATACATGGGCACTCTCTGTATTTTCCCCTTCTTCTCTTGACTGAGGTGGGAACAGGAGAAAGGGAAGGAAGAACTCAGGCAGCACACTGTTCTGAAGAAAAACAAACAAAAACTGTCAGTTAAAAAAAACTTGCTGTATGCAGAAGGAAATTAAGAGTTGAAACTGGCGTATGGTTGCCTTTCTCCAATAACAACAAAAATGTTTGTGGAAAAAATGAGTTTTTAATGAAGCAGCCACCCTTTTTATAAGGGTATAGATTGTAAATCTCCTAAAGATAACCTTCTGGAACGTGGTATGGTAGGGTGCTTTCAGTCACTGATTCCCATTTTTTCCCCCTCAGAAAGTCTTGTTCACATTCATGTGCTGTGATTTATCTTCTTTCAAAGCCACTTGTGTTTAAGGAGGAGGAGGAAAATGACTAAGCAAAGCATTCATTAAGGATTGTAGGTCCTCTGCTAGGTACTAGTAATGAGAAATCAGTTCAGTTTTCTTGCACTTGAGGAATTTATGATTCTGGTTGCAGAAACAGAAAAACATACATATACGAGGTAAATAATATTACAGAGCATATGCCAAGTGCCAAATAAGCCTGTTTTCATAGCATTTGCTTCATAAATGGATCAAAACCACCAGTCAGGTACACCGCACCACTTAAGTGGATTTAATTTATCATTTTCTTCTCCTTAAGGAAAGCACTTAAGGGTTTCCTACAGATCTCATTGAGAGAGAAAATCATGTTTGACAAATTAAATAGAATACAATTATTAATAGCTTACAGTTGCTATAAATTGATCTCAATTGCTTGGTACTTGAATAATAGAACAGGTTCTTTGATTTATGTTGTAACTCCATTGCCAAGTGTTTCCATAGTTACAGCGCCCTTTGTACAGGGTCCCCGAGCTGGCTGTGTTAGATAGCCTCAAATTGCCTATTTTCTCAGATTGCATATTTGCCGTCTGTAGCAATGGAAAGAATTTAGCAGTTGTGCTAGGGATTCACGGTGCTCTTTTTAAAGATTCAAAACAAGGAAGGTAGAGTGATTAAAATATAGCCTTTTTGTTGGAAATGAGTACAATAAGACTTAAAGACTCACATCTTCAGGGGAAAATTGCGGTTATTCATCTCTCCGGTAATTCGCAGAAGGCTTCCGCTGCATTTTGTCTTTAGTAAAAAAGTATCTTGAGCTGGCTGAGCTGGCTGTTGTGGCTAAATATTGTATGTGCTGAAATAGAGTTACACATCAGAATGTAAAATCTGGCTGTAATACACATAATTAGAGTTGGTAACATATGTGGGTGTCTAAAGTGAGAAATACTCACTAGGTATTTTATTTATGTTATCTCAGTAATTTCACAGGTGAGTCTTCTGAAGCTCCAAGAGAGGAGTTAACTTGCTTATGGGCCTGCAGCTCAGAAGTGCAGTCTAAAGTTGTACCCTGATGTAGCTGACATGGACCGATACCACAGGTTTTTAGATTCCTGGCATCACCATAGTCTGCCTCTGGCCTTAACTCCAGAATCGCTGAGTTTCACATGGAGATGGAGACTGGAGTAGGAGTTCCCTAACTCACAAATTTAGTTCAAGTAAAGTGAGTGTGCATTGAGTATGTGTGTGTGTGCAAAACACACTCGTGCGTACATTGCTGAGGGACAGTGTTGGCAGTCTTTGCTCTCTCTGTAGAGGAGGAAGGGTGGAAGAGAAAATGTTACTAGACCCTTAGATCTAGTCATCTGCTTTCTCATCTCTCCAGTCTTATAATATGCAGTTCTGTTGTCTTGTCTTAGCTGGCTGCATGTACTGTGAACATCCTCCAATAAAAGTGTTACTGTTCCCGACCATCACGATTATTTTCCTCTGCTTGCTCTGACTGTTGAAATCTACCCCAATAAAATGCCACCTGTTAGAAGGTGATCAACTTTTTAAAGGACAAACAGGAGCATGCTTGTTTATCGCCTGGGATCCCTGGTATTGACAGGAAGTGGCAGTTCCACATTATATATATACTTATAACCCTTGTAATAGCTTTATGTCAGCTTTCTTCATATTTTACTTAGAAGATTGGACCCACAGAGAAAAATTTCAAAGCCTGTCTGATATTGTGAAGTAGGTTAGTGCTGAGGGCAAAAATAAACCTGGGAAATATAGGTAGATCTGGAGACCAGAGTTGCTGCCTTTCTGTCCTTTGTTGGTACATTCTTTCTGTTGTATCAGCCAGCCAGCTTTTAACTTTCTCTAGAATTCTGAGTTTTTAATGTCAGTATATTAAAAAATAGGATTAATATGAAGGTTTATCTACAATATCATACTGTACCGAATGGAACATCTATTAGCAATTAGTGAACCTATAGGACACATCATTGCTATCCAAAGCCCATAGTATGTATTAAGGTTCACTGTTGATACTGGACATTCTGTAGCTCTGGACAAATGTATAAGGACACATTTCCATCATTGAAGTATCAAATATAGTTGTCTCACTGCCCAAAGAATCCTCTGTGCGCCACCTAAAAAGCCACGCTTTTAACTATTGCGTTGTCGTTCCTTATGTTTCACTTTGCTTATTTCAGAAGAGCTGTCCTGTGTCCTGAGTACTTCCCCCTTCTGAATTCATGGTATATGTCGATTACATGTTCTTAAATTTTATCTTAGGTTATTTTTCATTAGTATATTATGATTTTCTGTGAGCCCCGCTTACTAAGTTTGATTTTAAAAGCCGGTGGGGTGGGGGCTAGCACTGTCTCTCTGTCTAACCCTGACCCTGTGTGGCCCTTATGTTGTCAGTGCTTCGAGGGATGATTTTGTGCAGTGAATGGAAATCCTCTCCAGAGCAGCTCTCTTGGAAGGCCACGATCCCTCTTGCAATATGAATGTTTCTTGAAAGTTATAATCACTGCTTTTTTAATGACACTCCCACCCTCCCTCACCCCTACCAGTTCTACCTTTTAAATATCTTCATGGAAGTGTTCCCTCAACAGGCCAGTCCTCCTTTTTAAAAACTGTGGTAAGACATATAAAATTTACCGTTGTGATCATTTTTAAATGTGCAATTCAGTGGCATTAAATACATTTACAATGTTGTGTAACCACCATCACCACTATGTAGTTCTAGAACATTTTCTTCACCCCAAAAGGATACTCCTTATTCATTAAGCTGTCCCTTCCTGTTCTCTCCTACCCAGGCAACCACTAATCTCCTTTCCGTCTCGATGGATTCACCCATCTTGGATATTTCATATAACGGAAACATACAATATGTTGCCTTTGGTGTCTGGTATCTTTCACTTTGCATAATGTTTTTAAGATTTCATCCACCTTGTGGCTTGTATTAGTACATTATTCCTTTTTATAACTGAATGATATGCCCCTGTATGAATATACCACATTTTGTTTATCCATTCATCTGTTGATAGGCACTTGAATTCTTTCCACGTTTTGGCTGTTGTGACTAGAGCTCCTATGATAGGCATTTGTGTCCAGGTATTTGTTTGAACCTCTTTTTAGTTCATTTGTGTATATGCCTAAATGTGGAATTGCTGTGTTATATGGTTATTTTATATTTAGTTTGTTGAAGAATTTTCAATATCCCTTCTGTAATGTTGCTGCTGCTGCTAAGTCGCTTCAGTCGTATCCGACTCTGTGCGACCCCATAGACGGCAGCCCATCAGGCTCCCCTGTGCTGCTTGTAATTAAATACCTCCCTTTCTTTGCTAGAGCTAATTGGTTAGTACGTGAGGACATGCTAAGTCATTTCAGTTGTGTCCAACTCTGTGCGACCCTATGGACTGCAGCCCACCAGGCTCCTCTGTCCATGGGATTCTCCAGGCAAGAATATTGGAGTGGGTTGCCATGCCCTCCTCCAGGAGATCTTAGAAGGTCTTCTTAACTATACCTCTGAAACCCCTTTTCTCAACTGCATTTAAGCTATCAGACTCTTACTGCATCTTACCAAACCAATTGCTGATTACGTGACTTGAGCAAATTATCCTTTGTGTCTCAGTTTCATTGTTGATAAAGTCGGGGGAGAATCTCTGTATAGAGGTACAATAATAATAAACTGAGATAATATTGATATATGCCATGCTCTTAGCTTTATGTTGTCACATGAGGACTCAGAGAATGCAGCTGTTGTCAAGAGTCTTCTAACCTGTCTCTCTTGCTCAGGTTTGGTTTTCTCAGGTCCACTAGCCATATTGCTGCAAGAATAATTTTCCTAAAATGCAAATTTGACTGTGTTGCCTTCCTACGTGTTTTCAGGTCTGAGTGCAGTCGCTTAGTCGTGTCCGACTCTTTGCGACCCCATGGACTGTAGCCTACCAGGCTCCTCCGTCCATGGAATTTTTCAGGCAAGAGTCCTGGAGTGGGTTTCCATTTCCTTCTCCAGGGTATCTTCCCAACTTAAGGATCAAACCCAGGTCTCCCACATTGCAGGCAGACGCTTTACCATCTGAGCCACCAGGGAAGCCCATTTTCAGGTTTACTGAGCTATAATTTGACAACTATTACTTTATGTCCTTTTAAAACTCCCTATGTCTTCCAGACAAAGTTCAGACTCCTGAACTTAATCTGAGACCCTCTTATTTGGCTTCTCCTGTCCTGTGTGGACCCTTATATTTTCATGACCATGTGTATACACCCACTATCCACAGGGCTTCCTTAGCATCAAGACATTTATTTACTCTTCTGTTTTCTTTTTATTTATTGTTTTCTTTTTAAACTTAATGTTTTATTTTGGTCTCTGCAGAATTTGATTATTTCCTTGAAAACTTGGCTATATATTTAAAAGAATCTTCACTGTATTTTATTCTGAGTTTCACTGAGATAGTTTCAAGGAAGCTTTTCAGATTCCCTCTATTGTCATAAATGAAAAGTCCTTTTTATAGTTCTCATCTCATCTCCTATCTTTTCCCTTTGCCTTCATACAGGACTCCTCTGGGGCTGAAACTGGGGTCAATTCATCTTTATATTCCTAGGGTCTGGGACTGTTATATAATACGTTTAGTGAATTAATGAGTATTCTCCAGGCTACAATGTTTATTTGGAAGACTTGTTCACTTTTAAAAATTCACAACAATCTACTAGCCATAGTTGTTAAATAATAATCTATATAAATGCCAGCTGCTAAGTGAAGTTTGTGCATATGGGAACATTTCCCAGTGGCCGTATTAGATTTCCAAGGGTAGATGTCTTTGTACTCAGATCACAGGATTTATGTAGCCTGATCCCTGGATGTGGTTTACACATGCTGCTTCCCCAGACTGTGTACTGTAGTCACAATTGTTCAGAATTATAATTCCCATGTGAGTGATGGCCTCTGAGTTTTATATTCAGGGAGGTACACTTAGAGTTGCTGTCAGTTACTCGCTAGAGATATAATAATTAAAATAATGTCTTACATTTCCATAGTTCTTAAAAAAAACTCTTTTGAGGTATAACACATATACCATACAATTCATGCATTTAAAGCGTACGTTCAGTGTCTCAGATCCACTGAGTTGTGCAACCATCCTCCCAATCAGTTTTAAAACATTTTATGCTCCAATCAGTCCATTCTGAAGGAGATCAGCCCTGGGATTTCTTTGGAAGGGATGTTGCTAAAGCTGAAACTCCAGTACTTTGGCCACCTCATGCGAAGAGTTGACTCATTGGAAAAGACTCTGATGCTGGGAGGGATTGGGGGCAGGAGGAGAAGGGACGACAGAGGATGAGATGGCTGGATGGCATCACTGACTCGATGGACGTGAGTCTGAGTGAACTCCGGGAGTTGGTGATGGACAGGGAGGCCTGGCGTGCTGAGATTCATGGGGTTGCAAAGAGTCGGACACGACTGAGCGACTGATCTGATCTGTATTTATTTTTAGTCATTTCCTGGTTTCCTCTGCCCTCAGCCTGGCCACCACTAATCTACTTCATGTCTGTATGAATTTGCCTGTTGTGGATATTTCATGAAAATGAATTTATGCAAAATGTACTTTGTGTCTGGCTTATTTTACTTAGCATGTTTGAGGGTCATCCATGTTGTATGTGTCAGTTCCTTTTAGAGGCTAAATAATATTCCGTTGTATGAATATTCCACATGATGTTTATCCATTCATCCATTTCTGGCTGTTTAAGTTATTTCTCCTTTTAGCTCATATAAGTAATGCTGCTATGAACATTTGTATCAGTTCAGTTCAGTCCTCAGTCATGTCCAACTCTTTGCGACCCCATGAACCAGGCCTCCCTGTCCATCACCAACTCCCGGAGTCCACCCAAACCCATGTCCATTGAGTCGGTGATGCCATCCAACCATCTCATCCTCTGTCGTCCCCTTCTCCTCCTGCCCTCAATCCCTCCCAGCATCAGGGTCTTTTCCAATGAGTCAACCCTTCGCATCAGGTGGCCAAAGTATTGGAGTTGCAGCTTCAACATCAGTCCTTCCAATGAACACCCAGGACTGATCTCCTTTAGGATGGACTGATTGGATCTCCTTGCAGTCCAAGGGACTCTCAAGAGTTTTCTCCAACACCACAGTTCAAAAGCATCAATTATTTGGCGCTCAGCTTTCTTTATAGTCCAACTCTCACACCCATACATGACCACAGGAAAAACCATAGCCTTGACTAGATGGACCTTTGTTGGCAAAGTAATGTCTCTGCTTTTGAATATGCTATCTAGGTTGGTCATCACTTTCCTTCCAAGGAGTAAGCGTCTTTTAATTTCATGACTGCAGTCACCATCTGCAGTGATGTTGGAGCCCAGAAAAATAAAGTCAGCCACTTGTGTCCACTGTTTCCCCACCTTTGTGCCATGAAGTGATGGGACCAGATGCCATGATCTTAGTTTTCTGAATGTTGAGTTTTTTTTTTTTTGTCTTCTAATTCTTCCCTGCTTTAGTTTTTAAAGTCAAACATATTTTAAGTTCATACACTTTTCCAGAAATATAAGGCACAGTTAAATCATGAGAGCATACTCTTTAGAACACTAAGTTAGAATAAATTGATCCTATCTGATTATCATTCTATTGTTTAGGGTTTTTTTTGTTGTTGTTGTTTTTTTAATTTTATTTTTAAACTTTACATAATTGTATTAGTTTTGCCAAATATCAAAATGAATCCACCACAGGTATACATGTGTTCCCCATCCTGAACCCTCCTCCCTCCTCCCTCCCCATACCATCCCTCTGGGTCATCCCAGTGCACTAGCCCCAAGCATCCAGTATTGTGCATCGAACCTGGACTGGCATCTCGTTTCATACATGATATTTTACATGTTTCAATGCCATTCTCCCAAATCTTCCCACCCTCTCCCTCTCCCACAGAGTCCATAAGACTGTTCTATACATCAGTGTCTCTTTTGCTGTCTCGTACACAGGGTTATTGTTACCATCTTTCTAAATTCCATATATATGCGTTAGTATACTGTATTGGTGTTTTTCCTTCTGGCTTACTTCACTCTGTATAATAAGCTCCAGTTTCATCCACCTCATTAGAACTGATTCAAATGTATTCTTTGAATGTTGAGTTTTAAGCCAACTTTTTCACTCTCCTCTTTCACTTTCATCAAGAGGCTTTTTAGTTCCTCTTCACTTTCTGCCATAAGGGTGGTGTCATCTGCATATCTGAAGTTATTGATATTTCTCCCGGCAATCTTGAGTCCAGCTTGTGCTTCTTCCAGCCCAGCGTTTCTCATGATATACTCTGCATAGAAGTTAAATAAGTAGGATGACAATATACAGCCTTGACGTACTCCTTTTCCTATTTGGAGCCAGTCTGTTGTTCCATGTCCAGTTCTAACTGTTGCTTCCTGACCTGCATACAGGTTTCTCAAGAGGCAGGTCAGGTGGTCTGGTATTCCCATCTCTTTCAGAATTTTCCACAGAACATTTGTATACGAGGGGATTTTTTGGTGGATGTATATTTTCATTTCTCTCGTGTATATACTTGGGTCATATGATACCTCTATGTTTAACCATTTTAGGAGCTGCCAGATTATTTTTTCATGGTTCTTTTAATTTAAGAAAATAATATTTACATCTACTGGCTTATTTTTATAATGTCTTAGATATTTAGAATTGTTCTTCTCTCCATTTTAGAAATGAGAAAACCGAGGCATAGGAAATTAAACTTGTTTGCCAGTGGTTACACAGCTAATAAAGGTTATGTCTTCTAATACCTGTAGGCCCATGATTCACTGAATAGAGGGGTGGGGGACATAGAGCTGAATAGCAATGCATTAAAAATATTAAAAAGTGTCAGTCTCATAAGTTACGTGATCTTAGTTATGTTAACAGAAACATCTAAATAGGTGTTTGAAACAAGGGAAGATATAATGCATTTGTCCTCACTAGTTAACTGTCCCATGGCTAAAATATTAGTTTCTGTTTAGGATGATGTACATTAAGACAGACACTGTCAACCTAGAGTTTGTTCAGAGAAGAGTAGCCAATGAAAGGCTTGCACACCATGAAATAGGAATAAAGGTTATATTCTCCAGTGATCAGTCTGGAGAGAAGACTTAGAAGAATGTGGTAGCTTCTTTCGTGTTAGAATATCTGTTGTGTAGATCCTATAGAAAAGAAAGGTTTAGAGATGGGCTGTCTTGTCCCAGAGGGAAGAAGCAGGAAGTTACAAGGAGATGGATGTGTTCCAATATTTATATCTGAATTCATATCAGAATAATTTCTGACAATTGGAGTTAGTTGAAAATGAATTGGGTGGCCTTGGGAGATCGTATAATTCTCCATCAATAACAGTATCCAAACAGGAGCAAGATGACTGCTAGTAGGGAATTCTATTCAAGTGATTCAGCATCCTGTGAGTTATATTAGATGATTTTGAGGTTCCTTTCAACCACAAGAAACTGCTCTTTTGACATCTAGAGAAAACAAAGGTGGAGGAAGCTAACTACAGCCTGGTAAACAGTGGGCGTGTGTAAGGTAAAGATGGGTGCGTGATCATCCTCTTGAAATTTGGTAGCCAAATCATTAAATTTTAGAGTAGTGAGGGACCTCATTAATCACTTTGCCTACCCCCTTATTATATAGATGGGGATACAGATACAGAGTTTATTCACCTTGCTGCTGCTGCTGCTAAGTCGCTTCAGTTGTGTCCGACTCTATGCAACCCTGGAGACAGCAGTCCACCAGGCTCCCCCGTCCCTGGGATTCTCCAGGCAAGAACACTGGAGTGGGTTGCCATTTCCTTCTCCAGTGCATAAAAGTGAAAGTGAAGTCGCTCAGTCGTGTCCGAGTCTTTGAGACCCCATGGACTGCAGCCCACCAGGCTCCTCCGTCCATGGGATTTTCCAGGCAAGAGTACTGGAGTGGGTTACCATTGCTTTCTCCTTTATTCACCTTACCCAAGGTCAAATGCTCAGTGACTGGTAGAGTCTGGACTAGGATCCATGTTGTTTTAAAATAAATAAAAGAATTATTCATGTCAACAATTAGAGAAAGCACAAATAACTTACTGGATAGAAATACCGATGGATCCAAGGATCTGGTTATGACCAGATCCTTAATGTATTATTAATGAAAGCTAGATATGTTCAGGATGTCTTTCTAACCTTTTGAGGGCAAAATCAAAGAGTGTGAATGACAAGCTTTACCACAAAACTCACCCTGGTGCCGCTGCCAGAAGATATTGAACTGAATGAACCATTGATCTGACGCGGTGTGGCCCTCTAAACTGTGCTCTCTGTATGTGTTTTTCTGTCTGCCTTCATCATTGTTTTTGAACGTCCTATTATTTTCATAGTTTGATCCCATGGATCTTGTTTTATTCTAGGTTCACCTTTATCTGAGTGCCTTAAGTGTTAACACACACAACAAATGCACTGAACAGCAAAGGATTCAAAACTTCTAACACTGATAGCAGGAAAAAACAGTAAAGCATTCAAGAGCAATGAAATAAAAACCGTGGGGGAGAAAAAAACCCTGCGCTCAGGGAAAACCCTGCTAGGAGCTTGCCAGCCAGTTAGGAGGCCTGTGCAGGACCACCGAAGTGGTCAGGTTTTACTCAGCTGTGCCAGACTGTGAATAGACGGCAGTTCTGCCTCCCAAATTTAGGCACAGAGCCTAAAGACATTGTAACAGTTAGGAGCTGTGTAAGACTGGCATGAGAAGTGAAATCAAATCTTGATCATTATTTTGAATATTTTTAGAGGAGTTTATCAAGTAAGTTTTCTCCCTTAAAATGGATGCTGTTTAGGGTCCTGGGGACATCTTGAGTCCCTCCTGCTCTTTTCTATGGGACTGCATATCTTCATCTCCCCCATAAGCATCCTAAAGAGAGTATTAGTTTGCATATTTCTAGTTTTCTTTTCACTGTTTTTTATCATATAAAATACCCTATGCTACTTACGTATGTCCACTGAGGTTCAAAGGTAAAAAGAAAGGCATCTTGACCCCGATGAGGGCTTCCCTGGTGGCTCAGTGGTAAAGATATGCCTGCCAATGGAGATTTGATCCCTGACGGGGGAAGATCCCACGTGCCATGGGGCAACTGAGCCCGGGCACCACAACTGCTGAGTCTGTGCTCTGGAGCCCTGGAGCTGCAACTACTGAGTCCACGTGCCACAACTGCCAAAGCCTGTACACCCTAGAGTCCCTGCTTCTTGATAAGAGAAGCCACCACAGTGAGAAGCCCGCCACCACAACTAGAGAGGAGCCCCTGCTTGTGGCAACCAGAGAACTGGTGAAGCAATAAAGACCCGGCACAGCCAAAAATTAATAAATAAATTCTAAAATAATAATAATGCAATGCCTAAATTTTTTTTTTTTTTTTAAGGAGTATGATCAGAAAGTATTTGAGAAGCCTGTCATGGATTATGAGTGTTTTCAGTAAATTGTTGACAGAGTATCTTCACCCACAAAATCCTGAGAAATTTTGTTTCATAATTGCATCACACTCCTTTGGTACCATTCGATGAAGTCAGAATTCACTGGGGAAACACTAACTTAATTGCCAAACTTTATCGCGCCTCCTTTCAGCACACCTGCAAAGTGCTTATCATAATGGGAATTATGCTTCTTGCAAGGAGAAGCTATCCTTGTGAATTAACCAATTAGCCAGTGTTCCATATCTTATCTTTCATTCCCACGCCTATGAATTTTTTCCCTCCAAGTACCGACACTTGTTTGTGAGCTTGTAAATTGAAATGTATGTATTCCTTTGCTTGACATCTCATCACTGCATAATATGACCTTCAGCTATGCTTTCAGGAAGTGATTATTAATGTCTGGGTGAAAAAAATCTTCAGGCTGTATGTGGAAACTGATTTTTTTTTTTTAATTTTTAAAGAAAACTCCCATCTTACAATGTTTCTTGGCATATGAAACAAGATAATCTTCAACAGAAATAAGATACTGGAGTGAGATTTGTACAAACATGTTTCTGAAAAGTCAACACATTCAACTGTCAGTCACAGAGACGATCACCAGAGATGAAGCACTGATCCCTCCAGGGAGGAGGACTGGTTGTCACTCGGCAAGAATCCTGGCTGACCCAGCATGGGTCAGACTCTGGGGTGAGGGGAGGGTGGGGCGATCTCACACCAGAAAAGTCATCCAAGAGGACTTTCAAAACAATGCATTTGTTTGGTTTTGCCGTTTCAGACTTATTCGTGATTGGTGGATTGCGTGTATTTGAAGGAGATTTGCTGCAACCCTAAAACTCACTTGTCTGTGTTCTGATATGAGCTAGTGGAGGAAGGGGGCCCTTGACTTTGTTTTTCAGAGTTAACATGAGCAAGAAGAAAATGGCATTAAACTTAGATCAGCGTTCAGAATGACCAACATATGAAAATAAATCGTTTTATTGTCCCTACATTATTCCCATGAAAGAATTCATGGAAAAAGCAAGTTTCAGAGTAATTTAAAAGCCTGCTGTGGTTGTGAAAGATCTTAGGATGTTGGTGGTGATGTTCTGGGTTCACGTTCCCTCCTCATTGTCCTCTGAGGCTGTGTATTTGCAGCAGATAGACCAGCTTGTGGCACAGCTGACCCATTAATTTTGATCATGTTCCTTATTGGAAACTTTCATTGGTTGTGCTGCAATTCACAGCAGCCACTAAGATGGCCAAAATAAATGGATTTTTCAACACCTTATAAGCCATTCAGTTATGGCACAAAAACACAGAAATGTCAGTTCAGAGTGTTATTTGAGAAGGGACTTAAATCAGCTTGAGCAATAATTTTTAAACACATACTAATAATTTTTTTATTAATCCTCTGAGTTCCTAAGCACAGAGAAGGAATCTCAAAGGATCTTAGTAAATGTGAAATAAAGTATGTGCTATGCTTAGTTGCTCAGTTGTGTCCAACTCTTTGCAACCTCATGGAATGTAGCCCACTAGGCTCCTCTATCCATGGGGATTCTCCAGGCAAGAATATTGGAGTGGGTTGCCATGCCATCCTCCAAGTGATCTTCCTAATGCAGGGATCAAAGCCAGGTCTCCCGCATTGCAGGCAGATTCTTTACTGTCAGAGCCACCAGGGAAGCCTGTTATATACATTATAAATAAAGAAACGAGCCATGGTTCATTTTTGTATGCGAAAGATTACAACTAGTGACTTCTTCGTGTTTATTATTACTGGCTTATTGCTGGATTCCACCTAACAGTTTCTTTGTTTCCTGGAAAGATGATCTCAGATGTCTTAAAGAATCACAATATGGATTTGCTTTTCATTGTGTAGAATGGTGAATTTTGCAGCTACAAATACTTCTCTAGGTTCATAGTGGAGGATTTTAAGCAGTCAGTAAAGGCAGAAAATTAAAGGAGAGAAAATCCAGAGCAAGCTGTTCAAACCCAATCAGTAGGAAATTATGTAAACTTAATTAACTAGGGCATCAAGGGAAGGGCTATGGAGTATAATGAAATATTTTTGAAATGAGGCAAAGCAGCCAAACTAAAACAAGGTTAGTTGAAGTGTTTCCAGAAGGAAGGGAAGGAATATCCTCTCTGCAGAAGGATATGCTTGACCTTGTGCCTTATTTTTGGCTGTGAAAACCTGTGCCAGTATTCTCAAGAAGAGATGGACATACAAGGAGAGTCTTGAGCCAGGTGAATCCAAAAGGGGAAGGTTCTGGTTTGTACTTTTCCCAAATGATGTTCATATAGTAAAATGGATTCTGAAATAAGACATTATGGTCCAGGTGTAAACCTCTGACCTTCCATTTACAAATGGCCCAGAATGATTAGCCAGGATTTAGAAGAAATCTGTATATTTCAGGTCTAGGTAGACCAGATGGAGAAAGACTGTAGATTCTATATATTGCTCAGACGTGGTTAAATTCTTTTAAATATTTATTGAACCCCTTTTCTGGTGATGTGCTAATGCTGCATGGGACAAAGAGCTGAGTAAGGTGTTCATTCCATTGCCCTTTAAGAGTTTCCAGTCTACTATGTGGAGAAGGAAATGGCAACCCAATACAGTACTCTTGCCTGGAAAATCCTATGGACAGAGGAGCCTGGTAGGCTACAGTCCATGGGGTCGTGAGGAGTCAGACACGACTGAGCGACTTTACTTTCACTTTTCACTCTCATGCATTGAAGAAGGAAATGGCAACCCACTCCATTCTAGGGCATCAAGGGAAGGGCTATGGAGTATAAGGAAATATTTTTGAAATAGGCCCTAGTCCTATTCTTGCCTGGAGAACCCCAGGGACAGAGGAGCCTGGTGGGCTGCTGTCTATGGGATCGTACAGGGTCGGACACAACTAAAGTGACTTAGCCGCAGCAGCAGCAATTATGGAGGCTGAGACAAGTACACAGTATACCAGGCAGAGGTACAAGATGATACTCCAGTGACAAAGGACTCCCACATATTTGTCTCTCGTCCTGTCTTCTTTCCTGAGCCCCAGATGTGAAGGGTCCACTGCCTTTTGGACTTCTCCCTTCAACTTTTCCTCCAATTTTTAAAATTATGGTAAAATATGTGCAACTTAAAACTTAACATCTTAACCGTTTTCAAATGTACAATTTAGTGGTATTAAATACATTGATAGTATGGTACAACCATCACCACCATCCATCTCCATTACCTGCTTAACAATAATTTCCTCCTCTTTCCTGCCCCCAGCCCTGGCAACTACCATTCTGCTTTCTATCTCTGTGAATTTGACTATTCTAAATACCTCATGTAAGTGGAATCATACAGTATTTCTCTTTTTGTGACTGGCTTCTTTCACTTATCATACTGTCATCAAGATTCACCCATGTGCATAGCATGTATCAGAATTTCCTTCCCTATTAAGACCGAATAATATTCAAGCCAGACTTCAATAGTATGTGAACCGTGAACTTCCAGATGTTTAAGTTGGATTTAGAAAAGGCAGAGGAACCAAAGATCAAATTCCCAACATCCTCTGGATCATCGAAAAAGTGAGAGAGTTCCAGAAAAGCATCTACTTTTGCTTTATTTGACTATGCCAAAGCCTTTGACTGTGTGGATCACAACAAACTGTGGAAAATTCTGAAAGAGATGGGGATACCAGACCACCTGACCTGCCTCCTGAGAAATCTGTACGCAGGTCAAGAAGCAACAGTTAGAACTGGCCATGGAACAATAGACTGGTTCCAAATAGGAAAAGGAGTACGTCAAGGCTGTATATTGTCACCCTGTTTATTTAACTTATATGCAGAGTACGTCATGCGAAATGACGGACTGGATAAAGCACAAGGCTGAAATCAAGATTGCTGGGAGAAATAACTTCAGATATGCAGATTAAACCTCTCTTCTGGCATCCAACCAGTCCATTCTGAAGGAGATCAGCCCTGGGATTTCTTTGGAAGGAATGATGCTAAAGCTGAAACTCCAGTAGTTTGGCCACCTCATGCGAAGAGTTGACTCATTGGAAAAGACTCTGATGCTGGAAGGGATTGGGGGCAGGAGGAGAAGGGGACGACAGAGGATGAGATGGCTGCATGGCATCACTGACTCGATGGACGTGAGTCTGAGTGAACTCTGGGAGTTGGTGATGGACAGGGAGGCCTGGCGTGCTGCGCTTCATGGGGTCTCAAAGAGTCGGACATGACTGAGCGACTGATCTGATCTGATCTGATGGCAGAAAGCGAAGAACTAAAGAGCCTCTTGATGAAAGTGAAAGAGGAGAGTGAAAAAGTTGGCTTAAAGCTCAACATTCATAAAACTAAGATCATGGCATCCAGTCTCATCCCTTCATGGCAAATAGATGGGGAAACAGTGGAAACAGTGAGAAACTTTATTTTTTTGGGCTCCAAAATTACTGCAGATGGTGATTGCAGCCATGAAATTAAAAGACACTTGCTCCTTGGAAGAAAAAGCTATGACCAACCTAGACAGCATATTAAAAAGCAGAGACATTACTTTGCCAACAAAGTAATCTAGTCAAAGTCTGTCTAGTCAAAGCTGTGGTTTTTCCAGTGGTCATGTATGGATGTGAGAGTTGGACTGTGAAGAAAGCTGAGCCCTGACGAATTGATGCTTTGAACTGTGGTGTTGGAGAAGACTCTTGAGAATCCCTTGGACTGCAAGGAGATCCAACCAGTCCGTCCTGGATGTTCGTTGGAAGGACTGATGTTGAAGCTGCAACTCCAATACTTTGGCTACCTGATGTGGAGAACCGACTCATTTGAAAAGACCCTGATGCTGGGAAAGATTGAAGATGGGAGGAGAAGGAGATGACAGAGGATGAGATGGTTGGATGGCATCACCAATGTGATGGACATGAGTTTGAGTAGGCTCCAGGAGTTGGTGATGGACAGGGAAGCCTGGCGTGCTGCAGTCCAGGGGGTCACAAAGAGTTGGACACGACTGAACTGAACTGAATATTCTGCTGTATATATATATATACCATGTTTACTTAGCCATTCCTCTGTGGATGCCATTAACTTTTGAGCAGGGAAAGAAATGAAAACGTTGATATTTTGGTTACATCAGAGGTAGTTAGAAACCTGAAAAAAAACACACACAAGTGGTTTGCTTCCTCAAAGCTCTTGTTTATTTGGGTAGTAAATATAGAATTTAAAACTTTTGGGAATCCATGGGAAATTATATTTATTAAATATACATATGGGCTTCCCTGGTGGTTCAGATGGTAGACCCAGGTTCCATTCCTGGGTTGGGAAGATCCCCTGGAGTACGGATGTTAGAGTTTTACCATAAATAAGACTAAGCACCAAAGAATTGATACTTCAAATTGTGGTATTGGAGAAGACTCTTGAGAGTCCCTTGAACAGCAAAGAGAACAAACCAGTCAATCCTAAAGGAATTCAACCCTAAATATTCACTGCAAAGACTGATGCTGAAGCTCCAGTTCTTTGGCCGCCTGATGCAAAGACCCAACTCATTGAAAAAGACCCAGATGCTGGGAAAGATTGAGGGCAGGAAAAGAAGGGGTCAACAGAGGATGAGATGGTTGGACGGCATCATTGACTCAATGAATATGAGTTTGAGCAAACTCCAGGAGATAATGGCTTCCCTAATAGCTCAGATGGTAAGGCATCCGTCTGCAGTGCAGGAGACCCGGCTTTGTTCCCTGGGTCTGGAAGATCCCCTGGAGAAGTAAATGGCAACCTACTCCAGTATTCTTGCCTGGGGAATTCCACAGACAGAGGAAGTTGGTGGGCTACAGTTCATGGGGTCGCAAAGAGTTAGACACGACTGAGTGACTAACACACACCAGAAGATAATGAAGGACAGGGAAGCATGGCATGCTGCAGTTCATGGGGTCGCAAGGAGTTGGACACAACTTAGTGACTAAACATCAACAAATAATACAGACACAATCTCCTATACACACAAATCCCTTAGGAAAAGGACAGACTCTCTAAAATACTTTCAAGTTTTGAAAGATAAACAGTGCATATATGAACTCTTAATTTAAAAGTTAGGTTTGGAAATACATACAAAATTTTATAAATAAAGGAGTTACAAAATTTTATTTGCTTGTGATATCAGAGATATGCTATTATAGACTGAAGGTTTGTGTCCTTCCCAAATTCTTATGTTGAAACCCAATCCCCATTGTGACAGTTTAGGGCCTTTGGGAGGTGATTAACTCATGAGAGTGAAGTCTTCATGAATGGGATTAGTGCCTTTATAAAAGATACCCCTGGGAGCTCCCTGCCCCTTCTGCCATATGAGGACACAGAAGACAGTAGTCTGTGAACCAGAAATTAGGCCCTCACCAGAAACCAGATCTGCTGGCGTCTTGATCTTGGAATACCTAGCCTCCAAAACTGTGAGAAGTAAATTTATATTGTTTATAAGCTACTCAGTTAATGGTATCTTGTTACAGTGGTCCAAACATACTAAGATACACGCTTTACATTTTTTAAACTGTGGTAAAACATACATGCCATTTTAATCACTTTTAGGGGTGTAGCTAAGTTCCACTAAGTACATTCACAGTGTTATGACAACATCACCACTATCCATCTTCAGAACTTTTTCACCTTCCCAAACTGAAACTCTGTACCTATTAAATAATAATTCTCCATTCTGTCTTCTGTCTCTCTGAATTTGATTCCTCTAAGTACCCCATATAAGTAGAATCAGATAATATTTTTTCTTTTGTCATTGGCTTATCTCACTTAGCATAATGTCTTAAAGTTTCTTTTGTGTTGCAGCATGTGTCAGAATGATATTCCCTTGTATGTAAATACCACATTTTGTTTACCCATTCATCTGTTTATGGACATTTGGTTTGCTTCCACCTTTTGGCTATTTTGAATAATGAGTATACAAATATCTGTTCAAGTCCCTGGTTTTTTAATTCCTTTGGGTATATATCTAGAAATAGAATTGCTGGATCATATGGTAATTCTGTGTTTAATTTGTTTAGGAAATAACCATATTTTTTTCAGAGTGACTGCCCATCTTGCATTCCCATGACCAATGAAAAGGGCGCCAATTTCTCCATGTTCTTGCCTCTGCTTTTTATTTCCTGATTTTTGAATAATAGCCATTCTAATAGGTGTGAAGTGATGTCTCATTGTGGTTTTTTAAAATATAATTTATGTATTTTTGGTTGCAGTGAGTCTTTGTTGCTGTGCATGGGCTTTCTCTTGTTGCGGTGAGTGAGGGCTTACTTCGTTGCGTAGGGCTGGCTTCTCATTGCAGAGCACAGACTCTAGGTGCACGGGCTTCAGGAGTTGTAGCATGTGTGCTCAATAGCTGTGGCTTATGGGCTTAGCTGCTCTGTGGCATGTGGAATCTTCCCAGACCAGTTAAGAACCTGTGTCCCTTGCACTGGCAGGCAGATTCTTATCCACTGTACCACCAGGGAAGTCATCTCATTGTGGTTTTGATTTGCATTTCTCTAGTGATAAGTGTCAGAGAAGGCAATGGCACCCCACTCCAGTACTCTTGCCTGGAAAATCCCATGGGTGGAGAAGCCTGGTAGGCTGCAGTCCATGGGGTCACTAAGAGTCGGACACGACTTCACTTTCACTTTCACTTTTCACTTTCATGAATTGGAGAAGGAAATGGCAACTCACTCCAGTGTTCCTGCCTGGAGAATCCCAGGGACGGTGGAGCCTGGTGGGCTGCCATCTAATGGGTCGCACAGAGTTGGACACTACTGAAGCGACTTAGCAGCAGCAGCAGCAGTGATAAGTGTTGCTGGGCGTCTTTTCATGTTCTTATGAGCCATCTGTTGGTTTTTTTTTTTTTTTTTTTGAGAAATGTGTATTCAAGTCTTGTTCCCATTTTTAAATTGGATTCTTTTTTGTTGAGTTGTAGGAGTTCTTTATGTATTCTGGATAGTAATCCTTTCTTACATATGACTTGCAAATATTTTCTCCCATTTTGTGGGTTACCTTTTCGATCCATTTATAGTATTTTTTGATGCACAAAAGTTTTCAATTTTGATGAAGTCAAATTTATCTATCTTTGCTTTTGTTGCCTGAACATTTGGTTGTCCTATCCAAGAAATAATTGCCAAATCCAATGTCATAAGCTTTTCCCCTGTGTTTTTTCCTAAGATTTTATAGTTTCAGCTCTCATACTTAGGTCTTTGATCTATTTTGAATTGTCTTTTGTGTATGGTGTAAGATAAGGGTCTGATGTCACTCTTTTACCCACGAATATCTCAGCATCATTTGTTTATCCATTTCCCACTGAACAGTCTTGGCGCCTGTGTTCTAAATTGTTTTACCATATATGGGAGGGTTCATTTTTGGGCTCTCTATTGTGTTCCATTGGTCTGTTCCTTATGCAAGTACCACATGGTTTTGATCTTGTACTCTAACAGTTCAGTTCAGTTCAGTTGCTCAGTCGTGTCTGACTCTTTGCGACCCCATGGACTGCAGCACGCCAGGCCTTCCTGTCCATCGCCAACTCCCAGAGTTTACTCAAACTCATGTTCATTGAGTTGGTGATGCTATCCAACCATCTCATCCTCTATTGTCCCCTTCTCCTCCTGCCTTCAATCTTTCCCAGCATCAAGGTCTTTTCAAATGAGTCAGTTCTTCACATCAGGTGGCCAAAATATTGGAGTTTCAGCTTCAGCATCAGTCTTTCCAATGAATATTCAGGACTGATTTCCTTTAGGATGGACTGGTTGGATCTCCTTGCGGTCCGAGGGACTCTCAAGAGTATTCTCCAACACCACAGTTCAAAAGAATTGATTCTTTGGCACTCAGCTTTCTTTATAGTCCAACTCTCACAACCATAAATGACTACTGGAAAAACCATAGCTTTGACTAGATGGACCTTTGTTGGCAAAGTAATGTCTCTGCTTTTTAATACGCTGTCTAGGTTTGTCATCACTTTTCTTCCAAGGAGTAAGCATCTTTTAATTTCATGGCTACAGTCACCATCTGCAGTGATTTTGGAGCCCCAAAAAATAAAATCTGACACTGTTTCCCCATCTGTTTCCCATGAAGTGATGGGACCAGATGCCATGATCTTAATGTTTTCTGAATGTTGAGCTTTAAGCCAACTTTTTCACTCTCCTCTTTCACTTTCATCAAGAGGCTCTTTAGTTCTTCTTCACTTTCTGCCATAAGGGTGGTGTCACCTGCATATCTGAGGTTATTGATATTTCTCCCAGTGATCTTGATTCCAGCTTGTGCTTCATCCAGCCCAGCGTTTCTCATGATGTACTCTGCATACAAGTTAAATAAGCAGGGTGACAATATACAGCCTTGACAGACTCCTTTTCCTATATGGAACCAGTCTGTTGTTCCATATCCAGTTCTAACTGTTGCTTCCTGATCTGCATGTAGCATGTAGCTACATGTGCATGCTAAGTTGTGTCCAATTCTTTGCGACCTTAAGGACTGTAGCCTGCCAGTCTCTTCTGTCCATAGGATTTTCCAGGCAAGAGTACTGGAGTGGGTTGCCTTGCCCTTCTCTAGGGGATCTTCCTGACCCAGGGATTGAACCCGCATCTCCTGTGTCTTCTGCATTGGCAGGCAGTTTCTTTACCACTAACACCACCCATAGTAAGTTTTAAAATTTGGAAATGTGGAGTCTTCAACTTTGTTCTTCTTTTTCAAGATTGTTTTGGCTATTCCAATTTCCTTGAGCTTCCATATGAATTTTAAGATAGTGACATGCTTTTCCTTATGGTCTTTGAAATATTTTATAGAAAGTCTTCTTTGACATTTTTATATAAATTTCCTTTTGAGGTAATCCTCTCCTGCTTATCTGAGTTTAGAGTATGGCAAGGTCTGATGACTTAAGCCAATATAGGGCTATATGGTATTCTTTAAGCCCTTAGAAGAAAAGGGTTATAGGATATAGGATTTGGAAAATATATTTCCTTTCTAGAGAAAAACACATTAAAGAAGAGGTTAATATGTCTTTAGTGACTTAAAAAAGAAAAACAGCTCTAGTTAGAAAATACTTAGCATTTGCCCTGAGAGAAAAATTTAGACCTGTTCCCCTCCCTCTACCCTCTGTTTTCTCAGCAATCTTTTTTACTTTGCAAATGGATACGATTGGGAGATTTTTCTATAACAGTCTATAACACATGTGTGTAATATGCAAGCTATGAAAAATTACCTAAATCTTTAGGGGCTACCTTTTGTTGTTTAAGGATACATATATCATGACAACTTTTAGATAAGTTCCTCTCATCTTCATAACCTTCATGAAGTCTACATAGTAATTTTCTAAAGCAGGTGTTTGTTAATTGTTTTTCAATGAAATTTTAAAAAATTCACATCTATTTTATCCCGTCCAATAATAGGCAGTGTTTGAAAGAACTTTTTGGACTGAAGTTACTCAGTATGTCTAGTTTTCTCTCTTCCCTATTCAAAAGAAAAGTACTTATTAAATTCGTTAGTGATCATGTTTTTGAGTATTCTGGACTCTGTTTAATTACTTTGGGAAAAAGTGAGAAGTTTATATTTTCCTGTCAATTTATTTAAATTGTCAAATTTCTTTTGGCTTTGAACTTCAGCATGCTGCAGGTCTTTTTTAATTTTGCTGTTACTTATCTGATCATAATACATGTAAGAAGTTCTTTGCATCCTCTTCAGCAGGTAGAGTATGACCAGATCTATGCTGGGGAAATTTGGAGTATCTCTACCCTTTTTACTGGTATCTCCTCTACCATTCAGGTCATGGTGTCCTCTTTTTGGAATAAGCCTGACCATCCACATATCTCACTCACAGTTAGGGGTTGTGGAGATCTTGCCAGCTTTCAAGATACTGCGGAATTTAATTTGCTCATTGAAGGTGGCAACCACATCAATTTTACCTGATTAGTTTCCAGTAAGTTCAAAATTATGTAGGTATTTTAATAGACACTGTATAATTTGCATATTTAAGACAGGTTGTTATCTATGAGTCCAATTTGACCATTTGAATTTTTTCAATTATAATGAGTTATTGCAGAGTAACTGGTCTCACTGCATGGTTGATTTAGTTTGGCTACAGCAGCAGTGGAAAAAAGACAAAAAGTAATGGGAAATGATTTACTTTACCATGCTATAAAGCTATGATCTGGATACAAGAAACATAAAATACTTTTTTAAATGAAAAGACACATATTTAAATACATGTGTGTACTTAAGGTTTCTTAAAAAAAAATTTTTTTTTAAATATTCAGTGAAAGATCAATGTGTAGATTTTTAAAGGTGTCAGTGCCTCCTTCAAAATATGTGAAGTGGTCCCTAAAATGTATGCTTTAGATGTCTGGGATGGTTCATCCATGTAAAAATGTGGTCTTTCCCCTAAATCAGAGGCCTTAAAGACCTGCTGAGTGCACACTGACTGTGTGACACTGCTTGAGGCTTGGTCCAATCTTCTGGATCATAGACATTTTCCAATTTTAGCAAAACCCAAATGAACTGTGGTTTGTGTTGCTGAAATTTCCTTTATCATCGTCAACAATTACTATTTATCAACAATAATATGTAATGCAGGAGAACTAAGCGCATACAGACTGTACTCTAGAGATTCCTGGACCACTTGTCTGAGTTGCTTGGTGAATTTAGATAGCTAGTTTCATTATTATCACGGGCTTACAAAATTGTCAGGTACCCAAATTTAGCCTATAAAACGATTCCTTGTCCTTTTTAAAAAATATTTTTTAATTAAAATTTTAAAATTGCTTTACAATTTCTGCCATACATCAACATGAATCAGCCATAAGAGTACATATGCCCCCTCCCTCTTGAACTTCCCCCCAACCTCCCACCCCATCCCATCCTTCTAGGCTGTCACAGAGCCCCAATTCGAGTTCCCAGAGTCATACAGCAAATTCCCACTGGCTATATATGGTAGTGAATATGTTCCATGCTACTCTCGCCGTGAGTCCCACCCTCTGCCTCCCCACCTCCCCGTGTCCATAAGTCTGTTCTCTATGTCTGCATCTCCATTGCTGCCCTGCAGATATATTCATCAGTACCATCTTTCTTGATTCCTTATATAGGCATTAATATACGATCCTTGTCCTTTCGGCATAGAGAAATTCCAGAAACTCTTTTATTTTCTATTTTTCTCTTTCCAGTTGAGACTGAATGTGATAGTGCTTTTTGGAAAACTTGCTTCCAGGAAAGTTAACTCAGAAATGTGGTGTCCCTTAGTGATTAACGGTAGTCAAGGATATAACTTTGGAGTTAGACCTGTGTTCAAGTCTCAACTCTGCCACTACTGTAGTTTCAAAATGGGAATAATTATAGTCTCATAAAATTTTGGTGAGAATTACATGAGATAATTACTGAAAAGTGCTTATTTATTCAATCTGGCACAAAATGAGTATTCAATTAAATTTGACTTTTGTTACTATTGTGATTCATTGTTTCTTCTACATATAAAAGCAGTATGCCTTCTTTTGAAAATCTTGGAAATCAAGATGAAACTTTAAATTACACATATCACAGCAAGACGGTAATAGTCAATGATAAAATTATTAGTGTATTGCATTATAGTCTTTTCTTTATGCATATGTATATATAATTTGGGGTGTGTGTATGTACACAAATGTACGTCTGGCAGATAGTAACCGCTTAGTAAAGTTTTTTTGAATGCTATTGGATATGGTAGACTATATTTATTAAAAAATAGTTGCATAATGTTCTCTCATAGCTGTGTCACATTTTATTTAGCCAACTCCCTATCCCTATAAAAAATAGAAAGATTTTTCTATTATAATAATCTTTCAGGTAAACATTTGTATTTATAAATCTTTATGAATGTATCTAATCATTTCTTTAAAGTAAATGCTCGTAAGTAGAATTACTGAGTTGGCGATTATGAGCTTTATAAAGTTTTGGAACATATAGACAAAATGTCCAGTATAAAAGTTGTCCCAAGAACGGTGTTGGGTTTCTAAACTTTGCCAGTCTGATATGTAGGAATGGTCTTTTGCTATTTATTTTTACAATCTCTTGTAGTTATGATTCATATTTTTGCTGTATCACAATTGAACATTTTTCTTCTATATTTAAGAATATTTTAAAGAAATTCCCATTCCTTTGTAATGATTTTTCTCAAACAACACCTTAGCTACTCTAGTAATATCTCCTCTCCCAGAGTGGTACACCATCATTCCTGAGAAGAAAAGGAAAAATGATTGTGTGTGTGTGTGTTAAGTAGAAGGTGGCTTCTTTGATTTACATAAACATTAAGCCATGATAGGTAATGACAGTTTACTCTTAAACTGTGTTCAGTTACCATTGACATGGATGTGCTACAACCTGTCATCCTTGGCTTATAGATCACCCCAGGGGAAATATTCCAGGACAGTGGGCAAAAGAAATGTTTTCTGGGGAAAGAATCAGGGCAAGAGTGTTGTGATTTCAGACATCACAACTTTTCCCTCTAGCAGTCTATATCCAAGAGCACATCTCTGCCAGCCAAGCAGATGCAGCCAGCATTTCTGAGTATGTGTGATGGCTGGAACTGAGATTTCTGGTGACAACTCTGGGCCTCTATCAGATACCCATATCTGGGCATCTCAGACTGGGAGATGAATAGAAGAGGGATTGTTTTACACTCAGAGTCCAGGAACCTTCTATTCTTGTTCATAGAGTTTTTCATTTTTCAGAGCATTTTCCTCTGCCTATCAGGACTTATGTTCTCACAGATTCCTGTCCTCTCACCAGGGGAAGGAATGACTGAATTTAGAGAGTTGGTTTTGTGAATGGGACCATGACTTTCCAAATGGGACTTCTATAGAAGAAGTGGTCAAATAGAGGACTTAAAGGGGGAGCAACTCTGAATGCTTACGTGGATACATACATGTTTGTTTTCTTTGATACATTAGAAGCTATGTAAAAGGAACATACTGTCTAAAGTCAGAGGATAGCATTCTATAGCCATATCTTCATTTGAGTATTTGTCGCTACGGTTTTCATTATAAGTTTCAAAAAGCATACTGGATCAAAACTCACTAAATTAAGAGGGGAAACGTGTTCTTTTATGATGCTTAAACTCTGTATTTGGAAAGAGAGGATTAAGAAACTTCAATCCTTTAATATATGTAATAAACTCTGGCCATTCAAGGGTTGAGCAGCATCTTGTTGGAAGCAATTTATTTTCCATTAAAATGGATACCACTTAGAATTTGCAGTTTGAGGTCTACTTGGCTAAGACCACATTTCTGCCCAGCACTTTAAAATTGTTGCTCTCCAAGCCAGGGAAATGATGTTTTCTGGGCCTACATATGATGGCTCTGTACCAAACCATCAATATCTAGTAACCTTCCAAGGTCTGTGTCTGTGGTTTTTCAGAGATTTATTATGTAGAGGGAAGAAGCAAGCAGGTTCTGTTTTATACTATTTAGGACCTAAGAATCACCCTCTTCCCTCAGGATTCACTTGTACCGAGGCCTGGACACAGAAAAGCTGGCTGGTCGTCATCCTGAACTGCCTCAGTCCTTGCTTTAGTTTAGACTTGAGCCTCATGAGGGACCCCTCAGTGCTCCATTTCTTTGTGTTTGAGATATAAGTTCTAGATTTCTGAAATGTACACCTGGGAATGCCTGGTGAGTGCATGAAAGCTGACATCATTATGAAAAGTGGGCAGGAGATGTTGTACATTTTGTGAGAAAGTTGAAATTTTCTTATATCCTAACTACAGTTAAGGGGGAAATCATAAAATACCACGCCACCAACAACCAACTTCCCCATTAACAGATAAATAGACTTTGCATACAGCAGTTGGAAGGCACCTAATAGGTTATCTCCTTTATTGGGTTGTGATCATGGACTTCTCAATGTTAACCCTGTAATACTAAGGCCTAGAGGAAAACCTGGCTCAGATAAATATACAGTGAATATTAGCTGAAAGAATCATTCAGTGACCTAGCTCTGTGATTTGTATTTTTTTTCTTTGCCGAAGATCTTTTTAATTAACTTCGTTTCCATGGCCTCCAAAATTTGAAAGATATCCTGCCCTGCCTTGATTAAGTAATAATTGATTTGTTTTCTGCTTTTATTGACCAAAGCCAACCAGAATTTCTAGTCTACATGAGAAAATTATGGTTAGTTAGGACTGTAGTTCCAGCTCTGAAAAAAAGAAATTTGACATTTTATTTAGATGATGTAGCAAATAAACTTTTCGAAATAAAAATATCTTCCAGCCCAGTATTACTTTTTGAAAGTCTCCTATGAGTCGGAGCATCTAGACTAAAAATTAACGATTTAGTCTAACCTACTTATCTTATAAACTTGCTAAAGTGTAAGGAGTTAGGGTGAAATGATTTCTTGGCAAAGTCAAACTAACTGATTCCCATCTCCCAGTGTGAAGCGTCTAGTGGGTATATAGGCTAGGGCTTAGAGAAGATATTCTAGCATGAAGGCTTAGGCTCCTGGCTCTCTTTTATGAATACTGTTTGGATTGTGCTGATGAGAATAGATTACAAATAAAATCCTATTTTAACACATACTTTATTATCTCACACTTAGTTGCGTATAATGTAATTGCGTATCCCCATGATCTAGCTCATAGTTCATACTAATGTTTCATTGTTATGGATCCAAAATTCTATAAGGTTAAAAATAATTCATTTGAAGGGTGTCATAGAGGACCCATTTTGTCTGAGAAGGATGCAGAACACCCCCTTATGGCCCCAGGAGAGGGACTTGCTTGAGGGAACATGTTATCAACTTGAATCAGGCGGTGGCCCCAGCACAGATCAACTTGAGAACTGTGGCATTGACCTTTACATAAAGCCTACAGAGAAAACCAGGGTGAAACTATACAATGAAGCAACAGCAAGGATTTGGAGTGGGTCAAGATTCTAGTGTCTGTGATGTTGTGCATTTTTACTGTTACATATTCACATGTCAACATATTCATAGATGGTCAGTAAAACTTGAGTATCAAAAATGTTAGTCACACGTCCCTATTTATGCAGAGAATAGAGGGGAAATCATACAATGGGGAGAGGAATACCAAAATTTACCTGAGAGATGAAATTTTTACAATTTTCATGTTTTAAAATGTTACTGTTATAATTTTAGACAGTAAAAAGCATAGGTTATTATTTTTTTTGCTAGGAAAAATTTGGGACAATGTTATCTTTGAAAGAGACAGTATCTAACATCCAGAATCATAGTTCAATTACTGAATTGAACCTCTTCCAACCTGAGCATCGCCATTTGGACGTTAGTATGACAAAAAGAAATATAACCTGGCAAATCCTGGAGTCCTACAAAAGCAAACGTGAGAGCTTCTCACTGAAAGTTTTTATAATGGACGTTAGCAGTCACCAATTCTAAGCTTTTTAGATCTAGTTAAATTGTCTATGACAGCAAGTTTTCATAATAATTTTTACCTTTCTCACCTCTGAAGGACAAGACGGTTTAGCTTGTTTCAAATTCCTGTATTTAATTAACAAAGGAAAGTCTTGCAGGCAGTGTTGTGACAAGTAGCACGAAGGCTCAAACACTTGCAAGGTGGGGTGGACTGGGCTTCTTTTCCACCAGGCAGTTCCCACACATTGCAAGGCATGCCCCTCTCTTTGCTCTGACTGTTTTATGTCACACATAGAACTGCTAGGTTTTAGAATCATTAAAAGAGGACTGATGAAGTTAATAAATCTGAAACATGTTTTCTATTTGTACAGTCAACTCTTAAATATCTCGAAGTTAAAAAGAAAATCCAGCATTAATAGTAAAGACGCAGTTGTTACATATAAGCACTTGTGTGTGTGTAGTGGAATATTAAAAGATTAAAAAAAATTTTTTTTTCTGATTATTAAGAATATGATTAGTGTACCTTCATTAAGACAATGCATGACACAGATTCAAATAAAACTTGATTGGCTGAAATGATGGAACAAAGCTTAAAGAGATGCTTAAGCAGAAATAAATAAAAAATCCTGAACTTAGGTTCCAAAAATCAACTCTGAGTATATCAAGATGGAGACAATAGCATTTTATGGCTAACCATCCCCCCAAGAGATTTTAGTTAATTATAATAAGCTTGTTGTAAAGCAAAGTAGTAAGACATTAGCCCCAAATGCTTATATTAAGTTGCATCAAATAGGGAGGAGAGAGTTTTATAGTACCTTGAGTGTTATCGTCAGAATTTTAGTTTTGTGTTCCATTCTGGAGGTTACATTTTAAGAAGGGTGTTGACCAACTGAGGCAAGACTGGAAGGATGGCAGCAAGGTAATGAGGGGACTAAAAAGTGCCTGAGAGACTGACAGAATAACTGGGCAAAAGCTAAGTAAAATCATGGTTCTTGCCTCTGAGGGAAAAAACCCTAGAGATTATTTAATTTGGAACTCTTACTTTTGACATGAGAAAACTTTCCTGGGTCACAGGGACAAGACAGGAGCAGACTGGTTTCCAAAAGTGCCACATGATGAGAGAGCAGGTGCCCGGCACGTGACCTGCTGTGTGGAAGGGGGCCCATGTCTTTCTTGGCTTGAAAAGTCAAAAGCAAGACCAGTATTTGGAAGTTGAAGGAAAGATTTGAAATAAAAATAGAAGCAACAACTTCTTAGTGATTGCACCTGCCTAAAATTGAAATAGACTGCCCTGAAAAGCAGTGAGCTGCCCATCACTAGATGTGTTCAAGCAAAGGCTGGGAATGTAGAGGTGATTCCTGCTGTGCAGGAAGGGTTGGGTTCCACTAGTTCATTATTGTAGCCACTTGTAATTGCGAATAAGAACCAACATTTATTGAGTGCTTATGGAGTGCTGTGCTGAAGTAGCGTATATGTATTACCTCTTTGGTTCTTATAATACGTGAGGAGGCCAAGACCCAGAGGACCACTTGTTTTTTGCCTCACGTGGTTAGTAACTGGTGAGGTGGGATTCAAATCCAGGGCAGTCTGCCTCCAGAGCCAGTTTTTGCTAATTTCTGTGCTGCAGCTGACCCTTAACTGCAGTTCTCTAAGTCACATAAATATGTATTAGATCCATTTAAGTCCTTTCTTTCATGACTTAGAACATTTTTGAACAGAAGGAGTCTTGCAGTGAGAGGGCCGAGCTTGCATTTGGGAGTCTGGTTTCTTGTGGGATTTAGGTGTCATGAATGTGCCCTGCAAGCCTGTGTGCATTCATGGTCCTTGATAATAAATCCTCTGGAAACGGACAGCCATATGCAATTTCTGAGCCATTTCAGGAATGGTCGTGATATTAAACTACCTGTTTATCGTTAAGAGAACTCTTGTTCCAGAATCTACTCACTTTATATATATATTTTTTAAAAATTCTCCTTAGTAGGTGTTCTAATCCCTGTATTATAAATGTGAAAATTGTATGTAAATTTTGATCAACCTACCTACAGCCCAAACTGAACTATTTTTTAATTGAACTTTTTATTTTGTCACAGTTGTAGATTCACAGGCAGTTTTAAAAAATAATAAGCGATATCCAATGTACTCTCTACCCAGTTTACTCCCAGTGGTAGCTTGCAAACCTATAGCATCACAAGGAGGGTATTGCAGGGATATAGTCAAGATACAGAACGTTTCCATTACCTCAGGGATCCCTCTTATTGCCCCTTTTATTGTACTTTCCTCTCTTTCACCCTCCTCTCCCCTGCTCTGACAACCACTCATCTATTCTTCACTTCTATACTTTTTGTTATTTTAAGAATCTCATGTAAGTGAGATTATACCATATATAACCTTTTGGGATTGTTTCTCTTCACTCGGCATAAATTCCTTGGAGATTCATCCAGGTTGTTGTAGATTAACAGTAGTTTTCTTTTTATTGCCCAGAAATATCCACGGTATAATTCAGTTGTTTAATCGTTACCTGTTAAAGGACATCTGGGTTGTTTCCTGTTTTCGGTTACTGAATAAGGCTGTTACAAACATTTGAGTAAACTTTTTTTTTTTTAATTTCTCTGAGATAAATGTCTGTGAGCGCAATTGCTAGGTTATATGATAGGTTGGTATTTTGTTTTATAAGAAACTGCCCAACTGTTTTTTACACTGACTGTACCATTTTATAATCCTATCAACAAAGTATAAATAGCCCTGTTCCTTGCATCCTCGCCAGCATTTGGTGTTGTCATTCTCATTTATTTTATTCTAAGAGATGTGTAGTGATAGCTCATTGTGGTTTTAATTTACATTTCCCTCGTGGCTAATGACGTTGAAAATCCTTTCATATGCTTATTTGCCACATGTGTATTCTCTTCAGTGAAATGTCTGTTCTTCCCCCTCCTCCATTTCCTGATTGGATTGTTTGCATTTTTACTGTTAGGTTTGGAAGACCCTGAGTTTTCATAGAGATTTCCATTTCAACAATGTGCTCTTCATTCCTTCTGTCATACCTGCCTTGCCAATTCCCTGCTCAGGGTAACTCCCACTGTCTGACTTGTGTGACTTTTTAGAGCCTAGAAAAGCCACGATTCCATTCTGAATAGATGTAGAACAAGATACCGGTCGTCTGAATTTACAGCTGCCTAACAGTCTTTTTTCTTAGATGCAATTCACATGTCATAAAATTCACTTGTTTAAATTGTACAAATCATTGACTTCTAGTATATCCCCAAAGTTGTACAAACATTACGCCATTAATTCCAGGATATTTTCATCACTGCAAGAAAGAAACCTTGTTCCTATTACAGTCACTTTGAATTCCCCTATTCTCCCATTCCTCCAGTTCCTGGAAACCACTAATCTTACTCTCTGTCCCTGTGGATTTACCTATTCTGAAGGTTTAATATAAATCAATCATACAGTATGTGCTCTTTGTATCTAGCCTCTCTCAATTAGCATAATGTTTTGAAGGTTCATCCATGTTGTAGCCGATATCAGTATGTCTTTCCTTTTTATGACTGAATAATACTCTGTTATATGGTTATCCCACATTTTGTTTAGCCATTGATCAGTTAATATTTCCACTCTTTGTCTATTATGAAGAAGGCTGCTATGGATATTGTGTATAAATTTTTGTGTGGATATACATTTTCACTTCTTTTGAGATATACCTAGGAATGAAATTGCTATGTCATATGGTAATTCTTATGTTTAACCATTTGAGAAAATGCTAAATTTTCTCAAAATGGCTGCACCATTTAACATTTCCACCAGCAGTATATTTCTCTTCACCTTCACCAATACTTGCTATTTTTATTACAGCCATTTTAAAATTGTTTTAATTTATTTATTTTTTCATTAAAGGATGATTGCTTTACAGAATTGTGTTGGTTTCTGCCAAACATCAACATGAATCTATGATCATTCTAATGGGTATGAGATGATACGATTGTGATTTGCATTTCCCGCACTGGCAACCCACTCCAGTACTCTTGCCTGGAAAATCCCATGGACGGAGGAGCCTGGTAGGCTGCAGTCCATGGGGTTGCTGAGGGTTGGACACGACTGAGCAACTTCACTTTCACTTTTCCCTTTCATGCATTGGAGAAGGAAATGGCAACCCACTCCAGTGTTCTTGCCTGGAGAACCCCAGGGACAGGGAAGCCTGATGGGCTGCCATCTACGGGGTCACACAGAGTTGGACACGACTGAAGCGACTTAGCAGCAGCAGCAGCAATGACTAATGATGTTGAGTATCTTTACATGTGCTTATTGGATATTTGTATTACTTTGGAGAAATGTTTATTCACATCCTTTGACCATTTTTAACTTGTTGAATTGTAAAAGTTTTATATTTATATTCTGGATGCTAGATCTTTGTCAAATAGAGGATTTACAAATATTTTCTCCCATTCTGTAGCTTGTATTTTCACTTTCTTAATGATGATCCTTGGAATCACAAAGGTTGTTAATTTTTAATAAGGTCATATTAAGTATTTCTCCTTTGGTTGCTTTTGTATCTTAAGCAGTTTTTAAACAGTGTTCTTTTACTCTTTATTATGCCCACTTGGATCTTTTCCCAGTGCCCCCCATTCACAGCAAATACTTAGTCTCCCCCTAGTTCCTTTAGTCGATGCAGATGAACTCGCCTCCTACTTTCTGAGAAGGCTGTGATTACTTGCCATAAATTCCCCAGCTTCCTTGGTCCCAACCTCTTAAGTTTCTACTTTTCGTTTTCCCTCCTCTTGTCACATCCTCTTTTGGAGAGAAAAATTTTGCTTTTCCTTGTTAAGATGAACACCTCCATCTGGGCTATTTATTTCATCCCCTCTTCTTAGACTTTGATTCAGCGACTGGCCTTTCTCTCCCTTCTAGCATCAATAATCTCTCCTCTACTCTTCTTTCTTTTCTCCCTTCATATAACCTCAGCTCCTTGTTTCCCCTTTAAAGAAAAGCAGGGAGAGGAACATTCCCAAGTTTTATTTTCCCTTAAACCTAACAACCTCTTTGACTTTTCCTTTTCATCTTGAAGGAGCTGTCTCACCTCATCTGAAATATTGCGATAACCTTTTCAGTGGTCTCCAAGTCCCTAGTCTCCCACTTTGACTCACTGTACACACTTTACATCATATAAATCTTCCCAAAATGAAGTTTGTCTCCCCAAACTCTCCAGTCTAAAAACTTTTGATGACTCATTTAATACCCAGGACTCCTCAGACTAATTTAATTCAGAGTCTTTGTAATATCCTCTCAACCCTGCCCTGAACATAGGCCTTTAGTTTCCTGTCTAATGTCTGCTCTTCAGAATGCCTGTTTTCCTTACTCTTCTCCTATGAAAATTCTGTCTTTACTCAAATGCCTGTCTTTTTTCAACATCTCCTCCCCCTTCCACCAGAGGGCACTCTCTAATCTTTAAAACCCTGCTGCTACTAAGTCGCTTCAGTCGTGTCCGACTCTGTGCGACCCCATAGAAGGCAGCCCACCATGCCCCCCCCCACCCCCCCACCCCCCGTCCCTAGGATTCTCCAGGCAAGAACACTGGAGTGGGTTGCCATTTCCTTCTCCAATGCATGAAATGAAAAGTGAAAGTGAAGTCGCTCAGTTGTGTCCGACCATTGCCTCCTCCGTTTAAAGCCCTACAGCATTGCAAAGTTCTGTGTGGCCCTTATTACCTACTGTATAGAACATGAAACTCTGCTCAATGTTATGTAACAGCCTGGATGGGAGGGGGATTTAGGGGAGAAGAAGGCATGGCACCCCACTCCAATACTCTTGCCTGGAAAATCCCATGGACAGAGGAGCCTGGAAGGCTGCAGTCCATGGGGTTGCTGAGGGTCAGACACGACTGAGGGACTTCACTTTCACTTTTCACTTTCATGCATTGGAGAAGGAAATGGCAACCCACTCCAGTATTCTTGCCTGGAGAATCCCAGGGACTTCGGAGCCTGGTGGGCTGCCATCTATGGGGTCGCACAGAGTCGGACCCAACTGAAGCAACTTAGCAGTAGCAGTAGTAGATACATGTAAATGTATGGCTGAGTCCATTCGCTGTTCACTTGAAACTATCACAACGTCGTTAATCGGCTCTACCCCCATACAAAATAAAAAATGTTTTTAAAAATGGATTGTAAGCAGAGACCAGTAGCTTGTCTATCTTTGGATCTTCTCTAGTAACCAGACAGAGCTTTCGAACTAATAGGTACTCAGTTAAGTATCTCTTGAACTGATGAAATTTGAGTTGAAAACAAGAGCCAGGGCCATCCACATCCTTGGAGAAAAATCTGGAAAAGATAAAGCAGAAAGCATGAGGTAGACAGGGATTGGTGAAGATGAGCAGGTAATTTATGCTTTAGCTTTACAGTGAATCAGAATACAAACTCAAAAGCTCATTTTTCTGAGTGTCAGTTTTAAAACTAATCATTGCTTAGCGGATGTATTCTTTATGTTCAAAACCCCAAGGGTAAAACACACATGCATGCAAACACACACACACGCATGCAAACACACACACACATATACAGTAGAACCAATTGAGCAGAGAATGATGTAGAGTCACCTTATGTGACAAATTGAATCATCTGTTCAGAATCATGGCCCTGAATTGTTATGAAGGATGTCATGGTCACTTCTCGATTATGGAGAAAGGAAGTAGTGAATTGCAGGAACTTTGTAACCTATAAAGTAATATATATAAATTTACCTTTAAAAGTATAAAAGTATTTCCTACAAAGTGTGGGTCAATTTTATATGCTACTAGTTGGTGGGTAGCGGTGGTCTCTCAACTGCCTTTTGAAGCAACTCTTAATGAATTTGTGGGTCATGAAATCAATATGATCAAAATCAGTGTGTACTCAAGGATAAATTTAATTTCAAATTTTTATACTGAAAAACTTTTAGGTCAACCCATACCCTAGAATGTATTCACACCTCTTTTATATGCAGAGTATAAGGTTTCTAATAGTATCTATTATGGAGAAGGCAATGGCATCCCACTCCAGTACTCTTGCCTGGAAAATCCCATGGATGGAGGAGCCTGGAAGGCTGCAGTCCATGGGTTCGCTGAGGGTTGGACATGACTGAGCGACTTCACCTTCACTTTTCACTTTCATGCATTGGAGAAGGAAATGGCAACCCTCCAGGGTTCTTGCCTGGAGAATCCCAGGGATGGGGGAGCCTGGTGGGCTGCTGTCTATAGGGTCACACAGAGTCGGACATGACTGAAGTGACTTAGCAGTAGCAGCAGCAGTATCTATTAGGTATTCCAATAAGGTAAATTGATTAAATATTTACCTGTTTGGATAGGATAACTGAGAAGTGATTTTATTTACATTTTTAGGGCTGAATAGGAATGTCTAGTCAAGGCTATGGTTTTTCCTGTGGTCATGTATGGATGTGAGAGTTGGACTGTGAAGAAGGCTGAGCGCCGAAGAATTGATGCTTTTGAATAGCAAATGAAGCAACTGACAAACAACTAATCTCAAAAATACACAAGCAACTCCTACAGCTCAACTCCAGAAAAATAAATGACCCAATCAAAAAATGGGCCAAAGAACTAAATAGACATTTCTCCAAAGAAGACATACAGATGGCTAACAAACACATGAAAAGATGCTCAACATCACTCATTATCAGAGAAATGCAAATCAAAACCACTATGAGGTACCATTTCACACCAGTCAGAATGGCTGCAATCCAAAAGTCTACAAGTAATAAATGCTGGAGAGGGTGTAGATAAAAGGGAACCCTCTTACACTGTTGGTGGGAATGCAAACTAGTACAGCCACTACGGAGAACAGTGTGGAGATTCCTTAAAAAACTGGAAATAGAACTGCCTTATGATCCAGCAATCCCACTGCTGGGCATACACACTGAGGAAACCAGAAGGGAAAGAGACACGTGTACCCCAATGTTCATCGCAGCACTGTTTATAATAGCCAGGACATGGAAGCAACCTAGATGTCCATCAGCAGATGAATGGATAAGAAAGCGGTGGTACATATACACAATGGAGTATTACTCAGCCATTAAAAAGAATACATTTGAATCAGTTCTAATGAGGTGGATGAAACTGGAACCTATTATACAGAGTGAAGTAAGCCAGAAAGAAAAACACCAATACAGTATACTAACGCATATATATGGAATTTAGAAAGATGGTAACAATAACTCTGTGTACGAGCAAAAGAGACACTGATGTATAGATCAGTCTTATGGACTCTGGGAGAGGGAGAGGGTGGGGAGATTTGGGAGAATGGCATTGAAACATGTATAATATCATGTATGAAACGAGTCGCCAGTCCAGGTTCGATGCACGATACTGGATGCTTGGGGCTGGTGCACTGGGACGGCCCAGAGGGATGGTATGGGGAGGGAAGAGGGAGGAGGGTTCAGGATGGGGAACACAGGTATACCTGTGGCGGATTCATTTCAATATTTGGCAAAACTAATACAATATTGTAAAGTTTAAAAAATAAATTAAATTAAAAAAAAAAAAAAGAATTGATGCTTTTGAACTGTGGTGTTGGAGAAGACTCTTGAGAGTCCCTTGGACTGCAAGGAGATCCAACCAGTCCATTCTGAAGGAGATCAGCCCTGGGATTTCTTTGGAAGGAACGATGCTAAAGCTGAAACTCCAGTACTTTGGCCACCTCATAGCGAAGGGTTGACTCATTGGAAAAGACTCTGATGCGGGGAGGGATTGGGGGCAAGAGGAGAAGGCGACGACAGAGGATGAGATGGCTGGATGGCATCACTGACTCGATGGACGTGAGCCTGAGTGAACTCCGGGAGTTGGTGATGGACAGGGAGGCCTGGCGTGCTGCGATTCATGGGGTCGCAAAGAGTCAGACACGACTGAGCGACTGATCTGATCTGAGGAATGTGATACTCTTCTTACTGTATGTTTTTGGAATATTCGAATTTGTTTCTAAATTGTAAGCTATTGAAATCCAGGAAACTGTTTCTTTTTTTTTTTTTTTTTGGTAACCTTTTCCCTAACAGAACTCCTTTGTTATTGCCATTATTCAGTAATACATGACATATAATGACATATAATCATGACAATCCCTTTTATCTGTTGCGTGCTTGCTAAGGGGTAGACACTTTCCTAAACAATGTGTACTTATTATTCCTTTTAATTCTCGTAGCCAGTTTGTGAGATACTTTCCTCTTTTTTCAAAGGAGAAGATGATGCTTCAATAGTTTGCTCAAGGTCACACATTACAAAGGTGGCTGAGCCAAGACTGGAACCCAGGCAGTCTGACTCCAAGGTCTGTGCTTCCAACCACCGCACCATTTTCTGCAGTAAATATGTGTTCACAGTGATGCTAATTAGAACCAAGCTGTGCACACGGCATATGTGCAGTGACATCCTGTCTATGTTTTTATTGTGTAACGTACCCAGGATACTGTGAGCCCACAGCTGGTGTCCATTAATGATAATGGTGTGGGAATTCAGAAATAATTTCCAGAGCATCCTGGGTACAAGGCATTACATAATTTTCATTATTCAGTGATCTTTAAATTCTGGGGCTTAAAATATATTTGTTATTTGGAGACCCAAAATAGTTCTTTTTTTAAAAGTTGGATTTGAAATGAAAGTAATGGTACAGTATGCTATTTCGGTTTGGTTTCTTCTCAGCTATTTATCTACTTATGGCTCTCTAAAAGGAGAGGTAGAGGCAATTTTCAGATTTTCTTTATATCAAACTTATATAGGATGGGAGAAAAATAAATGTAATTTTAAAGACTCTTAAGGAAGCTTTGCTTTATCTTTAGGTAAAAGTGTTATCCAATTTTCTACCGCTACTTTTAAGTACATTATAAGTATCTGTATAGGAAATAATAAGTAGCAATTAAAAAGAATGAGCTTAAATAGATATGTACTCACAAGGAAGGATGTCCAGAATATAATTTTCTAGTGTAAAAAGAGCAAGTCTCAGAAATATGTTCAATATTCTTCCCCTTAAGAGCCTATTGTGGGGAACACATGTATACCTGTGGTGGATTCATTTTGATATTTGGCAAAACTAATATAATTATGTAAAGTTTAAAAATAAAATAAAATTTAAAAAATAATAAAAAAAGAAAGTATATTTGTAAATGTATAGAAAATTATTTGGAATAATATACACCAAGCTCTCAACTACAGTTAACTCTAGGAAAAAGATTGAGATGAGGGGAAGGAATGAAGTAGAACTTTTAAATTCTATATATTTCTATTCAATTGGAAATTATATGTGCTTTTATTTCTGTTTTGGTTGCGGTAGGTTTGTTTTTCTTAAAAAATAACTGTCTAAATACAAAAAAATACAAACATAATAAAACATACTCCCATATACCAGTCACCCAAAATAAAGAAATATGCATTTTTTTCTCATACTTCAGAAATTTTTAAAAACTAAAATTATATAGTTGAAGTCACCTATGTTCTCTTTCCAATTCTATTACTTTGTTTTCCTCCCTGAGGTTAACAACTAACATCAGTATCTGGCCACGCCAATATCTTCAGGTCTAGTTAAAACATTTTTAGTACTGCGGTGGGCCCTCCATTTCTGTGGGTTTCATATCTGCTTATCTTACCAGCTGCAGATCAAAAACATTTTGGGAAAACAATTTTCTAGAAAGTTTCAACAAGTAAAACTTGAATTTGCCTTGCTCTTACAACTATTTGCATACCTTTTATTTTGTATATGGAGCTCGTTTTTTATCGTTTACATTGTATTAGTTATTACAAGTAATCTAGAGATGATTCAAAGTGTACGAGAGGGTAGGTATAGATTATGTGCAAAGATTATGTCATTTTGTACAAAGGAAACAAACTTCCACAGATTTTGGTATCCCTGTGGTCCTGGAATCAATCCCCCACAGATACTGAGGGAGGACTATATATTGTATCCAGTAATGTGAATATATCACAATTTATGTCACCTTCCACAGTTAGATGCTCCTCTCATTTTTCCATCTCCTACATATGGTTCTTCAGTGGACATCCTTTATGTACCCATCTCTTTATGTACCCATGTGAGAGGTTTTCTAGGTCAGGACTTCCCAAACTTTTTGTCTATCAAGTCAAAGACAGAATTTTTGCATGGCAGAGAGGTAAATGGCAGAGTCTCTGGCTAAGCCCAACCGCCATCCCAGTGGCTGAAGGAGTCATTATTTAAGCACACCAGGACCACCTTGCCACATCACACCTTTTGAGAAATTCTGCTTTGGGGCCTTATCTCTCAGACTTACTTTATTTTTAAATTTTTACTGGAGTATAGTTGATTTGCACTGTGTTTCTGCTGTACGGCAAAGTGAATCAGTTACACATATACATATATCCACTTTTTTTAAATTTTATTTTATTTTTAAACTTTACATAATTGTATTAGTTTTGCCAAATATCAAAATGAATCCGCCACAGGTATACATGTGTTCCCCATCCTGAACCCTCCTCCCTCCTACCTCCCCATACCATCCCTCTGGGTCGTCCCAGTGCACTAGCCCCAAGCATCCAGTATCGTGCATCGGACCTGGACTGGCATCTCGTTTCATACATGATATTTTACATGTTTCAATGCCATTCTCCCAAATCTTCCCACCCTCTCCCTCTCCCATAGAGTCCACTTTTTTTTAGATTCTTGATGCATATAGGATATACTCATTTTCAACTTTGCTAGATACAGTTGACCCTTGAACAACTTGGGTTTTGAACCATGGGTCCACTTACGTGTGGGGTTTTTTCAATAATGGGAGATTGCCTGGTGGTCCAGTGGTTAGACTGTGTTTTCACTGCTGTGGGCCTACATTCAGTACTTGGTCAGGGAACTAAGATCCTGCAAGCCATGTGGCACAACCAAAAAGAAAATAAATAATAAAACCAAAAAGATAACAAACACTGCATTACTACACCGTCCTCAGGATGGTGGAGCCTGCAGCTGTGGAACCTTGGGTATAGACGGACAGGGAGGTCCATACATTTGTCACTGTGCAGAGGGTCAGAGCGGAGAAGGCAATGGCACCCACTCCAGTGCTCTTGCCTGGAAAATCCCATGGACGGAGGAGCCTGGTGGGCTGCAGTCCATGGGGTTGCTGGGAGTCGGACACGACTGAGCGACTTCACTTTCACTTTTCACTCTCATGCATTGGAGAAGGAAATGGCAACCCACTCCAGTGTTCTTGCCTGGAGAATCCCAGGGATGGGGGAGCCTGGTGGGCTGCCGTCTATGGGGTCGCACAGCGTCGGACATGACTGAAGCGACTTGGCAGTGGCAGCAGCAGCAGTGGGTCAGAGACCTTAACCCTCATATTGTCCAAGGGTCAACTATATTGCCAAATTACTCTTCAAAATGATTATGCCAGTTTATGCTTCCACCAAGCATGTACAGGGATTCCTTTTATTTCTATTATTTCACCTGCAATTAAAAATTGTCACGCTTTTTTAACATTTGCCAGTCTGATCTGGTGGATTTAATTTGCAGTTCTCTAATTACTAATGAGGCTGATCATCTTTTCATGTTTACTGGCCTCATGAGTTCCATCTTCCATTAGTAACTTAATTTTCTTGTTGATTTGTGGCAGTTCATCACAAAGTCTGGACATTAATTCTTTGTTATATACCTTGCAAATGATTTCTCCCAGTTTATTCCTTATCTTTCTTTTTTTCATTGCGGTATAGTAAATTGTTAGTTTCAAGTGCACAACAAGGTGATTCAGTTATATGTGTATAAAAATTATACACACATATATATTCTTTTGCAGACTCTTTTCCATTATAGGTTGTTGCAAGATCTTGAGTTTAGTTCCCTGAACTGCACAGTAAGTCCTTGTTTATATTGCTTATCTTTTTAACTTCATTTGTGATGTAAATAGGTTGTATAAAAATTTATACATTTAATATGATCAACTTTATAAGCCTTTTAAAATATGCCTTATTTAAGAAATCCATTAAGGAGTCAATTCTGAGTAAAGATTTTCCTATATTAGTTTGAAAGTTTTATACCTCAAATTTAGGCCCTTCTACCTATTTGGTATTTATTTTTGTGTAGAATATAGGGTAGGGCTCTAATTATAACACACATAATTTTGTGTGTGAGTTTGCAAATAAAAAGCCTGTTATCTCATCCATATCTCAACAATTCATCCTTTCTCTGATTCTTTGAAATCTTTCCTGTCATATGCCAAGGACCGTACCTGTTAGTTTATCTTGTGCTTTTTTTTTGTTTGTTTGTTTTTAGGATTGTTGAAGATGATTATCAAGTACACTAAAGTGATACAAAAAGCTTAGAAAGTCATCCTGATACTGATATGAGGCAGTGGGTTATGCCTACATTGACAATATAATTTATCATCCTAATTCATTTTTGAGAATGAAAGTGGATTCTTAAGATAATTAAAGTTACATAATTTTCAAAATATTTACTTCTTGACTGAAACTTGGTTTTATTACATTGGACCGTAAGATAACCTGTTCAAAAACCATTTTCCCAAAATATTTTTTTCTAAAACATATAACACATATACATTAAAATAAAATTTTAAAGCTATGTATTGATTATCTGAACTTTCAGAAATAACAATCAAAGCAGTTATTCTTGACATACCTACTCTAATAACTTTAACTCTATCTGTATCTATTAGCATGTCATTGGTCTTTTTCTAAAGAATATATTTAAAATGACCCTATTGTTTCTAGGGTTTTTACAAAATTGCTCATGATTATCTTCGCAGTTGCATTGTATGGCTCATAAATGTAACATTATTGACTCTTCTATATAAACCACAATATTATTAACTGAAAAAAATACTTCCTCAAAGGTGCTGAGGTACTTGATAAACTCAGAACAAATTCTGTTAAATGGGAACAAAAGGAGTTCGTCAAGGCTGTATATTGTCACCCTGTTTATTTAACTTATATGCAGAGAACATCATGAGAAATGCTGGACTGGAAGAAACACAAACTGGAATCAAGATTGCCGGGAGAAATATCAATAACCTCAGATATGCAGATAACACCACCCTTATGGCAGAAAGTGAAGAGGAACTCAAAAGCCTCTTGATGAAAGTGAAAGTGGAGAGTGAAAAAGTTGGCTTAAAGCTCAACATTCAGAAAACGAAGATCATGGCATCCAGTCCCACCACTTCATGGGAAATAGATGGGGAAACAGTGGAAACAGTGTCAGACTTTATTTTTCTGGGCTCCAAAATCACTACAGATGGTGACTGCAGCCATGAAATTAAAAGATGCTTACTCCTTGGAAGAAAAGTTATGACCAACCTAGATAGCATATTCAAAAGCAGAGACATTACTTTGCCAACAAAGGTTCGTCTAGTCAAGGCTATGGTTTTTCCTGTGGTCATGTATGGATGTGAGAATTGGACTATGAAGAAGGCTGAGCACCGAAGAATTGATGCTTTTGAACTGTGGTGTTGGAGAAGACTCTTGAGAGTCCCTTGGACTGCAAGGAGATCCAACCAGTCCATTCTGAAGGAGATCAGCCCAGGGATTTCTTTGGAAGAAATGATGCTAAAGCTGAAACTCCAGTACTTTGGCCACCTCATGCGAAGAGTTGACTCATTGGAAAAGACTCTGATGCTGGGAGGGATTGGGGGCAGGAGGAGAAGGGGACGACAGAGGATGAGATGGCTGGATGGCATCGCTGACTCGATGGACGTGAGTCTGAGTGAGCTCCGGGAATTGGTGATGGACAGGGAGGCCTGGGTGCTGCGATTCATGGGGTCGAGAAGAGTCGGACACGACTGAGCGACTGATCTGATCTGATCTGATTTTTGGTTTTGTTTTTGTATTAAAGTGTATAAGTACATGAATAAATTCTTGCCAATGAGTTTGACAACATGAATGAGATGGCAGATTTCTTGAGACATCTAGGAAGAAATAACTGAAGTAGCTTCATATCTTTTAAAGAAATTCAACTGATAGCTAAAAATCCTGAAACCAGAAAAAAAAGAAAATCTAGTCCTAGATAGATATAGTGATAAATTTTACAGTTGTATACAAACTCTTCCTGGGTGGCCTTTTAAAAATGAAACTGACAAACTGAGGCTAAAAGTTGTATGGAAATGCAAAGAGCTAGGAATAGCCAAAACGATTTTGAGAAGGAACAATGGAGATGGAGGTCTTGTACTACTTGATTTTAAGACTTAATATAAAGTTGCAGTTAATCAAGATGATATACTTTAGACTTAAGGATAAATATCAATATATACATCAGTGGAACAGAGTCCAGAGTCTAGAATGGACCCACACAAAACAGTCATTTGATTTTCAACACAGGTACCATGGAACAATTGGATATGTAAGTACAATAAATAAAACCTCAACCTTATCACACTCCTTATACAAAATTACTTTAAAATGGATCATAGACCTAAACTTAAGAGCTAAAATTTATAGAAGAGAATATAGGAGAAAATCTTCATGGTGATGGGTTAGGCAGAGAATTCTTTGAAAGGACATAAAAGGCACACATCATAAAAGGAAAAAAATTAATAAGTTGAACTCAATTAAAATTTGTAACTTTTGCGCTTTGAAATACACTGTTTAGGAAATGAAAAGACAAGCCACAGGCAGCGAAAGCTTTATAAAACATATGTCTGATAACGGACTTATGTCCAGAATATATTGACAGCACAAATCATTAAGAGTGTAAGCTCAGTTTTTAAAAGACACAGAAGATTTAAACACTTTACCAGTGGAGATATACAAATGGCCAGTACCCACTTGAAAAGATCCTCAGTGTTGTTAGTCATCAGGCAAATGCACGTTAAAACCACGATGATACAGCAGTACACGCCCATAGAATGACTGTAATTAAGATTTATAATATCAAATGTTGTTGAGAATCTGGAGCAAGTACAATTATCGTATACTACTGGCAGGAGGGCAGTGTGATACACCCTCTTTGGAAACAGTTTGGCCATTTCTTATAAAGGTAAACATACTCTAAGAATATGACTCTGCAGTTTCAATTCTAATGTGTGTCTATGAAAAGATTTATATGCAAATGTGCATCAGTTCAGTTCAGTGCATAGCAGCTTTATTCATGATAGCCCCAAAATGGAAATAGCCCAAATGTTTTTCAGCAGGTAAACTGCAGTAAATTCATATAGTAGAATACTACTCAGCAGTTACTAAGGCAGAAACTCCTGATAAAGGCTACAGCATGGATGAATTGCAAAAGCATTGTGATAAAAGAACCAGAAACAAAGAATCATATACTGTACTATCCAATTTTTATGAAATTCTAGAAAAGGCAAAGCCATAGGGACACAGAACATACCAGTGGTTTCCAGGGACTGGAGATTGGTGAGAGGATTGACTGCAAAGGATACAAGAGAACTTTCTGGAGTGTTGTGAAGGCTTTATATCTTAATTGTGATGATTGTTACATGACTGTATACAGTGAGTCAAAACTCATTGAATGTATACATCAGTATTATTGAGGGGTGAAATATTATTGTAAATAAACTACACCTATAAAGTTTAAAAGTAGAAATATTTCAGCCCAAATATTTTCATAAACATTGTCTTTTTGCCTCCATTCAGAACACCTTCTTAGACAAATATTATTACAAAATAAATAAGCTGTATCTGTGATTCTTTTTAATGTTCAATTTAGATGCTGTGACACTATATGCTTTTTCAATTTTATTCTATTCTAGTGCAGAACATAAATTCATCCAATTAAAATTAGGTGTACCAGCGAAAGATTCTTTCCACAAGTTGAGATTTTTCAAAACACACTTGAGAACAAACTTCCATTATTGGAATTAACTGATTTTCTGTCCAGAACTGAAATGAATGAAAATAATTTCACTATTGAAAATGAGCAAAATTAATTTAGAATAATCATTGATCTAACTGAAAAATCATACGTCACTGAATACTATATATCTTATATATCTTCTGCAGCTGTACTTAATTTTTTTAGGCACGAGTTTTTTTTTTTTTCTTTGTTTGTTTTTACAATATCTACTAACTTGTTGACTAGTAGCTGGTGGCTTGGCTTCCCTGGTGGCTCAGATGGTAAAGAATCTTTCTTCAATGCAGGAAACCTGGGTTTGATCCCTGAGTTGGGAACAACTCAGGTGATTTTAGGCTCCAAAATCACTACAAATGGTGACTGCTGCTGCTGCCAAGTCGCTCAGTTGTGTCCAACTCCTAGCAACCCCATGGACTGCAGCCCACCAGGCTCCTCCGTCCATGGGATTTTCCAGGCAAGAATACTGGAGTGGGGTGCCATTACCTTCTCCGGATGGTGACTGCAGCCATGAAATTAAAAGACACTTGCTCCTTGGAAGAAAAACTATGACCAACATAGACATCATATTAAAAAGCAGAGATGTTACTTTGCCAACAAAGGTCCATCTAGTCAAAGCTGTGGTTTTTCCAGTAGTCATGTATTGATGTAAGAATTGGACTATAGAGAAAGCTGAACACCAAAGAGTTGATGCTTTTGAACTGTGGTGTTGGAGAAGACTCTTGAGAGCCTCTTGAACTGCAAGGAGATCCAACCAGTCCGTCCTAAAGGAAATCAGTCCTGAATATTAGAACTGATGCTGAAGCTACAATACTTTGGTCACCTTATGCGAAGAACTGACTAATTAGAAAAGACCCTGATGCTGGGAAAGATTGAAGGCAGGAGGAGAAGGGGCCGACAGAGGGTAAGATGGTTGGATGGCATCACCGACTCGATGGACTTGAGTTTGAGTCAGCTCCAGGAGTTGGTGATGGACAGGGAAGCCTGGCGTGTTGCAGTCCATACAGTTGCAAAGAGTCAGACACGACTGAGTGACTGAACTGAATGTACAGAGTGGTGACTGATTAACAATACTATATTATATACTTAAAAGTTGTTAAAGACAACTAATTGCATCCACATGTAATTGTGTGAGGGGAGGGATGTGTTAACTAACTCTATTATAGTAATCATTTAACTGTGCAAATATACTCACACATATATATGTGTATATATTTTAGAAATCTTCACAGTGTACACCCTAAACTGATAAATGTTCTACGTCAATAATATCTCACTAAAGCTGGGGCAGGGGAAGACCACCCAGAAATGAAATGTTCTTATTAAATAACTTAAAGGTGTACTTGGTACTGGTGATATAAAACTTGTCACCTGACTAAAGCAGTGTTTGCCAGATTTCTACACTGTGAAGTAACTTATCCCTCCCTGGCTGCCAGCCCACCCCCATCCCCCACCCCAGTCTACCATTACTATTTGTCATACTTCTTTGGAACCAAGTCACTCACTAAGTCCAGCTCACACTCAAGAGAGAGGAGGGAAGAATGAAGCTGTACCTCCTGCAGTGGGGGGGGGGGGGGGGGGGGGGGGGGCGGGGCGGGGAGTATCTCTGTAAATTATTTAGAGCTCTTTTGTAAGGAAGATTTATCTTCCCTCACCCATTTATTTATTTAATCATCTATTTATGTCAGTATCAACTCAGGCCTGTTTATATTCTACTTCGTATTGTAAACCAAACTGTGTTATTAATTGCTCAGATTGTTTCAGCTTTAGTCATTCTTTCAGGAATTTGGCTCCAAATTCCTTTGATGCGCCCTTGTCCTTTTGTTTTGTTAGGTACTTCCTTACCTTATGGTACTACTATTTGCTCTGGACTTATCTTGCATTTTTGCCCCAGCCTTCATTTAAGTTCAGTTCAGTCGCTCAGTCGTGTCTGACTCTTTGCGACCCCATGAATTGCAGCACACCAGGCCTCCCTGTCCATCAGCAACTCCTGGAGTTCATTCAGACTCATGTCCATTGAGTCAGTGATGCCATCCAGCCATCTCATCCTCTGTCATCCCCTTCTCCTCCTGCCCCCAATCCCTCCCAGCATCAGAGTCTTTTCCAATGAGTCAACTCTTCGCATGAGGTGGCCAAAGTATTGGAGTTTCAGCTTTAGCATCATTCCTTCCAAAGAAATCCCAGGGCTGATCTCCTTCAGAATGGACTGGTTGGATCTCCTTGCAGTCCAAGGGACTCTCAAGAGTCTTCTCCAACACCACAGTTCAAAAGCATCAATTCTTTGGCGCTCAGCCTTCTTCACAGTCCAACTCTCACATCCATACATGACCACAGGAAAAACCATAGCCTTGACTAGACGAACCTTTGTTGGCAAAGTAATGTCTTTGCTTTTGAATATGCTATCTAGGTTAGTCATAACTTTTCTTCCAAGGAGGAAGCGTCTTTTAATTTCATGGCTGAAGTCACCATCTGCGCTGATTTGGGAGCCCAAAAAAATAAAGTCTGACACTGTTTCCACTGTTTCCCCATCTATTTCCCATGAAGTGATGGGACCAGATGCCATGATCTTAATGTTTTCTGAATGTTGAGCTTTAAGCCAACTTTTTCACTCTCCACTTTCACTTTCATCAAGAGGCTTTTGAGTTCCTCCTCACTTTCTGCCATGAGGGTGGTATCATCCGCATATCTGAGGTTATTGACATTTCTCCCGGCAATCTTGATTCCAGCTTGTGCTTCTTCCAGCCCAGCGTTTTTCATGATGTACTCTGCATATAAGTTAAATAAGCAGGGTGGCAATATACAGCCTTGACGTACTCCTTTTCCTATTTGGAACCAGTCTGTTGTTCCATGTCCAGTTCTAACTGTTGCTTCCTGACCTGCATACAGATTTCTCAAGAGGCAGGTCAGGTGGTCTGGTATTCCCATCTCTTTCATAATGTTCCACAGTTTATTGTGATCCACATGGTCAAAGACTTTGGCATAGTCAAGAAAGCAGAAATAGATGTTTTTCTGGAACTCTCTTGCCCCAGCCTTAGAATCATGTATTTACCTGAGGAACTCTGGTTTCCTTTATCTTAGAATGGTATTTAAAAGCCAAGATCTGGGTGTGTTGACTGTAGTAGAGTGCGACTGCTTCTAGGGTCTCTCAGCAAACAGAGCTAGGAAATGTCTAAGACATATATATGATTATTCTGTATCTGTCTTCATGTATATTAGCTGAACATGAGTTTATACTCATGTATTTGACTCTAATAATATTTATCATATTTTTAACTCTAACTTAGTACTACATGGCTTACTTTGGCCTGCGTCCCTTGCTTCCTTTCTAATCGTAGGAAACCTGGATCCCACCATCCACCATTCATTTACTTATTCACTCAACTCCTCTGTATGTGCGGCTACTAACTTTTGAAGTAAATGCCAATATTTCTTCATAAAGATTATATCTTCTAGTTTTAGTTTGGGCAGTGATATCTCTATCCCCCGCCTCTGGTAGATGGAAGATGTCAACAAATATTTTGTGTAGGGTGCCTGCTCATAATCCACTTATTTGAGAAAGGAACTTGGGACTTAATTTTTCATTAAGCATGCACATTTTAAAAGCTTATTGCTGCTGAAAGGGCTTATTGCAAAATGAAAAAGTACCCCCAAACAGTAAAATACAGTCTTTGTTTACTCCAGGAAAATTAATGACATAAGCACTGTAGAAGGAATGCTATACTGTTTAAATACTTTACAATGGGACTTAGGCTGTGTTTTCTTCACATATATCTAGCCTGTTACTTATTATATTTCCCACTGACCCTGGAAGCCTGGCAACGTTGTGTGTCTCATAACACATGGATGGTATGGGTTACAGCATGATTGGCTGGTATACCAGGTGGATGGCAGTGGGCAGCAGCATCAAATACTTCTCCTGTGACCATCAAGACAGGAAAGGATGAGTTGTGCCTAGCCACTGTGTTCCTGCACATTCCATTTTACCAGCAGGCACCTTGCATGATGTCTCTGAAAGGGCAAAGTTAGTTGTTTGTATTAGGAAATGATGGTGCAAAATGATTGCTGACCGCCTTGCAGATTAAACAACTTACAGAAAATGTATCTTACCATTTGACAAGACCATGGAAGAGGCTGCAGAGTTCAAAACAAAGAGCATACTACACCTGTCGCAGCCTATCCAAGCTTGTTTTATTGTGGTGAAAAAATAATACTTTTTGAAAAGTAGATCCTCTGATTCAAATATCAGACTCTCTGGAATTCCCTGATGGCAGGTGTAAACTGGAGTGGGGGACAGCCGGGATGAATGATCACACATTTATGACCTGGCAGAGGTCTTAGACAATTCAGAGTACAGGGGATAATGATAATACTCCACAAAGGGTGAGGCTAACAGTGGCACACCATGGGCACCCTTGACCGCTTTTTATCTTGGTGAAGCCTGGGATTACCCCACAACTTCTCTTTAGGACTGAGCCTCTGGGAATATCCAGGGACATTACAGTTTGCCTTTTTAGATCCCAGACTGATATTACAAACTCTCTCAAATGGCCTGAAACCTGTCCCCAAAATCTGCCCCTAGATTTTGACTGTGGAGGAGTCAGAGTTAAGTCACTGTGATGTTGAGAGAAGCTGGCATGTTTGGGAGTTGCGAGAAAAGAGCACTATGATAAAATCACATTTGTAAAGCACATGGAGGAGAGAGGTGAGAGATGTGGGATTTCCCCATTGATGTATCTTTGAGTCAAGAGCTGACAATGTGGGAGGATACTGTTGTACTCTTCTGAGCTAATCAAAAGCAGTAGCTAGTACATAGTGAAAGCTTCAGTTGTTAAATGCAGGGAAGATTGTTGCAGTTGGGAAAGTTATATTACATGCAAGACAGTACGTCCAAGAACTATGGATGATAGAGAGAAACATCAGATAGTTCCTTCCTTCACTGAGCTTATATTTTTAAAGGGATGTAAAATGTTTTCACATAGGAGCCTGTCTCATCTACTCTCTAGAGCACAGGCTCTTAAACCAAGTGTTCTGAGATTCAGATTTGGAGAATAAATTAGTATTCCATGGATTTTTTTTTCTTATTTTGTGTAGTTACATGTCTTCCAACCGTGCTTTTTTTTAGATCGGTCTCATAGAATACATGCATGTTAGGCTGCTTCAGTCATTTTCTCCTCTTTATGACCCTATGGACTGCAGCCCGCCAGGCTCCTCTGTCCATGGAATTTTCCAGGCAGAAATACTGGAATGGGTTCCCATTTCCTACTTCTTTTCCTCCTCCTCGCAGAATGATCGTTTCTATCTTCTTCTTCTCTTATGGAATGAAATTTCCATTGTGGCAGATCATTAGGGAATAAGCAATTCAGGGCCTAAAAAAATAAGTTTGCTGTATAGTTGAGGATTTGATGATTTATGTTCCCAATTTTTTACTTTAATTTTGAATTAAATTGTTTCTAAGAGGTGCCTTTTTAAACAGAGAGGTCTTTTTGCCCAAAAGTTATGTGAGATCTTAGTTCCCTGGCCAGGAAGCACAGAGTTTTAATCACTGGACCACCAGGGAAGTCCCTAAACAGAAAGTGTTTATCTTGACTTGATCTCTTCTTGACTCAGGGTCACGTTTAGGAATGTCAGTGTTTTGTGCTGTGCGTATCTATGGGACATGGGGCATGGAGCTGATTGATTTAGTTTGCAGCTACCAAGCTCTGCAGGCTTCCCAGGTGGACCTTAGTGGTAAAGAATCCACCTGCCAAGCAGGAGACGTGGGTTTGACCCCTGGGTTGGGAAGATGCCCTGGCAACCTACTCTAGTATTCTTGCCTGAGAGATCCCATGGACAGAGGAACCCAGCGGACTACAGTCCATGGGGTCGCAAAAGAGTCAGACACAACTTAGCAACTTAACAACAGAGCTCTGGCCATGAACAGCCCCTTTTCCCCAGGGCGCCTTGAACTGCCTTGGTTGACAGGCTTCTGGATGGATGTGCGTGTCCTTAGGCTTTTTCTGCTTTCTCTTTCTCCCCTGCCTTCCCAGGCTGTTGGTGAGCTGGTAACGCTTTGTTGGCTTAGACTGTAGAATGCATTTCATTTGTGCCTCTTTCTATAACTCGCTTTCTTCTGTGCCAGTGTCTGCCACTTGCAGCCTTGCCACCTAACCTGTCATTGTTTGCCATCTCTGCTCCTGCCTCCAGTCTCCATAGCTGTCTGACAGCTCTTTCCCCTTCACTTCTTGTCTTTTCCTATCCTTTCTCTTCTCCTTTGTGCTCATGACATTGTCAGTAAATCACAGAAAGGCTTTTTCTACAAATAGCCATCTGATCAGCCTGCAGCTCTTTAGCACCTTGGCCTGTTTTTGTAGCCAAGTTTTTGTAGCCTCTGAACCTTAAATACGTTAAGAAAAACAGATGCTTCTGAACTTGAAGCCATGGACTTATCAAGAGACTTGTCTCCATATAAATGAAATTTTACTCTATGTCTTGCGCAGTGTGGTCATCCTAGAGTGTATCTTTTGTTTTAATAAGGTAGACTAATTTGGTGTTTATGTTTCTTAACCCTTCTTGAATGGATTCCATTATTTGTTTAGTTTTTCAAAGTATGGCAGCATATTGGATTGATATTCTCAAATGTTTGAGGCCCAGAGAAAAGATCAGCTCTTCCATGGAGTCTTGCTAAACTTTCGTAGTGTCTGTTCAGACTCTATCACAGCATTTATTCACCTGGCCTCACAGTATGCATGTTCTCTCTTATCATGTTAGGCGCTCTTTGAAGAGGAGAGAATGGGTATATACTGGTGTCATTTTTTAATTTACTACTGCTCTTAAAATAGTGCCTGGGATCTAATAGCTGTCCCCAAACAGTTGTGTTGAAGTAAATAACCCACTCTGCTCCCAGGTGCCTTTTGCAGTTTGAGCCTGATGCTAGCTGAGGGCCTCTCCCATTCGTGTCATTTCCACTTGCTCACACTGAGTGTCCTCTGCCAGTTGCCCAAATTCCTAAATTCTTCCTACACTCTATCTCCAAAGAGTCTGGCTGTTGTGCTGCTTAGGGGAACTTAGTGTCAAATAGAAACCAGATAAAGTTACTCTGTACATCCTCTTCTGTGGCCTTTTTAAAGATATAAATAAGTTCTTTACAGATCTCTGTCCTTAGGGATAAATGCTCATTTGTTCTTCACACAATTTTTTTTTTTTTTTTGTCTCTGAGCCAATGCACTCCCCACAATGAAACAGGCCCACTACTTTTTAAATAGCCTTATTGAGGTATAGTTCACATATTATACAGTTCACACATTTAAAGTAAATAATTCAATGTTTTTTATTGTATTCACAGACTTGTGCAACCATCCCCATAAACTAATTTTAGGATATTTTCATCATCTCCAAAAGAAATCCCATGCCCATTATCAGTCATCCTTCATTTCCCCAGTTTCCAGTTCAAGGTGATCAAGAATCTACTTTCTGTCTCTATAGACTTGCCTATGCCAGGCATTTCATGTAAATGGAATCATACTGTATGTGGTCTTTTGTGACTGACTTTTTTCTTTTGATACTACTGATTTTTAAAAAGACTCTTGTATTTATAACTTTCCACAAAACAGATGTGGTCTTATAACACTCATAACTCCTTCTGTGGCCTACTTTTATTGCATTTGTGATATTTGGTTAAGTTGCAAAATATACTGTCACACATCAAATAACACTGACTGCTGATGGTATTGAAAATGGCCCTGTTTCAGAGCCAAGAGAATTTTGCACAAGATTCAGTTAAAGTTATATTTCATCAGCCTGCTTCACACTATTGCTGTGATCGAATGAGTTGGGATACAATAGGACTCAGTGGTTTTCACACTGACCCATGTTCTAATGGGTTATTTGAGGCTTTGGACTGTGTAATCCTAAGGATCATAAAGCACTGGAGCTGGAAGCAACCCAGCAGTTACTTGGTTTAATCTCTCTTTCTCTGACTTCTATCCCATTTCACAGGTCTCAGAATGTTTCAGATCTCAGAAGGTCAACTAGTTAATTAATAGAGCCAGTTATAGCAAGATTAGAACCTGTGTATCTCAGTTACTAATCCAAGATTCTTTCTTTACTTCTTTTTGGCCTGACTGCTGTTTTAGCCTGGGTTCTCTAGAAGCCAGAGCCTGAGGGCAGGAATAAAATGAAGATTTATTTGGAGGTACAATCCCAGAGCAGTGAGAGTAAGGGCAAAGCAATGAGAAGGGAGAAGCTTTGAGAAACACAGGAAAGTGATTGGATTGCACTGTGTCATGATGAGCCTTAAAGGGATTACACTGGTTGTTCAGCAAGTGCATATGCTCAACGTTATGTGGTGTCTCCAGACAGGGTAGATGGACAGTTCGTGGGAGCAGGGAGGGAGAGGGTGTGTATCCGTCTGGACCCTTTCTGCTGCTGTTTCTGATTATCAGAGGTCACCTTGTGGTGAGTTAATTCATGGTTCTGAGTTATGTCATCCTACCTCACTGATAATCACTTGGAAAGCCAGATTCCATGCCCTCACGTAGAATTTTATCCAAGTTTGGAAGTGGTAGGAGAATCTAGAAACTTGGAGCACATGGCTAGTTAGCAGTCAATGGGGAGGATCTTCCGTCCCCGACAGTGTCCCTGGTTGGCTTCAGGGACAATGAGCCAGTGGTCTGGAGGAGAATTGAGGAGGTGCAGAAGCTAGTGGCTCAATTGGTAAAGAATCTGCCTGCGATGCAGGAGACCTGGCTTTGATCCCTGGGTCAGAAAGATCCCCTGGAGAAGAGAATGGCAATGCAGTCCAGTATTCTTGCCTGAAGAATCCCATGGGCAGAGGAGCCTGGCGGGCTACTGTCCATGGGATTGCAAAGAGTCTTAGACATGACTGAGCAAATCTAACACAACACACAACAGAAGGTATGTTTTATATCTTGGCAAGATAATATCCTTCCTAGCTTAGGCTCCTGAAGTCATTCATGAGCTAATACATCTGAAGGATTTATTTAGATTGACAGTGACCGTCTCTGTTCTAACAAGATGTTTTTTCATGTTGCTGTGGTTGAGACTTTTCAGAGTATTGAATATTTAGAAACCCGTAACAAAAACCTTTAGTTAGGAAACTTGTACTATTGACCACCTCTCTTCTCTACAGTACAGAAAACACCTTGAAAGGCTTTTCATAATTATAATTGCTCAGTACCTAGGTTTCTATATAGGTTGCTCCACACGGAGAGATTTCCTCTGCCGGTTAAATTCTTATTCTTCTCCAACCTATATTGAGATTTCTTCTGCTCTGCCCTCTTAAAATTTGCTTTCACTATATTTACCCTACTTTCTCTCATTTATCTATCACTTCAGAATTATTCTCTCCTAGTTTGATTCTGTGCTAATTTTCACCCTAAATGTCATTTGCTTTTTATAAATTCTCCTGCTGCCTAGAGTTAAAATGCTTGTTGACTGTCTAAACATGGGTTGGAGTACTAGGTTTAGGCTAAATTGTCCAGCAGAATCTTGACAGTGGACAAAGAGATGATTGAGTCTTTCAGCTTTTTAGTGAATAATAGCTAATGGAAAATTTAAAATGAGCTTGGAAAGGTTTGGAGATGAGAGGATCATATATTAATTAATGAATAAAATAGGTTATTTCAGTGTGGGAACAAATGGTAAGAAATACCATGACAAGGAGGCCAAAAACAGTGGTTAAATGATAATTGTGGTATAGAAAATGAAGATCACAAAGAAAAGGAGATTTTTGTAACAACAACACTTGTAGAATTAGAGAATTTCAGAGCTGGAGGAGGCTTTAGAAATAATTTAGTTCAATCCACTCTATGCAAGTGAAGAAAATGAGGCTGAAAGAGGTTGAGTGACTTAAAACCAAACAACAGGCTCAGAGCCAAGGTTTGAAGTCAGTTCTTCAGGCTGATGGTTGTTCCAAAAGTACCATATCTCCTCTAAGAATGTTCCCACACTTCTTTTCCTAAAAACTTCTACAGAGTTCTTTTTACTATTTGGTGGTTTTGTTTTCTTTGTACCACTGTACTTGGTAAAATTAAAGGTATTTGACTTTTTACTTTTATTTATTTTAAAGTTTTATTTTGGCTGTGGTGGATCTTGATTGTTGTGTGGGCTTTTCTGTAGTTTCAGTATGTGGTCTTCTCACTGTGGTGGCCCCTCTTGTTGCAGAGCCTGGGCTCTAGGGCACATGAGCTTCAGTGGTTGCGGTGCGTGGGCTCAGTCATCGCGGTTCCTGGGCTCTAGAGCACAGGCTCAGTAGTTTGTGGCACATGGGTTAGTTGCTCCACGTCATGTGGGAATCTTCCTGGACCAGGGATGGAACCTGTGTCTCCTACATTGGCAGGAGGATTCTTTACCACTGAGCCACCAGGGAAACCCTTTATTTACTTTTAATGTCTCCAAATACATTGGGCATTAAAGCTTAGAATTTATATAATGACTTCATACTAACAGTGTAGTATCGATGGAAAGGCTTCACTAAGAAAATCAAGCCAACTTCATAGCCAAGGAGACCATTAATAGTTTAATAAAAGAATTTTAATGGTTGCTTTTCTTATAAGCTTCCTTTCAAGACCATATGTAAACCCAGATCTGATCTTAAAGATACTTGTCTGGAGTTCAAGCAGTTGCTCTTGTATGATCCTTCTGCAATGCTTCTATAGCATTTTGGTGTCTATGGCATCAATTCTGGGCCAAACAAGATAAAATGCCTCTCCTGCTCCCTTTCCACAACACACACCCTATCTTTATTCAAGCTATCCTAGCCCTTCTGCTGGTCACAAGACTTTATGAGAGGAACATGGGCTGAATTTCAGACCCCCATGACCAGGTGCCTTGGGCAATTCACAAAGTGTGAAATCTTGGGAGACAGCTCAATGTTTTTGGAGGCAGCTCAACATTTTTGTGTACCCTTCACCTTTGTAATTCTGGAATTATCTTTATGAAAACTGACATGTTAAAATTGTATCCTAAAGAGTTTGCATCTCATTAAATATGGGTATAATCCAATTTTTAAAACTATGTCCAGTTCTCTGTAAAGAAGCTAATTCCATTTTCTGGAGGACACCCCTGTGAAAATAGCACTTAGTTGATGGTCACAGTCTATTAAATAATTCTTTGTACTAAATGTTTTCTCATTCATTCAAATCAGTTTCTATAAAGAAGATGTTACTTTGTTACTTATGTTTAGTTAGTTAATATGTATTTGAATAGAATGTAGGTAAAGTCTGGCAATCTTTCCAAGTTACAGAGTTTCAGATTTTTGTGGTTTCAAATGTCTCTGGAGAGCAGACAATTGCAGGGATGAGAATATGGAGCCTGGGTCGTGGGCTGCTCCTGCACCTTAATTCTTTCTTCCCTCAATGCCTCATTTTCTACCTATAAGTCAGTAAGTAAGAAAACGAGATGACATTAAGCCAATATTATTCTTCATATCATTAGTAGCTGTTAGTCCTTTACCATAACTACCAGAGGTTTTGTGTTTTTCAAGTAATGAGTAATGGTATACACTTTATGTCTTGTTAAGGCACAAGGAGGTAAACACCTGTACATATATCCCATTGGAGGGTTTTTTATGAAACGCACAATATTGATAGTAATAACTAGCGTAGTTGGGGCTTATGGTTTGCCATATGCTTTTACGTAAGTGATGTCATTTAATCCTGACTGCAAGACTGGAGCAGGAGTTATTATTAACCTCGTTTTGTGACTTGCCCTGCCCAGTGCTGCTGCTTTCCCATGCAGTATCTTTTCTATGCTATTTTGTCTGTGTTCACGGCTTCAGTTATCACCCAACTGTATCAAATTTATATCACTAACCCTGAGCTCTAGATTTTCTTAATCCAGTGATATTTTTGGCCTCTCTACTTGGGTGTCTCATAAATACCTCACATTCAACAAATCCAAAACTGAACTCATGGCCTCCCTGTCAAACCTGGTCCTCTTCCAATATTTTCCTTATTGGTGAATGACATCAGCATCCACCGTCCAATTGTGCAAAACCAGAAACTCAGTTCTTGCCCTGAAACTGTTCTTTCTCTTGCCTCATACCCAAAATGCCACAGTTCTTTCAATCTTGCTTACTATGTAGTCCTCAAATATGCCCACTTCTCTGTGTTTCCACTGTCACTCCTCCAGTCCAAGCTCTCCAGCATCGTTTCTTCATCCTGCTCCAGCAGCTTCATAATTGTTCACCTCATACTAGAGCTTCTTGCCCACCCATAATCTATTCTCCACACAACATCCAGAGTGATCTTTACAAAACACAAATCTTAAAATGTCACTACCTACCCACTCCCTGCTTAAAACCCTAATAAGTTCTAGTTCAGGAACTTCTCTTTCCTCTTCAAATAGGGACCAGATCTTTATTTGGTAAGGACTTGTGATCTAGTCCCTGCTTCACTTCCATCCTCCTCTTTTGCCAGGTTCCTGAGCGCTCTTCTCTGGGCTTTTTACTAGACCACGTCCCCTCCTGCCACTGACCAGTGTACGTGTTCTGCCTGTTTGGATTTGTCTTCTTGCTGCCTGTCACCTAGTTACCTGCTGCTCTACCTGGTTTTAGTACTGTGAATCCTAAATCCCCAGCAGAGTTAGACTCCCTACAATACCCTCTCATACTATCTTCTTTGTCTTTTCATGTACCTGACTACATGGGCTTCGCAGGTGGTGCTAGTGGTAAAAAGAAATACCTGCCTGCCAAAGCGGGAGACAAAAGAGACTCAATTTCCAGGTCGAGAAGATCCCCTGGAGGAGGGCATGGCAACCCACTTCTGTATTCTTGACTGGAGAATCCCATGGACAGAAAAGCCTGGAAGGTTACAGTCCATAAGGTCACAAAGAATTGGACACGACTGAAGTGACTTAGCATGTGTGCATGTACCTAGCACAGTTGCAGTGCTATACTTATTCGTGTGATATTTTTAAATTAATATTCATCATTCTCACCAGACCATGAGCTTCATATCACGGACTGTGTCTGGTTTTGTGTACTGTTGTATCAGCACATCTAGGATTGTGCCCAGCACATAGTAGGTCCTTCATATGTGTTTGTGAATGAGTGACCCAGGGAATTTGATACATACTTTCTAAAGCCTTTTCTGGTCCTTACATCCTATGATTCTGTAAGAGGCAGAGAAATATGCCACTAGGCTATGGTTTTCCCTGTGGTCATGTATGGATGTGAGAGTTGGACTGTGAAGAAGGCTGAGTGCCAAAGAATTGATGCTTTTGAACTGTGGTGTTGGAGAAGACTCTTGAGAGTCCCTTGGACTGCAAGGAGATCCAACCAGTCCATTCTGAAGGAGATCAGCCCTGGGATTTCTTTGGAAGGAATGATGCTAAAGCTGAAACTCTAATACTTTGGCCACCTCATGAGAAGAGTTGACTCATTGGAAAAGACTCTGATGCTGGGAGGGATTGGGGGCAGGAGGAGAAGGGGATGACAGAGGATGAGATGGCTGGATGGCATCACTGACTCGATGGACGTGAGTCTGAGTGAACTCCGGGAGTTGGTGATGGACAGGGAGGCCTGGCGTGCTGTGATTCATGGGGTTGCAAAGAGTCGGACACGACTGAGCAACTGAACTGAACTGAAGTATTGCTGAAGTCTAATTGTTCACCCTTTGTAAGAAATGGTAACAGTATCTTTTGTTGAGATGGAAACTGATCTATGGGAGTGAGGCTTCCTAGATCTCAGAGGAGAAGGCTTATCATTCCTAGACTCTATCACAGGGTGCCCTGAGCATTCTAATTCTGAAAATGGAGAGAAATGTATAAAAAGAAGTGACTGTAGAAACAATGACACTCAAGTAGCAACAAGTGTATCTAGCACACAGCTTTTGGATGCTAACCCTTTCTCCAGCACCAAAGATCCTTGGAGAAATGGCTGATTCCAGGACTGGGGCAGGAAATATACAAGATGAGCCTGGAGCATCTTTTCCTGCTGGAGAATAAGAAAGTGCTCAAGAGAAACTCATCAGTGGTATATATTAAAGGGACACAGTAGCCAATGCAATGAGTTCCTAATGGTCAGCTTGAGCAGCAAAGTATAGTATTGTATCGTAGCCCAAGGTATGAAATAAATATACATGAGTCTATACTGATACGAATAAAGGAATACCTCAACAAATGGGAGAAAATAGAAAAATCTGTAATAAATAAATGATGATGGAATGACAAATCTCCCATGCAGGAGAGCCCAAGTCATTTATGTATCTCCTTTGCTGTCAAGGAGATGGAGCATAAATCCCCACTCCCACACTTAGGGTGTGTTGTTTATAGTGACTTCCTTCCAAAGGGTACAGCACAGAATGGGAGGGAGGGAAAGAGTAACTTTATAGTATGGAACCTTGACAAACACCACCTTTGCAGGTGATAAAGATTAATATCAACAGTGACCGGTCATGTTCATAACATGCACTTTGGTATGATTTGATGAGAATGGCACTTTAACTCTGTGGGTTTCCTCCCCCACATCTGTAACCCCAGGATGATCATGAGGAAGACTTTAGACAAATCCCAGTTGAGAGACATTCTGCAAAATAGCTGACCAATATTCCTACAAATAGGAAGATCATAGAAAACAAGGAATATCTTAAAAAATTGTCACAACCAAGAGAAACTTAAGGAGACATGACTACAAAATGTAAAATGGTTCCTTGGATGGGGTTCTGGAACAGAAAAAAAGGACATTAGGTTAAAACTAGGAAAATATGAATAAAATGTAGATTTTTGGTTAAAAATAATGTATCAGTATTTGTTCATTAATCATGATAAATGTGCTATACTAATGTAGAATGGTTTAATGGGAGAAGAAACTGGGTATAGGATAAACGCACTGTTTTTGCAAATTTCTGTATCTCTAAAACTGTTCTAAAAATGTTTTAAATTATTTAAATGTTCTTTTTAAAATGTAGCTGAATATATAAACTAATTAGGAGATGGGGAAGAGTTAGAGAACACTCTGAATTTCAGGGTCAATAAGAAATCATCAGTTTAGGATCTAATTGTTTGCTTTGTAGGTTTGTCTGTGGCCCACTTGGGGTAGATTTCAGGGAAGTTTTTCTTAAAGGAAAATACTCTTTATTCATCAGATATCCCTCAAGTATAACTCACCCATAATTTTCTGTTTCTAGCGTTTTGAGTTTCTTTCACATGAGCTGAAAAAGTCTAAAAATGTAACCACCCTCTTTTTTGGCACTCTGCTGAAGTTGAGAAGAAACCATTTATATGGAAACTAGAATAGCTGGTATTTCAGACTAAGGTAATAAGCTTCAGCATTAACAATTCATGGATGTAATTTTTTGTGAAAATGTGGTTTATATTAATCTTCTACTGGTGTTTCTAATTTTGCTGTTTTAAAAACTCCATTCACTCAACTGAAGTTGATTGTGTGTTCATATACAGGGTTATATGGTGGTCAGGAATGCGACTTATACACAGATCCTGCTCACAATGAGTTTTATCATTTAGTTCTGGAGACAAGATATGTTTATCAGCGACTATATTCTTTAGTAGAAGTTTGTAACTTTCCAATAAAGGTGTAGATAAAGTGCTATCCAAGATAATTAGTGGAAGAGAGTTTACTCCAAATAGGACTCATGAAAGAAATAGTAGTTTGATTTGGTCTTAAATAACTGTTGCTGCTGCTGCTAAGTCGCTTCAGTCGTGTCTGACTCTGTGCAACCCCATAGACGGCAGCCCACCAGGCTCCCCTGTCCCTGGGATTCTCCAGGCAAGAATACTGGAGTGGGTTGCCATTTCCGTCTCCAATGCATGAAAATGAAAAGTGAAAGTGAAGTCACTCAGTCCTGTCCGACTCTGAGCAACCCCATGGACTGCAGCCTACCGGGCTCCTCCGTCCATGGGATTTTCCAGGCAATAATTGTAGACTCCACTAAAGCAGAGGTTATGTATTATTAATTTGTGTACATCTTGCACATAGTAGGTATTCAATAACACTTGTTAGATGACTGAAGGCTTTGTAAATGCAGAGAGGGCAGAAGGAAAGACCTTATAGTCCTACCTGTTGCTTCTAACAAAGTGACAGGAGCCCAGTGTCTCCTTGTATCTTATTTTTTCTTTGCCAAGTTGATTCTTTAGTTAAAAAATTAGTTAATTTGATTTTGTCACTTTGCATTCTTACATCTCAACAAATATATTATTTACAAATACATTATTTGTAAAGGTTTTTGCAGTGGCTAGGATATGGAGTGGAGGAGCGGAGCCAGTCCTCTGTTCAATCAGAGGGTTCTGTTTTTCAGGAGCCCACTGTACAGGCTGAGATTTATTCAGGCTACTTATACGTCTGTTTGCCTTTTGTCTTTGGACTACTTTAAGGCTTGTGGAACTCTCTACCATAGTGGTACAGATTCAGGGAGAAAAATAAAAATCAAATGAGTCATCTGCTTCTAAGTAACTCTGATCAGGGTTCTGGTGAAGGAGGTTAAAACTACCTAAAGTACACATTGAGTATCATCTGTGGATTTCAGTTATATGGGTTCTTTCTCTCATTTCTATGGATTTTTAAGAGGTAGCTGACAGCTATCTCAGCCATTTTTAAGAGGTTTTCCATCATTGTACTATTGTAATTTAGTTTTTATTTAAGTGATCCAAGTTTTTAATCTACAAGTAGTAACAATAATGCATCCTGCCTTTCCCCCAAGAAATACAGAGTACTTTAATGGTGGATTTCTAGGGATACAGTTATAATAACAACTAGCGTAGATAAAACACCAAAACCAAAAGTTACAAAATAAAAGATAGGTACCTAAGACTTCATTGGGCTTCCCAAGTGGCACAGTGTTGAAGAACCTGCCTGCCAGTGCAGGAGACACAAGAGATGTGGGTTCAATTCCTGGGTCAAAAAGATTCCTTGGAGTAGGAAATGGCAACTCACTCGAGTGTTCTTGTCTGGAAAACTCCATGGACAGAGGAGCCTCTAGGGCTGCAGTCCCTGAGGTTGCAAAGAGTCAGACATGGCTGAGCACACATGCACTTAGACTTCATTAAAATAAGAATCTTTTGTGGTATAAATGATACCACCAAGAAAGTTTTCCAGATAAGATGTACAAATGGCCAATAAAGACATGAAAAACTGCTAAGGATCATTAGATCTTAGGGAAATTAAAATCAAATCAAAACCAGAATGAGATGCTGTTTCACACTCCCTCGGATGGATAGAATAATAAAAAAGAGAGATAATACAAGCCTTATGAGGGTGTGGGGTAACTGGAACCCTTCCGTATGATTGGTGAGAATAAAAAAATGGTACAGCCATTTTGGAAAACAGTCTGACAGTTCCTCAAAAAGTTAAATATCTAGAAAGTTACCATATGATCCAGCTATATAACTCATAGGTACGTGCCCAAGTGAAATGAAAGCAAGTGTCCACAAAAAAACTCGTACACAAATGTTCATAGCAACGTTATTCATAATAGCCTCAAAGTGGAAACCACCCAAATGTCTATCAGCTGAGAAGTAGTTAAACTGAATGTGGCATACCCATGTAGTAAAATATTGTTTGTCACTAAAAAGAAAGTACTCATGCATTCTACAACATGCTGCTGCTGCTGCTAAGTCGTGTCAGTCGTGTCCGACTCTGTGCGACCCCATAGACGGCAGCCCACCAGGCTCTCCCGTCCCTGGGATTCTCCAGGCAAGAACACTGGAGTGGGTTGCCATTTCCTTCTCCAATGCATGAAAGTGAAAGTGAAAGGGAAGTCGCTCAGTCGTGTCTGACTCTTAGCGGCCCCATGGACTGCAGCCTACCAGGCTCCTCCATCCATGGGATTTCCCAGGCAAGAGTACTGGAGTGGGGTGCCTTTGCCTTCTGCAACATGGGTGAACCTCAAAAACATAAGTGAAAAGAAGCCAGATCCCCACCCAGAGGTCATGTGTTATATGATTCCATTTATATGAAATGTCCAGAATAGGCAAATCATAGAGATTCAAAGGGACTGGTAGTTATTGGGAAGAATGAGAATTAGCTGTTAATGGATATGGGGTTTCTTTTAGGGGAGACAAAATGTTCTAAAATTAGATCCTGATGATGGTTGTACAATCTTGTGAATGTACTAAATACCACTTAATTATATACTTTATATGGTGAATTAAAGAATCAACCTGCAACGCGGGAGACCTGGGTTTTATGAGGAGGGCATGGCAACCCGCTCCAGTATTCTTGCCTGGAGAATCCCCATGGATTGAAGAGCCTGGTGGGCTACAGTCCACGGGGTCACAAAGAGTCGGACACGACTGAGCGATTAAGCACGCACAAAGTATATGAAGTGCATCTGTGTCAATAAAGCTGGTGTCCTCAGCACAGAGACAGTACTGGCATGCTAGACATGTACGGCTAACTCTAAATGTTTTCTTTAAAATGGTTGCATCCAGAATTGGTGTGTAAAAGTTACAGGGCAGTCCTTTCTCAGCCTGTACGGATGCTCTACTTCTCGAATTTTAGAATTAAGGGGAATTGAATTTGGCTAACCTTAATACAGCTTTCAAATGTATTAAATTTATACACTGTGTAGTTTCCAAGAATTAGCAAATTCCAAAAATGTGAAAAGGTTAGGAACTGCTTAGAAACATTGTAGTGACCATTGCTATTCTTAGAAAAGTAATTATACCAACATTGTATTTCAGTTCCAAAGCCAACAGAAACTATGTCAAGCAACCTTGCAAATGCTAGGAAAGCTGCTAAGAAGGAAAATTAGGAAATTAAATTAATATTAGCCTCTTGAGTCAGTACTTTTGTGTGTGGTCCATTGTACTTTTCTATTTGCCTTGAATTGACTTTGGTAATTAGATGTTGAATTAAGGAAACAGGTGGCAATGCATACTATATTGACAATATCCTTGTAGCAATAAAGCTCATAATACATTTTCCATCATGTGTCTTCAAACATTATTTATTCTGGATGTATGATTTGTCTACTTCCATTTTTAATATAATGGATCACTTCATGGAAATATATGGGGAAACAGTGGAAACAGTGTCAGACTTTATTTTGGGGGGCTCCAAAATCACTGCAGATGGTGATTGCAGCCATGAAATTAAAAGACACTTACTCCTTGGTAGGAGGGTTATGACCAACCTAGATAGCATATTCAAAAGCAGAGACATTACTTTGCCAACAAAGGTCCATCTAGTCAAGGCTATGGTTTTTCCAGTGGTCATGTATGGATGTGAGAGTTGGACTGTGAAGAAGGCTGAGCGCTGAAGAAATTGATGCTTTTGAACTGTGGTGTTGGAGAAGACTCTTGAGAGTCCCTTGGATTGCAAGGAGATCCAACCAGTCCATTCTAAAGGAGATCAGTCCTGGGTGTTCATTGGAAGGAATGATGCTAAAGCTGAAACTCCAGTACTTTGGCCACCTCATGCGAAGAGTTGACTCATTGGAAAAGACTCTGATGCTGGGAGGGGTTGGGGGCGGGAGGAGAAGGGGACAACAGAGGATGAGATGGCTGGATGGCATCACTGACTCAATGGATGAGAGTTTGAGTGAACTCCAGGAGTTGGTGATGGACAGGGAGGCCTGACATGCTGCAGTTCATGGGGTCATAGGGAGTTGGACACGACTGAGCAACTGAACTGAACTGAATAGTACATTTGTAACTATTTGTTATTTTTTCCTCTTTTTATTTTCTTTGACTTCTCTCCTACTTTGGTCTCTATTCAGAGCTAAATTAAACATGCCAAAAGCTTTTCCTTTTGTAGAACATTGAAGAAGAGAAGAATGAGACACTTCTCTCCCTTCTTCAGTGAAGGGAGATCCTCATTCATTCATTCATTCATTCAGAAATTGTTTGTTGAGTGTCTGCTCTCTGCAAGGCATTAGGCTTCGTCAGTTCAGTTAGGTCTCTCAGTCATGTCTGACTCTGCGACACCATGGACTGCAGTACTACAGGCTTCCCTGTCCATCATCAACTCCTGGAGTTTACTCAAACTCATGTCCATTGAGTCGGTGATGCCATTCAACCATCTCATCCTCTGTCGTCCCCTTTCCTTCCCGCCTTCAATGCTTCCCCGCATCAGGGTCTTTTCCAGTGAGTCAGTTCTTTGCATCAGGTGGCCAAAGAATTGGAGTTTCAGCTTCACATCAGCATCAGCCCTTCCAATGAATATTCAGCAGTGATTTCCTTTAGGATGGATTGGTTGGCTCTCCTTGCAGTTTAAGGGACTCTCAAGAGTCTTCTCCAACACCACAGTTCAAATGCATCAATTCTTCAGCACTCAGCTTTCTTTATAGTCCAACTGTTACATCCATACATGACTACTGGAAAAACCATGGCTTTGACTAGATGGACATTTGTTGGCAAAATAATGTCTGAGCTTTTTAATATGCACTGGTCATAGCAAACGCCTTCTTCCAATAACACAAGAGAAGACTCTACACATGGACATTACCAGATGATCAATACCGAAATCAGATTAATTATATTCTTTGCAAACAAAGATGGAGAAACTCTATACAGTCAGCAAAAACAAGACCGGGAGCTAACGATGGCTCAGATCATGAACTCCTTATTGCCAAATTGAGACTGAATTTGAAGAAAGTAGGGAAAACCACTAGACCATTCAGGCATTAGGCTAGGCTGCAGGTTTTTCTAAAAATAGTTGAGGAGATTACTACAAAGCTGAACTCTGCAACACGGTTTAATGTAACATCACAGTGCTGTGAATGATGGTAGCAGCAAAGAGACAAGACTGTTGTAGGTGAGAGAAATAGATAATTCCATTGAACTCTCTGTGACAGAGTGACAAATGGCAGCAGACCCTGTTCAGGCCCTAATCATGAGCTGAAGAATGACTGCATTTCCCAGGGGTGAGATAGTGCTTTGCCCTGATGTTAGAGCCAGCTGTTCTCATATTCAGGATATAATAGCATTGTATTCATATATCAAAGAGAGTGGATGGCAAACCCTGTATTTCTCCTTTCTACTCTTCTCCTTCTGCCCTTTTCTTATCCTCTAAACGTCCTTTCTGACCTTTCCTATCTCGGCTTTATTTCTCCTCCTACCTATATACTGTCTATTGAAGAATAGTCTATATTACTAATTTAATTATCACTGATATTTCTGAGGAAGTTGTCTGGTTTTCTGTATTGAGCTTAAAGGACATATAGATAAATATATATGTAAACATAATCCACTTTTTATTCTGTTTTCCCATTCTCTTTTACCATTTTAAATTGTTTTAACTACTGTTGATGTGGGATGAGCAGTCTTTGGTATGAATCATTTAAGCGTAGTCAGAATACAAGATACACACCAGAGCGGGGAGTGAATCTGTCATAACGTGTTAGCCATTTCTCTTCTGTTAGAAAAGACGCGTGCCAGGAGCATGAGTCCTGGCCATAAATGCCATTTCCAAAAATATAAGGTTAAATTGAAAAATATCTAGGAACAAATGATGAAGTTTGCTAATTATTCAATAATGCCACTTCTAATCCTCCTGGAGGAGAACAGTTGCCTTCCTGGACACCTCTGTCCAATCCTAGAGAGACTGAATTCTAACTACCTGATGAGTGAGTGAAAGTTGCTCAGTCATGTCCGACTCTTTGCAATCCCATGGACTACACAGTCCATGGAATTCTCCAGGCCAGAATGCTGGAGTGGGTCGCCATTCCTTTCTCCAGGGGATCTTCCCAACCCAGGGATCGAACCCAGGTCTCCCACATTGCAGACGGATTCTTTACCAGCTGAGCCACAAGGGAAGCCCAAGGTGAGGGCCTGCCTTGTCTGAGGTATAGGATTTTATGAATTATAAGACTACAAACTGAACTGGATAGTTCAACTCATTTTTCCCACTAACCAGTGAGTGTAGGCTTGGAAGGAAAGTCAGATTTGTTCTAAGCAAAATAAAGGAATTTTGTTCTTTCCAAATCTGAGTTGCACTGTGAGCTGTTGTATGTCGCAGGTTATGTTTAAGCGACAGTCAGAGGAAGTGTAGTCATCAAAGGAGTTTGAGACCGAATATTCAGAAGTAGGAGACGAACACAGGGCATGTGTTCATGGGAAGTAAAGGAAGCAAGAGTTAAAAAAAAGAAGCTGTGGTCATCAGTGTTGCATGATACTTAACAGGGAACATGATAATTGAAATGTGCCTGTTGGATTTAACAGCAAAGAGGATATTAATGGCCTTTGTCAGAACCTTTTAGTAACATCGTGGGGCAGGGGTCCTCATTAAAACACAGGAGTGAAGAGAAGAGTTAGTATCCGAGGATTCTTAACAGCGCTGCTTCTCCTCACTGGAAGCCCATGAATAAAGCAAAACAAAAACAGAGAAGTGGAAGGCTTAGAAAGAAACAGAAAGAACATTGTTACAGATGATGCCATTTTTCTTTTTTCTACTAGAAAAAATCCAAGAGACTCTACAAACTACTGAGTACAAGAATGTATAAAAATCAGAGTTTGGTTTTTCTTCCACGTCCTTTATCTTATTTCTTCCTCTTAGTAACTACATTTAAGTACAGTGATTATCCCTATTCTATTGATGAGGTAGTAGTACAGAGAGGTTAAGTAACTAGCGTCACACAGCCACGTGGGTAAGGGACTTGAGTCCAGGCTTGTCCAGCTGCAGGACCCAAACTCTTAAACCCTGCTCCCCACTGTCCCCAAAGACAAGGGACAGAGGAGTTAGAAGAGACTCAGGATACACAGAGAGTTTTTCTGAGTTTTTTTTTTTTTTTAAGAGATAGGTGAATGTTGAGTGACCGTGTGAGTGATGGGGATGAGAGAGCCTGATTAATGAAACTTAGGTCTGAAGGAGACAGGAAAAAAATGAGATTTAAAAAAAAAAAAAAAAAAGAACCTCAGGTCACATTCGACCTTGGTGGGGAGAAAGGATGTGTCCTCCATTGACACTCGGTCAGGAGTGGTGCTGTCTGAGCCAACTGCAGAGTTTGGAGGAAGGCGTTTCTGGTGGGGCTCTACCCCGCTGTCGAGCGCTCTGACCGGCCGTGAAGGGCAGTGCTGTGTTAGGAGCTTCGCCTGTAATTTTTGTGACGTGTGACTCAGCTGCTCTCGCCAGCGGCTCCTCTCAGGTCAGCACACATTTCTCACTTAGTTCAGCCAAGCAGCGCCTTCAGAGAGGGTTTACTATGGGGAAGGTCTGTCAGGGGCACCCATGTGGCAGTTTTGAGTTATCCTGTTTAGTTGGCTCTAGGACAGAAAAGAGCCTCTCGGCCGATGAATAAGAAATACCAGACTGACCTCAGCTTCCTAAGAGACTAGAAGATGGCACCAGAGCTTCTCAGGTTTGCGATACAAAGGCAGAAAATAGATCTTTCGACTTAGGCTCAGCCTTGTTCAATTGGCAGTTGGTTCGAAGGAGAATAGAGTAAGGCACCAAGCCCTAACCGGGGAAGCAGCCGCACGATTGCACATCACTGATGGTGTAGATGGCAAGGAGTCTCCAAATCCTGTTACTTCTGTGGGCTAACAACACTAGTAGGCAGATAATAATCAACAGACCTTCTTTGGATAAGAAAGTAAAATATCCTTCAGGAGACACAACACATTTTGACACCTCCAAGCAAACGCCAGAAGAATTTGGCAGAAGACATTCCAGCAAATGCCAGCGTCTCAGTCAGCCAGGAGGCTGTGTGCTTGGCTCACAGCCAGCGAGGCACACGCACAGAACTAAGGGGTCCTCCTTGACACCACCGGGTTAGCAGTTAGGACTGCATTCCAGGTGTAGTACGCGTCCAGACTTGAACTCAGCCCAAGCCTTGGTGGGGTACAACCTATTCCAGGGTTGATTTCATTGCTTAGTGATTATAAATTTCTTAAGCGTCTCTGTGGCCTTCTGTCAGCTTGCCATGGCAAGACAACAACAAAGTGTAAACTGTGGGATTATGGAGCGCGTCCTCTGGGGATGGGCACTGTATCTTGTCTCTCAGCCAGTTACAAGGAGAGCCCCCAGTGGCAGCGTGGCTGCCGGCTCCTCGGGGCGTGGAATGGAGTCTAGAACCTGTTGCGTGTGCTGGGAGGAATTCGGCCCTTCTAGAGGTAGGAGAGGGCTTTGGCAAAAATGGACAGGGGGAAGAGGAGGATTCCAGCAAGAAGTGGTATCAGGATAAAGCAGCAGCAATGGGGACTCTTGGAGTAAGCATCATTCAGTGTTTCAGGGAGTCGTCTTCAGGGCCAGAAATTGCCAAAAGAGGGGATAGATGCACAGGCGGATGAGGGGGAGATAGGCTCTGTAACTTGGGTTCAGGGAAAAGGGATGCCTGATTACAGGCAGCTACCTGCTAGGTTAGAGCTCGATTGAGCCTGATAACAGAACTCGTTAGTATTGAACCAGGGCTTCTTTTTGTTATTATGATTGGAATATATCATATATATGATTGGAATATTATGATTGAAATTATCATTGCTTTACAGTGTTAGTTTCTGCTGTATAATAATGTGGTTAGCTATATGTGTACATATATCCCCTCCCTCCTGGCCTCCCTTCCACCCCACGCCCCATGTCATCGTGCAGCACTGAGCTGAGCCCCCTGCGCTGCCGGCAGCTGCACATACACTAGCTGTCTGCTGCATGCGTGGTGGTGTGTGTATGTCACTACCACTCTAGATTCGTCCTTCCCCTCCTTCCCCCCTCCATGTCCACTCGCCTGTTCTCTACCTCTGCACTTCCATTCCTGCCCTTTGAATAGGGCTTCTTAAATCTCTTGCCTCTCAGCTCCCAAATTTCAGACTGTCCCAAAGCCTAGAGAAAGAGCTAGATTTGAGATAGCGGATGTTTCTGAGGATTTGGTGTGGAGATTGCGGCCAGGGTGGAAGGACATGGAAGTAGGTAAGCCCTGTATCTCCCTGCCCCAAACAGTGCTAACTAAGGGGGAAATACTTTCTCTGAGATAGACACACACATAAGCCCATTAACACCCAAAAGAGTAAGAAAGGGAATACGGCTTTCTCTCTCTAATCCCTTACTGTGAAATTGATGCCGAAACAGGTGCTAAGGCAGGTGGTTAATGAGGGCAACGTGACTCCATTTACCTGTCTGTAGAAGTTCGTGAACTTGAGCATAGGCCAGCGGGCCTCCAAGGAAAATACAGACGTTACTTGGTCAGGCTAACAATGCATTTAAGTCACTAGTCTGATCATTCTAACTGGAAGACCTGAGAACCTAAATTACTTGGCTGGAGAAGGAGGGTTGAATGAACTTCCCTGCATGACCTTTAAGATCCTATTGTGACAAATTCTATCACTGTTCTTTTCAAGTAAACCAGATTCAATTAGACGCCTGCCTGAAAAGTATATTTTCGTTGACTTTTGATTATCAAAATTGGAATCTTTTTCATGCCCAGACTATTGCCAAGGAAGCAAGAGCAGAAACTTCGACTCTGCAGCCTGGCTAAATTCCAGAATCCTGTGTGACCAGGCATACTCCTAAAATCTTTCTAACTACCAGCTTCAGATACATTGTATCTGTGGCCTGTTGTGTTTTCCTGTACGTTTTGAGTGTTGAAAGGAAAATTTATACTCTATATCGAGCAGGTGCAAATGAATCATAATCACCATTTACTGAACATTTACTAGATATGGGACACTGTGCTAAGCCCCAAACATGAATGATCTTGTTTAATTTTTTATAAATCTTTAGGGACAAACCATTTCCCCTGTGTTACAGAGAAAGCTAGACTTAGATCAAATAACTTGCCCAAAGTCACCAAGTTAGTAAAAGAACCAGAATTTGAACTCAAAGAAGTTGACTGCAGTGCCTATGATTTTAATCATTGTATTCCATTGCCTTTCATCTCTCTACTTTTGAAATTAAGTCAGAACTAAAACCATTTTTTAACTATTACAAATGTTTAGCTACATAGTTTCCTGAGGGGGGAAAAAAAATCTCACAAAGCAAAAGGAAATAATGGGATAAATGAAAGCCTCTATTGAATATACACAGTGCAAATTATAACACATGAAAATATTAAGCGTAGAGCTCACTAATACAGTATCAAAAAAGAGGCTTGTGTGAAAACTATCATTTGTGGTATTTTTTGAGACACTTAGAAGAGAATTTGTCCTTTATTGTCAGTTTGAGAAGCTTTAATAGTCTATTTTCTGGCCTGCTGGAATATTTATAAAGCTTCTCAAGGGACTGACCTGGTTAGTATACAGCCTACTTCTGGCTATATTATCTGTAGAACAGGGACAGAGTCATCAGTTGAGAAAAACAAAAGAAGACATCCCTGTCTTTAGTTTCTCTAATGTCTTTGAAACAGTCAGATGATCTTAAAGTTAATGCAGAAGAAGGTGTCCAGTGTTTGAGGAATACTGCAGATACAGCCACCAGATACTGGAGTACACGAAACAGAACAAAGGAGCACTACCATCGTGGATTTTGTTTCTGTATTTTCACAGGGAAATAATGGAATAGCTGTCATATCCACAGTTTGTGTTCCTGCAGATGAGGGGCCCCAGGCAGACTTCCAATCTTGCTTATTTCGAGGAATTCACAGACAGCCTTCATGTGCAGTGCCGTGTGTAATTGCTTGTGTCAGCCAGGGCAGGTAGCCGCGTGTGCCACCAGGCAGGCGGGGCCCAGAGCACGTGGGGGTCTAATCACTCTACCAGGCCTTCTGATTAGGACACTCAGTCAAACTAACAGCCCACCTGCACGCTCAGGGCTTCTCCTTCCTTCCCTCCTTACACTGGCCCCTTTTGGAACAACTTGTAGTCAGAAAGCTCCTGTCATATTAGCCGAGAATAGATTTCTCCTCTCGCTTCAGTTCCAAGCCTTTCTTCTCTCACCGGCCTGCCTCACACTTCACCTTCTTTTGTTCGGCATCCCTCATCCCTTCTGTGGAAGCTCAGTGTGACAGACTGCAGAGCCGCCCTCAGACTCTCCCCGGGGTCGCACCGTGTCAGCCTCTCCTCAGCCTCCTCCTTCACCTCCTCTTTCTGAGGGGACAAAGTGGGATCCATGGTGTGGCTGAGCTTTGCTAACAGGCAGAATTGCCTGTGATTTAGCATCTAACTAGGAAGGCTTAGAAAGTGAAATGTGCTGCTTTTTCCCAGCATAGGCTTCTGTTACCACAAAGCTTGAGCATAAAGCAGCAAGGAGCTTGAAACTGCAGTGAGCCCATCCAGGTTTGCTTCTCTCATCCAGGGTTCTGGAGTCATTAACACATCAAACATTTCTAAAAGTACTGGTGCCTTATATCGTAAATCGTATCAGTAACACCAGGTATTTTCAGCTGTACCTTACACTGCTGTCCAAGGAGAAGTAAATAGAAAAATACACAAATGATAGAATGAGGCAGCTTTGTGATTCTACTCTTTGTCATATCCCAGTGTAGGATTGCATTATGCAAATCTTATCAAAACCAATTTCCTTGGTTCCCCTCCCTTAACCCTGCAAGTTCAACAAAAATTCATTTCATTTAATTTTTTTTTTAATTACTGTTGTAATGACCACATGTGTGTGTGTGTTAGTCACTCAGTCGTGTCCGACTATCTGTGAGAATGAACAATGACCACATATGTTCATTCTCATTTAGTCTAATATTCTGCTAGGAATTGTGTTAGGAAGTATATACAGTATATATCTGCTATCAACTTTGTTTGTTTCTCATGTTCAGAATTCCCTGAGAGATCAGGTTACCAAGGCAGAGTATTTGTGACTCATTCATCCATTTATTCATTCGTTACAAGACGCATTGGAGGTTAGCACACAAAAAATAAGACATAGCCCATACACACAAAGAATTTATCATCTCAAGGAGCTTTTTCATTCATTCATAAATGCAGTCCTTGCTGATCATGTTCTCAGGAGTTCTCACTTGCAGAACACTCTGGTCAGAATCACCTGTAGGGCTTTTAAAAATTAGTATTGCTCAGGCCCCACTCTACATAGTCAGAACTGCCAGGCATCTGTTTGATTTTTAAGCTTCACAGGTGACTCTGGTGTGCAGCTAGAATCCTGAGAAGCAGAGTTCATTGTGGTAGTTGATTGTTTCGGTCAGCACACATCCCCACCTCAATCCTGTGTAACCTTGTATTTTATTTACCATATTTTCTCTGTCATTCCTTGTGATGTTCTGTGTATGAATCCCAGCCACAATGGTGCCTACAGGCTCAGTAGCTCCAGCACTGAAATTATCTTGGGGCAGGTAAAATCAAGTTGTCATGAAATGCCAAAGTTAGTTTCTTGGTTCAGATATCACCCATTCGGGTTCCATAATACTCATTGCTCTCCTGTCGTGACTGCGAGGTGGAATCCTGCACAGCTATTCATGTTTTGTTTTGTTTTTCCCTTGAGGCAAAAGGTGCAGCATTTATCCAAAGGGCTTTGAAACGGGGAAGCAGATGTAAGTTAAATATGGTGGTAGGAGCTATGTCATAAAGATTATAAGCTTGTTTCAGGAATGAAGTGGGGGGGGGGGTGCGTTGGTTTGATGCCAAGAAGAAACTGGCATTGTCTTCTTAATTCAGTCTGCCTGGCTGACAGCGTCACCTCTTAATCCATTTCCTCTCATGTGTGGCCTCTCATTCCTTCATTCAGTGAATATTTATTGAATCCTTACATTGGGCACTGTGTTAGGGCTGTGGATGTAACAGTGGACAAAGTAGAAGTTGTTCAGCTTATTTCTTTGAGCCTTCCCAAGAGAAAAAAGTAGCTTCATTATTTTGTCAGTATCAGGATGTCCATCCTTCTGCGCTTCTACCACTGATTGGCAGGGAAGACAAACCACCTACATATCCAGTCCACTTTAAAGCTTCAGCTTGGACACAATGATTCCAACAGTCCCTTGAGGTTGTGTCACACAGATGACAAGCCTGTCGGTCTCTGGGTCCTGGGGGCACCTCCCCTTATCCACTTGAGTGCAGCCTGCTCTGCGGGCATCGTGGCTGAAGTGTGGCTGGCGGCTGCCTGCTCAGAACCCTGCCCAGCTCACTCCAGCTGGCTGGGCTTCACCTTGACTTCTACTGGTTGCACACCCCTGAGTCTTCTTCCTCTTGTCATCCCTCAGGCTCTGAGCCTCAGGGGACCTATGGGATCATCAGGCTCTTCTCTGCCAGCCCTGCTGTGACACTGACTTGCCGGGTCTGTGCCCCATGTGGTAGTGGAGGCCACCTGAGAGTTGATCTTGTCCTAGAGTCTCAAACAAGCAGAAAGAGAGAGCAGGCACTCAGCCACTGGTTTCCTCTTCATTTAACAGGCCCTGCAGGATAGGGGAATCAGAGCTGCCTTGAGGCCCTTCCCCAAGTCTCCCAGGCTCTGCAAGGACAGGGCTTTCTCTGACATTATATCCTCCTCCCTCTATAGACCTACTGTGGCTGAAGAGCTGGATGGGATATCTTCTCTACATTTTCTTTTCCAGTAGGCTTGTTGGTTAATAAAGCAGGGCGAAAGGTAAAGGATTTTGGAAAATCCTCTTGCAAGCCAACTTGGCTTGCAAGGCTGCTGTCGTGAGGCATGCTGTCCGTTCTGTTGCTGTGTGCCGTTGTTCATTCTCCGCTCCTGTTGCCATGTGACTTGCAGCACCTCCTGTGAGAGGAGTGCACAGCCTTGCCCCATTGATGTGGGGCTGAGACAAGTGCTTTCATTGGTCAATGGCGTGTGAACGGGATGTAACAGGCGCCACATCTGAGCAGAAGCCTTGAGAGTCAGTGCAGGTTTCCACCAGCCCTCTTGTTCTGTTCCTTCTTCCATGCGGGTGGCACCCCCAAAACAGGAGCTTCTTCGTCAGCCTGGGTCGCAGAACAAGCTGACCCTGGCCTGCGGCCAGGCTCTAATGTAAATAGGAAAGAAAGTTTTGTTGCTTTCAGCCACTGAGGTTTGGGGTTGTTTGTTACTATATAGCAAAGCTGACTAATATACTCCATAAAGTTTTGCATATCAAAAGCCAAATGTCACTTCCTTCTTTCTATTTATATTCCTTCTCTAATAAATCGTTATCTCTCCCCAAGCAGATGGATGCCTTGAGCTAGAAAGGGTGAAGGTTATGCATTCAGAAAGGCAAAAGAATAAAGCATCTGAATTCATTTCAAAATATTGCCAGGTTACATAAAGAGAGAAACTTCATATGGAAAACAAACTGTGATATTTTGGGTTTTGTTTGTTTTGATTTTGTGTGTGTTCTGCTTTTGGGGTTGTTTGCTCTGAAAGGAAGAAGTAATCACCACTGTGTGTATATATATACACACCATACATACATGATGGTATATTCTGTGCATACAGCGCATGCAGGCAACAATTAGAAAGGGGTTATAAAAAGATAGAAAGTAACATTTTGAGGTTATGATATTGTTACAGAGAAGTAATATGTAGAAGAGGGTGTTAACCTCATAGGTGTGCACGACTCTGTGCACTGATTCTGTGACTCCATGGACTATAGCCTGCCAGGCTCCTCTGCCCGTGGAATTTTCCAGGCAAGAATACTGGAGTGGGCTCCTATTTCCTTCTCCAAACCTCTTACGGTGGCAGGTAACTTCTGGGCTATGGTCTTAGAGTTACGGTCCACGGTTTGTGACCGACCACAGGATCCTTCTGTCCTTATTGTTTGGTTGAGCTCAGATTCCAACAAACAGCAAAGATTCTTCTTGCCATTTTTCATTCTATTGTATTTTAGGGATTTGCAAGCAGATAAGACCAACTTAGTGGTGAACACACCTGCTGTTTGTTTACTCATGGCAGAGGCAAACAGAACTGGGAGACAATGAGGAAAGAACTGTTGGTCCCACAGTGATTATTTTGGCTGCATCTGTGCACACGCAGTAATCACCTCGAGCAGACAAATTTTGGAAAAGGTAGAAAAATGTAGTAGCTTTTTCCTTTAGAAATGCATAGGGTTCTGCTGGGTTTGAGTGATCAGATTTCCCTGCTGCTGTGGTTCATTTCTGGCTTTGCATACAGAACTGCCCACCATTTTCTGTTTGAGGAAAAGCATTTCTCCAAGCTCAAACCTGGGATTTGTAAGAAAAAATAAAAGGGAAACTGACTGGGGCCCTCCTGGATACCAAAACCCCTCTGTGTTCCCTGTTTCTTGTTTGTAAAAAAAAAAAAAAAAAAAACATTAAGGCTCTCTTTTAGGCCTTCGTGAGTTCCAGAGAGCAGACTCAAGCATTGACAACATAGCAAAGTCACATGGGACCTCTAGGTCCTCCTGAAGGGATATAGATAGCAATCTGATGCATATCTCTGAGTTATTCTGTCGAAACTAAGACCCCCACCCAGGTGACTGCATGCTGACCACAAGCACACAGAACCCAGAGAGGTTGGAACCAGAAGGTTAGGATTCTAGAGACTCCACCCTATTACCTCACCATCAGCCAGTCAGAAGAAAGTCACATCCTTGCAGCCCCCACCCCAAATATTGCCTTTTAAAACTCTTTCCTGAAAACAGGGAGTTCGGGTCTTCTGAGCGTGAGCCCCCATGGTCCTTGCTGGGTTCTTGCAATAAACCTTTCCCTGCTCCAAACTCCAACATTTTTATGTGGTCCCACTATGCATCAGGCACACAAACTTAGGTTCAACAACAAAAATAACAGTCCTAATATTTTTGAGGTCCAACTTCAGATACTTTGTTGTGCTGGACAAAGTTTACAGCTGGATCTGATAACTGACCTATACAAATCTTGTGAGTAACTAAATTATAAACTTAAGAAAAGAGTAAAGTAAGGCCTAATCATTTCTAAAATAATTGATCACATGCTATGAATTTGGAAAGAAACAAACTAGCTCATGAGAAATATAGTAATAGATATTCTGGTATATTCCAGTATAGTCAAATGCTGTTTTAGAGGCATGGTATGGGGAGGGAGGAGGGAGGAGGGTTCAGGATGGGGAACACATGTATACCTGTGGCGGATTCATTTTGATATTTGGCAAAACTAATACAATTATGTAAAGTTTAAAAATAAAATTAAAAAAAAATAAATTATAAGTAGATAAAAGTATAAGTGGAGCACATTTTACTCAAAACAAAACATACTTAATGAAATTTGTTTTATTTAAAAAAAAAATTAGACTGGGAATGATCTCCTGGGCCTATATAGGCAAAGGCCATGAGAAAAGGCTGTATTTTTTCTGGGTCAAATTTCAGAATGCACCTTAAGAAAGAAAATCATGCCTTGCTGATCTCCTGAAAGTCAGCAAGTGAGCAGCCACCAAACTTGGCTCTCTAGACCAGCGGTCCCCTAGCCTGTCACTCGTTTGCCATCTGCATCTATTTGCTGCCTCTGTACCAGTCAGATGCTCTGTCTCCTATTCTCCTAACCCACCTTTCTCTGAGTAATTCTTCCACGGAGTCTTGTGCACCATATTTTATTCCAAAGCCAACAGTATTCCATATTTATACTCAGAAAAATACCTAAGCCATGAATTACCTTTTAGTGCATAGAATACTCTGATAACCAGAAAAGTGAACGCTCACTTCCTGAGTCAGTTGTCCCTATATCTTGGCAGACTGGAGATAGATGTTTCTAATTTCCATGCTTCTGCTTTGTTTGCTGGCATGTCCTTCTCTTTCATTTCTATCTTCCTCCAAGGCCTGTTCACACACCATTTCTCTGTGGAGCCTTGGTCACTTCTTCTGAACCCCAGCTGGATGGTATCACTCTTATCTCTGCATTCTGCTAGCACTGAGTCACTGTTTGTCTCATAGAAATGTTAGTGGTATTTGGCTCTATATTACAGTTGTCTGCATTCATTGTGTATCTCTCCTCATAGTGTTGGTGGTGATAGCAGCTACCATATGCTGAGACCTATGTTGCCAGCCCCTGGGCTAACACTTTATATAACGGGTGTGCTCAGTCATGTCTGACTCTGTGATCCCATGAACAAGAACCTGCCAGATTCCTCTGCCCATGGAATTTTTCAGGCAAGATTATTGGAGTGACTTGCCATTTCCTGCTCCATGGAATCTTCCTGACCCAGGGATTGAGCCCCTGTCTCCTGCGTCTCCTGCATTAGCAGGCAAATTCTTTACCACTGTGCCACCCGGGAGGCCCTTATACCTCACAATAACTCTGAGTTAAGTATATTATCATCTCACTTTTACACATGAGGAAATTGAGGCTAAAAGAGCTTAAGCAAGGTGGGCCAAGATCATAGAGCTAAATATAGCAAAGTCTCTTCAACTCCAGAACCAGTGCTTATAATCACTCCTCTGTTACTAAGTTATGAACTTCTTAAGATTGGGAGTTGAGAGAGAATGGAGGAAACTGAACTTTTACTAAATATTTAATCTGTACCTGATGCTTGAGTCTGAGCTTTCAGGTACATTATCATATGAGGTAATGTTATCGTCTCCATTTATAGATGATTTTAGTTCACAGTGAACAAAGCTAGAAAGTCAGGGAATAGACTTTGAAAGATATTTATGGCATGTGTAACTGGGAAAGATTTGAGAGCCAGAATATAATCAGTAAGGAAAAGACCAATTTCCTAATTAAAAACATGAACAGAAGTTTACTGAAGGAGAACCCTATAACAGACAAAAACACATGAAATGATATTCAACCTCTTTAATAATTAAGGAAATGTAAGTTAAAGCAATGAGATACTACTTCATACCCATAGTGTTGGCAGTATTAAAACGCCTGACATCTAGTGTTAGAGAATGAAAATGCTCCTACAATGTTGCATGCAAAAGAGGATACTATATCAATCTGGAGAGCAATTTGTGGTAGGAAGATAATCATACCCTGTGACCAGCAATTCCACCTTTAGATCTATACCCCAGAGAGATTCTCCTAGGAGGCATGTTCAGTGCCAGTATTATTTGGGGAACTGGATAAATTGTAGTATTGTCATAAAGTTGAAAATCATAGGGAGTGAAAACAAATGGTCTGCCAGATAGCTGGAGGGTTCTTCTTTTATTTTTTCCTGTGATTGAAATATTTTATAACAGATAAAAGTTGAAATAAGACTTAGATTTTAGACCAAGTTTTGTATATTGTAACACCTAATAATTGTTTCTTGAATTAAACATGCATGCGCACAGTGCTAACAGCAGTCGCAGTACACTGAATGCTTTCTTATTCCTAGGTGCCATATATACTTCACACTCTGTTTTTCCAACAACCCTACAATGCAGGGATTGTTAGACCAGCTAGTAAATGAGGCCCAGGGAGGTAAAGTATGTCTTCTTTTTTGATCATGCTGATTCTCAGAAATGCACTAAGTATTACCTTTGTATATTGAAAGTATTAATGTTCCATATTTTACAATCAGCAAATAACTTGATCTCTCAGAAGAGCCTAGTTTAATATTAGTAAAAAGTGAAATTCAAATGCTGCCAATGGTATATTCTCAAAGACTTTCATATTTGTTAATCCCCCTTATAATTTCATTTTCCTTTCATCCTTCCTTGGAAGGATCACTGCTTTGTTGGAAGTGTGTGGACCATAAATAAGTCCAACTTCCTTCAAAGAGGGTTTTCAAAATTCAGTCTACAGTTTTTTAAGTCTAGATGTAAACAAATGTTGAGAGAGGGACTTATTTCCTGCAGAAAATAGATGAAAAAAATGTGCTAAAACAGCCTCTTTCTCACAATAAGACATGTTCTTCATCACAAGGTTCAGAGTGCTTTGCAGTGGTCTGCCTGTTGCTAACTCCCTGTTCTGCCAAAGCTATTTTCTATCCAAAGCCCTTGGCTTTCTTGTTCTTGCCTCTGAGCCTTTGTACATACCGTTTTCTCTGAACAGAATGTTTTTTCTCAACATCGTCGCATCAGGCTATCACTGGTAATGCCTCATTTGCAGCATTTCCTAAGACACCCTCCAGATAGGAGGTACTGGGGGATCTGAGGAAATTTAGGAGAGATCAAGATATCCTTGGTAGTAGCTACATTGACAAGGCAGGGACATCTCTCAGAAAATCCTTGGTCACAACCGAGGAGTGTACATAATTGGTGAAGACCAAAGAAAGAAAGGGGCTTTTTTAAAAAATTGAAGTTTAGTTGATTTATAGTATTATGTTAGTTTCAGGTGTACAGCATAGTGATTCAGTATTTTTACAGATTATACTCCATTATTAGTTATTAAAAGATAATAAGTGTAATTCCTTGTGCTATGCAGTAAGCCCTTTTTACTTATCTATCTTATATACAGTAGTTTGTATCTGTCATTTTACTACCCCTAATTTGTCTCTCCCCCTTCCTTCTCCTCTCTGGTAATCACAAGTTTGTTTTCTCTATCTGTGAGTCTACATTTTTGCATATATATTCATTTGTATTATATTTAGAGTCCACATGGAAGTGATGTCATACAGTATTTGTCTTTCTCCAACTTATCTCACTTAGCATAATATTCTTTAGATCCATCCACATTGCTACAAATGGCAGTGTTTGATCTTTTATGGCTGAGTAATATTCCAGAGTGTGTGTGTGTGAGACAGAGAGAGACAGAGATGTCTTCTAAATGAAATCGTCTGTCGAGGCATATTTGGGTTGCTTCCATAGTATATAGTGGGCTTCCCTGGTAGCTCAGTTGGTAAAGAATTCGCCTGCAATGCAGGAGAACCCAGTTCGATGGGTAAGTAAGATCTGCTGGAGAAGGGATAGGCTACCCACTCCAGTATTCTTGGGCTTCCCTTGTGGCTCTGCTGGTTAAGAATCCACCTGCAATGCAGGAGACCTGGGTTCAGTCCCTGGGTTGGGAAGATCCCCTGGAGAAGGGAAAGGCTACCCACTCCAGTATTCTGGCCTGGAGAATTCCATGGACTGTATAGTCCATGGGATCGAAAGAGTCAGACATGACTGAGTGACTTTCACTTTCATAGTATATAGTACCATGAACATTGGGGTACATATTTCTTTTAAAATTAGTGTATTTGTTTTTTTTTCTAGATAATGTACCCTGGAGTGGAGTTGCTAGGTCATGTGGTAGTTATTTGTTTAGTTTTTAAAGAAGGCTCCATACTGTTCTCCACAGTGGCTGCATCAGTGACATCCCCACCAGCAGTGTACAAGGGCACCCTGCTCTTAACACTGTCTCCAGTGTTTGTTATTTGTAGACTTTGGATGATAGCCATTCTGACAGGTATGAGGTGATTTTTTATTGTAGTTTTGATTTGCATTTCCCTAATAAATAGTGATGTTGAGCGTCTTTTCATTAGCCATCTGTATGTCTCTTAGCCATCTGTCTGTCTGTTTTGAAAAAATATTCAGATCTTCTGCCCATTTTTTAATTGGGTTTTTTCAAATTGGAATATATCTAATTTACAATGGTAAGTTTCAGATGTACAGCAAAGTGGTTCAATTATACATATATTCATTCTTTTTGAGACTCTTTTCTCATGTAGGTTGTCACAGAATATTGAATGGAGTTCCCTGTGGTACATAGTAGGTCTTTGTTGGTTATCTTATCTTATACATAGTAGTGTGTGAATGTTCATCCCCTTTGATACCCATTAGTTTGTTTCCAATATCTGTAAGTCTGTTTCTGTTTTTTGAGTAAGTTCACTTATATCACTTCTTTTAAAAAAATTACATTCCACATATGAGTGATATCATGTGGCATTTGTCTTTGTCTGACTTAACTTCACTTAATATAATAATCTGTAGGTCCATCCATGTTGCTGGAAATGCCATTATTTGATTCTTTTTTATGGTTGGATAATATTACATTGTAAATATGTACCACATTTTCTTTATTCATTCCTCTGTCGGTGGACATTCGGGTTGCTTCCATGTCTTGGTCATTGTAAATAGTGCTGCATTGAACATTGGGGTGCACATATTTTTGGAATTACAGTTTTGTCTACATAGATGTTCAGGAGTGGGATTGCTGGGCCATATGGTAACTCTATTATATTTTTAGTTTCTGAAGAAACCTCCATACTGTTCTCCATAGTGACTGTACCAGTTTACATACCCACCAACAGTGTAAGAGGGCTCCCTTTTCTCCACATCCCCTCTAACGTTTATTGTTTATAGACGTTTTAATGATGGCCATCCTGACCGGGTGAGGTATTATATCATTCAGTTCAGTTCAGTCGCTCAGTCGTGTCTGACTCTTTGCAACCCCGTGAATCGCAGCACGCCAGGCCTCCCTGTCCATCACCAACTCCCGGAGTTCACCCAGACTCACATCCATCGAGTCAGTGATGCCATCCAGCCATCTCATCCTCTGTCATCCCCTTCTCCTCCTGCCCCCAATCCCTCCCAACATCAGAGTCTTTTCCAATGAGTCAACTCTTTGCATGAGGTGGCCAAAGTACTGGAGTTTCAGCTTTAGCATCATTCCTTCCAAAGAACACCCAGGGCTGATCTCCTTTAGAATGAACTGGTTGGATCTCCTTTCAGTCCAAGGGACTCTCAAGAGTCTTCTCCAACACCACAGTTCAAAAGCTTCAATTCTTCGGCGCTCAGCTTTCTTCATAGTCCAACTCTCACATCCATACATAACCACTGGAAAAACCATAGCCTTGACTAGACGGACCTTTGTTGGCAAAGTAATGTCTCTACTTTTCAATATGCTGTCTAGGTTGGTCATAACTTTTCTTCCAAGGATATAGTTTTCATTTACATTCCTCTGGTAATTAGTGATGTTGAGCATCTTTTCATGTGCTTTTTTGGCCATCTGTATGTCTTTTTAAAATTTTTATTTTATATTGGAGTATAATTGATTAACAATGTTGTGTTAGTTACAGGTTACAGCAAAGTGACTCAGTTATATCCATGCAGGTATCCATTCTTTTTAAAATTATTTTCCCATTTAGGTTATTGTAGAATATTGAGACAAGGGCTATACAGTAGATCCTTGTTGGTTGTCTGTTTTAAATATAGTAATATGGGGGATTTCTTGGTGGTCCAGTGGTTAGGACTCCGTGCTTCCACTGCAGAGAGCACAGGTTCGATCCCTGACTGGGGAACTACGATCCCACATGCTGTGCAGTGTGGCCAAAAAATTAATTAAATATAGTAGTGTGTATATGTCAATCCCAAACTCGCAATCTATACCCCCCACACCCTTTCTCCCTGGTAACCATAAGTTCATTCTCTAAGTCTGTATTTCTGTTTTGTAAGTAAGTTCATTTGCATCACTTTTTAAACAGTTAGATTCCACATGAGTGATAACATGTATTTGTCTTCTCCATGTGATTCACTTCACTTAGTATGATGATCTCCAGGTCCATCTTGAATGGACCTCTTGAATCACGGCACCAGGGGTTCTCTAGTTGTGGTGCATGGTCTTAGTTCTTCGACGAGGGATCGAACCCATGCCCTCTGCGTTGCAAGGCGATTCTCAACTACTGGGCCACCAGGGAAGTCCCTCTCCCATTCTTTAGGTTGTCTTTTTGTTTTGCTGATGGTTTCCTTGGCTGTGCTACAATTTTTTTTTTTTTCCCTTTTGAGTTTAATCCATTTAGAAGAGGGCTTCTTCCTTCTCCCCACTGCAACATTCCTGCATATCTACAGACTGAGCAGCTACTGGACCTACTGACTCCTTCTGTTCTACTCTCCCATCTTTATTCTCTCCAGAACTTGCTGCATCCCTTTTCCCCAAATTCACCATCTTTACCTTTGAGGCATGTTTTTCTGATCTCCATGCAGCCATTCTAAACAAACAGATATACCTTGGAACTTTCTGATACTAATCTGATAGTTACTTGCTTATATGGAAAACAGTATGTTGTTGTTCAGTCACTGAGTTGTGTCGGACTCTTTGCGACCCCATGGACTGCAGCGCACCAGGCTCCCCTGTCCACTATCTCCTGGAGTTGGCTCAGATTCATGTCCATTGAATGGGTGATGCTATCTAACCATCTCATCCTCTGCCACCCTCTTTTCCTTTTGCTGCCGATCTTTCCTGGCATTAAGGTCTTTTGCTATTGTAGAAATAGGGCTAGACCACTGGAGGATCTAGAGTTGGACTGAATCTTCCATTTCATGTGTGACCCTGAGCCAGTCTCTTTTACACCTCCCTATTAGAAGGAAGTCAAGCTCATTGATATGCTGGTGCCAGCCTGTCCTGGCTCACAAAATCTGATTGTTAAATTTTCAGTAACATTGTCAGCTGTTGCTTTTTTTTTTTTTTTTAATTATTCAGGCATCAGAATATTCCTTATTTTAGTTCTTCCTCTTTTTAAAATTGTGTTGAAATTTATATATATAATACATAAAATTTTTATTTTAATAATTTTTAAGTCTGTGACATTAAGTATATTCACATTATTGAACAACTATTATCACTTTCCAGCTCCAGAAACTTTTCATTATCTTGAACTGAAACTCTGTATTCATTGAACAATGATTCCCCTTCTCTCTTCCCCTGAGCCCCTGGTAACAGTTATGCTACTTTCTTTTTTAAAAAAATCAGTTTATTTTTAATTGGAGGATAACTACTTTATAATTATAATTAATAATGCTGTGTTCGTTTCTGCCATACATAACCATGAATCAACTATAGGTATATACATGTCCCTTCCCTCTTGAACCTCCCTCCCCACCTCCCACCCCATCCTACCCCTCCAGGTTTCCACTTTTCAGTTCGGTTCAGTGGCTCAGTCATGTCTGACTCTTTGCGACCCCATAGACTACAGCACACCAGGCTTCCCTGTCCATCACCAACTCCCAGAGTTTACTCAAACTCATGTTCATCAAGTTGGTGATGCCATCCAACCATCTCATCCTCTGTTGTCCCCTTCTTCTCCCACCTTCAGTCTTTCTCAGCATCAGGGTCTTTTCCAATGAGTCAGTTCTTTGCATCAGGTGGCCAAAGTATTGGAGCTTCAGCATCAGTCCTTCCAATGAATATTCAGTACTGATTTCTTTTAGGATTGACTGGTTTGATCTCCGTTCAGTCCAGGGGACTCTCAAGAGCCTTCTCCAACACCACAGTTCAAAAGCATCAGTTCTTCAGTGTTCAGCTTTCTTTATAGTCCATCTCTCACATCCATACATGACTACTGGAAAAACCATAGCTTAGACTAGAAGGACCTTTGTTGACAAAGTAATGTCTCTGCTTTTTAATATGCTGTCTAGGTTGGTTATAACTCTTCTTCCAAGGAGCAAGCGTCTTGTAATTTTGTGGCTGAGGTCATCATCTGCAGTGATTTTGGAGCCCCCAAAAATGAACTTTCTCACTGTTTCCATTGTTTGCCCATTGTTCCAGTTTTTGAGTACTGCAAATAATGCTCCCAAGAACACTGGTTCAAATATTGTTCAGTTCTCTTGGGTATATGGCTAGAAGTGGAATTGCTAGGTCATATGATAATTCTTTGTTTAACTTTTGAGGGGCCACCATACTGTTCTCCACTACAGTTAAACCATTTTACATTCCTGTTTAGTGTGTGAAAGTTGCAGTTTGTCTGTACTCTTGCCAGCGCTTGTTATTTCTGGCTGGTTCTGTTTTGAGTTTCTTGTGTACCAGGAGTTATCCTGTGGATGTGATGTGATGTCTCACGTGGTTCTGACCTGTATTTCCCTGATGGTCAGTCATAGTGGGCACCCTCTCATGTGCTCACTGGCCATTTGTGTGTCTTCTTTGGAGAAATCTCTATTCAGACCCCTTGCCCATTATTTACTAGGGTTGTTTGGTTTTTTGTTGTTGAGTGTTAGGAGTTCTTTACATATTCTAGATATTAATCCCTTATCTGATATGTGATTTGCCAATGTTTTCTCCTGTGCATTGCCTTTTTACAAAAAAAAAAAAACAACAACACACCATGGAAGCTATTACAAATTAAATTATATAAGCTTAAAATTAACTTATATTTTAAAAATATAAAATGCTCAAAACTTACCATTTTCTAATTATCTGTGCTCTTGCGTGTGTTTACATCTATGTATCTGAGTGGCGAAAGTAATTTACAGTGGTGTGCTGCTGTGCTTTTTTTCCCAACTCTGAGTTCAGTGACTTTGTACTGATAGCATAAAATTGGTCCTGATAGGAGTATTTATAGCACCAAAATCATCCAACACTACAAATCAGGATCTGGTTTATTGTTTTGTTGATGATCTGAATTTAAGAAAATGATGAATAAAATGCTAATAATTTATTGTCTATGACTGTCACGGGAATAGCACAAAAATTGAGAAAATCTTCTAACATTTGAAAACTATTAATTTAGCAAAGAAGTCACTCAGATTATTGAGAAATGAGTAACATTCCAACATAGGACTTTGCTATTTCAATTTTGTCATATTCATGAAAGTGAAGGAAAGTGTTAAATCATACCTTCATGGTGAACTTACACTCAAAGAGTTGGCCATTCCTTATTTACAGACACCACTGAGTAGGCTCCACAAGAGCAGGAACTTTGTCCTGCTCATCACTATAAACAGGGAACCTAGAAAATACCTGACTTGTTGAACAAATGAAGACATTTAACTTTCAGTGTCTCAATTTCTCACCTGTAAATTAAGGACAGTGTTCCTAAGCTACTGTCACACTGGGGTGAGGGGAAAGCCAAGGTGATGATAAAGATGAAAGTGCTTCATAAACAAGCAGCACTAAACAAATGTCAAGTGTGTGATTAAGATATGATGTGATATGATAATATACACTGAGCATATATTTTCTTTCTATGTTGGTTAAAGGACTCTTTAATGAAATAAGGATTTTTATACAGATCATTTGTTTCAACCAAAGAAAACATATATTACTCACTTTATTTCTCTGAATACTTGGCAACTTTTTCTTTTGCCTGGTTCAGCTCTAGGTGCTCTAGAAAATACCAGAGAAATATATTACTTGCACTGAATGGGTGTATAATCTGCTTATAATGATAATTTACATTAACTAATCTAGAGAACAGAAAAAAATTAAGTAATGTTTGGTATTAGGCACTCTGCCAAGGATTTTAATGTGTATTCTTTTTTTCTTCCTTAATAAGATGCTAAAGATACTGTGGATAGCATAATTTTTCTGGTTATAAAAACTCTTTGTAATACCTCTGAAGTAGCATAGATTTTCTTGTCCAGAGCATCTTGAATGCTGGTATGTGATCATCATCAGTAAGCATTTAATAGGTGATTGCTGTGTGCTCTCACTGTGCTAATAAGAATGTCAACGTTATGATTTACAAAGTTGGGTGAAATACAGTCTGTTAGAGAATAAAAATAGACAGCAGAGAGGCATTAGAAATATATATCCACACAAACTGTTAGCCATCTCTCTGCCTCTTAACAGTCTGTCTTACTCTACCAAAAATTATTGCCCTGGAATAAGCTGTCTGTGTCAGGAGGACAAAACATGGGGGGCCAAGGGATGTACAGGGGGAAAAACTCTGTATTTTCTATATGAGAAAATATAATGGAAAAGAAGAGGATTAGGGTCGAGGAAGCTAGGACTCTCTCCTCCACCCCTGTATACTTTGTCTCACCCCTTACAATCAGACTATAACTCTTAGGGGTACAGTCCCTGGCTGGTGGTCGTGGTCTTGATATTAAACAAGTACATAATTTGAGAAGTTAGTGACAGGACATTTTTAATGATATGCCCCAAACTTGTATTCTTTCTGTTCAAGGTTCCATATGCACAGACCTCAGTCAGATTTTCCTGCTAAGGGTTGTTTACCCACATGCCTAACCTTAATCAAATTGTGCCTCATCACTTTATACAGACCAGTATTAAGAGTAGCTCCACATTAAAGGAGTTGGCCCTCCCCTTTTAAAAAATCTAAATCCCACTGAGATATGGAACTAACAGATTTGTGTTTACTGCTTAACTGTTCCTTTGGGACAGAAATGATATTTTATATTTATATATTCTACTTATATTAACTTCTGTGAAAAGGGTCTTTTGAAGTTTATTTCCATTAAGCCTCAAAGTCTAATCCCTTGATCTAAACCATATTAAATACTTTGATGGCAGCCTGTGCTTTGAACAAATATTTCAAGTAGATAACATTAACCTAAATAATCCTGTTGTCTAATATATTCTCAGATAAAATATTGATTTAAATGGTAATATAGATGTACAAGGTTCTATTTGCTTATTGCTCTTTCCTTCTACACAAAAATGGATGAACATTTAGCCTTTCTAGACAGTGGGACTTGTTCTGCAGCCTGCAGCAGGATTTGAGAGCCATGTTTAACTTCCCAAAGGCTTCATGCTGTTAGATCAATGACTTGCCAAAATCAGTACTTGATACATATGCTGCCTGATTTACAGTATACCCTGTGATCCATACTGATTAATATAGTAAGGAAGCAGACAAATATAATCATGATAATAAAGAACTGGATCTGAAAGGTCTTAACAGTTTACAAAGTACTTGCACATACGTGATCCTGTTTGAGCCCCTCCAAAATCCTGTGAAGTCAATACAGCAGGTATGATTATCATCCCTTTTATCCAAGGGCCCCCTGTTTCTAATGAGCTACACTTGAACCCAAGTCATCACACTCCAGGGCCTGTGCAGTTTCCATAATGCCATGCTTTGCCTCTATTACGTCAGTCAATTCAGTCACTCAGTCCTGTCTAACTCTTTGTGACCCCATGGACTGCAACATGCCAGGCTTGCCTGTCTATCACCAACCCCCGGAGCTTGCCATCCAATCATCTCATCCTCTGTTGTCCCTTTCTGCTCCCACCTTCAATCTTTCCCAGCATCTAGGTCTTTTCAAATGAGTCAGTTCTTCACCTCAGGTGGCCAAAATATTGGAACTTCAGCTTCGGCATCAGTCCTTCCAATGAATATTCAGGACTAATTTCTTTTAAGATTGACTGGTTTGATCTCCCTGGCAGTCCAAGGGACTCTCAAGAGTCTTCTCCAACACCACAGTTCAAAAGCATCAATTCTTTGGTGCTCAGCTTTCTTTATGGTCCAACTCTCACATTCATACATGACTAGTGGGAAAACTGTAACTTTGACTATACAGACCTTTGTTGGCAAAGTAATGTCTCTGCTTTTTAATATGCTTTCTAGGTTGGTCACAGCTTTTCTTCAAAGAAGCAAGCATTGGAATATCACCTATTTCAGGGTATATTGAAGAAATAGAGTATTTGCATATAAAAACATTAACTGTCTTATATAAAGACTATAATGGTTTCTTACTTCATTAGCATAACAAATTTCTTTTACATGGCTTGGTACTTGTCGGTCTGTGTTCTAAGCCATTTTAGTGGTTGTTAGTATTTCCCCCTCTCTGATCGGGTCTGCCACACTTTGCCATCACTTTGGGTTTGCAGATGATGCTGTCTAATGCAGTTGCTCTGTAGAGAATGAGACAGTGGTGAGGACTGCTAGCATAGCCAAAAAGCAGAGAGCAGTGCTGCTTTGGGTCCTGTGAGCTGGCTAGTCTTTTCTGTCAGACTCTCAACAAGGAATTTCTTCACATCTCGTCACTTCCTAGACCCGAATGTTGCATTCTAAACCTTTTTCTGTGCTCTAGCAAGATAATAAGGGTAATGCACATATGAATCAACCTTTCATTTACTTAAAAGGATAATCCTGCAGTAAAGGAGGAAATGACAGCTACTCTGATCTTCGAATACTGGGCAAAAGGAAACCATTCCTAAGCACACAGTCCTTCAATATGATGTAACCTTTTTCATTTAACAAACATTTTCCCCTAGTAACTCTTTGTGCTGGCACACCATGAAAGGAAGCATGTAGACTTGGCAGTTGAACCCTGAAGTTTGTGTCTAAAAAATTATTGCAATTTATGTGCCAGGGCTTTAAATGACATTTGTCATTTGGCTGGGCACAGACATTTCCAAAATTAAAAAGGATGACCTTATTTCACTTAGTGAAATGAAAGGAACATTTTAATGGAACCCATTTTGAGTAGTTGTTCATAGTGCAATGCTGTCAAAAAAATGAAAAAAATTATATTTTTTGTTATCAGAAGAAAATACACTCCTAAAATAATCTCAGTAGGACTTGCTTGGTTCTCACTGAGAACCTCATAATGCCATTTTAAAATTCCTATTCCTAGGTGAAAATTTGGCACAAATTTTTTTTTTTATAAGTTGAAAACAGTGGTCACAGCACAATTGATTATCTATCTATGAGAGAAGCACTGATAAACTCTGGGAATATACCTTTCTCATAATTTAGATATTTCCAGTAATAGTTTTAACGTCTGGTATTTGAGAAAAATTTTAAAGTTGGAAATGCAAACTGCAAAATATTGACTTTCAGAAATCATTGTGTGCTTTCACTGGAGAACAAACTTTTACAAAATCTCTGAGGTGGGGAATGAGGCAGGAAGGGGGCAGGGCACAACCTTTAAAAGAATGACGTAGCCCCGGAGGACACAACATAAGCTAGTTAGGACCAACTAGGTCTGAGATGGTGGACAAGTTGACTTCCACTAAACCGTGAGTCTCATTATATGCTCATTGTAATATATTAGCTAAATGACACACTCACAGGCGCTCTGACAGTTCCAAGGCAGCCCACAAAAGGCCCAAAAGTGGGTGGTGGCCCAATTTCAGAAAATCCCCTGCTTCCCCAAAATAGTTGAAATAACCTTCCCACTTATTAACCTATAAAATTACCCACTCCTATAAAAACTGGCAACCCTGTACCCTGGGACCTCTCACCTTTTGAGATGGCCCACACTCTGTCTACAGAGTAGTATTTTAGGTAAACCCCAAAGATGATCATGTTAAACCTGGATTAATTTAGCTCCCCGGCCAGTGGACATCCTATTAATTGAGACCAGTGAATGACACTAGGGGCATATACTGTGATTCTTTCCCCCAACGCTTCTTAACATCATATCTTTTCAGTGCAGATGTTTGGGAAATTGGTCGCTGAATTTGAAAGAGGTATATCTGTGTTATCGTTTTTCTTATATCTATAAATAGGATGGCTAGGCATGTTCAATTTGGTAGGGAAGCTTTATCATTTAATGCCATTTTCTGTTACAGACTTGAAATGGTTAAATACACTTAAGTTCTAAGATGGTTCCTCACTAAATGTAATTAAAAGTGTGTAGCTTTGCAAAACCTAAAGGTGTCCAAAGAACGATGCTCTCTGCAGTCTTGAGGGAGATTTAGAGTCTGTGCAATACCCAGGAAGACTGTGGAAATTTGCACTCACGCTCATTCATTCACTGGTGCACACAAGCATGCTTGTTGTGGTGTTGATCTCTGCCTGTCCCAGCACCCATGATGCCCCCTCTTATCCAAAAGGCTCAAAATCCAGATGTACTGCTTCATGAGGAGGAAGTCCAGTCTGGAATGAGTCTTTTGCTTCCAATCCTGGCTGGCATTCAAAGAAGCATTTAGTCCTCTGGAGCCTTGCATGAGCATCAGCCTTTAGTCTGCCTGAGCAACTCCACCGAGTGAGGCTGGTCTCCCTACCAGGTCTTTGTTGTTGTTGTTAAGTCGCTTCAGTCGTGTCCGACTCTGTGCGACCCCATAGACGGCAGCCCACCAGGCTCCCCCGTCCCTGGGATTCTCCACTGGAGTGGGTTGCTATTTCCTTCGATGCATGAAAGTGAAAAGCAGAAGTGAAGTTGCTCAGTCGTGTCCGGCTCTTTGCGACCCCATGGACTGCAGCCCACCAGGCTCCTCCGTTCATGGGATTTGCCAGGCAAGAGTACTGGAGTGGGGTGCCATCACCTTCTCCGACCAGGTCTTTCTGCCCACCTCCAAATAGACTTGCACAGACCTCCCAACAATAACCACCAAACACCAAGAACTGTGGTGCTAAGATCTTGACAGTCTCCATCCTGCCATAACCATTTTAGTGTCTCATTACTCCTCGTCACTTATCTTCCATGTACAGGAAGCTGGTGACCCCAGTCCCTGCATAGGCATTTCTGCTTTAACACGTTCTCCCATCCTCTGGACTGCTTTCTCTGTCTGTCTCTCTTTCTCATGTTCTCTCTCTCTCTCTCCATAGCCTATGAAAAGCGTCCCACCTCTGTTTGGAATTTCCAGTGATCTCCACCGCACCCTCATTTTCTATTTCACTTATAGACATTACCACACTTATCAGGTGTTGTTCCTGTATTTTCTCTGTCAACCTTGAGTCTTCTAATGAGATCATAAACCCCTGTGAGGCCAGAAAGGATTTCAAATGCTTCTTTGTGTTCCTTATTGTCTCTATCCATAATAAATACTTATGCAGTAAGTAGCCCTTGGTAATACCCAGGGACATAATAGTGATAGAATTTATTGAGCCCTTACTCTGTATTAGGCACCATGTACATTATCCTGTTTAGTCCTCCTATCGACTCCATGAAATGAGAACTATGATTACATCCTTTTTTTCACTTGACACTCAGTGAAATTACACAGGTAGTAAGTGGTAGGGCTGCAAAGATTTAAATCCAGACCTGTCTGACTCACAGCCCGTGAAAATAAACAACTGCATTTCCTTTGTCTTCGGTGTTTCTTTGCCTGGGGGACAAAAATCTAGATAAGCAATAACCTTCTAGGAGCCTGGGGATTCCTAGAGGGACTTATTCATTCGGTTTGTCAATATTTGTCAGTATCTATTGAATACTTAATGGGAAGAGGCTTTAGAAACTTGCACACAAGTGTGGAAGTGGACAGATGGTGAGTTCAGGGAGGGAAAAGAAGAGGCAAGCAGTAAAGACAGATGGATGCTCACAAATATGAATTGAACAACTCATTTGTTCCCTCTTTTAAAAAAAAATTGTTGGAGGACAGCTGATTTACAGTGCTGTGTTAGTTTCAGATGTACTGCAAAGTGATTCATTTCTGCATATACGAATATTCAGTCTTTTTCAGATTCTTTACGCATATAGGTTATTACAGAATATTGGTTCCCTGTGCTATGCAGTAGGTCCACTCCTATGTAGAATCTAGTTATGAAAATGATACAGCTTATTTACAAAACAAAAACAGACTCACAGATTTAGAGAACAAATTTGTGGTTACCAAAGGGGAAGCGTGGGGGAGGGGGGATAAATTAGGAGTTTGGGATTCACGTACATGCACCACTGTATATAGAAACTAGGTAGCCATCATTCCCTCTTTAACCCTTGGAGTGGAAATGTGACTTGTGACCCTACCGCACGTCCAGTGAAACTGCTCCTCGAAGGCCCACCAGCATTTCCCCAAGTCCTGTCCTCTCATCCCCGTGTGCCCTTCCGGTTGTGACCTCCCACTGCTTCCCGAGCCTCTTGCCTCGGTGATTCCCTGTGACATTCTGCTGAGTCTCCGATCATTACCCTGACGACTGCTCTTTTTGTTTCCTCGTCAGGCCCTTTTTCTCATCCTGTATGCAGGCATGCCCTCAGGTTCTGCCCTTGACCCTCGTCTCTCCTCCTTGTAAACTCTCTCCCTGGTAGCTCTCATCCGTTTTCATGGTGTCAGCTCCCATTTGTATTCAGGATGCTCTCTCATCTGTAGCTTCAGCAATCCAGACCTCTCCCCAGGGCTTTAGTCCCGTGTTTCCAACAGCCTGTCAGGTAGCTTCAGTCAGTTCAGTTCAATCGCTCAGTCGTGTCCGACTCTTTGCGACTAGCACTTCAGTATATCCAAAACCACACATCATCTGTTCTCTCAAGCCTCCTGTTTCTCTCCTGGGGACCCTATTCTGAAAGACATCAGCATTCTCCAAGTGACCTTTGACTCGTCTCTCTTGCTGATCCCCACAGTAGTCAGCAGTCTGGACCTGTTGACGATATGTCCTAAATAGCCATTGCCTCTGTCGCTTAATTTCCATTCCCACAAACTTCATTACTACTGGGTTAATCTCTCCGGAGAGTAGCTCTGAGCATCATTAATTCTCTAGTCAAAACTTTAAAGGACATAAAGTATTAAGAAGAAAGAAATGAAGGGAGGGAGGAAAGAAAGAAAGGAGAAGAGGCCTCCTTAACTGGGCACCCAAGACCCCAACCTTCCTTCCTTCCTTCCTTGATCCACCAAGGACAAGCAACAGACCTCTGCTGCCCCTGGCCACACACACTCATGACCTCTCGAAACACATGTGTGTCTGGGTATCTCTCGCTTGCATTTCAGTTATTAGCATTTATGTTTCTCTCTACTGTGAGAGATCATGGGCTCTCATCTTGTTCACCTAGTGCCCCCACTGAATCCAGCACTGTGCTTTAACGCCTAGTAGATACTCACGGAAGTGCTGAGTAGTGAGGTGTGACCTTGCCTGCACCTGCCCCCAGTTACTGCTCTTTTGCTCCGCGTAAAGGGTAAATGGAAGATGTCGCCATTGTGTGTGGCTGAGGTTTACCTCTTCCTTTGCCTCTGTCGGGAACATGGTTTGTGGGGTCTGATGTTGCAGGGGAGGTTCTTGTGCGGCTTCCTTCCTCTATGAGGTTAGGCATCACTGAAGCCATGTAGAGCCTCTGTCATGATTATTTCCAGGCAACCCACCGTATTCTGCAGCCACTTTGGTCTATTGCTGAGTGTAAAGTGGGGACAGAAGGCGACGTGCTGCCCTCTGGAGTATTTCGGATAATTCATAGCCAAGCCATCCATGGCAGAAAGTTCCCTTGGCAGAACAGATGCAGCCAATTCCAGAGATTGAATCTGATCAATCTTCATGGATAGCTCTGTTATAAATAGAAATGAATCCTTGTGGCCAACATGGTGCATAAATTGTATAATAAATATTTCAAAGTCCCTTCGAAATTCAGGGTGTGCTATTAGAGGAGTAGCCTGTTTACCCTGACTAATACATTCAGATTCTAAAACAATGCATCATAAATCCAGTGTTTATTCCTGGACAGGGTTCTTATTTGAATTTCTGCCTTCTTTCCTATCCTGATGAATGACTTAGAAAGGAACGTTAACATGTTATCTATCACCTTTTCCCCTTAAACCTAAAACCTGAAACAAACTCTTGCAAACTATACTCTGGGCCTTAGTACCTCAAGGTCCCTAGGAGCTCATTGCCCGCCACCCCCCCCCCCAAAAACACCATAACTTTAAAGAGCTGCAGAGAGACAAACGTCTCTCCCATCTTTGCGATTTCTTTTCCACTCCTATGAAGGTTCCCCGACTCAAACCTGGTGATAACTTCTGGGATTAGTTCTTACTCTTGGAAACATTATCACTTAGATATCCTTGATGTGCTGCTATGATTCATCTCCTCAGAAACCTGGAGAAAGGAGAGAGAGTGTGAGCTGAGGCAGCAGTGATTCATTCATTTATTCTTTATTTATTCACTCCTTTTTGTTCAGCAAGCATGTTATTTACTATTTGCTAGGCACTGAGGTTTGAGGATGGGAAAGACATGGTTCCTGCCCTCAGAAAACTTACTGTTAATGGAAGAGTGTCACTAAATAGTCAAATGTAATGTTTCTTAACTTTGTTTAGGTCAGAGACTCCTGTGAGAATTTTTAAAATATTTGTTTGCTTATTTGGCTGCGTTGGATCACAGTATCTTCACTGTGTCATGTAGGCTCTTTCGTTGCAGTGCATGGACTCTCTGGTTGCGGCGTGCAGACTTCATTGTTCTGCAGTATGTGGGATCTTAGTTCCCTGACCAGGGATTGAACCCATGTCCCCTGTATTACAAGGCAGCTTCTTAACCACTGGGCCACCAGGGAAAACCCCTCCTTTGCGAATTTAATGAGAATTAGCTTCTCCTTCCACCACTGAAAGTGGATACATACAAAATTTTGACTACAAAAACCACTGATGTACCCTATGTGAAAATATCTGGCCTTCATTACCATACGTAAAATAGATAGCTAGTGGGAAGCTGCTGTGTAGCTCAGGGAGCACAGTCTGATAGAGGAGCGGGGTGGCGGTGGGGTGGAGAGGAGGTTCAGGAGGGAGGGAACATATGTGTACTTCTGGCTGATTCATGTTGTTGTATGGCAGAAACCAACACGATATTGTAAACAATTATCCCCCAATTAAAAATGAATTAAAAAAAAAATCTGGTCTTGTAGGTGCTAGGAAATGCAGTGTTAGGATGTTAATCTCCATTTTCATCAGCAGACAGAGAACTGGAAGATTTTTTAAATAGTGCTCTCAAAATGAGAAAATTCGTCAAATGTGTACATTAACTCCAAATGAAATTCTAGGCCCTCACACTATTATAGAAATTAAAAAGCAGAAGCCTCATACGTAGATTCACACAAGTTATATAAAAGTGATCCAGTTTTCTCTGGAACTCTTATTTGGTATTTATTTGAAGCCCCTTGAACCACTGGTATGGATATATTACTTACTCAATTTCTTGTGAGAACACCTTCCTCCTTGGGGGAGAATATTAGTTTGAAGTATGAATTTGAGAATCATTGGCCCAAACTGCTGTTATGCATTAAAAATCAAATTATGGCTTACAGAAAATCTATAATCAAGCTATACTGCCAAAATAGGAGACGAACTAATTCCTGGGGCTGGAACCTCACTAATTTATTCATTCAACATCACCAAATGTTTGTTGAATGTCCACTGCATGCCAGGCACCATGCTGGACATGTGGAGTACATCAGTGAACAAAACAGACAAGAATTCATGCTCTCAGGGAGGTTAAATTCTGGCTGACAGCCACGAGTGGATGATAAATAATTAACATAATAAATGAGTAAATTATATGGTATGTGAGAAGGTGCCTATTGTTAGAGAAGAAAAAACCTTAGGGCAGCATAAGGAGGATAGCCCTGGTGGGCGAGGTGTAGTCTCAAACCCAGGAGTCAGTATGGGCCTCAATGAGAAAGTGAGCTCCAGCACTTGAAGAAAACGAGGAGCTGTTTTTTGCAGAGCAAAGGGCTTAAATGGAAGTGTATGACAGACAGCAAAGAGTCCAGCATGTCTGGGCTAAGATTATTGAGACGAAAGTGAGAAATGAAGGCTGTTAGATCATGTAGGGCCATTTGAAGCCATTGACTTTGGCTTTTACTCTGAGTGAGATAGGTAGCCATTGCAGGGTTTTAGCAGAAGAGTCGGAGGAGGCAATGGCACCCTACTCCAGTACTCTTGTCTGAGGAAAATCCCACGGACGGAGGAGCCTGGTAGGCTGCAGTCCATGGGGTCGCAAAGACTCGGACGCGACTGAAGCAACTTAGCAGCAGCAGAATAGTGATTTACATTTTATTTTCTTAAAAAAAAAAACACTTTATTAGAGTTGATTTACAATGTTGTTAGTTTCTGCTGTGCAGCAAAGTGTGTCAGTTATGTACGTATGTACACATATCCAGTGTTTTTTAGATTCTTTTCCCATGTAGGTCATGACACAGTATTGAGCGTTCCCTGTGCTATAGAATAGGTCCTTATTAGTTATGAGTGAAGTAAGTCAGACAAAAAAAGACAAATATCATATTATATTGCTTGTATGTGAAATCTAAAAAAAAAAGGTAAAAAATTTATTTACAAAACAGAAATAGAGTCACAGATGCATAAAGCAAATTTACGGTTACCAGGGGAGAAAGTGGGGAGGGATAAATTGGAAGATTGGAATTGACAAGTACACACTACTATATTTAAAATAGGTGACTTACATTTTAAAAGGACAACTCTCGCTCCTGTGTTGACATAAGACTAAGATGCAAGGAAGTCAGGTGGGAGAAGTCTAAGCCCAGGATACTGGTGGTGGCTTAGATCAGCATGGTTGGTAGAAGCGGAGGTGTTGGGAAGGAGTTAGATTCTGAATGTATTTTGAAGGCAGAAGTGACAAGGTTTCCTGTCATATTAGATATGACAGGATATAATATCATATTAGATATGACATTATGTCACATTAGATATGACAGGGTATAATGCCAGGCTGGATGAAGCACAAACTGGAATCAAGACTGCCAGGGGAAAATATCAATAACCTCAGATACACAGATGATACCACCCTTATGGCAGAAAGTGAAGAACTAAAGAGCCTCTTGATGAAACTGAAAGAGGAGAATGAAAAGGCTGACTTAAAACTCAACATTCAGAAAACTATGATCATGGCATCCAGTCCCATCATTTCATGGCAAATAGATGGGGAAACAATGGAAACAATGACAGACGTTATTTTGGGGGGCTCCAAAATCACTGCAGATTGTGACAGCAGCCATGAAATTAAAAGGCGCTTGCTCTTTGGAAGAAAAGCTATGAACAACCTAGACAGCATATTAAAAAGCAGAGACATTACTTTGCAAACAAAGATCCGTCTAGTCAAAGCTATGGTTTTTCCAATGGTCATGTATGGATGTGAGAGTTGGACTAGAAGGAAAGCTGAGCACTGAAGAATTGATGCTTTTGAACTATGGTGTTGGAGAAGACTCTTGAGAGTCCCTTGGACTGCAAGGAGATCCAACCAGTCCATCCTAAAGGAAATCAGTGCTGAATATTCATTGCAAGGACTGATGCTGAGGCTGTAACTCCAATATTTTAGCCACCTGATGTGAAGAACTGACTCCTTGGAAAAGACCCTGATGCTGGAAAAGATTGAAGGCTGGAGGAGAAGGGAATGACAGAGGATGAGATGGTTGGATGACATCACCAACTTGATGGACATGAGTTTGAGCAAGCTCCAGGAGTTGGTGATGGACAGGGAGGCCTGGTGTGCTGCAGTCCGTGGGATCACAAGGAGTTGGACACGACTGAGCCACTGAATTGAACTGAGCTGATGTGAGAGAGAGAGAGAGGAAGAGTCAGGAATGAATACAAGATTTTGTCCTGAACTACTAGAAGGATAGAGTTGCCATCAACTGAGATGGAAAAGGCTGTGGGTGGAGCCCATTCGGAATGAAAGAGCTGGAGTTTAATTTCCCAGTGTTCCATCACTCGGGAATTCTCAAACTGCGTCTAGTGCATCTGGGATTCAGCTCAGAAGTAAAGGTGAGACGAATAGGAGCCAGGTCTCTCCCCGTCAGAGAAGGGAGTCACAAGAGTGGAAAGAGGGAAGACTGGAATGGACCATGTGATGTTGGATTAGAATTGTGATTATCAGTATGAACTCACCGTTTTTAATATATAGATACATAGGTATAGAAATGGATATAAATATACACTCTCAAACATATTTTCTTAACTCCATCACTGAAAAGACTGGAAAGGAATGGCATTCCACAAACAATGAGCACACAACACCTAGGTTTTTAAATATCATTCTCCACTAGAGAGATCAGGTACTCTGGAGAAATAGCTGATTCCAGACGGGGTCAGAGAAAGGGTAGATGAGCCCAGGACATCTTACTGTGCCAGGAAGTAAGGAAGGACTCAAATAATAATACAGGCATGTTGAGAAGACACAGGAACAAACTTGAAAGGATTCCACTGGCCAAATCTGGGCCTATAGCATTAGCTTAAATATGAATAAGACCTGTAGATAAGATAATGTTATTGTATCAGGGTTACTTTCCTGATTTGGATAATTACACTGTAGTTATGTTGAAGAATGTCCTTGTTCTTAGGAAACATCATAAGTATTGGGGGAGTAATGAGCCATCATGTCTGCAACTTACTCTCGAACGGCTCAGAAAATAACACTGATATATATCACCACATATATGGGTAGAGAAAGAATGCTTAAATAAATATGGAAAAATGGTAACAGGGAATCTTGGTGAAGGGGATAGAGGATTTCTTAGTATTATTCTTGCAAGTTTTCTGTAAACCTGAAATTATTTCAAAACAAAAAATTACAAAGAGAAGTTCGATGTTGGACATACAGAGTTTGAGTAGTAGACATCTAAATGGAGATGTCACACAGACAGTACCATATCCTGGAGTTTGAGATAAAGGTTTGGGCTGAAGATAAACAATTGAGGGGTCTCCATTATAAATGGAGTTTAAGGCTAAAGGAGTATGTCAAGGCTGTATACTGTCTCCCTGCTTATTTAACTTATATGCCGAGTACATCATGAGAAATGCTGGGCTGGATGAAGCACAAGCTGGAATCAAGATTACTGGGAGAAATACCAATAACCTCAGATATACAGATGACACCACCCTTATGGCAGAAAGTGAGGAGGAACTAAAGAGCCTCTTGATGAAAGTGAAAGAGGAGAGTGAAAAAGTTGACTTAAAGCTCAACATTCAGAAAACTAAGATCATGGCATCTGATCCCATCATTTCATGGCAAATAAATGGGGAAATAGTGGGAACAGTGGCTGACTTTATTTTTCTGGACTCCAAAGTCACCGTGGGTGGTGATTGCAGCCATGAAATTAAAAGACGCTTGCTCATTGGAAGGAAAGTTATGACCAACCTAGACAGCATATTAAAAAGCAGAGACGTTACTTTGCCAACAAAGGTGTGTCTAGTCAAGGCTATGGTTTTTCCAGTGGTCATGTATGGATGTGAGAGTTGGACTGTAAAGAAAGCTGAGTGCCTGAGAATTGATGCTTTTGAACTGTGGTGTTGGAGAAGACTCCTGAGAGTCCCTTGGACTGCAAGGAGATTCAACCAGTCCATTCTAAAGGAGATCAGTCCTGGGTGTTCATTGGAGGGCCTGATATTGAAGCTGAAACTCCAATTCTTTGGCCACCTGATGCGAAGAGCTGACTCATTTGAAAAGACCCTGATGCTGGGAAAGATTGAGGGCAGGAGGAGAAGGGGACAGCAGAGGATGAGACGGCTGGATGGCATCACTGACACAATGGACATGGGTTTGGGTAGACTCCGGGAGTTGGTGATGGACAGGGAGGCCTGGCGTGCTGCAGTTCATGGGGTTGCAAAGAGTCAGACACGACTGAGTGACTGAACTGAACTGAAGGCTATGAGAATTGACCAGACTACCAAGGGATTAAGTTAAGGTAGACGAAAACCAAGGACTGAGTCCTGAAACAATTAAATAATTTATATTTCCCTCCAATAATGCTCTTTACTTCACTTTTAGTCGGTTGTCAGAGATGAAGAACTTGGGATTTGTCTAAAAGCCAGTTGTAAAGCTAAAAGGAACACTGTTAACAGCTGCGGAATGGAATTACTGTGTGTTTCCTATCTGCAGTATTCAATGACCCCCAGCTCAGTTTTTTCCGCAGATGTTTTGGTGCCTGATTACCAGCAGGTTGTCCACAGAGATTATCTGTGTTCTAGGAAGCAGTGTCATCTTGCGTGGTGAATGGCAGCTGGGTAGAAACAGGCCTGCCTATCTCACAGCAGGGCAGAACTTGGGAATGCAAACAGTCTTCCATTCAGAAATCCCAGGCAAACTTTGGGATGCTGAAATCAGCCCTCCTCGTACAAGTTCCTCTCGTCAGTTTCCCGGTAGAAAGCGGCTGTGCTGCCGCAGATAGAAACCAGCGGCTGGCCATGATTAGATCTGAAAGAGCACCCCCCTCTTTCCTCTTTAGTGTGCAAGCCTCAGTGTCAGCCGCTGTGAATGGCAGTGGGATTTGGGGGGCTGTACTTAAAGTGAGTGAACCAGTGAGCCTAACATTCCTGAGAGATACCCTCCCCTCCAACTGCTGAGTCACGTATACACTGTCTCTGATCGGTATACTTGTTTGAAACTAATGTCAAAGACAATGTATAGTGTTGGCACTAATTTTTGACAAGAAAGTAGAAATGAACCCTTTGTTCACCGGTCCAAAGATTTGCCATCAGAGGAACCCCTGTCTGTCCTTTGATACCTTCACTGTGCCCTGGAAAATATTTCTGTGCTTATCTTCCAGGAAGCATCATTCTTTCCACCCAACCAGTAATAAGCATAAATCTCATACAGCACTTGGTAACTTACAAGCCCTTGTACATCCATTGTCTCATTTAATCTTGACAACAGAACTAGAGAGCACCTTATCCCCATTTTATAGAGAAAGAAACATAGCTAAGATCATATACCATCAAGAAGCAGCTGTGACTCTCTTTTCCCTGGTGGATTGGTATAGAATGTATTTGAGTTTCCACATTGAACCAGTTGAGGAAGTATAGTTGTGTTAATCACATCATCTAATAAATCTAACCATCTAACATCATTACATCATCTCCAGTGTGATGGAGGAAATACCTCATACAGAACATACAGGAGAGATCGACATACACACATTATTGAGACTATGTATAAAATAGATCACTAATGAGAACCTCTTGTATCACTCAGGGAAGTCAGTGCTCTGTGGTGACCTAAATGGGAAGAAAGTCTAAGAAAGGGGATATATGTGTACATGTCGTGATTCGTTTTGTGGTACAGTAGTTACAATGGCACCCCACTCCAGTACTCTTGCCTGGAAAATCCCACGGATGGAGGAGCCTGGCGGGCTGCAGTCCATGGGGTCGCGAAAAGTCGGACACGACTGAGCGACTTCTCTTTCACTTTTCACTTTCATGCATTGGAGAAGGAAACGGCAACCCACTCCAGTGTTCTTGCCTGGAGAATCCCAGGGACTTCGGAGCCTGGTGGGCTGCCGTCTATGGGGTCGCATAGAGTCGGACGTGACTGAAGCGACTTAACAGCAGCAGTACCAGATACTACCACAACTGTACTCCCTATCACAAAGTTGTAAAGCAAGTATACTCCAACAAGAATTAATTTTGTAAAAAAGCAACATCAAGGAGAAAAAGCTTTTAAAGACCTACTGGAGATGGATGGAACTTCTCAGTCTCGTGAAACTTGAGAAATGTATCTTTGGTTGTTGTTTGGAAGCAACAGAATCATATGAACTGAAATGATTGTTGTGTGTGTTGTATATGACCATCCTGATTTTTTCTGAAAGAATGGAGATGTTTTCTTATCATTAAATTACAGGGAGAATACTATCACTGTTAGACTTCAGCATCATAAAGACTTATCCCTGGAGCTCAAGCCCAGGGACTATAGTCATTCACTTGGGCAACAGAGCTCTATCAAGAAAAGGCAGGGGAAGGGAGACCATAGGCAAGAAGAGAATTTCTTATATGGAGAAAGACAAGGTTCCATCAGCGGTTCTGGCATCCTGGGTTGTTGCCAATAAGCACGCTGAAGAGGATATGATGAATGATACAAGAGAATGCATTGGTAAGAATATATCCTTTACAGCCTTACTGTAAAGAATGAGGAATTTCTATTGTGATCCATTCTGCTTTCCTAGAACCAGAAATTTGTTTTCTTGAGAAATGTCAAGAGTACTCTTGGAGTGTGGTTTGGGGAGAGGAGCAAACACCTGGGCGAACGATGTAGAGATGTAGAGCAAAGATGCTGTGAAATACACCATTTTTGATGAAAACCAGATAAAACTTGAGAGACAGTGTCCAGGCCTTTATTATCACAAAGATCATTTTCCTTTGCTGTAGCCATGCATTCCGGGAAACAAACTCACTCAGAAGGACAATGCAGATAGTGGAGTGCAGTTTATTACACCGGCGGGACCAAGGCAGAGTCTCCTCTTAGCCAAGGACCCCGACCAGTTTTTGTGAAAACCTTATATACCCTAAATGTACTTGCCCAAACCCACCTCCCCAAATTCCTTGAAACTAGTCTGGACAAGGTAAAAGAGAGATACGATCAACGTTAACCCATGATTCATGTGTCACAAGACTAGATGAACAGTGGATATTTATCAATAGGCCTGTGGTCATATCCCGATAAACATAATGGAATTTACCACTTTTTCTGTCACAGAGATAATTAGCATATTCTTTTAGGCAATGGAGAGTCCAAGTGCTGAGGCTCTTTTATCTGGGAGGGTCTGGTTTTCCATTGGTATGCCATTTCTATAGACACCAGGCACAAAGTTTAGAGTCCATTGGGAGGGTGACCATGCGTGTAGCCTGATGTTCGCAGCCTGGCCTAAGATGGAGTCCAGCTCTGTCTGTTTCCTCCTTCGCCTTCTGGTACCAGCAACATTCTTCTCATAAGATAGGCCCCTGTGTTTCATCCCTTGAAAGTGGGGGCTCAATCCTTCTCTCTTTTCCTTGGACCCACCCTGACCAGAGTATACCCAAGCAGTTCTTGTCTGTGTTTGTGCTGTCTAACTCAGTGTCTCTCACATTAACTCCACACTGAAATCATTGGGAGCTTTAAAAAAATACTGCTGTAATGTATGATTTTTTAAAGAGCTCTCCACATGATCCTAATGTGTAGCCAAAGTGGAGAATTCTGTTCAAGAGCAGTGATTCTCAAGCTTTGATGTGCAAGTGAGTCATCTAGGGATCTTGTTAAACGGAAGTTTCTGGTTTCAGTAGATCCAGGCTAGAGCCTGAGCTTCTGCATTTTTAACAAGCTACCAGGTGATACAGAACACTTTGAGTAGCAGTATTCTGCAACAGGGATTCTCAAATTCTGGTTACAAGAATTTGACAAGTAACAAGTAGCAAGATCACCTAGAAAGACTTCTAGTATCCTGTTCTGCATGTAAGGAGCTTGGAAGTCACCATCCTGTCCTGAAAGTTAAAAAAAAAAAAAGCTGAATAGTCTGAAAATGTAACCGCTCTTCTTGGATCCAAAAGAGAGAAGAGGATACAGAGCAAATCAGTGCCCCTCCCCAAGACTGGAGAGACTAGCAAATATAAGGAGTCACAACTTAGCAGAGCAGAAACTGCCAAAGGGCTAGTGTCCTAGTAGAAAAACCTGAACTATAATTGACAAATTGCAGAAAGTTCAGTATGGACAACTATGAGAGTTAAACTCTAGGGGATCAATACATAGGTTTCCCATAACACTGTGAGATTTGCCACCAGGAACTCCTCCAGGCTCACACAATAAATATCAGAGAAAAATTCCCTCACGTTTCCTGCAGGCGGGCCTGAGGGGTGGAAGTGGGATGAGAAAGGGACCATTTTTACATACATCAGAGCACTCTATTCTTCTTAATAAGGCTGACCCTAAGAGAAGCTAATTAACCAGAGCTAACACTCTCAGATTGGGGAAGGCAATGGCACCCCACTCCAGTACTCTTGCCTGGAAAATCCCATGGACAGAGGAGCCTGGAAGGCTGCAGTCTATGGGGTCGCTCAGAGTCAGACACGACTGAGCGACTTCACTTTCAGTTTTCACTTTCATGCATTGGAGAAGGAAATGGCGACCCACTCCAGTGTTCTTGCCTGGAGAATCCCAGGGACGGGGGTGCCTGGTGGGCTGCCGTCTATGGGGTCGCACAGAGTCGGACATGACTGAAGTGACTTAGCAGCAGCAGCAGCAACACCCTCAGATGGAGCTTCCTTGGTGGCTTAGTGGTGAAGAACCCGCCTGCCACTGCTGGCGACACAGGTTCGATCCCTGGGTCAGGAAGATCCCCTGGAATAGGAAATGGCAACCCACTCCAGGATTCTTGTCTGGGAAATCCCATGGACAGAGGAGCCTGGTGCGCTACAGTCCATGGGGTCCAAAGAGTTGGCCATGACTGAGTGACTGAGCACTCACGCATGCAACCTACTCAGATATTATCAGAGCCTAACTGACCTAGGGAAAGAAAATATCCAACTGCAACCCACTCTAGCCATTCTATCCCACCTAAAAAGGGGGAGGAAAAAGCTGAGAAATACTTCTGAAGTTCACAGTCCAGAGGCACAGGGTCACAAAAAGATTGAGATCTAATCATAGGAGTTTAGTATGCTTCCCCTCACACGTACCTTATCATCATATTACTAAAAACTTATTTCTAACAGTTCCCTGTACCCGGTACATCATGTCTAGCTATCAATTAAAAAAAAATACAAGGCATTCTGAAAGACAAATAACACAATTTTAAGAGAGAGAGCAAGCTTCAGAACCAGACATAATAGTTGTTGGAATTATCATACTAGAAAATTAAAACAGTTAATTATTAAGGGCTCTAATGGATAAAACAGACCCATGCAAGGATGGATGGGCATTGAAAGCAGAGCAAAAGAAATCCTAAGAGCCAAAAAGGAATACTAGAGATAAAAACTACTATAGCATAAATGAAGAATGCCTTTGAAGGGTTTATTAGCAGACTAGACATGGCTAAGGAAACATTCTCTGAACTTGAGGATTTCTCAATAGAAACCTCCAAAACTGAAAAGCAAAGAGGAAAAAAAAGTCTGGGAAAAAAGTGTATCTAAGGACTTTGGGACAGCTACAAAAGGTGTAACATGCATAATGGTAATAAACAAATTAAAAAGGAATAAAGTAAATATTTGAAATGATAATGACTGAAAATTTGTCCCAAATTAATGTCAAAACAAAGACCGAGGAAGCTTAGAGAACACCAAGCAAGACAAATGCAGAAAAGACTACACTAGTCATACCATTTTCGCATTACAGAAAAATCAAAGAGAAACAATCCTGGATTTTGTAAACTATAGATCTGGGGTGATTATGATGTATCAGCATAAGTTCATCAATTGTAATTGTATACCAGTCTGCTGGGAGATATTGATAATGGGAAATTCTATAATGGGAGCTTACTGGAGAGCAGGAGGAATATGGGAAATCTCTATATATTAGTCTTAATTTTTCTGTGAATCTAAAACTGCTGTAAAAATTTATAAAATCGTCTGGTGAATTTAGAAAACAGACCAATAATGGTCCCTACTCAGACTTAATGAAGTCAGAATTAATAGGAGATAGCGTCTAGCAAGCATGGATATTTTTTAGGCTCTCCTAGTGATTCCACCACTCTGTAACTAAATATGGGAACATTCTGATTCCACCCTATAACTAAATATGGGACCCTTCATTCTAAATCTGCATTGTGGTGTTGTTTGGGCACCAAGTCATATCTGACACTTCTGCAACTCCATGGATTATAGCCAGCCAAGATCCTCTGTCCGTGGAGTTTCCCAGGAAGGAATACTGGAGTGGGTTGCCATTTCCTATTCCAGGGAATCTTGCTGAGCCAGAGATCAAACCCACGTCTCCTACAGTGGCAGGTGGATTCTTTACCACTGAGCCACCAGGGAAGGCCCAAATCTGCATTGTTACTAGCCACTAACCACTTGTGGGTATTTAAATTAAAATTAAATTAGACAAAAAATTCAGTTTCTCAGTTGCATTAGCCACATTTCAAGGTGCATCAAGCCACAAAGTGGTTAGTGGTTTGGATAGTGCAGATATCAAACATTTCCGTTAACACAAAGCTTCAGCCAGCACCGAAAACTCTAGAGCAGCTCTATACAACAAATAGTCTGAAAATGGAAGTGCTCTTATTTTTAAAACTGTTGCATTCTGTTTTCTTAGTTTTAAAAAGATCAAATTTCATCCAAAAAGAGGCCAGATAAACTGTTTTAGTTTATAATAGTCATTTTCAGACAACCCTGTTCTCCCATCTCCTAGTAGAATGTTCTGTGAGCTTGTAAAAAATACGTTGGTTGATCAGTGCTGTCCGGTCTTTATAAATAGAGATACCTATGTTAGAAGTTGAAGCAAGGTTTATACACGTGTGATAGGATGTGGGCTAAAACATCTGTCTGTTAAACTCTAAGTGTTTGGTGACATGTCAACATTAAATTTAAAAGAAAAAGTAAGTAATTTTATAATCTAAAATTTTCTTCTTTTACAACGTTCTCTTCAAATAGATGATTGGTCATACTCAGGTCATGTCCAGCCAAAATTGGATTGTTTTTCTGCTGTAGGGACTATTCTCAAGTCCAGGGGTCCCCAGCCTCCAGGATCCAATGCCTGATGACCTGAGGAGTAGCTGATATAATAATAATAGAAATAAAGTACACAGTAAATGTAATGCACTTGAATCATCCTGAAACCATCCACTACCCCCTGGTCTGTGGAAGAATGGTTCTCCATGAGACCTGTCCTTGGTGCCAAAAAGGTTGGGGACCACTGCTCAAGTCTGAAACTACACGTCAGATTAAACAAAAGCAAACTCAGAAAAACCTCCCTTTAGAAGTCCACTGAAAGAACAATTTCAATTCTGGTGTGAGACTCCAGAATGGAGAATATTTGTAGTATTTCTGAATCAAAATTTATAACAGAAAGCAAGTATTCTACTTCCAATCATATATATATTTTTAAAATCAAAGACACTTTATTTTCAAGTAACTCACAACTAATGAAGTTCTGTGTCTCCCATACTTCATCTCGTTGGGAGCTATGGGCAGTCAGAGTTTGGGTCTCGTCTATCACATGTTTTCCCCCTGGAAATCCAGTAATTGGAAGAAGGTTGCAGGGCTAGAGCATTACACTGTATTAGAGATTGTATTATCGAGCCATCTCCTGAAGAATACTGGAGTAGATCTCAAGTTTTAGCAGAGCTGATCTTTAAATGGAGATCAGTGAATGGGAGAATGAAGAACAACTCTGTGTCCTGTTTAAAAACACCAAGTCTTCCCTCACCTGGTAGGCCTGATCATTCTTAGAGGTGAAGAGATTGTGTTTCTTGTGGCAACAGTTGTCTGGGTTATAGTTCAAGAATTGTCAGAACTGAAGAGAGCGCGAAGGTCTGCTTTTGTCTTTACTGTGAATGCTTTGTCCCGGGAGGGCATTTATAAGCCTGGCTTGGGAATCGGTTTTTGTGAATATCTGTGCTTCAAACCCATCCCAGGGCTCTGAAGCAGTGCTGGATTGAGCGCACAGAATGCAGCGGGAAGGACCTGTCCCAGGCACTCGGGGCTCATTTGTATGGATGCACGGATGCTCTGGGAGCCGCATACATCAAAGCTACTGCAGTCCCCATCATAGAGCCTCGTGGAAAACAGGATTGTTCTGCAGCTTTGCTTTCCCCTCAGAGTTCTACCTCATAATCTAGCACCCTTTAACTAGAGACGATCTGGGAGAAAGAGCCCTGAATGTACAAAGCATAGAACAATTTAAGTACAGTGCTCAGAAATAATTGGCCACTTAGGGTAAGATGAAGTCCCATAATGGTAAAAATCATAGCATCTTAGCTCTGGCAGAGACCTTGAAAGGTCATACAGACCATCTTCCATTTGCCTGTCTTTGAAACTTAAACCATTCTAGATGGATAAGAACCAATTCTGCGATGTAGGCCCTCCGGGAAGAAAATGACACAGCTCCCTGTGGAAAATGTTCTGATCTGTAGTACCTTTCTCACGGTTTGTAAGTTCATTCTTCAGTGAACCCAGATCAGTCCTATTGCAGTTAAAACTGGTTTTTATTGGTTCGTTCTTTACTGGAGATGTATAATGACTAGTCAGTATCCCTTATGACAAAGTCCCTAAAGATCAGCCATAGGTAAATTAGCACTTCAACCTTCTTTTCAGACGGAAATCTCGGTTTCTTTACATATTTTCTGATGGCCTGTTTTTTAGCCTCTTACTAATTATTGTTTTCATCTTCTCCTTCAAGTTCTCCATGTCAGTCTTTGGTTGTAATGTCTGAACTGAATCCAGTGCCATAGAAATATCTGACAAGTACATAGTAATAAGAAACTCACCTCCAGTTCCTAAACACCAGAGATTATTGCTTTGCACATTAGTGTGAGACTAAGAATGACCATGCAGTCTGAGACTGGAGAGTGTGGTTTTAATAACTGGTGGGAAAATTGATACATAAATGTATGTTGAAACCTTTTTTAAAAAACTGTTGCTGTTGGCTATATATGTACAGAGAAATCAAAAAACCATGGTCTAACTAGTATTAAGATGCTGCTACTGCTGGTAAGTCGCTTCAGTTGTATCTGACTCTGTGACACCATAGATGGCAGCCCATAAGGCTCTGCCGTCCCTGGGATTCTCCAGGCAAGAATACTGGAGTGGGTTGCCATTTCCTTCTCTGAGTATTAAGATACTGTAATTTAAAACATTAAAAATTATCAATGATGGTTTTTCGGTGCATGTATGAGTCGTATACGATGAATACGTGTCTGGAACTCTGATGTCCAATGCAAATGGAGACCCACTGCCTCTGTTCCAGGTAACCCTATAGACATCTGTCAGGAATATACAAGTATCTTGTTTTATGTTCATATATTTTCTTTTTATGTTTATAATTGGATCAATGAAATAATATGTAAAGATGAAATTGGTGAAACTTTGTTCAACCATAGAAAAGTGGTTAGGCAAGAAATGCTATTAATATACATTAAAAACAAATGTAAATTAGGAAATTTATGGTACAGGGATGTTATTCTTTGGCTAAGAATGATATAGTTACGGATAAGTAAATTGTTTATGTTCTCTATGTCATGTGTCTATGATCTGTGTCAGTGTCAAGATTGATATTGTTCATTTACTTAGGAGAAACTAAAGTATAAATGATCCCAATTCACTACCTACTTAAATGATTAAATGGAACATGGAATTCAAAGACTAATTAAACTGATATCTTAATGTAAAATTAAAAAAAAAAAAAAACATTAAAAATCTAAGTGTTTCACTTCTGTGTAAAAGACTTTTCCTGGGACTTCCCCGGCAGTCCAGTGGTTAAGACTCTGCACTTCCCCTGAAGGGGATGTGAGTTTGATCCTTGGTTGCAGAACTAAGATCTCACATTCCAAGCGGCGAGGCCAAAATTTTTTTAAAATTCAAATAAATAAATAGGGCCAAGACGAAAAAATCCTGAAAGAGGCAAAACCGAACAAACCCAAACAACATATCCAGAGTAGTTTGAATAGTGCTTGCCTTCTTGTCGTATGGCTCACACACTGGGCACACATCCTTTGCACGCTCTGGCAATTTGTTACACTCCTTCCTAAGTCTGGATCAGCTTCCAACGTTTATTTTCCTTTGTGCTATCAGTGTCATGAAATAGCTCCAAGAGCTGCTCTAATGTGAAGTTTTTTGCCAGCTTCACTTCCTCTGGGACATCTTCTACTCCTCATCACAGCCACTTTCCTCACTCACGTTGATTGGTTTGCCTCCCCTCAGTTCCTCTGGCGCATGTGTCTAGTCTCTCATGCAGCAGTGTCAACAGCTCCCACTTAGCTCCCTCTCCTATAACTCCCTTTACATTCCAGCATTATCACTTCCCTCTTCTTTATTTTTAACGTGCGTTTATGTATTTATTTTGGCTGCACCAGATCTTGTGGCATGTGAACTCTTAGTTGCAGCACGTGGGATCTGATTCCCCGTCCGAGGACCGAACCCAGGCAGTGGAAGTGCTGAGCCTCAGGCACTGGGCTACCAGGGAGGTCGCCCCTTTTTTTATTCTTTGCTACATGTTCATCTTTGTTGACCAGTTCTGTTTTTCCATTGTCGAGTTCATCACTGGGAGGCAAGGAGACACCCCATGGAACACTCTGTTGTTTGTGTGTAACAGACCCACAGTGACCAATCACCAACAGACTTTGGAAGAAGAGATGTGATTTGTCACCAATCATGACACATATTCGTTATTTATGTTGTGAACATATATATATATATGTGAACTGAAGAGCAAGCAGTGAAATGTGTACCTTCTCAAGTACAGCTGCTGTCCCTTGGCCGCTGACATTTGAACCCTGTTCTTGGAGGACTTGTTTAGCTAAACGATTATAACTGAAATTCTGGCATTTTAGAACCACACAAAATAAGAATGGCCTTATTCAGTTCCTACGTGTACCCCAGGTCGGTGCTAATGTTCTGGTTCCTGCTGTTTGTTATCCATGCTGACACTTAAGGTCTTTTTCTGACATACAGCCCTGCCAACTTCATCATAGTAATGTTTTCTTTTCTCACCAGGGATATTCCATTAGGTCTTTCCTCTTTGATTTCATACTTTTGTTTCTACTAGGGAACACTCCTTCAGTCTCTGAAGTTTTTTGGAATTGATTCCCTTCCCAAGTTTACTAGCATTTGCAAATTAGACGTTTCCCCATGCATTAATGTGAACACTAACTATCCTCACAACATGTCAGTTCCTTATTACCTCCCAGATTGACTCGGCCAGTTCAGAGTTATCCTTTTGGTCATGTGGTTCAGTCAGTTCTGTTAGCTCAAGGCCAGTGGTTCCTGGTTATCATTCAGCATTAGGATCTTCCAAGGAATTTTACAAACAGCTCCCCAAGCCCTTTGAGGGTCTGGGGAAGGATCTGGGAGTCTGTGTGCCCCCATATAATTAGCTAGGTTTGGTCTATAATATAAACCATATCTTCCTAGTTCTTAGTGACCTTATCCTAAACTAACAGAACTGACCCACACATTAGAGATCATTTTGTCAAACCTACTCATTTTAGAAGTGAGAAAAGTAGGAGACGCCAAATGCCTTGGCCATGGTCTCATAGTTACAGACTGAGTGGGAACTGGAAGCCATGTTTCCAGACTCTGAATTCAGTACTCCTTCTCCCTGATTTCCATCAGTTGGGTCATAATCAGAATCATTGACTATCATCTTCAAGCTCTGCTGTGGTAATTTTTTTTTTCTTGGTATGAGTGAGTCTGTGTATTAGCTTCTGAGGAGAGGTGCTTAACTAAGGTGCTCTGTTATGGATGGGCAGGGTGGAGGTCGGGATTTCTCACATCACGGGTGCTGTGGGCCCTGGAGAAGCTCTGGGGGCCTCGGTTCCCTCAGGCTCTGGTGCTTGTACCCTGTCTGCTGTGTGCCTGCCCGCTGGCACCCAGCCTTCTGCCTCTGATGTGCTTAGATATCTGCTTGAGTTGTGCACAGCGTTTGTTTCCAGAGGCTGTTTGTGTAACTACCGACACCTCCTGACAGGAGAGGAGGAACGCGGGGTGAGGTGGGGACGTCCTACTCCGTGAAGCTTTTTCTATTTCCACGAGACGTTCTTACAGCTAAACTAAGACTCCAGCTTTCAGGTTTGCTGACAGAGGAAATTGAGTCTGTCTGTCATTCTGAGAGAAGAACTAAGGAGTCAAGCATATATCCCTTTGATATGTTTTATGAGTTCATGAAAAATGAATGGGGATTGCCGAAGAGAATGTGTGAACAGTTAATGTTTACATTCTAAGCCTGGCATGGAAAAAACAAAACAAAAACAGAATTTGTCTACCTCCTAATCTCCCTGAGCTCCCCTGTCAGAGGCAACAGCGTTTGAAATGTTAATGTGTCTGGTAGCCATTTTAAAGAAGGAGTTGCTGCTTATCCCTGTGAAGCTGAAATCCAGGGCCTTGCTTCTACATTTTCTCACCTTCTCTCAAGTACATGCTGCCCCCACCCCAGCTTCCCGCTAGACCCCAGAGGATAAAAGAGAGTATTTCATTGAACCATGGCATTTTAGAGCTGGAAGAGGCGTTAATATTGTGTTTCAATTCCAGATTCTTAGTTTTCTCCTCTGAGGGCCCAAGGGGTCGGCCGACTTGGCCACAATCACGTGACTTGTTTGGAGCTGGACCTGACTAGAGTCTAGTGCAGGGCTCCTTGCAGGCCAGTGTGGTTTTGACTGCATCGTATTGCACATAATAAAACACATTTTTCAGGCTTCTTTTAATACAAAATCCTAGTGATTTGGCAGTTGTGAGTTTTGGTCTCTATGACAGACTTTTAGAGGAGATGGGACTGCATGCCTACAGCTGGAGAAACCAGATCAGTACTTTTCTACTGAAAAGAAGATGGAATTTGGAAAGTGTCCTGTGTGACTGGACTCGAGGCCCCCTGCTGTCTGGGAGATGGACCTGGGCTCCTTGCCTAAAGCCAGGGGCCAGAAGGGACTGTCCAGATTCTGGTAAGCGTCCATTCACTCGGGGTGGGGCCCAGAGTTAGGCTACTTGTAAAGCGCGGAAGCCCCAAGCCAAGGAAATTAATGTGAAACTGGTCCAAAGACTAAAGGAGAAAACAAAAAACAGCCATGGCCACAGCCTATCCACTGAGATGACTTTTCAGCTCAGGGGACCAGAAGGATTCTTACACAAGGCGGCTCTCCCTGGAGATGAGCTCACAGAAAAAACAAAACCCATTTGCAGACAAAACCAAGAACCTACAGCTAACAGAACAATATGAAAGAAACTTTAGAATAAGTTCGCTTAAAATGTTCAAGAGGCAAAGGAAGAAACTTATGAACAGGACATTAGAAAGGATGTTCTTCATTATCCAGTTGATTCTAGGTGGAGATATTTACCCAAAATGTAGTGTTTCTGGGATTAGTTTTACAGGCAAATCAGGTTTGAATCCATTGAGTATTCCTTGGTGATGGTGATTTTCCCCCTTTTAAATTGTTTTTGTCTTTCTCTATCTTCACCAGAACTAATGTATAAACACCATTCAGCTTCTAAAAGCACGCCCAGCTTCCCTGAGGGTGGGTTCCCTGTATAGACTGCCATCGCCCTTCCTTGGTTCTTGGAAGGATCAGTTCTGGAATGTCGTCTCCTCCACGTCCCTGGTGTGTTCTGTCTCTGACTTATTCTGACATTACCAGCTCAGTCAGGATTGCAGGCTGAAACTATTAAGGTGGCAGACTCTACCCTCCACATTCTTTTATATGACTCAAGTTTTTCCAGAAAGTTCCTGGAACCATAAAGAATTATCCACGAGTACCTTTCACAGTAACGCGTGTGTGTGTCTGCACATATATGTGTGTGTGCTCAGTCAGTCAGTTGTATCTGACTACTTGTGACCCCATGGACTATAGCCTACCAGGCTCCTCTGTCCATGGGATTTCCCAGGGAAGAATACTGGAATGGGTTGCCATTTCCTTCTGTAGGGATCTTCCCACCCAAGGGATCAAACCCACATCTGAATTGACAGATGGATTCTTTATTGACCAGCCCCCTCTGGGAAGCCCCCTTCATAATAGCATACTCTTTTAAAAATATTCACAGGCCCTACTGAGAAGTTGTAGAAAAGATTCCACTACTTATTTAAGTTACAGCTCACCCTGAAGACAGACCAAAATGTACAGAAACATCTATTTTGATTATATGTAGATGCATCCAATCCTGGGATAATGAGAAAGAAAGATCTTAAAAAGCTAGAAGATATGAAAAAGAAACCTAGGGAAATTTAATTTGCAAGTGAGTGCTCAGTTTTCTCTTTCCCAGTAAAGGTTAGCATCAATTAATAAATATTTTTAACATGAAGTCATATACCGTCATAAACAAAGAAACATTACCTTCTGTTCAGCAGTTGATTCTAGGTAATAATTTTCTATTTTCTGCTTTCTTTCAAAGCTTTTCAGTGTAATTTGTGAGTAGTCAAAGTGTTCTTTGGGGTTTCCCTGATGGCTCACTGTAAACACTCCTCCTGCCAGTACAGGAGACATGGGTTTGCTCCCTGGTTGGGGAAGATCCCTAGGAAAAGGAAACGGCTACTCAGTCCATATTATTGCCCCAGAAATCCCATGCAGCCTGGTGTGCTACAGTCCATGGGGTCACAAAAGAGTGGGAAGTGACTTCGTGACTCAACAACAATAAAGTGTTCTTTAAGAGCTTCTAGTCAGGTTCCTGAAGCCTCATTTCTTTCCCAGTGAAGTATGAAAACTCTAAACAGAAAGCAAAGTATATGGCATATACTACTGTATATGCTGCTGCTGCTAAGTCGCTTCAGTCGTGTCCGACTCTGTGCAACCCCATAGACGGCAGCCCATTAGGCTGCCCCGTGCTGTATATAGAACCAGGTATTTTCACCCCGTTCTATGAATGCTGCCTAGTTCTCAGCAGTCCTGCCATCTCTATGCTATATTTAGACACCTGAAGTTTTCTGTATCTTTCTAGTCCTTGACTTTGCAGAAGCGGAGACCAATCCAGTCTCAGTTTGGTATTTTTAGCTGGTCACTAGTTCAAGAGTTACAAAACTTGGCATGCTAAGTCATGTGTGCATGACTAAGTCACTTCAGTCGTGTTCGACTTTTTCCAACTCTGTGAGGTGTAGCCCACCAAGCTCCTCTGTCCTTGGGATTTTCTGGAGTGGGTTGCCATGCCCTCCCCCTCTAGGGAATCTTCCTGACCTAGGGATGGAACCCATGTCTCTCACATCTCCTCCATTGGTAGGCGGGTTCTTTACCACTAGCACCACCTGGGAAGCCTGGGATTTTCCTGGAAGCAAGGTCTTTCCAGAGAAGCTTTAAAGATACCTTTACAGGTCTTCAGTGCATCTTTCAAATTTTCTCCAAAGAAAAATGATCATGGAAAAAAAAAAAAAAAGATTAAAAGCTGTAGTGTCCTGGCTTCATCCTACATAAAAGCATTTAATTTTTCTATAAGTAAGCCCTTTTCTTCTCTACTTTAAAATTCTTGTGATCCATGCTTTCTTTAATGCAGTAGATTATATGGCATTTTATAAAGTTCTCTGACATGCTTATCATATAATTTTTCTACTACTGTGAGATATTTTTCTGTTTCTTCTCCAGAATACAAGATGGTTCTAAGAGCTCACCCAATCTTACTGTTCATGTAGAATATAGATATTTATTAAGACTTGTTGTGTAAGTTTTAGAATGAAAATGTACTTTCCCCCGTCCTGATAGAAATATCCTTAGGCAAGCTCTGTCTCAATAAATGGACCTTCCATCTCCCCATCTCCTCTCATGACCCTTCCATCACCAAGTCCTGTCCATTTTAGTTCCTAAAGAACTGTCAAATCTGCCTACTTCTCATCTTTTGCCAGAGCCATTGAATAGATGGATGGCGTGCATGCTTAGTCGTGTCTGACTCTTGCGATCCTATAGACTGTCCTCCACCAGGCTCCTCTGTCCATGGAATTTTCCAAGCAAGAATACCATAGTCGGTTGCCATTTCCTACTCCAAGGGATCTTCCTGACCCAGGAGTTGAACCTAAGTCTCTTGCATCTCCTGCGCTGGGAGGCAGATTCTTTACCTCTGCACCACCTAGAAGAGCCTCCTAACTAGACTCCATAATCTTGTTGCTTTGTGATCACTCATAGTCTGAGCCTGTCAGCTCCTTTACTTAACAACTCTTCAGGGCTTTCTTTTGCTCTTAGGGTAGTAACTCAGGTCCTTAACATTGTCTCCAAGGCTCTGTAGCACCTGACCTCTATCTCTTCTTCCACATCTGCCCCACTCAGGGCTCAACCATCTGCTCTTCCATCTCCTTGAATGTATCTCATTGCTTTTCTATTCAAGCTCTTTGCACATCTGTTCTTTATGCCTGGAGGGCTCTTCTCACCATTCTCCTTTCACTGGGGTATCTTCCATACATCCTTCATGTTAAAGCTTTTCCTCAAAGACTTCCCTAAACCCCATACCAAGTCAGGTCTCCCTCATTATTTCTCTTCTGTTGTCCCTGTAGTTTTCCAGTATGAAACTGTCGTAGTAGATTTGAGGATCTGTAGACCTGTGCATTATTACTATAATAATAGTTGCACCAGAGGTTACACCATTTTGCTTATTACTCTGTTTGCAGCCACAAGCACAGTACCTGTCAGGGTAGATGCTGAATCAGTGTTTTTGAATAAACAAATGCCTTTTACATATAGTATATATATAATGAATACATGAAATGAGCACCCATGGTGTCTAGCCAGGGTCAGCTCCGATCTTAACTTTAACAAAACCTTTTCATTCACTAAAAGTGAAGGTGTTAGCCACTCAGTCATGTCCAACTCTTTTTGACCCCATGGACTGACTGTAGGCCACCAGGCTCCTCTGCCCATGGGATTTCCAAGGCAAAAATACTGGAGTGGGTTGCCATTTCCTTCTCCAGGGGATCTTCCCAACCCAGGGATCGAACCCAGGTCTCTTGCACTGCAGGCAGATTCTTTACCTTCTGAGCCACCAGGGAAACTCCTTTCCTTCATTAAAATAACATATATCTTCAGTTTCCTAGAGTGCCTGCAACTGAGAACCAATCTTATTTTTTTTTAATTAATTTATTTGGCTGCACTGAGTCTTAGTTGCGGTAGGCAGGATCTTTAATTGTGGCATATGAACTCAGTCCCAGCCTATAGGATCTAGTTGCCTGACTGGGATCAAACCTGGGTCCCTGCATTGGAAGCACAGAGTCTTAACCACTGGACAATCAGGGAAGTCCCCGGAACCAGTCTTAAGATGAAGAAGACTCTGATATCTGATACATGGTTTGGGTGTTTGGGTGTTTGTATGTTTACATGATTACTTTGTTTCACATGTAAGAGGCAAAAGACTAGAGAGGTGTCAAAGTGGAACACCATAAGCCAGGGAGCATTGAGAGAGAGCTAGGGAAGATTCTTTTAAAAAAAAAAAAAAAAATTGTTTACTTATGGCTGTGCTGGGTTTTCATTGCTGCATGGGCTTTTCTCTAGTTGCAGCAAGTGGGGGCTACTCTCTAGTTGCAGAGCACAGGCTTCTTGTCACAGTGGCTTCTCTTGTTGCAGAGTGCTCTAGGGCACTCAGTAGTTACAGCACATGGGCTTCAGTGGTTAGGGCTCCCAGGCTCTAGAGCACAGGCTCAGCAGTTGTGACACATGGGCTTAGCTGCACCACGGCATGGAGGCCTCTTTCCGAATCAGGGATTGAATACATGTCTCCTGCACTGGCAGGCATACTCTCTACCACTGAGCCACCAGGAAGGCTGCCAGGGCAGGTTCTAATTGAGTGCTTTCTTGACTCTGATTTTAAGGGACCAAAACAACTTCAGTGGTAACAGAAAAGACATTAGATCAGATCAGATCAGATCAGTCACTCAGTCGTGTCCAACCCTTTGCGACCCCATGAATCGCAGCACGCCAGGCCTCCCTGTCCATCACCAACTCCCGGAGTTCACTCAGACTCACATCCATCGAGTCAGTGATGCCATCCAGCCATCTCATCCTCTGTCGTCCCCCTCTCCTCCTGCCCCCAATCCCTCCCAGCATCAGAGTCCTTCCCAACGAGTCAACTCCTTGCATGAGGTGGCCAAAGTACTGGAGTTTCAGCTTTAGCATCATTCCTTCCAAAGAAATCCCAGGGCTGATCTCCTTCAGAATGGACTGGTTGGATCTCCTTGCAGTCCAAGGGACTCTCAAGAGTCTTCTCCAACACCACAGTTCAAAAGCATCAATTCTTTGGTGCTCAGCCTTCTTCACAGTCCAACTCTCACATCCATACATGACCACAGGAAAAACCATAGCCTTGACTAGACGAACCTTTGTTGGCAAAGTAATGTCTCTGCTTTTGAATATGCTATCTAGGTTGGTCATAACTTTCCTTCCAAGGAGTAAGCGTCTTTTAATTTCATGGCTGCAGTCACCATCTGTAGTGATTTTGGAGCCCAGAAAAATAAAGTCTGACACTATTTCCACTGTTTCCCCATCTATTTCCCATGAAGTGGTGGGACCAGATGCCATGATCTTCGTTTTCTGAATGTTGAGCTTTAAGCCAACTTTTTCACTCTCCACTTTCACTTTCATCAAGAGGCTTTTGAGTTCCTCTTCACTTTCTGCCATAAGGGTGGTGTCATCTGCATTTCTGAGGTTATTGATATTTCTCCTGGCAATCTTGATTCCAGCTTGTGTTTCTTCCAGTCCAGCGTTTCTCATGATGTACTCTGCATTTAAGTTAAGCAGGGTGACAATATACAGCCTTGACGAACTCCTTTTCCTATTTGGAACCAGTCTGTTGTTCCATGTCCAGTTCTAACTGTTGCTTCCTGACCTGCATACAAATTTCTCAAGAGGCAGATCAAGTGGTCTGGTATTCCCATCTCTTTCAGAATTTTCCACAGTTTATTGTGATCCACACAGTCAAAGGCTTTGGCATAGTCAATAAAGCAGAAATAGATGTTTTTCTGGAACTCTCTTGCTTTTTCGATGATCCAGCAGATGTTGGCAATTTGATCTCTGGTTTGTCTGCCTTTTCTAAAACCAGCTTGAACATCAGGAAGTTCACGGTTCACATATTGCTGAAGCCTGGCTTGGAGAATTTTGAGCATGACTTTACTGGCGTGTGAGATGAGTGCAATTGTGTAGTAGTTTGAGGATTCTTTGGCATTGCCTTTCTTTGGGATTGGAATGAAAACTGACCTTTTCCAGCCCTGTGGCCACTGCTGAGTTTTCCAAATTTGCTGGCATATTGAATGCAGCACTTTCACAGCATCATCTTTCAGGATTTGGAATAGCTCAACTGGAATTCCATCACCTCCACTAGCTTTGTTCGTAGTGATGCTTTCCAAGGCCCACTTGACTTCACATTCCAGGATGTCTGGCTCTAGGTCAGTGATCACACCATCGTGATTATCTGGGTCGTGAAGATCTTTTTTGTACAGTTCTTCTGTGTATTCTTGCCATCTCTTCTTAATATCTTCTGCTTCTGTTAGGTCTATACCATTTCTGTCCTTTATTGAGCTCATCTTTGCATGAAATGTTCCTTTGGTATCCCTGATTTTCTTGAAGAGATCCCTAGTCTTTCCCATTCTGTTGTTTTCCTCTATTTCTTTGCATTGATCGCTGAAGAAGGCTTTCTTATCTCTTCTTGCTATTCTTTGGAACTCTGCATTCAGATGTTTATATCTTTCCTTTTCTCCTTTGCTTTTCGCTTCTCTTCTTTTCACAGCTATTTGTAAGTCCTCCCCAGACAGCCATTTTGCTTTTTTGCATTTCTTTTCTATGGGAATGGTCTTGATCCCTGTCTCCTGTACAATGTCACGAACCTCATTCCATAGTTCATCAGGCACTCTATCTATCAGATCTGGACCCTTAAATCTATTTCTCACTTCCACTGTATAATCATAAGGGATTTGATTTAGGTCATACCTGAATGGTCTAGTGGTTTTCCCTACTTTCTTCAATTTAAGTCTGAATTTGGCAATAAGGAGTTCATGGTCTGAGCCACAGTCAGTGAATAGGGAAATGGTAAAGACTTATGGGGATATTGTGGTAAAGATAATAGGTTATTTTCACTTACAGTAACTCTTCCTAAAGAGAGACACAATTGCTTTTCTAATGCCAATAACCTAAAGATTGAATCTCTTATACCCAACCAGTACTGTCCATTTTCTGAAGGACTTCTGCACAAGTGGAAGGCAAAACCTTCTGTTACAGGAGCTGAGACCATTGAGTCCTAGTTACACTTAAGCAGTTCAGTTCACTTCAGTTGCTCAGTTATGTCCAACTCTTTGAGACCCACATGGACTGCAGCACACCAGGCCTCCATGTCCATCACCAACTCCCAGAGTTTACTCAAACTCATGTCCATTGAGTCAGTGATGCCATCCAGCCATCTCATCCTCTGTCATCCCCTTCACCTCCTGCCCTCAATCTTTCCCAGCATCAGGGTCTTTTGAAATGAGTCAGTTCTTCACATCAGATGGCCAAAATATTGGAGTTTGAGCTTCAGCATCAGTCCTTCCAATGAATATTTAGGACTGATTTCCTTTAGGATGGACTGATTGGATCTCCTTGCAGTCCAAGGAACTCTCAAGAGTCTTTTCCAACACCACAGTTCAAAAGCATCAATTCTTCGGCACTCAGCCCTCTTCACAGTCCAACTCTCACATCCATACGTGACTACCAGAAAAACCATAGCTTTGACTAGATGGACCTTTGTTGGCAAAGTAATGTCTCTGATTTTTAATACACTGTCTAGGTTGGTCATAGCTTTTCTTCCAAGGAGCAAGCGTCTTTTAATTTCATGGCTGCAGTTACCGTCTGCAGTGATTTGGGAGCCCCCCAAAAATAAAGTCTGACACTGTTTCCACTGTTTCTCCATCTATTTGCCATGAAGTGATGGGACTGGATGTCATGATCTTAGTTTTCTGAATGTTGAATTTTAAACCAACTTTTTTTTTTACTCCTCTCTTTCACTTTCATCAAGAGGCTTTTTAGTTCTTCTTTGCTTTCTGCTATAAGGGTGGTGTAACCTGCATATCTGAGGTTATTGATATTTCTCCTGGAAATCTTGATTCCAGCTTGTGCTTCATCCAGCCTGGCATTTGTCATGATGTACTCTGCATATAAGTTAAATAAGTAGGTGACAATATACAGCCTTGACATACTCCTTTCCTGATTTGGAACCAGTCTGTTGTTCCATGCCCAGTTCTAACTGTTGCTTCTTGACCTGCATATAGGTGTCTCATGAGGAAGGTTAGGTGGTCTGATATTCCCATCTCTTAAAGAATTTTCCACAGTTTGTTATGATCCACACAGTCAAAGGTTTTGGCATAGTCAGTAGAGCAGATGTAGATGTTTTTCTAAAACTCTCTTGCTTTTTCGATGATCCAGCAGATGTTGACAATTTGGTCTCTGGTCCTTTGCCTTTTATAAATACAGCTTGAACATCTGAAAGTTCATGTTTCACATACTGTTGAAGCCTTAGAGAATTTTCAGCGTTACTTTGCTAGCCTGTGAGATGTAAAGGCATTACTTTGCTAGCATGTGAGATATAAAAGCAATATAATGCTACATAAAAGGAATAAACAAGTATCTTGGGAAACCATGCTAATAATCAATTAAATTATAGACCACTATTTCCAAGTGGCAACTGGAGGAATTCAAATGGAAATATAAGATTCTGAGCAGTGAAATAGACTTTGAATTCAACCATAAGCTGATATTTCCCGGTTCCCTTATCCTAAATACTCTGTTCTCCAGTTGGAGGTTGGTTTTGTTGTTCAGTCTTGGTTTTTACATCATTGCCCAATTCTTGTGTTTTTGAATAAGAAATATTCTGCCTCATCTCACTATTTTATCATTCTGGGATATTTTCCAGACTTACCTAACATTTGTGAAGAACAGTGGGTAAATGTGAGCAGAAACCATTGCATAAATTCTTAATGAAACAGAAAATATACGAAATATTCACAGCACCTCCACTAAAGCCTCATGACAATCTGTTTGGACCTTGGGGACCAAGAGAACGAAGCCGCCCGCACTTTTGTGTATCACTGTTTAGGTTTCTTTCTGGTCAGGAGTGGAGGTGATGTTTGCAGATTTGCTGTCCCTCCCCTGACCGCTGCCCCAGCCCATGTGGAATAAACTATTTTGAATCCAGAAGGAGGTTACCTTTTTTCAGTCATGAAAGGCTGAGTTTAATTCCCAGTTGCTTGACTCTAGTGTCTGTCATTTCTCCTGGGAATAGAATCCAAGCCATTATGGGTCAGAATATGTCTATAAAAGCCTAGGATCGTAAAGCAAACCCTGGGAGATAGTGAAGGACAGAGAAGCCTGGTGTGCTGCACTCCAGGGGTCACAAAGAGTCAGACATGACTTAGCGACTGAACAACAGCAACAAGGATTATAGAAGCTGCATGAACATGCCAAGGGAAATAAATTGAACCCTTTGTGGAAGCACTTTCTACAGTGTCAGAAATAGAGTGTGTTGCCCTCGAAAGCACAGGCTTATTTATTGGCAGTTCAGGGAACAGTACTTTCGTATTCCTCTAAGCAAACTTCATATGTAAAAGCTACGTTATTCAATAGTGAAGATTAAAGAACTTTTTGTTTTAAAGTTAGCAAATGTTTCATCTAAAAATCAAATTTCCTGGTATAGTTTTTAAAACTCTTTTATTATAAAATAAAACACAGACATGGAAGACCATGTGAACCAAATGTATAGCGCAATAAATTATTATAAAGTGAACACCACCACTTTAGACTGAATGTTTGATCCTCCCCCAAATCCATAGAGTGAAGCCCCCATCCCCTATATGATGGTGTTTGGAGTTGGGGCCCTTGGGAGATAATCAGGCCATGAGGGGAAGGCCCTCATGAATGGAAGTGGGACCCTTATAAGAAGAGACAGAGAGAAATGGCCTGGCTCTGCCATGTAGGGACACAGAGAGAAGACAGCCGTCTGTAAACCAGTAGGCTCTTGCCACTTCCCAGCCACCCTGGTACTCTGACCTTGGGTGTCCCTGCCTCCAGAACTGTGAGCAATAAAACGTTTGTTGTGTAGGCCAGAACTTTATTACAGCAGCCTGAGCTGGCCAAAACAACCATCCAGGTCACCCAGTCCCTGTCCCCATCCGTATGCCCTTACTCAGTCATAGCCCTTTCCTTTCCTGATAAATAACTACTGTTCTGACTCCTGTAGAAATCACTTTCTCTTGCATTTTTATCATCTTATCACCCCAGTGTGCATTCCTAGACTCTATATTTGAGTCGTGTCCATTTTTTTGTTGTTTTCTCTTTATGATTTTCTTTTTTAAATTTAAATTTATTTTTAATGGGAGGATAATTGCTTTACAATGTTGTGCTGGTTTCTGCCACACATCAGCAAGAATTAGCCATAGGTATGCTTTTGTCCCCTTGCTCTTGAACCTCGCTCCCACCGCCCAGCCCATCCCACCGCTCTAGGTTGTCACAGAGCAGCAGTTGAGCTCCCTACATCATAGCAGCAAATTCCCACTGGCTATCTAATATTATGTGTGGTGACGTGTATGTTTCCATGCTACTCTCTCAGTTCATCCCACTCTCTTCTTCCCCCACTGTGTCCACACGTCTGCTCTCCCTGCCTGTGTCTCCTCTGCTGCCTGCAGATAGGTTCATCAGTACAATCTTTCCAGATTCCATATATATATGTTAATATATGATATTTGTTTTTCTCTTTCTGACTTCACTCTGTGTAATAGGCTGTGGGTTCATCCACCTTGTTAGAACTACGAATCGTGTCCGTTTTTCTCAGTGCATTTTAAATTATTCAGTTAATTTCTGATTAACTTACAATTCTTTCAGGAAAATGTTATATAAAAGAGGGCACACCTTAAGTCCGCTTATCTTTCCCATTTGTGGAGTGAGACACGTTGCCGTCACTCTTGAAATTCATGGAAAATAGCCTGAGGCATTTGCTTGCTTTGTTTGTATGGGCATGTGAAGGGCACCCCCAATAAGTATGACTAACTGTCTCCAAAAAGGAAAAGAAGAGAAGGAAAATCTAAAGAAGAAAATCTTAAGGGACAAAGAAACACATCTTCAGTTATATATTAGTTAGTGTGGCTACATGAGGGTAAAAGGAGAGAGGGAAAGAAGATGGCATCACATCCTACCACATCTCAATTTGCTTAGACTCTGAATTCTAGAAAGTGTAAATCTTAGAGAAGGAGTAAATGGTAGATGAAAGATAGGATTAGGAATCAGAATGTGGTCATTGCAAACATTCCCATACCCCAGCTCAAAGGTGAATTATCAGTATGAATTATAGAGAAGACATAAATATCATCAAATAAGTAGTTTGGATAGGGCTAATTATATAAAGGATAGTCCCTGAAACTTCAGTTGGGATCATATAAAAGTTTTTAAATGAAATTAGATATAATAATAAATACTATCATTTTCCACAGCCTATGAATGAACAGGGACTTCCCCGATTTACACAGGTCGTATTCCAAACCTTTATGCTAAATTGGTTCATATTATAGAAACCTATATCATTCCAAAGATGTAATATTGTAAATGGTTATGGGATTTTTAGGTTAGCCCACAAAATATCATTGAACTCATGGAATGCCTAATGAACAGTATTTTTTGTAATGAAAACCAGCAGAAATGCCAGTAGTTACAGGACAGTTTGTTAAAAAAAAAAAAAAATGAAACCCAGTATTGAATAAAACAGTTTTTTAAAGTTTTGATGTGGTGCTTAGTGAAAATCACATTATCAGAGGCTAATATGGAAGTTGATGGAAAGTCTTACCGTGATTTTGAAGTAGGCTTTTGGACATTTTCAGAGGCTGTATACATGACTCACTAATATTTCATTTATCCTTTCTTCAAATTATGTCACTTTCATGTTTACTGAAACCAGCATATAACTAGATCTTATTCTTATAGCTGTAATTTGGATCATCTTTGTGTTTACAAGCTGAATGAAGAGTAAGAGGAGAAAGGGAAAGATGAAAATGTTTTGAGTTGGAAAAATTGTATGATAAGATAAATTGTGGGAATTGTGGACAGGTTTTTCTTTTCTTTATTAATCCTTTAGCAGTAAATGTGTTTTACTTTTATGATGAAAAAATTTTTAATTTCGTTTTGAAGAATGTGTAGAATGAGGAAAACACTGCTGAGATGGTATTAATTAAATTGGAGTTCAGGAGAGAGATGGGTCATCACTTTACAGGGGCAGTTGAAGCTATAGAAGTGGATGGGAGAGAATTCCCTGGCAGTCCAGTGGTTAGGACTCTCTACTCCCACTGCCAAGGCCCAGGTTCAGTGCCTGGTCAGGGAACTAAGATCTCACAAGCTGCAGAGTGGGACCGAAAAGAAAAGAAGTGGATGGGAAATCTCAGACTTCATAGAATAAGGAAAGAGAGAGAGATTGGAAGGAGAAACCATGGACAGCAGCAACGTTTAAGGGGTGAAAAAGAAAAAGAGCCTGAAATAGTACACAGGAGACACACCAGCCAGAATACTATGCTAGAAGCTGACATGGAAGAATGCTTTAAGGAGGAAGTATTTGTCCATTATCCACAGATGAGGAGAGGCTGGGGGTGCTCACAGGCATGGCTCAAAGAACAACACCATTCCTTGTACACTCCCAGGACACTCTCCGTTGATTGGTGGTAAGGAAAAGGTTCTGCCTGCTGACTGGCAGGATTATGGGCACCGACAAGAATGATAGTCTCTATTCATCAACCTTATCATTACACGCCCACAGTGCTGTACAAACCAATCACAAATTTCACCTAGTAAAACTAATTGCATATTTAACATGGGGAGAATAATTTTCTCCCACCTCCACAAGGCTGAAGTCATAATTAGCTTTCTCCCTCCAAAGGTGGTTTAGAAAGAGTGTGATGAACAGTGTATGAATCAGGAGGATGCAAACTGAGAGCAACCTAGGAAAAATGTGTGGGTCTATTTCTGGGCTCTCTGTTCTGCTGTGTTCGTTTTTGTCAGAACCACACTGTCCTGATTAATATAGCTTTATAATGCATTTTGGAATCAGGTAGTATTAGTCCTCCAAATTTGTTCTGCTTATGCAAAATTGTTTTGCCTATTTTAGGTCCTTTGTATTGCCACATGAATTTAGAATTGGTTTGTTATTCTTCAGAAAGCCTGCTGAGATTTTGACAGCAATCACACCGAATCTGTGGATCTGTCTGGAGAGAATTGATATCCTAACAAAACTGAGTCTTAAAACCCAGGTACACATCCCTGCATTTGCTCAGGCCTTGTTTAATTTCTCTCAGTGATGTTTTGTTGGTTTCGGTGTAATTGTTAGAGTTTTTAATATTGCTTATCACTTGCATGTGAAATGTTATCTAATTTAGGTTTTAGTGGAAGTCCCTGATCACCGCTGGGATCAAGCATCTTTTGAGTGATTATTGGCCCTTCAGGTTTCCTCTTCCCTGGATTGCTTTCATGTTGACCCTACATAATATTTAGCAAGAATATCTCCATTTGGGTATTTTTAGGGTCTCCTGTTTTTCAACTATTTTTTTGTTTTTATTGATTGTTTAATTTTTGTTGTTGTTGTTGTTTAGCTCTCAATTCTGATATAGTAATTTAGGCTTAGGTGCAAATACCTCTTTACATCTTTTCATTCCTTATTAATTTTATCCTCTCCTACTTTCTGCCAGTTCAGTCTTTCTCCTGTGTCCTAGATGTTCTAGCTCAGATAACTTTTGAGAACTCTGATTTGAAAGCAAAGCAGGAGGTCACTTCACTTGTCAGTGTCCCTTGGGCGATGCCTAGTTTATCTCTTTGCTCAGCTAATCTGTTCATTCCTCATGGTTCACTGCTCTGGACATTCTGCGAGTCTGTTGCAACCGAGGACATTAAAAGACAGAGACAATTGTGCATCGCTGGGCAGAACTTGGGTAGCCTGGGGTTCTCACCTTTGAGGCAACAGGCACCTTGGCAGCTTGCTCAGAGACTCTGGGTGGTGATGATCGGAAGGCACAAGAGCCTCAGTCATTGTTCTGTGAACTTGCCTTTATCAGCGGAAGGGATCTGCCCATACTAATTTGTTGATTGATTTTTTAAATTTATTTTTTAATTGAAGGATAATTGCTTTACAGAACTGTAAATTGCCAAACATTGATTGATTTTGATTTAAAAGTTTGGTTTCCGTAGGCTATAAAAGAGGCATTCTGTGATTTCTAAATCAGTGCTACCTGGATCTGGTGGTGTCTTACAGAATATTCTTTATATGAATTACAGCTTATAAATCGGTTAATTTTGCTTTTCAATACCTCAAACATTTGTTGAGCACTTACTGTGTGCCGAGCAGTGTGTCAGGGACCTGCATTATCAGGATGAAGATGGTCCTTCTAGCTAACAGATGCCAGAATGTAGGCAGAAATTAACTCCAGTGCTTTCTCAGAGAAAGAAATGGGAAGGTAAAGGCAGGAGTAGCGCCATTCTAAGACACAAAAAGTAAGCAGTTTTTACTTATAGAAACTTGGTCAGAAAGAATAGCTCTAGGGAATCAGATGAATACCTGCAACATGTGGTTTCTGGACAACTGGACTGTTAGACCAAAAAAGAGACATTGAAAGAAACTGGCAGTCAGATTTCTGTGCTCCCAGACACTTGCTCACACTCTTTTCTTCCTAGGTTTTCTAGGACCCTTTCCACTTGGCCAGGTCCCACTCCTCCTTAAGGACTCATCTTAGATTTTATCTGCTTTGGGAAGGCTTTCCTGCTTGCTTCCCACCTCAGCTAGGGGACTCTCTTATGTGCTTTCATGCACCCTGCCGTATGCCCTCCCTGTTCCGTTTACCACGCTCCATCAGAGGTGCCTCTTACGTGTGTGTCTCCTCCCAGCAGACCACAGACACGTCTTGCTCACCGTCGTATTGTACCATGTTGTGCCTAGCACTGCATAAGGCCTGTGGCAGGCGCTCATTAAATGTCTGATGGAGACATGAATAAACAGTGAACTATGTGATGAGTAATTGAATGATGATGAACAGATGAAGGGTGGTGAGGGGGAGTGTTTAGCCCAAAGAAAGAAAAAGCCTAAAGATAAGAATAAGGCTGAGGGGACTGAAACTGGAGGGACAAATACTATTAGGGAGCATCAGTAAGTGGAGGAGGGTCTCGTTTTCTTTTTGTTTCTGATTGGTATTGGTCCCCATCTCCTCCACGGTCCAGGTTAAAGACTTGGCGAGAGTTATCAAAAATTGATTATGTGCACTGTTGCTGCTGCTGCTGCTAAGTCGCTTCAGTCGTGTCCAACTCTGTGCGACCCCATAGACGGCAGCCCACCAGGCTCCCTTGTCCCTGGGATTCTCCAAGCAAGAACACTGGAGTGGGTTGCCATGTCTTTCTCCAGTGCGTGAAAGTGAAAAGTGAAAGTGAAGTCGCTCAGTCGTGTCCGACTCTTATCGACCCCATGGACTGCAGCCTACCAGGCTCCTCCGTCCATGGGATTTTCCAGGCAAGGGTACTGGAGTGGGTTGCCATTGCCTTCTCCAATATAAATCAAATATTCTTCAGTTAGGAAAAGACAAAGCCGATTATGTGCCTGGTTGTGTCCTACATGTCCTGGGAATTACGGTCTCTCCTGGAGAGTAGGCTGGTGCCTTCTGTCGTTACCTAAGTGAAGGGACTACTGGAAGAGATAGGATTAAAACATAGAGCTCCTCTCTAGATCTACTTGCTCTGTTAAGCAGCACCTTTTAGCAAATGGTTGTTCAAATGGCTATAAATCAAACTCACCCGAGAGATGACTGTCTATCTTGGTGACATGCTTTGTTCAAAGCCTGATTCACCATAGCTATGACCTTTCTCTGGCTGAGCTGTGGAGGGACTTCCAAAAAAAAGTTAATTTGATATGTTTCAGCAGGATCCTGATATACTGAAACAGTAGGCTAACGTCCACGTAAAGAAGTGTACTAGGCATAATAAGCCCCATATTTAGTTCTAGCGATTAATTGCACAAATCGAAGATTGGGAATGTCTGGCTTAGTAAAGGAATGCTTGAAATGGGGTTCTAGATACCCACAAATTGAACAATGTGAGTTTCTCTAAAACCAAATACGGGTTTAGGGTGTTTTTAAGGGAACTATAGTGTTCAGATCAAGATTTGATAGCTTTACTGTATTAGAAAGCTGTTAATATTCTTGGAGTATCATGTTCAGTATGATCTTCTTAGTTAAAGAACATGAGCAAACTAGAAAATAACATGGGATATTTTCACCAAGACCTAGAAATAAGTCATGTGAAGATCCAGTTACAAGAATTAGGTATTCAGCCTGGGGAAGGGAAGACATGCTATAGTATAGTATCTGAAGGGTAATCTTAAGAAGCCTGAGTAGAGGATATTTCCATTCCTTTAGAAGCAGTACTAGGATCAGTGGATAGAACTTAAAAGAAGGCATTTCTTCTCATTGTCAAGAACTTGCCACAGTCAGCACTGTTCAGAGATGCAGGGGACTAGTGTGTGAGGTGATGATTTCTCTGTCTCCCAGGAACAACTGGAAAGCACCCTGAGAGCTGAGCTGTGCAGTCGTGCAGGCTGGTTAGTGCACAGGGCAGCTGGGCAAGGGGCAACTAAGGCTGGCATCCAGCCAGTGTCCCAGTGGTTACATCATGTGTCCTGGCCTTGGTCCCCTAGAGGAAGAGGCACCTTTATTTAGTTCACCAAAAGGTGCTCCACATCTAGCAGATACAGAAAGATTTTCTCATCAGGTAAGAGAACATATAACTCCCTAATAACTTTTACCATTCAAGAAGAAAAAGTTAAAAAAAAAAAAAAAAGCAAATAGATTTCATTTAACCCCAAAGAGCATAATTTAATTATACTTTTCAAATGTTGATGCACTCGAAGGTCTCCTTGACTCTCTCCCCATGACCATCTTTGCTGAGCTGTGCAGGAGGGGATTAGAAGGATGGAGCTGGATGGTTGGCCATGCTTAGTAAGTGCTCCCTATAACAAGGTGTGAGCTCTGCTATGTTTGAGGCATACCCAGTGCCAGGCCATATCTTTCTTTGGAGATGAAGCACCATTCAAATGTTCCCTGCTAAAAATTCTTATATTTAAGTGTACACTTTTAAAAGCAGGATATAAAATTGTACATATAATATCACTTCAACTCTGTTGCATAGAAATTTTCTTGAACCAAAGCAACAAAATAGAAACAGAGATCTGCTCTCTGCAGGATGGAATCATGGGTGAGATTTATGTATTTTGTAAACGGAAAACAAATACTTTAAAACAATCTTTCTTTCACTTTGAAAACTATACATTGAAACATTTCATTTCATCCTGTGTCTCCACATATGATATTAAAAAAAAAATGTTCTTCTCCTTTTCAACTTCCCATGACCCAAACTTGTCTGTTATACTGAGTTGGTGGACTGGGTTGGTTGGAATGTCTAGACTGATTGTTGAATTATAGTTAAATTACCTCACTAGCACATCAGAATTTGATTTTGGTTTCACCCGCCCACCCCATCAGAAGATTACTCACCAATGGGATTCACACCTTCTACATTCTCATTTCTTTTATTGCATTACTACCGCATACTACCAAAACAAAGTGCAATTAAAATCTTTGAGAGAAAATGACACCTCATTGGCTGAGGAAATGCTCCTGAAAATGAGCTTCAGAAACAGACGGGGTAAATGGTGCATCCAAGAAGAGTGAGTTCCCCTAGATACCATACATGTTGAAGCAGGAGAAGGCGTAAGCTGAAAACAAACATCCGCTGCAGTGCGTTTGACTCCTAAGCTGTGTTCCGTCTCCAGTCCAACGCTGGAAGAGGAGCATTTCAAAGACAAAGAAAAGAAGCATGAAGCAGTATAGTGAGAGTGACTTGTCAGAAGTGCTGGCAGCAGGTAGGCCTTGAGCATCAGGCCAGCGACCCGGGTTGTCTGTTATGTTTCTGGGAATAGAGGTTTATCTTAAATCTCCACCTAGTTCCCATTTGAATTTTAGAACTCTATCTAGTTCATCAATCAGGTTACAATGGAGTAATTGTAGAAAATTAAGCATAGAATCCGATTTCCCCCTTTTCTCTTACTCTCCCTTTTATGATTTGCATTTTGTCAAATGCAGTCTGCATCTCAGTCAGGACCCTCTTGTGACTGTGTGTGTGCAGCAGTCTGCTTTGACTTCATTCTTGTGTGTGATCCAGGGGCCTCGCCAGCAACAGGGCTTGTTCCAGTTGCTGACACACTGCCAGGACAGAGATTTGCCACAAGTTCCTACTGATTGGCACTGAAAAAGGACCCTCACTGTGGGGAAGGGACAGAAAAACTGGCAATAATTAAAGCCAGTTGGCAGGTTTCATGATGAAAGGCCCCATCTGAGAGAGGAGGTAGTCCTATTAGAAAGCAGAAGAAATGAAATTACATTGCTCCAACAAAAGCATATCTATAACGATTATAGCTCTTACCTCCAGAAAATCTTAGCAGAGAGTGTTAGTGTCATTCATCTTTTCGTAACCAGGAAAACATCCAGTTAACTAGTATAGACCCTTCCTATTCCCATAGTCACAGGCTTATCAGTGGCATATGTTCTATCTGGAAAGTCTTATGGATTTGGTTACAGGCCACATACAATCCTCTCAGTCCTAGTTACAGTTATTTATTGGCTAAGACATTTGAAATGAGCCCCTTTAAAGAAGACCTTTCAGTGTTTTTGAATATACGAGACAATTTGTATTTGTAGATTGCAATCAAAAGATTGCAGTATGTATTTGTAGAAATCCCACTACTGTCGCTGAGGGTCAGACACGACTGAGTGACTTCACTTTCACTTTTCACTTTCATGCATTGGAGAAGGAAATGGCAACCCACTCCAGTGTTCTTGCCTGGAGAATCCCAGGGACGGGGGAGCCTGGTGGGCTGCTGTCTATGGGGTCGCACAGAGTCAGACACGACTGAAGCGACTTAACAGCAGCAGTACTTTATATGGAGAAATGCCGCCTAGGGGGAAGGACCATATCTGTCTTGTTCTTTATCTGCACCCTCAGAATCTCATACAGAACCTGGACACAGTAGATGTGGATCAAATGAATGAATGAATCTGCAAGGCTATCAAATTCCAAATAAAGAATCAAAGCAATTTAAACCTCTTTTTTGGGGTGTCTTTAACAAAGTATATCCTTCCCTCTAAATCTGTATTAAGGCCTCTGGATAAAATTGATCAGTTCTTATTCACCCACAGTCCTGTCACACCCCCGGTAGCATAAAGTAATGTTACTTTAGGTACCAATTCAGAATAAAAAGACAACTAACAGGATTTGGGATGAAAGCAAAGATTTTTCAGTGTCGTTCAGTTATTAACTTTAAAATTCTAAATAGAATTTTTCCTGAGCAATGTAAGAATAAATGATTATGAAGTTATTATGCCCTTAGCAAAGGAAATCTTTTTGCAATTTTAGGAAAAACTTGTTAAACATAGAAATATATTTTTCCCTCAGAGTACAGAAAGAAAAACAGCTTCCTTTAGTCCCTAAAATTACCCTGCATCTTCCATATCCATTCACAGTAGAATAATGTGGATGGATCCAAGGCATTCTATTAAACTGCCTTTAGGAAAGCTGTAAGCACTTTATGTATAGTAAATGGATTGTCATCATTCCAGCTTGGAATGAGAAACATACAGAGTAGAATGGGAGTCAGGAGAACAAAAGAAATGTATTTCATGTACCAGAGGCTTGAAAAAAATGAAATTCCCAGGAAATTCTTCTGAGAAAGGGGTCAGTTGCTTTGCTCCTCACTTTCTCACATCTCGGTAAGAAAAGTGCTCTGCAAGACAGCATACATCCTCCTCAGTTTTTCAATTAAAGATAGAAAATATTCCATTGTAAGGAATACAACCAATTTTGAGTTCTTCCTTAAAACATCAGCTGGGCCTTAAACATAAAAGAATCACAATGTGATTTGAAGGATTTGCTGCAAATAATCCGGAATGGGAAACTGCAGATGAGACCAGAATGGTTGTGAGTTTATTATTGATGAAGCTGGGTGATATGCATATAGGAGTTCATTGTACTAGTCTCTCTACTTTTGTATATATTTGAAATTTTCCGTTAAAAAACCTAAACATTAATCCTCCAAAATAAAAAAAAAATTGAGATTAGATGGTAAATAGCAGATGGAACATGGAATCAGAAGCCCAATACTTCTTATGCAGGTGTCAGCCCCAAAGTGTATCAATACTAACAGTGTGACCTTGGGTTTGTTACTTCAGGTCTCCAAACCATGGTTTCAACATCTGAAAAACTTACCTAGCTCGTGGGGTGTCATAAGGATAAATTAATGAATATTTCTAAAAATACTATGTAACTTGCAAATTTATCCAAAACTGTAAAGTTAAATAATTCTTAATAGAACTATAAACCCATCCAAAGTTATTTGTGCATTACTTTCCCCAAATTTAGATTTAATTAAACCAGTTCCATCCAGAACCAAGCTCAAGTTTTTCTATATCTAGAGCAGCAGAACAAAACTGAAATATCTTCTTCTTTCCCTCTGTTTCTGTCAGAGATCTGAACTGTTGTTCTGCACGCATTCCTGCTGTCGCTTCAGTCGTGTCTGACTCTTTGTGACGCTATGGACCATAGCCCACCAGGCTCCTCTGTCAGTGGGATTCTCCAGGCAAGAATAATGGAGTGGGGTGCCACGCCCTCCTTCAAGGGATCTTCCTGACCCAGGGATCCAACCTGCGTCTCTTAAATCACCTGCATTGGCAAGCAGGTTCTTTACCACTCCCACCCTCTGGGAAGCCCCTGAGTTGTTGTTCTAGCCAACTCCTAACTGATCTTCCTGCTTTCCTTCTGCCCCTCTGCAGTCTTCCTGAGATCTACTGGCAGAGAGGTCCTCCTAGAACACCACTTAGATCGTGTGATTTCCTTGCTCAGAAACATTCCTGGATCCCCACGGCCCCTTAGGATTAAATCCAGTTTACCTAACAACCCTCTCAAAGTTTCCAACATTTGGACTCTAACTTCCCTTTCCAGCTGCCTCACATTGCTCATGTCCTCTTAACCTTCAGCTCCAAGCGACAGGCTTTCTCTGTGGTACTTCTGTTCCTCATTTCTCTTCTCGGAATGCAGTACCCTTTTCCTCACTGTTGGCCCAGATTTTTTTTTCCTTTGGATGCATTAATCTTCTCTTTATTTTCTTTATAATTAAATTTATTTATTTTTAATTGAAGGATAATTGCTTTACAGTATTGGGTTGGTTTCTGCCAAACATCAACATGAATCAGCCATAGGTTTACCTATGTCCCTTCCCTCTTAAACCTCCCTCCCACCTTCCTCCCCTTCCCACCCCTGTAGATTGTTGCAGAGCCCTGGTTGAGTTCCCTGAATCATACAGCAAACTCCCATTGGCTATCTGTTTTACAAATGGTAATGTATGTTTCCATGTTACTCTCTCCATACATCCCACCCTCTCCTTCCTCCCCAGCCTACCGTGTCTGTAAGTCTGTTCTCTATGTCTGCGTCTCCATTGCTGCCCTGCAAATAAGTTCATCAGAACCGTCTTTCTAGATTCCATATATATGCATTGCTGCTAAGTCACTTCAGTCGTGTCCAACTCTGTGTGACCCCATAGACGGCAGCCCACCAGGCTCCCCCGTCCCTGGGATTCTCCAGGCAAGAACACTGGAGTGGGTTGCCATTTCCTTCTCCAGTATATGCATTAGTATATGCTATTTGTTTTTCTTTTTCTGACTTATTTCACTCTGTATAACAGGCTTTAGGTTCAGCCACCTCATTAGAGCTGACTTAAATGCATTCCTTTTTATGGTTGAATAATATTCCATTGTATATGTGTACCACAGCTTCTTTATCCATTCATCTGTCAGTGGACACCTAGGTTGCTTCCATGTCCTAGCTGTTATAAATCGTGCTGCAATGAACATTGAGGTATATGTGTCTTTTATTTTGGTTTCCTCAAGGTATATGCCTAGTAGTGGAATTGCTGGGGTTACATGGTGGTTTTATTCCTAGTTTTTTAAGAAATCTCCATACTGTCTTCCAGATTGGTATATCAATTTACATTCCCACCAACAGTGCAAGGGAGTTCCCTTTTCTCCACACCCTCTCCAGAATTTATTGTTGGTAGATTTTTTGATGATGGCCATTCTGACTGGTGATATTTCATTGTGGTTTTGATTTGCATTTCTCTAATAATGAGCTATGTTGAGCATCTTTTCATGTGTTTATTAGCCATCTATATGTCTTCTCTGGAGAAATGTCTGTTCAGGTCTTTTGTCCATTTTTTTATTAGGTTGTTTGTTTTTCTGGTATTGAGTTGTATGAGCTGCTTGTATATTTTTGAAATTATTCCTCTGTCAGTTTCATTTGCTATTATTTTCTCCCATCTTTTCACCTTGTTCATAGTTTCCTGTGCTGTGCAGAAGCTTTTAAGTTTAATTAGGTCCCTCTTGCTTTTGTTTATATTTCCATTACTCTAGGAGGTGGGTCATAGGAGATCTTGCTGTGCTTTATGTTGTAGACTGTTTTGCCTATGTTTTCCTCCAAGAGTTTTATAGTTTCTGGTCTTACATTTAGGTCTTTAATCCATTTTGAGTTTATGTTTGTATATTCTGCCCAGATTTTATCAATCCCTAAAAGTCAGCCTAAATCCTTCCTCCTCCAGGAAGTCTTCCTAAACCTTTTGAGACCATATGATGTCTCCTTTTTCACAGTCTTAAATATGTTTGCTTTGGCAATTAATTGTGTATTGTTTCATGATATCACTTTCATTGTTATATTAAATAGTTATACCTGCTGTTATTTAACTTTCTTCCTAGCCTGTTGAGTTAGATTACAAACTCGTAGAAGGCAAGAATTAAGACTTTTGTGTCTGTGTCAAGACCCTGTGCTTTGCACATAGCAGGTACTTTAACAGTTTTAAATATCACTTGAACTAAAGTAGAATTGTATAGTCCCTGGTGTGGCCAGTAGTTAGTGTATTAATACTGCCCTCATTTGTATTTTTTTTGGATCTTAAAAATGACCTCAATTTAAAAAAAATTTTGTGTGCTACCTTACAGAGTAGAGTTGTAGGGGAAAGTTCAGTCTTACGTATTCCACAGATCTAAATTCAAATCCCAACCTAGACACATTAGCTATGTGAAATCCTGGCAACTTACAAGGCCTTTTTATTGCTTATCTTCCTCAGTCATAAAGTGGAAACAGTAGCAATACTTGCTTTGCACAGTTGAGCACAGTAAGTGTACAGTGCCTGGCCAATAAGAGACAGATAATCTTAGTGCACATCGTACGGTTTTGATAGATTGTCAAAGTGAAAGATCATGGTTGTATCTAAGTCTTGTGGGTTAGGATGCTGCAAATATAGAACAGAGTCAGAAAAAGCCTCCACCCACTTCTCCAAGCCTTGCCTCCATGCTCTCTGTTTGCACTTGTGCATCCTCAGCCCTAAGGATTATGGGCTGAATATAGCTGGAATCCCTAATTGTCAATTTAAAAAATCCTAGGTCCCCAGACCATTTTTCATCCTATTCTGTAGCAGGTGAGTTCCCTTAGTGCTTATTTGGAAGCACCCCCTCAACCCAAACCATAGCTCGGTTATACCCTCTTTTTTTGCTTGCTCTTTTATTTCATAGCAACCATAATCGTACTTAGTTTTCATGCATTCTTCTACCTGCAGTTGTATTAGGTTTGCCAGCTCTCATCTGAACCATGGGCTGTAAATCATCATGTTTTCATTTATTTAGTGATCCAGGGTTGCCTCTTCTAGACAAGACCCACAACGATGATATAGACAGTCTTCAGCCATAAAACACAATATTGTCTATACTTGTGGATATAAAACTAGCAGAATACAAGGTCAAAAGAGAATTATCATAATCTGAAATTGGCCACGCTCTCTCCTTTGAGAGCATGCTTCTGGATATGTGCTTGCTTACACATATGAAAAAGCATCAGTTCGTGGAAAAGGCCAAAATCGAATATGCCATAATTGAAAAACCTTGTTAATATCAGGATTCTGTTATGGGAATTTTTAAAAACATTTAATACTATATTATTTTCATGCTTTAAAACAAACAAACCAAAAAAAAAAAGTTCAGGAAAAATGGCCATAGACACATTAGTTAATCAAAGAAATGAACAGGGAAAATCGAATCATAAGAGGATCATATTATGATATATAAGGACTTTTGATTGTTGAGTCCTACCCATTGTGTGGAGTGCATTTCTGAGATGGATCCCTTGTGGCTAATCTATTTAAAATTGATCTATAACCAGCAAGTGGTCATCTTATTTAATCTGTGGTTATAACAGAAGTTGCATTCACAAATGCTTTTAAAAGGGCAATTTTAAAAATAGGTTATATTTTTGTCAGATACAAGATTAGTCTTCAATTTGTCCACTTTGGCTACTCAGTCTTGAGTCATAAAAAGGGACTCAAATTCTAAGTTATATTTGTTTTTCTACTGCTCATTATCACTGATCATTTTTTACTCATCTTTTATTGATTGTAAAACAGACCAAAGGAAAACTGTTGGTTTCCATTATATGGACCTCATTTTTTAAAAATAATAATCTTATTGGAGAATTTTAGTGAGTGTGGATAGAAATAACTTGCTCTTTCATTAGTACCAAGCAATGGGTCTTACCAACTAGAACCCATTAAAAGAGAAGAGAAATATTGAACTTAAGTCCATTCACTGTATTTTGCTGGTCTTTTAACAAGTAAAAAGGTCCAGAAAAAAATTTTAGAGGATTACCAGGAATCTCAGCACACAGTATTACTATCAGTGAGGTCCCCTTGGAACCCAAAAGGCAGCCATATGTCTATGGATCTAAACACACCCCCAGAATGATGGAGCATTAGTCCTGGTAGGGACTTTGGTCATCATCTGGTTTAGAGACATAAACTAGTTGGTGTCCTAACCAGAGTTAAGAACCCTTGGGTCTCCTACCCCAGTTCACCCTGCATTCATCCCACTGCTCTATTTGCAAAGCTTTCCGTATCAACAATTAAATAAGTCCATTGCAATTATTTTCAGGCACATATGGCAGTTTTGCTAACACTACCTCAGTATCAATCGGTTTCTTTGGAACTGCCAGGACTGTATTTGGTTTATTTTTAAAGCCAAGCAGTTTTTTAAACCTTAAAATACTTCGTTTTCAAAACCTAAAATGCTCTTTATTTAGTCCGTGATGAATATTTGAATAGTGTTAAATTTATCATCCTGGCAGTACTCACATTGTACTTGTCCTCAATTGTGACTCATCAAAGAATGTTTTGATGTTGAGTCCTTGGCTAACAGATGGCTCCGTTGAGAGGAACTGAGGTAGTGAGTTACAAGGTCCAAGGAGAGAGACTTCTTACATAATTAGTCACTAGAAGGTGTTTGAATTTGTAAGAAAGCAGTCTTCTGCGATGGTGGGGAGTGGGCTTTGTACTAGGATAAAGGCCTCGTCATTTCCACTCTCTTCAGAGAATGGATGGAAGGCTCGACAGCAGTGTTGCCGGTATGCCCCGTGTGACTTGGGTTAACATGAGTGGCCAGCAGAGAGACGCAAAGTCCAGCCCTGGGATGTTCTGTGTCTACTGAGCCTGTCATCCTGCAAATCCTTGGTCACAGAGACCACCACTCAGGAAAGAACAGGCCCTCGAGCAACAGTGGTGTCAGTAAGAACTCGGTAACAGAGTGTGAACCGACAAAACCTGCTTTTAAAAAGCGTCACATCAGAGGCAACAGAAACATGCAAAACCTATGCCCTTCTTCCTCTTTCTTTCACCTTTTCCTTTTTCTTTTCCTTCCAAGATTACTTTTCCTTACCTTTTTACTTCGGTACATCAATGATACTCAAGCATGAGCAGCACTCAGCACATTATTCAGCATCTGTGTGCCAGCCTGTATTAACATGAGTCTGGCTAATTGAATATCCCTCTAATAGTCTGAATCTAGTGTCTGCACAAGTGAGTCATTCTTTGGAGTGCAGTGGCTTCTTTAATTTATGTAGAAAAAAAGGAACATACATTGTATCATAAATGGAATGACGAAAAATCTGATAAAAATGTCAAATCCTCTTAGACATACTCTAAAAATGATCATATCTATTCTAGAATATTCTAGACTCATCATATTCTAGAATATTTTCTATTCTAGACATAGCCTTAGTTTCTTCATCTATAAAATAGGATAATATATACCCCGTGGAGTTACACAAGAATTAAGCACAGTGTTTCGCTCACAGTAAGGATTCAGTAAATCTTTCCTGTGTTTAGAAAGAAAAGTAAACTAAGTAAGTAGGTGGTGATGTCTACTTGCTTGCTAGCACAGGAAACACTGGGAAAATGATAAGGAATCAAGGCAGACTGGTAGTGGTATTAATAATCACTGCGAAGAGGCTATTTTAAAAGGATGTTTGGCAAGAACGTGGCATTCAGCATCAGGTGGTCATGCTGTGACTGTACATCACTGGAGTGCTAGTTCGGTTTGGAGCTACAAGCCTTTAAAGCCCTGAGAGAACTAAATCGAGTTATACAAATGCCTGCGTGGCTTCTGGAAGGTCCATAAGGAACAGTGGAGAGAATCAAAGATTTGACATAGAAATCCTGGATGTGAACCTCTGCTCGGCACTTAAGGTGGCCCAGGGGTAATTTGGATTCCTACAATGCAGGAAATGTGGGTTCAGTCCCTAAGTTGGGAAGCTCCTCTGGAGAAGGAAATGGCAACCCACTCCAGTATTCTTGCCTAGGAAATCCCACGGACAGAGGAGCCTGGTGGGCTGCAGTCCATGGGATCACAAAAGAATCAGACATGACTCACCAGCTAAACAACAACAGCAAACTAGAAATTATCACAAATGCTTTAATTGGCAACACACAATCTCACTTAATTTTCATATCTATAAAGATTAAGGATAATTTAAAAATCTCTGATAATTTCTATAAATATGCACTTTGTAAATTGCAAAGCACTATATGAATCACTTTTTAAGGAGGTAATAGGGGAAGATATTTACTCCCCCCCAAAAAGGCTGACTAAACTCCTTCCTGATATTACAAGTAAAATAACAGATAAGGAGTAGATGATGGTAATTCTTGTTTTCATAGAGGGGAGAGTTGAAAGAAATGAATTGATAATAGTATAGTCCTAAAATTTATAGATTCATAATTTCCAGCCTTTGGGGAAGGAGACAAACACACACAAGTAAAGTGCTATGTAGCATCTTTAACAAATGAAAATGACTTCAAATGCATTTTATTTGATGCTTTGGAAAGTTGCCAAGTTCAGGTTCAGAGACCATAAGATAGGCAATTACATTTGGGAATGTTTTAGTTGACATGTGACCCAGGAATGGTATCATAGATTGAATGGCTTCTTGAGATTCCTTTGTTCAATCTATTTTTCTTAATTGAGCAGATGTTTCTAAGTAACTGAGATGCTGAAAACTTTGGAGCAGAAAATGTCATCTCATATCATGTGTATTTTAATTGGTTTGATTTCATTTAATTTTTTTTTTACACAAAACAGCTGAATTTAAAAGAACTAAAAATGAGGAGGAAAATTCTGATTTCCCTTCTGATGAGCTCTTTGTACAAGAGCTGATTCAGTCCCTTCAAGTATTAAGGGGAAAAAAATGTGTCTGGATTAAAACATTAAAAATAGAAACATAAATTCCAAAACTTAAGTCTCTTGAGTTATTTGACATTTGAAGTAATTTCCCCAAAGTAATTTCCTTTGTAAAGGTTTATAAATTTATGAGAGAAAATACCTTACCCTAGCTAGAGATTACTGTGTCAAATAAGAATAAACAGGGATTAGAGAAAACCAAGCATTAGTTTGGAAATAGATCTGCCCTGAGTGTGATGGGATCATATTCAGATTATTAAGTGAAATAGTGTGTGCTCTCCTTTCTTATCTAAAACTTGAATGAGTGTAGCTGCGAGTGACTTTCTGAAGACTCGTTGTTTGCATGTCCCAGTTACTTTTCCTTGTATCTTTGGTTTCTTTGTCGAGAACTTCCCCCCAAAATACACGAACTCCAAATGAACCCCAAGTTATCCATCTAAAATTCTGAAAACATTTGGATTCTCTTATATATCCAAGACCTCAGGAAAACACTCTTTGAAGCTGCCACCTTATTCTTGGTTATAACCAGAGTAGATACAGCCCATTGGAAAACAAGCAACATATAGAACAGAAAAATAATGTGTTCCTTTACCAAGAGATTGATTGCTTGCAAAATGTATTAAGAAGTTGTATGCTGAGCAAGACAAACCTCACTTAAGTTTCATGGTTTGCTGATCTACACACAAAAACAGCCCCTTTTGCAAAGCAGGTTCCTTCAGCAATTTTTCCATATCACTCTATGTACATACATATATATGTACATACGTACAAAAATAGAAATCAGACTTTCAGCCATTCACTGTAGAAAGCTCATAAGATCAACAGAAAATCCCTCATGATAACTGAATCTCCACTGGCTTTCTCTGCTTGGTCAAATGCTTAGCATTTTTGGTTTGAGATGATAACTTTATTTTGAGCCTGAGAGAGCAGTTGACTTGCCCTTGATCTAATGATACTGAGCAGCTGCCAAAGCCTGTTTTATATCCACGGGAGAAGACTGTCCCCTGAGAGGGGACACATAACCATGCACGTCTCTTTCAAGATGTCTCTTTGGGTACCATGTCAGGAAGTGACTTTCCAAGAGGAGGGAAGGATCTGTGTTTGGCTTTTTTTTATTATGCCTCTGTGCACAAAGGAGAGGCCGTGTTAAAAATCTGGGATTTTAAGAAAATTCTTATTACTTAATTTGCATTTACAGTGCACCTAAAGCTTGGGATAAAATTTTGGATTTTTTTTATTTTTAAGTAAAATATACCAAAGACAAATAAGTGGATTCTCATATACAATAAAATGACATTTTTTCCCTTCTAAGTTCCAGAATCAACAGGGACATGATTTGCAGCAGGAGATGCAGGAGGAGGAGGCATAGTCTCCTTGCTGCTGCTGCTGCTGCTGAGTCGCTTCAGTCATGTCCAGCTCTGTGCGACCCCATAGATGGCAGCCCACCAGGCTCCCCCGTCCCTGGGATTCTCCAGGCAAGAACACTGGAGTTGGTTGCCATTTCCTTCTCCAATACATGAAACTGAAAAGTGAAAGTAAAGCCGCTCAGTTGTGTCCGACTCGCAGCGACCCCATGGACTGCAGCCCACCAGGCTCCTCCGTCGATGGGATTTGCCAGGCAAGAGTACTGGAGTGCGTTGCAATTGTCCCCGTAGCTGATAACAATTATAGCTTCAATTTTCTGGTGATTTCTCATGTAAAATGCTTAGCAAGCTACCTAACACATTTAAGATTCTCAATAAATATCTGTTAAATGAATGAGTGCTAGGTGCTATGCTAAGTATTTTATATCATTTGTCACATTTAATTTCACATGAAGATGCATATATATCTTCATGATAAACATAAAAGACACTGAAACTTCATTTAAACAATTTACCCACTGTCACACAGCGACTGAGCATGGCAGCCAGGATTCCACACTAATCTGACTCCAAAACCTATACTTAATCACATCTACCTACCTCCCTACACGCATGCATACACACACACACACACACACACACACACACACACACACACACACAGTGTCTGAGTTCACTATCTTTTCAGATTGTCATGTTTCAGACTGTCTTATTGCCTTTCCTGTACTCTCCTTGTCAGATTTACTCAACACTATTTTATATGCATTTAATCTCATTTCAAGACATTCCCTAAACCAGACCCTGTTTTACAAGAAACTCCTTCCTTATTCTGGGAATTGTTCTTCCCGTTATTTGTGGAGCATCTTAAATTATATTATCCCAGAAAGTCTTTCCTGAGTATTTTGTATTTTCCCTGAGCCTACAACATACTGAACTGTTACTATTAGTCGCTCAGTCGTGTCCAACTCTCTGTGACCCCATGATCTGTAGCCTGCCAGGCTCCTCTGACAATGGGATTTCCCAGGCAAGAATACTGGAGCAGGTTGCCCTTTCCTTCTCCAAGGGATCTTCCAGACCCAGGGATTGAACCCGGGTCTCCTGCATTGCACGCAGATTCTTTACTGTCTGAGCCACCAGGGAAGCCCTACAACATACACAACTCCTTTTTCATTTATCCAACATATTCATTTTTTCATAACTAGAAGGAACTTCAGCAATCATCTAATCCTGATTCCTGATCAGTTTGTCCAGCTTTGCTTACACCATGCCTCTGAGACAGGAGGACTCTACATCTGCTTAGTTACTGCCATAGAGGTGAGCTCGGTGTGGTCGAGACTACCTGGGAGAATAGCAGGGGAATACTGAGAGAGGTTCCAGTGTAGATGAGATAAAATTAACCCATGTCTCTTGCACAGCATTCACGGAGTACCCACCACGGTCAGGGCTTTAGGGCTTCCAGGCTTTAGGGTGGGCAAACAGTGAGTGGGACACAGTCCCCACCCCCAAGAAACATAATTTAATGATTATTCCTTGTGGGGTAATGAGCCTACTGCATGAATGTCTGTCCAAAAAAAAAAAAAAACATGAGTTTAGAGACAAATGTTTTGAGCCTTTAAAGGAAGGAAATATGATTGACATTCGGAAGGAATTTGAAAAGACTTCATGAAGAAAGGTAAATTCATGTTAGGCCTAGCAGGATGGTAGGAACAGTCTTGTTAACGGGACCCTGCCAGACAAGCCTATTTCATCTAGCCAAGGGAAGGCGGATGTGGCCGGTGCCAAGCTCAATAGAAAAGAGGTGCTACAGGAATGCAAGGAAAATGTCATAGTTGTCATTCAGATATGGCAAGCCAGGATGAGTCACCTCCCCTTCCCCACACACATTGTCACCCAACACATATTTTGGGATGGCGTCGGGGTGAGTAAAAAGCAGCACTGTGTACCTTTTGGAATCATTCTTTGGCCTACCCTTTAATATTACTCATCTTACTTTGGCCCCCAGATTCTCACTTCGTCCTCTCACTCAGCCCCTGTGTTTGGGATAAGGAATCACATGGGGCAGCTGAATAATTTGGGGTCTGTAAGGCAACCATTGAGTCACTGTCTCCCACAGTGCTTGGGTAAGCCAGGGGCCATGCCGTTCGCATTGATGATCTTGCTCATCTGCCTTGGGCTTCAGCCTCCAGCAGACCTCCGTCTCATCAGTGGACAGACGGAGGTGTCTCTGGCCCAGAAGAAGGTCCTGGATCACCGTCCGTGTGGTTCTGTGCCTGTCCCCGTGACAGCACGGGAGCAGAAAGGGATAAGAAGTGCACAAGCTGAATAGCCCTCTTCCTGGTGATATTTAATTGAATCTGGGCACTAACCAGGCTTGGCTGAGGAGCTTGCTTCCCATCGCAAGCCGCTCAGCTCTGCCAGATTGCTTCTGTAATGATCATTCCACTGAGGTAGCCCAGAACTTTTCTAGAGAACGAGTCCTTGGGTGAGGATCAAGAAACCTGGGAACTGATTTCAATCATGTCACAAAGTTTAGAAAGTATTAGTTGCTCAGTTGTGTCTGACGGTTTGTGATCCCATGGACTGTAGCCTGCCAGGTTCCTCTGTCCATGGAATTCTCCAGACAAGAATACTAGAGTGGGTAGCCATTCCCTTCTCCATGGGATCTTCCTGGCCCAGGGATCAAACCCAGGTCTCCTGCATTGCAGGCAGATCCTTTACCACCGGAGCCCAAGTCACTTCATTTCTGTCAGTTACATTTTCTTCATTTATAAATTAGGAAGAATGCCCACCTTGCCAGTCGCCATGAATTTTTTCATGAGACTGTAAAACCACATAATAGCTGAGAATGCCCTTTGAAAGATTAAATATGTGCTGAATATTGCTATTACTGGAGTCTTACTGTTAACACACCTAAGTGCAAATAACACACCCATGCAGGTAACAAACGAAAGGCACAATGTGGAAACTTGCTAAGCTGTCTTTCTGTTTACACAGGAGTGTAAATTGTAACTAAGGTGTGAGGTTCTTGTTGTTGTTGTTATTGGCAGGGAAAGTTGAAGATGAAATGGGAGGGAAATGGGTGTGAAGAGCAGGTACGTAGGAAGCAAAGAAGAATCTACAAGGCTTGGTGAGCAGCGTGGTCTGTGGTGTTAATGAGGGATGTCAGTCGCGTAGAACAAAGTGTCTGCAGTATAGACCAAAGGAGTAGAGGTTCTCCATTTGTGTTTCCCTGTTGCTCTCTGACCAAGCCTTCTCACTGCTGATCTTTAGGTTGTGGCATAGAAGTGGCACTTACTTCCTAGGTGTGCTTGCCTCTGCCACCAAGGACTGAGTGTTACTTGGATGGGTGGCAAGGGCGATGCTACCAGAGAGAAGCCCAGAAAGCAGGAGCGAGGACTTATGTAGGGAGTTGGGGTGCTTTGCTGGGTCTTTGTTTTGGCATGAGGGCTCTCTGTTGTGGTACACGGGTTCTCTAGTTGCACCACAGCACATGGGATCTTAGTCCCCAGGCCAAGGATCGAACCTGTGTCCCCTGCCTTGGAAGGTGGATTCTTAACTACTGGTCCACCAGGGAAGGCCCGGAGCGAGGCTTTTAATGCAGCCGTCCCATCCCTTCTCCATTACTCTACCTCGGCAGGGTCCGGAGTTGTGCTTCCCTGGGAATGCTCTGAGAATGCTTTAGCAGAAACCGAGACTGGGCTCTGCCTCATGGCCCAAAGCAGGACAGCAGTAGAGAAGAAAGTCATTCCTGAGACCACAGGACAGAGGCTCCATGGAACTTCTCAGGGTCTAGCCCCTGGCTTCCAGGGTTCCCCAGCAGCAGCAGGCAGAGACCCATCTTCCTGATCTAGGTGACTTCCCAAGACCAGATTTAACGTGCTTCTCAGCGGCCCTTTCTTTCTTCATTCTGCTTTCTGCTGACCTCCAGTTTTCCTCAAGGAGGCAAGTAAACTATTTTTCAACTCCATCCACTTCTCCCGCTCACCCCTCTTCCCTGATGGATTGTCCAGGTTCCAGCTGCCTCCAGCAGCCTCCGACTGAGGTGCACCCTGCCACATGTGTCCCTTTGACCATCCTGATGAAAGAGGACCCAGCTCAGAGGTTGCAGGCTCCCTTTATTTGCATAGAACATTTTCCTGAGGCATTTCAGGAAAGTGCAGTCCTCATTCCTGAAAGCTTTTCTGCAATGCTGAAGCCTGGGTCACCAGGCGTTCCCTCTGCATGATGGCTGCACTCCCAGACCATCCAAAATGCAGCAGTGCACTGAGAGAGACAGACTGCTGAGGTAGTTTTGGTTTGCCATACCCTGATAAGGAGATTTCATTCCCTCCTTGCTGGCCGAGTTATAGAGTCATTACATAAGTACTGCTGTGACGCTGGGTGCAATCTCATTTAAAAAAAAAAAAAAACTGTATAAAGAACAATTGAGTTGTGGTGGAGAATATTCGTTTTATTCCAGTTGACTCTGATCCATGTAATAGAGCATTAGCCTGAGCACGAATGCCGATGATTCTCTGGCTTCCTGATGAAATGTCTTTGGAATATATATTTAGTGCAGCTCACGCTTATGTGGGGCATGAGAGAGAGTCAGATTTTCCCACCTGGGGAGGAAGTTGCTCGCTGTGCTGAGCAGATTGTTGCTTGATCCTCCTCCTCCCCGCAGAGCCGCTTGGCCAGCTGGGACAGGACGACCACGCAGCGGCTCTGAACCACTCACACGCATAGATGGATGCCCTGGTGAACTTGGGCCTGGACAAGTGTGCCGTCATCACAGTTCAGCCTTCCCTCTAGGATGGGAGAGAGGCCGGCCGGGAGAGAATCCATCACGGGTTAGTGTTGATTTTCAAAGAGGTATAGTGGGCAGGCTCTTTTTTAGTACAAGAATGTTCTTGGTTGATGGCCTGTGAATTATCCCTACTGCATACCACTCACCATAACAAACAAGAGCCATTCTAGGACCTCCCTGGTGATCCAGTGGTTAGGAATCCACCTGCTGATGCAGGGGACATGGGTTCCATCCCCAGTCCTGGAAAATCCCACATGCCTCGGGGCAACTAAGCCACAGCAGTGAGAAGCCCAAACACCGAAACTGGACAGCAGCCCCCACTTGCCACAACTAGAGAAAGCCGGTGTGCAGCAACAAAGACCCAACACAGCCCAAAATAATTAAAAAAAAAAAAAAGAGCTATTCTACATAGTTTTCTGATATGGCAGCCTAATACTCAAAAGCACTGAGGAGCAACAATATCCAATATATTTGTACCCTCTCCTGTGTGTGACATGCTTTAAGAACTGAGTTGCCTGTGTTTAATTATCTAGGGCCCCAACCATCTAATACCTGAAGTCTGAGAGCACTATGAATTCTTTTACTTTAAATATTTTTCATCACACAAAAAGTCAACCTCATGGAACATTTAGAAATTATGAGAAAAGCTCTCAACTTCAGCATTTTAAAACACTGATATAATTTGCTCTTACTTCCTTCTAGTCTGCTTTCATCTTCGTTCTTGTACATGTAATCAGAATGCTCTATATTGTTAACCTTTTCCCTTGCACAGGTCGCCAGATGGCCCCACTTGAATTTTATCTGGTCACATGCCATGTTTAAAGGAAAGAAACTAAGGTTCCTCAGTCTCTGTTTATATGAAGAGCATTATATCGTAGCATGTATATCCCTCTTGTTCAAAATCAGTGTCACTTGGTCCATAATCAAAGTACCAAAAAGGCAGTTAGGGGAGCATTCTGCTAAGCACCCAGCTCCCCTCTGGTTATGAAAATAGCTGAGCAAGGCAGCTGGAGAGAACCATCAAGAATCTGGAGTTTGCTGTCGCTGGCACAGATGCCCCAGCTGTGCCTGTTGGTCAAGATCTCTTCATCATCTCAGGATGCCAGGTTCCAAGCTGAGCTTGCTCTGGGGAGGGTGGGGGTGGGGGGAACAACTCAGCTCCATCAGATGAAAATGCTTGGCCTCTGCCTCTGTCATTTAGGAGCTGCAGGTGACTGAGGCTAAGAAGCACAGTTGATGCCTCTCTTACTGTGACCCTGCCAAGAGGGTTGTGTGTGTGTGTGTGTGTGTGTGCGCATGTGCCCGCACACTTCTGTCCCCAGGCATGCCTGAGACAGCTGAGAGAGAGGGCACAGATCCATCACCAGGGACCTGTTGTCAGCATCTGTCCTGGTGTAGTTCAGGCATAGGTGTTCATCTGCACGGATGCATCTTTTAAAGGGTGAAGCCAGTGTCTGTCCCCAGACTAAGAAGACTTGCTGTCCTTTTTCTTGAGAATGGGAGTGGGTGTAGGATCTCATTCAAGGAGGACGTGCCCCTCCCTGGTCACATGCTCCTCCTGCCCTCACCCCTCCAGCCTCCCTATCCTGCAGAAGGTTCTGGACCCTGTGTGCTCAAGGAGATCTGAGGGGCTTTCTGCAGGGGCTGCATCAGCTGCTGCTACCTCTGCAGGAAGGGTTGAGACCCCTGAGCAGTGTGGGGATGTTGGTCATCAGAACCTGCAGTATAAGATGGCCTCCTAGCCCTCTGTACACCAGAGGGGAAGAAGGAAGCAGTTAAAGACACTGAGGCATCCTCGCGTGGAGCAGCTCATCGTCACAACGGCCAATACAGGTTCCAAAGCGCCTGGGCCTCCCTGCCAAGCTGTGGTCTCCACGCAGCATGCAGCTGTATTCTTTCTTTCCTCATCTTTGTTTTTCTTACAAGTAAGCAGAGCTCCCTGAAGTGCACTCACTTTCCAAACATGTACATGACAGGATGTGAGCGATCACTTGTCTGTAATGGATCCGTATGTCCAAGCTATTTTCCTTGTGTATCACGCTATTCAATTTAGGACTCCTAATGCATGATTCATGTATGCTTAAACAGTCATTGTCTAATCAGCCTGTTTCACCTTTGGGACGCGAGTGAGTATTCAAAACAGATGTACAGAAGACGCCATCAGCATGTGCAGAGTAATCCCACAACTCCAGCGTTGTACAAGGATTGAACATCCTGAAACTCAAATGATGCCCATCCAGAGCTATGATTTCCACTGAGCTGCAGTGTCTTCTCAGTTTGCAGAACCATTTGTTTAATTCAGTATTTCCTGAACATCTACTGGACAAGGCCCCACGAGTTGTAGAAAGGGGACTGGATGTGGGCCCTACTACAGGGAGCTTATAGTCTAGTGGGACATGGAATATGTTTATGAATAGTTACAGCACTGGGTGGAAGGTTAGAAGGAGGACCTTAAGACCGATTTAAAGAAGGAAAGGCCATTGTGAAGGGGCCTCGCGTGGACCATGAGTGTGTGGATGGGCCTGAGGGGAAGAAGGCAGGGAGTAAGGAGCTTGCAGTTACCGGGAGCAAGCAAGTTACACAGAGCTTGTCAGGAGTCCTGTGGGGGCTGTGCGAGGCCCAAGTCGCCCACACAAGCATGAGGAGGTGAGCTCACTCTGGGGCCGGCAGCGCCCCCACCTGTGAGCCTCCTGGAGTCCTTGCCCTGCAGGCTTTGCTCCCAGCGCTGCAGCCCTGCGCAGCTTGCTGCTGCTCTGGGCCTGTAAGACTGTGAAGCCAGAGGAGTGTCCCCAAATTCTAGATATTTATTTACAAAAATGTGATTTGAACCTAATGATCTGTGGGCAGATGGCAAATAGGAAGGAAACTAAGGTGGCTGACTCTGAACATTTCAGTCATTTTCATTTCATCTCATTTGCAGACCGTCCAGGGCCTTAGAGGATGTGCATGTGACCCATCACAGAGTCCGAACCCTTCACATGGGTCAATGCCTGAAAAATGGATGAGGACTCTCACTCTAAGGGATGTTAGTGAAGGGACAGTGTCGGGCCTGTCCTTTGCTGAGAATTCTTAGAACTGCTTGCACATAAATAGAACCTGAAGAAACGGAAACTTGGCTTGAAGATGTCTTATAGGGAGAGAGTATTGGTATGTGTGTGTATTTATGCATACTTCAAAAAAAAATGACACCCTCTTTCTGGAAACTGCTTTAGAAGTTAGGCTCATAATTGCTACATGATTCAACCACCAAATTACTGAAACGTTCCCCTCAAGGAGTATTTGACATTTTGTAGAAATTTTAATAGACTGAAGTGAATATGTCAAAAATTCAAACATTTTAAATTCTTTCACTTATTCATACTTGACTTTAGAAGGAAGAAGAGCTTCCAGTAGATTTCTTTTTTTTTTTTTTTTCCTTGACTTAAAAATAATGGTGGGGGTCAGAGACTCACCTCCAGGAGGACTCAGGACTTCTGCCATGATGTCCTAACAGACTTCCCAGGTGGCAGCCAGGTGTTAAAGTACCACACATTCTCAGTCCCTTTTTAGCCTGTCAACCAATTTTTGGTTATTTTAGAAAATGCCATATGGCACGGTGATTATGTATTTGGGTTCTATAGTTAAACTGCCTGATTGCAGCTACCAGCTCAGTCACTGACTGTGTACTAATCATCACGTCACCAACCTTCCCTGTGCCTTAGCTTTTCCGTCTGTTTAATGGGCTTGATAATAATGCCTCTCTTACGGTTGCCATGACGATGAAGCAGTACTTGTGAAATGCCTAATGCGGGGCCTGACACATAACACTCGGTCAGAGCTGGCTTTCTTTGTGCTTCCCTCCCCGCCTCTCTTACTTATCCACCTGCAGGAGGATAAAAATGAGATGGCGGCTATTTGAAGAGCATCAGCCTGGCCGCTTTTTCGCTTTTGCTAACAGCTGGGGTCGAGGGCTTTGACATGTGGTTCGGGTTTGAGTTGTCTCCTAATTTTCAACTATCCCAGCTGCCTCTGTCTCATCAACAAGAAAATTTAATTTATCAAAAACTTTAACTCCCCCAGGACAACTCTCTCTCTCTCTCTGGCATAACGTGCAGCTGAGCTTTCTCCCTGGATCTGAGGTCTCTGCTGCCCCTGCCTTTCTGAATTGCTCTGTAAGTGATTCAGCTCACCAGTTCCCTTGACTCCGTCTCCATCATCCTTCATCATTTGTTTATTCTTCTTCCTCTTTTTCATGCCTTCTTCATTCCTGGAAACCTCCTTAAAACCAGAGATCATAAAAACCATCGTTTTAAAATCGGAATTTTAAATTTCGAATGGATTTTCTTTTGTAAATTGCTTCTTAGCACCCAACACCTAAACTCCATGGGAAAGCAGTTCTAACTGTCATATTTTGCCCAACTTGAAGTTGTCAGCATGAAATCGAGATGACAGCTTTTAAATATGTGGAGTTTGGAACACAGTATAAATGGAAATTTTTGTAGCCATGCGTGGCTTTTTGTAATCTACCAGTAGTATATTTCCAAGCTAATATTCTTCACACATATGCTCAGATCCAAGATAAATATCCAGCAGCCATCCCTGTGGAAGGCTTGCTAAAAATGAATCATTCAAGACATTTATGCCAGGAAATTTAGATTTTAAAGCGTATCATACAATAAAACAAAAGTCACTTAAGTACCAGTGTTCATTAAATTCTACTCAAGTGATACATTTAAAAGCAGTCACTTCTATAGATAGTTTTTGTTTTCTTTTGGACTTCACCCCAAATTGACAAGATGGTTATAAATTTAAAAACTTGTCCTCTTTAGCATGTGGTGAACCAGGAGAAGTAGTTTAACTACCATTTGAAATGGTGTCATTCAGTATTTGAAAGACCGAAATTTCCTATGAGACTTCCAAAGTATCTACTTTAATTAGCTTTAGTGCATAAATTAATCAAGTCACCACCCAGAGTACCTCTGTCTTTAAAAATGAGCTGGGAGAGAGTTTGAGGCACAGAGAGGCGGCTGTGTGACCACCCTGTGGGCATGAAGGGGAGCGACGGGAACAGGATGAACCCAAGAGCCTCGTCAGCCCCTCCGTCCCTGCCTCATGGAGCAGGACTCTTCCTTTAAAAAACCTCTTCCCTCTGCTGCCCCAGCACCCAGACCTTCCTTTGGAGCCCAGCACAACCCAGCCTCTACTCCGTGTCCCCTTCCCACCAGCTCCCAGACGTATCTTTCATGTTTTCTCTTGCATCTTATATTAATACATTAGTGACATCGGAGAGGCTGTGGGCTAGGACAAAGGAGAGCAAACAGGGGCTCTGAGCCTGAAGTTCCTCATCTGAAAGATGGAGAGGATTAGAAATGGTATGTGCGCATACAGTGCCTGGCACATGGTTAGCTCAGACCCTGTCGCCCTAAAATGCTCCCCTTTCCTTCCTGTTCTTTCCATGTCTATGAATATGCAACTGTGACAGGAGAAAGCTATTAAATGATAACTATTTACAGTCATGCTACACACCCACACACACAGACACACCCCACCACACCACGAGGACGAGCACCCTGCGGTTGAAAAGCTGGACTGCACTGACTTTGCTGTGATGAGCAGAGAACTGGATAGAGCTGCAGATTTGAAGCAGTTGAGAGCTTTACCTCCAAAAGAGAGAGAAGGGAAAGGGGGCTAGATGGGACCTGAAAGAGGGAGATGTGAGAGGGGAGGATTTGAGTTAGCTACCTGTGTAGGTGAGACTTGGGAGAAGACCTGGGGAGAGCTTTACTCTCTGTCGTGCTGTGTAGCCCCCACTCCACTCCTTAAGAAATGTTCGCAAGGGCTGTGTTACACTCCGGGATGTTAGGAGCTGGGTGCCTGTAGTTGATCGTACTTGGCGCTGAAGGTGTTTTTGGTATCGGTGTCGTCGCAGTGCACACAAAACAGCAGTGGCAGGCATCAAAGGCTCAGGTTTCAGCAGCCTCTTCCCTTCCTACTGATATTTAACGGTATAGGAAAATCTAAGTTCATATTTTTTTAAAAATTGAGACATCCTGAGTGGTAATTTAAATCAGTTCCCCTCTGCAGGTGGCAATGGCTTTGGCTTTTGTGTAGTACTCTCTCTTATTCTTCGGGTTCAGAAGCAACCTATAGTTTTTGCTTTTGTGCTGGGTCTTCATTGCTGCATGGGCTTTTCTCTAGTTGTGGCAAGTGGGGCTCCTCTCTAGTCGTGGACTTCTCGTTGCAGTGGCTTCTCTTGTTGCAGGCCACATGCTTCGGTAGCTGTGGTTCCCAGGCTCCAGAGCATAGGCTCAGTAGTTGTGGCACACGAGCCCAGTTGCTCCGAGGCATGTGGGATCTTCCCAGACCAGGAATTGAACCCGTGTCTCCTGCATTGGCAGGCAAATTCTTTAGCACTGAGCCACCAGGGAAGCCCTTCAGGAAAATTTTTTATTTAAAAAAAAAAAGCATCAAAAGTTTTAGGAAAATTTTCTGCTTCCTTGAATGGCCAAGTACTTCCTATTGAGCTAACTCACCACAAATAACAACTATAGATGCTGGACAAAGTGTAAAACACAACCACTTCAAGCCACCAGGGCATGATTGGAAAGCAGCAGAAACTCAAGGAGGGTCTACTTTGGTGGGGAGGAAATAGCAGAGGGGGATCTTCCCATTCTTTTACGGCTTTTAGCTTGAGGGTTATGTCCCATTTACTGTCATGTAAGGCAGAAAAAATTCATAGAAACCATGGTTTCTATCAAACCCACAGAGGTCATAGTTTGGGATAACCACAACAGCTGGAAAGTGGAGAAGAAAATTCTAATAAGGAGAGACACAGATAAGGCAACCCCAGATTCTGTGCACAAATTCTCCCCAAATCTCTGGCTGACCCTTGACTATGTATGCATGCCTGGGACAGACTCCCAGGAGCCCATCTAAGCCTTAAAAACTCAAAACTTTATATCTTCTCTAGGTAGCATCTCCTTTTTTAAATGATGCAAGTAAATTCTTGGTTTATTGAGCTCTTGGTTTGGTGTGCAGCTGTGTGTGCTGGGGCAAGTTAAGTATGGCTGAAATTTGACTTTGAGACCATCATTTCAGATATTAGTGAAATTCCATACACACATGAAACCATAACAAGAATGTATGTGTGAAAACATGAAACAACACAGGCCACATTCAGGGCCAAAGGTCTGTCATGCACAAAGTGGGACTTTGCCCTGAAAGAGTTGTGTTAGTTTCCGAGGGCTGCTGTAATAAATAATCCCAAACTAAGTGGCTGGAAACAACAGAAATTTACTTTCTCACAGTTCTAGAGACCGGAAGTTTGAAATTAAGGTGTCAACTGGGTCTTGCTCCCTCTGAAGTCTCAGAAGAATCCTTCCTTTCCTCTTGCTAGCTTCTAGCAGTTACTAGCAGCCCTGCCTCCATCTTCATCTAGCTCTTCTGTCTGTCTTCCGTCTACGCATCTGTCTCCACGTGGCCTTCTTATAAGGACGCGATCCATTGAATTTAGGACGCACCCTAATCCAGGATGACGTCATCTTAACTAGTTGCAAAGATCTTATTTCCAGATAAGGTCACATTCTAAGGTTCTTGGTGGTGGTGGTTTGGTCACTAAGTCATATCCGACTCTTTGCAACCCCATTGTAGCCCACCTGGCTCCTCAGTTCATGGGATTCTCCAGGCAAGAATACTGGAGTGGGTAGCCGTTTCCTCCTCTGGGGGTTCTTCTGACCCTGGGATTGAACTCGAATCTACTGCTTGGCAGGCAGATTCTTTACCACTGAGCCACCTGAGAAACCCTCTGAGGTTCTTAATTAGACATAAATTTTTGAGGTGGTAAGGGGACACTTTTCTACTCAGTACAGAGGTGAATAAAAAGTATTATGAAATATCCAGAACTATAAGTTCTGGGTCTCAATAATCCTTAAATATTGAAGTGCTCTCTCCATCTCGTGAAACTCTGTTATTCAGGAAAGTATATTGTGTGTTATGATGATGAATACCTAATTACTCATGACTCATCTATATTTTAACTTTTATATGTTGTCATTAGAAGTAAAAACAGTTTAATTTTATCGTTAACATTTAAAATTAAGACTCTGCTAAGTAATCCTGGCCTTCTCCTGGCTATTTCTCCCTTCCATTGTTCCAAATGAGTAAAGTTAAATGAATTTGGGGGAGAATAGGGTTATAAAGCCCTTGACATAATCTGTTCTCTAAAGCAAAGCTATTCCATTAAGGAGACCTAAATTTAGGCTGTCAAAGCCCCATAGACTGAAAAGCTGGTTGTTAAAACTTATAATGAGTTTCAGTGTTGCTGCATTTGGAAATGCCTGCGTCTCAGTGCTGGCCTTTGCTCTAGATTGCTCTCGGAGAGGGAGGGGGCAGTAAGGGACTCTTGTCTTTGAGGCTGTCATTTCAGAGATTATGGAATTCCATATTTTTGACCTTCACAAATTCTTAAATTGTAAATTCATAGCAGCTCTAATGGCATCACCAACTCGATGGACATGAGTTTGAGTGAACTCTGGGAGATGGTGATGGACAGGGAGGCCTGGCGTGCTGCAATTCATGGGTTCGCAAAGAGTTGGACACGACTGAGTGACTGAACTGAACTGAATTTGGGGGAAAAAAAAGTATATGGGCAGATCACCTAATGACAGATCAGAGATGACTGATTTAAAATATTTAAATCAATTTAGAAGAACCAAAGAGGAAACATCCTCTCTCACCCCCCCTCCACCCCTATGCCAGCCACCCTGGCATTTTCTTAACAATATCCCCGAGTTAGAGAAAATGCAAATGAAGCTTTTGAGATTCAGCTTAAAGTGAAAACATTTTGCAGTTGTCATGGCTAATTTGATAATAAATATAAGTACCAGTCATTCTCTTAATATATTTCTTGAATAAGAATCTTAACGATGAGAAAAACATTGCCTCCAGAGTGCCTGCTGATGGGCTAAATTGTAAGATGTGTTTTTGTATTTCCCCATGCCTGGAATCGACTCTCTTTGGTGTGAAAGTGATCACTGACATAACACTCGAAGTTGGTGCTGAGACTCAGCTGCTGGCGCGAGAGGAGCATCCCCGCAGGATTTTGTGCACAATTAGTCTCAGTTCTGCTGAGGCCAGTCTAAGGAAAAGGCACTCTTAATGGGATTTGTTAGATATACTTTACTACTTTTAGTTTTACAGCTTTTATTCAGTCAAGATTTCTTTTCTGAGTGCCTGCTGTGTTTCAAGAATTAGGCATACCAAAGGAATAAGACAAGGTCCCTGTCCCCCCACCCTGCCCCCATGACAAATTAGTAGATCATTACAACATCTTAGAGGGGTAGCATGTCCAGAATACTATGGAAGATCACAGGAGAGCACCTAAAGCTAACTTTAAAGATGTGTACAGAGCTCTGTTCGTACAAACATGACTTCTATGTCTTAATAATTGAACTCAACAATGTTACCTATAAGGAGGAAATGCATTCTAGTAAACTTAATTTTTTTAAAATAAGATTTTCCAAAACCACTGTGCTCTAAAAATAAATCAATGTAATGACTGATCTGGGAAATCTTAATTATTTCCTTAATTAACTCAGTAGTCGGGTCTTGGAAGAGTTAATGACCCACTCACCAAAGTCGTTGTGATAATGCTCAGTTTAAAGTTAACTTTTCAACCTATTCTCCCAGCCTCCTTACTGAACTGAAATTGTGGACCTTGTCTTCCAGTTCTGCTTCTCAGTCACACCTCTCTTCAGATTTGTTACTGAAACACTGTGTATCCTGCCATCTAAATATTTCTTTGATCTATCCCATTTTTATCCTCGTCATCATTATCTTAGTCTGTGTGTCCATCAAAGCTCATCTGGGGACTTCCCTGGCCATCCAGTAGCTAGGACTCTGTGATTCCACTGCAGGGGGCATGGGTTTGATCCTGGATGGGGAGCTAAGATCTTACATGCTGGGCAGCACAGCCCACAAAAACTTGGAAATAATTAAAAAAAAAAAAGCTCATGTGGATTATTACAGTGACTTTCTATCTGACCTTCCCTTTTGAAACATAGAGTCATGTTCTTGTTTTTAAATGAATTTTTACTGGAGTATAGATGCTTTACAATATTGTTAGTTTCTACTGTACAGCAAAGTAAACCAGCTATACATATATCCCCTCTTTTTTTGGATTTCCTTCTCATTTGGGTCACCACAGAGCACTGAGTTGAGTTCCCAGAATTATATGGTAGGTTCTCATTAGTTATCTGTTTTACACAGAGTATCAATAGTGTATATAGGTCAATCCCAATCTCTGATTCCTCCCACCACCCCCTTCCCTCTTTGGTGTCCTTACACTTGTTCTCTGTGTGTCTCTTGCTGTTTTGTAAACAAGATAATCTGTGCCATTTTATACATTCCATATTAAGCATTTATATACAATATTCATTTTTCTCTTTCTGACTTACTTCACTCTCTTAGAGTCTTACCATCTTCTAATCCTCCACCAACATGAAACCCGCTTACATCTTATTCCCACTTAAAATCTTGGCACTCCTTGCCATCGCTGACAGAATAAAGTCCTTAGCATAGCGTATGCAACCATTCAGCACCTGACCCTTATCTGCCTCTCTGTATTTCACCTTGATCTCCTGCAACAGACCTTGTGCCATGGCAGGTGGGTAAAATTCCTAGAACATGCGCTGCTCTGCACATGCCGTACCCCATGCGTTTCTCCCACTCGTGGGCTGGCGAGCTTTGTGCTTCCTACGGGACTCGTGTGTCAGTCCCTTCCTTTGTGAGATCTTTCTGGTGGTCTCATTCCGTCCCACTTTCCCTGCATATACCTCTGTTATGAAATCGATCTCCTCACTGTAATGTGTGAGAAACTCTTCCCCTCGCCAAAATAAGGTTCACCTCTAGTGAAGGGAAAATGGAAAGGATCACCCCTTCACTCTTCATCTCTGGAGTCCTCCTGGGCAGAGAGATGAGGTATCAATCATACAGCTTCAGAAGAATTCTTACCTGAGGTGCAGGAAGGACTTGAACACACAGAGAGGCTGCTTAGACCCCGTTCCATTGGCTCTGTCCTCTTACCCAGTCTGATGTCACATGCTTTCCTAGGTAGGCACCTTTGATAAGTTAAAAACACCTTGGAGAACAACATTAGACACTCTACCTGAGGAGAAAGACCCACTGAGCCCAATAAACTTGCCATCGATGCGTCATTTTTCTGGGGCAGCAACATGTCTTGCCATGAGCTGATAACTTCCTCTGGCCTATACTTGTATTAAAGATTAAGGATATCTAGAGTGTGCAAAGGAATAACAAGATTGATAATAGCCTTTAGGGGGATGGAAAGAATGCATGTGACCTCTCGTGACACCGAGCCTGGCTCAGCTCCCCCATCTAGGGGATTCAGGGTTCGTTACCAGACGATCTCTAACATCCTGTGTATAAAGATTTGAAAATGTTGTGATCCCCTCAAAAAAAAAAATCTAAAAGAAAAAAACGTAAGAAATCTGGCTTTAAATGCTGCTTATTTCTTATTCATCATTTTCAAACACTGTCGACTAAGTTATTGGTTTCCTGTTAGGTTTTGAAGAGTTTTCCCCCTTTGGTTAGCCTCATGGAAAAGCCTGGCATCGCTTTTTCCAGCACGAAGGGCTTTCTTTTTTTGTAATTTTGGTTGCACTGGGTCTTCGTTGTGGCACACAGCCTTAGTTTCCCCACAGCATGTGGGATCTTAGTTCCCCGACCAGGGCTCAAACCCATGTCCCCTGCATTGGAAACTGGATTCTTAACCACAGGGCCACCAGAGCAGGTCCCAGGAGTGGTTTTCTGCTTGAAGCAGGCCCATAGTGCCCAGGTGTGAGAGTCATAAAAAATTTCAAGCAGTGGGCTTTAGCTATGCATTTGGACATAAAGTCCAAGAATTATAAATTCAACCCCAAAGTGCATGAAGGATGGAGCCGTAGGTTCCTTCCACAGGGGCCACATGAGAAAAATCGATAAGATGGGAGTCCAGCATAATGGAAGCATGTGAATTCTGGGGCAAGGCAAGCCTGAATTTGAGCCCCGTATACTAGCTGTATGGCCCTAGATATGTCATTTAACTCATTAGGCCTTGGTTTTCTCTTTTGTAAAATAAGATTAATAGAAACCTTTCTAATGGAATTGTTAATATTAGAATGTTTGTAGAATGTTTTGCACATTTCTCTTAAGAAATAGTAGTTATGATTTGGGTTTTGTGTTGAGAGTGACATAATGAATTCTGATGTCCCACCCAATCCCCCGGGGGGTGCTGGCATTGGCAGCGGTCCATATCCCATGATTGCCCAGGGAGGGCTATACAAGGCCTGGCTGTTTTGGTTCTGAAGGACCATTCTAGCTCCAGAGCTCAATGTGGTTCAGCCGGGTTGACACCAGGCCTGCATCACAGTTCACCTTCTCCCTCTGCCTAGTCCAGCTTTCTTGCCATGAGTGTCAATTCCACGAGCCCTCCTTAAAAACATCCTGTGTGCTAAACCCCATTCCAGAGCCACTTCCTGTGTAAGCTGTGACAAGTGATAAGGCAGGTATTCAATCCTGTGTTATTTATCTCCTGTTGATCTAAAGCCCAAAGATCCTGGGCATCTTGGCCAGCTGTCAGGAAGTGTTTTAGAAAGACAGGAAGAACATCAGAAAAACTGAGAGAGAAAGAAGAAACACGTAGAGACATGAAATTTGCCTGTAGGAAGATGTCTGATAATTTCTAGAAATTAAAAACATCCTAAATCCTATTCCCCATGATCCTAGGAGTAGGGCAGTGTTTCCCAACATCAGCTCCCTGAAAGGAACTTGGCTCTGAGATTCACATCAATATAATTACGCAGATGTAATGATTAGTCTTTCCCAGTATTGAACGTTTAATTCCCTTTCCAATGGCAGGGACCCAACTAGAGACCTTCCTGGAAGCAGAGCTGTGTTTCCCTTTCCCTGGAAGAATCTAAGAGGACTTTTCCTAGTTCACAGCGGAATGTAAAATGACCAGACTTGTTGTGTTGTAAGTTTCACGTAAATGGTCTTCACTGTCTCAGACCTGCTAGAGGCAGTTTCCAGAATTGAATGAATTCTGTTTAGTTACTCTTCCCATTTACTTTGAGCAATGGCCCTGAGTTTTTTTAAATTAATTAAACTAGCGATAAATGTCTTAATAAACATTACTTTGTAAAATTACTGGATTACCCTTTTTTTTCCCACTTCCTTTTTTAATCCTCACTTAAGACAAACCTAGAGTGTGATAACTCTGGTCAACTGAAAAGAGAATCAAAGACTCTGGGCCACAAGGGGACATGAGATCATTTAGACAGAGGGAAACTGAGGCTCAGAGAGAGATGATGGCACTCAGGATTTGCCTTTCCTTACTCCCTCATGCCCCAGCTCCCTGCTCAAAGCTGAACACAGAAGACTTGCCTCCCTGGCATGGAACCCATCTCATACCCATCCACTTCCCCATCCCTTGATAGAGGCGCATCTGTATCCTCGCCTAGCAAAGAGGAAGGAGAAGACTGATTGGTCATGACAGCCCAGACACAGGGCCAACTGAGAGGCTGAAGGAGCACAGATCGGGGAGGAGGCAGCAGGCAGAGGTCTGGGGCGGCTCCCAGCCCACCTCCTAGGCAAGAGATCCTGCAGGCCAAGAGAGAAATGTTCTGGAACAGACTTTGGCCACTGGCAGAACTGAGGCGAGAAGGCAGCTCTTTCTCCGAATTGGGTTTGATGATACCTGCCAGCTTTATTTTCTGATGATCTAGTTCATGGCAAAAGGGCAGTGAATTTTGTGCTGCTTAGCCACTGAAAGTAGATGGTAATTGGGGACTTGAACTTTGCAGCCAGAATTGGGCAGCTGCCCACTGGCATAAAAGGCAGAATTGGGAAACCTGGCAGGGAGGGACAGAGTTCTTCTGTAGTATTAAATTCCCAAGCCGAGGGCACTGAAGTTGGTACTCTTGGTACAGGAGAACGTGAAAGATAAATAAAAGTGAGAATTGTACCAACAGACCTGGATTGTCATGGAGTTCAAATACCTACTTTCTCTCCCCCGTACTCCTGCAGGCCTTGTCCTGTAAGCTGCTGGTGACCGCCAGGTGCTGGAGAAGGGTGGATCTAGTCCTGTGAGCCCAGACCATCAGCTTTGGCATCACTGGATCTCGTTAGGCCCCCTCCAGACCCACAAAACCAGATAGTCTAGAAGAGGGGCCCAGCATTCTGTTTTAACGACTTTCCAGGTGACTCCAGTGCAGGCTCCAGTTGGCACCACTGGTCCAGAGCATGGTATGGTGCTGAATTTATTAAGGAAACTGTTTTCAGGAGAGCTAGCCGTTGCCTCCGACCTCACCTCTCCTCTCCACCCCGCTCCACCACTGACATAGCTGCTGTTGGGAGATGAGGGGTTTGCCCTTTGCTTCCCCGGGTCTCAGCATTTGCACAGTAAACCATCTTCCCACCACCTGCTTGTCTTCTGGCCCCAGCTGTCTCACTCCTCTCCTGGGACTTCAGTTTTGTTGTTGCAATGAGGTTGTCTCCACTTAGTGCTGGGAAAGGGCGTAGGGCATCCGTCAGTGGGACCGTAGAGCAAGAGCCAGCCCTGGAGCCAGCGCTCAGAGTCCTGTCTGCTCTGAGGAGAGACTTTTCAAGGGAGGCCTGGCTGTCCTTCTTAGGGGAAGCAGTGAGAACGACCAGTCTGGTCCTAGCTAAGGACGCCAGCGTCTGTGAGTGACTGGGTGAGCTCTGGGGAACTCGGGCATCCAGACTGGGAGCCGTAAGCTCTACTTGTCCCTCCTTCGCCCTTCACCTGCCATGAGGATGCGCAGTCGTCTGCAGACTCCAGGAGGAAGTCCACTGGACTCTTTTCCCGTGTAGGGTATTAGAGAGTATAGAGTAGAATTCCCTCTGCCGTACAGAAGGTCCTTCTTAGTTGTCTGTTTCATATATAGTAATGTGTATATATCAATCCCAATCCCCCCCGGGTAACCATAAGTTAGTTTTCCACATCCGTGACTCGATTTCTGTTTTATAAATAAGTTCATCTGTACCATTGTTTTTTAGATTCCACGTATAAGCAATATATGATATTTGTCTTTCTCTGACTGATTTCACTCAGTGTGAGAATCTCTAGATCCATCCGTGTTGCTGCAGATGGCATTATTTTGTTCTTCTTTGTGGCTGAGTAATACTCCACTGTATATATGTACCACACTTTCTTTATCCACGCCTCTGTCAGTGGACAGGTCGGTTGCTTCTGTGTCCTGGCTGGAAAGCAGTGCTGCAGTGAATGCTGGGGTGCATGTATCTTTTTAAACTATGGTTTTCTCTGGATGTATGTTCAGGAGTAGGATTGTGATCATATAGTAGTTCTATATTTAGTTTTTTAAGGAACCTCCATACTGTTCTCCATAATGGTTGTATCTATTTACATTCCCACAAATAGTGTAGGAGGGTTCCTTTTCTCTACACCCTCTCCAGCATTTATTGTTTGTAGGGTTTTTTTTTTTTTGCCATTCTGACCCATGTGAGGTAATACCTTATTGTAGTTTTGATTTGCATTTCTCTATTAATTAGCAATTATTGAGCATTTTTCATGTGTTTTTTGGCCATCTGAGTGTCTCTGGAGAAATACCTATTTAGATCTTCTGCCTACTTTTTGTTTGTTGCTGTTCAGTCACTGAGTCATGTCTGACTCTTTATGACCCCATGGCCTGCAGCATGCCAGGCTTCCCGTCCTTCACCATCTCCCAGAGTTTGCTCCAACTCATATCCACTAATTCGGTGAGGCCATCCAACCATCTCATCCTCTGTTGCCCTCTTCTCCTTCTTTCCTCAATCTTTCCCAGAATCAGGGTCTTTATCAACGAATCGGGTCTTCACATCAGGTGGCCAAAGTATTGGGAGCTTCAGCTTCCATATCAGTCCTTCCAGTGAATAATTTAGGATTGACTGGTTTGATCTCCTTCCTATCCAAGGCTCTCTCAAGAGTTTTCTCCAGCATCATGGTTAGAAAGCATCAGTTCTTCGGTGCTCAGCCTTCTTTATGGTCTAAATCTCATATCCATATGTGACTACTGGAAAAATCATAGCTTTGACTATACAGACCTTTGTTGGCAAAGTAACATCTCTGCTTTTTAATATGCTGTCTAGGTTGGTCATAACTTTTCTTCAAGGAGCAAGTGTCTTAATTTTGTGGCTGTAGTCACCATCTGCAGTGATTTTGGAGCCCAAGAAAATAAAATCTGCCATTGTTTCCATTTTTTTCCCCATCTACTTTCCATGAAGTGATGGGACCATATGCCATAATCCTAGTTTTTTTAATATTGAGTTTTAAGTCAGCATTTTCACTCTCCTCTTTCACCTTCATCAGGGACTTTTGCTTGAGTTGTTTGTTTTTTTTGATAGTGAGCTGCATGAGCTGTTTATATATTTTGGATATTAATTCCTTGTTGGTCACTTCATTTGCAAATATTTCTTCCCTTCTATGGGTTGTCTTTTCATTTTGATTATGGTTTTCTTTGCTGTGCAAAAACCTTTAAGTTTAATTAGGTCCCAAGTGTTTATTTTTGTTTTTATTTTCATTAGGCAGTGGATCAAAAAAAGATACTGCTGCAAAATTGTGTCAGAGAATGTTCTGCCTATGTTTTCCTTTAGGAGTTTTATAGTGTCTGGCCTTACATTTAGGTCTTTAATCCATTTTGAATTTTTTGTGTGTATGGAGTTACAGTGTTCTAATTTTCATTTTTTACATATTTTTTTATAATTTTCATTTTTTTACAATTTTTTTTGCAATTTTTTTTACAATTTTTTACAATTTTCCCAGCACCACTTATTGAAGAGACTGTATATTCTTGCCTCCTTTGTCATAGATTAGTTGACCATAGGTATGTGGGTTTATCTCTGGACTGGTCTATCCTGTTCCATTGATCTATATTTCTGTTTTTGTGCCAGTACCAAACTGTTCTGATCACTGTAGTTTTATAGTATAGTCTGAAGTTAGGGAGCCTGATTCCTCCAGCTTCATTTTTTTCTTTCTTATGATTGCTTTGACTGTTTGGAGTCTTTTGTGTTTCCATACAAATTGTAAAATGTTTTGTTCTAATTCTGTGAAAAATGCCATTGGTAATTTGATAGACAATACATTGAATCTGTGTATTGCTTTGGGTAGTACAGTCGTTTTGGCAATATTGATTCTTCCAATTAAAAACATGGCATAGCTCTCCATCTGTTTGTATCATCTTTTATTTCTTTCATCAGCATCTTACAGTTTCTGCATACAGGTCTTTTGCTTCCTTAGGTTTATTTCTAGGTGTTTTATTCTTTTTGATGCAATGGTAAATGGAATTGTTTCCTTGATTTCTCTCTCTGATCTTTCACTGTTAGTGTATAGGAATATCAGAGATTTCTATGTATTAATTTTGTATCTGCAACTTTACTGAATTCATTGATGAGTTCTAGTAGTTTTCTGGTCGTGTCTTTAGGATTTTCTGTGTACAGTATCATGTCATCTGCAAATAGTTAATAGTTTTACTTATTTTCCTATTTGGATTCCTTTTATTTCTTTTTTTTTCTTCTCTGACTGCCATGGCTAGGACTTTCAAAACTATGTTGAATAAAAGTGGTGAGAATGAGCACCCTTGTCTTATTCCTAAACTTAGAGGAAATGCTTTCAGTTTTTCACTGTTGAGAATGTTAGCTGTCAGTTTGTTGTATGTGGCTTTTATTATGTTGTGGCAGATTTCTGGAGAAACCTCTATGCCCACTTTCTGGAGAGTTTTTAACATAAATGGGTGCTGAATTTTATCAGAAGCTTTTTCTGCATCTATTGAGATGATCATATGGTTTTTATTCTTCAGTTGGTTAATGCAGTGTATCTCATTGATTGATTTGCATATATTAAAGAGTCCTTATGGACATGAGTTTGAATAAACTCCAGGAGTTGGTGATGGACAGGGAGGCCTGGCGTGCTGTGGTTCATGGGGTCACAAAGAGTTGGATGCAACTGAGTGACGGAACTGAACTGAAAGAGTCCTTGCATCCTTGGAATAAATCCCACTTGATCATGGTTTATGATCCTTTAAATGTGTTGTTGGATTTGGTTTGCTAGTATTTTGTTAAAGATTTTTATGTCTGTTTTCATCAGTGATATTGGCCCATAATTTTCTTTTTTGTGATATCTTTTGTTTTGGTATCAGGGTAATGGTGCCTTGAAGAATGAGCTTGAAAGTGTTCCTTCTTTAGTAATTTTTTGGAAGACCTTCATAAGGATAGATGTTAACTCTTCTCTAAATATTTGATAGAACTCACCTGTGAAGCCATCTGGTCCTGGACTTTTGTTTTTTGGGGGAGTTTTTAAATCACAGTTTCAATTTTAGTACTTGTGATTGGAATGCTCATATTTGCTATTTCTTCCTGCTTTAGTTTTGCAAGTTTGTGCCTTCCTAAGAATTTGTGCATTTCTTCGAGGTTGTCCATTTTATTGGCCTATAGTTGCTTGTAGTAGTCTCTTATGATCTTTTGTATTTCTGTGCTTCCCTTGTAACTTCTTTTTTGTTTCTAATTTTCTTGATTTGAGACCTCTTTTTTTCTTGATGAGTCTGGCTAAAGGTTTATCAATTTTGTTTATCTTTTTTAAGAACCAGATTTTAGTTTCATTGATCCATTCTATTGTTTTCTTCATCTCTACTTTCTTTCTATTCTGATCTTTATGATTTCTTTTCTTCTACTAACTTTGAGTTTTATTTGTTCTGCCAAGCCTCCAAAGGGTTTGGGTTAATTGCATATATTTGATATTTTCTACTTCTGACCTTGTCTGGGAAAAATAACTTTGGGATAAGGAAAAGATGCAAACTGTGCCTTGAGAGCCCCTGGAGAACATTTCCAAAGTGGTGGCCATCCCCACCAGCTCAGGGGTGCTGCAAAGGTGAACGTGTAGCCAGGCCCCACCTGAGTGTTCTTGTCTGGGGAGAACACAGCGTCGTCACTAAGGCCTTGTCATGTACAAGTCCACTCCGCCTAAAGGAAGAAGAGTTTACAGGAGGCAGAGGAAGTTAGTTGGAAAAATGCACAGGGTCCTTATGCCTGTTATGTCTCTGGTTTTGTTATGTCTCAGTAATCCTTTGAGAGATGTAGTGTTAACCTTGTTTTGTAGCTAAAGAAACAGAAGCTCAGATAGATAAAGGGACAGGTCCAAGGTCACAAGCTGAGGAGTGTCAGAGCAGGGCTTTGGCTCCAAGCCCAGGGCTCATCCTCAGTGACTTCCCAGGGCCCTTCCCCTCTCTGCTCTCTTTGCCTCCACCTCAACTCCAAGGGAATACAAGTGACCTGATAGGAAAATTGAAAAGGAGATTGTACCAGGACTCAGAAATCCTGGCCTCCTTCATCACGGGATGTGTCCCACTCAGAATTCACCACGTTTGTTGGTAGTGGCCAATAAACAGTTTCCCGCTGAGGGTCAGAGAGGCTGAGAGAAAGGCTGCAGGATTATGAGAACCAGTGAGAACGTGAGCTTGACGCGGCGCTCCTGACCCTGGCCACACAGGCCACTCCCCTTAACCCCAGAAATTCCTGGGCTTGTCAAAGAGCATGTGCATTTGTCCTTTGGGGAAAAAAAGACAATAAAATGTATTGTCAGTTTACTGTCTTTAGGGTTGGGTGCAAGGGGATGCCTGTTTTTTTTAAGTAATTTGTTTTTTTAATTTGTTTTGTTGAAGTATAGTTGATTCACAGTGTTGTGCTGATTTCTGCTGTATAGCACCGTGATTCAGTTGTGCACATATACATTCTTATTCATATCATTTTCCATTATGGTTTATCACAAGATACTGAGTATAGTTCCCTGTGCTATACAGCAGGACCCTGGTGTTTATCCATTCTGTATATAACAGTTGCATCTGCTAATCACAGACTCCCGATCCATGCCCCCTCCCCCCTCGCCCTTGGCAACCACAAGTCTGTCTGTCTGTCTGTGAGTCTGTCTCTGTTTCATAGATAAGTTCATTTGTCCATGTTTTAGATTTCACATAAAAGTGATATCGTATGGTATTTGTCTTTCTCTGACTCCACTTAGTATGACCATCTCTAGATCCATCCACGTAGCTGAAGTGGCAGAATCCCCTCCTTTCATGCCTGAGTAGTATTCCCTTGGGTATGTGCAGCGTGTCCTCTGTACCCACTCGTGGGTCAGCAGACATTTAGGTTTCCGCGTCTTGACTGTTGTGAATAGAGCTGCTGTGAGTGTAGGGGGGCATGTCATCTTCTTGAGTTGTGTGTGCCTAGTCGCTCGGTCGTGTCCAGCTCTTTGCGACCCCAGGGACTGTAACCCACCAGGTCCCTCTGTCCATGGGGATTCTCCTCCAGGCAAGAATTCTGGAGTGGGTTGCCATGCCCTCCTCCAGGAGATCTTCCCAACCCAGGGACCAAACTGAGATCTCCAGCACTGCCGGCAGATTCTTTACCGTCTTTTGAATTGTAGTTTTGTACAGATGTGTGCCCAGGAGTGGGATTGCTAGATCACGTGGCAACTCTACTTTTAGTTTTTTCTGTTTTTTACATTAATTTATGTATTTGGCTGTGCTGGGTCTTAGCTGCTGTGTGCAGGGTCTTTCACTGCTGTGCACAGACTCCAGTTACGATTCATGGGCTTCAGTAGTTGTAGCATGAAGGCTGAGTTTCTCAAACCCATGTCCCCTGCGTGCAGGGTGAATTCTTAACCACTGGACCAACAAGGAAGACCCTATTTTTAGTTTTTTGAAGAACTTCCGCACTCTTTTCCGTAGTGGCTGTACCAGTTTACATTCTGAGGGAGTGTTTATTTGCCCCCCAAATGCTGGGCTTTCCTTACAAATTATCTGACATCTGACGTCATGTTGTAGAGAAGGCATAGTTTTATGAGAGGCTGTGTGTGTGTGAGAGAGAGAGAGAGAGAGAGAGAATATGAGCTTCACACAAAATGCTGAGTTGTTGTTTTTTACCCCCCTAACAAGCTTGGCTGAGTTTTTGTAATTCTATAGCTGTGACATGACTAGTCCACTGAGATATTCAATACTGGCTGGAAAAATACAACCGAAACGTATGCAATGAGCAGCAAGAAACAATGACACTTCTGAGAGTCACTTTACTATAAAGGTGGCCTCGCTGTAGGAAAGATGGACATGCTTGCTCTTTTTCAGGCTCAGCTCAGATTTTTTTTTTTCTTTCTGGTAACTTCCCCAAGTACAAGGAATCCACACAGGAGCAGGGGTGCCTTGGCTGTGGAAACATCATCACTGATAACTCAATAAGTCTAGCGCTGTCCTTAGCCCTGCTCTTACGAGCTGACAGCCGCTTTGAGGGGTCTGCTCAGAGATCCTGATCGCCCCTGTGGAGTCTGGCGTGGGCCACCTGTGCTGACAGAACATGCAGCCCTCCCTCCCGTGACGCTGACTTGGCACGGTGCCCTCCGTGTTGCAGATGGAATGTGTTTGCCCTGCCCTGTGTGCAAGTCCTCTGCCCACCACACCTCGTGGCGCCGAGCTCGGCCAGTTCTCTGACCCGAGCCAGGACTGCCAGCGGGGCTCCCTGGGGCTCCACGCCTGGCATCGGAACCTACAGATAGCTCTTTGCATCATGGAAAGCACCCCGACTCTCTCAGTCCTGCCTGTTGAGTGGGGAGGAGCGGGCTATTGGTTCAAGAAGGCGCTGCGTTTGTAAAGGACTAGCCGGGCAGGTGGCTGCAGGAGTCCGGGTGCGTGCCATTCCTTCTCCATCTGAACTCCGACTTCCCTCCTTAGGCCCTCGTCTCTCCCCCCAGGAGCCACATCGCCACTGGTCCCAGTGCAGTGCTGGGACCTCCTGGTGCTACAGTCTAGATACCAAGTGCCTGCATGGGCCCCAGCCTTGCTGCCAAGCCCTGGAGTCTGTCTCCGCTGAGAGTCAGGAGCGAGGGCTCCTCTCCAGCCCTGTGCTGAGCTGCCCGGCATTTCTCCATGGAGCTGAACATCTCCCCCGACCCCCCATCTCCTCTTGGAGGGAGCCAGCTGCTTGTCTAGCTGCAGCCTCAGCAGTTCCTGGACATATTTTGTTGGTTTACCACTAAGCAAGAAAAGTGGGCTCCTGGGCCCGGAGCTTGGCAGGAGTTCGGGCCCTTCAAAGAAAATGGAAAGTGCAGCAGTGAAGAAATCCAGTGCCCTGCTGGTTGCGTCTGTGCCCCTCTCCTCCCTGTGCCCCAGAAGCCCGGCCGCTGTAGTGTGTGAACACCAGGGCAGAATGGCGCTCCGGGAATTGATTCACACTTTCCGCTCCGCGTGCTCGTGCCCCGGCCCTGAGAAGATGAGCTACCGTGGCTGTCCCCCTGTGACATTAAAGTGCTTTCTCTCAGCATCTGCTCCTGAACCCGGCAGCTGGCGGCACCCGCATGCCCTTGGAAGACATGGATGAGAAAGCCAGTCCTGGGCCCACAAGAAGTGTAAAGTTAGGTCAGAACAGAGGCTGGGGTTTCCTCCCACCCTTGGTGCCTCATCCCACCCCAAGGACAACTCATTCCATCCACTCTTGTTCCCTCCATCCTGGCATGGCCTTTCCACACCCCTGGACTCTTGTGTTTTGGGGATGGGGAAGCTGGTGCCACCTCCTGCAACCCTCCCTCTCCCCTCTGCCTTCTCGAAGGGCCATGAAGCCATGGCAGCTCCCCTTAACCGCCTGGGACCCAGGATCTGAGGAGGCTGTGATGTCTCTTGCCCTCTTCATGACTCAGGTAGTTGGCACTTACAGTCTGCCTGCCTTCTGGGTAAGTGGGATTGCCCAGGGTGAGGCCCAGTGAGTAGGGGGCTTTCTACATGTTAGCCCCTCTGATCAGAGTGCACCAGGCCAGAGTCCCTGGAATCAACCCTGTGATGGGTTTAAAAGAAAAAAAAAAAAAGCTGTTCTCCTGCCCAGGGCTATTGATTGTGAGGCAGAAAATGTGATGAACCTTGAACAGGATAGGTCACTAGCCCAAGCCTGCCTCCTGCCTCCTGCCTTCTCTGGACCAGGCACTCCAGGAAGGCACCTGAATTCTCCAGACCTCAGAGTTGCAGAGCGGTTCCGAGGGGCTCATGCATCATTCTGGGCACCGTCTAGACAGAATTAAGAGGTGGCCTGTCTATGCACTACCATTTTAAAATATGTATGTAGGTACTACTATGGTTCATAAAATGTATATTTATGTTTTAGATGGGTGCTTCATGCGCTGTTTTGCCCTTACTCATGTCCTTGTGAGGAGAATAACCTCCGAGATTTAGCTGGATTCAGGTGCTCTGCCTCAGCTCGCTTGTCCCGAAGATAAACGGCCTGGGGCTTGGAGCCCCGACTCGGTGACTAAACCGTAATCACCTGTCAGCGTGAGCGCCTGTGTCCCCAGTGTAATCAATGGCACAACATCCAGCTCGGAGCGCCCGGGTGGGAGTAGTGCCAGGGCGACTGCGGCCAAGGGGAAAGGAGGTGGGCTCACTGGGCTTTGCCGTCCCCCCAGAGGAGAAGGCTGGCTGCCAGAGGATAGTCCAGAAAGCCCCAGCTTCAGGTGGGGAGACCACAGAGAGGGACTCCTAGGACACGGCGGGTATCTGTCAGTGCAGGCCAGGAAGTTTTCAATCTCCAAACACTAGGCCCTGCCAGAGGTCTGTTGTGGGAACCCACCACGAGCTCCACCTGAATGTGACTTCCCCCAAAGGCTGCCTGGGGCCCGGCCACCAGCCACAGGCCCAGTGCTCCAAGGGAGGGGTCACTTCATGGTGGGGAGCAGGGCTTTCACCAGATGCTGGGAAATAGAAAAAGACCCTTTTGTACTGATATAAACGATGTACATGTGTGGCTGTTATTGTTGTTTTTTATGACTACCTGGAGAAAAGCCAGTGCTTCCTTTTTCTTCCTGTGAAGTGGAACAACTCCGAGGTCGGATCTACTGAACTTAACATTCTTACCAGCTAAGAGCCATGCAAGTGTATTTGAGCCACCAACTCAGATGACTAAGTTATTTTTATGGAAGACATGGTTCTTGTTTAAAAGTCCATGTGATTTCTATCACAGAAGCACAATTTCCCCATGGCTGCCTTGGGCTCCTGTGCTAATATGGTTGTTGTGTGCAAGAAAGCCAACTTCTTCAGCTATTAAAACTCCCCCCAGGGCCAGGGAGGAGAAGGCAATGGCACCCCACTCCAGTACTCTTGCCTGGAAAATCCTATGGATGGAGGAGCCTGGTAGGCTGCAGTCCATGGGGTCGCTAAGAGTCGGACACGACTGAGCGACTTCACTTTCACTTTTCACTTTCGTGTATTGGAGGAGGAAATGGCAACCCACTCCAGTGTTCTTGCCTGGAGAATCCCATGGACAGAGGAGCCTGGTGGGCTGCCATCTATGGGGTCGCACAGAGTCGGACACGACTGAAGTGACTTAGCAGCAGCAGCAGCAGGGCCAGGGAAGTTAAGAACCCACCTGCCGGTGCAGGAGACACAGGTTCCATCCCTGGTCCAGGGAGATCCACACACCGAGGGCCAGCTAGACCTGTCTGCTGTGACTGCTGAGCCCACACACCCTAGAGCCCAGCTCCACAACAAGAGAAGCCACCATAATGAGAAACCTGCAACTAGAGGAAGCCCAGGCGCAGCAATGAAGACCCAGCACAGCCTAAATAAATAATACATCTAAGAAACTCACCCCAGGATAGACAAATGAGGGGTGTGGGATTAACAGATGACTATAGGGCTTCCCTCATAGCTCAGTTGGTAAAGAATCCGCCTGCAATGCAGGAGACCCTGGTTCAATTTCTGGGTCAGGAAGATCCCCTGGAGAAGGAAATAGCAACCCACTCCGATATTCTTGCCTGGAGAATTCCCATGGACAGCGGAGCCTGGCAGGCTACAGTCCATGGGGTTGCAAGACTCAGGCACGACTTAGCGACTAAACCACCACCATATATAAAATGGGTAAGCAACAGGGATATATTACATCGTGCAGAGAATTATACCCATTACCTTGAAATAACCTGTCATGAAGTATAACCTGCCAAAATGCTGAATCACTCTGCTGTTCACCTGAAACTAACATAATTAATAAATCAACTATACTTTTATTAAAAAAAAAAAAAGAAAGAAAGAAACCTCTCCCCCAGCTGATCACAGTGTAGTAGCCAGCTTGGTACAAAGGAAAATTTGTAGAGAAAAATGTTCATAATATGCACTGTCTCTTAGTATTCCATTTCAGTTGCTTTAAGAGAGAGAATAAGTACAGGATATGCTGCTTGAGATAGGGTTAAGCCTATTTCCTCCGTTTAAAAATGAGTTTAAGCTCTTCTCACCCTCAGGTAGATCAGTAAGAGTTGATAGCCATGCCCACAATGACCGTTGTTCTTAGAGTCCTTTGAAAGACCTGGTTTTATGGCCCGTCACGCTGAAGTTCCAGGGTGATTCACGACAAGGCTCTGTTGTGAGAGTAGCTTTTTCTGGTGGGAGACCCGAGGGTGTAAGAATGGGGACCGCTGCCTCAGGGTTGTGTCGTGGGAGGGAGCGCAAGGCCCGCAGAAGAGGAGGGAGAGGTGCCCACGTGCCACCACCTTCCTTAGTTGAGCTGTCCCCTCGCTCATCCTTCCAGTCCTGCAAGGATAAGCTTCTTAATATACACGCTGAGAGATTTGCTATCCTGCCCTAGTTCTTTTTGAAAAGTATCAGGTAAGCTGGCAGAAGGGAAATAGTGAGGGGTAAACTATTTTCTTTTATATTTTTAAAATGTATTTTTATTTATTTGGTTGTACCGCGTCTTAGATGTAGCATGCAAACTCTTAGTTGCGGCATGTGGAATCTAGTTCCCCGTCTAGGGATTGAACCTGGTCCCCATGCATTGGGAGCATGCAGTCTTAGCCACGGGACCATCAGGGAAGTCCCTGAGGGGTAAATCTTCTGAAGAGGTCTTGAAGATCTGCCCATTCTTGGAGCAGGGCCAGGCCCTCCCATAACGCCCCATTGCCTTGGGCCTTGCCCCAGGTGAGATGGTTCAGATCTTACAAGACCACCTTGATTTCCATGCAGCACTAAACACAGATCCACCAGAGACGAGCATCTTGGCTGAGCTGCAGAGACCACTGGGGAGAGGCCCAGAGATGCTGCCTTGCAGAGCTCCTGCTGTCCTGACACTCACCTGCAAGCCATTCTCCTCCCAGCTCACTCCAGGAAGGTCCCTGAAGAAGAAGGTTATGGGTTTAGAAGCGAGGGACCTAATTTCCTGACAGTCTCTGGCCACCCCTCCACCTGCTATTCATTGATTCAGCAAATAAGCTTTGAGGACGTCCCTGCCATATGCCAAGCCTTGTGCTGGATTCTGGGGGATGGCTCTGCCCTCATGAAAACTGCAGTCTAGAAAGGGAGCAGATGATACATCAGTAAACAAATAATGAACAATACGCTGACAGGCTGGTCAGTGCCAGAAGGAAATAAACAGGATAAACAAAGGACCTGTAAAGAGACGAGGAGGGGTCATTCTGTAGGGGAAAGACTTCTCTGTACCAGAGACATCTGAGCTGAGACCTCAGGGAGATGAGTGGAGGGAGGGCATCCCAGGCAGAGAGGACGCAAAGATGCAGAAGAGCCTTGGCATGCTCAGGAGTGGGGAGACTGTGGCCGGAGAGGAGGGAGAATGGTTTGGGGGAGTTCAGAGAGGAGGCCAGAACCAGGTTATGCAGGGCCTTGAGGCCACGGTCAGAGTTTGGATTTTGTTCTGAGAGCAAGACAGGCTCCTTGCTGACAGCGTTATGCAGGAGCGATAATGTAATTAAAGATCACGGGGTCCTCACTGCAGTTCAAAACTGTGAGGCTTATGTGTATGTGCTGCTATAGGAAGAGTCACAAGAGACCCTACGCGGGGGAAAATCCCAAGAAACAGAGCACAGTATAAAATATGCCACTGACGTTTTTTTTAAGAGAAGATGTATATGTATATATCGGCTTGCCTGGGTATAAAATATAACCACATTAAGGACATACAAGAAAAGAAGAAGAAAAAAGAAATGAAGGAGAAAGAGGATCCAAGTTTGAGATGAACTTTTGGGAAGACAACTTCTAACATAGTGAGTTTCAAATTGTAGGTCACAACTCAGGAGAGGTTCTGAAATTACCTTAGTGAAGTCACAGATAGCACTTAAAATATCAACCTACATCTTGCATAGTAAGGAGAGCATTTTGTGAAAGTTGTTTTAATTATTTATGTGTGTAGATACATGACGTGTGTACATGTATATAAATGACATGTACGTACATTCATGTACATATGTGTACATGTGTTGGCTTGCAGTCTCAGATCAGATCAGTTGCTCAGTCATGTCCGACTCTTTGCGACCCCATGAATCGCAGCACGCCAGGCCTCCCTGTCCATCACCAACTCCCGGAGTTCACTCAAACTCACGTCCATCGAGTCAGTCATGCCATCCAGCCATCTCATCCTCTGTCATTCCCTTCTCCTCCTGCCCCCAATCCCTCCCAGCATCAGAGTCTTTTCCAATGAGTCAACTCTTCACCTGAGGTGGCCAAAGTACTAGAGTTTCAGCTTTAGCATCATTCCTTCCAAAGAAATCCCAGGGCTGATCTCCTTCAGAATGGACTGGTTGGATCTCCTTGCAGTCCAAGGGACTCGCAAGAATCTTCTCCAACACCACAGTTCAAAAGCATCAATTCTTCAGTGCTCAGCCTTCTTCACAGTCCAACTCTCACATCCATACATGACCACAGGAAAAACCATAGCCTTGACTAGACGAACCTTTGTTGGCAAAGTAATGTCTCTGCTTTTGAATATGCTATCTAGGTTGGTCATAACTTTCCTTCCAAGGAGTAAGTGTCTTTTAATTTCATGGCTGCAGTCACCATCTACAGTGATTTTGGAGCCCAGAAAAATAAAGTCTGACATTGTTTCCACTGTTTCCCCATCTATTTCCCATGAAGTGGTGGGACCGGATGCCATGATCTTCGTTTTCTGAATGTTGAGCTTTAAGCCAACTTTTTCACTCTCCACTTTCACTTTCATCAAGAGGCTTTTGAGTTCCTCTTCACTTTCTGCCATAAGGGTGGTGTCATCTGTATATCTGAGGTTATTGATATTTCTCCCGGCAATCTTGATTCCAGCTTGTGTTTCTTCCAGTCCAGCGTTTCTCATGATGTACTCTGCATATAAGTTAAATAAACAGGGTGACAATATACAGCCTTGACGTACTCCGTTTCCTATTTGGAACCAGTCTGTTGTTCCATGTCCAGTTCTAACTGTTGCTTCCTGACCTGCATACAGATTTCTCAAGAGGCAGGTCAGGTGGTCTGGTATTCCCATCTCTTTCAGAATTTTCCACAGTTTATTGTGATCCACACAGTCAAAGGCTTTGGCATAGTCAATAAAGCAGAAATAGATACCTTTCTGGAACTCTCTTGCTTTTTCCATGATCCACCAGATGTTGGCAATTTGATCTCTGGTTTGTCTGCCTTTTCTAAAACCAGCTTGAACATCAGGAAGTTCACGGTTCACATATTGCTGAAGCCTGGCTTGGAGAATTTTGAGCATTATTTTACTAGCGTGTGAGATGAGTGCAATTGTGCAGTAGTTTGAGCATTCTTTGGCATTGCCTTTCTTTGGGATTGGAATGAAAACTGACCTTTTCCAGTCCTGTGGCCACTGGTGAGTTTTCCAAATTTGCTGGCATATTGAGTGCAGCACTCTCACAGCATCATCTTTCAGGATTTGGAATAGCTCAACTGGAATTCCATCACCTCCACTAGCTTTGTTCGTAGTGATGCTTTCTAAGGCCCACTTAACTTCACATTCCAGGATATCTGGCTCTAGGTCAGTGATCACACCATTGTGAATATCTGGGTCGTGAAGATCTTTTTTGTACAGTTCTTCTGTGTATTCTTGCCATCTCTTCTTAATATCTTCTGCTTCTGTTAGGTCCATACCATTTCTGTCCTTTATCGAGCCCATCTTTGCATGAAATGTTCCTTTGGTATAAAATGTTTTAAACTAAGCGTTACAGTTGAAAATGTTTGAAAAATATATCTTAAGGATCTTCATGGTAGAAAAGTTGAGAAACGTGACTTAGTGATTTTTCACTAAGTTTCCTTTACTTCTGTCTTAGTTTCCTCATCAGGCTTCTCTTCCAGATAATCCTCTTCAAATTAAAAAGAAAAAAGTAAAAAAAAAAAAAAAAGATGCCCAAGAAGCTCCTGGGGTCGGGAGTGAGGTCCAAGGCACAGGGCGAGTGAGGTCCAAGGGAGACTTACTCTTGGTAGTATATGCTTTTGTATGGTTGAATATCTTACTATGTACCTGCATTACTTATTCAGTTAAAAAAAAAAAGTTTGTCTAAATGGTGGTCACCCTGGCCATCATGTGGAGCGAGGGTGAACCCAGAAACAGAGGACTGGCTAGAAGGCTCTGGCCGGGGCCGCGGTGAGAGACGGTTCTTCTTCACCTGTGGGGTGGGTGATGGGGATGGAGACAAGCTAGACTCAGCATGTTCCACCCAATGGGGACTGGGCCTACCTGAATCTATCTGCCTTATCTTTGTGGAAGGAAGGGTTCTTGGGCTCCTTCCAGGTGCTAAAAGCTTCAGAATTCCCACGAATGTTGAATCCATCACAACGTGGAGGACACGGTTATGGACATGTATCCCTTTCATATCCTCACGGAACTGTCACAAGTGACCTTTAATGACCATCAAAACACAGTTACACTCTGTTTCTCAGTGGAGCTTGCTTTCTTTGCAGAGAGATGCCAAAGGCCAATACCTGTTTGACCTTCTTTGCCACCACCTGAATCTACTGGAGAAAGACTATTTTGGGATCCGCTTTGTGGACCCTGATAAGCAGCGGGTAAGTCCATATTCAAAGCACGGATGGGGGAGAGGGTCGGTCGGTTAGCCTGAGGCACTAACTGTCATTCATGTTCAGAGCTTAGCCTCAGGAGTCAGGGGACCAACTGGACCCTGTAGTTGGATATCATCTCTTCGGATCATATTGTGAGACCTGGAACACCCTGCAGCAGAGCTCACCTGGCGTGCTCCATCGATTGCTAGACACTGAAATGGCAACCTGGAGAGCTGAAGTTGTTGTTGCTGTTCAGTTGCTCAGTCGTCTCCAACTCTTTGCGGACTGCAGCACACCAGGCTTGCCCGTCCTTCACTATCTCCCAGAGTTTGCTCAAACTTACGTCCATTGAGTCAATGATCATCCAACCATCTTGTCCTCTGTCGACCCTTCTCCTCTTGCCCTCAGTCTTTGCCAGCATCAGGGTCTTTTCCAGTGAGTCAGCACTTTGCATCAGGGGGCCAAAGTATTGAAGCTTCAGCTTTAGCATCGGTACTTCCAGGGAATATTCAGGGTTCATTTCCTTTAGGATTGACTGGTTTGATCTCCTTGCTGTCCAAGGGACTCTCGGGAGTCTTCTCCAGCACCACAATTTGAAAGCATCAATTCTTTGGTGTTCAGCCTTCTTTATGGTCCAGCTCTCACATCCATACACGACAAATCAAAAAACCATAGCTTTGACCATACAGACCTTTGTCAGCAAAATGACATCTCTGCTTTTTAATATGCATGAAAGCTGAAGAGATTTGCCCAAAGCTGCCCAGTTAGAGGCAGAGCGGCTGGGCTGGTGTGGTGGCCCCAGAGCCCAGGTCACAGGCTGAGGCTGTCCTGCCCCTTCCCTGGTAAATGGGCATGCTTGCCTTGGTCTGGTTAGGAGGGGCCTTGCCTGAGTGCCACAGCAACCCTCCCCGAGCAGGACAGAGGTGGAGCCCAACTGACACAGGCTTTTCGGCCCTTGCAAATCTTGCAGTTCTTCACCTTCCAAAGACAGTGACGTGTGAAGAAAAAAGGGTAAAATGTATCCTGTTCAAGCGTAAAGTGTGTCCTGTCCATTGTTTTTCACTTAGAATGTGTTTGAGGAAAATAAGAGAGTGTGTTGAGATTGCAAAGATTTAAAGCCAACAGAGACAGAGAAAGATAAGGAAGTAGGGAAAAGGAGAAATAAACTTTGATGGAGTGGCTGCCATGTGCCAGGCTCTACGCTGGACACACACCTAGACCTTTGATCCGATGGATGTTGAGCACTGAGGTGTTATCATGCACAAAGCTGAGAGCTTCACATAAGTTACTGGATCCTTCCCATGAATGAGATGCGTACCGGCAGTTGACCATCCACTCTCCAGATGAGTGAACAGTCTCCTGCAGGTTGCCTAACTTGCCCAAGGCAAGTGACAAAGGTCCTGCTTGGACCTGCCTGATGCCAGAGCCTGTGTGGTTTCTGGGGTTCCCTGCTGAATTCCTGCTCTATGGCCTCTAAAGTGACCTGATTCTGTGCCTTTGTTGAGGGTTTAAGCCAAGCAGGGGGGCTTGCAAGGGTCGTTGAGCATTGTGAGGAAATGGACCAGTAGAGAACTGTCCTTCTGTATGTACTGATCACAGTAGAGATGGAGGAGGTGAGCTCCCCGGCTCCCCCTAGACCCCTTCCCCTGAGCACCAGTGAGGCAGAACCTGGCGCTCACACCCATGCTGTCCCTGCCCACTTCTCAGGGGTCTCTGTAGGGTCTGGGATTCCTCTGGCCACTCTTGGATGAGCTACCCTCATTCCCCATTCCCTTTTGCCCCTCAGGCCCTGGGCTCATCCTGATCTCAGCCTGCCCTTCAAGCCTCCCAAATCTGAAGACTGTGCCACACTGGTCCACTCACCCAAATACAGGTGGAAGCTCCCGTCTCTGAACCTTCTTTTTACTCTTCTCCCAACCCCGCCTCCCCAAGCCAGTGTTATCAATTTGCTAGTAATTCTGGGACCTGGATTTAGCCAGACAGCTGCAAAAGGTCACCCTGGCCCTCACCATATTTCGGGGGATGCTCTCAAGATTTTTCTGCCAGACCCTTGAAGTCTCTTAGACAAGCTTTCCACTGCCTGCCCACCCCTCTGAGTCTCCTCCAGCCTCACTTCTTTCAGGAGTCTCACTCCAGTACAAACTCTTGTCTCCACCTATTGCCAAGAGGAGTAGCCTCTTGCGTTTAGCCTCTCTGCCTTCTGCTGCTAATGGATCTGTCATTGCATTTAGTTGTGTGGTTGCTGTTGTGTCAGTCGCTCAGGCGTGTCCGACTCTCTGCAACCCCATGGACTGTAGCCCAGGCTCCTCTGCCCATGGAATTCTCCAGGCAAGAAGACTGGAGTGGATTGCCACGCTCTCCTCCAGGGGCGGCACAGGGATCGAACCCAGGGATTGAACCCAGGATCCTGCATTGCAGGGAGATTCTTTACCATCTGGGCCACCGGGGCAGCCCACTGTCTATCTCCCTTTGTTCATTTTAACCTATGGGTCCCGTGCCCCAGGGCGTTCTGTCTTCTGAGCCCCAGACATGTGCTGTGTTCATCTCATTGTCCACAGTCCCGGTGTGCTCTGCACAGGCCAGCCTCCGCCGCCTTCCCAGGCACGGCCTGGAACCCCAGTCATTTCCATGCAATTTCATCCCTTGCCTTTCCTTCCCTGGGAAGCCACGCCGCGGTGGGCCGTGTAATGTGAGAAGGACCTCTTAACCACATTGAGTGGCTATAATGAGTTGCCAGCCTCGTGGGAACTCAGATCAGAGGGAAGCAAGAGAGCAGAGTGTCAGCTCAGATTATCCATGTGGCGCTGATGGAAGAACTGGCTCTTAGTGGGTCCATTAACTGCACGAACCACGGTCCAGCCCAGAAGGTGAGAGCTGGAAACCGAGGGAGGCCAGGATGTGTCTGCACAGCCCTGGCTGCTCTCCTGCCAGAGAGAGGACTCAGCCAAGAGGCTCCACTGTACTGAGCAAAAGTCGCCAGAAAAGAGGGAGGTGAGGACTAGCTCCTCCATCCGTCTTACAGCTGAACATTGAACGCTGAGCTGGTCACCAGTGACACAGTGGGAAACAGGCAGAATTTCCTGCCCTCCCAGAGCTTATGGTCAGTGCTTTTAAGCTGCTTCCCGATAATCAAGCCCCAAATATCAGCTATTCTAGCTCTCTGCAAATTGTCAAGTTTCCTGATGAGCACAAAAGCAGCAAATATCAATAATGCATTTTATAAGGCATCCATGTAGAAGTGGGAAAATGATATAGAACCATCTCCTTGCTTCCTGACCCAAACAGAAGTACCATGGCGGGGGGCGGGGGTGGGAATGTGTTACTACTGTGTCCAGCCTCTGTGAAAATCCAGGGAAAACAGGATACTACATTAGTTGTGGTTGGGTATCTTACAAGACTTACATTTTAAACATCCCTGGATGCCAAGGAATTCTGAGTATGTATTCCCTCACACAAGGGCTGGCAATGTGTTGCTCAAACAAAAACGAAACATACACCAGCCATCCCTGCCTTCTCACCATTTATGAAATTCCACCTGCCAGTGCTTTCGAGAGCTGCTCCCAATCGCCTCTGTGTGTCCTCACGACCCCACCACATCACACAGACACGCACAGCCCATGAAAGGGAGGCATTCGCCACTCAGGCCAAGTGGAGCTCTGTCCCCAGCACATATCCGTGCATTCACTGCTGCCCATCAGCACACCAGAAACATGGCTCGGAACTCTGGCGCCCCATCTTGGAAGGCGACATTGCCAGGGAGCCCCAAAATGGCATCTGAAGCTGGAACTCTTCCCCCCTTCACAGCTGGTTCCATGGGGAGCTTATTTCAGAAAATCCTATCACTCTCTACTCTCCAAACGTACATATCACAGGCTTCTGAGCCGCGTTCACCCTGGGCTACAATCTGTCTAGCTATTTAAATCGAATACAGCGAGATATATTTGACACTGCTTCTCATTAGGGTTTTCTTGGTCTGTGTTCTCTGTTTCAGCATTGGTTGGAGTTTACAAAGTCTGTGGTGAAGCAATTGAGATGTAAGTACTGTCCATGAAAAGACAGAAGCCTCGCCCCTGGGGAGGGTGGGAGGAAACCACCTCCTTGTAATGTGTCTTGGGAACCTTCCGTTGTTCTGAGCAGAAGTTGGCCCTAAACACGAGAGGATCTTCTGATGGTTCAGAGTCCTGTGCATCCAGGGGGGCAGTGAGTCCTGTCATCTGCCAGGGAGGGTCTTTGCTGATGGACACCTCTTTTTCTGTGCAGCCCAGCCTCCGTTCACCATGTGTTTCCGTGTGAAGTTTTACCCTGCAGACCCTGCGGCCCTGAAAGAAGAAATAACCAGGTAAGGCTGGTTATTACATCCCTCAGCCTCCAAGACCTATTGGGAAGGATAGGGAAGAGGGGCCGTAACTTCCTAGGTCCCCTGGAAAGCTCCTAGGCAAGAATTCTTCCTAAATATAGCCTTACTTCTGCGTTTCACTTCCGCATGCTCTCTTTGCTCATCTCCTCAGTAGAACCGCAACAAAGTGAGGTTCTTTCCTTCAAGAAGTGTGAATGCTTCACCTTAATCTGGCCATCTGCAAAGGTAGCTGGAGTAATGTAATTACTCAAAAGTACTTTTTTCTTTCACCAGTGATGTGGCCACCGGGGATGTTTTGGGAGAGGGCTGTATTGCTGCTTATTGGGGGCTTGAAATAGACTCCAGCAGCCTAAATGGCAAAGCCGGAAACTGGAAAACAAGCCGGGAAACACTGAGGATTTTGAATTCAAGTGGGTGACCTCCAGGGTGCTGATGGCCCAGGCTCGTGATAAACTCTTCATTGTGGGGATCATGTTGCAGGGAAGGCAGGCAGCTGCATGGCATGAACCGCGTCTCATCCAGCACCACTTGAGGATGAGAAAAAGCCTCTGTGCCCACGCCACGCTACAAGAGGCTCAGCAAGCAGGAGAGGCACCGCTTCCTCGAGGGCTTGGTACATGGGAGCCGAATTCACTCTAAAAGTCTTGCCTTAAAGGTTCAGGCACTCTCTGAACTGAGACTCTTAATTTTTATATTAGAAAGATCTGATTTTAACATTAGTAAAACCTTTGTTTCCCTGTGAAGGGTGGAGCCCTCGGTAAAGATGTGATGCCAGGAAGTCCTAGAGCCGAGGAGGAGATGGCTCTGCCAGCTCTAACCCCTTCCCTAAAGTCTTAGAGACAACAGGGACTTCCCAAGTGGTCCCCTGCAGGAGGCGTGGGTTCAATCCCTGGTTGGGAAACGAAGATCCCACATACAGAGCAGTGCAGTGAGAAACAAAACCAAAAAACCTTAGAGACAGCCAAGACTGGACGAGGCCGTTGCCAGTGCAGAGACTGCTTGTCCTCTAAGGCCTTGAGACCTGTTTCTAAACCCTGAACCCGCCCAGCCTGAAGCGCTGAGGACAGTGCCCTGTGTAGTTAGAGCCAAATCTCGTGCTCCGGAACTGGGCGCCTGCAAAGTGCAGGCCCCGCTCGGCCACACGGAAGTGGGTGTGGCTCCCACTTGGCTTTTGAAAACCAAGCTCATCCATATTCAAGAGCAAACCTGTAGCTTCAGGCAGGAGAGTGAGGGGAGAACCATGATGTTTAACCATTTAAGCAGAGAAGAGTTTGAGCAAAGCACTGGCCTGCCCTGCTCAGGGGGCACTAGTGGTAAAGAACCTGCCTGCCAAGGCAGGGGACGCAAGAGACACAGGTTCAGTCCCTGGATTGGGAAGATCCCTCTGGAGAAGGGAATGGCAACCACTCCAGTATTCTTGCCTGGAGAATCCCATGGGCAAAGTGGCCTGGCAGGCTGCAGTCCACGGGGTCAGACACAGCTGAAGTGACTGAGCACGCCCTGCTCGTGACTTCCAGAGTGTTTGTCGTAGCCCTGCCCCTCCCCCGTGCCTCTCCCCTACCTTCTCCCCCTCGCCTTTCCCTCTCCCTCCCCCTTCTCCCCCTTGACTCTCCCCCCTCCCTCCCCCTTCTCCCCTCCCCCTTGCCTCTACCCGCTACCTCCCCCTTCTACCCCTTCCCTCTCCTCCCTCCCTCCCTCTTCCCTCTGGAAAGAGGTGAGGAGGCCAGGGTCAACCCTGAAGATCAGGCTCCTGTCCACATGGCAGAAACATTTAACACATCTTTGTTGAAAGCCTGACTCCCCGCCTTCTAACACCCAGCGTTAGGATCACCTTGTCCACACCTCCGTGGATTAACAGAGAGGATGAGAAGGATTGGTCTAACAACCCAGAGGGCTGCCCGCGAGAGCACGGCAGACACACGGCCTTCTGATTTGACTGAAGGACAAAAGTACACGGTTCTCTCGGGCGTTAGGAGAGACTCTTCTAAAGCAAATGTCACTGCATAATACTAATGTGCCCCCCAACTAAAGGCAGCAGAGACCTGGGGGCTCAGATCCTGTTCTGTTACTTCTGTGTGGCCTTGAGCATAAAATCCTTGACTTCTCTGACCTTCAGGTTCCTTATTTATAAAATGAGGATGGTAATAGTACCGCACAGCTTTGTCGGGAGGATTAACCACTACACGGGGTCTTGTACTTCTAATGCACCCCCAGGGAGCCTGGCATTGAGCCGAGGCACACTGTTCATTGCCAGGTCAGTCACATGGCCTATGGACCCAGTGGCTCTGCAGAGGGCACAAGTCCACCTGGTTCTGGCTTTGCTCCCTTGTTGCTGTGATAATCCCCACTCCTCTTCTGTCCCAGCTAGCGTCCTGACACTTAAGCAGCTGAGGCCTGAGAAAGCCAGGGTCAGGCTTCTCTCCAAGTCAGCAGACTTTAAAGACACTGCCAAGAGTGTGAACTCCACCCCTCTCCGCACACATCATGCCCACCGTCCTCCACTGGGGCCCCCAGCCTCCAGGATCTGATGCCTGATGATCTGAGGTGGAGCTCAGGTAATAATAACAGAAGAAAAGTGCATAAGAAGGTGATAGCTTGAATCATCCAGAAACCATCACCCCCCACCCTCCCTGGTCTATGGAAAAATTGTCTTTCATGAAACCAGTTCCTGCTGCCAAAAGGCTGGGGACCGCCACTCTACTGTTTTCCTGCTGCTCTCCGCCTCAGCAGCCCTCCTTCCCTCAGGCACATTTTTTCCAGGCGTTTCCAGGAGTGTGGCTCTCAGGGCGCCTGGGTCTGCTTTGGAGTCTGTGTCCCTGCTCCCTGGGGTGTTCTGTGGAGGCCTGGGCTCAGCTGCACCTAAGTGGGTGCCTGCCCTCGCCTCACTCAATGCCCACAGTTCACTCCTGGCTTAGAGCCCTGCACCCCACCTTCCTGCCAGACTAATTTAGCCGTCAGTGTGTTTTTTCCGGGCATTATTGGTCCTAAATTTCACCACCGTCTCGGCTGTCCCCATAAAGCCAGGCTGAGAGGAGGGATGAAGTAGGGAGTAAAGAACTGTGCTTCAATTTATCTCTTGGATTCTTCCCAGATGATAAATTTAGTTGCCAAATCCTGATTAATCTCTTTTGTCATTTTTTTAAAGTAATAAATAGATTTTCTTGTCTGAGCTAGAGACAAGGCAGAGAAAATGGGGATTAGGCACCAGATTTAGCTTTTAACAACGGCTGCAGGTGTTCGAACTGGTTGAAAGATCAAGTGATAGAAGGCGATTGAGTGCAGATGGGGCCCCACCTTCCCAGGAAGCAAACGGCCCCGACACATGTTTGAACAGGTGCTCAAAAAATGTTCATAGATTTTTTTAGGCCATTTTTTAAAAATGTTAATAAAGCGTATAGGTAATTCATTCCAACGGTGAATGTCACTTGAGCTTAGCTTAGGCTGAGATGAGTTGGCAAACTTTTTCCGGAAAAGGCCAGATCAGAAGTATTTTAGGCTTTGTGGGCCATATGGTCGCAGTCACAACTACTCTGTTCTGCCATTGTGATGCAAAACCAGCCGTAGACAACACATACATGATGAGCATGGCTGTGTTCCAATCAAAGGTTATTTTATCTCACTGGGGATTCTGGTGGCAGGTTTGGTTTGCCAGCTCTGGGCGAAGGAATCAAGAAGACCCAAGTTCAAATCCCAGATTGTTCTTTAGCTGGATATGTGACAAAGCAAGCAACACTGCCTCTGATCATCCCTCTCCTCGTGTATGAGACAGGGATTAAAACAGTAATCACCTTATTGAGTTGCTGTGAGGATGAAATGAAAGAGTGCGTGTTAAACGGCACACAGCCTATCTAAAAGATGACAGAGGAAAACCTGAGTAAATCACTGGAATGTCAGCTCCATAGAAGGAGGACTCTGGTTCTCTGCTGCATTCCCAGCCGCTGTGGCAGTGCCTGGCACACGCATGTGCTCAGAACTGGATGGGTGGGTGGGAAGGAGGGAAGGTGAAGAGGCACTGGATGTATAAGCTCTCCAAAAGTGAAAGTGAAGTCCCTCAGTCGTGTCTGACTCTTTGTGACCCCATGGACCGTAGCCCGCCAGGCTCCTCTGTTCACTGGATTTTCCAGGCAAGAATACTGGAATGGGTTGCCATTTCCTTCTCCAGGGGATCTTCCCAGCCCAAGGAGCGAACCCAGGTCTCCACGTTGCAGGCAGACGCCTTACAGTCTGAGCCACCAGGGAAGTCATAGGCTCTCTAGAAGAATATTAAAGGTAATGAAACATGAATCTCTAATTCCAAGGAGCCCACAATCTAGTATTGGTATGGAAGATATACTAAACTTGATTACAGTCAGGGAAAAGAAGGGCAGAAAATAGAGGAAGCCAGGGGCAGAGAGGAAGACAGGGCCAAAGGGTCTTCTGGAAGAAACTCTTCAGGGGCCACCAGTGCTTTCCAGAGTTCAGAACCTCTAATTGTGGGAATATCTCTGGATTAATCCCTACCATCTGATGTCAGAAATCACAATGCCAATGCCAGTACCTTGGATGTGCGTGTTCCAGAAACACTCGGGTTTTCCTCCATCATCTTTTAGGCTCTCACACATTCTGCCTTTGCATGGTCCTCCATCACTTTAGGACAGCCTGGCATCTAAACAAAACTGGACATGAGGTAAAGCCTCTTTGAAGCAAAAAAGGAGAGAGGCAGAGTTCAACCAAAAAGGTGTGCTAAAGAGCAAGCCTTTCTGTCTTAAATCTGATCTAAAGCTGATTTCTCTTTTTTCCAGTGAGAATTTCTCTCTGATGACAAGGAGTTCCCCTGACTTCATTTAGGACCTTTCTCTCCCTAACCATAGCTCACTAAATTACCACAGGGGTAGAAAAAGTATCAGGTAGAAAAAGGTTCTGTTTCCTCTGAACAGAGGAATGTCTCTGTATTCAAAAGCAGAGACATTACTTTGCCAACAAAGGTTCGTCTAGTCAAGGCTATGGTTTTTCCTGTGGTCATGTATGAATGTGAGAGTTGGACTGTGAAGAAGGCTGAGCACTGAAGAATTGATGCTTTTGAACTGTGGTGTTGGAGAAGACTCTTGAGAGTCCCTTGGACTGCAAGGAGATCCAACCAGTCCATTCTGAAGGAGGTCAGCCCTGGGATTTCTTTGGAAGGAATGATGCTAAAGCTGAAACTCCAGTACTTTGGCCACCTAATACGAAGAGTTGACTCATTGGAAAAGACTCTGATGCTGGGAGGGATTGGGGGCAAGAGGAGAAGGGGACGACAGAGGATGAGATGGCTGGATGGCATCACTGACTCGATGGACATGAGTCTGAGTGAACTCCGGGAGTTGGTGATGGACAGGGAGGCCTGGCGTGCTGCGATTCATGGGGTCGCAAAGAGTCAGACACGACTGAGCGACTGATCTGATCTGATCTCCCTAACCATAGCTCACTAAATTACCACAGGGGTAGAAAAAGTATCAGGTAGAAAAAGGTTCTGTTTCCTCAGCTATACAATGTGGGAATTAGGCTGTGTGACTCCTCCTATGAGGTTCTGAGCCTGGGTACCCCAACCTGCCTGATCGTCATGAACAGCTGGTCTGGGCAGCCCAGCAAGCTGACCCCTTGCCTGGCAGCCCAGCGGCCCTGGTGACAGTGTCCCCAGCAATTGGACAGGCTTCCTTAGGCCCTTGTGTGGCAGGGGAGAACGTGTCACGGCATCTTGGGGATAAGTGTAAGGATGCTATGAGTCATGTGGGATGGATTTCATGACCAACAACACTGAGTCACTGGTTACCTTCTCAAATGAACAAAACACAAAGCTTGATGGAAGTTGCTGGGGCAGAAAAGGAAGGGGGGACCCCTGTGGAACTCCGTTCCGTGGAGCCATCATTTGGTTCTTTCATGAGCTTGTCTCTTGTCCTCTGAAGACTGCGGTGTGCTGCTTTAGGATGCTGACTTGCCTCTCCCTTGACCCTCCCATCCTGTGATGACCCCGTCACCGGACCGTATTCCCACAGCCTTCCCCTTGAGCTCCCTGTAGCTCTTCTACCTTCAGAAGGTTGAAGGAAGCCTGCCCAGCAGGGGAAAGCCATGTTTCCGCTCCAGCTCACCCGAGGTCCCTGTCGTGCATCAATCGTGGTTCTTGCTGTGAGGAGGGTCCTTGGGGAGCAAATCAGAAGCTCCAGAGGAGCCTTTTCAAACCCAGGACCACTCATATGCAGAGTCACATGCTCCCCACCCCCCCCCCGGGGGTGTTGTCCTCACCACCACATTGAGGATCGCTGCCCAGGGCCTCTGAAACCTCTCCTTCAGTCCAGTATGTGCTGTCACTGAATGTTGGACAAGCAGAGGGCTGTGGGCGGAGTAATGCATGAACTCAGGTCCAGGAAGTGATCCACGAGCAGGAGGCCAAAGGCTTGCTATCACGCCCTCCCAAAGCCTGGGACAGGTGGGGCTGGAGGGGCAAGAGGAAGAAAAGGGCTCAGCCCCTCCCTTCCACACATCTTGTGATATTCCACCATGGGAAGCAGAGTGTAGACAAACTGGATTTGGTGGTGGTGGTTGTTCACTTCAGAGAAGGCAATCGTACCCCACTCTAGTACTCCTACCTGGAAAACCCCATGGACGGAGGAGCTGGGTGGGCTGCAGTCCATGGGGTCGCTAAGAGTTGGACATGACTGAGTGACTTCACTTTCACTTTTCATTTCATGCATTGGAGAAGGAAATGGCAACCCACTCCAATGTTCTTGCCTGGAGAATCCCAGGGACGGGGGAGCCTGGTGGACTGCTGTCTATGGGGTCGCACAGAGTCAGACACGACTGAAGTGACTTAGCAGTTGTGCACTTGCTCACTCATGTCTGACTCTTTGCGACCCCGTGGACTGGAGCATGCTAGGCTTCCTGGTCCTTCAGTATCTCCTGGAGTTTGCTCAAACTCACATCCATTGAGTCAGTGATGCCATCCAACCATCTCATCCTCCGTCGCCCCCTTCTCCTCCTACCCTCAATCTTTCCCAGCATCAAGGTCTTTTGCAGTGAGTCAGCTCTTTACATCAGGTGGCTAAAGTATTGGAGCTTCAGCATCACTCTTTCCAATGAATATTCAGGGTTGATGTGCTAGATTCAGTTTAAAAAATTACTATTCACTGCATGATGTAATTTTCTTTCAGTTTTCCTTGGCAAATATTGGGTTGATTGGGGGTATAATAGGTGGGAAAAGGAGGGGAATTCTTACTAACTTCCACACTACAGCAGTCATCTTCCCTTTGGTTTGAGGAGGGTGGTCTACCCTAATGTGGTTAGAAGGATGCTTTTGAATTTCTTAGGGACAGTGCTTCATAGATTTTAATGTATGTCCAGATCACCTGTGGATCTTGTTACAGTGATTCATTAGGTCTCACATGGGCTTGATTCTCCATTTCCAACAAGCTCCCACCTGCTGCTGATACCTCTGTAAGGTGGGCTACACTTAGGGTAGCAGGGCTTAGAAGAGACTGAAGATTACTCTGTTTCTATTTAATTACTTGAATCACCAAGCCCCGGGCTCTGAGTCACCTGCTGGTGACCCTCCTCACCCTAGAAGTTGTGCTGTCACTGGTCTGCTTGCTTTTGAGCATTTTCACATGATCCAGTGGGCATGGAATCCTCGGTGTTATTCTTCTGCCTGAAAACAGAAGCAATGGAAACCTCAAGTTGTCCAGGAAGAGCCTAATTTCTTTTTGGTTCAAGCTGATGGAATTTAAGGGAATTTTACTTATATTCCCAGGGCTTCCCTTGTGGCTCAGCTGGTCCCTGTGTTGGAAAGATCCCCTGGAGAAGGGAAGGGCTACCCACTCCAGTATTCTGGCCTGGAGAATTCCATGGACTGGATAGTCCAGGGGGTTGCAAATGGTCAGACATGACTAAGTGATTTTCATTTTCTTTTTCACTATATTCCCGTTACTCCTGTAGGGATGCTGTAGTTATCTATGACTGTTTAACAAAATGTCACAAAACTTAGCTTAAAATCACAAGTATTTCTCATCTCTGAGTGCCTGCAGGTCAGGAATTCAGGAGCAGTTAAGCTAGGTGGCTCCAGCTCAGGGTCTCTCTTGGGGTTGAAGCCAAGAGGTGGGCTGGGCCGGTGGTCATCTGAAGTCTTGACTGATTCACTTCCACCATGGTATACTCACATGGCAGAAAGCTTCAGTTCACTTCTAGCTGTTGGCAGAAGGCCTCAGTTCCTCACCACATGGACCTTTCTGTAGGACTGCTTAAGTATCCTCGAGCAGAATGAGTGATCCGAGAGAGAGAGAATGAGGAGAAAGCTGTAGGGATGTTATGACCTGGTCTCAGACGTCAGACATTATCACTTCTGCTTTATTCTGCTTGTTTGAAGCAAGCCACCGAGTCCAACCCACACTCAGATGGAGCAAATTAAGCTCTACCTCTGGAAATGCGGAGTATCAGGGAATTTCTCGACTTTTTTTTGTTTTTTGCCTCACTGCATGGCTTGTGGGATCTTAGTTCCCCAGTCAGGGGTTGAACCCGCACCCTTAGCAGTAAAAGCATAGAGTCCTAACCACTGGACAACCAGGGAATTCCCTGTGGACATGGTTTTAAACCACCACAGATGCCCCCTGGCCAAAGAACTGCTGTGGTGGGTGACTCACTTAAGGGCTTGATACCCCTGGCTTCTGCTCTTCTCAGGGGATCTGTGATGTAATGTACAGCAGAGACTCCACTCCTTGCAAAGATCTTTCAAAATGGAGCGTCAACAATTCTGTGGTCACAGGGTCCACCCAACTACTTGTGAGAATACGAAGCAGCCATAGCACAGCACCGAGAGGGAGCAATAACATGGTGATGAAGAGCCAACCTCCGTCTTAAACTTGAATCCTGGCTCTGCCATCTTCCAGTTATGTGCCCTTGAGAAAATCACTGAAGCCTCAGTTTATCTTATAAAAAGGGGACAATAACAGTATCTGTTCTCAGAGTGGTATGTGCGAATTAGCTGAGAGGCTGCAGTAAAGTGTATAATCCCCAGACTGGCAGATGGTAAGTGCTCAATACGCATCAGCTGCTATGGGTTGCTCTTGAGAATCAGCCTACTTCCACCTGAGGTGAGAGCGCCCTGTGGTTGAAGAAATGCTAGCCACAGGTTTCTGTCCATCCCTCACCAGTGCCTCTTATTACACCTTATTCAAATTCTGAGAGATCTGGTTGACCTCTGCCAATAACAAGGGCTGCTCCACATAAGGACAGGTCCACTGGCGAGCAGAGGCAGATCCCTCCCATGGGCTCGTTCCTTCCCCACATTTCTGCTTGTTTATTGGTTACTTACTTACCTGTCTACCTACCTGCACTGGGTCTTAGTTGCAGCACGCAGAATCTCCAACGTTTGTTATGACGTACGGGATCTTTACTTGCGGCACATGGGATCTAGTGCCCGACCAGGGATCGAACCCGGGCCTCCTACATGAGGAGCGCCAAGTCTTAGCCACTGAATCAGCAGGGAAGCCCCCTGCTTCTTAGGAGACATCAGCGAGAGTCCGAGGAGGAGAGCGGCTCCGTCAGCCCCTCTCATGACACAGGTTGCTTTGTCAGTGCTGAGAGACTGGAGTTGGCTCCTTCCGGAGTCCAACACTGAGCACAGTGCTTTTAACCAGAAGATACCATTTCTGTTTTGAGCTGCAGGAGGAAACTGACAGGTTATTTGGAATTGAACCTCAAAATCAGTTCAGGGCAAAGTGCTTGAAAGAGTCTAGTCCTCAGGGATATGAAAAATGTATTTGTTCTGGGACATGTTTTGAGATTTTTGTTTTGAGGTAGTAAAAGTGTCCTGACAGAGATTTTGATAGGCTGATACTACATATTTATGTCTTTAAAGCAATCAAAGAAATCCTTTATAGTTCATTCTCTGTTTTCTCTCCAGGTATTTAGTCTTCCTGCAGATCAAAAGGGATCTCTACCATGGCCGCCTCCTCTGTAAAACATCAGATGCAGCCTTGTTAGCCGCTTATATCCTTCAAGGTAATGACTTTTGACAGGATAAATTTGCTTTTCATGCTAAGTACTGATTACATTATTTCAGTTACCACAGATGACTACTTCTTGGATACAAACAGTATCTAACTTGAAACAGAGTCCAAGTTAAAGGGCTTTGCCTGGACTCCCTTGATCCAAGAAGCTCTGACCACTCAGCCTCAAGTTGTCCACAGTTCAAGTCTTTCTGGAAGCCCCTTCAAGTCATTCAGACTCTGTTTGTGTCGGGAGGAGGGAGTGTTTCCCTGCACCCTTGGTTGATAAAGTTACTAAGCCTCTGGAGAGTAATCCGAATCTGTTTGTTCTGTTTTTTCCCTGTCCTTTTGTGCAAATCTCAAAGATGTGAAGCGCCTTGGGATTCTGGTGTCAGTTTCAGAGACTTTCCCATTCAGATTGCTCAAAGTTTAAAATGTTTCCAAGTTACAAATCCATTTTCTACACACAAATAAGAGTTGGGGCTGTACCCAGCCGATACCCAGACTGGCTTTTTTTTTTTTTTTTTTTTTTGCAAAACAGAGGGAAAGGTATGCACTCTTCATACATCATCCCTTCTCCTTTCATGAGATGCAGGAGACTCCTAAGTGCCACTTCCTGGACTTCTCTTAGTCCTTTAGCCTGAAACTGTCACTGGGTTATTTTGGACTATAGCGCTAAAATCGTGAAGTTTCTCCCCAAGAAACTGAACTCGTAATCGGAAATCTGTGAACTCCAGGAAGCTATTTTGTGAATAGAACCTAAAAAAAAAATGCTTGCCAATAAGAAACTAAAGTTCTTCCGGCAAGAAAAATGTCACAGCTGCGTTATGAATGTAAAAGTCATTTTATTGCAACTTTGACTTCTGAGACTCCTGTTTTAAAAAACCACCCAAGTAGGAAGTCTAGAAGGTGCTTGCCAACTTTAAGGGACCCAACGAGATCCCTTTCATTTTTAAAGGAAAACCTGGTCCCATCTAAGTGAAATTTTAAACTCTAGTCTTTTCTTTAGTTTTACCCTGACAGCCATATTGAAATTTTTTTGTTTGTTTTAAAGAAGTCACTGATATCCAACATCGATGTTTCCCACTGGGAGCTTTCTAAGTAAAATTATAATAAAGGACCCCATGGCTCAAGGTCATTTCAGACATTAAGCCCCAGGAAACCTTTAGTCTCTTTCTAAATGATAGAAATTCCCAAGTAATTTGGAAGATACTATCAGGAGACTAGTGCCACAGAACAATACTCAGTTGTGAAAAAAGGCACATTTTTTCCCTTAATATTTACTCCTCACTCAAGACTTCTCACCTGCACTGGCTGTGGTTCTCACTAGGGAAGGAGAAAAGACAAGCGCACGGCGGCTGAACTGCTCAACACCCTTCCTCCTCACGCACACACAGCGTTCCCTGCGGGATGCTCCGTGTGGAGAAGGCTGGGTTCTGACCTGGAGACACACTGTGAGGAGTAGTGTGGGCCCAGTGACCCCCCGAAGTTCACTGATCTGAGGTCTCAGCAGTTAGGGGACGGACTCTGTAAATTTTCAGGGGGAGAAAGCCCAGCCCCACCCCCACAGGGAACTGGGAAGTCAGCCTTGGGACCCGATGCTCCTGAACTCCGTGGCACTATCTGGTTACAGCCAGTCTTCCCACTCTACAGGCTTCTCCAAGGGGCCTGGCACCTGGTCAGCCCTCAGTGAATAGTTACTCAAATATATTCACTTGATCTGATTGGACCAAGAGTTGAGTTCTGAGTTTGGGTCATGAGTCAGTCATCATTTGGCTGTGTCCCTGCTAAAATCTTCAAAACGAGATTTAGACTTTGTATGTGGCCACAGGCCCAGAAGGTTCTGATCTCCTGATCCAGCTCAGTTTTCTTCGCTGCCACAAAGAGCTTCGCTCCCAGGTGCTCTCCTAGTGGCTGAATGGATGTGGGCGTGGTGCAGGGGTCTGAGCTTTCACAGCAGTTTTCCATGTGGTGGCCTCAGAACACGGGCTCAGCTCCACTGTCTCCACGTGGCCTTGAAACCAACCCAGTCAATGGACACATGAGGGAAAACAAAGCTGGGCCTGCTCCTGAGGACCTGCCCTCCGCCCCACCCACAGTCGTGCTCAGGATCCACTGTTCTTGGCAAATCTGGTGCAGACTTTGCCTTTTGCTCTGCGTGTTAGTCTCCTGTTGTGTTGCCAGTGACGATTTACCTGTCCTGTCTCCTATTGTTTTCCTCTGCTTTCCTTTTGCAAGCGGAGATCGGGGATTATGACCCAGGAAAACACCCCGAAGGCTACAGCTCCAAGTTCCAGTTTTTCCCTAAACATTCAGAGAAGCTGGAAAGGAAGATTGCTGAGATTCACAAGACAGAGCTCAGGTGCGTGTCCCTGGGTTCAGGCCAGGCCACTGTCTGCTCCGGTAGACCCAGCCCTCCTCACTCCAGGATGTGACGATGTTCCATCCTCCGTGATCCACTGCTGGTACAACCCTAAGGCTCCCTCTCTAAGAACAGTGGTGTAGGCTGAGGCTTAGAGGCAAGAGAGATGCTATACTATAAGGAAAACGGTGAAGGATTTGCCTCTGAAAGGTATTTGTTTCACTAAGATAAATGGAGAGAGAGACCAGGGTGGGGGTGGGGGGAGGTCGGGGCAGGGCAGTAGCGGGGTGTGGAGCAGAAGCATGAACTGGGGAAAAGGGAAAAATAAAAGAAATAGCAAAAGAGAACAGAGAGAAGAGAGAAGGGTTAAGAAAATGGGCACACCTCCACCCCTGGTCTGTGACTTCTGGGTCAGCAGATAGGACTGAGCAGGGCCAGATGCTCTGGGTGCCGGGAGATTCCTGGTTCGGAGGTTGTGACTTTAACACTGCCTCCCTCAACCCCACACGGCTGTACCCAGGGAAGAGGGGGAGAAGCAGCCAGAAACAGGAGGTAACTGTCCTCCTCAGATTGTCCTAGTTCACCCAGAATATACCCAAGTCCATAAAAATAGTATTAATGCATCCTTTCACCCATATGAAATAGGGTTTTCTACAAAGGTTTTTATTTAAAAAAGCAAAACAAAGGGGTATTTAGGCTCTACTTTGTATGGCATGCTGGAGCAGACGCTCAACTGCTAAACTGGGAAGAAAAAATTTACATACAATACAGCATATTAATACAGTACAATTTTTTTTACTCTTTTAACATATTTTGTAACTACCTTTCTGGGGAAGGACAGTGCTCAAGGGGAGGGGGAGAAAAATATTCCTAATGGTAATATTAAGCTTAAACGAATTCCTAACTGATGGCTCCCCCCGCCCAAAAAAAAAAATCCTTCACCTTCACTCAAAAATTTTTCCAAGAAATATGTCCCCAAAGCCTCCTTACTTTTATAAACAGACCTCCTGCCCGCTGTGTGTGGCCACATTGGACCCCACCCCGCCTAGAGGAATGAAGACCCCCATCAGAGGTGGAATCCCAGCCCCTCCCACGGCTCCTCCCATCACTCTTAGCGAATAGCGGCCCCTTGTGGTAAAAGTCAGAATAGACACAGATGATGAGGGCTTATGGCTCATTCAAAGAGAGACCCAGGGTGTGCTGGGGCTGCCCGGAGTCTCTGCCAGGAAGGTTTTAAGAGACGTCAGAGCAGTGGGGACAGTCCTCCAGAAACCTAACAGAAGTCAGGGGGATCCCCCAGGAAATGATGTCCACTTGGAGGACCCCAGAGGGTTGGGCTGACTCCAGGGGTGAATGGAGCCCACGGAGCCCTGCAGCCTCCAGACAGGCAACAGAGCCTCCCTGGAAGGGGTGTCGGTGTTCAGTGGCCTCTGGGGCCTGGCTTTCTGTCTGCTGTGCCAGCGTTTTCCCAACACCTTCCCTGTGTCTCTGGTGCGCTGGTGGATGTACGCATCTGCGTTCCACAGAACCCTCACTGCTCACACAGGCTCAGCCTCATCTTCATCACGTAGAACTGGTCTGCATTTCCTCGCCCGGACTCTGAGATCCTTGAGGGCCCCGGCTGTGCATTAAATTCTATGGTATGTTTCACACCTGGCCGCCCAAAGGCTGCTGAGGTGTTGATGGATTGCTGCCTCTCCAGAAAGACAGGAGCGGGAATCCAGGGCTGTTCCTCCTTGGGCGAGCTTGTCTTCTTGCCCTGCCATAGGACTTAAGGCAGATAATGAACTTAGAGAGTTCCAGTCCTGTCCAGCAGCCGTCAGAGTTGTTGACTGCACAAACTGCCCGCCCCCTCCTGACCCTGAAGCCCACCCCGCATCAGTGGAAGGACGTCAGCTTGCCAGGGCGCTGGACACTGAGACCCCATGTGACCCTGCTTGCCCCGGTCCTGTTCGGAGCTTGTCCACACCTCTGCTGAGGAGCCAGCAGGAGGGGGACGATGCTCAAGGCTCCTTCTTCAGAGGGCTTGGTGCCAGCACTGGTTTCTTCCTTTTTCTGTTTGTTTCCTCTTCATAGTCATCACTTTGTGGGCAGACAGAGCTATTGTGGAGTCTGGGGAGCTCAGCAGCGTCTGTCACTGCGTCTCTTTTCCCCAGTCCCATGTTCCCTTTTTGTAAAGGAAGACGGTTAGGCAACAAGATACACAGGTCCTGTCTTGGTGTCTCAGTCCAGATCAGATGGCCTGCAGCCAGCCTATAGATGTATTTTTTCCTGCCCCCATCGTATTTAAAACTGGGAAATGCCACGTAAAAATCAGTATGTCTGAATTCTCTTTAAAAATCGCACCCAGAAATGCTGGGCCGTGCTTTCCAACACTACCATCTTGGACCTGGAGAGCAGCTTCCCTCTATAGATGGGGCAGCATTCCCAGTTAGCCACAGTCCCCACCACTCCCTATGGTGTTACACTCAGCCCATGTCATTCATCACACAGCCTGCCTCACTCTGAAGACATCTGAGGGTTTGACCCTAGAAAAGGGTCTGTGAAGTCGTTCCTAGGACAGAGCCGGGAGCACACCCCATGAAAAAATAGGAGCGTGAGAGACCCTGGGCACTTCTTAATTGAGTTCATCTCAGGGGAACCTATAGGAGCAGGAAATCCTGAATCGCTTCATTTTCTTTATTCCAGTGGTCAAACACCAGCAACTTCAGAGCTGAACTTTTTAAGGAAAGCTCAGACATTGGAGACGTACGGAGTGGACCCCCACCCGTGTAAGGTAAGGCACCCCTGTGGCTGGAGACTGCACTGATCTTGCCCCCCGCCCACCAGAGGATGACAGGCAGGGAGGGACTTCATGCCTGTGCCCCCCCCCACCCCTTCAATATTGGGATGATTGGCTTCATTAGTGACAGAGGGCAGAGAAAACATCTCATTGTGAAAACTCCTCTGGATTCCACTCTGCGGAATCTTGTGCCACATCAGAGCTGAAGCATACAGGCACAGTCCGTCTAGATAACAAATCTGAAACCAGGGCCCCCCTTTGGGAGCCGTGGGTAATTTGGTGGAACTGAGTAGAGACGGAAGGTGGGAGCCCTGCCCCTCCCAGGGAATGATCAGAGGCAGCTCAGCGCACAGCCCACCCTTCTGTGACCCGTAATCTAGTTTCTGTCCAGGAGTGGGTTTTATTGACTGTAGAGCTGCAGTGGAGTCGCACTTAATTCCATTATGCGCCTGTGAGGGCGGGACGGGGACCAGCCCAGGAGGCTCTGCCCAGAGAAACCCTCTGTAATTACTCACATGCGTCTGGCACTTGGGAGATGAGCTCGGGCAGCCGTGGACACTGAGGAGATCGGTGGAGACCGTGGCTCTCTCTCCCTGTCTGTCTGTGGCTGGATCCCCCCGCATGTCATCTCATTCCAGCTCTGACGCTTCTGGTCTCTGCCTCAGTCCTCCAGATCTGTGCCTCTTTCTACCACCAGAGAGACCCCAGCAAAACTGACTCTTAACATTGACCTCTTGTTCCTAAAAAGTGAGGGGTAGTGTAGGCTTCCAACAAGAAAGAACAGAACAGAAACCAAAGAAGACAGAATTACCTTTCTCGTGGCCCCTTGGTGAGGAGATGCTCTTGCATAGGATTATATGCCGAAACTTCAGTTAACTTTGAGAACATTCTGGCACTCAGAAACCTGGCCACCCTCCCACCTCCACAGTTCCTTGTCCACCAGCACAGCCGATTGACAGACAACCCGTGTCCCTGAGGGCACTGTCAGAAAACACATTCAGGCCGGTTTATACCGAAAAAACAAATGACATACGGGTATGTGCAAGTGAATTCGCAAAGCTTCCCGAATAATGCCTTCTGCACCACCAGCGTAGTTTAACTTGCATTGATGGCTTGGATACCAACGGCAGAGGGCTGCAGAGGACCGAAGAGAGCTTTGGGGTCAACCGGCCTTGGTTTTAGTGCTGGTCTCCTCCTTACTGGGGCCTTCAGAGGCTTCTCTGAGCTTCCCTTGCCTTGTCCATGTGAAAGTCCTCAGCAGATACTCCTGAGTCACTTCAGGACCTCAGGAGACACCGCTGCCTTCTTTTCTTCTCCGCCACCCTGTGCATGGCTGAATTTGCTCCAGGTCTTCTCACAAAACTTTCAGGACTGAGCAGTTTCCTGGCCAAGAAGCAAAAACAGAATTGTCCCATTTCCCAATGGATTCAAATGAAAACTGGTAATAAAATCAGGTACCACTGCAGGAGAAGACACTGGAGAAGAACCAAGCTGGGTCTTTGAGGAGTCTCGCACGTGAAGCGGCACACGTTAGGCTGTGTCAAGGTCACTTGCGTCTTATCATTATCACTTTGAGAGCACGTACTGTCTGACCTGCTGGGTGTTTTATTGGGAAAATGATTTTTCTCTGTGTCAAGTGTTTCTGCACTAGTGCTTTTGGCTTAGTAATAAACACGTGAGGCCTTTTGTTGGGGGAAAAAAAGACATAGCTGCCTAAAGATGCATATGGTCAACCGAAGATACCAGGTCACCTCTGCATGTGACCCCACATCTGTTTGGTCCCTGTGAGGAGAGGAGGGTCCCTGGGTAGGGCCGTCACCTGGTGGCATGTAACCTGAGCATGACAACTGAGTGGAAGGCATGAAGGTCTCTCCTGTTGTCTCCGGAGATCTGGAAGCCAAGGAGCAGCCCGCTTGGTGTCCAGCCCAAATCCACATGCACCCTGGGACTGTGGGGCTCCTGGTTCAGCCCTGTCTTTGAGCCTGTCCACCATCAGACACAGAGGTGAAGGAACCAGCGTTCATACCAGGCACTGCACGAGGCCCAATCCCATGTATCACATCATTTCACCCCCGCGGCATCAACTCCAAGAAGGAGGGAGGGAGGAGAGGCTTTGTGGCGTGTCTTCCCAGGCAGGCCCACTGGAATCCTCTCACATTATTTTCTCATTTAATCCTCATGCCAGCACTGGGGTGTGGATATTATTCTTCCTGATTTATAGACAAGGAGATGAAGGTTCCGGCAGGCCGCAGTGCGCAAGGCCCTGAGTGGCAGAGCAGGAATATGAACTAAGGTCCCTTCCTGTTGTGCATCTCTAAGGAGCAGAAGCGCCCAGGAGACTTCCTCGTGGAGAAGGTGGGAGCAGTCGTCTCACTGGGCTCCATACTTCTTGCTGGCGCAGGGCCCTGCTGCAGGCCCCACGGCTCATCTCCGTGGGTTCCAGCTCAGGATCTCCTCAGCCATTCTGGGCAAGGAGAACAGTCTGGGAGCCTTTTACTCTTGCCACTAAGGAGAGTCACTTTGGTGATAGGCTCCCAAGCACTCGCCTTGACGTTGCTACAAGGGGAGCCGAAATAAGCTGGAGCACTCGGTGTAATAAATACTGATGATTTCTATTAACAGAGAGGCAATTACTGGGCCCTGGGAATCTGGGGCACGCAGCCCGAGGGAGGACAGAAGAAAAAGAATCGTTTCGATAATTAAATGAGAGCAGAACAAGGCTTCGGCTGGGCTCTGTTCTCCTGGACTGATTAAGAAGCTGCTGCTCTTCCTGTCCATGCTGATGGTTTCTTTCTGCCCAGGATGTCCTTGCCTGGCCCTGGGACTAGGAAGAGGAGATCATACCAACTCTGGGTGGAACAGCCAGAGGGCTCCTCTCTAGCTAGCTGTCTTACACTAATACACGAACCCTGAATTCGCAAAAGCTGTTCTGAGCTCTCTGCCTTTTCCCTGGGCCCCAGCTCCCGGCAGAAGCCCCCAACAGACCAAGCCTACAGCTGCTGGAGGAGAAAAATGGAGCAAACCGCTGATGGCCCAGCCTTGTGCCTGCCTCCCCAGCTTGACACCTCTCCAATATCAGGGGACACCATCTTGCTCCTTTCAGGGAGCCTGAGCCTGGTGCTTTGCCCTGGTCTCCAGACTGTGCCCCCCTGCCCTGCTGAGGCTCATGGACTGGTCGAACTCATCACATGAGTCCCTCCTTATCATGAGTCTTGAAGGTGCCATTTATTGAGAGCCAGCACATGCCAGGCACGTACACACAGTATCTCATTTCATCTTTACAACTCTGCTAAGAATTCATTCTTGTCTTCTCTTTAAGATAAGAACACTGAGCTTTGAGGGACTAACATGTCCAGAGTTACTGGCAGGGACGGTACTGGGACACGAAGCTTCGATGTCTCCGTGCTGTGCTCTTTCAGTTGTCGTCATGGTCTTCCACCTGGAGAGATGGCGTTTATTTAGGAACAGAGCAGGACTCACACCACCTCTGATCAAGAGAGGACAAAAAGGCCCATGAGACTTGAAATCATTGTAGAAAAATGTAACAGAAATTGATGAGGTGGTTTTATGCCTGTTCTGTACAGACCAAGAAAAAAGTTGACTTCGATAGGATCTAGATTAGATCAACCACACAAATGCAAGGTGGTGCCGTTTCCTTGCTCTTAAAGTGGGATCATTTGTGTTCATAATCCAGCTGCGTAGGCTCCTCTCTCGGAGAAGGCAATGGCACCCCACTCCAGTACTCTTGCCTGGAAAATCCCATGGGCGGAGGAGCCTGGTAGGCTGCAGTCCATGGGGTCGCTAAGAGTTGGACACAACTGAGCTACTTCACTTTCACTTTTCACTTTCATGGTTTGGAGAAGGAAATGGCAACCAACTCCAGTATTCTTGCCTGGAGAATCCCAGGGACGGGGGAGCCTGGTGGGCTGCCGTCTCTGGGGTCACACAGAGTCAGACATGACTAAAGTGACTTAGCAGCAGCAGCAGCAGCAGGTTCCTCTCTAAAGCCACCCCCTATCTTGACACATCGCCCCCCGACCTCAGAAAAGCAGAACAAGAGGGATCAGTGCTGACTCGCCTCACCCTCAGGTTGGCCCCTCTTGGCTACCATGCAGAGAATGTTAAGTTTACTGCCCAAATGAAAAACTTGACTAAAGTCACTTAAGTGGCAAGTTTCTGCCAAGGTTTGCATTTCTGAGCTCTCGTGGGTGGATGCCAAGCCTCTTAGAGGGGGCTGCCTGCTCTCCTTATTGCCACTGTACATTCTTGTGGCCGTGTTTTTTGTTTGTTTGTTTAGACTTACTATTTTTTTTTTTGGACATGCCTCATGGCTTGGAGGACCTTAGTCCCCCAACCAGGAATCAAACCCCTACCTCCTGCAGTAGAAGTGCAGTCTTAACCACTAAACCACCAGGAAAATACCATGACTGTGTTTAAGTATGTTGAAACTGGGTGACTCTCATGATTGGCTTAGTGTGAAGGTCCCCCAGCTCCAAGCTCTTTCAGGAATGGGCATCACTGTCTGGAAGAGCATATGCAATCTTCTTTGCTAAGGTTTTTTCTGTTTGTTTTTTTTAAGAATAATAGAGGCTTCATCCACCCAGATTGAATTAGTTTCCGTCAGGTCCAGAAGAAGGACTGTGTGACCTTGAGCAGCATTAACAACTGAGAATGCTGTGGTCCTGACCCAGTCACCCCCAGGATGTCCTCGGGCCGGGGCGGGGGCGGGGGGGGGGTTGGTGCAGACAGAGCCTATTTCAACTGTATTCAAAGGTGGGTCTGGGCAAAGGTGGCCCAGTGTTCCCATTTCCAAGAAGCTGTCAGGAATGATTTCCAAAACTCCTTTTCTGGGCAGAGTGATCATCTCAGGGTGAACAGTTGATGACTGATGGATGCAGGTTAGGTCTCATGGTGGGTTCCATATGAACACGTGAATGACTCTGCAAACCCATCCCCTCCCCAAATCACCATTGGCCTTGTCCTGGCAGTACATCATTTAGGCCATCTTCCTAAAATCAGACAGAAATAATATATTTTTTTCCTTTTTTAATGATTTTTTAAAAAATTATTTGGCTGTACTGGGTCTTAGTTGTGGCCCGTGGGATCTTTAATCTTTGCTGCAGAGTGCAAGATCTTTAGTTACGGCGCGTGGGCTCTCAGTTACGGCATGTGGGCTCTAGTTCCCGGACCAGGGATGGAACCTGGGCCTTGGCATCGGGAGTGAGGAGTCTTAGCCACTGGACCACCAGGGAAGTCCTGAAAGTAGTATTTTTTGAAGTATGTATGGTGGTGCTCATCTTACAGGTGAGGAAACTGAGGCCCAGAGGAGCAAGGAAGTTACGGAGCAAATTAAGAAGCATCGCTGGGGTCCTAAACCAGGACCGAAGCTCCTTCCACAGGGATGAGGCGCAGGACGGATACGGAGCAGGGCTGGTGGTAACTGCTGCCTGGCTGGCAAGGCCTGGGTGTTTACTCCACTTCCCAGGTCACTGATGGCGCAGTCTGGGGGGCGCTGATACGTCAGCATGGAGAGGACAGGCAGGAAAGATGGCTGAGATGGGAGCCTGAGGGACAGGGTGTGGCCGTCTGTCACTTCTCTCCCTGTCTTCATCTCCTTCTCTTGTCAGTAACTCGTCCTTTCACATACAAACCCCAGGGGCAGGCTCACAAGGAGAATGGCTCGTTAGAGGAAGGAAACCAGGAAGCTTCCAGAGATGATGTCGTTGTGGCCGCCTGTGTGTTTTCACGCTGGCCCAGGTGTGAGGTTTCATGCTGTAATTCCAGTCCCACTCCTCACGTGCAGAGACAAGTAGCAAACCCCCAGCTGCCTGGCCCCCGCCCAGTGGATGCCAGGTGCCAGGGCCTTGCAGCAGCTCTGTCTGCAGCTGTTGCATCAGAAACAGTCTGGATAATTGCTCTCTTCCAATGAGAGGGTGGATGGGGATATAGCACAGGTGCTATTATTATTTATTGGAAAGATGAGTAATATTTACTGGCGTTTAATCGGGGTTTCTTCGCATGTTTGCTCCCTGCTCCTAGTCAGCCAGTCTGGTCAGGAGAGACTGTTTCTAAGTCCAACACATCCTTCACTCAGAGGCCAGCCCTGGGGTATCTGGATGGTGCAGTGACCAATGCCAACCAAGGAACCCAGCCAGCGCCACCCAGCTCATGGGAGGGCCTGCCCTTCCCTTCACTGTCACCACGATGACCTTCACAGAGGTCTGACTCCTCCAGCCCGCCCAGTTAGTGCTGGCGCCCCCTGGCACACTGCATTGTGTATTCAGCCGTTAGCACCCACCACCAAGCCCTGATGACAGGCAGGGGGAAGCCCAGCCCCATGGCTTCACAGTATCTCCATTCAGGTTATTTTTAAACAGCTTTTTGCTGTGCCCATGGCTTGAATGATGCTGTGTTTGCAGCCAAGTGTTGGGGTCACAACAGACCGAGAGGAAAGGACAGTAACAGCTGTATGTTCGTTCAAATGTTTGCAAAATGTACATTTGGTTTACTCCCTGGGCCCAGTGTTCACACCTGTAACCCTGGCTCAAAGAGACAGTTTTAAGGCAAAACTGTACTTTTTTCTTGAGGCAAGGCCCGTGAGGCCCTGCAGAGCCCCTGCAGAGCCCCCACTGTTCTCAGGACTGATCAGGCTGAAGGTCTGCGCCAGTGAGGCAAAGCTGGAAGGTGGGAGAGGCTAGGAGAGCCCCATAGCCACAGCTCCCATTTGCACGCATCACACCAGGGACCCGACTCCGACCCTGCGGCACCATCTGAGTTGCATCTCAGATGACTGTCCTGCGGTCAGTCCCATTCAGTCAGCATCCAGGCATAATTTCTGGCCCCCTGCACACCCTCACCCCCCAGCAGAAGAGATGCTCACCTGTGGCCATTATTAGGAAGGAAGCACCTCTGAGAGAATGTACCCCAGGAGCCAGCTTTCTGGGCCCCGTCCCAGCCTCGAAAAGGCCCGGGCCTTCTGGAGCCCGTGTCCCACGGGAGGGAACCAGGACCTACAGCTTCTGCCGCACCTTCTCCCCTTTCTGCCCAGCAGAGCCTCAAGCCTCTTGTTCACCGGCTGAAAGTGACAGGTGATCTCTTGGTTGGTTCAGGCGACACAGGGCTGGCGGTAACTGTTCCACTTGGCTGGTTGCTTCTTACATTTTCTTCAGCTAAACTTTCCTGAGGGAGTCCAGTGTGTAAGGCCATCATGATACTGATTACTGCTATTCTCACTCACTCAGAGCTGCCTTCTCGAAATACAATTCACACATCAAAACAACCCATCCTTTTCAAAGTGTGCAGTTCAATGGTTTTTAGCCCGTTAACAGTTGTGAAACCGTCACAGCGATCGAATTGTGGGGCATTTCCGTCATCCAAGGAAACCCTGTACCTCTTGGCTGTCCCTCCCCACCCCATTTCCCCGCAGCCTCTGGCAACCGGAAACACACTTTTTGTCTCTGTGGATTTGCCTGTTCTGGACAAGTCATATAAACGCAAGCGTACACCGTGTGCTCTCTGATTAACTGGCTTCTTCCACTTGGCACAGTGTTTCCAAGGTTCATCTGTGTTGTTGCAGGTGTCAGAACTTCATTCCTTTTTACTGCCAAATAATATTCCATTGTATGCATGTGCCACATTTTGTTTATTCATCTGTCAGCTGATGGACATTGAGATTATTTCCACTTTGCAGCTGCTATGAATAGTCCTGCTCTGAACGTTCATGCACAAGTTTCTGTGTGAACGTATGTTTTCAGTTCTCTTGGGCACATACCTAGGAGTGGAATTGCTGGGTCACATGGTAACTCTACCTTTATCAATCTGAGGAACTCCCAAACTGCTTTCCAAAGTGACTGGACCATTTTACAATCCCCCCAGCAATGTGTTCTCTGGATATTTGCAACAGCTTTCTAAGACTGGTATTATAATCTACAACTTAAATTAAGGCCACTGAGGCTCAGGAAAGGTAAGAAACTTGCCTGTTCCTTTCAAATGCCAAGCTCTTCCCTCTGTGACTGGTTGCCAAGTATTAACCCTATATCCTCAGAGGACAGCTGTGTTCTTATGCCTGCACGGTCCTATGAGAAATCTTTATGTTACAGGACGTGTCAGGAAATGCTGCGTTTCTGGCCTTCACTCCTTTTGGGTTTGTTGTTCTGCAAGGAAACAAGAGGGTCCACTTCATTAAATGGTGAGTATCTTCATTTCCAAAACAGGCTTTTTACCCCTCACCAGCTGGGGAGGGCTGTGGTTCCCATGTCCTTTGTCTGTGAGTGGGCGAGTTCTGGTTCTGAACCCTCTCCTAAGCCTTGCGTCCGTAATGGTAACTGGTGAAGGTAGTGGTCTCTTCTAGGGATCCTATTCTTCCAAAGGGGTGTTCCTGAGAGCCATCAGCCTCTCCAGAGAGAGAAAGGGTGTGGATACTTGGTTCCTGTGTAGGATGAGGTCTAGAGCTGGAGCCAGTGTCAGGGAAGCAAAGTTCCCATGAGAACCGAGTCCTTGGGACTGACCTCTCCTGGGGGCAATAGCATCTCAGGGAGGGTCACTTCTTACCCACTCTCCTAACAAAGGAGGGCTTGCAGTGACCCTGGAGCAGACAGAAGTTACCCTGGTGCTCTGCGAAACACTCTCCTCAGACTGAACCTCTCGGGGGGCACTGCCTATGGAAACAGACGCCGCTGTCTCCCATCCCCTTTCAGGGCTTAGGGGTCCTCGGCCTCCAGGAGTCACATGCCTCCCCTTTGTCCCCTCCCACTCCCGTCTCCAGCAGGCAGGAGCCCCCACTGCAGCTGCACGGACTGCTTCCTCCCTGCTCATCTGCCGGGGTCTGTTCTGCGGCAGGGCTCTGTGAGCTGAAGCCGCAGACTCTGGTTTGTTGATGGATACGTGGCTCTCTAAGAGAATCTTTCTCAGGCGCACGCAGACACCGTGCAGCCTCATCAGACCATGCTGCACATTCTCCTCGGCCCCTGCGACCCCTGAACCTCCCTTTAGGCTGCCAGGTCTGAGCTGGTCCGCTCCTCAGGGGCTTGGACAAGCAGCTTTCCTTGGCCCAGCAGGGCTAGCCACGGAAGCCTGTCCTGGCTTATCCCCTTGGCCTTCTCCAGAAGAGCTGGTGGGAAACCCGAGGACAGAGCTCTCCCTGGCGAGCTTTCTGCCAGGGATGCTGCAGGCCAGACACCCCCTTTCCAACCTTCGTGACTTTTGTGAAGCTTGGAGACACAGTCATCATGAGAGTGCTCATGAAACTGCTCCCCAAATGTGCCCAATCAGGCCGCGTTCCCCAGAAAACCCCTTTCCAGGGTGGGCCTGCTGCACTGCGCTAACTGGGGTACACCCCAACACTCCCGTTTGCCCGACCTTCCCAAGTTGGCCTCACTCACTGCACTCTCTAGGTGAAGATGGTGAGGGTTTGGGGTCTTCTGTCCAACCAGATCTTTTCAGACATTGAGCAGAGTCAGGCACCGCTCTCCTCGTGAGGGGCACTTGCCACATGGAGCCTCTGGGTGGTCTGACGTTCCCAGAGCACCCACATCCTGGCCACACTCCGACCAGGCCAGCTGTCACATGAGGCAACTGGTAGGGAACATTTTAGCTAAAAACATGGAGGACTCGCCTGTCACTGGGGCCGGTGGTCCCTAAAGGACCCTCACCCTCCAGAAGCCCTACTGCAGCTCTCCAGGCTGCCCCAGACCCTTTTCCTTCTCTGGCTTCTCTCACAGCCCACTTCTTCAGGAAATCTCTTCATCTCTCTCAACGTCAGAGTAACAGATGTAAACTTCAATCTGACTCCCAACAGAAAATTTTCTCCTTTCCTACCTTGCTTGTTGAAGCCAAGATGATCCATGTGCTTGTTTATGTTATCAGTCAATTGATAAGTACGGTATTCTGTACGTGTACGAGAGGTGGATTGCCTGGGAGGGAGCCTCACAGGGAAGGAACCCCACGTGGCTCGTATGAGCTCGGAACTGGTGGTCAGCAGTGCGAGCTCTCATCCTGACCCGGCCGTGGCTTCCAGGGAACAAGTGGCCTTCCTCTGCCCCACGAGTTCTGTCCGGGAGTAAGCCGGGTACACTGTTCTTACCACCTTTCTGCTGCCATTCTAGGATGTTGAGGAAAAGCTCCCTAGAAATCGCAAAGAGGAAGAAGCCAAGTGGAGGCAGATATGCGTGGTCAGACCTCCCTGCGCGGGGAGAGGGTAGAAAAATAGACTCTGCCCCAGTGAGGTAGGAGGGGGCCTTCGGGCTCCACAGGGAAGCTGTCAGGCAGATCAGTGGAAGGGAAGTTGAGGCCTCGGTCGATGCAGAGGCCTGGTCCTCTGGCTCTCAGGGACAACCACCTAAGCTAAGACCCCGGTCCGTTTTCCCACTTTGTAAATGTCACCAAGGCTGAGAGCAGGATGTGGAGGTGAGGTCGAAGCTGTGCCATGTACAGTAACCATGTCACTTCTTCTGATTTGTGTCTGTCCTGCGGGCGATGTACCCCAGTATCCTGTTTGCCTCTTTTACTGCAGCCATTCACTGGGCTGGTGGCTTCAAGGATTTTTCTACACAAACCCCTAAGCCCCTTTCCTGGTCAGTACGCTGCATGACTGTTCCATGTAATCTGTCCTCTCTCTGGTATGTTGCCCTGCCCCCTCCCCGAGATCGTCTGACATTTGTCTGCATTAAACTGCATTCTCCATCCAGTGGCACCGTCACCTGAAAGACTCAGCTCCCTCAGAACCCGGTTGCATTGTTTCTCATTATTTGCTGTATCTTGAACTTTGGCCTCATCAGCTACCTGTGGCACCGTACATTTGACAGTCCCACCTAGATAATGCACCTGTGTTATGAACCAAATCCTGAAATGGCCCAGGACCACTCTACCTAGACTCACTGCCCGTGCAGACATTTCCCTTTTACAGCCACTGTTGATGAGCCCGAAATCCTCCTATCACCCTATTATGATAGTGATTGACCAGAAACTGTGGGGTGAACTGTTTCAGCGACTGTTCTCTAAGGCCCCTGCGCTGCTGTCTTGTTTCGGTTCTAATTTTGGCTAAAACTGTGTCTGTGCCTGGAGCCCCTTCCAGTCGGGGTGGGCTGTGCATCTACGAGACTTAGCTGCCAACAAGCGGCCCATAGCAAGCTGACAGGCGCTCTCTTTGTGCTTCTAGGAATGAGGTGACCAAGCTGAAATTTGAGGGAAAGACCTTTTATTTATACGTAAGTCAGAAAGAGGTGAGTGCTAGTTTCCTTCTCTTCAGGGAGGGCCGGGGCTGAACCAAGGTGGTCCACCAAGGTAGAGCTAAGCCGCCTGCAGGCTAAGTCAGGACCAAGGGCAAGATATGGAGGTGAGGAATGGAGGTGGCTAGGCCCTGGAGCACAGGGACTTTCGTCAGGGACGCTGGTGACCCCTAAGGTTCCATACCTCCAGAAAGTACAAAGTAAGATTCTTTTGCTTCCATATGAAAATTCCAGGAAGATAATAAACACCCCCAAAAAGAAGAAGAAAATTCCAGATGAGAGTGCCACTCTCTCTGGGGAGGGCTCGTCTCGTTCACGCTAGGCCAGTGGAGACTCACTCTGACGGGACCTGACTGCCAGGCGTGCCCTTGCACACTGACCTGAGCTCTGCCCGTGGGTGATGAGGCTGCTCTCCCCACCTGAAGCCGATCCCTGGGAGCGGTAGGGAACCCTCAGACAGCCCCGGGGTCAGTGTCCTGGCCCACTTCACCCTTCGCGTCTCCATCCACACTCAGCTGTTCCTATGTGGGATTTTTTGTAGGAAAAGAAAATTATTCTCACATATTTTGCTCCAACTCCAGAAGCCTGCAAGCACCTCTGGAAATGTGGAATCGAGAACCAAGCCTTCTACAAGTGAGTGGATACCTGGGGTGGGGACTGCCTTGATCACGGCAGAGTCAGAGAATCAACTTTTAGAGCAATGATGGGCAGGAAACCAAGAAACTGACAAAGGCGAACACGAGATGACAACGCTGGGCTTCCTTATAAAACCCAGAGTCCTTTCCAGGTGACTGTACCAGCTGGAGGGTCAAAGCTGAGGTCTGGGAGAGTGCCTCAGCAGAGCTGCCCAAGGGGTCTACCTTGTGATGTCCTTGGACAGCTGCCCGCCCCCCCCACCCACCGCATCCCCCGTGGCAGAGCACTTCTGTGTCTTCCTAGGGGAAAGCTTGGGCCAGAGAAAGCCCATGGGTATCTGTAAGCTAGCCCTGTGGAGCCATTCAGAGGCATGGGCGACCCAGAGTACAACAGCTCCATGAAGGAACAGGCACAACCCAGAACAGTTTCCTAAGTCTTGGAGAGACTCTGGGGCCCACTCCCCAGTGGGTGGCCTGGTGCTGAGCTGCAGTTGAGGCCCAGCCCTTCCTGGCGTGTCACTGACAGAGATGTTGCCAGTGACAGGCCAAGCGCCCGGGAGCCCGGCGTTGGGGTAGCTGGAGGGAGCAAGGACTTGTCTGTTACTGAGATACCAGCTTAGAGCACAGCTTACTAAATGATTTTGTAAAGTTATACTGAGGCTTTTGTGCCCAATTTTAAGAAAGTGGTTATAAAAGCATCAAGAAGCAAAGAAATAGCCCATCAACAAACTGGGGTGATGCCAGAAAAAGTATGTTTGCTAAAACTCTTGGTCTTGTTTTTAAAACAGAACGTAGTGATTTATCCCTTAATAAGCTGCATCTTGATCAGAACAACAAAGACAGGATGTGTAGTATATTTCTCCTCTGACAGGCCATAGTTCTCCCTGTCAGGGGAAGGGGGCTGGAGGGGGTCAGGGGGCCCCATCCTCCCCACTCCAAGGACTCTGCTGCCTGCTGTGGGATGTCTCCTCCCTGTTCCTCCCTCCTCCCCAGAGGCTATTCCTTGGGCAGGTTTTCTGAGCTGTGTAATAACTTCTGTGCATTTGATACCAGAATTGGGGGGAGGAACTGAATTGACAGCCAGAACTCTCACCTGAGTGGGCTTCTTTCTTCTCATGGAGAAGGCACGCGGAAGACTTTCATGTGGTCCCATTTCCCTCCTTTTCAATCCCTGGCTGTCCAAGGAAAGCCAGGAGAACATCTCACCATTGTTTTTGGAGGCCTACCTTTGCTTTTCCCTCTGTGCCATGGTCTGAACCTGTGACCAAACTCAGTTTCTGAGTCTTTCATGAATAGATCTCCACACCCTGACAGCACCCACAGTGGAAACCAGGGCTGCTTGCCACTGTTTTCCACTGACTACTAATTAAGTATTAGAAGCCTGCATCCTGGGTCCGATCCCCACTTATGCCCAGTCTCTATCAAGAGCCGCTCTGGCCTCACTCAGCATCTGCCATGTGCTCAGATCCCTGCTTTGTGTCTGGCCTAGGGTTTCACAAGGTGCTGGCTGGGTCAGACTCAAGAACGTGCTCCGATAAAAATGTAACTGCATATCTGACAGGTATTAAATATTTTGAAGCAAAAAAAAAAAAAAGAATGTGCTTAGGCAGGAGGGCAGGTAGGCTCAGAGGCTCGTGGAGCCCTGACACAGGTGGGGATGGTGTCCCCAGGAACTGCTGTTCCTGGATATAGGGACGCCTCCCTAAATGTTCACTGACCGCTCAGGACAGAGGCTTTGGACCAGATTGGTTCCCAGCTGGGTTAGCACGACATGCAACGCAGGGCGTGTTGTGGGTGGAGCTGGGTCTTAGGAGATTCAATCTGGGGAGCTCTACCCAAGCTTTCTTGTCCAAGTGTGAGAGGACTAAAGAGGTCACAGAGGTCACTCAAGAGGATAGATGGGCTGTCCACAGCCTGGACAGCGGTGTTAGTAGGTATTCTGAGAGAGGGCGAATGGGTCCGAATTCAAATAAATGGTGGAACTTGTACTAAAGTTCAGCTAGTTTTTTCATTTCAGGGCTTTTCAGAGTCTCTAAAGTGATACCACACTGTAGGTTCTCTCCAAGGAGGAGACAGAATAGGAAGGCAGACTCTCCTCTCTTCTCCACCCACAGTTACCCAGATATCCATATGAACTCTCAGATACTGGTTCTGGGAGGGACTCCTGAGGTCAAGAAGTCCCAGCTCCACTATTTTATAGAGAAGACTGGGAGAGGAAAGAGACACCTGCCCAGGGCACACTGCTAACAGAGGCCTGGCTGAGGTTCAGCGGGTGGCATTCTCTTACTCGGCCAGCCCCTGGCCCTAACGTTTATTCTTTCGGTCCTCCTGGGGAGCCCCAGCCGGCACTCCTGAGGAGCCCGTACACTCCTGATATGGAAGCAGGTTGCAGCCTGCCCACCCCCAGCACTGAGGCTGTGAGTGTGGCCCTCAGGGGCTGAAGGAGAGTCAGAAACAAGTGGGGCTGTGAAGGGCCTTTTCCCAAAGGGTTTCCTCAAGTAGCCCTTGGAAGGAGCTGGGGACGCGCTGCCTTAGGCGGTAAGGCCTCGCAGGCCGTCTGTCACACTGGACTTTGCCTTGCTGCAGGCTGGAGAAGTCAAGCCAAGTGCGCACAGTGTCCAGCAGCAATTTATTCTTTAAAGGGAGCCGGTTCCGATACAGGTAAATAGTGACAGTAAGTAACCACTATGGACCTATTTTCAGACCCTTCCCTGGAGCACAGTGGCTCAGTGGTCCTTACCCTTGAGAACAGAGATGCTGGGAACCTCCAGAAAAGCCTGTGGTTTCCATCCGGTTCTCCTATCTCCTAACCCTTTGACTATTTCCTTCTCTGCAGCTGTTTGCCTGTAGGGCTTGACAATATGTATCTTCTCCTCCTCCTCTTACAAAAGCAGCAAAATAAGAACTGTAACAGTGATGCCTCTCATTTTTGTCTAAAGATCTTTTTTTGAGGCAATATTTTTGGAACATGCTGGACAATGAAGAATCATTCTTTAAATGAGAACAGAAGATCCCAAAGCCTCCAGATAGAGAGCTTTCAGGACGCCTTAGGGCTCTTTACCCCCACAAGCAAGCCCTTCTCAGTGGCCTGAACACTGGGATGGGGTAAGCCAAAGAGGCTACTTCCCAGTGCAGCCAGTTATCTGAGATCTTAGAGAGAGCGCGTCCTGGAACACTGTCTCACTTCCTGCTGCATGTTTTATTTTACTACTTACAGCGGCCGAGTTGCGAAAGAAGTAATGGAGTCTAGTGCCAAGATCAAGCGGGAGCCACCAGAAATACACAGGTAAGCTGCCAGGGGCTTACCCCCAGCCAGGTCCCAGATCAGATCTCAGGATCTTAAGTTGAGCGCTATGAAGATTCTGGCCATGACAGCTCCCAAACCAGGCAGGAGGCTGAGGAGACCAGTCTCGGCCAAAGGCCTACAGAACAGGCTGACCCTGGTTCCCTGAGCCCTGATGGAGAATGAGGGCAGGTGGGTGAATGCAGCCAAGACAATACATGGGACCCAGGAGCCTCCTTCCTGGGTAATTCTCTTCGTCATTCCAAGTCCTCAAATTAGTCACAGACTTCAGCGGACACGCCTAAGCAGCAAGATTTCATGGGTTCTGTAAACAGTCCGTGAAAGGAAGTCAGTCACACTAGGTCTGAAATAGTTTCAGGATCCATGCTTTATGTGTAAGTGTAAATCAGGCATGTCCAGGAGTCCATCTCCTAGAACCTGATGAGACCCGGGGAGAAGACGATTGGCTAAGAGGGCTGGGTTGCCGCCAGCCTGACCTCTGCGAATGGGAGAGGTCATTACTCCTGCCTTCACACGGAGCCGCAGCCACCAGCAGCCCCTGTGGGAAGTCAGGGGAGGCTGCAGAATCGGTCTTAGGCACATTTTTAGGAGTGCCGCATATCCAGGGCTCTACCCCCCTGAGTCCTGCCCAGGGACTGGTGGCACCACTGCCACACTAAAGAAAGGTTCTGGTGGGTCTGGGATGTTAGGAGGTTGACAGGTTTGAAGTAGTGTCTCTGACTGGGATCCAGGGACTAAAGGGGATAATGATTTTAAAAAACAAAACTTAACACAGCCAGGCAATTCTATGTAACTAGAATACAACTAGTCAACTCTCTGTCTGTCTGGGCACTGAGTCAAGAGTTCTCTTTTTCTTTAACCTCAGAGCGGGGATGGTCCCCAGCCGCAGCTGTCCCTCCATAACCCACGGCCCAAGGCTGAGCAGCGTCCCCAGGACCCGCAGGAGAGCTGTTCACATCTCCATCATGGAAGGTGAGCCCGAGCTCTGGAGGTGACCCAGGGTCCCTCCACATTGCAGGCTTTCATTGGTGTTCCAGATCTGATACCCGGTCTCTACAGCCTAAAGGATCAAGGTGGGTGAGGCAGTTCACCAGGAAATGAAAACCCGTTTGCATGGTCCTGAAGCATTCCAGTAGCTGCCACCACCTTCTCCTTTTGTAGAAATCTGTCCTCTTGGTGGAGGCGGAAGAACGACAAAGTCTATGTATCTTCACCAAACCAGACACCCCCGTAGCTGAGGCTGACACCCCTCCAGTCTCTGGACTGTTAATACCGTGAGGAGACTCTAGGACTCTTGTTGTCAGCTGTGGTCACTGACCCGGGCTGCCCCACAGGCCTGATACGGGTATAAAGTTGAGTGCTTTCCTTCCTGAAGATGACATTTTGGAAGGCCTCAGAAGGTGTCAAGGAACAGGACACAGAATATGACTGCTTCATACCTCTCTGTCCTGGAGGCTGGGGAGGGAAGGCCCTCAGCCCTTTCTGTGGGAATGCTGTTTGTTAATGAAAATGGAGAATCCCTTAGGTTAGGAAGGACATTGTTCTGCTGCTCCTCTAGGAGGATCCCTGGCTTGTGCTTAGAATTTAATGATGTGTCAGTGACTGCATCACCCGAGTATGGCACAGAACTACTAATAGGCTAGGGGTTAAGAGCCCCGGCCGGGCAGCCACCATCAGCTGCCTTAATTATGGGAGTACCATAGTGCTCCATTTGTAAAACTCCATGGGGCTGTGAAGAAGCTGGTGTATGTGCGAGTACTTTATTATTTTATGATTTTTGGTGGCGCCAGATCTTCCTTGTTGCGTGCGGGCTTTCTCCAGTTGTGGCAGTGCTCGAGTTTCTCTGTGTGGTGGTCTACTGTTGTGGAACACAGGTTCAGTTGCTCCGAGGCATGTGGGGTCTTCCCGGACAAGGGATCAAACCCATGCCCCCTGCGTTGGCAGGCAGATTTGGATCAGTCCCTGTGCAAGTAAAGAGACGAAAGCACTGACTGGCAGCAGCAAGCACTGCAGAGAGCCCTGGTCCAGACAGAAAGCTGAGGTCAGCACAGGAGCTCTGCCGTGCATTTTCTGGGGCAGCTTGCTTAACCTGAGCCTGTTGACCCCACTGTAGGGGGGGATGGGTGTCGTGGGTGGGGTGGCCTTGTAAAGTACCAAGCAGGTATGGAATTACTGAGTTCTGGCTGTCATCAGACACTGCCCCTGGGTTTTTCCTATCTGACTCTTCAGTGGAGAACTGAGCCCGGCTCTCTCATTCTGGGGTGTGCATCTCAGCAAAGCGGAATGTCTTCTCATCTTTTGAGGATACATATCTTCCTCCCCTCTCTGAGGCCCTTTTTGCCATCAGGTCCATCCCAGGACTCCTGCAGAAAGTCGGGACAGCTGTCCTCCCAGAGAGAAGGGCCACCCCCAGGGGGAGCTGGCACTAATACAGGAATCACAGAGCAGCCTTGGGCATTACTGCTCCCCAGTATAGGGAAGAATATCAAGAAAACCAGCATTCCCAGAAGAGGGGAGACTGGGGCCATCCAGGTGGGGATACAGGTCATCGGGAGTAGCTGCAAGCAGGGTTAGCAACACCCCAGGGGTGGGGACACTGTTCTCAGGCTTCTCCAAGACGAGCAATGGGGCCACCTCAGCTCCCATCCAGCGCTGGCTATGCCTTCAGCCTCCTCCCATCGTAGCAGCAGTAAGCTCCTCAACATCCAAAAGTTACCTGAGCTTGCAAAATGGCCAAGGAGGATGCAGAGGGCAGAGGCCACACGAAAGCCGTTAGAGCAGAGAACCCCTCTCCCCCAAAGGCCAGGGCCTGGCCTCAAAAGCTCAGCCTCAGAACTTGACACCTGGCAGATGACAGCCCAGCAGGCCTCCGTCCCAGTGCTCCTCCCCAAGCCACCCTGCTCCTCACACCCTGTGCCCCAGGCTGCCTACAGTCAAGCACAGCCTCCATCCCCACCCGGGGCCCATTTAGACCCAGGAGGGAGCAGGCAGCTCAGAACTGCCCCAGTGGGAATAAACTCACAGGCAGAATGAAAGTCAGTGTGAGAAGAGGCAGATGGACATCTGCCTTGGAAAAAATACAAGACTTCAGCAGTTAAGTGGCTCTTACCAGTGCGTGCATGCGTGCTTAGTCACTTCAGTCATGTCCGACTCTCTGCGACCCTATGGACCATGGCCTGCCAGGCTCCTCTGTCCATGGGATTCTCCATGAGAATGCTGGAGTGGGTTGCCATTTCCTTCTCCAGAGGATCTTCCTGACCCAGGGATCGAACACGCGTCTCTTATGTCCCCTGCACTGGCACTGGTTCTTTACCACCAGCGCCACCTGGGAAGCCCAGACAGTACATGACTTCTTAAGCAGAGCAGGAGAGAGGTATGAGCCATGTGCTTAGTCACTCAGTGACGTCCGACTCTTTGCAACCCCATGGACTGGCGCCCGACCCAGGGATCGAACCCACATCTCCTGTGTTTCCTGCACTGGCAGGCAGACTCTTTATCACTGCGCCGCCTAGGAAGTACAGGGGTCATGAAACCTAGTGAAATAAAGAATGGATCATTTCAGGAGGAGAAAGTTCAGCTGCATCATCTCTGAGGGCAGTTTTGCCTTTAAAGCCCCTAACATGGCTGATCCCCACTGTCCACCCAACCAGGCAGGGAAGGGTGGGAGGGACGTGACGGGGGCCTCAGAGAAGGGCACAAACCAGCACAACTCTCAGGAAGTTATGGACATTTGACATGGGCTCATGCTCCATCAGGGGTTGTCTTTCCTGAAGTCCATACACCATATAAATTGTTATCACAGAAACCATTTGCCTTTTCCAGGGGAAAGCTTTGTTTTTCTCCAAAAATGGGGGTAAACAGCAAAAACATTAACGTAACATTGCAGTTTGAATGAAAACCATGTAATCTCACTGAACTGAAACCTTTAAACAGAAGCCTGCACTGGTTGGCCCTGCCCTCTGCTCTCAGGGATGCCAAGATAACACATTAGCACAGACCTGACCCAGAGAGGTATGTCCGTTCCTGTCACTCACTGTACCCCCGGGGGCACCAGTCAGCAACCAGCCTGCACAGAGCCCAGCAGAGGACAGGGCCCATTTCCAGCCGCAGAGCCCCCTCCTCACACATCAGAACCTCACATCACAAGGCCCCCTGCCTCTGTGGCTTCACATCCTGGGTTTTCTGGGGTGGTCCCGCTTCCTCTCCCCTCTGGCATCACCCCTACCCTCTCGGTCCCTAACCCTCTGAGAGGCCTGGGGCCCTGATAACGGGCCTCAGGGAACCAGCTCTACAGGCTGGGAAAACATTACTTTTTATGGGTCTAAGTGCTTCTAACTGAATCCAGGGCCCTGATAAGCTTGGCCTCTCAGAGCCGCTCTGCTGTCTCCAGCACGGGAGGCACTGTGAAGGGGCTGCCATGGCGTGTGATCAGTGAAAAAGCCTGCGTCCCTGGTTGGGTTTCCTTCCGTGACCCCCTGTACCTTCTCTTCCTGGCCGGTCCCATGAGGAGACCAGCTGGTTTCCGCTGAAGACGTGCCTGCCTTCCTGGGCCACCATGGGGAAAAGCCTGATTAAGATTCACACGCGAGTCCGAGTTCAGCTCCGGCTGACTAATCACTGCCTCCGGCCCCTGAGCGTGCGCATCCTGAGGCTGGGGCCCCGGCTTCAGGGGAGGCTCCTGACCGCTGTGCCCCCCAGCCCACTGGGAGCCGACTCCAGGCAAGGCGATCAGCTGGAGCACCTCCAAGGTAAAGAGACACCCTCTGTCTTGCTGTGCCGCCCACCTGAGCCATCCCAGAACAACAGGCTTGAGGCGAGTGATGATTTCTACTGAAACCTGAAGCTCTGTACAGGACTAACGTGGCATAGGAGTGATGATTTAAGATCACCTTACAGGTGGATCTGAGAGTGGGTGGCCATTCCCTTCTCCAGGGAGTGAACCTGGGTCTCCTGCATTGCAGGTGGAATCCTTACTGTCTGAGCCACCAGGGAAACCTGCTGTTGGGGGAATAGAAGACTAATATTTACTGAATAATTTTGTCTGTCGGGCGCTCTCCTTAGGGGAAAAATGCATGCGTAGCCAGTATCTTGCTTACTGAGAGCACCAACAACTCACGGTGACGTGGCTTCTGCGGTCCCTCTGATTGTGTTTTCTCATGTCACAGCCTTTGCCTCTCACCTTCCCCAGCAAGCTCAGAGCTGAATTGTAGGCCAAGCTGAGATTGCAGTGAAGTGGCTTCTGGCAGCTAATCTGGTCATGTGCTGGAAAATCTGCCATCAGAGCTGTCCTTGTGAGGTGCAAGGGAGAGGAGGTTCCAGAGAACAGAGAGCCACAAGAGGATTTGGGAAAGGAGCTGAGCCAGCACCACGTGTAGTCAGGGCCTGAAAAGGCTTCTGTTCTATCAGGAACCCACTTAACACTCGCAGGCACGTGTTTCTCAGGTTACACGTGCAGTGGGGGCAGAAGAGGGGAACAGAGAGCAGAGGAACATCGAAGGCGCTGCAACAAGGGACAGGCTCTTAATTCTACCTTATTTCATGACGGTTTCTTGGGCAACTTAAATCTAAGGCAGGTGCAGGCTGTTCACTTAATTCATCCTGGCCCGCTGTTCCGCTCCCCGGAATCCAGCTGGATGGTCGTCAGCACCGTGGAATAGAAAGATGCTAGGACGCTACCATCGCCTTTGCCAGTACCAACCAACCACATGACTCTGCAAAGTTTTATAACCTCTTGCCCTCTCTACTTCATGAAGAATGTTGAAAGATAAAAGTGCTTTGAAATGTTTAAAACATTATACAGATTTAAGAGTTTAGAGCATAGGGACAAAGGGAATACAGCCAGGACCCATGAAGCTTCTGAAAGCAGGAGCTGAGAGCTGTGGCGAGTACACTAACGGTGATGTGATGGGGAGCAGAGGCGGAGAACAGGGGGCTTCCATCTGCCCCACTCACCCCAGCCACTCGTTCATTCCTCTGGAGAACCTGTAACTGTGCATATGCTGAGAACAGCTGAAGCAGCCTGGGCAGGCAGGCGGCCTGGCTGCAACTGGCTACCCTACAAGGAAGCTAACGAAGATGAGACACACTGCTTCTGAAAGGTGACTGGCACCTTTTAAAAGAAGCTAACCCTGAGCCAGAAAACTCCCTAAGCAGCCCTGGTTAGGTCAGATCTTTACTACTTGGGAATCTGGTTCAGTCTGGGGCAGTCAAGGTCAATTTTAGAGCAATAGAAAGGGACAAGCTTCTCTTGATGTGGACCACAAAGGTAGGGAGAGCCACTCCGGCAGCACCAGTACGTCCAGGAGTGGGAAATGCAGACACTGAACCTGAAACAAGAAGCCTTTTTCTTGGGAGCTTGGTGACAGGGTGCTCAGCCAGTCTGAGTCCACATCCTCAGGCCTGGGTGGCGGCTGTTTGGTTGAGGGAAGTAACCAGTTTCTGTTTTTCCCTACCAGAGCTTAAGCTCTGGAAAGTGAGAAATGTTCTGAGAAAGAGAATAATGAGCAGTTTTAGGGCCAGAAGACCCTTCCTCCAGACAAACGTAAGAGAATTTCCCACTGGTCCTCTTCTCAGAGACCAGTCTATACTCCAGGCTGACTCCCCTGGTTTCACCTATTCTGGACCCAGCTCATTCGAAGGTGAAAAGAGAGGGCAAGCACTTAGGAAGAGCAGGTTGGGTTTTCACCCCACTCTAGGTCAATACAGCTAAGAGTGGAGGCTGAAGAGACTGACAGCAACTGCAGAGGTCCAAAAGATGAACTCACGAGTTCAAGGAGCAGTGTGTTCAGGTGTCAGGAGGACACTCAGCTCCAGAATAGGTAACTGATGAGGCCCCATTGGGCAAAACAGTCTCCTCTTCATTCCTGCCTCTCAAGACCCTCAGCTCCCTGAACCAAGACCCCAGCTCTGGGTCAGAGATAGTTTGCAATTCTCTTTCAGGTTGGGCTGAGCCAGGACACCAAAGGCAGGAAAGGCAGAGTCTGTAACGACTATGGCCAAAACTATAAGCAAAGAGAGGAAAAAAACAAAACAGAAACTTACAGCCAGTGACACCCTGATTCCTGCTGCTTCTCTGGTCCTACTCTTGATGCATCAAAACAGAGAGCAGGGGCGACGGCAGCTGGTCCCGTGGGGCTGCAGAGGGGCTTCCAAAGACGTCAGTGACCAAACGGAACGGGGCTGCCTCCACCACACAAAGCGCGCTGGTACACAAAGGCCTGCTCACTTCCCCTTTGTCGTTCTAGGCCTCGAGTCCCTGCGGGACAGCGCCCACTCCACCCCAGTACGTGCCTCCTCCCACGGGGACACGTTCCTGCCTCACGCGAGAAGCAGCCGGGCAGACAGCAACGAGCGAGTCGCCGTGATCGCGGACGAGGCTTACAGCCCTGCGGACAGCGTGCTGCCCACCCCTGTGGCCGAGCACAGCCTAGAGCTGATGCTGCTCTCCCGGCAGATCAACGGGGCGACCTGCAGCATCGAGGAGGAGAAGGAGTCTGAGGCCAGCACCCCGACTGCCGCCAAGCTGGAGGCCCTTGGGGGCGAGCTGAGGGCCCTGTGTCAGGGGCACGGCAGGCCGGAGGAGGAACAGGTGAATAAGTTTGTTTTAAGTGTCCTCCGTTTGCTCCTTGTGACCATGGGACTCCTCTTTGTTTTGCTCCTCCTCCTGATCATCCTTACTGAGTCTGACCTTGACATTGCCTTTTTCCGCGATATCCGCCAGACCCCCGAGTTTGAACAGTTCCACTATCAATACTTTTGTCCCCTCAGGCGATGGTTTGCCTGCAAAATCCGCTCAGTGGTGAGCCTGCTCATTGACACCTGAGAAGGCATGAATCCTCCCAATAACTAGCCAGGTGGACCAAGGAGCCCGGCTACCCGTTCCCAGCAATGGGGCCCATCGCGGAACCATCGGCACATGTTCCAAGTCCTCCTCTCATGACTCAGAAAGTCCACAGCCTAGGAGGGTCGTTTCCCAGAAGAAAGGGGCTAGGCACACGCCTTGTCTAAACTAACTGGGAAAACTCATTTCCTTCAGAGGTTCTCTCAAGAAAGGCTCAGCAACTCCGTTTCTCATCCTCCCAATTTGCAGGATAATTTTTGGTTCTGAATTTTGATTTTTCATAGATGTGTATTATTTTGAAGATATCAAAAATAATTTATTTTGTTATTACTGATTCTCACAGTAGTGTCACCCAGCAGACGAGACACTAGTTGAAGACTAGAGGGCTGTCGTCTTCTGTTTACCGCAGGAGCTTCCCTGCTGGGGGCCCAGCAGACTCATCACTGCAGCCTCAGCGGGGCAGGTCAGGGGCCTGGACAATGGGGACTGTCTAGGTTTTCTTCCCAGACAGAGCTTTTAAAAAAAAAAGTAAACATCCATGTAGAACGATTAAATGGAAAGTTGCTTCTTATGACGGTCTGAGTTGGATTTTCTTTTCCTTTTCTTTCTTTCAAATCTGAGCAGAGTGGGGATCTGAAACGACCACTGCTACAGCAGCAGGGGTGGGATAAGTCTGTCCCCTTAGACTAGATCCTAGGGAGCATCACCATGAGTTCTGTATAATGAACTTAGACTCCTGTGACTTTTTCTAAGGACCTCAAGACTTTTACAGTGCTCCAGAAGCAATAGGTGAATTCAGTGGCGCCAGGAGTAGACAGCACGGTCAGACGCTGGACTAAGTACGGTTAACAGAAACCAGAGCTGAGGTACCGGAGAGACTGTTGAGATCACACAGCAGTACTTATTTTGTACACCCCTCTCCCCCTAGAAAAGACTATTTCAATTTATATTTTAACAACAAAATATTATTTTCTTATCAATTCACCTTTTGTTTTTACTTTATGGAGTAAGAAAAAGAGAGCCTGATGAACTTAAAAGATGCAAGAAAGAAACTGATCCTGAGAATGAAAAGCTTCAGAAAATAGAATTCCAAGATCAACCAAACAGCCTTGGAAGGGACCAGGAAAAGAATCTCTTTAAGTAAGAGTTCTAACAGATGCCTCCAAAAGAAGGTGAACGTGGCAGAGACCAACACTTAGCTGTAGAAACACTGCCCCCTAGGGTCATCCTCTTCACCAGGAAGACGAAAGCTGTAGGAAAACGCTGGCTGTCCTGGCTGAGAGCCGTTGGAAGCAGGCAGAAGTGTGAAGGGCGAGTGTGGGGTCCGCGGCCCAAGCTCTGCAACACTTACAGCCGCTCACACACAAGAACTTGTTTTCATCTCAGGGAGAGAGTTCCAAGTCATGTGGGGCTGAAGGACGTAGGTAGATGGTCCGTGGACAGATTGCTGGGGCACGCAGAACAGAGAGTCACGTGCAGGTCTGCTTTGCCCTAGTGTGTCCTCTGAGGTGGCAGAACCATATCCATGTACAGAATATAACAGCCATGGAATAAACAGAGTTCTTTTTTAAGGTGGGTATTACGAAATTTTAAACGCCCTTTTATCTAGACCAAGGGTCGGCAAACTTCTTCCGTAAAGTGCCAGGTAGTAAATATTTTTAAATTTTGGTTTTGAAGGCCATACTCTGTGGCAACTACTCTACTCTGCTGTCTGAGCACAAAAACAGCCACAGGTAATACATAAAGGAGCAAGGCTCTGTTCCAATAGAATTTTTATTTATAAAACAGATGGTGAGTTTGAATTTGGCCCACAGGCCAGAATTTGCCAACCCCGATCTAGACAACAGAACTGTTTCTTACCAGTGTGTGAGCAGGAGGGCCAGCTCTGCTGTGATTTCTGACAGGTAGAGATCCAGGATCATTTCCCAGTAGAGACACTGGGCTTGCTTGTTTAAAGGGTGCTCGAACAACCAACCAGCAAAGAGATGCCTGATGCCACGATGAGCAAGATCAAGTACTGTAATGCTAATATGCAGCCAGAATCGAAGCCTGGAAGAGGAGAGCCTGTCTGACCATTTCCATACCAGCAACAATTTGGGCAGAATTACAAACATCTGTTTTCCAAGTGACAAGACAAAAACTGAGGGAGATCCTAGTAAAGAGTAGGGATCACTCAGAACCAGATAGCCACTGCCACTTGTCATCTACACAGGAAAGGCTTTACTAGCAGAGGACTTGAGTGAAAAGTAGACTCAAAGACGACAAGGCTGTCAGGAGACACGGGGCTGGTTTTACCCTGGATATCTACTGTCTTATGCAACATAGCAGATTACCTTTTAGTGTAGTGTTCCTACCTCAGTCTGTAGAATATGGTGTTTCTATGCAGTGAGTGATAGACTCAACTCTGACCTTTCATATTCACATTAACGGAAGATGCAGTATTCCATATCTTGGTATGTTACTTGTATCTAGAGTTCCAACGGTACAATAGCCCACACCACTTCCAACAGAGGGATTTGCTTTCTGAACAGAAACTTGTGGATTATATTTCTCCAGAGCTTATCCCACCTACAAAATACAGATAGAAAAGTCTCCTTCAATTTGCTTTTCACATAATGCTTGAACAACAAACCTCCTCTGTTGGTGACTAGTCTTTTTTGCTATCTCCCCCATCATCAAAAGTTGTTCACGTTTTTTAACCTAGCTTTACTGTGTTCCACTACGTCTATTTTCTCTCAAAATTAGTTTGATCTCATTGTAGAAAAAGCAATGGTTTCCATAGCTTCATCTATCAGAGGAAATAAAACTTACTGAAGAATAGTGTACTGCATCTTTAAGCAGTAGAAGGTAAACTACCTGCAAATGTGAATTTCTTAGTTTCATTAAAATATATATATAGTTGTTAACCTTTCGTGTGCCAAAAATTCTAAGTTACATTTTCCTTCAAAGCAATGTACCTTTTTCTACATATGCAGTATGTAGTTAGCATAAAATCACTGGTGCCATGAAAATTATTTTTAAACTTAAATAAATATTTAAATATCATAGAAGAGAGTGGACTCTTTTTTTTCTTTTTAACTGACAGCCTGTCTCACTTTCTCCTCGTTAAAGTTAACAGCCCATAGATAAGAGGACACCAGTGGGGTTTACATAGCTGACTGCTGTCTGTGACTGAAGTTATTTAAAAGAATCACTTTGCTTAGAGTCATCTATTATCTTTATTCCTGCCCCCCACCCAGATAAATACTATTAAGAACTTAGGGACATATGTATACCCATGGCTGATTCATGTTGAGGTTTGATAGAAAACAACAAAATTCTGTACCAGCAATTATCCTTCAATTAAAAAATATTTTTTTAAAAAAAAGAACTTAGAAACTGTAAGTGTGGAATGATTTTAAATATGAATTGGACCTCGTTTTTCTGATGAGGAAAAAACAAATTATTTCCCCAAGGTTACATAGTCTTAGAGCCCAGAGGAGAACCTAGACGGTCCAACTTCTGAACTGGTATTAAGCCTGGAGTAAGAAAAAGAACAGAAAACACCTCCTATAGAGGGAACAGGATGACCTCCCCACCACAGTGACAAACCTCATACTCACAAGTACTTTCAGCATCCATTCCTTTAATGCTATCTCATCTCATTCTGTAACCACTCTATGACTACAGGCTGGTAATGGTCTTCTAAACTCCATGAGCATAAAAGGTGAAACTAAGGTCCACTGTGCTACTTATTACCCAATCTTGTTTTCAATTCTACCAGTCCTCCAACCCTCCATTCTGCCACTAGATCATCTTCCGAAAGCAGTTACCTCATTTTGAGAGCTTCCTATTAGCTTTAAAATGATATCCAGTGTCCTGTCCCCAGTGAAGTTTGTTTTTTCTAATCGACAAAAATCTTTGCTTAAAGTGAGCTGAAGAGGAAAAGGCATGAGAACCACTGGATGAGAGTGGGTTCCCATGACGCTACAGAGTCACAGCTGCCGCCCTTGGATAACTGATGAGGACTCACCTGTGTGCACATCCTTTCAGGGCCCGTGTCCGTTGGGGTTCCTCAGCCACCACCACGCTGCTGCACCTGAACACATTTGCTTTCAGTTCCTGAACAGGATTCCTCTATACACCCCTACCACCTGCTGATGGAGTGGAGTAAGACACCCCAAAGATACTTACAAAACATTTCCTCACATAGATTCTATTTTAGGAAAACATATATTAAGATGTTTTATTTCTCACTCTGGGTAACTGTACTAAATGTTACCTTCCTCACAAAATTCCACCTTTTCATTTGAAAAGTCAAACACAGCCAAATGAACCAGAATTATGGGTCTATGCTGTCTTAGATTGGCCATCAGTGAAGTGAAAGTCGCTCAGTTGTGTCCGACTCTTTGCAACCCCGTGGACTATACAGTCCATAGAATTAATTCTCTAGGCCAGAATACTGGAGTGGGTAGCCTTTCCCCTCTCCAGGGGATCTTCCCAACCCAGGGATCAAACCCAGGTCTCCTGCATTGCAGGTGGATTCTTTACCAGCTGAGCCACAAGGGAAGCCCAACTCTGTATTAAAAAGGAAAAACAAAACAAATCAGAAGGGACAGCCTAACAAATGAGATGCCTAAGTTTCTGGAATCTGAAGACAGAGGGCATCTATTTTTTCCTTCACGTTTGATACAGAAGGCACTTCTCTGCCCTCCTCCTCGTCCCCTGGATGAGGAAATATTTAAATCTTTGAACCACAGCCCTAAAGCTCTCTGCTTTCCTGGAGAAGTGCCTTTGCAAAATCCCTGTGGAAAGGTAACTCAAAAGCCAGAATACTAAAACAGGTCTTAAGCAATTAAGAGTCTATCAGTCCTTAGTCACTTGCAGTTTCTCTTAGTCTGACCAAGTCTCCATTCACCCCAAACGAGATCATCTCCTTCCTCCTTAATGTCACATTAAAAAAAAAAAGGCATCGCAAAGAAAATAACACCAGTAGAATTCAGGGCTTACATGGTTATGAGATATAAAGGCCAACACACACAAAAGGTTTATCCGGGAAGGAGAGAGAGCAAACATAACATACACAGAATGACAGAAGCCACATGGCTTTAAGCAAGTCTCTGGGAAAAGTGCCTTTCACAACAATACAGTTTAAGGATGTCGTAAGGGAACAATTGTCCTTTATGTGCTTTCTAGATTTAAACAGCTGTTTCATTGTAGAGCTTACCATGAAGAAACAAGCCCCCTACTCACTCTCCTTCCTGCACTGCCTCAAGAAGACAGAACTCTTGAATGGATATCAATAGCACAGCTTATGAAGCTTCAATGGCAAGAGACCACAAAAGTGAGAGCCATCAAGAATTTTTTAACATTTATAGCAGAAGCCAGGTAATTACCACGAAGTATTCAAGGCTTAAATGACAGTACTAATTTGATTAAGAGTAGTTTTCAACATGTTAAGAAAAAGAACAATTCCCACAGAACCAGCCACAACTAGAACCTATAAAATTAAGTGATGTGGAAAAGGGAAAGGGAGCCTAAAGTCTTTATTTAACTATTTCCAGAACAGTTTATAACATACCTCAACCTCACACAGGGCTCCCCAGGTGGCACCAATGCAGGAGACATAAGAGGTGCGAGTTCTAGTTCGATCCCTGGGTCAGGAAGATCCCTTGGAGGAGAAAATGGCAACCCACTCCAGTATTCTTGCTGAGAGAATCCCATGGACAGAGGAGCCTGGCAGGCTACAGTCCATGGGGTCACAAAGAGTCTGACAGAATTGAGCATTTAAGCACATGCACCTATGCAACTTCACACAGCCTTACTTTGTGTTTCATAAATGAATATTTCCACCTTGCTTATCAATTCCTGTATTCCAGCACCAAGAAAACAGAGAAACCCTATTCCTTATAAATACCCACAACCTTTTAATAAGCTTCAAAACTTGTTTAGTCTTTAATTACAGAGAAGGAAATTATTTAAGCAAAACGTTGGAGGAACTTCCCTGGTGGTCCAGTGGTTAAGACACTGCTCTCAATGCAGGGGTCCAGGTTCAATCCCTGGCCAGGGAACTGGATCCCACATACTGCAGCTAAAGATCCTGTGTATTGCAACAAAGACTGAGGATCCTGCATGCCACAACTAAGACATGGCCTGGCCACATGCATAAATAAATATTAAAAAGAAAAAAATGTTATTCAAGGAAATTACACACATCACTTTATTTCTGTGACATACAATTCTGAAAAAATCGTATTTCCTCTTAGAAATCAGGCATATTGCTGAAACTATTTAGAACAGTCTTTCAGTAGTCGTTTGGCAATGAAGAACAACAGAAAAAGTTGCATCAATAATAACACACAGTACTCTGTCGCTGATTTAGTAGGGTCCAACAGACACATTCAAGTTGCCACAGCTTCTGAAAACAAGTATTTTTAATGAATACACGCCAGAAATGGTATTCCATAACACCTTCCCAGGCTACTAAATCTCCTCTGGAGAGTTTAAAAGACAAGGACACATAAAGCTGGCCAGGACCTTCTAGGGTAGGAGCTCTTACTTCTTTAACCATGACCCACAGTACCACAGTAATAACGAAATACATTTTACATCATAAAATACATGTGCATGTACACCTACAGCTATGTATGCATATGGAACTAAGTTTCACAAAAGAATATTTGTTCTAATTATGTTTGCTATTCTCTACTATTCATCTCCTTTTCATTTTTTTAGACACTGGTCATGGTCACTTAACTCACATCAATAGCTACAACCCAGTCTGGGAAACATTGGTCTGACGGTAATCTCATGCTGGGTGACAGGGGTTAGTATATTCCCACCCTGTGCCTACAAGCCCTGGGACTTCCTGGCTGTGTCTCAGGAGCCACGGAGAGGAGTAAGGAGAAGGTCGACACAGGGACCCAGGCCCTGCCCAAGTGAACCACAGCTTCTCAGCAATTATCTTGGGATTTCATGTAAGATTTAATTTAGAGGCAAGGGGGAAAAAGTGCTCAGTTTAAAAAATTAAGTTTCAAAATCACTCAGATGAGATAACCTTTCAGGATCCCTTCCAGTGTATATAAGTCTAGAAATAAATATGTATTTCAAACTGTAAAATAAACCACAAATCTATATATGACTATAGAATCAAGGAGACAAAAACAACCAAAACACTGATCACTCAAAGCTTTGTAATTTATAATGCTAGAATTTCTCAACATTCGGCCTGGTTAAAAGTGCTGAAAGCATCACAGTCTCCCCCCAATGCCCTCCACATCCTACAGAAACACCTTCAAGGCCTCTGTCTTCCTAAGAGTACATTCTGCTCATAATTCTTATTTACAAAGCAAGTTTATATTCGCTAAATAGTACATATTACCAAGCAAACAGAATAAGCCACACGAATTACTAGGCTCCTTAGACAGATTAATTTGAACAAATTGGTGTTTCCAAACCCAAAACTCCACAACTTTCTTAATTCATAAAAACATGTACCCTCCCACTGGAATTACCTCCAGCCAAAATATACCGAGTTGGGTGCATAGCATTGATGGAACACACAGAGGCAAGGCATTCTCCACCCAGGAAAGAGTGCACCCACTTTCCTGTCTCGTGGAAGACCTCCACCCGCCGCGGCTGGGCCATGCTGCCAACGACGATACAGTCTTCCTGCTTAGGGTCCCACACGGCCTGGAACCTGGTCAGCCATCGCCCGGTGATGGTGTTGTGCCTAATGAAAAAACAATTTTTTTGAAAGACAGTGTTAAGTAACTCAGAATAGCATGGGCAGAGGGTAAAGATGGCACTGCTCCTAAATGCTGGTTTTCGCTGCCAAGTTTCAAGTTACTGAGTCATCAACGACCTAATCTTATCCTTCCTACAAGACTGAAACCTGGGAGAGAGATGATGTCTGCATTTTTGAATCTCCAGTGCTGAGTGCAGTGGTTTGTGCTCAGTGGATGGTCACTGAACACACTGAAATGGCAACATTTTTGTTCAGCTTCCTCAGTGCACGCCCCTCCTTTTTTTTAACACATGCAAATACAAGACCTAGAATAAAGGAATATACAATCTAAGTTATTGCTATTTAACAGAATCTATTTCCCATATTTGTATTCCCCTAATAACCAAACCCTGCAATCGTTTATATAGTCTATACAACCTTAAGGTAAAAAGTACTTTGGAGGCTCAAAGAAAAAAATCACAAGGGAAATTACAAGATATCTGTACACAAATAAAAATACAACTACCAAAATCTATGGGATGCTATGAAAGCAATACTAAGAGGGAAATTTTTAACAGTAAACATCAAAAAAGAAGAAAGATATCAAAATCAACAATCTAACTACATCTCAAGGAACTAGAGAAAGAAGAATAATCAAAACCAAAACTCAACAGAAGGAAGGAAATAATAAAGATTAAAGATAAAAGAATTAGAGAATACAAAAACAATAGAGAAAATAAACTGAGTTGGTTTTTTTAAGAGAACAAAACTGGCAAGCTAGATTAAGAAAACAGAAAGTGCAAATAACTAAAATAAGAAATGAAAGTGGGACATTACAACTTATGTTACAGAGAGAAAAAGGGTTATAATACTATGAACAATCATACACCAATAAACTGGACAATCCAGAAGAAATGAATACATTCCCAAACACATAAAATTTACCAAGACTGAATCATAAAGAAACAGAAAATCTAACTAGAACTGTAACTAGTAAGGGGATTAAAATAATAACCAAAAACTTCCCATCAAAGAAAGCCCCTGACCAGATGGCTTCACTAAAGATTTCTACGTAACACTGAAGTAAGAATTAACACCAAATGCTCCTCAAACTCTTCCAAAAAACTGAAGAGGAAGGAACACATCCTAACTTATTCTATGAGGCAAACACTTCTAATACCAAAGCCAGACAAAGACCCTACTGGGAGAAAAAAAAAACAAAAAGCCCTACAGACAAATATTCCTGATGAATACTGGTGTAAAATTCTCAACAAAATACCAGCAAAAAAATTCAAACAGCACATTAAAAGGGTTATATACCATAACTAAGTTGAATTTATACCTGGAATGCAAGGAAGGTTCAAAACACAAAACCTAACTAATTGACATACCACATAAACAGAACGAAGGACAAAAATCATAAGATCCTCTCAACTGGTACTGAAAAACCATCTGACAAAATTCAATACCCTTTCATGATAAACACTCAACAAACCAGGAACAGACAGAAACTATCTCAATATAATAAAATAAGGGTCATATATTAAAGGCCCACAGCTAACCTTATACTCAATGATGAAAGACTGAAAGCTTTTCCTGTAAGATCTGGTAAAAAGCAATGATGCCTTTCTTGCCATCTAGTCAACATATTTAACACTGGAAATTTGGTAGAAGTTAGAAAACTGGGTAGGAACTACACACACACACACACACACACACACACAGTTAAAACTAAATCTCAGCAAATTTGCAGGATATAATCAACACACAAAAATCAGTTGCATTTCTACGTACTAACAATGACCAATCCAGAAAGGAAAATAAGAAAACAACTCCAGGACTCCCCTGGTGGTCCAGTGGTCAAGAATCCACCTGCCAGTGCAGGGCACAGGGGCGCGATCCCTGGTCTGGGAAGATTACACACGCCATGGGGCAACAAAGAACGTGCACCACGGCCACGGAGCTTGTGCTCTGGAACCCGTGCTCCTCAACAAGAGAAGCTACCACAAGAAGAAGCCCATGTGCCACAGTGAAGGGTAGCTCCTGCTTACCACAACTGGAGAAAGTCTGCACACGGCAACAAAAACCCAGCATAGTCAAAAGTAAATAAATATATTTCTTTAAATCCCATTTATAATAATATCAACAAGAATAAAATATTTTGGAATAAATTTAACCAAAGATATGAAAGATTTGTACACTGAAAACTACAAAGCATTACTAAAACAAATAAAAGACACAAATAAGACACAAACAAATAAAGACACAAATAAATTATCTGTGGATTGGAAGACTCAATATTGTTAAAATGTCTGTACTACCCAAAGTGATCTATAGAATTCAACCAATGCAATCAATCCCAAGGGCATGTTTTACAGAAATAGAAAAAAAATCCTAAAATTAATATGAAAGCTCAAGAGATTACAAACAGCCAAAATAATCTTTAAAGAGAAGAACAAAGTTGGGGGCCTCATATATCCTGATTTCAAAATATACTAGACAAAGCGACAGAAACCATGACAGCATGGTACTGGTATAAAGACAGATGCTACGGACCAGTGGGACAGAATAGAGCCTATAAGGAAACTCTCACGTTCCCGGTCAAATGATACTTACCTGGGTCGGGAAGATCCCCTGGAGGAGAAAATGGCAACCCACTCCAGTATTCTTGCCTGGAAAATCCCATGGAGAGAGAAGCCTGGCGGGCTACAGTCCATGAGGTTGCAAGAGTCACAGATGATGCAGTGACTAAACCAGCATAACCTTATGCTGCTGCTGCTGCTAAGTCACTTTAATCGTGTCCAACTCTGTGCGACCCCATAGACAACAGCCCACCAGGCTCCCCCGTCCCTGGGATTCTCCAGGCAAGAACACTGGAGTGGGCTGCCATTTCCTTCTCCAATGCATGAAAGTGAAAAGTGAAAGTGAAGTCACTCAGTCGTGTCCAACTCCTAGTGACCTCATGGACTGCAGCCTACCAGGCTCCTCTGTCCATAGGATTTTCCAGGCAAGAGTACTGGAGTGGGGTGCCATTGCCTTCTCCAAGCATAACCTTATACTATATACTAAAATCAACTCAAAGTTGATTAAAGACCTATACCTAAGACTTGGAAGTCTTAATAAAACATAGAAGGGGAAAGTTTCAGTACACTGGATTTAGCAATGATTTTTTGGATATGACACCAAAAGTACAGGCAACCAAAGCAAAAATAGACAAATCTACATCATACTTATAAACTGTGCAAAGGAAACAATCAACAGACTGAAAAGGCAACCCACAAAATGGTAGAAAGCATGTGAAAATCATATATTTGATAAGGGACCAGTATGCAGAATATGTAAGGAATTCCTGTAACTCAACAACAAAGATGATGTAATTCAAAAATAAGCAAAAGACCTAAATAGACAATTCTCCAAAGAAGATAGACAAATGGTCAATAAGCATATGAAAAGATGTTTATCATCACTAATCATTAGAGAAATGCAAATCAGAATCACAATGATATATTACCTCACAATCATCAGCATAAGTATTGATACATATAAAGAGAAATTAGAACTCTAGTGCACTCCTGGAATGTAAAATGGTTTGGCAGCTATGGGAAAACAGTATAGAGGTTCATCAAAAAATTGAAAATAGAATTATCAGATGATCCATTAAAATCTCCTTTCTGGGTATTATCCAAAAGAATTCAAAATAGGATCTTGAAGAGATACCTTTACACCCATTTGTTCACTGTAGCCTTTTTCACAATAGTCAAGAGGTAGAAACAACCCAAATGTCAATCAAGAGGTGAATGGATAAAGAAAATATGGCATATACATGCAATGGAATTATTACGCAGCCTTTAAAAAGGGAGAAGATCCTGTTACATGCCAGAACATGGATGAACATCGAGGACATTATGCTAAGTGAAATAAACCCATTACAAAAAAACAAATACCATATGATTTCACTCATATGAAATACCTAAAGTAGTAAAAATCATAGAAATGCAAACTAGACAGATGGCTGCCACAATCTGGAAAAGAGGGAGAGAGGAATTAATGTCTCATGGGCCAGGTTCAGTTTTGCAAGATAGAAAATTCTAGAACTCAGTTGCACAACGTGATCACACCTAATGCTACTGAACTGTATACATATAAATAGTTAAGGTGGCTGACTTACTGTTAGGTGTTTATAAGCACAACTAAAAATAAGGTAAAAAACCATTTAGATATATGTGGGGCTCTTCACTGCTCTCCAAAACAAAAAACAAAGCACTGACCTTTTATTCTCTGCATTGCAACACCACCAACAGCCCTTTCTTATTAAAGAAGGATGAACAATGGAGAGCCTCATTTCCCACTGCCATTCAATGACCGTATCTCTACTGACCCCAGAATCATCACCCTAGATAATTTTTTAAAAATACACACTAGAAGTCAATAAACTATAGTTAATAAAGTCTGAAAAAGGAAACGAAGAGGGGAAATTCTGTGAAAAAGAAAATAAGCATATTAAATATAGTCTCTCCAGTGTTCTTGCCTGGAGAATCCCAGGGACAGAGGAGCCTAGTGGGCTGCCGTCTCTGGGGTCGGACAGAGTCGGACACGACTGAAGCGACTCAGCAGCAGCAGCAGCTACAGATTATAAAACTCATGAAGCAACAGTTAACATATATTGCATACCCTGTCCCCAACTTTATAAATGCTGATAAAGAAGTATGTGTAGGAAGCAGACATTGAGTAAAGTTTGATGTAAAATACATATATTAAAAGTAGCAGATGCAAAAGGAGGATAACCAAACAAAGAAATAGGAAGATGGGGAAGCTAAGCCCAGAACAAACAGGCACAAATAAAGAGTGCTTCAGTTAGCCTCACGAGCAGGTCAGTCTCAATATGGTAACATGACTAATTCAGTTTTTGAATAAAGTCATTCACCTTAACCAAAAATAACCACTCAGAGGCGGAGAACAGCTACAGATTAAAAGAGACAGAACCTCTTTGTAGACACAGGCAACCTGGAAGCAAGAACTCTTCCGGATGGGATAGGAACAAGTAACCAGGAACACTGTAATATAAAATCAGACCTATACATCTCTTCGATAATCAGATGTCTAATGTATGCAGTCCAACAAAGAGCTCATAGTAATCCAGGGTCCACATTATTTGGCATATGGGCACTGACCTGATGGTAGTAAGAAGAGGAATCTTCGAGGATATACAGCTGCTGTCAAAGATTCTGCAAAATAAACAGCAAGAATAAAGAAGCACACTCTTTTTATTATTTCTTGAGATTTTTCTGAAATATCATCAGGGTATTTAACAAGCTTTTCATTGGTTTATAATAATGAAATGGTTGTTGTTTTAAAATATATAGGATCAGGTTCTAACAAACCTCAGCTAGCTAATATATTTATAAATGTTACAAAGAATATCGTAAAATTCAGTTCTTAGAGTTTAGTATGGAAACTAAACACTATTATTCCAAACTTAAGTGTACATTCTACAGTGATAATCCAGACTCTATAATCAGATCCACAGTAATATAGGTCACACATAACGGATGTTGTCTGAAAATGCACAAATAACCTAAAAGTGCAGGCATGTATCACGAGCAATTTGCCTATGAGACTCATCGACTGAAGGCGTCCTACCATCACTTCCAGGCTCTGGCAAGACTGACTGGCCAGCAACTAAGGGGAGGAACTCTGTGGGGCAACTGCAGGAGCTCAGAAGCCTCCACTAGGCACCCTGGCAGAAAGTAGCCATGTCATCACCACCTCACCCTTCTCCTTGTGCCTAGCTATCCCACTGCCATTTCTTGGCACTAGAACTCTAATGAGATTACCAGAAAGCCAAATCACAAGAGTAAAGTCTGCAGTGCAAATGAACAGGAATGGGACAAGTTAAGTGGTCCTTAAGACAAAGAAAACTGCATGGGTGGAAAGGGGACACTGGGCTGTCATTGCCCAGTGATGAAATTTCTTAATGTACTACCTGGTAATGCTCACAGACTTTACTAGGAAATAACAGGGCACCTGTCACACACTATAAACCATGTTCTTCCCAATATATGGGTCTAAACAGAAATTAGGTGATTTTCTAGAGCCCAGCCCACAGTATACATTCAACAGATACTTGTTGAGTGAATAATGAACACATTCCAAAATCACTTAAGGTAAAAGTCTCATAAATTGAGAACTGCTTGCAATGTTAAGCAAAATTGTGGATTTTAGAAGAGAACAAAATTATTTCCTTCATTGTTGCGTTAACATTCTCCACATTTTTAAAAATTGGCATTATTTTCTATTTTTGTTCAACTGGCTTATATTACATTTTAAAATCTATTTTTAGGTAGTAGCTATAGAACGGTACCAAAGCTAAAATCATAAAATTTTATCCAGTAGTTTGTACAGAGACCCAGTTTTTGCTATCTTTTCTGCCTGCCCATGGCTAAGGGCTCTGCAACTTCAATTCAGCACTTGATTTGTGGGAGGGATCCCACTATCCCCAAAGTAAGAGCTTCTTCCTATGCTAAAATTATCTTCTGTCCAAGATATCACACAGAAGGGCTTCCCTGGTAGCTCAGTTGGTAAAGAATCCACCTGCAATCCAGAAGACCACAGTTTGATCCTTGGTCGGGAAGATCTACTGGAGAAGGGATAGGTCACCCATTCCAGTGTTCTTAGGCTTCCCTGGTGGCTCAGATGGTAAAGAATCCTCCTGCAACGCGGAGGGTTCAATCCCTGGGTTGGGAAGATCTCCTGAACGGCTACCCACTCCAGTATTGTGGCCTGGAGAATTCCATGGACAGAGGAGCCTGACAGGTTACAATCCATGGGGTCACAGAGCTGGACACGACTGAGTGACTTTCACACAAGATATCACAAGCCTGATTTCATCAGATTTCAGTGCTAAAAGGAAAGCCTGACATCATTCCCCAGGGTAGCTACAGACCTTCCTTGCCAATCTCAAGGAAATTTACAGATTCCAAAACTGCTGAAATGCTATTAAGTACAAATAGTTGATCTTTGGGAACCTAGACATGGCTACAAAACAGTTAACGCTAGTGATTTAATAAGGAGTAATAGTAAAGAAAGCTACTGGTTAACACAGTAATTACAGACTCTTAACAACGTATTCTGTCTTCCCAATTTACCTCAGCTTACAATCAGCACATGTGGTTACTACTCTGTTACCAGTAAGAGGTGAAAAATAGGCTGAAGCAATGCTCTTTGTGTGTTCAGTTAAAGAAATCAAAGGCTGGTTTCTACTGAGATTCAGGCATCTTGCATCATAAACATGAATGTCCCTGTAACAGGAGGAATAATTCTCAGTGTTATCACAGTACACAGAGTAAGCTTCTACAATAGCACGGAACATAAATCAGACACTCAAATACACACTACGCTGAAGAACAGTTAAGACAGGCCCCTCTAATCTTCGGTATTCATTTTAAGAACACGGGCATAGATTAAAAATTAGAAAAATTCCAAAATTATAGCATATCTATGTAACCAGGTGGGTATAGAGAGACAAGATTCTAGCTGGTTTTCTCATCGCCTCAAGAAAAAAGTTAACACAGACTAAGAAACTGTAGGTCCCATTTAACTTATATTTTTTTTTTTTACAGATTTTCTTCTCAAAATACTGGAGTAAATGCACGAGACCAGGGAAAACAAAAATGTATATTTGTTTCAATATTTTTACTATGTATTAAATCTCATTTTAAAGAATCACAAAAAAACTAAAAAAAAAAAAAAAAAAACACCCTCAAATTAGCATAGAAAGGAAAATTATTTGGTCCGTGGGTATCACAAAAAAGTCTTTGTCAATCAAGCTAAAACAGTATTCCTAAAGTTAAAACATCTGTATCATAAAATTTGATGAAGAACATACCTTAATCCTGCAGTGATCAAATACTGTCTCTGCACCGGGTGCACATGAACAGTTCTTATTTTGCTCAAAGAAGTTTTGATAAGTTTCTCACAAGAAGTTCCAGGAGTCCGCCTATCCACTAGTGACATACTTCCATCCCAGTGACCTACTATTAAAGTGGAGGCATCTTCTGTCAAGAAGTCAAAGGAGGAAAAGCTTCTTGTTTCATCTCTATATACCTAAGGATATAAGGAACAATCAACTTAAGTAATGCTCTTCTTTTAAAAAAAGGCCAATGCATAAATTCTTTGTTAAAAAAGTAATACAACACTTTACTCCAAATACCTCATTTATCCTCCCATCATCCCCACAAGAAACACAGGACAAAACGGTCATCCTCTTTTGCAGAGATGGAATCGAAGGCACTGATCAACTCTAAGACTTGGCCTGCAATCAAACAGCCCATCCACCCATGCTGGGGCTACATCCTAAATCTCTTAAATCCAATAAAACTCAGTTGCAGATCTACCCTGAAACTTACTAGGAAATAGACTGAATTTGAATTCTACTCAAATACAAATTCAATTTGAATTCTACTCAAATACAAATTGAAACTCAAAAAGATATATGCACCCCAATGTTCACAGCAGCACTATTTACAATCGCCAAGCCATGGAAGCAACCTAAAGGGTGCATCCACAGTGGAGTGGATAAAGAAGATGTGGTACATATATATGATGGAATATTCAGTTTCAGTGAAAGTCACTCAGTCATGTCCGACTCTTTGTGACCCCATGGGCTATACAGTCCATGGAATTCTCCAGGCCAGAATACTGGAGTGGGTAGCCATTCCCTTCTTCAGGGGTTCTTCCCAACCCAGGGATGGAACCCAGGTCTCTCCACACTGCAGGTAGATTTTTTACCATCTAAGCCACCAGGAACACCCTGATGGAATGTCAGCCACAAAAAATAACAAACTAATGCTATTTGCAGAAACATGGATGGACCTATAGATTGTCATTCTAAGTAAATCAGATACAGACAAATATCATATATTGCTTACATGTGGAACCTAAAAAGCACACAGAACCGTACTCAATACTTTGTAAAGGTCTATATGGGAAAAGAATCTTGTGGATAATATGTATAACTGATTTACTGTGCTATACACTTGAAACATAACACTGTAAATCCACTACACACCAATAAAAATTTTTTTTAATTATATGGACAGTAATCACATCACTGGTTTCCAGGGGCTTGAGAAAGAAAAGAGGACTAACTGCAGAGGGTCATGAGGTAATTTTTTTCAGGTGAAGGAAATTTTCTATGTCTTGATTGCAGTGGTGGTTACATAAGTTTGCCAAGATTCATAAAACTGCACACCTAAAATAGGTAAGTTTTATAGTATGTACTGTATACCTCAATAAACCTGACTTTTAAAAAAATAAGTGGAGAACTTTGACAACTCAATACTAAAAACACAGATAACCCAATTAAAAACAGGCAAAGATCCAAATAGACATTTCTTTAAATAATTACAATAATTACTAATAAGCAAATCCCCATCATGAACAACAGCCTTGTCATGGCGAAGGGGCTTGTTTAACTCAATGACACTATGAGTGGTGCTGTGCAGGGCCACCCAAGACAGACAGGTCACACTGAAGAGTTCTGACAAAATATGGTCCACTGGAGAAGGAAATGGCAACCCAAGCCAGCATTCTTGTCAGGAAAACCTCATGAACAGTATAAAAAGGCAAAAAGACAGAACACCGGAAGATGGACACCGCCCCCCTCCAAATCAGAAAGGGTCCAGCATGCTATGAGGGAAGAGCAGAGAGCAATTACTAATAGCTCCAAAAAGAATGAAGCGGCTGGGCCAAAGCAGAAATGGTGCTTAGTTTTGGATGTGTCTGGTGGTGAAAGTAAAGTCCAACACTATAAAGAACAGTAGTGCATAGGAACCTGGAATGCTAGGTCCATGAATCAAGGTAAACTGGACACACTCAAGTAGGAGATGGCAAGATTGATCTACAGATCGAGAATCCCCAAAATGGTGTTATTTATCCTCAACACCGTTTTACTAGACCACAATCCAGGAGACTAAAGCTTTAGTTACTGACACCTCTGCCTCAACTTCAAGGCGTCTGACAGCTGTCTGTTGACATCTGTCAGACAGAATCAAGTCTGCACGTGGGTTGGGCTATTTCTTTTTTCCCCTTCTTAATTTCTTTTTACAGTTTTACTGAGATGTAGTATTTCCTATACCATAAACTTCACTCTCACCATGTTTTTTAAACTATGACTTCATTCACAACACTGACATTTTTTTAAAAAACTCTTAGGACAACTTAGGAATCAATGAACTAAAATGGACGGGAATGGGCAAATTTAATTCAGATGACCACTGTGGGCAAGAATCCCTTAGAAGAAAACGAGTAGCCCTCATAGTCAACAAAAGAGTCCAAAATACAGTACTTGGGTACAATCTCAAAAATGAAAGAATAATCTTGGTTCATTTCCAAGGCAAACCATTCAGCATCACAATAATCTGAGTCTATGCTCCAACCACTTAGGCCAAAGAAGCAGAACAGTTCTATGAAAACCTACAAGAACTTGTAGATTTGACACCAAAAAGAAAATGATGTCCTTTTCATGATAGAGGACTGGAATGCAAAAGTAAGAAGTCAAGAGATACCTGGAGTAACAAGCAAGTTTGGCCTTGGAGTACAAAATGAAGCACTGCAAGGCTAATAGAGTTTTGCCAAGAGAATGCACTGGTCATAGCAAACACCCTCTTCTAACAATACAATAGACCATTCTACACGTGGACATCACCAGGTAGTCAATATTGCAATCAGACTGATTATATTTTTTGCAGATAAAGATGGAGAAGCTCTATATTGTCAGCAAAAACAAGACCTGGAGCTGACTGTGGCTCAGACCATCAGTTTCTTATTGCAAAATTCAGACTTAAATTGAAGAAAGTAGGGAAAACCACTAGACCATTCAGGTATAACCTAAATAAATCCTGTATGATTATACAGGGGAGGTGAAGAATAGATTCAAGGTATTCCATCTGGTAGACAGAGTGCCACAGTTCTTCAAACTATGGCCAGAGATTTGTAACACTGTACAGGAGGCAGTGACCAAAACCATCCAAAAGAAAAAGAAATGCAAAAAGGCAAAATCGTTGTCCAAGGAGGCTTTACATATAGCTGAGGAAAGAAGAGAAGTGAAAAGCAAGCGAGAAAGGGAAAGATATACCCAACTGAGTGCAGAGTTCCAGAGAACAGCAAGGAGAGATAAAAAAGGCCTTTTTAAATGAACAATGCAAAGAAGTAGAGGAAACCAACAGAATAGGAAAGACTAAAGATCTCTTCAAGAAAACTGAAGATATCAAGGGAACATTTCATTCAAGGATGGGCACAATGAAGGATGGAAGCGATACAGACCTAACAGAAGCAGAGGAGATTAAGAAGAAATGGTAAGAATACACGGAAGAACTGTACAAAAAAAAGTCTTAATGACCCACGTAACCAAAATGGTATGGTCACTCACCTAGAGCCAGACATCCTAGTATGTGAAGTCAAGTGGCCTTAGGAAGCATTACTTACAAACAAGCTAGTGGAGGTGACAGAATTCCAGCTGAGTTACTTAAAATCCTAAATGATGATGTTAAAGTGATGCACTCAATATGTCAGCAAATTTGGAAAATATGTCAGCAGTGACCACGGGACTGGAAAAGGTTAGTTTTCATTCCAACCCCAAAGAAGGGCAATGACAAAGAATGTTCAGACTACTGTACAATTGCACTCATTTCACATGCTAGTAAAGTTATGCTCAAAATCCTTCAAGCTAGGCTTCACCAGTATATGAATAGAGAACTTTCAGATGTACAAGCTGGGTTTAGAAAAGGCAGAGGAACCAGAAATGCAATTGCCAACATTCACTGGATGATGGAGAAAGCAAGAGAATTCCAAAAAACAACTACTTCTGTTTCACTTACCACACTGAAGTCTTTGACTGTTTGGATCACAACAAACTATGGAAAATTCTTAAAAAGATGGTTTCTCTCCTGAGAAACCTGTATGACGGTCAAGAAGCAACAGTAAGAACCGGACATGTAACAATGGACTGGTTCCAAATTGGGAAAGGAGTACATCAAGGATATATATTGTCACCCTGCTTATTTAACTTATATGCAGAGTACATCATGTGAAATGCCACACTGGATGAAGCACAAGCTGGAATCAAGATTGCCAGGAGAAATATCAACAACCTCAGATATGCAGATAATACCACTCTAATGGCAGAAAGTAAAAAGGAACTAAAGAGCCTCGTGATGAGGCTAAAAGAGGAGAGTGAAAAAGCTAGCCTGAAACTCAACATTCAAAACTAAAATCATGGCATCCGGTCCTATCACTTCATGGCAAGTAGAAGGGGAAAAGTGGAAGTAGTGACATATTTTATTTACTTGGCCTCCAAAATCACTGTAGACGATGACAGCAGCCATGAATTTAAAAGACGCTTGCTCCTTGGAAGAAAAGCTATGACAAACCTAGACAGCACATTAAAAAGCAGAGACATCATTTGGCCAACAAAGATCTGTATGGTCCAAGATATGGTTTTTCCAATAATCATGTACAAATGTGAGAGCTGGACCCTAAAGAAGACTGAGTACTGAAGAATTGATGCTTTCAAACTGTGATACTGGAGAAGACTTTTGGGAATCCCTTAGACTGCAAGGAGATCAAATTAGTGAATCCAAAAGGAAATCAACCCTGTATATAGTCATTGGAAGAACGGATGCTGAAGCAGAAGCTCCAATATTTTGGCCATTTGATGCAAAGAGATGACTCACTGGAAAAGATCCTGATTCTGGGAAAGGCTGAAGGGTGGACAGGGTGGACTGCAAAGAGATCAAACCAGTCCCTCCTAAAGGAAATCAGTCCTGAATATTCATTGGAAGGACTGATGCTGAAGCTCAAGCTCCAACACTTTGGCCACCTGATGTGAAGAACGGACTCACTGGAAAAGACCCTGATGCTAGGAAAGATCAAAGGCGGGAGGAGAAGGGGATGACAGAGGATGAGATGGTTGGATGGCATCACTGACTCAATGGACATGAGTCTGAGTAAGTTCCAGGAGTTGGTGATGGACAGGGAAGCCTGGCGTGCTGCAGTCCATGGGGTCGCAAAGAGTTGGACACAACTGAGCAACTGAACCGAACTATTACTCACTTAATACCATTGTATCATGACTGATCAACAGAAAAATAATAGAATTCTCTATCACCAAAGCTACCATTTAATAAGAAAACCTATAATCACTTTTTAAAATCCAGATGCATATCAGAATTACAAATGCCTAGGTACTGCTTTTTTTGTCCAAAGCTCCAGATATGTTTCTAATGAGCAGCCATGTTTAAAACCAACCAGACTAGATGATGATCTTTTACTTTCATCTAGTTTGTTTCATCTTTTCTTCATACTCAGTGCTCCATTTCATTCAGTTTAGGTTTTCCAATTTCTCCATCTATATTTTTTTATGCTCTCTCTCAAGCCTTTATCAAGCACAGCAGAAAAACTTTTGTATACATATATATATATGTTATGCATAATATATGTATTTTAGAAAACTTATGAATTTTCACCTAAAAAATTTATGACATTTTGATTCCACTTGTTTGACTTAGTATGAAGAGAATGCTAGATTTCTAATTTTAAAAAAATAGATGCAACAAGTAACAAAGGTTTACTGTATAGCACAGGGACCTATAGTCAATATTTTTTAAGAACCTATAATGGAAAATAATCTGAAAAATAATATGTATAACTGAATCACCTTGCTGTGCACCTGAAACATTGTAAGTCAACTCTACTTCAATAAATACATGTATTAAGAAAAACTCATATAAGTAATTATGAATAATCTGTACACAGAACATTAGAATAATTACAAAGACATCAGAATGTGTTAATTTTGAGTACTGGCTTACATAAAAAATTAAGGCATACATAAAATTAGATCAATTAAATTAGTATTTATGACAATAAACCATAAGTGATGATATCATGTTTTCTTGTTTCACACATAAAATTGCCCTTATACTGAGGATGTCTAAAAACTCCAAAAGTTTCATTCAAAATAAGTTAAAGGGTAGAAACCTACATCTAAACCATCCTAAACTTCATAAAGATTAAAATTCACATTGAAAAAGGGTTTAATTTATAAGAATTCTCTTAATGAGGAAATCTAATATGGTTAATGAGCAAATGTGAAAGCTCACTTGAAATGACATGTTTGTTGTAAGCATTAAGTAGCAGATATTTAAGTAGGAGACCAAATGTAATCACTGGGATCAAATACTGTGAGGATTCCTCAGGCCTTTGGAAGCTTCTGGTCTACCCAACCAGAGATCAAATGGATTAGAAAACCTTCAAGGGGTAAAGGCTATTTATCTTGGTAGAGTATCTTTCAGCAGATGGATAGTCACGAGTATGAGCCTAACATCTTTCAACTATTCTTAAACAGACTTCAACTTAATCTGACCTCATAGAGGCTAGATTAGCCCAGGAAAAGACCTTATCCTCAACAGGTGGTTATGAATAAACCTGGCCTAAGATGTTCTGAACGAAATTGCCTGGGTGTCCATTTCTTGCCAGAGTACAATTTTATCACATCCAATTGCAGTATTTCATTCTAACTTCACCAGATAAAAATAGCTGAGCTAATCTATTATCAGATATATATATATGGCATGTAGGCCTGATAAATCTTAGCTATAAGACAAAAAAAAACAAATTTTATAGTTTCTGTGATACATTAAGTGAGTTAATGTAGACTTGCCATATGTTTTAGATATAATGTGCTATAGTACTATTTGTTATGTGATGAATTTCTCTATAGTCTTTTCTGTCACATCTAAGAATCAGCCTCACAAAATTCATATCTGCAAAGGCTAGAAATAATAAACAAAAATATAATAATATTCTAATATTTTTCCTGAATAAAAGACAAGTTTTAAGCCTTAAAACAGAAGAATAGGTTATTGTCTTTAAAAGATTTTTGCAAAAATAAAAAATAAGAGCAAAAATCTCTCATGTGCCAGGCTCTGTTTTAAGTACTTTATCTACGTTAACTCACTTAATCCTCGTGACAGTCCTGTAAGGTAAATATTATTACTGTTTCACTTCAAAACTAAGGAAACTGAGACACAAAGAGGTAAAGGAACTTGCCAAGGTCACACAAAGAGTACCAGATGGGATATGAATTTAGGCAGAATAGTTCTAAAGTCCCTGTTCCATCCCATCTCATCCAGTCTGATGGTATAATAATCATTCATGTGGCATTTCATAAAGAATCTAGAATATCATCTAAGGTCAATAAGTAAACACATTAACATTTACCTCTTCAAAAACAGCCCTGGAAAAGTCCCCACAGCGTAATGTGCCATCATAGCTCAGTGACAGCAGGTGAGCCGGATTGGCAGGTGAGAAGTAAAGACAGCTGACCGGCTGACTGTGGGGCTGAAAAAGATAAACTCCATCCTCTTTAGGTTGGTGAGTCTGGAAGAGAGTTAGGGGTAGGGAGAGAGAGACAAAAACTGGTGAGAAACAGTAATATATTCTATGTCATTAAGTCATTAAAATATTTTTGTCTGTATTATATTCAGTCTTTTCTCAGTCTATTATATACCCAACCTCCCAATTAGAAAGTCAGAACTAGAAACTTTAGACTCTAAGCTATTTTCCTAATTTTCAATCCAACAGAATTAAGTCTCATTTATTTTAACAGTTTCCAGTTTTTTACCACTAGACAACTAGTTTTTCATAATGCAGAGGGGAAATAATTACTGCTTATTCTGACTTCATTTCATGAAATCCTCAGGAAATGTGAGATTTACTTTTTATTGCACACACAGGATAGTTCCTTCCTACTAAAATACATCAACATTACTTCTACTTTGCTTGCTAAGTATGCTTCTCTATGAGTATATCATCCTGAGCACAATTTTCGTAAGTTGTTTGGTTCTGGCCCAAAATGATAGTTTTTAAAATATTTTATCCCCTAAATACTCTGGCCACCTGATGCGAAGAGCTGGCTCATTGGAAAAGACCCTGATGCTGGAAAAGATTGAGGGAAAGAGGAGAAGGGGGTGGCAGAGTGAGGGCAAGAGGAGAAGGGGGCGGCAGAGGATAAGATGGTTAGATAGCATCACTGACTCAATGGACGTGAGTTTGAGCAAACTCCAGGAGATATTGAAGGACAGGGATGCCTGGCATGTTGCAGTCCATGGAATCACAAAGAGTTAGACACGACTTAGCAACTGGAAAAAAAAAAAAAAACAAATCCCCTAAATACCCCATGAAAAATGCATGTATTTGAATTTCTGTAGTAATATTACTGCTTCTAAAGATTATCCTCTCACTACTGGATTATCAACTCTGAAATCATGTTTCGAATTTCCACACTATATTCCTATACCACATGTTATACTATGAACCAACAACTATCATCTCCAAATCTAGCCTGGTCTGCTCTGAAATACTCAAGCACCGTTTTTGTCTTTTTTATTTAAGTTTTTAAAGAGAAAAAAATTTTAAAGGAAAGAAAGAAAAATTCCTTTTAAAAAAAGGAAAAAAATTACAACCACACATACTCCTCCTCCTACCCCGAGTTAACCACTGTTAACACTTTGGCATATTTGTCCACAGCATATATTTTTTAGAAAAACAATACGCTCCAGACAAAAGTTCTGAAAAATCATTCAAAACCCAAAATTGACCAAAATTATCACTGAAATATTGAGCAATCATTATAGATGTCTTTACATGTAGTTACTTATATAGACAGAAGGACAGAGAAGATTTTTGGGGGGGTGGGATGGGGAAGGCCACTTTTAATAGTATTAAATTTAACTATACTTTAAAATAATAAAAGAAAAGCAAGCTGAAGGAATTTTTGAATTTCAAGTATTTCTTTACAAGAGTTATCTAAGAAGGAAACAGTATAAAGCATAAAGCCCTTACAGTCATTAAGCTTTATTTTTAAATTTAACTATGGATGTCTCAATTTTAAATTTCTATTGATTGAGGACACTATTTCCTCCCACCCTCCAATCTCCCCTTTTTCCATCTCTATATTTAATTTTGTCCAGTTTAACAACATTCATATCTAGTTCTGTAACCATAATTCATATTGCTGTTTAATATTAGTTCTTCATTTAAATGGATTCAATACTCAATCATCGATTCTTCTGTCAAGCTTCTTCACTTGTGAATTCTTAATTTTGACTTACTTTTAACTGGCTGAGATTTTCTATCAAGCAGTTTTTTCCAGATGAACTCATAGGTCTTGAATTTCTTGAGTTTTTTCACATGTGAAAATACCTACCTGCTGCCTTTACATAAGAATAATATCTTGGGCTACCTATGTATTCCAGGCCACACTTCCTTCCCTCAGAACTTTGTAGACATTACATAAAATGTTGTAGAAAACTGAGGCAAGCCTGGCTTCTCCCCTTGAATATAATTTGTTTTTCCTACCTGAAGAATTCTTTGTCCTTTAAGCTCCAAAGTTTCCGAGAACATTTCATACATTTTCAAATGTGCCAATCCAATTCTGGCTTTTCCCTTAAGACTTTTTTCATCTGTATTTAAGATAACCTCAAATCTTTCCTTTAATATCAGTAATTTTATTTTCAGCAATGTTTATTCTGTTCCTTCTAATTTATTAGTTTCACTGATTTTCAATTTGTTTCCTTAGTTTTGCTGTCTCCTTCATTCCGTTGTTTGTTATCTTATCTTTGAGCCTTATTTTACCAAAATTAATGCTGTTATTAACTTGCTCCACAGCATCACTGTCCAAAAGAACTTTCTGAGATGACAAAAATGATATATGTATTCACTGTCCAATATGGTATCCACTATTCATGTGTGGCTATTAAGCACTTGAAATGTGCCTGGTAGAACTGAATTTTCTATTTTAATTACTTTAAAAATAAACACAGGTAACCTTGCTTTTCAAAAGTTTGCTTTGTGCTTTATACCACTTCGCTCTTACAAAACACCTATGTTAACAACTATTTTCGCTAACTGAAGGGAATCCAAAAAGGATTTTCGTTTTTATGAGAAAAGGTGAAAAATGAAAATAGTATTCAGCATTTGTTTTGCAGGAAGCTGTTACAGAGGCAGCGCACCCCAAGCAGCAAGAGTGGCACCACCAAGCTCTGTCCCAGGGAACTTACACTCAGGATCTCAGCATGAAGCCGCTCTTAGCTCTGAACTGTGTCTGACAGCATCTGTACCTTATCTTGATTTATTCTGTGCATTTATTAGCAAGACACCTTAAGGTAATTGCTTCTTGCATTACACCATTTGAGCTTACAAACTGTTTCATAGTAATACTCTACTGTTGGATAAGGTGGAGAAGGAAATGGCAACCCACTCCAGTATTCTTGCCTGGAAAATCCCATGGAAGGAGGAAGCTGGTAGGCTACAGTCCATGGGGTCACAAAGAGTCGGACACGACTGAGTAACTTCACTTTCACTCTGGATAAGGAGGGAAACCTGCAGTTCAAATTTCATTTCAGTCCAAAAATACCAAGTTAGGTGTACATCTAACAACTTCAAACCAAAATGAGTCCAGGACCAGTTTGTTTTGCGCCTAGAAATGACTGTCTGTACACACTGGATTGGATATGAAAACTGAAAGTACAAGTACCAGTAAAGACGATTACAGTAATCCCAAAAAAGAAAATGGAGCCCTCACTAATCTGCTGTTAGCCAGGACAGGAAAGAGAGGGCAAAATCATTAAAGGGTTTTACTAGACATAAGGAATGAAGGGACAACCTAACTCTTCCATGCTTCCTCTTGCTTTTAGGATAAAAAGCAAAATTCTCAACAAAATTTATAAAGGTATACATCTGACCTCTTCCCACCTCTGTATTTCCCCCCTACTCCACTCATCCCCTCCATCTATGCCTTTGTTGTCCATGCTCCAGCCACACAGGCATTTTTTCAGGTCTTTGAATGTATCAAGCCGGCACCCTACTGCCTAAGGTCCTTAACATGCTGTTCCCTCTTGCCTGAAATGCTCTTTTCCCTTTCTTTGCTTGGTTTATTCCTACTTAGCTTTCAAATCTCAACTCAATTCTCCCTTCTTCAGGGAAGCCTTCCCTGATCCTCCAAATTAGGCCAGTCTACCTGTTACGTGATAATACCACTCTTCCTTCACTCCATTAATCAGAGTATATAATCCACCCCACTTATCAAACATATAATTACTTCATTCATGCTGCTTTTGCCACTAAATTCCAAACCCTATGAGAACATGGACAGTCTTTCCTCACAAATATGGCTGGGGCATCATTAGAAGAGTACTTAACACAAAACACTCAGTTAGTGTGGAATGAATGAATGGGTACACGGGTGACCAAATGAATGACAACGCAACTTTTGACCCTAGGCGAGACTAGGAATCTTATGAAAAGTTAAGTGGAAAGCTGAGGGCGTACCAAGGCAATTCAATGCAGCAAAGGAGTCTTTTCAACAGTGCTGGGACAACTGGACATACACATATGAAAAGAGGAACCGGGGCCCTTACCTCAGAGCATATACAAAAACAATTCAAAGATTATAAAAATAATACTAACTCAAGGTGGATCAGTGAACTAAGTGTGAAAGCTTAAACTATAAAAATATTTAGAAAAGTACATAGGAGAAAAACTTCCTGACTTTGGGCTACATGGATTTCTTAGATGACACCAAAAACACAATCCATTAAAAATTTGATACATTGGACCTCATCAAAACTCAAAACTTTGCACTTCAATAGCATTAAGAAAATGAAAAGACAAGGAGAAATATTTGTAAATCAAGTACCTGATAAGGATTCGCATCTAGAGTATACAAGGAACTCTTAACAACTCAATAAGAAAACAAAAAATCCAATTAAAAAAATTGACAAAAGATCTGAATAGACATTTCACCAAAGACATCCAAATGGCAGGATAAGAGCCTCAACATCATTATTCATTAGACAAATGCAAATCAAAACCACAGGGAGATAAAACTTCACTAGGAAAATACACCCACTTGAAAGACTATAATCAGAAAGACAGACAATAATAAATGTTGGTGAGCATGGAGAGCCTGCATACATTGCTGGTGGGAACAGAAGATGGTGCAAACTCTTTGGAAAGCAGTTTGGCAGTTCCTCAAATGTTAACCAGTTTCCATATGACCTAGCAATTCTATTCCCAGGGACCCACTCAAAAGAAATGAAAACACATTTCCACACAAAAATGTGTACACAAATATTTAAAATCAAATTATTCAGAACAGCCAGGAAGTGGAAACAACCCAAATGTCTACCGAGTAATAAATGCATAAACAAAATGTTGTATAATCAAACAAGGAAATACTATTCAACAATAAAAGACAGAGGTGCTGATAGATTAGCATCTACGAGCATGTTATAGTAACACAGATACACCTTAAAACCATACTAAAAGAAAAACACCAACATAAAAGACCATGTATTCTATGATTCTACTTATATGAAATTTACCTAAAAAAATGCAAATTTGTAGAGATTTGCCCAGGGATAAGGGTAGAAACAGGGATTAAATGTAAATAGCCATGAGGAATCTTACAAGAATGATGAAAATGTTCTAAAACAGAATTATGATGATAGTTACACAACTCAATAAACTTACTAAAAATCATTAAATTGTACATTTTAAATGTGTGGATTTTATAAAATATGAATTATACCTCAACAAAACTAATTTAAAAACAAAAACTAGGGGAGGACTCCCCTGGCTGTCCAGTGGCTAAGATGCCCCACTCCCTGTGCAGGGTGGTCGGTTTGTTCCCTGGTCAGGAAACCAGATTCCACATGCCAAAACTATGAGTTCACATGTTTCAACTAAAGATCCCGCGTTCCGCAGCTAAGAGCAAAGAACCCATGTGCCACAACTAAGACTCAGCACAGTTAAATAATAAAAATAAATATTAAAAAAAAAAAAAACCTAAGGAAGTTGGGGAGTGAGAACAGGATAGCTAAGACACTGGCTTTAGACTTGCTCAGTCTGTTGAGATAACCAGGTGTCCTGAAAAACTAGAAAGTTGATAAAAACATTGGACTGCAGACATCCAGTAAAAAAGATTTTTGGAGATCAGAAAAGACATGACAAATGGACTGTTCTACATGTCTTCAACTCTGTGCTATATATCAACATGCACCCTGAAAAGATACTCACTTGACTATGCTAATTCTGTTTTTCCTTTTCTAAGTTCTTCAACAAATAGTCTATCCACAGTTTTCATTTCTTCTTCTACTTCATTTTTTTTTTTTAATTTTTGTTTTATTTATTTTTGGCTGCACTGGGTCTTCATTGCTGCATGCGGGTTTCCCTACTGCAGTGAGTGGGGGATACTCTTGCTTGGGATGCTCAAGCTTCTTATCGCAGTGGCTTCTCTTGTTGCAGAGCACAGGCTCTAGGCACTCAGGCTTCGGTAGTTCTGGCTCACAGCCTTAGTTGCTCCACAGCATGTGGACTCTTCTGGAACAGGGATCGAACCCGTGTTCCCTGCGTTCACACGCAGATTCTCATCCACTGCACCACCTGGGAAGTCCCCGACCCCATACTTTTTTAATCTCCTATAAGTCTCTGTTCCTTCCTTACCTTACTGTTGAAGTTATTCTCTCAACTCACTAATCATACCCTATGTCGAAACTAACATCCCTTTTTTCTGTTCCCATTCTTTTTGGTGGTCGTTTAGTCACTAAGTCATGTCCAACTCTTGTGACCCCATGGACTACAGCCCTCCAGGCTCCTCTGTCCATGGGATTCTCCAGGCAAGAATACTGGAGTGGGTTGCCATTTCCTTTGCCAGGGCATCTTTCCAACCCAGGAATCAAACCTGTGTCTCCTGCATTGCAGGTGGATTCTTTACCAACTGATCTACAAGTGAAGCCACCCATTCTTCTTAAGTCCTCTGGAAAAAAGCCCTGTCAGACTCTCATGCTTGAAATTCATCTCTTAGCTTATACAATCTTATACTATTTCTGGTCCTCGTCCCACTTCCCTGCTTCTGTTTTCTTTACCAAATCCTTTCGCCTCCTACCCCTACTAACATCTTATCAAAATAAGCAAGAACCTATGCACTCAAAATAAAAGAGAACTTGGTTGTTATTTCTTCTCTTCTCACAAAATTCATTTTATTTATTAACCCCAACCCTCGACAAATTAACCCCAACCCTCAACAAGTCACAATGGCTTCTCCATCTCCATTAACTGTCCTTAAGGCATTTTTCATGTCTTTGTTCTACTTCCCCAATTAGAAAATAAATTCAGGGCTTCCCAGGTGGCTCAGTGGTCTGCCAATGCAGGAGACATGAGTTCAATCTCTGATCCGGAAAGATCCCATATGCTGCAGAGCAACTAAGCCAGTGTACCACAACTCCTGAGCCTGTGCTCTAGAGCCCGGGAGCCACAACTACTGAGCCCATGTGCCACAGATACTGAAACCTGAGCGCCCTGGGGCCCATGCTCTGCAACAAGGCGAGCCACCGAAATAGGAAGCCTGAGCACCACAGCTAGAGAGCAGCCCCGGCTCACCGAGACTAGAGAAAAGGCCAGATAGCAACGAAGACCCAGCAAAGCCAAAAATAAATAAATACATAAATTCAGAGAATATTAACTTGGCTTTATTCAATTTTGTAACCACTAAAAGCAATCAATGCATTATTATATATGCAATGAATGAAATTTAATATCAGTTTCTGACTCATCAAAAACGACTAGGATCATCCTAAGATCATCCCTGGGAAGATATTTTGATCCAGTTTGAAAATTATATTTTAAACATAATTAGAAAACTAAGAACTTGCTATGATCTTTTCATATATACATTTAAAGCTGTAATAAAGTTTCCTGGCAGGCATTTATGCCCAGATGACTAATGATATTCAAGCTAAAAATGTTAGAAGTTTTATAAAGTAAATTTAAATTCCTCTAAGTTTCTAAAATTTGAAATCACAAAGCACAAAACTATATATCTCAAGTAACATCTAGAAACACATGGCTCTAGGCTATTCTTCCGCAGACTATTTCCTTTAGTCGAATTTCAGTACCTTCAAAAAATTAATAATAACTTACCAAATCCCAAAGTCCAACTTGCCCAGATTTGGCCCCAGCTGCCACCAAAGTTCTCATTTCCGATGGGTGGATGGCCATTGAGGAAATTGAGCCTCTGGTAACTTTACAGACAGTATCTTCACTAATGACCATGCCATTTAAATGGACTTTGTAGCTGAGAACATTAAAAAGTTAAACTTGAGAAATAAAACCAAACTCAATGGTCAAAACAATAAAAGGTGATTCAAAAAAGAAAAGTAACAATAAATGTGGGAAAATATTCAACTTCCTGGCAACCAAGGAAATCAAATTAAACAGCAGAGTACTATTTTTCACTCATAAAAGTTAATAGGCTATAGTTAAACATTCATATATACTAAACATTCATATATACTAACAGCAGAGTAAATTCATATAAGATTTTCAGAAATTAAAAAAAAAAAAAGATTTTGGAAAACAATTTGGCATGTCCTAAAGGGGAACCCAGATAACCACAATGGTGTGATCACTCACCTACAGCCAGATATGCTGAAATACGAAGTCAAGTGGACCTTAGGAAGCATCATTACAAAATTAGTGGAGGTGATGGAATTCCAGTTGAGCTATTTCAAATCCTAAATGATGATGCTGTGAAAGTGCTGCACTCAATGCCAGCAAATTTGGAAAACTCAGCAGTGGCCACAGGACTGGAAAAGGTCAGTTTTCATTCCAATCCCAAAGAAAGGCCATGTCAAAGAATGCTCAAACTACCACACAATTGCATTCATCTCACACACTAGTAAAGTAATGTTCAAATTTCTCCAAGCCAGGCTTCAGCAATACGTGAATCGTGAACTTCCAGATTTTCAAGCTGATTTTAGAAAAGGCAGAGGAACCAGCGATCAAATTGCCAACATCCATTGGATCATCAAAAAAGCGAGACAATACCAGAAAAACATCTAATTCTGCTTTACTGACTATGCCAAAGCCTTTGACTGTGTGTATCACAACAAACTGTGGAAAATTCTGAAAGAGATGGGAATACCAGACCACCTGACCTGTCTCTTTAGAAACCTGTATGCAGGTCAGGAAGCAACAGTTAGAACTGGACATGGAACAACAGACTGGTTCCAAATAGGAAAAGGAGTATGTCAAGGGTGTATATTGTCACCCTGCTCATTTAACTTAAATGCAGAGTACATCATGCAAAATGCTGCACTGGAGGAAGCACAAGCTGGAATCAAGATTACTGGGAAAAATATTAATAACCTCATATACGCAGATGACACCACCCTTATGGCAGAAAGTGAAGAAGAACTAAAGAGCCTCTTGATGAAAGTGAAAGAGGACAGTGAAAAAGTTGGCTTAAAGCTCAACATTCAGAAAACAAAGATCATGGTATCTGGTCCCATCACTTCATGGCAAATAGATGGGGAAACAGTGGAAACAGTGTCAGACTTTATTTTGGGGGGCTCCAAAATCACTGCAGATGGTGACCACAGCCATGAAATTAAAAGACACTTACTCCTTGGAAGGAAAGTCATAACCAACCTAGATAGTGTATCAAAAAGCAGAGACATTACTTTGCCAGCAAAGGTCCGTCTAGTCAAGGCTATGGTTTTTCCATTGGTCATGTATGGATGTGAGAATTGGACTATAAAGAAAGCTGAGCACCGAAGAACTGATGCATTTGAACTGTGGTGTTGGAGAAGACTCTTAAGAGTCCCTTGGACTGCAAGAAGATCCAACCAGTCTATCCTAAAGGAGATCAATCCTGAGTGTTCATTGGAATGACTGATGTTGAAGCTGAAACTCCAATACTTTGGTCACCTGATGCAAAGAGGCTGATTCGTTTGAAAAGACCCTGATCCTGGGAAAGATTGAAGGCAGGAGGAGAAGGGGACGGCAGAAGATGATGGCATCACCGACTCAATGGACATGAGTTTGGGTAAACTCTGGGAGTTGGTGATGGACAGGGAGGCCTGGAGTGCTGTGGTCCATGGGGTCGCAAAGAGTTGGACACAACTGAGCGACTGAACTGAACTGAAAGGCTATAAAAACATCCACAATGTTTGACCTCACTTCTGGAATCTATCCTAAGGAAATAATCCACTATCACAATATAAACTTCAACAGATACACAAACACACAACACTCAAAACTAAACAGAAAACAACTCCAAATATCAAGAGGTTAAGCAAATTTCATCTACTGAATGAAATATTACTCAATTATTCCATAAATTTAAAGACTCTAGTAACATCCAACCACAATGTTAATGGAAAAGCATAATGCAAAACTGTACATATATTAAAACATAATGAAGCAAAAATGTATGTATTTATACTCGTTTATTAAACACTGAATAAATATATATTATGCGCCATGTACTTTTCTGGTTACTGAGATAAAATCCATGCATTCATGAAGCTTGTGTCCCAGTGGTTTTTTATATAGCAATATGTGAAAGGAAATACACAAAATCTTGTTAGGGTAGAAACATGATGGATAATTCTTTTCACCTCATTTTCAAATTCCCTCTAATGGTATATAGTCTTTATAATTTAAAGATCTCAGGAAATGTAAAACAAAAGCAAGGGATTTTAACTCACCTTTTAATGCTAGATAATTCCTTCTCAGTGTTTTTACTTCTTGTCTGAAACAACGAGCGAAACGAAAGTACTAAATTAACATATGCACTGAAATTTGCTTAAACGCTTGGGTTTACCCTCCCAAGTGATACCTTGCTCATTTCTGCCCAAGTCTGCAAAAATCCTTTAAATAGTGCATTGTCATCATCTTGATTTTCAGGAGTCATTTCTAAAGGCCCAGGAGGTATCAAAGGCTGTTATAAAAAGTAAGAAGAAAAAAAAACTTGGTTGTCACTCTGCCTTAGAATTCAAGCTTAAGGTTTCTCTTTACTTTCAACATCTACAACAGGGGTGCCATATAGTTAGCAATCAAAAACAGCTGTTCAATGAATGAATGCCAAGTATCCTGTAAAGTAAAAACATGTATTATCTCATTTAATTCCCTTAATAATCCAGTGAATGAGATACCACATTTCAAAAACAGTGGAATGAAACAGAGAAGTTAATTTATCCAAAGTTACACTGCCTATAAACAGAGTTGCTAGGAATTGATTCAGATCAGTTCAATTTCATTACTCAAAAGTTATTACTCTGTATCACTTTTTTATATCAAGGATTATAACCCACAAGTCATGAAATCATTTTAATATGTTATAACCAACACTGTGTTTTATTGAATGAGAAAAGAATAGACCAGAAAATTCAAAAGTACATCATATGTAGTAAGGGTTAAGCATCATTTCACAAAAGGTTTGTTTCAGTTTTGTCTGTGTGTGCACGCACGCACACGCACGTGGAGTGGATTCAATGTAAATTATTTCTTATCATGGATGCATAGAGGCTTCAAAAAATGAGCTACTCTCTCTGTAGCAACTTAATTTTCAATTGGCTCTCAAAGCACCAGGCTAATGAGTACTATCTTCCAAGTTATAACTAAGCACTTAGATGTAAAGTATTAAAAACAGTAGATGCTCCTGAATAAAAAATAATCTTACTCAGACAATAAATTTGGTAAATAAACTCTTTCCACTCACTGACAGCATAAATTAAACCACAGTATAGGACCCCCATCATTATTATCACATATTATTATTAATACTACCATTTATTGCTTACTAAATAATATAATACATTCAATATAATGTAAGGACCTTTATCCCTCATGATACCCCTTGTGAGAGGTTTCTGTTATTGTTGCTATTTTAAAAATAGGGAAACTGAGGCTCGGAATGGCTAAGCAATTTACCCACAATCCGACATAGGTAAGTCTGCAGAAATATATAATCCAGTCTTTCATGAGTTTGAAATCTTACTCATTAAACCATATTAGTTAGTTAGTCCAGTCGCTCAGCTGTGTCCGACTCTTTGCGACCCGATGAACCGCAGAACGTCAGGCCTCCCTGTCCATCACCAACTCCCAGAGTCCGCCCACACCCATGTCCATTGAGTCGGTGATGTCATCCAACCATATTAAACCATATAACAGCCAAGTATTAAATTAATGAAGTACAAATTAAACATACTTTACTGACTTTTTACTCTACTTTCAAACACTTCAAATTTTTCAGTATTTTATTAATATATTGTATTTGTACTCTTTCTTACATTTTCATCTACTTCTAATACTGTCTGGATTGGGGCTGCTGGCAATGGGACTCCTGAAGGATCAACTTTTAGTAATCGCATTGACCTTCTACATCCAGTTTCATTTTCTTTTTTCTTGGGTTTCTTCCTAAGGAGTGGAAGGAAAATCATGTTATACTCATAGAAGAGTTATATGTATTTATTACTACCAAGGAGATAACTTCTAGTAATGTATCTCACACATATAGTCAAACATTGCAAAGATATATATACATACCTACATTAATTTTAATTAAAAGTTTGGAAACATGGTAACTGTTCACTATGGGGAGGTAAGGGGTATTAAATTAAGACATATATATCTAGTCAACTATTAAGCAGCCATAAAAAAAAAGAATGAAATAGATCTCTATGTGCGACATGAACTCTAAGATATAAGAAGCAAAAGAGAAGGTACCGTATATGTTGAATATGGTTACATTTGCTTTTTTACGAAATATATACATTTGTAACTGGTAAAATTACCAATGGAAGAATATCCATGAAAATATTAACAGTGGATTACTCTAGGAAGAAGGGTGGAGAACTAAGGTCTAAACTTACAAAAAAAAAAAAAGACTTGACTATTTCATTGCATTTGCTTCCATATTGTTTACCTTGTAAAATCATAGATACCCTACTTTTTATTTATTATTTTTTCATTTAAAAAAGTAGTTCAGAGGCTTCCACGGTGACTCAGTGGTGGGGAATACATAAGCCAATGCAGGGACAGAGGTTCAATCCCTGGTTTGGAAGATTCCACCTGCTGTGCAACAATTAAGCCTATGTCCTGCAACTATTAAAGCTCACAGCCTAGAGCCTGTTAACTGCAATTACTGAACTCATGAACCAAGACTACTGAACCCACACACTCCAAAATACGTGCTCTGTAACAAGAGGAAAAAAAAAAAAAACCTGTGCACAACAAAGACCCAGCACAGCCAATAAATGAATAAATAATAAATAAAATATAAATAAAAAACCTCAGAGAGATAAGATGCAGCAATTATGAAATAAAAACAATGTGCTTTTGGACTTCCCTAGAGGTACAGGGATAAGAATTCCTCCTGCCAACACAGGGTATATGGGTTGGATGCCTTCTCAAGGGAGATTTCACGCCACAGAGAAACTAAGCCTGTGTGCCACAACTACTGAGCCCATGTGCCGCAACTACTGCAGCCTGCTTGCCAGAAGTCCAGGCTCCACAGCAAGAGAGGCCACCACAAAAAGAAGCGCCCACACCACAGTGAAGAACAGACCCTACCCACAGCAACGAGAGAAAGGCCTGCACTGCAACAAAGACCCAGCACAGCCAAAAGTAAACAAACTAAATAAAATTATGAAACAATAATTATAATCAGCCGAAATTAACTTTAGAAAACAGTTCAGAACTACCCTGGTGATACACTGGTTAAGAATCCGTCTGCCAAAAAAGGGGACACGGGTTCCATCCCTGGTCTCGGAAGATTCAACATGCCATGGAACAACTAAGCCCATGTGCTGTAACTACTGAAGCTCTCTCTCTAGAGCCTGAGAGTTCCAACTACTAAGCCCATGTGCCACAACTACTGAGCCAGCATGACCAAGAGCCCAAATTCTGCAACAACAGAAGCCAATACAATGATAAGATCACGCACCACAACTAGACCCAAAAAGGCCTGGGCAAAGCAACAAACATCCAGCACAGTCACACACACACAGGAATACTGCTGCTGCTGTTAAGTCGCTTCAGTCATGTCCAACTCTGTGTGACCCCATAGACGGCAGCCCACCAGGCTCCCCCGTCCCTGGGATTCTCCAGGCAAGAACACTGGAGTGGGTTGCCATTTCCTTCTCCAACGCATGAAAGTGAAAAGTGAAAGTGAAGATGCTCAGTCGTGTCCGACTCTTAGCGACCGCATGGACTACAGCCTACCAGGCCCCTCCGTCCGTGGGATTTTCCAGACAAGAGTACTGGAATGGGTTGCCATTGCCTTTTCTGCAAAGGAATACTACTTAGCCATAAAAAAGAACAAAGTTTTGCCATTTGCAGCAACATGACTGAATCTGGAGGGTAGTATGCTTGATGAAATAAATCAGACAGAAAAAGACAAACACTGTATGTTATCACTTACACATGGAATCTAAAATATAAAATGAATGAATATAACAAAACAGAAACACACTGACAGATACAGAGAACAAATTAGTGGTTACTGGTAAGGAGAAGGAAGAGAGGAGGGGGAATATAAGGGTACGGGAGTAAGAGGTACAAACTACTTTGTAAAAAATAAGCTATAAGCATATATTTATAGCACAGGAAATATAGCCAATATTTTACAATAACTATAAATAGAGTATAATCTATAAGAATTTTAAATGACGATGTTGTACACCTGAAATTAATACTGTAAATAAATTATACCTCTATTTTTTTAATTAAAAATAAAAATAAATTTTAAAAAAGATATGCAACAGAACAAATAAAAACAAACTCCAGGGTGGTCCACACAAAAACCTACACATATGTTTATAGGAGCTTTGCTCACAACTTGCCAAACTAGGAAGCAACCAAGATATCCTTCAACAAACCAATGGACAGATAAACTGGGGTATCTCCAGACAACAGAAAATTCAGTTCAGTCATTCAGTCAGTGTCTGACTCTTTGCAACCCCATTGACTATAGCACACCAGGCTTCCCTGTCCATCACCAACTACCGGAGCTTGCTCAAACTCACGTCCATCGAGTCAGTGATGCCATCCAACTATCTCATTCTCTGTTGTCCCCTTTTCCTCCCGCCTTCAATCTTTCCCAGCATCAGGATCTTTTCCAGTGAGTCAGTTCTTCGCATCAGGTGGCCAAAGTATTGGAGTTTCCGCGTCACCAACGGTCCTTCCAATGAATAGCCAGGGTTGATTTCCTTTAGGATTGACTGGTTTAATCTCCTTGCTGTCCAAGGGACTCTCAAGAGTCTTCTCCAATATCACATTTCAAAAGCATCAAGTCTTCGGCGCTCAGCTTTCTTCACAGTCCAACTCTCACATCCATACAGTTCAGTTCAGTCGCTCAGTCGTGTCCAACTCTTTGCGACCCCATGAATCACAGCACACCAGGCCTCCCTGTCCATCACCAACTCCCAGAGTTCACTCAAACTCACGCCCTTTGAGTCGGTGATGCCATCCAGCCATCTCATCCTCTGTCGTCCCCTTCTCCTCCTGCCCCCAATCCCTCCCAGTATCAGAGTCTTTTCCAGTGAGTCAACTCTTCGCATGAGGTGGCCAAAGTACTGGAGTTTCAGCTTTAGCATCATTCCTTCCAAAGAAATCCCAGGGCTGATCTCCTTCAGAATGGACTGGTTGGATCTCCTTGCAGTCCAAGGGACTCTCAAGAGTCTTCTCCAACACCACAGTGCAAAAGCATCAATTCTTTGGTGCTCAGCTTTCTTCACAGTCCAACTCTCACATCCATACATGACCAATGGAAAAACCATAGCCTTGACTAGACGGACCTTTGTTGGCAAAGTAATGTCTCTGCTTTTCAATATGCTATCTAAGTTGGTCATAACTTTCCTTCCAAGGAGTAAGTGTCTTTTAATTTCATGGCTGCAATCACCATCTGCAGTGATGTTGGAGCCCAGAAAAATAAAGTCTGACACTGTTTCCACTGTTTCCCCATCTATTTCCCATGAAGTGATGGGACCAGATGCCATGATCTTCATTTTCTGAATGTTGAGTTTTAAGCCAACCTTTTCACTCTCCTCTTTCACTTTCATCAAGAGGCTTTTGAGTTCCTCTTCACTTTCTGCCATAAGGGTGGTGTCATCTGCATATCTGAGGTTATGGATATTTCTCCCGGCAATCTTGATTCCAGCTTGTGCTTCTTCCAGCCCAGCATTTCTCATGATGTACTCTGCATAGAAGTTAAATAAATAGGGTGACATGACCACTGGAAAAACCACAGCCTTGACTAGATGGACCTTTGTCGGCAAAGTAATGGCTCTGCTTTTTAATATGCTATTTAGGTTGGTCATAGCTTTTCTTCCAAGGAGCAAGCATCTTTTAATTTCATAGCTGCAGTCACCATCTGCAGTGATTCTGGAGCCCCAAAAAACAAAGTCTCTCACTGTTTCCATTGTTTCCCTAAAGTCTCTCACTGTTCGCATTGTTTCCCTATCTATTTGCCATGAAGTGATGAGACCGGATGCCATGATCTTCATTTTTTGAATGTTGAGTTTTAAGCCAGCTTTTTCACTCTCCTCTCTCTTTCATCAAGAGGCTCTTTAATTCTTCTTCACTTTCTGCCATAAGGGTGGTGTCATCTGCATATGTGAGGTTATTGATATTTCTCCTGGCAATCTTGATTTGAGCCTGTGCTTCATCCAGCCCAGCATTTTGCATTATGTACTCTGCATATAAGTTAAATGAGCAAGGTGACAATACACAGCCTTTACATACTCCTTTTCCTATTTGGAACCAGTCTGTTGTTCCATGTCCAGATCTAACTGTTGCTTCCTGACCTGCATACTGATATCTCAGGAGGCAGGTAAGGTGGTCTGGTATTCCCATCTCTTTCAGAATTTTCCAGTTTGTTGTGATCTATACAAAGACTGTGGCATAATCAATAAAGCAGAAGCAGATGTTTTTCTGGTATTCTCTTGCTTTTTTGATGATCCAACTTATGTTGGCAATTTGATCTGGTTCCTCTGCCTTTTCTAAATCCAACTTGAACATCTGGAAGTTCACGGTTCACATACTACTGAAGCCTGGCTTGGAGAATTTTGAGCTCTGCTTTTCTAGCATGTGAGATGAGTGCAACTGTGCGGTAGTTTGAACATTCTTTGCCATTGCCTTTTTTAGGATTCAAATGAAAACTGACCTTTTCCAGCTCTGGGGCCACTGCTGAGTTTCCCAAATTTGCTGGCATACTGAGTACAGCACTTTCACAGCATCATCTTTTAGGATTTGAAACAGCTCAACTGGAATTCCATCTATATGGAACTATCATATACATTAACAAAAAAATCCTAGGAGAACCGACTACAATTGCAGCCTGGCTTCCCATTCATTCCCATCATTATTATGATCAGTCAACAGGAACTGAGCACATACTGGGAATTTTAATATGATCTTGAGTAAATAAGATCCAGAGGTAATGCTTTTTTCCCCCCTGGTGAGAGAGGTTCACAATTTAATGAAGTATATGACCTATTTATATGTACTTAAACTGTTCTGCTGGGCTTCCTTGGTGGCTCAGACCTGCAATGAGGGAGACCTGGGTTTAGTCCCTGGGTTGGGAAGATCCCCTGAAGGAGGGCAACCAAAGCCAGTATTCTTGCCTGGAGAATCCTCATGGACAGAGGAGCCTGGTGGGCTACAGTCCATGGTGTCACAAAGAGTCAGACACAACTGAGCGACTAAGTGCAGCACAGCAAACTGTACTGCTATGAAATCTAATATGAAGTCCAAAAATGGGACTGATTTCTTGCCCAAGGCCTTAAAAGGACTGTAACCAGCTCCTTTTAACTTAAATGTTACCACTTTAGGGCTCCCTGATGGCACAGAAGAATCTGCCTGCCTACACAGGGTATACTTGTTCAATCCCTGGTCCAGGAAGATTCCATATGCCATGGAGGAACTAAGCCGGTGCACTGGAACTACTAAAGCCCGAGTGTCCTAGAGCCAGCAAGCCATAATCACTGAGCCCACATGCTGCCACTACTGAAGCCTGTGTGCCCAGAGCCCGTGCTCCACAACAGAAGGAGCTACTGCAACGAGACGCCCGTGCACCACAACTAGAGTGGCCCCCAAGCTCCGTGGCGAGAGAAAGACCACCTGCAGCAAAGAAGATCCAGTGCAGCCAAAAATATATAATTTAAGAAATAAATGTTATCACTTTAGCTTAACAATGAAGTATTAATATAAAACAAAACCAAGTATACTTGTTATATACTTAGTTAAATACTGGTTAAATTTACCGAAGATTCCTGTAGCAGTCTTTGGTAGATTTAACATTCGTTATTAACTTTCATGAGAGTGAAAGTGTTAGTTGCTCAGTCACGTCCAACTCTGTGAACCCATGGACTGCAGCCCACCAGGCTCCTCTCTCCCTGGGACTCTCCAGGCAAGAATACTTGAGTGGGTTGCCATTTCCTTCTCCAGGGGATCTTCCTATCCCAGGGATGAAACCCAGGTCTCCTGTATTTCAGGCAGATTCTTTATCATCTGAGCCACCAGGGAATCCCTCTGAATTTACATAGTATTAAAATATTATAGGTAATATGCCAACTTCAGAGTCCTCTAAATCTTTTGTCAGGAAGATAATGATAGCATCATAAACAGAACTAAAACCTGATATCACATATTACTAAAACTGACATTTATTTCCAAAAGGATTTGACCTATGGTAACTGAACTCTGAAAAAAGTGAGAAGACTAGCAGTTGGAGAAAAGTAGATCTGTCACATTACTTAGTCAATGGCAGTTCCAATGTAATTTAGCCTCAGTCTTTTTGCTAAAACGATCTAAATAACAAAAGATTCATAATAAAAATATATGGGGAAAAAAAAAGAAATGAGCTATTAAGCCATGAAAAGATATGGGGGAAGTTTAAATGCATAGTACTAAGAAAAAGAAGCCAATCTGAATGAAGCTACATACTGTATGATTCTAAATATGTGATGGCACCAGTCAGTAGCCATCACCAAAAACCTACGAACAATAAATGGTGAAGAGGGTGTGGAGAAAAGGGAACCCTCTTATACTGTTGGTGGGAATGTAAATTGATACAGCCACTATGGAGAACAGTACGGAAGTTCCTTAAAAAACTAAAACTAGGGATTTCCCTGGTGGTCTATGTGCTCCCCATGCAGGGGGCCCACATTCAGTCCTGGTCACAGAACTAGATCCCACATGCTGCAACTAAAGATCCCACACCAGGCACAGCCAAAATAAATGAAAAACTGTTTTGAAAAACCCTAAACAACAACAAAGAAAACTTCGTTTATAAATGGACCAAAGACCTTAACAAACATATCACCAAAGAAGATACACGGATGGGAAATAAGCATATGAAAAGATGCCTCACATTATATCTCATCAGAGAAATGAGACCACTACAGCCATATTAGAATAGCCAGAATCCAGAGTTCTGATGACTCCACATGCTGGAAAAGATGTGTATCAGCAGGATCTCTCATTAACTGCCGGTGCAAATATAAAATGATATAGTCACTTGGGAAGACAGTGTGGTGGTTTCTTACCAAATTAAGCAAACTTGTCACATACAGTCCAGCCACCGTGCTTCTCGGTATTTACTCAAAGGAGCTGAAAACTCCGCACAGAAGCACACACTCGGTTGTTTCCAGCAGCTTTGCTCATAACTGCCAAAACTGGGAAACAACCAATAAATAAAGTGTGATGCACGCAGACCACAGACTATTATTCAGCACTAAAAAGAAATGAGCTATCAAGCCATGGAAAGACAGGGAGAAAACTTAAATGCAATGCAGCCAACCTGAAAAGGCTACATACTGTATCATTCCAACTATGTGACATTCTAAAAAAGGCAAAACTGTGGAAACAGTAAAAACATCAGTAGTTGTTGGAGGGTAGTTGTGGGGAGGGATGAAAAAGCAGAGCACAGAGGATTTTCAGGGAAGTGAAAATACTGTGTATGCTGTCTTAATGACGGATACATGTCATTGGACATTTGTAAAAACCAACAGAAAATACAACACCAACAACAAATCCTAAGATAAACTATGGACTCTAGGTGATTATGATGTGTCAGTGTAGGTTCAGCCTTGGTAACCTACAAACGTACCATTCTAATACGTGATGTTTATTATAGGGGAAGCTTCGAAGGGGCAGGGGTAGAGAATAAATGGGAAATCTCTGTATCTTCCTCTCTATTTTGCTGTGAACCTACAACTGTTCTTTAAAAAATTAAATCTTAAAAAAAAAGTAGTTCATTAAAAAATGTTGGGGAAAGAGAGGCCTCTAAAATTACTTCCAAAAATTCACATGCATAAATCTCACCAACAGTCCACATTAGTTTAGAAGAATGAGTGATAACTACTATTTATTTAAAGTATATTGTGTGGTAGAAACTATACTAAGCATTTAATACCTCATTTAACCTTCAAAAAAAAATCCTCAGCATATGCAAAAATTGGGGTTCTAATATATAATCCTCCTAGAGAATCCTCCTCAGAGAGAAACTCTTCACACATAAACACCAACAGACTTAAGACTGATCAGAGCAGCAGTCTTTATAATAAAGGAAATACAAAGACAATTCAACTGTCCATACTCAAGTCAACATAGTGCATTCATAGAGCAGAAAAAACAGGATGAATAAAGCTGCACACAACAACATGAACGAATTTTAAAACATATAAAGATGTAAAAGTGAGCAAAAGAAAACCCCAGAATATAAAAATGGCATATTATACGTTAATATAAAAAACAGGTAAAAATAAGTAAAACACTGTATTACTATTAATATTATATTAATATTAATATACATTCATTGGTGGTAAAACTATAAATAAATGCAAGGAGTGATTATCACAAAATTCAGCATAATGACTGTTACCTCGAGGAGGGCCTTAAAAGGTACTATAAATTTCTACTGACCTGGATGGCAGGTATAAGGATGGATCCTTCAATTATTATTATTGTTTAAATTACATAAATATTCATATGTGCTTCTTTGTATGTATATTTAGTAATTTTTTAAAACCCCTCTAGATTGGCATAACTTCAACTTTATAGATAAGGAAAGATTATATAAATTGTCCAAAGTTAATACCACCATTATAAGTTGCTGAATTGAAGCTTGAAAGTAAGTTTGCGAAATTTCAGAAGTTATGCCCTTTTTTCTATATAACTTCTGCTCTAGCTGCTGGACACTTATCTTGACACAACTATTAAGTGCTGTAACTTTGTGACTTAGGTGATTTAGGGGAAAAAAAAAATCACTCATCTCTACTAATAAAATAATATACTAAGGGAAGTAAGATCCCACATGCAACACTGAGCAGCAGCCAAAAATATATAGATGCATGCAAATATAAAGCTAACGATCAACTGACAACAGGACGGCTGCTATTATCTTCCAGTGTCAAACACTGTTTGTTCCTCTTATAACAATTTTTCACACTTGCAAATACCTGGTCATAATTAAAGGTTCAGCTTTTCTCAAGCTAGTTGACCTATACCAGAATCAAATCAATTAAATGATGTTACATTAGCATCTAGTACTAAAACAATGATCTAATGATGCCAAGATTTTCAGTTTCTTCATTTATACATCAGCATTGTTAAAATGCAGAGAAGAGAACCTAAGGCATCCTGGAGGTCAAATCCTGAAGCTTCCACTTAAAAGCTGATTTTTTTTTTTACCTTTTTTTTTTGGCCATGCCACATGAGATGTGGGCTATTAGTTCCCCAATCAGGGATTGAACCAGCACCCCCGACATTGGAAATGGGGAGTTCTTAACCACTGGACTGCTGGGGAAGTCTTTAAGAGCTACTTTGACCTTGACCAAATTACTTTACCTCTTTGAGTCTGTTTTATATCTCACAAAATTTTTGCCAGAATTAAATGAGATAATATAGGATGTTAGGTCCTGTAGATAATATAGGACCTAAAAATTTTTTAGGTCACTGCATTGTATTTCAGAGAAGGAAATGGCAACCCACTCCAGTATTCTTGCCTGGAGACTCCCACAGACAGCAAAGCCTGTGTCCATAGGGTCACAAAGACTCGGACACGACCGAAGCAACTTAGCATGCAATGCATGCACTGTATTTCACAGATGTGCAACAAATGTTAATTTCCTTCCTTTATTCTAGGAACGGGAAAGAAAAAACAAAAAAATAAAATAGAGGAATCTTTAAAAACAATAGTTTTTTTTTTAGGGAAAAATAAGAACAATTTAGTGGTAAAAAAGATTTCTCTCAGAGTTCCCTGGTGGTACAGTGGATAAGAATCCGCCTGCCAATGCAGGGGACATGGGCTCGATCCCTGGTCCAAGAAGATTCCACATGCCACGGAGTAACCAAAGCCCGTGTGCCACAACTACTGAAGCCTGTGTGCCTAGCACCTATGCTCCACAACAAGAGAAGCCCCTGCAATGAAAAACTCACGCACTGCACCTAGAGAACAGCCCTGCTTGCCACAATTAGAGAGCCCACGTAGCAATGAAGACCCAGTACAACCAAAAAAAATTATAAATGTTAAAAAAAAAAAAAAAGATTTCCCTCCATTAGCAGCGATAATAAATATAAATAAAATTCAGTTCTCAAGATTTTATTTCCTCTACAGTCCTTTGATGAAGATGAGAACTTTAGAGTTATTAAAGATAGTATTCCCTTAGAGATATAAACGATTAAACCAAATTACTGTTTCTGATCTGCTACTTATTGTACTATGTAGAACCATTTTTTCAAATTATAAAACAACTCAGCAATATATCATGGTATAGGAAATGTAAACCCAATCTTTTACCTTTTGGACTCAGGAGGCTGTCTCTTCTTTATCATTTCACGGAACCTTGCGGCTGACTGTAAAATACACAAAACATAATACATGTAAAAATACTATCTTATTAAAAAAAAAGTAATACTGTAACTACATAGCTTACCTTCTAAAACATTTGAGTATCTGCTACTGTATGCACACTAAGCCAAGATCTATACAGGAAGTAAAGAACCTTGGGATGTGACAACTGCTCTTGGTAGCAGACATGAGACAAATACACTATCAATAATAAAGAGTAGTATATAATACTATCTAAAGTACTGACATTCTGATTCCTGGGACCAGGCTACTAACAAGTTGACATAAGCAAACATTTACTGAATATACTATTACAAATTTCCAAGTTCAACTTCCACTTCAGGCAATCCTTTGTGGGTGTTTTCCAGAAAAGTTACAGGTTATACTTCCATAAATCAATAGTAATTTCTGTTAACTAAAGTCAAAATCAGAGGTATTTTTGTCTCCATTTCTGATGAATTTTCAACTGTTAGTGAGTGACTCAGCAATTTAGTGCCTTATATTAACTCACCCTCCCTCCCCTCAAGATGCAAATACACAGTGAATATTTAGGAATCTGGTATGCCCAGAAACTATTTAATAAAGCCAAGGGTTTTAATGTATTTTGGGGTGAAACATATCACACCCTCCTGGACAGCTCTTCTCACACACATAGAAGCTTGACCGCAGTGTGAAGACCTTCAATGTAAATTATACCTTTAGTAATAATGATTAGAAAACATTAGCATACTTATGGCCATTAACCCTTAAAGCTTCCAATACTAACCATATTTTCCTCTATTCTTTATTTTGGCTGTGCCTCGAGGCATGTGGGGTCTTAGCTCCCTGATCAGGGATAGAAAGGAGTGAGGGGAAGCTTCCAATTACAGCTTTAATACAACAGTTTAAAAAAAAAAAAAGTCTTGGAATCAATAAAATACGGTAAACTGTATTAAGTGTAGATCTTGCTAATTTTACCCTCCCTCATTTGACACTATGAAACCTGATCATGAGTATTTTATGGACCTACTAGCAAGAGGAATAGTGTCTCAGTTTAGATTAGAAACTTCAAACAAACCTCAGACAACTGAAGAGAAGCAAAAAAGTTTGCATTTTCTGATATGTTCTTCAGTCTCTTCCTTTCGTATGGTGACAATTCTGAAAAATCATCCTATAAAATCACACCAAAAAGATTCTATTATTTACATAATCCACAGCAAAAATACCCCACAAAACTAGTTGTTGCATTCTCCACATGTATATGTTCCTTCAAATTGCACCTACTATGGTTATTTTATGTTGTATTACCAAACAGCACATAAACTTTGCTGCACTGGATACTGAGAGAAAGAGTTTGGGTCTGGGATAATTGCAGGATATATGCACAGCTTCCCAATTAAATAACAAGTGATCTGATATCAGAAGTCAAGTAGGACAGCCCAATAGCACATTACTTAAACTGACCTTTTTATTAAGCAAAACAAGAAAGAACTCAAAAACAGAAATTTTTAAATTCACTGAGATGATTAAAGAAATTTAATAAAAAAGAGAATCACATGAGCAGAAAAGACAGTTTTAAACTAGAGAATCTTAGAGGTCCAACATCCAACTAATAGTTACTATAGGGCGGGGAAAGGAGCAGAGAAAATGGAGGAGAGAAAATCATTAGAGAAATAATACAAGACAGCTTCTGAAAACAGAAGAAATGAGTTTCCAGATTAAAAGGGCCCAACGTGTATACCACACAATGAATGAAAACAAGACTCAAGCCCAGGCATATCATCACAAAATTTCTCAATACCTGAAGATGAGTGAAATAAAGAGAAGATCCCAAAAGTTTGCAGAGGGAAAAACAGACCACAAAGAACCAAGAATGATAACTTCACAATATCCAGGAAGCTAGAAGACAAAGGAAGAATATGTTAAAAATGTTAAGGAAAAATTATTTTCAACTTACAATTCTAAATCCAATAATGCCAACAATCAAATGTAAAGCATAAAGACTTTTTCAGACATGCAAACAATCTGTCGGGCTGCCCAGGTGGTGCGAGTGGTGAAGAATCCACCTACCAATGCAGCAGATGCAAGAGACCCAGGTTCAATCCTTGGGCTGGGAAGATCACCTGGAGAAGGAAAAGCCAACCCACTCCAGTATTCTTACCTGAAAAAATCCCCTGGACAGAGGAGCCTGGCAGGCTACAGTCCTTGGGGTTGCAAAGAGTCAGACATGACTGAGCACTTACCAGCAGAAAACTATCTGTCATACACCAGCTTTCAGGAAGTTACTATAAGCTGCACTTCATCAAAATTAGACAATAAACCAAGAAAAAGAAAGACAGGATCCAGGCTACAGAAGTCCAACACAGGAGAGAGAAAAAAGAAATTTAAAGAAAAACAGTAAAGAGAAGGCCAAGAAAGAGAAAATGGTCCAGAATGATGGAGGGTACCAGAAAACATTTCATGAATTATATACATACATACACACACACACACCAAAGAAGGCAATGGCACCCCACTCCAGTACTCTTGCCTAGAAAATCCCATGGACGGAGGAGCCTGGTAGGCTGCAGTCCATGGAGTCTCGAAGAATCGGACACGACTGAGCGACTTCCCTTTCACTTTTCACTTTCCTGCATTGGAGAAGGAAATGGCAACCCACTCCAGTGTTCTTGCCTGGAGAATCCCAGGGACGGTGGAGCCTGGTGGACTGCCGTCTATGGGGTCACACAGAGTCGGACACAACTGAAGTGACTTAGCAGTAGCAGCGTACATACACACATATATATAATATATATAAAGCCATTAGAATTCATCGATTTATACTGAGAAAAATTTTACACCTGAGGTAAAGCTTGGACTATATGTAACACGGAAGGTAAAACATGGGAAGGAGGAGGAGACAGCACATGTGTAAACTTAATCTTCTACAGTAAGTCAATAGGCGATGTGGGGGAAAAAAGCTAAAATGGCCTAAAGTCTAATTTGTCTGTTGAGCAGTGATCACAAATAGGTATATAACAGAAAATTGCTGGCTGTTTTGATTTGGTTCTGTGTATACATACATGTGTGTGCATATGGAATTGAGGCTTCCCCACTGGTTCAGTGGTAAAGAATCCACCTGCAATGCAGAAGAGGCGGGTTCAATTCCTGGGTCAGGAAGATGCCCTGGAGAAGGAAACGGCAACCCACTCCAGTATTCTTGCCTGGGAAATCCCCTGGACAGAGGAGCCTGGTGGGCTACAGTCCATGGGGTCACAAAGAGCTGGACACGACACTGCGACTAAACCACCACCACATATGGAATTACCTTTGTGTGAAACTAAGATCATGGCATCCAGTCCCAATACTTCATGGCAAACAGATGGTGAAAAAAGTGGAAACAGTGACAGATTTTATTTTCTTGGGCTCTAAAATCACTGTGGATGGTGACTATAACCATGAAATTAAAAGACGCTTGCTCCTTGGAAGAAAGCTATGACAAACCTAGACATCATATTAAAAAGCAGAGACATCACTTTGCCAAGAAAGGTCCATACAGTAAAAGCTATGGTTTTTCCAGTAGTCATGTACAGATGTAAGAGTAGGACCATAAAGAAGGCTGAGTGCTAAAAACTTGATGCTTTCAAACTGTGATGCTGGAGAAGACTCTTGAGAGTTCTTTGGACTGCAAGGAGATCAATCCAGTCCATCCTGAAAGAAATCAACTCTGAATATTCACTGGAAGGACTGATGCTGAAGCTCCAATACTTTGGCCACCTGATGCAAAGAGCTGACTCACTGGAAAAGACCCAGATTCTGGGAAAGATTGAAGGCAGGAGGAGAAGCAGGCAGAGGAGAATGAGATGGTTAAATAGCATCACTGACTCAATGGACATGAGTCTGAGCAAACGTCAGGAGACAGTTAAGGACAGAGAATCCTAGCATGCTGCAGTTCATGGGGTTGCAAAGAGTTGGACATGAACAACTGAACAACAACAAATATATATACACACACAGAATTATGACTTACTATGACCTAAACAAGTATGTACAAGTATCAGTGTGACCAAAATGAAGAATCTTCTCACACACATCATAGTGACAGCAAAGGTGAATGGTTATTTCGTCACTGCCTTGAACAATGCCTCTCAGAGGAAAACATTACCACCATCATCAGACTTCCTAAGAATCTATCTTAAAACGCTGCATTTGGAGATCAAAGGAACAAAATTTAAGTGATTCTAATTACCACAGGAAAAAATAAGAAAATTTATTAAGAAAAATAAGACTTTTTTCGAGGTATGCATCGTTCAAACTATTCTCACCCATTATCTGCCCCTCCAGGACTTGCAACATCAAAGACCAAGCAAAGAATATCAAAGTGGGTTCTCAAAGTAAATATATATTATAAGAAATAGAAATGTTTTTAACCCCATTAATGTTTTATCTTCAGAGACATTTGAGCAGTTACTGCATATATAAAATAAGAGGGAAAATGCTACCTTTAGAAAACAAAAGAAAAATAACTTGAATTAAAAATGTCCTGATGCCAAAAATTTACCAGCTGTATGAACACATATATAATGTTCTCCAAATGACAAAAGTGTAGAGATGGAAAACAAATCAGTGGTTGCCAGGGGTTAAGGCTGGTGGGAAGGAGTGCCGTGGCCTTAACTATAAAGGGGTAGTCTAAAGGAGATCTTTGCAGAGATGGAACAGTTCTGTATCACGATTGTGGTGGTTACATGAATCTACACATGTGATAAAATGATACAGAACAGGACACACACCTAGCATCTGTATGAATTTCCTGGTTTTGATACTGCAATGTAGTTATTTAACATGTGCTCACTGGGGGAAATCTCCTGGTTGCCTAGTGCTTAGGACTCTGCACTGTCACTGCTCTGGTTCAATTCATGGCCAGGGAACTAAGATGCGACAAGCTGTGTGGCACAGCCAAAAAAGTTAACTAACTGATCAAAAATAAAATAAGATGTACTCATTAGGGAAAAACTGGGTGAAGGGTAAATGAAACCACTCTGTACTATTTTTGCAAATTCCTATGAATCTGTTAAGCACTTCGAAATAAAAATTTTAAGAAATATACGTTTCTCAGCTAACATCATACTTAACGGTGAAAGACTGAAAGCTTTTCCCCTAAACTCAGGAACAAGATAAATATGTCTGCTCTCACCACTTCTATTCAACACTGTACTGGAAGTTCTAGCCAGGGGAATTAGGCAAAAAAGGAAATAAAAGACATCCAGATTGAAAAGGAAGAAATGTAACCATCTTTACTGCCAATGACATGATCTTATCTGTAGAAAATCTTAAAAAGAATCCACACACAAAAAAATGAGAGTAAACAATTTCAGCAAAGTTGTAAGATCAGATCAGATCAGATCAGTCGCTCAGTCGTGTCCGACTCTTTGCAACCCCATGAATCGCACATCAATATATAAAAATAAGTTGTGTTTCTGTACATTAGCAATGAACAATCAGAAAATGAAATTAAGAAACAAATACCATAATAGTATCAAAAAGAATAATATATTTAGCGGACTTCCCTGGTGGTCCAACGGTTGGGTGTCTGCCTGCCAAAGGGACGTGGGTTCCAGCCCTCATCCAGGAAGATCCCACAGGCTGCAGGGCAACTGAGCCCTCAAGACACAACAAAGGAAGCCACTGCAATGAGAAGCCACAGCTATACACAGCCAACAAAGTCCCCGTGCAGCCACAAATACATAGAAAAACTGTTTGAAAAAGAACATACTTTGACACAAATTTAACCAAAGAAGTAAAGACTTGTGCACAGAAAATTATAAAACATTGAAAGAAATTAAAGAAAATCTAAATAAGTGGAAAGACAGCTCATGTTCATAGACTGAAATACTTAATATTTTTAAAATGGCAGTATTCCCCAAATTGATCTATAGATTCAGTACAATCTCTTGTCAAAATTTTAAATGTCAGTTTTGCAAATATGGATAAGCTGATCCTAAAATTCATACGGAATTGAAAGGAACCCATAACAACCAAACAATCTTGAAAACAAGACTCACACTTCCTGTTTTCAAAACTTAGTACAAAGCTACAGTACTTTGGCCACCTGATGCAAAGAGCTGACTCACTGGAAAAGACCCTGATGCTGGGAAAGATTGAGGGCAAGAGGAGAAGGGGGTGACAGATGATGAGAAGTTGGATGGCATCACTGACTCAATGGACATGAGTCTGAGCGAACTCTGGGAGAAAGTATTGGACAGAGAAGCCTGGTATGCTGCAGTTCATGGGGTTGCAAAGAGTCAGACACGACTTAGTGACTAAAGAACAACATTAACAGCATTTAAAAGAGTGTGATACTGGCATTCAGATAGGCAGATAGATCAACTGAATAAATCTGAGTCTAGAAATAAATCTATACACCTATGGTGAATTTATTTTCATTAAGGAAGTCCAGACCATTCAATGGGAAAGAAGAGTTTTGACAACAGATTGCTCTAGGACAAATGTATATCCACATGCAAAAGTATGAATTTGGATCCTTATCTCATGTGATATACAAAAATTAACTCAAAATGGATCAAAGACTTAAATTTAAAAGCCAGACTACAAAACTCTCAGAAGAAAATATACGTTTTAATCTCTATAAACCTGGATTTGCCAATGGTTTCTTAGATATGACATCAAAGCATCAGTAACAAAAGAAAAAATAAACTGGACTCAAATTAAAACTACTGATAACATTTTTAACAATTAAATTTAAGGACTTCCCTGGCGGTCCAGGGTTGGGAGTCTGTCTGCCAGTACAGGGGACATGGGTTCGATCCCTAGTTCAAGAGGATCCCACATGCCATGGAGTAACCAGATCTATGCAACACAACTACCGAGCCAAGTGTCACAACTACTGAAGCCTATGTGCCTAGAGCCGATGCCCCACAAGAGAAACCACAATGAGAAGCCCACACACAACAAAGAGTAGTCCCCATGTGCCATAACCAGAGAAAGCCCACGTACAGCAATGAAGACCAAAAACGCATAGAGCAGCCAAAAATAAAAATAAATTTTTTAAATTTAAATTAAAATTCAAAACATTTGTACAAAGGACACTGTCAAGAAAGTGAAAACAAAGTCCCAGAATGGGAGAAAATATTTGCAAATAATATACCTAGTAAAGATCCAGTGTCCAGAATATATAAAGAACTCTTACAATTCAACAATAAAAAGAGAGAGAAAAAAAGGACAACTTAATTCTTTTTTAATTTTTTAATTGAAGGATAATTGCTTTACAGAATTTTGTGGTTTCCTGCCATATATCAACAATAATCAGCCATAGGTACATCCATGTCCCCTCCCTCTTGAACCTCCCTCCCACCTCCCTCCCATCCCACCCTTCAGCCTGTCACAGAGTCCGTTTGCCTTCCCTGAGTCACACAGCAAATTCCCATTGGCTATCTTTTTTACTTATGGTATTGTAAATTTCCATGTTGCTCTTTCCATACATCTCACCTTCTCCCTCCTCCCCTCCCTCAACGTCCATAGGTCTGTTTTCTCTGTTCCTCCATTGCTGCCTGAAAATAAATTCATCAGTGCCATCTTGCTAGATTCCATATATAGGCATCAGTATGCTATGCTATGCTATGCTAAGTCGCTTCAGTCATGTTCTACTCTGTGTGACCCCATAGACGGCAGCCCACCAGGCTCCCCCATCCCTGGGATTCTCCAGACAAGAACACTGGAGTGGGTTGCCATTTCCTTCTCCAATGCAGGAAAGTGAAAAGTGAAAGTGAAGTTGCTCAGTCGTGTCCGACTCTTAGCGACCACATGGACTGCAGCCCACCAGGCTCCTCTGTCCATGGGATTTTCTAGGCAAGAGTACTGGAGTGGGGTGCCATTGCCTTCTCCGAGGCATCAGTATACAATATTTGTATTTCTCTTTTTTTTTTTTTGGTATTTCTCTTTCTGACTTACTTCACTCTGTATAATAGGTTCTAGGTTCATCCACCTCTTTAGACCTGACTCAAATGTGCACGACCTAATTTGTTAAATAGGCAAATGACTTAAATAGACATTTCTCCAAAGTACAAATTGCAAGTATGCACATGTAAAGATGTTCAACATCATTAGTCATTAGAAAAATGCAAATCAAAACCACAATGAGATACCACTTCATATCCACTAGTAAGGCTATAACCAAAATAGTTAAGGACTTTACGTTAAGTGAAATAACGGTCACAAAAAGACAAACATTGTATGCTTCCACTTATACATGGTACCTACAGTAGTCAAATCCATAGAGACAGAAAGTAGACTGGTTAGGGGCTGAAGAGCTGGAGAATGAGGAGTTTTTTAATGGGTATGGGCATGTGTGCTAAGTCACTTCAGTCGTGTCCGACTCTTTGCGACATTATGGACTGTAGCCCACCAGGCTCCTCTTGTCCCTGGGGATTCCCCAGGCAAGAATACTGGAATGGGTTGCCATGCTCTTCTCCAGGGGATCTTCCCAACCCAGGGATCAAACCTGCGTTTCTTACGTCTCCTGCATTGGCAGGCAGGTTCTTTGCCACTAGTGGCACCTGGGAAACCCTTATGGGTATAGTTTCAGTTCTGCAAGATGAAGAGTTCTGGTTTTACAACTATATACATTTACATAACACTACTGAACTGTACACTTAAAAATGGCAAAGAGGTAAATTTTACATTGCGCATTTTACTTCAATTAAAAATTTTAAATGTTACAAAAGACATAAGTATTGCTGAGGGTATACAGAGATTGGATTTTTTTTATATATACATTGCTATTGGTTATGTAAAAATGGGGCAGTCACTTTGGAAAACAATTTGACAATGCCTCAAAAAGCTAAACACAGTTACCCTATTTTGCTCCAAGGTGTGTGTGCGCACCCAAGAGAATGGAAAACATCACATAAAATCTCACAAGTAAATGCTCATGGCAGCATTATTCTTAACAGCAAAAAAAAAAAAAAGTGAAAACTCAAATGTCCATCAACTGATGAATGCATAAACAAAATGTGGTATATCCATACAATGGAATAGTATTTAGCCATGAAAGGAAATGAAGTACCAATACATGCTACATGAATGAATCCTGAAAACATGCTAAATGTAAGAAGCCAGACCAAAAAAGCCATATATTGTATAATTCCATTTCTATGAAATGTCCAGAATAGGCAAATATATAGAGACAGAAAGTAGATAAGCGATTTTCCAAGGCTGAGAGAGGGAGGGGAAGGGTTTATAATCACTACTGACAGGTATGCAGTTTCTTTTTGGAGTGATAAAAATTTATGAAATTGGATAGTGATGATGGCTATACAGCTTAATGTATATATACAAAAAACCGAATTATACACTTTAGTATATGTTATGTGAATTCTGTCTTAATAAAGAAATAAATATATGCATGATGACAGAAACCGGATATTCACATAGTCTCAAAGTACCTTCCTCAAAGCATTCAGTAATTACCAAGGGAAAAATACTAAGCTTACACTGGGAAATCCTGGCAGACACCACTGTAGCAGTGATGAAGGTCAACATCACCAGTAAAGTATCAACAACATCATGTACACTCTGATATGATACACTGAGGAGGGCACCTTCACTTCTGTGGTATCCTTCCCCAAAATGCAAAATCTTAATCTGATCATGAGAAAATAGCAGATGAACCCAAACTGAGGGCTTCCCAGGTGGCTAAGTGGTAAAGAATCCACTGCCAAAGCAGAAGACTTGGGTTCAATCCCTGGGTCAGGAAGATCCCCTGGAAAAGGAAATGGCAACCCACCCCAGTAATTCTTGCCTGGGAAATCCCATGGACAGAAGAGGCTGACAGGCTGCAGTCCATGGGGTCACCAAGGGTCAGACACAACCTACTGACTTAACAACACAAACTGAGGGACATTATACGTCATTATATGTCTTTGATGTGACAAAAGCCATCCTTCATTTAGAAAGAAATAAGCTTATAAACTAAATACTGATCCTAAACCATGGTACCATAAATTTTTACCCCCAAACGATAATTAATGAAAGGGAAGAGAAAAAAAAAATGAAATGTTCTAAAAAAGATGTGAGATCTTTCAGCTTGTTGTAAGAAAATGTATGCTGAGCATCTATGCCCTGTTTGACTATCTCCAGTATTCACTATCCCATGTTCTAATTTCTGACCCTACTTGTTGCTGAACCGTGTCTGACTCTTTCGAGACCCCATGTACCGTAGCCCGCCAGGCTTCTCTGTCCAAGGGATTTTCCAGGCAAGAATACTGAAGTGGATTGCCATTTCCGTCTCCAGGGGATCTTCCCAACCCAGGTATTGAACCCGAGTGTCCTGCCTTGGCAGGCAGATTCTCTACCGCTGAGCCATAGGGAGAAGCCCTATTTATTTTACATCAAAACAAAATCTGCTTTATATTAAGCCTCAAACACTCAGAATTTTAGAGTCTAAGAGGCAAAAAGAGACAATCCAGTCCACTGGCTCTCAAAGTGCAGTCCTGGACCAGTCTCTAGGAAGCTATTTTAGACATTCAAATTCAACACTCACTCAAAACGTCTGAATCAGAAACAGGTGGTGAAGCCCTGCAATAGGGTTTTAACAAGCCCCCCAGGTAATTCTAATACAGACTAAAGTTTGAGAACTACCAATCTTATCTAATTCTCTCACCACAAAAGTGACTTGCTTAAAGGTACAAGGTTTCTTAGAAGTGGCCATGCCTAAAACCTAGGCGTCCAACCCCCAGTCCAATGCATTTCTGACTTAGCCCACACTGTCCCACCACGGGTCCTAGTTCATTACAACACCGCCTCAATTATCCTATCTCCCTTTCCCTACCATCATTTTCTGTTCCAGTTCCATCTACTTCTTACCATGTGACAGGGTCATAAAATTTGTCACTTTAAATGAGGTACAACATTCCTGGTAGGCAATAAGAGCCAAAAGAATTAGATGCTTAATTCCTTAAACTGATTCGAATATCATTTCAAACAGAATTAGTGTTTTTCATGTATCTTCTCTATTCCATCGTTTGTCTCCTTTAAGTAATTAAGGGAATTATTCAGCACATCAATGCAGTCAATTAATGATGATTTTCCCACCTTAACATCAAGAGTTACTCAAGTTCTATATGTCCTTTACAAGTCAACTTCTTCTGGTATACCATGCATAAACATGTAAAGGCGAGCAAGACACCATTAAGTAGGAGTAAGCTCAAAAATAAGTGCAGCAAACTGAGAAAGAATGAGAAGCAAAGACAATCCTCTCCTTCACAAATCAAAACCAAGAGCCCCCCACAAAAAAGAAAACAAGAGCCAAATAAAACCAAGGAAATTATCTGTTGTACATTTAAAAAATAAAATTTCACTTAAATATAAATTAGATGATAAAATAATCTGTTTAAGCTAAAGAGGCCCTTCAACCATAGCTTAACAAAGCTCTAAATTTTTACACATGAAAATTTGAATAAGCTAGTAATTAGATCCTTACCAGGCCTGGTGTGGTGTCTTCATCACTGTCTCCTTCCTGGCTGCTTTCTGTATCAGGACTGAGAACCACCGTATCTGAAGGGCTCTTGTACTGCCACTTGTTGCTTTCAGCATGAACATCCAAGGATGATTTTTGCAGAGTGGATTCTTCCTTGGAAGATGTGGCTTCCATCTTTGGAGTTAAAAGCCTTCTGCAACTTTTCTTTATTTCAGCTTTCTTAGATTTCTTACATGTCACTTCACTGTTAGAATTCTTATCTAATAGAGATTTGGGGCGCTTAAGTTGGCCTGTATTGTAGTTACTGAGTGAAAAGGGGACAAGACACACCTTAGCTGTTACTCCTAAAACTGTAGTCTGTACCGGTCTCAGAGATGTATCAGCGATGTTTTGGTTTTCCTTATATTCATTCACCTATTCAGGTCAATAAAGGAAAACAGTATTAAAATTCCAGGTCCTTAGCCTTTTCTTACTCTTCACAACCCCATAGACTACAGTCCACCAGGCTCCTCAATCCATGGGTTTCTCCAGGCAAGACCACTGGAGTGGGTTGCCATGCCCTCCTCCAGGGTTATCTTCCCAACCCAGGGATTGAACCCACGTCTCTTCCGGTCTCCCGCATTCTCAGGCAGGTTCTTTAGCACTAGCACCACCTGGCAAGTCCCAGAGATCTGTGTAAATAAATCTAATTCCTATTTCAAAATAACAACATAAATCCCAGCTGACAGCCTGTAAGGAAACTTTTTTCCCCTCCAAAATCTAGATACCTAATTCATTAACCTAAATAGAATTATTATACTGGGCACTGACCCATGAGTCCGCCAGACCAATAATAAAAATGACTACAATTTGTTATTGAGGAAACTGAGTAACTGGAATTGTTCCAAGAGTGGGAAACTGACCAAAACGACTGCAATAACAAACGCAGACTTTCTGATCCCAGCCTGACACTATTTCTGGGGTTACTGACAGGCATCTTCCTTGGGGCTAAGGGCCCAGTTTCCACAGAGGAAAACCAGGACAGGCATCCCCGCTTATCTTTTGAAGCAACACCCGGAAAAACCCAAAACCCGTTACACTGAGAGATGCCCCAAGGAGCAGGAAATAGTTTTGCAGCGAGGAGGTGCCGTTTGGCAAGTCCTCCCCTGCCTACGCCACGCATATCCCTCACGAACAATGAGGCAGCAACACACCCGAAAAGGACAAGCCGTTTCTAACATTCACCTGAAGTCGCTGTCTGGAGCCCCCCTTCTGCTCAGCCTCCGCGCGGGACCCAGACATCTTTCCGCAGCGTAGCCGCTGGCGTCTTCCCGCCAAGACTGCGGCGAGAGGCGGGGAGGAGTGGAGATGGGAGGGGCGAGGAGGAGCCCGGCGCCCGCGAGGCTCGGGCGGCGAAGGCGGGCGCTGATCCCAGCCGACGGGAGGGGGAAGGGGCACGGGGCGTTACATTTTCGCCTAGGTACGCAAGCTTGCCAGCCTCACTCCAAACTCAAATTCTTTAGGGAAGCGAAGGGACCGAATCGCCATTTTTACCTTAGATCCCGGTGGTTTTTGACGCTGCTGATGCCTGTATCTTACTTTGAAAAACACTTGCGCTTCTCCTAAAGAAAAACCACCTCGCCTAGCAATGTGAGCCTGGAAAAGATTCAGGGGCATTTAGCTGGCCAGATGAACTAGAGAAGAAATGAAATCAACCTGCAGGCTTTACCTCGACCCGATGATTCCTTGTGATCCCCCCACCAGAAAATTATGCCCTATGGCTACCGTATTCTCTTCTTCCTAGGAAGGGAAGTATTTTGATTTTTTTCCCCCCAAGAGCTAATAAGGTGATTTAAACTTCACCCACCAGTTAACTAAGATTCTAGTGATGACCTTACAAAGCCCAAGGACAGGGGGAAAGTCTTCAATAACTTTTGTATCACAAAGCATCATAAATAAGATTTTAGGACACTGTATTTTAGTCGTTGCCATATTAAAAGTTGTTTTGTTGTTGTTCTTTTCTATTTTCTGGGTTGCCAAGAGCAGAATTGCCTTCCCGTCAGATTTACTCACTCGGGATAGCATAGTTTTGGAGCTGATAAATTTACAATACAAATTTCTATCAACTCTACTTTTACAGTCCTTTATAGCTCAAAACTTTGTCGTGCACTGTTCTTTGATTGAGACTTGCCCAGTTTTATTTCTTCTCCCAGCTGAGGCCCAACTGTAGCACACGTGAAACCACTTGAGAAGTAATGCTACTAACAGTACCTTCAGGAAAGTTCGCTTCAGCGATTTTCACTCCTAGACTCAAAAATTACTGATAAAATCAAACTTTTCACAGCGCCTGATACAATGCCGTATCTCTGGACTTCAAGACTTTGCTCACACTGTCCCTTCTCTCCCTACACAGCAATTATAATATCTTTTCTACAGTGCATGTGTTCTACCAACTAGCCTGTTTTTTTTTTTTTAACACGATCCACCTAGAAAATTGGGTCTATTTGTTCCTATTCTATAAACCCTTTCAGTTCAGTTCAGTCGCTCAGTCGTGTCCGACTCTTTGCGACCACATGAACAGCAGCATGCCAGGCCTCCCATTGGAGAAGGCAATGGCACCCCACTCCAGTACTCTTGCCTGGAAAATCCCATGGATGGAGAAGCCTGGTGGGCTGCAATCCATGGAGTCGCTAAGAGTCAGACACGACCGAGCGACTTCACTTTCACTTTTCACTTTCACGCTTTGGAGAAGGAAATGGCAACCCACTCCAGTGTTCTTGCCTGGAGAATCCCAGGGACAGGGGAGCCTGGTGGGCTGCCGTCCATGGGGTCGCACAGAGTCGGACACGACTGAAGCGACTTAGCAGGCCTCCCATTAAGGCTTACTAAATAAAATTCAAGTTCCTGGAGGACACGAGCCTTTTAACACTATTCCATACTCCTTAGAGAGATCTAAGTGATGTAAACACAAGTGCTTAATAATTACTTACGGACTCACATACAAACATTCCAGCCAGGAATATGTTATAATAGGCAGTCTCCAGAAATGGACACAACTGGAACGCTTAATAGTGTTCGGATTTCAGACATTATTCTAAGCCCCTTGGGGGATTTTTTTTTTTTTTTTCTTGCCACTGGCCTAAATTACCACCCACTTGCCCTCAAGTGACCAAAAAATACCTCACCACAATCCGCTCAGCCTCATCAACTGAGCTAATCAAGTGCTGTTAACGGGATTTCTAATCCGATTAAACTCTGAGCTTTCAAATTTGACAGTCTTTACAAACTGCAGTTCATTATCTCCTGAGTTTCATTATTCATCACTACCCTGTAATACTCGGGTTTAGACCAACCTAACGAACAAAACCTTTACTTGAGACTTCCCTCGTCGCAGGGTCTTAACAGCAAATCCCAGTGGAACCAACTTCCCGCCGGGATGACGCGTACAAACACCGCAAGACTGAGAACGCCGGGGCAGCCTACGGACATGCGCAGTAACAGACTCCACCTTCTAGTCGTAGGCGTCTAGAAGTCCTCCACAATCCCACAATCCTCTGGTCGTATACTTCCGGTTATTCTAGCTCAGCCGTAGGTGGTGTTTCTTTCTATCAGTCGCGCAGCAGTTTCCAGTGGTCCTAGGAGCAGAGGGTTTTATCTGTTCGTTGACATTGTAGCTGTTCACTTTGAAATCAGTCGACTTTCGGGAGTCACCGACGCTGTCGTCAACATGTCTGTCCCAAGCTCACTCATGAAACAACCGCCCATTCAGTCAACGGCTGGGGCCGTCCCGGTTCGCAATGAGAAAGGTACTGTGTTGAGCGGTTTTCCAGTCGGATCTTATCTCTTTCGCCAGTATATTCCAAACTTACCCCGGGCCCACCACCTTATCTCCAGCGATCCTTAAGACCCTGCCCCTATTTCTTCTACTTTCCCTGTCAAAATCGGATCCGATCGCGTTGCTACTTAGAACTCATCTCGTTAGTAGAACCCGTGTGCTCTCTCCTCCACCAATAAGTTAAGCTAATATAGTGAATGCCTGCTATTTGCGTGGCGTTGTGTGGCATACGTTTTGTTGTCCATTGTCTGTTTATGGTGCTTTTATAACTCGTATCATTGTAATTACGTGTCCACCTCCGTCTGCTATATCGTAAGTTAAGAACCTACTTAAGGCAGGAACTCTATCTTAAAACTTTTTATCCCTTTCAGCCATCGCAGTGACTGTATTTGTTAAATTGAATACAGAATGGTGTAAAACAGTGGTGTAAGGAACTCATAGTCTGTGAGACATGTAAAAAGACGCACATTCTGAACAAGTTTATGGTCTTTCCCACCTATAAAACCTGTCACATAGGTGATATAAACGAAATGCTTTGGGAGGACAGAGAAGAAATAATCTCTTCAGATTGGAATATTTAACTTGATCTTTAAAGGATGGGTAGGATTCTAATGAGTGCAGATGGATGAAGGAAAACTGTACTTGTTTGGGGAGTCAGACTGAAAGTCCGAGTTTTTTCAGTAAAGTATTTGGAAAATAATGTCAGTTCTTTTTATCTTTTAAATATACAGTATCTATCTTTGTGCATTCTGCCTTTTGTTGTTTTTTTTCTTAAGTCAACATGACTTTGGAGAAGTGTCCTTTGGATACATGAAGGTCTTATTCATTCATTTTAACTGCTTGTTGTTTAGTTGCTAAGTCCTGTCTGACTCTGGGACTCCATGGGACTGTAACTCACCAAGTTCCTCTATCCTTGGGATTTCCCAGGCAAGATTACTGGAGTGGGTTTCCATTTCCTTCTCCAGGGGATCTTCCCTACCCAGGGATAGAACCGGTGTCTCCTTCATTGGCAGGTGGATTCTTAACCTCTGAGCCACCAGGGAAGCCCCTTTAACTGCTTATAAGTTCCATTGTATAATTAAACCACAGTTTGATCCCTGTTGAGGGACATTTAGTTGTCATTTTGTTCCTTTTACAAATAGTGCTTAAACATGTCTCTTTAGTGCACTTGCGTAAAAATTTCTACTAGAGTAGTGTGAATCTACACTGACACATCATTTATCATTCAGTCGGTAGTTTACATTAAGATTCACTCTGATGTACATTCTATGGATTTGGACAAATGTATAGGGATATATATCCATCATTATGGTATCACACAGTATTTTCACTTAGTAATATGCATTTAAGGTTCCTGCATGTATTTTCATGGCTTGATAGCTCTTTTTGTTTTGTTGTTGCTGAGTAATATTCCATCATCTGGATGTACCATAGTTTACTTATCCATTCACCTCATGAAGGACACTTTGATTGCTTACAAGTTTTGGCAGTTATGAACAGAGCTACAATAAATATCCATGTGCAGGTTTTTGTGTTTTGCTCCTTTGTATAAATACCAAAGAGCAGAAATTAGATCATATGGTAAGAGTATGCTTAGTTTGATGCTTTTGAACTGTGGTGTTGGAGAAGACTCTTGAGAGTCCCTTGGACTGCAAGGAGATCCAACCAGTCCATACTGAAGGAGATCAGCCCTGGGATTTCTTTGGAAGGAATGATGCTAAAGCTGAAACTGCAGTACTTTGGCCACCTCATGTGAAGAGTTGACTCTTTGGAAAAGACTCTGATGCTGGGACGGATTGGGGGCAAGAGGAGAAGGGGACGACAGAGAATGAGATGGCTGGATGGCATCACTGACTCGATGGACATGAGTCTCAGTGAACTCCGGGAGTTGGAGGACAGGGAGGCCTGGCGTGCTGCGATTCATGGGGTCGCAAAGAGTCGGACACGACTGAGCGTCTGATTTGATCTGATCTGATCTGATGCTTAGTTTTGTATGAAACCACCAAACTATCTTCCAAAGTGGTTGTGCCATTTTGCACTCCCACCAACAATAAATCAGAGATCCTGTTGCTCCACATTGTTACCAGCATTTGGTATTGTCAGAGCTCTAGATTTTGGCCATTCTGTGTGTAGCAACATCTCATTGTATTTTTTTTTTAAATTTGCATTCCTTGAAGACATATAAGGGCCTCCCAGGTGGTTTAAAAAAATACTGCCAATGAAGAAGACAAAGGTTTGATCCCTGGGTGAGGAAGATGCTCTGGAGGAGGAAATGGCAACTCACTCCAGTATTCTTGCCTGGGGAATCCCCATGGACAGAGGAGCCTGGTGGGCTACAGTCCGTGCGGTCACAAAGAGTCGGACACAACTAAGCCACAGAGCATGCATGAAGACATATTTACTTCTTAGTATCTTATAGATTAGTTGCTATTGTAAATAGAATTTTTAAACTGTATTTTCTAATTATACGTAGCCAATGTACAGGTACATTTATTTTTATCTAGCATTTATACACCTTTCCACTTGAATTTTTTAAGCTTCTCTGGTTATCTTGTATTTTCTACGTAAGTAATCATATTGGCTGCAAATTGTGGCAGTTTCTTCCTTTTTAATTCTTACCTTTTATCTCTTTCTTTTCTTATTGCCCTGAAACCATAATACAATGTTGATTAGAAGGTATGATAGGGACAACGTAACGATGCCTACTGTTTTTTAAAGGAGTGCTTCTAATATTTTATCATTAAATATAATGTTTGCTGTATCTATTGTTAAGATTGTGTGACTGTAAGTATATAAACTTTAAAAAGTATATTACTTTTTCCCTGTTAATTTTCTAAGGTTAAGCCATCCTTGTAGTCCTGGGCTAAATTTTAATTATGTCCCTATAGCTTAGAGGGGCTTCTTGGTTAGTTTTTATGTTGCCTGTATCTATGTTTGTAAGTGAAGTCCACCTAAAGTTTTCCCTTGAACTGTCCAGCTTGGTTATCCAGGTGATATTCCTCTTAGAAAATGTGTTGCTTAGTTTTCACTGATTTTCTGTTCATTGGAATTGTTGGTATTTGTAAAAGAAATATAATCTACTCTTGCAGGTTTGGTAGCACATAGCTAAAAGAAAAGGTAGAAATAAAGATTAGAAGATGGAGTTATGTGGTAATAGATTATATAAAGACTGCCAGAGAAATATCTTGAGGAACTAAAAGAATGACTGAACACTATTTTAATTTTATATTCCGACTGAAGTCACCCTGTGTGCTGGGCACTGTTAAACAAATAATTCACTTAAGCATATAGTTAAGGTGGATGTAGTCTCCCTATTAGGAGGGACTTTGTATTGTTTCACTGCCCACCCTTCCTCCACTCATTGTACCCAAGCTAAACCTCATTATCATTAGTTTTGGTGTTCACAGGAACGCCTTCTCATGCCTTGGCCTTTGTAGGAAAAAGATGTAGTTGAATAGATGGTTGGGTCAGGGCTCCTTCTCCTCCTTGGACTTGGTTTGCCAGGAATACAGGGCTTTTTTACCTGGAAAGGCCAAGGGTTGAGGGACACTGGGAAAGAGGTTACTGAAACGTAAGTTCTGTTTCTTACCCAGGTGAGATTTCGATGGAAAAAGTGAAGGTAAAACGTTATGTGTCGGGAAAGAGGCCAGACTATGCCCCTATGGAGTCCTCAGATGAGGAGGATGAAGAGTTTCAGTTCATTAAGAAAGCCAAAGAACAAGAAGCAGAGCCCGAGGAACAGGAGGAGGATTCATCTAGTGACCCTCGGCTGCGGCGTCTGCAGAACCGTATTAGTGAAGATGTGGAGGAGAGGTAATGACGAGGGTTCTGTTATCCTGGGCGTGAACCCAGCAATAACTGCTAATACTTGAGTTGCACTTGCTGTGCACCAGGCACTGTTCCTGGTATATTACTTTAACTAATTGTTGTAATCCACATAATGACTTTATGAGGGTATGATTATCCCCATTTTTACAAGCCAGGAAACTAAAGCAGAGTGGGGTTTGGAAAATGACTCATTAAGGGGATTGAAAGCACAGATCGCTGGTTGGTTTGTTGAGGGGTCTTTTTCGCACAGAGATGTTTTCTAAAATTTGAGAAATTGATCTTTTCCAAGTAGTTATTCTAAAAGCTAAGGAGGAGAAATGATACTGATAAAGTAGGAGAAAAGGACTGATGAGTGGTCTCATGTCAGAAAGGGACCCCTTCCGACGAGGGATTTTTATTTTGTATTGACTGAGACATTACCTTACAGAGTAGCCAGAGGTTCCCAACTTTCACAGTTCACATAGTCTCAGGAGTTTTTTCACAGAGCCTCTGGGCCCAAACAATTCTCTTTATTTTATTAAGTAGTTAGAGCTAAGTGATTTAATAAATATTTATGTCCTAGCAACTTAGATACTTATAAACTTTAATACCTATAAAAGAAAAAACATTTTTATTTCATTTTTACATAACCACAATTACTTTTGGGGTTTATGTGCCTCTTGGGCACTAACAACTTCTCAAACCTTAGAGTCACATTGGCACAGTCACTCATTTCCTGTTCTATATTGACTTTCATGCAGAACTTGCTTTTTATCATAGCAGCCCAAAAAAACAGTTTTATAAAGACACGATACCATTGAAAGGAAACATAATGTGATCTGCTGTTGAAACTCAACTACTTTGAGCTTTATAGTATATCCCAGTGCACCCATCTAAGCTTGGTACAGTGCCCCAGGGTGCCTCAGCATACATGTAATGTTTTAGATCCAACTTGACTATTTCTTCTGACACTTTGAGTTAGTTTCTTTAATCTGCACCTCAGTTTCCTCATCTCAAGGCTTCAGTACTAATAAAAGGAAACATAATGTCCTGGTGCTCTGTGACTAAGGAAATGTCCTTTTTGTGAGGTTGGTATTACAGTCGGACACTGTCTTTCAGATTGGCTCGACATCGGAAAATAGTGGAGCCTGAAGTGGTTGGAGAAAGTGACTCCGAAGTAGAAGGAGATCCTTGGCGCATGGAACGAGAAGATAGCAGTGAAGAAGAGGAAGAAGAGATTGATGAAGAGGTATGATTAAGGAAAGTGGGAAGTTCTTTCTGGGTGGAAGAAGAAATTAGGGCCAGTGCTCCTTTGTTAAGGCCTTAGAAGCACAAGATATCTGCTTTTGGCAGAAGTCTGATCCAGTGTTCCCTACTTGTTTTGGATAGGATTGAAATAGAGTGGTACTAAGTTGCATTTACTCAACCAGAATTTGTTGAGCTTGATGAGGTAAGAATAAAAAGCCATCGCAGAGCACAGGCCGTTTGGCTGACTGGTTTGGACATGTAACTTGATAGGAAATAGAGCGGCGCCGTGGCATGATGCGCCAAAGAGCACAGGAGAGAAAAAATGAAGAGCTGGAAGTCATGGAGGTGGAAGACGAGGGACGTTCTGGGGAGGAGTCTGAATCAGAGTCTGAGTATGAGGAGTACACAGACAGTGAGGATGAGATGGAGCCTCGCCTTAAGCCAGTCTTCATTCGGAAGTAAGTATTTCACAACAGGCCTGAATCCACATAATTACTGCTTTCTGGGTCTGAAGACGGAAGCCTCTTTTCTCGCTCATGCTCTTCTGAAATGTAGGCACTAAGTAAAAATCTTCTGCCCAGTGCCCCAGCTCAGCAGAGCATTTGCTGAGGAGTATCTTGGTGTTGGGCTTCCCAAGTGGCTCAGTGGGTGAAGAACCCACCTGCCATTGCAGGAGCCATGGGTTCGATCCCTGGGTTGGGAAGATCCTCTTGCAGGGGGAAGAGGCATGGCAACCCACTCCAGTATTCTTGCTGAACAATCCCATGGACAGAGGCGCCTGGCAAGTTACAGTCCATGGGGTCGCAAGGAGTCAGACACAAGTGAAGCGACTGAGCACGCACACACGCATCTTGGTGGCAGTCTGAGTTAGTTTTCACGTCTCCTTTTCCACTTAAAACACACTTGCCAAGGTCTTATATTATTTTAAATACAAAATCAAGCTTAAGAGCAAATTCCTGTTCCTTTCCTAATGGCTAGAAATCCTACAGTCCAGCAGGTTTCTTGATATTCAGGCAGTTCAAAGATAATGGAATTTTGATGTTCTAAAGACCAGAAATGATTCCCACTTTTAGCTCTTTGCAAATAATAGAGCCAGAGACCATTTGGCTTTGTCTGGTTTGAATGAGACTTGATTTAGGGAACAAACAGCACTACTCAAAGGACTTTGGGCAATTAACAGGACCTCTGTGCTGCAGGAAGGACCGGGTGACGGTTCAAGAACGTGAGGCTGAAGCATTGAAACAGAAGGAGCTGGAGCAGGAGGCCAAACACATGGCTGAGGAGAGGCGCAAGTACACACTCAAGGTGCTGGGTGTGGCTGTGAGGATTGAGTGTGAGGAGTTGTGTGTTTCGGTCTGTCTGAGGGAGAATAAGGAAGTCCAACAGTTGAATTGTTCTCCCTATCCAGATTGTAGAGGAGGAAACCAAGAAAGAGCTGGAGGAGAACAAGCGGTCTCTGGCTGCCCTGGATGCACTCAATACTGATGATGAAAATGATGAGGAGGAATATGAGGCCTGGAAAGTTCGGGAGTTAAAGAGAATCAAGAGGGACAGAGAAGACAGAGAAGCGTGAGTAACAGGATGAGCTTAGAGCTTAATACCACTGGGTGGTCATATTCCTAGTAGGGTAGCTCTTAGGCTCCACACCTACTGTGAGTTCCATTCTAGCTTTCTTTAGGGTTCCTACAGCTAGGTGTATTCCCCATAACTGGAATGTGGCTTATTATAATAAAATCAGGTAAGAGAAACACATTTTGTCAGTGTTTCTCCACGGTAAGAGTGCAGCTGATACTCCCTTTAGTAGATTCCTAGTAGACACAAACTACTTAACTAGCTGTAATCAGTTCTCTGTTGCATAACAACCCAACCCAAAAGTAAGTGACTTAAAACAATTATTTCTCACAATTTTGGAGGTTGCTATGCAGTTCCTCTACCACACTCAGTTAGACCAAAATCATCTTGGAGCTGCACCACCCAATTCCTAAAAACTACTAGGAATGCTTTTTTTTTTGAAGAAAAGGGACCTATGACTCTCCACCCCCTAAAAAAGGTTAAAACTGCTGCAATCTAGTTAATGATGGTGACCCTTGGTTTGTGATATGTAAGCACATTATTTAAAAAATACCAGTCAAGTCTTATACAGAATTTAATTCTGATTTTTTTTTTTTTTAAAACAAAGAAGGCTCTTCAGGGAAGGGAAATTCGTAATGTTATAAAATCAAGCAGTAGTAGTATGTCTGAACCTCAAAAAGACTAGAATAAACTTTCAGAAGTTTGCAGTACCAGGTCTTGCGAGCGTAATGAAGACTCCCTGACCTTTTTATTTATTAAACTTCAAATCTTAATTCCTAACAGATCTTAACTAGAATCAATGAAGATAAGTAATGCTTGAAAGGAGGTGGGACTGTGTCATATTCAGATAACCGGGTCTTTATGAAACTAAAAGGAAACTAATAAATAGTTTTCATTCTCTGAACAGACTTGAGAAGGAGAAAGCAGAAATTGAACGAATGAGAAACCTAACTGAGGAAGAGAGGCGAGCTGAGCTTCGGGCAAATGGCAAAGTCATTACCAACAAAGCTGTTAAGGGCAAATATAAGTTCCTACAGAAGTATTATCACCGGGGTGCCTTCTTCATGGTAAGAAGTGAAAAGAGACTGGAATAACCCCCATTTTCCTAGTCCTGGGATGTTACCTCCACTTACCAGTGGTCAGCTTTCTTATTTGCTTTTTGCCTGTGAAGAATATAAAACCCAATAGAGGAAAGCATTGGCAGCAGGATTTCAGAAATGGCAGCAACTGTTCCCTTTTGGCCCCAGCTCTCAGGAGGAAATGATGTAACTGCAGAATTGAGGAAGTGAAAGAGAGAGTGATCTAGACTAGACTAGACGATTTAGGTCCCCCAGATCACTTAGATATCATTTTTCATAGCTGAGAGATTTTGATTATGAGAAAACCAAGCTCTGCAAAGAGCTTTACACTAACTCATGTTTGGGTGATTTAAGTTTAATTCACTTCCTTCTCAGCAGACAGAAAGTGACTAAATCTGACCCAAAAGTTGTTAATTATCTAACCATTATTTGTAATGCCATGATCTCTGTTCTTTATGTAAGTCAAAACAGCAGTCTGTTAACCCTGTATAAAATGAAAAGGACTGCTTCCAAATTATTTGGATTAGCACTAGTGGTAATTCCTTAATAGAGAGATAGCAGGAAAGGAAATGGGAGAATTGATGACAGTTATTACTCCAATGGCCTGTGGTTTGTTAAATTATTTCCTGATATTAAAGAAGTTTGTATCAAAAAGTAATCTAGCTTTTTGAGATGCTGTTTAGCAAACCTTAGTATCTCCACTGCAGCTAAATTCCTGCCTTTTGCTGTAGATACCAGTAAAATTGTAAAACTTTAAAAAATTGTAAAAATAAGGAGGATTCCTTATTCTTCTCCCACCAAAATCAGTCTTATCTAGTCAGCAGGAAATATTTGCTTATTATGTAGTTTTCCAGCCCACGTAGCTTTCTAGATAGGAGTCAGTGGAGATTAATTACTTCTTAGATTGCTTCAAAGTCATAAAATATCATTGCTTTAGCATTTCAACAGTTTTAATAATCAAGCTCCTTAGAGAAGCAGTGCATTCCTAAGATACATAAGGAAAGGTTCATGTAAAAGTCTTTTGGTGCACATACTCAAATATCAACTCTTCTCATCTGGACGAGGAGGGTGAAGTGGAAATAGCTTCTGAGATTAAATAAGGGACTTTCAGGCTCTAACAAGGAGAAAAATTGGTCTCATGAAAGGCCTACCTTTAAATTGGGCCTTTCAAGAGCTGATAGGAAGAGAGTATCCCAAAACTGTTCAGTTAAAGGATTCAGCTCTTCCATGAAACTTTCCTTAAGATGGTACTGTTTTAATGTTCTTTCAGTACATATGTTTATGGTCTGTATCATAACATTATAGTTGTATTTATACGTTGATTTGAAACTATTCTCTATAGTTGTTTTATACAGTTCATTAAGTAAACCTTTTGAGCATTTAGTGTATGAAGGGTAGTACTGTTTAACACAGCCATAGCTCCTTGCCCTGAGAAGGCTTACAATCTAATAATAGAGCTAAGGCAAATACGTACTGTAACATAAGGAAGAATGAACGTACTAAAGGACTTCTGAAGAGAGAGGTGTTATATTTGGTAAGATTGAAAAGGATATCAAGGAGATGACATGTAAGATGTATAAACTTTCTGACATTCAGTGGTAGGAAGATATTCCATGTAAAAGAACCAGAAGAAATGGAGGCAGAAAGTATCATCTGTCAAGGCAAGGAGTACATTAAGGCTATGTAGCATTTGGCCTTGACTAGTACACAGAGGTGGAGAAGGCAATGGCAACCCACTCTAGTACTCTTGCCTGGAAAATCCCGTGGACGGAGGAGCCTGATAGCTGCGGTCCATGGGGTCGCACAGAGTCAGACACGACTGAAGCAACTTAGCAGCAGCAGTACACAGAGGGATTATGCTTATTTAATAAAAGAGAGAACCTCTGAAAGGTTTTGAGCAGGACAAAGGTATGATGAGGATTGTGTTTTAGGAAACACATTAATCTAAAGAAATGTGTAAGGTTGATTGCAGGGAAAAACTGTAATAACCAAAGTAATGAGAATCTAGAGAGAATGTTGGTCCTATTACAGAAATTAAGTCAGGGAGAGGCTGATTTGGAAAATTTCAGGGATGTAGTTTTCACTTTAGTTGTGAGTTTGAAATCCCAACAATACATAAGATATATATTGGGCAGTAGAAGAATCAGGATTGGAGATTTGAGAGGCCTGTATGAAGTTGAAATCATGTGACTGAATGAACATATTGAGTGAAAAGAATATAGCCAACCTTCAGGAAATAGCTACATTTAAGAAGGAAAAAGACAACACAAAGGAAAACAAGGAGTATCATCTCCTTAACTTGATGTAAGCTTTTGGTCCAGTAGGTTCAATGCCCTCTGGTTTCTTTTTATCCTTTGTTGTAAAATTTAATGAATTTGTAGTTTGAGGGACTTCCCTGATGGGTCCAGTGGTTACAACTCTGTGCTTAAACTGCCGGGTGGGGTGTGGGTTTGATCCCTGGTCAGGGAACTAAGCTCCCATATGCTGCCCAAATAAATAAATAAAAATAATTTTAAATGGTTTAAAAAATGAGAGATACATGAGAAATAAAACCACAAGATTGATAAGACTCTTTTTTACAGGATGAGGATGAAGAAGTATACAAGAGAGATTTCAGTGCACCTACCCTGGAGGATCATTTCAACAAAACCATTCTTCCCAAAGTCATGCAGGTATGGGGAACCTTAATGACATGAGAGAAAAGGAACGTATTGAGGCCGGACCATGATAAATCTGGTGGTATAACTCATCATCTGTCCATACAGGTCAAGAACTTTGGACGCTCTGGTCGTACCAAATACACCCACCTCGTGGATCAAGACACCACCTCCTTTGACTCAGCATGGGGCCAAGAGAGTGCCCAGAATACAAAGTTCTTTAAACAAAAGGCAGCCGGGGTACGAGATGTATTTGAACGGCCATCTGCCAAGAAGCGGAAAACTACTTAGAGTTCAACTACTTATTCTTCCAGCTGTTGGACACAAGGGGAAATCTCAGCATCTGGTCCTTGATTTGTTTTTACTACTGTTCACATGGCCCCTGTATCTGGCCTGCTGAACCTACTGCCATACTTGTGGCACTGGGCAAACCCAGTGTTTGAAAGTGCTTTGTGAGGTTTGGACTCATGCCGAGAAGCCTGCAAAAAAGCACTGTCAGGTAGGATTAGAGGCTCCCACTTAGGACTATTTCTGAGAAATCTTGAATGTCATTACTGCTCTGGCTTCCCATATTCACTTGGGACTGTTCCAAGTTTCTTCTACCAGCTCTGAGCTTGGGTTAGAAACATGGATGGGCATCTAAGTGGACAATGTATTATTTCTACCTTACAGGAAATCTAAAGTCATTGAAAACCTGTTTTGCATTTTTGGGTAAATTTTTCTAGGCAAACATACTTTTTGATCCATTTATGTGCAAGTGTCAAGAAATAAAAAAATCATACACCAAGAGGTTTTTTTAGCATATCAGAAATAAAATGTGCAAGCTGACAAATATATTAACTAAGACAAAAGACAGCAGAGAGTTGTCAGGCAAAGGATGTTTCACATTTTAATCATACCCTTTCATCTCAGGAATAAGCACAGATGCAAGATAAGCTATATTGTAAGTGGCACCTAGATTTATTCCATGAGCAAATATGTGATTGTCATTGCTGTCTAAATCGTAGCTGTATATAGAAAACAGGACACACAAAACACAGAATCCAAGCAGCACACCAGTACCTGCTTGCCCGGCTCGTGTACCAAGGAGGGCACAGTGCTCTTGAGCTGGAATGTAGTGACATCACTGGCAGAGTTACATTTTTCATTTAATATGTACTACATAACCACCCTGCATACGGCAGAACATTAGGAGGCCTGGGGGTTATAAAGAATGACATTTAACCAGTGGGAAGACGTATCTATATTGCATTTAAAAATGAGAAGGGCAAGGTCTTTTCACAGTCTTTCAATGCCCCACTAGGAGAATCATCCATAAATCCCTAAATGTCCTAGAATAAAAATGAGTGCAAATAATTACTATGAAGTAATAAACACAAAGATGTATGTAAGTCACTGTTGTATGTGCCAGGAGATACAATCTAAGAATTATCCTAGAGTCAAAATGAAAGTCAGAGCTACTGGCCTGCTCATCACTTCTTAAAACAATCTATCAGATATGTATCATTTTACAGCTGAGGAAACAGAAGCTTAGCAAGGGTGACTTGGCCGAACTTGATCAACTTTTAAACTGCTTTCTCTCTACGTTAGAAAATGCAATCTCAAGGTGTAAGTGCTGTGGTTCAGAATTAAAATATTAAATCAATTAAAATCTTTTCATAAATTAATTCTAAGACATAACCTTTGATAATTTCTTATTGAAGTTACCATGTTCCCACCTCAGTACCTAAACTGTAACTCACAGTGGCTTATGAACTGGATTGGTGACTTTTATCTGTATACAGTGGCTCCTAGACAGGTGTTGGCCTTTCAGCTATTGGTGAGCTACCCTAGAGACACATGCCATGGGGTAAACTTTACTGAGCCAATTAGTGCACCTTGAATATTGCTGAGAATTAGTCATATGAATGAGCCTGGTCTGCTACCTAACATCTGAACATGAGTTACTCTTCTACACTGATCCTCAACATAGGTTCATTAAGGGTTATACTCCAAGATGTAAACTTCCCACAGTAAAATAAAATATGCATCATACTTGGTCCAAAATGATAAAACTGAAACTTAAAAAAGACGTCTTTATTGAAATAAGTTAATGCAGTGGGCCTGAGAAAACCCACATCAGTTGGTTAGGGCAATAAGAGCTTCCACCACGTTGCCCATGTGTTCCCTCAAGCTCCGTTCTGCTGCTGCTCGGGAGATCTCCATCTCTGTCATCTGCAGGGAAAGGATCAATGATTTTACCGAAGTCTCCTGGGCAATAAGGTGCCAGCAAAACGTGAAGACTCCACTTGTTCAGGAAACAAGACATACTCCCCACCCACACAGTAGTTAGGCATTCCTACTCACTATCAGCTCCAGATCTTCCTTCTTGATGGTGACTTTTGCCAGTTCCTTCTCCCTGAAAATATTCAGGTACTTTAGTCCTCATTTTCTACCTCCACCATAAACTCCCAGAAAGGATCATGCCCAGTTGTGCCTTACAAATAAATGACTTGATAAACACTGTTGACTGAAAATACAAAAGGACTCCCCCTCGCCTAACATCCCATCCCACCCCATCCCCTGGAATATTTATAGCAGGCAGGTGTTGCCAGGTGGCCTTTCCTTCCACCAACAAAACAGTAAAGTTGTAAATCTTAGGTCTTCAGAAATTGGTGATAGAGCTGAAGAACAACAAACAGTACGTAGTACAAAAGCCTAACGATGCCTTTTTTGTCTGGGGTAGAGTGGGGCGGGTAGGTAAGACTTACCGCTCCTGTTTGGCTTTCTGCTCCCTGGACCGTCTATCTCCAATCACGGACATGGCCTATAGGAAAGACAGATCAAGTTACTGATCTGCTACTCACAATTCCTAACAACCTAATACCAGTAACAAGCGAGTGAGGTGTGGATTCACAATTCACAAACGTAGGATTCGGGCCTACGTTTAGTTCAATTCTGCGCACCTGAGACCCATTTTAAACCCCATCTCCATCAAGCGGAGGGGCCCAGTGACAGTTCAGTTTCCCTCTCGCCTCCTCCCACCAGCGGGATGCGGGCCCCTCCTGGACCCAGGCTTGCCGTGTCGGCCTCCGAGCCCCGTCTGCTCTCATCCCGCCCAGACACGCTGCCCGGCCAACCTCACCGTCTCCAGATTGGAACTCTGGATCTCCTTCTCTTCCGCATAGTCGGTGACTCGCTCTAGATCCGCCGCACCACTATCATGCTTCCGTGGCTTCTCCGGAGGCCGCTCCGGACCGCTCGTCTCTGTCTCCAACTCCAGCTCCACGTCCCCCTCCGTCGCCATATCGATCCCAACGCGCAGCCCCACGGACCCGACCCCGCCTTAGAAGGACTTCCGGCAACTACCTCGCAACTTCCGCCGGGACGGCGGGGAGGCGGGGCTGGACCTGGGCCACACCTTCTTTAGTGCGCTGGTTCTAGAAGCTTCAGCAAGCAAAGCAGTTCGTTTTTCAGACTTCCTTTCGGGTTTGTACAGTGTTTTCTGCCAGGCCGTGTCCCAGACCTAACCCATCACCACTGCAGACCATCCCAGCCTTTCTTAAACTAGGACCAGCCCACACACGGCAAGGAACTCTGTTCAAGATGAATGACGTCTAATCCTAAACCAATTAAGAATGCTAATCTATAGACCAGATAGGCAAACTGCTCCCTAATCTGGGGAGAACAGCCTGAGAAACCCAAGGGCCCTGGGAAGAAAGTAGTTTCACAGGGATATCTGCATTTTCCACCACCCGGGGGGTCGGTGTTCTTTTCCTGGTATCCCTTCCCATTCTGCCTTAAACTGCCTTAAACAACCCAGGACTGCAGGAGTCCAATGGGCTGAGGACGAAAGAAAGATTCTACTTTCTCATCTGCCTTCCATCTGGTGGACCTGGGCTTAATCCCTGGGATAAGGATGGTGGGTGAAAAAGCGGTCACAAGTCCCAACACCTCCCTCCGCCTGGCACCGCAACGCAGGGGAGTCAACAGTGTCATAGTGAGTCCTCCCTTCTATCAGGTGAGAGGGTACGTGGGCAGAGAACTCCCCCGAGCAAGAGCTGTCTGAAAAGGGGAAGGGAATGGTGGCTGAAGCTGTGGAGGAAAACCCACGGGAGCTGGTAAATATGGCTGACCTGCCATTTACTGCTGAGGCCCTTCTGCTGCTTTGGGTCTAAGACTACTGATCATTAAACCTCTCCTCCCATGTTCCTGGTACCAGATGTTTAGGTCCTGGGAAAGATTAAGAGGCCAGATGTGACAGGCTCTTAGGAAGTTCTGCCAGTTATGTTAAGCTCTTACGATGAAAGCTCTACCTGACGTCAGTGTAAAGCAATCTTAAATAGCCTGGAACCAAACAGTCTGAGAATTCCTAAATGAAAGAGAGGGGAGGGGAAAATTTTGGAATTCAGCCTCATGGGTTGACCTCACAAATGTAGTGATGTAAGCCTATCCTCAGCAAGTCTCTACCTTGCTGCCCTGCATCTGCTCTACCCTCAGGTGTCCTGCTGCGGGCCTGTTCCCTGTACCTGCTGCTGCCCTTCTAAGCGGCCCCCTCTCACAGAGCCTCCCTGTAGCCGCCTGTTCTACATCCTCCTCCACGTGGGGACCTCAGCAGTCTGCTGCCTCCTGCTGTCAAGGACAGTGGTGGAGAGAGTTTGGGGCAAGGCACATGGGGTACGTGGGAGGGCTGGGCTGCAGCGGGAAAGGATAACAGGAGAAAAGTCTGAGGTAAACGAGATTTGGACTGAGGGTAGGGGACAGATGAGTGGACGCACCCACGAGTAGGTACTTCTCTGTGCATGACGACTTGTCCAGCCATTTCTCACATGTGCCTTCCCTTCAGATCCAGATGCCCTCAGGGCTGTGTGCCCATCTGTTTGGCCACTCTCACTGCCCAGTGCTGCGCGGCTCTGGGGCTGTATACCGCCTATGTGCAGGAACTGCCACCTTCCACCTGCTGCAGGCTGTGCTGCTGATCGACCTCCACTCCCGCACCAGCCTAAGAGCACAGCTACATAATAGGTCTGTGTGTACTCTTTGGGTGGGGAGAGGACAGGTAGGGAAGTAGACACAAGCTGAGTAAAGGAAATTTCCAGATGAAGTCATAGCACTGTAAAAAGACAGAGAACAGGTTTAAGTCCCTGCTTCCACTATACTTGCTGTGTAACCACAAGCCACACACTTTCCCTCTTTGATCTTCTAGTTTTCTGAAATGGAGGTAACAGTGGAGTTACTATATGCAAACCCTCTGTCAACTCTAGAACACTGTCCAGATGTCATTTAGGTATCAGGGTCAGAATTTGGAATAGGCTGTGATCAGCCTGTCGGTTCCTCCCTTCCTCTACTTAGTCTCTCTTCTCCCCTTTCCTATAGTTCTGCTTTCTCCTGCCTATTCTGAGACATTTTCTTTTCCTCTTAACCAGTTTCTGGCTCCTCAAGCTGCTACTCCTGCTAGGTCTCTGTGCTGTTGCCTTCTGCATCCCTGATGAGCATCTCTTTCCAGGTACGTTCTATTTCATCCTAATTAACAGGTGTAAGCTCAAAGATTTTCTAAGAAAAAAATCTTCCCTGGCAGTCCAAACACTTCCAATGCAAGGGATGCGCATTTGATCCCTGTTTGGGGAACTAAGAACCCACAAGCCTTGTGGCACAGCCAAAAAAAAAAAGGTAGGAAGAAAACCAGGAGTAATGATATGATCAGTTACATTTTCCTACTGGTGCCTCACCTGCAGCCTGGCATTACATTGGCATATGTGGCGGCTTCACATTCATCCTGCTGCAGTTGGTGCTTATTACTGCCTTTGCTCATTCCTGGAACAAGAACTGGTAAGGAGCACATAACCCTGAAAGCTTCCTGGGAAATGTGACATTATAGACCCAGTCAGGTTGGGCAAAGGACATGACAGGTTGATGATCCCAAAGCTTCCAATTAAGCAGTATGGAAAAACTCAGGAATATGATGGCTGTAGGCCAAATGGGATAGGCAAGTCTCACCAGTCTTCTGGGAGAGGGGGAATAGCTGATAATGGGTAAAAACAAGAGCTGGAGCCCCAAGCCACTGCCCACCTCCCACCCTTAGGCAAACAGGTGCAGCCCAAGACTGCCGCTGGTTCCTGGCTGTGCTGCTGACCACCCTAGGATTCTACAGCATGGCGGGCGCAGCAGCCGCACTCCTATTCCACCACTACACGCACCCCGCTGGCTGCCTGCTCAACAAGATGCTGCTCAGTCTGCACCTTTGTTTCTGTGGCCTCCTCTCCTTCCTCTCCATCGCTCCCTGCATCCGCCTCAGTGGGTACATGCCTTACAGCATTAAAGATTTGGGAGGCCTTTAGTATAGCAAATTCCACCATCCTTAGTCACTTCAGTCATCTCTCTACAACCCCTTTGCAACTCTATGGACCACAGCCCACCAGGCTCCTCTGTCCATGAGATTTTCCCATGGCAGACTTACCATGGAGCCACCAGGGAAGCCCAGATAGCAAATTTCATTTGCCTCCCTAATCTCAACCATTCTCTGCTTCCTCCAAAGGGTGGGGAGACAGAAGCACAGATGAGGGTAGGGGTGAAGGAAACTAGAACCCAGTAGGCTAAAGCAATGATTTCCGTTCTCCCCAGAGCAACCTCGCTCTGGCCTTCTACAAGCCTCTATCATCAGCTGCTATATCATGTACCTGACATTCTCTGCACTGTCCAGCCGTCCTCCAGAGAGGGGTAAGGAAAGGACCTGGATTCTTAACAAGGTTTACCCATGCTAAAACCGTTTTCGCTCCTGCCAAATACCTAGCTGTTTGTTCTCATCATCTTTCTCTTCTGTTGCCTTGCCCTTTCTCAGTAATCCTTCAAGGACAGAATCACACTCTGTGCCTGCCTGGCCTGAGTAAAATGGAATCCCACACACCAGATACTTCTCTGGCAGTGATGAGTGCTGGCATCATGTATGCTTGCGTGCTTTTTGCTTGGTGCGTAAAAGTGTCAAGGGAAAGGTGTGAGAAGGGAGGATGCTCACAAGGACAGGGATGGTTAGGAGATAGTCTGGGGCCATGGTTTATTTAAACTTTAAAGGAAGGTAAGAGGAAATCTCCCCACGAACAAAAACAGTTTCTAAGAATAGCACCCATCAGATGATCTGTATTTGAGGAAGGGGACAAGGGAAATGACTTGAGAAACTTTAAAAGCACAAAAGATTTCAGGGCCCTCACATGAAAAAATTTCAAAATTTGGCGGGGAAAGGGCTTTGGGAGATCACTACCCTCCTGAGTTACTAATATGGACCAGCTGGCAGTAAATGCTGTCAGGTAACCCTCCTGCTATTTGACTGTATCAACTTGAAAACCATCTCTTCTCAGCAACGAGGCTTCTTACCTGGCTGAGGTATTTGGGCCCTTGTGGATTGTCAAGGTTTACAGCTATGAGTTCCAGGTGAGGATGGGTAGCTCAATATCCCCAGTACCCCAACCCCCTTCACACATAGCAACACACACACACATCCTATCAACCTCTACCCAAAATGCTCAGATTCTAGCTGCTGTTACCTTTTATTGAGTACCCACAATATGCTAGGCACTGTGCTAGATACTTTACATACACAATCTCATTTAATTTAATCCTCACAACAACCCTGTGAGGTAGGTGTTTGCTCCATTTTACAAATGGAGAAATTGAGGCACAGAAGGTTAAACATCTTACCAAAGTCCCCATAGCCAGTCATATACTGGAGCTAGAATTTGAACCCAGGTGTGCCTCCACTTGTCACCCCACACCCATCTTTTTAGAGGAGGAGTTTCCTGTACTATTTCCCAGACATTCTTTTTCCAACATGCTGCCTTTCATTTCACAGAAGCCCTCACTCTGCTTCTGCTGCCCTGAAACAGGGGAGCCAGAGGAAGGCGAGTGTCAAGTGAGGATCCGTAAGTGTAGACTTCTGTAGAATGCCAAAGAGTGCAAATGCCTTTGTGAAAGAGGCTGGGGAAGGGAAGAGGTGTTTCAGCAGCTCTGCTACCAGCACTTCTTTTCTCTCTCTCCAGGACCAAGAGGTGTGGCTGCAAGACCAGCTGACCAAGAGACCTCTCCAGCTCCTCCAGTGCAAGTCCAGCAGCTTTCCTATAGCTATTCTGCCTTCCACTTCGTCTTCTTCCTTGCATCACTTTATGTCATGGTTACCCTCACCAACTGGTTCAGGTAGGATGGAGGGGGGCCTGGGATACTCTTCCGAAAACCTAGTTGTTTTAGGGAAAAGAGCACTTCAAGGCCAGTCCGGAGTTCTCCCGAGACACACGAGTCTACCATATTCTTTGGTGGGGCAGCAGGATAGCTCTAAGCTCTGAAAGTCACGGACCTGCCGACTCTCTAACCAGAGACTTTGGTTCCACAGCTATGAGGGAGCAGAGCTGGAAAAGACCTTCATCACAGGTAGCTGGGCTACCTTCTGGGTCAAGGTTGCCTCATGCTGGGCCTGTGTACTCCTCTATCTGGGGCTGCTACTAGCACCATTCTGTTGGTCCCCAATCCCAGACCCCCAACATCCTATCTTAAGGCGACATTGTCATCGTGTATTGCCAAATGACAAATATCCAATCTAGGTACTTTCAACAAACTGGAGTTCCCTTGAATGTGTACCCCTAGTCTTAACTCAAAGGAGCTGTCCAGCCCAAGAGATTCCTCGAAGACACAATGGGAAGTTACCTCCCTTTAAGTTGAAGTCAGTAGTATGTCTGACTTGAAAAAAGTGGCCACACACACCCTAATACCCTGGGCAGAGTATCTGACTCACTGGAGCTACCGTTACTTCTTCAACCCAGCTCAAGAGCCTGATTCCAAGTCAGCAGCTCAGCAATCACTGCTAACCCAGCAGACAGTGGGCACCAGCTCATTCCTGGCTCTTATGGTAGAGATGTGGGCAGGGAAAGACCAAAGGGGACCAAAGACTTACTTGGCTCTGCCTTTGGTGATAAAAAGGAAAACAGGAGTCCACCTCTGGGTACAGGGATGTAAGAAGCCCAGAACCCTAGAACAAACCAGTACATAGGAAGAAAGGCGCACAGATACTACCCTAAGTTTTACTCCTGATGTTGAGGGCAAAGGAAATGGGAAGACAAAATCTACCCTCATTCCATGAAGAATGACAGAAGAGAATGTGAACACTTGAGAGCAGCTAACCATGGGAACTCCGGCAACAGCAGGGTCTGGGCCAACTTTCAAGCATAGGAACAAACTGAGGAAGAATGAGGAAGAGGGAGCATAAATTTAGGTCTTGCAGCCTTCCTTCTCAGGACCTCAACTCCATCCTTAGGATGATGTTCCAGGTCTGAGTGGGGGACAAAAACCACAAAAAAGAAGTCCCTACAGCTCTTAGAGGATTTCTCTACCACATACCCAATACCTGTCTGTTGCAGTACAATAAAGAATTTTTCTGTGATGTTTAAACTTAACCTACACATTCACAACCTTTTAGAGTGTGAAATTCCCTTCCCTTTTGGTGGGAAAGGGCAGCCATTCCTCCATCCCCATCCCCCCAAATCCCCAGTCAAACCAGGCGCTCAAGGAATTACAAAGCTACTTTTAATACTTTGGGGTGAGCCCCACAGGAATAAAAAACACTGGGAAGGGGTAACCCTCTCACCCCCAGGAGTGGCCCAGGGGGAGAGAGGCTACCTGAGGGGTAGGAAGCACAAAAGGGACCCGCTGCAGACTCAGGGCAAAGGGAATGCCATCGGTGCTGGGACCTGTGAGCACTACAGGAGAAAACGCGAGCGTGATGGGACTGGCTCCAGGCACACAGGCGAAGGGCAAGAGGGTTGGACACGAAGCCACAAAGCTACTTGGGTTCCTCCTTCTTCTCGTTTGCCTTTTTCTGCTTCTGCTGCATGATCTCCGAGTCCCTAGGGGTAGAGATGATGGGGCACTGGGAGGTACCAGAGGGCAAAAAGGACAAGATGCAGGGGTATGAAGGGCACAAAGGATAAGATGGAAGTGGATGGGACAAAATTCAGCATATGGCTGCTGTATTCCCACCCTAGGAGAACAAGAGGAAGAGAGCTGAGGCTCAAAAGGCAATCAGTCTCTATCTGGCTGTTGCCCAAGGGGTCAGAAGTCTGGCCACACAGGCCCAAGGCTATTCTGTGCCGAGTACCACACCCCGCCACACCAGTGAGAAGGTTGGGAGAAGGGAGGGCAAATGAACAGCAAGGAGGGCCAAAAGTACGGGGCTGTCATAACCACTACTGCATTTGAAATGTGAAACTCCCTGCCCTTGCCCTTAAGGTCAGACCCGGGGGCACTCAGAAACCAGACCGAGGGCAGCACCCGTCCCAGTCCCTTCCTGTAACTCTGTGAACTAACAATTTAGAGGGTGAGAGGAATAAAACCCTAGAGGAAACAATGCACTCTGCCCCTCACGGCTAGTCCAGATGTAAGCTCAGAGCTAACTTTTCCAGGTACAACCCTCGGTCTAAACCCAGGTCTCACCCCAGCCTCCCCTCCCCTCCCTGGGGCTACCTCTGCTTGCGGGCGGCAGCAGAAAGCCCGTCATCTCGGCGCTTTCCCTTAACCGAGTCGCTCTGCTTTTTCATATTCTTCTGGCGGGCGAGCTCGCGCTGGTTACCGCCTAGAGAAAAAAAAAATTAAAGATGAGACGCGAGGGCCTTTGCGGTCGCACACCGGCGACCCTCTCCCCTCACCAGACACCAGTAGGCTCCCACACTTCATTCCCGGGGCGCCGACACCGGCCCGTTTGGGCCCTGGGCTGCAGATTCGGCGGGGGAGGTGAGGTGGGGGGAGCTGCCACGGGGCAGGTCAAACTGGAGAGTGGACAGAGGACGGTTCTGAGGAGCCTGCTAGAGGCGTGTTTCGAATTTCGGCGCAGCAAGAGGACCCAGACAGGTAGTGGCGGTGTCTGCAGACGGTCTGGGTCTCTGTGGGGGATGGGCAGGGATCCGGAGTAGGGGGCTCTGGGTCTATCACAGGCGCGCAACTCTTCCCACACCGCGGAGAATCGAGGAGGGCCTTTGCAGGCCGAGGAGCGGGAGGGTTGGCGGGGAAGGTTCTCAAGAAGTGGCGGTGGGCAAAGGGTCGATTTCCGGGCTCCGAGTGTGAGGGTGGCTAAAGAGCGCTCCCAGAGAAAGGTCTCCCTGGGGAAGCCAAGAGGAGGTTAATGCCGAGGTTCGGCAGTCGTGTTCAGGGTAAAGGGGAAGAAAAGGGCAAGGAGAGAGGATCTCAATGCTCACGGGTCATGGCGACGGCAACGGCTCCGGCCTGCCTCCGTCGCGTCCCCTCGTTCAGTACGACGTTACAGGCCCCGCCCCTCTCTCGCAGCGTAAGAAGTCGTCTTTTCCTCCCCGCCCCTTCGCGCCCGGGCGCCGATTCCTATTGGCCAGGAAGAAACACATGTGGCCGCGGGCCACGCTGGAACTCCGGCGGACGAGAAGGGGAGGTTCGCAGGCCGAGCGCGCTGCGTGGGGCGGGGCTTTCCGAGCAAGTCGATAGGTCGGGTGGAGAGAAAGTAGGCCAGGTCATGTGACCGGGGTCGGGGGATGGAGGGGTGCGGCTGGCGATGTGGCACTCCCGCGGGCTCGGGCACGTGACCTGGCAGAGTGACCTCATACGGGGACGGTTTGGGAGACAAACTCACCCAGAGGGAACACCTGGGGAACAGAGTGGGGAGGCTTCGCGGCGGCTGAGATGGTCTGACTGGTGCTGTTAACCAAGACTGGAACAAAACGCCGGTATTACTTGGGATCCTTCCCAACTAACCACCTATTTGAACACTTGAGTGCACAAAATCATGTACCAGAACAACTTAACAAACTCCCTTCCAACATTATTGTTCGCCCATCCCAAACACCAATACAGAAATTCGCCGCCACATCCAGTATGTACAAAAATCATGGCCCTGCTCATTTGCCCACAGAAGCTCTAAATATGCAGCTTGGAAGTATTTGAGGACCCCAAAGTCACAGACTGTGGCCTTGTATCAGGGACCCAGAGACTGGGAAATGCACATACTATGTTCATTTCTCCTTCGGCATTTCCCCCACTATACTGTATCTACCAGCAATACCTGTTTTAATTGGCAGTTGAATAGGGCGGGAAGCTTAGATTTCCCCCTCTCATTCCCAGATTCACTAATATGTCTGCAAAACTCCCCACCAGTAGAGAGGAATTCACTGGATAAAGGAGAAGTGTGTTAGTTGCTCAGTCGTTTCTCGCTCTGAACCCCATGTTTTTCCATGCCCAGGTATCACCTGAACTACTACTATTTATTACTTGAAACTTTTGTATTTGGAGGGCAGAAGTTGTGCTGCCCTGCAGAGCTTGTGGGGATTTCAGTTCCCTGACCAGGGATTGAACCTGGGCTGAAAGCACCAGATCCTACCACAAGACCACCAGGGAACTCCCTGTATCAGTTTCAAATGCAGGATATAATGCAAAATTCATATTTCTTTAGTAAATTAAAAAAAAAAAACGGCATCTGGTGATTCATCACTTCTGATGTTAAAAGACACAGTGAATTTTGCTTTCCTCTCTCTCCCTTAGATTACTGGCTCATGGAGAGTCAGCTGCTATGTCAGGAGGAGAGGCCCATTGGGTGAAGAACTATCGTCACTGGCCAACAGTCAGAGGGTAGAGAAGTACTTCCACTTTAATTCAGGATGGAAGTTGGAGTTGAGAGTTAGGGACTAAATTAGAGAAAATGGAGATCCAAGGCTCTGAAGCAGAGAAGGAGGTGAGGTGGGATTTAAGGATCCCACATATACAGTGAGTAGATGAGAAAACTGGACTTCAAGGATAGGGACAGCATCGCAGACCTAGAGCTGCAGACTGACCATAGTTCACAAAAAGAATTTGGACGCTCTGGTTTCCTAGCCCCAGCTTCCCATGGTCCCCTTGCATTTAGAGAGACTACAGAGCCAGCCCCATGGAGAAAGCCTGGCTAGCCAAGGATGAGTGAAATAGTGCAGGATGAGGAAGCAATTTCTCTCTTGGCACATGCTACCTCTTTATCAGCTCCAGCAGAGAGAGAGTAAAACAACTCTGTGACCAGTCTCCTCTTATTTAACTCACCCAACACTATCCCCGTGTTCAAGGGTCTATTTCCAATCCTAACAAAACCTAGGCTGATTGCCACAACTCCTTCCAATCTAACTTTTCCTGGAATTGCCAAAGAAGTCACTCATTCTTTGAACAAATATTCATTGTGTTAAGCACCAAGGATGTATCATCTATTGTATTCAGTTCAGTTCAGTTCAGTCGCTCAGTTGCATCAGATTCTTTGCAACCCCATAAATTGCAGCAGGTGAAGCAGAAGATATTAAGAAGAGGTGGCAAGAATACACAGAAGAACTGTACAAAAAAGATCTTCACTACCAAAATAATCACAATTGTGTGATCACTCACCTAGAGCCAGACATCCTGGAATGTGAAGTCAAGTGGGCCTTAGAAAGCATCACTACGAACAAAGCTAGTGGAAGTGATGGAATTCCAGTTGAGCTATTTCAAATCCTGAAAGATGATGCTGTGAACGTGCTGCACTCAATATGCCAGCAAATTTCGAAAACTCAGCAGTGGCCACAGGACTGGAAAAGGTCAGTTTTGATTCCCAAAGAAAGGCAATGCCAAAGAATGCTCAAACTACCACACAGTTGCACTCATCTCACATGCTAGTAAAGTAATGCTCAAAATTCTCCAAGCCAGGCTTCAGCAATACATGAACCATGAACTTCCTGATGTTCAAGCTGGTTTTAGAAAAGGCAGAGGAACCAGAGATCTATTGTATTAGTCCCTAGGTTTACAGTGATGAACAAAACATATGTATCACCAGACTCATGGAACATATAGTATAGAGAAAAAGAAGAAGCTCTCTCTATATATATAATACACATATAAGTATGCATGCATGCGTGCTAAGTTGCTTCAGTTGTGTTCAATTCTTTGCGACCCTGTGGACCATAACCCATAGGGCTTCTTTGTCCATGGGATTCTTCAGACAAGAATACTGGATCGGGTTGCATGCCAACCCAGGGATCAAACCTGTGTAAACCCATATGTCTTATGTCTCCTGCATTGGGAGGTGGGTTCTTTACCACTAATGCCACCTGGGTTAGTTAGATAGGTAATAGATAGTAGAGACAAGTAATAGGCAAGCCAACTGATGCCTGGTGAGCATGGTATGAAACTAGGTCAGGAAGTAGGCAGGGTAGTTATATGATCTGAGTCACTATTGCTAATACCCCTCACTACTAGCTAACATTAAGTGAGTGCTTCTTAAGTATATTAAGTATACTTTTCTTATTTGGACCTTACAATGACCTTTTGAGGTGTCATTATCCCCTTTCTACTGATTTAGAAATTTTGGCACAGTCAGGTTAAATAAATTTCCCAAGGAAGCACAGATAGTAAAAGGTGAGGCTGAAAATTTAACCCAGCCACTGATATTCATCAGGATGTAATTTTTTTTTTTTAAGAGATCACTCTGTGGGAGGAACGTGGATTAGAACAGATAAATGGAAATGGGAAGACCAGTCAGGAGGCTCTCACAGACATGCAGGATGCTAGGCCTAATTCGGTAACAGATCATTGAAATGAAGTTCAGACCAATTAGGCAGAAAGGGGAATTTATTGGTTTATATAACCAAACTAGGGCATGGGCTGCAATGTGAATGATTGTCAGTCAGTCAGTCAGTTCAGTCACTCAGTCGTGTCCGACTCTTTGCGACTCCATGAATCGCGGCACGTCAGGCCTCCCTGTCCATCACCAATTCCCAGAGTTTACTCAAACTCATGTCCATCGAGTCGGTGATGCCATCCAGCCATCTCATCCTCTGTCGTCCCCTTCTCCTCTGCCCCAAATCCCTCCCAGCATCAGTCTTTTCCAATGAGTCAACTCTTCGCATGAGGTGGCCAAACAAAGTATTGGAGTTTCAGCTTTAGCATCAGTCCTTCCAATGAACACCCAGGACTGATCTCCTTTAGAATGGACTGGTTGGATCTCCTTGCAGTCCAAGGGACTCTCAAGAGTCTTCTCCAACACCACAGTTCAAAAGCATCAATTCTTTGGCACTCAGCTTTCTTCACAGTCCAACTCTCACATCCATACATGACCACAGGAAAAACCATAGCCTTGACTAGACGAACCTTTGCTGGCAAAGCAATGTCTCTGCTTTTGAGTATACTATCTAGGTTGGTCATAACTTTCCTTCCAAGGAATAAGTGTCTTTTGATTTCATGGCTGCAGTCACCATCTGCAGTGATTTTGGAGCACCAAAACATAAAGTCTGACACTGTTTCCACTGTTTCCCCATCTATTTCCCATGACGTGATGGGACCAGATGCCATGATCCTCGTTTTCTGAATGTTGAGCTTTAAGCCAACTTTTTCACTCTCCACTTTCACTTTCATCAAGAGGCTTTTGAGTTCCTCTTCACTTTCTGTCATAAGGGTGGTGTCATCTGCATATCTGAGGTTATTGCTATTTCTCCCGGCAATCTTGATTCCAGCTTGTGCTTCTTCCAGCCCAGCGTTTCTCATGATGTACTCTGCATATAAGTTAAATAAGCAGGGTGACAATATATAACCTTGAGGAACTCCTTTTCCTATTTGGAACCAGTCTGTTGTTCCATGTCCAGTTCTAACTGTTGCTTCCTGACCTGCATACAGATTTCTCAAGAGGCAGGTCAGGTGGTCTGGTATTCCCATCTCTTTCACAATTTTCCACAGTTTATTGTGATCCACACAGTCAAAGGCTTTGGCATAGTCAAGAAAGCAGAAATAGATGTTTTTCTGGAACTCTCTTGCTTTTTCCATGATCCAGCGGATGTTGGCAATTTGATCTCTGGTTCTTCTGCCTTTTCTAAAACCAGCTTGAACATCAGGAAGTTCACGGTTCACATATTGCTGAAGCCTGGCTTGGAGAATTTTGAGCATTACTTTACTAGCATGTGAGATGAGTGCAATTGTGCGGTAGTTTGACCATTCTTTGGCATTGCCTTTATTTGGGATTGGAATGAAAACTGACCTTTTCCAGTCCTGTGGCCACTGGTGAGTTTTCGAAATTTGCTGGCATATTGAGTGCAGCACTTTCACAGCATCATCTTTCAGGATTTGAAATAACTCAACTGGAATTCCATGAATGATTGTAGGGGAAACTAAAACCAATAACAGGGGGATGCCTCCCCATCTCTTATTTTTGCTCTGTTTTCTCAGATCCAGATCCCTTGACATGATAGCAAATGGCTACAAATGGTCCCTACCCTCAAATTTCACACCATGTCCAAGAGAGGAGTTCTGAGTCTCTTCCTTTAAATTCAGTGTTTAAAACCCCAGGTCAGAGCTCTGATGGTTTAGGTGCCCACCTTTGTGGTGGGAAAGTGGTTGTGAAGCAGAATATAATGAGAGCAGCTCCCAACAGAACCATTTGTTTCTGCTAACTATTTGGTTAGTATGGGGAAGGAACAGGTTTATCAAAGAAAGAGAGTTTGCTCCCCAGAAAAGGAGGATGCTAGACAGATAAAAGATGTCCATTCCCTCAGGGCACAGGAGATAGTCACTTGGGCTGAAATGGTGGCAGCAGAAATGGCAAGAGTGTACAGCTTCAAAATATATTTTTGGAGAAATTGCCCTGGTGGTCCAAGAGGCTAAGACTCTGAACTCACAACCTAGATCCTACATGCCACAACTAAGAGTTTGCGTGACGTACCTGAAGATCCCACGTGCCACAATGAAGATGAAGATCCTGTGTGCCGCAACTAAGACCCGATGGAGCCAAATGAATAAATAAAAGGAAATATTAATATATATATATATACTTGGAGATTCAGTTATAGAGGAAGATACTATTGATTCCTGGGTTCATTCATATTCTTCATGGAATTCTCCAAGCAAGAATACTGGAGTGGGTAGCCATTTCCCTTCTCCAGATCTTCCCGACTCAGGGATCAAACACAGGTCTCCTGCATTGCAGGCAGATTCTTTACCATCTGAGCTAGCAAGGTAGCTCAACACTTTAGTGGAGGAGACTTAACAATTTACAAGTAGCCAAACCAAATATGAAATTATAGCTTACTTTAAGTGTTAAAAGAGAAACAAAAGTGTAAGGACAAAGAATAATGGGAAAAACTCACTTCCGTGTTGACGGTTTTTTTGTTTATTTTTTTGGCTGTGCCACACAGCTTATGAGATCTTAGTTTCCCAACAAGGGATCAAACCTGGGGCCTCTGCAGTTAGAGCATGGAATCCTAACCACTGAACCACCAAAGAATTCCCTGTGGTCACTTTTAAACTGAGGCCTGGAGCCAGTTGTAGGGAAAGTAGAAGAGGGTTCCAGCCATGCAGCTGAATCCCTAACATTTCTAACATATCACCTTTAACAAGGAAGAGCAATAGTTTTAGGAACTTCTTACCTTCCTCCCTAAGTTCCAAGGGTGGAACTGAATCACTAAGTCAATCAAAGTAAATTCATCACTCTTAGCTTTGATTAGCTCAGGAATCCCTCCCTAAACCGTGCATGGTATTCATCTGGTGACAGTTATTGGTTCAGGAGTTAGCATGTTACCTAAATAGGTCTGATCAGAGTGAAACCTAGCAGAGCCCTCTGGGGCTCCCAAAGATGGAAGCTTTTCTGTTCCCCATTTCTTGTAGGCAAGACTCCAGCCTCCGTGTTTGGAACACTTGAGAATTGAGGGAGGAAAAGCCAAGAAACCAGCTGAGGCAAGATTAAAGGGACCGGAGAAGCTCATAAGATTGAGGGGCTTCCCTGGTGACTCAGTTGTAAAAGAATCCACATGCTGATTCAGGAGACACAGGTTCAATCCCTGATCCAGGAAGATCCCACGTGCCTCGGAGCAACTAGTTCACCACAACTATTGAGCCTGTGCTCCAGAGCCTGGGAGTTGCAACTATTGAATCCACCTGCTGAAACTAGCCCCTAGAGCCCTGCCTCACTAGAGAAAAGCCCACCCAGTAATGAAGACCCAGCACAGTCAACAATAAATAGATTTTTTTTAAAAAAGATTAGGAGATCTACCACCTGAGAGGATATTAAAGGAGTGCAAGCCCTGCTCTCACCCTAATCTTGTCAGACCCCACCTTTGACCCACTGTTTTAACAACCCTCATCAACTTCTCCGGGGTGGAGACACAGTTTTTCAAGAGAGAAGCCCAGTGCATCAATAAGGCTATCCTTTTCTGCTTCATCCAAAACTCTATGTCCTGTTAAAGGGAATTATATAGTCAAGAAATACAAGAGAAGAAAAAAAGATCTACAAAATCGACCCCAAAACTCTGTCTCCAAGATTTGTTGTTGTTGTTGTTACTGTTTTTTAAGTTGCTTAGTCATGTGTGACTCTTTTGCAACCCCTTGTAGCCTGCCAGGCTCCTCTTCCCGTAGGATTTCCCAGGCAAGATTACTGGAGTGGGTTGCCATTTCTTTCTCTAAAGGATCTTCCTGACCTAGCATCTCCTGCATTGCAGAGGAATTTTTTACCACTGAACCATGAGGGAAACCCTGTCTCAAGGATTTGATTTGCCACCAGTGTACAGAGAAGCCTAGCTTTTGGTAACAAGACCAAAGGGAGGGACTTTTTTTCCACCGTGGAGCTCTTTCTCATTAACTTGAATAAGGATTCATTCACATAGCCCTTAACTGCTTTTGGCTTCTTTGACTTTGAAGCACAATCCTTAAGTTGAAGCAAAGTGAGTGGCAGAAGGAAATTGGGTCCTTGATGATGCTCTTGGGCCACTGAATAAATCAACTGTAACATTTGTTCTCTCTCTGAGCTTCCTGCTATGAAAACCACCATATTTGTTTTTTGAGTAAAGTGTCTTGAATCAGATTTCTGTTACTTCCTCCAAATACTTTTAAAGCAATATACAAACAATAGAAATAGCATATGCCAAGGCCCTGAGATGGGGAAAAGCTTGAATAAATATATTAACTGGAGGGATCACATAATGAAATGATCCAGTAAATTTATTGTAAAGTGCAATCAGTCCTCTCCATGCATACTAAACGTCTAGTTAGATTTTAGTGCCTTGTAGAGATGAGTAGAAAGCCAAGGATCAGCAAGCACTGAAGAAAACACTCAACATAAAAATAGGTCAAAGCAAAACAGAAACAGAAAGTAAGCTCTCAGAGGATTAGAAACAATTCCAGGAACAAAAAAAAAGTTGTGGGGGAGAGGGCAGGGAGAGGGGACTATAATTAGTATACTTAGAAATGAAGAGGATATTGAACAAAAACAGGGGAGCTAGGAAAAAAATAAAACATTCAGAGAATAAACAGCTCTTGGAAATTAAAAATATGATAGAAGAGTTGGAAGATAAAAGTTGAAGAAATAGTCCAGACAATTAGGCCAAAAAACAGTTTGGTAAAGCTTAAGGATCCCTTCTAAAAAAAGGTTTAAAATACACCAGTGGGGGACTTCCATGGTGGTCCAGTGGTTAAGAATCCACCTGCCAATGGTGGGGACCTGGGTTCAATACCTGCTCCGAGAAGATTCCACATGTGTGGAGCAAATAAGCTGTGCCCCACAAGTACTGAGCACCCTAGAGCCTGTGCTCTACAGCAAGAAAAGCCATCCCAGCAGAGGCCCATGCGCCACAACTCAAGAGAAGCCCCCACTCTTCGCAGTTAGAGAAAGCCCAAGGGCAGCAATGAAGATGCAGCACAGCCACAAATAAATAAAATATTTTTTAAAGGTATCTGTACATCCATATTCATAGCAGCATTATTCACAATAGCCAAACAATAAGAAGCAACCCAGACGTCTATTGACAGATTAATGGTCATAGAAAATGTGGGATAGACATACAATGGAATCGTATTCAGCCTTAAAAAGGAAGGAAATTCTGACAGATGCTACACCATGGATGAACCTTGAAGACAGTACGCAAAGTGAGATAAGCCAGTCACAAAAAGACAAATACTATATGACTGCAGTACGAGGTATCTAGAGTAGTCACATTCAGTGAAACAGGAAGGAGAGGGGACTTTCTGTTGGTGGGAACTGGGAGGAGGGGGAAATGAAGAGTTCTTGTTTAACGAGTACAGAGTTTCAGTTTTACAAGGTGAAAAGTGTTCTGAAGATTGGTTGCACAGCAACGGCAAGCTCTGTACAACTAACACTGTGTGTGCGCTCAGTTGCTAAGTCATGTCCGACTCTTTGCGACCCCGTGGACTGTACCTTTCCAGGCTCCTCTGTCCATAGGATATTCCAGTCAAAAATACTGGAGTGGGTTGCCATTTCCTCCTCTAGGGGATCTTCCTGACCCAGGGATCAAACCTGTGTCTCCAGGGTCTCCTGTATTAACATGTAGTTTCTTTACCATTGAGCCACTTAGGAAGCCCTACTAACACTACTGTACTATTAAAACTACTGAGCTGTACATTTAAAAATGGTGACGATGGTAAATTTTGCTATGTGTATTTTGCCACAATTAAAATAAAAAATTAAGACTACATGGGATCATAAATGGTATAATTGATTATATTCATATATAGTTATCAAAATATTAAAATGCTTCTGGTATATAGTAACTGCATTTTTATCAAAGCATAATATAAAAGATCGAGGCAATAAGAATTGTAATGGTAATAACAACTGTAATTATAAAGTGGTGAAATTCCAGTACTTGGGCCACCTCACGCGAAGAGTTGACTCATTGGAAAAGACTCTGATGCTGGGAGGGATTGGCGGCAGGAGGAGAAGGGGACAACAGAGGATGAGATGTCTGGATGGCATCACTGACTTGATGGACGTGAGTCTGAGTGAACTCCAGGAGTTGGTGATGGACAGGGAGGCCTGGTGTGCTGCGATTCATGGGGTCACAAAGAGTCGGACACGACTGAGCGACTGAACTGAACTGATGAGTGCAAATTGGGTTTAGATATCGCTCCAACAAATGTGATATGAAATGAAAATACTTCTCATTTCTCTTTGTGAGAACATCATTACTGCCAGTACAAGTGGTTTGTGCCTACATTTATAACTGAAAGAAATGTTACATTTTATTAGGGTTAGTGAAAATAAAGGGTATAATTTTCCCCTTTCCAAGCTCACAGAATTCCTGAGTTCTATGGTCTGCAGACACAGTTTTAGAACCTCTGCCCCGTGACCCTGGATAAGCTTCTCTATACTTCAGTTTTCTCTTCAGTCCTTAGTATTGGGCACATTCCTAACTCACTCACCCTTCTAGGCAATAACTTCACACCATTTTTATCCGTCAACTCCTGTTGCTCCTCCGTCATCCTCATACTCTTCCTCAGTTGCTTCCTGCTTCACCGGGAAGACGGAAGCAATCAGAAGAGCACTCCCCTAGACTTTCTCCACACCTGCCAGTCTTTGTTGTTTATAACTTTATTTATTATTTCTATATTTGCCTGCACTGGGTCTTTGTTGCTTTGCACAGGCTTTCTCTAATTGCAGTGAGCGGAGGCTACTCTTCGTGGCGGTGCTTGGGCCTCTCATTGCAGTGGCTTCTCTTGTTGCAAGAGCACAGGCTCTAGGAACTTGAGCTTCAGTAGTTGTAGCACACAGGCTCAGTAGTTGCCCCATGGGACATGAAATTTTCCCAGACCAGGGATTGAACCCATGTCCCCTGCATTGGCAGGCAGATTTTTATCCACTGTGCCACCAGGGAACTCCAGACCTCTACCAATCTTTTTCACCTGCACCTACCTTCTCTGTCCATGTGGCCTTCTCCTGTAGATGAGCCATCAATACTCCTTTGGAAAGCCAGTCCTGAATAGATCCCACTGCCTCTATTCTACTCAAGAACCCCACTTCAGCAACCCTCTTCTCTTTCCTCCATCATCAAAGTTTGGGGGATATTCCCCAAATAATTCCCACCGGCATACAAATATGAACTTTCTCCCACCGTAAACCTTTCTCTTGATCCTATTTCCCCTAACAATTGACTCCCTATTTCTTTGCTCTATATTTAGCAAAGCTTAAGTTCCTTACATCCTCTGTAGATGCCTTATCTACCATTTTCTTTAAACCTTCTCCAATCAGCTTTCACCTTATCATTTCACCAGAACTGCTCTTATGAAGGTTACCAGTGAATCCACATTGCTAAACCCAGTGATTGATTCTTTTTTCCTTCTGAAATAGTTGAAATGTAATTCACATATCATACAACTAACCCGTTTGAAGTGTACGTACAATTTTATGGTTTTTAGTATAATCCATAGATGTGTGCGACCACCACTGCTGTCAGTTTTAAAATATTTTCATCACAATGGTCAGTTCTTAATCTTCATTTTACTTGGCCTGTCTGTGGCATTCTAAAAAAATGTATATCTTATTTATTTGGCCACATCCGGTCTTAGTTGTAGCACTTGGGATCTTTAGTTGTGGCATGTAGGATCTAGTTCCCTGGCCAGGGCCCCTTGCACTGGGAGTTTGGAGTCTTAGCCACTGGACCACTGTGTCGCTGTGGCATTTGACACAGTTCTCTTTTCTTTGAAACGTGGTTTTCACTTGGCTTTCAGAACATCGCACTCTCTTTTCCCTCCTTTCTCCCTGCCTTTCGATCGCCTTTACTTTTCTTCCCCCTGACTTATTTCTAGAGATTGGAGTGCCCTAGGGTGTTGTCCTTTAGTCTCGTCTCTCTCTTCTTGGATGAGTCATCCTGTCCTATGGTTTTAAATACCAGGTCGGTGGAAACGTAATTGTGGTTTTCAATTGTGAATTTTAAATCATTATACTGAGGCTCCAAACACATCTTTATTAATCAAAATAGGAACCATTACAGTCAACACATTTTTGCCAATGAGAAATAAGTTGGTTTATTCCTGTAGCATAAAGATACGTGCTTCAGGATTTGAGGAACTTTAGGAAAGCACTTTCTGCCTCCTTGCTGGTTGTGGAAACATTTTCCCTGCAAAAAAGTTGTGGTAGTTGGTTGGCAAGAGGTCAGTTGAATATGGCGGATGAGGCAAAACTTTGTACCCCAATTTGTTCAACTTTTGAAGCATGTGACACGTGTGGTCAGGCATTGTTGTGGAGGAGAATTGGGCCCTTTCTGTTGACCAATGCCAACTGTAGGTGTTGCAGTTTTTGGTGCATCTCATTGACTTGCTGAACATACTTTACAGATGTAACAGTTTCGCTGGGATTCAGAAAGCTCTAGTGGATCAGACTGGTGGCAGACCACTAAACAATGACCATGACCTTTTTTTGGTGCAGGTGGGGCTTTGGAAAGTGCTTTGGAGCTTCTTCTGGGTCCAACCACTGAGTTGGTCATTGCCAGTTGTTGTTTGTCGTATACAATCCACTTTTTGTTGCACATCACAATCTGATCAAGAAATGGTTCGTTGTTGATGACAGAATAAGACGACACTTCAAAATGATGATTTTTTAATTTTCTGTCAGCTCATGAGGCACACACTTATCGAGCTTTTTCACCTCTCCAGTTTGTTTCAAATGCCAAATGACTGTAGAATGGTCGACGTTGAGTTCTTGAGTGACTTCTCATGTAGTTGTAAGAGGATCAGCTTCAGTGAGTCTCTCAATTGGTGGTTCCAATATCAAATGGTGAAGTTCAACAATGCAAAACTGCAATTACTTTTGCACCAACCTAATACCATTTATCTGTTTAATGCTACCAAGTTTACATCTCTAGCCCAGTCATCCCTCACCATCTCCAAACTTATCTATACAACTTCATGCTCCACACCCCCATGTGGATTCTAACAGACAACTCAACATATTCAGAACTAACCCTATTCCACCAGCAGTGTTTCCTACCTCAGTTGATGACAATTTCATCCTTCTAGTTGTTCTGGCCAAAAATCCCAGTTATTCGTGATGCCATTTCTCTATCACATATCACATTCAATCCATCAGGGAATCCTGTCAGCTCTACCCTCAATATGTTCGGAACCCTATCCCTTCTCCCACGTCTGGTCCTGGTGCAAGTTGCCACCATCTCTAGCTTGCTGCTAGGTCACTTCAGTCGTGTCCGACTCTGTGTGACCCCATAGACAGCAGCCCACCAGGCTCCCATCCCTGGGATTCTCCAGGCAAGAACACTGGAGTGGGTTGCCATTTCCTTCTCCAATCTCTAGCTTGGCTTACTGCAATAGTCTCCTAACAGGTCATACTGCTTTTATCCTTGTCCCCTACAGTCTATTCTTAACAGCAACCACAGTGAGCCTTTAAAAATAGAAGTGACTTCATGTGATTCCTCTGCTCAAAACCCTACTTTGACTCCTCATTTCACTCCAAGTAAAAGCCAAAGTCCTTACAGTGGCCCACAAGGACCCACCCCTGCTTCTTACTTTCCTGACTTCATCTCTCACTACTCTCTTCCTCAGTTACCTTGTTCCTGTTACACTGGCCTTGGCTATTCCTCACACTATCCACATATACTCCTGACTTACAGAGTTTGCACTGGCTAGTTAGTTCCTGGGAGAAGGCAATGGCACCCCACTCCAGTACTGTTGCCCAGAAAATCCCATGGATGGAGGAGCCTGGTGGGCTGCAGTCCATGAGGTCGCTAAGAGTCAGACACAACTGAGCAACTTCACTTTCACTTTCCACTTTCATGCATTGGAGAATGAAATGGCAACCCACTCCAGTGTTCTTGCCTGGAGAACCCCATGGACGGAGAAGCCTGGTAGGCTGCAGTCCATGGGGTCGCTAAGAGTCAGACACGACTGAAGCAACTTAGCAGCAGCAGCACTTAGTTCCTGTGCCTAGAAAACAGTTCCTCCAACTGTGTATCTTGGCCAGTCCCCTCACTTCCCTTAAGACATTGCTCCCACTAAAAAAAAGTGCCTGTGTGTGGGGCGAATTCCTTGGTGATCCAGTGGTTAGGACTCAGTGGTTTCACTGCTGAGGGCCTGGGTTCAAAACCTGGTTGCAGAACTAAGATTCTGCAAGCCACGCAGCATGGCCATTAAAAAAAAAAAAAGACATTGCTCAAATTTCCTTTTCTCCAGAAGGCCTTCTTGGATCATCTTACTTAATATACAGTCAGCCCTCTCCACCTTCTTCTTCCTCCTCCATTTCCAAACCTTCTACCTTCTACCTTGCTCTCTCTCTCTCTCTTTTAACTATAGCTCTTATTACCTTTTAACATATACTATATTTTTTGTTTTGTTTTTACTTAAAAATTTTTAAAAAATTTTTCTTTATCTTTTTTTCTAATATTCACCTTATTTCTTATGTTTATTTCTTTGATGCATATCTAGTGTCTCCTTCAGAGAAGGCAATGGCACCCCACTCCAGTACTTTTGCCTAGAAAATCCCATGGACGGAGGAGCCTGGTAGGCTGCAGTCCATGGGGTCACTAGAGTCGGACACGACTAAGCAACTTTACTTTCACTTTTCACTTTCATGCATTGGAGAAGGAAATGGCAACCCACTCCAGTGTTCTTGCCTGGAGAATCCCAGGGACGGGGAAGCCTGGTGGGCTGCCGTCTATGGGGTCGCACAGAGTCGGACACAACTGAAGTGACTTAGCAGCAGTAGCAGCATCAGTGTCTCCTTCCCCTCTAGGATATAAGCTGTCCCCAAACAAGAATCTGTTCATTGATGTATCCCAAGGATCTAGTACAGTGTCAGGGACAGAGTAAGTGCTCAGTAAATATTTGTTGAATGAATAAATGAAAAATGTGGATAATGATACTCACTCTAAAAAGTTACTGTAGAGATTAAGTAACATACAGAGATCCTGACACACTGTTAGATACCCACCTTCCTTCTCTCTTCCTCAAATGTCTTCCCTAGTTGCCTCTTACAGCATTGCTTCTTCCCACCTCTTTGGACATTTTAACCAACTTAAAGTTTAAATCCAGGAAAATCCAACAGAAGGCCACAGATATCATCTGAGAATCAAAAGGACCCTGGGAGACCAGCTCTACCCACTGCCACAACTGTTTATCAAATTAGGAAATTGTTACCCAGAGAAGCAGACAGCCTGAGGAGAGGGCTAGGTCAATGTTTTGTTGTTGAAGTTAGATTTAAAAATCAACGTTAGGGAGTTCCCTGGTAGCCACGACTCTGAGCTTTCACTTTAAAAAAAAGAAAGAAACCAAGCAACTTTATCGAGGTATATTTACTGACATTAAAATAGATACATTTTAAGTGTACAATTTGATGAGTTTTCACAAATGTAAGGGCATTAAGGTCATCAGGGATTTAGCAGAGGTATACTGGCCAGGAAAGAGAACACCACCAGGGCTTTTGGGAAACAGGACCAAGTGGAGACATCAAGGGCCGACAGGAGATTATTGGTCCTGGGGTTTCACTGCAGCAGGATCTGAACCTCTGCGATGTCTGGCAACTTGGCGGCACCTCTTGGTCTTCACGAGGGAGTGAGCCAGCTCTCTTTCACACCAGTCTCCACCAATCTCCCGTGTACAGGCCAGGAGGGGAGACCTGGGACTGAGTTCTCTTGCCTGTCCTGCAACAGGCAAGGAACCTGGAGGAACCCCCTGCCATCAACCACTGCTCGCATCTCTGTCGATCGATGGGGGGCGCTCCAGCTTGAGAAGTCAAGCTTCTCTCCTGCCGCCACACCCACTGGGCTCGATTTCCTCTTCATTCTTAGTTAGAAGCCGGTTTCGGGTCAGCAGCGGTACTGTTGGCTGGGAAAAGCCAAAGGGCTACGCCAGATGCTGGCCTCGGGAATCGCCCCTCGGGTCTGCCCTCCTCTGGTTCCTTGGGGCTCTTGGCGTGATGAGCCGGCCCTGCCCAGCAACCAGTCGCTGTCTCCCGCCCTTCTGCACCTAAAACCCTCTAGGGGGTTGCAGGTTCAGCTTCACTTAGAGACCGCAGCTCTTGAGTTCAAGTTAGTTAGAAAAACAGGCAGGAATGGGGACTCGGGTGAGGTGTCTGAAGCTGGCCGCAGACTTTCTCTCCGGAACTGGGAGAGCCTCTTCGGAAAGCCCAAAGAGCTGCCCGCTCATCCATGAAAAAACTGCTGGGGTTGGTGCTGCTAACATCTGGGGGAGAGCGAGGTGCCACCCCCGGCTACTGGGAAATCCCTGGGGTGGCGCCGGCTGTGGGTGGGGCCGGGGTGGGGTCCCGGCGGAGGGCGGGGCCTACCTGGGCGCCAGGGTGTGCCAGCCTAGTCCCGCACAGCCGAGGTGGTAGTGGCTCGGGTCTGTGGCTCGCGCTCTACCTGCCCCTGAACCTCGCAGCCATGGAGGGACCCCAGGAGCTTCTGAGTGGGAAGCTCCGGCTCTGCTTCACCCCGGCTGCCCGGACCAGCCTCCTACTGCTCAAGCTCAACGACGCAGCGCTGCGAGCGCTGCAAGAGTGTCATCGGCAACAGGTACGGCTAGCACGGGCCCCATCCTCTCTATCCCCTGCCTCTCCGGAGGTCGGGTCTCAGCCGGCGACCTTGGCGAAGGGACCTGGGGGTGGAGAGCAGCATCCTCGGCTCTGGCCTTCCCAACTCTCCAAGTGAAGCCCGCTAGGCAAGTCCCCCCACCCTGGGCTCCCGACGCCGGATCCTGGGGACGCCTTTTCAGCTGCTCTTGGCTCAAGTCTGTGCTCTGCCCGCAGGTTCGGCCAGTGATTGCTTTCCAAGGCAACCGAGGGGTAAGCGCGGGTCTGGGGTGTGTGGAGGTGAAGTGCAGGGAGAACAGACATGGGCTTCACGAAGGGATCGTCAGGGCGGGAGGCTGAGAGCAGTCACGGTCTGATGAAGTTTCGAGAACTGAACCCAAAATGGGGGAAATCGGGGCTGCTGGAGTTGGTCCCAAGAGGCTGCAGTTGAGGAGACTGCGGAGACTTAACCTCCTGAGGAACTTAGGCCCAGCTGCACTTCGTGTGCTAACGAGCCCCATGGGACCCATCTTCAGTCTTCCGCTGGGTCAGGGAGGAACAGCATTGGTTGGGGAGGAGGAACTGACTTTCATGGGGTTTACTGTCTCCTTTCACCCACAGTACCTGAGGCTCCCAGGTCCCCACTGGTCCTGCCTCTTTTCCTTCATAGTGTCTCAGTGTGGCCAGGAGGGCCCTGGTGGTCCAGGCTTGGACCTTGTGTGCCAGTGCCCAGGCAGGTAAGGAAAATGGGTAGCAGGTAAGAATTTGTGGTAGGTCAGGGAAGGGGATGTCCACAGTTGCTTAAAAGTTCTCCACCCTCCTGTTTTATGTGTGTTTTTTTTTTTTAACCACCTTTTCCCAGGTCTGGGCCTAACCGCCTCCACTGCCTGGGTCCACTCAGGGAGCGCCTCACGATTTGGGCAGCTATGGATTCTATCCCAGCTCCATCTTCACTTCAGAGACACAACCGGACTGAAGATGCCAGGGACCGTGAGAGCTGGCAGAATGTGGGAGACTATCCTGAAGCAGACACAATTTCACAGTCACAGATGGGACTAGAAGAGGTGAGGCCAGAAAGTGCAGGGAGTTAGGATAAGGTGGGGCAAAGCCTGAAGCCTAGGGAGCCATGTGCCCCTGCCACTTTCCCTGCCAGGTGCCAGACCCACTGGCAAGCAGCCAAGGACAGTCACTCCCAGGATCCTCGAGGGAACACATGGCACAGTGGGAAGTGAGGTACTTGGGGCAGGGTGGGACTAACCCAGGACGCTCTGGTATTCTTCTCTAATCACCACTCTAAATGCTGTGATAAGAGATGGAGCCCTACTTTCTACCCTGGGCTTGATCTCTCCTATTCCCTCTCCTAGGAACCAGACCCTTCTTCCAAACAGAGATCCTGATCAGGCACTGCCTCCCTCTGCTAGCCAGAAACATGTGGACAAGGTAAGTTGTAATAGCAAGGGTTTTTCTAAGAGTTGTGTCCAATGAGGCTAACATTTTAGAACTGAGAGCTTACCATTTTCATACTCCCAGAGATCATTATATGGAAGTAATTTTTGAGAGAAGGGCAGAACAGGAGGCTTCTGGATTACTGTTTATGTTCCGGATATGTTCCCAACAGAAACGTCCAGCGCCTGCAGCTATGGTAGAATTAAAACAAAAGAGGCTCAGAACTCTAGCTCCAAGTCCCCTACAAGGACTGCCCAGTCAGGACTTACAAGAGGAAGACTGGGAGCAAGAAGATAAAGATGAAGACATGGGTCCCAGGCTGGAGCACAGTCCCTCAGTTCAAGCAGGTGAGTTAAAGAGAGGGTGAAACTGCCATAATGGGGAGGGGGAAAAAAAAAAAAGTGTTATCACCTTCATGTCTTGTTTCCTTTCTAGATTCTGAATCTCTAAGCCCTGAAGAAGTACCAGATTACCTCCTGTGAGTCCCTTGCCATTTCTAATTTTTTCAAGCCTTGTGCATTCCTGGGAGCTGGAAGCTTTGGGGGTCAATGATACTGATGGTGACAACACTCTGCTCCTGGCAGGCAATACAGGGCCATCCACAGTGCAGAACAGCAACATGCCTATGAGCAGGACTTTGAGACAGATTATGCCGAATACCGCATCCTGCATGCTCGCGTTGCGGCTGCAAGCCAGAGGTTTATAGAGCTGGCAGCTGAGATGAACAATGTTCAGCGTGGAACTCCAGAACACAAGGTAAGGACTGGATGAACCCAGGCTGGTTTTCAAGTTCTACTGGCCATAAACTCCCTGCTAATTGCCCATAAGTGTGTTTGTTCAATGACCAAAGAGACAAGCAAGTCTGTTTTGAGAGAAAAATTAGTCTGCCTAATTTATGAGAAGTTACTTTAGTCGCTAAGAAAGCTGGAGATTTTTTTCTCAAGGTTAAACTTGGTGCTAACATTTTCTGTTTCAGGCGCTGGAAGAAAAGATAGTCCAGGAATATAAAAAGTTCAGGAAGGTAAGACCGGGCCTGGGAATGGCAGCAAGAAGGCAGAAGTGACTTTTTTTTTGACATGGGCGCTTTTTCTCTGCAGCGGTACCCAGGTTACAGGGAAGAGAAGCGCCGCTGTGAGTACTTGCATCAGAAACTGTCCCACATCAAAGGTCTCATCTTGGAGTTTGAGGAAAAGAACAGGGGCAGCTGAAGCTGACACATGGCTCTTTACTCTTGTATGATATGAAAGAAAAAAGCAGCTATTAACTAAGAGGACAGTTGTCTGCTGTTCATATTGCTGAGTCCATAATGGCAAGTAGGAGAGCTGCTCTAGGTTCTTGAGGTTTGGTTTTCATTATTACCATATTTAAATTTTTAGGGCATGGGCACAGAGCCAAGACTCCACAGCTGTGCCCAGGAGTTATCCAGTAATGAAAACTAGGCAAAGTAGCAGACGCTTGGCTTCTCCACCGTTAGTTCAGCCAAGTCATTTTCAAATCCTGAGAAATGACACCGTTTCCAAGACAAGATACCTTGAGAACATTAGAATTTACCTGGTAGCCTCCCTGAAAAAACCTTTGGTAACAAAGCTAAAGGAACTTGTAATACAACAGGACATAATGGGAAAGGGCTTGGGCGTTACCCATGTATTAGAAGTGAATTCTTTTACAAACATGGCTAAAAAAATTAAAACGGATTGCTTCTGTGTCAAGTTTTGTTTTCCTTAAATCCTCCAAGGTAGCGGTTCTCACCCTTGCTTGTGTATATGAACCACTTCTGGGGCTCTCTAAAAAATTAGATCCTTAGATCCCAGCCCAGGTCTTTTTTAAAAAATATGTATTTTATTATTTTATTTGGCTGTGCCGAGTCTTGGTTGTGACATGTGAATTCTCAGTTGCAGCATGTGGGACCTAGTTCCCTGAACAGGGAGATCAAACCTGGGCCCTCTGCATTAGGAACGTTAGTATACTCTCCTTCTCCAAACATGGAGGATGAGGATCACCTGCAACTAGGGCTCCTATCTACAATTATCCAGTAACTCAAAACTATAACTGTAGATAGGATTTGGATTTACCCAAAAAAGGAAGAGGGAAATGGTTCAATTCTTTTGCCAGTCCTATCCTTTTTGTTCCTCACTGCTGCATAAGAAAGTGGATATTTCACTCACAACCAAGGACACTGCCTTTCCCGTTTCCACTGGAGAAGGAAGTTAACAAACACACCCTGGGCTTTGCGGGAGAGAGCTGTACCCGGCACTGTCAATTCCTGAAACAGCTTGAATGAACCCCAACCTGGTGCCACACCCACACAGGGCATTTCTGGGCAAGGAATAGCCCTTGGGAGGTATAAACATGCTCAGCTGCATGGCAAGGATAAATAGCAACCCAACCTTAGGGCATGGGAGGCCAGCAACAGCCCAACAAGAAAGGTCCTTCACCTGTTCTAATCATCAGGCTAGGGTCCTGTGCAATAAACACATAAGGATAGAAGGAGATGAAATTTGGAAATCATTTGCAGGTGATCAACTATGGACCCAGTGCAGACAGCTGAACGGACCATCATGGTAGTTACTCGCCCTACACATAACTATTTAATGAAAATCTAAAATATGGTTCTAGCTGCATTTCAAATGCTCAACAGCAATAGGTATTAGGCAATGAAGATTATAGAACATTTCTATCATAGCATAAAGTTCTACTGGACAGTGCTGGTCTAGAGAACCTTTGGTTTCCCACCTCATGGAGAAAAGACAGTATAAAGGGGGCGCATTTATTGTCACTGTTCCAAATGTACAAAAAAAATTAGAAAATAACCCCCCAACTCAATTCCCCCCACCCCCACAACATTCCCCTCAACACAAATAATTTTTCCCAAAACCACAAACATAAACTGGTTCTGGTATTTTCATAAACAGTGCAGCTAAGAAACAGTTTAGAGAAAATTTAACAGGACTCAGATTATAACCATTCTGCCCTCTCAGCCCTGAGAGGCAGTAATTCCATACGGGTCCCAGTCCTCCCCATTGGTTTTCCCATCTCTGGTGGAAAAGTCCTTTGACAAAGTGATATGATGTTTGGCTGCTGCTTTAGAGATCCTCCTGTGCCTTCTTCTTCTTCTTGGGTTTTTCTTCTTGAATTACAGGGGGGTTTGTAGCCTCTCGCTTTAGATAGCTAATAAAATCACTTAATTCACGGCCACCCTGAAAACAGAAAGATAACTCTGAAAATTTAACCTTTTAAAAAACTGGATTTTCTACCCCCTCAATAGGAAGCCTTTTGTATTTTAAAAAGCACATTAGCAACCACATATATTGACCATGAGAGTTGAGTTTCTACTTATATAAACTCAGTTAAAGAACTGGATCTGTATGTGTGTGTCTGTATTTGTGGGGAGCTAAGACAATGCACTTACTTCATATTTCTTTGGATTTTGCTTCTTGTTGGCTGGAGAGAAGTAGATGGTAGGAAAACTGGGAAAAGAAAGAGTTGATGAAATTTCAGAGTAACTCTAACGTACACTTCCCTAATAACTGTTTCTAGGAATAACTTTTCTTCATGATTTCTCATCTGACCAGATACTATTGTCCATCAGTGACGAGGTTACATCCTATTAGAACACAGGAATATGAGAGCTCACAGGTCTGGGGCAGTCATGAGGGCCCATGCTGCACAAACTCTAAGCCAGGAAGGCACTGGTGGTTCTGTGTTCAACTGGAATATGAGGACTCTCCAAACCATGCCCAATACACACATGGTTTACAAGCTCATTTTTTCCTATCAATTGCCTAGACACTTTTACTAGCTTTTAATCTACTTACCCTCTGACTTCATATGGAGAAGGCACATCGTTGGCTGTAGCATCCATCTTGGCTATGACAATATTTGGATCTTTTCTGAGCTGTTAATAAAAAGGTTAGGTCTTTAAGTTTCAAGTTTTCAGTGACAGAGGGACACAGTCAATTTAGGACTTAAAACCATTAACAGCTGGATAGGTTTTGCTGCTGAGATGGAAAGAGTAGCGATACTTTCACAAGTATCAAACTTCCCATAAACTTCCCTTTTCGCTCTTGGTTCCTACATATTGAGACTATATACAGACACCTGCAAAATTACCTGGCCTAAGGAAGACATCAGCTAAGACAAGTGATTCAAGATGGAGGAATATAACGAATTCATATAAGCCATTACCAAATTCAGAAGCCAAAGTACTTTTAATCATAATCTAGATTGAGTCTGAGGAGTGGAAAGTTAAAGCAGGTATCTAAGGCACTGAGTAGGCTCAGAGCGCAGTCAGGAGACAGCACATAGGAGACAGCTGAAAGAAAATCCACCAGTGCCTAAGTTCTGAACTAATTAGGGTGACTATTAATCAACAGCCAATGCTAACTTCCAACTCAAATTCAACTGTATAATATACTTCACACTTACCTTCTCTCCCAGTTCTTTATACTTAGGCTCCAGATTCTTACAGTGACCACACCAAGGAGCATAAAACTCAATCAGCACATCTTTATTTTCATTATTCACTATTTCATCAAAATTCTCTGCTACCACTACCTGGAAAACACAGAAGATTCTCTAGTTGGTAAGGCCAGTTGAATACATTCATGAGCTGTATTTGTTTCTGGACTCAATCCCTCTCAAATTGGTTGTGTTGCCACTGAAAGTACATTATTGAAACCCAACTTGCACTTACAGGCTTTATTAAGATATTACCATTTCCCCAGAAAGCAACTCACTCCCATGTCTGTCACCTATCAGACTAAGTTCAAGAAATCACAGGGAACAAGTGCTACCCAACTCTTCCTTAAAATAATCTTACAGCAACAATGTTAAAACTACTCTCAGGGGTTAGCTTGTTCTGTCCCAAAGAGTCACCGAGCCCTAATACAAATATCATAAAATTCCCCTATTAAGCATTATGAGCTCTGCCAATGCTTAATTTATGATGAGAGACGTAAGGACAAACCAAAACAGAAACTCAACAGCCAACCTCATCTTCACTTAGACCCAGCATTTTGGGAATAAAAAAGTGAGGAGAGGCAGCTGTGTAGGGGTTTGAGGACCCTGTGAGCCCCTCACCTTTACAGGCCCATCATTGCTCTCAGGGATAGGCTCAGACTTCAGGTATCTCTTCAGGTTGCCGTCAAAGTAATCCTCCAGGAATCTCTCAAGAGCCTTGCCATCACGCCTGGTATTAGAAAGGCAAGGATGAGCTTGTGAACATACTCCTACCAATGAGAGAACTAAAGGCAGTTTTTTAGAATAGTTTCCACTTTAGCTTAATTGTTTCTGTTTTAGCTTAAGTTTCAACCCTAGGAAGTAACTGGAAGTTAAAAAAAAAAAAAGAGGGAGCCCTCATTTTTCAATATGCAGAACTACAGACTGAATAAGAAACCACCACCTTCTTGTATTTCTAGTGTGTTCTTTGTGGATTAGAAAGGTCAGAGAAAGAAGAACACATCGGTCCTTCTGGAAATTCAATTCTGCAAAAGAACCAGGTCTTACTTTGTTGCTCTGGAGAACAGTGCCTATTTATGGTATCTTGTTTTACTGGCTTCACTCACAGGAAAATTTTCTCTTGTTTTAATCTCCCGAAGTCTCAGAAGGTGATGGTCAAAACTGTCTGGTTTTGTCTTAAGATGTCTCCAATTTCCTGAGTTTACTTTAGGCCAATGTGGTATTCCAAGAACAAAGACATTCTGTAGGGATGGGAGGGGACTGGTTTGGTCTGAAATTACATCAGTCTCAAAGAGGCTATCTAGTGTTCTCTATTTACTATATATAATGGCAGGGTGGAAATAGTCATGTAAGAATTCCAAGCTGCCATCTTTTTTGCTTTTCAAAATTTATTAAGAATCATGATCCTTAAAATATATCTATAACTAATTGAGAAAAATGACAGTCATGGGTCTTCACCTAGCTTCACATTCCAATGTTCTTCTTTATACATCCTCAGTAGTGTCTAAGGCTTTAACGGTGTCTTTGCAGAATCAAATCCCAAACCCACGCTAACTTGTAACTCACGAGAACTCCTCCTGCATGACAAACTTCTCTCCTTTTGCGGTTCTGACAGCAACAACAGGAATCTCTCCAGTAGTGCTTTCCAAGCCAAAATCTGAAAGTTCATGGCTAAAGGTTTTACGGCTAGCTACAGCAAAATGGAGTTTCTTCCCAGCATCCAGGAATTTCTTTGCCACCATCATTACTCTGTGGGAAACAAGGGAGATTTATGCGAAGAGTACACCAGGATGGTAAATCACTTCTGAAACCAAGAAGCAAGAAAGTAGAAAGCAACATTTAAGAGTCCCTGCAGCCCTCTGGAATCAGTGTGAACTTGTATTCTTGTGCACTGACACAGGATTATGGTGCACTGATGTCCTACTGAACTTCACTGCCAAACTAGTGGTATTCAAGCAAACAGTCCATTCCCACTGAATGCTGCCATATTATATAATATAAAATACTGCAGGCATTAATAACTAATCCAGAATGAAAATCTCTAAGGATCAAGTGCACTGAGGGTCTCAATGGGCAACAAGGCACAATGTGTTAAAGGACATTATGCCCGATAGTTTTTGGAAATAGTTTATTTGTCCTTATAGCTTCAAATGATCACACATGGTAAAAGGATAGTTAGAAGAAACTGTTTATGTACTGTGTAAATTTGTCTACAAAGGGGAAAAATTATTCTTATTACCTGTTTCTCCAGTAGTTGGAACCTTTAGCATTCTTTTCATAGTCCACATCATAGTAAGCGATGAGTAAATCCTTGCCCTGTAGTAAATCTTTATTGTCTTCTGTCATGTGAGGGCAGATACCAAAACTGAAATGACAGAATCCATCATCAAATTTGGCAGGTTTTTATCTATATTATGAAATTAACATTAAGTAACTGATAGTATGCTTAATAACCAAGATTAAAAAAAACTAAAATGAAGCCAAGAAAGGCCAAAAAAAGTATAAAGATGTACTCACATGTTTTCCTGAATAAATCTTTTAATCTTCCCACTGGTCATTTTCTGTTCTGTATATGCCACAGTCTTGTCTTCAAACTTGTTCGTCAGATGGGAAGGACGAAACAAGGTGATACCCCTTAAAAAAAAAATTTAGTAGGTAGACAGCAGAAGAACTATCTCCCATCTTTTATTATTTCAAGCTCAAACTATCTACAACATGATCCTCTCATCAACGCTAAGGAGCTTACCGCTTTAATCTCAAGTGCAAAAATTGGTTTTAATAAACCTAGGTTGGAAAGTTAGGAGACCTTAGTTCTAATTCTTGTTCTACCAACTAACTTCAAAGATTTTGGGCCAGCTATCAGTTTAATTCTTCAGCGCTTCAGCTTTTACATCAGTACAAAAGGGGGTTAGAGTAGACAATTTCCAAACCTTTAAAAACAACAGAAAAAAGTACCCAACTTACCCCAAAGCCCTAATATGTACAAATATGAGAAAGTAGAACTTGCTCTTATTGGAAGGTACCTTGCCCTGACACTCTCCTTGAAAATTCAACTCTCCCATACAGTAAGAAAATTACTTCAATAGAGAAAATATAGATAAGATCCCTTCCAGTTATAGAAATTCTATAGGTATAATTCTATATGATTATAGATAATGTTAAGGTTGAATTCATTAGAAATTTTTTGGTTCTAGATTTTTCTATCCCAGTAAATCCAGTTTACATAATTTTCCCTTGCTGGTAATACTTTGCCTGTCTCCCTAAGCCAAGTTTTCCTCATTCCACTGAACATTTGAAGGAAATTCCTTTTTACTTTCTAGCCTTTTATTCAGATAACACTGAACCCCAATTTGGTTCTGAGTCACAGATTTGTATCTAATACAAACATTCCCAGAAAATATCACTGCTCTAACTATTAATATCTTGCCTCTTGCTTTTGCTTCTCCTTCAATTCATTCCTCCTCTCCATACCACACACCCATATATAGTTATATCACTTGTTTTGGGCTAGGTGTCAGCACCTTTAAGTCCTTATAGCCCCCTCTCAACTCTTCCAACATTAACTATGAACTTTATGTCAATTTTAAAACACAGGTATTTTCATAGCATACAGGGAAACTACATAGTGAAAAAGGACCTAATACAAACATGCTGGCAAGAATCTAAATCTAAATCTAAGACTTTTACTTTTTAAAGCAGTGTTGGCCTCTTGATGAAAGTGAAAGAGGAGAGTGAAAAAGTTGGCTTAAAGCTCAACATTCAGAAAACTAAGATCATGGCATCTGGTCCCATCACTTCATGGGAAATAGATGGGGAAACAGTGGAAACAGTGGAAGACTATTTTTCTGGGCTCCAACATCACTGCAGATGGTGATTGCAGCCATGAAATCAAAAGACACTTACTCCTTGGAAGGAAAGTTGTGACCAAACTAAACAGCATATTCAAAAGCAGAGACATTACTTTGCCAACAAAGGTCCGTCTAGTCAAGACTATGATTTTTCCAGTGGTCATGTATGGATATGAGAGTTGGACTGTGAAGAAAGCTGAGCGCCGAAGAATTGATGCTTTTGAACTGTGGTGTTGGAGAAGACGCTTGAGAGTCCCTTGGACTGCAAGGAGATCCAACCAGTCCATTCTAAAGGAGATCAGTCCTGGGTGTTCATTGAAAGGACAGATGCTAAAGCTGAAGCCCCAATACTTTGGCCACCTCATGCGAAGAGTTGACTCATTGGAAAAGACTCTGATGCTGGGAGGGATTGGGGGTAGGAGGAGAAGGGGACGACAGAGGATGAGATGGCTGGATGGCATCACCGACTCGATGGACATGAGTTTGGGTGAACTCCGCGAATTGGTGATAGACAGGGAGGCCTGGCGTGCTGCAATTCACGGGGTTGCAAAGAGTCGGACACGACTGAGCGACTGAACTGACTGACTGACCAAGTTTCAGAGCAGCTGCTGTCAAAAAATTGAAATCAGTTCCAGATATGATCTTTAATGATGATATGGCATTGGGATACACATGAAGGCCTTAGGACACCCTTCTCATAAGGTCTTCTAAATAAGACTTCTGATCAGAGGCTGATTGCCACCTTTAATGGCAAGTGTGAGAGGCGGACACAGTGAACAAATCTAAGGTTAACAAGCTGATATGTGGTGTGCTTAATGAGCATAGAGCCTCATGGCAAAGCCCAACAACTTTGCAGCCAGATCGTCTAGCAGCAAAGGTTCTACCCTGGTTCCGCCACGTATAGCGTGTAAAGCTTAACCTCCTTGTGTGCCACCCTTAGACTCTCTTGACTGCTTTGCCATCCCTCCCCTTTCAAACGTCCACTATATGAGTGCCAGGGACTTTTCCTCTCAAACACAAAATTCATCACATTACTCTCTAGCTCAAAGTCTTTCAATGGCTCTCAAGTGTCTCAAAGATAAAATCTACATTTTTCTGTATGGCACTTAGGTCTTCTCTAATTTGGTCTCTGCTGACCTCTCCAACCTTACCTTTCACGATGACCTCATCTATGAACAATACTTCAGCAGTAATACAGGTTCCAACACACCTAGGTTATTTCACATCTCGAGGCCTTCCCTCCTGCTGCTCTACATGGAATAATCTTTATCCCCCACCATAACCTGCCAGAAAAATTTATCTTTCAAGATACACCTCAAGAGTGAGTTTCTCTATGATTTTTTTCCCCCTGATACTACTCCTGATCCCTCCTATGTACTTCTGGTACTCTGCCTAATTTCTATCACAATACCTGTAATGCTCACTCACACTTGTATTTTTAAATATATTTACTATCTCCTGCTACTAGATGCCCCTCAAGGGCAGCAACAGTTTCCAGAACTTAGCTTACTGCCTAATATGTGCTCAATAAAGCTTTTGGAAAAACTAGGCTTAAAAACCACCAGTTCAGTCCAGTCCAGTGGTTAGGATTCCACCTTCCAATGCAGGGGGCTGGATTTGATCCCTGATTGGGAAACTAAGATCCCATATGCCATGAAGCATGGCCAAAAGATTAAAAAATAATCTTAAAAAAATAAAAACAACACCAGTTCACACAATAGTACTTGGTCAAGGTGTATATCTACAAGGGCATTCAACTCAGTTACTTACTCTCCATCGTCATCGTATTTGTTCACCAGAGATTCAACATTGGTGTGTGCAAACCGGTAGTTATCCCTCAAGTTGCTGGCTGCTTTTAGAAACTCAGAGTGAGCTTCACTGAATAAATCCTTGAAAAAACCTATACAGAAAACGTCAAACACAAGGAAGAAACAGTAAGTGCTGAGACATATTCAAAACTTTAAAACTCCTCTATTCTTCAAAGCCTTTATTATGGATAAGCAAAGCAAGATAGGAAGGATCAGTTCTGCTTTGCCATGACTACTGAGGATATTCAACAAAATATTTAGGAGAACTATTCTTTCTCTACCCTTAAAAAAAAAACGTTCTTGAGGAAGCTGAGGGAGATAATTTGTCAGGGTTCAAGTCTTAATTCTAGATTTTCACAGTTGAAAATTTTGAGCATACTGCTTAACTCCTTAGCGCTTCGGGGACTATTTTAGGTGTCAGAGGAGTCAATAAGGCAGTATGTCAAAATACAATGTAAATTAATTCACCATATTTTTTCTATGTCTTATATCTTTAGAACTTCAAATCTAGTAAAGTGTTTATTAAATGTCAACTTATGGTTTAACTCCTTGTAAAAAATACAGACTCAGGGCTTCCCAGGTGGCAAAGAGGTAAAGAATCCACATACAATGCAGGGGACATGGGTTCGATCCTTAGGCTAGGAAGCTCCACGTGCCGCAGAGCAGCTAGGCCTGCGCACCACAATTACTGAGCCTGGATTTTGGAGCCCGAGAACTGTAACTACTAAAGCTCGAGTGCCCTAGACCCCATGCTCTGCAGCAAGAGAAGACACTGCAATGAGAAGTCCTTGCGCCGTAACCAGAGAGTAGCCCCTGCAACTAGAGGAAAAACTAGAGAAAAGTCTGCATAGCAACAAAGACGGAGAACAGCCTAAAAAAATAAAACACATACACAGAATGAATAAAACTGGATAAGAAGTGACTTTTGGTCAAACTTAAATGATAAACCATCCTCTACTGCCAGAAAATCAGTTTTATTACAATAACGAGGAGATTAAGAGAAGCACAAGACTGTATGTTTAAATTTAAGTCAAATGTATTATACAACACATTTAAAACAAAACAAAGAACACTCAAGATGTAGAATGTGTTTAACTGGTTCAAGTTATTTTAAAAATAATAAGATATGATAACATCTGAAAAAGCAAAGACTGCTGTAAAAATACACACAAAGCCACACAAAGCCAGCAATTCAATCTTAAATTGTAAATTCTTCTACAACTGTGAAGTAGCAGCTACAGAGGTTTATCATTTATCTATACCCTCACCCTTTAAAACCCCATTTTCAGTCTTATATTATTATTTGAGTTAAATCTCAGGAGTTAAAGAAGTAACAGGAAAAACTAAAGCTATTCCTCTTTTAGTTCTTTGACTAAATCCTTACATCTGTAAGAATACCAAGCCACTCAAATAAAACCACTTTCCCCCCATATTACATTAATAGTAATGCTGACCTAGTTTTGCCAGTTGTCTTTTAACTGCCCACAAGGCTTCCTAAACAGTTTTAACTTGATTGTTTACTCAGACTTAGAGGACTTTTGAAACCATGTTGACGATTTTGTGGCACAATCAAACTTGCTACTTACCCACCACAGAAGCATCTTTATCGCTAATGAACTTTTCAAATTCTTCCTCAGACTTGAGAGGAACTGAAGCTGGTCCAGCCTGTTTCTTCAGGTGGCTGACAATTCCATCTTAAAAGACAAAAGATGATAGCAACACAAATTTATAATTTTTGAAAAGTAACCAACCATTCACATGATTTAAAGTTCGAAAAGTTACAAAACATACACAATTACATTTTCTTCCGTCCCTAGTTACCCAGTCTCCTCCCCACAGGATAAAACATCAGTTTCTTATATATCCCTCCAGACATGCTTTCTTTGCTCCTCTAAAGGCAGCATACATGTACACTGTTCTGTATTTTGTTTTTGCCATTTAACACAATTTAGAGATAATTACGTCAATAAACATAAAGAGTTATCTCAATCTTCTTTATTGCCACATAGTATTTCACTGTATGGATGTAACATAATTTATTTAACCAGCCACAGTTGATGAACATTTGTTTCCAATTTCTTGCTGCTATGATACTGCCATAAACAACCATGTACTAATGTCCTTCTACACATGATTGAGTGTATCTATAGGGTAACTTCCTAAAAGTGGATTCACTGGGTCAAAAAGAGGACATGCATTTATAACTGTTTAACTGGCTCCCAAATAGACAGTACTTATTTATATCCCTACCAGTCATGTAGTGAAGTGTTTACAACATAAACGATGCCCTTGTGCACGCTGCTCTCTGCCTCAGTCTTTCAGATAACCACCTGGCTTCCTTCCTCACTTCCTCCTCCTTTAGGTCTTCACTCAAAATGTCATCTTCTGGTGGTAGAGTAGGTGAGAATCCACCTGCCAATGCAGGGGACAAGGGTTTGGTTCCTTGTCGGGGAAGATCCCATATGCTGAGGAGCAACTAAGCCCATGCACCACAACTACTAAAGCCTGCATGCTTGAGGGCCAAGAGCCGCAGCTACTGAGCCCCTGTGCGTAGGGCCCCGCGCTCACGCGCCGAGAAGCCCGTGCGCCACAGCTAGAGAGGCACCCCAGCACTAGGTAGAAAAAGCCTGTGTGCAGCAACCAGAAGGCAAAGGAATACATTCTAAAAATAGGTACAATGAATCAGGTAACAATTCTCGGGCCTGCAAAGGGACAGTAATTACCATCAGATCAGATCAGATCAGTCGCTCAGTAGTGTCCGACTCTTTGCGACCCCATGAATCACAGCACGCCAGGCTTCCCTGTCCATCACCAACTCCTGGAGTTCACTCAGACTCACGTCCATCGAGTCAGTGATGCCATCCAGCCATCTCATCCTCTGTCGTCCCCTTCTCCTCCTGCCCCCAATCCCTCCCAGCATCAGAGTCTTTTCCAATGAGTCAACTCTTCGCATGAGGTGGCCAAAGTACTGGAGTTTCAGCTTTAGCATCATTCCTTCCAAAGAAATCCCAGGACTGATCTCCTTCAGGATGGACTGGTTGGATCTCTGTGCAGTCCAAGGGACTCTCAAGAGTCTTCTCCAACACCACAGTTCAAAAGCATCAATTCTTTGGCGCTCAGCCTTCTTCACAGTCCAACTCTCACATCCACACATGACCACAGGAAAAACCATAGCCTTGACCAGACGAACCTTTGTTGGCAAAGTAATGTCTCTGCTTTTGAATATGCTATCTAGGTTGGTCATAACTTTCCTTCCAAGGAGTAAGCGTCTTTTAATTTCATGGCTACAGTCACCATCTGTAGTGATTTTGGAGCCAGAAAAATAAAGTCTGACACTGTTTCCACTGTTTCCCCATCTATTTCCCATGACATGATGGGACCAGATGCCATGATCTTCGTTTTCTGAATGTTGAGCTTTAAGCCAACTTTTTCACTCTCCACTTTCACTTTCATCAAGAGGCTTTTGAGTTCCTCTTCACTTTCTGCCATAAGGGTGGTGTCATCTGTATATCTGAGGTTATTGATATTTCTCCCGGCAATCTTGATTCCAGCTTGTGCTTCTTCCAGCCCAGCATTTCTCATGATGTACTCTGCATATAAGTTAAATAAGCAGGGTGACAATATACAGCCTTGACGAACTCCTTTTCCTATTTGGAACCAGTCTGTTGTTCCATGTCCAGTTCTAACTGTTGCTTCCTGACCTGCATACAGATTTCTCAAGAGGCACGTCAGGTGGTCTGGTATTCCCATCTCTTTCACAATTTCCACAGTTTATTGTGATCCACACAGTCAAAGGCTTTGGCATAGTCAATAAAGCAGAAATAGATGTTTTTCTGGAACTCTCTTGCTTTTTCCATGATCCAGCAGATGTTGGCAATTTGATCTCTGGTTCCTTTGCCTTTTCTAAAACCAGCTTGAACATCAGGAAGTTCACGGTTCACATATTGCTGAAGCCTGGCTTGGAGAATTTTGAGCATTACTTTACTAGCGTGTGAGATGAGTGCAATTGTGCGGTAGTTTGAGCATTCTTTGGCATTGCCTTTATTTGGGATTGGAATGAAAACTGACCTTTTCCAGTCCTGTGGCCACTGCCGAGCTTTCCAAATTTGCTGGCATATCGAGAGCAGCACTTTCACAACATCATCTTTCAGGATTTGAAATAGCTCAACTGGAATTCCATCACCTCCACTAGCTTTGTTCCTAGTGATGCTTTCTAAGGCCCACTTGACTTCACATTCCAGGATGTCTGGCTCTAGGTGAGTGATCACACCATCGTGATTATCTGGGTCGTGAAGATCTTTTTTGTACAGTTCTTCTGTGTATTCTTGCCATCTCTTCTTAATATCTTCTGCTTCTGTTAGGTCCATACCATTTCTGTCCTTTATTGAGCTCATCTTTGCATGAAATGTTCCTTTGGTATCTCTGATTTTCTTGAAGAGACCCCTAGTCTTTCCCATTCTGTTGTTTTCCATTTCTTTGCATTGATCACTGAAGAAGGCTTTCTTATCTCTTCTTGCTATTCTTTGGAACTCTGCATTCAGATGTTTATATCTTTCCTTTTCTCCTTTGCTTTTGGCTTCTCTTCTTTTCACAGCTATTTGTAAGGCCTCCCCAGACAAAGAACTTTACCTCAGGGATATGATGAAAAGTGTTACTTTTTTCCCTGAGTATTTACAATTCTCTGAGAGGTATAATGGGAGTGCTGAGCAACCACTTTATTACTGATCTCCTGGAGCTTACAATATAAGTAAATATCCAACTAAATCCCCAAATAAGCAAGCAATTTAAAATATCAGATAGTGGGACTTTCCTGGTAGCTCAGTGGGTAAGACTCCGGCTCCCAATGCAGGGAGTTTGATCCCTGGTTGGAGAACCAGATCCCGCATGCATCCTGCAACTCAAAAGTCCACGAGTTGCAACTAAGATCCAGCACAGCTAACAAATTAAACAAAGAATATTAAAATATATATATCAGATAGTAACCAGTGCTATGCAGAGAATGAAGAGGCTGCTAAGTATATGACTGGCTGGCTACCTTAGATTTGATAGTCTGGTAGAAAGAGAATTTGGTGGGGCATGGCATACTACCCAGTTTGTGGAATCTTAGTTCCCTGACCAGGGATTAAACCCAGGTCCCAGCAGCGAAAGCACCAGTGTACCACCAGGCAATTCCCTGGGAAGTGAAATTTACGCCAGGATCTGAATGACAAAGAGAGTCAAGCCATGCAAACATGGGGGAAGATCATCTCAGACTGTGAACACAACCAGGACAAAGGCCCTAAAGTCAAACAGTCTTGAGGTGACATTCGAGTTAGGCAGGGGCCATGTTATGTAGAGCTTTGTGTACAAGTAACAATCATACATGCTGAAAAAATTCCACGTCACCTAAAATGCCCGAACTGAGCGAACCTTCCTCTTAGCTGTTAAAATATGCCCAGTTAATTGTTAAGACTCAAGATCAAACTGTCCAAAATATATTTTCTCATCCATTATGGGCCCTACCAACAGGGCCAGACTATTTACCTCCCAAACCTCTCCTGTCATCCTTGCTAATTATACTCCAGCCACAAGGTCCTCCTGTCCTTTGAACACATCAAGCTCAGTGATGTCTTAGGGTCTTTTTGCACCTGTTTTCCCTCTGCCTGGAAAGCTCTGGTCCACATATTCTCATGGCTAGCTCCTTCCGAGCATTCACCTCAAAGGTTACGTCCCTAATCACCGTTATAATAATGTGGTACTCCCACCCCCAATCACTATCACATCATATAGTTTTATTTTTCTCCTTTTTAATGCTCTTATAACTGACTGAATTTATCTTATCCATATAGATTATTGATGTGTATAACAACATAGCATACACACTTTTAAAATTGTGGTAAAATATACATAGTATAAAATCTGCCATTTTAACCATTTTAAAGTATATAGTTCTGTGGCATCAAGTACATTCACACCACTGTTCAACTAATCTCCAGACTGCAGAAATCAATTGCTTTCATCTTGCAAAACTGAAACTCTATTCATTATAAACAACTCCCCACCACTCTTGTGAAGCACATTCTACTCTGTCTCTAGGAAACTGACCACTCAAGGAATTTCGTACAAGTGGAATGACACAGTATGTGTCTTTTTGTGACTGGCGTATCTCACTTAGCATGTTTTCAAGGTTCACCCATGTCACAGCACATCAGAACTAACTTTTAAGACTGAATAATATTCCATTGTATTATATACAATTTTTATATAATTCTTCCAGACTCTGCTTTTAATTCTTTTAAGTATATACTCAGAAGTGGAACCGGTGGATCACACAGTAATTGTATTTTTATTTTTTTCAGAACCGCTGTGCTGTTTTCCATAGTGGCTGCATGCACTATTTTATGTCAAGTTCACACCAACATTGCACAAGAGTTCCAATTTCGCCACATCCTTGCCAACACTTGTTCTTTTCTTTTTTAGTAGTAGTTATCCTGATGGATGTGATGTGGTTATCTATGTATGTATATTTTTAAACTTGTGTGCTGCCTTCATTGCCCAGAATGTAAGCATCATAAGAGTGAGAACCATGGCTGCTTTATTCATCAATAAACTCTGGGCACCATACTATAGTATCTGGCACAGAGTCAGTACTCAATAAATATTTGTCAAATAAAAAAATGCCTGGTAAATCTTATAAATCAACCTCAAGTATTTTCTATATTACTTACGTAATCTGTTTAGTTAGAGAAGTCTTTTGTCAAGTGTCCAAATTGACCTCTTAGATGAGGAATTTTTAAGTATGTTGTATAGAAAATGTCATTTCCACTACAAAGAACAGAGGACCCAAAGAGTTCCAGTTTCCAAAATGTAATTCAGGTTCCTTACCGGCAGTCCTAGGCCCATCATAGGCACCTGATTCTTCACCATCTCTAAATATCTTCAGGGTTGGATATCCACTCACTCCATACTTATTACAGGTGTTCGTGTTGGCAGTACAATCCACCTAAAGATGAAAATACATGAACCATTTGTTATCCAAAAGTCTGCTGCAGGCTTTTCCCACATTCCCAAAACATGAAGAGTGGTCAAATCAAAATATCAAGCAATTCATGACACACATCCCACAGACACTAGATTTTAAAGGCAGACTGGTGTTGGTCTAGCTACATCAGAACCACCTAACAGGAACTCTAAAATTTAGATTCCTGGGTCTCATATAAAATGCACAAATGACTATTGAAATTCTATTCTGGGAGTCTCTACTGTCTAAAGCAATTATTCCACCCTTTCCCCGTCCCTCAGAATATGTGAGAGATAAATCACTTAAATTAGTAATAATGGCTTACTTTGATAATGATTATCATCAATGGGATGTATGGATTGATATATCACCATCAGGTGGGGTATAATTTGATTTAGCAAGTCACAAATGGTTATTAGCAAAGGTACTGATATTTAAACAAGCTCCCTGAGCTAGTCTGAATCTGGGCTAAACTAAAACATGACAGACAGATCTAGTGAGACCTACCAGGAAGACGAAAAACAATTTTCCATCTATTTAGCCATTTCTTCCAAGCAAGGTAATGCAGCCAGCACTTTGCATGTATTTCCTCAGTTAATCTACACAAGATTCTGAGGAATGATCCCAATGCCTTAACATAAACTGAAGTTCAGAAAAGTAATGTATCTCCAGTAACGTAGGCTACAGCTACATGAGGCAGGAACAAAGTCATGACAGAAACTCTTTTTCTTTTTAAAATTAATTTATTTTTTATTGAAAGATAATTGCTTTATAGAATTTTGCTGTTTTCTGTCAAACCTCAACATGAATCAGCCAGAGGTATACATGTATCCCCTCCTTTTTGAAACTCCCTCCCATCTCCCTCCCCATCCCACCCCTCTAGATTGATACAGAGCCTATTTGAGTTTCCTGAGCCATACAGCAAATTCCTGTTGGTTATCCATTTTACATATGGTATTGTAAAAGAATATGGAATGCTTCATGAATCTGGGCGTCATCCTTACACAGGGGCCATGCTAATCTTCTCTGTATCGTTCCAATTTTAATATATGTACTGCCGAAGCAAGCACTGAACTCTTTTTCTATGGCAAGTTGCCATAGAACATCAGGATTAAAAGTGGCTTTCAGGAATTCCCCGATCGTCCAGCGGCTAAGCGTCCATGCTCCCAATACTGGGGGCCTGGGTTCGATCCCTTGTCAGGGAACTAGATCCCACTTGCTGCAACTAAAACCCAGCGCAGCCAAAGTAATAAATTAAAAAAAAAAAAAATCAGTTTTCAAAAACAGCCCTATACAGGTATGAATTATTTACTAGAGACTGGTAAGATATGAACTCTTAGACTGGAGCAACTAGGAGTTTGCGACACAACAATGACAAAATTCTGGAAGCATTACTTTGACTGTAAAAGCAAATACTAAGTTTACAGTTGACCAGTTACTCACTTAACATCCTCTTGTCATCTTCCTATTCCCATCACTGTGACTAGCGTATGGTAATTTAGGGAACTCATTTACTCAATGATAATTTTCCTCTAACCTTGTCTACTGTAATTTTACTTTCCACATTTGCCCCTTCTTATTTACCATATATCTTACTTTTTTATTACACCAGTCTTTCCGAGTTTCACCACTTTTAATCTTTCAAAGCCATAATTAATAGTCAGTTGTGTATTTGCCCAGAACCTCCTTTTCTCTCTTCTTAGCAATTATGAACAAAGAAAATCAATGTTAATTGTTAACCAATTACTATTTAAAATCCTTTGTTTCCTTTAATGAAGAATTTGCCTATACTCACCTTTGCTAACGGGACTATTCCTTTTAATCTGGTAGCTGCAGCTTCATACTCTGGGGCAAGCTTTTTGCAGTGTCCACACCTATGTAAATATATCAAAGAAAAAGCTTATATATCCTATAAGTTTGTTAATTTTGTTTCTCTAGGAAGGACTTCGAATTATACTACTACTTTTGACTAATAGCTGCTTCCAAAAGAAAACACATCATCTGAACAACATCCAGTACTGATAAGGTTAATCAGATCCCTCAGAAGTAAAGGTACTATTATCTCAAGCCTGTGATCTACTCTATAGGACTGGCTCAGTCCAGAACAGCATCTATCTTCAATTAAAAGTGCAATGGGGGTGGGGGGATAAACTGGGAATCTGGAATTAACATACACACAATACTATATGGTAAACAAGGGCTTAACCGTATAGCACAGGGAACTATATTCAGTATCTTGTAATAACCTATAATGGGAAAGAATCTAAAAGATGTAGCTAAGAAGCAAGCCTGATTTTTATGGCTACACAGTTCACCTGACTATAACAGCTCATGAGGATAAAGCATTATGTCAATTAGAGTATTTTCCCAGAGGACCATTATAACACCTGCTCCTCTGCCCAGAAGCCCTACCAATCCCTTAGGCACACTGTACATGCAATGTGGGGAGCAGTATATCAGCACAGATCTAGCACCACTATATATCATCTCTTCAAAAACCAACAGGTTGCAGAGGGATCCCTTAGAGAAGGTGTGTAGTTCTTTGACCTCCCCACAGACAGCAAAAAGAGAATCAGAAAACATAAGGAAGGAAACAAGGAAGAAATTTGAGCTGACATATTTCATAGTCAAAAGTCACACATTTAGTAATGGATGAATAAGTAACTCTGAAACACTTTGCCCCCCAAAACTTGTTTAAAACAAAATAAAGAATTTATATTCTTCAAGGTCCGTAGAAGTGCTACTCAAAAATAATCACTAGAAAGCTGACACAGAAAGAGAGTAATATTAAAAAAAACTATAACATGTTGCTTAGGGTCGCTGACAGAAAAGGCAATGGCACCCCACTCCAGTACTCTTGCCTGGAGAATCCCATGGAGGGAGGAGCCTGGAGGGCTGTAGTCCGTGGGGTTGCTAAGAGTCGGACATGACTGGGCGACTTCGCTTTCACTTTTCACTTTCATGCATTGGAGAAGGAAATGGCAACCCATTCCAGTGTTCCTGCCTGGAGAATCCCAGGGACAGGGAGAGCCTGGTGGGCTGCCATCTATGGGGTCGAACAGAGTCGGACACGACTGAAGTGACTTAGCAGCAGGGTCGCTGAATAATTGATGCTTTTGAACTGTGGTGTTGGAGAAGACTCTTGGAGAGTCCCTTTGACTGCAAGGAGATCAAACTAGTCAATTCTAAAGGACATCAACCCTGAATATTCATTGGAATGACTGAAGCTGAAGCTCCAATACTTTGACCACCTGATGAGAAGAACTGACTCACTGGAAAAGATCCTGATGCTGGGAAAGACTGAAGGCAGGAGAAGGGGACGACAGAGGATGAGATGGTTGGATGGCATCACCAAATCGATGGACATGAGTTTGAGGAAGCTCCGGGAATTGGTGAAGGACAGGGAAGCCTGGCGTACTGCAGTCCATGGGGTTGCAAGGAATCAGACATGACTGAGTGACTGAACAGAACTAGGGTCACAGACATATTTACTAAAAGTATAGAAGAACCAAATGATAAAAACCAAATTCAGGACAAGGAAGTGTGTAACCTGGGGAAAGGGTACACAGGAAACTTCAACTGTCCTCGCTTTATTTTTCAGACTGGGCAGGTGGTGAATTAATGGTATTCCTTATACTGTATTTCACAGATGCACATTTTACTGCATTAGAACATCAGAAACTGGGATATGTCTTGCAATCACATCATGGTTTCAGTGGTAGCATTTCTCACTTTGTGAGACATAAAATATGGTATTATTATATCCTCTGTATTCCACAATATATTAAAAAAATTCATGCACATGCATTGTAACAAAAATACACAAATCCCAAATGATTTAATAAAATAACCAAATTAGCTGAGAAATCTAGGCTTCTGGGAACATAATACAGGGGTGCAAAGGTTAAAAATGAATGTGTGTTAAGGAACTGATCTGGGTCTTAAAGATTTAAGGCTTCATACAGGACAGGATAGGGTATTTTACAGAAGGGAATAGTAGAGCAAAAGTAAAATTACTAGTAAGAATGATTCATTCAAGAGAACTACGAAGGGCTTTTTTTTTTTTTTTTTTTTTTATAAGAGACAATGTGTTATACGTATTAAAAGATTTCTGTTGAATACATATGTAGTAATTGTCCAAAAAGAATGAGGCAACAGATTTATGAATAGTTTCACTTCAGCTACCTTTAAACATCTGAAGAGAATAGTATAAAATAATTAGGCCAGACAAGTGGGTCTCATGGAGAAAGCAATGGCACCCCACTCCAGTACTCTTGCCTGGAAAATCCATGGATGGAGGAGCCTGGAAGGCTGCAGTCCATGGGGTCACTAAAAGTCAGACACGACTAAGCGACTTCACTTTCACTTTTTACTTTCATGCATTGGAGAAGGAAATGGCAACCCATACCAGTGTTCTTGCCTGGAGAATCCCAGGGATGGGGAAGCCCGGTGGGCTGCCGTCTATGGGGTCCCACAGAGTCAGACAAGACGGAAGCGACTTAGCAGCAGCAGTAGTAGCAGTGGGTCCCAACACAGATGCACATACAAAGTATCAATTAAGCATTAAAAAAAAAACAAACCCAAAACCCTGTGCTGAGGCACCACCCTGGGACTTACTGAATGATTCCTCTGGGAATCCAGGAGATAATCAGAGGGTCTGGGCTGGGACTGAAAACCGCTGCCTTAAGCACTGCTGCTATCCACAATATCATCAAATACCCAAAGGAAGGACCTGTCTGACAAGTTCCAGTGGAGGAGACTGCCTCTTTAAAATTCATCAGGAATAGAATTTAGGTAGATTTTGAAGGTGATCATCAAGTTTTACCACTACTTCTTTCACCTACTACTGGATAATACTAAAACACAAATAATCCCATTCACCTTCAGGGATGCTACCTAGCAACTAATCCAGGTAGTTTAAATTAGGAATCCCAACATATATTCACCCAACAACCATTACTTCATGACTGCACTGTGCCATATGCTATTTTAGCTTTTGACAGAAGAAAAACTGATATAGTCCTCACCCTGTAGAAACATCAGTCTGGCAGGGGTGATAGTATTATTAGATCCTAATAGAGGGAGCAACCAGTTAGTGGTCCAGAGAAGTAAGACATTAACTACTGAGCTAAATCCTACTGAAAAGACCAAATTGGGGAGGGAGAGGAGGAGGGAATTCCAAGGAAAGAAATCAGTATGTGTAAGAAAAATATTAACTATTCCACTTTATACTATCCACATAGTCTTTTTCTATATCTATAAAAACAGTATCAAGTATCATTAATTAATACTACTGCCCCAGAGGACAGGGCACAAACCTACAACACACGCAGATGCTGAAGACTTAAAACTTCACACTGACCAGTAATTTTCAAAAATTATCACATTTAAATAGTTCTATTTATTCCCACAGAAATTCAGATACTCCCATTCTTCCAAATTACATAGATGATGACTCCATAATGGAAATATTAGGCTACAGAATCAGCTGCAAAGATATCTGTCACTTTCACTTGTAAAACGAAAGTGGAAACAATACCCTAAGACAAATGAGAAAAACAACTTGCTCAAAACAGGTCCATTTTACTCTTAACAAGGATTCTTTAACTGTTCCTATCTCACATGTAACAAGAGTACAAAGGAATAATAGCAGCTGGAAAATATTTTCAGCTAAAATATTAATAAATAGCTGAATGTGAAGAAATAAGGACATCATCAACAGGTAACTTCCTTGATTCCAAATTACTCATTCAGCAAACTGATCCTTCCTGCAGGCATTACAGAGGATGACTCTTTACCTTCCAGACCAGTTAAAAGGTGACACCACAGCAGAGGTCCACCCAACTTTAGGGACAGTTAGCGTACAATGGGCTGTGCAGTTCTTAGGGAAGCACGTGCAACAATTTAAAGCAGCATGTGCATGCATGCTGAGGCTCTTCAGTCATGTCCCACTCTGTGCAACCCCATGGACTACAGTCTGCCAGGCTCCTCTGTCCAAGGGATTCTCCAGGCAAGAATACTGGAGTGGGTTGCCATGCCCTCTTCCAGGGAATCTTCCTGACCCAAGGACTGAACCAGAGTCTCTTGTATCTCCTGCATTGGCAGGCCGGTTCTTTACCACTAGCGCCCCCAGGGAAGCCCTTAAAGTAGCAGAGAACACCTCAATTGTAAAAATAAAAATCTTCTTTAAACTAACAGTCTGATAGCCCACAATTCTCCAGCAATTCACTTCATATTGACCCCTCTAGTCACACAGGCACCTCCCAGTTTTGATACAGCTCCATACAGCCATTCTAATTACAGGAACACCCCCTCAAAGTCATTGTTATGTGATTGAGACCAGTTGTTTCTGAGAGAATGTGAGTTCTATAGATGTATAAGGACCACCTGTGATGTATAATCAGTACTGCCAGTTAGTGGAGGGAACACCCTAGATGCAAAGTCTATCAGAAGTTGAAAATGTGTTGCTAAGCACACCCTTCTGTGGTCTTCATTACAGGATTTCTAGTGTACCCTCAAGTCGGCTGAGCCCCTGTAGAGTGAAGACCAGAGTTACTGACAGAAGTAAATGCAAGTTATCCACTAACTTTCTTTTACTTAGACTTCTGAATACAAATAGTTTTTAATTAAGGGTCACTGTAGCAGGAGAAAAATTAAGTACTGTAATTAGCATGGTTATACTGAGCCATCACCAGCGTTAAGATAATCATTGTTTGCTATGATAAATATCTTGGGGTTAAAAAAAAAAAAGCCAACATTCAAGTTTCCTGAGCCACAAATTCTATTTGCTCTCTCCCCACCCCCACCCCCAGTCAGCTGTATCCTAAGGAACTTACATCCTAGTTAAGTCACCCTTAAGTGGAGTATTTCTCCAACACTGCTTACTTTCTCATTGGGGTCTTCTTTGGCATTTTCCAGAAATCCTAATTGAAACTGACCATTTAGACAGCTTCTTGTGGAATTACTCTGTCCATCTACTCTTTCTAACTGAATTCTGCTGGTGCTGAGAAGCATCAGTTGAACGAAGAAAGTGTGCACCAGGCGAAGGACAAAATAACTGCCTGCCTTAAGAAAGCACAAATGACCATTCTGCAGCCACTTGAGTGACCTTGGCTAGAAACCAACGGCTGCCTGGGGCAAGAAGAAAGGAAGTACCCTGGGGGCGCAGGGCCTCTGCATTTGGTGAAACGTTAGGTTCCAATATAAGGCCTCGCGAAGCCTAGTCTGTAGAACGGAAAACAGTAGCACTGACTCACGCAGAAACTCTAAAGACACCATCGAAGCTGCGGGGGAGGGGGTGGTCAAACCCTCTGCAAATAGGAAGTGCCGCAGGAGCACCGAGGTAAGGATGTGGCCCTGCGCGAGAGGGGCCTTCGCTTTCTCCTTCTCGGCTCTCGCTGCCAGGAGGCTCAGCACCGACTTCTCCGCTCTCGGCGAGCCAGCTCGGGTCTCCGTGGGCGGAAAACCTGCCGGCCGCAGCCGGGCTCTCCGGAATGATGGAGGGCGCCGACGCTGCGTAGGCCCAACCGTTCCCGCGCCTTCGCCCCCTGCCCACCCGGCCGCCCCTCTCCCGCCCCGGCTGAGTGGCCTCACCAGGGGGCGAAGAACTCGACAAGCATGAGGCCAGAAGAGCCCGTGTCGGTGATGCGACTCTCGAAGTTGTCGTCCGTGAGTTCCAGCACATCGGAGGCAGCAGCGAGGCGGGCCGCGGCGAGGAGCAGCGCCAGGCCTGGGAACAGCGCTAGGCGGCGGAGGCGCATGGCGACGAGGTAAGGCGAGGGGGCGGCCAGGAGGGTCGGGGCTCGGTGGGGACTGCGGAGACCGGGCCGGCAACCACGTACCCTCAGCCTGCGATCGCGCGTCTGGCCCAGGCGGACCTGCAGCCGGAGGTCCCAACCCCCCAGCCCGGCTCGGGCCGCAGTGTGGCAGCCGCCGATTGGCTGTGCGGCGCCCGCGTCGGGCGGGCGGGACCAGCTGGTAACCGCCGAGTGGCCGGAGCGTGGGGCGGGGCCGAGGCGGCGAGCGCCGGGGCGACCGGGGCCGCGAAGGGGGGCCCGGGTCGCTGGTTGCTCCTGGGGGTGGGTCCGGGGACCAGCCGGAACCCGGGACCGGGCGGGACCGGGCGGGAGCCGGACGTGTGGCGCTGCGGAGCTGGGAGCCGACCCTGAATTCGTCCCGCCTGCGGACAGCCGAGCTCAGGGGGCGCCAGAACCGGAGGCGGAGGAGTTGAAGTCAGGGCTGAGTGGGCGGAAGAGAGCCTGGGCTGAGAAGAGGCCCAGGAGCGGGAATTGAGAGAAGGAGCTGGCACCCGAGGGAGCGCGTTGGAGTGGTCACGCTTGGGATCGGACACATTTTCAAAATGTCAGGCTGTTGCCTTTTATCCAGTTCCTCATGGAACTGGGTTTTTCTTTTCGGAGCCAGTTCTTGAGCCCTCCCTCTGTCCCATCTCATTGCATTACCTGACTCCCTCAGGTCCAGGTAGTGCTTGAATTCCTCTTTGTCCAACCCGGGACTCCTACCTTTTGTGGCTGCTGCATTTAACGAGAACTGCTGTCACACGGGTGAAGGCGCCTGGCCGCTTAGTCAACTACGCAGATTCTTTAATGAATCCCGTCTCCTTTTGTTTCAAAAGGCCTTGAGTCTGAGTACAATGTATTTGTCCTCTTAAGGGCGAAGACCTTGGGAGAAAGGGAAGAGAATCTCTAAGCCTTGGTGCAACTCCAAAAATGAAATGACACTTTTATTTTCTTAACAGACATGGCCACTTATCACCCATCAGGACACATGCAACTACCCCGGGCTGATGCCATTCGTTCCCGGCTCATTGATACTTTCTCTCTCATCGAGCATCTGCAAGGCTTGAGCCAAGCTGTGCCACGGCACACAATCCGAGAGATACTTGGTCAGCAGCCTGTTTCTTCACTAAGATGCATTTAAGGCTCCCATCCACACCCTTCCCAGGTGGCACAGTGGTAAAGAATCCACCTGCCAATGCAGGAGATGCGGGTTTCATCCCTGGATGGGGAAGATCTCCTGGAGGAGGAAATGGCAACCCTCTCCAGTATTCTTGCTTGGAAAATCCCATGGACAGAGCAGCCCGGGGCTGGGGCGGGGGGGGGGGGGGGGGGGGCGGTGGGCGGGGAGGGGGGGTGGGCGGCTACAGTCCGTGGGGTCGCAGAGTGGGACACAGCTGAGTGACTGAATACACACACACATGTAACCACACCCTCCGAAGAGTAGGAAGCAGAGAAAATTTTAAAGGTGGAAAATTCAGGGGAGATTGGTTTGGTTGCAGCTTTTAAAAAGTTACACCAAACTTGATAAAGACTTAGTAAGTAAAGCTCTGAATCCAGGAGATAGAACTATGTCACTCGTTTTTAGGCCTAGGATACCTAGTAGCCCTGGTTGGCCTGGATGTTTCCACCAAAGACACTGAGAACTTTGAGGGTTGAACCTGTAACTTATCTTGGGCATGAACAGTGTTGGTCATAAGCAATAGGTTAGCTCTTACTTCAAACTAGTATTAGTTGCTATGTGAAGGAACAGCAAGGTAAGCCCTCGGGGGTATGGGAGGGGTCCATTACTTAACAAGTGTTCCCGCCGCTCAACCCTACCTGCTCTTGATACTCCCAAAGATTTCTTTTTATGTTTATCCACTGTCCCTTTTTTATTTTTGATGTAGATTCTTCCCGTCAGAAGAAGCTTATGTTGGGAGATCAACACCAGCTTGTACGATTCTCCATAAAACCTCGTCATGTAGAACGGATTACACATGCCCAGAGGCTAATGAGCACCCTTCGAGTGCGATGCAGCGAGAGGCCACCTCTTTCCTTATGGGCTGGATGGGTCCTTGAGCGTATCCTTTCATGCCACTTATTTTTTTTTAACTTTTATTTTTTATTGGAGTATGGCCAGTTGACAGTGTTGTGATAGCAGACAGCAAAGGGACTCAGCCATGCATAAACATATATCCATTCTCTCCCAAGCTCTCCCATCCAGGCTGCCACAAAACATTGAGCAGAGTTCCCTGTGCTATGCGGTAGGTCCCTGTTGGTTGTCCATTTTAAATATAACAGTGTGTACATGTCGATCCCAAACTCCCTAACTATCCCTTCCTCCCAAACTCCCCACCCCCCACAAGAGTTGTGTTGTTTTTTGTTTTTGGTTATGCCCCATGGCATGTGGGACCTTAGTTCTCGGACCAGGGATTGAACCCACACCTGCTGCGTTAGAAGGCAGAGTCTTAACCACTGGACCACCAGGGAGGTTCCTCTTGCCACTCATTTTTATCCCATTTTACTCACTCTTGCCTCATCATCTGCCTAAGGACTTATTTTTTCCTTCCCAAACTCCATTTTCTTCTCATTAGGGTTCTATTGCCCTAATTATGTCGCCTGCATAAATTAGAAAGAACTTCATTCTGTATGTTTTCTTAAGAGAAGACAGGTCCTATCTTCAGAAACTTTATCATCTTCCTCATCTTCTTGAATACAGTTGTACTGATGGTTGAAATAGGTGAGAACTCACATTGAATGAAAGGATGGGGGTCATTGTTCCTTCAAGTTGATCACTTTACACTTTTGAATGTTATTTGAATTGTGATAGTGACAATTAATAATATTAAGTCCCCTGGATTTGTGCAACTGCTAAGACCTAGAAACATTGGGAGGGCTCTCAAAAGTAGTCTAAGGTAGTCCAGACACTTAGAGGTAGGGGTAGCAGGCTCCTAAGAAATTGGAGATGGGAAAACCACCTGTATTTCTTGTGTTAGTTAGTTTAGTCTAATACAGTAAGTCCCCTACATATGAACGAGTCATTCCGAGAGTGTATTCATAAGTCCAACAAAGTTAGTCAAGGTACCCAACACCATCTGCTATATAGTGCTAACATACTGTAATAGGTTTATGATACTTTTCACACAAATAATATGTAAAGAAAAAACAAATAAGGGCTTCCCTGATGGCGCAGTGGTAAAGAATCCGTCTGCCAGCGCATGAGACACAGGTTCGATCCCTGGTCCAAGAGGCTACCACATGCCATGGAGCAACAATCCTGTGTGCCACAATTGTTGAGCCTGTGCTCTGGAGCCTGTGTACCCTAGAGCCTGTGCTTTGCAACAAGAGAAGCCACCACAGCGAGAAGCCTGTACACTCGACTAGAAAGTGTCCCTGTTCATCACAGTTAGAGGAAGCCCATGCAACAACAAAGACCCAGCACAGCCAAAAATAAATTTTAAAAATTTAAAAACTGAAAAAAAATAAAACATTTTAAATCTCACAGTACAGTACCCTGAAAGGTATACTACAAGATTTGGCACACAGCAGTTGGCGTCGAGTGAACAAGCAAGAAGAGGTACTGACTGGAGGAGGGAGAGGAGGTGGGAGATGGTAGAGCTGAAGCATCATTAACCATAGGAGATGGAGGGCAAGCTGCAATTTCATTCATGCCTGATGTTGATGGTTCCTTGCTGAATTCAATTCTATCTATGCTCATGAAAGAAACAATCCAGTGATGTCTGGGTCGTAGCTCTTTTTTTTTTTTTTTCTTGTTTTCGATGACACGGGGGCACTGGATTGTGTTCTGAACGGCTGCTGCAACCTTTGTGTACTGTTCTATGTTCAGGTTCTGTGCCTCAAAAGCTAAAAGTATCTCAAATAAAGAAAATCCCCTCGCCATTTCCTGCGTTGTGACTCTCTCTGGTTCTTCAGTTACTTCTTTCTCTTGTCTCTCTTCGTTCCTTTCTCTGGACCTCCAATTTCTGGTGCCTCTTAGCAGTACCAGCTACATGACCACTGTTTTTACACTTGCTTCTGGACATCCTGGTCTTGAAGTAAAGATACTGTACTCTATGTGGTACTGTACAGTAAAGTACACAAAAGCACAACCACTTGCAAAGGATGCACACACATGACCGTGTACACCAGACACATGAGCTAACTTATGTGATTGGATGTGTGAACACACATTGGCATCTTTGAAAGTTTGCAACTTGAAGGTTCGTGTGTAGGGGACATACTGGTGTTTTTTGGTTTTTGGTTTTTGGTTTTAATATAATGGATCTCCTAATAGAGATACTGAGTGCCTATCAGCAGGTGATCCAACATTTACATTTTTACAAATAGATTTAGAAAGATTAAGTACAAATAAGAAAGCTCACAATGTATGTGAAGGTACAACTAAGATGTTAGATGAGCCAGCAGAGTGACTTAAAAAGTAAATGACTCTAAAACCAATCATAAATTTTATGAAACATATTAAAAGCAAAAGAATGTTTGGAAAATCAATGAACTCATTTGATTACATCTCAAACAAACCACTCAGAAAGGAGAGTAGAAGAACTCACTTCCTCGTTTCATCACTATTTGGGGGACGTTTCCCACCTTAACAGTAGTGTTTTAATGCAGTCAGGTCAGAAGTATTTTAAGACCCAACAGTAATTGGTGTCATTGGCCAACTCCAGTATACTATATGCTTTGAACTCTTTTATTTCCTCCCCACAGTGGTGAGGATTTTACCCACATTTCCTATTTCTTGTTAATCATGATAATTGGCAAGTGTTTACCTTGTAGGATTAGGGATATAGACTTAAGCCTTAGAATATAAAGTAAATATATGAGATTCCCTGGATCTAATGGGCAGTAATTATATGGAATTCCTTGGATCTAATGGGCAAATCAAAATAGAACAACACTAACCATTCTTTTTGGTAAAATAGCTGAATATGAAATATGATTATTGTGTCAAAGGAACGGTGGACTGCCTATGTGGCAACCACCTGGCAAGATCATTAAATACTTTCTCATGGAAAGAACCTGCCTGCCAATGCAGGAGACATAAGAGGTGGGGGTTTAGTCCCTGGGTTTGGAAGATCCCCTGGAGGAGGGCATGGCAACCCACTTCAATATTCTTGCCTGGAGAATCTCATGGACAGAGGAGCCTGGCAGGCTATAGTCCATAGGGTTGCAAAGAGTTGGACAGGACTGAAGCAACTTAGCATGCACGCATGATAGAAAGGCAGGAGGGAGTTGGCAGAGGGAAATAATTTGTGACTAACAGTTTTTTTGAATAGACTAATTTGTGTGATAAACATTAAGACTTTGTTTAGATTTTTAAAAGCAGTTTTCCAGATCATAAATATTACTGTTAGAGATAGGGAGAAAAATACTAATGTAAGTAACAGTTCTCTAGATCAAAGCTCCCCAATCTTTGTTGTCCTATGACTTTGTTTCCCAGGAAAACATATATAACTTTGAAAACCTCCTTAGTAATTATAATCATTTTATTTTATCATGTTTTTTTCTGTGATATGGAGAAGTAAATTGAAGTAAAAATATTTTAAAGTAACATGTTACTATTTTATTTTAGTGTTATAATTTTAATAATAAAATGTGAGTAAATTTATACTTTTTCCATTTTATAAGTGATCATGCTTTTTTAAAAGAAAGTATATTATTTGTCTAGAAATTAATTTTTATGTGGCATTATATATTGACTCAACAAAGCTAGTGGAGGTGATGGAATTCCAATTAAGCTATTTAAGATCCTAAAAGATGATGGTGTTAAAGTGATGCACTCAATTTGTCTGTAAATTTGGAAAACTCAGCAGTGGCCTCAGAGCTGGAAAAGGTCAATTTTTATTCAAATCCCAAAGAAGGGCAATGCCAAAGAATGTTAAACTACAGTGCAGTTGCACTCATTTCACACGCTAGGAAGGTTATACTCAAAATCCTTCAAGCTAGGTTTCAGTAGTACATGAACCAAGAACTTCCAGATGAACAAGCTGGGTTTAGAAAAGGCAGAGGAATCAGAGATCAAATTGCCAACATTTGTTGGATCATAGAGAAAGCAAAGGAATTACAGAAAAACATCTGCTTCATTGACTACGCTAAAATCTTTGACTGTGTGTATCACAACAAACAGGTAACTTCCTTACCTCTCTCTGTAGAAATCTGTATGCCAGCCAAGAAGCAACAGTTAGAACCCAACCACTGACTGGTTCCAAATTGGGAAAGGAATACAGGGCTGTATATTGTCACTCTGATTATAAATCTGTATGCAGAATACATCATACAAAATGCTGAGCTGGATGAATCACAAACTGGAATCAAGACTGCTGGGAGAAATATCAACAACCTCAGATTTGTAGATGATATCACTCTAGTGGGAGAAAGTGAACAAGAACTAGAGCCTCTTAAAAAAAAAAAAAAAGAACTAGAGCCTCTTGATGAGGGTGAAAGAGAAGAGTGAAAAAGCTGGCTTAAAACTCAACATTCAAAAAACTAAGATCACTACAAAGTACAAAATTAACAACAACAACAACAACAAAAAACTAAGATCATGGCATCTGGTCCCATCACTTAATGGCAAATAGAAGGGAAAAAAGTAGAAGCAGTGACTGAGTTTGTTTTCTTGGGCTCCAGAATCACTGCAGACAGTGACTGTAGCCATGAAATTAAGAGACACTTGCTCCTATACTTCCCTCATAGCTCGGTTGGTAAAGAATCCACCTGCAATGCAGGAGACCCTGGTTTGATTCCTGGATCGGGAAGATCTGCTGGAGAAGGGAAAGGCTACCCACTCCAGTATTCTGGCCTGGAGAATTCTATGGACTATACAGTCCATGGGGTTCCAAAGAGTCTGAGCGACTTTCACTGCTCCTTGGAAGGAAGGCTATGACAAACCTAGACAGTGTATTAAAAACCAAAGGCATCACTTTGCCAACAAAGGTCCATATAATCAAAGCTATGGTTTTTCCAGTGGTCATGTACGGATGTGACAGTTGGATCATAAAGAAGCTGAGCACCAAAGAATTGATGCTCTTGAACTGTGGTGTTGGAGAAGACTCTTGAGAGTCCCTTGGACAGCAAGGAGATCAAAGCAGTCAATCCTAAAGGATGTCAACCCTGAATATTCATTGGAAGGACTGATGCTGAAGCTGAAGCTCCAATACTTTGGCCTTCTGATGTGAAGAGATGACTCATTGGAAAAGACGCTGATGCTGGGAAAGATTGAAGGCAAAAAGAGAAGGAGGAGGCAGAGGATGAGATGGTTGGATGGCATCACCAACTCAATGGACATGAGTTTGAGCAAACTTCGAGAGATAGTAAAGGACAGGGGAGCCTGGCGTTCTGCAGTCCATGGGGTCACAAAGAATCAGACATGACTTAGCAACTGAAGAACAACAACATATGTTAAGTTTGGTTTGGGTAGCAAATATATTTACTTTATTGGTTTTTTTTTTTTTTTGGCTGTGTTGGATGGCTAACAGGATCTTTGTTCTCTGATCAGGGATCAAACCCTGGCCCGTGGCAGTAAAAGTGCCTCCTAACCACTGGACCCTGGGTCACCAAGGAATTCCCTATGTATTATATTTTTATAGTTTTTGTTTCTTTCAAAAAAATTAGATATGTACTAGTTTTAGGTTTACAACATTATGTATTATATGTTAAATACATGTTATGTATGTTAAAGTGTAGGTGAAAATTTAATTATGTGTTCGGGCATAAAAAAATAGGAACTAATCTTCTTTTAGAATGATATTGGTAATTCTTTGCACTTCAGACACCAATTGGCTTATTTTTATACTTTTCATATTTTGCTTCTAAATGGTGAGAGTGAGAAAAGAAAGAAGATTTGGCTTATTTGCAAGCCCTTCTCTGAAAATAACACATCATGAGTGTGAATAGTCCTTATTTCCAACAAAAAAAAAAAACCTGAGTATAACACAATTTTAACACTGATTTTTGAGGTTCTAGAGATATCTTTATGTGCTAAATAAAATTTTCTATCAGATGAATGCAATTTATAGAATCTGATGAAGACTGTCTTGAAATAAACTTGCAGGATTATTCTTTTGCTCTCCATGAAGTTGTATTTGAATATCAGTGTTCCTTACTTCATAATAGATGTAATTAGCCAAAACATTGCTAAAAACAATAACAATTTATAACTGAGTATGTATCAAAATTACACAGCAGTTTGTGTTGTTCAAGGTGATTGATTATTCTCTTGTTGTCTCTATTAACCGCCAGGCATATCAGTCATAGTGCCTTTGGAGGTTCTCAGATTATTCTGTTTCAAAGAGAAACAAATTATTATTTAGCTTTTAAACCTATTTTGATCTTAATGCTTTTTTCTACAGCATGATATACATCTATTAAATGTATAGAAGAAGTGAAGAGGGTTGAAAGATGAGTTAAGAAATCAAAGTTAGCAAATAGGTTCTACAAAGGGTTCAATTTGGATTCAGTCTGCAGAATAAAATCAATTTTAGGCAAAATAGAAAGGGAAAGTTTTAAAACTAACAAAAGGACTTTCCTGGTGGTCCAGTGGTTAAGGATCTGCCTTCCAATACAGGGGACATAGGTTCAGTCCCTGGTCTGAGCCTAAGATCCCACATCCTGAGCGGCAGGTAAACTCACCTGCATGACTAAGCCCACCCACGCGCCGCAACTAGAGAGAGGCCCCTGCGCTGGGAAGCCTGTGTGCTGCCCACATGCCCCGGTGAAGACTCAAGCACAGCCAAATAAATAAAAATAACAACCAGGTAATTTCTTGTGATAGCCTAATACATCCCATGAATTTGGTTTCTTGTTCCTAGATATGTTATAAAACACTTTCCATACCATGGCCCTACATTTGCATTCTTTTCTGAAGGCCCATTGCTGCTTTGTGAAGTTTGGTGTTCCGGTAACACCAAACAACAGACAGCAGACAGCATTGGTGGTCGTTAAGCAATTCCTTGGTGACTTTCTGACCCCAGAGTGAGAAGGCAGTAACTTGTAGCTGTTAACACGTACCAGAACCAACAGTAGATGACTTGAAGCTATTTTTCATGTTCAGTTCTGTTTCATAGGTTGAACCAACAACAGTATTAAGGAGAGAAACTCCTTAATTTTCCAAAAGAAAAATGGCATAGCAGTGGGCACAACTGTGGCTTTTTAGCAGTTGCTAATCATTCTCTATCATTCAACTTCCCCCTTCTTTAAGCTCTACTCATCCTTTGCTCTATTCTCACAGAATTGCTTGAATCTGCAAATACCCAATTGGAGCCACTGAAGCTGACTCTGGAGGTGGCAGCTTGGTTCATCTTGCTTATTTTCATCTTGGAGATCCTTCTTATGTGGCTATCCAGCTTTTTTCTCTTTTGGAAGAATGCCTGGAACGTTTTTGACTTTGTGGTCACAGTATTGGTAAGGATAGATAGATATCCTGAAGGTTAATTTACTGGACGGAGAAATGTGCCTAGGTGAATCAAAGACAAGAAAAGATGGTTACAGTATAGGAAGAAACAAATAGAAATGTACCTAACTTCCTTATTTTGGTTGTTTTTTCTCTAAAACTAAAAGTCAGGCATTGCAGGAGTTGTTATTAGAAGCAAGGAAGAATCTAATCACATTAACCTCAGCAATAACTTCTACCAGTTACTAGGCACTAATTAAATGTCAGGAACTATCCTGTTTTACTTGCTTTTTTTTTTTTTTTTCATTTGAGCTCCACAGTAATCTAATGAGATAAGCACTGAGATAATCCCCTTTTTACATCTGAGCAAGTTGAAATGCAGAGTTTAAGTAATTTTTTATAGGAAGACTGAATAGGAAACAGTCCCCAGAAAATGCTATTCAAAGGATAATGACCAAAGAACTATGAAAAGAAGAGATAAAAAAAGGGCAGCTGTACTGGGTGCTTTGAGGGGTGTATTTTACTCACAATCTGTGTTTCCTACAGTCTCTGATTCCTGAGATTGTGGTGCTGGCAGGGGTAACAAGCAAACCTGTATGGCTCCAGTTGCTGAGGATCTGCCGGGTACTAAGGTCTCTCAAACTCTTTGCACGATTCCATCAAGTTCGAGTCATCATTTTGGCCCTGGTCAGGGCCCTCAAGGTAATTTGACTATTGCAGCTCTATCAGGTGGGCAAAGTGGAAAAACATGGGGATATAACATGAAACAGTCTGGGTGGGTGAAAGAAGGCAATAAGAGACCCTGTGAAATGTTGTCCATGAGAAAGGGCTGGGGACAAGCCACTGTGTTCTAGAGATGACTGGGCTCAGGCTAGAAGTGAGGGTCTGGTGGGGGATTTCCAGGGTGGGCCTGACTGGGCTGTAGGTGGAAATCAGCCTAGTCTGGCCCAGCTCTGACTCAAGGTCATGACCTTTAGAGCATGACCTTCCTCTTGATGTTGCTGCTCATCTTCTTCTACATTTTTGCTGTGGCTGGTGTCTACTTCTTCGAGAATTACACCCGTTCAACTCGCCAGGACCTGGAGTATCATGAGTTCTTCTCGTAGGCAGGACCAGGGGGAGCCTCGGGGGTGGGGGAGAGAATCTGGACATGAGACTGGGAAGCGAATCCAAAGTGCAGTAATACAAGTATAGTCTATTATAAGAAATGGGAATAGAACACAGTAGGGAGAAGGAAAGAGAAAGCAAAGAATAGTGAGTGGTATTAGCTCCAATTTTGAGAATAGGGCAGCTAGTTCCTGGTTTGCTCTGCGTTTTGCGAATTCAAACTTACCCTTATCAACTATCTTTAAAAAGCAGTATACTCCCGTGGTTAAGCCCTGGTTTCTATGCTTCAGTTACCTCTTTTGAAAAATGGGATTAAAAGCAGCATAAGTTCATGAGTATAGGGATAAATGATGTAATTTATTTAAGCACTTACACAGCATTTCACACATTTCACACACATCAATAAATGTTACCATGACTCTCAAGCATGGTCACTGGTTTTACTGCAATCTCTCAGTGTAGAAATTACACATGAACACACTTACATTCTTTCAAAAGTAAAACCTCCTAGTAATCTCTGTCTAGAGAACTCTGATTACTAGTAGAAAGTCTATTTGGATTTAGAGGATACAAAGTTATTTATAAATTGGAATCCAATCTTGTCAGCACTTCTCAGCTCTCTATCTTAGACTAACAGGTGGTTTTGTAAGAGTATTGATTTAGGGAAGTCATAGAATTCATTCTATTCAGGCTCTGATGTTTTCAATAATTTGTATATGGAGGGATAAGAGGGAAAATTTAGATATCTTCTGAGATCTTTTGTGATATACTTATCATTATTCATTATTTGGAATCACATGTTTATGCTACACATCCATCCACTTACTTGGCTATCAATTCATGCAGCAAACAAAGTAGGCATGATGTTTGCTAACTTTGTGACTCTACCAGGTGAAGTCCATAGAACAGTGTAGAATGAACTTGCAAAAATAATGTGTAATTGGTGATTCAATTTTTTAAAATTTATTTATTTTAATTGGAGGCTAATTACAATATTGTGGTGGGTTTTGCCATACATTCACATGAATCAGCATGAATCACATGCTGAATTTTTAAACATTCAGTTAATATCTATGTATTGAGTACCTACTGTGCCTCAGGCACTGATGGAATACTTAGAGATATTCATAGATTATTCATAACAAAGGAAAAGCAAGTAAAGCAATTTCAAACTGAAGATTAGGTTAAAAAAAAAACCAGTATGGTAGAAAAGGAGCCAAAGTCAGAGCAAACTGCAAAGAAGTGCTCATATGTTGCTGTGAGAGTACAAATGGTAGTGTTTCGTAGAGAATTAGCTCCCTCTGTACTCACATCTCCTTTTTCTTTAGGGACCTACTGAATTCCATAGTAACCGTGTTCATTCTCTTCACCCTGGACCACTGGTATGCACTGCTTCAGGACACCTGGAAGGTGCCTGAGGTCAGCCGCACCTTCAGCAGCATCTATGTCATCCTCTGGTTGTTACTTGGTTCCATTATCTTTCGAAATATCATAGTAGCCATGATGGGTAAGCATAGAAGAGGTGAAACTTGGTGGGCAGCGGGGCTGGGAAGAAGTTAGAGTGAAAGCGAGGTTTGCTGGATTACAGAGGGAGAGAATCTGATGTAATAGGAAAGCGTGGGCCCTGGAATGGATGTTTCACTTGGTTTCTCCCCACCCAAGCGGTCTCCCCAGGTCTAGTCACCGCCGCCTTCCGACTCCTAATGGCCCTCTGGGGCAGTTACTAACTTCCAGAATATCAGGAATGAGCTGAACGAGGAGATGACACACCTGGAGGTCCAGCACAAAGCCGACATATTCAAGCGGCAGATTATCCAGAGGTCTGCTGCCATATCTTCATACACACCTTCAGTTCTCGAGGGTTTCCCGATCCCACCCTCTATTTCTACTCCTTGGCCTTCATCCCGTTTCCCGCCGTGGGACAGATTTGCCTCAGAGTTAGAATTCCCCAGCTCTAAAATATTGCCCGATTCTTTATCCACTTCAGGGCTTTCCTACTCTTTTTCACTCCTTTACTGCAACTTGTTCTCACCCACTTTTCTTCACTTAATGATCAGAATTCTTTTATTTTTTCCTTACTACCCTCCTGCTTCGGTGTAACTCTCTTCACTGTTTTGCTTTTTTTTTTTTTTTTTCTTTGCAGGAGACAAAACCTAATCCCTGAGGCACAGAGGTCAAGCATTAGCAAACTGGATGCCAGGTTAGGAGTGTATATGTGAAGTGGGATGCACACTCGTGAAAGAGGTAGAAAGCCAAAGGTGAAGATTGGCTCTGAGAGAGGATTCTATTCCTTCAATAACCACTTATCATATCGGGTTGAACAGTGGCCTCCGAGAAGATAGGTCCATGTCCTAACCCCCGGAACCTGTGAACATGACCTTATTTGGAAAAAAGGGTCTCTGCAGATGCAAATAAATTAAGGATCTTGAGATGTGATCACCCTGGATTATCCAGGTGGGCCATAAGTCCAGTGACTAGGAGCCTCATAAGATATGGGAGAGAAGACATGGACACAGAATAGGAGAAGCTGTCAAGACAGAGACAGAGATTGGAGTGATGCAACCACAAGCCAAAGGAAGCCAGTGGATGCCAGGCTTCTTCTACCAGAAGCTAGAAGAAGCAAGGAACCTTCTGTCTTTGAGCTTCCAAAGGGAGCATGGCCCTGTTGACATGTCAATTTCAGATTTCCAGCTTCCAGAATTGTGAGAGAATAAATTTCTGTTGTTTTAGGCTACCAAGTTTGTGGTAATTTGTTATCACAACCATAGGAAACTAGTAACAGTACCTTCCATGAAACAGATGATATTCAAAGCCATGAATGTGTAGCAGTAGACAAGAGAGCAGAAAGAAAAAGAAGAAATGCATCAACTAATAATTATTGAATACTTATTAGTTGCTTGGAACATATCAGTGAACAAAAAAGACAATAATGCCTGTTTTCATAGAATTTATGTGAAGTAGGAGGAGGAAAGAGACAATAAGCAATGAACATATTAAAAAGAAAATTAACATGTTAAAATATGATAAGCATTTAATATAAAAAGTGTATATGTGCATAACTGAGTCACTGCTGTTCAGCAGAAATTAACCCAACATTGCAAATCAACTATACTTCAATTAAAAAATTTAAAAATATGATAAGCATTATGAAAAAGTAAAATGTATAACAGGTTAAGGGGGATTGGAGTATAGGGTGGGGATTCATTATGGGTTTTAATTTTAAACAGAGTGGCCTTATTGAGAAGGTAACATTTGAGCAAAGACTTGGAGGACGTGAGGGCATTACTACATGGATATCTATGGGAGGAGTGTTATTGGCAGAGGGAACAGCTAGTGCAAAGGTCCTAAACAAGAAGCATGCCTGGTGGTGTTTGAGAAATGGCAAGGACACTATTGTGACTGAAATAGAGTGAACAGGGGGGAGAGTGATAGGAGATGAGGTCAGAAAGACAACGGGGACCTGATCCTGTAGGGCTGGGGGGACCACTGTAAGGACTTAGGCTTTGATTTTGGGTGAAAAGGGGAACATAGCAGAGTAACAACATGTAATGACTTACGTTTAAGAAGGATTAGTCTGGGGACTTCCCTGGTGGTCCAGTGGTTAGAAATATACCTTGCAATGCGGAAATGGCACCCCACTCCAGTGTTCTTGCCTGGAGAATCCCAGGGACGGGGGAGCCTGGTGGGCTGCCGTCTATGGGGTCACACAGAGTCGGACATGACTGACGCAACTTAGCAACAGCAGCAGCAGCAGCAGAGAACGCAGGTTTGATACCTGCTCTGGGAAGTAAGATCCCACATGTGTTGGGGCAACTAAGCCCACACACTGCAACTCAGACCCAGTGCAGCCAAATAAATAAATATTTTTCAAAAGAGAAAAGGATTGGTCTGGTTGCTGTGTTGAAGATAGACTATAAGAAGAACAAAAAGAGAAGCGTAGAGATGAGTTAGGCTATGCTGCTGTCCAAATAAGAGATGTTGATGGTTCAGGCCAGAGTAGTACCAATACTAATGAGAAAAGATATATTTTGAAGGTAGAGTCAACAGGATTTCTTGGTGGGTTGGATGTAGGTTATGAGAGAAGATTTAAGGATGAGAGTCTGACCTGAGCAGAAAGGGTCAGTTACCTGAGATGGGGAAGACTGTGAATGGAAGATTGGTGGGAAAAGAATTTAGTTTTGATCGGATTTAAGATGTCCATTAGAAATTCAAGCTTTCTACATTAGTAAACGTTATATATACAAGTTTGGTTTAAGGAGTGAGATCTGGACAAGGGGCTTAAATTTGCATCTGAAGTGAAAGTGTTAGTCACTCAGTCGTGTCTGATGTGACCCCATGGACTGTAGCCTGCCAGGCTCCTCTGTCTATATATCCTCAGGTGAGGATACTGGAGTGGGTAGCCATTCCCTTCTCCAGGGGATCTTTCTGACCCAGGGATCAAACACACGTCTCCCGCATTGCATGTCGATTCTTTGTCATCTGAGCCACCAGAGATCTAGGAGGCATTTAAACTCAGGAGATGAGATCCCCAAAGGAGCAACCATAAATGGAGAAGACATAAAGACCTGAGGCCACTGTCCCTCTAATAATGAGATGGAATCGAGGGCTCAGGGGGCATAGTTGTGGTGCAATAGACATAGGCCCAAGGGCTGTGGGTGGGGCTAAGACTCTGCAAAATAAGGTGGAGTGTGGAATGTGAAAGCCTGGATAAGAGTGAGCACAGAAGTTATGCAGTGAAGGGCACTAATAGGAGAGCATCCCATTGGTTAATTTAGGTTGGATATGCTTAAACTTAGATCTTGGCAGCAGTTTTTTAGGTGTGAGGTAGAAATTCAGAGGCTGAGATGCCACAACAGAGATGCCTCATCGCTTTAAGTTCTACTTTTAGGCCAGGGCCAGGACTAGAATAGGGATAGAACTAGTCATATCGTGTAGATGTATTTGAAGCAATGAAATTTCCCTTTTCACTTCCAGAGATGCCAGTCAACAAGGGAGACCTTCAGACTTAACAGAATCTTCTCAACAAGAGTCTAAGCAGAGTGCCACTAGAAAGGGTTCAAAAGTATCTAAGTCAAGAACAAAGTCCTTGTCCAAAAGGAGAAAGTCTACATCTTCCTTCTCTTCTTCCTCCTCTTCGTTTTCCTCCTGCTCGTCGGTTTCTAGCTCCAGATATTGTGACCTTATCGGTAAGCAGAAGGTTTCTTCCAGTTGAATTCAGACCCCTCTTTTCCATGAGACAGCCCAAAATCTTAATAGGAGTTCTCCCACTGTGTGTATTTCCCCATTTTCTCCACCAGTCCGATGTTCTGGCCTTGACTACTTTCTTCACACCTCTTCATTTCTTCTGTGATTCTGCTGCAGTTTTTAAAAGTACGGTTGTGGCTTTCTTTGTTTACTGTAAAAGTGGTTTCTTGGTGCTACACATTTTTTCCTTCTCTCCTTCCCGCATCCTCTTTCATCCCTGCTTTCTCCACCTCTACCCCCATAGAATTTATCAGCTTTTATCCAACTTCCATGAATCTCAATATATTTTTAAGAAGCATTCCTCCTTCCAGGTCAGCTGGACTGGGAGACTCACGTGCACCAGAATCTGCCTGGGCTAATGGACATGGATCAGGATGAACGTGTTGTCTGGCCTAGAGATTCACTCTTCCGGTATTTTGAGTTGCTAGAGAAGCTTCAGTATAACCTGGAGGAGCGTAAGCAGTTACAAGAGTTTGCAGGTATGCCATGGATGCTAGGAGTTAAGTTCATCAGAGCAGCATATATATACCTGGGAAGAGAGAGTATGTTCACTGTTGTGGCATCTCAGCCTCTGAATTTCTACCTCACACCTAAAAAAGGCAAATTCAGCATTTGGCATATCACTTTCTGGGCATATGTCCTGATTTCTTCTAACCTAGTGAGGACCTGGCAACTCTGCTTCTCTGGTTGTTATTGTTTAGTCACTAGGTTGTATCTGACTCTTTGTGACCCCATGGACCATGGGATTCCCCAGGCAAGAATACTGGAGTGGATTGCCATCTCCTTCTCCAGGATCTTCCCGACCCAAGGGTCGAACCTGTGTCTCTTGTGCTCCTGCATTGGCAGGCAGGTTCTTTTCCACTGTGCTACGTGGGAATCTCCCTGGTAGGGGACAGAAATCTTGTGATGTCCGAGAGCTGATTTCCCAAGAGAAAACTACCCAGTTCCAGCTGTTGAGAATTAGGATAGTAAGGTGGGCTTTTGCTCTGTTTGGGCAGCCCACCCGCTTTTGAAATGCGAGTTTCCTCTCTTTGAAGGTCACCTTTCAGGCCCAGGCAGTAAGGGCCTCAGGCTCAAGTTTGGTAGCTGTGAGGACTGGATAGTTGGCAGAAAGCTCTCAAGAGCCCACTGTCCTCAAGAGATTTATGAATTCTCTTCCTTTCAGTCCTTTCTAGAGTCGGCCGATGCAGAGACAATATGTGATTGAAATAGCAGAGTTTGATTTAAGCTGAGAACTACCTACTCAAAATTATTTTTCCTAATTTTCTCACTTGAGATTTAGCTACCTGGAGATTAATTTGGATCAATGAGTTTTTCCTCTAAAAATAAAAAAACTAGAAGAGTTAGGGGCATTTTTATTAGTGTTATCCTCCTAATACCTCCTAATACCTATCCTCCTTTTATTAGCATGTTATTAGTGTTCTCCGCCTAATACCTGGCTAAAATCAACCCAAAGTGAAAATATCAATGAGGGAAGAGGAATGTGACCCCCAGAGGTGGGCACAGGAGAGCAATAAGAGAAATTTGTAACAATGAAACATGGAATTGAGAGCAGGATGTCAGACAGGTTTTGCCTGCTTCAAAATGGTGCATTTTTCCAGTGGTCCTGGCCCTGCCTCCCAGTGTGTTCTGGGGAGAACAAGGTGAAGGGGAGGTAAAGGTAGCAAGGTGGTTTCTTTAAATACGGATTAATTCATCTGTGGCAAAGAGGACAGACTCATACAGCTTAATTTAGAGTAAAGATTAGTAAAGATGTGAGTAGGAACCTGGAACCCAGAGAAGCAGGATCTTCACCAAACGTTTGTATGTTCCGAATATTCTTAGGTCTCCAGCCTCACAGTCTGTTTCTTTACAGTGCAGGCACTGATGAACTTTGAAGACAAGTAGAGCTGACAGTGGATGGCTTCACTATTTTTGGCCAACATAAATGAAGGAAATAGCTGGAAATGTAGAATTCAAAGTCTAATAAATCCTGTTAATAATTGTGCAGTGATCTGTCTCGGAGACAGAGGGGATACTGAAAGACAACCAGATCAGGTGAAAAGTTGGTTCAGATGCTGCTGGGGGCCCCGGTCCTTGGCTTTCTACTCTTGCCACAGCTCCTGAGTCTCACTCTGCCCTTGGCATTGTCACTACAGCCCATCGTTTCTGAAGCGTCTACTTCCTACTAGAGTCCTAATTTACCTCACTAGTGAGTACAAGTCCCTGGGGGTTGGGGGTGAGGAGACCCCAGAAGCTGTGAGTGTGACTAATTGAGAACTCTTGTTGCCATTACTTTGGCCACCTGATTCGAAGAGCCAACTCACTGGAAAAAGACTCTGATGCTGGGAAAGACTGAAGGCAAAAGAAGGGGGTGACAGAGGATGAGATGGTTAGATAGCATCACTGACTCAAAGGACATGAATTTGAGCAAACGGGGAGATAGTGGACAGGGAAGCCTGGTGTGCTGCAGTCCATGGGGTCGAAAAGAGTTGGACATAGCGACTGAACAGCAACAACAGTTGTTCCCATTGCTACTCTAAGAACATTGCTTCTCCTGTGCACCGTTAACTTTAATCAAAGTGTTGATCAAAGTGTTTTCACCTGTTTCTGGGCCAAAACTGCGTCCCTTTTTTCCATTGCTATTTCTGAGGGCATTGAGTCCACTCTGTAGCGGGCAGGGCAGATCAGTATGTCCCACAGATTTTTAGTGTTAGAAGGGCCCTCAGAGTTAATCTGTCTCCCATCAAAGTAGCAACACTTTACAGAACATCACTGAAAGGGGGTTATCCAATGTTTGATGTTTCTAGTTACTGGTAACATTTTCTAGAGAGGATCCTGTTGGATGACTCAAATCTTTAGAAATGTTTATTATTAAAAATTCTGTCACTTGTTGAGTGTTAACATGTATGAACATAAATTTTTGAGGAATACTTGAAACACTAAATTGTATACTCTAAACTGGTAAATTTTATATTATATGAATTCTCAATTTTTAAAATAAAGTAAGTAAAGATTGTCTAAAACTAAGAACTAACTATGTTTCAAGGAAAAGCATTTTAGTCATTTCCCATAAAATATGGAACAAAACACAAATGTTTGAAAAATAAACGTCAGTATTGTATTTAAAATCTTGTAATAATGGACTTCCCTGGTGGCTTGGGGGTAAAGAATCCACCTGCCAGTGCAGAAGACATGGGTTCAGTCCTTGGTCTGGGATGATCCCACTTGCCACAGAGCAGCCAGGCCCATGCACCTCAACTATTGAGCCCATGTTCTGCTACAAGAGAAGTCACCACAATGAGAAGCCTGTGCGCCTCCACTAGAGAGCAGCCCCCACTCACCACAACTAGAGAAAAGCCCAAGCAGCAATGAAGAGCCAGCACAACCAAAAATACATAAATAAAATCATAAAATCGTATAATAAGAAAGGTGGCATCAGTATTTGGAACGAAGAACTACAGATACAATTTTAGACGCACTTGTGTACCTAGCAACCCCAAAGGAATCAGCCAGAATTAGAGATGACAGAAGATTTCCACTTAGTGCAAATAGAAGAAAAGTGGACTGGACACAGAAGCCTGGGAAACAGGAACGTTTGAAGGACAGGAAGAGAAAGAGGAGCCAGGAAGAAGTCTGCGAGGGAAAAAAAAGAAGTCTGAGAGGGAGACTTCCCTGGTGGCCCAGTGGCTAAGACTCCACACTCCCAGTGCAGGGAGCCCGGGTTTGAGCTCTGGTCAGGGAACTAGATCCCACCTGCCACAACTAAGAGATTCCACATGCTGCAACTAAGGCCTGGTGCAGCCAAATAAATAAATTATATATATATATATATACACTTATATATAAAAGAAGGAGTTAAAAAAATGAGGTAGCAAGCACAGGACATTCATTTAAGAAAGTGAAGTCGCTTAGTCGTGTCCGACTCTTTGCGACCCCATAGACTGTAGCCTACCATAGACTCTAGCCTACAGGCTTCTCCATCCATGGCATTTTCCAGGCAAGAGAACCGGAGTGGGTTGCCATTTCCTTCTCCAGGGGATCTTCCCAACCCAGGGATCGAACCAGGGTATCCCGCATTGCAGGCAGACGCTTTACCCTCTGAGCCATCAGGGAAGCCCTCCACTTCATTTAAGGTTAGGTATAAAAATCCAGAAGGGGAATCAGTCCTCATATAGCTATAATGTGCTTTTGAAATTTTAATGTGTGTATTTAACACCTGATTCAATAGGCCCTGAGGATGGGACCTGAGATTCTGTACTTTCTAACATGTCAACAAGTGAAGCCAATTCTGCTGGTCCTCAGTCTGTACTCTGAGAAAAACTACTCAAAGATGCTGCTCAGGGAATTCCCTGGCAGTTCAGCGGTCAGGACTCCACACGCTCACTGCCGAGGGCCCAGGTTCAATCCCTGGGTGGGGAACTAAGATCCCACATTCCACAAGCCACCCAGGCACAACCAAATTTTTTTCTAACGAAATAAAAATATTTCAGGGCCTAAGGATCAAACCCCACTGGCAACGAGTCCATTACTCCTCCAGCTCCCTTTTTATCCTTGCCCTGACCTAGTATCCCTGCTATTAGTGAGTAAAAGTCGCTTAGTCGTGTCGGACTCTTTGTGACCCCATGGACAATACAGTCCATGGAATTCTCTAGGCCAAAATACTGGAGTGGGTAGCCTTTCCCTACTCCAGGGGATCTTCCCAACCCAGAGAATGAACCCAGGTCTCCCACACTGCAGGCGAATTCTTTACCAGCTATCAGGAAAGCCCATCTATAACTATCCTTGAGTCAAGGAAGAGATTCAAACTCTATGCCAGGTAACTATGATGGTTCCTCAAGAGCATTTTGGAAGAGAAGTTAGGATTTAGATACAGTTGTGATGTAACTAAAATTTTTTTGCATACGGTTTGTAATAAGCTTTAATTTTGGACCATAGTTTCCCCGTTTGATCTCCAACTATCCCTCACATCTTCAAATATCATTGGATGGATACATAACTTTCTTTTATCTATGGTGTTTTTATTTTAAACTTTATTTTGTATTGGAGTTATAGCTGATTAGTAATGTTGTGACAGTTTCAGGTGGACAGCATAGGGGCTCGGCCATACATATACATGTATCCATTCTTCTCCAAACTCCCCTTCCCTCCTGTAGGATGTTTTTTGTAAGGTGTTTCTGTTTAAAGACACCTTATTAATTATAATATGTTGCTGATTCAGTAGTATTGGCCTCTTTCAACAGTACTATAACTCACGCTTGAATAATGTTTATCATACACACGTTTTCTTGTAAGGTGCATTGCAGCCTTCCTGTGCTTAGGAGCATGAAGCTGGAAAACCATTTTAAACAGTGAAATTACTAACAAAAAGCACAAAAATACTAAAATTGTGGCACTAGATAGATGGTGAAAAGGACACTTATTTACAGTGTGAGAAGAAGGTAGAGTATTGCCTTGTTTCCCATCCAAGTGCCAACCAGGCCTGGCCCTGCTTAGCTCCCGAGATCAGACGAGATGAAACACATTCAGGGTAGTATGGGCACTGAGTACTGCCTTATTTGACCTCAGCTAGGAATATGCACATCAAGCGACTCAGATTTTTCACCACTCTGCACATGTCTGTGAATGATTGTGAGATTGCCATGGTTACTGATTTTGGGGTCACAAATGCATTTTAGTGAGCAGAGGAATCCACAAAGACAGAATTCACAAATAAGAATTGACTCTAAATGCTGCGTGATAAATCGGGGCTAATTAGCCTTATGACACTGCTGTCTCAACGTGTGGTTTCCAGGTTACCTCAACAGCATCACTCACTCGCTCTTAGCTCTTTGGTCATTTACTATCCATTAGCCAAGACTAATCACCGGACTCCACCTAACTGCAAGAGATCTGGGGGTTGCTTGGGTCCTTAGCAGTATATATCTATATTTCAGTTATAAAAGGCAAACTGGAAAGGTAGGAAAATGGGACTTCCTTGCAGTCCAGTGGCTAAGACACCAAGCTTCCACTGGAGGGGGCACAGGCTCAATCCCGGGTTGGGGAACTAAGATCCCAAATGCTTTACAAAGGGAAGCCTGTGTTCTAATCAGAAAGCGCCCTGCAGTTGGTTTAGGGAATTGAGGATGTTTCAGACTGGCACCTCACTCCAGTACTCTTGCCTGGAAAATCTCATGGACAGAGGAGCCTGGTAGGCTGCAGTCCACGGGGTCGCTAAGTCGAAGACTGAGTGACTTCACTTTCACTTTTCACTTTCATACATTGGAGAAGGAAATGGCAACCCACTCCAGTGTTCTTGCCTGGAGAATCCCAGGGAAGGTGGAGCCTGATGGGCTGTCGTCTTTGGGGTCGCACAGAGTCAGGCACGACTGAAGCGACTTAGCAGCAGCAGCAGCAGATCTCTCAACTCCCTTGGCTCCTCCCACGTATCTCCATTCCAGTTGCCAGATCACAGAGCATAGCAATCACCACACCAATCTAACCCACTTCACTTAAGCAAAACACATGATTAATTTCCTGCTCTGGACCCCTGTCACTTCAGTTTGTTGGTTCTGGATTGCTCTTATCCATGGATTGGAACTTGTCTTGCTTTTGTTGAACTTTTACCAGACTATAAGCAGTAACTTGCTTATATTGAATAAGGCTGACATATTTGCTATAAACCCTAAGCACTTCACCCTCAGTTGGAACATAGTCTGAATCCTTGGCAGCAACAGGACTGCTTAAACTGCTTCATCATCTGGTGGACTGCCAAGAATTTCCCCTTCTGGTTTGAGGAAGTCCTCATTGTTACCTTCTCTGCTTGACTCAGCTAGTTCCGTACTTGTTCTAAAGGTCTTTCATTCAAGACACTACCTCTTGGTAACAATTTCTGAATTAATTACGACTCTGTAGCTTCAAATAAAAGAATCATATTGAGCTAGACTAATAACAGTCGTCACATTTAGTGAATGTTTATTCTGTACAGTGCCTAGCACATGATAGGTAGTTTGTTTTTTTTTTTTTGAATGAATGCCAGGCACTGTGCTGAATACTTTAAATGCCTTGTCAAATTTAACACTCATGACAACTCTATACTAGTATTTCTCATTTTAGCAGAAAAGAACACCAACACAGAGAAGTTTAGAAACTGCCCAGGACACACAGGATTTGAATCCAGTCGAGTCATATTTTGCTACCTTATCAGCAAAAGGGAGAATTTCTTTTAAGAGGGTTGTTACAGAACAAAGGGCAGAAATTTAAGTGGCTTGCAGGATGGGTTGGAACCAGGAGTAGGAAACTGTTGGGAACCCAGGCCGTATTCTTCCTCTGATTCTCCTCTCTGTTTTTCAGACTAGATGTGGTAACTCTGATGAGCAAAGAGAAAATATTGGCACAGTGAGGCAATAGATCATTTCACTGGTTCTAACTTTTTGACTCATTTTGGAAAATCCCAGCACCGCCCTCACCTCCTTTGATTGCCGTGGGCCAAGTTATTCTATTTCTTTGGGCCTCCATTTCCTCATCTATAAAATGAGAAGTTTTTACCAGAGGATTCCTGAAGTCTTTTCCAGTTCTAAAATTCTATGATCGTCAATGAAACTTCCAGGACAGAGGTGCAGTAATAATGGATTTGAACATACGGGTTTGGGCGATAGAATAAAGAAGAGTTCTAAGGAAAGAAGAAGAGAATATGGTTTGAGTGAAGCCTTGGTGTTGAATTACTCTTTAGAGCTGGTGTCAAGTGAAGGCCTTGGGATATAAACAGACGGCAGACAAGCCTTCTCACCCTGACCAGATCAGAGAGATGGATCTCTCTGATCTAAGAGCAGTGTCTCTTTCTCCCTCTTTCTGTGTGCATACACATGTGTGTGTGAGGAGTAGCCCCTTTGCATAGTAATTTAACCTGGTTTCATTCTTTCTTTTCTCACCTCAGAATTTTCTAAGGGCTTTCACCTGGGCCACAGAAAGAAGGCCAGAAGACAAATCCAAACCCTGGAGTGACCGAATGAGCAAGTCACTCCTCTCTGGGTCTGTTTTCTTATCCATGGCATGAGAGATTTGGTCTGTGTGATCTCTGAAGTCCTGCCCAACTCTTAACATTTTGTGGCTCTGGGTACTGAATCAAAAGCCCCTCTCTTCCCAAGCGCTCCATCCTTGGACCAGACCTTTCTCTTACTTCCTCTTCTCTGTATGCACCTAACTGCTCAGATCCTTTCTCCTGGCCCCCTTTCTTCCTCAATTCCCTTGAATTCTACTTGCTTTTTAGCTCCCTTGGGCCCTCCCCCCCTTATATTTCTGATATTATTGTTTATTTAATGCTATTTATATATATTTCTGCAGACTCTTCTCGATTACATTCCTGATCTCCAGAACTGCTCCGTCTCTATGTCTGCCTCCTCTTATCTGCACCCTGGCTCCTAACTGAAGCTATATCCTCGGATTCCTCCCAGGGTCCCCTGGGATCCGATATCACTGCTCCCTCTGACAGGGGCACTCCTTCTCCAAAGCCGAAGGATCAGGTAGTCAGTGGCTCAGGTGACAAATCTGCTGTCAGGTTACAGATATTGTTTCCTGAAAGACCACACTACGGTGTCAGCGGAGACTGGGGCTGCCTGCCGTGCCCTGTCCTCACCTGGCTCTCCCACACAAGGTAAGAATAACCAGAACTCAGCTCTAGCACCTGCACTCTTCTGGAAACATGGCTCTGAGCCTCCGGCCCCTGCTGCTGCTGTCCTGCGCAGGTGAGGGGGACAGTGAGCTGGGCTGGGCATGATGGGGATGGTTGCTGGAAAGAGATTTAAGAATGCAGAGATTAACTGGTTAGAGAAAAAAAATAAATGAAGGTTAAGAAATTAGGCCAAGACTTAATGTGGGTTGTTGAAAGGGACTCAGCTCACCATCTTTTGTACCTCATCCAGGCAGGGACTGGGCTCTAGGCCAGGGCTGAATTTGGGTCCCAGGCTTTTCCCCCTCTTGGTGATTTCTGGTTTCTCTCCTTACAGTGACTCTGGTCCCTACTGGGTCTCAGTCCCTGGACTCGGGTCTCTCCCTCCTGAAGTCAGCGCTCTCTGCTCTGGACCAGGCTCCCCAGGGGTCCTTCAGCCGCTCACGGTTCTCTGCCTTCCTGGCCAACATTTCTTCTTCCTTTGAGCCTGGGAGAATGGGGGAGGGACCGGTGGGAGAGCCCCCACCTCTCCAGCCCCCTGCCCTCCGGCTCCACGATTTCTTAGTGACGCTGAGGGGCAGCCCGGACTGGGAGCCAATGCTAGGGCTGCTAGGGGACGTGCTGGCCCTGCTGGGACAGGAGCAGACCCCCCGGGACTTCCTGGGGCACCAGGCAGGTGTGCTGAGTGGCCTCGCAGAGGTGCTGCTGGGAGCCTTAGTTCCTGGGGGACCCCCTATCCCAACCCGGCCCCCCTGCACCCGCGATGGGCCCTCTGACTGCGTTCTGGCGGCTGACTGGTTGCCTTCTCTGCTGCTGCTATTAGAGGGCACGCGCTGGCAGGCCCTGGTGCGGGTGCAGCCCAGCGTGGACCCCGCCAATGCCACGGGCCTCGATGGGAGGGAGCCAGCCCCCCACCTCTTGCAGGGTCTGCTGGGTTTGCTTGCCCCAGTAGGGGAGCTGGGCTCTGAGGAGGCTCTTTGGGGGGGTCTGCTGCGCACAGTGGGGGCCCCCCTCTATGCTACCTTCCAGGAGGGGCTGCTGCGCATTACTGACTCCCTGCAGGATGAGGTCTTTTCCATTCTGGGGCAGCCAGAGCCCGATGCCAATGGGCAGTGCCAGGGAGGTGAGTGCCACCAGGTCCGGGGCTGGGCTGTGGCAGGGCCAGCAAGGTTGAGACTGGGGTAGTCCTCTTCCTTTCCCTTTCCCTCCTAGGCAACCTTCAGCAGCTGCTCTTGTGGTGAGTAAGGAGAGAGGAGTTCTGAGGGGCGGGGCCTGGGAAGCCATCAGCTTTCAGGGCAGGAGAGGAAGCTGATGAGAAGGCTGTGGTTTAGTGGTTTGAGAGGGTGACTGTTGGTGGTTGGCGCCCCAGCTTCGCCTCCTCCTAGCCATGTGACCTTGGGCAGGTTAGAGTATCATTCTATGCCTCAGTTTCCTCGCTCATGAACTGTGGGTAATATTAACTGCCTCGGAGTTTTCACAAGGGATTAAATGAGTTGACACTGTATGTGTCAACCACCTAGAAGAAGTATGTGCATACCAAGGCGCTTCAGTCGCATCCGACTCTTTGTGACCCTGTGGACCATAGCCCGCCAGGCTCCTCTGTCCATGGGATTCTCCAGGCAAGGATACTGTAGTGGGTTACCATGCCCTCCTCCAGGGATCTTCCCGACACAGGGATCGAACTGCGCCTCTTACGTCTCCTGCATTGGCAGGCGAGTTCTTTACCATTAGCACCACCTGGGAAGCCTGTGCCTGGCACATAGTACTTGATAAATGTTAACTAATAGAGTATAGGAAGAGAGGGCAAGATTCGATTCCTCCCCCCCTTACTGTTTGGGTACAACAGTACCAGAGCACAGGTGGACATATTCAGTCACTGGGCAGATGTCCTGATCTGAGGCCAACCAAAGGTTTTATTTTATTTAAGCTACCTAAAAGCGTGTGCAGAAAGGAAAAAGAAGGGGGCCAGGTGGACAGAAGGGGCTCTGGCTGGGCAACTCCGGTGACTTTGTGCCTTGGAGGGACAGATCTCTCTCCCCTCCCCCATCCCAACATTTAAACACCGTCACTCCCAGGGACCTCACTTTTGGAAAAGCCTATGCTTGTCACCCTCCCTGCGGGGCTCTGGGCCAGGGCCAGAAACCTCAAGTGGAGGAAATGCAAACTGACCAGCTGCTTGCCTGCTCCTCCCTCTGCTCCCAGGGGCATCCGGCACAACCTCTCCTGGGATGTCCGGGCACTGGGCTTTCTGTCTGGATCGCCACCCCCACCCCCCGCCCTCCTCCACTGCCTGAGCACGGGGGTGCCTCTGCCTAGGACTTCCCAACCCTCAGCCTACATCAGCCCTCGCCAGCGGCGGGCCATCTCTGTGGAGGCCCTCTGCGAGAACCTCTCAGGCCCGGCACCACCCTACAGCATCTCCAACTTCTCCATCCACTTGCTCTGCCAGCACGCCAAGCCTGTCACCCCGCAGCCCCCTCCCAGCACCGCTGCCATCTGCCAGACAGCTGTGTGGTATGCAGTCTCATGGGCGCCAGGTGCCCAAGGCTGGCTCCAGGCCTGCCACGACCAGTTTCCTGAGCAGTTCCTAGATGCCATCTGTGGCAACCTCTCCTTTTCCACCCTCTCGGGCCCCAACCGCCGCCTGGTAAAGCGGCTCTGTGCCGGCCTGCTCCCACCCCCTACCAGCTGCCCTGAAGGCCTGCCCCCTGTGCCCCTGACCCCAGAGATCTTCTGGGGCTGCTTCTTGGAGAATGAGACTCTGTGGGCTGAGCGGCTCTGTGGGGAAGCAAGTCTGCAGGCTGTGCCCCCCAGCAACCAGGCTTGGGTTCAGCACGTGTGCCAGGGCCCCACCCCGGATGTCACAGCCTTCCCCCCTTGCTACATCGGACCATGTGGGGAGCGCTGCCCAGATGGGGGCAGCTTCTTGCTGATGGTCTGTGCCAACGACACCATGTACGAGGCCCTGGTGCCCTCCTGGCCTTGGCTAGCTGGCCAGTGCAGGATAAGTCGTGGGGGCAATGACACCTGCTTCCTGGAGGGGTTGCTGGGTCCTCTTCTGCCCTCTCTGCCACCGCTGGGACCGTCCCCACTCTGCCTGGCCCCAGGCCCCTTCCTGCTTGGCATGCTGTCCCAGCTGCCACGCTGTCAGTCCTCTGTGCCAGCCCTTGCCCACCCCACACGCCTACACTATCTCCTGCGCTTGCTGACCTTCCTCCTGGGGCCAGGGGCCGGAGGGAACGAGGCGCAGGGAATGCTGGGTCAGGCCCTGATGCTCTCCAGTCTCCCAGACAACTGCTCCTTCTGGGATGCCTTCCGCCCAGAGGGCCGGCGCAGCGTGCTGAGGACCGTCGGGGAGTTCCTGGAACAGGAGGAGCAGCCAACCCCAGGCTTTAACCCCACTGACAGCTCCAGCCCCGCTTTAAGCAAGATGGAGCTGCTGGCCTGCTTCAGCGTGAGTGATCTGCCAAAGTCAAAGTTCCTGGAGCAGAGGGAAGGGTCTCCACGGGAATTCTCTACGATCTTACTGAGAGACAGCAGTGCAGTGGTTAAGCTCGCAGCTCTGAGTCATCCAGGCTTGGGTTCACACCTTAGTTCTGTGATCAACCCCGGACAAGTTTTCAGCCTCTCTGAACAATACTTTTGTCCTTTATAAATGAATGGTGGAGGGACTTTACTGACCGTCCAGTGGTTAAGACTCCACGCTTCCTTTCCAAGGGCACAGGCTCAACCTCTTGCTGGGGAACTAAGATTCCACATTCGTGTAGCATGGCCAAAAAAAAAGTCTCGGGGAAAAAAAAAAGAAAAACAAACGGTGGAGAATAATGGTGCCACTCTTTTTAGGATGGCTGTAAGGATTACATCAGATGATACCGGCTGTGGGCTTAGCGCTAGTATATGATATACAGACAATATATAATAAATGTTATCTCATTATTCTTCCTGACTCTTTGATTTACCCCCTTTCTGCTTCAGAAAGGAAAGGGATCAAGTTAGAGGGCTCTAATTCTGTCCCTAGAGAGTGAGAATTGGAAACTGGCAAAATATAGGAAGATAAGGCAGAAATGAGAAAAATTCAGGGTGACTGCAGATCAGAAGTTTTAGGTTTGACTATGCCATAGGCATGGTCTTAGCCAATTTACTTTGATTTTCCTGGGCTTTGTTTTCTTCTCTGTAGAGTGAAGGGGCTGGAATATGTGAACACCATAGTTCATTCGTTGAGTTCCCGTTATGCATAAAGCACTTTGCTAGATGCTGTGGGGAATGTAAAGAGTCTTTACTCCATGGTAGGGCCCACCTTTCTCAATTCCTGGGACCAGTGAAATGTAATAATTTAGTTCATGTGCGTGCATGGCAAGTCGCTTCAGTCCTGTCTGGCTCTTTTTGACTCTATGGACTGTAGCCCTCTAGGCTCCTCTGTCCATAGGATTCTCCAGGTAAGAATACTAGAGTGGGTTGCCATGCCCTCGTCCAAATTTGGTTCATATCTCCAAATATTTACTGAGCCAGCTATGGCAAAGGCTATAGAAGAAGTTAAAGACTGTGGTCCCTGACCTAAAGGAGACACACACACACCTTCAGAAGGACAAGCATCCTAGTGAGTGGACCTTGGGAAGCTGCTGGAGGGACAGAGGGGACAACTCTCCTGGTATCTTGTCTATGTCCCCACCAGCCCGTGCTGTGGGATCTGCTGCAGAGAGAGAAGAGTGTTTGGGCCCTGCAGATTCTAGTGCAGGTAACAGATGGGGGCAGGGTGTGTGGGCGGGCTGGGTGATCCGTGCCCAGTGAGGCCATAACCACTATGACCTCCTGTGCCCAGGCATACCTGCACATGCCGCCAGAAAACCTCCAGCAGCTGGTGCTTTCAGCAGAGAGGGAGGCTGCTCAGGGCTTCCTGACGCTCATGCACCGTTCCTGGGCTCAGCTGCAGGTGGGCATGGAGGGAGAGGGGGACAAGGGTGGCGGGGGAAGTCTAGGCATCAAGAGCACCTGGAACCAGGCAGGCAGCAGGCTTGCTCCAGCAGGAGGAATGCAAGAGGAGCCGGGGCCAGGAGAGTGGGTATCTCCAGAGCTGGCATCTGTTCCCATGCCCCCACAGGTGCCACCATCTGAGGAGCAGGCCCTGGGTCGCCTGACAGCCTTGCTGCTGCAGCGGTACCCACGCCTCACCTCCCAGCTCTTCATTGACCTCTCACCACTCATCCCCTTCTTGGCTGTCTCCGACCTGATGCGCTTCCCACCATCCCTGTTGGCCAATGACAGTGTGTAAGGACTCTGTACTACTCCTCCCGATCCTGTCAGGGTCAACCCTACCCACCCAGGGCTGTGCTATGCTTGGTCACTTAGTCATGTCCAAGTTTTTGCAACCCCATGGACTTTAAGCCCACCAGGCTCCTCTATCCATGGGGATTCTCCAGGCAAGAATACTGGAGTGGGTTGCCATTCCCTTCTCCAGGAGACCTTCCCAACCCAGAGATTGACCCCAGGTCTCCTGCATTGCAGGCAGATTCTTTACCAGCTGAGCCACCAGGGAAGCCCACACACCCAGAACAGCCCCTTCTCTTAACACTAGGGAGTCCTTCTTGTCCATGTGCAGCAGGGCTGCACAGAGCCAGGGGACAGGGCAAAGGGGTGAGACCCACTCTCTCCCCAGCCTGGCCGCCATCCGGGATTACAGCCCTGGAATGAGGCCTGAACAGAAGGAGGCTCTGGCAAGGCGACTGCTGGCCCCTGAGCTGTTTGGGGAAGTGCCCGCCTGGCCCCAGGAATTGCTCTGGGCAGCACTGCCCCTGCTCCCCCATCTCCCTCTGGAGAACTTTCTGCAGCTCAGTCCTCACCAGGTATGAGAACAATTCATTTATTTGACTAGCAAGCTTTCGGGCATGTGGGATGGCATCAGTAACCTGTCTCCTAGTGAGCCCCTCCCCACAAGTGTCCCACAGTGATCCCAACATGAGCTGACCTTCCCCACTCCAGATCCAGGCCCTGGAGGACAGCTGGCCAGCAGCAGGTCTTGGGCCAGGACATGCCCGACACGTGCTGCGCAGCCTGGTGAACCAGAGTGTCCAGGATGGAGAGGAGCAGGTGCGCAGGTGAGGGCCTGTGGGGCCAGTGATCAAGGCCAGAGCGGCGGAGAGGCAGGTGCAGCTGCCAGGACGGGCTGGGGTCCCAGGAGGGAAGGGGCAACAGAGGAGGCGTGGCCCCAGGGCATCATAGGGCCCTGGGAGAGAGGCCTGTCTGTGGCACCCACGTTTCATAGTTCAGCGGTCAGAGTGCTTGTTCCCTGTACCCACACAGTCCCTGCCTTAGTAGCAGCCTCAGTGACCACATGAAGGCCAGCTTCATGCCCTCCTCAGGCTGGGGCCCCTCGCCTGTTTCCTGACTCCCGAGGAGCTGCAGAGCCTGGTTCCCCTGAATGATCCAATGGGGCCGGTAGAACGGGGGCTGCTGGAATGTGCGGCCAATGGGACCCTCAGCCCACAAGGACGGGTGAGCCCCTTGGCCCAGGCCCTCAAGAACTCCAGGCTATCAAAAAAAAAAAAAGAACTCCAGGCTTCCCGTGGGGGGTGGTCTGTGCGGAAGATGTGCCCACTCACCTCAGCCAAGCTGGAGCACAGTTGGAGCCAGCCCTCATCCCACCACATTCACCTTCGTTCTTAATCTCCTTACTCCTTGGCCACTCTTACCTGTTACCACCTCTTCCTGACTCTACTCCATCTGGTCCACGACATCTCCAGCATTTCCTTTGATGACTTGAGCCCAAACTGCTCCTGTCCTATCCCTGGTTCCAAGCCACAGTCCAGGCCCTGGAATAACCAGATGTGGGATTAAAGAGGAAGCTTTAGGTTCGCCTGTCTTTTCTCTTCAGACCCAAACCTTCTTTGGTTACAGGTAGCCTATGAACTTCTGGGGGTGTTGCGCTCATCCGGAGGAGCGGTGCTGAGCCCCCGGGAGCTCCGGGTCTGGGCTCCTCTCTTCCCTCAACTGGGGCTCCGCTTCCTGCAGGAGCTATCAGAGCCGCAGCTGAGGGCCATGCTTCCCGCCCTGCAAGGAGCCAGGGTCACCCCTGCCCAGGTGTGGGTGACCTGACAATTACAATTACAGACAATTACATTCAAGGATGCTGTTGCCTGGCCCCCTCCCCGCCCCAAAGCCTCCTTTTCCTCTGTCCCAAGAAGAACCCCCTCATCCCTCTTCCTCAGATGCAGAAGGGCTGGTCACGGGAATGGTGGAACGGGAGCTGGGAGTTTGGGAGGTCGGGCCCCAGGGACCTGTTCGGGGACCTGGCTGCCAGGGCCTCAGCGCTGTTGCTTCCTGTTCCCTCCCACCTTAGGCTGTCCTGCTGCTTGAACGGCTCCTCCCGAGGCGTGACGTGAGTGGCAGCAACTTTTCCGCATGGCCCAAGCTATCCGTCCCCCTCCTCCCTGGCTCCCTCTCACCCCTGCTGCCTCTCTCTACCGTGATTGTCCCCTTCCCTTCGACCTGGCCCGTCTTCTTCAGGCTTCTTGTCTCTCTCGCTCCCCAGCTGTCCTTGGAGGAACTCTGCTCCTTGCACCCTCTGCTTCCAGGCCTCAGCTCCCAGACGCTCCAGGCCATCCCGAGGCGAGTTCTGCTGAGGGCCTGTCCCTGCCTGGCCCCTGAACTGGCACGCCTCTCAGCCTGCCAGACCGCGGCGCTGCTGCAGACCTTCCGGGTAGGAGAGCAGCAGGGAGACAGCCGACCAGGGAGGAGGGCTCTGGTTGGGAGGGGTCACCTTCCCTGTGGCCAGGGAAGGACCCCCAAACCTCCCCACTTTTTACACACACACACACACACACACACACACACACACACACACAGCCAATTCTCATGCAGGTGAAAGATGGTGTTAAAAATACGGGTGCAGCAGGAGCTGGTGCAGCTGTGTGCATCCCTGGACAGGTACGTGTGTGTGTGTATGGTATGTGTGTGTGTGTGGTTTCTGCCAACTAAGCTCCTCTCCCTGTCCTAGGGCTGTCTCACACAGCTGGCACTGCCTCACATTCTCCCCCTGCAAGTGGCCCGAGTGTCTACATTAGCTCTGTGTCCTCTAAGACCTTAGCAGCTCTCTCTGTCCCGAAGCAGGAAGGCATAATGTCCTAGAACATCAAAGCCCCGAGGGTCTGAGGAATCTTCCAGGGCAGTCACCCTGCTTTCAGAAAAAGAGACCGAGGCTCAGAGCGACTAAGGGAGTTTAGTCCGTCAGGTGCCTAGACGGCAGGGACCTTTGACCACAACCGCGAGGGCTCTAGAGTGTGCCCTGCTAGGGTGGCACCTGCCACTCCACCTTTCTAGTTTCAGGTCCCCTCCTGCCACCATAGTTCCCCTTCTTCCCTGAGGCCTGAGTCCAGACGCTCTCACCTATCACTACACTGCTACACTTTACCCCTCCGACAGCCTATCCCCACCATCTGGCCAGACTGCCTGCTGCCCCTGCTCCCACTAAAGCTGCTACAGCTGGACGCTGCTGCTCTGCTGGCAGACCGAAGGCGCTATAGGGACCTGCCCTGGTCTGAGCAGCAGGTGATTCTTCCCACTAGCCTAGAACTCCCTTCTCTCAACATTTTCCGCCTCCTTCACGCATCCCTCAGCCCTAGATTGGGCACCTTACTCCCAGCAGCCCTTAGGATGCTTTTCCTTCCTCCCCTTTCCCCCTATTTGTCTCTCTTTCCCAGGGATTGGGCACTGGGGAGAGTAGGAGACTGGTGGGACCCACAGGGTGGAGTGGCAGCCCTGGCTCCAAGGCGTCCTAGGTTCCTGGGCAATAGCTCTGCTGGGAAGCGGCTCCTCTTTCTTTCTCTTGTAGGCACAGTTTCTCTGGGAGAAGATGCAAGTGCCCACTAACCTGACCCTCAGGAATCTGCAGTGAGTAACTTGTAATGAGCTGTGAGTTTAATTCAACTAACATTTTTTTTGAGTGCTTACGGTGTGCCAGGCACCATGTGATATCCAGGGGTGGGGGTGGGAGGTGTATGAGGATCAGTGACCTGTAGGTCAGCCTGTGGGTCTTCTCCTGGTTCCTCTTCTCCTGACCCTCCTGCCCTTCTAGAGCACAACATCCATCCTGAGTGGATCTCAGGGATTTTGAGAAGACTCAGATTCAGGTCCTAGCCCTGTCTCCTCTTCGTGATCTTGAGCAAGATGTTCAACCTCTCTAAGCCTCATTTTTCCCTTCTTTAGAATAAGTATTGACATGGTACCTATCTCATAGGTAGTTGTAAAGATTAAACAAGATAAGGCATATAAGGTACCTAACACAGTGCCTGGCCCAGTGTAAGCTTCTGATAGATATTTGCTGATTAACCCCTCAGAGCCACTGACCAAGCAGGACTTAACAGGAGCAAGGATCACTTTACCTTCACCCCCAGCAAAAAACCCATGGGCATCTGAAGATGTGGTTCTAGCCTCAGTTGACCACATTTCTAGTAGGATGATATTGGACTGTCACTCGACCTCTGTAAATCTTTATTTTCTTCTCTAATAAACAATAATGGTGTGGGAGACCAATGAGAATATCTATCGAAAAAATATTTCTTTTTTTTTTAATATTTCTCAAACTGCAAATTACTGTAAATGAACATCTGTCCTCGTGTTGAGAATGTTGATATAAGGTGCAGACAGGCTGTGGCATGTGTTGAATGAGCATGTGCCTACTCACACACCTACAGGGCTCTGGGTACGCTGGCAGGGGGCATGTCTTGTGAGTTTCTGCAGCAGATCAACTGGATGGCAGACTTCCTTGAAGTGGTACACATGATTTATCAACTCCCCACTGGGGTCCGAGGGAGCCTGGTGAGACGGGTGCTTGGGCATTAGTGGGAGCAGGGAGGCCGGGACCCCGGGTAGAGAACCAAGGCTCGGTGTTCAGCTCTGTCCTGAACCTGCCTCCCTACTCTGCCCCACAGAGGACCTGTATCTGGGCAGAGCTACAGCGGAGGATGGCAATGCCAGAGCCAGAGCTGGCAACCCTGGGGCCAGAGCTGAGTGGGCTGGACACCAAGCTCCTCCTGGACTTACCGTAAGGCTACACCTGGAGATACTGGATTCTCAGAAGGCTCAGCCTGGGGTGGAAGAGCTGCTCTTAGGAAACACCCCAGAGGCGGTGCTTTTCTGTCTGGTTGTTCCCTGACATCAGTTACAGCCTAAAGTGAAGGATGCTATTCAAAGTTGCTCTAGGTGGTGAGTGGCTCCCCCAACAAGACCCCCAAAATGGGGCAGCTGAAGGTGGCAATATTGTGACGTGACCTGCCAAGCAGTCTTAATGTAACCTAGGCCCTATTAATACTGGTAGAATGTATAAAATGAGGGAAGTGAGAGTTCCCTGGTGGCTTAGTGGTTAGGATTCTGGGCTTTTATTGCCATGGCCTGGGTTCAGTCCTTGGTTGGGGAAATGAGATCCCACAGCTGTGTGGGGTAGCCAAAAAAAGTAATTAAAATTAAATACATAAAATGAGGGAAGTAATGGTTCAATCCTGCCCCCACAGGACTGTAGTCTCCTTAGGGCACTGTGTTCTCAGTATGTTCAGAGGAGTAAGTAAAGAGAAAATGTATGAAACATGTGATAAAGTGAAAGTGAAGTCTCTCAGTCGTGTCTGACTCTTTGTGACTCCATGGACTGTAGCCTACAGGCTCCTCCAAAACACACAATAAATGTGTCCAAATACCCCAGGAGCCATCAAATAGAAAATAGATCGGCGTGTTTCTGAATGACCCCATTGGGCAGGACTAGCACCAGTGAATGAAAATCAGAATTTTGCACAATATGAGGAAGATTGTGGTGGTGAGTTCTGAGCTAGTCAAGCCTAGACTGGATGGCCCTACAGCAAGAATGTTACAGAACAGATTGAAGTATGGGTGAGGAGAGAGAAGACTGATGAACCCAAGGCTCCTCCTAAACTAGAGACTCGGAGTTTATGAGTATCTCACTCACAGGCTTTTTTCCCCCATATCACCTCCATCCCCACCTCATTGCCAACTGAACTGTAAGTCAGAGCAGGAAAAGGCTGACTCCAGTCAGTCTTTCTGGGAAGGAGCTGACTCTATCCTTACGTTTTTAAAGGTCTTTCCACAGATCTGGGCTTTTGTACTACATGGCCCAGTTCCAGACCTGGCAACCTTAGGTAGAGTATAGAGTATCACTCTGATTTTTCTGCAAAAAGGCTTTTTAAAAATGCCATTCAAATCTGTTTGTGAAAGAGTGCTGATGGTGGTTTAGTCACTAAGTCATGTCTGACTCTTGTGACCCCATGGACTGTATAGCCTGCCAGGCTCCTTTGTCCATTGGATTCTCCAGGCAAGAGTACTGGAGTGGGTTGCCATTTCCTTCTCTAACATACCTCTTACCCCCAGGTTTTGCCATGAAAATCAAATGAGATAACACCTAAAAAAACTTTGGTGCATGAGTGCTAAGTCACTTCAGTCATGTCTGACTCTTTGCAACCCTGTGGACTGTAGCCTGCCAGACTCCTCTGTCCATGGAATTCTCCAGGCAAGAATGCTGAAATGGGTGGCCATGCCCTCCTCCAGGGTCAATTGTATAGTACTATACAAATCAGAGGGGACCTTCTCACAATAAATAGAGGAAGGGTGGGAAATAGGAATTGAGAGTAAGACCCCACCATTTGGTCTCTGTGAATGTTTCAATTTTTTATTTTATTTATTTATTTTAAATTAAATAAATTTTTTTTCACTGTGCTGGGTCCTCATTTTGGCTTACGGTCTGTGGAATCTTAGTTCCCTGACCAGGGATTGAATCCATGTCCCTTGCATTGGAAGGTGGACTCTTCTTTTCTAATTAATTAATTAGTTTGGCTGTGTTGGTTCTTAGTTGCAGCACTCAAGATCTTCACTAGGTCAAGTGGACTCTTTCTTTGTGGTTCATGGACTCTCTAGTTGTCATTCTTAGGCTCCAGAGCACACGAGCTCAGTAGTTGCTCTGTTGCATTATCTTAGTTCCTCAATCAGAGATCACATTCACGTCCCCTGCGTCACAAGGTGGATTCTTAGCCACTGGACCACTGGGAAAGTTCATATGAACCTATTTTTTAATCCATAAAATGGGGGAGGGGATTTAATGATACTTAACATCTGGGCTCTTTTATTCTATTAGATGAGGTAGGATTGTTCGTCATTTCTTCCCAAGAAGACTGGAAATAGGTCTCTCCTGTTGATCTCTCCCTGTAAGCACTGTGGTGGAAATTGGATCTGGGTCTGTTAAATATCAGTTCCTATCCAGGGCCACAGGGTTTGGTCTGGTGTTACCTCTTGTCTGGGGAATGGTGCATTCTGTGGTTCCCTTCTCAACTTGGCTCAATTCCAAGTCCTCCTGTTGTCAAATTGCTACAGAGTCCAGTTGATGGATAGACTGTCCAATGAATCCATCATGTTAGTGGTGGAACTGGTACGAGGTGCTCCAGAGCAGCTGCTGGCCCTGACCCCACTCCACCGGGCAGCCCTGGCAGAGCGAGCACTACAAAACCTGGTAAGAATCCCCCCACCAAACTCAGAACTGTGGCCTGGGCCACTGTCATCACTCAGACAATGCTCTGTCTTCTAGGCCCAGACTCAAATGTTTGCTGCCAGGCAGGTTTTTGTCTACAGGGCCCTAGATCTACCTTTGGCTTCCATTCATTGATAGTCTGCTTCATGTTTCTTGTTCATATCCCTTGGAGTATTAGAAATTCCTTAGATTCCACCTCTCAGTCTTTCCACCTGTTCCGTTTTGGGCTCATAGTTTAGAAAAGTGGACAGTGGCAATAAGCTTCATTGGATCTTGGATCGGGAGCTAGAGGGAGACAAGGTCTTTGTGTCTTGATCAAAGAGACTGGTCCTCTGAGTCAGAGGTGTGTCGTCCCAAGGTCTGATCCCCCTCCAGGCCCCAAAGGAGACAACAGTGTCAAGGGAAGTGCTGGAGACCTTGGGGCCCCTGGTTGGATTCCTGGGCATAGAGAGCACACGGCGGATCCCCCTGCAGATCCTGCTGGCCCACCTCAGTCAGCTGCAAGGCTTCTGCCTCGGAGGGCTGTTTGCCACAGAGCTGGGATGGCTGCTGCTGCAGGAGCCTGTTCTTGGGTATGGGCCTCCGGCAAGTCCAGATTCTAACTCATCCTCACCCACCCTTTCAACCACCCTCCTCAGCGGCAGCCCATTCAGTATGCCAGAGGCCCTTGGAGCCCTGAGTCCCCCGTCTCAGCATATCTTTCCTCTTCCTCACAGTCCATTCAGCATCCTGATCTTCTTTCTGTCCCTCAGGAAACCAGAGTTATGGAGCCAGGATGAAGTCGAGCAAGCAGGACGCCTAATATTCACTCTGTCTCCCGAGGCTATTTCCTTGATCCCCAGGGTGAGGTGAAGGAGCACAGGAGGGAGTGAGAGCAGAGAGGGGACTGGGGAGCTAGTTCGGGGGGGCGCTAAGGCCAAGGAAGTTGAAGGCAAAGGATGTGAAGCCCAAATCTGGGGGAGGCTGCTGAAAAGAGACAGGACTTCGGAATTACAGCTGTAGCAGCTGCTCCTGACGTGCCTGGCTCTGCCCACCCTCCCTCCACCTTCTCTCCCAGGAGGCCTTGGGCCCAGAGACCCTGGAGCGACTCCTCGAGAAGCAGCAGAGCTGGGAGCAGAGCAGAGCTGGACAGCTGTGTGCGGGGCCACAGCTCGCTCCCAAGAAAGCAGCGCTGGTAGCTGGGCTTGTGCGGCCTGCTGCAGAGAACCTCCCGGGTGAGATGGCCTGGATGCCCATACTTCCAGCAAGGAGTACAGGAAGAAGTATCCACCACGCAATCAGACTTGTGCCCTTTCAACAGATTTGTACAAGGTCACTCTAGGCTGGGGTTTTCTAATCTATAAAGCCCAGAGCAGTGAGGGATGATCTTCAAGGCCTCTTCCAATTGTAGGGTTCTATACCTCTGTGAATTTATCACTCATTACATTTTTAGCCCAGGACTCCCCTTTCCCTGTTCTCTTAGCCCTGTTAACAGCTGACTCAGCTCTAGGCTTGGATAAGTGTGGCGCTCTCTGCTGGGAACATGCTTAGGATGGAGGAAGGTGACACTGTGGGGCTAGGAACCTGGGTTTCAACCTAGATCAGCCACTCAGTCCCTGGGCAAGCCCTTCAGTCTTCCATCTGTACAATGAGGGGCTCGTCCTCCCCAGTCACCAGTTCTAATATCTTTGAGTCCTATGAATCTCACACTACAGTAATCCCTTGAGCCATACTGCCCATATTAGCCTGTCCTTTAAAGGTTGGAGGGGTCATTCCATCTACAGATACCTCTCTGGGATTTTTTTTTTTTGTTTTTGAGAGGAGGCCCCCACCCACCATGGCCCCCACCCTTCATGCCCCTGGACCTGACCACTCTGGGCATGCTTTAGTACTGCACTGACCCCCTGACCCTGTCATCCTCCTTTAGAACCTGTGCCAAACTGTGCAGATGTACGAGGGACATTCCCATCAGCCTGGTCTGCAGCCCAGATCGCAGACATGGAGCTCTTGGACTTTGAGGACTGCCTCGCACTATTTGCAGGAGACCCAGGACTTGGGCCTGAGAAACTCCGGGCAGCAATGGGCAAAGCAAAACAGGTTAGTGATGGAGAGTCCAGTCAGGGTAGGAGGTTGAACATAGGAAGCTGGTCGGGTGTGGTATGGAAACCATACCACATGGAAACGGATAGCTGCATGAGAGATGGGGGACATAGGGCATAAAAGAATTAGAGGGTTTGGATCCTGAGTACGAAGTCAGAGGGGATGGAAAGTGAGGACAGGAAGCTGGTGAAATGGTTAGAGGGACTAGAATTTACCAACATTAGCAGGTATCAAAGTCATCTGGGGAAAAATTATTAAAGAAAGAATCATCTGGGGAGCAGGTGTTTGAAATGCTTGAGGATCCCATTGTAGACTTACTGAAGAAAGATTCTCTGAGGATCAGGTCTGGGCATCTGTATCTTGCCCCTGCTACCCCCACCCCGTGTCTGGTGCACACTGGAACTCATGGACTAGAATCTGCTATTCTTTCCTACTGAGACTCTAGAGTCTTTCAATAACACCTTAGTCAGAGGAACCTTCATCCAATCATCTCATTTTACGGTTGAAGAAACCAAAGACCCAGAGAAAGCAAGGGATTTGCTTCGAGTTACACAGTTCAGGTCGGAGGCAAGAATGACCCTTGGCATTCTGACTCCTAATTCCGTGCTTTTCCCATTCACACCATTCCTCTCTTTCTCCAGTTGTGGGGTCCTCCCCGGGGATTCCGTCCTGAGCAGATCCTGCAGCTGGGTCGGCTTTTAATAGGTCTAGGAGAGCGGGAACTCCAGGAGCTGAGCCTGGTGGACTGGGGCGTGCTGAGCACCCTGGGGCAGATAGATGGCTGGAGCTCCAGCCAGGTAACATCTTCCTCCTCTCTACCACTTTCCAAATGCCTCCAGGCCATCTAAAGCCCAAGGAATTTCTGTCTTGTGACTATACATGGCCATGCTTTCTATCTTTTCTTAATACTCCATACTAGTAGGAAGTTAGAGCAGTGATTTATTCACTGAGGCCCTGGACACATAATACTTCCTCCTGCCTCCTTTCCCTTTGGCCTCTTTTCCTGTCCTCTTTTTGATCCTCAACCTTCCCCATGGTTGTTGGCTCTTTGGGCTACCCTGGTGGCTCAGACGGTGAAGAATCTGCTTGCAGTGCAGGAGACCTGGGTTCAATCCCTGGATTGGGAAGATCCCCTGGAGGAGGGCATGGCAACCCACTCCAGTATTCTTGCCTGGAGAATCCCCATGGACAGAGAAGCCTGGAGGGCTACAGTCCGTGGGGTCGCAAAGAGTCGGACACAACTGGGCGACTAAGCGCAGCACAGAATTGGCTCTTCAGGTCCTACTAATAAGAAAATCCAGTAGCACTTGTCCCTTCCCTAAGCAGCTAGTTCCCCATCCATGAATTCCTCATGACTTTTCTCCTTATCCTGTGACCTCCACCCCAACTCCAGCTCCGGGTGGTGGTTTCCAGTTTCCTGCGGCAGAGTGGTCGACACGTGAGCCACTTGGATTTCCTCCACCTGACTGCACTGGGCTACGCACTGTGTGGACTTCGGCCTGAGGAGCTACAGCATATCAGCAGTTGGGAGTTTAGGTCACACATAGAGGAGGGGGTGGGCTGTGGTCCTGTGGGGAAGGTGGGCTCACCGGGGAAGGATCATGTGGGAGTGATCCCATGGAGGAAGCAATCTCACTTAAAGTCATCGCTACCACCAACTCATGACCACGGACCCTGTCACTGTGGCTGAATCCTCCTCCCTTCTCTTCCCACTCTTCCACAGCCAAGCAGCTCTCTTCCTGGGCAACCTGCATCTCCCATGTTCTGAAGAGCAACTGGAGATTCTGGCCCAGCTCCTGGTGCTGCCTGGTGGCTTTGGCCCAGTCAGTAACTGGGGGCCCGAGATCTTCACTGAAATTGGCACAATAGCAGGTATAGGGAGACTAGGCCACCGCTGGGGCTGGGTGTCAGGGGCCAGTTTCCGCATCGTGAATTGACTGGGTGGAGGACTTCTCTGGAATCTTAAGGTGGGAGTCTAAGGCACCTAGGTAAGAGGCTAGAGACATGCTGGGGAAGGTCTGAGGAAAAGTATTTTGGGAGTAGTTAGAGAAGGCCAGGGTAGGATAACATCTGGAGGCCCATCCCACTTGCCTTGACAGCTGGAATCCCCGACCTGGCTCTCTCCGCGCTGCTGCGAGGACAGATCCAGGGCCTTACCCCTCTGGCCATTTCTGTCATCCCTGCTCCTAAATTTGCTGTAAGCACTGATGGGATGGGGTCTGAGGTGACCACAGAAGAGGGCCACAATGGATGTCCTGATGCCTGCTCCCATCCCCAGGTGGTGTTCAGCCCCACCCAGCTATCTAGTCTCACCAGTGTTCAGGCCGTGGCTGTCACTCCCGAACAAATGGCCTTTCTGAGTCCCGAGCAGCGACGAGCAGTTGCATGGGCCCAGTATGAGGGGATGGAGAGCCTGGAGCAGGAAGGTGAGTCCCTAACTGCACAGACTGACTCCCGAACTCCTGGCCCAGAATCAGAGCCCTAACTCAGGGAGATCTGAGAGTGAAGGGGTCTACAGGCAAATGGTCTCCAAGTAGCAGTGGCTCCTGGGGAACAGAGTTGTGATATTCCTTCCATTCTCTGTCTCATTACAGGTCGAAGCACAGCCTGGGGTCTCCAGGACTGGTCACAACCCTCCTGGGCCCTGGCATTGACCATCTGCTTCCTTGGCAATCTGCTATGAGCCTGTCTCTGCAGTTAAAGAGATTTGTTGGGAAAGACATTTGAAGTAAAACGAACAAAGTGCAAATGGAAGTGCAATGTAATTATCCTAGGAAGCTGATGGAATATGGGTAGAATGTTAATGCTTTCCACCCACCTGAGAATCAGTGTTCCTGGCATGCCATATCTGGAGTCTCTTTTCATCATAAATAATCCCATTGCCTTTTTTTTTTCTCCTGGAAGCTAGTTCCTCCTCATCCCACCATTAGAAATAACACAGACAACTGAAGCATAGCATGGAGCCTTTACTAGGACAGGGGGGTGTGGGTTGATGATGGCACCCAGGGCAAGGAGAAGGGGCTGCCATTAGAATGGCAGAGGTCCTGGGAGTCTTGAGTCATCCACTGGGGACGGGAGTTAATGCTTGTTGGGGAGAGGTGGAGGGATGCGGATATCCTGGCCTCTCTCCAGACGCCGTTCACAGTCAATCAGGAAGTTTACTCCATCGATGACCAGCTGCACCAGCTCCACCTGGATGATACTGACCCTTGATCTCTGCTTCCCACAACCTGACTCTCTTTAGCGCTGATTTGCCTGCTCTGGGAACTCATTGCCAGTTTTCCCCCAGTCAACCTGAGTTTCATTTCAGATTCCATTACATTCTTGAGGCTCACTCCTTGTCAAATCACCCCCCACAGACCTATCCATAATCCCTGAGAATCTCACCTCTGACTTGCCCAGTCGGTCCAAATTAGAGATATCAAAGACACTGCCTGTGGCAGCTGTGTCTACTCCTCCAGTTCCACGTTTTTGGAGCCTTAGGTTCTCGAGGATCTTTGGGAAGCGGCTATCCTAGAGGGGAGATAGAGATTTGGGGGCAGGGTCAATAGTCTGAGATTGGTCCTACCTGAAAGAGCCCTGAAGCTGCCCAGAGCTCTTTCCCTTGACTCTTGAGCTACAATGGCTGCTCCTTCCCAAAGTGTACACTCCCTTTTCCACCCCACATGGCCACTTCCTCCCTCACACTTCTCTCTAGCCCAACTCCTTTACTTTGCTCAGCAGGGGCAGTTTGATGTGCACTCCTGCCCGAAGTCCAGTGCCCAGGTTAGACGGACAGGTCAAGATGTATCCCAGACGCTCATTCCACATGAACTCCCAGCCACGCTCCTGGATCAGCCGCTCCACCTGCGTGCACAAAGCCTCCATTAGTGACATGTCAGGGCTGTGCAAACCCTCCCTTAGCTGGACCCACAGGAGCTCTAGAAATATGTCTAGAACCAAAGATTTGGGATGTGAAAGAATGACACTGCTTTTTTTTTTTTTTGGTGGAAATGGCTCATTATTATCATGCATAAAAGATATTTTTGATGTTGCAAGCCCATCATGATGAGATTGTGCAAAAATATCCTGTGTGGAAGAAGAGAAACTTCAGGGAATGATGTGCTAAGGATGATCTGGGGAGATGAACGGAGGTGGTAAACTGAACTGAGAAAGGATTGATTATTCAGGGAGTTCTGCATGCATTGACATCTTTACTTTGCTAATGAGCTAGAGCTTGGAAGAATTCTTTCAGCCAGAAAATGAGGGTGTAGGCTTTGCAACAGGAAGAGGCAAGAGAGCCTGTTAGCTGTGGAAAAAGAGAAAGCAGAAAGGTGAAAATGGAGCAGAAGAGCTGGACTCATACTTGTGGAGGGTGGGAGAGGAGTGTGGGAAGCGTGTTCTTGTTCCACTTAAACATCCCAATCATGAAGATGACCACTAGAGTTGAAAAGACTGGAGACCTGCCAGGGTAATGTTCGTGAAGACCACTACGTAACCTAAGGGGGACCCTGTTCATAGTTCAGAAAGACCCATGGCATGGGGGATATTATAATGCTGAACAAGAGGAAATCCTTCCATCTAGAATAATAACGCAGCTAACACTTGTGAACTTTTACTATGGGCCACATGCTTTATATGCATTATCTCACTTAATCCCCACCACTTAAATGTACGAAGTCTTCTTACCCCAGTTTTACAGATGAGAATACTAAGACATATAAAAAGTACTTCCCTACCCACTTCAGTGGGTCAAAGATATGTTACCTATTACCCGCTAAAAATAATAGGAACCTCCCAGCTAAGATTCTAAAAGGAGGAGAGTTCTTTCCCTTTACAAGTCCAAAACAGAACTGTATATATGAGACCATACAATAAGGATTGGATTAATGGGAATTTCTAATCTAGACTCAAATATGGAGACCTAATTCCTATAGGACTGAGGATTCAGTTCAACCCCTCACGTAGAGCCACACAGTCTGGAACTTAAACCATTCCATCTTCCACCTTCCCTGTTTTCCCTCCCATTCAGCTTAAAATCTAGACATGCTACTTTAGTAAGAAGGACAGAATCTAGAGTAAAGGCCTACCTTGGCTCAGAAATGGGTGGTTACATGAGAATCACGAACATACCAACCCCTCACTCCTTATATCTGTCCAAGCTTAAACCTTCCTCTTATATCTGCACATTCCACCACATGCCCCCCAGGCACTGACTCACCATCTCAATTCCTTCTTTGCATTATTTGGCAACTGCTTTGTTTACTTCCTTAGATTGCTGACATTCTTTCTCTCTTCCTATTCTTAAGATGACCATACCCAGATTTATGTATACCTGGTCCATGTATACCAAGACCATATGCCCTGGACAGTTCTGATTTATACCTATTGTCCTACTAGAGTGATTGGTGGTAATCTCTTTCACTATGAAAAGTGTCCTGGGTTGTTGATAAATTATATCCCCATCTACATATTCTAGTTTCTTCCTTAAGTCCTCTCAGCTAGTTCCCTTATACATTCTTCTCCAACCTCTTTGAGGCCTCTGCAGAATCTTTCAAACACTTTCTTCATGTTGCCACCCTTCTCCATGGAGATGACCCGTGTATGATCCTCCTCATTCACCCAGATCAAGAAGCTCTTTTCATTGTTGTGCCTGAAGGCAGGAGAGAGGGAGGAACTGGAATTAAGAGGGAAGGCAAGGGAGAGATAGAGGAAAAAGGGGCACTTTTAGGAGCCTGGGGTAAGCTAAGCCTCATACCAGATTCCACGTGCATCCGGCCAGTCTCGAGCCATTCCTGCTGCGGTCAATAATGGAGATACAGGCTTATCAAACAGGAAGTGGTCCTGAGGAGAGTAAAAGGACTTGGGTTAAGAATCTACACAGTAGCCCCCGGGAAGCCCATCTACCTCATCTGGCCCAGCCTCCCTTGATTCTCTTGTCTTTCTATCTGCCCCCCTTGCCCAGCTCCCTCTCAAAGCCTCTCACATCAATTAGCTGCTGCTGCTCAGCCTCTGTCATCTCACTGAGCCGATAGTAGCGTCCAGCCAGGTCACCCTTCAGGCCACTCAGCGCATCCACGACCACACGTTCCACCTCTCGTCGCTCTGCCCGAGTACAGGCTGGAGGCAGGCTGAGTCCCCGGATACTCCGACCAGTTCTGACTCTTGAGGACAATACATACCTCTCATCAAAGTAGCCAGAACGGATCTGGAGAATAGTAGAAATTAAGGTAAGTCACAGAAACAAGGTGGATGGGAGCTGAGGGCCTTGGGAAGGACAGACCATAAGGACTAGAGGAGTCTTCATTGCCTGCACTGGAAGGACAGCCCATTGGGCAAGCATGCCAACTGAAGGGGCATTCATTGTGAACCCTCCCCCACACTGCCCACCTTGGGGTGTGGCCGTTCTCAACGCCCGCTCCTCTCCACAGCGGCTGCTCCTTAACATACAACTCTTTCCCCACACTGAGACTTGAAAGCTCAGCAGTATAATGACTATGAGTCAGAGAATAATTATGGTGGAAGGGACTGGAGAAAACAGTATGTTGTACAAAAGGCAATGCAAATCAGAAGTGGGATATTTAACCTACCTTGCTGGCATCCAGGTCGGTGGTATGTTTCATCGTTCGGGGGTCATATCCATTGTGTCGCTCTTGGATCACAGGGTCAAACAGCTCAGCAAATACCTGAGGGGGAGTTGAGAGGGAGAAGGTGGTTAAGGAGAGGGAACCCCTTCCCAAGCTTTCACTGTGGATTGATTTCACCGGGTCAGAAAACATGAGTATGGATGGTCCAGTCTTAAGGGAAAGTGAGGGGCTTCAGGGGGAAGGAACTGGGATTGCCGGGAAGATGAACAGGGTTTTACCGGGAAACTCTGGGGCCCCCTACCTCATAGGTCTCCTCATCACCAGCTACCATGCCCACAGTCTTGATGAAGGGGTGGCCAGGGTTGTCCACGCCAGTCTGGATACACTGATCTAGCGTCCAGCCAGTGGGTGTGGTCTTGTCGCAGAGCCGGGCATAGACTGCCGGGGTCAGGTGACTGGCCATGCAGTTGTTGTGCTTTCGGAGGTCTGGGTACTCAGCACTAGGGAGGGGGTACCTAGTAACCATGGAGGGAGGGCACAGGGGCCTGGACCCAGTGCACTCAGCTGGGAGCATGCCTGGCTTTGCTCCTTGGGAGGAGGGGAGGCTAGAGCTGGGCTAAATCTTGGTAATCTCATTAGGGACTTTCAGGATCTATTCTTTCCCAAGAGTTCTAGCTTCCTCTGGCTGGAGGCTCAGTTCTCCCATATCTGCTCCGTTCTTTTCTCCCATGGAAGCAGCATTAGGGATGGGGGAGGGGAAAGACTAAGGAGGGGAATTCAGGAAACCGGAGAGAACAGCAGGAAAGGGAGATGGAGGAGAGCGGAAAGGATAGTTCCTGGTCTCTCAATTAGGAATTTGAGCAGAGTAGGTGCAGCCAGAACTCGCAGGGCCAGAGCTGGCCTTGGGGACGGGAACTGCGGGTTCCAAGTCCCCGGGAATGCTTTCACCTTATGGTTTTGGCCTCCCCTCACCGCCACCCCATTGAGGTTTCCAGACTGCACAGCGCCCCACTCCAGAACCTGCGTGATTATACCCCTTCTCCATTGCCCAGATTCTCATCTCCACCCCTATCACCACCTGCCTGACCTTCCCCCCTCCCTCCCTCCCCCGGAGCGCCTGAGACACTGGTACCTCGGGGGATACAGCCTCCGCCGTTCACTGGCGGCTCGAACAGGTTCCGATCGGAGTAGAAACCCAGCGGCGAGAGAACCAGCTCCAGCCAAAGCCAGGAGCCTGAGCCCGGGGCGGGCAGACAGCAGACGAGAGAAGGGACCAGCCATGGCTTGAGGGTCTGCCTACGGAATCTCAGGGCAGGAGCTGCTGGCTCAGGACAGGATCCGGGAGGAGGGGGGCGATGCAGACAGGCTGAGAGCCGGAGCTGAGTGCGAGGCTGGAGCCGAAATAGGGGCTGGCGTAGAGGCTGGAGCGGGAGTGAAAGCCGGTACCGATCAGACTGCAGGAGAGGCGCAATGAGCTAGCGGCAGGCGGGCGCAGGAGAAGGCAGCGCTGCAGTCTCCAGGGGTGGGGCTCGTGCAGGCCCCGCCTTCCCGCCTGCCACCGCGCTAGGTGTGCGGGGGCAGAGGTAGGCACCACCCCCCCAGGTAGATTAGGGAGACTGGTCATTTGCAGCCTTAGGCCCAGGAATGGGCCCACCTGAGGTGAGGCTGCCCAGATTTCAGCACCAAGAGGAGGACAGCACCCAAGGGGCCCGACGAAACCCTAACACCCTTCCCCTAAGCCTCTCGGTTTCATCGGAACCCTCCGTTCGTCGCCCCGTTGGGTGGAAGAGGGGGACATTGCCCAACCTGCTCTCGTTTTTTTTCGGCCTGCCCCTGCAACCTTTCTGTCTCCCGAGGAGAGGTGGCCTCGGGGAACCCGTGGCATAAACAGATACCAGGGGAAGACACAGAGAAAGCACACAGGCAGACACTGAGAAAGACAGTCCCGCTGGCTCAAGGTCACCCCTTCCTTAGAACCAGGAAGAGCACCAAGGCTCCTCCCTGTCACACCTGTGCAAGTCTCCTTACAAGGTTATGGAAAGATTCCCTGAGAGACATCGGGGAAACACCAACTCTTACTCCATCTAGCTGTTTTCCCCACCCCCATCCCACCTTGCCCCCAAGTCTGAAGCCCTGCTGTGTCCTTCCTCCGCTTCTCAGGATCCCCCACTTTTACCCCCTCCTCCATCCTCCTCTCCATTTCTTACTTCACCTTTGATCTCTTCTCAGCGAATTTTCCAGGCTGGGACCTATTTGCTGATCACAGGACTCCCTCTGAGTATTCTCGGCAGGCTTGCCTACCTCCTGTCTGTGCTGGGCGTGGGGCTGGAGTTGGGCAGGGAATTTTGTTTCCTCCTCCTCCTCCTCCTCCTCCCCTCCTCTCTGTAGCTCCCAGTTCCTGAGCTGAAGGGGAGTGTAAGGAGAGGTGTAGGGTGTGGTGAGATGACGGGGTGTAGGAAGGGAACAGGCAGGCACAGGTCTCTAACCACCACATGTGTTTCCTCTCTTGGCTCCCTAATGCTGTTTAATCCAGAGTGTAAGGAGGAGGGGTGTCCAAGGACAAAGGGTCACCAAGGAATCTCTGCGTTCCTCCTGGTCCCTTCTCCTCCTCTCTTCTCACATGGTGCATATTCAGATTTTAGAGGGTTTTGTTCCTGATCTCCAAGTATGACTTGGGTGTGACTTGACCTTTGTCCTGGCAGAAGGAAAATGAATGCTTGGAGCTGAAATAGAGATGTGAGCTTCAGTATGGAGGCTCAGTTAAGGTGGGGTAGGCATGGGGGCATTAGTCCAGTCTTTCAGCTATCTTGATGTACTCATAAGACAGTAAGAAATTTGTTCATCTTAAGAGAGTTTTTGAGAAAAAGAAATCCTCTTCACCTTGTCCTCTGGCCTCACTGATGAGACCCCATTCCATCCGTTTCCTCTCATTTCATTTCATTCCTCTCAGGCTTCCCTAGTGCTCCTTTTCCTGCCTTCCTCATGTGGGTATCCTTAGAACCTCTGTTCTCGGTCCATCAATTCCTTCTCCTGCTAAGAGAGTAATTATCAGGATTAGATGGAGTCTTGCAGTTGTGTTACCTGAAAACTGGGTTCACCTTTTGGTGGGTATCAAGCCATTAGACACAACCAAGGTGAAAAACAGAGAAAGGAAGGACTTATTATTACTTGCTGCAAGTAAGTGGGACCCTGGGGATCTCTCCCAAAGCAATGTCTCCCCAAACGGCAAAGTTGGTGAATTTTTAAGCTATGGGTATTTGTATACTCTTAAAGAGGTGAGACCAAGCAGGACCCGGGGTAGGGGTCCTGGGCATGGAAGTCTTACTGTGTCCCCCATTTCTTGATTGTTGGAAATAGGCTTCAGCTCCCAAGAACTTCCCCGGGTTCCAAAGGGTAGATCCAAATAGTTGCTAGTCAAGGAAGGGAGGGGAAGCAGAAACAAAGGAGGAACAATAAAAAACTATAGTGCAGGTGAAACAGTTTACCTCAGATTGGGACTTGAACTCATGTACCAGGACTCAAACTTAGCCAAAAGCCAGTCTGGGACTTGAACCCACATGGCTGGGACACAAACCCAGCCAATGGTCTTCCAACTGAAGTCACAGAACTGGTTTCAGCACTTAATGAGGCTCAGGTTCTTGATATCTTATCACAGAAAGAATTCAATGAGAGACAAAGTGATAAGAAGTGGATTTATTCAGAGAGAAACACAGTCCACTGAGTGTGGGCCTTCAGAAGAGGGCAAGTGAAGCATCAAAATGTAGTGTGATTAGCTTTTAAGTGTTAGTTGCTCAGTTGTGTCGACTCTTTGCGACTCCTTGGACTGCAGCCTGCCAGGATCCTTTGTCCATGGAATTCTCCAGGCAAGAATACTGGAGTGGATAGCCATTCCCTTCTCCAGGTGATCTTCCCAACCCAGGGATCGAACCCAGGTCTCCTGCACTGCAGGCTGATTCTTTACCATCTGAGCCACCAGGGGACAGCCCCCCTGGTTAGCTTTTATGGGCTGGGTAATTTCAAAGGCTAATGAATGTGAGGATTATTCCAACTATTTGGGGGGAAGGGGTGGAGATTTCCAGTCATTGGGCTACCACCCACTTTTGATCTTTGATGGTTGACCTTGGAACTGTCATGGAACCTCTGGGTGTGTCATTTAGCTTGCTGATGTGTTACTAGGAGGGAGTGTATACTGAAGATCAAGGCTTCCCTCGTGGCTCAGAGGTTAAACGTCTGCCTGCAATACGGGAAACCTGGGTTCGATCCCTGGGTTGGGAAGATCCCCTGGAGAAGGAAATGGCAACCCACTCCAGTATCCTTGCCTGTAGAATCCCATGGACTGAGGAGCTTGGAGGGCTACAGTCCACAGGGTCGCAAAGAGTCAGACCTGACTGAGCGACTTCACTTCATACTGAAATCAGTTTATGTTGTGACCTCAGGCTATGTCATTCTTTAAAGGTTGTGCCCTGCCTCCTTCCCTTCTGTTTCACAGGGGCTTCCCTGGTGGTTCAGTGGTAAAGAACCTGCCTGCCAATGCAGGTGGAAGGTCCCATCCCCCAGGTGGAAGATCCCTGGTCTGGGAAGATTCCACATGCTGCGGGACAACTAAACCCAGGAGCTGCAACTACTGAAGCCCTCTGCTCTAGAGCCTGTGCTCTGCGGCAAGAGGTGGTAGGGGTGGGGGTTTAGTCCCTAAGTCATATCTGACCCTTAGATACAACCCCATGTAACCTGTAACCTGTCAGGCTCCTTTGTCCGTGGGATTTCTCAGGAAAGAATACTGGAGTGGGTTGCCATTTCCTCCTCTAGGGCATCTTCCCGACCCAGGGATCAAACCCTCATTGGATTCTTTACTGCTGAGCCACCATTCCCTGGTGACCCAGCAAGAGAGGCCACCGCAATGAGAAGCCTGCACACTGCAACTAGAGGGTAACCCCTGCTGGCCACAACTAGAGAACAGCCCACATAGCAGTGACGACCCAGAACAGCCAAATACATTTTTAAAAATTATATATATATAAACTATAGTGCAGCAGTTAAAGTAGGATCCTGGTTTCTCCTAAAGGAATATACATAACAATATGCTTAGTTCTACAGGAACAAAGCCTCCTCCCTTGCCAGTTACCTAGTGGCAAGTTGATTACACTGGACTCAGTGAATCTGCCTGCCAATGCTGGAGACATGGGTTTGATTTTCCCTGGTTGGGAAGATCACCTGGAGGAGGAAATGGCAACCTATTCCGGTATTTGTGCCAGGAAAATCCCATGGACAGAGGAGCCTGGTGGGCTACAGTCCATGGGGTTGCAAAGAATTGGACACAACTGAGTGACCGAGTACACACACAAGCCACCTCCCAACCCCACCCCCAGGTGGAAGACGGTAACTTCAGGCTGAATAACAGATTCCTGGAGCACTGCCCTATTACCTCACCACTCACCAATCAGAGGAAAGTAACATACCTGCAGCCCTCACCCGGAATTTTGCCTATAAAACCTTTTCCTCGAAAACCTTCGAAGCATTTGGGGTTTGGGGGCATGTGTCACCTGTTCTCTTTGCTTGGCCTTGCAATAAAACTTTCTCTGTTCCAATCTCTGGCCTTTCAGTTTGGCCTCACAGAGCTTCCGGCACACAAACTTGCTTTGTAAAAGAACTTGGAATTGTCTTGACCAGGGAAACCTGAGTGAGGATGCAAAGATAACAATACAAACACATGCAAAAGGCTTTCATGTAATCAGTACCCTGTGAGTTAGAGTTTCCAGTCCTACTCTCTCACAAGTGAGAAAAGAGAGGCTGAGGGAAATTCACTGACTTGTCCAAGGCTGCACAGGAGTCTGTCCATTTTATTGTCTCCTTTTAAGTCTCTCTTCCATCTCTCAAATTTCTGATTTGTCTCTGTTTTTGTCTCCAGAACCACTTTCACTCTTCTGTTAACATTTGCAATGTACATTTATTGGATCCCTAGTGTGTTGAAAATCAGAGACATTACTCTGCTGACAAAAGTCTGTATAGTTAAGGCTATGGTCTTCCCAGTGGTCACATGTGGTTGTGACAGCTGGACCATAAAGAAGGCAGAATACCAAAGAATCGATGCCTTTGAACTGTGGTGCTGGAGGACTCCTGAAAGTCCCTTGGACAGTAAAGCGATCAAACCAGTCAATCTTAAGGGAGATCAACCCTGAATATTCACGGGAAGGACTGATGCTGAAGCTGGAGCTCCAGTATTTTGGTCATCTGATGCTAACAGACAACTCACTGAAGAAGTCCCTGATTTGGGGGAAAACTGAAGGCAGAAGGAGAAGAGGGCATCAGAGAATGAGATGGCTGGAGGGCATCACCGATGCAATGGACATGAACTTGGACAAACTCCAGGAGATGGTGAGGGACAGGGAGACCTGGCATGCTGCAGTCCATGGGGTCACAAAGAGCTGGACACGACTGGGCGACTGAACAACGACCACCACCACATGTATCATATCCCGTTTTATTTTACAAGACAAACAGAAGACCTGGTTTTGTCCTCAAGGAGGTGCAATGGCAACAGACTCTGCCTTTTTCTCTGCATCTTGCTCCCCCCACCCCTCACTTCATCTCACTGGAAAGTCTCTAAGAGATCAAGCGTATGGACTGTGGCGACGCAGTTAGAAATCGGAGAAAGAACGTCAGGTTGCACTTCCTCCCTAGAGCCACTAGAGGCCACCCGCCTCCGCGCAGAAGCGCCGGCCAACGCAGCCTGACTCCGCAGCCGGTGCGCGCCCTCCGCTGATTGGTGGCACCGAAGAGAAGTTGCGCTTTGATTGGGCCGCTGTCAGGTGTCGCTGCCGGCAGGTTCGGCTGCGCGAGCGCGGGGAGGCGGGTGAGTGAGGGCCCGGGGCGGTGGGGGAGTGGCTGGGGGCTGGGGGCGGTATCTGAGGGGGTGGGCTTGGGTGGAGTGGGCTCCGTTGGTGCTGAGGGCCCTGGTTGGTAGTGGCCGGGGGGCCGCTCTGGGAAGGGAGGCAGCCGAGAGGCCTCAATGTCAGCGAAGGGAGAGTGAGGCGGGGAAGGCGGGGGCGGGCAAAGGCTAGAGGAGTCAGGATGGGCGGTGGTAATCGGGACCGGGAGCGGAGTGAGGAGAGCGCGGAGGAGGGGGGTCCGCGAGAGAAGAGATGGGCGCGTGAGGTCTGCGTGAGGAAGAGGGGTCCTGCCGAGCCAGGGCGTCTGCAGGGGAGAGGGTCAGAGTGGGCAGGTCCGCGTGAGGCGAGGTGGGAGTGGAGTCGGACCGGAGAGCCGGCTGGAGGAAGGGGATTGTTGGAGAGAGGAGGGAGGTGACCCTGGAGGGAGGGCGCGTGGGGAGAGTGGCCCACAGACAGCCTGTGGAGGTGGGGGGTGGAAAGCACTGAGGGTTCCAAGTAAATTTGTTACCAAGTGCGGTGACTCATCGGGGTTTGAACGACTACCTAAGGTTGGGGAGGCAGTGAGGGAGAGGGTTAGTCGGATTGTTCATTGGATCAGTTGATCAGTGAAGGAGGAGAGAGCGGTAGTTCAGGGAGTCAAGGAAGAGTCATTTTAGCAAGTAGGAAAAAGAAAGCGATATGAGGGAGTTGATACAGAGAACAAGGGCATCAGCACATTTCATCGGTGGCAGAAAAAGGGTATGTATGAATCATTCAAGTCTGCATCCAAAACAAACAAACAAAACCTGTATCAAGTAGGAACTAAGGGGTCCACTGTTGAAGAAGGCAGTGTTGATGGTCTGAGGAGTTTTAACTGTGTTGGAAAGATTTCTGCCTGGACTCTGTACTGACGTTTCTCTTTCACCACTAATGGGGCCCTGCAACAAGTGCATGGTGGTTAAAGAAATTAGAGGACTAGGCAAGCAGCCCTAAATTCTAAGGGAGAAAGAAATTAACACAGTTTACCCTCCCTCAGTCAGTAAAGAATCTGCTCACAATGCAGGAGACCTGGGTTTGATTCCTGGGTCGGGAAAATCCTCTGGAGAAGGAAATGGCAACCCACTCCAGTATTCTTGCCTGGGAAATCCCTTGGACAGAGGAGCCTGGCAGGCTACAGTCCATGGGGTCACAAACAGTCGGACACAACTTAGGGACTAAACCACCTACCCTCCCTTCTGGGCTTCCCTGGTAGTTCAGTGGGTAAAGAATCTGCCTGCAATGCAGGAAGATTCCCCTGGAGAAGGGATGGGTATCCCCTCCTGTATTCTTGCCTGGAGAATTCCAGGGATGGAGGAGCTTGGCGGGCTACAGTCCATAGGGTCACAAAGTCAGAAGCGACTAAGCATGGCACAGAACCCTCCCTTCTATCCCCTCTCTTCAAACCTGGGTCTTCTGTGTTGCAGGCAGGTTCTTCAACATCTGAGCCACCAGGGAAAACACATCCCTTCTCTAGATCCAGTTTGACATAGATGTTCCTGAGGAGATTGTGCCCCTGCCCCTCCCTGTCCTTACCTACTGTCTCCTCCCTCCCTCCCTCTCTCCCTTCCACATTGCCCCAGTAAGACTTGCCCTTTAGCTGAGTGTAGGGTCTGAAGTTTTCTTTTGCAACAAAGTATTAGGAAAGAGAGAGGAGGAAGGGGAGAAGAGCACAGAAACCGGCTGTGGCTGTTGGAACACCGCGTTAAAGCCCAGCTTCTCCCAGAGGTACATCTAAATAAATCCTGGCTTATTTCATGGCTATTTCTGTCAGGCTTCTATTTCTGCTTTGTTAACTATGAATTTAGACCTTTCATGTTCCTTCAGCTCCACATTTGTGAACACATTTTCCTTTGCTATTCTATTACCATCTCCTGTTAGAGAGTTAAAATAGAACTTCAAGAATGTGATAGTGTACATTCAGTAGCAAACCAGGAAGGGCTTAGTGGCAGAAAGTGTGAAGGGTTAGGAATCTTAGACATAGAAAAAGCTCCTGCTTCGGAGAAAGGATAAAGCCTGCCACAAACTTCGGCTTGCTTAAACTGTACAGGGACCTTGAGAATGTCACAAGTCATGGAAACTGGGTCAGGTCACTAGAATGGAATTCAAAGAAATAGCCTGTAATCAGGAGGGGTGTGTATGTGTAAGACCTGCGGTGCACAACTGGAAATGTTAAGTCTAAGGAGAGCGTTGTCTGGTGGTGGAACAACAGAGAAAAGCAGGTGGTGAAGACTAGAAAGGTCAGGATCTGTATAAAGATTAGCTGTGGCTTTCTAATCAAAGCTTCAGAGTTCACGTGAAGGGTAAGGATTTAAAATAAAAATACAGAAAGGAATTATTGAGGACTACTGTACAAGTCTATAAGACTAAATCATTCCATTTACTTAACGGAGTTTGTGGCTTTCATTAGATCCATTGGTCAGTATTTCTGAGAACTTTTGCAGAACGTAGAAAATTGATGATATGACTCAATTTCATTTTGGGAGAAAAGAATAACAGGTACTTCTGTTCCCACGATTTAGTATTAACAGATGTATCTAATTATGTATGCAGTCATAAACATTTGTAGTATTTTTATTTGTACAAGTAGAATTGTCCTTCATGTATATTTCTGCAGTTTGCATTTGGAAGCTATTCATGTTTTATATAGCTTTGATTCATTTTTTAAAAATTGAAGGATAATTTACAATGTGTGTTAATTTCAGGTGTACACCAAAATGATCCATATATATATATCCATATATATATGTATGCACACACACACATATATATATATATACTTTTTTCAGATTCTTTTCCATTATAGGTTTTTTTATTTGTTTGTTTGTTTTTTGGCTGCACCAGGTCTTAGTTGCAGCACTCTGAATCTTTAGTTGTGGCATGTGGGATCTAGTTCCCTGATCAGGGATCAGTCCTGGGCTACTTGCATTGTGAGCAGAGTCTTAGGCACTGACTCACCAGGAAAGTCCCTTCATTATAGATTATTACAAGATATTGAGTATAGTTCCCTGTACTATGCAGTTGGTCCTTGTTGTTTAGTTATTTTATATATAGTAGTGTGTATGGAGAAGGCAGTGGCACCCCACTCCAGTGCTCTTGCTTGGAAAATCCCATGGACGGAGGAGCCTGGTAGGCTGCAGTCCATGGGGTCGCTAAGACTCAGACACGACTGAGTGATTTCACTTTCACTTTTCACTTTCATGCATTGGAGAAGGAAATGGCAACCCACTCCAGTGTTCTTGCCTGGAGAATCCCAGGGACGGCGGAGCCTGGTGGGCTGCCGTCTGTGGGGTCGCACAGAGTCGGACACGACTGAAGTGACTTAGCAGCATAGCAGCAGCAGTGTGTATATCTTAATCTTAAAGCTCCTAATTTATCCCCCAATTCTCTCTTTTTTTGTGGGGAGGCAGTGCGGGTTTTCTTTGCTTTTCTCTAGTTGTGGGGAGTGGGAGCTTGTCTCTAGTTGCAGTGTGGCGGCTTCTCTTGTTGCAGAGGACAGGTTCTACAGCACACGGGCTTCAGCAGTTGTGGCCCATGGGCTCAGTAGTTGCGGTTCCCAGACTCTAGAGCACAGGCTCAATAGTTGTGGCCCACAGGCTCAGCTGCTCAGAGTCACGTGGGGTCTTCCTGGGTTAGGGATAGAACCCAAGTCTCCTGCTTTGGCAGATGGATTCTTAACCCTAGACCACCAGGGAACCCTGCCCTTGATTCATTTTTAATAATTGCTATTAGTCAACCATTTGTGTATACTACATTATATTTATCATTCTTTAACTTTTGACATCTGAATTGTTCTTAGGTTTTACCCTTACCAACAGTAGGTTATGAATATTCTTGTACATGTCTTCTTACGTGGGAAAATTTCCCTACAGGGAGTTTCTCAGCCTCGGCACCACTCACATTTTGGACTGGACAATTCTTTGTTGTGGAGGTATATGCTATGCCTTTTAGAATTTTCAGCAGCATCCTTGGCCTCTACTCAGTAGATGCCAATAGCACCTGCCGAGTTGTGATAACCAAAAGTGTCTCCTGACAATTGTTTATTGCACAGTATAATCACAGTTAGTTAAGAACCACTACTTCTATATGTGTACAAAAGTGGACCTTCCAGGTTGTTCTAATTCAATTTTAACTCTTAAGATATTACCAGAGCTTCCCAGGTGGCTCAGTGGCAAAGAATCTGCCTGCCAATGCAGGAGACACGGGTTCGATCCCTGATCTGGGAAGATCCCACAAGCCACGGAGCAACAAAGCCCGCCTGTCACAACTGAACTTGTGCTCTAGAGCCCAGGAACTGCACTTACGGAGCCCACATGCTGCAGCTACTGAAGCCCTTGCGCCGTAGAGCCCATGCTCCACGACAAGAAAAGCCTCTGCAATGAGAACCTCGAACTGCAACTAGAGAGTAGCCCCCACTCGCCGCAGCTGGAGAAAAGCCCTCTCAGCAAGGAAGACCCAACACAGCCAAAAACAGATAAATAAAATTATTAAAAAAAAAAATTCTCACTGATAATGGCTCTAGGTAGGATTTTTTTTTTTCCCTCATTGTAACTTCTGTTATGAAGGACCTTGGCCTAGACCAGCCTTGTGTCTGTGTACCCTATGACGGTGGAGAGAAAATTGAAATTTCAGTTTGAGAATGGGTTGGGGCCTGTTGTGTGGATGCCTGTATCCTGAATTTCCCAAATAGCACTAGACCTTTTTTCTTGAACAGATTTTCTGGAATTGGGTGTCTTTCTTTTAAGGTAAAGTAGATGAAGGAGAGTCAGGGCAAAGGGATTTTAATGTTCTTGTACAATGCTTAGAACATATCAATCAATGCCCTCATCAATCAATCAATGTTTTTTTTGAGTTAGTCCTTGGTAGGAACGAAGATAGAGGTGAAGAGCAAAAGCAACTGAGCTCTCTCATTCCTCTGCTCTTGAATTGTTGTTGTTGTTCAGTTGCTAAGTCATTTCCGACTCTTTGTGACGCCCCTCCTGGACTGAAGCATGCCAGGCTTCCCTGTCCTTCACTATCTCCTGGAGATTGCACAAATTCATATCCAGTGAGTTGGTGATGCCATCCAATCATCTCATCCTCGGTCACCCACTTCTCCTCCTGCCCTCAGTCTTTCCCAGCATCACGGTCTTTTCCAGTGAGTCAGCTCTTCGCATCAGGTGGCCAACGTATTGGAGCTTAGCTTCAGCATGCTTCAGCTTCAGCATCAGTCCTTCCAATGAATGTTGATTTCCTTTAGGATTGACTATTTTGATCTCCTTGCAGTCCAAGGGACTCCCAAGAGTCTTCTCCAGCACCACAATTCAAAAGCATCAATTCTTTGATGCTCAGCTTTCTTTATGGTCCGACTCTCACATCCATATATGACTCCTGGAAAAACCATAGCTTTGACTTCACCAATCTTTGTGGGCAAAGCGATGTCTCTGCTTTTTGCCGTTGGGAGGTAGAGGAGGGCTGGGAAGATTTCGAGTGAATCTGAACTTGAAATGTCATTCTAACCTTCTTTTCTTATGGTAGGAATCAACAGTGGCCCTCCATGAAGAACTGCCTTTCGCATTTGCTGCTGGAGTTAATGATTTTTCCTGCTGGCAGAATCAGGGACATGCCAGCACGGTAAGGGTTAATCCAGTAATTCTCATCCCAGGCTCCTGGTTGGGGGTGGGGTGAGCAGGGAAAAAAAGGGAAACCTTGATTTTCTCTTGGGGATCTTTAGTCATTGCCAGTCACAGCCCATGTGCCTCCTTCCCTGTTGATCCTTGTCACTGTAGCTTTGTTTCCTGTTTCCCCTTGTATTTCCCTCTTATTTTCTCATTCCCCATCCCCCACCCCCACCCTCTACTGTGGGACTTGGATTCTGAGCTAAAGGGGATCCCCTCCATTTCAGGGCGGGATGAGTGGGTGCTCCGGCGGGGATGTGGTCACTGCCGGCCAGTGAGGGCGAGAGTGCCACAGCCCACTTCTTCCTCGGAGCTGGAGATGAGGGGCTGGGCACCCGTGGACTCGGCATGAGGCCAGAAGAGAGTGACAGCGAGCTCCTTGAGGATGAGGAGGATGAAGTGGTAAGATTAGGGGGCATGATGTCACTTGGTGTTGGGACCCCCGCCATAGTGGAGATTCCATAGGATTAAGACACCTCCTCCCAATCTTCCCAAATGCTTAGACTCCCTGTCACAAACAGGCCCTCTTGATGAAAGGGAAGGGCAGTGGAGACTGGTTAGACTGCCGCTCCCTGAAGCCCCTCTGCTTGTGTCCGCCTCCTGTTGTCTCATGATTATTGGTTCTCTGACTCTTCTGCCTGAGTATACGTATTGCACTGTGGCAGGAGGAATCCCTGCAGGAACCCCAGTCTAGGCCTGAGTTAGGAGACAACCTTGACCCCCTAAGTCCAAAGTCCTGACAAGAAACTCTGCCCTAAGGAGATGATGAGGCAGTGTTCCCTGCTAAAGGCGGTTCAGGTGAGAAGTTCCTAAGTTCCTGATGGCACTTCCTCCTGGTAGCCTCCTGAACCTCAGATCATTGTTGGCATCTGTGCCATGACCAAGAAATCCAAGTCCAAGCCAATGACCCAGATCCTAGAGCGACTCTGCAGGTTTGACTACCTGACTGTTATCATCCTGGGAGAAGACGTGATCCTCAATGAACCTGTGGAAAACTGGCCATCCTGCCACTGCCTCATCTCCTTCCACTCCAAAGGTTGGTGTCTGTGAAGGAAAATGGGAAGGAGTGGTGTTGGGAATGCTGGACTGGGAAATGAGGCTCTTACTGTCAAATAGTAAAGAAGTCGTCCTCTCTTCCCGACACTAGAGAACAGTGCAAAGGGATTTGCTTTTCCTACATCTTGGAGAAGTTGCTGGGGTTAGTGTAAAGCCCATATTCAAACCTCAGGAAAGCTCTGTAAGTTTCTTCGGATCTCTGACAAAATCGGTCTCTGGAAGGACCCTACAAGTAGTTTCTGTTTTGCTTTTTTCCTGATGGATTTTCTAGACTTGCGAAGTTGGGCAGGAGGATGAGTGCTGGGTTGGACGGGTTGTGGAGCTCAGTGGCAACGAATAGCTTTAACACATTTCTCTGTTTCTCTTGCTGTTTTCTCACTGTTTCTCTCCTTCTTTCTTCCACCTCTCTATTTCCTCTCTCCATCCCAGGCTTTCCCCTGGACAAAGCTGTTGCTTACTCCAAGCTTCGAAACCCTTTTCTTATCAATGACCTGGCTATGCAGTATTACATCCAGGATAGGTACAGCTTTCTGTTGACTGGGGGGATGGGCAGCCCCGAGATCACGCCTGTTTTAGAGAACCCACTCTGGGAGGGGCAGAGTCAAACAAACATGCCGAATTGTTATACCAAACCCTCTTGAGTTCTATACACGGGTGTCTCCCAATTCCTGAGTGAATGAAATCCCTAGCCTCTCCCCTTGTCACCTGCCCCCACCTCTCTCAGCTAATTTATTCGGGGGTAACAGGAGGGAGGTGTACCGGATCCTGCAGGAGGAGGGTATTGACCTGCCTCGATACGCTGTGCTCAACCGTGACCCTGCCCGGCCTGAGGGTGAGTACCTGGCCTTGTCCAGTCCTACGCTGCCCCGCTTTCTGTGACTGAGCCCAGTTCTCCATTCTTGAGACAGCTATGTGCCGCCTGTCTCTGTGAGGCTTTGGTTACTGGACTACGGGTAGAGCTAGAGCCATGGGTCTTTGGACAGAATCTGAGACCTCGTATACAGATGTTAGTTACCATATCTATTATTAAAGTATGGTCATAGAAATTTGAGGGTGATGGAGATTAAAACTCAGAGAAGTTGGGAGTTGGAAGCATTCTTGGGCCCTAGGAATGACCACACACCGACCTTTCAGAGTGCAACCTGATAGAGGGTGAAGACCAGGTGGAGGTAAATGGAGCCGTCTTCCCCAAGCCCTTTGTGGAGAAGCCCGTGAGTGCAGAGGACCACAACGTTTACATCTACTACCCCAGCTCAGCTGGAGGAGGAAGCCAGCGCCTCTTCCGTAAGGTGTGGGAGATATCCGGGGAGGCAGAAAAGTAGATGAGCAAGAATGAAGTTGTGGGAAGGGAAGCTGGAAGACTTGGGGACAAGTTAGAGGCAACCTTTTTTTTTTTCCTTCCCCTTCCTTTTTCTCCTGAAGATTGGCAGCCGAAGCAGTGTTTACTCTCCAGAGAGCAGCGTCCGAAAGACAGGCTCATACATCTATGAGGAGTTTATGCCAACAGATGGCACAGATGTCAAGGTTATGGTGGATATGGGGATTTAAGAGGTTATAAATGTCTGAGTGGGGTGGGGTGCTTGTGAAGCAAGTAGAAGTGTAGGGAAGCAGTTATAGAAAATAAAGTGTGAATGGGATTGGCTTTCATATGCAGGTGAAGACAAGGATTGGGGAAGTAGGTATTTATATTGTCACTATCAGAGTGAGGGCAAGGGTAATGTGAAAAATGGAATAACGTTGGTAAGTTATTTCTTAGTAAGGACTAGGCAATAGTTTTAGAGTCCCATGGAGAAACTTTCATAATGATACTGAAGTTCCATCTCAGTTAAAAAAAAAAAAAAGTCAGTCTTCTTGTTCTTAATACTCAGGGGATTTGTTTGTTTTGTTTATGTTTCCTGGGAAACTAGCCTACAGACATGACGCTCATATTGCCTTCTCATATACAGGGTGAGCTGTGGGCATACTCAGTGATGCTATGTACCTGCAGGTGTACACAGTGGGGCCAGACTATGCCCATGCTGAAGCCAGAAAATCTCCAGCTTTGGATGGGAAGGTTGAACGAGACAGTGAGGGAAAAGAGATTCGATATCCAGTCATGCTGACCGCCATGGAAAAGCTGGTGGCCAGGAAAGTCTGCGTAGCTTTTAAGGTGAAGGGAGGCCCCTTGGTAGGGAGGTTGTGCAGGAGCAGGAGGGGTGCAGGGGAGGGGCTGTGGCATGAGGGAGAGGTTGGTGGGGCGAAGCTGAGAAGGAAGCGTGGCCCTCTTGTTCTCATCTTCCCTTCTTCCCCTTGCAGCAAACAGTTTGTGGTTTTGATCTCCTCCGTGCCAATGGTCACTCCTTTGTGTGTGATGTCAATGGCTTCAGTTTTGTCAAGAATTCAATGAAATACTATGATGATTGTGCCAAGATTCTAGGGTAAGGGACACAGTGGTCTGGGCTGGGGAGAATGGGCTTAAAGAGGAGAATAGCAAAGTTTTACTTTAAAGACACCTTGTTTTGTTGAACTTTGCAGGTATTGTGTTTTTTTACATTTTGAAGGTTTGTGGCAACCTTTGAGCAAGTCTATTTTCACCATTTTTCTAACAGCATTTCCTAACTTCATGTCTCTGTGTGACAGTTTGGCAATTCTCACAGTATTTTTCTTGTTATGCTTGTCATAGTGATCTGCAATCAGTGATCTTTGATGTTACTATTGCAAAAAGATTAGAACTTGCTGAAGGCTCAGATAATGGTTAGCACTTTTTAGCAATAAAGTATTTTTTAATTAATGTATGTATATTGTTTTTTTTATACATAATACTATTGCATACTTACTAGACTACGGTAACTTTCATATCCACTGCCAAACAAGAAAACTCCTGTGACTCACTTTATAGAGATATTCACTGTATTGCAGTGGTCTGGAACGGAACTCTCAATGTCCCTGAGGTCTGCCTGTACTTTAAATGCTGTAAAAATGATTTAAAAGTGAAAAAGGAAAGTAGAGAAAGGGCTCCTCAACTCTCTTGCCTTCCCAACATGGCTCTCCCCACAGGGAATTACTGTTAACTGTTTTAGACATAACAATATGTCTTTTTCTTCTGTATATAAACAGACCATTCATTGTGCTAAATGTGATCATACCATAACACTCTCAACTTGACTTTTTAATATGTAAAACATTAAAAAATGTTTAAGGAATGATGGCTATGGTGAGTATCGGTATATTCACCATTGAGCTTAAGAAATAAAATATTAAGAATATAGTTGAGGGAATTCCCTGGTATCCCAGTGGTTAGGACTTGGCACTTTCACTGCTGAGGGCCCAGGTTCAATACGTGGTCACAGAACTAAGATCGTACAAGCTGTGTGGTGCAACAACAACAAAAAAAGCAAGCACATAGAATTGAAGCCCCTACATAACCCTTACTAATAACATCCCCTCCCCTCCCACCCAGAGGTAAACACAATCTTTATTACAAATATAGGGATTTTTTTTTGCATGTATTTAGATTTTATATTAACATATTGTTAGTTTTTTTGAACTTCATTCAGATGTGTAGCTCTGGTTCATTCATATTCACGTGGGTTCTTCATGTTTCCCCTTCTAGGAACACCATAATGCGGGAGCTTGCCCCACAGTTCCAGATCCCGTGGTCCATCCCCATGGAGGCTGAGGACATTCCCATTGTCCCTACCACTTCTGGCACTATGTGAGCAAAAGTAAAAATTAAAAATCTGGAGTAACCACTTAAGACATCTAAGTCAGACCAGTGGTCACTTCCTGCCCCTGTGCCATCTGACCGGTGGAGCCTACCTGTATTCCTCATCTCAGATAGTCTTTCCTGTGTTCTTTGACATGGCGAGTAGGATGAAATGGGTGGCGGTGTGGGGTGGGATGGGGAAGTGTCTCTAACAGCATTCCCTGTCTTAGGATGGAACTTCGTTGTGTCATTGCAATCATTCGTCATGGGGATCGTACACCCAAGCAGAAGATGAAGATGGAGGTGACACACCCAAGGTAAAAAGCCGAGTGTTCTAATCTAGACAAATAGGTTTTTGTAAGGGAAATGGGGAGGGGCACCTCCCAGAGGTTTTTTGCCTTTCTCAGCCCTTACTGAAGCTTCTCCTCCTTTCTTCAGATTTTTTAGTCTATTCGAAAAACATGGTGGTTACAAGACAGGGAAATTAAAACTGAAGCGGCCAGAGCAGCTACAGGTAAGATGATGAATCTGGCTGGCAGGAGCAGTGCTATGAAAAGACAGAGGCCAGGATGAAAGCCTAGCCAGCCAGGACTTGGCCTCCTGCGTGGACACCCTATTATTTCCTCCAGGAGGTGCTGGACATCACACGGCTGCTATTGGCTGAACTGGAGAAAGAACCAGGTGGTGAGATCGAGGAGAAGACGGGGAAATTGGAGCAGTTAAAATCTGTGCTGGAGATGTGAGAAAGGGAATAGGAAAAAGGGTGTCAATAGCCATAAGAATTGGGCGCTGGGGTAGAAAGCAAACTGTGAGTTTATCCTGCAGGTACGGTCACTTCTCAGGCATCAACCGGAAGGTGCAGCTGACTTACTACCCTCATGGAGTAAAAGCTTCTAATGAGGGGCAAGGTGAGGCATAACAGTTCTTTCCTTTACTACTCACATCTTTTATTCTTGAACCTTTAGATGACCTCTCTCCCAAATCACCTTTCTGGGCTCCTCAGAAGACTTAGCATTTAGATGTCCCCACTGTTTTCCTTGTGCTTCCACACTTTCTCAACAGTAAAGAATCTGCCTGCAATGCAGGAAATGCTGGTTCAATCCCTGCGTCGAAAAGATCCCCTGGAGGAGGAAATGGCAACCCACTCCAGTATTCTTGCCTGGGAAATCCCATGGACAGAGGAGCCTAGTGGGCTGCAGTCCATGGGGTTGCAAGAGTCAGACACCACTGAGTGACTAAGCACACACTGTTTTCCTTAGGTCTAGACCTGTTCACTCCCTCTTATTCCTGCAGATACACAGCGGGAGGCCCTGGCCCCATCCCTCTTGCTGGTACTGAAGTGGGGTGGAGAACTGACCCCGGCTGGCCGTGTTCAGGCTGAGGAACTGGGGCGAGCTTTCCGCTGCATGTACCCTGGAGGACAGGGTGAGTGTCTGGCGGGGGCCGGGGAGGTGTAGATACATAGCAGGGCTGAGATACGATGATTAGAGAGTAAGTTGAGGAAACAAAGGGACAGAGGTATTGGGGAGGTTAAAGGGGAAAGGCGCATTCTTGGGTGTGCATAGCTGTCCATTTCTGGTCTTCCCTTTGCCCCCAGGTGACTATGCTGGCTTTCCTGGCTGTGGGCTGCTTCGTCTCCATAGCACTTTCCGCCACGATCTCAAGATTTACGCCTCTGATGAGGGCCGTGTCCAGATGACTGCCGCAGCCTTTGCTAAGGTGCTCACTCTAGTTCTCCCACAGTCCCAGCTTCCATTAGGTAGAGAAGCACAGTTTGGAGAACTAGTCAGGAAATTTCAGAGGATTTGTGTGCCAACTCAGAGGAGTTTCTGCTTGTGTATGACTACATCCTATGCTACTGAGAATATTTAATGGGATGGGTCCCTTGATCTGCACCCCAGCTCCCCCAAGCCAGCTCCCATTTGATCTCTGGGACCATCGAAGCCTAGGGGAAGTGGAATAGAAGGAAAACTTGATGGACTTCGTGCTTTCCCTCCAGGGCCTTCTGGCTCTAGAAGGGGAGTTGACACCCATTTTGGTACAAATGGTGAAGAGTGCCAACATGAACGGGCTCTTGGACAGCGATGGGGATTCCCTGAGCAGCTGCCAGCACCGTGTGAAGGCTCGGCTACATCACATTCTGCAGCAGGATGCGCCCTTTGGCCCTGAGGATTACAATCAGGTCAGGCTGTCCCTATTTTTGTGCCCAATACACCCCACTTCCAAAGTCCTAGAATTTTAAATAATAGCCATCAGTAATGGTACTTATGATGTGCCAGGCACTGTTTCACATGCTTTCCATACATTCAGTCATTTAATCCTTGCCCACCCTTTGAGGTAAGTATGGGTCCACAATCTGTCATCTAGAATTTTGAAAATCAGAAAGATTTTTATAACCTTGCCACCAAGACTCATTTGGCAGGGAAGTCTGGTGGTCCATTGGTTAAGAATTCACCTGCCAGTGCAGGGAACACAGATTCAGTCTCTGATCCAGGAAGATCCCATATGCCTCAGAGCCGCTAAATCCATGCGTGACTACTGCTGAGCCCGTGCTCTCGAGTCAGGGAACGGCAACCACTGAGCCTGAGCGCTGCGGCTATTAAAGCCCGCATGCCCTAGAGCCTGTGCTCTGAGACAGTAGAAGCCACCGCGGTGAGAAGCCCATGCATCACAACCAGAGAGTTGCCCCTGCTCACCACAACTAGAGAAAGCCCAGCAACAGAGACCCAGCGCAGCCAAAAATAAATAAATTTAAAAAGAAGATACTCCTTTGGCAGCAAAATCCAACATGATAAGACTCTTTCTAATCCCTGTTTATCCCATCTTGTGTAAAATAATCATATACATTTTGCTGCAGAAATAGAACAGTGTTTGGTTATGACCTAGGCCCTGCTGGAGGTATTATCTAACATATGGCATATGCTCTGTATTAACTTCTTAAAGTCCAAAAAATTCTCAGTTCCAAAACACAGCTGATCCCAAGGATTTTCAATAAAAGAATTTTTCAATTTGTCTACTGCTGTATTAAAAACCACCCCAAACTCAGTAACTTAAGACAAAAACCATTTTTATCTTCTCACTCACCATTCTAGGCTCAACTGGTCTTGCTTAGGGTCTTTCTTTTTTTTTTTTTATCTTGAACCACAGATATTTATTTTCTCACAGTCCTGGAAGCTGGAAGTCCAAGATCAAGGTGGCGGCAGGTTCAGCTTCTTCTGAGACCTCTCTCCAGGGTCTTTCTTAAAGTTGCCCGGATGCTTAGGATCTGTTCTAGAGAATAGCATTTTCTGTGTTCTTCTCTGAGCAGGCCTCGATAAAGGGGCAGGACCTTGCTACCTTATTTTCCAAGTCATTGTTCAATGTCAAATCAAAAAATGCTAAGGCATCTTTTCCTTTTTGCCTTGCTACCCTTGGCCAGCAAGAATGGAACCTGTGAGGAGTGAGGTAGAATGCGTGCATTCCACCTGCGGTCTCCTCGCCCTCTCCCCGTTCTTCATTGACTGGGACCATCCTACATGCTTGAGTTGGACTTAGTTCTGAGGCGGCACCTCTGCTCTAGGTTCAAGCTAGCACCTTGTTTAGAGGAATAAGATAATGTCATTTCTATTATCCACTCATGAAAACATTCTGTGGGGATTTGCATTGAATTATTCCCCAGCATTTTCTCTGAGTATTTTAGAAGCCCCAAGAAGACCTAGATCTGTTTTATTTCCTTGGACTTCAAAACGTTTAAGATGACCCATTCTCAGGTAGCTGTATGCTAGGCCAGTCCCCTCACTGGAACTGCTAGTGTTCCCAGAAGCCTGGGAATGCTTGGGGGAGCGAGCTGACAGACAGAGCCGGTTTGCTGGCAGTTTCTGTGATGAGCGCACAGGAGCCTGGGCAGTTGGCACTGAGTCTGTCTTGCTCTCCATGTCTCTGTTCTCCACAGCTGGCTCCCACTGGAAGCACTTCCCTCCTCAGCTCCATGGCTGTTATCCAGAATCCTGTGAAGGTCTGTGATCAAGTATTTGACCTGATTGAAAACCTCACTCACCAGATCCGGGAACGGATGCAGGACCCCAAGTCTGTAGGTGAGTTCGAACACTGCTGTCTTCCTTTTCAGGGTTTTGGGTATGGATGGGTTCCTCAGGCCACCGTGTGCCCTCTCCTACGTGTCTGAGACAAGTCATCCTCATCTCTCTAGCTCTGCTTCAGGTGTGCCAGGGCCTTCGGTTAGAGGTAAAGCCTCTGGTTCTCTCTGACTGTCTGTCTGCCTTCCAGACCTGCAGCTCTACCACAGCGAGACACTAGAGCTGATGCTGCAGCGTTGGAGCAAGCTGGAGCGTGACTTCCGGCAGAAGAGTGGGCGCTATGACATCAGTAAGATCCCTGACATCTACGACTGTGTCAAGTATGATGTACAGCACAATGGGAGTCTGGGACTTCAAGGCACAGCAGAGCTGCTCCGTCTCTCTAAGGCGCTGGCTGATGTAGTCATTCCCCAGGTGTGTCTCACGGAAGGGATCGAGTCTGGGGCCAGGGGCACTGGGCAGGAAGGAGAGAAAAGGCAGAAAGGAGGCATGCGGTGGGGACCAGGGGATAGAAGCTAGAGAAGGGATTAGTTGAGTTGCTACAATACTGGCTCTGAGGAAGCCGAAGAGGCTAACTGGGGAGAAACCTAGGGAGGAGGAATGTGGTGAACTGGGAAGAAGCCCGAGACCCGAGGTGAAGACAAGCATGACCTTGGGCCTGGGAGTATGAGGTGAGAGGAAAAAGAGATTTGTCGAGATGCTTATTCCTGGCCTGTGGCCCCTAGGAATATGGGATCAGCCGGGAGGAGAAACTGGAAATTGCCGTGGGCTTCTGTCTCCCACTGTTGCGGAAGATACTGCTTGACCTGCAGAGAACCCACGAGGATGAGTCTGTCAACAAGCTGCATCCCCTGTGAGGGAGGGCTGGGCGGGGTGCTGGATGGAGGGAGGGGGCATGTCAGGGAGCTCTGGAGGAACCCAGGCCGGGACCGCTTGGGGAACCGAGAATGGAAGGGGGTTCTGGGATGGAAAGGAGAGAGGCTTTGAGGCGGGAGGAGGGAGTTTGTGGTGGGCCGGGAAGACAATGGGCTGACAGTGTGAGTGACCTGGCTGTTGTCTCAGGTACTCCCGAGGGGTGCTCTCTCCAGGCCGCCATGTTCGAACACGTCTCTACTTCACCAGTGAGAGCCACGTGCACTCCCTACTGAGTGTCTTCCGCTATGGGGGACTTCTGGATGTAAGGATCTTCCTTTTTCCCTCAGCCTATGAGCTTCCTGTCCCAGCGTTCTTTTACTCTCCTCCTCATTTTTTTCACTGCAAGCTTCCTCTAGTTTCCATGTCTCCCTGCCCATTTGCTGATGCCCTCGTCCTTGGGCACTGGCCCACCTCTTCTCGCATTTGGCAGGAAACCAAGGATACACAGTGGCAGCGAGCTTTGGCATATCTCAGTGCCATCTCAGAGCTCAACTACATGACCCAGATTGTCATCATGCTCTATGAGGACAACACCCGGGTGAGGAGCTAACAGGGCAGGATGAGGAGGGGGCCCCTTCTTTCTCCTCCATCCCCTTTTAGGGGAAAACTTTCTTATCCTTAGAATCTGTGGAATCCAGTTACGTGTGGTGTCTAAGTGCAGCACGCAGAGCGTGTCCAGGAGGTTCCCCCTGGAATGAAAGACATGGTCTGGGTTGATGTTGAGTCAGAGAGATACCAGAGAACAGAGCTCTGACATTAGGGAGGGCATGGAATTTGAACGGTGTTATAATGAGAAAAAATAATGTTTCTCCTCTCAAACAGTTACACATATACCTTATTCACCTGGCTCCCCAAAGATACCTTTAAATGTGCTGCTGTGTGTACTGTAGCAAAGCTGAATTCCTGTAGGAGATGGTTGGGGGGGATTCCCCATTCTACTTCCATTGTAGAACTGGAAGTTGGAAAGTCACGTGGAGGTGAGGACATGAGGATCCCATGAGACTAGACTGTGGGGAGCTGTTACTGTAGAGGAGGGTGAGACACTGAAACCTCAGCCCTCCCTAGGAGGATGTGACCTCTTGAGTTTCTCCATCGTCCCTGCCTGGTCTTCCACCACCATACTCAGCTTCGCTAACTTCCCCTTCCTCTGGTGATGCCCCGTAGGATCCCTTGTCGGAGGAGCGGTTCCATGTTGAATTGCACTTCAGCCCTGGAGTGAAAGGTGTAGAGGAAGAAGGCAGTGCCCCCACTGGCTGTGGATTCCGTCCAGCCTCTTCTGAGGTGGGTCAGAGTGCTGGGATTTGGGACGGGAGGATTTAGGAACCAAGTGGTGGGAAACTCGGAAACAGTACAGGGAAGTTGAAAGGATTGGAGAGACTGGAGTAGGAGGCTGGAGGCCATTAACACCTCTCCCTTCTGTGCCTGCTGTTGGGTAGAATGAGGAGAGGAAAGCAGACCAAGGCAGCGTGGAGGACCTGTGCCCTGGGAAGGCATCAGATGAACCAGACAGAGCATTGCAGACCTCGCCTCTGCCCTCTGAGGGCCCCGGCCTCCCAAAGAGATCACCCCTCATTCGTAACCGCAAAGCCGGCTCCATGGAGGTAATGGGAGGGGCCTGGGAGAAGGAAGTAGTAGAAATGCACATGGGACAATATCTGTGAATCTCTGAATCCCTTCAGTGGAATTCTCGGGACCTTAAGCAGAGTCCTCCTGCCCCTGATGTATATGTAACCCTTAATGTCACTTTCACAGCTGGTCTCCCCATAAAGCTCCTTTAAGCTGGAGGCTCCTTCTGAGATGCTGGTGAGGGCCATCTGAGAGACAAGGACTTCAAGAGATGAGATTGAGGAGGAGGCCTCTGGATGCATTTGAAAAGGCAGTTCTTTAAAAGAAAATGAAGAGAATGTAATAGAAACAGCATGAACTCTGGGCTAAAATCTCTTTTGATAGATGCTGTGTGACCTTGGACAGGCAGCTTCTCCAAGCCTCAATTTTTTTCATCTGTAATATATGAATACAAGTAATACTCATCATCATATAGATGTTCAGTAAACAGTTGGCAATGAGGACAATCAGATCAGATCAGATCAGTCGCTCAGTCGTGTCTGACTCTTTGCGACCCCATGAATCGCAGCACGCCAGGCCTCCCTGTCCATCACCAACTCCCGGAGTTCACTCAGACTCACGTCCATCGAGTCAGTGATGCCATCCAGCCATCTCATCCTCTGTCGTCCCCTTCTCCTCCTGCCCCCAATTCCCCCCAGTTGATTAAAGGCCAAGCCCTCTCCATCTTCTTGCTGTCTTGGGTAAATATTATGGCTCTGATAGTAGTAAATATCACTTTACTAAAAATGACACTTTCATTTAACCCCTTTAGAGTTATCTATACTCTCATTCCAGAAAGGGAATCAAGCCTGGAGTTCTGTCTGTCTCCCCTTTGTTTGGATGAGGTTTATCAACCTGGGCCTGTGTTCTGCTGTGCTTGGAGTTTGTGTCTAGCTCTGGTTCTAGCCTAGAGGAAAGGATTTTTGTAAATCTTACATTTTATCCTGGGGTAAAAACCAAAGTTTTGGTCTTTTCTTCCTGGAGAGATCCTTTCCTTCTTTGGCTCATTGACACTCTTTGACCCCATGATTTAGCCCTGTCTCAGGACCATGACTGGTGTGGGTCCTGCTTTGACAGATGAATCTGTTCACTTGGTTTGGTACCAGTTATCTGTCTTAGAGGAACTGGCCTTTCCATTTTGAAGTATGTCAGAAGAATCTATGATTAGCTTACATAGGTTCAGCCAAAGGTTCATGGTTCAGATTTTGGAGAAGACAAACTACAGCCTCTGTCCTAGACTCATCTTTTTCTTTCTGATTACATTAAGGTGGATTTGAGGTCATGAATACTCAATTTCTTTAGGTGGGGTATGTATCATTCACTCCTTAAGATATGTTAACTTAGTATCCACAGTACATTAGAACCCTGCCGACTCATGTGGGTAGACCACTTGGACAGAATGACATATAATTGTCAAGTAATAGACTTCTCCTCCACATCCAGTGTCTTCTCCATTCACGTCAGCCCCTCTGGCACTGTTGTGCTGGACCCCCTTTTCTTCTGATTTAAGCAGTCAAGAGACACAGGCAAAGCAGAGCTCCCAGTGTGTTATCTTCCCAACCTGATGAAACTGATTTCTTTCTTTCAGGCTTACAGGAAGCTTCCTGTTGTCATCAGATTTCTATCTCTCAGTTACTGGTTCTTCTTGTACCATGGCTCTTCAGGCTGATGGTTGCCCAAGATATGCTCCTCAGCTTTGCAATAAAATCTTCTCTCTGCTGCTTGTTCATGCAGCCTTTTCATAGTAATAGTTCCTCTCCTTGTTTTATAAATATAGGCATCAGTAGTCTTTTTCTTATCAACTATGACCCTTCTCTTCGTCCCTTCTTCTCTTATGTGTTTGGACTGGTTTAGAATTTAAAAACCTGTGACCTTCATAGCAGCCATGCCCTAGGTGATCGTCCTCTCTGGCCCTACAACTGTCTCTGCCCAGTGGACATTAAGGCTTTGGAGAGCCTGGGGTGTGAGGAGGCATGGCCGGTTTTCCACTCGGCCTGATTGCAGGTCATGAACATTGAGTGCACGGGGAGCCTGGACCTAATCCCCTTGAGGGGAGGGCACCACCAGAGGTCAGGGGACCTCCCCTGGCCTTCCCCCACCATCAGCCTACAGTCCCGGGCTGTGTCCACCATGCACTTGGCCTCCTGCGGACATGTGTCCCTGTGTACCTCGTCTTCCTTGATTGCCCTTGTCTTTGCCTTCTGGGACTTAGGGACTCAGAACGCTGCTGAGGAGGGTGTGTGCTGGGGGTTGTGTGACTGAACTCTTGTAGGCTTTTTGGAAATTCATTTCATGTCTCTAGGAGTGGAGGGGAGGGCTTCTGGTTCAAATAAGAAACTAAGTATGGGGACTTCTTATGGTCCAGTGGCTAAGACTGCATGCTTCCAGTACAGGGGGCTAGAGTTCAATCCCTGGTCACAGAAGTAGATCCCACATGCTGCAATGAAGACTGAAGACCTAGCACGATGCAACTAAGACCCAGTGAAGCCAAATAAGTTTTTTTTTTTTTTTTTTTAAAGAAAGAAACTAAGTATGGTTGCTGTAACCACAACTGTCCCGTGGAAAGAAGTGGGCATGGGCGGGCTTTACTTCTTACTGTGGCTGAGCTATTGTGATGGGCTTTCTGAGTTCTGCGGAAGGATATAAAGATGAAGGAACCGTGCCCTGCTGAGAACTGAGAATGGTTGACTAATGGTTTCTCAGATTTGGGATTGGAGGGCTGCAGGGACAGGCATCTTGGAAACAGAAGTACTTTCTAGTATAGAAGGGTTCCCTGGGCAGTTTCCTCTGTAAAACGCATTCTTAGACTTTGTATTCTTCTTTCCCACAGAAGTACTCTGGTTCTTAAACTTTATGACATTGCTTGGTTTCACAGGGGCAGGAACTCAGGGCCTGGGTTTAGACTTCTCCGCTGAAGTGTCTCAGTGTTCACACAGTCTTCTTTCCCCAGGTGCTTTCTGAGACCTCCTCCTCGAGGCCTGGTGGGCACCGACTCTTCTCATCTTCACGGCCACCGACAGAGATGAAGCAGAGCGGCCTAGGTATGGCTTTCCAGCATCTCTGACCATTGTTGGGAAGGGGTGTCTGTCTGTTCTTTAGAGTTTTATTGTGGGAAACCGTAGTCATGGGAGTTCGGGTCCTCTAGTTGGTGGAGTTGTTGGATGGGGCTGGGGAGGATGTAGTGGGAGAAACCATATTCAGATGTGAAGTTTGACCCCAGGTGATTGTCTCCATTCCAGGATGGTGTTTGTATTTTGGTTTTCTACACCAACCCCCATTTCTTTGACTGAGGGCATTTTTCTGGCTTCACTTCTTATTCCTTATCTGTCCCTTTAGTCTAGCCCAGACATTAAGGGTCCATAGAGACAGTGACCATTCAGAGTCATCAGAGACAAAGCTATAAACAGATGTACTTGTGAGCCCCCTCCCCCAACCCCCACCTCAATAGGGGTCATGTTCCTCATTTGGAAAACTTGCGCTATGTCTTCCTTTGAGACCTGTGTTTATTACATCCCTGCTCTGGCCCCTCCTACCTCCACGCCCTCCCCTTCATCATCTCCTAATCCTGTAATTTTTTTTCCTTCCTTCCTGAAAATTGAGGGACAAATCTGAGACTGGTGTAGTGGCAGAGGCTTCTCTCAGGACTTTGAGGGAATGTCTCTTGATTTTTTTGATTCCTGGAGAGGGGTGGAGAACATCATTCAACCTTTCCTAAGAACACAGACTACAGGAAGGACCAAGCCTAAGAGGGTATTGTATTCTTCGGGAGTGGGGAGTGGTCCTTGGGAGGGGCTATCTTTGGACAGTGCCCGTGAGCCAGGACCCAGACCTGGCAGTTAGACACATGTTGTGGGGTCTAGACTCTGTTTTTTCTATCTTGTCCCATTGTGCTGCTTTCATTTTTCTGTTACTTTTCTCTTTGGCACCTAATTTCCTGGCCCCCAAATGGCCAGCATTTGGACCAGCAAGGAGAAGAAGGGTTTGGGGGAACTTTCCAGGCTAATTGTATGGGAGTAGATTGTCTTCTGGAGCCCTAGAAAGAAGTAGATGGTTTGGTGCATGAAAAACAAATGACTAGTGTCTAGATCTGTGCTATGGAATTCTTTCCCCCAGAAGCCCCAGAAAAGACTGGGTTTCAGGTAGGCTGGGAAAGAGGATGGGTATGTCTGGCCCAGTTAAGAGGCAGTGCTGTCAAGAACAGCGCAGAGATCTGAGTGCGGTGGACAGATGGTGGTGCTAAGGTACAGACTACCCGCTGAGATGATCCAACGCTGAGCAGTACAGCACTGGCAGGACTACACCAGAAAAATCCCCCAGTGGAGGAAGTGAATGTAGAACAAAGCCTGGGGGTGGTCTGGGATAGAGCCAGCCAGCTTCAGCTTCTCTGAAGAAAAGCAGACATTTAGCAATCCTTGTCTCTCTCTTGAGCTCTATCCTAGAGGTGGTTTGCACGTGAAATGTAGGAGAATATGCCACATAGAGGAATGGTGCACGGTTCCAGGGCGGAAGTTATTAGCCATCTGAACTTGTTGATATCTGTGATGACCCTGAAGTGTTGGGGCCCCTGAAAGCAAATCCCTTCTCTATGGGCTCAAAGGAAACTGACCTCCTCTCCCTCTGTCCATTTGCCATATGAATGTCAAGTTCCCATGCCAAACCCGGGGTCTTGGCTAAGATGGATCTAGAAGTGGAGGAGAAGATCCCACAAATTGCGATGTTAATCTTGTTTCCTCCTGCCCATTGTCTCTTTGTGGGCTGTAGTAGGTAGGAGAGGGGACCATGGAGGGGCCCAACCCTACTCTTGATTTGAGACATGACTCACTTGATTTACTTGCTTCAGGGATTTTTCAAGTTTTGTTTACTCCTCTTATTGGCAAGAGGTCTCTTTGCTTTCTTTGAACTTACATTGTGAGCATCTGGCAATGAGCATAAGACTTACAAGACAACTTTCAAGAGCAGAAAAAGCATGTGAGTTTTGCTGTTTTTCTGCTCATCAGGTTTTCCTGAGTAGGATGCTCAGCGGTTAGTAGGCATGTTCTACATAAATCACCTGAGCCCTCACATGCCTTTCAATCTGTGTCTATTTTCACTTCAGAAACAATGCTATGTTTCTTCCCAATGAAAAAAAAATCATTATTTCCTTTCTAACAATACAGTTGATCCTAAGAGTTAGGAGACCCGGATTATAGTCCAGCTTAGCTCTAAACAAACTGTATGACCTTGAGCAAATGACATCCTTTTTGAATCTCAGTTTCTTCATCTCTAAAATCAAGAGGTTGAACTGGACAATCTTTAAATCCATGCCAGCTTTAAAAATTTAGTGAGTCTCATACTTTCTTGGGAAAGGTAAAAAGGCTAAAGGAGAACAGAAGGGAGGGAATGTTGGATGAAAAACAGGGGGAATTGGAACTTATGAGAACTTGGTATTTGAGTTGACTACTCAAAACTTGGTCTCTAGTTCCAATCAAAGTTCTTTCCTTTCACACATATAAGGGACTCGATCTCTGGGTTCTTCTAACCCTATTTTGAGCATAAGGAGCACTGAATTATGTCTAGGGAGAGCAAGAGGAATCCACCTGTTCTTCGAACATTCCTGGGAGCCACCTAGAGAGCACAGTTTATCCCTCTTGAGTAGCTCTTTGACGCCCCTAATATGACTAACCCTGTATTCGTAGTGGCCTCTTGTATCCGTCAAGCAGACTTTCGGGAGACTCCTCACTCTGCTTGCCCAGCGTGGCTATGGACCGTAGTGATAGCTGTCTGTGGTTGTGAGAGGTGGCCACTGGGTGGTGGCTCTGAATGATTATGTGTATGTGTGTCCTGATGTTGTCATGTGAAGTCGTGTGTACTTCTGTGCGGTAATTGCAGCTTTGCGTGGCTACTAATGCACTCCCGGCCTTGCAGGCTCACAGTGCACGGGGCTGTTCAGCACGACAGTGCTGGGTGGCTCCTCCAGCGCCCCGAATCTTCAGGACTACGCCCGCAGCCAAGGCAAAAAGCTTCCACCCGCCAGTCTGAAGCACCGAGATGGTATGTGGGTGGGTTTGGGGAGGGCAACAATTTTCTTCATGCGTCTGCCAGCAAAGACACAGCTCAAGAACAATTCATGCTTAAATGGCACTGACACTGGCATTATGAGTTTCCTGCATCAGTTATCGAGGGGAGAAAGAACCAGGACCCCCACCACCCCTCCATTTGCATTCCCTCTCGCCATATGAATACTACTTATTTATGCTTATCCCTTCATAATCTCCCACATACAGCCCTGCCGCATCAGTTTACCCCACCTTCGTATTCTTTCCTGGATTCTGGCCTTTAGGGGTAAGGACCAAAAAGGGCGACCCGTGGTCAGGAAGGATGAGTGATACCTTGAAAATGTAGGAGGTCAGGAATGGGGACGTTGTTCAGCCAAGGCAGGAAAAACAACCTGGGAAGAGATCGGGGGAAGGGATGAGAGCTTCTGCAAAGGTTTTTATTTCCGAATGACCAAAAAGAGGATGTGGTGGTGAGGTTAGGGCTGTTTGTGGGGCCTTATTGTGGTAGAGATGACACACGGATTCCTGAGAGGAGATTATCCAAAGGAAAAGATTGAAATACAGTAGACAGGGACCTACGGGGGGGGGGGGTGGGAGCAGATTGTTACTAACAGTGAAGAACAGAGTATGTTGTGAACAAATTCCAGAGCAGAGGGCGGGGACCGCGGTGGGTATAATCCCCGTGATGTCTTTTCTCCCCAGAGCTCTTGTTTGTCCCGGCCGTAAAACGATTTTCTGTGTCGTTTGCAAAGCATCCGACTAACGGTACGTTTGCTTCTGACTCAACGTCATTCCTCCTCACCATGTCACCGCCAGACATTTAACCTCTGAGTTCTGACACTGACTTCCCTCTCCCTCCACTGTGTTGACACCCTGCTGTCTCTGAATGAACCACTCACTAACTGTCCCTTCTGGGGTATACTCCTTGTTGTGACAGACCTTAGCCTCAGCCGCAGCCTGGCTGCCCGATCCCTGGGGCAACTCAAGGTCTTACTTCTGTGGTCACCTTCATCGCCATTGTGTCACTTTTTTTCAGCATTGTCACCAAAACGAGTTACACCTCTTCCTTTCCCATCACATGACTGCCAGGCTTTGTACAAACATGATAATGGTTTCCCTTCTTAGGAAGAGAGTAGTATTTCCTGTATCATCCCCATTTCTTTTCTCTTTTTTTCCCCAACTCCTCAGCTTATATAATTTTGACCTTCCTATTTTTTTCACCAGTTCTTTTGTTGGAGTGGACAACTAATTTGCTTGTGGAACAATGCTGTGGTCCCCAGTTCCCAAGCCTACTCGTAAAGGGCATTAGTCTTGAGCATATTGTGTTCCATCTCTGTATTCCTGTCTCCCACCATTGTGTGTATTTTGTGTGGCTCTTGTGCTCCTGACATCTGCTTTATGTTACTACTAATCTAGGGCCTGGGCCTACAAAACAGGAGTCCAGATTGATATGGGATAAAAGAGAGAAAGAGAGGAGTAGGAGGTGGTAGGTTCAGGAAAAAGAATTGTGCCTTGAGGGTTTACACGTGGTTTCCATGTTGCCCCAGCCTCTCTGTAGCACTGTGGCCTCATAGAAGGGGAGGTAAAGAGGAGAATATCTACTGGGGATTCTGGGGGAGCTTAGGAATAAATCATATTTCAAGAATACTGAAAAAAAAAAAAAAAAAGAATACTGAAGAACAGGGTCTGCCCACTCTAAGGTGGGAGAGTTTAGAGATCTGTGTAAACCCAGACTGAAGGGCTGTGGTCTCATTTGTAGGATGTGGTGAGGAGCCCAGGACTTCACCTTTGCTTTATCCTTTGTATCCTTAGTTTCTCTCTGCAGTTGTATCTTATCTTCAAGGTAAATCCAATTTTGTTTGATATGATTTTCTTCTGTTCAAGAGCTAAGACTATCTGAGGGAGGTGAAATTAGCCTGGCCTCCTGGCTGGAAGAAACTCCAGGTACTGATCACCTGCTCCTTAGCCAGTGGCAGCTGCTGGCTCTCAGCCAGTTCAGGCCATACCTCTCCACTCAGCACTGCTGGGGTCTCCCTAGTCTGACTAGTCTATACATTTTCAGTTTACACCCTACCCCCATCCTCTGCTCCCATTTGTGCCTGTGACAGGGTCTTCCCATTCCGAGTGGCCTGACTGTGTGGTTAGCCTCAAGCTCTTCTGCCTTCATGCCACAGTCATCTCCAGAGTATAACCTCATGCACCAACACTACGCCTGGGATTTGGACTTGGAGGCTTGTTACTTAGGGAGGGTACAGAAGACAGTACTAGGAACTTGGGCCCCTGACCTCAGAGCTAAATCACAACTCGCCTAAGTAATCTGTGAGAAAAGATCCAAATCCCCCAAATAGATCCTTAAGCCTCTGTATGTATCTCTAGTTTCCTGAAGCCTTGGTTAGCAGCTTTACCAATTGAAGAAAAGAAGAATTAATTCTACCAAAAGCAGGAGAGGAAGAAAGACCTGGACAATTACCATGCAGGAGAGTAATTTCAAGATCCCCTCCAATACCCTGCATGCATCTTCAGGGTTCTGCTGGCCTTTGTTCTTGCACTTGAGCTTGAAGGCTAAAGTGCCTGAGAAACCAGAATCTGGGATCTAGGAGAAATAGACTTGGAGTTCTTATGTCTCTTGCTTGAGATTATCTAGATTTAATTTGGCCCTCAAGACAATATGAGGGCTTTACCCCATGGCCAAATGTGACTGGACCGACCCAGCAATTACAGAGTGGATGCTCTGTCCACAATTGCTTGCAGCAGCTTAGTTCAGAACAGTGTGCCAACCTACCATCCATCATTACCATCTCTTTGCCATGATGCGTGGCTTTGAAATAGCAGCTGGAGAAACTGGACCTGGCTTTGAGAAGGAGGCCAGGCACTGCTACTTCCTTGCTTTGTTAGGAGAACATCCCTCCGCCCATCCCTGCCTGTATTCCTGGTAAGCTGCCGTCACATCCTCTGCCTGCCTCAAGTATGGAAGTATGGCCCCTTACTAAACTGCACGCTGAACTTACCAAGGTGAACTAATATAGTGGGAAAGACACTGTGGCTCTCCCTCATCCAGAGCGTCAGTGTGCCCACCAGATCTGCCCAGCCCATTCTCTTCTAGGGACCCAGACAGTTGTGTGACCATGGATACAGAAATCTCTTGACATCCGAACTAGGGTCTTGGGAACCATAGTCACATGGGTCACCCTGTGGAACCCACCTCTGGTCTGGGAGTTGTGAGCAGTTGTTCTCAGCATCCTTGATCCTACTTTCTGTAGATCCTATCATCAGTTTATAAGACCCTGTACCTTTTTAAAGGCTGTATTTGAACAAGAGTGAAGGATGATTAATCAGTATTGGCATTTTCACATATTGATTCCATTTTTTTACATGCTGTTTTAAAGGTCACCTGGTTTGCTGCTCATCTGTGTCAGCTGCCTAACACCGTCCTTGTCTGTGGCTGGCTCAGAGTCTGGTCCAGAGGACCGGGTCTGAGTCTTTAGGAGCCATTTAGTTTCAGGCTTTATCTCGATCACCTATACCGTTCTTGACCTTCTCCCAGTGACTTTGAATCTTTTCATCTCTATCCCAACCTTGCAAATACATTCATCTGAGAAGTGAGCCCTAACTAGGCTTTGTCCAAGAACGATCAGGGACACTGGAGTTCCCAGCTACAGAATGGCCAGCTCACCCAGTCCAGAAAGATGTGACTGCAGTCTGTAAGCACTGACTGAATTCTGCACAACAAGACGCGGGGGTGGGGCTGCTGCACGATGGGGTCTCACTTGCCCGTTCTTTTAGACTCAGCTCTTCCAGACTTCTCTTAGCATGATGCCAGTACTCTTTCCCGCTGCGAGGGCTGCCCCGTGGCTCTGACCATGGCTCTGATGTCTCTGCTCCCCTCTTAGCTCACCTTGGAGCTGAATGGCCCTGCCTCCCAGGAGTGCGTCTGTCATCCAGCGCCCCCTCACTGTCTCTCCCTCTTCTCTCTCTTTATCTCCGTGCTTCCTGCTGTGGTCCCCCAGCCCCTCCAGAGCTGCTGGATGACCAGCACCCTGTGGTCCGGCTGCTGCGCGGTTTTTCCTCTGACTGCACGGGGGGCCGGCCGGTGTCCTTGGACGCCGCGCTGGCACATCACCTGCACCAGTGCTCCTACCACCTGCGGCTCTTCCGGAACTGGCTGCGCTCAGGCCAGGATGACCCCGAGTGCCTCTACGGTACCCCTGCCACTGAGCGGGCTGCCGCCACTGCCCTGGCTGGGACTGACTGCTTTGCTTCTTGCACTTCTGGCAGGAGCACCCACCTGCTCCTTTCTCCTCTCTGCCCTGAGGTTATGCGACTTGCATTTAGTTGCTTGGATGGGATTGGGGCCAGGCTGCCTCGTGGCTGTAGTGCTGGCTGCTCATCCTCTTCCCACTCTCCTCCCTCACTGCCTCCTAATGTTACCTATTCCCGGTGCTATTCGGTACAGGAGCAGTCTCTTGCCCTGGAATCTATTCTTATCTCTGTGATCACCTTCTTCAAATCCAGATGTTTCTCTAGCCACCCTGAGCATCTGGGGACTGTACCTCTCCTGCCCTCCTGCTGCTAATGGAGGCACAGAGGTTTCAGTTGTACCCTTGAAGTGACCAAGGGCCCAAGGTTAGAAGATGGTCAGGTATAATCCTTTTGAGTTATGTAGGTTTTAATCATTGTCAGACTCTAGGCTATGTCTTGCATAAATGTTGCTGTCCTGCCTACCCTTAGTCCCTCTAAAGAACTATAAAGGAAACACAGGAAAGATGAGGGACTGAAAAAGTGGTTGAGATGTATGCTTCTTGATTCTCTAACGGGGACGTTTTTTCCCATCAGCAGGCCCTGAGATTAGAGTTGGTTCACCCTTCACCCTACATTGTAGATCTATATTGGAGTTGTTGGGTTCAGAGCAGAGAATCAGTATTTATTCTTTTTTCTAGGGGGTTTGCCTCATTTTCCTGAAGGAATAGAGAAATCCTAGCAAGTCTGGGGTTTGCAGTGAGAACAGAGGAAAGAAGCTTTGATGTGATGGAAATAACCAAGAAAGAACTTCCATCCCCCAACCTGTTCATGCATGTGGTTTTCCTGAGCTGAGCTTCACGTGTATTGCATGCCATCCAGCTTCCAAATATCCTAGCCTTTCTACCCACATCCGAAATCTGCATGAACCCCTCCTCAGGTCCCAAACCCTTCTCCTTAATCTGGTTCTCTAGTATGTGATCCCTGAAATCTGCTGTTTCTTCCCAGCTCCATGACTCCCTACCTCTCATTCAGACGTACAATTGCACCCCTTCCCTGTGGACCTTTGTTCTATTCCCCATCCACATCCCCTCCACCCCCGAAAGTATAAGAAGAGTATGGGTGCTCACCTTATTGGGATTGTGTTGATTTTCCCATGGGACATTGCCGGCTTTCCGTAGGAGGGTGCGAGGTGATTTCACTCACGCAGAGTTGGGGAATTTGTGGGAAATCTGCAGGTGACAGAAATAGACCCCCGTAGGGCCCTAGAGTTCCCTTTCCCGCGAATCTGGGACATCCCACACTCCAAAAGCCACGGACACTCCTGATGGTGCTCAGGGACTCTCCATGCTTCCTCGGCCAGCTGGAGTATATCCAGCAGGAATAACACTGACTTTGCCCATCTGTTTTCTAACAGGATTTGAGGGGTGCTCCATGGTGCCTACTATTTACCCCCTGGAAACACTGCATAATGCCCTTTCCTTGCGTCAAGTGAGTGAATTCTTGAGTAGAGTCTGCCAACGCCACACTGAGGCCCAAGCACAGGCGTCTGCAGGTATACAGAATCCTCTTATCTTGAACCACTATCTCTGCCCCCACTCCCATGCTCCCCAGAGCTTGAGTGGTAAGTTAAAAAGATAGGCACTCCGAAAAAGTAGACTTAAAAAAAATGTTTAATTGCATAGGTCAACTCAAAAGCATAGAACTATCACTCCTTCCAAAGTTAATTTATAAATTTAATGTGATCTCAATAAAAATACTATTGTTTTTCTAAAGTCAGACAAACTGACTTTGAAGTGCTCATAAAACAAACAAACAAGAATAGCCAAGGAAATCTTGAAAAGAAGAGCAATGAAGACATGTTGGCCCTACCAGATTTTAAAACATTTTATAAAACGTCTATAGTGAAAACAGTGTAGTATTGATACATGAATGGACAGAGACCAAGCAAACAAAATAGTAAGTCCAGAAATGGTTGAAGTTAGCATTTCAAAATACTAGGGGAAAGATAGAATTTAAGGAATGGAATTGGGACAATTGAATAGTCATTTGACAAAAATTAAAACTGAATCCATACTTCATGTTATATACCAGGATAAACTCCATAGGGTTCAGAGATCTGCAAGTAAAAATTAAACCATGCAAACTTCTCTGTTGGTTCAGTGGTTAGGAATCCTCCTGGCAATGCAGGGGACACAGGTTCAATCCTTGGTCCGGGAAGATCGCACATATCATGGGGCAACTAAGCCCATGGGCCACAGCTACTGAGCCCGCACACTCTAGAGCCCGTGCTCTCCAACAAGAGAAGCCACTGCAGTGGGAAGCCCTGCACTGAACTAGAGTGTAAGCCCTGTTCACTGCAACTAGAGAAGGCTTGCATGTAGCGATGAAGACCCACCACAGCCAAAAATAATAAGTAAATAAAAATGGGGGAAAAAAAGAAGTGAAAAGACAGCCTATAGAAAAGGAGAAAATATTTGCAAATCATATATCTGATAAAGATCCAGAATATAACACTTCAACAACAAAAAGACAAGCAGAGACTTCCCTGGTGGCACAGTAGGTAAGAATCTGCCTGCCAAAGTAGGAGACACAGGTTCAGTCCTTGGTCTGGGAAGATTACACGTGCCGCGGAGCAATAAAGCCCATGCACCACGGCTACTGAACCCATGCTCTAGAGCCCATGCTTCACAACCAGAGAAGTCATCACAATGAGAAGCTTGCATACCTCGATGGAGGGTAGCCCCCACTCACCGCAACACGAAAGCCTGGGCAGCAACGAAGACCCAACACAGCCAAAAATTAGTTAATTAAAAAGACAAACAACCCAACTTAAAAGTGAGCAAAGGACTTGAGTAGACACTTCTTCAGAGAAGATATACAAATAGGCAAGAAACACATGAAATACTGCTCACCCTCAGTGATCATTAGGGATATACAGATCAAAGTCACACCAACTAGGATGGCTATAATTTTAAAAAGGAGAGAAATAGAGTAAAAGCAAGCAGAAAATACGTGTTGGTAATGCCATGAACATATTAGAATTTTTGTACATTACTGGTGGAAATGTAAAAGGGTGCAGCCTCTGTGGAAAACAGTTTCACAGTTCCTCAAAAACCTAAATATAGTATTACTGTTTGACTCAGAAATTCCCCTCCCTTCAAAAGAACTGAAAACAGGTACTGTAACAAAGATTTACACACAAAAGTTTATGGTGACACTATTCATAATAGTCAAAAGGTGGAAATGACTGAAGTATACATGAATGGATAAGCAAAATGTGGTATATGCATATAATCTCATAGTACTGAACTATAAGAAGGAGTGAAGTACTGATACATGTTGCCATATGGATGAACCTCAAAAACATGCCAAGTGAAAGAAACCAGACAGAAAAAGTCACATATTGTATGATTCAATTTATATGAAAGATCCAGAACAGAGACAGAGAGCAAATTAGTGGTTTCCAGGGATTGAAAGTAGGGTAGAACGGGGAGTGACTTCTTAATAGATATGGGTTTTCTTTTTTGGGGGGAGGGGGCTGTGATGAAAATGTTTTGGAACTAGATATAGGTAGCAATTGCACATTGTGGATGCGTTAAAGGCCACAGAATTATATGCTTTAAGATGTTACCTTTATGTTATGTGGCCTTCACTTCAATAATAATAAAAATAAATCATGCAAGTACTAAAAGTAAGCAGGGGTGATGGTGGTAGATTCTTTTATCACTGGAAAATAAGGAGAGCCTAATTGTGACTCAAACTCAAATTTGGGAAACAGTAGGAAAAGATTATGATGTTTAAGTAATATAAACATTTTTTTTAATGTTGCAAGCCAGTAGCAGTATCATAAGCAAAGAAAAAAATTTTTTCTGCAATTTATATCACATTTAGGCTTAATCATCCTAAAATACAGAGAACTCTTACATGTCAGAAGGAAAAGACCAAAAGTGTGATTTTTTTTAAAGGATAGTTTACAAAGAAAGAAATGCAAGTGGCCATTAGATTTATGAAATGATGCTTAACCTCGGTCATAAGAAATGTGCAAACTAAAACTACACTGAGATATCATATCTCACCTATTAATTTGGAAAAAAATCCCAAAGTTTAATAACACAGTCTCTTGACAAGTCTGTCGCAAGAGAGGCAGTTCCATACATTGTTGGTGGGAGTGCAAAATGGTGCAACCCCTATGAAGGTAGATTTTGTAATATCTCAGAGAATTACAGATACAGTTACTTCCTTTTCTAATAATACAATTTTAGGAATTTATTCTGAAGGTATTGTTCACAAAGTTGAAATAACATTTGTATAGAGTTATTGGGACATTATTTATGCTGTTTATTATTATTTTTGGAAACAATGCAAAGGTTCTTCAGTGCAAGAATGGTTGAATAAACAGTGGCGTGTCCACTCAAATGAGTGCTGTGCCTCTGTTAAAACTAGTAAGGAAGGTCTGTTTTTTTTTGGGGGGCGGGGGGTATATGTGTCTTGATATGAAGTAATCTCCAGGATATATTGTTAACTTAAAAAGTTGTGGAAGAGTGTTGATAGTACATTACCTATTTTATAAGGAGGGAAAATAAAGGGAAAATATACATATTTGCAAAAAGAAATTCTAAAAGTAAATACCAGAAACTAATAAAATGTTTACTGCTGGAGAGCAACAGAAATGGAGCTGAAGGCATGAAGAAAAAGCAACTTCCTCTGAGTATGCCTTTTTATAAATCTTTGACTTGTGAACCTGTAAATGTTTTTCAGAATGTAAAACTAAATCAAAAGAAGCAAATCCTAAAATTGAAAAAGAAAAAAAAAGGAAAGAAATTACCCTAATTGTGTATCAAAATAGTAATATAATCACATAGGGAAAATCATTTTTCAAATAAGTTTGAATTACTGTGCTTTGACTATAAATCCTTTAGTGGAAAAAAAATGAGGATTATAAAATAATTATAATCCTCATTCAGTGATTTGTTAATAGTGAGGTTGATACTATTTTGTAACATATATGTCATATGCACACACACACACATATAATAGAGTAATGCAAATAAGTAATTATGTTCCTATTAGGAATAAGAATTTTCAAAGTAAGATAAATAAGATACAAGTAAAAATTCAAAAATATTTTTAAAGTGCTGTAATATTAAATTTGAATTGATAATATCAATATAAATTGTTTATTAATGCTTTTTGTAACTCAATGCATTACAAACAGTATCAGTGAGCTCTCTTAGCACCTAGATTTTGGTTTCCACATATCATCCCCCACTAAAAGCAACCAGGATTCCATGGTTGTATTCTTGGTCTAGGTCCATGTTTTTTAACCTTTTCTTTTTTTTTAAATCACATCCTATCCTATAGAGTATTTTTACATTTTTTCCCTCCAATCACTCCCCACCACATGAAATTTTAATACTACAGATTACTTTATATCTGTTAATGTAATGTCACCATTTGAGGGATTACAAACCAATGAAATATCTAAGTTTTTTCACTTTCACCAAGAACCAGTTTTATTGAGGATGTATTATCTAGGGCACGGAAAGCTCAAGGTGATCCTGAGGCATGCTGTAACAAAAACAAGGAAGCACTCAAGCCTGAATAGGCTCCCACTGACCAGAACTGGATTATTTTAGTATTAAAAAGAATAACTTACTATAATCGATTAAAGTGCACTAAACATGTGAACATCCACAAGCTCATAATGAATCTTACAAGAAAGAGAACAAAGATAATAATCATCTGCTACTATTGGTGAATACTTTTTACCAACTCTTTCTTCTGAAAACTAATTTAAGGGAAATAAACCCTTATCCTACCTGTTCAGTAAGAACTGCAGTTTTAATGTAATCAAATGGTGCCAGTTGAAGAGAGAAAGTTCTTCTTTACAGAAAATATGCCAGCTAATAAATATAGAAGACTTAATAGAATTAGAAAATCACCACTTGACACTTGTAATAAAATAATTAAGGATCATCAGTGAATACTAACACAAAGAAAAGTCGAAAAGTCAGGTTCCACAGTGCCAAAGTGTCATCTATAATCAGAAGGGGAAGCTTTTTCAATGGTGAGATCTTGTGAGCCCTATTTAAACCTCATTAGTAGACTTAGCCTCACCTACCAATTTCAGGAGATACAGGAGATGCTGTTTTGACCCCTGGGTTGGGAAGATCCCCTGGAGTAGGAAATGGCAACCCACTCCAGTATTCTTGCCTGGAAAATCCCATGGACAGAGGAGCCTGGCAGACTACAGTCTGTAGGGTTGCAAAGCTTTGGACACGACTGAGCATGCACACACGCCAACTTAGTCGTAACTTAGTGGGATAATGAGACATTATGTGCCTCCAATATGATGGACATATTCAAGAATATTCTTTGAGTATTCTTGCCAAGGGGCTTCCCTGGTGGTTCAGAAGGTAAAGAATCTGCCTGCAATGTCAGACTGCCAATCTTCAAAGTCTACAAATAATAAATGCTGGGGAGAGTGTGGAGAAAAGGGAGCCCTCCCTCACTGTTGGTAGGAATGCAAATTGGTGCAGCCACTCTGGAGAACAGTATGGAGGCTCCTTAAGAAACTAGGAATAAAACTACCATATGATCCAGAAATCCCACTTCGGGGCATATATCCAGAGAAAACCATAATTCGAAAAGATACATGCACCCCAGGATTCATAGCAGCACTATTTGCAGTAGCCAAGATATGGAAGCAACTAAATGTTCATCAGATAAATGGATGAAGAAGATGTGGTGCACATATATATATGAATATTACTCAGCCATAAAAAAGGATAAATAATGCCATTTGCAGCAACATGGATGGACCTAGAGATTATCATACTAAGTGAAATAAGTCAAAGATAAATATCATATGATATCACTTATATGTGGAATCTAAAGTATGGTACAGATGAACTTACTTATAAAACAGAAATAGACTCATAGAGGTAGAAAACAAACTTATGGTTACCAAAGGGGAAAGGGGGAAGAGGGATAAATTAGAAATTTGGTATTAACGTATACACACTGCAATATATGAAGTAGATAACCAACAGGGACCTACTGTATAGCACAGAGAATTATATTCAATATCTTGTAATGTTGAATTACAGTACATCCACAGTGGAAGTACAAATGAATCTGAAAAAGAATATATATTTATATTCTGATAACTGAATCACTCTGCTGTATACCTTTGTTGTATACATTATAAGTGAACTATGCTTCAATTTTTAAAAAAATTATCAAAACCTAAAAAAAACATTTAAAATGTAAGCATTCATTTTTATACTACAGAAAAGAAAAACACTTGAATCATTGAATCAAGCCTTTTATATCTGACTTCCAGTTTATAGGGATAGTGAAACAAGTTAAATGATTCTATGAGGAAGCAATCAGACAAATCCAGAGAGTGGAATATGACATTCTATGAGACAGCTGTCCTGTTCTTTTCAAAAAGTCACTATGAAAAAAATAAATAGGGGAAGCTGTATCCTAGATTAAAAGAGACTTTGAAGACATAATAAAATGGAATGCATGGTCCATGTTTGGATCTTACTATGAAAGACATTTTGGGAATAATTGGGGGAAATTTGAATATGGATTGGGTATTTAGATGATATTAGGGTATTTTTTAAGTTTAATCTGGTGTATGGCTATATAGGGAAAATGTCTTGTACTTTAGAAATGAATACTGAAGTATTAGAGGTGAAATGTTTCATAATGTTTGTCATTTATTTTAAAAAACTTTAGCATGAAGAAATAGATGAAACAAAAATGGCAAAATGTTAACATGTTAAAGAAGATGAATATATAGGTATTGACTGTACTAGTCTTTCAAGTATTTTGAAAAAATGTTTGAAAATATTCATAACATACAGTTTAAAATATTAAAAATGGTTTGTATGAAGGGTCCTTAGGACATGCTACTTTTCAGCCTGAGGAAGTATAAGTCGGATTTGACTTATATTTAGAACCTGTGGCTGTTGAATTCTTCATGGGCTTTTTTTTTTTCCTTCCCTCTCTCTCCCTCACCTGTCCAGCTCTCTTTGACTCTATGCACAGCAACCAAGCCTCTGACAGCCCGTTTTCTCCACCTCGCACTCTTCATTCACCTACCCTACAACTCCAACAGCGCTCTGAAAAGCCCCCTTGGTGTAAGTAATTCTCTTGGAACTGCATAGGCAAGACTGAGAGGGAATGGGGGGAGTGGAGGGATTGGTGAATGAGAGACTCATCCCAGGAGGGAAACAGAGATGAGGGCTGAAAGACCAGGACTAATCAGGCAAGAAGGCAGTCACACTTGCTGCTTCCAAGATGAAGGGCACATCTGTTTCCTCTCTCTCGTCCATCACCTCTGTCCTCCACATCCCCTCTATCTTACTGGGAAGAAAGTGAAAGTGTTAGTTGCTCAGTCGTGTCTGACTCTTTGCAACCTATGGACTGTTGCCTGCCAGGCTCGTCTGTCTGTGGAATTCACCAGGCAAGAATACTGGGGTGGGTAGTCATTTCCCTTCTCCAGGAGATCTTCCCAATCCAGGAGATGAACCCAGGTCTCCTGCATTGCAGGTGGATTCTTTATCTCACTAGAGGGGCTCCTAAATGATAGTGGCCGAGGGGGTCCTTTGGGGAAGAAAAGATGAAGGCTGCCTTCTCCTTAGATCCCTATTTGGTTGACCACAGCCTTCTCAAGTAAAAGTGACTTGGGAGGGACCCTGGATATATAGAAAAGCTGGGAGAAAGAAACTAGAATCATCTATTATTTTCTACATGTCCCTCCTTTCCAGTTGTCTGTTCTCATTTGTTAATTCAAGCTCAGGTGCTGCTCTTTCCCATCTCTACTTTATAATCTCAGCCTATCGCTATTTATCCTTGGTAACAGGGTGAACAGTGGAACCACAAGGAATTCTTAGGGTAATTGTAGGTAGGGAGAGAGACCTGTGGTGATATCTGGGCGATTAGGGGCAGAGACACTGGCAGTGGAAGAATCCTCCAGGGACTACCTAAAATCAAACATGGCTTTTATTATTTTACTTGGATAGAACTGAAGCAAAGATTCATATTTTAGCATTGGAGTAAACTTGTAGAATTTTACACTTCTGACACCCTTTATGCAGAAGCAGCTTTCCTTCCTGGCACCAAGAATTTTTCCCCTGAATTTCAGATTATTCTACACTCACCTTGCCATTGAGCCTTTTTCTCTGTCCAGTAGTGTTTATAGGTTCTGTGCCCTAGAAATCTTACCTTTCTTCCACTTCTGTTTTCTGTCTGAATTCTTTGATTTGTCTGAATCAGACTACTAGCTGAATATTAAGGCTACTACTTCATCATCCTTGGGTGAACTCAGCTTACATCTTTTTTCTTCTTTTTTTAAAATCTCAGTATCAGATGTGTAGTTCACTTATAAACATTTTCTTTGGGGTCTGTCTGCCCTCAATAGGCCTTGTTGACCCCAAACCACATTCTTCTTTTTTTTCTGCTTGAAGCATGCCTCCTATGATCCTTTACAGAAAAGAGATAGCTGGCATTCCTTAAATTCAAAGATTAATGAATCATTGAGTTTTCAGACTCAGGCTTACCAACTCTCCCAGTTCTCCTCATGGCAATATATTCAGGTGTCCTTTATTTCTAAAATCTATCATTGTTGATATTAGAGTGGTTTAAATATAAAGCTATCGTACCATCAATAAATACAGAATTTACAAAGGGAAAGGTAAATTAGTTCCCTGTAAGGATCAATGAAGAAGTAGAGGTTGGGGTAGGAGTTGTCCCGCAGTGTAATTAAAGACTTAAGTCTTTCATTTTACTACTGTCAGAATCTAGGAAATTCATTTTTATATTTTATATGTATATAATATCCATAAACCTGGAACACTGTGTGTCCCAAAACTTAGAGGGTCCTAACCTGGATCTATGGATGGATTTCAGGGTAAAGTCTACAAACTCTAGGAATTATATGTAAACATTACCGAGGATATCCATATGCACATTTTTCTGGGAAGATAGTCCATGACTTTCATTAGAATTTCAAAGGGGTCAGTGACCTCCAGAAAGGTTAATTAAGAACTGCTGCTGTTCTATGGCAGTCTTCCACCTTGGAGTAAATCACTTTCCTTCCTAATGCTCTGATTCACAAAGTTTTTCTACATTTTCCTGCTTACTTGTTCCTTGGGTAGTAAACAATGATTACATCTGCCCCAGAAATAAGCTTTAAAGAAATAATTCTTAACGAAAGATATATGTCAGATTTAACTGGGAGTGTTTTAACATCCCACACCTTTACTGTAAATCTATAGAATTAGGATTTCTGAAGATAGAACCTGGAAATATGTATTTTAAAAAAATTTCCCCTAATTTTGGTATGTAACCCTAATTATGAACCACTGATATGAAGTGTTCATATGCTTCCAAAGTAGGAATGAGGGGTCATGGGAATTTGGAGTTGGGATGGGCGTACATTTATGAAAGAACTGGATGAAGTGGGCCTCAGTACTCACTCTGAAATCTTAGCTGTCCCTTAGTGTTACTCCAGTAGTACACATTAGGCCAGAGCAACAGTTCCTGGGCTAGGCTAACTTAGGAGTCTCTGTATAACTTAGGAAGAATTCAGACCCTCATTCCCCAAGACATCAGTAATAAAGACCATCTGTTCTGGCATTTGAACTACAGACACAGAGTAGAGGCAGTGCTTCCAGCTTGTCTGACTTGGTCTCCTGGCTTTGCTTTGCAGACAGCAGTGGCCCTTCCAGCACTGTGTCCAGTGCTGGTCCTTCCTCCCCTACTGCAGTGGATGGTAACTGCCCTTTTGGCTTCAGTGATCAGCCCTCCGTAAGCTCACATGTGACTGAAGAATATCAAGGCCTTGGGCTGCTCCAGGAGGCCCCTGGGAGTGGCGCACAAGAGCCCCCTTTAGAAGGGCAGCAAGAGCCTTTTGAACAAAACCAGTCCCCACAGGAACCACCTGTGGAAACCAAGAAGCCGTGCCAGGAAGTTGCTGAGGAGGTCAGCCAACCATGCCAGGACATCCCTGAAGAGGTCAACCAGCCATGCCAGCAGGTCTCTGACATCTGCCAGCCATGCGAGGAGAACCATGATGATGTTGACCAGACATGCCAGGAGGTCCCTCAAATCAGCCAACCATGCGAGGATGCCAGCCAGCTGTACCAGAAAGTCTCCAAGGAAGTTTGTGAACTTTGCCAGAACTCTGAGGAGGTCAACCAGCCATGCCAGGGGGTCCCTGTAGAGATTGGCAGGCTGGTCCATGGGTTCCCTGTAGGGGTTGGTGGCCTGGCCCAGGAAGTCCTTGGGGAAGTTGGCAGGCCCACCCAAGAGATCCCTGAGGAGCTCAGCCAATCGTGCCAGGAATTCTCTGTGGACATTGGCAGGCTGGCCCAAGAGGCTTCTGCAATCAATTTGTTGTCTCCGGACACACCTGAGGTTGATAACCCTCCCTTAGAGTTCCCTGGGGAGGGTGCTCTGCAGGCCCAGGAGGTCTCAGAGTGGGTGAAGCAGCAGCAGTCCTATGTGGTCCCTGAGCTGATTGACCAGCTGTCCAGAGAGGAAGTTCCCCAAGTCCAGTGTCCACCTAGCAATGCAAACCCTCAGAGCCAGTCTCTAGCCCCTGACCAGAACGCCCCCCTTCCACCAGCAACATGTGACTCATCATTTTCTCATTAGTGGTGTCACACTATACCAGCCATTTGAGCTAGCAACTTGTTCTGTTGCCTAACTCACCTGCCAGCATTAAGGCCTTGAATCTCACCAGAGGTGTCTGAGGAAGCAGTCCTCTTGGCATTGAAGCACATCTGTGCCAGGGCTGGGCTTGGGGAGGAGCCAATTTCATGTTCAAAGCAGCCATTGACTTCTCACCCAGCCATCAGACTTGAATACGATGATTTCCTTCAAGGGTTAGACGGGTCTATCATTACCTAACATACTCTGATCATCCCAGGAAATCCAAGACTGGTAAAGGAAATACCACTTAACTGCTGAAGACACCATCTACGGGTACAAAAGGGACTCCAAGGTCTCCACTTTTCTGGGGAGTATTCACAACTTTTCAAGGTACCCTTAGACTACATGTGCATTTGGGGGACACTTGTCTTTGTTAGCATCCTCAGGTGGGCCCAGGATGGCTGTCTGAAACGTCTGGGGGAAAAAGAGAGCTCCTTTCCCCAGCAAACATCCATCATGACCACTAATTTTTAGATTGGGCTTATGGGGGTTTCCTTATCATCCCCAAGTGCCCTCTCGGCCCTAGTCCTATTCCTCTGGGCAGTAGCTCTAGGGAAAAACAGGTATTAGTTTGCTGTGAAAATTTCAGAGTAACCTACTTAAAATGCAGTGGGGTTCTTGGCTAATCTGGAAAGCTGGGCCTCCTTTTGTTGAGAGGCTATATGGCTTAGGAAATGTTGTAGTAGAGAAAATCAGGTTCTATTTTAAGCAATCAGCAGAGATCATTATTGTACAGACATGAGCAAAGATTATATATATATATATTTCTGTAGTCACGCCAGAGACAGACTGGCCAAAGACCAAATACTCCAGGGTCCCCAAGAGATTTGTCCTTATATCATTATGTCTTTAGGGCCAGGTGTGATTATGAAGCTTTTCCCAAAGACCTGGGGTTGGGAATGGAGATGAGTGAGAGAGGTTGGAGGGGAGGGCTGGAACATTATGAGTGCTCAATAAATAAGAAATAATAAGAATCATAGTGGTGGTGATGATGTCCTTGTGAATTCAAGAATGATTATGAATGTAGATCAAGCAAGCATGTCTGTTGACTAAATTAATCTAAACCAGTCAGAAGCCACTGTAATTGAGCAGGAATGGGCTATAAAAGTATGGAGATCAGGCATCCCAGGAAGTCCTTATGACTGTCAGCCCACCATCCCAAAATTTCTTAAATAAGTCATGTTACCAGGAAGAGAGGTTCTATCTCTGTGAAGTGCCAAAGGTACGATGCCTTCTCACCAGATTGTTGGAATCACTCTCATTTTAACTCTGATGCTTGGGAGTGTCAGGAGGAGTTGATATATAGGGGTTATGCTCTTTCTTTACTCCCTTGACGTCTTTACACTGGGAGAGCCGGGAACACTAGGAAGGCTGGAATATCCCCCTCCCCATGTATTCACACTTATAATGTGGCCTCTCCTGACATACCCAGGACTATAAAGGGTTTCATTGCAGAGGAAAATCCAACAGTTTACTTGCTGGAAATCCTGACTGCACAGGTGAAAGCTGTTTACAATCTCAATAGGCTCTGGATCTCATAGAGCCCCCTCAACTCCTTGCCTCTTTGATGTTCTCCTGTGCAAGGTTCTGGGTCTTCCCTGGTGGCTCAGAGGGTGAAGCATCTGCCTGCAAATGTGGGAGACCTGTGTTCGATCGCTGGGTCAGGAAGATCCCCTGGAGAAGGAAATGGCAACCCACTCCAGTATTCTTGCCTGGAAAATCCCATGGATGGAGGAGCCTGATAGGCTACAGTCCACGGAGTCGAGTCAGAGTCGGACACGACTGAGTGACTTCACTTTGTGCAAAAGGTGTCTGATGCTGGTTATTCTGCCCTAAGCTCTTGACCCCATGGTACGTAGTTCCCCTTCTTCAGAGACCCTGCCCCCACCCGCTCTGGCTTCTCTCCCCTCCCCCAAACCAAACGTGTGTCCCTACGCTCAGTTCCTATTCCCCATCCTTGGGCACTCTCACCGGTTTTTAGAAGTTATGCTGGCTTCCCGTGACTTTTTCGCCCTTCACCCACCCTGTATTCTTAGGCCTGCCTGGGTCTTGGAACTGCCTCCAGTCATCAAAGGCACTGAGATAAATGACAACACTGGTAGAAGCAGAGAGGCAGAAGCCAGGGCCCAGCAACTGAGCAATGAGTAGAGTGAGAAAAAGCCTAAGCCTCACTGGAACATCTGTAATGAACTGGATTTATTGTTAGAGTTGGAGGCGGCTCCGTTACAGCAGCTGGGAACTAGAGCAGGGAAGAGTGGGGAGGAGCAGAGCACAGCAGCACGGGAGAGGGGGAGCTGGAAGAACACAGGCGGGCTCGATCTGGTTTCCACACAGTCATTTGGCAGAGAAGCCGAGTCCTAACAAGAGCGTCTGGATTTCTCAGTCCCGCAGCAGTCTGGCAGAGCTCTTATTGGCTTGCTTGGGGTGAGGTCCTCTCCCGGGGTGGTATTTTCGGCCTGTTTTCATCTCCCTCAGTCAGAGTTCAGCCTTGGCTCAGCTTCCTCTCCCTTTTGCCTTCCTCCCTCTCCTTATCCCCAAGTCCTCTGGCATGGCCTCCGCCTCCCAGATCCTCTGTCCCAGAGTGTGGAGCTGGAAAGGCAGCCAGCGTCCCCATTTCAGCTGCAGGATGGCAGAATGGAATGTTGGGGGAGTCACACATTGCCGGGGTGTCAAGTGTTTGGATGTCAGGCAGTGGCTTTTAACCCATTACACACCAGGCCACAGCAGGTGACCACATGCAGATAAGCCAAGCAGGAATGAGAAGGGATCAGGAGAGTTGGAATGGGCGGGTGAAAATCTCCGAAGGTCAGGGAGCTTGGAAAGATTCCGCGAGTGAGGCCGGGCTCTCCTCGCTCCTTTGTGCTGCCCAGCAGGCCTGGTCTGGGCATGGCTCTGGGATGTGAATGGTATGAAGCAGGGGCTAGGAGGATAAGCTCCTTTCTTCTCCTCACCAATCTGTTGGTCAAAAAAGAGCTTCAAGTTTTGGACTGAGACATTCAGACACGGAGGGAAGCAGTGGGACAGTGTAGCAGTGGCGTACCCCCAGATCCCTGCCAGAACCCAGACTCTGACGGGGAAGGGAATGGGAGATGGACCAAAGGGCGCAGCTCTGAACACCTCACTGACAGTATCCTACCCCCAGGTCACATAAATTACTACTGGAAGTCCTTCTGTGGGATGCTAAATTAAATAGATTAAGAGGTCCCTGGGGTTGGGGATGTGACCTTCCTCCATGAGGGAAGAGGCTGCTCTCTGAGGCCCATCCTCACTCTCCACTCCATCACCAGCATTGGGCAGTGCTAAGAGAGGGTGTCACTCCAGGGTCCTCAGGCATCAGATGACCTCGTGTCCTAATTTTGCATTCTCTCCCTATCCTAATCCTGGTTACCTTTGGTTTGGAGACTCGTTTCAGATGTGGATGAGGGGGAAGGATGACTCCTCCCGTTAGCCCAGCCTAAGTTACCACGAGACATCCTGTCCACCCCACCCCCTCCCCCAACTCCCATGTCCCTCGACCCCAAAGGACTCAGCAGTAGCCATCTTCTAGGGGAGCTGGGGGAGCGGATCCTCGGGGAAGGGAGAGTGGCTCTTTCAGAACTCAATCTTGCAGGCAGGGAAGGACTCGTCCTGCATGACCACGGTGCTGCTGCTGGCCAGGACTAGAACGTTCAGCTGCTGCTGCTGCTCATGGGTCTGCTGGTACCACTCACGCGTCACCTCCGTGTCATGAGTAGGGATCAGAGTCACCTGGGTAGGAGACAAGACAGCCTGAGGTGAGAATGCGGAGGGAAGGGAAGTCAGGGGATGGGCACCTGATGGTTCAGGAAGGACCAGAGCCAAGGCTTTGAACAGAGACTGTGTTCACTGTTGCTCTGAGCAAACTCTGACCAGACCGCCTCCCTGGTGTTCCTTGCCACTCACCTGAAGATTCTCCCCCCACTGGGCCTTGCCCTCCAGCAGGGCATCCAGCACAGCCCTGCTCGGCTCGCCATTGGCAGGGTCGTTCCCACTGACCACATAGTAGGATGCACGCACTCGTCGGAAGAAGTCAAGGTCGGCAGTCTTGCCGCTGCAGTGATTCGGGATGTAGGCGAGATCCACGTAGACAGGGGCACCAGAGCTGCCCTTGGAACCCAAGGCTGCTGTAGAGACAACACAGGACTCATTGTAGAGGGAGAGGAGAACTCTTTTGGCAACTGTCTTCCTTCCTCCCACTGGAGCCCCTGACCAGCCCACACCCAGACCCAAACCAGTCTCCCACTCTCCATGTTATACTTACTTGGGCCTGCCTTGAGTCCATTGACTAAGCCTTTGGACATGGGGCTGTGTCCATCTTTTTCCTCTGCTGGGGTGACCTGGCTTGGAGTGCTGCGTGGTCGGGGTGGGACCCGGGAGGCTCGATCTGCAGTCCCTTTACCAGGGGTGGGTGAGCGTTTTCCCCGAAGATCCAGACGACGGGCAGGAGACGCTGGCTTGGCCCTACCTGGGGCCCTGCGGCCAACTCTCCCCTGTGCCTTCTCCTTCTCCCGTAGCCTCTCTACCCTTCCAGACTCTGAGCTGAGCCCCTCGGGGTCAGCCATGCACACGTCAGGACGGGGAGGGGCTGGCCGAGGGTCTGGCTGAGGGAGCGGGGGCGGGTCATGGCCGGGCCTGGGATGGTGAGTCCCACTGACCCCACCAGCTTTGTCCACAGGCAGGAAGTCCCCATCTTCATCTGAGTCAAGGGCTGCCTCAGCTGTGATGGATGGACACTCCTCAGTTTCTGGCGGAACATCAGAATCTGACTGTGAGGAGCCTGAGTCGCTGGCTGATGTTGGGGGTGTCTCATCTGCCACGGGGCACGGGCCCCCTGTGGCCCCTGGGGCTCCTGCCCGGCGCCGCCCCCCTCTCCCTACCAGCCGAGCCTCTTCAGTTGGGGGGTCGCTGTCATCCGTGGACCGAGGCAGAGGAGGGTTCAGGAAGGAGGGGGAGAGCTCCCCGCGGTGGGGCCGGGGTTCAGCGGCACAGCCCTGGGGCCCAGCCTCCGTCTCGGGGGAGCTGCTTCTAGGCTGGTCTCCAGGGGCTGCTCCAGGGCATGGCGGCTGCTCAGAGGAGAGCAGCGTGTCAGGCCGGGGGCTCCTCTCGGCTCCCTCAGGCCAGGCCCCACGCTCCCAGGCAGGGCAGGCCTCAGCGTCGGCTGGGGTAGGGCCTGGGGGCTTGGGGCTGGTTTCAGTTGGACCATTGGTGGCACCAGCTCCAGAGGGGCCCTGGGAGGGGCTTGGCTTCTTGGCGGCCACCCCTGAGCACTCCAGGCGACAGGGCAGGGTGCCGTCATCCATGTCCCCGGGCAGGCTTGGAGCCGGAGCTGGGGCCAAGTCTAGGGACGCTGGAGGTGCTGGGCTCAGAGGAGCGAGGTCCCAGAGGCCATGGGCAGCGGCTTCCATTCCTGGGACCAGCTCTATGGACCCTGGTTCTGCAGCTCCCAGACCAGGAGGGAAGCGCTCAGCCACGCTTGACATCACAGGTGTGGTGGCCTCCGAGGAGGAGCCTTCAGACAGCACGGGAGAGGCGGGCCTCGGCAGACTGGAGAGGAGAGGGGTGCCGGGAGATCCGGGTGATGGCAGCTGGGGCAGCGACGAGTCCAGGCTGGGGGCCTTGGTCACTTCGAGGTACTCATCATGCCGGGCTCTGGCGGGGGGTCCTGGAGCCAGAGCCAAAGCCCGGTCCCCAGAGAAGGCAAGCGACCCACAGGGTGCTGAGCGGGGTTCCGCTGGAGAGGGTAGCTGTGGAGGCGCCGGCTGCAGTGAGGAGAAACCAAAGGCTGATGCAGGGAAGTCCAGGCTGGGTCGGGCAGGACCCAGGTGTGAGTCCGAGGAAGGGCTGGTACGTGTCTCGCTTTCAGGCCACAAGGCGGAGGGGCCAGCGGGCGTGGGGTACGGGGGACTTGGGGACTGGGCCTCTTTTTCGGGTTGCTCCCGAGCCCCCTTCTCCAGCTCCGAGTCACTGGGGCTGTCATCCCAGGGACCACGGCCTGGCTCCTTGGGGGAGGGGGTTCTCCGATCTGGACTGCAGCTCAGGATGTGACCGTTCAGCGGCGGGCTTGGGCCTTGGCTCTGGGGGATAGGAGCACGGGGGGGTACCGCAGGTGGGATGAGGCTGGGGTCCATGCCTAGCCCCGGCTCAGGCTCCTGCCTGGGGGGCACAGTGGGTCCTGCCAGAGCTGCATAGCTAAAGGCCGGAGTGTCGAATTGGAGGCGATGGGGTGAGACAGGAGATGAAAGCTCCTTCTCTGCAGGTGTGTCTCGGCCAGCAGCTTCCTCCTTGGTTGAGATGTGGGGGGGCCAGTCCCCAGCAGCTCCAAGTGGAGGCTCTCTAGTGGGGCAGGCGGGGCCCAGCCCCGTGAGCATCATCTGCTCGTAGATGTCTGCGTACTGGAAGCTCCGCTCGTCTGGATAGGGAGTGGGCTCTCTCTGCTCTGGCTCGGTCTGCTCGGGCTCCTCAGAGGCATGGCTGTCGCCGGCCTTGGGGACCTGTGAGCTCCGGGGGCTGTGGTCAGGAACCCCCACTTCTCCTTCCCTTTCTTCTTCGGCCTTGCGGTAGTCCTTCCCTAGCGGGGAGTATGGCCCGCCTTCCAGCTCAGCTGCCCCCTCCTGCACTGCAGCCACCACACCCTCATCCTCAGCTGTGCCCCAGGAGAAGGGTGCAGGAGTATGTGGCTCTGGGGCAGGCGTCGGGGGAGCGGGAGCTGGGGAGAGGGGTGCAGGGGGCAGGGGTCTGTCCTTGGGCACCCATGGTGGGATGTCAGCCAGCCAGGAGCGGGTGGTGGGCTCGTCCCTCATGGGTGGCAGGAGCTTAGGATCTGGGATGGGGCTCTCTTGCCCTGGGGCCGGCAGAACCCTCTGTCTAGCCATCTCCGGCGGGGAGGCCGGAGGAGAGATGATCTCAAAGGGGGAGCGGGTCAGCTTGTCCTCTTCCTCTGGTGGCAGCCCAACTGGTGACTCCGCAAGCCAGCGCTCCACCTCCAGCCCCTTCTGTGGTGCGGGCTCCTGAAAGCCCTTGAAGTCCGAGGCCCAGGGACTCTGGGGTGTGTGCTCCAAGGGGGGCACTTCCTGCTCATCATCCGGGCCCTCATCGAGGAAGGTGCTCTCCCGCTCTTCTGTGTACCGTGGCCGGGCCCCCGGGCCCCCCAGCTCATGAGGGAACCAGACCTTCCGCTCACAGCTCAGCTCCTGCCAGTACGTGTCCTGCTCCAGGACCACATCCTCTCTGCCCCTCCAGTACGTGTCCTCCTGCTCAGGAGATGTGTCCTCCCACGTCCGGGCAGGCTCCTTCTGTTCTCCAGCCGGCTCTCTGCTGCTTGGAGATGTTTCTCGCCACTCCTGGACCACATCCTGCTCCTTCTGGTACTTCTCCCAGGCCTTGTCCTCCTGCACTGGGCTCTCTTCCAGCCCCAGAGCTTTGCTCTTCTCCAGCACAGCTTCTTCTTTCTGTTCCACAGCCTTGACTTTTTCTGGAGATTTTTCCTCTAGGATCTTTTCCTTTGGTGCCATGGTTTTATCCTCCTGCACAGGGCTCTCCTGCTCCTGAGTTTTGTCTTTCTCTTCCAGAAATTTATCTTTTTGTTCAGTGGCCTTAATGGTTTGTTCAAGTGCTTCAGCCTTCTGTTCGAGGGCCCAGTATTTTTGTGCTAAGGCCTGGTCCTTCTGTTCTGGGGCCTGGTCCTTCTGGGCCTTGTCCTTCTCTTCTGGGGCCTTGTCCTGTTCAGAGGCTTCATCTTTCTGTTCTAAGGCCTTGCCCTTCAGTTCAGGGACCGTGTCTTTTGGAACAGTGTCTTTATGTTCCAAGTCTCTGATTTTTTGTGCTAAGATTTTATCTTTCCCTTCTGGGACCTTGTCCTCCTGTTCTAGGGCCTTGTCTTTTGCTTCTAAGCCTCTGTCTTTAGGTTCTAAGTCTTCGTCTTTTCCTTCCGAGGCCTGGTCCTTCTGTTCCAGGGCTGTGTCCCTGTGTTCTAAGCCTCTGTCTTTAGGTTCTAAGTCTTCGTCTTTTCCTTCCGAGGCCTGGTCCTTCTGTTCCAGGGCTGTGTCCCTGTGTTCTAAGCCTCTGTCTTGAGGTTCTAAGTCTTCGTCTTTTCCTTCCGGGGCCTGGTCCTTCTGTTCCGGGGCTGTGTCCCTGTGTTCTAAGCCTCTGTCTTTAGGTTCTAAGTCTTCGTCTTTTCCTTCCGGGGCCTGGTCCTTCTGATCCGGGGCTGTGTCCCTGTGTTCTAAGCCTCTGTCTTTAGGTTCTAAGTCTTCGTCTTTTCTTTCTGGGGCCTGGTCCTTCTGATCCGGGGCTGTTTCCCTGTGTTCTGAGTCACTGCCTTTTTGTTCCACAGCCTGATCCTGCGGCTCCCCAGCCTTGTCCTTCTCTTCCAGAACCTCATCTTTCCGACAGATGGCTGTGTCCCTCTGCTCCATGACAGTGTCCCTCTGTTCCAGGGTTTTGCCCTGCTGCTGAAGGACTTCATCCGTGGGCTCGGGTCCCTTCTCCTTCTGCTCTGGGGGTCTGTCCTTCAACTTTGGAACTTTGCCTTCCCACTCCATGACAATATCCTCCACGGCAGGGCTTGGTAAGGACTCAGGGCTCTTGGTGAGGGAGCTATCAGGTGTAAGAATGTGTTCACCCAGGCTTGTGATCACTCCGGGTGAGTGCCTCCCCTCTCCTAGCAGTGCAGTGGGAGAGAAGGAACTGGCGGGTAATTTTCCATCAGGGCTGTCATCTGTGATGTCTGCCCGTGCGGAGTATCCACTGGTCCCATCTGTGGGAGGCGATGCTGTGGCTGCCCGAGCTTCTGGAATAGACACAGGGGCTAGGTGGAGAGCGGTGTCCTCAGCCTGTATCAGAGGCCCTTTTTCTTCCTTACCAAGGCTTAGTTCCCCAAACTGGAGGGTGCCAAGGCTTTCTGGAGACAGCTGCTTGGAAGAGATGTCCAGCGAGGTCTCCTTGCTGGGACTCTCCTCTGAGAGAGACAGTGACCGGATGTCTTCTGGAGATCCCTGCGGCCACAGGTCTGTGTGGAGGCGCTGCTCCGTCAGGCCACAGGGAGACCTCGGGGTGGCGTCTTGCTTTTTGGCAGCATCTGGGGAGACCACGCTGAGGACAGAGAGGGACTCTGCCTCTTCAGGGGAGAGGCCTCGGTCAGGAATCTGGAGCACCTCCTCTTTCTGAGGTTCCCCAAGTTCTTGGAGTGAGGTTCTCAAGTCTCCGGGTAGGGCTTCTGTTTCCGGAACCGGGCCTGCGGGCTCTTCCGCCTCCACAGTCTCGAGGACGATGGCTTTGTCCTGTTCTGGCAGCAGCTGGATGGTACGGCCGGCCTGTCCCCCAGCTATGCTGATGGATACCTCCTGGGCCTGGGGGCTCCTGGGAGGAGACGCCTTCCCTTCCTCCTCCAGTGCACCCTTGTCAGGCCCTGGCTTGGCGGTCTCCTCTGCAGCAACTTCCTTGCCCACACCTGGGATACTCTTAGTATCTCCCCAGGAGTCTGCTTCCTGAAAGTCTTGGGGCTCAGACTTTTCCTCCACTGGGGACTGATGAAAGGGTGTGTGGGTGGCACTGGGTGGGCCAGACGGTGGCGGAGAGGCCATCTTCACTGTGCTGTCATCTGGGCTGAGGCAGCGCTCCTCTGCCTCTCCAAGGGCTGGTTCCCCTGGGTGGAGGGCATGCCCAGGGGCGGCAAACATCGGGGGTCCATACTGACCATGCAGTTTCTCCGACATCTGTACGTTGGCGGTCTCCTCCTCCTCTTCCCCCTCCAGGGCCCTCTCTCCAGACAAGCCTCTCCCTACCATCTCTCCTCTCTTCTCTGACTCCCCGGTCACAGAGAAGTCCTCATAGGGTGGTGACTTGAAGCCTTTGTCTTCTTCCAACGAGGAGGTGGGTGAGATGGTGCCGGCCGATGGCACGTAGTCCAGGCCCTGAGTGGCTTCAGTGCGGGATGAGGGGATGCTTGTGACCGTGTCAAGCAGCAGGGAGCTCTTGCCCGTCTCCTCTGTCTGTGGGGCCGTGAGTGAAGCTACGGACTGGTCCTCGGCCACGGACGTGGCAAAAGAAGAGAGCTTGTCACACTCAGTGATCGAGGTGGCCGAAGACACGTGCTCCTCTTCCGCCAGAGGGGCGGCCACCATGTTGGGGGGGTAGGTGAGTTCTGTCTCTGGTGCTCCGTAGGCCTTGCTGGCGGTGGCGGGAACAGCGCTGTCAGCAGGCTGGCTGGCCTCAAATGGGCCGGGACCTTCAGGCCCAGGGAGGTCATAGGTTCCTGTCGGAAACCTAGGTGGGGCCGCACGCTCCTCGGGCTCGTCGTGGATCTCTTCATCTGAGATGGTCTGCTCGGTCTCAGAGTAGCCAGGGATCGTCTCGTCCTGGATGTAAGACACGTGCTCAGTGGCTCCTGCTGGGGTGGCCAGGCTGCTTAGGAATGACGAGGTCTCCTTCTCTGGGGCCTTGCCTTGGAGTCCCAGTTCCCGGCCGCCGAGAGCCTCCTTCCCCCCTGGCGTCACCTTCAAGGCTTCTTGCAAGTGCTTTTGGTAAAAACCCTCTGCCTTTGTCTCCTCTTCTTCCTCCTCATCGGAAGGGGGCAGCTCCTCCATTTCCTCTAACTCGGCCTTCTCTATCACATCTTCCTTTACCTCAGGTTCACTTTCCTCTCGGGCTTCTGTTCTGTCAGGGAGCCCCTCGGCTTCCTTTGGCTTCTTTTCCTCCCAAGTGTCTTTCTCTTCCTCTGTTTCTGCCCCAGAGTCTGGGCCTCTGTCCTTGATGCCTCGTTCCTCAGGGACGTCTGGGACAACCTCTTTCTCCTTCACCACAGGTACTTCTGCTTCCAGCCCGGGGACAGAGGGTGGTGCCACCTGGGCCGCTGTGCTTGGGAGTCCCTCCTCGGCAGTGTCCAGGGGGAGCGGTTTCTCATCCCTTTGTTCAGTCAGCAACTCCCTCTCCTCACGTTTCAACTCCTCAAAGTCCTGTGTAAGGTCTTCTGGTGAAGATAAGGCCAGCTCCCTTGCTGGGAGGGGTGCGGCCCCCTTCTGGGCCGGGGGTGTCCGGGGCTCAGAGGACAGCTCCTTCTCCCCACGGGTAGCCCGGCTCTTGTCCATCTTGACTCTGCCGGGGGCCTTGGCTTTGTAGAGGGTCTTCCGCACCTCAGGGGTAAAGGGCTTCAGGTCTGGCTTGGAAATCTTTTTGACCTCAGGTTTGGTGTCTTTCTTCTTCTCCTCCTTCTTGGCATCCTTCTTTTCCTCCTTCCTTCCTTCATCCTTCTTGAGCTCCTTCCTCTCCTTCTTGATCTCCTTTTTCTCTTTGTCTTTTTTCTCTTCCAGCTTTGATATCTTTTCTTTCAGGTGCTTCTTCCCCACTTTGTCTTTGATCAGCTTTCGCTTCTCTGCCTTCAGTGCCTCGCTTGACTCTGTCTTCACCCTCTCGGGCTTGGCGGGCTTCTCTGGGGGCTTCTCAGACGACTCTTTTGCCTTCTTTTCGGTCTTGGCTAACTCTTTGGCCAGTTCTGAGCGAGCTTCCTTGGCTCCCTCTTCGGCCACCTCCTCCCGTTTGGCCAGCTTGCCCACGGGTGTCTTGGTTGTGGCCTTGAGGCTCTCTTTGCTGTCAGCTCGCTGTTTGATTTTGCTGGGTTTGAGGCTGGCAGGCACAGCCCCAGTGGCCAGGTCCTTCTGTGTGGCCACGGGGTAGCGCAGGAAGTCCAGGTGTCGAAGCTTTTCCAGGCCCTCCAAGATCTTGTTCTGGGGGGCATTCCCTGGGAAAAGGACGCGCACGATCTTCTCAGTGGGGTTGGCTGGCAACCAGACCACCAGAGCGGTGATAGAGGTCAGGTAGGGCACCGAGATCTCAGCCTCCTTCCCATTAGCCAGCACGATTCCCGTCTTGGCTTTACTGTTCCCTGCCCACTTTTGCATGAGGAACTGCATCTCCTTGCTGTCCTTGACAGGGTTGAGGACGTACATGTCCAGGCGGCCCACACCCATCTTGTGGAAGAGGGTGAGAGGCTCTATGGTGTTGCTGACCACGCGGTACAGGGGCTCGGCCTGGATGCCCAGGCGGTTTAAGTGCTGCAGAGTGAGGCAGGCCTCCTCAATGCTGCGCTTGGCCTTCCGCGAGGCATCAGGCAGCCGCAGCTTATCGGGCACGTTGAAGAAGACAACCCCTAGCTCAGGGGAGATGAGGTTCTTCACCCAGTCGCTGTAGCTGCTGGAGCCCTGGGACTGCTCCTCTTCCAGTTCTGCCACTTTGCGCTGCAGAAGCCCGTTGATGCCTGGCAGGTTGTCGGCCCCGATGTGGGTGAGCAGCACCGAGTCGATGCGGTCCAGATGCCGCACTAGCTTCCAGAAGCAGGACTTGCGATCAGAGCCACCATCCACCAGGATGTTGAAACCATTAACGGCAAAGAGGGCCGAGTCCCCGCGGCCGCCGGGGAAGATGTAGCAGCAAGGCTTGGAGAGCTTGAGGAAGCCCCCTGAGGTGGGGGGCTCCAGCAGGTCGAAGGGGGATGGCACATCCACGGTCTCAGAGACGTACTCGGAGAATTCAGCCACGCCGTCCATGGTGGGCAGCGTGGGCTCAGGGTTTAGCCGGAGGTGCAAGGTCTCTTGGGAACTGGATAGTCCCAGGTGGCTCCAGTCGCCCTCCCCTAAGCAGGACACGGTGAGGAAAGCCTGGATCCCAGGGTCTCTGTTGCTGAGCAGTTGGGCAATCTGGATGAATGGGAGACAAAAAGCCTGATCAGGTCACTGGGGTTGTCTCAGCCCAACTCAGATTCAACCTGCTAGTCTCCATCTCTCTCTGAGGTGATCTACCATTCTGCCAGCATCCCCGGGGGTCAAGGGCCATAGGATTTGCCCTTCCTTGGATCCCTCCCCACAGCTCTAGTCACACCCCGTGTTCTGTTCCTCCTGGACACTGGGACATAGGACTCACCTCTGGGTTCTGAAGGACCTGGGCAAAGTTTTGATAGGAGTAGGTGCCACTCTGTAGGATGAGGTCTCCCCCAGGCTCTAAACTCTGCCCACTCAAGATCAGCAGTTTGTGAGCTGATGGGCTGCTGAGGAGGTGGTGAACCTACAGCAGAAGGAGAGGATTGGTCACAATGGAGGAAGCCCAGGAAAGGGCACTGAAGGTTCCAGGTCCCCCTCAGTACAGCAAGGACATGCTCCCCACTGGGAGCCCCACAGCACCTCCAGGTGGGGCTGGGATTGTGAGGCAGCTTAGATGGTAGAGAGAGCTTGGTTCAAAGCCAAGCCTGGGAATTCTTGGCACTGGCTGGGGTGGGTTATGGCGCTTTCAGCAGGCCCTTGAGGCCAGTGCGGCTCAGGCCCTGGCCTTACCTCAGAGCTGATGCTGTCGGCACTGGGGTTTACGAGGATGACAGTCTCTAGGATCTCACTCTGGTGGCAGAGGGTCCTCTGGCCTGAGGGAGAGATGCAGGAATTTGTATTGAGGGAAGTGGGTAGAGACTAAAGTGGAGAGGCATTGTGTAGGGCAGGAGAGGAAAAACTGCACTATCAGAAAACAGGGCTGGGGGAAAGAGTAGCCTGGCTCTCCTTGATCCTGCCACTTTGGAACCTGCTGAGTAAGGTCTGGGGACTAGCTCCGGCTGCAGCCCTTCCCTTCCAGGGTTTCCTCCTCCCGCACTGGCTGTCTGCTCCCTCCCCTCATCTAACACACCCTCTGCCTGGAACTCCCGCCTCAGGCTGCCCTGCTGACAAGAACCTTTTGTCCCTCTCTGTCGCTCTGGAGCACTAAGCTCCTGGTGCTGCCTGGGGATGGGGGGCTCAGCTGGAGGAGGGGCTTCTGCGACGTTGATCCTCACTCAGCTCCCTGCTCACTAGCTTGCCTCTGCCCAGGGCTTTCTTGCCAGAGTGCCTGGAAATAAGGAGACGGCAGTGGGTACGGACTCATCCTCCTTTCAAACTCCCATCCCAGGCCCAACGTCCCATTCCAAAGGACTCAGAGCAGTCTGAGCTATCTAAACCCTAGGGAGTTACAAGGCAGAGGAGAAATAGGACCTCTTAATTTGTTTTCTGGTTCCTCGGGAGGCCAAGCCTGCGCTCACAAACACAGTCATCCTGTTCCCAGCACTAAAGGTTTCACTCCCTGTCTCCACCTTAGCTCCACGTTCCCAGGCTCCTGGTTCACTCCCCACAACCCGACCTCTCCGAGAAAACAACAGTTTCTCCTCTCACTCCTGCGCCTCTCCTATGGGCCTTCTGTCATAGGGAGGGGAGTCTGGGATGCACAAACAAGAAACAGTTAAGATAGGAGAGGTTCAGAGTGTTCCCCAGGCTCTGGGGGTGGGGTGAGGGACAGAATACACCCTCAAATCCCCTCTCTACGTCCCTTCTCCAGACTCACATGAAACACCAAGCAATGCAGCAAAGAAAGTGCCAGGTTAGAAAGGAGATCCCGAAGAAGGGTGCCGCCAGCCCAGGCTCCTCCCGCCCTCACCGACTGAATAGGTGGTTGGTGTGGAAGTGGGCTGTCTGGAGGATACTGGTGGGAGGACTCATAACCTGTCCCCCAGACCCTCTTCTGTGACCCAGCACTCTCTCCTCTTTCTGGGGCTCAGACAAGAGGACCCCGGGGCCAGGGCCTTTGTTAAACGGAAGAGCGATGGTGCCAGCATTGGGCAGATCTGGCAGCTGCAGGGAAATGAACTACCGATGGTGTCCGAAGACCAAGGCCCACGCAGGGTGGGCGGGGCCCATGCGGAGTTCAAGGGTTCTCTGCTATTAACTTGGGAATTGAGGGACGCTTGGAGGTCAGTTCAGAGGGTGAGAACCACCTCGGAGTCACGAAGGGGCAGGGCTTGGGCAGGTGAGGGATGAGGGACTTCAAGGGTTCAGGGAGCAGCCAGCCCAAGGCGGGCTCTAAGTAGTTCAGATTTAGAAGGGCAGTTCCACCACCTCCCTCACCCCTGGCACAAACGCCCAAGGTCAACACACTTGAGCTAGGGGGTCAGAAAAGGAAAAATCTGTGACACAGTCCAACTTGCTTTCTCTCCACTACCTCTGTTCCCCCCCAGTCTGCCATTGCCCCCTACCCCGGCCCCCTAGACTGGTTTGTAACCACCAATTCCGGTCTTGGAGTAAGACCCTATGGCTCACCCCTGGGCGCTCTGGCTGTGACTGGCCACTACTACATGGTTTGTATCCTGCGCCCCTCCTTTTCGGGGCCCGGGAGGAAGCCCTCTGCCTCTCTTCGGCTCCCCTGCATTCCCACTGAAGGCCACGGACTTGTTTTCCCGCTTTCTTTGGAGAGGACTTCTCTGAGGCAGGGGCACATCCCCAGGCCAGGGATGGGGTTAGTGGGGGGGCGGGGGTGGCTGCGGGTGCGGAGCCGGGAGGGCAGGTGTCTCGGCAGTGAGGCGGGCGGGAGGGGGCCAGGCAGCTGCAGTGTGCCGCAGTGTGTGAGCGTGCGCGCTGAGCCCGGCGCCGGCTCCGCCCCCGCCCCCACCCCAGCATGACAAGTCATTTTCTTGGCTGCCTCTGCATGGGGGGTGGGGAGGGAAAGGGGGGACGCCGAGAGGGAGAAGAAACGGACTCCTCTGTTCGGAGCCCCCATCTTGGGAAGAGAAGCGGGGGTGGGGGTGGGGGTGGGGCCGTGACTGGGAGCCGGCGGGGTTGACAGCACTGGGAATGCGGGGCAGCTGCTGGGGAGCGAGCGCTCCCCATCTCCGAGGCGGCCTCTCCATCCCCGGAGGCAGCCAGAAAGAGGGGGCTTCGAGTCCAAGTTTCAAGCTCGACGGTTGCCGGTTGCCGGGAATGGGTGTGGGGAGCACACCGCACACCGGCTGGTCTGTGAAGAGGCGCGTGCCACGTCTTAACGACCCTTTCCTCCCTTCTCTTCCAAAGTGTCCCCCACCTTCCCTTACTTGGCAAAAACTCGCGGTCCCATTCACCCCCCTGCATCGGAGCAGCTGAGCAATCCAGCAGCTGACACACAGAGAGACTCTCCCATTCGGTGCATTCCCACAACATCCGCCTTTCCCTCTAATTCTTCTGTCCCTACCAAAGACACAGCCCGTCTCTAACTCCGTCAGAGCCCCAGGCCGCTGGGCAGAGCCGGTGACACCACCCTCTGCGGCTGCCCCTGGGGCTGCTCCCAGCTCAGCCCAGCCCGCGCGGTGGCCTGTCACTGTGCGGCCCCACTGGCCTCCGCCTGGTTCTGGGTCCAGGCTGGCCCCACAGTCAGTTCATCTTCTCGGCTCCCCACCCTGCCAACCCCCGCCAGGCTAGTTCCAGACACAGCATATTAGGTTATCAACTCCCTTTCCCGTTACCCGCATCCCACCTCCCCATCACAGCATCCCCCATGCCAAGTCCTTTGGCCTGGTTGGGTTCTTACCCGGGGATGTGGTGGGGAGACCCTCATGGAGGCTGCTGCTCCGGCCTCAGCCGGCAGCTTCAGAGAAGAGTCTGCGGCACTGGGGTGGGAGTGGGGTGGGGTGGGGGTGGGGGCGCTTGATGGTGAGGGCGGCGCCAGGGCGGGGAAGGGGGGCTGGTCCATGACGAGGCTCTAGAGATTTAACTGTTTCTTTGCCTTCACAGTGTCAGCGCTCTAGTGCTTCTGCTTGGCTGGGGGCTGAGGAGTTGTCTAGCAGCTCAAAGAGTCAGGGGGTCTCCAGTGGCCTACGGGGGGAGGGGGGTCCTTCTCCCCCAACCCTGCTTAGTTAAGATACATTCTTTTAGTGTCAGCTAAAGACCCACACTCTGTGCTACACATTGCCGGGGATATAGGAGGTTGGGCCCTCCCTTTTCTCTCAGGAACCATCTGCTGCCTCTCCCCTCAGACTGGGGGAATGACCTTCAATCCCTGGAGGAGCAGGAGACAAAGAGGCTGGGGGCCTAAAAGCTTAGGGTAGGAGTGAAGGGACTATTTGAGAAGACTAGGGATGACAGAAAGAAGGCAGTTGCGCTGAGCTCGGTTGTCTTCTGAGCCACAGCTGTAGATGTGGAGGGAGGGAATGTGGCAGAAAGAAGTCATTTTAGGTTGGGAGGTAGTTTGAAATTCTGGAGTGGACACACAGTCCCTACTCCATCTCTAGCCCGTCTCGGGTGGGGCACAGGGGCCCTAAGACTGCCTACAATTCTGTGCCAATGCAGCACAGCACTGCAACCACACAGGCACTGATACTTGGAATTCTTGCTCTCTGGGTATGAAGAGGCATTTTCTGAAGTTTCAGGGCACATTCTACCTTTCAGTGAAATAGTTAAAGGGATGAAGGAAGATCAGCAGGGCCCCAGGCCTGTAAGAGTTTCTTTCTATAGACCAATTATTAAATGTCACATAAAGTATTCTTTGGACTAAAAAGATCTTAAAATGACTTTGTAGAGTGTTGGGTCCCTGTTCTTGTCTCTGTACTTTGCTGTCTCTCTGCTGTCTTCATTTTATAGGGTCTTAATCCTTTTAATATTGGTCCTGTTTCCCTTAGCCTCTTCTGTCTCAGATTTGGTGACACGTACTCTAGGACTCAAAGAGAGGACCCAGGGAGCTCTAGCACTGAGTTCCAACCGGTGATGCTCAAGTTCCTACAGGGTCCTTCCCTGCCCTCTTCCCTCCCATCAACCCTCCCCAGTCCTGGGTAATTCCTACTGCTTCCTCCCAGTGACATCCACTCACTTTTCCCCAGCACCGGCTCCACCCTTGCCCCTGGCTGCCAAGAGCTGCTTTTGAAGGTCAGAGAAGCCAAAATAGTCTCTGCTCTCAGTATCCCCATCCCCCTGTAAACTGCCTTCAGAGGAGAGGAGGAGCTGAGTCACCAGTGGGGGGTGGGGGTGGGGGTGGGACTAAAGATGGGGAGGAATCTTTGCTCAGATCCGGGGATGCAAAGCAGTAACATGGCAACAGCCCCATTTGGATAGAGGAGGCCATCTGCAGAGACGTACAACACAAACCAGGCTGAGTTCCGAGCATCACAAAGGGGAGACACTCCCTTTCTGCAACTTCATAGTTCTTATTTTCTCCCACCTCGAACCTTCTCTCTCCTCCCTGCTTTCTAGAGCTCTCTGGAGTGTGCTAAGAGGGAAACTTGAATAGACATGTGCTTTGAGAACAAAATAACATTTCCCAGACCATTGCAGAGCCCACCCTTATTCTCAGCTATCACCCCCAAGGGCCACACCCTGGGCAAGGTTCCAACTCACAAGGGAGTTTTCCTTCATCCCTCACCCTCTGAACAGCCTACCCACCACAACCACACCTCCATCCGCTGTGTTCCTTGGCTCTGCTGCAATGAAATGGTGAGATGCCAAGGAAGAGAGGCCTGAGCTCAGACACAAAGTGAGATCAGAAATCCTGGATCTGAGATCTGACTCTGCCATTTTACTAATCATGTTTTTAAACAAGCCACTTAAGGTTTCTGAAAGATTACTTCCTTAATTACAAAATGAGTATAATATTAGTACCACCCTCCAATAGCGCCACAAGGAGTAAATCACATAAAAGATGAAAAAGTGCTTCACTCCTAGAACCTTAAACCCATAATGCACCAGTGCCACTGGAAGTCCGTCTCCCTCTTGTGGAAGATTTATGAGAGGTCACCGAGGTGATCAGGAACTCCTAAACCAGAATATCTCAACTCTAGAGTAACTTAGCTCCCAGGTAAAGCTATGACGCAAAGTGCCTGTCAGAAGGGACTTCACGTACTCTTCATGTCCCTCCTTTCCCATTTCTGACAGCAGTGCAAACCCCAGTTCTAGGGGCCAATGAGCTACTGTATCAATTCAGAAGTCTTCATGTTTGCAGAAGTAACAGAACTAACACTTCCTGAGCACATCAGTGGGGATAGCATCAGACAGAAGGCTTCCAAACTGGTCCTTCAGCCTGTGTCTTTTTTAGGCCCAGAATATCAATCATGAATTATAAATTACAAAACCCTCTTCCTTCCTATATGTGCTCAATAGTAGAAGCAGTATCACAGTGTTATTTAAGCTCAGTTTCCCACTGTTCTAATTGTTTTGGGATTTGTTTTAAAATGCTTGGAAACTCCAGAGGTTTTTTTTTTGCAGGAATTAGAAAGGAAGCCTCCAAGTCACCATTGGAGACCAAAGTGGTGCAAAATTCACCTTGGAAAGCCTTTACCACATTTGACCACTAGAAGGAGCTGGGCCACTGACTCACCATCAAAGGGTCCCCTTCCTTTCTGTGTGTGTGTGTGTGTGTGTGTGTGTGAGAGAGAGAGAGAGAGACTCTCCATCAAAGGGTCCCCTTCCTTTCTGTGTGTGTGTGTGTCTGTGTGTGTGTGTGTGTGTGAGACTCTCCATCAAAGGGTCCCCTTCCTTTCTGTGTGTGTGTGTGTCTGTGTGTGTGTGTGTGTGTGTGACTCTCCATCAAAGGGTCCCCTTCCTTTCTATGTGTGTGTGTGTGTGTGTGTGTGTAAAGGGTAGTGGCAGGAATGATTGTTCTCTCCCTATCATTACAAGATACATTTTTGTCCCCCCTTTTCAGCATTTTGACCTAGGGCTTGAGGAGACGTGAGAGAGATGGTGGCCCAGCCTGTGGGGTGGGCAGAGAAGATAAAATAGTAAGCTCCTAGCATATGCCTTGGAGCTCATCCCAGCAGCCTGGTTCCCTTGGCCTCCCCACTAATGGAAGCTGAAAGGAGGGGCAGTGTCTGCAGCTGCTCTGGGCTGACTGGTGTTTGTGGGGACAGCTGAAAGAGGAGCCAGCAGGGGTGGGGCTGTGGCTGTCTTGAGCCATGTGGGTTTTTCCAGGAAATTATCCACTATTCTCCAGGGACATAGACAGGCCACCGTGAAAAATGTCCAAACCTAAAAAAATTCAGAAGTAAGCCCTGATATTGGGTATAATTGTCCTAAACTCCTTGAGGATACCATGCTAAAACTCTTTGATTGAAAAGATCCAGTAGGTGTTTGTATATCAGTCTGAGAGGTCCCTGAGAGTAACTATGCATCTCCCTGTAAGTATTTTCCCAAGCATCCCCAAATCTTCATCTGAAGAATGGCTAAGTTTTTTGGTTCAAGTTCTATTCTTTCTTACATCATTCCAGAAAGCATCCTTCTCTTACATCCATGTCCAAAAAGACAAGGTTCGAGAATTCAGCGTGAATTAATAACATCAGCAGATACTTCCCAAACTTCAATTGAGTCATTAATTTCATCTGCTGTCATCCCTTTCTCCAGACTTGCACCAAAGCTCCTAGGATGAATAAAGTGGTAAAACTGTCGATTTTCACATCGTTAGAGCTAATGGAGGAAGCCATGATGTAAGTATACTAAACAGAAGGAAGTCTCAAAACAGTGACTGGTTAGCTTCATAGGAAGCCAATCACATCAAGAAGATGCCAGCCTCACATTTTTAAAATGCTGCACATAGTTCTAAGATAATATAGCATTAGTCACATTAAACTTGTCTTCTCTCTCCAGGAGCAGCTCTAGAGGAATAGGTGATCAGGGCAATGACCAACGATGTGGCAGTTAGCAGGAGGAGCAGAAAAAGAAGGGGAAGTGACTGTCCGATATAATGGATAACTGAGAATCATCTGCATAAGATACAAATTCAGTCATTTGATGGTAAGGACTGTTGAATTGGGTGGATTTATATTCCATAGAGACACTGGTGTATCAATTGGTTTGCCGACATTTACCAATAACATGACCAGATGCCCAAGCATTTTTATAATGGGATGTAGAGCTTTCTGTAAGTCTTCCCATAGATACCATCATGGAATAATAGCTTCTAAAATGTTACTTTTCTCAAATTCCTGACCATTTCTCCCACACAGCAGAATGCAAAACTGCATCTTGCAAACTTTGATCTCAGAGCCAAATCTCAAAGTATGGCTAGCTCTTTCTTGCAGCAGTGAACCCAGGAAACCCTGCTTCCTGGTACATTTAATGGTGCTCATCAGCCTTTGGGTCAAGGTTTCTGCTATGTTCTGAACATCTGCTGACTGAGCCAAAGGAGGAACCAGAAACTCTAGAGGCTAGAGGATAGGCTGTGCAGCCTGAGGGAAAGTGCTAAGCAAGGATCTGGAAAGGTGAGTGGGGGAACTCAAGGGTCTCTGTAAAGGGAAGCAAGGAGCTCAGGGTATACAGAAAGGGGAACACAAAAAAGAGAGTGAACTTTTTACATAGGAGATGATTCATCACTCAAGAGGTACCTCATTCCCTTAGTGCATGTTGGCTGTCCATAAACCACCCCCTTCTCAGGTAGAAATTACATTCTCCAGGCTTCCTCCACAATCATACCATTTGTCTGTGAAGTGACCTGGGTATGTGGAGATTGCTACGGAGCTCTACAACATTCCCCTCAGGAGCCCCTCCCTTCTCCCCAACCCAAACTTCCCACAAGGTCAGTTCTGCCAGAGAGACTGGACCTCTGCTCTTCTGTGACCATCCCTCACCCACAGCACCGAGACAAATGACACTAGTCCTAACCTTTGACCTCTGAGGAGAAGTGAGCTAGATGCCGGGTAATGAAGAGTCTCAATTGTTGGTTCAAGTCAATGGATGATAAATCAATGTTCCAGGAGAGAATGCCTGTGAGAGAAAAAGAAACAAAGAGGGACCTAGATAAGGTCAGAGGGACTGGACTTCGGGGAGCATTTCCAAGCTCACAGAAGGGGTGAGGGGTGAGAGGGAGGGGATAAGGATGGTTGCCATGATCAGCCTCACTAATGTATTTAAGAAAGGTGGCCAGTCCTATGTCTAGCTCCCATCCTGTACTTGGACTTTGCTTGAGCTACAGGAAGGAGGGCAGAGTTTAGGCTAAATTTGGTCATTGGTGAATTTGTATGTAGGAATTTTCTTGCAGAGTTGCCCAGTTGTGATAGAAGTGACACCCAAGGGCCCATTTCCAGATACTGCTGCTGCTGCTACTGCTAAGTCGCTTCAGTCGTGTCCGACTCTGTGTGACCCCATAGACGGCAGCCCACCAGGCTCCCCTGTCCCTGGGATTCTCCAGGCAAGAATACTGGAGTGGGTTGCCATTTCCTTCTCCAATGCATGAAGGTGAAAAGTGAAAGTGAAGTCGCTCAGTCCTGTCTGACTCTGAGCGACCCCATGGACTGCAGCCTACTGGGGCTCCTCCGTCCATGGGATTTTCCAGGCAAGAGTACTGGAGTGGGGTGCCATCGCCTTCTCCGTTTCCAGATACTAGGGGCTGCCTTCCCAATACGGCTAAGTAGGATCCTAGACTTTCCTTCTGTGGCCCCCTCCTTGCCTCCACTCCTCCGTGGCTTGCTTCCACCCGCAGGTGGCTCCGCAGCACTGCGCCACAGGCAGTGGAGGGCTGAAGAGCTTGTGGCCACGAAGGTCACTCTTTCAGACTGGCGGCTAGCACTGGGATATTTGAGATCTGTCTACAGCATTCAGAAAGCACACTGTGCTTGGTTCAAGAACCCTAAAGAAGAAACTAAGGTAGGGACATGGACTCTTCAGGGGATGGTGAGGACTTTCAGGACCTCTGGCCCAAGACACTGCGGTAGAGAGGGGTATAACCAGAGGGCATCCCCACCCAGGCAGTGCCAGCTCCCCCACCCCTACCCCGACCCCTGCCTGAGGGAGATTGCGGAACGCCGTGGGGTGTGAGGCAAGGATGGGGTTGTGAGATGTTGGCAGTTTGGGAGGACACGAACGCGTGACACAGAAGATGCAGGTGACAGGGGCTGATGATTCAGATTAACAGGGCGCGCAGATCTCAGGAAATGCACACTAGGGATAGAGGATGCAGATGGCAGAGAAGCACGGGATGGAGGATGTCCCTAGCGCAGCCAGGACAGCAGCTCACCTTGTTCAAGGTGGGCCCGAACGGCCCTCAGCTGACTCTCTGTAGCGATATCGCCGATCACGATGAGCAAAGAGTGCTTCCGCAGGTCCCAGCGTGCCGCCGCCACCACGGCTCCGGCCTCGCGCAGCGGCTCCGCGGGGTTCTGAGCCGGCGGAGAGCCGGGGCTGCGGAGCCCTAGCCCGGGACTTGTCTCCATGGCAACGCCACGAGGCCGCCCGGGCCCAGCCTCGGTCTCCATGGAAACTCCGTTGGCGCGCTAGGCCGGCCGTGTCCGCTGCGGGTAGAGTGCGCGCGGTTCTTAAAGGCCGGCAGCAGAAGTCGCTCATTGGCTGCTGCCTGTCAGGGGGCGGAGCACTGGCGCCGCAGGGGCGGGGCCGCGGCCGCGACGCTCCGGCTCTGCGGTGTCGCTGGACGTGGGGGCGGGTACCGAGGTGCGGGTTGGCTTTCTCCCTCCGTCATCACTTGTTTTCCAGAGGGAGCTGATACTCGGGCTAGAGTAGGGGTGGGGGCTTTGCGGGCCGGGTGGAGGGGCGAGTCTCTTGCCTCCGCGCCAGAAGAAGCTTCTAGGTAGTCTTTCCCGGATAAGTGCTGTCTGGCAGTTCCGCAGCCTCGCCCGTACTGAGGGGAGCCATCTTGTCCCTCTCTGCTTCTGAGTTTGGTGTATCCTTCAGTCGGTGTGTCTGTATTATCATTGTTTGGAGGTTTTTTGTTTTTTTCCTCCCTCCTGTCACTGCCTGCCAGGGTCCTAGATTCCGTCCTCGGTTTTTCTGTCCTCATTGCCCCAGGCCCTGGGTGTGCTCTGGAAGGCTGTGCAGTATCAGGACGGACAGAATGACCTTCCGGCCCTGAGTCCCTGGTGAGTTGTTATTCCGAAGATAGTGGTTGGCTTGTCTCCATCTCTACTGAGTGCAATGAGCTCAGACTGCAGCAAGGGGGGTTTGAGTAAAACCCAGAAGAGTCCTTCCCAACTACTTGTGACACAGTGAATTGGGTAACCTTGGGAGACAATGGTATTACTTCCCCCAGGGAATTCTCAAAACAGAAGGGACAATGTTTGAACAAGGAAAGAGATTGGCCCTTCCAAAAAAAAAGAACCAAAACCAGAGGATGTACTAAGGAGGCTGGCACTGTTTTATGATTGCCTGGAACATCCTGTGACAATGGTGTGGTGCTAAAAGCCTAATCCACACTCCCACCCCCTCCTTTCCTCAGCCTGTCCCCACCACCTACTCTGCACTCCTGTATCTTCTTTTACCCAGGATACTGAGTCATTCTGTATGTGTATCACACGGAGAAGAGCTTGCCTTCTGCCCTAGGACTCCAGCAGTACTTTTGTGGCTTCCCTATGCCATACACTTTCCGGATGGTACAGGGAAGAAAGGAGCACAGTGCCTGATTCAGCACGGCTGTCTGTGAGCCACCTTCTGATTCACCTCCTCTCTGGAGGCCTTGAGGAGGGTTGGACAGTGTCTGCATTTTAAGTACCTCACAGTAGCCCTGGTTCTTATCATGGAGCATTTGTTTAGCAAAACATCCATTCTGCAATTTGGATATGGCCCTATCTGAAACTAACATAGTGTTATATGTCAGTTACACCTCAAATTAAAAAAAAAACATGGACAGGGCCCTGAAAATCCTTTGTGTAACAGAAATAATACAGTGGTATGTAAAATGGTGGGGATGCCTCACCCTATTTGACACATGAGACAGTGCTGTGCTCTACCCACCCGCCCCCCATTTGCAAATCTCAGTCTGGCAAAGAGCACAAATGGATGTGTAAGCCTCCCCTTTTCTGCAATCAGAAAAGAGTGCCACATGGAGGCAGAGCCAGAATAGGTTGTAGGGAGAGGAAGGGGACAGTTACCATAGCAACTGTAGAGCTGAGGCCTTTAACTAGCACAGGGCCTCAGTATAACGGTCATCTGCAGTTAAGCACAGGCTCTGCTTTCATCAATTTTGACAAAGAGATTAGACAATAGATCTGAATTCTGTAAAGAAGGACCGCACACTGATCAGATGATAGGGGCAGCAATTCAGGCCTGTGATGTCAGACCCTGCTAGAATTGGCTTTTTTATTAATTAGAGCTGCAAATACAGACTGGTAAAGGAAAGTTAAACTGTTAGTCACTCAGTTGTGTCCTGACCCCATAGACTATAGCCCACCAGGCTCCTCTGTCCATAGGATTTTCCAGGCAAGAATACTAGAGTGGGTTGCCATGTCCTTCTCCAGGGGATCTTCCCGACCCAGGGATCAAACTCAGGTCTCCTTTATTGCAGGTGGATTCTTTACTGTCTGAACCACCAGGGAAGTCCCTAAATACAGACTGTGATGGGACTAAAAAAAACCTGGAATGTTAGTATTTATGTGCCAGAATTCTGCAACTGCAGACAGAAAACAGATTGCCTATATGTACAAGGCATAGAAATTGGATAAAAATTTTAAAGAAATACATTTATATATGAATTGCAAAGTATTTAAAACCCTATTTTGTGTTTAGGAATAGTTTGCTGTGGCAGGAGCATTCAAAGACCCATCCAACTGAGAACCTATGATATACGTGATTGTGAAGCATGTTCAGTAGTGTGTGATGGTTATAGAGCCTGCTGTAGTGTTTCATTTAACTGTTTACCCCTCAAACTGACCAGGTATGATCTTTTGGAAATTCTGCTATTCTATAGTTTCTTCCACATTTCTTGTCATATAGCATTGGCAAATATAGTGGTTACAATCTGTGCTTTCCAAACTATTTGTGATGAAGGATCCTTGAATTGTGGAAGGGGTCTCTAAGGATCTATCACTGAAAAAGGAAGTTAGGGTAGATATCAAAGGAAGACACTATTACAGGCTCTTTGCTTGGGTATGCATGGGAGTGGGCGCAAGGCAAAAGGTATTACAGATTGTAAATGGTTTGAAAGGTAATTGTAGCCTTGGCCAAGTTTAAGCCATTTAAGGGATTCTCAGCGCCCAGACCTTTGTCAGTTCATAATATATAGTGATAAATACGCAACAGGTAAATTATACACATACTTAACAAAGTAGGAGGGGCATTTCTATGTTTTTTTTGGAAATAATTTCATTTTTGGTATTTAAATTATTAAAGTTATCCTCATGAGAAAATGAGAAATTTATTGGAATGAACTACTCTCATCTAGAATTGTGTATGTGTGAGAGAGGAAGGCACCATCGTCCTTTGTATACTTAGGGTCTCCATAGGACTTAGGCTAGCTCTGATAATTCGTAAAGAAAATGTACTGGCTCCTCCCTGCTAGTCCAGTGAATGTCAGTTTTCTGGGGAATCTCAGCTCATTTGGCAGAATTCCAGCTGGCTGTGCTGGATTGCATGGTCTTATCAACCAAGATATACAAAAGGAGCTGTATGCAGCTCACATTCCTACCCTGTACTCAGTTGTGCCTATTAAAGCATTCTTTACAAAGAGAGAGGTGTGTTGAATTACAGGATTGCTGGGTCAGAAGCTTATCCTTGGCTTTTGGGGAGAATACTAGGATCGTAATATACACCAGCAACCATAGGGTCACCTCTTCGCATGGTTTATCTGCAAAGGCACCGAGTGAAATAACCTCTAATGAGGCACTGAGTAAAATAATCTCTAAGAAGTTTGAGATGGGGAAGAAGTCTGCATTTATTACTACTCTATCTTGCACACAGAAGAAGCCCACAATAAACATTTGTTGCATAATTGTCCTAATTATAATTTGTTCACTAAGTAACGGGAAGATCAGGGCACTGGGTTTCCCCTCCCTGTGCAGAGCGTTGAAACGGACAATGAAGAAACTTTTTCTTCCCTCGCTCTCCACACTCTTCTCTTAAAGAAAATCATTTCCAAAAGTAAAAAAGAAATATTTACGGATATTATTTTCAATTTTCTGTTTGATTAGTGTCTGAAATGAAAGTTAGTGTTTGGCTGTGGTCTCTGACAACCACCTTTTCCTTTAGTCTGAATGAAGTTGCTCTTACTATAGGAATCTCTAAGGATTTTCATGTGATGATGAAGAGGATGGTGGTAAAAAGGCGCAAAATGTAATACTTAGTTTTGAGGCCATGCCTGTGTGTGAATTAAATTTTGCATCATTTTTTCAAGATTTCATATAATAGAGTCACTTTCCTTCAAGGAGTACTTACTTGGATTGCAGAAATATTGTTACCTTTACAACATTCAGTTCAGTACAGTTCAGTTGCTCAGTTGTGTCCAACTCTGCGACTCCACAGACTGCAGCACACCAGGCCTCCCTGTCCATCACCAACTCCTGGAGTTTACTCAAAACTCACGTCCATTGAGTTGGTCATGCCACCCAACCATCTCATCCTCTGTCATCCCCTTCTCTTCCCACCTTCAGTCTTTCCCAGCATCGGGGTCTTTTCAAATGAGTCAGTTCTTCACATCAGATGGCCAAAGTATTGGAGATTCAGCTTCAGCATCATTCCTTCCAATGAATATTCAAGACTGATTTCCTTTAGGATGGACTGTTGGATCTTGCAGTCCAAGGGACTCTCAAGAGTCTTCTCTGACACCACAGTTCAAAAGCATCAGTTCTTCAGTGCTCAGCTTTCTTTATAGTTCAACTCTCATATCCATACATGACTACTAGAAAAACCATAGCTTTGACTAGATGGACCTTTGTTGGCAAAGTAATGTCTCTGCTTTTTAATATGCTGCCTAGATTGGTCACTTTCACTAGATCGGTCATAACTTTTCTTCCAAGGAGCAAGCGTCTTTTAATTTCATGGCTGCAGTCACCATCTGCAGTGATTTTGGAGCCCACCAAAATAAAGTCTTTCACTGTTTCCCCATCTATTTGCCATGAAGTGATGGTACCAGTTGCCATGATCTTAGTTTTCTGGATGTTAAGTTTTAAGCCAACTTTTTCACTCTTGTCTTCCACTTTCATCAAGAGGCTCTTTAGTTCTTTTCTTTCTGCCATAAGGGTGGTGTCATCTGCATATTTGAGGTTATTGATATTTCTCCTGCCAATGTTGATGCCAGCTTGTGCTTCACCCAGCCCAGCATTTCTCATGATGTACTTGGTATATAAGTTAACTCAGAAATAGTTTGTCTTCTCATCAGTTCTCTTTCCTTTTTTTTTTTTTTTGGTAGTACTGGGTCTTTGTTGCTGCACTTGGACTTTCTCTAGTTGGTGTGAACAGGGGCTACTCTTCATTGCAGTGGGTGGGCTTCTCACTGCGGTGGCTTCAGTAGTTGTGGCTCACGGCCTCTAGGCCTGTGAGCTCAGTAGTTGTGCAACACAGGCTTAGTTGCCCTGTGGCATGTGGTATCTTCCCAGACCAGGGATTTAACCCATGTCCTTTGCACTGGCAGGCAGATTCTTAACCTATACGCCACCAGGGAATTCCTTATCCCTTCTTGATCCTTCATCATATGTGTTTACTTCCTTTTCTAACAATACTTCCTCCAAATACCTTGCATTAACCCCTTCATTTAGTCAGTCTGAACCACTTGCCTTTCCCTCAGTCATTCTTACACTTTCTGTTCAGGTTGTCTCTTTTCCCCTCGGAATGCCCAGAATTCATTTTTAAGTCATTCATTCAGTGATGTGTATTGAGCACTTACTGTGTGCCAGCAAAAGAAACACAGAGGTCCCTGCTCTTGTGGAGCTTATGTTCTAGTGGGGAGGGACAGATAAAAAATAATAGATGGGTATATAGTATGTCAGAACGTGATTAGTACTGTGGCAAAAAAGAAATCATCATGATAAGGGTGACTGAGAGTGCTGGAGCAGGGTGTGGTGATGGGGAAGAATGGTGAAGCAGCAGGAAAGGCTGCAATTTGAAAGGGGCTGGTTAGGGTGGGCCTTATTAAGATGAGACTAGAGCAGACTTAAAGGAAGCAAGGGGTTTTGGTCATTTGGCTATGTGGTAGAGAGTCTTGTAGGCTGAGAAGATAGCCAATTCAAAGTCCCTAAGTAGCAGTATGCCTGGTACATTCAAGGCATAGCTGGAGCCCACTGTGCCTGGAGCAGAGGAGTGAAAGAGAAATAGGAGATGAGATTGGTAATAATAGAGGCCAGATCACGTAGGGCCTTGTTGGCATTGTTAGTTACTATTAGGTTTTTACTCTGAGTGAAATAGGAAACATATGCAGGCTTTTTTTTTTTTTTTTTAAGCTGTGCTGGGTCTTCGTTGCTGTGCACCCGTGTTCTCTAGTTCCCACAAGCAACGACTTGTGGGGGCTACTCTAGTTGTGGTGCTTCTCTTGTTGCAGAGCATGGGCTTTGGGCAGAGTCATTGTGGCACACGGGCTTAACTGCCTGGCGGCGTGTGGTGTCTTCCCAGAGCAGGGGTTGAACCAGTGTTCCCTGAATTGGCAGGTAGATTCTTAACCGCTGGACCACCAGGGAAGTCCTATATGCAGGCATTTAAACAGAGGAGTGCTATCATTTGACAGATTTTTACAGTATCACTTTGGCTGCTGTACTGAGAATAGACTGTAAAGGTTGGAAGGTTTAAAGTGGGAAACCACTCTCTTCATGACCAGTACTGGTCTTTGATCACCCCAGGACCTTTGACACCTAGGGGTCTGAGGGGCCCTGGTTAAAAATAATAAAGTGGGAAACCAGGCAAGCAACTTGCAGTAACCTGGATGAGCAGGGATTAGCTCAGATCAGAGCAGGGTCAGTGGAGATGGTGGGATGCTAGACACACAGTATTTCAAAGCTAGAGCCAATCTGATTTCCTGCCTTATCAAATGGGGAGTGAGAGAGAAAAGGTAAATAGTGACTCCAAAGATAAACCAAAAACTTTAAAAAATTACCTCTAGGAGGAAAGAGAAACAGATTGTAAGGCAGCCAAGGATGGAAAGTAGATTTTTAAAATTTATCTTATTTTGTAAATTTGACATTAGAATCATATAAATGTTTTACAGAAGTATAAAACAAAATTAAATCAAAATGACCAATCTGACAAATAACCTGTTCCAGAATATATTTTTTTAAAAATCTACAAATCAGCCCAGAAAAGACAAAAGGTCAACCCAGCTATAAAATGGACAAGGAATTTGAATGGATTTTCACAAGAGATGGTACACAAATGACCAATAAATATAGGAAAAACCATTTAACATCATTAGTCCCAAGGAAATGCAAATTAAAACCACAGTGGGCAGTCCCCTTGTGGCCCAGTGATTAGGTTTCAGGCTTTCCTTGGATTCAATACCTGATTGGGGAACTGAGATCCCACAAGCTTGTGGCATGACAAAATATATACATATATACATATATATACATACCTACAGTGTAACATTACTTATTCACAAAATGGCAATAATTAAAAACCCAATAACACCAAATGTTAGAAAGGATGTAGAACTCTCATATATGGCTAATAGTAGTATAAAATGTTATAATTTCTTTATAAAAAGTATTTGGAGCTTTTTATAAATCTAAACCTTTATAACTTAGAAATTCCACTCCTAAGCATTTACCCCAGAAAAATGAACACATATATGTTCACAAAGAGATTCGTTTTTCATAGCAACTTTATTCATAACAGCCATAACCTGGAAACAACACAACCAGCAATTAAAAAATGGATAAACAAATTGTGTTACCTTCATGCAACAGAATACTACTCAGCTATAAAAAGAAACTACAAGTATACACAACATAGATGAAAAATAAAAAATACATTATGTTGAAACAAAAGAAACAAAACACAAGAATGTTGTGTTGGTCTCCTGAGAAGTAGATACCAAGATGTGGTTAGATGTGCAAGAGATTTATTAGGGGAGTATATTGGTTATCTTGGCTTCCCTAGTGGCTCAGTGGTAAAGAATCCGCCTGTCATGCAGGAGACACAGGTTCAGTTCTCCAGGGGTTGGGAAAATCCACTGGAGAAGGAAATGGCAACCTACTCCAGTATTCTTGCCTGGGAAATACCATGGACAGAGGAGCCTAGTGGGCTACAGTCCATGGCATGGCAAAAGAGTCGGACAGGATTGAGTGACTAAAACAACAATATTGGTTATCTATTGTTTTGAAACAGATTACTCTAAAATTCAGCAGCCTAAAATAACAAATACATATTATCTAACATAGTTTCTTTTTTTTTAAGATGATTTATTTATTTTTGACTGGACTGGGTCTTTGTTGCTGCCTGCATGTTTCCTCTCTAGTTGCAGTGAGCAGGGGAGAGGTGGGAGCAGTCTACTTTTTATCGCTGTGCCCGGATTTCTGATTGCAGTGACTTCTCTTGTTGCAGAGCACAGGATCTAGAGCACAGGCTCAGTAGTTGCGGCACACGGGCTTAGTTGTTCCGCAGCATGTGGGGTCTTCTGGGACCAGGGGTCGAACTTGTGTCCCCTGCATTGGCAGGTGGATTCTTAACCACTAGACCACCAAGGTAGTGCTCACACAGTCTTTAAGGATCTGAAAATTGAGGAGCAAATTAGGTGAGTGGTTTTGGCTTAGGATTGTAGTCCTACAACCATGAGGTTGTAGTCAAGATGTCAAAATGGGGTTACAGTAATCTGAAGGCTTGACTGAGACTGGAGGATCTGCTTCCAAGATGGCTCATTCAAATGGCTATTTGAAACCTCAACTCCTCACCATGTAGGACTCTCCATTGGTCTACTTGAGTATTCTCATAACATGGCAGCTGTCTTCTCCCAAAGCCAGAAAGTAAGGAGGGAGCTACAATGCCTTTTAATGACAGTGTTTGAAGTTAGGTATCATCATTTCTGCCTTGTTTTATTTTATTTATATACAGAAGCAAGTCACTGAGTCTAGTCCATTCTCAAGAGGAAGGAAATTGACTCTACCTTTTGAAGGATGTGTCAATGAATTTGTGGATATATTTTAAATCACCACATGGACAGACCAGTGGAAGGCACAGAGAGCCTCAGACCCAGATACAGGTCTGACATCTGTGGAAGAAGAGAGGAAAAGAATGAGGATTGGAAATGAAGAGTTTTGTCCTGCAGCATAGGTTCAAGAAAGGTTTGGTCAGGCTGATGAAGAGTCTTCAAGTCAAAATTCCTGTTGGAAGAATCTTTTTAATCACAGGATTAGGCCTGCCTTTGTAGCCCTGCTCTTCTCTGGCATTGGCTGGGATCAGCCTAAGGAAGTGTGGCTTTGGTGCAAATGTGGGAGTAGATCCAGAGTGGCAGCAGGTGGGTTCATCATCAAATATACTCTCTGAAAGAAGATTTCAGTAGTGCATATTCATGGTCACTATGAGTACATACTGCAAGAATAAGTTTTTGTGAAGTTGTACAATGGGCAAAGCTTATCTACAGTGATAGAAGGCAAATAAGTGTTTCCTGATGCTGGGGAGGGGATGGGAATTGATTGCAAAGGGGACACAAGGAAGCTTCTGGGGTGATGAAAATGTTCTGTACTTGATTATCGTAGTGGTTATACACGTATATATACATTTGTTGAGCTCATCAAACTCTACACTTAAAACAGGTACACTTTGTTGAACACAAATAATATATAAAATTTACTGAAAAACACAGTGAGATACCACTTCACATTACCAATTCCAAACATTAGTGAGAATGCGCAGCACCTGAAACTGATATGTTGTTAGTGGGAGTATAAAATTATACAACCATTTTGGAAAGCTGTTTGTCATTTCTCTCTTAAAAGTTAAAGAAATGCTGTTTGTTTAACTGCAACAGTTCCACTCCTGGATATCAGCCCAAGAGAAATGAAAATGTATGTTCCCAAAAAGACTTCTTTATGAACATTCATAGGAGCTTTATTTATAATGGTCCAAATGACCCAAAGATCCATCAACAGGCAAATTGATAAATTGTGGAACATGTATACAACAGAATACTGCAGAGCGGATTTGTGCAACAACACATGAATCTCAAACATGGTGTATTGAGCAAAGAAGATGCATGCAAAAGAGCACATACTGTATGATTGTTTGATGAGTCTCTCAGTCGTGTCCGACTCTTTGCAACCCCATGGACTCTAGCCTGCTAGGTATCTCCTCTGTCCATGGGGATTCTTCAAGCAAGAATATTGGAGTGGGTTGCCATGCCCTCCTCCAGGGGATCTTCCCAACCCAGGGATTGAACCCAGGTCTTCCAATCTGCAGGCGGATTCGTTACAGTCTGAGCCACCAGGGAAGCCCTTCCCTGTATGATTCAGTTCAGTTCAGTCGCTCAGTCGTGTCTGACTCTTTGCGACCCCATGAATTGCAGCATGCCAGGCTTCCCTGTCTATCACCAACTCCCGGAGTTCACTCAAACTCATGTCCATCGAGTCGGTGATGCCATCCAGCCATCTCATCCTCTGTCGTACTATTCTCCTCCTGCCCCCAATCCCTCCCAGCATCAGAGTCTTTTCCAATGAGTCAACTCTTCGCATGAGGTGGCCAAACTACTGGAGTTTCAGCTTTAGCATCAGTCCTTTCAAAGAACACCCAGGACTGATGTCCTTTAGAATGGACTGGTTGAATCTCCGTGGAGTCCAAGGGACTCTCAAGAGTCTTCTCCAACACCACAGTTCAAAAGCATCAATTCTTCGGCACTCAGCTTTCTTCACAGTCCAACTCTCACGTCCACACATGACCACTGGAAAAACCATAGCCTTGACTAGACAGACCTTTGTTGGCAAAGTAATGTCTCTGCTTTCGAATATGCTATCTAGGTTGGTCATAACTTTCCTTCCAAGGAGTAAGGATCTTTTAATTTCATGGCTGCAGTCACCATCTGCAGTGATTTTTGGAGCCCAAAAAAATAAAGTCAGACACTGCACTGTTTCCCCATCTATTCCCCATGAAGTGATGGGACCAGATGCCATGATCTTCGTTTTTCTGAATGTTGAGCTTTAAGCCAACTTTTTCACTCTCCACTTTTACTTTCATCAAGAAGCTTTTGAGTTCCTCTTCACTTTCTGCCATGAGGGTGGTGTCATCTGCATATCTGAGGTTATTGATATTTCTACTGGCAATCTTGATTCCAGCTTGTGCTTCTTCCAGTCCAGCGTTTCTCATGATGTACTCTGCATAGAAGTTAAATAAGCAGGGTGACAATATACAGCCTTCACGTACTCCTTTTCCTATTTGGAACCAGTCTGTTGTTCCATGTCCAGTTCTAACTGTTGCTTCCTGACCTGCATATAGGTTTCTCAAGAGGCAGGTCAGGTGGTCTGGTATTCCCATCTCTTTCAGAATTTTCCACAGTTTATTGTGATCCACACAGTCAAAGGCTTTGGCATAGTCAATAAAGCAGAAGGAGGTGTTTTTCTGGAACGCTCTTGATTTTTCCATGATCCAGCGGATGTCGGCAATTTCATCTCTGGTTCCTCTGCCTTTTCTAAAACCAGCTTGAACATTAGGAAGTTCACGGTTCACGTATTGCTGAAGCCTGGCTTGGAGAATTTTGAGCATTACTTTACTAGCATGTGAGATGAGTGCAGTTGTGCGGTAGTTTGAGCATTCTTTGGCATTGCCTTTCTTTGGGAATGGAATGAAAACGGACCTTTTCCAGTCCTGTGGCCACTGCTGAGTTTTCCAAATTTGCTGGCATATTGAGTGCAGCACTTTCACAGCATCATCTTTCAGGATTTGAAATAGCTCCACTGGAATTCCATCACCTCCACTAGCTTTGTTCGTAGTGATGCTTTCTAAGGCCCACTTGACTTCACATTCCAGGATGTCTGGCTCTAGGTCGGTGATCATATCATCGTGATTATCTGGGTCATGAAGATCTTTTTTGTACAGTTCTTCTGTGTATTCTTGCCATCTCTTCTTAATATCTTCTTCTTCTGTTAGGTCCATACCATTTCTGTCCTTTATCGAGCCCATCTTTGCATGAAATGTTCCCTTGGTATCTCTAATTTTCTTGAAGAGATCTCTAGTCTTTCCCATTCTTTTGTTTTCCTCTATTTCTTTCCATTGATCACTGAGGAAGGCTTTCTTATCTCTTCTTGCTATTCTTTGGAACTCTGCATTCAGATGCTTATATCTTTCCTTTTCTCCTTTGCTTTTCTCTTCTCTTCTTTTCACAGCTATTTGTAAGGCCTCCCCAGCCAGCCATTTTACTTTTTTGCATTTCTTTTCTATGGGGATGGTCTTGATCCCTGTCTCCTGTACAATGTCACCAACCTCCGTCCATAGTTCATCAGGTACTCATTCTATCAGATCTAGTCCCTTAAATTTATTTCTCATTTCCACTGTATAATCATAGGGATTTGATTTAGGTCATACCTGAATGGTCTAGTGGTTTTCCCTACTTCCTTCAATTTAAGTTGAATTTGGCATGATCTGAGCCACAGTCAGCTTCTGGTCTTGTTTTTGTTGACTGTATGGAGCTTCTCCATCTTTGGCTGCAAAGAATATAATCAGTCTGATTTTGGTGTTGACCATCTGGTGATGTCCATGTGTAGAGTCTTCTCTTGTGTTGTTGCAAGAGGATGTTTGCTATGACCAGTATGATTACCTTTATGTAAAATTGTTGAGCAGGTGAAACTAATACAGAGTGATAGAAAATCTTGATTGGTATGTAAGTTTAATAGATATATATGTTTATCAAAACACATCAAATTATACAACTAAGAGCTTTGCAAAAACAAAGAGCTTTGCATTTCACTGTATTTAAATTTTACCTCAATAAAAAAATAAAGAAGTCACTAAAAATAAAAATCAAAGTGAAATAAATTAACCTCTGTATTAAATTGGTGGAATTCTTTCAGATGACTTTAAAATATGGTAGTTTAACTGCATGTTTTTTCAAAAATTTTTATTGTGGTAAAATACACGTAGAATTTACTATTTTAATCATTTTAATTGTATAGTTCAGTGATATTAAATATGTTCATTATGTTGTGGAACTATCACCATCATCCATCTCCATCAGTTCAGTTCAGTTCAGTTGCTCAGTTGTGTCCGACTCTTTGTGACCCCATGAATCACAGCACACCAGGCCTCCCTGTCCATCACCAACTCAGTCTGAGTTCACTCAGACTCGAGTCCATTGAGTCAGTGATGCCATCCAGGCATGTAATCCATAGCCCCACCTTTTTTTTAAACCTACAGTAGTCAGTAGTCCCAGGTGGTCTCCCATCCATATGTTAACCAGATCCAACCCTGCTTAGATTCTGAGGTCAGATGAGATCAGGCACACTCAAGAGAGTATGGCCATAGCCTCCATACTTCTTTTTATCTTGTAAAACTGAAACTCAATATACTCATTAAATAAGAACTCCCAATTCTCCTCCATACCCCCTAGTCCCTAGTAACCACCGTTTGGCTTTCTGTGTCTCTGATTTTGACTATTCTAAATGCCTTGTATAAGTGGAATCACACAGTATTTTGTTTTTTTGTGTGTGTGACTGTCTTATGTGACTTAGTATAATGTCCTCAGGATTCATCCATGTTGTAGCATATATCTTAAGTATACATTTTTATGGGATGTACCCTAAGGAAAGAAAGAAACTGCAAAAAATGTTAAACTGTTATTATTAGTGATCTTGTTAGTAATAATATTGGGAGTTTTTTGGAAACAGTTTTATATATGTAATTGAATAAAATAAATTGTGCTAATGTTATTAGGAATCAAGTTGTTGATTATGCTAAAAAGAGATATAGAATAAAAAAAGTTGGATAAAATCCCTGAAACCCTAAGATTTAGTTAGATAAAGCCAAACAATGATCAACTCAGTAGCAGTAAGTATTCCAACTGTCTAAATTGTAGTCTTTAAATACCATTTACTACTAAATGAACCAAGGCTTCTCAGAGAAACATCTGATTCTAGATCTGTGGCAGGAAATAAACAAGATGAACCTGGAACATCTTGTTATACCAGAAAGCAACAAAGCCATCCAAGAGTGCTGAAGTCATGTCAAAAGAACTTTGGAGCTAATCTGAGACGACTTCCATGGTCCAAAGATGGGACAGTGTGTATTTCAAAATGAACAATAATTGCAGTGGTTTGAAGCACACCAAATGTGTTAAAACCCACAGATCATAGTGATACTAAAAACAAAACTCTCTTAAGTAATCTTTGGGGTATGCTGGACAACCTCATTATTTAGAGAACTATTCTGTATTACATGGAGGACCTCAACTTACTATTTTGAAAACTAGTAAATCAAAAGAAAGAAATGTTTGTCCTGCTTTTCTCTGAAGTGAAGTGAGTTGCTCAGTCATGTCCGACTCTTTGTGACCCTGTGGACTATACAGTCCATGGAATTCTCCAGGCCAAAATACTGGAGTAGGTAGCCTTTCCCTTCTCCAGGGGATCTTCCCAACCTAGGGACTGAACCCAGGTCTCCCGCATTGCGGGCAGATTCTTTACCAGCTGAGTCATGCCACAAGGGAAGCAGCTGAGCTACAAGGGAAGCCCAAGAATACTGGAGCAGGTAGCCTATCCTTTTTCCAGGGGATCTTCCTGATCCAGGAATTAAACTGGAGTCTCCTGCATTGCAGGTGGATTCTTTTATCAAGCTTTTATCAGGCTTTTATCAAAGCCCTGCCTTTCCCTCACTAATCAAATACTTGACTATTCTAAATGTTCAAATACTTGACTATTCTATAAGTTCTTATTTATAGAAGAATTCTACCTAATAGATGAAAGTAGTATGTTAATATTAGAATATCACTTTTTTTACAGCCCCTAGTGAAATAATTCATCTTGGTTATAATTATCAATGACTGCTAAACTATCAAGTAAAAAGGTGGTAATATTTGAACCCAATGGTCAATTGTAACAGAACAAAAATACATTAAACCAAATGTTATTAATATATACTTCTTGATGAGATGCAGTAGGAAGTTTATGATACCAGTTATTCTTGCCAAAAAAAGGAACATAAATATGAACAAGCATACCTCTCTGTCCCATTTATAAAAAATAAAAAATAAAATACTGTAAATGACATCACAGGGATGTAATAAGAAAAATCCACAAAGTTGGAAATTTTACAGAACAAATGATGTGGTTTCATCAACAAATAAATGGCAGGAAATAAGAAAGAGAAAAACTTACAGATTAAAAGAGGCCTAAGGTAGTGTCAGTTTTCTTTCCAATCCCAAAGAAAGGCAATGCCAAAGAATGCTCAAACTACCGCACAACTGTACTCATCTCACATGCTAGTAAAGTAATGCTCAAAATTCTCCAAGCCAGGCTTCAACAATACGTGAACTGTGAACTTCCTAATGTTCAAGCTGGTTTTAGAAAAGGCAGAGGAACCAGAGATCAAATTGCCAACATCCGCTGGATCATGGAAAAAGCAAGAGAGTTCCAGAAAAACATCTATTTCTGCTTTATTGACTGTGCCAAAGCCTTTGACTGTGTGGATCACAATGAACTGTGGAAAATTCTGAAAGAGATGGGAATACCAGACCACCTGATCTGCCTCTTGAGAAATCTGTATGCAGGTCAGGAAGCAACAGTTAGAACTGGACATGGAACAACAGACTGGTTCCAAATAGGAAAAGGAGTATGTCAAGGCTGTATATTGTCACCCTGCTTATTTAACTTCTATGCGGAGTACATCATGAGAAAGGCTGGACTGGAAGAAGCACAAGCTGGAATCAAGATTGCTGGCAGAAATATCAATAACCTCAGATATGCAGATGACACCACCCTTATGGGAGAAAGTGAAGAGGAACTAAAAAGCCTCTTGATGAAAGTGAAAGATGAGAGTGAAAAAGTTGGCTTAAAGCTCAACATTCAGAAAACGAAGATCATGGCATCTGGTCCCATCACTTCATGGGAAATAGATGGGGAAACAGTGGAAACAGTGTCTGACTTTATTTTTTTGGGCTCCAAAATCACTGCAGATGGTGATTGCAGCCATGAAATTAAAAGACGCTTACTCCTTGGAAGGAAAGTTATGACCAACCTAGATAGCATATTCAAAAGCAGAGACATTCCTTTGCCAACAAAGGTTCGTCTAGTCAAGGCTATGGTTTTTCCTGTGGTCATGTATGGCTGTGAGAGTTGGACTGTGAAGAAGGCTGAGCGCCGAAGAATTGATGCTTTTGAACTGTGGTGTTGGAGAAGACTTTTGAGAGTCCCTTGGACTGCAAGGAGATCCAACCAGTCCATTCTAAAGGAGATCAGCCCTGGGATTTCTTTGGAAGGAATGATGCTAAAGCTGAAACTCCAGTAGTTTGGCCACCTCATGGGAAGAGTTGACTCATTGGAAAAGACTCTGATGCTGGGAGGGATTGGGGGCAGGAGGAGAAGGGGACGACAGAGGATGAGATGGCTGGATGGCATCACTGACTCGATGGACATGAGTCTGGGTAAACTCCGGGAGTTGGTGATGGACAGGGAGGCCTGGCGTGCTGGGATTCATGGGGTCGCAAAGAGTCGGACACGACTGAGTGACTGAACTGAACTGAAGGTAGTGTCATCCAAATGCAATGCACAAATCTTGTTTGGAACTGTAAAATTATGAACAATTGGAGAAAGTTAAACACTATATATTTGATAACATTACAAAGTTACTGTTAATTTTCTTTAGGTGTGTTAATTGTTATGTTTAAAAGATTCTCTGTAACACACATATAAATATTTATGCATGAAATTTTATGATATCTGGGATTTTCTTATAAATGATCATTTGGGCATAAGTGGGTGGAGATATAGTTGAAAAGATTGGGCATTTATTGCTGGAGAGGGCGTGGAGAAAAGGGAACCGTCCTACACTGTTGGTGGAAATGTAAAGTGTCGAAGCCACTATGAAAAACAGTGTGGAGTTTCCTCAAAAAACTAAAAATAGGGTTGCCATATGATCCTGCAGTCTCACTCCTGGGCATATATCTGCACAAAACTGGAATTCACAAAGACACGTGCACCTCAGTGTTCACTGCTGCAGTATTTACAATAGTAAAGACATGGAAGCAACCCAAATAATTCAGTTTTAAGCATGTCGAGTTTGAGATATCAGTTGGAATCTAAATGGAGATATTGAATAGGCTGTTAGGTGTAGGTTCAGGATTTGAGAAAGAGGTCTAGGCTGGAGATATAAACTTGGGAGTCATTGGTATATAAATGGTAGTTACAGTATGAGACTGGATGAGATAAAGCAAGGAGGGAGAGTAAAGAGAGCTTGTGTGTGTGTGCTAAGTCGCTTCAGTCATGTTTGACTCTGCAACCCCATGGACCACAGCCTGCCAGGCTCCTAGAATACAGTAAATGCTCACTAAATATTCATTATAACCACATGACTAAAATTCTTTCTTTTGAGTTCTCCCTCCTATGCATTCCTATCGGAGAAGGCAATGGCACCCCACTCCAGTACTCTTGCCTGGAAAATCCCATGAACGGAGGAGCCTGGTGGGCTGCAGTCCATGGGGTCGCTAGGAGTCGGACACAACTGAGTGACTTCACTTTCACTTTTCATTTTCCTGCATTGGAGAAGGAAATGGCAAGCCACTCCAGTGTTCTTGCCTGGAGAATCCCAGGGATGGGGGAGGCTGGTGGGCTGCTGTCTCTGGGGTCACACAGAGTCGGACACGACTGAAGTGACTTAGCAGCAGCAGCAGCAGCATGCATTCCTACAGCACTTTTATTGTGTCTTATAGTTATTGAGCTCTTTAGGATAAGACAACATTTAGCATTCTTCCATTTTGGGGCTTCAGGTTTTGCTACAGTGACTTAATTTTGAAAATAGTTAATTTGTTTGGGCTTTCCTGGTGGCTCAGATGGTAAAGAATCTGCCTGCAATGTGAGAGACCTGGGTTCAATCCCTGGGTTGGAAAGATGCCCTGGAGGAGGGCATGGCAACCCACTCCAGTATTCTTGCCTGGGAAATCTCATGAACAGAGACTATTTCCTGGGCTCCTCTGTCCATGGCGGTTCTCCAGGCAAGAATACTGAAGTGGGTTGCCATGGCCTCCTCCAGGGATCTTCCCAACCCAGGGATTGAACCCAGTTCTCCCGCATTGCAGGCAGATTCTTCACTGTCTGAGCCAACCAGGGGAGCCTAGTTTCCATCTATCATTATAGAGTTGACCCTCTTAGCCACTTTGTCTTCACCCAATCCCTTCCCCTGTGATGACCACTATTCTGTTCTCTGTATTCATGTGTTTGTTTGATTTTTTCATTTGTTCACTTATTTTTTATTTGTCCCACATATGACTAAAATCATATGATATTTGTCTTTATCCATCTGACTTACTTCATTTATCATAATACCCTCAAGGTCTATCCATGTTGTCATAAATGGCAAGATTGCATTTTTTCTTTAATGGCTGAGTAGTATTGCATTCTCTCTCTCTGTCTACCTCACTTTTTTTTTTAAATTATCCATCCATCCGTTGTTAGTTTGCATTTAGGTTACAGGATGAGAATTAAAGAGAAGGGAATCAGCAACACCATCAAACATGATAGAGACCAAAGCTAATGCGGTGACTTGACAAGAAAATTTCAGAATCAGTTGTTCACAGTTTTAGAGTAACTGCTTTGTTCCAGGCACTAGATTTGTGGGGATTAAACCCAGATTGTAAAGGATTATGGAGTTATAAGTATGGAGAAAGTGGAGATTGGAGGGAAAGGAGAGAGGAAAAGTCCAGAGCTTGATAGAAGAGTAGAGGGGAGGTGCTTCCAGGATGTGGTGATTTGAATATTTCTATAAGGAGAGGGAATAAGCCAGAGAAGGGAGCATGGCAAGCCCTGTCAGTGTTCAAATAGGCGAGGATTCTATTTCGTTCCCCCCTCATCCCACAGCTTCTTGTTTCCCACAGCTACCTCTCTGTTTCCAGGTAAGCAGCTTCTGGTGGAATTAAGCAGTTTGGGTTAAACATTTGAAAAGGTGGAAGGGAGGAAATTGCAGCTAATTCTGAAGTCACAATTGTGCTTAATATTGTGTGTTTGAGAGACTCAGGCCAGTAAGAGGGCCTACAGCTAACTGGTCAGCGGGAAAATTAGCAACCTGAAAGAGGTGGCTGCCTTGGTGGGAGTCTGCTAACATGCCTTCAGGGCATCATCTGTACTTGGGTGTGGCAAAGTTGGAGTTCTGGAAAAGTTTGAAAAGTGGCTTAAAATGAACAAGGACGATAAAATGTGATACATACCTACAATAGAATATTATTCAGGCTTAATAAGGAAGGAAATTCTAACACCTGCTATTAAAATTACAACATGGATATACATTGAGGATATTTTGCTAAGTGAAATAAGACAGAAAAAGACAAATATTGTATGATTCCATTTGTATGAGGTACCTAGAGTAGTCAGATTCATAGAGACAGAAAGTAGAATGGTGGTTGCCAAGAGCTGAAGGGAGAGGGGAAGGGGGAAATAAGTGTTGGATGGATAAGAGTTTCAGTTTGGGAGGCTAAATACATCAGTGTACTTAATGTCACTAAACTGTACCTTTAAAAGTGGTTAAAGTGGTAAATTTCATGCTATGCATATTTTACCACAATTAAAAAGATAAATAGCCATGTGGTAAAATATTAACAACATGTGAATCTAGGTGAAAGGGTTTCTGAGAGATCATTATACTGTTGTTTTTCAATTATACTCTTTTTGTAACTTTTCTGCTGGTCTAAACTTAAAAAAAAAATCTTCCTTAAAATTAACAGGAGGACTTTCTGTAGAGATGATACAGACCAGTTAAGATTGCTTCCACTGCAGGGGTTGCAGGGCCCTACTGGAGAATCCCAGGGACGGGGAAGGCCTGGTGGGCTGCCGTCTATGGGGTCACACAGAGTCGGACACGACTGAAGTGACTTAGCATAGCATAGCATAGCACTAAGCATATCAGCCTGGTGTTAAGTTAATATATCAGAGGCAATTATTGACTACTTTAGGCAATTTGCTTTCACATTTTGATCATCACCTCTTTATTGACTTAATTTCTTCATAAGAGTGGGAAGTTGACAACTTTTCATTTTTCTCCATATTATTTTTCTCTTGATATTATTTTAATTATTATGAATTTCTAGGACACTAGGGACACCCATATTTATACTCAAAAATACATTCTAAAATGAGAAAGTTTTTTGTCAACTCTTTTGCCATTCCTCTGTTAAGTGTTCCTCCTCAATCATGTATATATAAATGAGACATATATATAAAATATATATATGTAAATCAGATATATAAAACCTCTGAGGTTAGACTGGGTTCTCACAGATTGTGAGACATCGTGCAAATTATGTTATCTCTCTAATTTTGAGTGTCCTCATCTGTAATCCTCAGAGTTATGAAGCTTTTAGGTGAGATAGTGAATGTAAAACAGAGTACATGCCTGACACACAGTAAAACTGTAATATAGTTATTAATTATATCAATACTATTGGTCTATGCCTGGGTATGATTGTATAGGTCCACATGCAACAGAAGACAGCCTAGAGGTCAGAATCAATTACATGTTAAATTTAAGTTTGTAATAATTTAATATTGCAGCTTAAAAGGGGTATGTTTTAGTTTATCATTAAATTTACTCATCTTCAGTAAAGTTCTCTGCTGCTGAGCTTCAGGGAAAACCATGAAGCAAATATAAAGGCTGGTGAATAGTGTCTGTGAGGTAGTATTAAACCATCTAGGGTTCTTTTGCTTAGAGAAGTCTGTGAGGAGACCTCAGGAAAAGACTATCGAGCTCATTATGTAGCATTTATGTTCATTGTTTGATTGATAGAATTATTGGGACAGCTGAGATGATCCTAGTCTTAGGAGAATTTGTCCAGGTTTTAAAATTACCAATTAAGGACAATATGAGTGAAAATGGCTCTAAATTCTAGAATAAAGAGTTCAGATTATATGATTAGAAGAAAAATTTCTGACAATGAGGTTTGTTAAACTTCAAAGTGAGTTAACATGCGGTTTGATGGAATTTTCTTGTCTGGGAGAACTTTAGAGGTAGATTAGATTTCTTGGGGGTGGCTTAGGTAAAGATGCACCTGTAGACAGGCAGATATGCTGATGGTCCTTTGCAGTCTAAGAGTCAGTAAAGGCCTTTAGATCACCAAACTGTGATCAATCACAGCCTCAGTGGGTAATCATCCTGCCTGCATTTTCTGATCTCTTTGGGAAATTTAATGATTAATTTAATTATCATCCTGCTTAACAAGGAATTCACAGTTCTTTTTAAAAAAGGTCTTGTTTTATTTAGTAATGGGAATGGCTCAGGCTCATTTATTTATCTATTTTTAGCCACGTTTGTGCTCAGTTGTGTTAACTGAACACAACCACTCTTTGCAACCACATGGGGTGTAGCCCAGGAGGCTCCTTGTTCATGGAATTTTCTGGGCAAGAATACTGGAGTGGGGTTCCATTTCCTTCTCCAGGGATTAAACCCATATCTCTTGCATCTCCTTCATTGGCAGGCAAATTCTTTACCACTGGGGCACCTGGGAAGCCATGCTTATTGAAGTTTAATTTACCCTTTTTAGTACAGTTTTGTAAGTTTTGATAAACACATACAGTTGTTTGTCAAATAATCAAGAAAGTCTACCTATTTATGTCCTGCTTGGAGATGGAAGATGCAACAGCAGGACAGAAAAGACCCAAAATATAGTGACTATGGAGAATTTTTATGGGAATCAAGGTCAAAATTTGCATACAACAGGACATGATTGTGTCCTCTCAAATCAAGCAGATGAATTCACTTTGTCTATCTAGTGTAGTCAATATTGACCTTACCTGGTTCTTGTAGGACTGCATTTATTTGGTCACTGGTCTTCTGCTACACTAGGAGTAGGAGGGAAGACAGGAGTCAGTTATAAAGGATTTGAGGATTAAGAAGTGGGATATGTCTCTGTATGCTCCTTTCCATTTTTGTTCCACTAATAAAACATTCTGGGGACCCTAATTATATTCTAGTTATAGCAACAGTAGATTCTAGATTTTTCAGGACAGTTTCATTTCAAAGAGTCTGTCCTTTTGTTCCCACAAGTAACATATACTCAGATGACATGCTTTGATTTTTGTTTGGAAAATACGATCAATGTAATTTATAACAGGAGGGAGAAGATTGGTTGATACGAAGCTCCACTTCAGCTTAGCCTATATCAAGTGTTGGGTATTTTCCAGAATTAGAGAATCATGGTTGGACTGTGCTTAAGTCATTCTGAGTCTGGGGTAGAGAGAGAGAAAACTACTTCCTATTGAATACCTACTATGTATATGCCTGGCAGAGTGCTGGGTGCTTTCCCTATTGACAGCTGCTCTGGCTAGAATTCCATCTCAGATCCAACCACCTTTTAAATTAAAAACAGAAAACAAAAATACCCTCCCCAAAACAATATATTCCTCATGGGACCTCCTTCAATAATACAAGTCACAGCTGCCACACCCTCTATAAGACCCTAGCACCATAATTAGGATAATAGACTCTCAGGGCTTGGAGGGATCTTTGAGGTCATTTAGTTAAAGAGCAGCAGCTGTTCTCTTCATCACCGACAGTTACTGTGCTCAGTTATCTCAAACGGAGGTGCAAAAAATGTCTGGGGCCATGGTCTCTGTAGGCTGCAATTCCATAAAAGATAGGTCACCGATAAGCAAATATGAAGCTTGAACTATGTTCCAGACTGGAAAGGGCAATGGGGGGGAAATATGGCTTACCAGGGCCCTCAGACAATGTAAATAGGAAAAAAAAGAACTGGTGGAGACGTATTTAATGTGTGCCCTTGAATTCAAGTAGAGGCCTAAGAAGGGGATCCTGGTTGACCTGGCAAACCCCGAAGAGTCCTCTCTCTCTTCAGTTTCACTAGCTCTGAAATTCTAGCCATCCTTCTTTGCCCTTTTATTAGAAAACCAGGAAACCTTTTCCACGCAAGAGGGTGAGAGTAGGGCCTTATGGTGCATGAACAATAAAAAAAAATGGTCTTTTCTCTTATGTCTGAGCAGTGGTACAGACAACCGTCCTGGAGAGGCATCGGACTATATTTCATGCCCTCTCAAGGTCCCTTCGGTTCAAGGATACTGTCATTCTCCAGCTATACTAGAGGGAGGGCCTGCAAAGTCCAGGCTGCCATGGAAACACGCCGCCGTGTTCCTTTTTCTTACGTGGGGCGGGGCACTCCGACTCAGTCGCCAGTTACCCACAGCCTTTCTTGAGTGGCGGGCAGCAGCAGCGAATGAGCGAGCCGATGCTGCGTGACGCGACGGGAAAGGGGGAGTTCGCGGCTGGTGGCGGCGGTGGCTACAGCGGCGACCTGGGGATAGAGCTGGAGGGACCTGGGGAGCGTGCGGAAACCTCTAGGACGAGAGCGAGGGACCTCCCGCCGGGATGCCTGGTACTGTGTGGGGAAAAGGGGGAGTAGTCGGCTCTGAAGGCTTGGGCTTCGCGTCTGAAGGGGTGGCAAACCGGAGGGGGCGGGGTGGCAAGCATGGCGGCGGTGACGGGGGAAGGGTTGGAGGGCCCCAAGGAGGGGGTGGGGTAGCACTCGCTAGGAAGACCCGGGTGGTCGTGAGGAAGCAGGAACGGCTGTAGGGGTTCAGACGATCAGAGGTTTTCCAAAGATGCTTTTTGGGGAGCGGTAGAGGCGCCTGAAGGACGTAGGGAGAGTTGTGGGGGATGGAAAAAAGGGGCGGGGAGAGTAGAGGTTAGGAAGGAGGGGAAAGGGTGTCTACGCGAAGGTGATGGAAGGGGAGAGAAGGGTAGGCAGGCTGATTGTAAGCAAGAGGAAATCGGGCCGTGGCAGGTATGACAGGAAAGTGCTTATGTACAATGTTGTAATAGGAAGAGTCCTACACTCGTCCCCCTTTCCAAGTCTCGTACTTAACTGCCTCATTATTTTAAGCTCAGACTGCGTGAGGAAGGCTAGTAGGTTACACGGAACTGATCTTTTGTTATTCCATTCCAGGGGAGCAGATGGACCCTACTGGAAGTCAGTTGGATTCAGATTTCTCTCAGCAAGACACTCCTTGCCTGATAATTGAAGATTCTCAGCCTGAAAGCCAGGTTCTAGAAGATGATTCTGGTTCTCACTTCAGTGTGCTAGCTCGACACCTTCCTAATCTTCAGACGCACAAAGAGAACCCTGTGTTGGTGAGTGATAGGTTGCTTGGAAATGATTGAGTAGATTCCCACCCCACCCCACCCCTAATCTAGACCAGCCTGCAAATGTAAGTACTTAGGAGATCACTATCTTTTGGGTAAAGTTGGTTGGAAAATGAAATCTATATTTTCATAAAAATATATCTCATTTTGGATTATCTCATATATAGTGGGTATATTGTGCATGTGTATTTTTTAGGATGTTGAGTCCAATACTGAGCAAACAGCTGAAGAAGAACAAGGAGACAGTAAGAGTGGCTTCAATGAGCATCTGAAAGAAAACAAAGCTGCAGGTGAGATCCCTTTGCAAGGGTGCTCATATTGGAGTTGGGTAGATTTAAATATTATGTAATTGTGGTGAGGTGTGTAAGGAAGTCTAGCACAGTGTCTGGTGTGTAGTAGGTACGCACAAGGTTGGTTTTCTAATACAGCTGATTAGATTGGTATTGTCCACATTCCTGAACTTGTATTAAAGTTTGGTGGTGAATGCCTTTTGTGCTAATATCCAGTTATTTTTTTCAGACTCTCTGGATTCTTCTCATTTGGACACACGTGGTTCCATCAGTCAGGTCATTGAACAGTTACCTCAGCCAAATAGGAAAAGCAGGTATATTAGTGTTTGGAGGAATTTATTTAAATGCATTAATGGATCAGTTCTTTTATCTGTGCCTGTTGTCTTGCCCTAAGGATAAAAGGATTTATTTTTGTGGAGCAGGAAATTTGATTTGAGGATTGTTTTAACTAGCATTCTATTGGTACTTAAGCTGGAATCTCTTTTGCGAAGGTAGCAACTTTTTTGCACCTATATTATTCAAATTGTGATCTGTCTTGTGCGTGTGAAACAAAATAAGAATTCCTCATTCTTAGCTTGGATATGACTTATTAATAGGAAAAATAATAAAAAAATTAAGATATATTATCAAAAGTTAGGAATGGTTTCTACCTACCAACCAAAGAATCTTCACCAGTTTTAGACTCAAGAATGTTTAATTCATACTCTTAACAGTATTCACTTTTTACTTTGTCTGTTGTAAATCTTTAACATTGCCCATTTGTGAATTTATCCTCTCTGTTGGGTACTAGTCTGGATGTTTGATATATACTGCCATTTAATTTCATCCTTAAAGAGTTGTATAATGAACACATTGCATTACTTCTGTTACTGAATGCTTTTGTTCTTAGACCCAACCACTTCAATCATTTATGTTACTTAGTAGGGGGGAGTGACGGGCAAAGAAGTTAAAAACCTTACACTAGAATATATTGCTAGTAAGTGGCAGACCTGGGTTTTGAGTCCTTGTAACTCAAGTGCCTCTCTTTCTTTATGATTATTCAGCGCCCAAATTCTTCTAAGATCAAGGAAGAATGCAAGAGTTTTACAGTGGTGGAATAGAAAAGGGAGGTTGTTAAGAGAATGTTAGTTTGGGGTGAAAGGCTACGATTTTTATCTCAAAAATAAATATTTTTTGTGTGTATGTGTTCTATTTAATACTCTGTGTTTGCATTTAAAATTTTTCTTTCAAATCATCAATTGGACACTTTAGATCAATCCGCAAATTGGTGGAGTTACTTTGGCCTGCAGGTGGGTTCTAGTTGGCCCATACATGGTTGTTAAAATATATTTGAATTAATTGATAGAATTTAAAAATAGGGAAATTTCACATGGAACTTCAGTTTCCCGTTTCTGGGATTACTAGTTCAGAAGTAACACAACTGCTGTATTATTGGCAACAGTTGGCTAGAGCTGTGAGTAGCAGCCAGTCTCTGCTTAGATGGGACATGAGTGCTGTGGTCTGTCATAGTGCCTGTAACTCACTGTTGTACCTGGACACTGAGGCCAGCTGTTCTTTTTTTTCATTTTCCTAGGGCTTGTGCTTTTGTTCTTAAACCCAACCACTTCAATCATTTATGTTACCTTTCTTTGCTTTTTGTAGGCGTTTAAGTTTTTCTGATACCTCTTTAGGATCCACGTGCCAGGCTTATCTATGTTTTTGTGGCTCAGGACCCGGGTTTGAACCACTGGGGACAGAATGCGTGCGTACCCGTTGTTATAAATGGATGGTACTGTTTTGAGAATTCTCATGCTACTTCTTTTCCATTTTTGCATGAACATGTTGCTCTTTCTTTAAAAAAGAAAAAAAACTTGAATGCTTACATTCAGTAAACGTGCAAGCACTGTGGCGGGTGTTTTAAATCATCTTTGCCATCATGGAGTTTACACTTTAATAGAGACATATGTTGAATAATTACATAAATAGTTATTCAGTGAAAATTGTGATCATTGTAAACAGGGGAAAAATAGGATATATGACCTAATCTGGGGGATAAGGGAAAACCTTTTTGAGAAGATGATGTAAATTATAAATACGAATTTGTTAGGCATAGTTGAAGGGATGGGGAGAAGTGTGGCATGTGGGAGGAGGAACTTTCCAAAAAGAGGGAACAGCATGTGAAAAGGCCACGAAACTGCAAAGAATGTGGGGTTGATTCCAAAACAATGAAAGCTCTAGAAAACACATGTGTACTGATCTCTTTATGTTGTCTTTATTCGTTACAGCAGACATTTTGAAAAGCTGCTTGTGAGTTTTATACATCATAAAATTCCAAAAGATCTTCCTCTCTTTATCTGTTGTCTTGCTGATGTAAGCCTTTGGTCCTAAACATGAAGCGTTGTAAAATATGCTGAAGATATTTTTATTTCTGTTAAATGCTTAAAAAATTGAGATGATGATGAATATTTATTTTTATTTATTTGGACACGCTGGGTCTTGGTTTCGTCAGGGCTGTGGCACACAGCATCTTCGATCTTTGTCATGGTGTGCGGGATCTTTAGTTGTGGTGTGCAAACTCTCAGTTGCAGCTTGTGGGATCCAGTTCCATGACCAAGGATTGGACCTGGGTCCGCTGCATTGAGAGTGTGGAGTCATAGCCATTGGACCACCAGAGACGTCCCGGGATGATTATAGATTCACATGCTTTTGTAAGAAATGGCACAGAGATTTTTTTGTATACTTTTCCCAGTTTTCCCCAATGATACCATTTTGCAGAACTATAGTATAATTTCACAACCAGAATATCAGCATTGCTAAAATTCAATGAAATGATTCAGAGTTCTCTAGTTCTGCTTGTACTTGTGTGTGTAATTTGTATACTGCTCAATTGTCTGTGTAGGTTTATCCACCATTGTGACCAAGATGCAAACAGTTCCAACACCACAGGGAGCTCTAGTGTTGCCCTTTTACAACCACATCCATCCCCTTCACCTGCACGTGAACCCCCGGCAACCGGTAGTTAGCACCATCCTCGGGACTTCCCTGGTGGTCCAGTGGTTAAAATGCCATGCTTTCAATCCTGGGGCTACAAGTTTGATCCCTGGTCGGGAAACTGAGATCCTACATGCTGCAAGGAGCAGCCAAAAAAATTAAAGACCATCCTCTATTGGTAAAGTTCTGTCACTTAAAATCTTATGTAAATAAGATCATATAGTATATAGTTTTTGAAGGTTGGATTTTTTCAAACTGCGTACTAGAGATCTATCTGCGTTGTTGCATGTATCAGTGGTTTGTTTTATTGCTGAGTAGTGTTCCCTGGTATGGATGTACCACAATTTGTTTAACCATTTACCCGTTGATGGAAATCTGGGTTGATTCTAGTTTTTGGCTAGCATAAATAAAGCTGCTATGAACATTTGCCTACAGGTTTTTATAAGTCTTCATATCTCTAGGATAAATGGCCAGGGGGACAGTTGCTAGGTCACATGGTAGTTGCATGTTCAGGTTTTTTTTTTTTAAGAAATGCTGATCTGTTTTCTAGAGCGCTTGTATCATTTTACAGTTCGACTGGCATTGGACGTCCAATTTCTGTCCATTCTCAGCAGCATTTGGTGTTGTCACTCTTTCAGGCATTCTGATAAGTGTTGTCCGTCTTTTGTTTTAGCCATTCTGATAGTGTGTGGTGATATCTCAGTTTGTGTGTGTGTGTGTGTGTGTGTGTTAACAATTTTATTTATTTACTTATTTTTGGCTGTGCTGGGTCTTTGTTGCTGTGCAGGCTTTTCTCTAGTTGCAGTGAGTGGGCTTCTCGTTGCAGAGTGGCTTCTCTTGCTGCAGAGCCTGGACTCTAGGTGTGCAGGCTTCAGTAGTTGTGGTTCCAGAGCTCTAGAGCACAGGGTCAGTAGTTGTGGCAACAGGGCCTTATTTGCTTCGAGGCATGTGGGATCTTCCCGGATCAGGGATTGAACCTGTGTCTCCTGTATTGGCAGGTGGATTCTTTACCACTGAGCCACCAGGGAAGCCTTCATTGTGGTCTTAATTTGCATTTCCTTAGTGGCTAATGCAGAGAAGGCAATGGCACCCCACTCCAGTACTCTTGCCTGGAAAGTCCCATGGGCGGAGGAGCCTGGTGAGCTGCAGTCCATGGGGTCGCTAGGAGTCAGACACGACTGAGCGACTTAGCAACAGCAGCAGCAGTGGCTAATGATGTTGAACATCTTTTCACATGCTTCTTTGCATCTGTACATCCTCTTCAAGGAAATGTCTGTTCATATCTTTTGCCTATTTTGTAATTGGGTTTTATTTTATTGTGTTTTGAGAATTCTAATATTCTGTGTGCTAGTTTTTTGTAGGATATGTGGTTTGCAAATATTTTCTCTCTGGCTTGTCTTTTCATTAAGAGGTTTTTTTTCATGGAGCATGTTTTTAATTTTGATGAGGTCTGTTAAATGCTTTTAACAGAGAAATATAAATGCATAGATTATTTTAAAAATAACTTATAATAAAAATCAAAGAGTCCATTCCCACTGTTGGCTCCCTTTCACAGAAGTAATCCTTTTAACCAAAGAGGTAACCCTTTTTAAGTGTCTGTTTTTACTTCTCTGGGAGGTTATCTTTTTAGCTTTTAATATTGTAAAACTAAGTAACACTACAGTATTGCCATTTCTTGTTTAATCAGATTCAGACATTTGAGTTCTGTAATGAAAGATGAGGTTTAACTCACAACAACACTTTTCTAATTTTAAAATATATATATTTATTTATTTATGGCTGTGTAGGGCCTTCGTTCTGGTGTGGGTTCTGTAGTTGTGGTGTATGGAATCTTAGTTCCCTGATGAGGATTGAACCTGCACCCCGTGCATTGGGAGGCGGATTCCTAACAGTTGGACCACCAGGGAAATCCCAGCACACTCCTAACTTTTGATAATAATTATGTTAGTTTTTTTATTGGCTAGATTTATATTTCTAAATGGTATATTTAAACATTTGTTTTCTTTCCATCAGTTTTGGATATTGGACAAAATCTGATTTATTTCACATCTGCTCTGATTCACCTAATAATTCTACAAATATTTATTGCGTATTTCCTATATGCCAAGCACTTTTGAGTTTTAGAGATACAGAGTGATCAGAAGAGATAAGAAATTTTAGACTTTAATGTAGCTTATATTCTTTTATGGGACATACCAGTTATCTGATAGATATGTAAAAATCTATAGTGTCTTACACTCTGATAGGGCTGCAGAGAAAAATAAAGTGGAGAATTGGATGGGAAACATCAGTGGAGTTGCAAGTTTAGACAAGGTGACTTAGGGGATGCTTCCCTGATGTGACTTTTGACTAAAAATCTTGAGTAAGTGATCTCTGCTGTTATTTAAATAAATGTAATCTGCACATAGAGAACAGCAAATGCAAAGGCCCTGAGGGAAGAGTGTGCTGGGATATTTGAGAAATGACGAGGAGGTTAGTGTGGCTGCCTTGGAGTGCTGGAGAGGAGTGGGAAAAGAGGTCAGAGGAGTGAGGGGGGAGCCAGAATATATAAGGCCTTATGGATCATTGTGAGGCATTTAGCTGTTACATTTAGTGAGATAGGAAGGTGTTTAATAGATTTGATCAGAGGAATGACATGCTCTTAGATTTGAACAGCATCACTCTGGATGCTGGATCAAGAATAGACTAATAACTGGATAAAGCTGGGAAAAATAAAAAAGAAGCTGTTCAAGTTAAAAATAAAATTTGAAGGGAGAGCAAAGGCAGAGGCAGAAAGACCAACTAGGAGACTCTTGAAATAATTTAGGCAAAATGTGACAGTGGCTGGACCAGTGTAGAAGTAGGATGAGAAGTGTGAGCTTCTGGGTTTTTGAAATTAGGATTCAAAGTCAGATTGGATGTTAAGTATGAGGGAAATGAAGGTGGTAATGGCGGTTCCACATTTTTGGTTTGGGAACTAGAAGAATGGAGTTGCTGTTGATTGAGATGGAGAAGATCGAACAGGAAGGTCAATTACAGGCTTGTTAAAGTTGAGCTGCCTTTTCAATTGTCAGTTGGAGGCAGTTGATGATGTGAAAGTCTAGAGCTCAGGAGGAAGGTCTAAGCTGGAGATTAAAAATTGCAGAGTCATAAGCATATGGATGATACTCAAGGCCATGAGTATGGATAAGATCACTAAAGGGATGAGTGTAGGTGAAGAAGAGGTTCAAGGACTCATTGTGCCTAGCAGCATTTAGAGGTTAGGGACGTGAAGAAAACCATCAACAGAGGCTGAAGAAGATCCAGGGTGTGTGATTAGTGCTGTCTTTTTTTGCTCTTCTACTTTTTTGTCATACATGTTCTTGACTTTCTTTCCCTATATTTCCCAGTGTCTTGCATCTGGTCCTCCCAGTTGTGTAGGTAATGTTCTATTTTATTTTGTGAAAGTCTTTACTTAGTCCTTCTTCTCTTCCTTGGATCATGGTTCCCAACTTTGCAAATCCATGTTTTCATCTCTTTCATGCTTATTAAACTTATGTTTAATGGTCTTTATGTGAAATGTTAAATGGATAGAAAGTTAAAAGGAAACAAAAAATGTCATCTATAATTCTGCCACCCAGAGGCTAATTCCTGTAAATATTTTGGCTTCTTTTCTCTCTTTTTTTTTGGCGCACTTGATTTACATAGTTGAGATGTGGAAGGTAAAAGTTTGTGTGTTTCTTGACCTTTTTGCTTATCAACACGAGCAGTTAATTTTCCCTGACAATTAAAGCTCTTACTAACATTTGCCCATGATTTTTGTTGTAAAAATTATGCATTTTTTTCTTTGTGTGTATAATATATACTGTTTTGGGGGGCTGGATCATTTGAAACTAAGTTGCAGAAATCATAGTTCCCCTCAAATACTTTAGAATTCATCCCATAAGAAAAGTACATTATCCTGTGTAATCATAATACCCTTAGCACACCTAATATCGATTCCATAATACCTAATAATATAGTTTATGTTCATATTTTCCCAGTTGTCTCAAAGATGTCTTTATTTTATATACATAAATTTTTGTTTTGTTTGGATTATATATATCTATTTTGTCCAGTATCTGGTCCAGATATACAATTTACACATTGTATTTGGTTGTTTTGAACATATTTAACAGTTGCATAAATTCCATTTTATGGATTATGAAATTAGTCATTTACCTACTGTTGGGCTTATAGTGGGTTATTAGTTACAGTGAAAGTGAGTTTGTATAAGGATCTTTTCATATTTTAAGCTATTTCTTATAATTGAAATTACTAGGTACGAACATTTTTTTAGAGCTCTTAATACATATTTTCTAGTTCTTCAGAAAGGTTCTATTAGTTTACACTCTCAGGAAGAGTATGTGATAATGCTCGTCTTACCTCAACAGTACTGAATAGTAGGACAATATTTACAGGTTTTTTTTCCCTAATTTGATTGGCAACTAATGGTTTCTCTGATTTCTTACGTGTTTTAAGATACTTGTATTTCTGTTTTTTTTGTGAGTTGTCTCTTTTGTTGTGCATTTATATCTTAGGCTTCTTATAAATTCCTTGTATTTTATGAAGATGATTCTTTTGTTACATTGTTGCAGATACTTTTTCCTAATTGTTTATGTCTTAAACTTTTGTTTATCATTTTAACATAACATAACCTGTGATGTTAACCTGAATTTTTTCCTCATATGCTGTGTGGGTCTGTGTTATGTGTTCTAAAAATTTTTGCAAAAATGCCTTTGTTAATTGTGTTCTGTTTAACAGCTGTATTTTAGAGCCCCTTCTCTGCACATCTAATGCACATCTTCTTTTGTCAGTAATTCTCTTGAGTGTGAGATTTTTCTGTCCCTGCTCATGTTTTTTTCAGAGAAAGATAAAAATGAAGTATGTTTGTTTCCTCCTTCTGACTCATGTTTGTATTAATTCTGTACAGTGTTTTAAGTTGTTAACCTTTTAGGTGCTTTCTGTAGAAAGAAGCGGTAACGGGGTGAGGTTTTTTTACTTTTTCACATTTACTTAAAAAGTGGTATGATGTGTGGGGAGTCACAGAAGAATTCAGAGTTCTTTGAGCAGGGTATCCCATCCTATATGGGAATACATGATTGTGTCTTTTTGCTGTGTAGTGTTTTGGGAATGTCAGTGGAATCTGCTCCTCCTGTAAGTGAAGAGAAGGAAAAAGAGGTGGAAGAGAAGGAGAAAGAGGAAAAGGAAGAAGATATTCCAGATGATACCACACACTCCCTTAGTGCTGAAGGTAACTTTATGCCTTTTTCAGGATAGTAGAGTGGTCTAGTCCCTTTAACATGAACATTGCAGATGCCTCAATTTCTCCTTATCAGGCTGTAGATGTCTCATCATTAAATTAAGTATAGTCATTAGGAAATTTGCTAGTAGTCTAAGATATTCCACCTGATTTGTTGTTCAGGAATTTTTAGCTCATTGTTTGGCCTCCTTTCTGCATATTGACTCCTACTCCTTTTGTATTCATTCGTTTTTCAGATATTTGGGAGATGGATGCCTTGTAGGGTGGAATTACAATCTGAACTACACTGCCGTGCATGTGTGTGCATGCGTGCGTGTGTGGCATTTATGTATTTCTTTAGAAAGTAGACATAGTCTGCCTTTATTAGGTATTTGTAAGGTTTTATAGTTCAGTTTTTTGCTTTATTATGCATTCCCCCCCTTTCCTTTAGTTTTATTTTGAAAAAACTTGCAGAGGTGGGGCAGGGCTTTGATGTGAAGGACTTAGTATGGCCTTTTGCTGAAGGATAGCTGATGGGCTGCCGTCTATGGGGTCGCACAGAGTCGGGCACGACTGAAGCGACTTAGCAGCAGCAGCAGCACCTTACATAGCGCATAATATGGGATGATTCCTGATTTCTTGGGGTTTTCTTCCTAGATCCTGCCTCATCACAGATGGGCTTTGGGGTTCTGGAACTCTCCCAGAGCCAGGATATTGAAGAACAAACTGTGCCATATGAAATAGACAGAGAGCCTCTACAGTCAGTAACCACCAACTCTGGATATACTCGGCTATCTGGTGTGGATGCTAATATTGGTACGTAATGTGTGTTCTGGCATTTAGAATTGTTGATAAGTATTTTACTCCCACGCTAGTTGTGTTTTCCTTGATGTATTTTATGGCTATGTAAGTTAAGGTAATCTAAATATAGTAAAGTAGAGTTGTCTGGCAAATACGTATCAGTTGATGGCTTGCACACTAAGGTTTTTTGGTAAGTGGGTAAAGGCTGTTTTCCTTTTTGGAATGATATACTTGTGTATATTCTCAGTTTGTATTTCTTTCTTTAAAATCTTTGCCCTTTAAAAAGCATTTGGGACTACTTCTAGTATTTTGAAAAATTAAATATCTCCTTCCTATCTTCTTCTAAAACTTGAAACTTGAAGCAATTAAGCATGAAGAACAGTCTAATGAAGATACTCGCGTGGCAGAACAGCCCAGCAAGGATGTCCCTGTGGTGGAAGAGCAAAATGCACCACCTGAAAGGTAAACCAACTTCTTCCTAGAAAGTGTTTTTGGGTGTTTGCTGTCGGGTTGTACTTATTTCACTTGGCCAGGTGGAAACATTTTTAGAAATTCTTGATTTTCTTTTTTCCCCTCTTTCCCTGGGCATATTTTTGGTTCAGTGGAAACATTTATTGTTTATGAATTTTTATTATGTCCTTATCTTTAGGCATATTAAAAATCCAATTTATTGCTGTTGTAATTGTGAGGATGACCCCTTTATTCTTGGTTGCTACTCCTCTCTGTTCTTTGTCTGCAGAGGCACCATGTCTCTGTGGGATGTCTTTCTAGCTTCTCTGTTATAGGAGTCACAGGAATATTGTATTTGGAAGTCCACTGTTTTTATACCTGAGGAGCACCCAGATTGCTCTGTTTCCTCAGGTATCCTGCATCTGGTAGTTTATGACAGAAGATAAATAGGGAAGTGTTCTTTCTGCATGTCCTTTAGTCTCTTAAGTTGGTAGGAATGACCAGTTGATCTCTTTTCTGCCTGTGGTGATTGCTATATTCCAAACAGCATTATCTCTAGTCAGTAGTTCAGGTTTAGGTATGGCAGAGGACAAGTGAGATGTTTCCATTTGGGAGGAGGGAATGAATAAAGATTTAGTATTCTGTTGTTTCTTCCTTTAGTTAGAACCAGTGGGAAATACCGTACTGAACAAAGTTGAATATAAAGAGAGGTCAGCTTTCTAATGCAAAACACCCAGCTAAACTGCAGCTGACTTTTCCCACTCTTCTTTAGGAAATTGCTCTTTAGCTGATTTTGCTATCCTATTTACTCTGGGGAATGGCTGAGTAGGTAAACCTCATAAGTCTCTGGAAAAGAGCCAGCAGTGAGTGTCTTACACGTGTAAGTAGTATTTGTGGTGAGAGTTTTGATTTGGGCCTTAGGTTGAGTAGATCAAATCAAAAAGGCCAGCAGGGACTTCCCTGATGGTCCAGTAGCTAAGACTCCACCTCCCAGAGCAGGGGGCCTGGGTTCAGTCCCTGGTCAGGGAACTAGATCCTACGTGCTGCAGCTAAAGATCCTTCATGACGAAACAGAGACCTGGCACAAGCAAACAAATATTTAAAAAAGAGAAAAAGGTCAGCAGAAGATAACGTGTGTGGATGATACACAGGATAATTTACATCCAGGCCCTTTCTGTGCAAGGTCGTTGTTCCTTCTGGCATTGTTGTGCCCTTGATCACACACCTTCATGCACATCTAGATAACAACATGTGCAGCAGAAATCCCTAAACCACTGATCAGATATCTTGGACAGCATGCAGCATTGCAGTGAGCAGCATGGAGAAAGAGATTTTGCTGTGTGAGAGACTGAGACACACTTTGAAAGAGGCTGAGAGCTTTGCTTCATTATAAAGAGTAGCTTATTTCACTTTTAACAAATAGTTTTTGAAGGTTTTGAAATTAATAAAGGAAAACACAGACTAGGAAAAGCTTCTTGGTTCAAAGATGAAAGCCTTTGAACATAGTAATTCTTTATTCTGGTGATATGAATTTCCTAGGTCAGAGGACATGCCTTCTAGTCCCACAGTGTCTGCTGCTATGGAAGCAAAAGAACAGACTTCTGCTCAAGAACTTCCAGAAGGTGGGATGCAGGTTCAGAAGTCACCAGAGCCTGAGGTTTTGTCAACCCAGGAAGACTTGTTTGATCAGAGCAATAAAACAGGTACAAATTGTTTGATCAGAGCAATATTGCTACTGCTACGGCTAAGTCACTTCAGTCGTGTCCAGCTCTGTGCAACCCCATAGATGGCAGCCCACCAGGCTCCCCCGTCCCTGGGATTCTCCAGGCAAGAGTACTGGAGTGGGGTGCCATTGCCTTCTCCGGATCAGAGCAATAAAACCGGTACAAAGAATAATTAGTTGCTGTAGCTCTTCTTTTCTGAAGGTCTGAACTTTTATTTCTGTTCTGAAGCTACTGTTTTAAGTTATAAGGCACTTTGTAGGTATGCAGACTTGTTTGTGATACAGAAGGAAAGTATATTTCTAGCTAATTAATGAGAAGGGCTTTTTGGAAATGATTGCTATTTAACATTTTAGCATAATTTTCTTTCTCTTTTGGAAATGGAGATATTGAATAATAATAATATAGCAGATTTAATGTTATGGACTGAGCAGCTATTTCTGTTATCATAAGTCTTCAAATCTTAAATAATATGATAATTAAGTGAAGATTTTTATATTCATCTGGGTAATAGTCTACTTATTCATCTGTTTATTAGTTCACATACCACAAATAGGAATTTATGATCTAGCAGAAAGAACATAATACTTTCAGAAGCAGAATGGTATTTGTTTCAGATTTTGTTAACCCCCACCAATGGCCTGTTCTGCAGCCTCACAGGGCCAAAAAGCTTTAGTCACAATCAGCAAATTATGATGTATTGGTTGTAAGTAGGGAAGAAGAGAAGGTTATATTCCTTTACTGTGTTGTGAATGTGTGCAGGACATACAGAGGGTCACCATGAAGCCTTTTCTGGACTCTCACTAAAGTTACAAGGTTGTGTTTAAGAAATTTCTTTATTTTTGCAATTAAAACAGCAGATACTCAATTCATTGCTAAGGAGAAGGGACCCACAGGAGACTCTTCATAGTATAAATCACTAATAGCTGCTCATATATCCTTTTACTTAGGCATTAGTATTTTTTCTCTCCTTTGAGGAGCCCAGGTTCTAATCATGAAAATTGCTGCATTTATATTATCAGGCGTCATACATATTGTTTTGATTTCTCTCATCTGCATCATGGCATGAACTTTACTTCACCTTAGGTAGAACTTGAAGTAGAAGACTCACTCACTACAATAGAAACGTCACAAGAAAGAGCAGCCAAGGAGAGGTTTAAGGGTTCTGGCTTTTCCTCTCCAAGCTTCGATCATGGTGGAAAAGACTAAGTAGTTTTTCTTGTGAATTCTTTTTTAAAGAAATTCATAATTTATTAGGGAGGGGGGTGTTTAACTGTTACTCAAGATTTGTGTTAGAATGCCATTCTGTTTTGTCAGTTGCTCAGTTGTGTCTGACTGACTCCACGGACTACAGCCCACCAGGCTCCTCTGTCCATGGAGTTCTCCAGGCGAGAATACTGGAGTTGGTAGCCATTCCCGTCTCCAGGGGATCAAACCATACATGAATATTACTCTTTTGGTAGCACTGAGTGTTTTTTGTTTTTTGACAGTTCAGTAATGTCAATATGAGAAGTAAATGCAACTGGAATTTTTTTTTTCTCAGTGGCTTCTGATGGTTGCTCTACTCCTTTAAGGGAGGAAGGTGGGTGTTCTCTGGCCTCCACACCTGCTACCACTTTGCACCTCCTGCAGCTCTCTGGTCAGAGATCCCTTGTTCAGGAGAGTCTTTCCACGTGAGTAAGCTGAAAATAGCCCTTTCAGGGAAACATGTGCCTTATGGTTTTAAGGCTAAGGTTGAAAGAACTAAAATTGGTAGTCCAGAAGTCTTTTGAAGCAAAGAAGTAAACTCTAGGCTTAAGAATTTGGGGGAATAAGAACTTATGGAATTATTGAAGACAGGTAGATCTGCTTTCCCATTTGGAGCCCAAAGGTTTTACCAGGGAAGAAATTGCCCAGTTATTTAGAGACTCTTACATGTCTAAAATAAGCTGCTTGCTGCTCCATTTGACTAACAGTTCTTCCCATTTAATGGCATAGGGGTGCAGAAGGGGTTATGCTAGAGTTGATAATAATTGGATTTCTTTATCTGTGTGCAGGAGTGAATATTTGTCTCACATCTGCAGTTGAATGGTTTTTTTTTTAAGCACTTTTCTCATCGTGCTTTTCAGTCATAATGTCCTTGTATCCAATCAGTTACTTTCTTTTGTAATTATATGGCTTTTCCCATAATCTTTTTTTATTTTTTTAGTCTGATTTTGGATACGTCTGGTATGAGAAATAGTTATTCAAGTATTACTCATGGCCCTTCTACCAATCTCAGCTGTTTGAGAGAAATACTAATAAGTATTGTTTGAATGACTTAGATATTTTTGTTATTGAGAAGTAGAAAACAAATGGAAAACTGTGGCTCTGGTGAAATAACCTGTGCTTCTCTCTTTACATAAAGGAATTCCTCAGATCTTGTTGCTCCTTCCCCTGATGCTTTCCGATCCACCCCCTTTATCGTCCCTAGCAGTCCCACAGAGCAAGAAGGGAGAAAAGGTGAGCTCTCTTGATCTGTCTGTCGATCTCAGATGAGAAGTGGAGCAGCACTTCTGCCCTGCAGTGTGTATTGTTTCTTTCTATGTTAGAACACTGAGACCGGAACTATTCACTAGGACTCAAGTCTAACCTTCAGCATTGTGGCCTAGTGTGAAGTGCTCTCCTCAGTTTTTTGCTCTTCTCGCACTGATTTTTCTGAGTTCTGTATTGACAACTTAATTTTTGAAAAGACCCTTAAGGGAAAATTGTTAAAGTTGAACTCAGATGAATTAACATAGTGAAGAATTTTATTACGATTGGCCTAATACTCTCCAACAACATGGTAACAAGTTCCTAGTCAGAGGGAACCAAAAATTGTTTCTTTTGTTCTTTATAGGTTATTTTGCTATTATCGAAGCAGTTTTAGCCAGAGTGGTTAGGGGCAGGTGGTAGAAATTTTGACTTCATTCCCTTCCTCCTTTGAGGACGTAGTGATTTTATATTACTTTATTCACAGGAGAGATTTCCTTTTTACCTATGTCATTATCTAAACCTCTTTGGCCCTGTTCTAGTCACTCAAGAGATTTCAAATTCCTCCTCCTATACAAAGCCTTTTCCAGTGAATTTCATGGTTTTTTCCCTTTTCCTTCTTTCACATAGCTATAATGGTACAATAGCTAATATTTATTGAATGCTTAGTTTATGCCAGGCACTGTTCTTTGTGTTTCTCTTCAGTTCTAGGTGCTTCTTTTTGTGTGTTTTTTTTTTTTTTTTTTAATTCTCACAACAGTTCTGAGACGTAGGTGTTACTTTTATCCCCATTTTACAGATGAGAAAATGGAGGCACAGAGAGATTTCACAGCTAAGTCACAGAGGCAGGATTTTAACTTGGGCACCTACCACCAAAGCCTGTGTTAATGAGTTTTAATTTACCTGTGACAAATTTAATCTTAGACTTTTCTTCTGTCAAAGAGTTTGTGTCTGGTTATTTTCTCTTGAAATCAATGTAGGTGTATCCATGCGGACTAATACCGTTCTAAGCATAACGGGATTAGATATCTTCGGTGAAAAATAAAAGTGAATCCATTCTGTTGATGCAAAAAATACTGTTAATGCAAATTAAATTTGGTTTATCCTTGATCTTATTTTTTTCTCTCTGTAGTGTGAACACTGAAGATATATAAAAAATATATTAAAAATGCTTTCTCCCTTACTGTAAACATAGTTACTACTTACAGTAGAAAGTTTGGAAAGCATATGGGAAAGTAATGAGAAGAGAAAATCAACCTGTGATACCACAACCCAGATGTAAATTAGTATTTGGATATGCTTATTTCCTTTCAGAGTTTTTCTGTGCATGAATATAAAGAAGGATGTTTACACAGTTGGGATCATGTTATGTATATGATTCTGTGTTCTTTTTTTTTTCATGTAACATATTGTATTCTCCCTTCTCAATTATATTTTAGATTTAATGTATTTGCTTAATATGTGAATAACTGTGGGACTGTGTATGCTTCTTGTTTTTTTTTTTATGTCTAAGAATATTAACCTAAAGCCTTTTTATATGTAGTGCTTAGAACAGTCCTTAATAAGTGCTTTGTCATGGTGATAAAGATCAAAAGATATGAAATTACTTAACACAGCTGTGGTAGTGTAATTAAGGTCTACAGCACCAGTTCCCAAACCTGTCTAGATTGGAGCGTGCATGTGACACCAAGCGAAGCAGCCAGGATAGGTAGGCATTGAGGTTTGGGGGAGCTGGTAGTTTGATTATAGGGAAAAACTAAATGGTGTGGGTAGTATGTGAGAGTGGTCTAAAGGGAAGCCTGTTTGGGGCTTCAAGTTGTAAGATAGGGGAAAAGACTTGATGAATCAAATACCAGCTAGGCTGCCTCTGAGGAAGGTCCTGCTAGCCTACAGGTGGAGAGAGTACTATGGGAAAGCAGTATTTTGTGTTTTGTTTGTGTGTTTCCCTCCTGAGCAGTTTGTCCCAGGGTTAGTGTCCTATATTTAGTTCTTTGATAAATCATTACTGACTGACATTGATACATTTCCCCCCCTCCTTTATTTGTCCTAGCATCCACCTCTGCACTTAACAGTCGTTAATACAAATAAAATGAGTTCATACCTCTCTAGATGTGTACTGAGCGTGGTGAGCAAGTTCACTGCCTTTCACGGCCTGTGGTTAAATTAGATGCCATTAATCTGGGTGTTCCTGAGCAAAGTATGAAAACTGAGCTATAATCAGGAAAGGGGCTCAAAGGAACCAAGTTAATTTGCTATTATATAGATGGATGGGTGTCCCTAGATGAACCCTGTTTTAATTTATATCTGAGTATTTTAGGAGTGTGGACTTCCCTCCCCTGGGGGAATAAAGTATTGCTAGATTTCTAGGACTCAATCTTCTATTAACCTATCGGTTTTTCTAAAAATCAAGTCACTGTTTTTTTTTTTTAGGAGTGAAAATCTCTGAATATAATTACTAGTGGTATTGGAACATGAATAGTACTGATGAGTGCTTCTTTCTCAATTTGTTTTCAATATTTTAAACTAGATGAGCCAATGGATATGTCAGTGTTATCTGAAGGAGGAGAGTCTTTTCAGAAGAAACTCCAAGGTGATGAGCCAGCAGAGATGGAAAACCCCCCTCTCCCCACTGAGCCCACTATATCACCACAAGCCTCGACACCAGTATCTCAGAGCACACCAGTCTTCACTCCTGGTTCACTTCCTATTCCGTCCCAGCCTGAGTTTTCTCATGTGAGTATTGTAGAATAATACTTTTTTCCTCCTAACGTCTTTTTTTTTAAGCAACTGTATTGAGGTATGGAGAAGGCAACGGCAACCCACTCCAGTGCTCTTGCCTGGAAAATCCCATGGACAGAGGAGCCTGGTAGGTTGCAGTCTGTGGGGTTGCTAAGAGTCGGACATGACTGAGCGACTTCACTTTCACTTTTCACTTTCATGCATTGGAGAAGGAAATGGCAGCCCACTCCAGTGTTCTTTCCTGGAGAATCCCAGAGAGGGGGAAGCCTGGTGGGCTGCCATCTATGGGGTTGCACAGAGTCAGGCACGACTGAAGTGACTTAGCAGCAGCATTGAGGTATAATTTACAAACCATAAAACTCACCCATTTTGTGTGTGGTTTAGTGATATTTTAGTAAACTTATACACTTGTGGGAGATGGTGAAGGACAGGGAAACCTGGCGTGCTGCAGTGCATGGGGTTGCAGAGTCAGACGCAACTGAGTGACTGAACAACAACAATAGCAATAGACTTGTGCACCTGTCATGGTCTAGTTTTAGAACATTTCCAGAGTCACCTACTATCTGATGTACTTTTTATGTTTAAATTTTATACTATGTCTTTAAAGTTCTTGAAATGTTACTTTGAAATTGAAAGGCAGCATTAATCATTATTCTACCTTAACGCCACTAACTTCTCACTAAATCAACCCTAGGCTTTCTACCAGATGTTATTAATGAAAATTTCTTTTCCAGATGTTCAAGGGCCTCAAACTTCTATTTGGAGAAACCACTTTTGGGAGCCTCCTGTTTCCTAATCTGTGCTATTGCCTTCTATTCCCGGTGTAGAACTGTCACCTCCCTTCCACTGTCTGCAGATTGTCCTTACCTGTCTTTGTGTTGGATTCCTCTTGGGCTCCATGTCTTCGTGCTTGATTTATGCCCTCATTTTGGTGGAGGACATTCTTTAGTAGCAGACTTTCTACTCTCATACTTGATTCATAGTTTGTAGGAGTATAGAATTTTATGTTGGAAATAATTTTCCTTTAAACTTTTTGAAAGCATAGCTTCACCATCTTCAAAGTTCAGTGTTGCTGTTGAGGAGTGTGGCCAGTTTGATTTTTGGTTTTAGTATTTATTTACTGATTTGGCTACATTGGGTCTTAGTTGCACATGGGATCTATATGGTGACACATGGGTTTAGTTGCCCTGCAGCATATGGAATCTTAGTTTTCCAACCAGGGATTGAACCCGAATCCCCTGCATTACAAGGAGGATTCTTAACCACTCAACCACCAGGCATGTCCCTGTCCGGTTTGATTTTGTTCCTTAATATGTGAGCTGTTATTTTTCCTTACTGGAATCTTATAGAATTTTCTCTTTATCCCCAGTGTTCTAAAACTTCCAGATCCTTGACATAAGTCTATTTTTATTTTGTATTTGTTAGTTCTCTCAATCTGGAAAGTCAAGTTGTTCAGTTCAGGGACATTTAATTATTTAATTTCTTCTTTTTTTTCATGGAATACCTATTATTTGGATATTCAAACTCCTAGAATAGTCTTGTAGTTTTATTTTTATTATTTTGTGCCCTACTTCCCATCTCCCTTTCTCCTTTTCTTTAACTTTCTGGATGATTTCCTCAACTGTTTTTTTTTTTTTTTTTTTTAATTAAAAAGCCCCCACTTTATTGAGATTTAACTCACGCACCATATTGTTCAGTCTTTTAAAGTGTACAGTCAGGTGGCTTTTAGTATAAATTGTGCAGTTATTCCTGACATTCTAATTTTAGAACGTTTTCATCACACTCCCTCCAATAAAAAGACCCTATGCTTATTAACCGTCATTTCCATTTCCCCTACTCCCAGCCCTATTCAATCACTAATCTACTTTGTGTCTTTATGATTTTGCCTGTTCTGGGTATTTCATATACAGTATTATACAGAATTATACAATTTGTGATTGGTTTCTTCAGTATAATGTTTTCACAGTTCATGCATGTTGTGGTATGTATTAGAACTTTATTCCTTTTAATTTTGAAGAATACTGTGTGTATGCTGCTGCTGCTAAGTCGCTTCAGTCGTGTCCGACTCTGTGCAACCCCATAGACAGCAGCCCATCAGGCTCCCCGTCCCTGGGATTCTCCAGGCAAGAACACTGGAGTGGGTTGCCATTTCCTTCTCCAATGCATGAAACTGAAAAGTGAAAGTGAAGTCGCTCAGTCGCGCCTGCGTCTTAGCAGTCCCATGGACTGCAGCCCACCTGGCTCCTCCTCCATGGGATTTTCCAGGCAGGAGTACTGGAGTGGGGTGCCATTGCCTTCTCCTACTGTGTGTGTACATATCACATTTTATTCGTCCATTTATCTGTTGATGGACATTTGGGTTGTTTCCCCCCTTTTTGGTTATAAATAATGCTATGTACATTCATGCACAAGTTTCTCCATGAATGTGTGTTATATCTATTATATGTAGTCATAATTTATTTCTCTCATTATATATAATTAGGAGTGCAATTACTAGGTTTAACCATCTTTTAACCTTTCTCTGAGCAATTATTCTACTCTTGGGTTTTTAATTTCTATACTTTTTTTTTTCTCAAATGTTCTCCCTTTTAAAAAAAGATTAGCATTTTGTCATTTTATGGGTATACTATCTTCAGTTCAGTCGCTCAGTCGTGTCTGACTCTTTGCGACCCCATGAATTGCAGCATGCCAGGCCTCCCTGTCCATCACCAACTCCCAGAGTTTACTCAAACTCATGTCCATCGAGTTGGTGATGCCATCCAGCCATCTCATCCTCTGTTGTCCCCTTCTCCTCCTGCCCCCAATCCCTCCCAGCATCAGAGTCTTTTCCAATGAGTCAACTCTTCGCATGAGGTGGCCAAAGTATTGGAGTTTCAGCTTTAGCATCAGTCCTTCCAAAGAACACCTAGGACTGGTCTCCTTCAGGATGGACTGGTTGGATCTCCTTGCATTCCAGAGGACTCTCAAGAGACTTTTCCAACACCATAGTTCAAAAGCATCAATCCTTTAGGCACTCAGCTTTCTTCACAGTCCAACTCTCACATCCATACATGACCACTGGAAATACCATAGCCTTGACTAGATGGGCCTTTGTTGGCAAAGTAATGTCTCTGCTTTTGAATATGCTATCTAGGTTGGTCATAACTTTCCTTCCAAGGAGTAAACGTCTTTTAATTTCATGGCTGCAATCACCATCTGCAGTGATTTTGGAGCCCCCAAAAATAAAGTCTGCCACTGTTTCCCCATCTATTTCCCATGAAGTGTTGGGACCAGATGCCATGATCTTAGTTTTCTGAATGTTTTGCTTTAAGCCAACCTTTTCACTCTCCTCTTTCACTTTCATCAAGAGGCTTTTGAGTTCCTCTTCACTCTCTCCCATAAGGGTGGTGTCATCTGCATATCTGAGGTTATTGATTATTTCTGCCAGCAATCTTGATTCCAGCTTGTGCTTCTTCCAGCCCAGCCTTTCTCATGATATACTCTGCATAGAAGTTAAATAAGCAGGGTAACAATATACAGCCTTGACATACTCCTTTTCCTATGTTCCATGTCCAGTTCTAACTGTTGCTTCCTGACCTGCTGATAGGTTTCTCAAGAGGCATGTCAGGTGGTCTGGTATTCCCATCTCTTGAAGAATTTTCCACAGTTTATTGTGATGCACACAGTCAAAGGCTTTGGTGTAGTCAATAAAGCAGAAATAGATGTTTTTCTGGAATCTTGCTTTTTCCATGATCCAGCAGATGATGGCAATTTGATCTCTGGTTCCTCTGCCTTTTCTAAAACCAGCTTGAACATCAGGAAGTTCACGGTTCACGTATTGCTGAAGCCTGGCTTGGAGAATTTTGAGCATTACTTTACTAGCGTGTGAGATGAGTGCAGTTGTGCGGTAGTTTGAGCATTCTTTGGCATTGCCTTTCTTTGGGATTGGAATGAAAACTGACGTTTTCCAGTCCTGTGGCCACTGCTGAGTTTTCCAAATGCTATCTTATCTCCCTAATAACAGTAGTTTTTGAGACATTTTCTCCCTGTAATGATCACTATTTCTTCAAATACATTTTAGTTTTGTTGTGTGTTTCACTTTTGAATTAGAGGCTTTCCTCTAATTTAAGAGTGTGATGGTAAATACTTGATTGTCTGCCTCCTTTAAGAGTGAAATCCTAGAAAACAGATTAGAAGTTCTGAATTAGTGGTTGGTGCTTCTTGTTTCTGGTATTCACTGTAGTGTTATCTGTAGGGCCATTTCTGGGGTCTCCTAATGTCAGTATCTTGATTTATCTGGTCTTATTCAGGTTCCCTGTTGTCTGCCATTACTTTAGAAATCTATGATGAAAGAGGACTGGGGATGTTTAGAGACAGGGGCAGGTTCTATTCAGTGTAAATTTTCATTTAATTTCCCAATTTCCAGTATGGTACTTTCTGATAACTGTGTCCCCTGTCCTCCAGTTCAGGGATGTTACGTTTCACTCTCTCCAGGGAGGACAAGGCTCAGGGAGAGAGGATCTGGGGATTAAACTGCTTCTTAAATAGATTTCCAGCCAGTCAGTCAGTCCTGATTTTAGCTCTGCCCTCATCACCACTTCCGGAGTTACCTGGGCTGCTGCCAAGTCCTGAATCTTTTTTGGGGCATGGTGATTCTGAGGTGTAATTTGGGTTACATCTTAGCTTTCCCTACTGCTGTCTTAGGAATTCAGTTTTCACTAGTCCGCTGAATAGATGATCACTCTTCTAAAATTTTATTGTGGTTATCTTTTCTTCGTGTTCTTTTTCTTGAAAATTAATTTTTTTTTTAAATTGCTATACCGTTCCTTAGTGGGATTTTTGAAAGAAGTTAAAGTAAATGTGTGTATTAAATCCGTTGTTTTTATTTGGGAGCTCCGTACTTTTTCATTGTGTATCAAACTCCTTATGTTATTCTTAATGGCTCACCTTTGTACATCTGTTTTTTTTTTTTTTTTTCTGTACTTTGGTTACGGGAATCCAAGTCAACCTAATTTTGATGTTGTGAGATCTGTTTATTTGTGATAAAATCATTACTAATCAAGAGAAAACTGAGATAAAGGTAACTTCATGTATTTATTTCTTTTTTTCCTTAATATATTTGTTAATTGCGTAGCCTTTTTGATCCTTCACCAGGGTGTGAGGGCTGAGGAGAGGATTAGTAGAAAATAGTTTGATATTTAACACTTTCTTATTCTTGATACACATATAGATGATTTTATTAGTGGCTTTTAAACTGTGTGAGAGACCAGTTTTGACTGCTTGGATGCTATGGATTTAGGTCTGTATTGAGTCTAGACTGGTTGACTCATTGATGCAAATCCTGACAATTCTTCATTAGTCTTTATCCAGAGCTCTGAGGGGTTTTTTTGTTTTTTTTCCACTTAACTTTATTATTCTGACTAAGCCTTCAGAGATTATTAGGGGCAAGATACTAGATCCAGGAAGCCTTTTAAGAAATAAAGTTTATTGTTAGGCTGGTTAGCCCCTGAAATTTTACTTTGCTGACAAAAATTATACATATATTGAAAAAATTCTGTAAAAAATCACATAAATATTTACCTTGATAACTCTTAAAGCATATTCAGAATGGGGACAACTGCTTAATGGGTATGAGATTTCCCTTTGGAGTGATGAAGATGTTTTCAGAGTAGATAGAGGTGGTGGTTGCGCATTGTAAATGCTCATTTTGAGATGGTTATTTTTATATGAGTTTGACTTTCAAAAACAATTGTTACTTATAATTTTATTAGCAATGTCTTATCTATAAGCCTTTGTGAATTGACTTTTTATTAAAAAATACATAATTTCTTATAAAACGTGTGTAACATACAAATAAGTGAAACTAAGATCATCAGTTATCTCAAATGACTGCTTGTAACTTTTTAATGGTATTTATGTATTATTAATAACTTAAAAAACATGGAAATTATGTAAAAATGTGTAGACCACAATAAAATGTGTATTCATAAACTTCTTTAGAAAATGTTTCTATTTAATGTATAGCCTGCTTCTCTCTATATTTTTTTAATACTCATGTACAATTTTATGTAAGTTATAAAGTCTTCCATCGTGTTAGGTATATCGTAATTTTTAAATGAATCTCCTATCTGTAGATATTTAGGATATATCATATTGTTTCCTTTTCTAAATACTTTTAGTATTGAACAGCATTGTAGCTAAATCTCAGTGTATTTTCATCAAATAATTTCCTGGAAGTGGAATTATTTGACTAAGGAGTATATAAGGTTTCAAGGCTGTGTGTATTGTCAAATTGCCATTAGAAATGTTGAACCAATTTTATGCAGTCATGCTTGGGAGTATATGAGCAGATAAAATTTATTACTGTTTTTATAATCTGAAAGGGTAAACAGTAAGACCAAACATTGAAATATCAGAAGTTAATGAATGCACAGAATGTTTGGCAACATACTTTGATTCCTCATTCTCTTAAAAATCATAGGAAGTGAATGCCTTATCAGCTATGTCTAGAGCTTTACAGCATTTATGTTGAGCAAAACAACACCCTAAATGTAAATTCTTACATAAAAACATTAAACTTTGAGTTAAATTTTTTAAAGATGTTACTTACATAAAATGAGACTGCCATTTTAAGTGTATAGTTTGATGAATTTTGGTAGTTGTATACAAATGTATAACCATTATCGCCATCGAAGTATGGAGCAGTTTCCTCACCCTAAAAGCTTCTTTATAATCCTTTACGATTGATCCCTCCTCACCCACCCTCCCCCACTTCTACCCTGGGCAGCCAGTCATCTGCCTTCTGTCACTACAGTTTTATCTTTTCAAGAATGTCTTAAAATTGGAATGATAAGTGTATGATGTTTTGTGTTTGAGTTTTTTAGCCTAGCTAATTTTTGAGGTTCATTCACATTCTGGCACGTATTAGTATTTTAATCCTTTTTATTGTTGAGTACTATTCTGTGATATGGATACTTATTCACCTCTCAGTGAACATTTGGGTTGCTTGCAGTTTTTGGATGTTTGATACTGCTGTGAACATTTGCGTACACATCTTTGTGTGGACTTAGGATTTTATTTATTTTGGGTTAATATGTACAAATACAATTTCTGGATCATATCGTAACACTAATGTACGTTTAGCTTTGTAAGATAGAACCGAACTGTCTTCCTGCGTGGTGGTAGCTTTTGCATTGCCACCAGCAGTTTATGACAGTTGTAGTTGTTCCGCATCCTTACCAACAGGATGTCATCTTACTGCTAAGCCTTCACCTTCCACACTGGTGTGTAGTGGTATCTGTTGACTAATGTGATTATCGTAAACTTTGAATTTTAACATTTGCTTTGTGAGTGCCAGCACGTTTTGAAATAGTGGGACATGAAATAAGAATAGGCATACCTCATTTCATTGTGCTTTGCAGGTAATTTGTTTTTTACAGATAGAAGATTTGTGGCAATCCAGAATTGTCAGTCGATGTTTAGCATTAAAAATTTTTTTTAATTAAGATATGAACATCTTTTAAAGACACAGTGCTATTGCACACTTAGACTCCATAGTTTAAACATTTACGTACACTGAGAAACCTAGAAACTTGTGTGACTTGCTTTATCATGGTGATCTGGAACTGAACCTGCAGTATCTCTGAGTTATGCCTATACGTATTCCCACTTTGTGAGAACTGAAGTGGACTGTGTAGGCTTATGTTCATGTGATTCTTATGTAATTAACAGTCCATCATACAGTGTATGACATGATTTTAGTAGTGAGATGCAGTCAATTTAAGTGTTTTTCTACCTACTTGAATACTTCTAGGTTTTTGTTTGGATCGTGCTTATTGTAGATCAGTGATTCTCAAGAAAAGCATTAAACATTGACTTGTGTTGATGAAAAAAAGACTGATGATTATGACTTGTATTTCTGAAGTTATGGCCCTGGAGTTTAAAATTCTTGTGTAATTGATTTAGAAATTTTAGAATTGAAGGACTAGATATAAAAGAAATACGATTATGAAAAAATGATTATTTGTCTGTTTTTGTTCTTTAGGATATCTTCATTCCATCTCCAAGTTTGGAAGAACGATCAAATGATGAGAAGAAGGGTAGGGAGTTGCATAGTTCAACTTTGACTGTTGAGTGTTCTAAAGCTTCAGAGACTGAACCAAAGAATTCCACTGAGGATCTTGGACTTTCTTTGACAGGGGATTCTTGTAAGTTAATGCTTTCTACAAGTGAGTATAGCCAGTCCCCAAAGATGGAGAGCTTGAGTTCTCACAGGCTTGATGAAGATGGAGAGAACACACAGATTGAGGATACTGAACCCATGTCTCCTGTTCTCAATTCTAAACTTGTTCCTGCTGAAAATGATAGTATCCTGCTTGATCCTGCACAAGAGGGCCAAGTAGAACTGAATCAGAATGATGACAAAGCAAAGGGGGACAACATAGGAACCAGGGTTGACATTAGTATTTTATCTGCCGCTTGCAAAGGCAGAGAAGAACCTGTAGCGGAAGACGTTTGTATTGATCTCACTTGTGATTCAGGCAGTCAGGCAGTTCCCTCTCCAGCTACTCGATCTGAGGCACTCTCAAGTGTGTTGGATCAGGAGGAAGCTATAGAAATTAAAGAACATCATCCAGAGGAGGGGTCTTCAGGGTCTGAGGTGGAAGAAATCCCTGAGACTCCTTGTGAAAGTCAAGGAGAGGAGCCCAAAGAAGAAAATATGGAGAGTGTCACATTGCATCTTTCTCTGACTGAAACGCAGTCTCAAGGGCTGGGTCTTCGGAAGGAAGTCCCCAAACAAGAATGCCAGGAAGCTATGGAAGTTGAAACCAGTGTGATAAGTATTGATTCTCCCCAGAAGCTTCCAGTACTTGAACAGGAATTGGAACATAAGGATCAGGAAGCATGGGAAGAAGCTACTTCAGAGGACTCGAGTGTTGTCATTGTAGATGTGAAGGAACCATCTCCCAGAGTTGATGTCTCTTCTGAACCTTTAGAGGGAGTGGAGAAATGCTCAGATTCTCAGTCGTGGGAGGATGATGCTCCAGAAATAGAACCATGTGCTGAGAATAGAGTAGATATCCAAGAAGAAAAGAGTGCAGAGTGTGAAGGAGATCGGAAATCAGTGACTGCAGAAAAAGAATCTGTAGAGGCAGACTCTCCACAGCCTCCTTTGACTTTAGTGAGAGCAGATGGTACTCTAGGACCTGAGCAGGAAATGCAGCAGACCCAACCACAAGAGAGAACCGATAGCACATTAAGGGAAGACTCAAAAGTGGCTAATGCAGAGCACGTGGACTCAGGTGTAGAGGCCCAGCAACTGGAGAAAGCCTCTGCCCAGGCTTCACAAAGCTTCTGTGAAAGCTCTAGTGGTGAGTGTGATTGTAAACTGTTCTGTGTTTCCAACCAAAAAGTATGATTTGGAATGGAAGGTAGGCGAGAACTGCATACTTGTTACATCAGGGCTGAAAATGAATTTGGATTTATGTTTGTGAGCAGCCAATAATTAAAATATGGGTTTTTTTCTTTTATAGCTTTAATTATTTGTGGAATCAGATCATTTGAAGTTTTTATCAGCTTTAGAACTCAGGTGTAATTAGCATGGATTTTCTAAGTATTTAGAAAATTGTACCAATCTGGTATTTTCTACTTAAGTCTCAGCCTTGCTCCATGTTTTTATATTTGGACAGTGGCCTTGAAGTACAGGGACCTTTTTTGATTACGTTACGCAGTTAAATCATGTTCAAAAAAAGTGTGGTGGTCTCTTCCTTACGGATATTCAGTTTCTAACAGCGGTTCAACGTATATACATCTTAAACCTTTAACTGGGAAAGTTTTAGTTTGTGTGCTTTATTTTATTTTTTTTTAAGTTTCATTTATTTTTGGCTGTGCTTGGTCTTTGTTGCTTTGCTGGGCTTTATGTAGTTGTGGTGAGCAGGCTTCTCATTGTGGTGGCTTCTCTTGTTGCAAAGCACTGGTTCTAGGTTGCTTGGGTTTCAGTAGTTTTGGCTCGTGGGCTCAATAGTTGTGTTGCACGGGCCTAGTTGCTCCGCAGCATGTGGAATCTTCCCAGACCAGGGATTGAACCCGTGTCCTCTGCATTGGCAGGCAGATTCTTAACCACTGGACCACCAGGGAAGTCCCTTTATCTATTTTATACAGTCCAGAAAGAGAATAATAGCTTATTTCTGAAATATGTCTAGAATATCATGTCTGACATTAGCTGAAAAGAATTCAAACTTTCTGAATGCCCAAAGTCAGTATAATTTAAAAACAAAACAAACCAAAAGACCAAAATACAGACTTAAGAAAGCAAGTTTCTAAAGATAATGGAAATGAGAAGCAATGTTTAGGTAGCATCATGGCTATTAGTATGGGTGATGATACCTTTTCCTGGTTCTAGTTTATACCTCTTGTCTAGGAGTGATTGTTAGTACTTTTTTCATCTCAAAATTGCTCCCTTTCATTAGATTTGATGCTCTTTTTTTTTTTTTTTTCCTTTTTAGAACAAGAAATGAAAAGTAGCTGAAAGGAGGTTAAGGGGTGTTGGGTTCAGTCTCTCTTTCCTAAAGTCCTGTGCCTAGTTAATGATTGAAGTGGGACTAGAACCTCGGTCTCCTGATTCCTAAGTCTGTGCTTTTACCTCCTGTAAAAACCGTATGATATGTGCTTCGTTGCTCAGTCGTGTCCAACTCTGAGACCCCATGAACTGGAGCCTGCCAGCCTCCTCTTGTCCATGGGGATTCTCCAGGCAAGAATACTGGAGTGGGTTGTCATTTTCTCCTCTAGAGGAATCTTCCCAACCCAGGGATGTAACCCAGGTCTCCCGCATTGCAGGCAACTTGTTCACCATCTGAGCCACCAGGGAAGCCCCAAACTGTATTATACCGTTTCTCTAATTCTGCTGAGTTATGGCAAAGAACTATCTGAATGACCTAGTATTCTACATTATTAAAGACTTTTATAGTTTAATTTTATCTGAGTACTGTTATCAATCTAAGTCACGTTTTTTAGGAAAGGTGCTTTAGTTGTACAGAAAGAATTGTGGATTGGGGAAAGAGGGAGACTTCAGGCAGGCAAAGTAATCGATAGGCTCTTGTGATAATCCGGAAATGAGGCTTTGAAGACCAGATAATGGCACTGCTACCCATATAAGCCAATATCTATTAGGTTGTAGTGATGCACTGGATCAGTAGTGCTAAGATAACTTTTCATAAATGATATTCTGTAATTAATGCTTGCATATTACATTCGCATATTGTGGTTTGTCATGTAGAAGGCTCTACTTAAAGATTTTATACAGATTTTCAAAAGTCTGAATGGTTAATCATAATGTGAAGGATAGTTCCTGTCAAGAGAGAGAACAGATGGTTGTACTGGGAATGAACATTCTGTAAAATAGTCTTCAGAGTGTATGACGCTTTGTGAGGTGTATTTGTTTTTTAATTTCTATATCTTTAAGTTCTTTAGTAATTTGAAGGACTTAACTTTTTAAAGAGTTGCCAGAGAATGAATACTTACCTACCAGCCCATTTCATTTTGCTATAACTATGGTGGAATTCTTTGCCAGTTAGATGGGACGTTGAGACTTTCCACTCTGCTCTTCACAGTTTCTTAAGCAGCACATGTGAACTTTTCATCCTTGTGGGAACCTGTGATACAGAGCTAGTTGGTTAGAAGCCTGGACTGCTGATTGGTGTCTGAAGTGGGGGCAATCTTGTGGACCTGAGCCTTTAATTTGTGGGATTTGATGCTATCTCTGTGTTTCCCTGTTGGCACAGATGGTAAAGAATCTGCCTGCAATGCAGAAGACCTGGCTTGGATTCCTGGGTCGGGAAGATCCCCTGGAGAAGGGAATGGCTACCCACTCCAGCATTCTTCCCTGGAGAATTCCATGTGTAGAAGCCTGGTGGGCCATAGCCCATGGGGTTGCAAAGAGTCAGACACAACTGAGTGACTAACACTAACTGGGTAGACAGTGTCAGAATTACCTTTGTACAGCACCCACTAAATGTCCCCTGGGAATCAGAGAATTGCTTGGTGATCTGGAAAGGACATTAGACAAATAATTTTCATAAGGAATAGTGACTGGGTAAGCCATATTATAGTTATTCTGAGCCATTCCAGGAAACTAAGTATAACTTTTCACATGCCAGATTTAAGAACAGCAGTTTGGCATAATTCTTTTTTTCTCCCAAACTTAGTCATTTTATTAAAAGAGATAATTAGGAATTCAAAAAATGTGATTTTGGCCATTTGCTAATTCTGATTAGAAATTTGGAATGGAGACCTAGTTAAAAAATAAAGTTTTGTTTCTAGACAAATGTTCGTTAATGACCAATATATCTACAATGGGAATGCTCATACATGTGAGATTTACCATTGCACTGCTATGGCCTAGAACTGGTTAGTACTGCTGAATTGTGAAACCTGTATATTTCTTGTAGAACCAATGAGTATTTTGAAGTCCTTTTAGCTCATGAAATCCTTTGTCTGCTCTTTGAGTAGATTGTAAATTACAAGTATTAACATCAGACTTTAACATAGAGAAATCCTACAGGCTGCTAAAGCTTGTAAGTGAACTCCTTGAGATAACATTACACAAGATTAAGATGTCTAGATTTGAAACTATCCAGCTTACTTACTGTCTTGGGGCTCAGATGTGTCTGTGCTCCTTGTGACCCCATGTTCCTCAGGACCTCCGAGCTTTTGGGCTTCCTCTGTTTGCCTGTTCCCTAGTTGTCTGCTTTGTGTCAGTTCTGTTGATGAGCAGAGAGAACAGTAGGACGTTGGTTGAGAGGCCTGATGTGGGAGGGGGGTTGGGAATGAGGCAGAATTGGGGAGCAAAGGAAAAGAGTAATTGGGATATTTCTTGCAGTTCTCCTCACTTTTGCCTTTCGTGTACTTACGTTTTGATTTCCTTTTTGTTTATCATCGGTTTTTTTTTTTGTTTGTTTGTTTCTTGCTTTCTCCAGAAACTCCATTTCATTTTACTTTGCCTAAAGAAGGTGATATTATTCCACCATTGACTGGTGCAACTCCACCTCTTATTGGGCACCTAAAATTGGAGCCCAAGAGACACAGTACTCCTATTGGTGAGTGATTAAATGTAATGATGTTTAAAGCAGAATTTCTGAGATACCATTCTGTACGCCAGTGATTCTTTTATATCTGAGGAGTTGGGCCTGCCTGATGAGATTGATTTTTGTCTTAGGAAGAATAAGATTATGGTGTCTGATTCCATGAGTTAACTCCCAGGAAATGTGAGCAGTGATGAGAGGAAGGAAAGGATACAGTGAAGGAAGGAAGGAAGAATATCTATGAGGGTTTTATTCTGTTACTTGCAAGGGCATAGTATCTGAGTGTTAAACAGTGGTTTAGAGGTGTTTTATAAGGAAGGGAAAGCAGGTAGGGTAGAAATACTGTTTACTTAGGACCCTGGCTAATCAGTCTGCTGCTGCTTGACAGGGCAAGAAAATTGAGATCCTCCTTCCCTGAAGCAGCTAGTAGTCTTCTACATTAACCTGTTTGTTTTCTCTAGTCAGTGCTGGGAGGTAACAGTCATGCCGTCTGGAGTCTCCTGCTACCTATGCCTGATGCTGGCAGATGTGGGTTGGCTGAGGGCTCATGCAGCATCCTTTGTCCAGATGCAGAAGTGGAACTGAATCCTGTTGCTCTTCTTAAGACCAGGTGTCAGTACTAGTGCGTAGTTGTTGATACTTGTGACAGGATCTGTCCTAGGAATCCTCTTCAGTCCTGCAGAGCTGTGGAGCCAAACAGACAAACTGATGACTTTGAATTGTTATTTTTCATGTTTGTATTTTAGTGTTCTTTCTTTCTTCCCCCTGCCTCCCTTCTTTCAGGTATTAGCAACTATCCAGAAAGCACCATAACAACCAGTGATGTCATGTCAGAAAGCATGGTGGAGACCAACGATCCCATACCTGGGAATGAAAAAGGAGATTCTGGGGCTGCCCCAGAAATGGGTGATCAGTTGTGTCTGAGAATGAAATTGGTCAGTCCTGAGACTGAGGCAAGTGAAGAGTCTTTGCAGTTTAGCCTGGAAAGTAAGTTTTAATTTATGTTAATCTTGGGTAACTAGTGGCTCCAGATCTTCTGTAATTATTTTTTTTCTTCTGGTTTTAATGATTGAAACTTCTGGAAATGTTATTTGTAAAGTCTTATTCTCATGAATTTTAATTCTTTGTTTTTGCTAGTCACTGTCATGTTACTGAAGATGCTCCATTTTATAATCTCTATGGTACTGCTTGTATCTCTGTATTAAACTTGTGTCTATATAAAGTAATTGGTTTTCATAGTCAGAAATGTTTGAGTTCAGAAGTCACTAGAAAATGTAGGATTGTGGATTCAGGTTGTAGGTTTAAGTTGACTTTCCCACATTAATTGCAAGTTGTTTGGTATGGCTGCAATACAGAGAAGGTGCAAGGGAATGGCTGCAAAGTCAGGACTGGATTCTGGAAGGCCTTTTACATCATGCTGAAAAGCTGAAGAATTTTAAGCCAGGGAGTAATACGGTCAGATTTGCTTCTTTTAAAGGATCAGTTGATTGTTTGAAAAATCTGTGCATCATTCCTTTCCTTGCCCATTTTCTGTTCTGCTGCCTGGCAAATGCAGTCTTTAACCAGGAAGTGGGATCATTAGTAGTGGTTCAGAGATGAGGGGATGAATTTGAGAGATAAATAGCAGAATAGAGGGGATCTTGGGACCAGTTAAATATGGAAATAATACAAGAAAAAATATAGAATGACTTTACATCCACATTTTGTTTTCATGATAGCACTCTGTAGTAGATCTTATTTCCATTTTGTTGATGAGAAAACTGAGACTAAGAGAGGTTTTAAACCTACTGTTACAGTAATTGGTAAGAGGTGGAGCAGGAGTTTCAATCAGATCCATCTGACTCTAAATGGGATTTAATGGAGTTAGGAGAGGAAAAAGTTTTATCAAGGAGATTGTAAAGGAATATTACTCTAGATAAGGAGAATATTCCTTATCTTAGATAAGAAATATTCCTAGATAAGAGGGCTAGGAGAGTATAAAGCCGTGGAAGCCTGTGAGGAGGAGAGTTAAAATGTCACATGCCGAAGTGAGGTCTAGAAAGATATATCTGGAAATGTACATTAGACTTGGCAGTTAGGATTCATTGGGTGACTCTAGAAAGAACTATTTCAGTACAGTGGTTGGGTGGGACCTGTCCTGACAGTAATTGAGGAGTAAAGGGGAGGAGAAGAGGCAGCAAATGTATTCTACTTTTGAGAAGTTGAGGTAAGAAAGGAAGGGAAAATAACAGCAAGTTAGAGGGGAATATAGAACTGAAGGAGGTTTGTTTTTTTTTTCAGGCTGAGGGATACCTAAGGAGGTTTAGAGATTGAAAGGAAATCTCCAAAGGGGAAATGGGTTAAAAATGAGATTCTTGAGAGAGAGAGATGAAAGGGGAGTTTTCAAAGACTGCAGATAGAGTGGGTGGACCTGATAAGAACTCTGATTCTATGAGATTGAAGAAAAGAAATTTTAGCTATGTATTTTGAGTTCTTCTTATATGCCACATATATATGCCATACATGTACAGCTCATTAAAGCTGATAACAAACCTGTAAAGTAGATCCTGTTGTTATCCTCATTTTATAGGTAAGGAAACTGAGGCACAGAAAGGTTGAGCTTGTTCCCTAGAGTCACACAGCTAGTAAATGAAGTAGCCTGAATTCAAAGTAGTTCCAAGAACCAGAAGTCTGGTTCTGAATTAGAGTGCAGTTCTGCTTCTCAGTGCTTATTGATTTGAAAATTTAGAACCTCAGTAGAAATAAAGTATAACATTTTCATCATTATTGTCATCTTCTCTGAAATCAGATAGGACTTAGTAAGAGAGTACACGATAGCTTTGATTCTTTAGATTTGAAGTTAAAATTGGGAAGACCTTAAATGGAGCTAAATGTTAAAGATGACCGTATTAGTAAATTTTACTACCTTTCCTGATAATCAGGTACCATACTAATAGTTTTCCCCATTTTATCCTCACAACAAACCTATGAGGGTTGGTCGTGTAGCTTGTGGGGTATTCGTTTCCAGACCAGGGGTTGAACCCCAGTCCACAGCAGTGGAAGTGCAGTCTTAACCACTAGACCCCCAGGGAGTCCCTGGGTTGGTCCTATTTTGAGGAAACTGACTCAAAATGCAGTTTATCCCCAGCTTGGACTGCTAAGTGCTGGAGCCAGGGCCTGAGCCAGGTTTCTGTTGCAGAGCCAGGCCTCTGACCACCAAGCTTCAGCTGCCTCCTTGACGAACTGTTCAAATTATATTGGGTTATGACTGTTTTAGAAATGTTTTAAAGTATTTATTATTTTTTCTAAGGCTAGAATTAATGGTAAATGAACACATTTTAATCCTGTGGCATTGCTTTGAGAACATGGAATTCTTTTCAGTATGACCTTTAATTTTTTACTACAGGTTCTTTCTTATTTTTCAAATATCTGTCCCAAAAGCTCTTTGGAAAGAATTTGAGTATCTTCTGTGTGTGGGTTCTCTTAACACTATTTAAAATTTGTGCAATTTTCCTGCATAATTACTAAAGTTTTTTCTTTTTAAAAACATTTTATTGAAGTAGAGATGAATTACAATGTTGTGTTAGTTTCACATTTATAAACTTTCTCAGAAGTTTCTTTAAATTTGTTTTGAAATTTTTAAATAGAATTTTTTTTTTACTACATGATTTTTTTACTTAGAAGAGGTAATTCAGAAATTTCATTTTCGTTTTTAAATCTTCTTAGTAATTCATTATATTGTATTTCTGGAGAAGCTGAGTAGTCTTCTGTAGGGAGTTTGAAAGAAAATCAGTGGAAGTGAGAAAGACATGTCATTAAATTTTAAGAAATCTTTTCATGTTCACTTTTTATTCTTACTCATTTCCTTTTTATTATTTGTTGCAAATACTAGTAGATCAGGTTTTTATTTTTATGATTTTTTTCAATGTCATAGTGAAAAGAGGCCTTCAATAGCTTCAGAAATTCAAGCATTATTTTAGAGTATCATTGGGGCTGAACAGGTTTTTAAGAGGTCTTAAGGTGTGATACTGAGTTCTGTTTCTCTTTCCTTTCTTTTGTTTTTATTCAGAGCCAGCAGCTGGTGAAAGGAAAAATGGATCTACTGCTGTTGCTGAGGCTGTTGCCAGGTAACCAGAGCTGGTTGCTATTTAGAGGAGTTTAATATACAAAGCCACTGGTAATGAGGGCAAGATAATTTATCAAGAAAGGAAAAAAATTTGAAACAAAACTTGAGCGTAAACCATGTAGCAGTGTGTTGAATCTAACCGTAGGCTTTCTTATTAATACTTTAATAAAGCTTTGGCTATATTTAGAACTAAGATATTTAATGGTGTTTCCCTTTCGTCCTTTCGTTCATGTGAGAGTGCCTTTTTTCTTTGGTGAGGAAACAGGAAGCTAACAGAGGTAGCCATAGACCTTATTCTTCCTGAGGTCTGCCCTCGCCAGCCCAAGCCTCAGGCCGTGTTCTTTTCTGGTGCCAAATTAGCTACCGTCCTGTTGTTTTCGCTTTGTCACGGATGCTGTCATAGTTTGAATATGACCCCATCCTGAGGCTCTGGTGGTAAGCTTTGCCATCTGGTGGCCGTGAGAATAGAATTGTTTCATTGGTTTCTTGTGTGAGTCATCCAGTATGAAAATACCAGCAGTGGTTGTTGAAGTATAGGTGAGGATTCTTAAATCAGTCTAGACACGTGCTATAAATAAGTAAAGCAGTCTAGGTGCAAGAGCGTGAAATGTTGACGACGATGGCCAACCGATCGTGTGTCTCGTTTTAAAGGAGGGTAGCCCGTATTCATTTCCAGCCAGTCATTACCATGCAGACTTACTGTTGCGAAATCTTTAAATTTGTAAAGAGAAAATATAAATTTTTAAAAATAAAATTTCCTGCTTGGTGGGTCATCTAAAACTGTTGTTGACTAAGTTGTCTTTGGACTAAATTTGATCCTCAGTTGTAAGTGATCCATCTGAATCCTTTGATTTGTGTCAATCTTTGTATAGAGAGAGTAATTATTTTCTGGTATTTTACATATTTAATTTGAAAGATAAGTACCTTTGACTCCTTATTAGTTGAAGACTCTTTAATGTTGTGTTGAAGAAAATAGAGTTTATACTTGATCTTTCAGTTTTAACAAAATTGTTAAAATCCAGCACAACTTGTTATCACTTTGTACATGTACTTGTTAAGAGGGAACAGTATATGCTGCTGAAACTTTCTGGACCCTTTGGGTGGAATGTAGGGATGGAAAAATAGAGAAAAGCCTGAGGCAGAGGGTTGGATTGGAGGATCACAGAATGAGAGTCACTGATACTGTTCTGAAGCAAATTTTATATAGGAGAATCCAGATTTTAAGAATCTTTGACTTTACCACTGGGTTCACCATAGGTAATCGTTTAAAGTAAGCTCTGTTCCTTTCAATTCAGTCGTTCAATTGTGTCCGACTCTTTGCGACCCCATGGGACTGCAGCACGCCAGGCTTCCCTGCCCATCAACTCCCAGAGCTTGCTCAAACTCATGTCCATCAAGTCGGTGATGGACTCTGTTAGAGTATTTTAAATGCTATCTCTGTGTTTAGGTGAAGCAGTACCACTCTGTTTTTAAGTGTTGTCTGTAGCTGGACACTGTTCAGATTACTTGCTTCCATCTTGTCTCTCTCTCACATTTCATTATTGAAGATTTCATGAATATACAGAAGTAAAGAGAATAGTATCATGAACTGCCATGAATTCATCACCCAGGGTCAAAAATTAACAACTTACAGCTAGTCTTGATTCATTTATAAATGCTTCCCACACTCTCCACTCCACTTGATTTTTTTAAAGCTAATTCTAGCATTGTATCATTTTTATCTTTAAATATTTCAATGCTGTCTCTAAAAGATAAGAAATCTTTAATTTCAACTTAACCACAGTACTACTATCATGCTTTTAAAATTGCCATTGATTCCTAATGTCATCAAATATTTGGTATTCAGATTTTTCATATTCAGAGAAAGAATTTTATTCTCTCTGTACCTAAAAGGATAATTTTCAGAGGTACTTTTCCTTTCACAGTTAACACAGTGTATTGCTTTAATTTATTTCTTAGTTCCCAGAAGACCATGTCTGTGTTTAGCTGTGTCTGTGAAGCCGGGCAAGAGGATGAGGCTCGAAATCAGAATTCCTCCTCTGCACCCATCAGGCGAGCATTATTTTCATAGCGTCTTTTGGGCTATATGGATTCACAAAATGATTGGTAACAAAATCTAGAATATACTGCTACTGTTTTGTGAACTTGAGCTTACTGTTTTATTTGAGGGACTGTGACATATTCTAGGTAGATTTATAAATGAGATGTAATGAAAAGTTTTATTAAATATTTCATAAATAGATTTTTGTCTTTATCTGCTAGTTTTATCAATTTAAAATTATTCAGTCTTCATAACTTATAAAAATATATCATCCTGAATTTCTAAGATTCTCTTTTACTTAGTTTTGAACATGTTTACTTTTAACAGAATTTTTATTTTCCATTAGTTTCCCATACAGCAAAATGGGATGTTTGACAGCTCAAATTTAAAGTTTATCAGGCTTGATGCAATTAAAGTTTTCCAATAATTTCTTTACTCCATTATCTCTTAGACCAGCTATGAAGCTTGGAAAAATTTTTTGAGTTACAAAGTATTTCTTCTGTATTAGAAAAGTATCTTGTTTGGAATATGTGGTTCTTATATTTAGTGTAGGAGAAATAAGTAATGGCAGTGGAATAAGTTTGTATCTTCATTAGGAATCTTATATCTCTAGAATTCAGTAATTTGTAATTAGGGACTAGAATAATGTATTGTCATCAGCTATATTCTTAATAGCGTTATTTGTAACTTTTTTTTTTTTGGCTGTTTGTAACCTGCCGGGCGGTCTTAGTTCTCCAACCAGAGATTGAACCTAGACTCTTGGCACTCGAGTCCTAATTCCCTGCAACATAATTTCTGTGTTCCTTATTGGTAGAAATATTGAAGAGAAGCACATCAGTGCTTTTACTAAACATTCTGATGATTACATGTGAACTTGTTGGTATTCTTGGGAATCAGATAGTCCAGATCACATCCTTTGTTGTGATCACATCCTTTGTTGTATCAGGAAACTAAAGTACCACCTTGTATGTTTTCAAAAGTAGTGTGGTCTTGGCCCAGCAATTAGGAAACTTATTGATTGCATTGTATTGCCTTCCTGTTTTATTAGATGGTTTATAATAGAATAGGATGCTGATGATTGTTGTTTAACCTTGATGGAAGAAGGGCCTGAGAATTCAGGTGATCTTGATTCCAGGTCCCCTCCGGCAGACCTACCTACGCTCAGAACAGAATGGTTAAATGTTTATTAAATATGGAGGTTAATTCTTCCATATTTCACTTTGGATGAATTTTACCCAGGCTTTTTCTGCTAAAATTCGCTATTTTTTTGGCATCAGTTTCCAAACCTAACATATAGTGACCAGAGTAGAATTGTGTAGCCTAATCTAATGAAGAAAAGGAAGTGTGGTCCTTCTTAAAATTATTGAGTTTCTTTTGTCTGTCTCTTTTCTGGTGCTAAAATTTCCTTCTTCAGTGTTTTGTGGGATATATACATCTTTGTGATAGATGTTTCTTGGAGGAAAGTTTGATTTGCACATTTTTTATTTGATGCTAACACAAGAAAGAAGTAGCAAAAATCTGATATTTGACTGGAATCTGCTGAATGTTGCTGCTGTTGCAATGAGATACCTTTAGTCTTTAGAGAGATAGGAATTGTTCTGATTAACAGTTTTGGGGGAAAAGGCAGCCTGTTATTTTTCAAATTAGGAATTAAAATGTCAAAAATAAAATGAAGCTTTGTTTTAAAACTGAAATTATATTCAGAAGTTATGCCCTAAATAGTTTCTGAGGGAAAATGGTTTTTCCAGTAGTCATGTATGGATATGAGAGTTGGACTATAAAGAAAGCTGAGTGCTTAAAAAAAAAAAAAAAAGAAAGCTGAGTGCTGAAGAATTGATGCTTTTGAAGTGTGGTGTTGGAGAAGACTCTTGAGAGTCCCTTGGACTGCAAGGAGATCCAACCAGTCCATCCTAAAGGAGATCAGTCCTGGGTGTTCATTGGTAGGACTGATGTTGAAGCTGAAACTCCAGTACTTTGGCCACCTGATGCAAAGAACTGACTCATTTGTAAAGACCCTGATGCTGGGAAAGATTGAGGGCAGGAGGAGAAGGGCACGACAGAGGATGAGATGGTTGGATGGCATCACCGACTCAATGGACATGGCTTTGGGTGGACTCCGGGAGTTGGTGATGGACAGGGAGGCCTGGTGTGCTACAGTTCATGGGGTTGCAAAGAGTCGGACATGACTGAGCGACTGAACTGAACTGAGGTAAAATGTCTAGGCTTGTTTAAGGGTGGGAACAATAGAATTCTTAAAATGGTAAATCAAATCCTGTCCCTTCTAGCTTTTGGCTCACTTTTATTATTGCTTAGGTGTTGATACGTTAGATGTCTTAAAGATTCAAATGTGTATTCGGTCCATGCTTTGTCTTATGCAACCAATACTGATTGAGCATCTGCTGTGTATCTAGCACTCTGCTAAGTAATTTGTATGTGTGATCACTTATAAACCAGATTGGTGTTACTCATCAGTCTTCTGGTGATTTTACTCTTACCTGTTCTTCACGGGGCCGTATATCCTCATTCAGTTGAGGTTCCTGACAGATAGGACCCAAGCTCTTAACAACCAATTGCATTGAATATACCAGGCTCTCTGGCCAGAACTCTCTTGTAAACCCTGCTTTGGTCTCCTGTTGTGGTAAGCTGTGCTATACAAGATAGAAACCTCAGAAATGTCTCCTTTTTCCTTTCTTCTCCAAGATGCAGAGCATGCCCTAAAGAACTCTTCATGCTTCCTTTTTCTGTCTTCCCAGGTCTCTTCAGCTTCTTAGGGTGAGAGCTCCTCCCAAGTTGGAGACAGCTTTTTCTGTCTAGATGGCCAGCTCTGTCTTTCTGTGGCCAACCACTTAACAGCAGCAAGATACATAGTTTCTAGACCGTTCGTCACCCTGAATTTATCTTCTGGGTATATCTCAGTTTATGCTTTGTCAGACATGGCAGCCTGAAACATTCCAGATGTCTTTCCATGATTAGTTCAGAATGGATTCTTTTTGTCTTTGTGCTGGCGGTGGATCTTTCCAACCCAAAGATTGAACCCAGGTCTCCTGCATTGCAACCGGATTCTTACTGTCTGAGCCACGAGGAAAGCCCTTAATCTGGTGTATGTGCTCGCACGTATGCGTGCGTGTGTGCGTATGGTCTTTGTTGCTGCTCACGGGCTCTCTAGTTGCGGTCAGCAGGGGCTACGCTTACGTGTGTGGGCTGCTTATTGCAGTGGCTTCTCTAGTTGTGGAGCATGGGCTCTAGGTGCCCAGGCTTCAGTAGTTGTGGCTCATGGGCTTAGTTGCTGCACAGCATGTGGGATCTTTGTGGACCAGGAATAGAACCTGTGTCCACTGCATTGCAGGGGGATTCTTTACCACTGAGCCACCAGGGAAGCCTGTGGTTACTGTATATTTAATGCAATCTAAAAATACATTAGTATGTAGTTTTTCATGGTACAGTAACTCACTGAACTTGTGATTTATTTATTGTTTTTTGATTTTAAATTTATGTTTTAATTGAAGGATACTGCTTTACAGAATTGTGTTAGTTTCTGCCTAACATCAACTTGAATCAGCCATAGGTATACATATGTCCCCTCCCTTCCATCTCCCTCCCCATCCCACCCCTCTAGGTTGTTACAGAGCCCCAGTTTGAGTTCCCTGAGTCATACAGCAAATTCCATTGGCTATCTGTTTTACATATGGTAATGAAAGTTTCCGTGTTGCTGCCTCTGTACATCCCATCCTCTCCTTCCTCCCCCCACCCCGTGTCCGTAAGTCTCTTCTCTATGTCTGTGTCTCCACTGCTGCCCTGCAAATAATTTCATCAGTACCACCTTTCTGGATTCCACATATATGCATTAATATACAATATTTATTTTTCTCTTTCTGACTTAACTCACTCTGTATAATAGGCTCTAGGTTCATCATACTCAAATGTGTTCTTAGAACTGACTCAAATGTGTTCCTTTTTATGGCTGACTAATATTCCATTGTATGTACGTATCACAGCCTCTGTATCGGTTCATCTGTCATTGGGCATCTAGGTTGCTTCCATGTTCTAGCTATTGGAAATAGTGCTGCAGTGAACATTGGGGTGCACGTTTCTTTTTCAGTTTTGGCTTCCTCAGGGTGTATGCCTAGTAGTAGGATTGCTGGGTCCATATGGTAGTTTTATTCCTAATTTTCTAAGGAATCTCCACACTGTTCTCCATAGTGGCTGTGTCAATTTACATTCCCACCAACAGTGCAAGAGGGTTCCCATTTCTCCGTCTCTAGCATTTGTTGTTTGTAGATTTTTTGATGTTGGCCATTCTGACTGGTGTAAGGTGATATCTCATTGTAGTTTTGATTTGCATTTCTCTAGTAATGAATAATGTTTAGCATCTTTTCAGGTGTTTATTAGCCATCTGTATGTCTTCTTTGGAGAAATGTCTGCTTAGGTCTTTTTCCTACTTTTTGATTGGGTTGTTTGGTTTTTTGATATGATAAGATTGGGTTTCTTTTCCTAAAATTATTAGTCAAGAGGGTAATGAACAGTATCTAGAATGCTGGGAGTCATTTAAGGAATGTTAGAACCATCAATAAAGCCAAATGAGACGTCTTAACCTACTTGATCTCTTTTAAAGTAGATCCCTAAATTGCCCTCATTGTCTATGGCTTCAATAATGGTTTACATCTTTTGTTGACCTTATTTTCCTGTGTCAGGTTTCAGAGTTCGTAGCTAATGGAGTGGAGAAATTTTGTGGCTATTTTACTGTCATAGTGGACTAATCCTGTGTACCATTATTTTTTCACAGGAATGAAATTATGATGAGAAATCTTGTAAGGTGATACACCTGGTCACCTTATTTTCACCCATCCCTACATTTCTCAGATCATGAAATTATGGTTTCCCCCTTGACAGACACACACACTTACTTGATAGGTTTTTTTGTTTTTTTTTTAAAACACGGTTTCTTTATGTGCTTCATTTACAGGGGAAACTTGCTCCATTTTCCGAGTACTCAAGACGACGAGGAGAAGGGAAAGTTCGAAGGTGACCAAGGGACCAGGCAGAGTCAACAGCCCACGAAGCCCAGTAGTCCTGTCAAAGAGCCTGCTGCTCCTATTTCCCAGCAGATGGCCACACAGGAGCCATCCAGTCCTCAAGGGGAAGCAATGGAGATAGATACGCCAGAAGGCCAGAAAGGAGCATGGAGTACCAGTCAGGAGAAACCTAGTAAGGCCTTGATCGAAAGGCCCAGCCAAAATAACGTAGGGATCCAGACTATAGAACATTCCCTGTGGGTCCCAGAAACTGTTTCAGCAGCAACTCAGACTGTACAGAATGTGTGTGAACAAGGGACCAGTACAGTGGACCAGAACTCTGGAAGACAAGACGCCACAGTTCAGACGGAGAAGGGGACTGGTGAGAGAGCAGTCAGTGCTCCTGGGGATGATACAGAGTCGCTCCACAGCCAGGTGAGAGCGCACGTAGGGTACCTCAGGGGCCCTGTTCTCACCTTTCTGGATTCCCAGAGGATTTAAGTTGTGCTGCTTCTACTTAACAATAATTCTTGACCGTTTTATACAGACCAGTGGTTAAAAGACAAAAACGGTTTATCCAGGATAAGAGACAGGGTGGTGGAAATTATGAGTAGCTATAGCCAAAGACTATTCCTGCAGTCTTTGGTGCTAGAGTTTGTCAAGTAGGTCTTTACGGGATGAGAAAGCCGGGAGTGTAGTTTGGGTCCTGTGGTATTTTTCTACATTCAGTCTTCTGCCATTTTTCATTCTCCTTTATAACCATCAGAGCCAGTTGCTTCTCCCCCAAGTTGATTTCACTGTGGTTCCCGGAAGGAGTAGAAGAAGTGTGAAGGATAGTGTATCACAGTATTGGAAACAGCAGTAACAGGGAAAGTTCCCAGGTAACCAGGGACTGCAGAAAGCAGCTAAGAGTACATACAGTGGGAGCAAAAGTTTTGGGGCTGATGAATGTGAGACTGCAGGAACAGGTTTTTAGAAATAGAGTAGGGGTGTGTAGGAACTCGTGAAAATTGAGGGGGTAAGTTCATAAAATTTCATTAGTAACCATGGTTAAATTGCCTTTTCAGTAGAGCATCATCACTTGAAATCTGCCTAGGAAAGCTTTACTAGTGAGGTACCTCTCATTTGAATGGTCCAGGTTGTTTGTTTTATAAAAATAATATAGTTCCTATTTATTGAACACCTACAGTATATCAGCACTGTGCTCAAGACAACCCATGAGGTTGGTATTGTTATTCCCATTTCACAGGTAAAGAAACCAAGCTGAAGAGAGGTTAAGTAACTTGCCCAAGATTTTGCCATCAGTAGGTGGCAGAACTGGAATTTGAACTCAGCATATCTGACTTCAGAAGCGGTATTCTTTTCATTATGCTATGTTGCTTTTCTATTTTTTAATCATAGCTTGTGTAGTCTTGTTCTGTTTATCCGTGCCTCTCCAAAAATTCTGTTTATATTAGCCTTTTATACTAACACTCTGAGACCTAAGACCTTATCAATTCATACAGATTCAAAATAACATAGCCTTTTGGAGCTGTAGCACATCAGAGCCTATTTTGCAGCTATTTATTTTACCCTTAAAGTGCTTATATTCTGCCACATAATAATTTGGTTTCTCTGCCTTTATAACCAGGGTTAAAACTTGTATCTTAAAGACAGCAATCACATGAGTGCCACTAGACTGTGTCTTTCTTTACTTCCTCAGATTCTCCCTCTGTCAGCTAGGGAAATAATTCCTGCTCCTGTGTCGTGACAGTGAGGAGCCAGTGAGGGAGCCAGAACGTTAGTTAAGGCCCAGGCTTTGGAGTCAGACGTCATCTAGATGTCTTGAAAGTTGAATGAGATGAAGTTTGCAAAGCCCTTAGTGCTGGCTGTGGCACACAGTAAATGCTCAGTATATAGCTGCTGCTACAACCTATTGATTATTGTTTTAAATACCACTACTGCAGCTGTTAGCAACACAACCATTACTTACGCTATACTACTGCTATGTCATGCAGCGTGAAACAGCACATTTAAAAGCTTGTTCCTCCTGCCAAGGAAAGAAAAGTGCTCGAAAGTGTGAATAGTGAATGGGTACAGAGTTTCAGTTGGGAAAGATAAAAAGTTATGGAGAAATGGATACAGTGATGTTTGTGAAAGTGTGAATGTACATAATGCTACAAACTGTCTATTTAAAAGTGGTTAAAGTCAGTAATTTTTATATTAAGTATATTTTACCACAATAAAAAAATATAGATGATGGGTACTGTAACAGAAATTGGGATTGGTATGCCATCTTTTGAAGAGTGATTAGAAAATGATAAGGCTGTATGGACATCTTCTGAATGTTGGTGCTTTTTTTATCTCCTGCAGTCTGGGTGGGATTCAGGTCAGTCTCAGAGAAAAGCATAGGCAGCCTACCTTTGACATTCCTTAAATTTCCATTTGCGTGTCAGGTGGGCCTGGAGCCAGGTTTTCTGTGAAGTGAAAGTGTGGCTTTATTTTCATTTTATCTTCCCTTAATTATAACAAGATCCTCAAGTTACGTATCTTTACAGAAACTTTTCAGAATATTATTTGAAGAGAGTAAGCATAACTTTCTTTTTATCCGCCTTCTTTCCCTTCTCTTCTGTCTTACTGTATCAGACATGTTTATTTAGGTATTTCTCTTGATGTGATCATTTACCTGGCTGTTGTAATGGAAGACTACAGGGAGGCTTTTGGCTGCATTTTAAGGATATACGTAAAGCACACCAAAAGCTTTTAGACTTCTGTGATCCAGGGTCTAATCACCGTGTGTGCAGCTAGCAGGTCCAGGCTGCTGTGGTTCTTATGCAGGGGCACCCTGGTGACTGGTGTGTGACAGACCAGTACCTTCACCATTCATTAACCAGAGTTGTTTGTATGGACAGAATTATTTTAAGGAATTGGTTGAGTAAGTTTCCATGCACTTTATTTGTATAATTTTCATAGATATTTCACCCTAACATGAAGTTGGACTGGGAATTCTTCAGGTAAATTACTTTAGGTAAAATATTGCCACACTGCAATGAAAAACCAGGCTCGCCCTTATGTGGTGGTGCATATAACTCTCCTGAAAGACACTTGATGCTGACACTGACCTTGACACTGATTGCAGAAAGTAGTATCAGTCTACTGTAGGGGAAATCAGGTGGGAGAAAAAAGCATGCATTTCCTTTCACAGTTATAGAGCTGTGGGGCAGAAGGGGTGGGGTTGTGGATGTGGATAAATGTGATACAGATGTTATGAGAAAACATGTATGTAATAGTTGTCATAAAAATGTAGGGTCTCATTTAAACTATGTAGCTGACTATTCTTTATGATACAACTAGATACAAAATCCTAATTTGCTAATGTCCTCTATTTGTGGACACTAGCTCAACTCTTTAGTTACAGTCTATTATTTGGAATACATTAAATATTTCATACTTAATTCTAGGAGAAATCAATGTGTCTTGCTCCAGGAATAAATATACCATAGTTTTCACTTACTAATGCAGGAAAAACAGACTACACTGAGATTTTCAGATCTTATTCTGTTTTATATAAAGTTCTAAAGAATGCGTTCCTTTTATTTGAAGACCTCTTGCAAGTGTAAATTGTATGCTGATAAGTCAGCAACAGAATCAGAAGGATTACAATCTCTAACGTGCTTTTAGGGGATCAAAATTTCACTAAAAAATCCTAGATATAAGTGCTAGATGTTATGATTTTGATTTAGACTGAAATAGGTTTTTAGGTGAAACCGATATAAACTCCTCTCACTAGACAGCTGGCCCATGTCTAGTGTTAGCCATAAGTGAATAGAAACAGAGCAGCTGGAAAATCCCATCACACGAGATTCATGGACCCTCTGAACAGTGCTCGTCGTGAAGAAGTTGACTTGTGAGTCTGCCAGTTTGCCGTGAGACTCAGGCCTGTGCTCTCTGTTTTCTGTCGTAGGGGGAGGAAGAGTTTGATATGCCTCAGCCCCCGCACGGCCACGTCTTGCATCGCCACATGAGAACAATCCGTGAGGTCCGCACACTTGTCACTCGTGTCATCACAGACGTGTATTACGTGGATGGAACAGAAGTAGAAAGAAAAGTAACTGAGGTAATACATACTTGGGTCTATGTGGCAGATTTCTTTCAATAGAAAAATTACCTGGTTTTCCGCCTCCATCCCTCTTCCCTGTGTAGCTAGCTGCTAATGCTTCGTTTTCCTTCCTCTCCTGTGAAAAAGATATAAGAACTGGGTTAGAGTTCTGTTTTTCCCAACCATGGGTTTGCTGTCTGATCTTTGGTCAGTCATTTAACCAGTCCCATTATGCTTTCCATATGTATAGAGAACAAAGTGGTAAATCTGTCATGTATAAAGATTTTATGTGTTACTTTTAATCCTTGAAACTAATGAAGTTTAGAATCTCCTGCTTAGCAGCATGTATTTTCTCATTGTTTCTTACTGTTTTCTCACGTTACCATTTTTTACTCATTGATCTTGGTCTCCATCCATGTGTGGTTATGAGCCTGTTAGTAGGAAGTATACCTTTATTTTTTAGTAGAATTCACTATGAACTCATTCCCAGTGTCAGCAGAATATTGATGTTTATTGACTGATACAGTGGACAGTGTTGTATGCTGACTTTGTTTAGATCTAACAGTGGCTGAGGTTAGATTTTCTAGAATTAAAGATCTGGCACTTTTTTCTTGGTATATATGTTAATATCCGGTACAAATGTTAACGTTTTTATTTAATTGCTTAGTCATGTTTGACTCTTGTGCAACCACACGGACTGTAGCCTGCTAGGCTCCTCTGTCCATGAAATTTCCCAGGCAAGAATACTGGAGTGGGTTGCCATTTCCTTCCCCAGGGGGTCTTCCTGATCCAGGAATTGAACCCATCTGCATTGGTAGGTGGATTTTTTTTTTTTACCACTAAGCTACCAGGGAAGCCCACGTATGTTAATATCTTGGTACATACGATGATAAAATATTATGTTTTACTCTTTCAGTATTCATCTATGTGATGCACGGGGTCTTTGTTGCCGCTCGTGGGCTTTCTCTGGTTGCGGCATGTGGAGGCTGCTCTTTGGTGTGGTGGTTTCTGTTATTGCAGAGCGTGGGCTCTAGGGCGTGCGGGCTTCAGTAGGTGCAGCTTAAGGGCTCTACAGTGTGGCCTCAGGTGTGGCTTGCAGGCTTTGTTGCTCTGTAGCCTGTGGGATCCTTCAGGATCAGGGTTGGAACCTATGTCCCCTGCACTGGCAGGTGGATTCTTAACCCCTGGAACACTGGGGAAGTTCCTCCAGGAACCATTTTACTGATTGACAAGAGGCATAGCTATTTTATTCCTTAGTCAAGCACTTTTCTTTAATTCTGGCAGCTAGCCATATAGGAGATTGTTCTCTGGGAGAATTAAACTGGTAAATAGTTTAAGTGGAACATATTATTGCTGCTGTTCATTAATGGGCCATTATGGCTCTCATGTCAAAGTGTTTAATTTTAGTTTGAGAAATTGTCTTATATTCTTTATTATACACCAGATGCCAAAAATATTTCTTTTAAAATGCTGGTTTACCTTCAATTTTTAAAAAATTTATTTTAAATGAAACAAAGATGAATGTTTTTAATGATAAAAGGTACAATTTCACAAAGAAGATAGACATCATAAACCATTAGACACTTTTACAACAAAGAAAGACACGTAAAGCGAATATCAGAAGAAGTACAAGGGAAGAGAGAAATGTATAATCACAGATATATTGACATGTCTCTGAGAGTATTTTATCAAGTGCAAAAAAATAAGAATAAGAGCATCTTTAATGTCAATAATTTAAATATATATTTAATTTATATTAAGCATATCCTACAGAAATATATTTAAAATTTTGTATCTCATGCATTGTTATTAGATATCCATAGGACATTTAGAAAAATTGGCAAGAAGATAAACATTACTAAGTTTCAGAAAATAGAATTCTTTTTGTGTGTGTGTTTCAGGTATACATATACACATATGTTATTTTTGAAATTATTTTCCATTATAGGTTATTACAGGATACTGACTAGGTTCTCTGTACTATACAGTAAACCTTTGTTGCTTGTTGTAGATCTATTTTTTTAATTTGAAATCTAGCATTCTAGTCATACTAAATCAAACAAGTGGAATCAAAATGTCATAAAGTTTTTAGTTAGGCAAAAATTCATACATTTTGTAAAATATATATATTACATATATGTATACAAAAGCTTCTGCTGTGCTTGATAAAGGCTTGAGAAAGAACATCAAAAAAAGAAGATGGAGAAATTGGAAAACATAAACTGAATGAAATGAGAGCACTAAATATGAAGTAGAAAAAGTGAAACAAACTAGATAAAAGTAAAAGACCTCATATAGTCCAGTTGTTTTTAAACATGGCTGCTCATTAGAAATATATCTGGACCTCTGGCCAATAAAAAAAAGCAATACCTGGATATTTGTAGTTTTCAAAAAATTTCAAGGTAATTCTGATACGCATATGGATTTTAAAAAGTGATTACAGGTTTTTCTATTAAGTGGTAGTTTAGGTGATACAGAATTACATAATTTTTCTGTTGACCAATCATGATACAGTGATATGAGGTGAGTAATAGTTACATAATCACAATAGTAAAAGATGTTTATTATTTTTCACAATCAAAAGATAATTATAAAAAATATAATTACAGTTGAAAGCCATAATGGGAACATGCTGCTGCTGCTAAGTCACTTCAGTCGTGTCCGACTCTGTGTGACCCCACGGACAGCAGCCCACCAGGCTCCCCCTGTCCCGGGGATTCTCCAGGCAAGAACACTGGAGTGGGTTGCCATTTCCTTCTCCAATGCAGGAAAGTGAAAAGTGAGAGTGAAGTTGCTCAGTCATGTCTGACTCTTCATTACCCCATGGACCTCAGCCTACCAGGCTCCTCCGTCCATGGGATTTTCCAGGCAAGAGTACTGGAGTGGGGTGCCATTGCCTTCTCCAATGGGAACATGATTAACTGTAAATATAATTACATACAATTTGGGGGGGAGGTCAAGCAGAAGTGATGTGGTAAGTGGAAATGCATACATGCACATGTTTTCATCTGCTCAGCCAGTCTATGTCTTTTGGTTGGTGCATTTAATCCATTTACATTTAAGGTAATTATCAATATGTATGATCCTATTACTGTTTTCTTAATTGTTTGGGGTTTATTTTCTGTAGGTCTTTTCCTTCTCTTGTGTTTCTTGCCTAGAGAAGTTCCTTTAGCATTTGTTATAAAGCTGGTTTGGTGGTGCTGGATTCTCTTAACTTTGCTTGTCTGGAAAGCTTTTGATTTTTTCATCAAATCTGAAAGAGAGTCTTGCTGGGTAGAGTCTTCTTGGTTGTAGGTTTTTCCCCTTCATCACTTTAAATATATCATACCTTTCCCCTCTGGCTTGTAGAGTTTCTGTTTAGAAACCAGCTGATAGCCTGGTGGGAGGTCGCTTGTATGTTATTTGTCATTTTTCCATTGTTGCTTTTAATATTTATCTCTGTCTTTAATTTTTGTCCATTTGATTACTGTGTGTCTCAGTGTGTTTCTCCTTGGGTTTATCCTGCTTGGGACTCTGTGCTTCTTGGACTTGGTTTGTTTGTTTCCTTTCCCATGTTTGGGAAGTTTCCATCTATTATTTCCTCAAATATTTTCCTCTGGTCCTTTCTTTCTCTTCTCCTTCTGGGACCTGTATAATGCGAATATTGGTTCATTGAATGTTGTCCCAGAGGTCTCTTAGGCTCTCTTCACTGCTTTTCATTCCTTTTTCTATATTCTATTCTGTGGCAGTCATTTCCACCTTTCTGTCCTCCAGATCATTTATCTGTTCTTCTGCCTTAGTTATTCTGCTATTGATTCCTTCTGGTGTATTATTTTCTGTTTGTTTTTTCTTTAGTTCTTCTAGATCTTTAGGCTTCCCTGGTGGCTCAGATGGTAAAGCGTCTCTGCCTACAATGTGGGAGCCTCGGGTTCGATCCCTGGGTCGGGAAGATCCCCTGGAGAAGGAAATGGCAACCCACTCCAGTACTCTTCCCTGGAAAATTCCATGGATGGAGGAGCCTGGTGGGCTACAGTCCATGGGGTTGCAAAGAGTTGGACACAACTGAGCGACTTCACTTTCTTTCTAGGTCTTTGGTAAACATTTCTTGCATCTCTTCAATCTTTGCCTCCATTCTTTTTCTGAGATCCTGAATCATATTCACTATCATTATTCTGAGTTCTTTTTCTGGAGCATTGCCTATCTCCACTTCATTTGTTTTTCTGGGGTTTTACCTTGTCCCTTCATCTGGGACATAACTTTCTGCTTTTTCATGCTGATTAACTTTCTGTAATGTGGTTTTGTTTTACTCGCTGTGTGATTGTGGTGGTTCTTGCCTTTCTGTCTGTCCTCTGATGGAGGAGGCTAAGAGGCCTGTGTAAGCTTCCTGATGGGAGGGACTGGTGGTTGGAACACTTGAGTCTTGCTCTGGTGGGCAGGGCCTTGTTCAGTAAAGCTTTAATCCAGTTATCTGCTGATGGGTGGGGTTGAGTTTCCTCCCTGATAGATGTTTGTCCTGAGGTGACCCAGCCTTGGACTCTATGGTAGGGTTAATGGCGACCTCCAAGGGGGTTTATGCCAAAGGAGACCTTCCCAGACAGCTGCTGCCAGTCCCCCCTGTCCCTGTGGTGAGCCCCCTGCTGACCCCGCCTCCATAGGAGACCCCGCCACACCACCAGGTAGTTCTGGTTCAGTTTGGGCTCACTGCTCCTTTGCTCTGAGCCTTGATGCACACAAGGGTTTGTTTGTGCTCTCTAAGGCTGGCGTCTCTGTTCCTCCAGTCCTGTGGAAGTCTTTATAATCAAATCCCACTGGCCTTCAAGGTCAGATTCCCTGGGGTTTCCCAGTCCCTTTGTTGGATCCCCAGGCTGGGAAGCCTGACGTGGTGTTCAGAAATTTCACAACAGTGGGAGAACTTCTTTGGTATTACCTTTCTCCAGTCTGTGGGTCACCTACCCAGTAGGTATGAGGTTTGATTTTATCGTGAGTGTGCACCCCCCCCCGCCCCCCGCCGTCTCACTGCGGCTTCGTCATTGTCTTTGGGTGTGGGGTGTCTTTTTTGGTGGGTTCCAGCGTCCTCCTGTCGATGGTTGTTCAACAGCTAGTTGTGATTTTGGTGCTCTCGCAGGAGATGAGTGCATGTTCCTCTACTCCACCATCTTGAACTGGAACGCTACTTTCAATTTTATGTTTACAAAATTTTTTTCAGTGTTATTACTATTTTGGAGAAATTACGAACTTAGCAGCTTTACAGAAAAACAGTTTGCTTTCATGACAAGTTTTTGTAACTGTTGTAGTCTACACTGAAGTCTGTGCCAGGTGCTATTTTAAGTGTCGCACATATTACTTCATTATTTCATTTATGATGCTTTTTAAAGTATATATCTGGAAACAGTAGGCTTATTAGATATTCTGAGAGGGAAAAAAATTCCATGGTCATAAATATTAAGTTTGAGAAAACACCAAGAACTGTAACCATGCCTTCCCCCATTGTGGGAATTCACAGTGCATATTACATTAAAGACCTTAAGAAGTCTTAGAGTAAAGATATTTATTTTATTGTGTAACCCAGAACTTCCCAAACTTATTTGACCATTGAACATTTTTTACAGTAATGTTTATTATATCCCTGTGTTACATAGTTTGGGAAACACTGCCGTAACTAAATAAAATAATAATAGCAGCTAACATTTATTGGAGTTGGTGATGGACAGGGAGGCCTGGTGTGCTGCAGTCCATGGGGTCGCAAAGAGTCGGACACGACCGAGCAACTGAACTAACTGAACTGAACATTTATTGGTCACTGGCTATATGCCTGGCACTATTCTAAGGACTTTTAAGTGATTTAACTTACTTAATTCTCACAACTAAGGTATGAAGTAAATATTATTCTCATTTTGCACTCACGAAACTGAGGCATAGCAAGTTAAACTCATTTGCTTAATGCTGTATAGCTAATAAACAGAGGAAGTGGCATTTATTCCAGGCAGTCTGATTCCAGAGCCTGCCTTCCTGACTGCTGCAGTGTGCAGTCTCTTAGAGTGAAAGGGACATGTGTCAAAAGGAAGGTCTATGTAGGAGTTGAGAAGAGGAAGAAACTTGTCTGAAGGGAATTTTGACAAATCCTTCGGGTGAGGGCCAGTTGAACATTGAAGGTTTTAGATATTGAGAGATTCGGGGAAAGGACATTGCATTTAAAAAGAAGCCTTGGTGGGCAAAAGCACAGAGGCAGAAGGTAAAGAGAACACAGGTGGGAACAGTCCAGTTGGTCGCCAGGCTGAAGATGTGACGGTGCACAGGTCAAGGGCAGAGGATTCTGGGAACTTTCCCTCATCTCTTGTAGCCTTTGATTATCATCTTTTATTCATTTATTTACCAGCATCTTCTCTGTTGCTGTGTTCCTATCACTACTATGAAGATAAAAAGACAGGGTCCCTATTCTCTTAGGAGCTTACACTTGGCGTGCAAGCAATCCAGAACTGTGGTCGCTGCAGTAGAGAGGTGGGAAAGCTGTGTTAGAAAGAGGGCGCAGAGCCTGTGAGCGGGCCTGAAGGTGGCCGAGAGGCCTCAGCAGACGTGCTCAGCAGTGGGGCGGAGAGGGGGCAGGGGCAGAGGACGCTGCAGGCAGAGTGAAGAAGCTTGCACGTGTTGTAGACTCCATGGCGTGCTTAATGAATATTTAGGATGCAGCAAGAACGAAAGGGTGGGACTGAGGAGAGTGGATGCTCTTGAGGTTGCTCAGGGCCCAGAGCACGAGGCTTCGTATCCCACAGAACAAAGTTTTGATTTTTATCTTTGATTTTTTTTTTTTAGATTTTTATCTTGTATGTGATGGAGAGCCTTTAAAGAATTTGGGGGAAAGGAATGATATGCTCAGATTTGCATATTGGGAAGGTCTAATCGGAGCAGTGTAAGAGTTGATTGGAACAGGAGAGATTAGAGGCAAAGTTTAGACCAGAGGCAGTGAGTGTCAAATTAGGGCAGTAGCAGCAGGGATTGAGAGGCATGAAGCAGATGTAAAATACATACAGAACATACAGAAGGTGAAATTAATGGGCTGCTGAATTCCTGATCGCAGGGATGATGGCAGAGGGAGGAACCATGTATGATGCCTGGGCTTTCTGCTAGGGCAGATAGATGTGTGCTCAGTTGTTCAGTCATGTCCTACTCTTTGCGACTGTTTGGACTGTAGTCCACCAGGCTCCTCTGTCCATGGGATTTTTTTAGGCAAGAATACAGGAGTGGGTTGCCATTTCCTCCTCCAGGACTCTGCCTAACCAGGGATCGAACCCATGTCTCCTCTGTCTCCTGCATTGTAGGCAGATTCTTTACCCACTGAACCATCAGGGAGCCCAGATAGATGGTGGTACCGTTTACTGGGAGAATATAAATAGGACACAGGTTTACGAGAGAAGATCCTTCCTTCAGTAAATATTTATTTAGAGCCACTTTTGTGGCAGGCACTGTGCTATTTGGAGGATAAATCCAGGAAAGAAGATGGTTACTACTCTTACTGTGGCCTCTGAATCTAGTAAGAGGGACACACAGGAAAAAGAATAAGCAAATACATTAAAAAGATCTTAACAGGCCAACTTGGAGCCTGGACCCAAGTCATTATAAGAACAAGACCTGAACTTCTAAACAGTTGCAAAAGCAGGTGTAGGTCGCTGCTGCTCTTTGGGTCTCCTTTCCAACTGAGGAGCCGCCTGGAGTCCCAGCCTGCTGGACTGGTCTTGCCCCTGCTCGCTTGCTATGTTCACGAGAAGGAGTTGACTTAAGTTCTGGGCTCCCAACACATGCTTTAGTTCAGTGACCTTGGCAGATGGTGCTGACTCATATCTGGCTAGAATAGGAGATGGTGAGTGGAGAGGGATGAGATTTCTGGAGATGGTACAAGTTCTGGTAATGACACTGGTGAATGCAGATGCTGGGGTAGAGGAGAGGAAAAGGTTAATGGTGTGATTAGATTGGGAAAGCTTGTTGCTGGATGGGTCATCTGTTGGTTGTTAGCCTCAAAAATGATCATGGAAATGGGAGATGGGGAGGCTTTGAACCAGGTGTAAGGTGTTCATGCATGAGAGGGATTGGGAGGATGTGGGTGAGTATGGAACGACAGATAATGGTTTGGTAGGAGCAAGAAGTAGGGAGGTAGAAATGATCTGTTAATGACAATGGGGAGCAAGGAGGCCTCTCATCTCCAAATTCTTTTTTTTTTAATATTTATTTCTATTTATCTGTTTAGCTGTGCAGAGTCTTAGGTGCTGCACACAGAATCTTTAGCTGTGGCGTGTGGGATCCAGTTCCCCAACCAGGGGTTGAGGTTTGGTTAAGGAAAATCAGCCCCTGCTACAGAGAGCTTCAGGGGATATGAGAGGCACTGGGGATGTCCAGGGTTCATTGAAGGCAAGGAAATGGAGAGGAGTTTGAGTTTTAGAGGGGTTAAGATACAGGTGTCCCTGGTATATCCAAGGGTAAGAGTTCAGGAGGCATTTATATCTGAGAGCTTAGAGCTGAGTCATCATGGTATTGTTGGTAGACAGGTCAGAATAAGTCGTGTAAGACTGGCCAAGGAAAACACGAAGAGTGAGGAGAGAAGTGAGAACAGACTCCTGGGAAATACTAATTTAAAATGAATAGGCTGAGGAAGAGGAGTCAAAAACAAGTAGAGCTAGCTAAACAGGTAGAATGAAAAGAAGAGTGACTTTATAGATTTTAGAGAAGAGATTTTCAAGAAAGGAGTAGTCAAACATAATCATTCAGTCAGTAGTAGTATTTAAATGTGTGCGCCTGTGCACATTGAGTACCATCTCCCAGAGAGAGAGTACACTCTCTGAGGGGAGGGGCGGGGGTGGTCTGTCCTCTGTCTCTCCCATCTTCTCTCTGGCAGCAGCACGGTCATGCACAGACAGTCTAGAGGAGGAAGGCAGGTGGGCAGATTACAGGTGCCCTATAATCTCTCAGTTCTGTGCCGAGAGAGGACACTGCTGGTTGGTTCTAGAACTTTTCCTTATTAAGCCTGGGGATTAGCTTCAGAAGCTGCTTCAGACTGAGCTCCAGGCAACCACTACCAGTTCATCAAAGCAGGCACGGGAGTGAGATAGAGTCAGTTTGATATTCCTGTCCTCTGTAGGTATCAGAAATTCAAATATTTTGCTTACTATCTTTTTGGTCTTCATTTTTATAAACAGTAATACCATTATATATCAGTTTTTGCCTGTGATTTTTAATTTCCTTAATCGTGTATTGAAATACCTAATTTGAAACAACTGTCAGGCTACCCACTGCTGTAATCAGGTACCCAGAAGGGCTCCTGACCACACTTTCTCCTCCTCTAACCTGCCAGCTTCCCTGCCTTCCTTCACCTAGGGCGTTACCTCTCTTCTCTGCGTTGGAATCCTTGCTGGCATCTCAGCAGCCAAAGGTTGTGAACTTGTCCAGTAAAAAGATAATTTAACTTAGCTCCAGGTAATAGAGGCCCCCTCCTCCTGATCTAGTACCATCTTTGTTTATTTATTTTATTGAAGTATATATTCCCTATAGAATGCACGGGTCTTAAATGTGCAGTTCAGTGGTTTTGACAATATGTCACAACTATTCAAAGCAAGATACAGAACATTTCCATTATTCCAGAAAGTTCTTTCCTAATTCCCAACTCTCTAAACTGAAATTTCTTGCCATCTAGGACTATCCAGTCATCACAGGAGCATTATGTTCTTGTGGCGTTTCTAAGCCGTTATACCCCTTTCTTCCGGCAGGAGACCGAAGAGCCGATCGTAGAGTGTCAGGAGTGTGAAACGGAAGTCTCCCCTTCACAGACCGGCGGCTCCTCGGGTGACCTGGGGGACATCAGCTCCTTCTCCTCCAAGGCGTCCAGCTTACACCGCACGTCAAGTGGGACGAGCCTGTCTGCCATGCACAGCAGCGGCAGCTCAGGGAGAGGAGCCGGACAGCTCAAAGGGAAAACCAGCGGGACAGAACCTGCCGAGTTTGCCTTGCCCAGCTCCCGAGGAGGCCCAGGAAAGCTGAGGTGCAGACAGGGTCTCCAGAGAGAGAGCCACCGCAGGGGCAGGGTTGCTGACGTGTTAATATCATGGGAAAAGGGGAGTTGCGGAAAGTCCCCCCATCCTCCTAGGATCGATCAACTCCTCTTCCACCCCTTTTCATTCCTCTCCTGTTTTGGGGTTTGCATGGGAGGTAGGGTGGAGCCCTGTGGGAGGTAGACTTCCTGAGAAACTGTGGAAAACAGGTGAGGGGCCTCGGGAATGCTGGCCCAGGCTCCTGCCCCCCGCCCCCCACTTTCTGCAGCCTGTGGGTGTTTTGGTTGGGAGCACAGGAAGTTCGGGGTAGTGGCCCCAACCTGACACGTTCCCTAGCTTTTTGTTTTCCTCTACAGGTACCCAGAGCCTGAAGTACAAGAGAAGGCAGGGCAGGAGTGGATGTGCTGTTTTTGAGGGCAGCAGTAGGAAGCTTTGTCAGGAGGGTCTAGACTGGAGTGTAGAAGGATGCCCTTTACTTGGTATCCTAACTCCCGCTCCCAGCTAATTTGGTGGTGGGTGTGTGGACCAGCTTCCTGCTGCCCTGGAGGCTCAGCCTTGCTGGCCTGGCATGTAGTCTGAGGACCAAGGGGAGACTGTGAAGAAGGATCCGGTAGCAGGCGCTCTCAGACTAACCTGTCTTCATTCTCTAGTCCTAGAAAAGGGGTCAGTCAGACAGGGACGCCAGTGTGTGAGGAGGATGGTGATGCGGGCCTTGGCATCAGACAGGCAGGGAAGGCTCCAGTCACACCTCGTGGGCGCGGGCGAAGGGGCCGCCCGCCTTCTCGGACCACTGGAACCAGGTACCCGGGTAGTGTGAGATACACTAGTCTGTGACTTGTTCAGAAAAAAGGGAGTAGAGAGAAGAGAGGGGAGCAGAGAGTATGTGGGGTGTCAGGAGGGAGAAGAGGGGCCCACACTGACTGGGGAGTGGGCCGGGATCAGAGTGAGGCCCCTGAGACACCAGGCTTCTGCCTGCGATGGGGTTAGCAGCGAACGGGCTGGAGACCACGGACAGAGGAGTGGGGAAACTGATAGATCCTACTGCCCTTGGCTCATTCTCACTGCCTTCGCCTGTCTCTTATCTCACTTTAGGGAAACAGCTGTGCCTGGCCCCTTGGGCATAGAGGACATTTCACCTAGCATGTCGCCGGATGATAAATCTTTCACCCGTATCGTGCCTCGAGCGCCAGACTCCAGCAGACGGGCAGACTCGGGTGCTGGTGCTTTGCGTCGAAGCGACTCTCCCGAGATTCCATTCCAGACTGCTGCTGGCCCTTCAGATGGCTTAGATGCCTCCTCTCCAGGGAACAGCTTTGTAGGGCTCCGTGTTGTAGCCAAGTGGTCATCCAATGGCTATTTTTACTCTGGAAAAATCACACGAGATGTCGGAGCTGGGAAGTATAAGTTGCTCTTTGACGATGGGTATGAGTGTGACGTGTTGGGCAAAGACATCCTGCTGTGTGACCCCATCCCCCTGGACACGGAAGTGACCGCCCTCTCGGAGGATGAGTATTTCAGTGCAGGTACTGGAAGAAGCCAGAGCCCTCCTAACGCGTCCGTGGCCCTCCACCACCAGCAGCACTCACTCCAGCCTCAGTGCTCTCCTGTGCCCTCCAGTCAGAAATTTCATTCCCGACACGGCCTACTCTCACCCCTGGCTGCTTTGTTGTTCTTTGTTCCCCTTGTTTATTTTTGAATAAACTCCGTAGTTTGGAAAAAATGTATATACACACAGCATCTGCCACGTGCAGAGTACTGATAGCATAGAGACGTCCCCCGTGCCCCTCAGCCAGCGTTCCCCTTTCCCTGTTGTCAGCATTTTACGTTAACCTGGCACCTTTGTCAGGATGAAGACTACTGCCTTGGCACTATACCATTAACTCAATTCCTGACACACGGATTTCACCAGCTCTTTCCACGTCCTTTTTCTGTTCCAGGATCCAGTTCAGGATTCCTGTACTGCCTTTACTCCTCACATGTCTTTTGTTTTCGGATCTGTAACAATCTCTGAACCTTGTCTTGTTTTTCATGACCCTGACAGTTTTGAGGAGTACGTACTGGGTCAGGTGTTTTTTGACCGTCCTTCAGTTTGGGTTTGTCTCCTGTTTTCTCTTGGTTGGGTTGGCATTAATGAGTTTCTGAAAAGAATGCGACGGTAGTGCATGCCCTTCTCACGGCATTGTGTGTGGGAGGGGGGTGGGCGACAGCCAGAGGGTGTCTCTGGGATGTCTACCTTTCATGTGTCCATTCTTTGAATGTGTTGCCTCTTTTCTGTGAGGTGATTTGGAGATACATGTTTCATTGAGTTTGTCATTAAAAACATTCTTTAATGAGGGTTGTTTGGAACAGTGATTGGGTACAGTGGGCAAAAATGCGTCAGTTGAAGTCTCTTCAGACTTTGTTGTGTTTGGACTCCTCAGTGGTTTGCTGTCTGCTGCTTTATTTCATTGTTAAATGAACCACCTCACCTTCTAGTTCTGGGTAACACTTAGCTTCACTTAGCATCAGTAGCACATGGATTGAGATCTTTTATGGCCTGTGACTTACATTGTTTGTGTCAAATGTATTTGTTCCTCTTTCCAGTGTAAAGCCTCTCTTGGAAGTCCATGTTAGGCCCTCTTAAGACAGAGCCGGTTCTCTATCCTGCGTGCGTTGTGCCATTCAGGGGAAGGGGACTCGGCCCCATTTATTGAGGCTGTCTTCGGGTGTTAGACTAGGCCTCTTCATGAGTGTGAAGGGTATTCTTGACCTTGGCCTTCTTTGTGCTCTTGAGGATTTAGTGTGGTGGTAGAGATTTAAGCCAGGAGATGAACAAGCAAGGGCAGAGCGAGTGACTCTGTGGCAGAGATAAGGAGAGAACCAAGGCCTGCTTTCTTCCTTTTTTTTTTCCCCCTTGGTACATGCTCTGGGTTTCTGTTAGCCCTTCATTCAAGCACTGGCTAACAGGAGAGAATACATTGATTTTTCTCTTCATAGGAATGAGAAAGTATTCACATTAGTGCCCTGTTTTTATATTTGTATTTATCTTTACATAGGTATCTTTTTCATAGCATTGGAAACGGGTCTTGCCCACGATCACACAGCTTGGTGGCAGCAGAATTAGGCCTAGACTCAGGTCTCCTGAATTCTAGCCCAGTGTGCTTTTGTGCCCCACACTGAGTTCCTTTTAGTCTGGAGGCCTTGTCTTTAGGTCCCGAATCAGAGCAAGATCAGAGAAGCAGATAATGGAGGAGAGGCAGGATTGATTTCCTTCCTTTCTCTGCTCTGTATTTCTACTTCGATTTTGCTACACAGACTCGTGCTTTCTCTTGAAATGATGTCATCTTTCATCTGTGACTTAACTCAAGAATTACCACCCAGCCTCCAAACAAACGAAGAAGGAAAGGTTTAGTAAGTTATAATGGGACCATTAAGAAACCACATGCATTTCATTTTGAGAACCATTTGAATTGCTAACAACCCATAAAGGCTGGCTTTAGGAAACAATTTTATAACTAGAGGGTTCCTGCTGCTGGGAACCTGCACGTTCCAATCCCTGAGTGGTGGTGGTGTGTGGGCTTGACGGCTAGGAGTTTGCTCAGTCCTAACCTCAGCCCTCTCTTGGACCTCCTGTGACTCCCTGCTTCAGGCCTGCTCTGAATAGATGCCGAGCAACCTAAACAAGCTGCTTTTTTGTTTTTTTCCCCCTTCACCCAGGAGTGGTAAAAGGGCACAGGAAAGGAGTCTGGAGAGCTGTACTACAGCATTGAAAAAGAGGGCCAAAGGAAGTGGTATAAGCGGATGGCTGTCATCTTGTCCTTGGAGCAAGGAAACAGGCTGAGAGAGCAGTATGGCCTGGGCCCGTATGAGGCAGTAACGCCCCTCACCAAGGCAGCAGACATCAGCTTAGGTAAGACCCTGGCTTCCTGAACTACTGCCAACAGACCCCTGGCCTGCTTATGGGCAGAGTGGTGGCTTTCGAGCAGTTTGTAAAGCTTCCCTCAGTCTTACTCCTTTGTGGTTTATGAGATGGAAATGAACTCGCATATTGGGAGCCACTGCATATCTCTTGTTTTCTTGCTAGGACCCAATAGTAAGTCCTCAGATTTTTCTGGCTTCCCCAGTTCTATGAAGGACCAAACACACTTTAGTCATGGCAGAAGCTGAAACAGAAAATATGGTGACCTTGGCAGAGGCTTCCTGCTCATGTGGGAGGTGGAGGAGAGGGTGTGGTGGTTTTTAAATCAGGCTGCAATCAGCTTCTTAGAGGTCATGGCCTCAGACCATCATAGGAGATGACTTGCCTTTGGCTCATTGTATCGCAGACAATTTGGTGGAAGGAAAACGGAAACGGCGAAGTAACATCAACTCCCCAGCCACCCCCACCACTTCCAGCAGCAGCAGTACAACCCCGACTCGAAAGGTCACAGAGAGCCCTCGTGCCGCCACGGGGGTCCCCTCGGGCAAAAGAAAGCTTGTCACTCCTGAAGAGGAGCGGTCCCCTGCCAAGCGAGGCCGGAAATCTGCCACTGTGAAACCTGGTGAGTGCTCCCTTTTACCCTGTTCTCCCCCAGACCTCGGAATGCAGGGTCAGCTGCTGGAGAGGTGGAGCCTGGCACAAGCAGGGGCTCCTTCCTGATCACAGAGTCGGTGCCCGCACACGCCCACCTCTCCATCTCCCAGCAGAGCCCAGTCTGGTACCAGAAAGGAAGGCAGGCTTTGATGGGAAACATCCCTCGATGCCTGTGTTGGTTCTGGGAGGGAGAAGAAATGTAATGGATTTTAGGCAGACTCACAGGAGGTGCAGTTTTTCTTGGACCTCTTCCTTTATCTGGTACTGTCTTCCTCTGGAAGCTCTGCTGCCCCCTCCCTTATGCTCAGGGCCCTCTGGCTTTCCCACATGTCCTATTAAAAGGCTGCTACCTTAGCCTGTGTCTCCCCTTTCCACACTAACCCCCAAACAACCCCTTTCCAGCCCCTCAAGCTGCGTGTTTATAGAAGTTCAGTCCATCTGTTGTTCACTGGGTGTGTGCTGTGACCCAGCCGCGGCCTCTGTGGATGCTGGAGACACAGAGGCAGGGTCTGCAGTGTCTGCCCCAGGGCGCTGTCTTAGTCTAGCAAACTGAGGAAGTTGGTTGTCGTCGCATGTCCTGGCGCCTGGCACTTCTGTTTCCTGTGTCTTCTCCGTATCTAAATATCTCTGCTGTGGTTCAGGGTATGTAAGGCATGGAATTCAGTGCTTCATACATTTTACCTCATACAGTGTCTGTGAGTTGCAGGTGCTGGAATTCATTTTTTAGTTGAAGAATCTAAGGCAGAATGTTGGTTTACTTCCCAAGGTGACACAGTCATCCAGAAATCAGACTGAGGCAGTCTGGCTGTGAAGTCCAGGCTTGTGCATGCTACATCAGACTGTTCTCTTGCTGCTGGTTTTGTTTTAGGGAGGCATAACCTGACTGTCATCTTAGCCTCCCAATGAGCCAGGATTCGGCTTCTCCATGCCAGGTATTTGCTTGTTTCCTCGAGGACTTCCTGGGGCACCAAGCATGGGTGTTCTGGGAGTCCTGGACTGGCCGGTTCACGTCCCACTCCCAGGTGTTGGAAACTGGTTGATACGGTTCTGTCGACATGTAAAAGCACTTTATTACCAAGGATTCTGTGCACTGTTCTGGTGAGGGTCAGGGACGGGGGAGTATCTGCTGGGGACATTTCTTTTAAATGAACCCACCTTTTTAAAGGCTGCCTCAGAGCACTAGGCAGGGAATGTGGGCTGAAGGTTTCCAGTCATTTTTCACTTTTACTTTGTGTTAGAATCACCTTTTCTTCAGGTGACTTCAGAAGTTTTTGATTTGGCTCTATAAAAACAGTGCTAGTTGGGAAAACAATGTATGCATTGTTATGACTGTAAAATTTAAATACATAGAATTCCTCTGCACTGTTAAAACAAAATTTTTTTTTTTTGAGCCAAGTGGCATGGCTTGCGGGATCTTAGTTCCCCAACCAGGGATTGAAACCAGGCTCTTGGCAATGAATTCATGGAGTTCGAACCACTGGACTGCCCTCTGCCTTGTGAGTTTGTTTTCAGGTTGTTGGCCATAGGATGGTCTTTGGTTAATAGCTCAAAAAAGTTCCGCAGGCATTGCCTGCCCACCCTGTTGTGCCCAGGCCACGGTCTGTACCCTGTGCCTCTGTCCTTCCCAGGTGCGGTGGGGGCAGGAGAGTTTGTGAGCCCCTGTGAGAGTGGCGACAACCTGGGTGAGCCCTCTGCCCTGGAAGAGCAGAGAGGGCCTCTGCCCCTCAACAAGACCTTGTTTCTGGGCTATGCCTTCCTCCTCACCATGGCCACGACCAGCGACAAGTTGGCTAGCCGCTCCAAATTGCCAGATGGTCCTACAGGAAGCAGCGAGGAAGAGGAGGGTAAGGCCCTAAGAAGCCCTGGGGGCTCTCACACCCATGTGCTCGTCCTTCCTTTCCATTCACTTTACGAACCATGTCGAGGAGGCAGGGCCCGTGGCAACTGGAGTCAGAGTCAGAGAAAACTAGTTTAACCCTGCTTGCTTTGTGGTTTATAGAATACTCTCAGAGAATTTCTCGTAGCAGTTCCTCAAAATAGTCCTTGAGAGGCAGATGGGAGATAGGTCTTATCCATTTTACAGATGAGAAAACAAGCTAGGAGCGGTCAAATAATTGCTTTTTATCCACAGTAATGGTGGACTTGGGACTTAAACTCCATTTTGTGCAGTACAGTCAGATTTCTGAATGCCCTGCCACCCTTCCCATTGGTTTTCTCTGGGCCCAAGAAGACATGTGGGAATGAAGTTCGTTCCCTTGAGTCTGTGTGTCAGACTAGGAAGGGTGGGCTCAGGGTCCCAGGTGATTTCAGAGAAGCAGCCTCTAGGCCTTTTCACCTCTTGTACGTCTCTTCAACCTTAAACCTTACACATTGCATCTGGGTTGTCTCTTAGGGTCTGAGTGAAGGCTGCAGTGGGGAGAGGTAAAAATTATTTCACCTGTCTAAAGAGTGTGTGATCCAGGTGAGAAAGCTGGGCAGGTACAAACATACATTGTAATTAAGTGACGGCAGCACAGTATCCGTGTGTGTCTGCCGGGGCTGACACTCCAAGTGGAACAATGTTGTATAAGTTAGACCGCTCACCAGCGCTGGGCCTTGCAGGAGGGAAATCGAATTGGGGAACATGGTTATCAGAAGACAGCACCAGCTGCAGATCTGGGATTGGCACTTCAGGTGTGTGGCCGATTTTCCTAATTAACCAAAACTACATCTCACCAGCCACAGCTCTGTGGAGATCTGTATGGGGACATGGGGAGGGTGGTCAGGGAATTGCGGTTGAAGTGTATACTATCTGGAGATACATAAATGGTTATCAGTATTGAGGCTTTAGGGTGTGAGAGCACGTGTCCAGTGGATGGGTTTCAAGAGTAAGTGTGATCTAGGCCTAGTTTTTCAGACAGAATTCAGGTATGTGAAGGGTTTCCTAGCTAAGGATTTAGTGTGATTTGGATCGTGATTGGGTGTGTCAGGGTATCAGAACCATGCTTGTGGTCTTGTTTTCTTTTGCTTTCACAATATTGCTGGACTCTAATCTTCATTCTCCAGCACGCTTCTAGCCCTTTCCTAGACTGGGACTTCACAATGCAGCTCTCCAGATGTTTTGTTGATTGATACAGAATGCCTAAGAAAACTTGCTTTGGTATGAGATGCAGACTGTCAGATTCTTTAAAAATCTGTGAGCCTGCGTGAGATCTTATAAACCTGAGAATTCCTTCCATCCCCTCTTGCAGATATATCAAATATTTTTAATCTCATTCTTATAAAGCATGAGTGAGGGATAGGTTTTGTCTCAAGTGAGGAGGAATTTGGACCTTTTTTTTAGAGGGAGCCGGCCATGTTTGTTGTGGAAAATGTAGTTACGATGAATGTCTGCTTTATGTTGCTCCTTTATCCTTACACATTGCTCCAGCAGTACCAGAATCTTTGATATTTTTGGTATATAGTATATTTTAGAGAATCCATGATCTCAGGAAGCAGGGGACATTTGTATCAGAACAGTCCTTTACTAATTAGCTTTTAAGAAACTATGTGATATGTCTTGCAGATAACCAGGAATCTCTTTTATTTGTATCAGGAGCTCAGTAAAATATTTGAATCCATCTTGTGAGACGTATTTAGTAACGAGTTAAGAATACGGCATCTGATCTTGTTAGGTGGCACATTATTAGGGACCCATCAGCCACAGGGATTGACTTCAGAGTTAGGTACCTTCATCCTTGATTCAAATGATGCAGTAAAAATCTGTTCATTTTAGCCTCTGATTGACCAGGGCCACTCATGCAGTCAGAAATAAAATTAAATCCAAACTGAGAAAAGTTAGAAATGGACTGCTGAGGTAGGGTAATATTTGATTACACAAATGCAGGAAATACAGATGGGGATTAAAAGCTAAACAGGTCAGGACTAGAAACAGTTCTAGATAAGTAGACATAAAATAGAAATCTTGAGAAAAATAAAGGACCTTGGGGGTCTTGGCAGTGACTCAGCAGTAGAGTGTTGGTGCCAAAAAGTGTGACATGATTTATTGATAAGGGCCAAGGATGCCAGGGCAAAACTGAGAAATAGTCTTGCTGGATTCTGGGTTTCTTACAGCCAATTAGTTTCTAGTTTGAGTTTTCATTCTGACAAGAATATGGAGAATGCTCAATCAAGAAAAGAGCAATGGAAGCAAATAGGCTGGTCAGTCAGACCTGAGCAGAGGCTTGGGTTTGGGGCCTCAATACTGCATGAGCAGCTCTGGCAGGGAGGGCCCCAAAGGGTTGGGCGGCCTCTGGTGGCGGGGGTTCTGTTCCAGCAGGTTCTCCTTCAGGTATGAGTTGGGGGAGGGAGTGGTCCTGGCACTGAACTTTTTATACATTTGATTTTTTTTTTTAATTTGTGATAAGTCCATTAGAACTTAAATTTCTCCAAACGCTCCTAATTCAATAAAATCTCTAGTGTCTTTTTTTTTTTTAAAGTGTTATTTATATATGAGAGGAGCAGATGACAAGAAAAGTCTCAGATATTGGTCAAAAGAAGCAATTTCTAATTGCCTAGGTTCATTACAGCTTCAGCCTCATCTCTCATAACTTCTGCTTCACTCTCAAGAATGTAGAGCAGTCACTGATGTTCAGTGTCCTGAGCTACTTCAGGATCGTCAGAGGTAGATAGTTTGCAATAAAAGGTTGAATTAGGCCCTTCTGGCTAACCTCCAGTTAATTATATTTTACAAACCCCATTTTCTTTGAGCATTTTGGTTTATCAGAGTTTTACTGGATAGGGAGTAAAATGTGGATGAAGGGCACATTTGAAGGCTTTATTATAAAAAGTGCTAATTGGCCATTCTTCATCTCCACAGAAGGCAGAATTAGAGGAAATAGGCTTAGTCTGCAAGAGAGATTAGGGCAGACAGCAGGAAGAACTTGCTGATGGTAAGGGTTACTCAGGCTGGAGGGCAGCAGGGTGGGGAGTGGGTGCATTGGTCCCCAGGCGCAGTCCCTGGGCGCGATCTTAGTGCAGAGACCTTTGCTGTTCTCAGGTCTAGGACCTGCCTCCATTTCTCATCTTCCCCACCCTTCCTGCTCCTGTCCCTTTTTTGAGCAGCATTTCATAGGCCTCGTGACAGGTCTTTCTGGCCCACGGGGAAGCCCTTTACCTGTTTTGGGGATACAGTATTGTGGAAGTAACTGGGAAGTAAGAAAGAGGACAGTAAGAAGCAAAGTAGCAAATGAACCAACTGGTAGTGATTATCATCTTGGTTATGTTTTTTAATAGAATATTTAGAAATTCCTCCTTTCAACAAGCAGTACACAGAATGCCAGCTTCGAGCAGGAGCTGGCTACATTCTCGAAGACTTCAATGAAGCCCAGGTAAGGCGTTCCTTTGTGTAGCTTCCCAGGGGAGGCAGTAATGCAAGTCCACTTGCTGGACTGAGCAGCGGCTGGATGGTAGAGATTTTGGGAACTGAGACACTGCCAAAATGTTGCATAAAATAGAACTTTTACTGTGTACAAGGAAGAGAAGTCAGAATCTTGGGTTACATTTAATAGCATTGGTTCTGTTGCTGGGACAAAAGCAGATGAAAATTTGTGTTTAACAGAAATCTTTTTCATGGTACTGGCTAAATATATGGGGTGTGGTTGTCCCTTGAGGACTTAGACCCCCAGAAAGCTGCAGGTGAGGCAGGAAGCTGCTTGGGTAGGAGAATAGACTCAGTCACATTTTGGATAGTATCGGGAGGTGTTCAACTCTGTTTTCTGTGACTCATTAAGGAAGCTGTTAAGCAGCTTTCCATAGTCATCACCAGACCCACTGGTTTTATGCCTTTTCTTCCAGTGTAACACAGCCTACCAGTGTCTCCTAATTGCGGATCAGCATTGTCGAACCCGGAAGTACTTCCTGTGCCTTGCCAGTGGGATTCCTTGTGTGTCTCATGTTTGGGTCCATGACAGCTGCCATGCCAACCAGCTCCAGAATTACCGCAATTACCTGCTGCCAGCTGGGTACAGCCTTGAGGAGCAAAGGATTCTGGATTGGTGAGTAGTTGTGAGCCTGTCTAGAACAGCAGACAGGAAGATAGCAAGCTTCCAGAGGGGAAGAATCTGTGGGAAAGTAAGTATTTCTAGAAACTGGAACAATCATAGGATACATGACAGAATTTGGGTTTGAGATTATTTTTGTAATTTAGTTTGTTTTCCTAGAGTATATGGTTAGGGACCTTTTTAAAAACATGTGAGATTTTCATGTAGATTCAATATTCTCAACTTGTCAGGTGAGGGGACTAAGTTTTAAGCTTAAAAATATAGACCCAGGAACGTGATTTGACTGATTTTTGGGGCTCAGGATAAATCTGGAAATCAGAAGGGGTAGATTAGAAGGTCAGGATCCCAGAGAAGACACATCATTCAAAGAAAGAGGGAAGGGGGTGACACCCTCAGCAGGGCTTTTGAAAGCATTCACATGTACCCGAGTCTCTCTGCAGAAAGGCTGTTGTTGGGTATTATTTATCATGCTGTTTCTCCGACTCCTCCATAGGCAACCCCGTGAAAACCCTTTCCAGAATCTGAAGGTACTCTTGGTATCAGACCAACAGCAGAATTTCCTGGAGCTTTGGTCCGAGATCCTCATGACTGGGGGGGCAGCCTCTGTGAAGCAGCACCATTCAAGTGCCCATAACAAAGGTACCTGGAAAGTGTGTGTTGTTATTGAGCCAAGGATGTCTGTAGCTCTGAGGCCTGGTGCTCTAAGTCTCAGGCCTGACAGAAACACACAAAGTCAGTCCAAGAGAAGAAAAATAGTGCTTTCACGAGGTGAGCCACCGTGAGTGAAGCACTGGGCTGTTGGTGCTCCTCTTGGTGTCCACTGTGTACTTGCTGAACAGAAGGCCAGCATGCAGTGAGCACAGCTTTCCACTGTGCTTGTGATCAGTGGCACCGTGTTTGACTTGAAGGGATTTAATTTGGGCATAGTGGGATATACTGGTGAGAAGGCTTACCTGTCTTTTTACTGGAGGGCTAAATTGAGTCTCCTTTCCTCGTCCACCTTCCCCTGCAGATATTGCTTTAGGGGTGTTTGACGTGGTGGTGACGGACCCCTCATGCCCAGCCTCGGTGCTGAAGTGTGCTGAAGCGTTGCAGCTCCCTGTGGTGTCACAAGAGTGGGTGATCCAGTGCCTCATTGTTGGGGAGAGGATTGGATTCAAGCAGCATCCAAAATATAAACACGATTATGTTTCTCACTAAGGATACTTGGTCTTACCGGTTTTATTCCCTGCTGTTGTGGCGATTGTGTTTTAACCAGGTTTTAAATGTGTCTTGTGTGTAACTGGATTCCTTGCATGGATCTTGTATATAGTTTTATTTGCTGGACTTTTATGATAAAATAAATGTTGAATCTCTTTGGTTGTAGTAACTGGGATTTCTTCATCCATTTCTTTGAGCTTAATCTCAGAACAAATAGCAAGACAAACACAGTAACTGCTGTTTTCAAGTGGACTTGTTTGCTGTAGGACAGTGGGTCAAGAAAAGACAGTGAATTTTTTATAGTTTTCTGTGGTATCACTGTCAGAAGATTAATCTGGGTTGTCTAAAATTCAGTACTTCCCAAAATCTGATTTTATAATAGGCGCAGATTATAGTTGTCCCAAAAGCTGAGTTGGATTGGGCACATATCTTAGTTTTCTGGCAGTGAAAAAGAAATCTCTTTAGAGTTGAATTTACTTACAGCTGACTTGTGGGTGCTATACTCTCAAAGCTAAAAAGGACCAGTTGTTGTGAATGGCTGGTGCCTGTAAACTTGATGACTTGCTGCAAGGATAAACATGAGAAACAGTGGTAACACTTGAAAATGTTAGCAGCTCTAGTCAGAGGTCAGAATTTTATTACTGTCACAGTCAGAAGCTGTTCCTTTTCTACTTCTAGCATCATCCCTGTTAAATGTCTTCTCATTCTCTAAATCAAGGCTTAAATCTCTTAACACCTTCTTTTCCCCCTGCAAACGGTAAATATTTTAGGCTTTGTGGGCCATTTGGCGTGTCACTACTACTCACCTTTGCTATGATGGCATGAGAGCAACCGTAGACAATAGGTAAGCAAATGAACGTGGCTGTGTGCCGATAAAACTTTATTTACAAAAACAGGCTGGCCATAGTATGCTAACCTGTGCTCCAGAGGCAGCAGTGGAAGGGTCATCTTTAGCTGACAGTTTCAGGGAATAAACGTCTATATGTGGTAGAAGATGTAGGGATGGACAAGGGCCAGATTGAGTGGCTACACACTGAAGCCAGAATTATCTTTCAGTTTGGAGGCAGTTGTCCAATGCATATTTATTTTGGCTCATACTGATATGAAGATTGATGGTTATCAGTGATGGCTGGGCATATTACTCCTGTGGTTCTTCTAATAAGGGATAATCAGACCTGCATCTTTCAGTATTCGAAATCTTAATATTTTTTTTTCCTTAAGGACCCTTTTTCCTTTGTTAAAAAAATACATTGTCAGCAGCAGAATTACCTTCTTAACAGTCTGAAATAACTGGAAGTTACTGGTAGAATTCTTCAGAGTCACAGCTGAAGACCCTTAAGGATGGGAGACTCCATTTCAATTTCTGAAAGAGGAAAGGAGGTCTGTGGGGAAACCTAGCTTACCTGGTGTTTTTCTTGCTCAGTGGTAACATCCAGTATTTGACCTATTTATAAGTCCTTTTTCACATGAGCCATATAATGTTCTGAGCTGTGTAACTTACTGCTGTCTTTCGAAGCTTGAACAGTACCCAGGCATGTAGTAGGTAACCTCCAACAAATGTTCCCAACGTAACAGACCTTGCCTGGTCAGCGGTGGGCCGAAGCTACAAGTCCTCCGTGGTGAGTTGAGAACTCCTCGGGGGTGGGGCAGAGGCCCCTCCCACACAGGAACCAGGGGAAGGACTTGCACCCGTGGATGTTCAGTAATGGCTTCTAGGAGAGAAGTCAGAGCTTTTCCAGTAGCTGCAGATGTACGGAGGCCGGCGAGAGAAAGGGGATGTTTGTTTTGAATCTTCTGTCACAATGCAGTGGGATTATTTCAGGTTGTGGACCAGAAATTCTCACATCCCGAAACTACAGAAAGAAAAGCTGCATCAATATATCATGCATTCCCGAGATTTTCTTCAAAAAAGTACGAATTGGGGCAACCTGTGATCTAGACAATCTCATCTTAAAACTCTTTTTGCTAAAATCACTTAGGAGGAATCTGCAAGTGCTTTTTTGAATGAGACAGACATTGGAGAAGCCACCTACCACTGAATCTATTAGATTTTTTTTATCAGTATGATTTTTTAAAAGTTTAGAGTGTGAAGCAGTGGTTCCCTCCTTTCAGAAGCAAAAGCTCTGAGGGTCAAGGAGGCTAGGGGTAAGGGGCATTAAGGCTGAGCAGCTGGCTCACGTCAGAACTGGGAACTGCAGCCATGCTGCCTCCCAGCACAGCAGTGTGCAACTTAGCCAAGAATTTAAAGTCCATCTCAGTGTCAGGAATTTAAGTATTTACTTAAACTTCTACTGGAAAATAATCTTTGCTGACGATCAGACACAGCCTTTTTCTTCTCCAAGCCTTGCTTGCTTTCTTCTCCAAGCCTTGCTTTCTTTCTTTGGACTAGATAATGGCTAAAGTCTCTTTCCAACTCTGGAATTCTACAATTTGTTAAAAAGCCACACACAATCCACTGAGCGCCCCAGAGGTGGTTGTTCTTACCTGCCCAGAGTGCCACCAGCCTGGGTGTAATATTTGTTATAATCTAGTCGTAAGAGTAGCTGAGCCAAATCCGAATTGATCTGATGATTGCGAACACTGGAGAGAATCTTGAACAGGAGTGAAGACTGACGGCTAAAACCCTGCAGAGAGAAGGGCTCAAGCTGTGTCACTCCTCTTAGATCTACCAGCCCATGTGGATGAAGGGGGCAAAGGGGATGCGTTGGAAAAGTCTTCCTGAAAATCCTACAGCACTAACTGGCCTGCCGACAGTCCCATTTCTCGACTCAAAAAATGAATTCTTTGTACTGAGTCCACAGAACACAGAATTTCCTATGAAAGTACTCTCATTCTCAGTAGGAATTTAGCAGCCAGCTTTAAATGAGTATATTCTGCTGTGTACTGGGCTGGCGAGAACCTGTGTTTTCAGATAACATAGACCTGCCTGTGCTACAGGCAGATAATTATAATCTCGGTGAAATAGGGGGTTTAGTTCAAGGAAGTACGGAGGTTGAATGTTAGAAAGCAGGAACAAAACCAGTGTGTATCTGGTGGCTTCATAAACCATTTGGGGCTTAACTGCATTTGAACACCAAAGCAGCACATACATACCTGCTTCAAAAACTGATAGAACATTTTTTACCTTTGTATCTTGTTATTTGTGTGTGTGTGTACTGGGGAAAAGACCGTGATCCCCCACGTGCAGAACCACCTGTGTCCCTTGGACGGGGCTGCACCCAGCCAGCGGCCAGGCTGACTCACCTTTACCAGGATGCTGAGCTGGGCAGCCCCACGCTCATCCAGTGGGCCCAGGTTCTGACTGACCAGTGAGCAGAAGCTGTGGCAGAGATCTAAGATTTCATTCAGGCAGTGAAACACCTACCCAGGAAACAGTTGGCATTAGGAGAAAAAGGGAGACACATCTGTGAAAGATTCGGGACAATAAGAGCTAACCTGTTCCCACCTTGTGGGCAGAGACCCTGCACGAAACCTCACCTGCGCCACAATAAATCCGTCGTCGTCTCTCGGACCCACAAGTGTGCGCCAGGCTGAGCTTCGCTTTGAGTGCTGCTCCCGTGCCTGGGGCACTCTGCTTGTACCCGTCCCCGCGGCGCCCCCTTCCCCACTGCAGCCTTGAGCAACCCCTTGCTTCCCTCTCTGTATTATGTGTACTGTTCACTTGGCGTTTGTTCAGGCCCCTGTGGTGTTACTGATCTGTGATGTATGTAAGTCCTGTTTCTCCAACTAGATTGTGAGCTCCTTAAGGGCAGAGCCACGACGTATACCTCTTTGTATCCCCAGTGCCTTGCATACAGTAAGCACTCAATAAATATTTGCTGATGATCACCTGCTCTGATACTCTGCTTTTCCCCAAGGACGCTCATACCACCTAAGGACAGTCTCCCTGTCACAGTGGTTCTCGGTGGTTTCCAGTTCACAGAACCCTCTAGAGTGGCATCTATAGTGCTCACTCTCCTTTAAAAATGGCCCCAAATACCAGAACAAAAGAGTGTGACTGAGGAAGACCAATTAGCTCCCGTCAGAGATAAGGCATAACTATTCTATCAGAAAGTACTAGGAAAACAAAACCCTACTAGGGGTCCTTTTAATCATTTTGCCTTTTTTATCCTTGAACTGGAATCAGCTTGTGCGCTTTCTAAGACTGGTGCCAACTGGAACCTGGGTTCTACTAATATAAGTGCTCTGGGGCCTAGATTTTTTTTAAAAAAGCTCCCAGATTCTCATGTGGAGCCAAGGTTGAGGATAACCTCCCTAAAGGAGATACACGATATATGTATGTACACAGGCACACACACACATACGTAAGAGACAACACTACTCTAGCTGTCTGAAAACAAGTTCCAAACTGGTCCATCCTGATCCAAAAGGTTGCTAAGAAAGTAAACTCTATGTGCTTTTCATTAGTCTTTCTGTGGTGTCATAAAAGCTTTTTAAAAATTTCTTTAAATTCTTCTTGGTCTTGGGACTTCCCTGGCAGGCCAGTGGTTAGGACTTTGCACTTCCACCACAGCGGGGGCACAGGTTTGATCTCTGGTTGGGGAACTAAGAGCCCACATGCCACAAGAAACAAAAATCTTTCCTTCTGAGGGGTAAGCATACATTATCTATAGCTGCTCACCAGGTCCTATGGTATAATATTTCAGAAATTCAAAGACATTTTAAGTTCCTTTTTAGTATTCCCTCGTAGTGTTTGTCCATTGTAAACTGTTAAAAATGTTTAGACAGAGACCACAAAGCTGCTGAATGACAGTTCCCCCTATCCTGGCAAGTCAAAGTGTCTAAGTGATGAGGCTAGAAGCAGCCAGCTCTACTTACAGGTTTCAACAAGATAAAGGATTGGGCCAGCAGATTGCTCAGGAAGTGGTCGTGAGCCAATCGGATGCTTTCAAAGTCTCGGGTCGAATTGATTTGATGAAGCAGCTGTGAGAACTGAGACTCCAGCACATCTACCTTGAGACAGTTACACAAATCATTTTAGTACCCTGCTCAGTCTAAGGACTCAAGGACATTAAGGTGCCTGAGCGATGAAATAGAAATTCTTTGTCCCTACCAACCTCCAGTGTCTTGGCAGATCCCTCCTATCCCTCATTCCCTCCACTGATTGACTTCGTTAAGTCCTGTGGGATCCCAAAAGTTACAGCAAACTAGGTTCAACAGGCATGTACAGCATGACTGTTGAGTGGATGAAGGAGAATGAGGAGTCAAGGTCCTTATTTCTACTTTCCTCTAAAATGCCCCCCAAGAAACAGCCCTAGTGATATAATCCACGGATTTTCAGACCCTAGTTTTTCACCAAGTGCAGGATTCTTCTTCAGCGACTCCTGCCAACCTGGGTTTTTTTCCTACCCCTTTCTTATCCCACAATGCAGACCTGGAGGTAGTACTGCAGGTTATCCACCAAGAATGCCATGCGGTTTCTGAGGCGCCACTTGACTGCGTCGCTCTGGTTGGACTTGAGGTGCTTGCGCTGCATCTGTAGGGCCCAGCAGTGCTGCAGCTCGGCTTGCACCCGGCGCACACTCAGCAAGTACTTGAAAACGACGTTGTACCTGGACGGGAACACCAGACCATTCAAGATAAAACGTCACCCCCCCCCACCTCCGCCCACGTGACAGACCCTAGGACTCTGTGCCACCCACCTGTCCCCAGAAGGCAAGAAGGACATCAGAATGGCTAGAAACGTGATCAGGGAAACTGGTTTATTTCTATGATGGAAAATTGCACAGCCATCAAAATGAAAAAAACTTTAGCTATACATTAGAAAATGACTCCCAAGTGATAGGATTTTTCAGTTTCCCTTTTTTATTCACAGACTACATATAACCTGATATCTTTTTGGTAATGCTTAAAACCAATTAAGTAGAAAAAATGTACTTTGGGGGAACATATTTAGATGTTATAAAACTATAAACACGATAGAAAACATTGCGTTTAGGATAGTGGTCACTTAGGGCTGAGGGAGGCAAGGGAGCAGGGCTGAGAAGGTCCACACAGATAGACAGACATTAGGGTCAGTGCAGTAGATTTTCTTCTAGAAGTGGTTTTATGTTGTGTGTAAGAAGGAGGGGAGGAGGGCCTTGCACGGACCAATAAGAATGTGCTGGGAACCAAGGATTTTGGTTACTGTGATTCTCCCTGAAGACCAGGAGAGAGAGAAAATTAAGGGCCCCCTGGGGAGGGGGGAATAAATGAGGAGGGTAGGATTAACAGATGCTCACTGCTGTATACAAAACAGACAAGGTCCTGCTGTATAGTACAGGGAACTATTCAGTATTTTAAAAGCCTGTACTGGACAAGAATACGAAAAATATGAGTCACTGCTGTACACCTGACACTAACAACACTGTAAGCCAACTCCACTTCAGTTAAAAAAGTCAAGGCTCCCCTCACTGAGTTCAAAGCAGCTGCCTGACGCTGAGTCCTGTCTTGAGAAGATGCATGGGAAGAGCAGCCAGTTCCTGGTGGAAATAGGCTTATTTACCTATTCTTACCGATTCTCAGGGAGGCTTGCGTAAGAACCTGATTCCATCTGGCTTTAAAACGTTTTTATTTGTAATGGAACATTGTACTGAAAATAGTACATACACCTTGTTTGGATTCTGATTTGAACAAACCCAACCATAGAAAGACAAGTTTTAGGTAAGAAGGGAAACTTCAATATAGAACTATTGTTACTTTTACTGGGTGTGATAATGGCATTGTAGTTATGTTAAAAAATGTTCCTTTTTTGAATTGCATAGTGGTGGAGTGAAATGATGACTGGGATTTGCTTTAGAAGGCTCTGGCCAAAAAGAGGAGATGAATCAAACAGCATGACATGGCTGGTTACTGGAGATAGACGCTGTGTCCGTGGGAGTTTGTTGCAGTCCATACTTTTGTTTACATTCGGGAATTTTCATAATAAAATGTTTAAGAAAATACTTCTGAGCTTGATTTCTTCAAGGGTGTTAGGAGCCTATGAAGTGAGGAGAAAAGTGGACTGGGACCTACAGGTGCTCTCAGCAGAGTCCGGGCAGCTCACCTGGGCGGGCTGTGGCTCTGTTTTCTCCCTGAACCAGCTCTGTCTTTGCAGTGTATGTCTATAGTGTCTCGTACCCTAAGCTGCTCTGCCCCCAGAAGTTGAGGCTTGCGTACAGGCATGGGGAGGAGGAGAGGCCACACACTGGCAGCCTGTAAATTGCTCCTTGTGTGCGTGCTCTTTGCGACCCCATGGGCTGTTGCCAGCCAGGCTCCTCCGTTTATGGGATTTCCCTGGCAAGAATACCGGAGTTGTTTGCCATTTCCTCATCCAGGGGATCTTTCCGACCCAGGAATGAACCCATGTCTCCTGCTTTGGCAGGTGGATTCTTTTATCACTGCACTGCCTGGGAAGCCCAAATTGCTCCTTACTTTGCAATTTAAAAAAAAAAGGTTTTAAGGGTTTGACCCTCCCAGTCATTGCAGCATTCACTGCCGTCTCACACGTACAGCCTCACTTTCTAGTGTTGTCTCCGGCCCCTGAAGGCATCCGAGTTCACAGCCCCTGATTTACAGACTGTTAAATTGTCGGCTGGCTCTCTCGCTCCCACCAGTTCTACTCCTGATACTTTCTTCCTTGGAATTAAGTTGGATAATCATTACCTGTGAGAAACTCAGAAATACTCACTTTTCCAGGACAGCAGGGGTGAAGAGAATGTGTAGTGGCCACTGCACTTTGTAGGAAAGACCCAGGGCCGCCCAGCCGGATGCTGGGGCTTCCCGCGGAGAAGTTTCCCGAGAAGGCCCTTCTCTTGCCTGAGGAGCATCTGTTAAGAACAGAGAAGATGACTTTGCTCATCTAGAACCAGAGTTTCAACAAGGTGAGAGATGAGCGCTCGCTTGAGCTGGCAGTGTGAGAAGCAGAGAGGGCACACAAAAGGACTTGTAGGGGGCAAGGAGACTCCCGTGCGGGGTTCTCGCAGGAGATCTTTCACAGGGGTTCTTTTTTCAGCCGTAAAGAATGGCGGCTATAAATAAACAGACCATTCCAGCAGCATGACGAAAACAAAACCATGGCCTGGCTGTCTCTTAGCATCTCTTGACTTCCCTTTTGTGTAAAATTAGGGCGCTGGATTAGGTGATTTCTGAGGTACAAAATTATATGGTTTCTGCAGAAGTGGATGGAAGCAGAAGAGACAATGACCGGTAGGAGCAGAGAAGGCGCGTGAAAGCAAGGCAGACCTTTGTGCTCCTTGCCGTGATACTCGATCGTCAGGTGCAGCAGAGGGAGCAGGTTGTCGTCGTCCAGCAGCACCTTGTGCGCCGACTGCTGGAAGGCCACGTTCACGTCTGCGAAGGAGGACACGGGCCAAGTGGAGGCCTGGCTCTGCCACACGTCCCAGCTCCTCTGGCTTTCCATCTCTCCCCCAGCCCGCCCAGCTCTAATAGCAGCTGCTTTTGCTGACTAGCAAGCGTTCCTTCTCCTCTTGCTAATAAGAGCATCCTGTTTTCCCTGAGGAATCACCCTGGCCCAGAACAATCCATGTAGTTCCAGCGGGGGCTGGTGACCCAGTGGTGAGCTATCTTGTTACATTATGCTGTTTAGGGATAGGAATATGACCCAAGCCAGGCCAATCCAGAGGTTCTATTCAGATTCTGAAAGAGGGCAGCTCTTTTTTTTTTGAGATAAACGGAGTCAGTAAGATGTGAACTTGGTTACAGGCCATCTTGCTACCATACAGAGGAGACCTGTTTCAGAAGAAAAGGCAGAGGCGAAAGATGGAATGGCACCAAGCCCTGAAGGCGCCAGGTGAGCCTTGGAGCAAACTGCCTAGAGCCATCATACCTGTGGCTTTTTCAATTATGAGAATCAATAAATTCTTTTTTCCTTTGCTTAAGTGAATTTGAATTGGAAGTGGATGGGATTTGAATTGAGTTTTCTGACACCTGCAACCTAGAAAGCCCTATGTAAGTACAGTGGACATCTGCGGTTTTATAGAGCTAGAAAAATGGTAACCCTGTTTTCTCTCCTACCTCTCCCACACCTTTTTTTGACACTCAGCCTTACCCAACCAACTCTCATGTAGTTCAAATGGGAATGGTTATCCTTCCTGTCAGTCAAGGGTGAACACTTAATTGAAGGAGACATTTTCTTTGGCTGCACTGTGACCCATGTGGGATTTTAGTTCTCCAGGGATCAAACCAGTAAGCCCTGCAGTGGAAGCATGGAATTTTAACCACTGGACCGCAGGGAAGTCCCCAAATAAACAGATCTTCATGGCTGACCTCTTTGATACAGGGACAGGTGTACAATCTAGTTGGACTAATCAAAACCCCTTCCCTGGAATCCTTTAACCTGCTACCAGAGAGACCAGGTTTGACTCCCCCAGCAGACGCTGTGAGCTATGTTCCTGGGAGCTGCTGGTGGCCATGTGGCCACAAGGGACTGGAAGGCAATCAGAACACAAGAGGCACAGACAATCCTAGCAGTGAGAGAATCCTGGCAGTCCCTGGTTCTTAGGCCCAGCTACATCCCCATGGGCTTCCTCATTGGCCCGGTGGTAAAGAATCTGCCTTTCAGTGCAGGAGACACTGGTTTGAGCCCTGGGTCAGGAAGATCCCCTAGAAAAGGAAATGGCAACCCACTCCAGTATTCCTGCCTGGAAAATCCCTTGGACAGAGGAACCTGGTGGGCTACAGTCCATGGGGTCACAAAAGAGACATGACTTAGTGATTAAAACAACAACAAATACCCTTTCCCACTGGAGTTACAGATACAATAGCAAATAAATTCCCCTCTTCTACCGAGGTTATTTTCCATCACTGACAACCTAAACAGTTCTAATACAACAAGGGGCAATAAGTCCCAATATGGGGACTTCCCTGGGTGGTTCAGTGGTTAAGACTGCATTCCCAATGAAGGGACCAGGGGTTCAATCAATCCTTGGTCAAGGAACTAAGTTTCAGCATGCTGCGTGGCTCAGCCAAAACAAAACGTCCTAATATGTCCCTTAAGAGATATATGGCTACAGGGACTTCCCCAGTGGCCCAGTGGTTAAGACTTTATCTTCCAATGCAGGGGATGCAGGTTTGATCCCCAGTAAGGGAGCTCAGATCCCACATGCCTCCAGGCTTAAAAAACAAAACAGAAGCAATATTGTCACAAATTCAATACAGACTTAAAGAAATATATGGCTATAATCTGATGAGATGAACTGAACAATTCGTTTGAAGGCTTGTACCGCCTCTTCCAGGAAGGGTCACGAGCTGAGGCTGTTCCCAGTAACAACAGTGTGAGCATACCTGAGCAGCCTTCTATCTTTGGAAACACTCTTAACTCACCAGGCTACTTTAAATGTGGACCAGGTCTAAATGGTTCAGCAGCAAGCTAAGCCATCCCCTACAGCCCTGGGACTTCAGTAAGCTGGTAATTCTCAGGCCCCAGGGTGATTACCATGTTCAGTTACTGCAGTGGGTGGTGTTTTTAACATGTGTTGAGCTGTATCAATGAAGGCCTGAAACAGTTCTCCACGTCCCAGAAGGTAAAAGTCTTTAATGATCTGCAGAAAGAATTTCAATTTTTAATTCAGTAAAACAGCAAGGCCAGGAGCTCTTCACTATCCTAAGAGATTTATGCATATAATTTCAAGTTTCATCTGTTTCACTCCAGCTTACAAAAGGACATAGGGTTTTGGCATTTTAAAGGAGCATACTTGGTAATGGGTGACTGGCGTGTCTTTGATCTTATTTATTCAACAAAAACACAATTATGCCAGAAGAAAGTAAACAGCCGAAGCTTTGTGCTAGAGTAAATCTGTAGTGTTAGATGGAGTTTGCCCACCCACCTGGATGAGGACATAAAAAGCCACTCTAGAAGTCGGGATAGGCAACCAGTGCCCTCAGAAGAGGCTGGAGAATAAAGGCATTGACCACCAGTATCATTTTAAGAGTTAAAAGAAGAGCTAAGCTATTACCTTCAGCTGACCCAGTAAATCTGACTCTTCCACCATCAGCTTCCAGAGATGCTGTGAGAAGAACCAACAATACAGGGTCAAAGTTTCATTACAATGAAAACTCCTACAAAGAATGGTTCTGTGAAAATCCAGCAATGTATTGAAAAAAGTATACATACCATGACCACACTGGGTTAATCCCAGAAATAAAAGTTTAAAAGGTAAGAAAATATGAGATGGAAATACTCTGGAATTAGACAGTGGTGATGGTTGTACAACATTGTGAACATTAAAAAAAAAGTGAACCTGCCTATTTTTAAATGGCTCAAATGTTTAACTTTGATGTTTTTCAATCTCAAAAAAAATTTTAATATGAATATAACTTATTAAAGTTAATAACTAATAACTATTAAAAATTAAAAAAGAAAAACCATGATTGCCTCAATAGATGCAGAAAAAGCATTGGATAAAACATCTGTTGATGGTTTTAGAAAGCAAAGATTAGAAGGAAATCTTTTTATTCTGATAAAGGGTATATACCAAAATCCCACAGCAAACAACCTATTTCACAGCAAAACATTAGAAGAAATTCCTTTTAAAGTCATTCAATATTGTACTAAAGATTTGCCAATATGGGGAAAAAAAAAAATAATTGAAAAGGAAGAAACAAAACTTACTATTGTCAGATAATATCACTACCTGCAGAGAGTCCAAGAGAACTGACATAAACTATTAGAACTAGTAAGAGAATTTGGCAAGCTTGATGATGAATATAAAAAATCCACTACATGGCCATTACCGCATCAAAGGATCCTGACTAGGATTTGCCCAGTGACGTGATCGGTGTTGATTCAGTGTGCCTGGAATCCCTACCTGGGTGTTCCTACTCTCTGCCCTGTCTCATTGGAACTGACACAGACTAGGCCCTTCTCCAATACACAATGCTAGACAAAACAGCTGACCTCCCCAGGGGAATGTGTGCACACAGGTCAAAGTAATTAGACCCGGGAGGTGTAAAAGAGGTGTGACAGACTAGACAGACATGGGCTTCCCAGGTGGCTCAGTCGTGGAATCTGCCTGCTAATGCAGAAGATGTGGGTTCAACCCCTGGGTCAGGAGATCCCTGAACAAAGAAACGGCAACCCACTCCAACATTCTTGCCTGGAGAATCCCATGGACAGAGGAGACTGGTGGGCTACATTTCAGAGGGTCACAAAGAGCTGGACAAGACTGAGCGACTAAACAGCAACAGCAGATAACACTGGAGAAGTTTTAGAACTGCCTGAGGGGGTAGTATAGTTAGCCACCCAGATCTCCCCAGTAAGACTGAGACATTCCATACGCCAGCTGTTCAGAGTACTATCTGTTACTGGCACTTTTGGCTAAAGGGAGCTACCGTGACCATGGTTCCCTCCTGAGGAACCAATTTCTGATAGATGCAGAGGTACAATGGCCTAGCCCTCTAACCTCAATTTGGGACATCTCTGGAAGGGCCATTCTAGCTTCAGAACTCTCCAAAAGATTGGCCAAGGCTTCTGTTGCAACTGCATCACAGTTTATTTGCTCTGGAATCCTAACCACTAGGTCACTAGGAACCCTCCTCTTGCTTTTCCCCCAAATTTAAAATACTCTTTATAAATATGTTTAAGAGGCAAGGATAACAGGAATATAAATAAACAAAAATAAATCATAAAAAGAACCAAGATGTTGGATCAACTGAATATCCATATACAAAAAATTAAAACTTGATCTATACCTTGTACCACATACAAAAATTAATTAGAAATGATTATGAACCTAATTGAAACTAAATACTGTAAGTTTTCTAAAAGAAAATAGAAAAATTTTGTGACACTGGGTAATGCAAAGGTTTCTCAGTCACAATGCCAGAAGCATGAACCACAAAATACATAGAAATTGATAAACTAGACTTAATCAAAATCAACACCTTTTGCTCCTTGAAAGCCTCTTAAGAGAATGAAGAGACACGACCCAGATAATCACGATGGTGTGATCACTCACCTAGAGCCAGACTCCTGGAATGTGAAGTCAAGTGGGCCTTAGGAAGCATCACTATGACCAAAGCTAGTGGAGGTGATGGAATTCCAGTGGAGCTATTTCAAATCCTGAAAGATGATGCTGTGAAAGTGCTGCACTCAATATGCCAGCAAATTTGGAAAACTCAGCAGTGGCCACAGGACTGGGAAAGGTGTTTTCATTGCAATCCCAAAGAAAGGCAATGCCAAAGAATGCTCAAACTACTGCATAATTGCACTCATCTCACATGCTAGTAAAGTAATGCTCAAAATTCTCCAAGCCAGGCTTCGGCAATATGTGAACCGTGAACTTCCAGATGTTCAACCTGGTTTTAGAAAAGGCAGAGGAACCAGAGATCAAATTGCCAACATCCGCTGGATCATGGAAAAAGCAAGAAGAGTTCCAGAAAAACATCTGCTTTATTGACTATGCCAAAGCCTTTGACTGTGTGGATCACAATAAACTGTGGAAAATTCTGAAAGAGATGGGAATACCAGACCACCTGACCTACCTCTTGAGGAAACCTGTATGCAGGTCAGGAAGCAACAGTTAGAACTGGACATGGAACAACAGACTGGTTCCAAATAGGAAAAGGAGTACGTGAAGGCTGTATATTATCACCCTGCTTATTTAACTTATATGCAGAGTACATCATGAAAAACGCTGGACTGGAAGAAACACAAACTGGAATCAAGATTGCTGGGAGAAATATCAATAACCTCAGATATGCAGATGACACCACCCTTATGGCAGAAAGTGAAAAGGAACTAAAAAGCCTCTTGATGAAAGTGAAAGTGGAGAGTGAAAAAGTTGGCTTAAAGCTTAACATTCAGAAAACAATGATCATGGCATCCGGTCTCATCACTCCGTGGGAAATAGACGGGGAAATAGTGGAAACAGTGTCAGACTTTGTTTTTTTGGGCTCCAAAATCACTGCAGATGGTGACTGCAGCCATGAAATTAAAAGATGCTTACTCCTTTATGACCAACCTAGATAGCATATTCAAAAGCAGAGACATTGCTTTGCCAACAAAGGTCCGTCTAGTCAAGGCTATGGTTTTTCCTGTGGTCATGTATGGATGTGAGAGTTGGACTGTGAAGAAGGCTGAGCACCAAAGAATTGATGCTTTTGAACTGTGGTGTTGGAGAAGACTCTTGAGAGTCCCTTGGACTGCAAGGAGATCCAACCAGTCCATTCTGAAGGAGATCGGCCCTGGGATTTCTTTGGAAGGAATGATGCTAAAGCTGAAACTCCAGTAGTTTGGCCACCTCATGTGAAGAGTTGACTCATTGGAAAAGACTCTGATGCTGGGAGGGATTGGGGGCAGGAGGAGAAGGGGACGACAGAAAATGAGATAGCTGGATGGCATCACTGACTCGATGGACATGAGTCTGAGTGAACTCCGGGAGTTGGTGATGGACAGGGAGGCCTGGTGTGCTGCGATTCATGGGGTTGCAAAGAGTTGGACGCGACTGAACTGAACTGAGGGAGAAAATATTGTAAGTCATGTATCTGATAAAGGACTTACAAATCCAAAATACATAAATGACTCAAAACTCAATAGTGAAAAAGTAAAGTTTTTTCAATAAAAAATGGAAAAAAGGTTTGGATACTTCCAAGAAAATATATGGATGGTAAATAGAGAAATGAAAAATTTTTCAGGCTTCCAGTTCAAGATGGTGGAGTAAAGGATCGGCGCTTATCTCCTCCTGTGAGAGCACCAAAACTGCAACTAGCTGTTGAACAACCATCAACAGGAGGATGCTGGACCCCACCAGAAAATGATACCTCAAGTCCAAAGACAAAGAAGAAGCCACAGAGAGACGGTAGGAGGGGCACCGTCACGATAAAATCAAATCCCGCATCCATCGGGTGGCTGACCCACAAACTGGAGAACAGTAATATCAAGGAAGTTCTCCTACTGTTGTGAAGTTTATGACATCAGGCTTCCCAGCCTGGGGATCCAACAAAGGGACTGGGAATCACCAGGGAATCTGGCCTTGAGGGCCAGGGGGATTTGATTATAGAAGTTCCACAGGACTGGGGGAAACACAGAGTCCAGTCTTGAAGGGCCTCCTGCGCAGGGTCGGTCGGCAGGGCCTCACCACAGGGACAGGGGCACTGGAAGGTCCCCCTTTGTGAAAATGCTCTTAGAGTTCACCATTAACCCTACCATAGAGCCTGTAGACCCCAGGGCAGGGTCGCCTCAGGCCAAACAACTACCAGGGAGGGAGTGCAACCCCATCAATCAGCAGATAACTGGATTAAAGCTTTACTGATGAGCAAGGCCCAGCTGACCAGAGCAAGACCCAGGTTTTCCCACTACCAGTCCCTCCCAGCAGGAAGATTATACAAGCCATTTAGTCTCCTCCATCAGAGGGCAGACAGAAGAAGCAAGCAGCAGCACAGTCTCACAGTGGCTAAAACAAAAACCATATTATAGAAAGTTAATCACAATGAAAAAGCAGAAAGTTATGTCCCCGACGCAGGGACAAGATAAAACCCCAGAAAAACAACTAAATGAAATGGAGATAGGCAACCTTCCAGAAAAATGATTCAGAATAATGATAGTGAAGATGATTGAGGATCTTGGAAAAAGAATGGAGGCAAAGATTGAGAAAGATGAAAGAAATGTTTACTAAAGACCTAGAAGAACTACAGAAAAAACAAACAGATGAATAATACACTAGAAGGAATCAATAGCAGAATAACTGAGGCAGAAGAATGAATAAATGACCTGGAGGACAGAATAGTGGAAATCACTGCTGCAGAACAGAGTATAGAAAAAAGAATGAAAAGAAATGAAGATAGCCTAAGAGACCTCTGGGACAACATTAAATGCAACAGTATTTGCATTATACGGGTCCCAGGGAAGAGAGAGAGGACCAGAGGAAAATATTTGAAGAAATAATAGCTGAAAACTTCCCTAACATGGGAAAGCAAATGGTCAACCATGTCCAGGAAGCACAGAGTCCCAGGCAGGATAAAACCAAGGAGGAACACACCGAACACACATAGTAATCAAACTGACAAAAATTAGAAATAAAATATTAAAAACAACAAGGGGAGAATGACAACATAAAAGGGAACTCCCATCAGGCTGTCAGCTGATTTCTCAACAGAGACTCTACAAGCCAGAAGGGAATGCCATGACATATTTAAAGTGATGAAGGGGGGCATCCCTTGTGGCTCAGCTGGTAAAGAATCTGCCTGCAGTGCAGGAGACCTGGGTTCCATGCCTGGGTTGGGAAGATCCCCTGGAGAAGGGAAAGGCTAGACACTCCAGTATTCTGGCCTGGAAAATTCCATGGACTGTATAGTCCATGGGGTCACAAAGAGTTGGACACAACTGAGTGACTTTCACTTTAACCTATGATAAAATGATTAAAAAAAGAAGAATAAAGTGATGAAGGGGAAAAATGTACAACCAAGAATACTCTACTCAGCAAGACTCTCCTTCAGATTTGATGGGAGAAATTAAAGGCTTTCCAGATAAGCAAAAGTTAAGAGAATTCAACACCACCAAACCAGTTTTACAACATATGCTAAAGGAACTTCTATAGGCAAGAAACACAAGAGAAGGAAAAGACCTACAGAAAATAAACCCCAAAGAATTAAGAAAATGGTAATTTTCTTAATTACCATTAAGAAAGTTGCTCAGTCGTGTCCTATTCTTTGTGACCCCATGGACTGTATAGCCTACCAGGCTCCTCTGTCCATGGGATTTTCCAGGCAAGAATACTGGAGTGGGTTGCCATTTCCTTCTCCAGATCTTCCTGACCCAGGGATTGAACCTGGGTTTCCCACATTAAAGGCAGATGCTTTAGGATCATACATACTGATAATTACCTTAAATGTAAATGGATTAAATGCACCAGAGACACAGACTGGTTGGGTGGATGAAAACATGCGTATGTCTGCACTTCTACTTACCGCATCATCCTGCTTGACCCCCACAAATTGTATGTAATTATTTTATATTGTTAAATTAATCATGTTCTCATTATGGCTTGAAATTGTAATTATCTTTTTTTTTCCTGTGGCTATTGATTGTGAAAAGCAATAAACATTTTTACTATGGTGACATCGAAAAAGCAATAACGTTCCAGAAAAACATCTACTTCTGCTTTATTGACTACACCAAAGCCTTTGACTGTGTGGATCACAACAAACTGTGGAAAATTATTCAAGAGATGGGAATACCAAACCACCTGACCTGCCTCTTGAGAAACCTATAGGCAGGTCAGGAAGCAACAGTTAGAACTGGACATGGAACAACAGACTGGTTCCAAATAGGAAAAGGAGTATGTCAAGGCTGTATATTGTCACTGTGCTTATTTAACTTATATGCAGAGTATGTCATGAGAAATGCTGGGCTGGATGAAGCATAAGCTGGAATCAAGACAGCCGGGAGAAATATCAATAATCTCAGATATGCAGATGACACCAACCTTATGACAGAAAGCGAAGAACAACTAAGGAGCCTCTTGATGAAAGTCAGAGGAGAGTGAAAAAGCTGGCTTAAAACTCAACATTCAGAAAACTAAGATCATGGCATCCGGTGCCCTCACTTCATGGCAAATAGATGGGGAAACAATGGAACAACGAGAGACACTATTTTGGGGGGCTCCAAAATCACTGCAGATGGTGACTGCAGCCATGAAATTAAAAGACGCTTGCTGCTTGGAAGAAAAGTTATGACCAACCTAGACAGCATATTAAAAAGCAGAGACATTACTCTGCTAACAAAGGTCTGTCTAGTTAAAGCTATGGTTTTTCCAGTAGTTATGCATGGATGTGAGAGCTGGACTATAAAGAAAGCTGAGCACCAAAGAATTGATGCTTTTGAACTGTGGTGTTGGAGAAAACTCTTAAGAGTCTCTTGTACTGCAAGGAGATCCAACCAGTCCATCCTAAAGGAAACCAGTCCTGAATATTCATTGGAAGGACTGATGCTGAAGCTGAAACTCCAAAACTTTGGCCACCTGATGCGAAGAACTGACTCATTGGAAAAGACCCTGATGCTGGGAAGGATTGAAGGCGAGAGGAGAAGGGGATGGCAGAGGATGAGATGGTTGCATGGCATCACCAAGTCTATGGACATGAGTTTGAGTAAACTCCAGGAGTTGGCAATGGACCGGGAGGCCTGGTGTGCTGCAGTCCATGGGGCTGCAAAGAGTTGGACACAACTGAGCGACTGAACTGAACTGTTACTCACTTAATACCATTGTATCATGGTTGGCAAGAGAAAAATAACAGAACTCTGTATCACCAAAACTAGGATCTAAAAGAAAAACCTAAAATAACTTTCGAAAATCCAGATGCATATCAGAATTATCTTGGAATTTTTTGAAAAATACAAATGCTCAAGTATTGTTAATTTTTCTCCAAAGGTCCAGATAGATTTCTAATGAGCAGTCATATTTAAAAACAAGTGATGATCTTTTACTTTTATCTAGTTCGTTTGACTTTTTCTATTTCATACTCAGTGCTCCCATTTCATTCAGTTTATGTACTTCAGTTTCTCCATTTCTTTTTTTTTTTTTGATGTTCTTTCTCAAGTCTTCATCAAGTGTAGTAGAAAAGCTTTTGTGTACATATATATAAATATGTATAATATATATTTTAGAAAACTTATGAATTTTTGCCTAACTAAAAAAATTATGACATTTTGATACTACTTGACTTAGTATGAATAGAATGCCAGATTTCTAATTAAAAAACAGATACGCAACAAGCAAAAAAGGTTCACTGTATAGCATTGGGACTATAGTCAGTATCTTGCAGTTACCTATGGTAGAAAATAATTCCCCAATACTACATGAATACATGTGTATTTGTGTAGCTGAATCACCTTGCTGTGCACCTGAAACACGGCCAACGCTACCTCAGTAAAACACATGTATTAAAAATAAAGGGTCACGCATGACAAACCTACCACTGGTGTCACACGCAAATGGAGGAAGTGACAAGATAACCATGTCCAATCTGACCACTTTTATTTAACAGAGTTTTGGAAGTCCTAGCTACAGCAATCAGAGAAGAAAAAAAAGTAAAGGGAATCCAAATTAGAAAAGAAGTTAAACTGCCACTGTTTGCAGATGACATTATACTCTACACTGAAGATCCTAAAGACGTTACCAGAAAACTACTAGAGCTCATAAATGAATTTGGTAAAGTTGCAGGTAACAAAATCAATACACAGAAGTCAGTTGCATTTCTATACACTAACAACGAAAGATCAAAAAAAAATTCAAGAAGCAATTCCACTTATCATTGCATCAAAAAAGAATAAAATACATAGGAACAAACTTACCTAAGGAGACAAAAGACATGTATTCCTCTTTTGCTATAAGATGCTGATGAAAGAAATCAAAGAAGACATAAACAGATGGAAAGATATACCATGTTTGTGAATCGGAAGAATCGATATTGTCCAAATGACTATACTACCCAAGGTGATCTACAGATTCAATGCAATCCCTATCAAATTACCAATGGTAGTTTTCACAGAACTAGAACAAAAAATTCTCAAAATTGATATGGAGACACAAAATAGCCAAATATACCCTGAACAGCCAAAACAGTTTTGAAAAAGAAAGCCAGAGCTGTAGGAATCAGGCTCCTTGACTTCACACTACACTACAAAGCTCAGTCATCAAAACAGGACGGTAGTGGCCCAACAACAGAAATACAGATCAGTGGAGCAGATAGAAAACCCGAAATAAGCCCACGCACCTACAGTCAGTGATCTGTGACAACGGACGCAAGACCACACAATGCTGGGAAGACAGTCTCTTCAGCAAATGGTGCTGGGAAAACTGGACAGCCACGTGTTTAAAAAAAAAAGAAGTTAGACCATTCCTTAATTCCATACATAAAAATAAGCTCAAAATGAATTAAAGACCTAAATGTTAGACTGGACACTATCAAACTCTTACAAGAAAACATATGCAGAACACTCTCTGACATAAGTCACAGCACATCTTTTTTAATCTATCTCCCAGAATAGTGGAAATAAAAGCAAAAAGAAACAAATGGGACCTACTTAAACTCAAAAAGCATTTGCACAGCAAAGGAAACAAAAAACAACCCACAGATTGGGAGAAATATTTTTCAAATGATGTGACTGATAAGGGATTAGTCTCCAACATTTCCAAACAGCTTATGACACTTAATAGAATAAAAACAACCCACTCAAAAAACGGGCAGAAGACCGCAAGAGACACTTCTGCAAAGAGGACACACAGATGGTCAACAGGCCCAGCACCACCAGCTATTAGAGAGACGCAAACCAAAACTATAATTAGATATGACCTCACACCAGTCAGGATGGCAATCATCAAAAAATCCACAAACAACGAACGCTAGAGAGGGTGTGGAGAGATGGGAACCCTCCTGCCCTGTTGGTGGGAATGTAAGCTGGTACAGCCACTATGGAGAACAGTATGGAGGTTCCTTAAAACACTAAAAATAGAGTTGCCATATGACTGTGCAATCCCACTCCTGGGCATATATCCCGAGAAAAGCATAGCCCCCAAAACACACACACCCCAGTGTTCACTGTGGCACTGTTTACAACAGACAAGACATGGGAGCAACCTAAATGTCTGTCGACAGGAATGAATAAAGAAGACGTGGCACATAAACACAAGGGAATATTACTCCGCCATTAAAAAGAATGAGATACGGCCATCTGAAGCAACATGGATGGACCTAGAGTGTGTCATGCTGAGTGAAGTAAGTCAGAGGAGGGGAAATATCATATGATATCCGTTATATGTGGAATCTAAAGAGAAATGATACAGATGAACTTACTTACAAAACACCCTCTTTCAAACAAAACACCCTCTTCCAACAACATAAGACTCTACACATGGACATCACCAGATGGTCAATACAGAAATCAAACTGATTATATTCTTTGCAGCCAAAGATGGAGAAGCTCTATTCAGTCAGCAAAAACAAGACCAGGACCTGACTGTGGCTCAGATCATGAACTCCTTATTGCCAAATTCAGACTGAAATTGAAGAAAGTAGGGAAAACCACTAGACCATTCAGGTATGACCTAAATCAAATCCCTTACAATTATACAGTACAAGTGACAAATAAATTCAAGGGATTAGATCTGACAGAGTGCCTCAAGAACCATGGACGGAGGTTTGTGACATTGTACAGGAGGCAGTGATCAAGACCATCCCCAAGAAAAAGAAATGCAAAAGAAAAATGGTTGTCTGAGGAGGCCTTACAAATAGCTGAGAAAAGAAGAGAAGCTAAAGGCAAAGGAGAAAAGAAAAGATATACCCATTTGAATGCAGAGTTCCAAAGAACAGCAAGGAGAGATAAGAAAGCCTTCCTCCGTGATCAATGCAAAGAAACAGAGGAAAACAATAGAATTGGGAAGACTAGAGATCTCTTTAAGAAAACCAGAGATACCAAGGGAACATTTCATGCAATGATAGGCACACTAAAACAGAAATGGTAATGGACCTAACAGAAGCAAAAGATATTAAGAAGAGGTGGTAAGAATATATAGAAGAACTATACAAAAAAGATCTTCACAACCCAGATAATCATGCTGGTGTGATCACTCACCTAGAGCCAGACATCCTGAAATGCGAAGTCAAGTGGGTCTTACGAAGCATCACTACGAACAAAGCTAGTGGAGGTGATGAATGCCAGTTGAGCCATTTCAAATCCTAAAAGATGATGCTGTGAAAGTGTTGCACTCAATATGCCAGCAAATTTAGAAGACTCAGCAGTGGCCACAGGACTGGAAAAGGTCAGTTTTCATTGCAATCCCAAAGAAAGGCAATGCCAGAGAACTATCGCAAATATGCACTCATCTCACACGCTAGCAAAGTAATGCTCAAAATTCTCCAAGCCAGGCTTCAACAGTATGTGAACTGTGAACTTCCAGATGTTCAAGCTGGATTTCAAAAGACAGAGGAACCAGAGATCAAACTGCCAACATCCACTAGATCATTGAAAAAGCAAGAGCATTCCAGAAAAACATCTACTTCTGCTTTATTGACTATACCAAAGCCTTTGACTGTATGGATCACAACAAACTGTGGAAAATTCTTCAAGAGAATTTTCCAGGGAATACCAGACCACCTGACCTGCTTCCTGAGATATCTGTATGCAGGTCAAGAAGCAACAGTTAGAACTGGACATGGAACAACAGACTGGTTCCAAATAGGAAAAGGAGTACGTCAAGGCTGTATATTGTCACCATGCTTATTTAACTTATATGCAGAGTACATCATGAGAAATGCTGGGCTGGATGAAGCATAAGCTAGAATCAAGACTGCTGGGAGAAAAAATCAGTAACCTCAGATATACAGATGACACCACCCTTATGACAGAAAACAAAGAACTAAAGAGCCTCTTGATGAAAGTCAGAGGAGAGTGAAAAAGCTGGCTTAAAACTCAACATTCAGAAAACTAAGATCATGGCATCTGGTCCAATCACTTCATGGCAAATAGATGGGGAAACAATGGAAACAATGAGAGACTAGTTTTTGGGATCCATAATCACTGTAGGTGGTGACTGTAGCCATGAAATTAAAAGATGCTTGCTGCTTGGAAGAAAAGCTATGACCAACCTAGACAGCATATTAAAAAGCAGAGACATTACTTTGCCAACAAAGATCTGTCTAGTCAAAGCTATGGTTTTTCCAGTAGTCATGTGTGGATGTGAGAGTTGGACTATAAAGAAAGCTGAGCACCAAGGAATTGATGCTTTTGAACGGTGGTGTTGGAGAAGACTCTCTAGAGTTCCTTGGACTGCAAGGAGATCCAACCAGTCCATCCTAAAGGAAATCGGTCCTGAATGTTCATTGGAAGGACTGATGCTGAAGCTGAAACTCCAAAACTTTGGCCACTTGATGCGAAGAACTGACTCATTGGAAAAGACCCTGATGCTGGGAAAGATTGAAGGCAGGAGGAGAAGGGGATGACAGAGGATGAGATGGTTCTATGGCATCACCAACTCAATGGACAGGAGTTTGAGTAAACTCTAGGAGTTGGTGATGGACAGGGAGGCCTGGCGTGCTGCAGTCTGTGGGGTTGCAAAGAGTCAGACACGACTGAGCGACTGAACTACTGAACTGAAGAAGGTATAGAGCAAAAGGAGCCCTACTGCACTGTCAATGGGAATGTAAATTGATACAGCCACTATGGTGAACACTATGGAGATTCCTTAAAAAACTAGGAATAAGGCTGCCACATGACCCAGCAGTCCTACTACTGGGCGTATACCCTGAGAAAACCATGATTCTAAATGACACATTTATCCCAATGTTTATAGAAGCACTGTTTACAATTTTCAGGACATGGAAGCAACCTAGATGTCCATCGACAGACGAATGAATAAAGAAGATACGGTACATATATACAATGGAATATTACTCAGCCATAGAAAGAATGAATTTGAGTCAGCTGTATTGAAGTGGATGAACCTAGAGCCTGTTACACAGATTGAAGTGAGTCAGAAAGAGAAAAATAAATATTAATGCATATATATGGAATCTAGAAAAGCAGCACTGATGAACCTATTTTTAGAGAAGAAATGGAGACCCAGAGAGCATGGACTTGGGGACACGGTGGGGAACGGAGAGGGTCGGACGAAGTGAGAGAGGAGCACCGACGTGTACACAGCACCACGTGTAAAACAGAGAGCTAGTGGGAAGCTGCTACGTGACACAGGGAGCCCAGCCTGGCGCTCTGCGATTACCTAGAGGGGCGGGAGGGGAGGCAGAGAGAGCGGCTCAAGAGGGAAGGGAAATATACAATTATGGCTGATTGCTGCTATTATAGGACAGAAACTCACACAACACTGTAGGGCAATTATCTTCCAATTAAAAATTTTTTTAAATGCTGGAGTGCAAAAAAAAAAAGAATGGAAAAATATTACTTGTCCTGCCTTCCTATGATAGATTATCCTAAGGCCGTAAGGCACTAAATTTAGTCAGAATTAGTGGGTCCCCTGGAGTCACTGCCAACTACACAATGGAGTCAAAAGGGTGTCTATCTGAAATGCAAACCAAGATCTTCCTTTATTACTAAGTAACTGACTAGCTATCAATCAAACTCCTGTCAGGTGGGAAAAGGCTAAGGCAGTTCCGCCTCTATTATTAAAACAATGCTTTTATTTTCTACTTCCTGCTCTTCAGCTCTCTCAAACACTTCCCTGCAAGTTAAGTTCTAATCACACCAAGAGGAAATAAATCAAGTACTCAATTTCTAGGAAACTAGTCTATTTTCTTCTACTACGAGGGACCTCCCTGGTGGCTCAATGGTTAAGAATCTGCCTACCAATGCAAGGAACGAAGATGCCACAGGCCTCAGGGCAACTAAGCCCCTGAGTAGCTGTGTGCCCCTAAGTAGCCACAACTACTGAAGCCCAAGAGCCCCAGAACCTGGGCTCCACAAGAAAGTACTCCCTGCTCACCACAGCTAGAGAAAGCCCGAGTGCAGCAACAAAGAATTCATGCGCCACAGTGACGACCGAGTGCAGTCAATTAAATAAGTAAAATAAACTATATCTATATTGAGAAAGACCAACCTCGGCCACAGTACTGCGAATACGATCCACCACCTGCTCAAAGTCCACCAGGCTGAAGAGGGGCTGCTGCTTGAGACGATGCAACTCTGCTGCAAAAGTGTCCTCCTGGTTCTTCAGAATGGATCCTGTAGGACAGGAAAGCACTCACGGTCAGCGGGAGTCAGGAAACCTGCACAGGCAGGGGGCTCTCTGCCTGGGGCTGCCGGGAACAACATGAAGGTCCCTAGCCACCCACTCATGTCCCATGTCCCTAGGACATGAAGGTCCCTAGCCACCCACTCTGTCCGGGCCGACTCTGGGTCCAGCATGATGTCAAATATGCCTTTGAGGATGGGGGGTACCCGGGCAAGGATATTCCTACCTTTCCTGGTCAGGTTTACATTTTGATTTTCGAACATCTGGACAGATTCTCCCACAAAGAGGATTTTTTCAGCAACCCTCACTGGAATGTAGGACGGCAGAATCTCCACTCGCAGAGAAAACTGTTTGAGAGATGGCGCCAGCATGTTCTCCTCCTCTATCAGGCGCTGGGCAAGGAAAAAACCCACATCAGAGATAACGTATGAAGTGAGAAAGGGGAAACAAGGGAATATCTGGCAGCTCTCCCAACCCACGATTTACAGTTTCTGGAAGCAGGGACTTTAAATCTGAACTTGCATAATTATTAAATCACCAGTGCTAGAGAAAGACATTCCATTTTTAGACAGAAAGCACGGTGGAAATAACAGTGGTTCTATTAACATTAGGATTTTCATTCTCACTCTGCCTTGACTACTGTGTAAAACTTGTGCAGTGGGTCTGGAACTCAGTCTTCTTGTCTGTACTGTGGGATACCTGATCTGTTTGTTTCCAGGTCTGCATGTCTGTGATTTACTACCCTGTGCATGTCTGCTCTGCCCAGCTCTTCACAGAGGCCTGAGTCATACAGCCATGTGGTTCTCATAACCTGGCTCCTGGGCCAGCATCATTGGCCTCACGTGGGAGCTTGTTAGAAATGCAAAATTTCAAGCCCGTCTCCAGAGCTACAGAAAACCTGGGGGATGAGGCCCAGCAGTCCATGTTTTAATAAGCTCTCCAGGCGATTCTGGGCACTCTACAGTCTGAGAACCACTAATCTAGCCCATGAAGCCCCAGATTCTTGCCGTCTAGCCAACCAGGTCCCTGACTTGCTGCTAATTTGACCCTTATCCAGGGTATGGATAAGGAACCCCAAGCTCCATTCTCCTGACTTTGATCTCTGCTATCCGCCATTTCGATTTTGGGCTTGGGTGCTGGTGTGCCTCAGGGCACCACCCAAGACCCTTTTTTCCTCTCGCTTTTCACACTCTTCCTAAACAATCACATCTTCTGAGGCTGAACTGATCATAACAGGTATTTTTAATCTTTCTGCATCACAGGACTCTCTGCAAGTATAAAAGTGATGGACCTTCCAGAAGACTACGGAAACATACACTTCACAGAACCTCTGAAGCCACCCATGGACCTCAGATTAAAAACTTTGATATACTGATAACTCCTAAAACTTAATCTTTAAGCCACACTGCTCTCATCAGCTCCAGGCTCAGCCCACTGGTCATTTCCTACAAGCATCTCAGTGTGTCCAGAGTTAGACACACCTTCTCCCCTGCTCTCTCCTATCAGCAACCCACACTCCTCACCATCACCACTCGCCAGCACTAAAGGCAGAGACTTGGCCATCATCCCTGATGCTTCCCTCGGGCCCCTGGCCAATCAATCGCCATGACCTGCCTGCTCCACCTCCTAAATAGCGCTGAAGCCTCTTTCTTCTTCACCATATTTACTGTTCCCATCCTTGGTGCAGGCCACCACTATTTTTCAGCTAATGTCCCCAACAGGCTTCACTGATGGCTCAAACAGTAAAGAATCTGCTTGCAATGCAGGAGACGCTGGAGAGCTGGGTTTGATCCCTGGGTCAGGAAGCTCCCCTGGAGGAGGAAATGGCAATTCACTCCAGTATTCTTGCCTGGAAAATCCCATGGACAGAGAAGCCTTGCAGGCTACAGTCCATGGGGTCACAAAGAGTAGGATACGACTGAAGCAACTGAGCATATGTAATGTCCCAAACATTCTCCTAACTACTGTACTTGCTGCTAATCTTAATTTTTTTAAAAAAGTTTTCCCGCAGTTTCCAGAGTGATCTATCATAAAGTCTAATATAACATACAGAGGTGTGTTAACCTGTTGCCTAAAATTCTTCGTGGTTCCCAGCTCTTTTCAGGCTCAAGTCCCAATTCCTTCCCATTATTTACAAGGGCTTTCATGATCTTACCTCCGCTCATCTCAAAAGCTTCACTGACTGCCACTTCCCACATCCCCTCCAACTGTCCCTTACACTCTATATTTCAGTCTTTATTTACTTGACCATCTCAATTGAATTACTAATGGTTCCGCCAAATGATCCATGTCCTTCATGGCCTCTGTACTGTACACAGTCCTTCCCTCTGCCTGGAATTTTTTTTTTTTTTGGCCGTGTGGCATATGGGATCTAAGCTCCCAGACTAGGGATCAAACCTCAGCCCCCTGCATTGGAAGCTCAGTCTTAACAATTGAGCCACCAGAGAAGTCGTTCTCCCAAACTCTTTGCACTTAAGACATATATTCCACTCTAGTCCATATTCCCAGAATACCCACACTCACTGGTCCAGAGCACTTAGTATATTGTAATATGTCTTCCACTAACTGTAAGCTCTTTAAGGACAGGGACTACTACATTTTATTTGTTTATGCGGTTGTGGCACCTGGAACAGTTGTGCCTGGCATATAACAGGCATTCAATAAAATGTAACAGGATAAATGAATGGATATGAACAACACAGGACTTTAGGGAGCCGAATCAAAACTAACCTGCAGTGTAAAAGCTCTGGGTACCAACAAGACGACCTAAAGGGATAAGACTTATTATTACTCTCCTCAATGCAAATACCAGGAAAAGGGGAAACAAAAGGGATCTTACAAGTGTATTTTCTACTTTAGAGTCTCTCACTGTTAGGCATTAAGTTTGAGTATTAAGCTAAGCCAGCTGTCTGCGTCTACAGAATTTATGGAACGTGCCCCGGCCATGATGAGCTGGGGGCAAGTCAGCGGAAGGTCACCCAGCTGCCGACTTGTCCAGCTCCTGGCAGGAGCAGGCTAGGCTTCTTGCTGGGCTCTCACCAAGTCCTGGAGTTCTCTCAGTTGTTTTCCCGTCAGTCCCCCAATGCCCAGATCCTCCTCATCCTCTTCTGGCTGGGCGCTGACATTCCCGGAAGATGGACCCTGTTTGATAAAGAACTCTTCGTGCTGATCCAAGAGGAGTCCATGTAACATCCAGGCTGAGAGCTGCTTATACATGACCCCGTGACACACGGCCAGGATCCTGAGTGGAGAGGACAGCAAAAGCCTTAGAAGTTCACTCAGAGGACAAGAGCACAGAGGGCGTGCTTTAAACTGGATAAACAGAGGCCTGAGAGTTTGGTCAGTCAGAAAGGAAAGGACCAATTAGGGTAAAAATAATTGTGCTATTTTAACTTCAATCTCTGCGGATGAACTAAGTGGTTAAATTTCCAAACCTGTAGCCTGTATACTGAAGTCTGAAATGCTCGGTAAAGGTTCTGATCATCTTTTAGAAGAGGCACATTTCTTCCCTCCTTTTGAGTAAAATAAGTTTCAAAATGGAGGATTCCTGTTAAAATTAAATGGACTTACAGGAGTCTCTTTTTGGCTAACACAGTATTAAGTAAGTTTTTACTTTTGTTGGACTCCCATAAGGAGAGTAGGTCCAGTAGGTGAGAGGCAGATATACCTGAGAAAGTATTACCCAACAAAATGCAGAATGGTTGTTGGAGAATGGGATAGTTACACAGCCTCAAAGGACCACACCTCAGAAAACATATCAATGACAAAGTGGAAAATGTTCCTCTAAAACAGATCTGTGGGAAACACCTAACCCTAGTGATGAAGCTTTACACCAGCAATGGGGCAAACTTGCGCTGTGTGCACTCTGATATGCTCTAACGGAATAATACGACCTAGGTAGTATCCTTGCCAAAAATGTCCAATCTGAATCTACTCATGAGGAAATAATCAGAAAAATCCAGACTGTGGAGTATTCTACAGGAAGCCTTTGATCATATTTCACATTTATTTAATAGTTGCAATCATAAAATACATATAATTTTGTATCCTTTTTTCAGTTAGTATTATAAAAATATTTTTACATGTTTCAGAATTTGTAATTTTAATTGGTTTATAGTCTATCAAGTGAATATATTTTTATTCAGCATTCTATTACTGGTGATTTTCTCATTTCTTAATATAGCAGACAATATTGCAATGAATAATGATTGTGTATATGGTTATTTTCTTCTTTTGGATAATTTTGTTAGAGTAAAATTCTTAAGAGGATTATAAAGCTACTCAAAATACACGTTTAGACACAGCTAAGCATAATCTGGAATATTTCATGGAAATTCTCCAAGGATAATGAGATCCAAAAATGAAGGATTGCCTCAAGATCATCTAGGCAGCTAGGTCCTAGCCTGGACACTCAACACCTTAGAATCCCCTTTCTGTGGTTTCTGAGTCACCGTAAGGCTGACATGGGCTCCTGTACTCACGGGACAACTGTCCCCAGAGAGAAACCCGAGATAACCTGGAAACAGAACTTGGGCCAAGTCAGGTCACTTGACCACCCACTCCCCCCTATACCCCAGTGAAGCCACGACTTACTTTTCTAGTGCACTGCGAACAGGAGGCAACCCCCCGCAGCTGTGTTTGTATACAGTTTCCAGGATTTGACAACCATGAATCTGTGGAAAACACAACCTTGTCAAGCTGAATTCCATTTTAATAGTTCATGTAACACAATCTCATATTCTATATTCAATCCAGAGGGCAAAATCCACGGAGAGTGAGGATAAACTCGTAAGATCTATGCATAGTTCCAATTCTGACTCCAATTCCACTGTGTGTGTGTAGGGGTGGGTGGGGTTCCCCCACACCACCAAGCAACTCTCTGACACCAGCTGGGGGTCCTATAACCCAACTCAATCCCTGGGTTCCACTTATTTGCTAGAGCAGCTCACAGAACTCAGAAACCCATTTATTCACTAGATTATCAATTTATTAGGAAGGATACACCAGGATACCAATCAACACCCAGATGAAAGGATACATACAGCGAAGTCCCGGACAAACGAGCTTCTGCAGGGCACGGTGGCACACACAGGCACTCTGGTCCACCAGTCTGGAAGCTCTCCAAACCATCCTTTCGGGTTTCTATGGACCTTCCCAGCTCTCTGCCCTCTGCCCGCTTTTCTTGCCAAAGGTCAGGTGGGAAACGTGGGACTGCAAGTTCTCACCTTCCAATCACAGGGTTGGTTCCCCGGGCAACCAGCCCATATTTCAGTGTTTTCCCAAAATCACCTGGTTAACAGGTGTGGTAAATAGGGGTTTGCTATGCATATCAAGATGTCTTTATTGCTATTATTACTTAGGAAATTCTGAGTTTTAGGAGCTCTGTGCCAGAAATGGGACAAAGACCAAATCTATTTTTCTTATTATAAATCACAACATCACAATAGTTGTTCTTAAGTATGGACCCTCCGCATCCCTGTCCTTTCCCAGCCCACACCTTTGCCCAGCAGCATCTGCATCACCTGGAAACTTTTAAGAGCTACAAATTCTTAGACCTTGTTCCAGACCTGCTGAATCAGGATCTCTGGGGTGGGGCCCAATGATCTGCTTTTAACAATCAGCTCCAGGTGATTCTAATGCACAATGAAGTTTGAGAACTGCACTAAGGAAACCAGAATCATTTCAAATTCCAGGAAAAGAAGTAAAGAACGCTCTTTACTTCAGATTAAGGCCTAATTCAGACTTCTTATAAGGTACACACTTATCTAAAAACCTGCTTCCTCTCTCAATGTCCTTTTGTCTCTATTTTTTTTAAACAGCTTTACTGAGGTATACTTTATACACCATGCTGCTATGTCACTTCAGTCGTGTCCGACCCTGTGCGACCCCATAGACGGCAGCCCACCAGGATCCCCCGTCCCTGGGATTCTCCAGGCAAGAACACTGGAGTGGGTTACCATTTCCTTCTCCAACGCATGAAAGTGAAAAGTGAAAGTGAAGTCACTCAGTCGTGTCCGACCCCCAGCGACCCCATGGACTGCAGCTTTCCAGGCTCCTCCATCCATGGGACTCTCCAGGCAAGAGTACTGGAGTGGGGTGCCATTGCCTTCTCCATTATACACCATAAAATTCATCTAATTTAAGTGTACTTTCAACAATGTTTAATAAATTTACAGCAGTGTGCAACCATCAACACGATCCAGGGTTATAACATTTCCAGCACTCTAAAGGACCCCTTGTGCCTGTGTGCACTGCCCTGTTCTCACCCACAGCCTCATTTATTTAGAGCCTCAGCACTCAGCTTCCTACCCGTTCCCTGGCAGGAATCCCTTGCCCATCTACAATCCCTCCACTCGTTTTCCACTCTCCTTCCTGGGGCCAATGGAAGCTCAGGGTCAACTGAGGTGTGCAGCCATGCATGGCCTCTTATGCTAACCCCACTTACCTAGAAGGTCCCCTCTAGCTTTGGGAGACAGTTTAGTAGAGTAGTTAAGAGCACAGTCTGGGGTCAGACAGCCCCGAGTTTATATCCTAGTTGTACCGTTTATTACCTTCTGTATGATCCTAAGGGGCTTCCCAGGCGGTGCAGAGGTAAAGAATCTGACTGCCAATGTAGGAAAAGCAAGAGACGCAGGTTTGATCCCTGGGTTGGAAAGGTCCCCTGGCGGAGGAAATGGCAACCCACTACAGTATGCGTGCCTGGGAAATTCATGGACAGAGGAGCCTGGCGGGCTAGAGTCCATGGGGTTACAAAGAGTTGGACGTGACTGAGCAACTGAGCACGCATACACGTGTGACTCTAATTACATTCCTTAACCTATTTGATTCCTTAGGAGATTGACCTTGATAATACATGTGAAGCACTTTGCACAGTGCCTGGTATACAACAAGTGCACAATAAAAGCTTGATGTTATTTGATGAGGGCAACCAGCTTTGCAGGGTCAGAGAGCGCCGTCCCCACTGACTTTGCTGCCACAGAATGAATGCAGCAGAGTGTAAGTTTCTAGACGTGTACAGTGAAAAAAAAAAGAAGCAGCAATCTGGCAAACTGCCTAGTTAACTAGTTATATTCAAGGCACAAATACATCAGCTTAAAAACAGGAATTAACTAAATATATTTAATCCACTTGTCCTTTCTGATCCAGTTATGAACCAGCAGATTCTTCTAATGTAAAATCTCAAAGCATCTCAATTATTAATCCTACTCAGAAAAGACATTCTCTGGACACTGGAGACCCTCTTCTCAATGCATATGATAAAAACTTGTGATAAGAGGCATATTTAACTAATGAACAGCTGGGTTTCACCCAATGACTAAACAATACTCAGAAAGCTGCCAACACCCTAATAATAAACCTATTACCTTCTTTCTAAGGATTAACTTTCTACTTCTTCTCAAGTTCCATATCCAAAGTTTTGAATCTTTAGTGTACAAAACTCTCACCTTCAAGTATCCATAGCTTTATCCTCTACCCAGCAGCATTCTTGGGGACATCTGTTACTATTTACCCCAGCTTTTGGACCAGGAGGTGCTTAAGGGCAGGGTCATAACTTATTTTTGCTTTGCTGATACTTAGCATGATACCCAAGCAGATATTGCTGAATGAATGAATGAATAAAAACTACCGAAAACTAGGGTCTTCAAAAAGGAATGTAAAGGAAAATGAATTATGATTATGTCCTTGGTGCTTACCCCAGCAAAAGGAAAAAGTACTCACCTTTTGACTTTTAATTTGTTCTACTACAACCATCACAGAGGGGAAAAGGAGCTGGAACTACAAAGTAGAGAATGATTAGGATGGTATATATTCAAGCACAAGGAAAAAAATTAACTCAGGAAATGCCTTTGTTTTTAACCAGTCCATATATCATAAAGATGGCAATGCCACAGAACAGCCAGGATCCTAAGGCAATCTGATGTGGGGGTTGGCTGTAGATAGAACGGCAGACATGAGCAGTTTCTGTGTCTGAGGCGCATAACTGCTAATACTGAGGCCAATGTAGAGCATTAACATCAGACAGTAAGTTTTCATTAAATGTGGAACTCTTCAAACAGTTCTGATCTAGGAAAACCTATGAAATAACAAATGCTGGGCTCTGAAACCAGAAGGAAAAAAGTTCTCAAAAATAATATCCTGAGTTAGAGTATTCCAATGATATCAACAGATTCCAAAGCATTTTGTTACCTGGTCTAAGGAGTAATTGACATGTGATATGGAGAGATGGGGGTCAGCCAGGAACTGCAACAAAAAACACTGTGATTAGGGCTCCATATATAGTATCTTGAGTCTATTTCATCTGTGAAAACTAGAAGGGAATCTGAGAGTAGGTTTAGGGTTCATTTTAGGGTACTGAGAATTGATCACTTACAGAAGATAATTAATTCTGATTTTCGGATGAAAATAGCTCACTCTTAGCTACCTGACCATATCAGAGGGCATCTCACATCAGGAATGTTCCCTCATCTGCAGTCCCAGAGGTGTGGCTCCCCACGTCTCTTCTCACCTCTTGTTCCAAATCAAGTAGTGCCTGGCGGTAAGGCTGCAAAACTGAATCCAGCCCCGTGCAGAAGGCCCTGAGGTAGATTCCATGTGACCCACCTTGGCCCTGCTGAGATGGATGGTGATCCTGAAATCAACAAAGAGAAGTCAGCTTTTCAGCTCACAGCCTGAAACCCGAGGAAGACATTATCCTTTATTAATGGCATTATTTTTGCTTAAATAATTTCCAATCAAAGTAGTGTTTCCATGAGAGGAAAATCTGACTGAAGAGACAGATTTTGAGTCCTGACCTTTTAAAATGTGATAATGTTTTAATTTTCCAAGTGTCTGAGATTTTACAAACTGGGTATTCTTCCACACTATCACTAGAGATTTTTTAACAACTCAGTTCTAACCTTGTAACTTCTGGCTTAAATCCCTTTGGTGGCTTCCTCTTACCCAAGAATAATATCTAAACTCCTCTACATAGCATACTGGAGAAGGCAATGGCACCCCACTCCAGTACTCTTGATGGAGGAGCCTGGTAGGCTGCAGTCCATGGGGTCGCTTAAGAGTCAAGACAGGACTGAGCGGCTTCACTTTCACTTTTCATTTTCATGCATTGAAGAAGGAAATGGCAACCCACTCCAGTGTTCTTGCCTGGAGAATCCCAGGGACGGGGGAGCCTGGTGGGCTGCCGTCTATAGGGTCGCACAGAGTCGGACACGACTGAAGCGACTTAGCAGCACATAGCATACGGTGACTTCTGTATTCTGGCCCTTACCCTCTCTCCAAAATTATCTTTCACTGCTTTCAACTTCACATCCTCATTTCCAAATTAATCAACAGTTCCCCGAACGTGCCTTATTTCTATCTTGCACCTCCATGAATCTGAGTGTGTTCTGCTTACAATTGTGTGCCCATGCTTGTGACAAATACCTACTCTTCCTGCGGGACCCAACTCAAGCATCTTTTCCCTGCAAAGCCCTTTCTAACTCTCCCCAGAGAATTAATAGCTCCCCTCTGTTGCTTTTATAGCATCTCTATTCAGTGCTGGAATTGAACTTTTGATTATTTGTTCCCTCATTAGACCAACAGCTTCAAGAAGCAAGGGCTCACACTTTGTCCATCTTTGTATTTCATTTCCTAGCACAGTTCTTTGAAGAGAGGGTAACTATTTATTGAATAAATAAAATGACCTCAGTCCTCCTCCTAACAACCCTTCTCCTGTCTCACATGGCAATTCATTAAAAACATGAATCTGACAGCCAACACGGGAAGTTAGAAGATGCTCACCAAGAGGCTATTTACAAATATGGCTTGTCTTTCAAGAAAGCTGTAGTTTTTCTATAAAAGCATTCTTCTTCTTTTACATGGGGGAACTGTAACTAACAGTTGACTAGAGGCCATGATGACTAGGCTTTCTGGGTGGTCAGGCTCTGGTGGCAGTAGATACCATAGGAGAATTAAGCAAAAAATGTGGTAGGAAGCTTGGGCTCAGGGGTTATAAGGCACAGTGTAGCCAGAGGATGCCACAAAGGATACTAGCAGTTCCTGGAGATAAATGTTCACAGCTATAATAAGAACATGGGCATAGGGTGAAACAGACCAGACTAGCTTACAACCAGGCAGTTGTTTTTTTGATCTTGTATCATTTCAGAGAACTGAATGTCTTCATTTATCACAAAATGAAAGAGAAATTGCTTTTTATTTTTCAGAAAAAATAAATAAATAAGAGGTGCTACAAATAGCTTTAGGAATTGGAAAAGTAGGAATCCACATACAAAATCCACATAGTTATGTGAATATAGAAGAGGTTAGCTTTTCTTAAAGTGATATATTGTTGTTGTTAGTCACTAAGTCATGTCTGACTCTTCTGTGACCCCATGGATTGTAGCCTGCAAGGCTCCTCTGTCCATGGGATTTCCCAGGTCAAAAATACTGAAGCAGGCTGCCATTTCTTCTCTAGGGGATCTTCCCAACACAGGCATGGAATCCGCGTCTCCTGAATTGTGAGTTGAGTTCAATCGCTCAGTCGTGTCCAACCCTTTGCGACCCCATGGACTGCAGCACGCCAGGCCTCCCTGTCCATCACCAACTCCCAGAGTTCACCTAAACCCATGTCCATTGAGTCAGTGATGCCATCCAACCATCTGTCTCATCCTCTGTCATCCCCTTCTCCTCCTGCCTTCAATCTTTCCCAGCATCAGGGTCTTTTCCAACGAGTCAGTTCTTCACATCAGGTGGCCAAAGTGTTGGAGTTTCAGCTTCAGCATCAGTCCTTCCAATGAATATTCAGGATTGATTTCCCTTAGGATGGACTGGCTGGATCTCCCTGAAGTCCAAGGAACTCTCAAGAGTTTTCTCCAACACCACAGTTCAAAAGCATCAATTCTTTGGTGCTCAGTTTTCTTCACAGTCCAACTCTCACATCCACATGTGACTACTGGAAAAACCATAGCTTTGACTAGACAGACCTTTTTGGCACAGTAATGTCTCTGCTTTTTAATACGTTATCTAGCTTGGTCATAAATTTTCTTCCAAGGAGCAAGTGTCTTTTAATTTCATGGCTGCAGTCACCACCTGCAGTGATTTTGGAGCCCAAGAAAATACAGCCTCTCACTGTTTCAATTGTTTCCCCATCTGTTTGCCATAAAGTGATGGGACCAGATGCCATGATCTTAGTTTTCTGAATGTTGAGTTTTAAGCCAACTTTTTCACTCTCCCGCATTATAGGCAGATTGTTTATTGCTGAGCCACCACAGAAACCCCAAAGTTACAAACACTTAAAATTAGAGCCCTTTTCATCTATATCAGGATATACACAGGTTCCAAATTTGATCATTGTGTTATTATTATTATGTTTTCATAGCAAACTAGCATTGATTAGATTTTGAATTCAAGTTTAGCTTATGTACTTTCTCTGCAACAAAATCTCTTTGATAGAACCAGAATCCCTGTCCCAGAAACGAACATTTATAAGGCATTATCCTCCAACATCTTTGCCCCATAGAAAACCACCAAGGGCCTGACAAGTGCTTACAGAAGAAGCAGATGGTGCTGACTGCATTTGTTTCAGAAAAGCACCCTTCCTTTCCCATTCTAGAAGAGAAGCCTTTCTCTTAGAGCAGAATCAATCTTTCCACTGGGAAATAGTCACCACTGAATCAGTCACACAATGTAGCAATCTTTTTACTTACCACTGACAGAACTGCAGACTGTTAAAAATAAAAGAGAACTTTAAAACTTCTCTTAAAGATTGTTTGTGGGTCTGCTGTACACCAGGCACTTCACAGGAACTACCTTGTTTAATCCCCACAACCCTATGAGATAGGTACCATCTATTATCCCCATTTTATAGGTGAGGAAACAGCCTCAGGTTGCTGCTGAGCAGTCTATGGTCAGTAAGGGATGGACAGGACATCAATCTTTGGCTTCTACACTATAAAGCATTGACTTCCAATTCCTATTAATGAACAATATTTATTAAGTTTCACCACATGCCAAGAACCTTCTCCAGTTTAACTTTATTTACAAATTAAAAAAACAAAGCCTGAAGATTTGAATTGCCTGCCTCGATGTGAGTACGGCAGTTAGAAGCAAAGCAACAAAGGAACTGGAAAGGATGCTTTGTGTTTTCACCTCTGGAATTGGAACCCTGATCCAATTCAAACTGATTTAATTTAGGTTCCTAAAACTTGGGCAAAGCGTACTTTCTCAATCTGCCTAAACTGGTCCCCACGTGTATTTTCCCCTTGTTGGAAGGAGAGTCACCTTGCCCTTCACTTGAATAATTCCAGTGGTGAGACATTCATTACTTCTTAACACTTATGTCACATGAATTACCAATGGAATCACTGAAAGTCTGACTTAGCCCCTGCCCACAGGAGGTGTACATTCTCAGAAAACAGAAACCTACCTGCTGCTGCACATGGCCCGTGTACTGTTCAATGAACTCGGTGAAGCGAATGTAGTCTGTGCCCAGCCGGCAGAGTCGATTCAAGACACTGGTTTCACTGGGATGAAGAAATGGGAAGTCCTGTGACACCTGGAGGAGGAGAATAATGCTAAGAATGCTGATGCCTGCTATTCACTGCTCGCTACAACTGCTGTCTCCCTTTGCAAGATGCCTATTTAACATCGATAAGTTCTGGATAACAAAAGAATTTTCAAGTCACTACAAAGACCTTATTCCCTAGCCCTAGCCTAATTAGTCACTTATTGAAATGGGTGGTAATGCATGGTAAAGAATTTAAACAATACAAAATGGTGTACATTAAAAATAAGTCAATCTCCTCAGAGGCAGCCACTATCACCTATTTCTTTTTTTGCTAATTGAGGTATAAATATTATATTGGTTTCAGATGCACAATGTAGTGATTCCGTATTTTTAAAGATTACACACTGTACAAAGTTATTACAAGAGACTATGCTCCTGTGCTGTACATTACAAGCCCGCGACTTACTTACAACTGGTAGATTGTACTCAATGCCCTTCACCTATCTCATCCCTCACCCTACCCCTCTTCCTTTTGGAAATGGCCATTTGGCCTCTGTATCTACGCACCTGTTTCTGTTTTGCTATGTTTGTTCATTTTGTTTTCTAAATTCCATATGTAAGTGATTTCATATAGTATTTGTCTTTGCCTGATTTCACTAAGCATAATACCCTCCAGGCCTATCCACGTTGTCACAAACGGCAAGATTTCATTCTTTTTCATGGCTGAGTATATTACCTATTTTTTATGAAATCTTTCTTCCTGGGATGATCTATAAGGATATTTGGGGTTTTTGACCTGGTTGCAACAAAGTCTCTTGAGCAATACTGCTCTAACTTGGATCTGCACACTCCAGAGGTTTCTCAAACATACTCATAGGATTTACAAATTCTCTCTGAAATTTTAAATTTTGTTTTCACTTCAGTAAAAATGTAAAGCTTAAAAGAAAAGAACAAAAAAAGTAAAGTTAATGTAGCATATTTAATCTGTAAGAGCACTTTAAAACGGGACATATAATTTACTATCCATATTTTCATTCATATTTTTAAATCATGGCCAAATGATAACTTAGTATGGTATATAAAGATTTCACAGCAGTTCAAGCAGAAAAATAGTAGTGAGAGAATATATTCATTCAATCAACTTAAAAAGAAATTCATGGCAAAATATGCACAAAAGTTATCAGTTCAGCCATCACCCAGTGTACAGTCTGGTGGCATTAACTGCATTCACACTGTTGGGCAGCCATCACCACCAGCATCTCCAGAATATTCTTCTTTCTAGATGAAAACTCTGTACCTACGACTCTCCATTGTTCCTTAACCCACAGACCCTGCCAAGTACCCTTCTGATTCTGTCTCTATGAATTTGACTGCTTTACAATATTGATTCTTTTGTGACTGGCTTGTTTCACTTAGCATAGTGTCTTCAAGGTTCATCCATGTTGTAGCACATGTTAGAATATCTCTCCTTTTTAAGCTGGAATAATATTCCATTGTGGGCTTCCCAGGTGGCTCAGTGTTAAAGGATCCGCCTGCCAATGCTGAGATGCAGGTTCCATCCCTGGATTTGGGAAGATTCCCTAGAGGAGGAAATGGCAACCCACTCCAGTATTCTTGCCTGGGAAATCCCATGGATAGGGGAGCCTGGCGAGCTACAGTCCATGGGGTCGCAAAAAGAGTCAAACCCAACTCAGACTAAACAACAACAACAACAACATTCCGTTGATATTTGTTGTATTTTGTGTAATCACTTCCTTTGTCTACGGACAAACTGCTTCTACCTTTTGGCTATTGTCAATAATGCTGCTATGAACATGGTGTACAAATACCTATCAGAGTCTCTGCTTTCACTTCTTTGGGTTATATACCTAGGAATAAAACTGCTGGCTCATTTGGTAATTCTCTGTTTAAGTTCTGGGGGAGCTGCCATATCTTTTTCCTCAGGGACTGCACCATTCTACATTTCCACCAGCAATGCACAAGGGTTCCAATTTCTCTACATCCCCACCAACACTTGTTATTTTCTGTTTTTTTGGTAATAACCATCCTAAAGGATATAAAACGATATCTCATTGTGCATTTTCCTAAAGAATCATGCTATTGATCATCTTTTCATTTGTTTATTGGCCATTGAATATCTTCTTTGGACAATCAACCAACTTTTAGTGACCACCTACTTATCCCAGGCACTGTGCTAACTTTCCATAAATAAGGAGCAAAGTCAGAAATATTTACTACTCACAAGGAACTCAGAATATTTCATATTCATAATGTATTATATTTTGTGGAAGCCATTTTTATATGATAGTAAATGTAATAAATAGGCAAAAAAGAATTTTTCTGTTACTGATTCCACAATAATTTGATTAAGAATCCATTTAAAGTAGACTTAATGACACAATGTTAACCATATCTTCAAGTTAATAACTTTTAAGAGGTAGCATGACCAGTGCTTAAGAACCTGGTCTCTGGAGTCAGAATGCTTGGGTTTGAATCTGAGTCACCTCTTACTTCCCTGAAATCTTAGGCAAGCAATACCCTCATCTTTCATACCTATAAAGTAGAGATAATAATTTTGAGGATTAAATATGTAAATCACATGTGCTAAGCACATAGCCAAGTGCTCAATACATGTCAGCAATTTCTTATTATTCAGTTCAGTTCAGTCACTCAGTCGTGTCCGACTCTTTGCGACCCCATGAACCACAGCACGCGAGGCCTCCCTGTCCATCACCAACTCCCGGAGTCCACTCAAACCCATGTCCGTTGAGTTGGTGATGCCATCCAACCATCTCATCCTCTGTCGTCCCCTTCTCCTCCCGTCCTCAATCTTTCCCAGCACCAGGGTCTTTTCCAATGAGTACTATTTCTTATTATTAGGACGGCCCTATGCAGTTATTAAGTGATATTACTACTAAAATTGGCATTTGTGCAGTGTTACAGGAATTTTAGAAAAGTTCAAGGTCTGGTTATTCTGAAACAGCAAATGATACCTTAAAGTTATTGGTACTGTTTAGTATAACCTACTTATATGAACAGAGTTACTAAAGTCAAAATAGGAAATAGCCAGATCAGCAGCAAAATCATTCTACTATGAAACTCAAGTGTTGACAATTTAGGTTTAGCAAAACAAAAGTATATGCTGCATTAGCTCAATGGTTCTCAATTGGGGCAATTTTGCCCCCAAGGGAGAGGGTAATGTCTGGAGGTATTTTTGGTTGCCAGGGGTCCTATTGGCATCTAGTGAGTAGAGATCACAGATGCTGCTGAACATCTTATAACGCACAGGACAGTCCCCACAACAAAGAATTTCCAGTCCAAAATGTCACAGTGCCAACACTGAGAGGCTGCGTCAGATTGTCAATGTGAATTATCAATTTGGTAGCATTATTTACTTTGTAAAAATAATTGGGTTTACAGTTGTTCAAGAACAATATGAGTTTATACTTAGCTTAATGTGTGTACATATTCTATATTACATAAAATTATTTTTATCAACAGAGAACATTCATGACAATTTTACCCTTTATACAAATGTGAAAAACACTGTCCTGAAGAAAGTATGCAATATTTGCTGGTTTGGGTAAAATTTTTTCTTTCATAAGTATCTTTTAATTAAAAAAAAATTTATTTGGCTGTGCTGGATCTTAGCTTCGACATGCAAACTCTTAGTTGTAGCATGTGGGATCTAGTTCCCTGACCATGGTTTGAACCCAGGCTCCCTGCACTGGGAGCACGGAGTTTAGCTACTGGACCGTCAGGGAAGTCCCTCACAATATCTTAATACCAGTATGTGGCAGAAACTGTTAGGTGCTTCTGCAACATCTATGAAGATCACTGGGGCCTTTGCCCCCATAGGCAACCTATGTGACAGAAAGACTATATGTGTAGGTAACAACAATAAATCATACGAATTATGATGTCCTCTAAAGGAAATAAGTTGCTGTGATGGAAAATAATGGCATTAGAAGTATAAAGAGGTGGTTAGAGAAAGTTTTTCTTAGACGGTAACTTTAAAACTGAGAACTTAAAGAGGAAAATATCCAACTAAGACTTTTTATAAGAAAAAAAGGAAGGCAGCTATTATTCCCATATTCTGTTGTCTCTTTTTACTTCATAGTCAAGAGCACACAATTACTTTCTGAGCCTTTTCCTCCTACATGCCTGGCATTGTGCTAGTTTTACAGGTGCAAAGAAATAATAAGAGGAATCTGTTTGATGTATAAGTTGTAAAAACCAAGAATGTAATTCTTCTGCTCCTCCACAGCTTATACTACCAATTCTCATACAAACAGGCATGACTTTGTGATCAGACAGAGCTAGATTCAAATCTTGCCTTTTTAAGACCAGCCACCATAAAGTCCTCTGAGCTCCAGTTTGCTCTTTTGTAAACCGAGGCCAACAATACGTAAGTTACTAAGTTATGGAAATGATTAGAATAATATTACTGGAAGCAGAAGTAGAAAAGAGTGGTTCAAATACTGAAGTCAGACAGACCTGGGTTCAAGACCCTAAACTTACTCTCTGTGATTCCTGACACCGGAAATTAATCTCTGATATGGAGATAGGTGGTTGTGAAGATTAAAGCATACAGGTAAATCATATATATAGTATATACATAGCCCCCTTGAAATCCCTGGATACACGAAAAGCCTCCCCTGCTCCAAATTCTCTGAGTGCAGAGATTTTTCCAACAAGGAGTAATAAGGAACTCACTCACTTTTTCACTCAACAAAACTGGCTGAATCCTTACTGTAAACTGAAAATGAAGTCTCCAGTCGTGTCTGACTCTGCGACCCCGTGGACTGCAGCCTACCGGTCTCCATCCACGGGATTCTCCAGGCAAGAATACTGGAGTGGGTTGCCATTTCCTTCTCCATATTGTATATTAGGCACTGTGTATTTGGTCTAGCTTTCAAAACTCAGTTTAAAACGTTGTGCAAGCATGAAAATGGGAGAAAGGGCCTCTCTCATTTTTACGTCCAGTTCTCCAGCAACTCTCGCCCAGACACTTCAACCGTAGGCCTGGTCCGCGATTCCCTCCTCCCCTAAGGCAGAGCCAGTAGGGATCCACCCTCCGCTTTCCGCCTAGGCCCAACCCTCTCCAGGTGTCTAAACCATCCCTAAGCCCCTAGGGCACAGCCCTCAGGTGACCCGTCCAGGGATACGCCCCCCGCGCCTCGGTCGGTCCTTGCCAGCCCCGCCTTCTTGCTCCCTCAGACTCCTCCTCCCAAGCGCTAGCGCAGGTCCACCCGTTCCGAGCTCGCTAGTTCCCGCGCTCCGAGCCGGACAGTACCTGGAGGCCACTCCGCTTGTTCCAGGTGAAAATGGACCCTGGGTACCCGCTCAGAGCCAAGAGCAGTTCGTGGATCATTCCCACGGCGGACCTCGAGTCCCTATATCCGTCGCACCCTCCTCCAGAGCCTCAGCTGGAGACCAAGAAGGCGAGCGCTCCCTTCTCTATGCGCGCACAGGTCTCCGGGACGCACCGTTCTTCCTGACTTTACCCGCCGAGACAACTGCAGGGGAGACAGGACAGAAAGCACCCGGCGCGCCGCGTCCCGGAAGTGCGCCGAGCTCAGCAGGGCCCACTCGCCGGCTGCAGCCGGTGCCCCGCAAGAGTCGCGGGAGCTGCCCTTGCGCATGCGCCTTTGACTCCCGAGGCACCAACTCGGACTTCCGGTTTGGAAGCTGGACTGGGAGGCTGGCGAGCCCGGGCTGGAGCCAGACCCTGACTGGGTGAGGCTGGCCGGTGGGCAGAGATGCAAGCGGGTTGAGCGATAGCCTGAGAGGAAGAAGCTCTCAGGTGTGTGCCACAGGGTGCCCTCAAGGCGCCTTAGTCCGGTCGGAGGCCTCTGGAGGGACTCATGACGGCTCCGAGAGTGACCTGGCCGGAGGGAACGAAGACAAAGAGGCCGGAACCCCGCACCCGCCGCTCCTAGACCTGAGCTCCGCGCTCGCGAACCTCGGAGCGCCTGGCCACCACCCGAACTCGTCCTCAGGAGACCCATGACTACTGCCCGCTCGGAATTCCTCTCTCCACCAACTCAGTGTGACTCTCCCCAAACCCACCCGGACCTCGCTTCAGGAGCCAAAATCAGCTTCTCTCAATGCGCGAGGTTTCCCGTCAGTAGTTCCCGGATGTTTACTGAGCGCTTACTTTTGCTGTGAGGGAAAACAGAGACCCAGTATTCAGTACTTGATTTTTGTTTGGGGTGGGAATTGGTAGTGGTGGAGTCTCAGGGAGAGGGGCGGGCTGTGAGGGCCTGGGGAAGGACGGCGGAGATCAGCTGCGACCCGCTGGACAGAGGCTTTTTGTTACCTTCAGCAGAATGGTGACCTGCCTTTAGAACCTCCCGAGCTCCAGGTCTCCCAAATGGTTCGAACTCACTGGTCAGGGGAGCTCCATGGGTCAGATTTGGGGGCGGTGGAAGAGTAGACAGTACTTTATATCCTTTGCTGCTTCTCTGGGCTGCCCTGGATGTTGCCCAGAAATGCAGCCTTTGAATGGTCTCTCACCTTCATGCTGTTTTGACTTCCTGACCTGAAGCTGGTGCTACCTCAGGTGACCACTTGGAGCATATGGGCAGTCAGGCCAGCTCTGGCAAGACCCTAGACATACATTCCTTCTGATAGTGCCATCTCTCTCTGCCCTAGGAGGAAACTGCTTACAGAGAGAGACTCATCTGCAGGTGATTCTCCAAGGACATGGGAAGATGGGTGTAAGCCCTGGAACCTAGACCTTTAAGTGAAGGGAAGCTGCTTCCTGCTGTGAACCATGGCCAAACCCACCCTGAGAGGGAATGGCTCTAACTCTGAGGCCTTCCGACAGCGCTTCAGGAAATTTCATTATCAGGAGGTGGCTGGGCCCCGGGAGGCTTTCAGCCAACTCTGGGAACTCTGCTGTCGTTGGCTAAGGCCAGAGGTGCGCACCAAGGAGCAGATTGTAGAATTGTTGGTGCTAGAGCAGTTCCTGACCGTCTTACCTGGGGAGATCCAGAACTGGGTACAAAAGCAATGTCCAGAAAGTGGAGAGGAGGCAGTGACTCTGGTGGAAGACTTAGAAAGAGAGCCTGGAAGACCTGGACGTTCGGTGAGCAGGGAGGGGGAATTCAGAAGTATGTGACTGGGAAGGGGCAGGATAAAAGGCCAAATTCAGGCACAGTCTCCATTAGATGCTCCTACTTCTGGTCCTTCAAAAGGTAACTTTTTCAGACAGGTTATTGGGAGATGCCACCTGAATGTAACTTTTCGACATAATGAGAGGGGAATCCTTTTTTAGTGTGGAATTGGGTTTACTATTTTGTTCTGGAGTTCCAGCTGCTCTAAGCTAACAGTAATGGAGTAAGAAAGACCATTGTTCTATTAACCAACCCCCTACCACCACCCCAACCCTAGCCATGTCCCAAAGGGATGATCTCTTTTGGGATATTAACTAGACTCCTCTGGGAATACCCCTCATTATGACCTTGCAGTGACAATTCATGGGGGTTGTTTCCAGGTCACAGTCTCTGTGAAGGGGCAGGAAGTGCGCTTGGAGAAGATGACACCCCTGAAATCATCACAAGAGTTATTAAGTGTTCGGCAGGAGTCAGTGGAACCCCAGCCCAGGGGTGTACCCAAGAAAGAGAGGGCAAGAAGCCCAGACCTGGGACCACAGGAGCAGATGAACCCAAAGGAGAAGCTCAGACCTTTTCAAAGGAGCGGTGAGGAGTAGATTCATGTGGGAAGATAGGATGCCGTTCTAAGTTGGGAAGTAGGGTTGGGAGCTGTGAGTGGGAAATGGATTTCAGGAATGAGTGGAAATGGAGCATGCAGCTGTTGGGGACCTCCTGAAGGCAAGTAGCTTAGCTCTCTGTTGCGATAAGTACTCTTATACTTCCTCTTTTGGTAAGTCTGCCAGAGAATGGCTCTCTATAGTTTTTACCAGGACTTGGAATTTCTTTTCTCCTGGTAATGACGACACTAAGTCTGAATTTTCTAGATAAAAATTATTTTCTATACTTGGCTTATCTTCCCTTTAGTCATTTTCTTTCTCCATATTAAACTAGATTTGTTTAAGCTTTTCCCCAGAAGCTCCATTCTTCAGAGCTAGTAAGTTTTTGTTACTGTCCTTTGGAAAATTCTTCAAACATCGTGTTAATTGTGGAGAATTAAATTATATATATTACTCCAGTGAGGGTCTGGCAGGTAGAGGCAGACTAAGAATTTTACTTCAGAATTTCATTATACTTTCTTTCAGTATAACTCAACTAATGATTATCATTCACCTGATACTCCCAGGTCTCTTCCTGATTGTCTTTGTGCCTGGTTCTTATTCTTAAACTTGGTTTTGTGGAACTTGTTTCTCGTCTTTGTACTCTGCTGAGTTCCATGTTGTACGTTGTTTTCCTCGAACACTTCAACTTGTTGAGTTGGTTTTGAATTCTGATGTTATCATCCCAGACGCCAGCCTTCCCAGCCAGGCTGGTAGTGGTCTCTGTCTAGTCATCCAAATGCAGTCCCTCAACCCCACTTGCAAAATCGATCCGTTTTGAACACCTACCAACATGCGTAACACCATGCAGGGTACTTGGAACGAGGAAAGGTGCCTCTCAGAGAGCCTAGAGTATGATTGAGAATGTAAAAGTGAACATAAATATGTGAACTGAACTGTATTCAAACAGTGCCAAACAATGACTTGTTACTCAGTTGTGTGAGTACAATAGGGGTTGAAAGAGCAGGAGACGAAGGAGGGCTGTATGGAAGGCTTCAGGGGGGCACTAATGGGTTAAATTTGCATAGAAGGGAGGGAGTTAAAGGAAAGGCAAGGCAGAGTGGTGAATGTGTGCTGCGTTCTGGAGAGAGGAGTCTGGTATGAATGGGCTGTGCCCATTCATAAATAAAGGAATAAAGGATATATACTGAGGGAAAAGCCTCTAGAAGTTACTGACAAAGTGTGAGAAATGGAACAGTTGAAGACAGTCTCTTCCTTGCAATCACTCTTGAGTTTAATTCTCTAGTCCCAAGTAGAGAACCACAGCTGAGCCTTGAACAACATGAGTCTGAACTGCACGGGTCCACTTATACACAGCGATCTTTCCATAGTAATGACTACAGTACTGTAGTTGGTTAAGTCTACAGACGTGGAGGAACGTGGATACAGAGGGCCTACTGTGAGCTCTGCTCGGATTAACTCCCATGTCGTTGAAGAGTCAGCTCTCTAGGAGGCAGGAGGTGACTGTTTTCAGCAGTGCCAGGACCTGCATACAAGTAGTCAGGAGAGCTAAGCAGTAACTTGGAGCAGAATTATCTGCTCTGAACACACAAGAGGACACTTTCCTCTGTCACCTGGCTCTGGAAAGTATTTCTCATTTTTTGAGGTTTTATGTATTTTCCTCACTTTCTTCAATCCCCTGATCTTTCTGAAAACATTTTCTTACTTTTCTTTATAAGCTTCTTGGATTAAAAAAAAAGCAAGTCTGAATTCATACTTTTTTGTGATCATTCCAAACTATGATATCCTTTGTTTGCTTCCCCGCAAGCAGGATTTCCATGTTCTAAATCCAGCATGGTCTCCAGGTTGGAGCAAGGAGAGCCATGGATCCCAGATCTGGGCTCCAAGGAGAAGGAACTCCCAAGAGGCAGTCACACAGAAGACAGACGAATGCCTGCTGATCTGTTACCATCCAGGAGAGAGAGAAGCAGCTGGGTGGACCAGGATCACTGGGGCTTTGAGGATGAGAAGGTGGCAGGTGTGCACTGGGGCCATGAAGAGACCAGAACTCTCCTCGCAATTCTCAGTCAGCCTGAGTTTTATGAGGCTCTCCGAAACTGTCATCGAAACAGCCAAGTGTACGGGGCTGTGGCGGAGCGGCTCCGGGAGTTTGGGTTCCTCCGGACCCTGGAGCAGTGCAGGACCAAGTTCAAAGGTCTCCAGAAGAACTATCGGAAAGTCAAGAGTGGCCACCCACCTGAGACCTGTCCCTTTTTTGAAGAGATGGAAGCCCTGATGAGTGCCCAGGTCATTGCCCTGCCCAGTAACGGCCCGGAGGAGGCGACCTCTCACTCTGGCCTGGGAGGCAGTGATGCTGAGACCAAGGAGCCAGAGCAAGAGGGCTGGCACCATGAAGGGGGAGAGGAGGCCACGGCTGAAGAGTCCGACAGTGACGAAGTGGGCCAAGAGGCCACTCCCCGGGACCCTGACAGCTCCACCACACCTGTCCTTTTCCGTAGCCCAAGTGGTAAGCCTTTCTTCTTGGCATTTTAGGATTAGACGGAGGAATTATGAGGTTGGGTGTGGAGTTAGTAAACTTAATGTCACTTGCCAGCTTTGTCACTTAAGAGAATAGAGGTATTTCTCAGTTCTTTATGTATTTCCTTCTCTTGTGGGAAAACCAGTGAGTTAATAGTAAGTAAAGAAAAATATTAAATATTATAAAGAAATACACTCAAAATTCAAGTGAGTCCTGAAAAGGAGTACCATTCCTTCTGTTTCTTTCTTAAAATATATTTTCCTGATTATAAAATCACTGAAGGCTGAGAAAATCTTGGCAGTATAGTATCTTTAAGGAGAAACAGTTTATCTGTTGAGTGCCTTATATGAACTGGTGTTTTATTTTTATCCTCCAAACTCAAGTTTATTATGTGTTCCTTTTTACTTAAAAGAGCATAGTGAAGGACTGTCTAAAGTTGGGAAAACATTTTCTACGTTTCCTCTATGAGATCTGCATCACATATTGGCATTTTAACAGGACCTAGTTTTGCAGCAAGAAATCTTGTTTAACACTCTATTGAAATATTATTTGCCTATGGAACCATCTTTAAATATCACATTATTACTGATGTAATCTGTACAACTAAGCTGTTATGGGAAAAGCACCACATATGAAGCAGGAGGCTTTGTTTCTAATCCTGCCCACTCATCAGCCAGGGGAGCATTTCACAGTTTGTGTCCTCAACTGTAAGGTATGGACAGAGCTAACTCCAAAGCTGCAGTTCTACTGTGAACACTTATCTATTCCTTCCACGTTTTATTATGTGTTGTTACTTTTGCTCTGTTCTAGTCTTCTTGTCTTGTACTTTTTCCTTTAAAAAAAAAATAATTCTCTTTCCCTTTTTGTCAGTGGAATAAATTTAGGTAAATCACAAACATGGCCCTTGTCTTTTTCCACTGCTTTTTCTCTGTCTTCCAATTATTTCCCTATTGCTTCACTGGCAGAGAGTGGAGGATAATGGAAGCAATGTCATTGCCACCTGGCTCTCAAGTGGGAGGAAAGCTCTTGGAACCTCCCTTCCCTTTAGCTTGAGGGACCTTCAGGGAGCAGAGTCTCTTAGTCATCCTGATGAAGTTCTGCCCATGTTGGGGACCAGGAGGTGCTCAATGCTCTGCTTCCTTCCTCCTCCTGGCTCTGCCAGTCCTCTGCTACTAAGGAGAAGGTGCATGACCACAGGTTCTTATCTTGTACCCTTCAGGCCTTTGCTATTGTTGGGCTGGCTTTTTGAGACTGTGGCCAGGTGAAGAAGGGCCATAAAAGGGAGTGCATTAGGCAGCAGTATGAATCTGAAAAAGACTGTTCCTTGGGATTTTGAGACATTCTTTGGGAGACTTAATTTATAAGGAAGTAGGGCTGGTAGGAAAACATTGATCAGAGAATTTAAGGATGGCTCCTGGCTGACAGTGACTGACTGTAGGTCTTGTAACCAGTTATTTTCTAGTTAGGATCAGAACTCCAGAACTGCTAGAAGAATGGGGAAATGCCTTCTGTACACTTGCCTCAGTGTACATAATGATCACTACTGTGATCAGCTGAAAAGGCCTTTTAAATTGAATGTAGGAGTCAAGGTCTCTGTGAAACTGGTATGGACCAGAGAAGCAGGACATCCTGAGAGTCTGCATTGATTTGGAAACGTGAGGTGTTCTTGCCTTCTCACCTAGGAGCCCAAGCTTAGGCGACTTTTCATGGTGCAGATGCTAGGACTGAGGAATTGCGGCTATAAAGCCCTGCATTAAGTGGTGCTAAAACTTCTCTTCTGGTGGCAGGTGTGCACTGGGGCTATGAAGAGACAAAGACCTACCTTGGAATTCTTAGTGAGACTCAGTTTTACGAAGCCCTTCGGAACTGTCACCGCAACAGCCAGTTGTATGGAGCCGTGGCTGAGCGGTTATGGGAATATGGCTTCCTCAGGACACCGGAGCAGTGTCGGACCAAGTTTAAGAGCCTACAGACCAGCTATCGGAAAGTCAAGAATGGCCAAGCACCAGAGACCTGTCCCTTCTTTGAAGAGATGGACGCTTTGGTGAATGCCCGGGTGGCTGCCCGGCCCAGTGACGGCCAGGAAGAAGAGACAGCCTTATGCCCCATGCAGGAGACCAGTGAGGCTGAAGCTGAAAAGCAAGCCGAGCCGGCAGTCGAGGCCATAGAAGATGATTCTGAAGATGATGAAGAGGATCCCGAAATACCTCCAGAGGCACTGACCCGTGCTCCAGTCTTATTTCAGAGCCCCAGCGGTAAGATCCTGTTCTTAAGGTAGAAGCAGCAAAGGGGAGGCAGTGGCATCTAGAAGAAAAATTATCAGATTGAGGACCAGGAGAACTGGCCTCTACACCCAATACTCAGGGATTCTTCTCTTTTCTCCAGGTTTCCTGTCTATTTAGGCAGCTTTCCACTTGACTTGCCTCCTCACGCTATAGCATCAATCTGAGATGGCTGCAGACTTTGTAAATGTGCCCTCATCTGCACGTGAGCTGCTCAGTTACTAGCCAGCGTACCTGGCAGGGACTCTGAAAGCTAACATTTCCCAAACGGCATGTCCTGTACACACAGTACATGAAGTTGGGTTTTTAAAGCTCATTCTCATTTCTGCTTTTTCTTCTAGTTTCAGCTTATACACCATCTGTATGCCTGCTTTATTCATATCTATGAAAACCTGATAATCTCTTTCTTCAGACACACTTAACGCAAAGTCTGAAATTTCTGAGGGAACTGACCCTTTGAATCTTATTTACTGTTGAAGAAAAAAAAACATAAAACTTCATTATGGCTTCCCTCCTTGCAGGAAGAATTCTGTTTTTGGAGTCATACATATATATGTATGTGAATATAGACTATGTTATTAGTTGAGTACCTTAAAGCAAGTTACTTAACCCTGTAATTTTGCTTATTTATTAAGACCAGCCTCACAAGATTGATGTAAGTGAAGTACCACAGTGAGGCACCTAGCACGGTACTTGGGCATTTGATAAACAATAGTTTTCTTTTCCAAAATATTCTTTAGATCTGCATTCTCCAAGTGTGCTCCACAGAGCATCAACTCCATGAAGCTATTAACATGTTCCACTAAGTAACAGCTTCTAGGTTTAGGAAATGCTAAGTACCCCTCTCAGAGGCTCATAATTTATAGTCACATATTTAAGTTTCTGAGATTTCAGTTAATATAATGAACCTCCATTTCATGGGTCTAATCCTAACACTGGGCTTCTGGGTAGAAATAGTGCTTTAAGGGGTACATGTTCTCAGATTTAGTCCAGGGAATTGGGATCCAGAGTTTATCTGAAACCTCTGAAAATTCCACAAATTCAAACTGAATTTGCAAACTGAAACTTTCCAAGTATCTACAAATTCTCATAGCCTAGGCCTGGGAAGCCTGGCATTTGGCTCTTAGAGGAATATTAAAGCTTAGTTTGGGCATTAGAGTAGTGCTTTGGAACATCTAGTGATTATTTGTCCATGGGCAAAGAGAAAGTTTCAAAGAGAGAGCACCTACCAAAGTTTCTCTCTCAGAAGGCCTTTTGTTCTTTGAAAGACAACAGGTATCTTTCTACCCTGTTTTTATTCTCAACACATGGAATTTGAGGGTGAAAAGGACTTATGTAGCTCTTCCTCAATATAGAAGTTCCCCAGTTTCCCTGGACATTCTTTTCTTATCACTTTAGTTACTGGCAAAGAATGTAAACCGTGACAGGCCTGAGATGAGGCTAAAATACAGCATTAGAAAGTGTCTTTCCTGCATAATCATAGTCATGGTTTTATCTTAAATCTGGCAGGTTTTTCTTGGTATACTGAGAGGATTTTCTGAAGATCCCAGATATCCAGGAAAAAGAGTTAAAAGAACATATTCATCAGTTCCCCTGTAGATGAGAAGCATGTGACAGATTACCAAATAGGTTTTAATAGACAGTAGTTATTTAGGACAGAGAAGGCGATGGCACCCCACTCCAGTACTCTTGCCTGGAAAATGCCATGGACGGAGGAGCCTGGTGGGCTGCAGTCCATGGGGTCGCTAAGAGTCGGACACGACTGAGCGACTTCACTTCCACTTTTCACTTTCATGCATTGGAGAAGGAAATGGCAACCCACTCCAGTGTTCTTGCCTGGAGAATCCCAGGGATGGGGGAGCCTGGTGGGCTGCCGTCTATGGGGTCGCACAGAGTCGGACACGACTGAAGCGACTTAGCAGCAGCAGTTATTTAGGATCTAGAGCTCCCTAATTTTTATGTTAAGTCATCTAATGTGATACTTTACAGTCACACATAATAATTGATAAAATGGGTAACTTAAATTTCTATTCTTATGTTAGGTTTCGAGGCTGGATTTGAGAATGAAGAGAATCTAAAACGGGATATTTCTGAGGAAGTACAACTACATAAGACATTACTTGCAAGGTCTGAAAGGAAAATTCCCCGGCATCTTAATCAAAGTAAAAGCAATGAGAGTGAATGCAGATCTGGAAGACAGTGGGAAAACACGCTGGGAGAGAAAAAAGGAAAACCAACATTCCCTGAAAGTTTAGGTAAGGTCCCAAGTCATCAGAGACCTTACTTGGGAGAGAGACCCTATAAATATCTGAGATACAGCAAAAGCTTTGGTCCAAACTCCCACCCTATGCATCAGCTAGCCCATCAAGTGGAAAATCCATATAAATGTGCCGATTGCGGGAAAAGCTTCAGTCGGAGTGCTCGCCTCATTAGACACCGGAGGATCCACACTGGAGAGAAACCTTATCAATGTCTTGACTGTGGGAAAAGTTTCCGTGACAGCTCCAATTTCATCACCCACAGAAGAATCCACACAGGAGAGAAACCATATGAGTGTGGTGAGTGTGGAAAACGCTTCAATCAGAGCTCAAGCCTTATCATTCACCAGAGAACCCACACAGGAGAAAAGCCCTATCAGTGTGAAGAGTGCGGGAAGAGTTTCAATAACAGCTCTCATTTCAGTGCACATCGGAGGATACACACAGGAGAGAGACCCCACGTGTGTCCCGACTGTGGGAAGAGCTTCAGCAAGAGTTCTGACTTACGTGCACACCACAGAACCCACACTGGAGAGAAGCCCTACGGGTGTCAAGACTGTGGCAAGTGCTTCAGTAAAAGTTCTGCTCTTAACAAGCACCGAGAGATCCACACACGAGAGAAACTTCTGTCACAGCCAGCACCTAAGTAAGCCCTTGAGGATCTATGAGAAAAACAGCCTCATTACATGTATTGAAATTGTTTGGAAACAGTTCTCCAGTAGTGAGATCCATCTCCTAATCTGTGCCCAACTAGTTAAGCAAACAGTCTAGAATTTACCCCACTGCTTGTTCCTGTGTTTCTCTCAGATCTAGAGTAAGAATGAAAGAAAGATTTGTTCCCTCTCCTTGCTTGTATTGACGGTAACACCCTTTCCTCTCAGAGCCTGAGTTGTTCCCCTAACAGAGAGGACACAGTAGCAGATCCTGTGAATCCGATGTGTACTCTTTACTCATCACATTATTCAGTTGCATTTCAACTAGAAAAACCCACACTGCAGCATTTCATGGAGAAGTAGTAAGGATTCTCACTGAATGGGTCTAGCTCTTTATACAGTAATGGAAATGCAAAGAAGAATGATTTTTTTTCCTGCTCACTTAAGTCTGTGCTCAGAATGATATACTTATCACACACACTCCTTTACCTTAAAGAAGGAGCCTTTAAGTGTCCAGTCTGGTTCTGACCTATAAACCATTTTGTCAAGAATCTAGGTGTGCCATATGGGGGAAGAGTGTAAACCTCATATAAACAGAGAGTTGTGAACCCTGGATTTCTTACTGTCTTCAAAGCCCCAGAAGCTTTGGAATAGAGTAACGTTGTATTTACAGCATCTAGTGTGATTTTTTTCTGGTCTGTCTCATCTAAAAGTTGTCTGTCCCTTGTGGTCCAGAAGCCCAAAGAGGAAGGCAAGTGGATGCAGTAGTAGGGAAAGCAGCTAGAACTGCCAGAGGGACTGCCATAATCCACACACCCTAACACCTGGGTGAGTGTCACGCACCCTGTGGGCACAATACTAACGTGCGATGAGCAGAAGCCACTGGCCATGTTCCCACAGACTGGGAAAACAGACCACTTTGTGCCAAAAATTCTTTACCCTAATTGTAAGGAGGACAGATTATCTTTGGTCAGTGGAGTTGACAATACTTACACACACACACGCACACATATTCAACTGTATACATCTATTTTTAAAAGCAGCTCTTCAAACAAGTGTAATTCTGATACCATAAAGATGGTATTGAATTAACTGCCCACATATTCACAGTAGTATGAGCCTGTACAGCACATGTTAAACAGACCCCGTCCTTGTCCTTACAACATACAACAGATGACACTGACAGGAACAAATGGTGCACACGTACAGCTACAACGGTTTTAGAGAAATTTAGAAAGCTAGGTAGTAACACTATGCATAAAAGTTAAGGTCTAAAGCATTAGAGTTTGGGGGAAAAATGAGAGGTATTTCCTTCTCTTTAACCAGGAAGGTTTCATGAAGCAGGAAGTGCTCAGAGGGAAGGTTTACTGGGCAAGATGAACTTTCCAAAACTAATTGTAAAACTGCATGCTGAATGAGTGAAAAATGGGAAAACTGGGGAGCAAGGGAACAGAGGGCAAAGGACAGACTAAGGAAGGTGAGACAGCTCAGAGTAGCACAGAATTTGAGGGGTACCACGATAAGGGCTGTGCAGGGGGCAGAGAGGGACTTGCTTCAGCTGAAACGTGGAGTGCCAGGAAAATCACAAACGGGCTTCCATCCCCCAGAATATTAATATATCGGGTCCTGTGCTGCACTTACTGATGAGGCAACAGCTGACTGGCACTGGGTAAGAAAGATGAGAAGTTTTAGGGGACTAGCTCCCATGGGAGACAAAGGTCAGGAACCAGTATCCTGAGAGAAGATATTTCGATTGGCAGGTCAAAGGAAAGAAGATGCCCAATGGCTAAGGTCTGAGATAAGTAGCCCTGTTGCCGTCACATTAATGAGCTCTCAGATAGGAATGAGATCTGGGAGAGAAATGGGGAGATAGGATATTCTAAAATCCATAGCTTACTGTGGTAGACAGTAATGATGTCTACCAATGATGAATTGGAGTTCTGGTGCTGAGGGAATTTCCTGAGTCTTAGGAATTAAGGGGAGGTGGTATCTCAGTTACGTTGCCTAAACAGACAGGGAGAGAACAATAAATACCAGTATAAAGCAATGCCTCAGGATCTGAGATAGTTTAGGAAGTGTGCTGTAATGTTTTTTAAAAATGAGAGTACTGTGTTCAGTATGTCTGTGTATAGTCTTGTGGAAAAAGCACTGGTTGTGGTATCAACAGATATGAATTCTGGTTCCAGATGTCTTACATGTAAGTCAACCTGCCTCCATTTCCCTTTGTGTAAAGCAGAACAATGTTTACACCTTAATTTGCCTCTCAGGGATACCAAGTTAATAAAAATTATAAAGTGCCCAGTGGTTCTTCAAGTGCTTTTTTAAAAAATGTATATATGCAAAGTATGATTAAGTCATTCCTGGGAAGAAAAGATAATCTTTACTTGCTTTTTTTGGCTCCCTGTGTGGGGCTGCTACAAGTATGCCTGTCTAAATCTTTATGTTCCAGGCTGAAAAACAAATTAGAATGTGGTTAAAAGACAAATCAGAATGAAAATTCTTCCTTAGTATCTGTATCCATATCCTTTAGGACAATCCATTGGGACCCATTATAATTGGGCATGGAGAATGAGTCTATCTTAAAAGACCCAGGACCAGCCCTCCAATCTCCAGATGAAGAAAATGTGCAAAAAGAATAAGACAAAGGCAAAATTCTTACCTGGGAAAACCCAATCTTATTTCAAACTAACTCACAAACCATTGTCTGCCACTCTTGAGGATGGATGAAGCAAGAAATAATACATAGCCTTCTGACATCCTAGGAGAAGCCAAGCCTACTGCTGGGAGAGCAAGAGGATCTGTGCACCCCTCCCTGTAATTCTTGTAAGACCGTGGGGACAGACTGGGTAGCGTGTGCAACAGAGAAAGCAAGAATATCTTAGCAGGAGCTGGACAGTCATGTCTGTTCTCATCAGCTGTTTTCCTCGTGCTATTCTTCCCCCACCCCCATGCCGTCCCTTCTTCCCTTTATTGTTTATTCTCTGTGGCCAACGCCATACGACTTAATACACACATATGCATAGGTTCCCTGGTGGCTCAGAGGTTAAAGCGTCTGCCTGGAATGAGGGAGACCTGGGTTCGATCCCTGGGTCAGGAAGATCCCCTGGAGAAGAAAATGGCAACCCACTCCAGTACTCTTGCTTGGAGAATCCCATGGAGGGAGGAGCCTGGTAGGCTACCGTCCATGGGGTCGCAGAGTCGGACACGACTGAGCGACTTCACTTCATACATACGTTCATATATATACATATATATATGTGTGTGTGTATACATACATATATATAGAGAGAGAACACTGCCATTTCTCTTTTATTGTAACCTGAGTATAGGGCTGTCTTGTCAACTCTATAGGGAACTATTTTTATGGTGACAAAGTGTAAGGAAGGGAAGATGAGATATGAGCACAAAAATGGATCAATTCTCTCGCCATTATTCAACTCAAAATCTAAAATGTATCTTGACTCCAGAAGGATTAATCATGAGAAGGGCAAAGGCAGATCTCAGCAGCTAGCCTGATCTGTCACGAGCATCACCCAAAGGAGGTTAACCCTGGCTACTGGGATTCACAAAAATCCATGGTATGCAGTGTAGCCTGAAGTCCACAGTTCTGGAGAATACCTTTTAAGGGAGTCTGATTAAAGTAGGCACAACAAAACACAGAGCTGTCATCACAAGCTAGACAGATTAAAGGTTTTGGTAACAATCTGTATTCCCTTCTCACCTTATGTAGACTAGCAGTTCCAAAACTTTTCCTGATGAGAACCTACTTTGATTTTCTTGAAGTTTCATGATCTCTAGTGAAGAGGGACTGTTAAGGCAAAACCATTGCTAGAATGGGGAGCTCAGTGTGCAGCAGCATTCGGGTCCCTTCCTGAAAGCAGCATGGAGGTAAGCCATGGACAACCTCAGGGCCTTCAGGCGGTTTAAGACAGATTTACTGAGCACCCACCGTGAGAAAGGTGCTGGTGTCGGAGTCCGCAGCACTTGGCTGCCATGGTTCCAAGGGAGGAGCAGCTTACTAAGTGGGATATGGCAGGGAGATCTAGGTTGTAAAACACACTCAGTAGTATTCACCTTGTTACAGCTTAAAAATGGGGCTTCAGATGACTCCACTTCTTCCTCAGGTCAGCCTTGGTGCTGTCAGAAGCAAAGATGTAGCTGATGGATTCATAAGACAGATCCCACACCTGAGACTGGGTCAGATGAAATGTTTCAGCCACCAGCTGGTACTCTTGAGAAAGGCGTGTTGCAAAAACACCCTTATCATCAGTCTGTCAATGTAAGAAAGTTTCAAAATGAACGAGGAAATGACTTAAAAAAAAATAACAACTCTCAACTTTTGTTGAGAGTATTTTCCTATTTACCATGCTTTTAAGAGTCTAAACAGGGGCCTACAAATGTATCCAGGCACGTTTGTTACTGAACAGTCTTCTTTATCCTTTTTAAGAACATAAACCACCAGAGTAGTGGCTCTCAACCATGGCTGCATGTGCAAATCACCAAGGGAGCTTTTAAAATGCATCTGTGCCCAGGACTCAGCCCCGATCAATGAAAGCATTATCTCAAGAGGTGGGTGTTGGGCATCGGTACTGTCGTTCCCCCCAGGTCCTGCCCAGGACCTTCCCCTGCAGAGGCAAACCACAGTCACACCTTTGCAGCCTCTCACACTTCCCTCCTCTCTCACTCCTCCACTTGGGCACCACCCCTGGCATGCAACGCAGCCAGCTAGACAGTGAACGTTTGACCTACAGCAACTCTGGGACTAAAAGGGAGCAAAATGCCTTACACAGATCACGGCAGGATGGGCAACGCTGTACCAGAATCCAAAGTGATGTTGGTCGTAAGCTGGAACTGTCTGGCTTTTGACGTTGGAGGTCAAACAGAGTTCTAGAACGAGGTGGGAATGGAAGAAGTTTCTAATTAAAAGATCTATTAGTAGAGACATGAGAAATCTTCCCAAGCTATGCTCATTTTTAGTAGCTGGCCTTTTCTTACATGTGAAAACTGCCATGTGCTGCGGTTTACAGCAGCGACTGTACCAGGCGGGGAATTAGTGTCCCCTTCACAATCATGTGCTCCCCCCTTTCTTTTACGAAAAAGGAGAGGAAAGAGGAGCATGATAAGCCAGTCACCATGACAAATGCAGGGAAGCGTGAGAGGGGAGTAGATGGAATCTTCACAGGGCTGCTGCACTTCTTCCACAGTGGAGGCTGAAGTAGAGGTTAGGAAACAGTAGCAATGCTTGAGGGCTGCATGTTACAAAACTCCAAGAGTGGAAACGGACCTTTTCCATGAAAAGAAAGGTCTCAACTCCTTCCATTCACTGCCTCCTGCAAAGAAGTCTATCTTAAGAATGACTTCTATGATTACAAAACTCCTGCCTTGAGATGCTGTGCCCGGCTCTCCAGCCAGAGTGAAATGCTTCGCTGACTTGATTGATGGCATCCACTGCTTTCAGTGAGGCGGCTGCGACCCAGGGCCACTCAGTCCCAGGAATGGCAAACCCAACCTGCCCCTGCTGATTGCAGAGCCTGGACACCACTCCAAGTAAGATCACTAGGCAAGTGGTTTCCAAGATTCTTTACCTTTGTGGATGTTTAAAAATTTCTTTACTAAAAAGAAAAAAAAAATCTCACCCATTATGAATTGCTGAAAAACTCTATACATTAGTCAAAAAACCACACCCACAAAAGTGTTACGACAAACTGTTAAATTTGTAAGTTCGGTGAATTCATCATTCAGTAAAAAGGTGTTCAGCCACCTGCTTTTTTCCCTCATCAGAAAGGCCTTCCCCAACCATCCAATCGAAAGTGGTTAGCTTACCACTATTCTAGCCTGTTTAATTTTCTGAAAAGAACTTATCACTGATATTTTCTTGTGTATTTGCTTACTGTCTCTCTTACCCATGCTAGAATATAAGTTCCTTGAGAAAGAAACATTGTCTATTTTTTTACTGCTCTATTCCCAGCAATTGGAATAGTGACTGGAAGAGAGTAGGCACTTCATAAATATTTGTTGCTAAATAAAAATAGCTCCTGGTATATACATGTGGACCAGCATGTGATGTTAACAGACATAAAAAAGTGTATTTGGAATTTTGCAGACGTCTTAATCTTTAAATATATGTTATACATTTTCACAACATAAGTAAACAGGTTTAAGTCATTCCAAAATGATAGATGACCCTTATTATATATTATATATATATATATATAATTATATATTATTCAATATAATACTGAGTTCCAGGAACTGGGGAATGCAGCAGTGAGCAAGACAGACAAGGGCCCTGCTCTCATGGAGCTTTTATACTCTAATGGGAGCTATTAATAAAATTTCCAGTTACTTAGATAAGGTTGAGAAAGCATCACTTCATTTCTAAATGATATCTATGTATTTAGAACAGTGCTTCTCTACATATGGATGGCAAGCTGCAGGTGGGGGAGCAAGGGTCAGAGAGTTGCCTGGAGGACCTGAAGCCTTACCGAGCGGTATCTGGTGTTGCCTCACAAAGTCCACCAGATCCGGGGATCCTTCCTCGGAGGAGCTGAGAAATGTCCCATGCCCAATTCGGTCAGGAAACAGGTTCAGGAGTACTTGTGTTTCTGTTTTTTGGTTTGGAATCTCAAAAAAAAGAAGGGGAGAAGAAGGCATCAATAACGTCTTTCAGTGGCTCTTAAAAGTAGTTCTTCTTTGCCTTTGATCTTCCCGTTCATTTCCCAATATTCTTCTGGATTCATTTCAATGATAATAATAACTAGAGAGCCAACAGTTATTGACTTTTACATACATTCTGCTTTAAACCTCACAAGAATTATACAACGTATTAAGACAAAGAAATCAAAACTCAAAAAGTAAGTGTTCAATAACAAAATCCCACAACTCTATATGCATACGTGTGTTCTGTGTTGTGTACATGTCTTCACACATATTAGAAAAAGAGCTGGAAAAACATAAAAACGAAACTGTTAACAGGATCAACTCAGGAGCAGAACTGAAGGGGAACTTCCATTTTTTATTTACTTCTACTTTATACTATTTCTCTACTCTTCGATTTTCTTCAGGTACATAAAACTTTTGTAGCTAAAAATATAAAGCATTTTAAAGAAAAGCTGTCCAGATATAAAGCATTTTAAAGAAAAGCTGTCCAAGCTCACAGAGCTAGCATAATGGTAGAGATAGGGGGGAAACCCGGCTCTCTCTGACTCTGGGGCCTAGCCTCCATCCACACAGTGCATTCGTGCTTTATCTTGACAAAGCTACCTATGTGCATACCACAACCACCACGGAAATGTGTGTCTAGCTGTGCTCTTCATCTCTTAGATAGACTAAAAGACAAATGACCATAACGTGTCAAAATGAAACGTTTCCCATCCAATGGATCAAATAAGAGAACAGAAACTAAAGTAAGGGCAGGTTCTTACGCTGTGCACAGAACCAGAGGTAACCGGCTTCATGCTGGCTGTTCCGTTACCCTGACCGATGGCTTCAATCTGGCATCGGTTAGGTCAACTAGAGGGTGTCCTGTGTGTGAAGGATCTTTTTGATCAGAGTGTGGAAACATAGATCCTAGACTTTAAGTTCTGCTACTAGATTACTGACTCTCTGCTTGTAGACATGAAAAACACTCAGTACTGACAAGAAGCTCCAATTTTTGCCTCAATCTTTATATCATGACCCCATCTAATACTCAAAATAATCATATGCAGTAAGTAGGTAATATTTCCTGCATTCAAGAAACAATTAAACCCAAATTTATCAAGTTGTATACCTTAATTATTTACAGCTTTTTGTATATTAATAAAAGAAAGCATTAAGTAGGTAGAGTACTGAGGTAAGAAAGCAAATCTACCTATAAAATGGAAAAGTGCAGGAGAGCCGTCGTTTGCCCCTCAGGGACATGCCGGCCAGGGAAGTGACTGTTCTCCAGCTACTGTCCATGCATGACCTGCCCTGCGCTCTTGCTGTCCAGTTGGGACCCACGGGGCACCCGATCTCCCTCTGGATCTTATAAAACGATGATGAGCTACTTCCTTTCTTGCCAGTGTATGTGATACATTCAGGTCCCTTCCCTGCCAGGACAAGCGAGGCAAACTCTGCTTTTCTCAGTGTCGGTTTGCTGATAACAAGGCTGCTGACCAAAATTCATGCATTTTCTCCACCAAGCTGTCATTGAACTGTTCTAAGGATACAACTGTAGCACAAGTCAACAGCCAAGCCTAGGAACTATAACAACATAGAAACCATAACTCCAGGGACTACGGCAAGTTATGCCTTTATCATTATAACTTACACAAAAATATTTCTATTTTCTCTCTAAAAGTGTTTTCCCAAGCCAGGTTTATCTTTAGCCATGTACAAGTGATTATTGTTTTCTGTTAATGATTTTCCACTGTAATCTACCCTCTCCAGCCTAATTTTACAATCTTATTTACCTCTGAAAGATGAAGTGCCAACTTCAGACCAGATTTTTTAGCTTCTAAAAGAGGTTCCAAGAAGTCTTTTGCTTGTCCTGCCTTGAAGATAAAAGTTAAAATGAGGATCTATGAGTCTAGGCAAACTGAAGAACTGAGTATTCTGTCTCAATAACAAAGGAATAATGGCAGGAAATAAAGTGGCAGATGGACTCATTTGTACATTTTGTTTATAAAACAAAATTAGGGAATTCAAAGCTGGCAAAGCCACTGTCCTTGCCCTGAAGAATCTCAAGTATCAGTGAACCTCAGGTGAATCAGCTAAGCTAGATATAACAGTCACCAAATTTTATTTCTGGAAGGTTATCTAGGTATCTAGAGCTAAGGAGAACTCACCTAATTCAGGAACAAGTATGATTGGTAAAGAAAGCTTCTATCAAATGGACGATGAAACAAGGCCAGAACAGCCCAGGTTTAGTTAAAGCCGTAAGAACCAGGTTCACAGGACTCTAATTCAGTGATTTTCAACTGAGGTGATTCTGCCCCTCAAGGGACATTTGGTGACATCTATAAACATTTTTGGTTGTTTCAACTAAGAAGGTGCTCGGATCTATTGGGAAGAGGTCAGGGATGCTGCTAAACATCTTAAAATACACAGGACATTCTCCTACAATAAAAATTCTTTGGCCCAAGATGTCAGTAGTCACAGCTGGGACACCCTGCTTGAATATGACCTTCAAGAAGCTCTAGGCCAGCCTTTTTCAACTGGGGCTTCTGTGAGATAATTAAGCCCTACCCACAGTTAAGCATTAATTAAGCATTAGACATGTACTATAATAAATCAACTCTATGTATGTAGGATGGTACTAGTTGGATACCATCTTTAGAAAAATGAATAAAATAATCATACTGTCATACAAATCTATTTTTTTCTTTTCCTTTTTTTAGAGGGCTTACTCTTTCACAGAAACCTGGAGAGCAGTTGCTACGGACATTCTGGTCATCCAGGACAGAACACGGCTTCATCCACACAGGGGGTCTGCTGAACCTCTGGAGAACGCAAGGTGCCCCAAGCTAATCTTTACCCCACAAACTGATTCTATTTTTTAGAAATAAAACATATTTTGGAAAAATAACTTACTGAAGGGTCTCCACTGAGGTCGAGGCCAAGAACTGTATCCTCTGCAGAAAGGAAGAACTCTTCAGCAAGTTTAACAGCCTCCTTGGCCGCTGAAGAGCCACCTCTTCTGTCAATTGATATCAAATACCTTCAATGCAAGAAGAACACAGTTGAAAACAAATGCTGATTGTGAAGATGAAAAAGACAACTCTGAGGATGGCCAGAAGGTACGGCAAGCTACCTGCGATGTATCTTATTGCAGAAGTACAGCCTGAATGACTTGACAGCTTACTTTGCCAGAGGGAGTGAAACATAAATTTCTAAACAGCACCAGATATCTAGTTACCACTCAAACTTCTGATTATTTCATGTTTTTTTTGTTGTTGTTGTTGTTGTTGTTCATGTATTTGTTTTTTAGTCTGTTCGGTTCAGAATCCAACTTAGGTCCACACATCGTTTTGGTCAATGTGTCCCAAGTCTCTTTTAATCCATTGCCACTTCCCGCCCCTCCCCCACTCTCCACCTCACACCTCTCCCCAGCCTCTCTTCTTGAATTTATTTGAAGAAACCAGATCATTTGTTCTGTAGAGTTTTCCACAGTCTGATTTTGCTGACTGAATCCCTATGTTGCTAACATGTTCTCCTGTCTCTTGTATTTCCTACGGATTGGAAACTGGATCCAGTCTAGAGGCTTAATCACATCAAATTCAATACTGAGGCAAGAGGAATTAATAGGCGGTGGTTCCTTCATCAGAAGGCTTAGATCTCTTATTTCATTAAGGGTTACAAGACTGGTAATATTCTAACATGTACCCAATAGCTGATACAAATTATATCAACATATATTAAAAAATAAACAAAATTATTTGATTATTGAAGTTAAATAGTTTTATATACATTTATTGGCCATTTCTATGTTTTCTCTTCTGAATTCTTGTCTTTTGCCTGTTTTTGTTTTTTAATTAGGGTATCAGTCTAGTTAAGCGTAACTGAGAGATGTTATAGACAGATTTTATAGCCAGAATGCCAGCTAGCTTTCTTTCTTTTCTTCCGTCAAGGACTTAATGAGCCCTAATTATGTGCCGGCTCTAAGTACTGGTGAATCAAAAGACAACGTCCCTGGCCTCACTGAACTTACATTCTAGTGGGTGAATGTGTATATATATAAATAAAACAAGAAAATTTCTGATTTTGTTAAGAGGAGTGTCATAAAGGAAATAAATGGAGTAACTAGAAGATGTGGGGAGGCATGTTAGATAAGGTGGTCAAGGAAGGCCTCTCTGAGGAAGTGACAGCCACGTGAGACCTGAGGAACAAGAAGCCAGCCATGCGAGGATATGGTAGAGTGTTCTAGGCAGAAGCAACAGGAACTACAAAAGTGCTGACATGGGACGACAGCCTCGGCCTGTTTGAGGAATAGGGGGAAGGTCAGTGCGTGGTACGTGACCAGTGAAACACACGAAGCTGCTGAAGTGAGAAAGGCAGCACGTGGGACCTTGCAGGCCCCAAGAAGTCTGGGTTTTTGTTGAAGAGCCACGGGAAGCCACACTTCACTACAGCAACAGGACTCAGAACTTTATTGCCACAGGAAAAAAAATTCAAAACTGTATTCTCAACTTTAATCAATGAAGTTCTTGACCTTTTTTCTATTATAAGATAAAAGTCAGTTATTGGTTGATTTATAAAAATCTGTTATACCCACGCTCAGAGTAAAACTGTCACATTCTAGTATTTTCAGTGGTGACCACTAAGGCACAATGTTTCTTACCTAACATCAATGTCTACGTTTTCTTCTTTGGACTGTTTTATACCCTCAAGTATAGATTCCACGTAAGTCTTTTTAGTCATTCCTGGAAAGGACACAAATAAAACATCTGTAAAGAGATAATCAACAATTTCATCCTTCAACAATCATATTCCTATATGAACAATTACATTTCACTTTCTGTGTGATAAGTGTATGGTTACAGATGAGTTATGGATGTGTGTGCATGCTCAGTCACTCAGCCATGTCAGACTCTTTGCAACCCCATGGACTGTAGCCCCCCAGGTTCCTCTGTCCATGGGATTATCCAGGCAAGAATACTGGAGTAGGTTGATTCCTCTTCCAGGGATCTTACTGACCCAGGGGTCGAATCTGTGTCTCTTGCATATGCAGGCTTTAGTAAATGCCATTTGTACTTAATGAGCTTCCCTGACAGCTCAGACGGTAAAGAATCTGCCAGCAATACAGGAGACCTGAGTTCGACCCTGGTTCAGGAGAAGGGGGCGACAGAGGATGAGATGGTTGGATGGTATCACTGACTCAACAGACATGAGTTTGAGCAGTCTTCTGGGAGTTGGTGAAAGACAGGGAAGTCTGGTGTGCTGTAGTCCATAGGGCAGCAAAGAGACACAACTGAGCAACTGAACAACAACAACACACACACACACACACACACACACACAATGATATGACTTGGAGACTGAACAACAACAAAAATACAATTCTGAACAGATGAGATGCTACTAGATGTATGTGTATCCTATTCATTCATTTAACACTGTGTTCTGAGCATATCTTCCTGTCATTAAAGTGTCTTTGCAAATATTTTTCATGGTTACCAAATATTCCATTAAACTTTAACTATTCCCCTATTCTGCACACTTAAGTTAGCATTTCCCTTTGAGTCTCCATTTGAAGAGTCCACTAGCACTAATTATCTATAGATTGCTTTTCTCCTTCCCTTTCACGATCCTCACCGGCATAACTTGGAACTGATCCTAAAGTTTAAAAATGTGAAATAAGAATCTTCTGTTCAGGGGGAGCAATAATTGGGAGACTGGGATTGACACATACACATGACTATACGTAAAGTAGATAACTAAAAAATACCCACTGTATAGCACGGGAACTCTTCTCAATACTCTATAATGACCTATGTGGGAAAAAAATCTAAAGAAGAGTGGATATATGTAACTCTTCTCAGTACTCTGTAATGACCTACGTGGGAAAAGAATCTAAAAAAGAGTGGATATATGTATATGTATAACTGATTCACTTTGCTGTATAGCAGAACTAACATGACACTGTAAATCAACTATATTCTAATAAAAATCAAAAATAAAAAAAGAATCTTCTGCTTATCTCATTTCAACACTTACTTTATGTAGTTTAAAATTTCACCCTCTGAATAATGCTGGCTACACATTATCTAGGCACAAGATGATCTGGTCACAAAATGCTAAGCGGGACCCAAAGACATCATAGAATACCTCCTGATGCTGCTCTTATCAGCAGAAAGAGGGCCCTAGGAAGCTTCTCCAGACCATATCCAGATCCATTCATCTCCACCCAGAGAGGTTTTACCACATCACAGCTCACTCCTGGCCTAAGATACCATCAGTCCCCGAGAAGAGACTGAATAACTTCATCTCAGTGACTGTCATGAAACGCGATTCCACATCCACTCAGGGGCACTGTGTCACAAGCGCTTGCTGCAGGGAACACGAACCAACGTCTATTTAAGAACACAGCCATAAGGAACAAGTGTTCTTTTTTCAGAGTGAGAAGAGCAAACAAGAATAATCTAAATTTTTGCAGCCCTTTTAATTTCCCTTCAACAGATAATACCTGACCTGGTATTTTAACTTACGAATAACTGACTGACTCATTAATAACATATGTCATTAATGTACATCGGAAGATATGGATCTTTGACCCTACTTTTACAACAGTGTAATGGTAAATGCTGCATACTCTCAACTTTGCAGGCACATGCATGATCAAAGCACGTGAGGGAAAAGATAGACATATGCTGAGAAGCAGCAATAGTTAGATTTTACCTGTAGCATCTTCTCCTCTGGGTGTGCTCCTTAGTTCCAGATACTTGACACCATCATCTGCAAATTCTTTAATGACATCTTTCGTCACCTGATAATAAAAGCAATGCACACAATACTGATAACATTAGTGTAAGGGGCCCAGAGTCGGACACGACTGAAGCGACTTAGCAGCAGCAGCAGCAGCAGCAGCAAGGGGCCCAATGAAAATGCCACGTGCTACAGCTTTATTTCACGCATTAAATGACTTGCAAGGAGTGGTGGAGTCTCCCACACAGTAAAGCAACCTGCTTTTCACACCCCTAGTGGAGGCTGTGACAAAACTACCATGTTTCCAACAGCTTCCCTTACCCACCTCACTCTCACATTAAATCCAAATCTGCACAACCCCCCGCCACCTTCTGTTTCTCTTCTTCCCTTTTAACCATTTGTCTATCTCCTAGAGAACAGCAGACTGATAAAACAGAAATGAGGCAAAACTAAAACCAGTAAACCATCTCTGAGTGTACAGTACTGGAAAGTTACATATAGAAATAAGCAGTTAAAATGATTAGGCAGTACCGATGTACCATTTAATGTCATGGCTTCTTATAGAGGAAAACATAGGCAGAACACTGGATGACATAAATCACAGCAAGATCCTCTAAGACCCACCTCCTGGAGTAATGGAAATAAAAACAAAAACACGTGGGACCTAATTAAACTGAAACGCTTTTGCACACCAAAGGAAACTATAAACAAGGTGAAAAGACAACCCTCATAATGGGAGAAAATAATAGCAAGTGAAACGACTGACAAAGGATTAATTTCCAAAATATATAAGCAGATCATACAACTCAATATAAGAAAAACAAACAACCCAAACCAAAAGTGAGCAAAAGACCTAAACAGACATTTCTCCAACGAAGACATACAGATGGCTAATAAACAAACAAAAAGATGCTCAACATCACTCATTATTAGAGAAATGTAAATCAAAACTACAATGAGATATTACCTCAAACTGGTCAGAATGGCCATCATCAAAAAAATCTACAAACAATAAATGCTGGAGAGGGTGTGGGGAAAAAGGAGCCCTCTCGTACTGCTGGTGGGAATGTAAACCGATACAGTCACTACGGAAGATGGTGTGGAGAGTCCTTAAAAACTAGGAATAAAACTAGCACGTGACCCAGAAATCCCACTAGCAGGCATACACCCTGAGGAAACCAAAACTGAAAAAGATACGTGTACCCCAATGTTCCATGCAGCACTATTTACAATAGCTAGGGCATGGAAGCAACCTAGATGTCTGTCAACAGATGAATGGATAAAGAAGCTGTGGAACATATATACAATGGAATATCACTCAGACATAAAAAGGAATGCATCTGAGTCAGTTCTAATGAGGTGGATGACCCTAGAGCCTATTATACAGAATGAAGTAAGTCTGAAACTAAAACAAATATCACATATTTATGCATATATGTGGTATCCTCAAAGGTACTGATGAACCTATTTGCAGGCCAGCAATGGAGACGCAGACATAAAGAACGAGATTTATGGACACGGGGTGGGGGAGTGGGGAGCAGGAGAGGGTGGGATGAATGGGGAGAGTAGCATGGAGACATATACATTACCATATATAAAACAGATAGCCAAGGGGAATCTGCTGTGTGACTCAGGGAACTCAAACCAGAGCTCTGTAACAAGCTAGAGGGGTGGATGAGGTGGGAGGTGGGAGGGAAGCTCAAGAGGGAGGGGACATATGTATAGCTATGGCTGATTCATGTTTATGTACAGCAGAAACCAAAACAATATTATAAAGTAATAATCCTTCAATTAAAAATATAAAAAAAAAAATAAAGTCATGGCTTAAGGTTCTTATTCACGTTATTTACGGATAAGTTGAACTTTGCAAGAATTTCTTTTGGCAGGGTTAAACTCTCCCCAAAGGTACTTAGGAAGATTCTTTGAGGCAAAGAAAAATTGGTGATAAATTTGAATTAAAAAACTGTATTCAATCTAATAGAAAACTCAACAATCCAAAAATTACTAAATGACCAAGATAAATGATATCTAAAGGCTGAAGGCATGTTTTCCCTCATTGCCATTACCTAAAATGTAAAAACCTAGGAGAAAAAAGGACCCAGTTAGAAATACTGTGACAACCAGCCCTAGTTAGTCCTTACAGCTGGTATCCTACGCTTCACCTGCTTTGCCCACACGCACATGGGCACACAGATGCCGTATCCGGGCAGAGGAACAGGGCTGGCTGACTGTACAGACAGTGCCTAACAGGGTGGCACCACCTTGGTGGATTCACTGCAAGCCAAGGTCTGAGCCTCGTCTTTTTTCTTCATACTAAAGCCAAAATGGAACTTATTACAACATGCATATAACAGGTGGCTCAGATTCACCAGGAGGTCTCGAGAATCAGCCTTAGAGATCACACAGCTCAGGATGTTACAGGCAAGAGTCAATTCTGACTCCATGCTGAATCTGTTTCTTTGACTTAAACCTTTGCTTTCTGTTGCTTTTATTATTATAAACAAACAAAATGGCCTGCCTCGGAGGCCATTATGTCAAATGCCCCCTCTGCCTAATGTCAAACCAAAATGCCTTTGTTTAGGACTTTGTCCACCTGTGGATGGCTCCAGGAAGGCAAAAAATTAACATATCCTCTCCTGGAGGCTGGCCATTCCAGAAGATATATGTAAGATTAACAGCATTTTTAACCTTAATCCCTCACCTCTCCCCATCTTTGTTCTATAAAAGAAACTGGCATCCAGATGCCAATAAGATGGTTATTCTGAGACATTAGTCTGCCATCTTCTCCATCTGCCAGCTTTCCCAATAAAGTCATATTTCTTGCCTCAACACCTCATCTCTTGAATTTACTGGCCTGTTGTGTGGCAAGCAGAGACAGCTTGGACTCAGTAACAAGGACAACACAAAAGCATTCAAAATCACATGACACCCTTGGACCAAGCAAGACACCACTGCTTCCTCCACCACTAGGCACGACCCTGCAGCCTCTGTACCATCATCAAAGGCGCTAGACCACCCGGTAGCGCTGGTGTTCCAGAAACCCCACGCTGCTGCCACTGCCATCACCACAGCCCAGTCCTCGTCTTTGCAGGTTGTGAGGAACTCAGATCTCATCTTCACTCCTTAACTAAGCAGATCCAGAAAGACCAACTCCCCCTACCCCAGCTCACAGGAGACTAATGCAGAAGCCCGTCTATAGTGTGTGGATTGACGAGGGTGAAGGGAAGGTGTGAAGTGATCATATCTACTGTCCAGGGCATCCCTTTTCCTGGCGGTGAGGTATCTGTGAAACCTAAAGGAACAACAGAAGGTTGCTGGCAAGTACTGATTGACAGCAGTGGAAGCAAGACTTCGCTAGGCCACAGTGAGACCTGTGGAATCATCTCTAGCTCATATCCAAGAACACTTCTCTAGGGAGTGACTTCTCTTCCCATGTCAACCAGATTCAGTCCTTTCTGCTCCAGGCAGCAATAGGTACTGCAGTCAGCTCTTGGCTCTTTGGGCTTTGTTCTCCTTTGCTCTAGACTAAGAACATCGACTCAAGTTCTGTCTTCAGATAGAGTACCTTACAATTAAGTTGCCGCTTACTCCAGGGATGGTAAGACTGTACATCTCAAATAAAAAAGAACAAGGACTCTGGAATCAGACAAAACAGCCAATTCTGCCACTTTACTCATGGTTAGTGACCTTGAACAAGTTATATTTAACCTCTTTAGGCCTCAGTTTTTTTCATCTGCAAAAAGGGACCAATAAAAATAACCACTTCAGAAAAGTCATGTTGAGCACAGAATCTAGCACATGCAATAGTTAATCTTTTTTCAGCCACATTTCAATCTTGTCTCTTTGAGATAACACTCAGTTACTCTGATAAGACTGTTAAGTGATCCTCATACACTCAGTCCCATATCTATAAACAATCCCTTGACTTATTCCCACACAAGGTTCACTTATTAAAGCTTCTTACCAACTTTTAAAGAAAAGAAACAATGAGTATGGCATATTATACCCATGGAACTCTCAGAATCGAAAGTGTAATCAGTTTTGCTCTGTTCCACTCAACAAGAGAAAATGAGACACAGTCTCCTGTGGTGGACATCCCTAGCAGGGTTCAACAGGACCCACTGAGTGCCTGATAAGACAAATGCTTCCTAGGGTTCCTATAACCCCTGTGCATGTCTCCAACACAGAGCTTACCTCGTGATGTTGGATTTATCCTCTTACGGGTCTGTCTTTCCAACCTGACTATGGATTCCCGAGGGGCAGGGACCATGTCAATCTTTTTGTCTCTCAGCCCTAGCAGAGTGCCTGGAACACTGGGGACACTCTGTCAACTTCTGCTAAACTAAACTCTTAGAGTTAACCTTCCTCCAAAAGGTGATTAATTTACTTAATAATTATCAAGAGGATCAGTCTCAGCCAAGGAGAAAAATTCTTTCTGGACCAGTCAAATGTCACCTCTCCAAAAACACATTACATTTCTTACTTTCCACTTTTTCCCTAAGGGTTAAGAACACTGATAGGATTCTGCTTCTCTCCAATTAGAAAGAGAACATTTAAAAATGCTATATTAATCAGATCAATGATACAAATCTGATACAAAGCCAGTCATCCAGCTAAGGGAACACAGTGGAGTCCTCTAGCCCTTCATCTCCAGAGGGAAGGCAGTTTCCCTAAGGACTGATCATTCCATCTCCAAGCACCTCTTGAACGCCTTCATTCTCTATACTGTCCACCCAGAAAGTTCAAAGTATCCCGAGCAATTCAGGTAAAGCCTGTGGTCAGATATTTCATATGATATGTTTATATATACAGTTTATACATATATGAAAAAAAAGACAAGATTTTCTCCTCCGCACTGTCCAACTTTCTACCTAACATAAGATTTTGATCTTGGTTCTTTCCTCATATTGTTTACAATTAATAGAGTCTATTAGCTGTTAGGCAAAATGTCTTAACATTATTTTTCAAAAGTTACCATAAAAAAAGCAAAAAAATATTTTTCATCAGACTCTTCAGTCATGTGCAACAACAGAAGGGCATCAATTACTTACTAATTTTTAAACCAGTCTAAAAACTGCTTCATTTCTCACCATTAGAACATCTTCAGGGGTAGTAGTAAGTAGATGAATAATTTGAAACATCTGGAGGCACCTGCAATATGAAAAGTTTTAACATACTTTAGTCATCAAAAACTTCACTAAATTAATTGATTTTAGGCTAGTAGTAATTATATATTTATAAGGAACAACAGAATAGGTTTCTCAAAAATTACACTGATCTGGACAGATCATCAAATGATGGAAAATTAAATGTTACTTTTAAGTGGAAAACAAGTTTCCCTTCTTCACCCCCACAACCCGTATCTCAAGTGGAAGCAGGAAACAGGGGGGAAAAAATCAAGAAGTCTATATTTGCAAGTCTAAAGAATATTCCAATATAGTATAATTTCACAAACAATACAAATTCCTAAAATTTGTCAACAGTCTGACAGCTGGAAAAAATACTATTTGTCAAGTTATACTCTCCATACCAGATGGCCACCTTATTCCTTTAACTACAAAAATCCGAATCCTTACATACTATTTACAATCGCAAAATAGAGAAAAAAAGAAGTGTGTGCACAAATTCCCCCAAACTCACTCTTCTAAAGTTCTTTTCTCTCCCTTGTCAATCATAGTCATCTGATCGTGGATTTTAAGGTCTGGTTTCTTGGCTATTAATTTCCTTATGGTACTGGAACTAATGGATCCATTCAAGTGGGCATGAAGTTCCTAAAATAAGAGAATACAATCAGCAAAAATCTTCTCACGTCCACTAGAGTCACAGCATTGTAGAAGGTGCTTGATGCTGGTAGACTGCACTAGGCAAATGGCCTACCAGATGTAGCTAAATAACTTTTAAAATGTACAAAGTTTACAAATTCTACCTATAAAACTTATTTCTCTTTTTGTGAAAAGAAACAACACAGAAGTCATGATACTTAGCAACACTCCAGAATTCTGTGGTTGAATTCTTACCACTTTAGGTAATTTTGAGTAAAAGGTTGTCTTCCATGGCTGTTCTTCTGCCTCCATCATGCTTTAGCAGAATATCAAGGTCTTTCCCCAGCCACTTATTCTCAGCATGAATACTAAATATAGGTCAGTCAGTAAGTTTGGTGGCCTTGAACTCCCTTCAGACTGCTTTACGTCCACCCGTTTTGATTAGATAAACAGTATATGTAGTTCTGGGCTCAGTTTCACCTATTTAAACAAATGTGGACATTTTAGATGTTGACGCAAAAGCAAAGAAACAAGTTCTATTAATTTATTCCTCTAAAGACAAAAGCTCTCCAAAGCTATTAATAATTTAAGTGAGCCAACAACCTGAACTAGAAATAAGAAAAGTCCTCAAGCTGATAAGAGGGAGATTAAAATCTGAAATTTGGTAGGGTGTATAGGATTAAGGATTACTCACTCAGTCGTGTCCAACTCTTTGTGACCCCATGGACTGTACCCGCCAGGTTCCTCTGTCCATGAGACTCTCCAGGCAAGAATACTGGAGTGGGTTGCCATTTCCTTCTCCAGGGGATCTTTCCGACCCAGGAAGATGTATACCTTTACGAGTAGGGTATATACTTTTACCTATTAGCACTTTCTACAAAACTATGTCTAAAGCTAGAAATTTATAAGACCTACTTTGGGTTCAAAAGTTCACATTTTTGAACTGTTTAAAATATATAAAGTAAGAATAGAGGCAATGGAATCAGATGGACCCAGGTTAATCCTTGTACCAGTTCTGCCCTTTAGTAGGTGTGTGGCCCTGAGTCACTTTTTTTTTTTTACTTTTATTTGCATTTATTTTTTGCGGCATTTATTCCCGGGCCATAAGTTTTTGTTTCTTCAGTTTCTTCTGGGATATCTTTTTCTTCTGTGCAACCTCCTCTTCTGGTTTAGGAACAATCTGTTCTTTTTCAGTAAGGATCATCTCAATGTGGCATGGAGAGCTCATGTAGGGGTTGATCCGACCGTGAGCTCTGTAAGTCCTGCGCCGCATCTTGGGGGCTTTGTTCACTTGGATGTGCTCAATGACCAGAGAATCTACATCTAAGCCCTTAAGTTCAGCATTACTCTCTGCATTTTTGAGCATGTGTAGTAAAAATTCAGCACTCTTTTTGGGCCACCGACCCTGCGTCCAGCCCCACTGTTTAGCCTGTGCACACCTACCAACTCCACCGTTGTAACGACGGAATGGCACACATTGCTTCTTTAAAGTGACATCCTTCAGATACTTGGTGGCTTTTCGGATATGCATACCCTTTATGGCCTGGGCAGTTTCACGAGTGTTCTTAAAATGAACACGAAGATTTGAACCTCTTGATTTGCATGATTTTGTGGGGTTTTCTGGGTCAAGTGAATAGCGCACCATTTTTAGGGGTCACCTCAGGCCGCTTACCGGAAAAGCCCTGAGTCACTTTTAACTCCAGGCTTCAGTTTCCTTAACTGTAAAAACGGGATTAAAAAATGGAATAAAAATTCGATAAAAATGCAGAGTAGATGAATCTAGAGCCTGTTATACAGAGTGAAGTAAGTCAGAAAGAGAAGAACAAACATCATGTACTAATGCACATATACAGAATCCAGAAACACAGTACTGATGAGCCTATTTACATCGAAGAAATGGAGACACAGATGTAGAGAAAGAATTTGTGGACACAGCTGGGGAAAGGAGAGGCTAGGAGAAATTGAGAAAGTAGCACTGCCATATATACACTTCAGTTCAGTTGCTCTGTCGTGTCCGACTCTTGGAGACCCCATGGAGCACAGCACGCCAGGCCTCCCTGTCCATCACCAACTCCCAGAGTGTACTCAAATTCATCTCCATTGAGTCAGTGATGCCATCCAACCACCTCATCCTCTGTTGTCCCCTTCTCCTCCTGCCTTCAATCTTTCCCAGCATCAGGGTCTTTTCAAATGAGTCAGCTCTTCATATTAGGTGGCCAAAGATTTGGAGTTTCAGCTTCAACATCAGTCCTTCCAATGAACACTCAGGATATATACACTCTCATGTGTGAAATAGCCAGCAGGAAGCTGCTCCATAACACAGGGAGCCCAGCCTGGCGCTCTGACGACCTCAAGGGGTAGGATGGTGTGGGGGGAGGGAGGCTCAAGAGGAGAGCAGATATATATACAATTATGACAGATTCACAGTGATGTAAGTCTGAGACCGCCACAACACCGTAAAGCAATTATCCTTCAAAAAAAAAAAAAAAAAAGCAGAGTAGCTGTGGGGATTAATAAAGTAACTTAAATTTACCTCCTCTATCCTTATACTACCTCCCCAGCACCTGATAGGGGATATGGTGAGTGCGTGCATGCTCAGTCATGTCTGACTCTTTATGACCCCATGTTGTGTAGCCCGCCAGGCTCCTCTGTCCATGGGATTTTTTAGGCAGGAACACTGAAGAAGGTTGTCATTTCCTCCTCGAGGGGATCTTCCCAATCCAGGGATCAAACCTGTGTCTCCTGCATCTCTGGCATTGGCAGGCGGATTATTTACCAGTACATCACCTGGGAAGTTCCAGGGATAGAGTAGGATCATTAAATAGTTTAAAAATCCCACTAGGGGATTATTAAAAACAGAAAGGGAATTTTAAGGGAGTTTGGGAGACTGTTGTAAGCTAAAGACCACTCAAGAAAAGAATCCAGTAACCTGGTAATTGTCTACTTTACCTTGAAGGAAGACTAGGGGCATCCAAGTGCCAGACACACTCAAGCCAGAGACCCTGATAGTTAAAAACACAAGACCATAGATATGGGGTCTGAATCTTGTTATACAAAGTCAGGGAATTAACAGTCCTTGAAGAGCAGCATTTCTGCACATAGCCAAGACAGAAATACAGGTGAAAGGAGAAACAAACTAGGTGAGAGGAGCCATTATACCGAAACCTGGGATGCATTACCATATTTTAGTATACGTTACCATCCTTTTGGTAAAACACATATGATTTAAATAGCACCATGGCAGGCCTGGTTAGACCACAGAGAACCAAAGGAGAAACAAACGATGTAAGTCTTGACATCTACCCATGAATGAGGAAGAAGGTGGTCCTGGGGCAGAGCCTTTTCATCTGCCCATTTGCATTTCTCACAAGTGTCCTCTGCTAATACACTCATTCTTTGCCTGCCACTCTGCCTCTCACTGAAATCTTTCTGCAATGAGACAAAAGGACCTGAGCATCAGTAAATCCTAACACCAGGTAAGTGCAGTTTCAATTAAAAGATAGTGGGTTCGAGTCTTTCCTAAGTCAGGGGACCGTGGGTTTAAGTCCCAGCCCATGGGTTTGAATTCCAATTTGAGTTTTGGCTGGGTCCCACCCAAGAAGCAGTGCAGTTTCACACATAGCAGAGTGCCCAGCACATTGTAGATGATAAATAAATCCTAATTTCCCTTTACCTCTGAAGGTCGATTATAAATTAAGACAAAATTTTGTGATTTTTAAAAGTAGCCACCTTGACCCTTTGGATTCTGATATTAATGATGATGTTGATAAGAACAGTAGTTTCCATTCAGAGCTTACCATTTAGGTAGCAAGTGCTTTTAATGATATTATTTTTAATTCTTGCAGGAACTTGGCAAAATACATATTTTTACCACATTAAAAATCAATCAGTTAACACTGAGAAGGGTTAAATAAGCTACCAAGGTATTAAAATGGGCAATTAAGAAAATGGTTTATACAGGACTTGATGATTCCCTGGTGGCTCAGACAATAAAGAATCTGTCTGAAACCTAGGAGACCCATGTTTGATCCCTGAGTCAGGAAGATCCCCTGGAGGAAGAAATGACTGCCCACTCAAAGATTCTTGCCTTGAGAATTCCATGGACAGAGGAGCCTGGTGGGTTACAGTCCATGGCGCCTCCAGAGTTGGACACGACTGAGTGACTCACATACACACACACAGGACTTGACAGCCATAGAAATCCACAGTCATTAAGCGTTTACGCTTCTACAGACATAAAAATATACTCAACACCACGAATTATTAGAGAAATGCAAATCAAAAGTACAATGACATATCACCTCGCACCAGTCAGAATGGCCATAATCTAAAAAACCTACAAACAACAAATAGGGAGAGGGTGTGAAGAAAAGAGAACCCTTTTGCACTGCTGATCAGAATGTAAATTGATACAGCCCCTGTGGAAAACAGTATGTTCCTTGAAAAATCAAAAACAGAACTACCATATGATCCAGCAACTCCACTACTGGGCATATACCCTGAGAAAATGACATAGTAGACTTTCCTGGTGGCCCAGTGGTTCAGAATCCATTTGTACTAATATTTTATCAAATTAGAGCAGAGCCAGAATCAGATCTTCTGTTTTCCCAGAGAATATTTTTCCTCCCCACCCTCTGTCCCTGCCCCACAAAGGGAACTCAGAATAATAAAAACACTTGCTACTATTTATTAAGCACTCAGTATGAGCCAGGTGTTCTGCTAACTGTCCTAGTTGGCAGCTGTACTTAATTTTCATAAAATCTATGAGATATTACTGTCCCATTTTACAGAAAAATATACAGATTTTTAAAAAATAACCTGAGGGGGGAAAAATAACCAGAGGGAATTCTCTGGTGGTTCAGTAGCTAGGACTCTGTGCTTTCACTGCGAGCTGATGGGTTCAATCCCTGGTCAGGGAACTAAGATTCCAGGAGATACCTGCGGTGCAGCTGAAACACACACACACACACACACACACACACCAGAAAACAACTGGACCAGGAGACACCTGCGGTGCAGTTGAAACACACACACACACACACACACACCAGAAAACAACTGTAAGGTACCCAATTCACAAATTTTGCTCCATTCTCTTTCTTCTTGAATCACTTTTCTTGATATGTTCTTTACCAAAAATATAGTATTTCTAATATATCATGTACATTTGATTAACTTGTCAAAAATTTATTTCTACAGTGCTATACATTTTGTCCAAAGTTCAACATTCCTCTTTTTTTCTCTCTCGATCAACCCTGAGATACTTCACTTAATCCACTCATTTTAGAAATGAACATCTCAAAGCCCAGCAAACTCAGGGGAGTCCTTCTCCCATTTTCTTCAGGGGCAATTTTAAACTCCTCAAGAGCTCTGCTAGACCCAGCTGCCTCACACTCAACTTTACAACTCAGTCACTAGCTTTACAGAGACAACAAAAGCCTTTAGGCATGAATTTCCTGTATTTCTCTCTGCCCTCCCTCACACTTAATCTTATCTGTATCTGTACCCCTCTTCCTTCATGAGTCAGAGAGAGAGGATTCAGTCTCCTGTTCCCAAGACTAATCTATGTAATATTCCATTCCTTCTTATCTATTCCAAGTCATTACTCCACTAATCTTCTCACTTTTCTGCAAGTCACCCTCTCTCCACTTGCTAATTTCTCCTATCCCCCATTCTTCTTTACTGACCTGTCTCTTCTTTCCTTCTGAGCTACACTCCTTGAACTGCCTCCATTTACTTATCTCCCATTCACCAAAACATGGATTCTGCCCTTACTGTTTCACAGAAATTGCTCTCCCAAAAGTCATTAAGTCTCACACACTAGTAAAGCAATGCTCAAAATTCTCCAAGCCAGACTTCAACAATACGTGAACCGTGAACTTCCAGATGTTCAAGCTGGATTTAGAAAAGGCACAGGAACCAGAGATCAAATTGCCAACATCTACTGGATCACTGAAAAAGTAAGAGAGTTCCAAAAAAACATCTATTTCTGCTTTATTGACTACACCAAAGCCTTTGACTGTGTGGATCACAATAAACTGTGGAAAATTCTGAAAGAGATGGGAATACCAGACCACCTGACCTGCCTCTTGAGAAACCTATAGGCAGGTCAGGAAGCAACAGTTAGAACTGGACATGGAACAACAGACTGGTTCCAAATAGGAAAAGGAATATGTCAAGTATGTATATGGTCACCATGCTTATTTAACTTATATGCACAGTACATCATGAGAAACGCTGGGCTGGATGAAGCCAAGCTGGAATCAAGATTGCTGGGAGAAATATCAATAACCTCAAATACGCAGATGACACCACCCTTATGGCAGAAAGTGAAGAAGAACTAAAGAGTCTCTTGATGGAAAGAGGAGAGCGAAAAAGTTGGCTTAAAGCTCAACATTCAGAAAACTAAGATCATGGAATCTGGTCCCATCACTTCATGGCAAATAGATGGGGAAACAGCGGAAACAGTGATAGACTTTTTCTGGGGGGCTCCAAAACCACTGCAGATGGTGACTGCAGCCATGAAGTTAAAAGACACTTGCTCCTTGGGAGAAAAGTTATGACCAATCTAGACATCATATTAAAAAGCAGAGACATTACTCTGCCAACAAAGTTCTGTCTAGTCAAGGCTATGGTTTTTCCAGTAGTCATGTATGGATGTGAGAGTTGGACTATAAAGAAAGCTGAGCACTAAAGAATTGATGTTTTTGAACTATGGTGTTAGAAAAGACTCTTGAGAGTCCCTTGGACTGCAAGGAGAGCCAACCAGTCCATCCTAAAGGAAATCCGTCCTGAATATTCATTGGAAGGACTGATGTTGAAGCTGAAACTCCAATACTTTGGCCACTTGATGCGAAGGGCTGACTCATTTGAAAAGACCCTGATGCTGGGAAAGACTGAAAGTGCGAGAAGGGGAGGAGAAGGGGACAGAGGATGAGATGGTTGGATGCCATCACTGACTCAAAGGACATGAGTCTGAGTAAACTCTGGGAGTTGGTGATTGACAGGGAGGCCTGGCATGCTGCAGTCCACGGGTCGCAGAGTCGGACACTGAGCGACTGAACTGAACTGAAAGTCACTAAGAGCTTTTAAACACCAAATCTAAACACCAGTTCCAGTATCCGAATCAGCTGGACTCCAAAACTCATGTCTTTCACCATTATGCTATACTGCTTCAAGGTAACCATACTTAAGAGTCATCCTGATTTCCTTCTCCATCTAGGCTCCCACAGTCACCAAATACCAATTAATAAGTTACAAATCCCCCAAGTATCTTTGCAAGTGATTACCTACTGGTGATGACTCTGAAACACTTAAAGTAGAAACTTGATGATTATTTTAAACTGCCAAGACTCAGAAAGAATAATCACCTCTCTTTTGTGATTCCCTCTTCCGCAGACATATTCAATTCTATCCAAGAAGACAGAACTTTGAACGCGGAGGGGAGTATCACTTTACAGCTGAGAAACAGAGGCTGAGTGGTTTACTTACTGTAAGCTCAGCACAGAGCCTGGGATACAAGGGAATCAACAGTATACATTTGTGGGGAAACACTGAGTGAATCACAACTTCTGTAAAGGTTTCTTTATTTTGTACCTGGCCTCACTGACTTGTTTTCAGACTTAAATGGGATCTCTTCGTAACTATTCGTAGTTAGCATCCAAGGAAAGATCGTTCCTTCTCCTTGCCCCCTAAAATTAGTGGTCCTAACTCTGCTTTGTCCCTACCAGACACTCAATGCAGGCGCTGCGGTCCAAGGAGTTCTGGGTTGTCAGTCCCCACAGACTCACCTCTGAAAGATTTTTGTCAACAGCTGAGTCAGCTTATGAAAACTTAAGATAAATTTTCGTTTCAGCCAGGAAGGCTTGTAGAAAAGTGACAATCCGCGCTTCCCCGACACAGTCCACGTGTCCACAAAAACCCGCAGCCGTCAGTCTTCCCGCGAAACCTCGATCATAGAAAATCAAAGAAATGTCAATCACAGCCGACTGTCAGCGCCAGCTGCAGCCTACTCAATCCTGATTGGCGAGGCGCGCCGTTTCCGGAAGTGACGCCCGCCTATCCGAGGAAGAGATGTAACGGAGCGTTGTTTCCCCACCCCCCTCGCCCCGCCCAGTACCGAGTCCGCGAGCTGTACTCGCGGCTACTGGATACTACGGGACCAAAGAGCAGCTCACCACCCCGACGGACCGCCGCTCCTGACTCCCCTGACCATGGGCTCGCGCAACCGCGAACGTCGGGCTGAGGCAGTGCAGAGCACCAACGACAGTAGCGCGCTCAGCAAGAGCTCCCTGGCCGCGCGCGGGTATGTGCACGACGCCTTCGCTGCCTTGCTGGTTCCGGGGACGGCCCGCCGCGCGCCGCTTATCCACCGCGGCTACTACGTCCGCGCACGCGCCGTGCGGCACTGCGTGCGCGCCTTCATAGAGCAGACGTGCGCGGCCCCCGGCACTCCTCGTGCGCAGATTCTGTCGCTGGGCGCCGGCTCAGACTCACTGTATTTTCGTCTCAAAACTGCGGGCCACCTGGCCGGGGCTGCTGTCTGGGAGGTGGATTTTCCGGACGTGGCCGAGCGTAAAGCTCAGAGGATTCGAGATACGCCGGATCTGTGCGCGTTAACCGGGCCTTTCCAGAGTGGAGACCACGGGTCCACGCTGTGCTTTGAGAGCTCGGACTACCGCATCCTGGGCCTGGACCTGCGGCAGCTGCAGCGGCTGGACCAGGCCCTTGCCGCCGCGGGTCTTGACGCTGCCTTCCCGACTCTGCTCCTGGCTGAGGCCGTGCTCACCTACCTCGAGCCGGATGATGCCGCGGCCCTCATCGCCTGGGCCGCCCAGCGGTTTTCTAATGCCATTTTCGTCGTCTACGAGCAGATGAGGCCGCAGGACGCCTTTGGCGAGTTTATGCAGCAACATTTTCGGCACCTGAATTCTCCCCTTCATGGCCTGGACCGCTTTCCCGACGCGGAGGCCCAGCAGCAGCGCTTCCTTCAGGCCGGCTGGACTGCCTGTCGCGCCATGGACCTGAATGAATTCTATCGCTGCTTTCTCCCCGCAGAAGAACGCCGACGCATGGAAAATCTTGAACCTTTTGACGAGTTTGAAGAGTGGCATCTGAAGTGTGCCCACTATTTCATTCTAGCCGCTTCTCGGGGAGACAGCCTCTCCCAGACTCTGGTGTTTCCACCCTCAGAGACGTTTCCTCGGATAGATCCTGCTTCCCCTTCAGGAGTCTTCCCTGCCAGTGTAGTCACTGGGGACACCCAGGGCTTGGGCCTTAAGAGATACGGCCACGCCTCTGTCCTTTTGAGCCCAGGCGTTATTCTCAGTGCAGGAGGATTTGGAGAGCAGGAGGGGCGACATTGCCGAGTGAGCAAGTTTCACATGCTCTTAAGATACAGTGACTTTGAATGGAAAGGCAACCAGATAGGCAGTTGGGGAACTGGAGCTCAGTGGGATGGACGCCTTTATCACACCATGACAAGACTTTCAGATACTCAGGTTCTGGTTCTAGGAGGGAGACTGTCCCCAGTAACTCCAGCCTTGGGGATACTCCAACTTTGTTGTGAGAATGAGGATAATAGCACTGAGGACCCAATTGTAACAGTCACGAAGTTCGGTCCAGAAGAAGATTCCACCTTGTCACGTTGGCGCCATTCAACAACAGAAGTGTCCTGTGAGAATCAGAAATATTTGTTTGTGTATGGGGGCCGAAGTGTGGCAGAACCTGTACTAAGTGACTGGCATTTCCTCCATGTGGGGACAATGACTTGGGTTAGGATCCCAGTGGAGGGAGAAGGACCTGAAGGTCGCCATTCCCACAGTGCCTGCAGCTGGCAAGGGGGAGCCCTCATTGCTGGAGGTCTGGGTGTTTCTGAGGAGCCACTGAGCTCTGTATTCTTTATGAAACCAATCACTAGTGGATTTCTCTGGGAATCTATAGCCATCCAGCCTCCCATTACCCCAAGGTACTCCCACACAGCTCATGTAATCAATGGGAAGCTTTTGTTGGTTGGAGGCGTCTGGATTCATTCCTCTGCAGTTCCTGGAGTGACTGTTATTGCTTTGTCTACAGGATTGAGCTTTGAGTATCAGATTGACACAACATGTGTGCCATGGCCATTAATGTTACACAATCATACCAGCATCCTCTTTCCTGAAGAGCAACAGCTCCTGCTCCTTGGAGGTGGTGGGAACTGCTTTTCTTTTGGCACCTACTTCAACCCCCATACAGTGACATTAGACCTTTCTCCTTTAAGAGCTAGACAGTAAAGACTGGACTTGCTATATATTCAGGACCCACTAGAGTGGACAATAAAGCTTTCCAGAATAGGATTTGACTCTGGCTTTGGACAGTACCACTCCCCTTCTCACTCCTTTTTTTGTTTCTGGTTCTTTCTTAGCACTGCTATTCAGTGCAGAAAGTGGAAAAAACAATTTTTTTTAAACACACCAAAATTCCAAGAGATGGTACAAAAATAGAGTGGTCATATAGTCCTAGAGTAGGATTTGGGGGCCTTTGGGTCCCCGTATCTAATTTCCTGGTGTTCTGCCCACTTTCTAATCTGAGTTTACCCATTTATTGAGTTACAATGACCTTTCACCTAAGTAAAGTGAAAAATTTCCCACTCCCAGGCTTTGTGATTTTAGATGGGACCTTGGAAAGAGTTTCACACAGATCCTTGCTAAGAACACAAGGTTGAATATAGGTGAAGGGACATGGTTTCGACCTCATTCTTCATGTACAAAACCTGAAATGAACCCAGTTGCAGTTTCATTAAAGCACTGTACCACTTACCTCAGCAGACAGCTCAGATAGCTTTAATAAAACATTTATACGACTTTATTGACACACATGCTTTTGTTCAATTTTTTTTGCCACTAGTTCCATACTTATTTACATTTATAAATGCTAATAAAACGGTTTGATTTCTCAGTTTGTACATGATATGAAAATGTTTTGCTCCATTTCTACGCTCCATGCTTCACTATGTTCTGTGCCCCAGGAGGTCAACCTTTATGAACTGCATCAGTGAGTTTTCTTGTTCTCTGGTTCCTGGAGAGTTCCATCATTCAGAAGTACCAGAGAAGGATGGTTCAACAGGAAGAGTGAGTGAGTATTCCCAGTGTTTCCCTTACCAGGCTGTAAGTTGGCAGCAGCTGCATTCTTCAGTCAAAAGCCACAGCCATAAGTTGACTTGGCATCCCTCCAAAGAATTCAGCATCTTCGTTGCATTAACCACATCTTAAGTGTCCAATAGCCACATGTGACTAATTGTTATAGAATTAGACAGTGCAGATGTAGAACATTTCCATCACTGCAGAAAGATCTGGACTCCACTGAGGTACTTCACCATTTTGACTTGGTTTACCTAACCCTGCTCATCCCTTTTTAATTAGTATCTTCATTAAACTCTCCTCAATTACCTCCTTTAAATGAATCATTTTCCCCGGTGAGCCTTCTGAGAGCCATAGAACATCTTAGGTATTCATTCTTAAAACTTGAGCCTTAGTTTGTCATCAAAATTGTGTATACCTTGTGAATTCATGTCTCAAAAATACCACTTCGGTATTTCTTGTTTGTCTTCAATCTTTGAAATCTTAATAATTTAACTTGAGATTCTACAAGTACTATCAATGTTAACATCTTGATGGACTTAGTATGACCTACAATCCTTTTCCCCTAAATATTTCTATTAACAACTTCATCTATAAAGTAATCTATGAAAACCAACTAGCAAACACAAGCCTAGTGCACAGAGAGGGCATTGTTGGCTCTGTTACATGAAGGCTCTCAGGAGAAGACAAGCTGAAGAAAGTGTTGTCTTCTAACTTCAGCTTCCCTGAGACTGCAAGAGCCCTTTCTGGGGAAGTTGTTCGTCCTGAGAAACAAAGGGCTTGCCATGGCTAGGCATCTGACAAGGCTGTCCGTGGACTGGGTACTAGTATTAATACTAGTAGGCAGTATTGTGTATTAATACTAGTTGGCAGGACTGTGACCAGAAAGGGAAAAGCCACTGTGTAGTTACTGTTTCTAAGTTCACCACAAGCCACACTCCAGCTTTCAGAAGCAGGTCAAAGCAGAACATTGATGAAATGTGTATTCTCAGCAATGTAGCAGTTAGTACCAGAATTTGAAGCTAGAACTAACACCAAAGTCCCAGAAATGCCTTCCATTATGCTATCTTTTAGATGGTACCATCAGCCATCATTATTATCATCACTTTTGGGCAATACAGAGCTCTGGGGGAGCGGGGAGTGTTGGAGTGGGGGGATGTCAGGAAAACATGGATGTGTGCCAGACCAAAATTACTAGTGATGCCTAGTCTCTCAAGTGCTGCCCAGTATGGCGCATTATGAGTAATTGGGCTTGTTCTCCCCAGAGAAATTATCCACATTTTCTGTGTGATTATCAGATTAAACATGCCCTCCACCTCTGACCCTATACATGCATCATACTCAGTTAAGGACTTACTCATTTCTTAAGCTCTAGTCATTAGAACACTTAAGAGTTTTGTCAGTAACATTAATTCTGTGCCTTTGGAGCAGCACTCAGTAGTGCTGGATCCTAGTTTCATAAGAGTAATCTGCAGTAGTTAGAGATGTGGGTCAGATTAAGAACTGAAGTTGTGGACTGTACTTTTTGCTTCTCCATTTCACCTTTGAATGTTTAAAATTCTGGTATGGAGACACTGGGTAATTATGAGAGTTAGTAAAAGCCCTTTTCCTCATTTAATGATTGCTTCTTTTTAGACCAGAAAACTAGTTAAAGGAGGAAGGGAATTTCTTATTTTGCATCTCTGCTCTGTCAGGGTCTCAAAAACACTGTACATACTAGTGAGGATATGAAAATGACGTTAAGAACAACTCTTGTAGGATATGTTCCTCAAAGGCCAGGACTGTCACTTCCTTATGTGTTTTCTAGATTTTGCCATGGAATGTCCATTTTTCATCGTTCTGCATATTTAAACCTCCTTATTGATATTAGGAAGTTGACATGTAAGAGACGTGTTCCAATGCCCAGGCCCTGCATGTCCTTCTCTTTCAGTGATCTCAGACCTTGAAGTCCTGCTTTATTCCACATTCACGTTGTGATCCTAAACTCACCCTCAAACAACTCACACCTACTCTAGGACCCATCCTACTAGATATCTTCTGGAAAATACTCCTGTATGTGAGCCCCAAATGTAATCAATCACTGTCTTCCTGTGAGAGATGAGCCTGTGCTCTTTGGACAGTCTGGTGATTAAGAGAAGAACTAGTTACAGGCAAGTTCTTAATCCCAGGGGCCATCCAATGATGTCCAGTGTGACATTAAAACTAAGTAAGCTTTTTGACTTCAGTGATGAAGAAAGGTCTATAAAGTAGCATTAGGCTGGCAAGTTCAGTTCAGTTGCTCAGCTTTTGCTCTTTGCGACCCCATGGACTGCAGCATGCTAGGCCTCCCTGTCCATCACCAACTCCCGGAGTTTATTCAAACTCATGTCCATTGAGTCGGTGATGCCATCCAACCATCTCATCCTCTGTCGTCCCCTTCTCCTCCTGCCTTCAATCTTTCCCAGCATCAGGGTCTTTTCCAATGAGTCAGTTCTTCACATCAGGTGGCCAAAGTATTGGAGTTTCAATGAATATTCAGGACTAATTTCCTTTAGGATGGAATGGTTGGATCTCTTTGCAGTCCAAGAGACTCTCAAGAGTCTTCTCCAACACCACAGTTCAAAAGCATCAACTCTTTGGTGCTCAGCTTTCTTTATAGTCCAACTCTCACATCCATACATGATTACTGGAAAAACCATAGCTTTGACTAGACAGACCTTTGTTGGTAAAGTAATGTCTCTGCTTTTTAATATACTGTCTAGGCTGTTCATAGCTTTTCTTCCAAGGAGCAGGCGTCTTTTAATTTCATGGCTGCAGTCACCGATTTTGGAGGTCATTTATGACCTTGCTAATCATATTTGGATTTGATGTTTAAAGAGAGAAAAAGAATATATAGAGCAGAAATTATGAAAATTATAATCAGCTTTAGGGTAGGTTGAGATTTCCTTGGATGTCAATAATTATGTACACAAAGAAGTTCTATCATTCCATGGTTTAGTTATAAGACTACTCACCTATCTTTCTTGGACAATGATCTTAAGCGCCTGGTCCCAAAGTGGGAATTCTTTGACTAAGAGAAGGAATTATGTCTAGTTCACTTCTCTATCTCCAACATAGTAGATACTCAATAAATACTTGTTGGTCCAATCTAACACTCATATTTGAATAAATTTTATAAATTTATTGAATATTACCATTGTGCCTACTGTGTACAAGCAGATGTCAGAATTCCTTTAATCACCATGTGTTGTTGGAAGGCATTCAAGTTTTAAACACCCCTTATTTAAAATTCATCTGACTTGACCTGGGTAATTGTAGTAGACTTCCTTGTGTTACTCCTAGATTTGCAGAATACTCTTGAAACTTCTCCTTGACTGAGTTTCCAGCTAATCTTCATCCTTTTTGCTCAACAATGGACGATGGTAATCTTATTCATTGGAAATGAAATGAGCTCACTTTGCCAAAAGGCTAATCTGAGGGAGTAGGAATGTGCAATTAAATATGCTTGGGAGAACATAAACACAGGATCTTCCTAGGATGTGCTGATGCTTCACTGGGCATGACTTGGTGTGGAACTCTCTAAGTAAGTTTAATAGAGGGAGAGGAAAGACCTTGCCCTAATATTTATGTGAAAAGTCATTTGTCACCTAATTGGAAGACTAAGATGGAGAAATAAATTGTAATAATAATGAATTTTAGGATATTACGCTACATACAGCTTTTCTCATTCCCTAGTCTTTGTCCACATTTTTAGGATTTTCTAATGAAAAGAGCTTCAATCTCTGATTCACATTTAAACTTGCTATCCCAGAAAAGTCCCTTTGACTACAAGGAGATCAAACCAGTCAATTGTAAAGGAAATCAGTCCTGAATATTCATCGGAAGGACTGATGCTGAAGCTGAAATTCCAATACTTTGGCCACCTGTTGCGAAGATCTGACTCATTTGAAAAGACCCTGATGCTGGGAAAGATTGAAGGCAGGAGGAGAAGGGGATGACAGAGGATGAGATGGTTGGATGGCATCACTGACTCGACAGACATGAGTTTGAGTAAGCTCCGGGAGTTGGTGATGGACAGGGAAGCCCGGCATGCTGCAGTCCACGGGGTCGCAAAGAGTCAGACACAACTGAGCGACTGAACTAAACTGAACTGAATCTCAGGAAAAGTTAGCAAAACTGATATCTCTTATTCCTGGATACATCAGCAACCTAGGGAGGAAAAAAACTTTGCTATCACTTTCCCCATTGTCTTGCTTTTTTCTGATTTTCATTTTTTTCTATTAATATTTATTATACATATGATGCAATTCTTCATTAGCTGCTTTTTTATACAGTTAGAATCTGACACTGTGTATCTCACAAACTGCACCCTCTGCCATACCTTCTCTGTTTATTGACATCCCAGTTATAAAGAAGGTATACCTGGGTCCCAAAGACAGAATACTGTTACATGCTTCCATTCTTTTACTTACACTGTTCTTACTGTTCAGACTCTTAGTACTGCCTCTTTTCCCTTACTCTCAACCTCACTATCCCAACTTTGTTCATACAACTCCTACGTGACTCAAGGCTTATCTTTGGAAAGCGTTCCCTGGTTCTAATCCCCCCACCCTTTCAGGCTGGAATGTGTTACCTTTCTATATTGCCATAGCACCATGTAAGTACCATCTATATTGTGTTTTTCTAATGTTAATATAGATTAAATTACTTATCTATATATTTTTGGCTGCTCTTGGCCTTAGTTGCTGCACACAGGCTTTCTCTAGTTGTGAGGAGCAGGGGCTGCTCTCTAGTTGCAGTGCACAGGTTTCTCACTGTGGAGGCTTCTCTCATTGCAGAACACGGACTCCAGGCATTTGGGCTTCAGTAGTTGCGGTGCACTGGCTTAGTTGCTCTGCAGCATGTGGAATCCTCCTGGAGAAAGGATTGAACCTGTGTCCCCTGCATGGGCAGGCGGATTCTCTACCACTGGACTACCAGGGAAGTCCCGTATTTTGTTATAATTTGTTTTCTCATCTGTCTTCTCACTAGGTATTACCCCTACCCTGGCTCCTTAAGGGTAGGAACAGTATCTTATTCACCATTGTATTCCTAGCACCTGGAATTGGACAGGATCTCTCATCGTCAGGGTGTAATGTTTTGGAGCCAGAACTTTCTCATATTTTTTTTTTTTTTTGCTGCACTAGTCCTTCGTCGTGGTGCACAGGCTTCTCTTCCTGTAGAGCACAGGCTCCAGAGCTTGGGCTTAGTTGCCTTGCAGTATATGGGATCTTAGTTGCCTGACCAGGGATCAAACCTCTGTCTGCCTCCTACATTGGAAGGCGAACTCTTAACCACTGGACCACCAGGGAAGTCCACGCTTATACCTTAGCACTAGTGAAAATTAATACAATGACACCCTAAATGCAAGCCTGTCATGGAAGCCTGTTCTTTTGGTCATACATGCAGAGAGAATCAGCCAGAACCGTTAGAACATAGCTGTGATTATAAATATATGCTTTTGGGAACCCCTCTCTTAGACCTGCTGCTTCCCCCATCTTCCACACAGACATCCAGTGGGTAGTGACAGAGATAAGTAACCACAGACAGTGATTTTTTTTTCTTATTTTGGTAATTATTTTCTCTTATTTTGGTAGAAGACAATCATATTAGCTGCATCTTAACTATGAAGATTTACCCCGTAGTGACTTGAACCTGAAACTCATCCTCTATCCCAGTTTCCTTTGATTTTTTCATTTTGGGTAAGCCTTGCCTGTGGCCACTTTTGTTTGAGGTGATGACCTAGACTCACACCAGTTTCAATTCAACTAGAACACACAGCATCCAAGTCTCTATATCTTGTTACGTGTTAGCTAACAGGTCATTTAAAAAACCCTTATTGTTAATGATAAAAAAAAACAACAACCTTATTTACAAAACAGAATCACAGACAGAGAAAACAAACTTATGGTTACCAAATGGGAGAGTGGAGGAGGGATAAATTAGAAGTTTGGGATTAGCAGATACACACTGCTGCTGCTGCTAAGTCACTTCAGTTGTGTCTGACTCTTTGTGACCCTATGGACTGTAGCCCACCAGGCTCCTCTGTCAGTAGGATTCTCCAGGCAAGGATACTGGAGTGGGTTGCCATTTCCTTCTTCAGATACACACTACTATACATAAAATAGATAACTGAATCACTTTGCTATACATAAAGTGAAACTAACACAACATTGTAAACCAACTATACTCGAAAATAAAAATTAAAAAATTAAATAAACAACAAGGTCCTATTGTATATAGCACAGGGAACTATATTCAATATCCTGTAATAAACCACAATGGAAAAGAATATGAAAAAATAGTATGCATATATATGTCTAACAATCACTTTGCTGTACGCCAGAAACTAACACAACACTGTAAATCAACTATACTTCCATTTTTTAAAAGGTTATAGATAAAAAAAATACCCTTATTGTTGCTATTTATTGTACATCTGCTCATTATGGAAATACTTTAAAAAGCAAGATCTGCTACATTTATTTTCTAGGACTTTCTAAACATGCTGGAGTCACATTGCATGCTTTTCCGTAAGTTCTGAATAAAATTTTTCATAACCACAAAGAAAGCTAACTTCAGGGGCATAGAATCAAGTGATGGGTAGGTCTTGTGCATGACTCTTGTTCAGCTGGTGTCTGCATGACAGTTCCTCAGATGATGAATGTCTTCGTTGATGACTGAGAGCCTTCTCCTGCTATATTTGGTAAGAATCACTTCAGGTCCCTTAGGTTACTAAGATTGTGAAACTAAGATGTATGGTATTATTCATGCTGCTTTTTACAAGATGTGAAATACGGTCTATAAAATCAGCTCTCAGGAGACCTGAGGAAAAGAATGTGCAGGTGAAGAACCAAAGTACTCATACACAAGGCAGAAGAGAGAAAAAATATAAACCCGAGGAGCACAGCAGATCTGCATTCATTGGCAGCTTGAATTAATGTCCTCTCATCTTGAAGAACTAACCAGGAAAACAGAGGGAAATCTGGAAGCAGGATAAAATAAGACACCAGTATCAGATGACCAATATATCTACTACTGTGGGCAAGAACCCCTTGAAAGAAATGGAGTAGCCCTCATGGTCAACAAAAGAGTCCAAAATGCAGTACTTGGTGGCAATTTCAAAAATGACAGAATGGTCTCTGTTCTTTTCCAAGGCAAACCATTCAACATCACAGTAATCGAAGTCTATTCCCCAACTTCTAATGCTGAAGAAGCTGAAGTTGAATGGTTCTATGAAGACCTACAAGACCTTCTAGAACTAACACCAAAATAAGGATGTCCTTTTCACCACAGGGGACTGGAATGCAAAAGTAGGAAGGCAAGAGATACCCGGAGTAATGGGCAAGTTTGGCCTTGGAGTACAAAATGAACCTGGGCAAAGTCTAACGGAGTTTTGCCAAGAGAATGCACTGGTCATAGCAAACACTGTCTTCCAGCAACACAGCAGATGACTCTGCACTTGGACGTCACCAGACGTCAGTACTGAAATCAGATAGATTATATTCTTTATAGCCGAAGATGGAGAAGCTCTATACAGTAGCAAAAACAAGACCTGGAGCTGACTGTGGCTCAGATAACCAGTTCCTTATTGCAAAATTCAACTTAAACTGAAGAAAGTAGGGAAAACCACTAGGCCTTTCAGTTATGACCTAAATCAAAGCCCTTATGATTATACAGTGGAGTGATGAATAGATTCAAGGGACTAGATCTGGTAGACAGAGTGCCTGAAGAACTACGGACAGAGGTTCATGACATTGTATAGGAGGTGATGACGAAAGCCATCCCCAAGAAAAAGAAATGCAAGAAGCAAAGTGGTTGTCTGAGAAGGCCTGACAAATATCTGAGAAAAGAAGAGAAGTGAAAGGCAAAGGAAAGAGAAAGATATACCCAACTGAATGCAGACTTCCAGAGAATAGCAAGGAGTAATAGGAAAGCCTTCCTAAGTGAACAATACAAAGAAATAGAGGAAAACAATGGAATGGGAAAGACTAGAGATCTATTCAAGAAAATTGGAGTTACTAAGGGAACATTTCATACAAAGATAGGCACAATAAATGACAAAAATGACTAGGACCTAAAAGAAGCAGAAGAAATTAAGAAAAGGTGCCGAGAATACACAGAAGAACTGTACGAAAAAGCTCTTAATGACCCACGATGATGTCAACCATGTTAGCCACATGGTTAAACACAATGACGTGGTCACTCACTTAGAGCCAGACGTCCTCGAGTGTGAAGTCAAGTGGGCCTTAGGAAGCTTACTAAAAACAAAGTTAATGGAGATGATGGAATTCAATTTGAACTATTTCAAATCTTAAAAAATGATGTGGTTAAAGTGCTGTACTCATTATGCCAGCGAATTTGGAAAACTCAGCAGTGGCCACAGGACTGGAAAAGGTCAGTTTTCATTCCAATCTCAAAGAAAAGCAATGCCAAAGAATGTTCAAATTACAAATGCACTCATTTCACATGCCAGCAAGATATTGCTCAAAATCCTTCAAGCTAGGCTTCACCAGTACGTGAACCAAGAACTTCCAGATGTACAAACTGGATTGAGAAAAGGCAGAGGAACCAGAGAACAAATTGCCAACATCCTCTGGATTATAGAAAAAGCAAGAGAATTCCCAAAAAACATCTTCTTCTGCTTCATTGACTATGACTATGCTAAAGCCTTTGACTGCGTGGATCACAACAAACTGTGGAACATTCTTAAAGAGATGGGAATACCAGATGACCTTACCTGTCTCCCGAGAAACCTGTATTCAGGACAAGAAGCAATAGTTAGAACTGGACATGGAACAATAGACTGGTTTAAAATTGGGGAAGGAGTATGTCAAGGCTGTATATTGTCACTCTGCTTATATATGCAGAGTACATTGTGCAAAATGCTGGGCTGGATGACTCACAAGCTGGGATCAAGATGGCTGGGAGAAATATCAACAACTTCAGATATGTAGATGATACCACTTCAATGGCAGAAAGTGAAGAGGAACTAAAGAACCTCTTGATAAAGAGGAGAGTGGAAAAGCTGGGTTAAAACTCAACATTCATTAAATGAAGATCATGGCATCCAGTCCTATCACTTCCTGGCAAATAGATGGGAAAAAGTGAAAACAGTGACCGATTTTATTTTCCTGGGCTCCAAAATCACCGTGGATGGTGACTGCAGCCACGAAAGTAAAAGATGGTTTCTTCTTGGAGGAAAAGCTGTGACAAACCCAGACAGTGTAATAAAAAGCAGAGACATCACTTTGCCAACAAAGGTCCGTCTAGTTAAAGTCATAGTTTTTCTGGTAGTAATGAATGGATGTGAGAGTTGGACCATAAAGAAAGCTGAGTATTGAAGAATTGATGCTTTCAAACTGTGGTGCTGGAGAAGACTCTTGAGGGTCTCTTGGACAGCTAGATCAAACCAGTCAATCCTAAAGGAACTCAACCCTGAAATTCATTGGAAGGACTGATGCTGAAGCTCCAATACTTTGGCCACCTGATGTGAAGAGCTGACTCACTGGAAAAGACCCTGATGCTGGGAAAAATTGAGGGCAAGATAGAATGGGGTGACAGAGGATGGATGGTTGGATGGTATCACTGACTCAGTGGACATGAGTTTGAGCAAACTCAGGGAGATAATGATGGACAGAGAAGCCTGGCATGCTGCAGGTCATGGGGTCGCAAAGATTCGGACATGACTAGTGACTGTGCTGAGTCACTTTAGTCGTGTCTGACTCTTTGTGACCCTATGGACTGTAGCCCAGCAGGTTTCTCTGTCTGTGGGATTCTCCAGGCAAGAATACTGGAGTGGGTTGCCATTTCCTCCTCCAGGGGGTCTTCCTGACCCAGGGATTGAACCCACATCTCCTGTGTCTCCTGCATTGACAGGTTCTTTACCACTAGCGCTACCTGGGAAGCCAGGTGACTTAGTGAGTGAAAACAGTGTGTAACCCAGGCCAAAAATGACAGAGCTTAAAATAGAGCATTTACAATAAAAATAGATGGGAAGGAACACATCCTAGGCTATTTGTAATAATAAACTCAGTAGCAGAAATGAATCAAGTACTTACAATGTCCTGGCACTATGCTGAAAATTATTTATCACAGCAACTCTATGAGGAGTTAATGTTTATGTTTCCTGTTTTAAAGATGGGGAAATTGAGGTACAGAGAGGCTAAGGCACAGCTATAGGTGGTAACACATTAAAGCAGGAGTGTCAGAATCTTACTTATTTATCGGCGGCTTCTGGACTTAGTTGTAGCATGTGGGATCCTGCGTTGCGGCACAGGGGCCCTGTAATTTGTGGCACACAGGCTCTCTAATTGAGGTGCAGGGGCTCAGTTGCCCCACGGCATGTGGGATCTTAATTCACTGACCAAGGGTCAAACACATGTCCCCTGCATTGGACAGCAGATTCTTAACCACTGGACCACCAGGGCAAGTCCCAAGCCCAGGATGTAATTTGTTCATGGACACAGGCTAATGGTAGAGATGGATTCAAACACAAGTTTGAGAATCCTGCAGTAATCCAGTCTCTGGATAGTTCCAAGGCGTGGACTGAATCCCATACCACTGAACTAATCTGCCTGGTAAGAATGACCACCACCACAAAATGCCTTTGATGCTTTCCAGATCCAAACTGGAATAATTGCTCTGGCACTGGACTGAAGTGCCTCTGACAACGTGCTGCTGGTTAGACAGGCCGTACAGGCAGCATCAACCCTGCCCTGAAATGCCAAAACTCCCTTCTTGGCATTGTCAGCCCAGCAACCTGAAACCCATTTCTGCTGACTTTGAGATTTAAACCTTACATAACCCTTCATGGTCTCTACTCCTTTAATAGGCCCATGATTTTATGCCCCAGTGAAGTCAAACAACCGAGACATCGGTTTCTGTTGCAGCAGCCGAAGACAAGCCATCGAGGGGGAGCCAAAGTCCTTTTGTCCAGAACAAACAAGCATGACACTATGATGGAAATGTGTGGTATTTCCTGGGGCTGATGGACGCGGGCAACCGCCCCAAGTGCCCAATCTGTATGTCATAACTTGATGAAAACCAACTGGGATGGCCAAGTTTTTGGACAAGTGCTGGGGAGTGAGTTAGCCTGGAAGTCAATTTTCTCTCATCCAGAAATTTTGGTTCTGTTCCATCAGGTACCTTAGAAACCAGACTCATTTTAGCTCCTCATTTCGTATCTATTACCTTATTTGCTACATAGGTCAAAAGTTAAGAGTGGGGGACCTCCTTGGCTGTCCAGTGGCTGGAACTCTGTGCTTCCAATGCAAGGGGCATGGGTTCAGCCTTTGTTGGGGAACTAAGGTCCCGCATGTCGTGCAACACAGCCAAAAAAAAAAAAAAAAACTAGTTAAAAAAAAATTGAAGGACTTCCCTGGTGGTCCAGTAGTTAAGAACCCACCTGCCAACACAGAGGACGTGGGTTTGATCCCTGGTCAGGGAAGATCCCACATGCCACAGAGCAACGAAGCCCATATGCTGCAACTACTGAGCCCAGGTGCTCTTGAGCTGTGCTCTGGACCAAAGGACAACATGCCTGTGTGGCTAGTCGTGTCGGACTCTTTGCGACCCTTTGGACTGTGGCCTGCCAGGCTCTTCTGTCCATGGGGTTTTCCAAGCAAGAATACTGGAGCAGGTTGCCGTTTCCTTCTCCAGGGGCTCTTCCCAACCCAGGGATCAAACCTGCGTCTCCTATGTCTCCTGCATTGCAGGCAGATTCTTTACCCACTGAGCCATTGTTATTGCTGCTGCTGCTAAGTTGCTCCAGTTGTGTCCGATTCTGTGCGACCCCATAGACGGCAGCCCACCAGGCTCCGCCATCCCTGGGATTCTCCAGGCAAGAACACTGGAGTGGGTGAGCCATTAGGAAGCCCCTGGATGAAGAGAAGTCACTGCAATGAGAAGACCACGCACCACAAGGAAGAGTAGCTCCTGCTCACCACAGCTAGAGAAAGCCAACACACACGACGAAGACCCAGCACAGCCAATCAATCAATCAATAAAATAGGACAAATTTCATATGTATAATATTTTTTAAAAAAGTTAAGAGAGGAAACTAACTTGCAGATCCTGGGATAACTACCCATACAGAAAAAAATGATGTCTGTCCTGGTACCAGACCTTTCTGGGAGGCATCTTCCTTACCCCTTCTTGCGATCACAGATAAGTACCATTTTCAGGCAGGGGTCTGTGGGAAGTTCTCTGGCTTTAGGCTGAGTAGGAACAGCTGCTGTTTTGAACCTTGGGACTCTAATTCACGGTTACACTCAGCACCTCCCCTGCCCCAGCCCTGAGGGGTTGCCGAAGTCACCAGACACTCCAGACACCTTGTTTCATTCCTGAACACTGTCCAGATGCTCTCCTTCAGGAGAGTTAACAAGGGGATGGGGCTCCCCATTGCCCTCCCTCTAATGAACATCCCGAGTTTCTGCCTTCACAGGAGTTCCATTTTATTGATTTATTTATAGTTATTTATGGGGTCATAAATGGTGGTCAGGGAAAAGATGGAGGATCAACAGATTGAGACCACGATATCTATAAAAGCAGTAAAACTTTTGCCTAACCCCAAGCCAACGCCTCTCAAGAGATGAAGCCATCTCTTATTTAGGGCTCTTGGTGAAAGTGTTGAAACAATGGCTTTAGCCATGCAGCAGTGCTTAAATTCTGACCTGGCCTCTTGCCCAGGTGCAAGGTTTCATCAGCCAAGATTAGAGAATGGCCACACCTTACCCTAATGATTTTTGCCCAAAGTCTGTCCCAACCAATGAAGATTTCAAACCAGAATAATCATTAACATCACCACAGACTTACACAGAATGATTGTAACCTGAGTTTCTGCCAAGTACTAAATAAACCTTCCATCTTCAAGCCTGGTAGCCCTTTCTCTGGTTTTAAAAGTTGTTCAAGCAGTTGCTCGAGTTTATTGCACATGGGAGCTGAACCTCACCAGGACAACAGTCAGGGGACTGTCAGGCACAGATGGAGTCCTGGACCTGAGACAGGAGTTTAGGAGCTATGAAACCATGGAGGCAAACCAGGGGAGGGTCTCCTATCCCTCTGTCAAGAGATCAGAGGGGGCTTCTGCCTATGGCCAAAACCTAGTCACACAAACTGGGTGTGAGATGTACTCAGTCAGCAACCAGAGGAGATAGCAGAGTGCTGTACTCCTGCAAAGAAATAGCACATGCCCTTTTAGTAGAAGTAGAAAAGGCAAGACCCTTCATGGGCAAATAACATGGGATGTAGAAAGAGAAGACATTTCAGAGCCTGGATTCCCCACTGGGTGACCTGAGGGAAGTCACATAATCTCTCTGGGACACAGTTTTCTCATCTGTAAAACAGATTTGATGATAGTAGCCACCTTACAAAGTGCTTACGAGGATCAAATAAAACAAGTGTGTTGCATGGAGTGTGGCAAGTAGGGCACATTCAAACACTTAGACCTGGGTGAGTGAGGTTCTCAGAGAGCCCTGCTTTTTGGAGTGCCTTCCTCAAAGCATTTGAAATGCCTCTCCAGTGAAGACTGACGTACTGTCCAGCCTAGACCTGGTCCCACAGGTCCCAGAATGATCTGGGACTAATGTGAACTTCAGGATGCAGAATGTGAGGTGGAAGCTAGTGTTTGAATGCGCACCCTCAGATCCAGACTCACAGAAGCAGGAAGTAGACGGGCAAGAGACAGAAACAGGAAAGAGGTTTGGTGGACTCTTCTCACTTCCTGATTCACTTGAGATTCAGGGTGTGGTCGTCCTGTCTCCTTTCTTTAAAATGATGATTGGCGGCTGTCTGTCCACAGCCTAAATTCACCTCCCACCACAACTTCCTGCCCCACTCAATTTCTTCCACAGGAACATTTCTTCCACGGCATCAGGATGTCTGTAATTCAGCCCTCTAATTTCTCTCTATCCATCAGCTTCCACCTGCCCTCACCTGTCTCCAAATCTAGTTTAGAATCTATGGTTCATAATTTTAGTCCCTCTCTCAAGGCAGTTCTAGATTCTTATTCCTCAGGACATTTATTTTATACTTTTTATTTTACAATTCATCTGATAAAACTCCAGCCCCTGGTAAAACCAACACCCAGGTTTCTCTATGGCCATATCCGGAGATGATCCCCACCAGAGAAGAAAAGCGCAAGGCAGAGCAGATCAGTGTGGCAGAGATTCCCAACTCCGTGCTCTAAAATGTAAGAGAACTGATATCTAGTTGGAAACACTGATGCCAGGCATAAAGTAGTATATTTCCCAGCTGTCCTTGTACACAGGTGTGGCCAAGTGTCTATGTTACAGAAAACAAGGGAAAATGTTGTGCTACTGCAGCAGTAAAGTGTAAGAGAGCTGACTCAGTGGACACGCCACCCCGTACCATCCAGGGTGGCCCCTGAGGACATCTTGAACCATAAGGTAACTTTGAGGATGGAAGCCAAGAGCCAAGATGCTAAAGCAAAAAGCAGTCATTCTGATCCCTGATGAAGTCATATACCAGCCCTCGTCTTACCTCCATAATCTCTCTGTGTGAAAGAAGTCAACTTTGATTTTTTTTAAAGACATCATTATTTTGGCGTGTTTTTCTTGTTATATACAGCTGAAGTCAAGCTTAATTAATATAACCACCAACCGCAGAAGGGCTTGAAATACTGCCTAACAAGCCTATCATTTTTTTCCTAGTCCATTCATTTTTGAAATCTCTGTGTCTGTATCGAACTATCCCTACTCTTCTCCAGTATGTGACTTTCCACTTCCCACCACAGAGTCAACAGATGACTGGGCTTCCTGATTCACTGGCAAAACTGAAATCATCAAATACAAAAGCCCTCAGATTCCTGCCACAAACTCACCTGCCTGCTTTCACTCCCTTACTACAGGTCCTCCTGTTACCATGGAGACCATTTCCCTCCTCCTTCTGAGGCTAATCTCTCCCACCAGACATCTGGGTCCCCTTCCTCGTATGTTTTAAGAAGCCTTATCCTCTTAGTGTTAGACCTGGGCCATAAAGAAGGCTGAGTGCCAAAGAATTGATCTTTTCGAACTGTGGTGTTGAAGACTCTTGAGAGTCCCTTGGACAGCAAGGAAATCAAACCAGTCAATCCTAAAGGAAATCAACCCTGTATATTCATTGGAAGGACTGATGCTGAAGCTAAAGCTCCAATACTTTGGCCACATGTTGGGAAGAGCTGACTCATTGGAAAAGACCTTGATGCTGGGAAAGATGGAGGGCAGGAGGAGAAGGGGGTGACAGAGGATGAGATGGTTGGATGGCATCACTGACTCAATGGATGTGACTTTGAGCAAACTTAGGGAGATAGTGAAAGACAGGGAAGCCCAATGTGCTGCAGTCCATGGGATCACAAAGAGTCGGACACGACTGAGCGACTGAAGAACAAACAATCCTCTCAAACATTCCAGAGGCCATAAAACTGTTATGGCCCACAGACATATCCTATGCTTGACCTATATAGGTTTTTCCCTTTTATTTTATCTTACTTAAAATAAGGGAAAATGGAAGGTAAAACCTTTCCTTTTTAGTCTATAATTCCACAAGTTTTGATCAAGACATACATTTGTGTGTATACTGCCATCACCATCAAGAACAGTTCCATCAACCCCTAGGCCACCCCTGTGCCTCAGGCCAGTATTTAGAAAGAGCCTATACTCTCCAGAGTCTTGCAGTTTCTGCCACTCTCCATTTCTTACAGTCCACTGTATCATTCATTTAGGTTACCTACTGGCCCCTTAGACATTTGAGTTTGAGGCTCCTGGATTATTCCTTCTCTTTTCTCTATCATGTAGCCAATCCCTTCCTACTCATTCTTTCCCATTAGCACCTAGTCATGCTCAATCCTCCAACTTTAGGGGAAATCCCTCCTTTGACCTCTCCAGATGCTATTCTTCCTCACAACCAAACTTCTTAAAAGAACTGTTATTTGCGGACACTCTTGGTCAAATTACCCTTTATGTACCTGATATTCTCCTGAAAATCATCTTATCTTGGTGAGAAGTTTTCTCTACTTCTTTGGAAGAAAAACAAAAATCAAAAGCAAGTTAAACTAAAATTTGCCACATCTATTCAGATGACAGATTTCTCATGTTGCCACAAGCAGAATATGTAATATCGCTCCAAAATTCTGATAAGAAATTTCTATCCAAATCACGCCAACCTACTCTTTTATGTTAAAATTACAAATAATGAAAGTCTTGCCTATGACAGGTCTCAAATGAGGGAATTAGATGGTATTAGATCCAATGTTATATCTATAAATAATTTCTGTCTTTAATTTCTCTTTGAAGGAATCACCTTGTATAAGAAATCCTGTGTATTTCTTTTCCCATAAACTATGGGGTCCACTTGAACATTCAGAAAAGGAAAGGGAGAAAAAACATGAATTTTCATCCACAGAGGACTGAAACAAAGGTGGGTCACATTTAAATATTACTGAATATGGTTTTGAATAGAAAATAAAGGGACAGTGGAAAACATCCCCTTCAACTGGCCTCTACCTACCTGCATACTGAAATTCCTCTTTCATTGATGATTTTTAAAAGAACAAAAGTAAAGCCTGGCAAAAAGAAAGAAAGTCAGTTCCAACTTTGCCCACATTCACTTTCTCCATTTCCTCCCCTCTTACGCAGTCCTCAGCTCTCTCCAGTATCTTTTCCTCTCCCCCATCACGCTATGAACATCTCTCACTAAGGTATAATAGTCTTTATGTCACAAGCTGATGGATAGTTTTCAGGCTTTGTGTTACTTGGTGACTTGTCAGCACCTCATTCCAATCAGCATCTCTGCTTCTTGAAACACTCTTTCTTTGGCTTCTTGGGACAGCCTCCTCTTGGTTTTCCTGTCCTCACCCTCCACCCTTCACCAGACTCACTAGGTCCTCTTGAAACATGCATGCATGCATGTCCAGTTATTCAGTCGTGTCTGACACTTTGTGACCTATGGACTGTAGTCCGCCAGGCTCCTCTGTCCATGGGATTTTCCAGGCAAGAATACTGGAGTGAGTTGCCATTTCCCTCCTCCAGGGGATCTTCCTGACCCAGGGATCGAACCAGCTTCTCCTCTGACTCTTGCCTTGGCAGGCAGATTCTTTTACCACTGAGCCACTTGGGAAACCCTTGGAAACATTTGCTGTTATTCAGCCACTGAGTCATGTCCAACTCTTTGCCACCCCATGGACTGCAGCATGCCAGGCTTCCCTGTCCTTCACTATCTCCTGGAGTTTGCTCAAACTCATGTCCACTGAGTAAATGATGCCATCCAACCATTCTCTGTTACCCTCTTCTCTTGCCTTCAATCTTTCCCAACATCAGGGTCTTTTCCAATGAGTCAGCTCTTCACATCAGGTGGCCAAAGTACTGGAACTTCAGCATCAGTCCTTCCAATGAATATTCAGGGTTAAGTTCCTTTAGGATTGACTGGTTTGATCTCCTTGCTGTCCAAGGGATTCTCAAGAGTCTTCTCCAGCACCACAGTTTGAAAGCATTAATTCTTCGGCTCTCAGCCTTCTTTATAGTCCAGCTCTCACATCCATACATGACTACTGGAAAAACCATAGCTTTGACTAGAAGGACTTTTGCTGGCAAAGTGATGTCTATGCTTTTTAATACATTGTCTAGGTTTGTCATAGCTTTTCTTCCAAGAAGCAACCATCTTTTAATTTCGTGGATACAGTCTCTGTCCACAGTGATTTTGGAGCCCAAGAAAATAAAATCTGTCACTGTTTCCACTTTTCCCCTATTTGCCATGAAGTGATGGGACTGGATGCCATGATCTTTATTTTTTGAATGTTGAGTTTTAAGCTAGCTTTTCCACTCTCCTCTTTCACCTTCATCAAGAGGCTCTTTAGTTCCTCTTCACTTTCTGTCACTGAAGTGGTATCTGCATATCTGAGGTTGTTGATATTTCTTCCAGCCATCTTGATTCCAGCTTGTGAGTCATCCCTCCCAGCATTTCACATGATGTACTCTGCATATAAGTTAAATAAGGAGGGTGACAATATGCAGCCCTGATGTACTGCTTTCCCAATTTTGAACCAGTCTATTGTTCCACGTCCAGTTCTAACTGTTGCTTCTTGTTCTGCATACAGGTTTCTCAGAAGACAGATAAAGTGGTCTGGTATTCCCATCTCTTATGTTCCACTGTTTGTTGTGATCATCATAGTCAAAGGCTTTAGCATAGTCAATGAAGCAGAAGTAGATGTCTTTTCGGAATTCCCTTGCTTTTTTCTATAATCCAGCGGACGTTGGCAATTTGATCTCTGGTTCCTCTGCCTTTTCTAAATCTAGTTTGTACATCTGGAAGTTCTTGGCTCATGTACTGCTAAAGCCTAGTTTGAAGGATTTTGAGCATAATCTTGCTAGCATGTGCAATGAGTGAAATTGTACAGTAATTTGAACATTCTTTGGCATTGCCCTTCTTTGGGATTGGAATGAAAACTGACTTTTTCCAGTCTGATGGCCACTGCTGAGGTTTTCAAATTTGCTGGCATATTGAGTGCAGCACTTTAACAGCATCATTTTAAGGATTTGGAATAGCTCAGCTGGAATTCTATCATCTCCACTAGCTTTGTTTGTAGTAATGCTTCCTACGGCCCAATTGATTTCAGACTCCAGGATGTCTGGCTCTAGGTGAGTGATCACACCTTTGTGATTATCTGGGTCATGAAGATCTTTTTTGTTTAGTTCTTCTGTGTGTTCTTGCCACCTCTTCTTAATCTCTTCCGCTTTTTGTTAGGTCCTTGCCTTTTCTGTCCTTTATTGTGCCTATCTTTGCATGAAATATTTGAAACATTACAGGCACTCAATAAATCTTTGTGGAATGAGTAAGTGAAATGCATGCAAATTACATGAACATGTATCAAAGAAGTCATCCAGGAGAAAAGGATGTTTAAGCTGGAGTTCTGAGAAAGAGGAGAAGTTAGGTAGGAGAACAGAAGAGGGGAGAACAGTCCAGGCAAATGCATGAGAGAAGGCTTTGAGCAGATGTGCCCAAGGAACCAGGGGAGCTCAGAGGAAATCCCAAACTCCTACCCTTAGTGTACAGTGAGATCTGGCCCCTCCTTTTTCTCTGACCCCATCCAGCCATTCCCCACACCTCTCTTATCCCTGTCACACTGGCTGTCCTTTTCCTCCAACAGTTCGTCACCTCTTCAACCCCCACACTCCCTGCACCCCTGCTTCCAGCCCTAGGGCCTTTGAACTTACTGTTTCCTGCCCCTATTTTCAAACAACTAGGTTTGTTTCGTCACTTAGCTTCAGATCAATATCTAAAGTAGCATCTTGCCTCCAAATATTCTCTCTTTCATCCCCCTGTTTATTGTTTTTCTTCAGTTATCCCCACCTGAGTATATTTTGTCTATTTATCCATTCACTTCATTGTTCATTGACTCTAAATTTAAATGTAGTCCCTCCCCCATTAAAGTCTAAGTTCCACGAGGGCAATGACATCATCAGTCTTGTTCTCTGTTGTATCTCCAGCACCTGGCACTTAGATGCTGGGCAAAGATTTGTCACATGAACAAATAGCTACGGCAGAGAGAGAGAGGAGAAGGAAAACAGAGGCTGGAACAGGCAGGGCCTTGGAGACTGCTTTATATCCTTTGGATCTTACTCTAAGGGGAATAAGAAGATATGGGAAGAGTTTAAGCAGGGAATTGATCTGACAATGTTTGCTTTGGGGTGGGAATGGAAAGAAGTGGAGGAAATTAGATGATGTGCAGCCTGAAGATGTAACAAAATATGATTGTAGCATAATTGATGGGATTAACATAGCTAATAAAAGGATAAAAATATTTTTGGCTGGAAAAACTGATGGGTTTGCTACGCATAACCTCCAACCCAGTTCTAGTTGTTTAGACAAAATTCCTCCATCATTTTTGAAGGGCAAGAGAAGATCCTGGAAAAAAAGGTACCCGGGGACCAACTATGACTAACTCCCCTTGGATGTTTAGTTGTTATTAGAACAAGTTTGATGGCCGGGGGTGGTCCAGACTGAGATCAGATAGGCAAGTGAGGACAAGACAGGTGCAGCTCATTACCAGGAAGGGGCTGTCTGGATAGAAACCCAGACTCAGCAGCAGGGGTTCAGGAAGTGATCCCAGGTAGGTGTGGCTGATTTCACTAAGCCCTCCTTCCCCACCCTCCCTGCCTTATAACTGAAGGCCTTTGCCATCCTCCAGGTTTATGGAGTTGGTCAAGAGCCTCTAGCCTGGCAGAGCCAGCTAACTTATCCTTGAAAAGAGTGAGGCTGAGTTCCTAGTCTTCAAGCAGGCAGCAGCTGTCAGGAGAGCAGGAGGATTTCTGGAAAACAGTAAGCAACCCTGGGGATGCTCTAGGACTTATGGGGAGGGGATCCCAGGAATTTCTCGACTTCCTGCTGATTTCATAGGGAAAGGACTGGTGTTTGTTTTAATTCAGATAGCATAGAAAATGCTATTTTGTAGAGGGCTTAGTCGGATCAGGTAGGATCATCCGGATGACACACAGAAAGACAGAAAAGTCTAGTGGGGAGACAAATTCAGAGTGTGATCAGTGCTGTGAAGAAGAATCCAAGAGTTCTAAGAGACTAAATGTGGGGCCTCAGCTAGTTAGGAAAAGCTTCTGTGGGGACTGACATTTTTGCTGAGACCTAGACAGTGGGTAGAAAGTGTGACCAGAGAAGGGTATGGCTTAGAGAAAGACTTTCATGTGGGAATTGGGCAAACCACCAAAAAAATCAGAAATCAGAGGTAGAACTGAGGGCAATACAGATGGAGATGTGGTCAGGGTGAATGTGGTGGCAGAATGTGGGGAGCAATGCAAACCAGTGACAAGTGTGAGGCAAGGGTATGATCCAATCAGTTCACTTATCCGTGGTTTCCTCAGTTCCCCTGAGAATAATCTAGCCAGGAGTACCGACAAGACTGAGATTGAGAGGCTGGACTTGGCTGTGACAATTTCTCTGTTGTCATGAATGTCTCCTTGAGTATCTTAACAACAGATCTTGACACATGGTCTTTTACGCAACATGAATCGCACAATCTGAAGGATCATAAATATTACTATTATCAGTGAAACGGGCTAATGTTTGGAGAGCACTTTAACACTTCCACAAACACTATCCCTTTGATTCTCAAAAGAACTCCATGAACTGAGCACTACTCTCAGCCCCATTTTACACAGGGCTGAAGCTCTCATCAGTACTTCCTTGATCAAGGTTCAATAAAGCCAAACAATCTCAGAAGCGCTAAAGCAGTATCCTAAACCAGGTTCCCTAATTCAGACACCTCTGTTCTCTCCATTTGGTCACAAGACCTTCAAATAGAAGGTTCCAAACAACTAACGAAATTTTGTAATATTTACAAAGATGAGTAAGAAATTATATGAATTTCTGGGGGATGGGTGGGGCTAACGAGTTCAATTTTGAAGATACTGAATCTGAAGTGACTGCAGGATTTTCAAGTGGAGAACCCAGTAAACACATATTAAGGGTGTGGAACCACGAGAGGATTATAATGTGTCTGTATTTATTTTAGAGTTAAAGATCTCAGAGCTTGCTGTCTTGTAGGACAAATCGAGTGGATTAACCCTAATAGAGGTTAGTCTTTAATCAACACTTTTCCCCCCTTGAAACTAAATGTAAAACTTGACTGTGTAGTCTTTAAGGGGGAAAAAAAAATCTATAAACAGAATATAATATGGTCAAAGAACATGATTTGCAAAACCATCATAAGTATTTTTTAATTGAAGTATAGTTGATTCACAGTGTTGTGCCGATCTCTGCCGTACAGTAAAGTGACTCAGTTGTACACCTATATACATTCTTTTTAATACTCTTTTCCATTACGGTTTATCACAGGAGACTGCATATAGCTCCCTGTGCTACATTAGGTCCCTACAGAGGACCTCATTGTTTATCCATTCTCTATATAATAGTTTGCACTTGCCAACCCCAAACTCCTGCTCCATCCCGCTCCTTCCTCCCTCCTCCTAGGCAAGCACGAGTCTGTTCTCTGTGAGTCTGCTTCTGTTTCGTAGAGAAGTTCATCTGTGCCGTGTTTTAGATTCCACATCTAAGTGATATCAGACGATATTGTCTTCCTCCTTCTGACTTAACTCACTTCGTATGACACTCTCTAGTTGCATCCATGTTTCTACAGATGGCATTAGTTTGTTCTTTTGTATGACTGAGCAGTATTGCGTTGTATATATGTACCACATCTTTCTCCATTCATCTGTCGATGGACATTGAGGTTGCTTCCACGGTTCGGCTATTGTGAAAGGTGCTGCTATGAACACAGGGGTGCATGTATCTTTTTGAATTAAAGTTTTGTCCAGATATATTTGCAGGAGTGGTATTGCTGGGCCATAAAAACTGTAATGAACATTGATCATAACTTAATCAATTGATTATAACCTAATTAAAAATTAGTTGCCCGATATAGTTACCTAGCTACATTCCAGGTGGGGTGGCAAGCACATATAAGAGGCTGGTGTGGGAACTACATTTAATATCCTGGGATAAAGCATAATGGAAAATAATAGAAAAAAGAATGTATATGTATGTATGTATAGCAGAGTCACTTTGCTGTACAGCAGAAATTAACACAACATTGTAAATCAATGATACTTCAATTAAAAAAAAGAATGAAGAAACTGACAGATTTATGGAGTTGGTCAAGAACCAAGGTTTAGTGTAATAAATAAGGCTGGGAGTAATCAAGAGCTCAATTTGATGCGGGATGTTCAAGTTTTAAAACTAATCACCAGCATCTATAAAACTCTAATTTCTAAAGCAGTGAAGGAAAAACAGCTTTTTTTTTTTTTTTTTACAATTTTGAAACTCCAAGCCTCTGACCCTTTGCTTTTATTCTCTTTGGTCGATGCAGACAATTCCCACGCCAGTTTCAGAAGAAGCCCTAGCTTTCCCCATTTTCCTCCTTTGTTCAAGCTGTGCCTTTGGCCTGGAAATTCTGTTTCCTACCATCTCTCTCTCTCTGTCTCTCTGTTTTTCTTAAATCCTCTTCATCCTTCATGACCAGTGGCTGCTCACATATCACAAAGCCTTTCCTGAGCTCCTCCCTAAAAGACCCCCATGGTTCTGACCCTGCTACTCAGGGAAGGGTCCTCTGTAGAGAATATTTGTGTGTGTTTTATCTCCACTAACATATTAAACAAGAGGTTAAAGATCAGCTTTTACTACCTTTGTGTGCCTCAAAACTACTAACATGGTTCCATCAACATCACAGTCATCAATTATAAAAATGAAGGAAGGAGGGAAGGAAAATAGTACTGGAAATTGGGAAACTCAGTCTTAATGGGGCCAACAGGATTGACAAAATGGAATTTGTTTGGTTAACCTGGATAAAAATATTATAGTTATTTTAGGAGAACCTCTTTTCTCATATAAGCCCCCAAATAAGAATTGAAGGGTTTGAATAAATAATAAACAAATAAGTTTTAAAAGTATAAAAGCTTATTTTACAAGGCAAAAGTCATTATATCGTTTAAGGCCATATTTTCAAGTAGAATGGCAAATTGTCTTATATGGAAATGATCACTTTAAACAAGTTCTATCTTAAAATACAGGATGACTGCAACTATGGGAAAAAAAACAAACCACCTCAGCATAGACAAAATAACGAGAAGGAAATTTACCAAAATGTATACCGCCCTCCAACACGAGTGAGTCCAGTGTATCCAACTAGGACCATTTCCTTAAATACACTCAACACGTTTTAAAAAGGCAAAGGATATGACAGAAAGCTTTCGTTGTAATAAGCACAGAAATGTGTGATGAATCACACAGATTAACCCAGGCAATTAGGCGCCTCCTACACACCTTGGACAATGATCAGTAAATATGTAAATGTCTTTCTGTTTTCTCTGCAGCACTATTATTTTACCAAACTAAATACTTCCTCCAGGATTGTTGACTGGATGCCTCTGCTTCTCTCTTTAAACTGTCAGTCTGGTTGAATACTCAGGCCCAGATCTCCAGCCATGGTCCTCCTTCTACTTTTCTCACTTTTTCTTTAAAAAAACAACAAAAAATTTTTTTTTTCCTGGGATGTTCCTGGTGGTCCAGTGGTTAAGATTCTGTGCTTGCACTTCAGTGGACATGGGTTTAATCCCTGGCCAGGAAACTAAGGTCCCACACACTGAGGGGTGCAGCAAAAAAAAAAAAAAAAAATTTTCCCTCCCTTATTAAAACGTCTTACCCTTGCACTGTGTGTGTGCACTGGTCACTCATTTGCATCTGACTTTTTACGACCCCAAGGGCTGTAGCCTGCCAGGCTCCTCTGTCCACGGAATTCTCCAGGCAAGAATACTGGAGTGGGTAGCCATTCCCTTCTCCAGGGGATCTTCTCAACCCAAGGATCAAACCTGGGTCTCCTGCATTGCAAGCAGATTCTTTACCATTTGAGCCACCAGGGAAGCCCTACCCTCGCACTGTGGATTTGTTTAATTAAGAAAAGTATAAATCATTTCAAGTAGAAATCACAATCATTCACAATCTGCTCTCACAAAAGAGCAGTTTATGGTATTTACTTCTGTCTTTTAAAAATGAGTCCACCTGCACAAACAACAGTTTTTACAACATTGGAATAAGCTGCATTGTTTCTATCCTGCTTTTTCCTTCCAGTTAACCTTGTATTATAGGCATTCCCCCTTATTCTTGGAGAGTTTGTCAGCTTCACTTTTAACCAATAGCACAATAATTCACCATTTTAATATACTCGTTAAAGATACAATATGCAAAGTTCTCTGGTCCTATGGCTATTCGTGAATAACCTTCCAGAGGGTAGCTCCTTCCTTCCTCATCTCTCTCCTTGACTTAGAGTGAATTGGGTCCCAAGCCTTGAAGTGACAAAGGCAGAAAATGCCAGATCCAAACCACGCCTTGCCTTCCATGTGGAATCTTCTCAGCTTAAAAAGGAGACCTCAGAAACAAATCCCTCAGCAATCCTAAAAAAGGCTTTTGACAGAAGCGCTCTTCCTTAAGCTAAGATGTACCCGGAACAACGGGAAGCCTAAGAACGGGAGGAGTACTAGGAGGAGGAGGAGGAAATTGTAGCCCCACCCGCCTCAGGACGGAGGGAAAGGTTCTAGTGAGATGACTAAATGCTTAGAGAGGCAATTTGGTCTAGAGTCTTAATGCTGATTCGTTGAAGGGCCTTGGCTGACAGAAGGAGGGAGATGGATGAGGGTGAGTACTGGGAATCTAACTTTCCTGAGGCGCTAAGTCCAGGGAAAGGAGACATCTGGAGAGGGGAGAACAGCAGAGACAGGAGACCCTGAACTGATGCTGTTACTTTGTTGTGCAATCTGCCCCCTTCCTCCTAGTTCCTCACCTTTGATCAGACCTTGGCACAATCATACAGTCATTCCTTTCCTTCTGCATGGATTCAGCTTAACCTTGAAGCTATGGACAATCTTTTCTTTAGCATCCTGGGACTGGAATGACTTTGGAAGGTCTGAGGAGGCCCACAGGGTGCCTTTGGTACTTGGGAGGTCGTTTCCATGGCTGACTCTGGAGCTGAGGGAGGGCCACCTCCAGGATCCTAGACCTCTCCTGGTCCAGCTGCTCCTTAGAGAGCTTTCCTGGCCCCTGAGCTCAGGCCCCCTCAGAGCGGCAGCCACTCTGCTGCTGGGACTGAGAAGACCAGGGCCGGGCAGGCCGGGTCAGCCTGGCAGACAGACACACCGAGCCTGCCAGGCGAGGGTAATAAGATGGAGTGTGCATTTCTTAACGCTGTGTCCTAAATTCTATATTATATAAACTATTAGGAATTAGAGATGCACACGGTATTTTTATACAAGCCAGAATTTAGTAGAGCCTTCTCCAGAGACTTGTTCTTATGCTAGATTCCAGGGTACTTTAGTGCTAAATTCTAGGGTATTTCCCCCTTCGGCTATCCCCAATTACTGTAAGCCTAAAATGTTATATTATCTTTTAAAATATTATGCTTTAACTAAACAAGTAATACACACAAAAACATATGCTTGTTATAAAATGTAAAAAGTTCATATTTTAGGACAAAAATCCCCAAGTCCCCTTTTATGTACAATGTACTCCCAATACTCCTCCTTCCTCATTGGAAAGAACTGTCAACAATTTGGTTAACTGCTTTTAAATAACACTAGGTATATAAAATTGTTTTATACAATAACATTATATAATATATATTATTTGATGACTTGCTTTTTAAAAAACTTAATCATATATCTCAGAAATCTTTGCAGGCTGGTACATATTGGTTTATCAATTGGTCTAAATAATTATAGTTTTCCATTCTGGGCATATAAATACAATTTCTTTAATAAATTTATTTATTTGTACTATGCCTTATTCCTGGACATTTAGATTGTTTCCAATATTTTTCTCTTATGAACAATACTGCCCCTGTCAATATAACTTTGCATATGTATACAAATACTTATGTGAAATATTTCTTAAAGAAGAATTATTGGATCAAATACAATATCCACTTTAAGTTTTGATGGCTATTTGTAGAGGAGGGAAAACTTAGCATTTTTCCCTCTCCCAGTTAGGCTTGTTGGCTGGGGACCTATAAATTAGATCAGCAAATGACAGATTAACAGAAAAAAAGAAGTTTCTTAACACGTGCTCTGCACATGTACAAAGAAGCATGCTGTGATGAGTAACTCCAAGGGGTGGTGAGAACTTGGGCTTATACATCACATTAACAAGAGAACATACATTTTTACAGAAAGGACAAAAGAAAAGGACTTTGAGTTTCTAGGGCAGTAGATTGTTGGGAGGTAAATTAAGGGAGGGAACTAATGGAAGATAAGGGTTAGTTAATACATTGTTATATAGATTCCTCTGGGGCTATCTCTGGGTTGATGAGGGTCTAGAGCTGTCTCTGGTGATTAACTTCTGTCCTTCCTAGTAGAGAGCGGAGGGGGAGTGTGCGTGCTCAGTCAGTTGCTTCTGACTCTTTTTGACTCCATGGACTATAGCCCACCAGGTTCCCCTGGAATTTTCCAGGCAAGAATACCAGAGTGGATTGTCATTTCCTGCTCCAAGGGATCTTCCCAACCCAGGGATCGAACCCACGTATCTTGCATCTCCTGCACTGGCAGGCAGATTCTTTAGCACTGAGCCACCAGGGAAGCCTGGGGAGGGGGGACACCTTTACAAATTAAGTTCTGCTTTTAGGCAAATAGGGGAGGGCAGAGAGCTTTTCTTTTATTTGCTGCCTCTCAATTGCCTTCAGTTCAAAATAATCTTTATTCTGAAGTGGTGTATTTGGGGGTGGCATAATCTGCTACCCTTCAGTATCAATCAATTTTCTCTAAAAAGTCTGTATGAATTTATACTCACACCATATATGAAATATAGGAGACAGCCCATTTCCATATACCCTCACAAAATATACTGTTATTCTTTTAAGCATTTCTGAATGGATCAAAGATGGAATCTCATTATTGTTTTCATTTGCGTTTCTCTGATTATAGCAAGACTTCTTAATATTTATGGCAACTTTTATATAAAATGGATATTCATCCTTTGTTACATTTGCTGTAAAAGACCTAATCATTTAACTTGTACAGCCAGTCAAGTAACACTTTTCTCCTGCCAGCAGCTATTTGAATTGCTGAGTACTGAGTGGAAACAATCAAACAATACAATCATGTAGACACCATTAAATGAAAATAATGTTTCAAAGAAACAACATGGTAGTACATGATTAACTGACAGACAAGTGGTTCAAAGCCTAAGAAATCAAAGAGCAGGGCAAGAGGCCAGGCGGTGCCAGAGCTTGTTCTTCCCTGATTTGCTGGCATTGCAGGATGAGGAGGTTAAGAGGGACTGTGGTTTCCACTGTGTTCTTCAGACCCATAGGGCTCTACAGAGCAGTCAAGGGAACCCCCACCCCAGTTCTTCCACCAGAGTTGCTCCTCTCAGGTCTGTTGGTTATGTTTTAATTTGAATAAAGCACAATAGTCATTTATTTGGAAAGTAAAAAAAAGTGAAAACCTCCAAACCAACTTAAGAACTAGGTTCTACAATCAAACTGTCTAGGTTTAAATGACAATTTTGCTACTTACTAGGAGAAGGTAGTGGCAACCCACTCCAGTACTCTTGCCTGGAAAATCCCATGGACAGAGGAGCCTGGTAGGCTGCAATCCATGGGGTCGCTAGGAGTCGGACACGACTGAGCGACTTCACTTTCACTTTTCACTTTCATGCATTGGAGAAGGAAATGGCAACCTTACTCCAGTGTTCTTGCCTGGAGAATCCCAGGGACGGGGGAGCCTGGTGGGCTGCCGTCTATGGGGTCGCACGGAGTCGGACACGACTGAAGCGACTTAGCAGCAGCAGGTAGGTGATCCCAGGCAAGTTACTTAACCTCCTGAATCCTCTGTCTGCTCATCTGTAATATGGAATTTGTAATATCTTGTTGGGTGTTTTAGGGATAGAGGGACATAATGCATAACATACATAAAGCCTGGTGCTTAATAACACTCAGTAAATGTTAGTGAGATATGAAACTTGTTACAGATGCTCCCCATCCTAAAATAACAGGGAAGGATTCACAAGGAAGAGGATGCCGAGTTTGCTTGAAGAATGGGTACAATGCAGACATACACAGGTTGGGAAGAGGCAGGGGCATCCAGAGGTAAAGCTGGGCACAATCTATTGGGAGGCCACGATACACACAAGGGAAGTCCAGTTTATTTATGGGCTGTTGGGAGGTAAGGCTGGATACATGTGTTAGGACACCATCGTGGAGGGCTTTGACTGCTTGGCTAAGGATTTGGACTTGCATCTTTAGGTAGTGAGACATTTTCCTCCTTATACAGAAATGCTCAGTAGTAATCTCATCACATTGGAATCTCTGTAAGCTCTCACACAGAAGTGCCCTTTCATATTTCTTAAAAGGCAAGAGATGAAAAAGAATGAAGTGTTAATCAAAGTCCCAAACTGACAAAAACAATGAGAAGTGGAAAAAGAAAAGACATTGATGGAGATTTGGACTAACAGCAGGGACAGAGGCAGGAGAAGTAAAGGAGCTGAGTCCACCTGACATTCAACGGCAGGTGTCCACTCCCTCTGCTGACTGTACCAGGGGCCGTCTTGTCCCCTTCACTACCTCTGTCTGGAGCTTTCTAGTCCTTTACTAGTAGCCTGCTTGCCTGGGATGTTGTGGGCAGTGGATTCTTTCAACTTGCCCTAGTCTGCATCCAAATTAGCCGAGGCCTTAGGAAGCCCAAGAAGTCAAGGCATTTCACCAGAGGTTTACCAGCTTGCATGCCTGTGGCCACCAGTCCCTCGCATACCCCAGGGTGGTTCCTCCTTTCTTCCTACCAATGCCTTTGCCGAGATCTCATTAGCCTTTGCCTAGATTATTGCAATAGAATTCTTACTGCTCTTCATAGCCTAGTCTTCTTTCCCTTTGGTCTGGATTAATTCTGAAGCACAGCTGTGATCGTGACACTCCTCAAAAACTTCCCTTTAATCAAAGCAATACTTTTCCTTAAATGCAAAAGGAATACATGTTCAAAGCAAATGCTGGGCTGACAGAAAAAAACTCAAAGGAAAGAAAAATTTCCCATAATTTTACCACCTGCAGTTAATCTGTTAACATAATGTTTTTTTAAAATTTTCTGTGTTGCTTTCTAAAGTTGCATGAATTATTTCCCCATATCCTTTGTCCTTTTGTTGATTACATTAGGATGAGAGGGATAAACTTTACGTGTTCAATTCTGAAAAAGCTGGCTAAAAATGTAACATTCACTTTATGGCATATAGAAGGGGAAAAAGTGGAAGCAGTGACAGATTTTATTGTGGGGGGCTCCAAAATCACTGTGGATAGTGACAGTGGTCAGGAAATTAAAAGACACTTGCTCCTTGGAAGGAAAGCTATGACAAACTTAGAAAGCATCTTAATAAGATGAGACATCACTTTGCCAACAAAGTTCTGTCTAGTCAAAGCTATGGTTTTTTCATTAGTCATGTATGGATGTAAGAGTTGGATCATAAAGAAGGCTGAGTGCCGAAGTAATGATACTCTCAAACTCTGGTGCTGGAGAAGATTCTTGAGAGTCCCTTGGACTGCAGGGAGATCAAACCAGTCCCTCCTAAAGGAACCCAACCCTGAATATTCATTGGAAGGACTGATGCTGAAGCCAAAGCTTCACTACTTTGGCCACCTGATGTGAAGAGCTGACTAATTGGAAAAGACCCTGATGCTGGGAAAGATTGAAGGCAAAAGAAGAGGGTGGCAGAGGATGAGATGTTTGGATGGCATCATCGACTCAATGGACATGAGTTTCAGCAAACTCCAGGAGATAGATAGTGAAGGACAGTGAAGCCCGGCATTCTGCAGTCCATGGGATCATAAAGAGTTGGACACAACTTAGTAACTTGAACAACAACATCCAATCCTTTTTGTAGGATATTTGGGTTGCATTGAATATCCTTATGTTCTTACTTTTATACACAAATTATGATTTTTCTTAGGAAAAATTTCTAGAAGAAGAATTTGTGGATCAAAGGAATTTGTTTCAAGGCATCCTTTCATTTCATAAGAAATGTTGATAAACTGCCTTCAGAAAGGTGAACATTTTATCTTCCCATCAGGGAGAGTTACACACATTACTACTGAGCAAATAGCAACATCTCAGCCTGGAGTCAAGCCACTCCTCATCCTGGCCCTGCTGCCCTCGATGACCTCTCTCTCTCCTCCTCTACAGCCCCGCTGTTATCCTGCCAGGTTATTCTCCTTGTACTTCACACATTTCCATCCACGCAAACATCTCCAAGCACCCACCAGGAAAGGCAGGAGATCGTGGAGGTTAAGGGGGCAGGCTCTAGAGCCAGCCTACGGGGGTTTGAGCCCAGCCCTGTCCTTGCTGCATGGCAGGGACAATATGAACACCTCCATCCCAGAGTGGCTGAGAGAACAAAAATGATTTCAGACACATCAAATGCTTCACACAGTGCCTAGCATGTGCTAAGTGTTCAGCGAATATCAGCTGTAATTATCAGCAATTAGGAACAATGGTTCCTTCTAGGCAATGGGGGAGGCGTACAGGGGTGAGAAGATGGCCAAGGTTTCTGCTTCCTGAAACTGATTCTAGATGCTATGAAGTGTGCTCTGCAGAAAGTCAAAAGGCTGTTGTGATGGCAGATGATCATAGGGCAGGGGATGGGGCATCATGTTCAGTGGTTAAGGAAAGTCCCTGTGTGATGGTTACGTCTGAGCCAAGACCCGAGGGGAACTTGGGACGTCTAAGTGTTTTGATGTCTCTGAGGTCAGGAGGTTGGCACCTCAGAGCTCACTGCAAGCACACAGCTGCTCTAAGGTCTCTATTCACTTTAAGGCTCATAATACTTGGGGATATATTTTGATCCTTCTATATCCTTGTCTTTGTGTTAGTCAAGCACCAGGAGTCATGCAGCCGTGACTTACTTCTAATCTTACTCGTCATTAACCCCTGTGGGCTGGTGGCCAAGGCGAGACAGCCTTGTGGGCGTTACTATGTTGTTTTTTTACAGTTTTTTTTACTAATTGATTCTGCTTGATTTCCTGTTTTGTTGAACTTCTTGTTGATCCTCTTGGCTTTCTTTGCCTGCTCTCTTGAAGGCCCTCCCTTTTGTTCTCTGAAGTCACCGTCTCCTTGACATGAAAAACACTTCAGTGAGCTAAATGCATAATTATATTAAGTGAATATAATTAATGTAGGATGCATTGTGATATTTTCTATTCTACTCTTTAAAAAAAATATTGGTCACATTTCTCTAAATTGATTTCACAAACTACTAATAGGTTAGACATGTTTACAAAATGCTGTTTAATTATTCACAGTCATCTGTCTTGGATTATGCCCTGAATTTTCTGGTTCCAATAATATAACTATTTAAGTACCTATGTTACATTTAAAAGGTTGGAAAACTTTGTACTATTTGATCCCGTGATTCACCTTTGAATCTGCCTCAAGGAAAGCTTGTTACTAGGAGAGGGGGTCAAGGGAGCATTGTACACGTTCTGTTTTCAGCCAGATGTTTGACAAATTTGTGAGAAAGATACAAAATGAAAGCTGGATTTGACTTTCGACTGTGAAGAAAATTTAAAAACACCTAAAAAAAAAACAAAAACAAAAAAACCCCACCTAATCCAGTTTCCTCACATAAAGAATTAGATGTAGTCACAGCTAGCTGAACATCTCTGCTGCTGCTGCTAAGTGGCTTCAGTCGTGTCCGACTCTGTATGACCCCAGAGAAGGCAGCCCACCAGGCTCCCGTATTTCCCAATGACTCAGTGTTAATGTGGAAGGAAGCTCCAACGGTAATACTCCACTGGCCTTGGACTTAACCCTTAATGCCTAAATCATCGTATGACCAAAGACTCGGACGACAACCTGGAAGACAGTTTCGCCCGTTCCCAGATGGCAAGAGAAAGTGTTTGGGTGAAAGAATTAGGACTCAAAAAAATTCAGCCAGGTAACAAAGACAGGCTAAAACCATCAAAGTGAACTCATTTAGTGAAATTGTAAAGAACTTAAGTGAAAAAAGAGTTCAAATTGCAAACGACACAGAAACTGGCTGGAGCAAACATGAGTTTTCCTTTAGGGTGCTGTTTGGCAGCATCCCCAGTAGCTACCCACTACACGCCTGTAGCAGTCTCTCCCCCAGTTGTGACAACCAAAGACGTCTCCAGATTTTGCCAAATGTCCTGCAGGGGCCAAAAATTCCCCCGTTTAGAACCACTGAGATAACGGATGTGCTCCTCGGAGGGAAAGGACTGAATGCGTTTTTATCACCAGCAAAAACAGTGAAGCAAACACAACCCGAGGCAACGTGCTAAGAGCAAGTACTGCTGCCTGAGCGCTCACCCTGCACCTGCCACCACGCCAAGGCCTTTACATGTGAATCCTCACTTAATGCCCACATGAACCCTAGGAGGTGGGCACACCATTGTCACCATTTTTCAGCCGAGGACACTGATGTCCAAGGACCTTAAGTGACTTGCTCAAGGTCTCACAGCCAAGATGGCGACATCTTGCACCTTGCCTATTATGCCATGAGACTCTTAAGATTATACACTAAGTATACACATTAGGCAGCAGCCACTGTCTTTATCCACCTGGAACGTGGCTGAGAAGTAAGAAATTAAGTTGTAAATAACCCTGTGGTGCCCAGCTGCACCCACATCCTAAAGCAGGGACTTGCCTGTAGCTGAGGTCCCAGCCTCCAGTCAGTTCTTTGACTTAGAAAGTGTGAGTCGCTCAGTCGTGTCTGACTCTTTGGGACTCTGTGGACTGTAGTCGCCTGTCTTTGACTTAATTAATACAAAATTCTAGTATGCTCTTTCTTCTTTCATCAGGATAATAGAGTAATTTTTAGAAAGCTTGTCAACCAAAGCGATTAAGACCACAAGATGGCACTTCAAGGGTTAAGTTTCAGTTATCTGAAAATGTTGTGTTGTCTGGGACCTCAGTTCTTGAGCTAGGTTCAGAGGTCACTGGAATCACGGTGCTGAATTGCTCTCTGAGTCCTGAAACTAGGCAGCAGGGTGCAGAGGGGTCTAAGATCTGGACAGCAATCATAGCCAAGTTAGAGCCACGTGCAACAGAAATGTCGAGAAGTACTGGGGATGCTGAGCCCAGGAAGCCACAGCTGTCCCCTTGCCCCATCTCACCCCCTAGTGGCAGCCTTGGAGCTCAGGTCCGTCGACCTGCAGAGCGCCAAGAACAACCAGGAGCATCACACACAGGAGATGGGCCTCCAGCGGCTCATCGTGCGCCGTAGCCAGTCCTTCACCATCCAGCTGCATTTCAACCGCCCCTTCCACTCAAAGAAGGACTCCATCACCTTTGTGGCTGAGACAGGTAAGCCCACCCCTCCCCAAGACAAAGTTCATCTGTAGGGCCCCTGCCCCTGCTTTCTGAACCACCCTCCCCTCTCTTCTCCTGGGACCCCCCAGATCCCTATTAGTGCACTTAAGATCTGGCTGACTCAGCCAACTAAGGTTGTGATAATAACAGACAACTTTTAAATATGCAACAGGCACTGTGCTAACAACTCATGCACGTTATCTCGCACATTCTCTCATTCACTCCGTGACAAGACTTTCTGGTGGGTACTATTACGATCCCATTTTACAGAGTAAAAACAGAACAAAAAAACACTGAGGCCTACATTGTAAAGGGGCTTCCCAGGTGACAGTAGTGGTAAAGAACCCACCTGCCAATGCAGAAGACATAAAAAACGTGGGTTCAGTCCCTGGCTCAGGAAGATCCCCTGGAGGAGGGCATGGCAACACACTCCAGTATTCTTGCCTGGATAATTCCATGGACAGAGGAGCCTGGTAGGCTATGCTCCATAGGTTGCAAAGACTCAGAAACGACTGAAGCGACTTAGCATGCACACACTTAATAAAGAATATGCCTGCAATGCAACAGACCTGGGTTTGATCCCTGGGTCGGGAAGATCCCCTGGAGAACAGAATGGCTACCCACTCCAGTATTCTTGCCTGGGAAATCCCATGGACAGAGGATCCTGGTGAGCTACAGTCCATGGGGTTACAGTCTGACACGACTAGCACTACACAGATGTTAAGTGTTCGTCCGAGGACACCTAGTGGTGGTAAAAGGATTAGCACGTTGTGGGAGGAGGTAAGGGTCCTTCCAGGTCCCCTGCAATCAGGTCACACAGATTTTGAGCCTCACTTCAGGGTCTTTCTCTCCTACAAAGGACCAGCACCCAAGGAGCTGCTGGGAACCCGAGCCACCTTCTTGCTCACCCAAGACCGACAAGGCAAGGGCTGGAGTGCTTCTGACTTCACTGTTCATGCCAACTCGCTCGATGTCTCCCTTTTCACACCACCCAGTGCAGTCATTGGTTCCTACTCTCTGAAGATGGAGATCTCTCAGGGCCCAAGTCATAGCACGACCCACCCTCTGGGGACCTTCATCCTACTTTTTAACCCTTGGAGTGCAGGTATAACGTGTTCACAGGTTGTAATGCTGACTGATCCATTGAGAACATTCTGTGAGGGTCTACTTAGCAAGTCCCGAAGATAAACTGCTGTATATCTATGCAATGTGTTACCATGTGCTCACTAAAAATCACCTTAACAGAGAATTTTTAATGGGATGATAAAAAAGTTCATGGCTTGATGTTAAATGAAATCAACCAGGAAATGGAACACATATGATCTTAATTACACATATGTGCAGAAAAAGTGCAGACAGGTTACACCAAAATATAATGATGGGTGTCTCAGTAGTGGGAAGGGGTGATCTTCATTGTCCTCTTTCCGTCATCCATATTTTCCAAATCTCTATGACCAGCTTGCTGCTTTTAAAACCAAGAGAAGATAATCTTTTTCTAAAGTATAGATTATATCGCTGGCCTCTAGAAAAGCACATAGACTTTTAAGGAGCCCAGTCTTGATTTCTATTGCCATCAACCCATTGCTTCTCTGATTATCCAGGAAGATACTGTCGTTACTGTTTTTTAATTTTATTACTGTTTATTTTTTGGTTTGGGGCTTTGTCCCCTCTGCTACTCTTAACTGCTCAGAGGACGATGTCTACCTGCCAAGTGAAACGCTGCTGCAGGAGTATATCATGATGGACTATGGCTTTGTTTACAAGGGTCATGAAAGATTCATCACCCCCTGGCCCTGGAACTACGGGCAGGTAACAGTGGGCCTTAGACAACTGTTAGCTCGCGAAGTACCACTAACAGAAGTCAGGGTGTGTAGTGCTGGAGTGAGAGGCGCAAGGAAGGAAGGGGAAATGCTTTTTCTTCTCAGTTTTTAATGTTTTGTATGAAAAACTTAAAGCATAATGCAAGTAGACAGGCTACTCTAATGAACCTCCATGAACCTCTTACCTTCAATGGTGATCAATTTGTGGTGAATCTTGTTTCATCTGTATCAAGGATTTACAAACTATAGCCTGTGGCCCACTGCCTGTTTTTGCATGGCCCAAGAGGTTAGAATGGTTTTCATACTTTTCAAACTGCCAAAAAACACACATTAAAAAAAAAAAAGAACACAGTCACCCTTTAGTATTTTCAGGGCATTGATTTCAGGACGCCTCCCCAGATACCAAAACCAAGCATGCTCAAGTCCCTTATATAAAATGGAATAGTATAATATTTGCATATAACCTACACATATACTTCTCATATACTTTTAAAGTCTCTAGATACTTATAATACCTAAAACAATGTAAATGCTATGTAAATAGCTCCTGGAATTGTGCAGCAAATTCAAGTTTTGCTTTTTTGGAATTTTCAAGAATTTTTCCCCCTAATATTTTTGATTCTATTGGTTGAATCCATGGATGCAGAACCCACTGATACAGAGGGCTGACTGTATTTTGTGATGTGCAAATTATATGAAGTTCAAACTTCGGTGTCTAATAATACCCTTTTATTGGAACACGGGCATGCTCACTGATTGAGGTACCATCTGTAGTTACTTTCACGCCACAATGGTAGAATTGCGTGTGGAGACTGAGACCCTATGGCCTGCAAAGGCTAAAATAGTTATTATCTGGTCCTTTACAGAAAAACTGCTGATCCCTGGTGTATTTTCCCCCATTCTTCCTACCTCATCACTGAATTTTTTGGAAGCAAATTACCACGTCATTTAGTTCACTAATACTTCCAACTGTAGTTCTAAAAGATGATGACTCTTTGAAAAATTAAACCACAATCCATTATTGTAACTGAAATAATGAACGCAGTTCTTTAATAACACCAATTATCCAGTTAGAGTACACAGCAGGGGACCTTTGAGCAACTTTTCTACTCTCCACCTCCAGCCTTGGCTAGGATAGTTTGCCTCCGCCTCCCACTGCCATCTCAGCCCTGTCCACACACCCTGGGAGGGAAGAGTGGGGTGGGGGCAGGAAGCAGGGAGCCTTGCTGAGGAAGATCAGTTTCCTGTTCCCTGACAACCTGTATACTTTTTTGAAAACCACCAGGGCATTTGATAGCCGAAAGTGTTAGGATGCATGTACAAATACATGTTGTATGTCCTGGGTCTACACTGTCTTCTGTGCCACACCATCAATGCTGGACCCTCTCCCTGACTTCAAGGCTCTCCATGCTCTTCTCACTCCTCACATGCCTAGCCTTATATTTATCCATCGGATCGTCTCCTAACCCCACAAGTCCTCCAGAAAGAACATCTCTGAGCCTCTGTCTCTGGTACCCATTGCGCCCAAAGCCCTCAAGTGAACACCCCTACCTGGAGCTCTTCCTGTCTATTTAGTCTTTCCAAGCCCACCGGCTCCAATAGTCTTCTTTCATTTGACTCTAATCTCTTTAAATTCCATTTGCGTTTTCCTTCAGAAACACACAGGTTAGTTCTTCAAGTCCTAATCTGACACCCTCCCAACTTGACTTATAAGCTCCGTGAAGGCAGGACCTGGTCTGATATTTAGCACCTACCCCCACCACATATACACCATCCCTAAACGTCAGTGCTACCGAGTTGGCTTCAGAATTGAAGACGTTTTTATTCTTCTCTTTGTTCTCCCGTGACTTCCCCGGCAAGTTTGAAGAGGACATCATAGATATCTGCTTTGAGATTCTGAACAAGAGCCTGTACTTCTTAAAGAACCCGTCCAAAGACTACTCGCAGCGGAACGACGTGGTGTACATCTGCAGGGTGGTGAGCGCCATGGTAAGACCGGAAGCTTCCCCGGCCCCACCCCAGCGTCCCCAGCACCGGCACTTCGGAAACTCATCTGTCTGTCCTCTTTAGATCAACAGCAACGACGACAGCGGCGTGCTGCAGGGGAACTGGGGAGAGGACTACTCCCGGGGGGTCAGCCCCCTGGAGTGGACGGGCAGCGTGGCCATTCTGCGGCAGTGGGCGGCCAGGGGCGGGCAGCCTGTGAAGTACGGGCAGTGCTGGGTCTTTGCAGCTGTGATGTGTACGGGTGAGTGAGGAGGGCGGGGTGGGAATGCAGGCTGGCTTATTGACTATGATAACCCTCTGAGGTCGGGCGGGATTGTCTCTACTTCACCTCGGTTAATTGTGGCTTGTCTACAGCCCCACGGCTAAGGAGTCGTGGATATTCAGCTCTTAAACAGCACACTCGCTAGTCTCAGGGAATCCTGCAATATCCAGTGAAGTGCTGCAGTCACTCCACAGACTCCTTGATGGAGCAGTTAGACTATTAGAATGGTCACCTGGATAGATGGGCTTCTGGTCCCAAAGTGGTGGCAAAAGTGGCTTCTTTCTGCCACCAGCTCAGGCTCCTCAGCTCAAGATAAGCCTGGGGTCAGGGGCAAGTTGGGGGAAGCTTGAGATGCCGGCAGATGATCTGGGAAAACCTGATCTCACCTGTAGGCAGAGCTGCCGGCTCCCAAACACAACTGAGAGATTCTTGAGGAGTTATAATTAAGAGATTTACTACTTTGTTAACTACCCTTAAGGAGCATCCATGTTTTATATATTTATCAGTTATTTATAATTTAGTCCCTAGTCATCAATCATATTATCTGTGGATATGAGGGAAAGATGGAAAGCACTGTAGTGCCTGTTTATCCTCCCCCAAGAGGCAGAAGTACCTGGTACAGTGCTGCCTGTTCCACTGTGAGGCTCGAGAAATGTTTACTGAACCAATATGCTGACTCTGAGTTGGAGAATGAGGGAGCACAGAATGCGAAGGGCAGAGAAAGGGGCTGAAGTTCTAAACTTTTATGAGAAGGGCAACACAGCTTCGTAGTTATGTACAGGTGCTGCAGACAGCGGAGAAGTTTAAATATGAGTGCTGAAATCAATTGACCTCATTGGGCTCATTTGTTTTCATTGGAAAATGCTCAGCACAGTGCCAGCACTTAGTACAGCCAGATTTGCCTTAGGCTGGGATGTCCCTGATCAGGCAGGAGTTAAGGAGGAGGGCTTAGGCCCTTAGACTCTGCGGAGAGAGGGAGAAGGTCTGGATCTCTATCTTTGCTCCACGTCTGGGCCTCTCCACTGCCAGGCCCTAGAATCTACAGCCTTTGCATGAGAGGAGAGCTGCTTCTGCTGTTACCTCTGGCCACTCGCAGCCCTGGTCTGACTCTCACCCCTGCCAAAGATTTGTGAAAAGCCCAAGAGCTGTGCTGGGAGTGGACAGGTGATTGCAGACCGGTGGTATCCTTTGGGGCTCTTGAATGAATCAAAACAAAAAGACTGGCCAATCTCAATAGTCCTCTTACATTTCAAAGCATTGGCATCCCCACAGCAGCCTCAATGGGCACCATTTGCTCCTAAGAAGGATTGTTGTTCAGTCGCTAAATCATGTCTGACTGTTCATGACCCCATGCACTGCATCATGCCAGGCTCCTTAGGGGTGGGATAAACCTATCTCTAAACTCCTCATCTTGCCTGTACAGGTGGGGGCCTGGGTTTCAAAGGTCACATCTGGCTCTTGGCTTAATTTCATCTGCCCCTGATAGGTGTGTCTGGTGGTGGCAGTAGGAATGGGTTGCCATTTCCTTCTCCAGGACGATGGTATAGTGTCTGCTTTGTGATTCCTAAAAAGCCACAAGAGGGTGCTGTTGTCTTATCGAAGATGGTCATTCCCTCACTGTCCAGGCAAGATTCCCTTTGTCACTGATGTCTTCTGTCTATCCTGTCTGTCACTGATGTCTATCCTGCTCTTCTATCCATACTCTGATTTCTCTCTTACCTCTTTCAAACCCTTTCATTTGAATTGAGTTAAAGATCCAGAATTTCAGAACTGAAAATCATCTGGTCCAACTCCATTTTGTTACATATAAGCTAAGGACTAAGGCCCAGAGAAGTTAAGCCGTCTACTTAAGGTCACACTGCTTCTCTTCTGACCACAGCACAGGTCTCATTTTTTTTCTTTTCTTTCAGATTATCAATTGTTTAGGTTCTCTGTTTTTGGTTTGGAAAGCTGCTGAATGGGAAAAGCCCTAAATGATCAATTGAGTTGTTGTTAATTGTTTTAAGTGTTGTAAATTGTTTTAAGAGCCTCAAGTGATTTCTTTCTCTGGTGGAATGGAAACCATGGATCGCACAGGTAGGCTGCAAGGTTTCTGGGCCTGGGTGCGGTGCTCTGAGGATAAAGGAGGTGTAGGTACAGATCTGCAAGCACCGTGGCCTTTTTCTCTCCTCCAGCTTAAAAGTGACAAAGTATGTACCTGAGACCAGTGATTCTGCTTGAAATGGATTTGGTAATTCCCCATGCTTTTCCTCTCTTTAGTAATGAGATGCTTAGGTGTTCCAACACGTGTTGTTTCCAATTTCCGTTCTGCACACAACTCGGATGCGAACTTGACCATTGACACCTACTATGACCAACATGCAGAGATGCTGCCAACTCAGAAACGAGACAAAATATGGTAAGGGGCACTGTCTCCTGCAGATCTCTACTCCATTCCAGGTAGGGCAGGAAAATTCTGATGCTTTCTGGCCTTAAGGAATTTCTGCCCCATACATTGTTGCCAGTGCTCAGCCAGTCCTCAGCCAGAAAGCTGATCCAGCTAATCAGATTATCACATCAAGCTCATTCCAGACACAGAAGACTATGAGTTAATGTACTCTGAGGTTGGCAACCAAATGAACAGATTGTGAGCCCTCTGAATACTGACCTCATCTTACTCTTCCTTCACTGAGCCTTTCTGTCTGTCTGCACATTTCTCCGTTTCTCTCTCAGGGCAAAGCCAGGACTAGCTGTCTCTGCATACTTACTCTGATCTCTCTCGACCTCTCCTCTCCCTGCCCCACTCTCCCTCCTGGCTGGCATCTGTGTGTGTCTCTGTGTGTCCCTTTATTTTTGGATCTCTCGTTGCTTCCCCTGGTTCCTTTCTCCTCTCTTCTACCCCAAATCTGATTTCCTGTTTTTGCTTTTCCAGCCAGTTTCCAGGTAAGACCTTTGAGTTTGTATGAGAATTAGCTGCTGTCCCTAGCACTCCCTCCCTCTCTGAGCTCCTCGAGGGCTGAAACTTCTCTGGCTCAATGAGCAGTAGTGTACCTGGGGAGGACATACATTCGTGCAGAATTCTGTCTGTGAACACACAGCCTGAACCTAATCATGAGGAAACATCGGGCAAGTCCAAAATGAGGGCCACTCTGATAAAAATCGGTCAATCAAGACTATGTTCAAAATGTCAATGTGATAAAAACAGCCTGAGGAACTCTTCCAGTTCAAAGGACACAGAGGGTATTGCACAACTAAAAGCAATGTGTGATCCTGCACTGGGTGGAAACAAATGCCGTAAAGGACATAATTAGGTCAACTGACAACACTGAAATATAGACAATAAGGTAGATAAAGTATAAATATTAAATGCATGAAGTTGAGAACTGTATAAGAGTATGTAAAGGAAGATCCCTATTCTAGGAAATCTCCATCTGAAAGAAAGCCAGTGCGAAAGCAAATAGAGCAAAATGCTAACAATAGATGAACTGGGTATATGGGTGGTGTTTATCCTAGTCTTGCAACTTACTGTAAGCTTGAAATTACTTTCAAATGTAAAAAAAAAAATAGGAGAAACAATGATATAAAGCACTCAGTGTAGGGTCTGCTGCTAAGTCACTTCAGTCGTGTCTGACTCTGTGCGACCCCATAGACGGCAGCCCACCAGGCTCCCCCATCCCTGGGATTTTCCAGGCAAGAACACTGGAGTGGGTTGCCATTTCCTTCTCCAAGTGTAGGGTCTGATACCTGGCAAATCTTCTGAAAATGTGAGCCCTTTTCTCCTTACTGCCTTCTGCAGGAATTTCCATGTCTGGAATGAGTGCTGGATGATCCGGAAAGATCTCCCTCCAGGATACAATGGGTGGCAGGTTCTGGACCCCACTCCCCAGCAAACCAGCAGCGGTGAGTGAAGACCACTATGGAAGGGCCTGGGCTCTGTGGGGAGGCCAATCAAAGTGACTGACCCGGTGAGCAGGAGGCCGAAAGGGAGCGATGCCTGTCCCACTTCATCCACTTTCCAAAGTTGTAGCAGAGACAACTTCGGGTCAGGGGTCTAACTTTGCCATTGACGGCTGGGTGGGCCAGTAAGTCACTGTACCTCTCAGACATTTGCTCCCCTGTAAAGGAGGGAAGGTGAGGATGATGCTTCCCAGGGTGGCTGTGAGCATCAGATGAATTCGTGGGAACTGGAGAGCACCCTGTGGAGGAGGCTCAGTGATGCCACTGCCTCTCCCCATCCCACCTCCCTCCTCTGTCTCCCATGGCCACGACCCACTGGCCCTAGTCCACCTGTCAGCAGCCAAGTTAGTGGTCCACAACTCCTGTTCCCTGCCCAGGGCTGTTTCGCTGTGGCCCTGCCTCCGTGAAGGCCATCAGGGAAGGGGAGGTCCACCTGCCTTACGATACCCCATTTGTGTATGCCGAGGTGAACGCTGATGAAGTCGTTTGGCTACTGAAAGATGGCCAGGCCCAGGAAATCCTGGCCCATAACACCAGTTCCATCGGGAAGGAAATCAGCACCAAGATGGTAGGGTCAGACCAGCGCCAGAACATCACCAGCTCCTACAAGTACCCAGAAGGTGCCTGGGACCCCAGGGTTTTCAGGGAGGGGGGCAGCTGTAACCTCCTTTGCTTGCCCAGCAGCAAAGAGGTTTGAAGATGACTCTCACGTGTAAACCATCACCACCTAACCTAACTACCTCCTCCTCAAAAGACGACTAAGAACAGCATCCAGTGCTTATATTCAGGAGCTCATTGAACCCCAATTTTTGGCAACTCTATGAGGCAAGGAGATATCCCTGGGCTATACGTGACAGAGCCCTGCACCAAGAGGGGAAGGGACCAGGATGCAGCGAGGGTTTGAGTCCAGCGGCCAGCAATACCCATCCCCATGTTCTCAGCTGTGAGGCTGTATCATCTCTTTCAGCAGCTATTCTTGGGGTTGGGACTTTGGGAGGGGGTCTGGGAGTTTCTGGGAGCCTTGTTTCCCTAAGAAGGTCATTGTTCCTCTTGAATCCTCCCCACTGATGTCTTTCCTGGCTCTCATTTCTGTCAGGATCCCCTGAGGAGCGATCTGTGTTTATGAAGGCCTCCCAGAAAATGCTGGGTGTGCGGAGGACCTCTTCACCCTTCCTAGATCTGTTGGGGTCTGGGGGCGCTGTGGGCCAGCCGGCACAGCTGCAGCTTCACCTGACCAGGAAGCCTGAGTGGGGCCAGGACGTGCTGCTGAAGCTGCATGCCCGGAGGGTGGTGGACAGAGCCCACCCCCAGGGGCCCATCCACCTGGTGGTGGGTTTCTGTGCACAGACTCTGCTGCACAATGGTGGTACCCGGCAGCCCCTCTGGAGACAAAAAGTGCACTTGACCCTGGACTTTGGGGAGGGTGAGTATGAGGCAGGCCTGGAACGGCATCTACAGGGAAGGGAGCTTGGGGCCATGAACAAGTCACCCGCAGTGTAAACACACACACACACACACACACTCATTCTCACATACATGGGGCAGTGAAGCTGCTGTTGGCAGGAGGTTGAATGCCAGGTACTATACCTCTGTTGCTGCCACCAGGGAAACACAGCCGTGACCTTGGGAGGCTGGGGTGGAGGGTAAGTACTCTCTCTCTCTTTCTCACACACATACACATGTAGACGCACACTCATTCTCTCTCACACACATACACATTTTTACTCTCTCTCTTTCTGAGACCCATTCCTGGACTCAAAATGCATTTTGTCTGTGCTTAGATATACAGTGGCCGCTCTCGCTACCTTACAACAATTACAGAAACAAGCTGACAGATGAAAAGCTGATCCGTGTGTCTGGCATTGCCAAAGTGGAGGAGACAGGGAGGTTCATGCTGGTTTTAAAAGATATCTCCCTGGAGCCTCCCCACTTATCTATTGAGGTAAGGCATCTGGACAGAGAAGGGGCTGCGGGGGACCTCTGACTCAGCCAACCCAGGGGCTGGGGGTACAGCAGCTAACAAGACACAGTCCCTGCCCTGGACACCAAACGGATGATTAAAGTGCAGTATGGTGTGGTCTCTGTGCTCTGTGCAAATGGAAGGCTTCCCAGAGGAGGTGACATTTTATGGAGGATGCACAGGAAGACACTGTAGAGAAGAATGCATTTTAAGGCAAAGAGACAAGAAAGGCAGTGTCTGGATGTCGGAGGAGAGGAGACAGTTTTGAGAGAGACTCAAGCCAAGTTCCTTGTCACCTGATAAGACAGGGGTGACAAGGAGGAGGGAAATAAATGAAAGGTGAGCCCACCTCTCCAGTTCAGAGGCCTGAGGGGCTGGCGAGGCCATGGCACAGGGAATGAACACAGGTGGAGGAAGGGTCAGTGGAGGAGGGCGGGGATGATGCCCAGCTCCTGTTACCAGGGTTTTCCTTCCTCTGAAGCCTCCTTCCCCCACTCTCCCCTCTTACCTGGACGACTCGCCCACTGCCTAATCCTCACCTGACTGTGCACCTGGAGGATTTGTCAACAGCACTCTCTACCCCGATGGGAATGAGAACCGAGTGGTTCCACGTCATAGACCATCTGGCCACCTGACAGTTTCTCCTGGGCTGTGAGGTCATCAGGCAGCCTCCCACGGGGGCCGGGGGCGGGGGGAACAGTGGGCAGAATCACAAGAGCAGGCACAAGCCTGGGGCTGAGATGAGGCCCTGCCCACCACACAGAGCCCTGGTTACAGCAGGATGCACTGCAAACACATCAGATGCCAACTAGGCTATTAATTGGTCCGTGTTGGTGAGAAGGAGATTCCCAGGTGGCTCAGTGTTAAAGAATCTGCCTGCCAATGCAGGAGACAGAGGTTCAACGTCTGGGTTGGGAAGGTCTAGAGTAGGAAATGGCAACCCACTCCAGCATTCTTGCTTAGAAAATTCCATGGACCGAGGAAACCTGGCAGTCTACAGTCCATGGGGCTGCAAAGAATTGGGTGTGACTGAGCATATTGCTAAGGAACCATGGCATGATTTGTATGACTCTGCTGGATACCAAAGCTGTTTTGATCTTGCTCCACTCTGGCACGCTCACTAGGGTACAAAGGACTCGTTTCTTTTCTCTGAGTTCCAGGGGAGCCACAATGTGTTCTTCCTTTTCTGTGATTCTCTGACTGAGCCAGAACACGCTCCCAGGAGGATCTGGGTGGGCGAGTCATTTCCATCCAACACTCGTTCACCAGATAGCCATCATATGGCTGGCACTATGCTAGGCACTGGGGCTCAAGAAGTGAGCAGGATGGCACCCCTGCCTCCCACTCACAGACCAAGGCCGTGATTGCCCTATGACACAGCCCTCACGTGTGATGCACACCTGAGAAAACTCAGAGTGGGTCTGCTAATGTACGTGGAGACAGAGCAGAGTGGGGGAAAGACCCTGGCTGGGGTCTGGGCCACCTGGGTCAGGTCTGGGCTCTGCCATTAACATTTCTTGGAACCTTGGCCTCAGAATGACACCATTGGTGGCATATGGATGGCACAGTGACACCACTTCCTCATCCCACGCCTGTGTCAGACATTACTAATCAATCATAAACCTCTCATTGACCCTGGATTGTCCTCAAGATCCTTTTTTTTGTATATTTATTTTTTAAGTGAAGGATACTTTTAAGATCCTTTTTAACACAGCATTCCTATCAGTCACAACTAACAGATTGGAGCTGGCACTTAAGTTGAAATCTAACTGCCATCCTGAGCTAGATGATGGGGAGGGAATAGATTTCAACTTGGTGCCAATTCCCCTTTGGCGGTGGCTTCCAGAAGTACTGTGAGCTTCTAAGACAGGCCAGGGTATGTGATAACCACGAATACCCTGGTCTTCTGTTCTCTCCCCTGCAGCATCTTAACCCCTAAATACGCAGTCCCTGGTGGTCAACAGATGGATGGAGTTTGCTGAACCGAGTGCAGAAAGGAGGCCACGTCCCCACGATATCCTTGTCTTCTCTCCACACAGGTGTCTGAGAGGGCTGAGGTGGGCAAGGCACTGAGAGTCCACATCTCGCTCACCAACACCCTCTCGGTGGCTCTGAGTCACTGCACAATGGTGCTGGAAGGCAGTGGCCTCATCAATGGGCAGATATCAAATGAGTAAGTCCTGTGGCCACCCACCTGTCTCCTGCTGGTCTTTGATAAGGGGAGCCTCGTGGGGTCATAGGATGGTCCTTAGTCTCCTGGATGATGCCTCCTTGCCCCCACCTTCCCACCTTCCTCCAGAAAAGGTTGAGTTTGGTAGGTGGTATGGGTGGGGTAGGGTGGGGTGGGAGGTGCTTACTGACCAAGAGCAGAATCCAGAACACTCACCCCAGCAGTTACTCCAGGCTCTAACAGGCCCTTTCTGACCCGCAGCCTTGGGACTCTGGTGGCCGGACACACTATCGAAATTGAAGTGGATCTCTACCCCATCAAAGCCGGACCCCGCCAGCTCCAAGTCCTTGTCAGCAGCAACGAGATCAAAGAGATCAAGGGATACAAGGACATCTTTGTTGCTGCAGCCAGGGCTCCTTGAGCCTCATGCTCACCTCCTCAGGCCCTCTAGTTGCCCAGCTCCTTCCCTGCCCCACCTCCAGACGCCCTTTCAGCCCCCCTACCCACCCGCAGGCCCACCTTGCTCTCTTCTCCTCCTGGAGGAGTGTTTTATCTTTGTTCCTCCACTGTTCTCTTCCTGGCCTACCTGGGGGCGAAGGGAAGCTCTGTGCATCTTGGGAAGAGACAATAAAAATACTTTATTTATCATCCGTGTTCTTTTTCTGTGCTAACAAGCTACTTACTGCTTATGGTCCTCTGTGGCTGGGCCCTTCCTGTCTTCTCTCTCCTAGAACGGCCCCGGCCACAAGAGAGTGCAATGTGATCTCCTCTAAATTAGCCTCTCTGGAATGCTAGATCCTAGGTCTCTCCATTTAAATCATCTTAGCAAGTCCGCAAGCAGAGGCTGGAGGGAGGTCCGGGGGAGGGGACCTGGGAGGATTCTGGGAGGACAGGGACTGCAGCGCTGTGGGGACCAGGCAGAAGCTGCTGCTGGCCTGAGAGCCTGGGGACGGTGAGGCAGGGCCCACTCAGGGCGGTCCCAGGATGACTGGGAAGCACTTCGTAGAGGCTGCCCCCCTAAACAGGCCCTCACATTCCCCGGCCCCGTATTTCCCCCGCCCTCACCCGCTCACCATCCCGAATCTTTTCTTCCTGTTCCAAGTCACACTGACTCCTCTCAGCTTCTCTTCATTCATATGGCGTGTTTTTGTTATTTTAAGGATAGGGAGCCACTCTTTTGTATTTTCTTCCTGTAGTTCTTCAGACCATGTGTACTCATCTTAGATAATTTGGAAAGAACAGAAAAGTGAAAAAGAAACAAAAATCACTGATAGCTTCCCCATCCCCAAAGAAATCTCTGCTAACATTTGCCACATACCTTTCTGGTCTTTCCCCACCATCATTGTGTTTTTGAAAGTTATCATTACACGTGTGTGTGTGTGTTAGTTGCTCAGTTGTGTCCGAGTCTTTCTGACTCTATGGATTGTAGCCCACCAGGCTCTCTGTCCTTGGATGTCCCAGGCTAGAATACTGGAGTGGGTTGCCATTCCCTTCTCCAGGGGATCTTCCCGACCCAGGGATTGAACCCGGGTCTCCTGCATTGCAGGTAGATTCTTTACCGTCTGAGCCACCAGGGAAGCCCACCTTAAACTTATACAATATTATATGTCAATCATATCTCAATAAGAAAATAAAAACTAAGGTTATTATTGCAATTAGACCAAGCTCCATCGCGGGGAAACCGAGAAAATCCAGAAATGTAGAGAAGGAGAGCACCGTCCTGTGAGTTCTCAGGGTGGGCCCTTCGACCTGCCGCCCCTCCCTGCTCCTGCTCGGTGGCGCCTCAGGTTCACTTGCCTCCTCTCACCACCCTCCTCCCCTCCCCACTTCCTCCTCTCTGCTTTTTATTTATTTTGCTTTCTCAGGTAGGGCAGGAGCCTGCACACCTGCACTCCACCCTGGTGCCAGCTGCACCCGTCCCCATTAAGCACTTATCTCTGCTGTGTTCCGGGTGGCTTCCTGCCCTCCCCTGGGGCGGGGGACCCGGAACCTGGGCTGGCGCCTGCAGAAATCTGAAACCTTGCTGGGCTGCTGAGTGCCAGTCCTCCTTTGTTAAGTCATTGCCCCTCCTGCCCAGGAGTCTGGGGGCACAGGGCTCCCTGGCTGGGTCATTTGTGTCACTGGACGGGGAACAGTAGACTGGCTTCTTCCTGGGTGTCCCAGGGCCTCTGAGGGGGTGGGGATATTAGCCACCTCGGCCTTCCCAGTTGACCTTTCAAATAATTTCCTCTCTCCCCACCTAAACACTGGCTTAAAAAACATACTCTGTATGCTCTTCTCTTTTCTTGTTTTCACGTGGTGAGCCTGTCTGGCTTCATTTTCCCACCTCGTTTGGACAAGCCTGACAGTCTCAAAGGTCCCATCCCCAGGACATGCATCCATGCCCACTGCCACCACACACCCTGAGGTTAGGTCCTGAGCAACCCTGCCTCTCTGTCCTCACCCTAATTCCCTGTGGGGCCAGGTGGCTCAGGCAATGGCACCCACAGATAAACTGGCAAAAGAAGTGCTGGGGCTGTGGAACAAAGGGCACAACCAGACAAGCACCCTGGCTCCTGACTGCTAGTCTTCCTGTGGCCTGAGGTGTCCACAGAGACTGTTGTTCTCAGGGCCTTCTGGCAGAGGGTTTTGGGGTCCATGCTGATATAAAGCAAAGAACTCCGGGAAGAAGTCCTGGCTCCCTCAGGTGCAAAATGCTAACAACAATAATAGCAGTGCCAGCCCACCTCCCTCAGAGGTTTCTGTGAGGTTCAAATGAGCAAGTGTATCTGTAAGATGTGAAGCACAATGTTAAAGACATTAGATGACTGTGTGAAGATTAAATGGGATAGTGCACATGAAAAACCAAAACAGTTCTTTGAAAGCTATTACTAGTTAGTTCTCCAGTGGTTTTACTATTAACCACTACCATGACTAAGCCCTGTATGGCAGTAAGACACAGGCCATGCCCTCAAGGGGAACTGGGGGAAAGATAGGTAAATATTTATAATGTCAAGTGGGATTAGACTGATAGAGAATGTAAAAGGGAGCAGCCCTAAGCACCTGGTGTGGTAAAGAGAGTCAGGAAGCTTGAGCTTGGATGCAGAAAGTAGACAAGTGAGGAATGAAGATTTCAGAGAGAGAAAGAGAGAGAGCGCAACGCATGCATGGGAGAACTGGGGGGCCAGAACTGAAGGGGGTTGGCCTCCCTGGACTTCAGGCAAGAGGGGAAAGATCTTGAAGGGCTCTGAAAGTGATATTAAGAAGTTTGGACTTCACTGTCTGTTGGATCTAAAGCAGAGAGCAGCCTGGTTGAATCGGCACTTCAGAAAACTTACTTTGGAAGTTTGGAAGAAGACTCATTCGGAAGAAGAATGGATGGGAGAGTGGCTAGGAGTTGCTGTTCAGGCAAGGGGGTTCAGTGAAGGTAGGGCCAAGGGCATAGGGGAGAGGGGCCGGTTTTAGGAGTTAACTAGGATTAACCAGGAGTTGGACTGGACAGGGCTTAGCGACTGCTAGGCTAAGAGGGCAGGAAGACAGAGAAGGATAAGGCGTCTCCCCTTGAGTGACTGGGTGGACACTGTCCTCACTCACCAAGACCAGAAATGCTGGAGGGAGAGGAGAGGGGAGGAGTTGCTTTCTGGACTGAAGGTGGGTGCAGGGGTGTCAGACAGTGAATTGTGTATGTACGTGTATACACACACTGTTGCTGACTGGGGACAGAGAGAGCTGACAGAGAGTGGACGGATGCTGGCAAATGAGGTTCCTGAGGAGGGACATTTAGGGACCCAGAAAGCAAGGGAAGCAGGGGGAAATGTAGGGCCAATGCGGGAGCAGGGGGCTTCGAGTATCCCACCCACTCCCTATGAGAAGCCCTTCCCTGCTCCTTCCATTTCTCTTCTCCCATCTGTGTTTTTCTTCCTCCAAAGACTTGTACTTGTCTTACTAAAATCAAGGTCATCACTGGCATTCTCACCCTCTTATTTCCCAAACTCCTCCATGAATCTTCCCAAGTTTTCTTCTACTGTTTTTATTTGCAATTCACCTTGGACCAGACATGGAGAAGGAAACGGCAATGCACTCCAGTATTATTTCCTGGGAAATCCCATGGACAGAGAAGCCTGACGGGGTACAGTCCACGGGGTCGCCAAGAGTCTGATACGACTGAGAGACTAACACTTTCACTTTGGACCAGACAGATCTCACTCAAGACAGTATCTTCACCAGAAAAAGAATACCAACATGTCATACCAAGAGTGGGTTCTGTCTGCACACGATGTCCGGAAAGTGACTCTTCAGGATAAAAGAGAGGGCTCAGGTGCCAGGCAGAGTTCTGGTCTGGAGAGTTCTCTATAGTGACCTATAGTCTTGGGACTCTGATATTCCTTCCTGCAGGGACACAGGCCTCCTCCCTCCCTCTAGAGGCCCTATCGGCCCACCTCTCCCACCCGGCTTCCCCGTCACAGCACAGTACTCGCCAGGGAATGCCCCATTGCCCAAGAGCTTACCAAAGGCCCACATGGCACAAGGCCCTGACAGTTCATTGGCCTCCATATTTCCTCTCAGCCAAGCAACACTGCCAAGAGAAACCTGAGGGCAAGTGAGAAAACCAGTTGTGATCTGCCCAGTAAGTAGGTGGCAGTGCAGCAGCCTCCCCGCCTTCAGTGTCTGCTGGAGTCTCGAGGATGGAAGGGGAAGCAGACACACCAGGACCAGTTTCCTGACACTGCAGGCCGTCCAGCTGTTCTATGTGGAGCAGCCTGGGAGCCAGAGGCAGCCACCATGGCGGAAGGTACGCAAAGCCCACGGGGCTACTGGAGCTCAGGGCCGAGGAAGAGAGAGAGACTGCAGGAAGTCGAGGGAAGGGTGGATTCAGAGGGAGGAACGAGTAAGTCAAGAACGGAGGCAGAAAGAAGAGAAGTTCCAGAAACAGCAGAATTCATCGGTAGCCTGAGAACCAGGAGACCAGGTAGAGGCTGGCAGGTAAACAGCTAAACAGCTGAGCATCAGCAAGCCTGCTTCCACATCCCAGTGGGCCAGGGAAGGGCCAGGGATTAGGGGGTCACGGTTTCTACCCTCTCTGCCAGAGCTGATCTTGATGCTGAACAAGTCACTTCTCTAGTTCCCAGACCCTGTGCCGGACCAATGAGGGGACTTGGACCAGATCATCTTAAAATTGTCTTCTAGCTCCAGAATTCTCTGAAACTCCATTCTTCTCTTTTCCCTCCTCTTCAGAGTGTCTGTGACTCATGTTCTCACCACTACCTTTCTCTCTGTATCAACTCCCTCTCTCTAGAAAAAGCTGCTACAAAGATTAAATGGTTGGTCAAAAACATGTATAAAAGTGAAAAGTGAAAGTCACTCAGTCGTGTCTGACTCTTTGTGACCCCATGGACTATACAGTTCATGGAATTCTCCAGAATACTGGAGTCGGTAGCCTTTCTCTTCTTCAGGGGATCTTCCCAACCCAGGGATCGAACCTAGGTCTCCCGCATTCCAGGAGGATTCTTTACCAGCTAAGCCACAAGAGAAACCCAAGAATACTGGAATGGGTAGCCTATCCCGTCTCCAGGGGAATCTTCCTGACCCAGGAATCGAACCAGGGTCTCCTGCATCACAGGTGGATTCTTTACCAACTGAGCTGATGAGGGAAGCCCCAAAACCATGTATAAGAATGAGCTAAAAGCTCTACAAATGTAATAGCTTCCTCTTCATTTACGATTTTTATGTTTAAAATTTTAGTTTTAAATTTTTATAAATTTTAATTATACAAGAAATATTGTATAATGAACACACAGTTTGAGTAAAATAAAGCAATAATTACAGATAAACCTATAGTCCCCTGACTACCACTCCAGCCTAGCCTCATTTCTAGAGAAACCACTGCTACTAGTCTTCTGTCTGTACATTCACATTCATGTACATATGCTCAATGCAATGCATAGGATTAGCTTGTATGGCTCCTCCTTCTTCATGGCATATCCATGGTATCATCATATTGCACATATTTTTCTACCAATCTTGAATACCAAGATTTACGCCAGTATTTTCCACTTTCTATAGTATTTCCATAGTATGGCTGTAAGTACTTTGTTTACCCAGTCTTCCATTGGTGGGTATTTAGGTTGTTCCCATTTTTCAATTACACAAGCGAGGCTGCAGTGTACTTTCTTATCTGTGCCTCTCTGTGCTCCTGTGAGAGTTTTTACTCTAGGATAGATCTTGAGATCAATTACTTTAAAAGGTTTTCCTATAATTTCCCTTCTACCTCCCTGATCATTTCACCCCATTCTCCCCTCCCATCAAAGAGAATAAAAATGTCCAGTATTAAATGTACCTCCTATTTGGATATCTGATGTTTGGGCTGAAGAATAATCCCTGTGTTATAGGCAGAGATTGACTTGACCCACGACGCATCCAGAGGATGAGATCTGGCCCCAGTGTTGGCTGTCAGGAAGATGCTGCCACAGCTGTTGAGTAGTTTGGGTCTCGTGTCCAACCTGAATCAGGGCCAGTTAGCAAACCCTGTCTAGGCAATTGGTTTCTAAAAAGGGTGAGCTTCTTTTTTTCTGGAAAAAAGCTCAGCTGCTTTCCCAGGGGGCAGTGGGTCAGATGTCCTTTCTGAACATGAGTGAAGGCCAGCAGTGGGTGGCAGCTGTTGGGTAATGGTGAGAGCACCGGGCGTGGGCCAGTTACCCTAAGTGTGACCTTGGGTAAGATATGTAGCCTACTTACATCTTGTTTTTCTCATCTTCAAGCGTGGACGACACTGATCCCTCAATGCTGTGGAGAGTATTCCATGAGGTTACTGGCCTAGAGTGTCTAGAACATGGCCTAGCACATGTAATCAGGCCCTCAACACGTGGTAGTTGAATCTGAAACACAAAATAAGTTTGGGGGATTATATAAAAAAACAGAGAAGTCTATTCAGCCTAGTAAACACTGGCATATCTACAATGCGCCAGTCTTTATGCTTACATTTCTTTTATAATAACAATAATAAAACAGCAACTAGTTTATGAGAAAGGTGCACATTAACTGTAATCAAAAGAACTTAAAGAAGTTTAAGAAGATAAAGTTTAGTATTTATCAGGGTATTTTGGTACAGTCAATTTGATTCATATTTGTTTTATAATAGCCTTACTGAGGTATAATGCACATACCATAAAGCTCACCATTTAAAGTGTATAATTTATTGGCTTTTTTTATACTAAATTCACAAAGTTTTACAAGCATCACCACTAACTAGTTTCAAAACATTTTCATCACCTCAAAAACGAAACCCCATACCTACTAGTAATTATACTCTATTCTCCCCTACCCCCAGCCCCTAGCAAACTCTAACTTACTTCTGTGTCTATGGATTTGCCTATTCTGCGTGTTTCCTATAAACTGAATCATACAACACGTGGGCTTTTGTGTCTAGCTTCTTTCACTTAGCATAGTATTTTCAACTTTTATCCATGTTATAGTGCGCTCACCCTTCCTTTTATATGATTGAATACTATTCCATATGTGGCTCTGCATATTTCACTCATCTGTTAAGCAGGTGATGGACATTTGGACTGTTTACAGTTTTGAGCTATTATGAATAAAGCTGCAATCAACATTCATGTACAGGTTTTATGTGAACATACATTTTTCATATCTTGGATATATATCTAGGAATTGTCAGGTCATATAATAACTGAACATTTAACATTTTGAGAACTGTTTTCCAAAGTTGAAGCACCATTTTACAATCCTATCAGCAACGTATGAGGGTTTCAATTTCTCCACATCCCCACCACCAACACTGTTTTTCTTATTATAGCTATCCTAATGGACGGGAAGTGCTATCTCATTTGCATTTCTCGAATGATTAAATCTGTTGAGCATCTTTTCATGTGCTTTTTGGCCTTCTGTGTATCTTTTTTAGAGAAATGCTTACGCCAGTTGCCCATTTTTCATTTGAGTTATTTTTTTAAATTATTGAGTTATACAAATTCTTTATAGTGAGGAAACATTCTGAGTTGTAGCTCTTGTAGGACCAAAATACACAGACAGGTAGGGCTTTGCTTGGGGACAGACTGGCTGGAGGAGAGGGCCTGTGCTGGGAAGGGTGACAGGTGAGAAGGTAAGCATAAGTTACGGCCAGGTCTGCAGGGTCATGAGTGTCACATTAAGAGTCTGTCTTTTGGATGGCAGCCTGGGGGTTTCTCAGGACTTTTAAAGCAAATAGACAACAGAATGATCAAATTGTCTTGAGGGGAGAGAATCTGGTGATGTGTTAAGGGGCAGGTGATGTGGAGAAACAGGATGCAGACCTGATGGAGGCTGTTATAGTCACTAGTAGTGAGGTGAGGAGGTTGGAATTGTGTTCATGTGGAAAGGGACAGATGAACACCACTGATACTTTAAAGGAAGGAGTGAAGGGAGTTATGACACATGAATGGATAGAGACTGAGAAGATGTCAACTGTGATTTAAGGGCTATGAGCCCAGGTGCTCGGGGACTGAGGTCGAAACATGGCCAAACATGCAGGAGTCAGAAGTGGAGCCCTTTGGGGGAGGCACACTTGGAGAACACTGAAGTCAGTCTGTGTTTTAATGGAAGCTGCAGAAGACTGGGAGTGGGACTTTCTGAGACCATCCTCAGCTCTCAGCTCCCAAGTCACAAAGAGTTAGTGGTAGTCAGAGAGTTAGCAAATTAATTCAAACATGGCAGCTAGCCTGGGGCAGCTACAATTAACCTGGGGCAGCTACCCCAGGGACTTGCTCTCAGAGCTGGAGACTGGTGCAGGGACAAGGGAAACTGTGAAGTCCAGGAAAGTCAATGCAGGAGTGAAGCTTGAGACATCTGACTGAAGAGAGCAGTCAGATTTGGCCAGGCCTACAAGAGGAGTCAAAGAGGGGCAGAAAACTATGTGCCTCCTTATGGGAGAAAGAGACAGAAGGTCACAGAAGCAGGGAAGGTAGGGAGGAAAGAAGTAAGGGAGAGACACTTGCATGCATGGAGCCTCATTTACCGTTAGTTGCTCAGTCGTGTCTGACTCTTTGAGGCTCCTCTGTCCCTGGGATTTTCCAGGTAAGAATACTGGAGTGGGTTGCCATTTCCTTCTCCAGGGGATCTTCCCAATCCAGAGATTGAACCCTGGTCTCCTACACTGCAGGCAGATCCTTCACTGTCTGAGCCACAAGGGAAGTCCATTTTATCCTCACACAAACCCTGAAAGGCTCGTATCATAGATTCTCTTTTACCTACTTGGAAACTGAGCTCAGAGAGGTTCAGTTTCTTTTCCAAGTTGGCACAACTACTAAGTGGTGGACAAGACTGGACCAGACCCCACATCCCTGCTCTTTGGTTTGCCCTCGCTGTCCCATCACAGGGCTGGAGGTGGCCCTCACCGACCTCCAGAGCTCCTGGAACAATGTGCAGCACCACACAGACGAGATCAGCTCCAGTCGCCTCCTTGTTCGCCGGGGCCAGGCCTTCAACATCACCCTGTACTCCAGGAACCGGGCCTTCCAGCCAGGCCTGGACAACATCATCTTTGTGACTGAGACTGGTGAGGATTCCAGCTGGCTTGCGGGGTCCCACGTGTGTGTGTGTGTGTGTGTGTGTGTGTGTCTGTTGGGGACAATTATCGGGGGTTGGGAGGTCACTGCAGAGTTCCTCAGCTCTGCTTCCTTCTTAGGACCACTGCCAGATCTGTCCAAGGGGACTCGAGCCGTGTTCAGCCTGGAAGGTCACCCTGGCTCCAGCCCCTGGATTGCCTCACTGCAGACCATTGGGGCCAATTCCCTGGAGGTGAGCCTGTGTGCCCCTCCTATGGCAGCTGTGGGTCGGTACCTCTTGAAGGTTCACATCAAATCCCTACAGGGGCCTGTCACAGCCTACAAGCTCGGGGAGTTCATCCTGCTCTTCAATCCCTGGTGCCCAGGTAAGGCGGGATGCCCTCACCTCTGCCCCTGTGTCAGTGCCATAGACAGCGAGGCTCAAGAGTTTCCAGACCCCTTCTCCATAGCCACCACAAACCTCTCCAATCCCATGCACTCAGCATCCACTCCCAACTGCCAACAAGCAGGGCAGAGAAGCCTTGTTATGTATTTACTTACTCAGAATTTTAAAATAATGAACCAAGTCATCTTTACTTTAAAAGAAAACTATTATAATCAACTATTGACCACTATTAACATCTACCTTCATCATACATTCTAAAGTTAACTGGAGCTTTTCCATTATAAGACTTAATAAGTACATTCCATTGAAAATTTGTAAAATGAAGTACAGGGTAAAATGAAGAAAGGAAGGTAAGTAGGGAGGGAGGGAGGGAGGAACCCCTAGGCTCCAGTTTGCTCATTTCCAGAGGATGAGTTGAGTGTAGCAGAAAAAGCATGCACTCAATATGGGCTCTGTGTTCACATTTCACTCTCTTATGTGCGGTTTGGACAAGTTACTTACTACCCTGAGCCTATTTCCTTAACCTTAAAATGGGACTAGGATGTAAAGGTGCTTTGTAAACCAAAAAATTCCACCAAAGGTTATTTTTGCTTCTACCTTCTGTTCCTATTGACTGTACGGCTGGTGTTGATGGGTGGTGGGGGTGGGTCTCCCCCTCACTCATGAGCCTCTTGGAGTCGCCCAGCCCTCTCCCCAGAGCTCAGGTCCCATAGGCCTGGGCCTTCTGGAGTGGGACTAGAGCGGGAAGGATGGCGTGATTTTTCTGCCTTGTATCCTCCCACTTTGATTCCCAGAGGATGCTGTCTACCTGGAGAGTGAACCCCAGAGGCAGGAATATGTCATGAATGATTATGGCTTCATCTATCAAGGGAACAAGAACTGGATCCGCCCCTGCCCCTGGAATTATGGACAAGTGAGTCTCAGCTTTGCTCATGGCCCATTCAGGCCCTGGTCTCTTGGGGAGAGGGGAGCAGGAGCGGGTGGGAGGGTGCCCTTCATGCAAGATTCATCCAGAACTGCTGACAAGTGGGAATTAAATGGCACCAACAAGATATGGAGAAGGCAATGGCACCCCACTCCAGTACTCTTGCCTGGAAAATCCCATGGACAGAGGAGCCTGGTGGGCTGCAGTCCATGGGATCACGAGGAGTCGGACACGACTGAGCGACTTCCCTTTCACTTTTCACTTTCATGCATTGGAGGAGGAAATGGCAACCCACTCCAGTGTTCTTGCCTGGAGAATCCCAGGGATGGAGGAGCCTGGTGGGCTGCCATCTATAGGGTCACACAGAGTTGGACACGACTGAAGTGACTTAGCAAACAAGATATGAGATGTGATCCCAGGGAGCTAGGGGAGCAGCTGTAGAAAGGTGGAAGGTGTTCTTAGATGATCACATCTGATTTGGACAATAAGACTTAAAGGGGAAGGACAGCTGAAGGCACCCACCCAGGAAGTCCACCGAGAGGGTGCAGCTGCAGGGACAGCAGTGACAGTGGTCATGATTGCTGGATGTTTGTTTGTTAGCTGCTTTTCCAGTGGGGCCCCAGCTACCACGCTTCCTTTATCCTCATAACCCCAAGTGACAGGCTCTAGGATCCATTTTATCACACTGGAGAAAATCTGTCCCCTGAACATCTCAGCCAAAAGCAGCTCTGATGAGCCACAGGGTGTCTTCCTCCCCACTGCTCTCGCCTCTTCAGTTATTTGTTTTGATCACATACCTTTCTCATTATAAAAGTAGTACAGGGACCTCCCTGGTGGTCCAGTGGTTAGTTAAGACTCCACACTTTCACTGGAGGGAGTATGGGTTCAATCTCTGGTCAGGGAACTAAGATCCCACAATGTCATGTGGTACAGTAAAAAAAAAAAAAAGCAATATATATTCTTTTCCCTTATAGATTATTACAAAATATTGAGTACAGTCCCCTGTGCTATATAGTAGGTCCTTGTTGGTGATCTATTTTATATATAGTTGTATGTATATTTTAATTTCAAAATCCTAATTTGCAACTTAAAAGAGAAAAGACTCTGAAAAAGAATATATATGTGTTTACATACATATATGAATTATTGTGCTATATACCTGAAATTAACACAGCATTGCAAATCAACTATATGGTGATAGTTTAATAACCAAGTCGTGTCCAGCTCTTTGCCACCCCACTGACTACAGCCCACCAGGCTCCTCTGTCCATGGGATTCTCCAAGCAAGAATACTGGAGTGGGTTGCCATTTCCTTCTCCAGGGGACCTTCCTGACCCGGGGATCGATTCCAGGGCTCCTGTATTGCAGGCAGATTCTTTACCCACTGAGCTATGAGGGACGCTCAAATCAACCATACTTAAACAAAAAATAAAATTGGTATAAAATTTTTTTTAAAGTAACATATAATTGCTTAAAAAAACTTTATGAAACATTACAAAAATGGGTGTCTAGAATATGAAAGTCTGTCTAGGCACAGTCACCAGCAAGGTGTGTGTTCCTCTATATTTTGTTCTCTACACATATTCTAAAACACGTGATTTTTGTTTGTAAAAACAGCACCATCCTAATTGCAAGGCTCTGTAATGCCTGAGTTACTGAAAGCCTGCCTCCCGCTGAAAGCTCAGCCAACAGCAAGTGCTCCAGGAAGCCCAGAGCCAGGCTGAGCCCTTGCACCAGAACACTCTGGGGATCGGTGGGGAGGGGCCACTCTGGCTGCTCAGAAGGGGTGGTGGCTGGAAACTTCTGTGGGGGGCTTGTGGTGCTTGTATCAGTTTGATATGGGTCCCTGTCCCAGACTTGCTCAAAGAGAACTCTAGCACAGGCGGCATCAGGCCCAACGTTGGCTCCCGGGGTGGCTATGGTCAAGATGAGATACGAAAGCCTCAAATGGCCCCAGCTGACAGCCCCAACTCCTCACTCAGCGTGGGCAGATGGGGATCCCAGAGGGCCCCTGGACAGGAGTTGGCTGTCATCTGTGAGAAACAGAAGTGAGGAGATGCTGCTTCCTGAGTCCTGGGTTCTTCCTTTCTGTCTCTCTTCTTCAGTGAATGCATATCGAATATCTGCTCAGTGCCAGGCAAGGGGCTAGATGCTAGAAGCATGAAAATGAATAAAACATTGCCCCTGAGCCCACAGTGAAGTGGGGACTCAGTCACATAAGCAGGTCACTGATTAGGCAGTGGGATATACAAAGATTGAGTGCCAGGTGCAGAATATTCTGGGAGCCTTGAAGAAGAGCACTTGATTGGGCATGGGGGTGTTGGGGAAGCTTCCTGGGAGAGGAGATTCTGGAACTGAGTTAGCCAAGTGAAGGGAAAGGGGGAACTATCCCAGGCAGAGAGAAGCTTGAGCAGACACAAAGGAGAGAAATGAGTTGGCCTGCTACAGGCGTTACAAGGAATCTGATGTTGCTGGAGCAAAAACAAACAAACAACCCACACACAGAAGGTAGAAGAGGGGCAGATCAGGGAGGGTCTTACGTGCCTTGAAGAGGTTAGAGCTTTGCTCCTGCAGGCCATAGGACCCGCTGAATATTTTAAAGCAAAAAAGTCAACCAATCAAACTGTGCCCTGGGGAAGATGGATCAGAGAAGCCTTCTAATTCTGTTTATGTATTCATTTACTCTCATTCAACAAAGATGCACAGCATCCCTACTATGTGCTGGGCACGATGCCGGGTCTGGGGGGTAGAGCTGTGAGAAGAACTGGAGGGACACAGCATACAGTCAGGCCAGGAGGACAGGCCCTGGCTATCTCGTTGTAACTGAATCTGATGGGTAAGAGATATAGCCAGGGCTATGGAGTGAAACCAGGCTCCGGCTCAGGGAAAGACTTGGAGGAAGTGGCATTCATTCCAAGCCTGAAGGACAAAGAGTCAGCCTGTCTTGGTGAAAATTTTCCATAACTCGTATGCTATTAGTCAACCCCAAACTTCACTGAATCATGGGTGTGGTGACAAGTCCGTGCCATTGTCTCAGCACTAGCTGCCAATGACGAGCTGGGTCAGCAGGTAGAGGTGGAAGATGAGGCAACGTGGCTTTAGCAAGAAACATCCCAGGGGCTCCGGGAGTGTGGATTAAAGGGGACAAGAAGGAGAAACAGATTTTTTTCAGCTAGTCAGACTCACTGGAAAAAACTCCAGGAATCTGACAGGCAGGAACTTCAAACTAGGTGAGCTGTGACCCCAGAGCTTTGAGACCTTGTAGGGCCGTCCATGGCTGTGCTGCTGGACAGTTTCCTTCCAAATGGGCTTATATTCCACAAACACACTCCACTGGAGAACTGGGTGGGGTGGGTCATGCATTTCTTTTCATATCCACGTGTGCCTAGCCTGGGCACCTTGCCTCTTTGCGTCTTCTCTCGTAGTTTGAAGAGAATATCATAGACATCTGTCTGGAGCTGCTAGACAAGAGCCTGAACTTCCAGATTGACCCAGCCACAGACTGTGCCCTACGGGGCAGCCCGGTCTACATCAGCAGAGTGGTGTCCGCCATGGTGAGCTTGGGTCTGGCTCTGTCCCCCAGGGCGTGTCCAGGGAGGGAGGAGGCTCTGAAGGGGAGCTCTGCCCACTCACGGTTGCCAACTGCAGCTGAGGAATGAAGAGTCAGGAGGCAGAAGCCCTCTGGCAAAGCCATTTTTGATGAGACTGATGGAAGAATCTGGGTAATAGGTTTTCTCAACTGAGATCTGAAAAGGCTGGGTATGAGCATCACCTCTATTAATTACAAATTGCATTTTTGGGAAAGGCTAAATGAAGCTCTGGTTTGGGAAATAATCTTGTGTTTAAATTTCCTTACCTCTGAAGTATGTTCAAATGCTCTTAGAGCCAAGCTCTGGCTTTGCAGGGATGGGGGGTGGAGGGGTCAAGAGGGTGGGTAGAAACAGAATAGTAATTAACAGTGGTGCACAAGTCAGAATAGCTGGCTTCCCACCCTCTCCCTTTCCCCAGAAGGTCTGGAAGATCCCAGCTAAAATGAGATCAAACCTTCCTGCATCTCAGGCCCAGGAGCCCAGAAGGGAACCCACTTGTTGAGGAAAAGGCTGCTTCTAATGCTTCTACTTATGGCTTCTCTGCAGATCAACAGCAACGATGACAATGGGGTGCTCAATGGAAACTGGGGCGAGAATTACTCAGATGGCACCAACCCCACAGAGTGGATGGGCAGCGTGGCCATCCTGAAGCAGTGGCATGCCACGGGCTGCCAGCCAGTGCGTTACGGGCAGTGCTGGGTCTTTGCTGCTGTCACATGCACAGGTAGGGAGTGGAAAGGGCCCGTGGAAAGACAAAAAGGGCACTGGTTCATGTCTCGGCCCTCTGAGCTGCTCCTGTCCCAGAAATCTCACACAGTTCCCACCGAGGGACATTTACAAGGAAGCAGAATGTCTCATCACTGACCTCAGGCTTCACGTACCTTGGCTTATCTCAGAGGGTAGTTCTGAGGTGGACATTATACACTTCTCAGAACGTGGTGCCCTTCCCTTCTGAACTTCGACAACCTAACAGAATCCTCCCTAAAGCCTGGCTGGGAATTGTACAGGCCCCAAATAGGAAAGAAGGTGAAAGACCAAGTCGTTAGAAAACTTATAAATTGGTCAGTGTCCTTCCTGAGCACGGAGAATGAGCTTGCTGAAGGTGTATTCACGGGAGGGAAATGTGCCACTGAGCACCGGCAGGGGGCACGGGGCCAGAGCAAGATGGCAGCCGAAGCGCAATGACCTTGAATCTGGACGTGTCACGTGTTCAGCGCACTTGGAGTCCTGACCAAGCCCATAGGGGATGGGGGAACAATAAGAGAGATCAGCTTTTCAGATAGGGAGTAGATATTACATTAATAGAAGAAAAGTCTAAAAATATGTACCAGGAAAGAAAGCAAATGGAAACTGGTTTACAGGTGGCAAGAGGAGCAAGCAGAAGGAAGGGGAGGGTGAGTGTTAGAGAGGAAACACCTGGACATGATTACACACTGGAGGTGGCAGGAGGAGGATTTCTGCTTCACCCAGATCCAAACTTGCTTCCGGCCCTCTCACTACCCCAGTGAGAGGTAGGCCCCAGTCTAGGCCAGCTCTCAGCCTCCTGGCAGGCTATCTGTGTACCTAACTTGAGTCACAATCAGGAGGTTATTCCTGTTGGCTGGGGAAAGAGGCCAGGTATGACTTTTACTCACAAGGCTCCCTAGGCCAATCCAGAAAGGCCAGATCTGCCCACAGCTTAGTGTTTATTGAGGGCTCAGGCCTTTTGTGTAGAAATTCCCTGTATGCAAAGGCTGGTAAAGTCTGTGAGTATGTGTGTGGTGTGTGTGTGTGCTGGACCAGGCTCTTGGAGGAAGCCTACAGAGCCCCAGGCTGCCAAGCAGCAGGCTGTCAGCCTGCTGTTCACAGGGGCATCAGTCCACAGGGGCATCGGGAAGTTTCTGCCTTCACATGGGTTGGCAAGAGGGGTAGCGCTGAGCTACTCCTAGTCTGCAGCTGCTGAGCTGCATCTGGAACTGGATGCCTTAATGGCCTAGGGGTTCAGTTCAGTTCAGTCGCTCAGTTGTGTCCGACTCTTTGCGACCACATGAATTGCAGCATGCCAAGCCTCCCTGTCCATCACCAACTCCCGGAGTTCACTCAGACTCACGTCCATCGAGTCAGTGATGCCATCCAGCCATCTCATTCTCTGTTGTCCCCTTCTGCTCCTGCCCTCAATCCCTCCCAGCATCAGAGTCTTTTCCAATGAGTCAACTCTTCGCATGAGGTGGCCAAAGTATTAGAGTTTCAGCTTTAGCATCATTCCTTCCAAAGAAATCCTAGGGCTGATCTCCTTCAGAATGGACTGGTTGGACCTCCTTGCAGTCCAAGGGACTCTCAAGAGTCTTCTTCAACACCACAGTTCAAAAGCATCAATTCTTCGGCGCTCAGCCTTCTTCACAGTCCAACTCTTACATCCATACATGACCACAGGAAAAACCATAGCCTTGACTAGATGGACCTTTGTTGGCAAAGTAATGTCTCTGCTTTTCAATATGCTATCTAGGTTGGTCATAACTTTCTTTCCAAGGAGTAAGCGTCTTTTAATTTCATGGCTGCAGTCACCATCTGCAGTGATTTTGGAGCCCAGAAAAATAAAGTCTGACACCGTTTCCACTGTTTCCCCATCTATTTCCCATGAAGTGATGGGACCAGATGCCATGATCTTCGTTTTCTGAATGTTGAGCTTTAGGCCAACGTTTTCACTCTCCACTTTCACTTTCACCAAGAGGCTTTTTAGATCCTCTTCACTTTCTGCCATAGGGGTGGTGTCATCTGCATATCTGAGGTTATTGATATTTCTCCTGGCAATCTTGATTCCAGCTTGTGTTTCTTCCAGTCTAGCGTTTCTCATGATGTACTCTGCATATAAGTTAAATAAGCAGGGTGACATATACAGCCTTGACGTACTCCTTTTCCTATTTGGAAACCAGTCTGTTGTTCCATGTCCAGTTCTAACTGTTGCTTCCTGACCTGCATACAGATTTCTCAAGAGGCAGGTCAGGTGGTCTGGTATTCCCATCTCTTTCAGAATTTTCCACACTTTATTGTGATCCACATAGTCAAAGGCTTTGGCATAGTCAATAAAGCAGAAATAGATGTTTTTCTGGAACTCTCTTGCTTTTTCCATGATCCAGCGGATGTTGGCAATTTGATCTCTGGTTCCTCTGCCTTTTCTAAAACCAGCTTGAACATCAGGAAGTTCACAGTTCACGTATTGCTGAAGCCTGGCTTGGAGAATTTTGAGCATTACTTTACTAGCGTGTGAGATGAGTGCAATTGTGCGGTAGTTTGAGCATTCTTTGGCATTGCCTTTCTTTGGGATTGGAATGAAAACTGACCTTTTCCAGTCCTGTGCCCACTGCTGAGTTTTCCAAATTTGCTGGCATATTGAGTGCAGCACTTTCACAGCATCATCTTTCAAGATTTGAAATAGCTCCACTGGAATTTCATCACCTCCACTAGCTTTGTTCGTAGTGATGCTTTCTAAGGCCCACTTGACTTCACATTCCAGGATGTCTGGCTCTAGGTCATTGATCACATCATCATGATTATCTAGGCCGTGAAGATCTTTTTTGTACAGTTCTTCTGTGTATTCTTGCCACCTCTTCTTAATATCTTCTGCTTCTGTTAGGTCCATACCATTTCTGTCCTTTATCGAGCCTATCTTTGCATGAAATGTTCCCTTGGTATCTCTAATTTTCTTGAAGAGATCTCTAGTCTTTCCCATTCTGTTATTTTCCTCTATTTCTTTGCATTGATCGCTGAAGAAGGCTTTCTTATCTCTCCTTGCTATTCTTTGGAACTCTGCATTCAGATGTTTATATCTTTCCTTTTCTCCTTTGCTTTTTGCTTCTCTTCTTTTCACAGCTATTTGTAAGGCCTCCCCAGACAGCCATTTTGCTCTTTTGCATTTCTTTTTCTTGGGGATGGTCTTGATCCCTGTCTCCTGTACAATGTCACGAACCTCCGTCTGTAGTTCATCAGGCACTCTGTCTATCAGATCTAGGCCCTTAAATCTATTTCTCAGTTCCACTGTATAATCATAAGGGATTTGATTTAGGTCATACCTGAATGGTCTAGTGGTTTTCCCTACTTTCTTCAATTTAAGTTGAATTTGGTAATAAGGAGTTCATGATCTGAGTCACAGTCAGCTCCCAGTCTTGTTTTTGTTGACTGTATAGAGCTTTTCCATCTTTGGCTGCAAAGAACATAATCAGTCTGATTTCAGTGTTGACCATCTGGTGATGTCCATGTGTAGAGTCTTCTCTTGTGTTGTTGGAAGAGGGTGTTTGCTATGACCAGTGCATTTTCTTGGCAAAACTCTATTAGCCTTTGCCCTGCTTCATTCCGTATTCCAAGGCCAAATCTGCCTGTTACTCCAGGTGTTTCTTGACTTCCTACTTTTGCATTCCAGTCCCCTATAATGAAAAGGACATCTTTTGGGGGTATTAGTTCTAAAAGGTCTTGTAGGTCTTCATAGAATCATTCAACTTCAGCTTCTTCAGCGTTACTGGTTGGGACATAGACTTGTATTACTGTGATATTGAATGGTTTGCCTTGGAAACGAACAGAGATCATTCTGTCATTTTTGAGATTGCATCCAAGTACTGCATTTTGGACTCTTTTGTTGATCATGATGGCCACTCCATTTCTTCTGAGGGATTCCTGCCTGCAGTAGTAGATATAATGGTCATCTGAGTTAAATTCACCCATTCCAGTCCATTTCAGTTCGCTGATTCCTAGAATGTCGACATTCACTCTTGCCATCTCTTGTTTGACCACTTCCGATTTGCCTTGATTCATGGACCTGACATTCCAGGTCCCTATGCAATATTGCTTTTTACAGCATCGGGCCTTGCTTCTACCACCAGTCACATCCACAGCTGGGTATTGTTTTTGCTTTGGCTCCATCCCTTCATTCTTTCTGGAGTTATTTCTCTACTGATCTCCAGTAGCATATTGGGCACCTACTGACCTGGGGAGTTCCTCTTTCAGTATCCTATCATTTTGCCTTTTCATACTGTTCATGGGGTTCTCAAGGCAAGAATACTGAAGTGGTTTGCCATTCCCTTCTCCAGCAGACCACATTCTGTCAGATCTCTCCACCATGACCCGCCCGTCTTGGGTTGCTCCACGGGCATGGCTTAGTTTCATTGGTTTAGACAAGGCTGTAGTCCTAGTGTGATTAGATTGACTAGTTTTCTGTGAGTATGGTTTCAGTGTGTCTGCCCTCTGGTGCCCTCTTGCAACACCTACCGTCTTACTTGGGTTTCTCTTACCTTGGGCGTGGGGTATCTCTTCATGGCTGCTCCAGCAAAGTGCAGCCGCTGCTCCTTATCTTGGACGATGGGTATCTCCTCACCGCCGCCCTTCCTGACCTTCAACGACAGCTTTGATGCCCAGAGTCACAGACATCAGGGTGAACTAGGATGTCTGAGTCATCCAAGGAGCAGGCACAAGACTCAAGGCAGAGAATGGAATAATCTTGTATATGACAGAGAGGGAGTCTTCCTGGGATTGGAAAAGCCTAGAGTCTAATGGGCAAGGTATGTGTACAGAGGGAGAGGTGTTTGGGTGTGGTTGTCTGGAACTGGGTGGTGAGAGAGTGAATGGAGATGATGCAATGAGAGCAGACCAATTAAAATTTTTATGAGTGTCATGGCCCTTTAGTGACCCTGGAAGCAAAGGGTTGGGCCAAGGTGGTCAAGTGTGGCTGGCTCACCTGCAGCTCAACACCACCAGCCCTCCCCAACAGGGCCACCATGCTGTATATTGATAAATATGTCCATCAGTTTGGAGAACTCATCATTTCATGCAGCAACGCTTCTTGAGTCCTTATCCTATGTTAGGCACTGTGCTTCTAACAATCTTGGTTACAAAGATGGGTAACACCCAGCTTCAATCCTCCACTAAATGTCAAAGATTTAGTCAGACTCTTTAACCCAATACAGTTGCCAAAACATGTTGTTAAAAATTATTATTGTTATTCTTTAACAGTCACAATAGCTGACATTTATTAGAGACTTTCTTGGTGCCAGGCATTGTGCTAAAACCTTGACAGCCTAGAATAATGATGACGCTTGAGTTCAAATACTAGTACTACCATTAAGTGACTGAGTGATCTTGGGCAAGTCATTTAACTTGTGCCTCAGTTTCCTCAGGCATATGATGGGGAAATTAATAGTACCTACCTCATAAGGTTATTGGAAGGAATGACTGAGTTCATACATGGAGGGTGCTTAGACAAATGCTAGGCTACAGTGAACAATCAGTAAGTTCTTTTTTTTTTTCTTATTGAATGATTTCATTTATATAAAATGTCCAAAAAAGGCACATTTATAGAGACAGACAGCAGATTAGTGGTTGCCTGGGGTGGGGAATGGAAGTGGGGATTAACGATAACTGGGCATCCCAGGGGTCTTATTGCAGAGGTGAAAATGTCCTAAAACTAATTTATCATGATGGCAGTAAGTTCTAACTAGGATCAACTTATTTGATTCCCCAAATGACCTTCAGAGATAGGTTCTATCATTATCTCCATTTTACAGATGAGGTAATTGAGTGGCAAAACTAGTCCCACATCCAGGTATGGTGGCTTTAACCACTAGACTATACTGCTGCATGAATGATGTCAGCAGCTGCCATTTAATCAGCATCCCCTGTGCTGAAGGCACATGCTGGGCACTTCCTGATGCTCACAGACACCTGGAGGTGGATATTACTGTCATTTTACAGATGAGAAAACTGAGGCTTAAGGTGACCATGGAACTCATCTAATTAGATGTGCATACTCCCCTCTGCAGCTCTGCCTCCCTGTGTTTCCTTTTTTTTTTTGAAACTGGAATCTGTTCAAGAGCCTCTTCTCTCACCGCTGTATGTATTTATATATATATATATGTTTGCTGCCAAACGCAGCTTGCGGGATCTTAGTTCCCTGACCAGAGATCAAATCCACACTCCTGGCAGTGGAAACTGCTGGACCACCAAGGAAATCCCATATTGCATTAAAAAAAATAACATCAGCATACTGACTTCAACTTCCTAAAGAAAAATCACACACAAAAAGAGACTTTGCATGCATCAAAGATATGATTATAATTTTTTGGATAGATGGTTCCTTGACATCAATTTAGTTGGCTGTTACTTTGGGAATTTCAGAGAAATCCTTGATCTTCCCTCCCTCTGGGGCTCAGGGCTGGCTGCTCCACAGCTCTCTGTCTCAGTCGTCAGGCGTTTCCTGTTCTGGCTATCCACTCCCTGTGACAAGGCCAGGCCCCTCAGCCCTGAGGTCTGTGAAGTAGCCTGGATGCCTTGCTCTGTAACAAAGGAACAGAGGGAACAGTGATGTTCTGTGACCTGAAAATTCTCCCCAAAGCCAGGTGTCACCTACTGTATGATTCCGAATATGTGAAATGCCCAGAACAGGGAAATTTATAGAGACAGAGAGTCATTTCGCAGTTGCCGAGGGCTGGAGGGGTGGGAGAATGGGAAGTGACAGCTAGCAGGCACGGAGGGCCTTTCAGAGGTGATGAAATGATCTGGGATTAGATGTGGAGATTGTTACACAACCTGTGGATATACCATACACCACTGAATTGTACACTTTAAAAGGGTGAAATTTGTGGTATGTGGATTATATCTCAGCAAAGTTGTTTACAAAAGAAAAGTCAGGCATCCTGGGGATGTGCCTGGTCTGTTCCTGCCCACAGCTGCAGGGCGTGGGGTGGGGGCAGCGAGCCTTGGGCAGACCTATGGACCCTCTGTAAAGGAGGGTCCGGGGCCTGGAGCCACAGAGGAGGGTGGTGGGAAACAGCCTGGGAGATGAGGAGGCTGTGAGCTTAGGGCTGGGCCCTCCTCTCGTCACCCCAAGCTACCCCATGTGTCCATCTTTTATATGTTGGATCCCCACTTATGATCTGGTTCTCATGTGGAGTCCTCTGCTGAAAACAGTTTCAAACATCCCTGGGTTAGAAGTCATCTAAGATTTCTTCTCACTCGCTTATATAGTGGCCTCTATAACATGCCTCACTATCTCCATTTCAATACAGTAACTCTAATCTCATTGTTTTTACTGAGCTCTTACCTCTCAAGAAGGAAATGGCCACCCACTCCAGTATTCTTGCCTGGAGAATCCCATGGACAGAGGAGCCTGGCAGGCTACAGTCTGTGGGGTCGCAAGAGTTGGACACGACTTAGCAACTAAGCACACCTCTCAAAGAGGTGAGGCTTCTGGTGGCTCAGACAGTAAAGAATCTGATGCTATGTGGGAGACCTGGGTTCAATCCCTGGGTCTGGAAGATCCCCTGGAGAACAGGATGGCAACCCGCTCCAGTGTTCTTGCCTGGAGAATTCCATGGACAGAGGAGCCTGGCGGGCTGCAGTCATGGGGTTGCAAAGAGTCAGACACGCCTGAGCAACTACCATTACCTCTCAGACGTGGACCCTTAGTCAATGTCGCTGTTTTTCTGACTGACTCCACTTAGTATGATCATCTCTAGGTCCATCCATGTTGCTGCAAATGGCATTTTTCATTTCTTTGTATGGCTGAGTGATATTCCATTATATACACACACCGCATCTTTAAAAAATATATATTTATTTACTTACTTGGCTGCACTGGGTCTTGGCTGCAGCCCACAGGATCTTCTGTCTCTGTTGCAGCATGCGGGATCTTCAGTTGTGGCATATGAGATTTAGTTCCCTGATTAGGCACAGAACCCTGCATTGGAAGCGGGGTGTCTTAGCCCCTGGACCAGGGAAGTCCCATCTTTTTTCTTTAAGTTGAAAACAATTTTTATTATCTCACAGTTTCTGTGGTTCAGGAATCTGGGTACAGCTTAGTAGTCTTATATCAACACATCTTCTTTATCTGGTCATCTGTCAATGGACATTTAGGTTGCTTCCTGTCTTGGCTATTGTCAATAGTGCTGCTATGATCACTGGCCTGATACTGTTTTAATCCCTAGCTCTTAGGCTCCATAGATCAAGCTGGGTCTTGTTCAAAAGTTGTTTCTAGCCATCCAGCAGACTTTAGTTCTCCTTTGGCTGTGCTGGGTCTTTGTTGCTGAGTAGGCTTTTCTCTAGATGTGACGTGCGGGCTTTTCATTGCGGTGGCTTCTCTTGTTGCAGAGCACAGGCTCTAGGGCATGTGGGCTTCAGTAGTTGTGGCTCATGGCCGCAGAAGTTGTGGTGCACGGGCTTAGTTGCGGCGTGGCATGGGATCTTCCCAGACCAGGAATCGAACCCGTGTCTCCTGCATTAGCAGGCTGATTCTTTACCACTGAGCCATCAGGGAAGCTCCCTCTTCACCATTATTTTACTTTACTTCCCTCCTTTTTCCCTTGGAGTATTTAGGTTTCAATTAATCATATTATTCATTTCATGGCATTTATCATAATAGGTCTGCTTCAAATCCCTCCTTTAAAAAAATTATTTACTAATTGATTTCCCCCTTTTATCTCATAACCCATTCTTATTCACCTCCTTCTACAATAGGGAAACATTTTTGATGTGTTTGATATGTAGTATGGTATTTGAATGTGTTCTTACAAAAAATATATTTTTATCTTTGTGCGATATTTTTCCAGTACATTTTTTGTATTATGTTTTATATTTTTCATCTTTAGAAGTTCCATTGGGTCTTTTTTTGTCTTCTATTTCTCTTTTATGTCCTTGTTTTCCTTTGCCTTCTACTGAGTATACTGATATTTTTAAATTGGAGTATAGTTGCTTTACACTGCTGTGTCAGTTTCTGCTGTGCATCAAAACGAATCAGCCATATGTATACACATGAGTGAAAAGCGAAAGTGTTAGTCTCTCAGTCGTGTCCGACTCTTTGCGACCCCATGAACTGTAGCCTCTGTCCATGGAATTCTCCAGGCAAGAATACTGGAGTAGGCAGCCATTCCTTTCTCTTGAGGTTCTTTTCCACCCAGGGACCAACCCAGGTTTCCCACATTGCAGGCAGATTCTTTACCATCTGAGCCACCAGGGAAGCCCGTGTCCCCCACCTTTTTAAAAAAATTTCTTCCTCATTTAGGTCACCTCAGAGCACAGAGCAGAATTCCCTGTGCTATACAGTAGGTTCTCAATAGTTATCTATTTTATACATAGTAGTGTACATATGTCAAGTCCAATCTCCCAACTCAGCCCACCCCTCCTTTCCCCTTGGTATCCATATATTTGCTCTCTATGCCTGTGTCTCTATTTCTGCTTTCAAGTAAGGTCATCTATACCATTTTTCTAGACTTACTGATAGTATTTAAAATAGCTGCTTTAAGATCCTTGTCAGCTAATTCCCTTATATCTGTCCTTTGTGGATCTAGTTTGACAGGCACTTTTTCTCATTTTGAGTCATACCTTCTTGCTTCTTTACATAAAAAAAAATAGACTATTTTTTAGAGACGTTTTAGGTTTCATTGTCATTGGAGACAAGAGAGAATTGTTTGATTTTGTGATGGCATATCTGAAAAACCAAGCAATATTACCATCTCGGTTATAAGGGACAGTTAAAGGCATGGGAGGAGGAACAGGAAATGATGTTTTTACCATGTGGAAGCTTAATGAATCCAGGGTGAAACAAAAATATGCTAAAAGTCATCACACTTAAATGCAATTAATTCTATTACTTGGGGCTCTGACTGTATTCATCAGTATAAGCCATGGAAGTGTGGCAGCAAGGCTGACCAAATGAATTTTGATAAATTGGGCTTGAACTCTGCACTGATTTCTCTTATAAAATTGGAGCCACATTTCCACATGGCGGTGCAGAGGAGAGAACTGGTGGGAAGTCTTCATGGCCAGTCCTGAAACAGAGTCCATGTTTTAACCACACCATCAGGACAGGGTCCCCAGCTGGTCAGAAGTGAAGCTGTGCTCCTTGAAGGCAGGATGGTCTTATGTCTTTGTGTAAGCATCAGAGCCACTGCCTGGTTTACCACAGGGGCTTTACATTTGTCACTGAATGAGTGCCAAATGGCTAAGTGAAGAGACATAGTAATTAATACCAGGAGTGTCGTGTGGTGTAATATACCTCAGGAACTCTATCGACCTTTCCTGACTCTGAGATCTTGTCCACTTTGTCCAAGCATTGCTGTGTGAATGTGCATGGAGGTGCGTGCACAAGCACACGCACACCCCACAGTGGTTTTTCTTTTATGAGGGATTCAGCTCCCAAATTATCAATGAAAATCTCAGGTACAAAGTTACCTGAGACTCACATCAAATTGTGAGTCATCAGGACTGACAGTCTGCAGAAGTGAGGCTAAAGAAAACTCATTTCAACACAAATTTAATGAGCATCTACTCTGGCCAGCACTGTGCTGGGGATGAAGAAATGCAAGAAAAGTATTTGATCTGAGCCCTACTCTAGGGCAATTTGTAATCTAGCTGACAAGATAGGACAAGTATATGAGATCACAGAGAGCTTCATGCAGTGATCAGATGTGTGGCATTGGTGGCTGGAATTAAGTGAAAGCACAGGGAGGAGGATGAGTGGGCATGGAGTAATCGGTGAAGACTTCACAAAGGAAAACACATTGAGGACAACACGTTGCTGGGATGTGTAGTGAAGTTGCAATGGTTAGTGAAGTTGTCGTGAAGGCTTGTGGTTAACACTGGGAGGCTCTGAGATCAGAGATACAGGGGTTTAAATCTTGCCATGGCTTTTTTCTTGCTGCCATGTGATCTCAACCACTCTAAACTTCAGGTTTTTCCTCTTCAAAGGTGGAATAATCACAAGGTTGTGGAGGGGATTAAGTGAGATTATGCCTGGGCAGTGCTTGGCACCATTCCTGGCACCTAAAAGGATGATGATGCCATCAACTGGCAAGGAAGCTAGCCAAGAATGGAAGACAAGCTCAGTTGGGGATGTGCTTAGTGACAGCAAGGTCTCCATGTAGGCTCAAGTTTCAAATTTAGGAGTCATTGGCACAGAGTGAGAGATGAAGCCACAACAGAAGCCCTTTGCTGGGGGACAGAGAAAGCAGGACAGAGAGGGAAAAACCCCGTGAAACATGTACGTGCATGACTGTGCAGGTCTGAACACTGCTTCCTTTGCGTGACACTGAAGCTGAAGACTTGCCTCCTCCCAGAGTAGAGAACCATTCTTGTCCCTCTGTTGCCTCACTGTGACAGCTATTGTCCCCTATCCCAGTCCTCTCATGAGGCATGATGAGGAAATGGTGAGAATGGATCAGTGCAGACCCATTACCACTCAAAGCTTATGCTCTGTGGAAAGTCAAGCTTGGTATCCACAGCACAGCACACAGCCTTCAGTTGGAAATTGTCAAAATGGACAGAAGAGTTGAGACATTCATTCACTCTTCCAGCAAAGATGCACCCACGTTTCTGCAGAACAGGCCTGCCTTGTATTGTTAATGGTTATATAATGATAAAGATGACTATCACACAATCCCTGCCCTCAGGAGGAGACTCATAAACAAATCATTAAATGCCATATACCATGTGTAGTAGAGAACTCAGAGTGCCATGACACCACTGACCTGTGCTTGGGTAGGAAAGTGCCTATCTGGCCATGTCTAGCAGCAGCTGACACCACCACTGACACTTCATGAATTTAGCAGTCAGGGTGAAGAACAGAGGCTTGCTCCCTGCTCCCTCTGACCACCCCTCTTTGGCATGTGCTCTTATTACCATTAAGTGTTATCCACCCTCCTGACTGTAATCTTAGCATTAATGTGCCCACGGTAATGCTCTTGAGTCACGCTCTTGCCTCATATGCTCTTGCCTCACTGCTGTCTCATGTTCCTTCAGTGGCAGCTTTTCCCACCTTCATTCTAGTCTCTAGGGTGGTCCTGTGTCACCTCCACCTACAATTCACTGTCAGCTGTGCTCACTCCCCACCCTTGTTCCTTGGCCCTGTGCAGACCTGCCACTCCAGGCAAGTGCATGGCTCTCCTTTGGGCTTCTCTCCTCCCCTTCCTGGGCTGCATCCAGGAATGTATCCCCCCACCCCAGCCTGGAGAGGCTTTGTGCCAAAGAAGGACCCTAAACTAAAATCTGCAAACAATTAAATGCTTATTATAAATAAGTATCTAAACTGAAAATTCTAAACATTTTTAAATGATAGTGGTATTTTTGAAGAACTATTAGAAATATCTATATTTTTTGACTCAGTCATTTTACCTCTTGGAATCTGTCTCAAGGGGGAAAAACAGAAATTGATCTACAGAGATGTCCATCACAGCATTAATTACAATAGGGGAAAAATTAGAAACCAAGCAAATGTCTAAAAATAACCTCTGCTAAAGTTTAAAAAAGTATATGAACCAATAACAATACAGTGGGTTCATGTATTTTTTTTAACTTTAATGCTGTGATGGACATCTCTGTAGATCAATTTCTGTTTTCCCACCTTGAGACAGATTCTAAGAGGTATAGCAATACCAGTCTTCCCTGGTGGCTCAGATGGTAAAGAATTCGCCTGCAATGCAGGAGCCACGGGAGACCTGGGTTCGATCACTGGGTTGGGAAGATCTGGAGAAGGGAATGGCAACCCACTCCGGTATTCTTGCCTGTAGAATTCCATGGACAGAGAAGCCTGGCAGGCCACAGTTCATGAGGTCTCAAAGAGTCAGACATGACTGAGTGACTCACTTCACTTCATAACAATACCAACAAAATGGGAGAGGGAGATTGAAATGCTTTTCTTTATAGAAGAATGCCAGCTAATACACATGGAAAAAATGATACTGTTAGAATATAACCATTTTGGTACCACCATGGAGAAGAGAATGGCTACCCACTCCAGTATTCTTGCCTGGAGAAAACCATGGACAGAGGAGCCTGGTGGGCTACAGTCCATGGGGTCGCAAAGAGTTGGACACAACTGATTGTGTGTTGGACACATAATCAAGGTTGAGCATAGCATTAATTCAGGCAAAGATTATCAGGAATGCTAAAATTACTTGGTGAAAGATTTTTAGGGAGCAATATATTTCATGCTAGTTATTTAATGACAAGAAAAATCATAAAGACAGCATTCTACCTTCTTTTAAGAATTTCTCCATTAGGCATAGAGTCTCACTTTTCTAGCCTTTGTTACAGCCTCCTTGACTTCCTGGCTGTATCTATAAATACTTTCCATAATGAGCTTCCAAGACAGTACAACCACACAGAAGGGGAAATCCAAGCAGCAGAGCCCTTTGCCTAAGAATCTGATGGTCTTAATCTTTACCCCAGGAGGGAAAAAATTTCAGCTATTTGGTTTGAAGATAGAGATTTATGGCCAGGAGGGAAGTGAGACAAGTCAGGCTACTGAGTTTTGCCAAGGGACCTGCCTCTGCCACCTTGCTGGCTAGGGCAGGGAAACCCAAAACTTGCTAGACCCTCTGTTGGCCCTAGGAGAGCTTGTTTGAGAAAGCAGACAAGCTCTCACCTTTGTGCGGAGCCTTAGGGAGAGGAGCTCAGGAAGGTGGGGAGGGAGGTCGGACGGGTCACCAACCTGGTGCCCCAGACAGCTCCTGCCTGCCAAGTGTATGATTTCCCTGAGTCGAGAGCGCTAAGCCCAGGAATCCATGGTCCACAGGAGATTTCTGCCCTTTCTACAGTGATGAGGTGTCTGGGGATCCCCACCCGAGTGATCACCAACTTCAACTCTGGCCACGACACAGACGGAAACCTGATCATTGATGAGTATTATGACAACACAGGCAGGATTTTGGAGAATAAGAAGAAGGACAGTGTCTGGTGAGAGACATCTCTTCCTGGGGCAAACTGCATGAGCCTGCTACCCTCCCATGCAGCCCCCGCCCCCCCATTTAACCAGCCCTGAGCCTTGGTATCCCCATCCCTAAGGCTGAGAAGCAGCTAAACACAAATACAACCATCTTCTGAGTTTAATATATCACATCACAGGAGCTCTCTGCCCTGAGGGAGTTTTCCTCTTTTTCACCTCCTTCATTTAATACTCAACCTGTGGCTCTGATCACAGATGGCCTGAAGTCTCACCTCTGGACACAAAGGTGAGGCGTGACTGCCTCTGTGAGTGGACAGCAGACACAAGAAAGGGCTACGAGAGTCTTTTGAGAGAGAGTGAAGGGTTTCCATTGGCTCTGGAACCTTCACTCTTTACAAAGAGAGGAAAGCTCCTTTCTGGGCAAGCTAAGGCTCACAGGAGGAAGGGTGGTCACCTGCCTCCCACAGAGGTGCACAGGCCTGCAGCACCCTGACTTTCTATCTAGCTGTCCATCACTCATCGTCCCCTGCCTTACTCCAGAAAGAACTCGAGCACCACCGACTCTCCCTCAGCTTCACCTGACACCCACTCCTCTGGCTTCTGCCTCAGGAATTTCCACGTCTGGAATGAATGCTGGATGGCACGGAACGACCTCCCACCTGGATTCGGAGGCTGGCAGGTGCTGGACGCTACACCTCAGGAGACAAGCAATGGTGAGACTCTCAGGAGGACAGGCAGAGCCCAGCGCCACAGAAACAGCCCCCACCCCCACTCAGCCCTGCAGCCACAGCCCACCGAGGCCCCTCTGTTCCCTGTCAGGCCTCTACTGCTGCGGCCCTGCCTCCGTCAGAGCCATCAAAGAAGGAGAGGTGGATCTGAACTACGACACAGCCTTCGCCTTTTCCATGGTGAATGCTGACTGTATGGCCTGGCTGGTCTTTGGAGGGAAGGAGCAGAAACTTCACCAGGACACCAGTACTGTTGGTAATTTTATTAGCACCAAGAGCATCCAGAGTGATGAGCGGGATGACATCACGGAAAACTACAAGTATAGAGAAGGTATGACCAAGCCAGGCCCCTGCAGAATCCAAGTCCTGTAGGCACCTTCCCCAAGACCCCAGGGAACCTCTCTGCCAGCTGGGACAGTCCTCTGCAGTAGGGGATCCGGAACCCAGGCCCACTGTCTCCTCAGCCCTTCAGGTTTAAGGGCCTAGTTGGAGTCCCCATTGCCTCGCTTTCTCATGTCCCTCCCCACCCCACTCCACACAGGCAGTGAGCACCCTCCGCAAGATATTCACTTGCATTGCAGGGCCATCGACAGCCATCATATAGCTATAGTATATGATCTCCTTGCCCCTGCCTTCCTGGCCCCTGCCTTCCTGAAAGATCAACCTGAAGAGGGCAGGAGATTGAGTAAACTCTTTCCTACTAATTAATTTTATTAATTTCATATAATTTATTGTTTATTCGTTTTATTGGGTATTTGGAGGACAGGCCAGACCACAGCTAGCACCGCAGCTGATCTAAGGCCAAATGTTCACTCCCACACCCACACCGTGCAGAGGATGGTTCTGAGAAATGGGATCCCTGGCAGGGTCTTCTGACCCAAGCCAGTGGGGCAAGGGGCATCTATGTCAGTCAGCTGTGGACTGATTCCTGGAAACTAAGACCAACCACCAGTTTCGACTACTAGGGAGCCAAGCAAAAATATTCAGTCTAAGAGGGCCAGAAGCAGGGAGAGGGGCAGGATTTGAGCAAGAGTGAATCAGGACTGTGTGGGCTGGTGGCGGGAGCACCTGAGATTCCTGGAAGTGCCGTAAAGTGCGTGTTTGTGTTTGTCTATGTGGGCCTTTAGGGCCAACACAGAGAAAGCCCAGAGTCCAAGCCTAAGAGACAGCATTGAACACATCCAGGGTACTGGCAATCCATCCCTCCACCTCAATTCTCTCTGTGGCTATCTTCACTGGGGATCACTTGGAAGACAAGTGGTTTATCAGTGAGGAGATTTAAAAGCTACAGGAGGGAAGGAGAATGAGCAAGTGAGATGAGGAAGGGGAGCAAGCCGATACTGGGAGCCTTGTCAGGCCTGTTAGCACTGTGGGTGGGTGGCTGGGGCTCAGTCTGCTGGGGTCCCTGCCAGTGGGGTGGCTGAGAAAATGTAGGATGAAGAATGCTGTGGTCTCACTGTGGCCAAATCATTTGTTGTTAATCTGAAATTCAAATTAAACTGCCCTGTATTTTTATTTGCTAAATTTGGCAATCCTATCAGAGATTTAGTATAAAGTGTAGAACAATACTGCAGATTTATCCCACTCAGGAGGCAAGGAGCCTAGGCTATTTATCCACCAACTCTTTTTGGTCAGGGGTTGAGGGCTGCTCTTGGGGGCATAAATTTCCTAGCGCTTTCAGTCTGCTCCATGTATGAGGTGAGTCAGTTCTGGTGGCAGAGAAAGCCTCAGACGGAGAGTCTCAGGTGGTGGAATTTGAAATGAGGGCACTGGTGCTGTGCTCTGCCCTCCCAGGTTCTCTGCAGGAGAGGCAGGTGTTTCTGAAGGCTCTTCAGAAGCTGAAGGCTGGAAGGTCCCCAGGCTCCCTCCGAACAGAATCGCAACCTAGGTCCGTGCCACTGAGTGACAGTCCGCGGAGCCTGGCTACTCCTTCTCTCCAGCCCAGTGATGTTGTCCAGGTCTCCCTGAAATTCCAGCTGCTCGATTCGCCAGACATGGGCCAGGACATAAGGTTTGTCCTGCTGGCCCTCAACATGTCGCCCCAGTTCAAGGACCTCAGAGTGAACCTGAGTGCCCAGTCTCTGCTGCATGACGGCAGCCCCCTGCTCCCATTCTGGCAGGACACAGCCTTCATCACACTCTCTCCTGAAGAAGGTATGGGCTCTGGGTATGGGCATGAACACAGAGTAGCTTATGGAAATGCCATAAGGGGGTCAAGCCAGCCAAGGGTTTGAGGGCAGATCCCTGTGAGAACTGTCTTTCTAGTGTCTCCTCCGGCACATAGTCCTCCTCCTTCCTTCCTTCCCTCTTCCTCCCTCTCCTCTACTCCTGTTTCTTTCCTTTAACCTCCTCCTTCTCCTCAATCCTTCCTTTACTACCTCAAGGAATATGGGCCGGGTTAGTGATGAAAGCCTGAGATTTGAAGTCCTCCAGACCTCGGAGGAGGCAATGGCACCCCACTCCAGTACTCTTGCCTGCAAATTCCCATGGACAGAGGAGCCTGGTAGGCTGTAGTCCATGGCGTCTCGAAGAGTCGGACACGACTGAGAGACTTCACTTTCACGCACTGGAGAAGGAAATGGCAACCCACTCCAGTGTTCTTGCCTGAAGAATCCCAGGGATGGGGGAGCCTGGTGGGCTGCTGTCTATGGGGTTGCACAGAGTCGGACACGACTGAAGTGACTTAGCAGCAGCAGCAGCAAACCTTGGTTAGAGCCTCAGTGCACCCACATACTAGTAGAATAACCCTGGGCAAGCCATTTCACCTCTCAGCCCCTCCAACAGAAAATTGAGTACCTGCTTCACTGGGGGCTCAGTAAGGTCGGCCTCTCCTCTGCATAGTAGGGTCCCAGATCCACCCAGGCCCAGCTGATTTCTCTAGCGAGTCTCACCTCATCCTGTGTTCTCTCCCTAGCAAAGACCTATCCCTGCAAAATCACCTATTCCCAGTACAGCCAGTACCTGTCCACAGACAAGCTGATCCGCATCAGTGCCCTGGGTGAAGAGAAGAACAGTCCTGAAAAGATCCTGGTGAAGAAGATCATCACCTTAGCCTATCCCAGCATCGTGATTAATGTAGGCAAGAGCCCTGCATGTGGCCTGGGGGCTCCTTGGGACTGACTGAGGGTGGGGGATAGAGACCGCTGAGAGCTTGCTCAGGAGAGCAGCCCCTCCTTCCCCCTGCCTCTTCTGGTGCCTCCAGGAACCTCCCCACCAGGAGCAGGTTTATCAGAAAACACTGGATGAGGTCTCCATCCTCTTGTACCCTGAGAGGTCTTATGGGTGCATCTTGAGCAACTGCCATGGGGAGGTTGGGGAAAGACCCCTCTGTTGTGTCTCCTCCCGCTGTTGGCCTTCCCCAGGGTCAACATGAGGAAACTTGGGCGCAAATGGGAGGATCCTGAGTGGGGGAAGAGCGCTGCCTGAACAAAGGTCAGCTCAGGTTTGATGTGCTATTTCCTGGCTGTGGATCCTTAGACAAGCCCTGGGCTTCTGCATCTTGAACTGTCAATGACGGGCTTAGACTAGATGGCCTCCAAGGACTCCTCTTTCTCTGACATTCTGGTGGGGAGACTTCACAGGGCTCTTCCTGCCAGTGCTGTTTCCCCAAGGCCAAGCAGCCCCCTAGATCCTGCCAAGTGAGCCTGGGGTGCCCCCTGGTGGGGTGCATCTGGCAAGCCCAGCCACTGGAATCTATTTTAGGGAGGGTTTCCAAAGGTGCCTCCAAGTTTCCTGAGGCTACTTCCTTCTCTCTAAGCCCTGAATGATCCACTGGTCTTGACTCACACTGGTGTGAAAAGAAACTGAGCCAACTAAGATAAAAGGGTGAGAAGGGATGGAGTTAGACTGTGAAAAGAAAGAACAAAAACTGTCCCCAGATGATCCTACCCACTCAAATTATCCCTGAGAATCCTTTGGAGCTCTTGTTTATTTCACATTTCAATGAAATCCTTGCAGCAGAGGAAATATTACTGAAGACTCCCAAGTCATCAGATCTTTCCATACGATGGGTTGAGTAGAAATATTTTACACAAATGTCCATACATGTGTAAGTGAAGTAAAAGTTTCACATAACAATATCTTGCATGATAAACACTGATATTATATTCTATTTCATTTTAAAAAATTAATTTAATTATTTTAATTGGAGGCTAATTATTTTACAATATTGTGGTGGTTTTTGCCATACATCAACATGAATCAGCCACAGGTGCAAAACTGTCCCCCATCCCGAACCCTCCTCCTCCCTCTCTCCCCATACTATCCCTCTGGGTTGTCCCAGAGCACTGGCTTTGAGTGCCCTGCTTCATGCATCCAACTTGCACTGGTCGTCTAGTTTACATATGGTGATATGCATGTTTCAATGCTATCCTCTCAAATTATCCCACCCTCACCCTCTCCCACATAGCCCAAAACTCTGTTCTTTACATCTGTGTCTCTTTCGCTGTCTTGTATATAGGGTCATGGTTATTGTCTAAATTCTTTCTCTCTCTCTCTCTCTCTCTATGTATGTATGTATATATATATATACACACACACACACACACACATTAATATACTGAACTGGTGTTTCTCTTTCTGACTTACTTCACTCTGTATAATAGGCTCCAATTTCATCCACCTCATTAGAATTGCTGGGATGTGGGTCATTGAAGATCTTGCTGTGATTTATGTCAGAGTGTTCTGCCTATGTTTCCCTCTAAGAGTATAGTTTCTGGTCTTACATTTAGATCTTTAATCCATTTTGAGTTTATCTTTGTGTATGGTGTTAAAAAGTGTTCTAGTTTCATTTTTTTACAGGTGGTTGACCAGTTTTCCCAGCACCACTTGTTAAAGAGATTATCTTTTCTCCATTGTATATTTTTGCCCCCTTTGCCAAAGATAAGGTGTCCATAGTTGCATGGATTTATCTCTGGGCTATTTTGTTCCATTGATTTTTATTTCTGTCTTTGTGCCAGTACCATACTGTATTGATGACTGTAGCTTTGCAATATAGTCTGAAGTCAGGAAAGTTGATTCCTCCAGTTCCATTCTTCTTTCTGGCTATTCGAGGTTTTTTGTGTTTCCATACAAATGGTGAAATTATTTGTCCTAGTTCTGTGAAAAATACCACTGGTAGCTTAATAGGGATTGCATTGAATCTATAGATTGCTTTGGGTAGTATACTCATTTTCATTATATTGATTCTTCCAATCAATGAACATGATATATTTCTCCATCTATTTGTGTCATCTTTGATTTCTTTCATAAGTGTTTTATAGTTTTCTATATATAGGTCTTTTGTTTCTTTAGGTAAATTTATTCCTAAGTATTTCATTCTTTTTGTTGCAATGGTGAATGGGATTGTTTCCTTAATTTCTTTCTGTTTTTTCATTGTTAGTGTATAGGAATGCAAGGGATTTCTGTGTATTAATTTTATATCCTGCAACTTTACTATATTCATTGATTAGCTCCAGTAATTTTCTGGTGGAATCTTTAGGGTTTTCTATGTAGAGGATCATGTCATCTGCAAACCGTGAGAGTTTTACTTCTTCTTTTCCAATCTGGATTCCTTTTATTTATTTTCCTTCTCTGATTGCTGTGGCTAAGACTTCCAAAACTATGTTGAATAGTAGTGGTCAGAGTGGGCACCCTTGTCTTGTTTCTGATTTTAGAGGAAATGCTTTCAATGTTTTGCCATTGAGGAAAATGTTTGCTGTGGGTTTGTCATATATGGCTTTTATTATGTTGCAGTATGTTCCTTCTACGCCTGCTTTCTGGAGGGTTTTTATCATAAAAGGGTGTTGAATTTTGTCAAAGCCTTTCTCTGCACCTATTGAGATAATCATATGGTTTTTATCTTTCAATTTGTTATTATGGTGTATCACATTGATTTGCATATATTGAAGAATCCTTGCATCTCTGGGATAAAGCCCACTTGGTCATGATGTATGATCTTTTTAATATGTTGTTGGATTCTGTTTGCTAGAATTTTGTTGAGGATTTTTGCATCTATGTTTGTCAGTGATATTGGCCTATAGTTTTCTTTTTTGGTGGCATCTTTGTCTGGTTTTGATATTAGGGTGATGTTGGCCTCTTAGAATGAGTTTGGGAGTTTGCCTTCCTCTGCTATTTTCTGGAAGAGGTTGAGTAGGATAGGTGTTAGCTCTTCTCTAAATTTTTGGTAGAATTCACCTGTGAAGCCATCTGGTTGTGGGCTTTTGTTTGTTGGCATATTTTTTATTACAGTTTCGATTTCCGTGCTTGTGATGGGTCTGTTAAGATTTTCTATTTCTTCCTGGTTCAGTTTTTGAAGGTCATACTTTCATAAGAATTTGTCCATTTCTTCCAAGTTGCCCATTTTATTGGCATATAATTGCTCATAGTAGTCTCTTATGATCTTTTGTATTTCTGTTGTGATTTCTCCAGTTTCATTTCTAATTTTATTGATTTGATTCTTCTCCCTTTTTTACTTGATGAGTCTGGCTAACAGTTTGTCTATTATATTTATCGTCTCAAAGAACTAGCTTTTAGTTTTGTTGATTTTGTTATAGTCTCCTTTGTTTCTTTTTAATTTATTTCTGTTCTGATTTTTATTTCTTTCCTTTTACTAACTTTGGGGTTCTTCTGTTCTTCTTTTTTTAGTTGCTTAAGTGTAAAGTTAGGTTGTTTATTTGATGCTTCTCTTGTTTCTTGAGGTAGGCTTGTATGGCTATGAACCTCCCTCTTAGCACTGCTTTTACTGAATATCATAAGTTTTGGATTGTTGTATTTTCATTTTCATTTGTTTCTATGCATATTTTGATTTTCTTTTTGATTTCTTCCATGATCTGTTGGTTATTCAGAAGCGTTTGTTTAGCCTCCATATGTTTGTGTTTTTAGTAATTTTTTTCCTGTGGTTGACATGTAATCTTACCACATTGTGATCAGAAAAGATGCTTGAAATGATTTCAATTTTTAAAAATTTACCAAGGCTAGATTTAGGGCCCAGGATGTGATCTATCCTGGAGAATGTTCTGTGTGCACTTAATAAAAAGGTGAAATCTATTGTTTTGGGGTGAAATTCCCTGTAGATATAAATTAGGTCTAACTGGTTCATTGTATCATTTAAAGCTTGTGTTTCCTTGCTAATTTTCTGTTTGGTTGATCTATTCATAGGAGTGGGGTATTAAAGTCCCCCACTATAATTGTGTTACTGTTAATTTCCCCTTTCATACTTGTTAGCATTTGCCTTATGTATTGAGATGCTCCTAGGTTGGGTACATATTTAATTGTTATATCTTCTTCTTGGATTGATCCTTTGATCATTATGTAGTGTCCTTCTTTGTCTCTTATCACAGTCTTTATTTCAAAGTCTATTTTATCTGATATGAGTACTGCTACTCCTGCTTTCTTTTGGTCTCTATTTGCATGAAATATCTTTTTCCAGCCCCTCACTTTCAGTCTGTATGTGTCCCTAGGTTTGAGGTGGGTCTCTTGTAGACAGCATATATAGGGGTCTTGTTTTTGTATCCATTCGGCCAGTCTTTATCTTTTGGTTGGAGCATTTAACCCATTTACATTTAAGGTAATTATTGATAAATATGATCCCATTACCATTTACTTTGTTGTTTTGGATTCATTTTTATAAACCTTTTCTGTGTTTCCTATCTAGAGATCTTTTAGCCTTTGTTCAAGAGCTGGTTTGGTAGTGCTGATCTATTTCATTTTTTTAAAAATGTTAATGACAATCCATTAAGTTGTCCATACTTGGAAAAACACAGGCCATGGAAATTTAGTTCTTTAGGTAGCAGATCTAGGGAATAGTGCCCTCCATAAATGTCTGATGAATTGGGGGATGAGACTAATTCTCCTCTCTGGATTTCCTTGTTCAGGTTTTAGGAGCAGCCATTGTGAACCAGCCGCTCTCTATACAGGTGGTATTTTCAAACCCCCTCTCGGAGCAGGTTGAAGACTGTGTGCTGACTGTGGAAGGAAGCGGTCTCTTCAGGAGACAGCAGAGAGTCCTGTGAGTCCTGGCAGTGCTCACTCTCCTTCCCATCTTATCCTCGGGGTGGAACTGTCCTTTGTTCTAGACATAGGGGAAGGGGAAGTCTGGCTTCTGAGTAGAAAGGGGCTCTGAGGTTATCATAATCCCATGGTTTTCTGACAGTCTGTTTTCTCTGCTGCAGCATTGGAGTCCTCAAACCCCATCACAGAGCCAGTCTCACTCTGGAGACTATCCCCTTCAAGAGTGGCCAAAGGCAAATCCAAGCGAATCTGAGGAGCAACAAATTTAAGGACATCAAGGGTTACACGAATGTCTATATTGGGTTATAAATTCTGGGACAAGAAGCTGGATGTGTAGATGTTAGGCTTTAGGCAAAGAGCAAGTTCAAATGCAAGCTGTGCCATTTCCCACACAAACAGAGGCTTCTCTTGGCTCTGACGTGAGCAGCAGAGGAGAAAATGGCAATGGATAGCCCCCTGGGCCATTTGCTTTGCTCCCCGGGGACTCTGCTCAGGGCCCAGGGATTCCACGGTGTCCTATCCAGAACTGTGAGACTGGCCGTGCAGTCCAGAATTGCAGACTTGATTTAATGACCCCCAGATGTCCAGAAAAGAAGAAGACTGGCTGAGCAGCTGTCCCTTTGTCATTGCAATGGCTACTTCCTTAGTACCAATAAACTTCAGCTCTCATTCTCATCTTTGTGTCCAGACACCCATTACTTCCCCGACAGCAGCTCCACCTGTCCCCTGGATGCTGGGAGTGAGTGTCCTCCTGTGTTACTACTTGAGCCCACTCACTCATTCAAAAAACATTTACCAAGGAGTTTGGGATGGACGTGTACCCACTGCTATATTTAAAATGGATAACTAACAAGGTCCTACACGGAACTCTGCTCAGTGTTCTGTGGCAGCCTAGATGCGAGGGGAGTTTGGGGGGAGAATGGATACAGGTACATGTATGGCTGAATTGCTTCACTGTTCACCTGAAACTATTACAACACTGTTAATTGGCTATACCCTAATACAAAATAAAGAGTTCAAAAACAAAAAGAGAGAGAATAAAGAAACATTCACTGAGTGGTTGGTATGTGCCAGGCACTGTTCTAAGTGTAGAAGTGCATGCATGCTCAGTCGCTCTGTTGTGTCCTACTCTTTGTGACTCTATGGACTGTAGAGGATGAGGCAGTAAATAAAGCAAAGTCCCTGCCCCCTGAAGCTTCCATCGTGGGGGTGGGGAGACAGACAATCAATATATCAATAAAAAAAGAAGGCACATACAGATGGTCTATCATTCATGACTGAGTTAGGAAAACAAAAACCTTTGTAGATGTCTCTGCTGCTGCTGCGACTTGGTTGCTTCAGTTGTGCCCAACTCTGTGTGACCCTATGACTGCAGCCTGCCAGGCTCCTCTTTTCATGGGGATTCTCTCGGCAAGAGTACTAGGGTGGGTTGCCATGCCCTCCTCCAGGGGATCTTCCCCACCAGGGATCAAACCCGGGTCTCCTGCATTACAGGCAGATTCTTTATCACGTAGATGTCTCTAAGTGCTACTATCTTTACATCTTAGAAAAAAGTCTGGGAGATCTCTCACTTGGGCATCCTTTGAATCCCTTCCCAAATCACATCTAAGAAGTCCCTCAATCTTAACTGTCCCAACCCCTTGGCTAAAAGTCCACTGGTGCATTGTGGTACTGAATGGCCGAGTTCTGGAGAGAAAGCTGGCTAAATAACACAGTAAGGTAGATTTTAGGTAGGGAGTGAAGTATCTCAGACTTTTCTATTGGTTGCTGCTGGCGTTTATGGTCCTACTGAGCACAAAGCAACTGCGATCATTGTTTCCCTTGGCTCACGCCAGCTTTCTCACAGCAATGCAGGAAGTTCTGTGTGGAGAAAGGCATGATGCACCGGCCCTCTAGGCACTGGCTACGTGACTGAGGCAGCTGCTTAGGGCATATATTAAATGCACGCATTAAATCAAAAAGTTAAATACTTTTATTATATATGAACAAAAGGGTAAGTGCGGTTAATCAGAGGGAGAGGAAGGGGTGTGGTGGGAATTGCAGAGTAGGTTGATAATCCTCTTAAAGAGAGGGCTGAGAATCAGGAGGATTCTGGCAGCATGGAGCTGGAGGTAGCCTATAATTATTTCATTCTACAATTATAATCTGACAGTCATGAAAAATGGTTTAAGGAAAACATCATGGAGGGGGGCATCCTATAGAGGCAGTGACCCCTGAAGGACTTGGAGTGTTTCTGCTACTGCACTCTCAGACTCTTTCACAAACCCTGATTTTAACACCATTTTCATTTACTCTTTTCATCAGCAAGTATCCACTGAGTTTCTAATAGGGGCCAGGACCTGAGTTAGGCACCTAGGACAAAAGAAGGACCAAGAACTGCCCTTGTGGAGCTCAAATTAAGCATGTTGAGAATGAAAAATAAACAGGAGGGGACTTCCCTGGCAGTCCAATGGTCAAGATCTCACCTTCCAATGCAGGGGGTGTGGGTTTGATCCCTGGTCAGGAAGCTAAGATCCCACATGCCTCAGCCAAAAAGAAAAAAAAAAAACAAAAAAACAAAGAAACATAAAAAACAGAAGGAATACATAACAAATTCAATGAAGACTTAAAAAAATTTAGTAAGTAGGAGATTATTATACAGTGTGGTGAGAATCACCATCAGGGTGAGTATAGGGTATTGTGGGAGCATAGGAAGGACTAGTCCAGTCTTAGGACTGTGGATCAAGGAAGACTTCCTGGAGGGAGTGGCATTTAACCTGAGCACTAAAAGGCCAGGAATTAGCCAAACAGGGGCTTCCCTGGTAGCTCAGCTGGTAAAGAATCCGCTTGCAATGCAGGAGACCCCAGTTTGATCCCTGGGTTGGGAAGATCCCCTGGAGAAGAGATTGGCTACCTTCCGGTATTCTTGCCCGGAGAAGTCCATGGACAGAGGAGCCTGGCATGCCCCAGTCCACAGGGTCACAGAGTTGGACATGACTGAGTGACTTTCATTCATTAGCCAAACAGATTCAGCATTGAAGGGGGTGGGACTGGAGTAAAGCAGTCAGGAATTGCATGTCACCGAGATGGCTAGAGATCAGAGCAGGAGGGAGCAAGTTGCAGGAAAAAATGTGGCAATAGCCAGGGAGTCAAAAGTTTCAGGTGGCAGCCTAAGGAATTTGGACCATGATCATTTTCAGGCATGTTTCTTCCACACCTCAATTCATAGTCACTGCCTGTGATGTCAGTCCTTAAAGTAAGCAGACTTCAGGTGATTTGAGAAGCACTTAAAGGACAAATAGTTCTCCATCCTCGTCTGTCATAGGACCTTACAATTTCCTTCAGAGCCACTCTTTGGAGTTAAGGCCTTCCTTGAATGTCAAGGTTGTCTTTAATCAACTCATTTAATATTTACTGAGTACCTATGTGTAGAATATTTTAGGTCCAGAGGATAGAGCAGTAAACAAGGCAAATAAGGTCTTCCTGGATCCATTCCCAATTCACAACCCCAATGGAATTCAGCACAGAAAGACCTCAGAGATATTGCAGGTTTGCTTCCAAACCACTCCAATAAAGTGAATATCACTATAAGGTAACTCACACCAATTTTGGGGTTTCTCAGTGCATATAAAAGTTATGTTTACAACATACAGTAGTCTACTAAGTGTGCAGTAGCATTGCATGTAAAGGAATGATGTATACACTTTAATTAATACCTTACTGCTAAAAATGCTAACCATTATCTGACAATGCAGGGTTGTCACAAAACTTCACTTTGTAAAAAGACACAATGTATGCAAAGTGCAATACAATGAGGTATGCCTGTATAAACGTCCAGCCACAGGCACAAAGGAGCCTTGTAAAGACTTGCAGATGCTGGAAATTATGAATCCTTTATGTGCTTCCACAAGGCTGAACCTCACAATACCTATGAGATCAATATTGTTATTATCTCCCAGGTGGCTCAGTGGTAAAGAATCTGCCTGCCAATGTAGGAGACGTGGGTTCGAGACCCAGGGATCGGAAGGTCTCGATCAGGAAGATGCCCTGGAGTAGAATATGGCAACCCACTCCAGTGTTCTTGCCTGGAGAATCCCATGGACAGTGGAGCCTGGTGGCCACAGTCCACGAGGCTGCTGATAGTTTCACACAACTGGGCACATAAACATCCCTCATTTTGTAGAAGGAAAAACTAAGTGTCAGAAAAAGTTAATTGATTTGCCTTAGACCTCAAAGCTTGAAAGTGGCAGACCCAAACTCAAACCTAGGCCTTCTAATTCCAAATCTGGGGTCTTCCCCCCCCCATCCCAGCAGCACTTCCTTGTTGTAGGTAGAGACATAATTAATAATAGCATCTATCATCTATCCGGCTTCCCAGGTGGCAGAGCGGTAAAGAATCCACCTGCCAATGCAAACAGATTTGGGTTTGATCCCTGGGTTGGGAAAATCCTCTGGAGAAGGAAATGGCAACCTGCTCTAGTATTCTTGCCTGGAAAATTCCATGGACAGAGGAGCCCTGCAGGCTACAGACCACGGTGTCGCAAAGAGTTGGACATAACTGAGCATTCCTCACTGTTTCAAATCATCTATCCATCACCTTCCCCTGTACATACTAGTCACATGACCTACATTACATTAACACATCACTGTCTTGTAAGGTAGGTATTATAACTCCCATTTTATACAGGACAAACCTAAGGCACAAAAGTGAATGTACATTCATTGATTGTTCTCGCCTTTCCTTTGGTGATAGCATCCCAACTGCTTTTGTAGGAATCCCTTTGTTCCTCATGGTAATTTTGATGGGTCTGTCAGCCAAGGCTCCCTGAGTTCCTCTTGCCAAGATGGTCATGTGACTTACACTGGATCAGTGCTTCTCTCAGGACTTTGGCTCCAGACGGGAGAGAGGCAGAGACTTGGAGCTGACCACCCAGGCAGCAGAGCCCCAGGGAGAGACCATCCAGCAGCTCCTGCTTCCTAGACCCCCTGAGATGCCCTGGATTCCTCGCTTCCCCTGGTTCTGAGCCTTGTCCTCTATTTTCTATCAGTTTCAGGAGTTCCCTTAATTACTTGCATTCAAAGGACTTTATCTGGTTCAGAGAGATTCAGTTCAGTTCAGTTCAGTTGCTTAGTCATGTCCGACTCTTTGCGACCCCATGAATTGCAGCACGCCAGGCCTCCCTGTCCATCACCAACTCCCGGAGTTCACTCAAACTCATGTCCATTGAGACAGTGATGCCATCCAGCCATCTCATCCTCTGTTGTCCCCTTCTCCTCCTGCCCCCAATCGCTCCCAGCATCAGAGTCTTTTCCAATGAGTCAACTCTTCGCATGAGGTGGCCAAAGTACTGGAGTTTCAGCTTTAGCATCATTCCTTCCAAGAACACCCAGGACTGATCTCCTTCAGAATGGACTGGTTGGATCTCCTTGTAGTCCAAGGGACTCTCAAGAGTCTTCTCCAACACCACAGTTCAAAAGCATCAATTCTTCGGTGCTCAGCTTTCTTCACAGTCCAACTCTCGCACCCATACATGACCACTGCAAAAACCATAGCCTTGACTAGACGGACCTTTGTTGGCAAAGAAATGTCTCTGCTTTCCAATATGCTATTTAGGTTGGTCATAACTTTCCTTCTAAGGGGTAAGCGTCTTTTAATTTCATGGCTGCAGTCACCATCTGCAGTGATTTTGGAGCCCAGAAAAATAAAGTCTGACACTGTTTCCACTGTTTCCCCATCTGTTTGCCATGAAGTAATGGGACCAGATGCCATGATCTTCATTTTATGAATGTTGAGCTTTAGGCCAACTTTTTCACTCTCCTCTTTCACTTTCATCAAGAGGCTTTTGAGTTCCTCTTCACTTTCTGCCATAAGAGTGGTGTCATCTGCATATCTGAGGTTATTGATATTTCTCCCAGCAATCTTGATTCCAGCTTGTGCTTCCTCCAGCCCTCCAGTTTTTCTCATGATGTACTCTGCATATAAGTTAAATAAGCAGGGTGACAATATACAGCCTTGACGTAATCCTTTTCCTGTTTGGAACCAGTCTATTGTTCCATGTCTAGTTCTAACTGTTGCTTCCTGACCTGCATATAGGTATCTCAAGAGGCAAGTCAGGTGGTCTGGTATTCCCATCTCTTTCAGAATTTTCCACAGTTTACTGTGATCCACATAGTCAAAGGCTTTGGCATAGTCAATAAAGCAGAAATAGATGTTTTTCTGGAACTCTCTTGCTTTTTCAAAGATCCAGCGGATGTTGGCAATTTGATCTCTGGTTCCCTCTGCCTTTTCTAAAACTAGCTTGAACATCTGGAAGTTAATGGTTCACATATTGCTGAAGCCTGGCTTGGAGAATTTTGAGCATTACTTTACTAGCGTGTGAGATTTACTAGCGTGTGAGATGAGTGCAATTGTGCGGTAGTTTGAGGGTTCTTTGGCATTGCCTTTCTTTGGGATTGGAATGAAAACTGACCTTTTCCAGTCCTGTGCCCACTGCTGAGTTTTCCAAATTTGCTGGCATATTGAGTGCAGCACTTTCACAGCATCATCTTTCAAGATTTGAAATAGTTCCGCTGGAATTCCATCACCTCCACTAGCTTTGTTTGTAGTGATGCTTCCTAAGGCCCACTTGACTTCACATTCCAGGATGTCTGGCTCTAGGTGAGTGATCACACCATGATTATCTGGGTCGTGAAGATCTTTTTTGTACAGATCTTCTGTGTATTCTTGCCACCTCTTCTTAATATCTTCTGCTTCTTTTATGTCCATACCATTTCTGTTCTTTATCAAGCCCATCGTTGCATGAAATGTTCCCTTGGTATGTCTTATTTTCTTGAAGAGATCTCTAGTCTTTCCCATTCTGTTGTTTTCCTCTATTTCAGCATTGATTGCTGAGCAAGGCTTTCTTATCTCTCCTTGTTATTCTTTGGTACTCTGCATTCAGATGCTTATATCTTTCTTTTTCTCCTTTTCTTTTTGCTTCTCTTCTTTTCACAGCTATTTGTAAGGCCTCCTCAGACAGCCATTTTGCTTTTTTGCATTTCTTTTTCTTCAGGATGGTCTTGATTCCTGTCTCCTGTACAATGTCACAAACCTCCATCTATAGGCACTCTATCAGATCTAGTCCCTTAAATCTATTTCTCAGTTCCACTGTATAATCATAAGGGATTTGATTTAGGTCATAACTGAATGGTCTAGTGGTTTTCCCTACTTTCTTCAATTTAAGTCTAAATTTGGCAATAAGGAGTTCATGATCTGAGCCACAGTCAGCTCCCAGTCTTGTTTTTGCTGACTGTATACAGCTTCTCCATCTTTGGCTGCAAAGAATATAATCAATCTGATTTTGGTGTTGACCATCTGGTGATGTCCATGTGTAGAGTCTACTCTTGTGTTGTTGGAAGAGGTGACATCTAGAACTAAATGCAATTCACTGGATGTGAGAAGTTTACAAGATGGAAAGGATATCATTTCCTTGTGACAGGACCAATGATTTCATACTACTTATTTGAGCAAACTCTGGGAAATAGAGGAGGACAAAGGAGCTTGGTTTGCTGTAGTCCACGGGGTTGCAAAGAGTTGGAGATGACTTAGTGACTGAAAAACAACAATCTTTGAGAAGGGAACTATCTTTGGAACTTACTAGTCTCAGGTCAATCCAAGTGTCCTTTTCTATAGTAATCTTGACAGACAACCAGCTATCCCCTTCTTGCACATGACTAACCAATAGAGAATGTGTCATCTATCCATTACTAAGATAACAGTGCAAAAAAAAATACCATCTAAAAATACAGTGACTTAAAACTCTAAGTGTTTATTTAGCTCATAATAAACAACTGGGACAGCAATTTAGTCTGGGCTTGCCTGGGCAGTCCTGGACTTACTCAACTCAGATGTCTGGATGTTAGCTGGCCAATGGAGGAGACAAAAGAGATGCTGGTTTGATCCCTGGGTTGGGAAGATCCCCTGGAGAAGGAAATGCCAACCTGCTCCAGTATTCTTGCCTGGAAAATTCCATGGACAGAGGAGCCAGGCAGGCTACTCTCCATGAGGTCTCAAAGAGTTGGACACGACTGAGCACATACACACAACTTCAAGCCAGTTACAAATCCAACCCCTGTGTTTTTAATGTACAATGCCTTGAAAGCATGTCTGTATTTTAGTGTAAAACCTTAAAAAAAATAAAAACTCAGAAGAACAGTAGAAATTAATTACTAATGGCAAAATTATAGAGTTGTAGGAGAAAGTTTTCTACCAGGAGAGTTCTTCTATTTCAGTTGTCTGTCTATTCACAAGCCTATACTTAGCTAATAGCATCCTTGACTAGTTTGTTAATCCTTCTTTCCTCAATGGTAGTTGAACTGTGCAGAGAATTTATTAAAATTATAGACTTCAGTGATACTGATTTGGAGGAGATACAACCTAATGATTTTTTCAAACATAAACTCTAATGCACATTATTTCTCATTCTAACATCTGTGGTGAGCAGCTCTACATAAAAAAATCCCTAAGGGTTCCAGGTAATCATGCCAGGTGTAACAACACAACATTAAAATGATTTCCTTATGTAAAATCTGGAAGAAGTTAAAGCTTTCAGATCTTACGCTTGTTTTTTGGCATACATAGGTTACTATGATCATCTTCTAAGTTTATTTTGTATTCAGCAACTTTATTTCCATTTTTACAACCCTCTTATGTCATTGAATCTTTCCTACAATCTACAACTCTGACTCAGTGAACACCAGGTGAATCACAAGCTATACTTGTTTTATTTTTAGTGCGAAGCATAATCCTGAGGGAGCTGCAAATGCTCAAAAACAAAAACCTTGTGAGGCCAAATAACATTCCTTTACACCATGGAGTGTCTCCCATTGCCTGAATCCTAATACATGTCAACAGAGGGGGCAGCATGACGCTTTCATGCGAAACTGTGCCCTCTGCACTTTTCTGAGGCTTTTTTCACTGTGACAAAAAGCACAAATGGCAAAAGAAGAATACCACACTTATGAGCCAGGTGAGGAGTCTATCGTACAACTTCATTTCTATTACTTACAGGCTGTCTGTGAGATGCATGGGAGAAAAAGACAACAAGTGTATCTCCTTTCCAGACAAAACAAACTCTCTTATCAGAGATGAGAAAACTGCGCTAAAATTATGCTAAATTAAAGCATGTCAGAAAACAGGTTCCAAACAGGACTCAACAGCTATTTTTAAACAAAGTGCCAGTTACTTACTCTGGTAGAAAGTTTGCCAGTAATTAATTCTACTTTAGCTGTTTCTATTTGCTTTAGAAAACTTTGTATTTAATCTAGACTGTGATAAGAAGTGAATTATGAATTAAAGCTGAACTTAAAATATTACTGCACAATTTAAGTGTTTTTTTTCCTTCCAAATGAATTTCATATGGATGAAATAACATAATGTCAGGCTTTAGTTTTACATCACAATGAATGTTTATCCTGAAAGTGGTCAATTGCTTGAGCACGTTGTTGTTTAGCAGCAGCTTTGCCTAGAGATAGGACAAGGGTTTCTCCCTGCAACCTTCAGGAAGGGTGAGGCAGAATGACAAAAGGGAGGGATATTAGTAAGTTGATAGGTGAATGAATAAAGAAAATGTGGTGTATACATATACATACATAAATAAATAAATATCTATATATATATATATAATGGAATATTACTTACTCAGCCAAAAAAAAAAGAATGAAATAATGCCATTTGCAGCAACTTAGATGGACCCAGAGATTATCATACTCAGTGAAGTAAGTCAAAGACAAATATTATATCACTTATATGTAGAATCTCAAAAAATAATACAAATGAACATATTTACAAAATAGAAATAGACTCACAGAAATAGAAAACAAACTTATGGTTACCAAAAGGGAATGAGGGAAAGGGAGGGAGGGAGGGAAGCACAAATTACTTTGGGACTAACAGATGAACACAACTATATACAAGGACTTCCCTGGTGGCTCAGACGGTAAAGCATCTGCTAACAGTGTGGGAGACCTGGGTTCAATCCCTGGGTCAGGAAGATCTGGAGAAGGAAATGGCAACCCACTCCAGTATTCTTGCCTGGAAAATCCCACGGACAGAGGAACCTGGTAGGCTACAGTCCATGGGGTCGCAAAAAGTCAGACACAACTGAGCGACCACTTTCTTTACTTTACTATATACAAAACAGATAAACAACAAGAACCTACTGAACAGCACAGGGAACTCTATTAAATATCTTGTAATAACCTATATTAGAAAAGAATCTGAAAAAGAGTATATATATTAGACATATATATATACATGGCTGAATCACTTTGCTACATATCCAAAATCCTATAAATCAACTATACTTCAGTTAAAAAAAAAAACAAATAATAGTTAGGAGAATGGGCTCTGGATCAAACTGTCCAGGCTTGTGTGTGTGTGTGTGTGCGTCAAATGAATGAATATATATTCTCCAATTAAAACATTTAAACATCACAATATATTTTCCATTTCAGTTTGAACAACTTGATTCTAAATTTGACTGTATCTATGAATCAGGTTCTCTGTAATTTTTTGATACAAGTCCCACTGTCTCATGCAGACTAGGTTTGAAAAAGCAGCAATTTTTGATCTTGGTACCATTGAGAAATTGAAAGAGAATGCTTGCCATCTAGTGGAGACCTATGAAACTTCAGTGCTGCTTCTGACTTCAGGCAAATTCCTGGTTTCAAGTGAATTGTTCATTTTATATCTTTTGTGAGAAATTTCCTTCATATAATTTCTCATATAGATTTATAGGAGGAAAAGGGTCTGTGGTAGAACAAAATAATTACGATCATCATCAATATCAAGTTATCCTTTAATCAAACAGGATCTGCTTTATAAGATAACATATGTTCAGTTCAATTCAGTTCAGTCACTCAGTCATGTCCGATTTTTTGCGACCCCACGAATTGCAGCACACCATATTATAGTATTTTTAAGTCAGGCTTGAAAGAAAATTCCAGAAAATAATCAATAATAGAAAAGAAACATACTTGTTTAAGGAGTTACCAGCATTTCTTCCACAGTACCTACACAGAAGAGTCAAGAATATAAGTAGATTCTTGCTCCCAGGTTTCTATCTGGTTTTAAGGTCCAGTTTCTCTGTAAGTAGTCTCCATTCTTTCTGTAATTTTTTGTGAATGAAAGTCTGATCATGAAGTTTCAACCTATTTTGTCTTTCAAGGAATCATTTCCTTTTACCATCAAAACACACCCAAAACAGTTTTATTTTTTCTTAATGGAGTGTTTAGTAAGTACTTCTTGGGTTGAGTTCAGTATTACTTCTTTAATCACCATAGAGATTAAACCCTGAAGTAGCCAGGTCTTATGAAACTAACTTACATCTCAAGAAACAAATTACACTGGTAGGCTCACGAGCTGTGGCAATGAGCTTTCTTGCATCAGAAAGGTAACTAACCTACAAGTTGAATAAGGTTCCTTCTCTCTAAAAATGAAGAAACTTGACAAAATATGGATGCTAATTCTTAAAAGAGACAAGTAAGTGGATTCCATAAAATTATTTGAAAGATTAATAGTTTTAAAACACAATGAGATAGGAGCTATGGTTAGGATGGAGGGAAAGGTGCTACTGAGACAGACAGAAATGTATTTGTGTGAAGAATAGAGTAGACAATGGTTCCCAGGACGTTCTATCTTTCAGTGTGACCTTTCAGCAAGGCTACTTTTTATTTTATCTGTATTTTGAGCTGCTTATCCATCAACCAAGCTTGAGTGTTTTAGTTATCCTTCAGGTAGTCATAGAGAATCCCCCAAAGAATCACAGGCATGTGACAAGGGAAGGGCACTGATATCACCATGCCATGGGGTCTATAATACCTGCTCATGAAGCTTGTTTATGCTATCTGGTCATGCTTGTGCTTGCTCCCAAATGTACCACTTCCAACTTGCAACGTACTGTTGCTGGGCCTATCTGATCTTATTATTTGAGAAGTCTGAAAGGACTGAGTTCTAGGTAGAAAGTCATCTGATGATCCATGGCCAGGCATCCTGCCTCCACCAGGGACCAGGAACATATCAAAAGGCACATAATTCTCCATGGAAAATGGCAAGATCTCACTTCATAACTCAAGAGTTTACATTACGATTTGCCCACTGAGGCCTGCCGCAAACTTCATGCAGCATCTTTTCTTACTAATACTTTTTTTTTTTTCCAGTCTGCCCAACTGTATGACTCAGGTGGCACCATGGCCTGGACTGTTGCTGAGCTCTGTCTTACTCCAGTTTAAAGTGAAGTCACTCAGTCGTGTCCAACTCTTTGCGACCCCATGGACTGTAGCCTACCATGTAGCCTACTGTAGCCTACCAGACAAATCCTCTGTCCATGGGATTTTCCAGGCAAGAATCCTGGAATGGGTTGCCATTTCCTTCTCCAGATCTTCCTGACCCAGGGATTGAACCTGGGTCTCCCACATTGTAGGAAGATGCTTTACCATCTGAGTCACCAGAGAAGTCTAGATCCCATTTAAAGTCGTCAACCTTCTATGCATATGGGCAGGAGAAGCATTCCTAGCTACAGAATTATGCTTCCCCCAGAACTCAAGGACCCACCATTTATTGAACCTTTTAATTTAAAGATACAATAATTCCTTTTTTACTTTAGAAGAGAGATCTAGGCATACCACTGATCAACTGATCTCTAACATATTTACAGATGTGGCAGACACTTGACTCTTCATAGGATTTGTCAGCCACATTCCTGCACCATGTCTTACCAATACCTCCACAGGACTCTCTTGCAAATCCAACCCAATCAACATAATGTTATCAAAGTAAGTAATTAAAGTCATATAGTGCAAAATGTCAAAATGGCCGTATCTTCTCAGACTATATTATGACAGAAGGCAAGAGACTTAAAACAGCCCTGCACAAACCTATAAATGGATATTATTATCCATTTTATATGAATATAAACTGTTTTTTTCTTTTCTGGGTAAAAGGAAACATTTTGGAGATCAACTTTCTCCTACAACTGAATGGATGTTTCTTAGCTTTGTATCTCATTACCCTGGCCAAGTTGCCATTAATTTGGTGTTATTAAGTCTGGTATGTGTGTAACACACTTGCTAATACTTTGCTGCTGTTCAGTTGCTAAGTCATGTCCAATTCCTTGTGATCCTAAGAACTACAGCATGCCAGGCTTTCTGTCCTTTACTACTTCCTGGAGTTTGCTCAAACTCATCATGTCCATTGAGTTGGTGATGCCATCCAACCATCTCATCCTCTGTTGACCCCCTTCTCCTCTTGCTCTCAATCTTTCTCAGCATCAGGGTCTTTTCCAAAATGTTGGCTTTACACATCAGGTAGCCAAAGTATTGGAGCTTCAGCTTCAGCATCAGTCCTTCCAATGAATATTCAGGACTGATCTCCTTTAGGATTGACTGGTTTGATCTCCTTGCTGTCTGAGGGACTCTCAAGAGTCTTCTCCAGCACCACAATACAAGAGCATCAATTCTTCAGCACTCAGCCTTCTTGATGGTCCAATTCTCACATCCATACCTGACTACTGGAAAAACCATAGCTTTGACTACGTAGACCTTTGTTGGCAAAGTAATGTCTCTGCTGTCTAGGTTTGTCATAGCTTTTGCTAATATTACTCAAACCGAATTATCATTCAAAATATGCCAGTTAATCATAAGAGGGACCATTTGAGATTAGTAATAAAATAGGTCAAATGTATAACTATCAGAGGGCTTCCCTGGTGGTTCAGCTGGTAAAGAATCCACCTGGAATGCAGGAGACCTGGATTCAATCCCTGGGTTGGGAAGATCCCCTGGAGAAGGGAAAGTCTACCCGCTCCAGTATTGTGGCCTGGAGAATTCCATGGACTGTATAGTCCATGGGGTCGCAAAGAGTTAGACACAACTGAGCAACTTTAACTCACTCATAACTAACAGAAGAAAACGGAAAAGTTTCTTCTACTGCAATCATTATTACCATGAGATATCTTAAGATCTTCAAACTAGCAAAGAAATGTTTCAAGTCAAAGCATGACTTTGGGACTTCCCTGGTGGTCCCAGTGGTTAAGCATCCACCTGCTGACACAGGGGGCCCAGCCTCAATCCCTGGTCAAGGGACTAGATCCCACATTCCACAAGTAAGAGTATGGATGTTGCAACTAAACATCGTGTGTGCTGCAACTAAAAACAAAAACATTCGGCATGCCACAACCAGAGATCCCAAGTGCTGCACGAAGACCCGATGCTGCCAAATACATAAATATTTAAAAAAAAGAAAAGACTTGATGACAGCAATGCCAAACAATGCTCGATTTGTTCATTTGTTGGTTAGACATGTACCAAAGACGAAGAGAGAGTAAAATGCACAATTTAAAACAAGAATGTTTTTCTTTTAATTTTATGTATATGTTAGGCGAAGGATTTTATAACCTGAAAAAGTCAAAATTGTCTTTTTTTAATAATGCTTGAATAAAATGAATCTAAAATACAAGGTCTACCCTTTAGAAAATCATAGAATTATAGTTGAAAAGGAACTCAAGGTTACTTGGTGCATATACCATTCTGGTATTTTACCCTCATGATATTATAGTTTCTCCAAGTAATCACTAGCCTATATTTGAACCTATGTGAGAACTTAATGTTTCTTAAGGTAGTGCACTCCGTTCTTGGAAAATTCTGACTGTTAACATTTTTTGTTTTTTTTTAGCCAATATCTCTCTAGAGCTTCCACTTACTAGTTCTAGTTCCAATCCAAGGAGCCTTGCATAGCCTTGCATGCATATGTGCCGAGTCGATTCAGTCACATCTGACTCTTTGTGACACTATGGACTGTAGTCCACCAAGCTCCTCTGTCCATGGGATTCTCCAGGCAAAAATATTGGAGTGGGTTGCCATGCTCTCCTCCAGGGGATCTTCTGGACCCAGGGACTGAATGTGTGTTTCTTGTCTCCTGCATTGGCAAGTGGATTCTTTACCACTAGTGCCACCTGGAAAGCACCTGGTGCTTAGGATAGTGCTTCCAAACATATGTGGGCTTTTTCTTTCAGCTTTATTGAGATTTTTATTTGACAAAAGCACTATATAAGTTTAAGGTATACAGCACAATGATTTGACTTATAAGTTTAGTGAATATCCATCACTTAATACAGATACAAAATAAAATAAAATATATTTTTATGATGATAACTCTTAGGATTTACTCTCTTAATAATTTTCATATGCAACACAGAGCAGTGTTTATTAATCATGTTGTATATTATATTCCTAGTACTTATTTATCTTATAACTGGAAGTCTGTACCTTTTGATCACCTTCAAAATTCCCTCTCTTCTACCCCCATTTATGGTAAGCACAAATTTTATTTTTCTACAATTTGTTTGTATTTTGAAGTATAACTGACCTACAACACTGTGCCAGTTCCTTGTATAAACATAGTGATTAGATACATGACAAAAGGATCACCACGATAAAGTGTTACCATCTGTTAACCTATGAAAATGTTACATTACTATTGACTGTTATTATTTTCCATGGTGTACATTACATTCTTGTGACTCATTTATTTTGTAATTGCAAGTTCACACCTCTTAATCTCTCTCAACTATTTCACTCATCCTCTCCTATCTCCCTTCTCTGTGGCAATCACTAGTTTGTTCTCTGTATCTATCTTGTTATGCCTGTTCATTTGTTTTGCTTTTTAGATTCTACATATAAGTGAAATAATACAGTATTTGTCTTTCTCTATCCGACTTAATTCACCTAGTGTAATATCCCCTAGGTCTCAGCTCAGTTCAGTTCAGTTGCTCAGTCATGTCTGACTCTTTGCGACCCCATGAACTGCAGCACGCCAGGCCTCCCTGTCCACCACCAACTCCTGGAGTTCACTTAAACTCACATCCATCAAGTCAGTGATACCATCCAGCCATCTCATCCTCTGTTGTCCCCTTCTCCTCCTGCCCCCAATCCCTCCCAGCATCACAGTCTTTTCCAATGAGTCAACTCCTCGCATGAGGTGGCCAAAGTACTGGAGTTTCAGCTTTAGCATCATTCCTTCCAAAGAACACCCAGGACTGATCTCCTTCAGAATGGACTGGTTGGATCTCCTTGCAGTCCAAGGGACTCTCAAGAGTCTTCTCCAACACCACAGTCCAAAAGCATCCTCTAGTCTATGTTGTCACAAATAGCAAGAAACTTAAGATGACATAGACAAATGTAAAGATATATCACATTCATGGATTGGAAGAATTAATATTGTTTAAAAGGCCATAATACCCAAAGTAATCTACAAATTCAGTTCAATCCCTATGAAAATACCATTGACATTTTTCACAGTACTAGAACAAATAATCCTGAAATTTGTATGGAAACACAATACCGAATAGCCAAAACAGTCTTTAGAAAGAAGAATAAGGTCAGGGTATCACACAGCCTGATTTTAAACTATACTACAAAGCTACAGTAATCAAAACAGTATGGTGCTGGCACAAAAACAGACACATACCTCAACAGTTGCCAGTCCAAGAAGCAAAACTAAGCAGCTGCTCCACATCAGGAGCCGGAAGGACTCCAGAGAACTTGGCATCTCAATCAGGACTTCTATTCTCTCCTTCTCTTGAAAATGGAAAAGAAAGAAAAAGAAATAAGAAAATCAGAGAATTCATTAGAAAACTGAGCAAAAAGCAGAAATTCAGAGCATAAATTTATTGAAGGTCATAAGAAGAAAGTAAGTTCCTCAATACCCACCTCCCTCCTCATGCCAAAATCCTTGGATTTCCTAAAGTTAATAAAGAGTATAGACTAATTGTATTTGACTGTTAAATAAAAGGGTAATCTCAGAAGGCTAGAGAATCTGAGAATATTTAGGATGCACACATTTTATGCTACTTTTCTATCATATTTCTGCTGTTGGTTACTATTTTGAGGAACTCAAATATACGACCTTATTTCTACCCCAGCAAGACTCATATCTATCTCAATTAAATTATATTTGGTATATTTAGCCCATTACTCAAGATTTTAGAGTATATTTTAGATCCTAATTTTATCATATCATATACTCTTTACCATAGAGTCATAGTGATGACACATTTGATTAGCTTTTCTTTATTATTCTCATCAATATCTTCAGTAAAAATGTTAAGTCTCACAAGGTAAGAGGGAGAGCTTTTAAAACAACCACTACTGCTGTTGCTGCTGCTAAGTCGCTTCAGTCGTGTCTGACTCTGTGCGACCCCGTAGATGGCAGCCCACCAGGCTCCCCCGTCCCTGGGATTCTCCAGGCAAGAACACTGGAGTGGGTTGCCACTTCCTTCTCCAATGCATGAAAGTGAAAAGTGAAACTGAAGTCGCTCAGTCATGTCTGACCCTCAGCGACCCCATGGACTGCAGCCCACGGCTCCTCCGTCCATGGGATTTTCCAGGCAAGAGTACTGGAGTTTAATCAGCCAGTTGTTATTTTAGAAAGTGTACACATATCACCCCATGTTCTCAGATTTAAGAAGTTCTTGTCAACTGTCCTGTTGAAGCCCATTAATACTACTCTAGCATTTTCTTGATCTTCCCAATGAGTCACCCCATTAATTTAGAGCTGTTTGAAATTTGTCTGAGAATTTTCTCTGCAGATAATGACTAATAAAAAGAAATCATGAGCAAGGATTATTTATTTTCCCTGTCAATATGATGGTTCTAAACTACTTTACAAACTAAGATCAGACTTTTCTTTTACAGTGATATCTTTTTGACCCCAAATAGCCAAAGCAATCTTAAGAAAGAAGAACAAAGCTGGAGCCATCATACTCCCTGACTTCAAACTATGTTTCATATATTGGATTACAGTAATCAAAACAGTATGACATTGGCATAAAAACAGGCAGACAGGTCAATGGAAAAGAATAAAGAGCCCAGAAATAAACCCCTGTACATAAAGTAGATTAATTTTACAGAATCTTTTCAATAAAAAGTATTGGGAAAACCAGACAGCCACATGCAAAAGAGTTAGGTTGGACCCCTATCTTATACCATACACAACAATTACTAAAAATAGATTAAAGACTTGAAACCATAAAACTCTTAGAAGAAAACATAAGCAGTAAGCTCCTTGACATCAGTCTTGGTGATGATTTAACTTGACACTAAAAGCAAAGGCAACAAAAGCAGAAGTAAACAACTAGGATTACATCAAACTAAAAAGCTTCTGCAAAGAAAACATCAACAAAATTAAAAGGTAACCTACAGGAAAGAAAAGAAAAAAAAAAATTCAAACACGGGCAGAGGATTTTAACAGACCCATTTTTAAAGACACATATAGTTGGCCAACAGGCTTTGATAAGATGCTTAATATCCCTAATAATGTGGGAAATTCAAATCAAAACCACAGTGAGATATCACCTTAACTCTGCTAAAAGAGCTATTATCAAAATGACAAAAAAACATCAAGTGTTGATAAAGATGTGGAGAAAAAGGAAGCCTGTGCACTGTTGATAGAAATGTTAATTGGTGTAACCATTATAGAAAGCAGTATGGAAATAGCTTAAAAAATTAAAAATAGAACTACCATCTGATCCAGCAATTCCACTGCTGGGTATTTAATCAAAGAAAAAAAAAAAGACATTAGTACTCCCATATTCACTGCAGCACTATTTACAATAGCCAAGACATTGGAACAACCTAAGTGTCCACCAACGTGTGAATAGATAAAGAAGTTATGGTATAGAAACAGAATATTATTCAGTCTTAACAAGAATGAAATCTTGCCATTTACGACAACATATTGATAAGAGCTGGAGGGCATTATGCTAAGTGAAATAAGTCAGAGAAAGACACATGTTATGATTTCACTTGTATGTGAAATCTAAAAGAAAAAAAAAAGCTCACAGAGAACAGATTGGTGGTTGCCAGAGGCACGGGTTGGGGGATGGGCAAACTGGTAATGGAGTCAAAAGGTACAAACTTTTTAAGAATGCTCAGAAGTGCTTCTTCTTGCTCATCTCTGAGTTCATCTAGACATTTAGTCTCACAAGATCAGAACAGGTCACACTTGGAGCCAAAAGATGCAAGGACAGACAGCACAGCAAGCAAGCAGGGCAGGATCCAGCATTCTCCTTATGTAGGAGTCCTCAAAGCAATCCACCAACCCAGGGGCTGGCTCATCTTCCCCCAAATAACAGCTCAAGTGGAAGAGAATGAGACCCAAATGGACATGTGCGATCGGAGAACTAGGATCCCGCAAGCTGTACAGCATGGCCTCAATAAATAAATACCTGTGAAGTGGCCAAAAAAAGACCAAAGCTCATCGATACCCAAAACCAAGACTGACAGGCATTTCAATATTGGAGTCTAAGAGACATCATACTTACTATGAGACAGAACTTTGCTGGAAAAAAGCACATAAATTCTGCTTCATGAAACAGATTGCCTAAAAAGGAATTAGAAGTTAAAGCATAGTTCACCACTGTCTATTTCTGAAATCATGGATACAAGGTCTCCAACAACCAGAAATTTAGAAAATCATTCCTTTTTTTAAAAGGGCCAATCCATGAATTGACTCTCTATTTCCTTACAGTGAGGAGTCAATTTTCAGTGGTCTTCTGTGTTTCTGCTTGCGTTGTAAAGAGGTACTGACAACTTTTGCCCCAGACTACTTTTTCAAGGATGTTTGTGTGGAAAACAGTTTTGAAAGATAGAAAATGATGTCTCCTTCTAAAGCTGCTGCTGTTGCTGCCAAGTCACATCAGTCGTGTCTGACTCTGTGCGACCCCATAGACGGTAGCCCACCAGGCTCCGCCTCCTTCTAAAGCAGAAGGCAGATTTGTTTCCTGACAGGATGGTAAGGTTTCTAGTGAATGTTTTAGTGAAAACTGACCTAGTAGACAAGAGATACCAGAGAACTAACCTGCAGAGGGAAGGAACCTAGTAAGAACTGAACTTATTTGTACTGCAAATCCCAGCAGGTTTTAGGAATTGGAGGCTGCAGGTACATTTGAAGGCAAAGTGTAGAGCTGAGCTGAAAACAGGAGAAATGGTTGAAAGTCTGTATCTTAATAAAATAGTTTCCTAGACCTCCTCCCCAGCCTAAGACCTGGGACACCTCTCAAAGCTAAGAGATTAGCTGCCATCTAAAGACAGGAGGTGAAATGAACATTTTCAAATGAAGGTGACATCCCTGGCGCTCTTGCCTTGTCCCTCTCACAGAACACAAGCAGACAGGTTTACACTCTGTGCTGGTTGTTTTGTTAGGCTCTCCTGACCTGTTACCACTCTCTGCCCTGCCCTGGGAAGATAACCTCTATGGACAGCCTCACCTTGGCTTCCTTAGCCTTTGGCTTCCATTTGGAATCAGTCTGTGAGAGGAACCAACAGAACAAAAGGTAGAAGGAGAGAGGAATTGGGCTATTTATTCTACTCCCCCCCACCCCCACAATTTTTTGGGGGGCAGTGGCTGCACTCCTCTGCTTTCACACACAGTAACTGGTGGCTGTACTCACACACCCACAGATCTTGCCCAGTTCCAGAATGCTTTTCCTTCCCCTTCCCCCTTTAGGTCTAGAAGAGATAAAGGCTTCCAGTTGGTTTTAGTCCTTGGGTATTTCACCATCCCTTGATGGTTTCTGTTGGTAAAGATTCCCTTCATTAAATTCTCTTCAAGGGACCCTCGTATTACTCTCTTCAATTACCCCATTGAGTGATCCATCTGCTTCATACAGGTCCAAACAGATACATACTCCACAGAAATTTTGCAGGATTTCTCTACTGGACCTGAACAAATAAGTTCAGTTCTTACTAGGTTCCTTCCCTCTGCAGGTTAGTTCTCTGGTATCTCTTGTCTACTAGGTCAGTTTTCACTAAAACATTCACTAGAAACCTTACCATCCTGTCAGGAAACAAATCTGCTTTCTGCTTTAGAAGGAGGCGGAGCCTGGTGGGCTGCCATCTATGGGGTCGCACAGAGTCGCACAGGACTGATGAAACTATTAATACAAGTGTTACTAGGTGTTATGTGTGAAATGAGGAGTGATTAGAGGAGACTTAAAAGCGGACAAATGCCAACTCACAGGTATCTTTTTTTAAAAATTTTTTAAAAATTGAAGGATAATGGCTTTATAGAATTTTTTTGTTTTCTGTCAAACCTCAACATGAATCAGCCATAGGTATACATATATCCCCTCCCTTTTGAACCTCCCTCCCAGGTTGATACAGAGCCCCTGTTTGTTTCCTGAGCTGTACAGCAAATTCCCGCTGACTATCTGTTTTACATATGGTAATGTAAGTTTCCATGTTACTCTTTCCATACATCTCACTCTCTCCTGCCCTCTCCCCATGTCCATAAGTCTGTTCTCTATGTCTGTTTCTCTATTTTTCCCCTGTAAATAAATTCTTCAGTATCATTTTTCTAGATTCCGTATATAAGAGTTAGAATACGATATTTTTCTCTTTCTGACTCACTTCACTCTGATACATATACAGGTATCTTTTAAGCCACATCAAAGAGCTTGGACTTTACCCTGTAGGCTCTTGGGAGGTAATAAAGGATTTCAAATTTGAGTTTTAAATCAATCAAGCTGGAGGCAATATGGAGGAAAATTTTGAGATGGGCAAGGCTGTAAAATGGGTAACAGGACAGAGACAACTGCAATAGTTTCAGTGAAAAATATTGACGGCTCTAACTCACAAAGTGGCAGAAGAATGTAGGAAATGGACAGGAAATTAGTGGCCATTTGAAACTGGAAGTCAGAAAAAGGAAATAAAGGGTAGGGGGGAATCCAGAATGACTTTTGGGTTCTGATTTGCTCAGGTGTCAAGTCATGTCTGACCCTTTGTGACACCACAGACTGCAGCATGCCAGGTTTTTCTGTCTTCCACTCTCTTCTATCTCCCAGAGTTTGCTCAAATTCATGGTCATTGAGTTGGTGATACTACCTAACCATTTCATCCTCTGCCACCCTTCTCTTTCCTTCAATCTTTCCCAGCATCAGAGTCTTTTCCAATGAGTCAGCTCTTCTCATCAGGTAGCTGAGAAATGGAGTATTTCCTGCCATGTCAATAAACAAGAATGCCACAGTCATCAGCAATTACAGCGGTCACCAGGTCCAAGTTTTCTCTGCTCACCACACAATGAATCTGAGAGACAAGGGGCTGAGGCAAGGAAGAGACTTTATTCGGGGAGGCAGCTGACCAAGAAGATGGCAGGCTAGTGCCTCAAAATAACCATCTTATTGGGGTCTGGACGCCAAGCTCTTTTATAGATCAAGATGGGAGAAGTGAGGAAGCAAGGTGAAAAGGCCATTAATCTTGCAAACATCTAGAATGGCAAGCCGCAGGCAGGGGATGTGTTGATTTCTTCCTTCCTGCGACCTACAGGTGGACAGGGTTCTGAACAAAGGCACTCTAGTTTAACAGTCAGGCTGAGGGGCAGCATTCTCTGACGTAGGCCATTTTGTATGATTATAATAAGAAAAGCACAGAAGGCAAGTCAAAGAAACAGTTCCAACATGGAGTCAGAATTGGTTTCTTTCCTGCAACACAGCCACTCCGTACAGTGAGCACTGAGAAAAAACACAAGATACTCACCTCAGATAGCTGAGATGCATATGAAAGGAATGTTTTCAGTGAGCCCAGACTCTTTCATCTTCTTAAGTACAGAAAAGTGCTAAATTTCTTAACTTGAGGTATCTGGTTTTCTTTAATTCACAAAAATACTTTTGAAGTTCGGACTACCTACCCTTTGTTGCAAACTTCTATTTAATCTGACTCCTCCCCACTCCCTGCCTTTTTAGAGCAGTTGTCTCAGGATTACTTGAGATGCGGTCTCCCATGCTTGAAGTCCTAAAAATTCCTACTGAATAAAACATAATTCTCAACTTTCAGGTTGTGACTGTTTTTAAACCGACATGGTCAAAGTATTGGAGCTTCAGCTTCAGCATCAGTCCTTCCATTGGATATTTAGGGTTGATATCTTTTAGGATTGACAAGTTTCATCTCCTTGCAGTCCAAGAGACTCTCAAGAGTCTTCTCCAGCAGCACAGCTCAAAAACATCAATTCCTTGGCGCTCAGCCTTCTTTAAGGTCCACCTCTCACATCTGTACATGACTACTGGAAAAACCATAGCTTTGACTATACTCACCTTTGTCAGCAAAGTGATGTTTCTGTTTTTTAATATGCTCTCTGCTGCTGCTGCTAAGTCGCTTCAGTCACGTCTGACTCTGTGCGACCCCAAAGACGGCAGCCTACCAGGCTCCCCCGTCCCTGGGATTCTCCAGGCAAGAACACTGGAGTGGGTTGCCATTTCTTTCTCCAATGCATGAAAGTGAAAAGTGAAAGTGAAGTTGCTCTGTTGTGCCCAACTCTTAGCAACCCCATGGACTGCAGCCTTCCAGGCTCCTCTGTCCATGGGATTTTTCAGGCAAGAGTACTGGAGTGGGGTGTCATTGCCTTCTCCGAATATGCTCTCTAGGTTGGCTCAAAGGCTAATGCGTCTGTCTGGAATGCGGGAGACCTGGGTTCTACCCCTGGGTCGGGAAGATCCTCTGGAGAAGGAAATGGCAACCCACTCCAGTACTCTTGCCTGGAGAATCCCATGGAGGGAGGAGCCTGGTAGGCTACAGTCCATGGGGTCGCAAAGAGTCAGACATGACTGAGTGACTTCACTTTCACTTTCTAGGTTTGTCATAGCTTTCCTTCCAAGTAACAAGTGACTTTACTTCCATTGTTTCAGTCACTGTCCACAATGATTTTGGAGCCCAATGTGTTACCGCAGGGGCTTCTTGGGTGGCGCAGTTGGTAAAGAACCTGCCTACAAATGCAGGAGACATAAACATGGGTGTCACTGCAGTGTATAAACACTCTTTCAGTGAAATAAAGAGCAGAGGAGAAGAGAGTTTAAGATTGGGATTTACTGAGGGGAAGCCTGAGGTAGAGGAAAGGAGGGGGATGCAGAAGAATGAAGGGAAGAAGATTGATGTAGTCATATTATGAATATGTTGAACTTAAAATACCTGTGGGAAATCTAACCACAAGAAAAGAGCTTCTCTTCAACCTACTCAACCTGGTCACTGTGGAAGACCCTGGACTCTTGAGTTTGCCTCTCTCCTTAACCTGGGAAGCTAGATGCAAAACCACAGGAAAACAGGCAGATAAAATTGCCTTTAACCTTTAAGAAGCAGGCGAGACCAGAATAAAAGGCTCCCAGTGCAACCACCTATTTAACGCCATGATGGTGTAAGAGCTAAGAAGAGCCCTAGTTAGACCCTCCTTCACTGGGCAAAAGTGAAACTGAAGTCACTTAGTCATGTTAGACTCTTTGTGACCCCACGGACTATAACCTATCAGGCTCCTCCAACCATGGGATTTCCCAGGCAAAAACGCTGGAGTGGGTTGCCATTTCCTTCTCCAGGGGATCTTCCCAACCCAGGGGTTGAACCTGGGTCTCCTGCATTGCAGACAGACACTTTTACTATCTGAGGCACCAGGGAAGATGGTGGCTGGGCAAAACTATCACTTATGCTGTGGCATATTTTGTTTGTTTTTGTTACTATGGAAGAGATGATATTCCTTCATCTCCAATATGTTTCCTAGGAATAATCTCAGCAGGGGTAGGAGATGAAAGCTGTAGGATTAGAGTTAGTTAGATTTGGGGCATTTCCCCAAAGACTGGGAAGGGGCTGGGATATTGTGGTTTCAGATGACAGAATTAGGCCAAGTTGTTTTCAGGTTAGCCACTATTTAGAAAAAGAGATATTTGACAGACTACCATAGGAAGCAGGGTTGGGAAAATCAAACCATTTTCTATTTAATTGCTAATAATCTGAGATTCTTTAATAAATTGGTTTCATTTTTATCTTTTACTTCAAGTTGGCTTTAGTGTAGTTTCTATACCTATTAGTATGAACTGACAAAGAGGAACACAATGCAGCTTATAAAATTCACGTATGCAGGCTTAGTCGCTCAGTCATGTCCGACTCTGCAACCCCATGGACTACAGCCCGCCAGTCTCCTCTGTCCATGGGGATTCTCCAGGCAAGAATAATGGAGTGGGTTGCCACACCCTTCTTCAGGGGATCTTCCTAACCCAGGGATCAAACCCAGGTCTCCCACATTGCAGGTGGATTCTTTACCATCTAAGCCACCAGGGAAGCCCAAGAATACTGGAGTGGGTAGCCTATCCCTTCTCCAGGGGATCTTCCCAACCCAGGAATTGAACTGGGGTCTCCTGAATTGCAGGAAGATTCTTTACCAGCTGATATACCAGGATGCCATCATATTAAATCATAGACACCTCACTTCACATTTATCTATAACTAACATACTGGTTATGGTAAGTATTACAGACATAGTTAGTACCATCAGGCCTCTCATGTTACCCTAACCTCAGCCTAAAACCAGCTGGACTATCCATATCAATAACTATTTCCTAAACTTTAGAGACACCTAGGAATGCCCCTATCTCTGATACTCCAAAATCCAATATGCTTACCATTCAGCCTTCCAGTTTTATTTGCTTAACTCCTATTAAGTTTTCATTCCTATCCCAAAGAAAGGCAATGCCAAAGAATGTTCAAACTACCACAAATTGTACTCATCTCACGTACTAGCAAAATAACACTCAAAATTCTCCAGGCCAGGTTTCAATAGTACGTGAACCGAGAACTTCCAGGTGATCAAGCTGGATTTAGAAAAGGCAGAGGATCAGATCAGATCAGTCGCTCAGTTGTGTCCGACTCTTTGTGACCCCATGAATCGCAGCATGCCAGGCCTCCCTGTCTATCACCAACTCCTGGAGTTCACTGAGACTCACGTCCATCGAGTCAGTGATGCCATCCAGCCATCTCATCCTCTGTAGTCCCCTTCTCCTCCTGCCCCCAATCCCTCCCAGCATCAGAGTCTTTCCCAATGAGTCAACGCTTCGCATGAGGTGGCCAAAGTACTGGAGTTTTGTGTGTAGGTCACAACAAACTGTGGAAAATTCTTAAAGAGATGGGAATACCAGACTACCTGATCTGCCTCTTGAGAAATCTGTATGCAGGTCAGGAAGCAACAGTGGTATATATTTACTTGGCCATGAAAAATGATGAAATAATGCCATCTGCAGAAATATGGGTGGATCTAGAGATTATCATACTAAGTGATGTAAGTCAGACAGAAAAAGAAAATTTCATGATATTGCTTATATGTGGAATCTTAAAAAAAAAAAAAAGAAATGAACTTAAACACAAAACAGAAATAGACTTACAGACATAGAAAACAAACTTATGGTTACAAAAGGGGAAGTGGGGGAGGGATAAATTAGGAATTAAGATGAAATATACACACTAGTACATATAAAATAGATAATCAACAAGGACCTTCTGTATAGCACCAAGAACTATACTCAGTATTTTGTAATAACCTTTAAGGGGAAAGAATCTGAATATATATATGTAAAGAATATATATTTAAAGAATACACACACACACAAGAATGAAATTGGACCACTATTGTCAGGACCAGCCCAACAACGAACTGACCTGAGGGAGCGGTGCCGCAGAAGAATAAAGAAAAAGAAGACTCAGAAATAAGGTGGGGATCAGGGGGCTGATGCCATTCACAGGCAAAAGCCTAGATCCTAATCCTTGCATGATTTTTATTGCTAACATCTACTTTCTTGTATGTGCTCTAGAGATATGTGTTTTTTACAATCTCATATCGGGGATACAGATATACAACGCAGAGTCCTCAATGTCAAACCTTCAGGCCTTTCATGACTCTGTTTAGCCCTTTAGCTAGTGATGACCTTTCTTAGTAACCCCCTCAAGGCTCTGGTTACAGGAACAGTCCCTAATGGTTTTTCATCAGTCACATCAGTTCTTCAACATCTTGTTTTCAAGATGTTTTTCCATGATGTACTTTTTATTGCTCCCAGCCCTTCACCTTGGGGTGATGAGAAAGTCACTCTTATTTTTCAAAGAGGCCCTGTTAATTATAGTACAGGCCTGTGCATAGCATATTCCCTACACACTATCTTACACTAAATACAAAAATTAACTCAAATGGTTAAAGACTTGGACATAAGACCTGAAACCATATAACTTCTAGAAGAAAACAAGCAGTAAGCTCCTTGGTACTGGTCTTGACAATGATTTTTTTTTTTTGGATTTGACACCAAAAGAAAAGGCAACAAAAGGAAAAATAAACAAGTGGGACTATATCAAACTAAAAAGCTTTTGAACAGCAAAGAAAACCATCAAGAAAATGAAAAAGCAACCTACAGAATAGGAGAAAATACTTATAAATCATATACCTGATAAAGGGTCAATTTCCAAAATATATGAATAACTCAGCTCAATTGTGAAACAATATGATTTTTAAATCAGCAGAAAAACTGAATAGACATTTTCTAAAGACAAAGAAATGGCTGATGAATATAGGGAAAAGTACTCAACATCACTAATCCTTAGAGAAATGAAAATTTAGAATTCCTCATGGTGGCGGCGGCTGGTTGGGTGCGGCGCTGTAGTGACTAATCTGCTGCTAGCCTGGTGGCTGAGCGTCGAGCTCCAGCCCGGCCTCCGAGGGCCCCTCGGGCTCCGCACCCTTGATGCTGCTCTGGTGCTGAGCCCACCCCGGCCAGTAATTTACGATGGTAAATTACTTCCTGGGCCAGAGCGTGCTCCGGAGTTCCTGGGACCAAGTGTTCGCTACCTTTTGGCAGCGGTACCCGAATCCCTATAGCGAACACGTCTTGACGGAAGACATAGTGCACCGAGAGGTGACCTCTGACCAGAAGCTCCTGTCCCGACGACTCCTGACCAAGACGAACAGGATGCCCGCTGGGCTGAGCGACTGTTTCCTGCCAATGTTGCTCACTCAGTGTACATCCTGGAGGATTCTATTGTGGACCCACAAAACCAGACCATGACCACCTTCACCTGGTACATCAACCACGCCCGGCTGATGGTGGTGGAGGAACGATGTGTTTACCGTGTGAACTCTGATAACAGCAGCTGGACCGAAATCCGCCAGGAAGCCTGGGTCTCCTCTAGCTTATTTGCGTCTCCAGAGCTGTCCAGGAATTTGGTCTCACGCGGTTCAAAAGCAACGTGACCAAGACTATTGAAAGGTTTTGAATACATCTTGGCCAAGCTGCAAGGTGAGGCCCCTCCCAAAACCCTTGTTGAAACAGCCAAGGAAGCCAAGGAGAAGGCCAAGGACCTTGCCAGCAAGGCAGCCACGAAGCAGCAGCAGCAGTTCGTGTAGCCAGCTCAGGCCCGGAAGCAGCAGCCTAGCAGACTACCAGCTCAGTCCCTGTGCCCTCTCCTCCTGTACTTTATTATTAAAAGCCAGCTTCTAGCCCTCTCAACTGTCTGGGTGGTGGGCTGAGGGTAGGTGCCCTGTTTGGCATCTCTAGTACAGCCGGCTGGTTACCCATGTCTGAGCCAGGCCTCCTTACCCCTGCATCGGGTGGCTGAGGACAGAGGCACAGTGACTTGCCCACGGTCACTGCATCCAGGTGAAGTGGTCGTAAATGCTAGACTGTAAGCTCCATGAGGGCAGGGACTGTTGTTTTATCCTCTGATGTGTTCCAAGTATCTGAAACAAAATCTTGAGTGTAACAGGCACTCAATAAATACTTGCTGAATTCAATTGGAAAAAAAAAAAAAAGGAATGAAAATTTAGACCACAGTGAGCTATCACGCCACTTATGTTAGAAAGATTGTCATGGGACTTCCCTGGTGGTCCAGTGGTTAAGACTGTGTGTTTCCACTGCAGAAGGCACAAGTTCAATCCCTGGCTGGGGAATTAAGATCCCACAAGCCGTACAGTGCAGCCAAAAAAAGAAAAGAATGAATGATTGTCATAAAAAAAGGTAAGAGATAACAAGTGTTGTGGAGAAGGAAATGGCAACCCACTCCAGTATTCTTGCCTGGAGAATTCCATAGACAGAGGAGCCTGGCGGGTTATGGTCCACAGGGTCGCAAGAGTTGGATGTGATTGAGTGACTAACACAACATACTAACAAGTGTTGACAAGGATGTGGAGAAAGGAGAACCCTTGTGCACTCTTGGTGGGAATGAAAATTGGTACAGCCACTATAGAAAACTATGGAGTTTTCTCAAAAATTTAAAATTAGAACTAGGGTATGATCCAGCAATTCCACTGTTGGGTATTTAACCCAATAAAAAGAAAACTAAGATATTTGTACCCCCATGTTCATTGCAGCATTATTTGCAACAGCCAAGGCATGAAAAGAATGTAAGTGTCCACTGATGGATGAACCGATAAAGAAAATATATATATATATTTATACATATATATATACACACACACACACAATGGAGTATTATTCAGCTGTGAAAGAGAAGGCTATCTTGCCATTTGCAACATGGGTGGAGCTGAAGGGCATTATGCTAAGTGAAATGTCAGACAGAGGAAGACAAACACTGCATAGTCTCACAATTAATAATGAAATTTAAAAAATTTAAACTCATAGACACACAGAACAGGTTGGTGGTTGCCAGAGGCATGGGTTAGGTTTGGGCAAATGGAAGAAGGTAGTCAAAAGGTATAAACTTTCAGTTATAAAATAAAGACGTCCTGTGGGTGTAATGTACAACATGATGACTATGGTTAAAAATATTGAATTGTATATTTAAAAGTTGTTAAGAAGGTAGATCTTACAAGTTCTCATTGCAAGAAAAACAAAATTGTTTCTATCTGTCTTAATGGATGTTAATTAGAGTGTGGTGATCAGTTCACAATACATACAAACTCAAATCACTACGTTGTGTACTTGAAACTAATATAATTTTGTTGTTGTTCAGTTGCCCATTCATATCCGACTCTTTGCGACCCCATGGACTGCAGCATGCCAGGCCTCTCTGTCCCTCACCATCTCCTGAAGTTTGCCCAAGTTCATGTCCATGGCAATGGTGATGCCATCCAGCCATCTCATCCTCTGATGCCCTCTTCTTCTGCCCTCAATCTTTTATATACTAATATAACATTATGTTAATTATATCTGAGTTTTAAAAAAAATTAAGCCTTTGAGCCAAAGTGTGTTCTTCCCATGGCCAACATCATGGAGTTCAGGACCTGCCCATTTTGGCCAACCTGAGATCTCCTCTGATAGGTTACCCCCAAAACTCCCTATTGTGTTAGCCAACACTTTGTCAATCTGTATTGCACTCTTTAGCTCCCTTTGCCCAGTTCTACCTCCTTCTCCCTTTTTCTTTCACAAATGTCTGATCTGCATCAAAGCTTGATGATTTTCCAGGCCCATTTCTTTTTCCTCCCCCTTAAACTTTCACAGGCTTTATCTTCCAATAAGTCTCTTGTACTCCATCTTACCATCAGCTTCCTACAAGACTCCAACTGGTACATCATCATAACATTTATTACAATTTGTAATGGTATGTTTATGTGTTTGTGTGTTGTCTCTATCAATCACATAACAATCTCCTTGGCAGTCTTCTTTTCTGAAGGGTCCTCCTCTAAGAAGCCTGGATAACCTCCCTGTTGACTCAGTCTTCATCCCTCCTTTCAGTCCACAAGATAGCAGTAGTTGCACAGTTGTGTCTTACACTGGGAACACAGGAGAGAGACTAAAAGCACTGTTGTGTCTTACACTGCGAACACAGTTGAGAGACTAAAAGCACTGTTGTGTCTTACACTGGGACACAGGAGAGAGAGACTAAAAGCACTGTTGTGTCTTACACTGGGTACACAGGAGAGAGAGACTAAAAGCACTGTTGTGTCTTACACTGGGACACAGGAGAGAGAGACTAAAAGCACTGTTGTGTCTTACACTGGGACACAGGAGAGAGAGACTAAAAGCACTGTTGTGTCTTACTTACACTGGGAACACAGTTGAGAGAGAAGAAACTAAAATCCTAATTCAGGGCTACATCTTCCAAATGTAGGATTTATCAACTTGGCACTATTGACATTTTAGATTTAAGAATCCTTTGTAGTGGAAGAGCTGTCCTATGCACCATAGGATGTTTAGTCGCATTCCTGCCCTCTACTCACTAGCTGCCAGTGGCACCCTTCTAAGTTATGACATTATATTTCCAGACATTGCCAAATGTCCCCTGGAGTGCAAAATTATCCTTGGCCTTGATGAAAGAGTGTCTTTTTTCTAATTCTTCTCAAAATGCTATTTGGTCAATTAGTATACAACTGGACCATAGTATATTAGCATGGTTCTGGGAATATTCTTCCAGACTAAGCAGATACAGATCTCTTGACCGCAATTTCCACACAACATAAGAATTCCCTCCTTTCTTGCTATGTCTGTGTTTTAGACCCTAAGTGGGTCCAGGTATTACAGATTGAGGACAGATCATCCCAGGTGCCTTGCTCTGACCATAAAGAGCCCACCTATCCTTGCAAACACAAACTTAAGAGGATACATCGAAGGCAGCATGTTGATGCTCCATTGGACAGATGAAGGTTGTCCCTTGGCCTATATACCTTCTCACTGCACTTTTATCCACAAAGTGTTATTCAGACTTCCTTGGAAAATTATTAGTCACTTACGTAATTTCTTGTTGCTGCTCACCCTGGAGCATGCTAGATCCTACTTACTTCTCAAACAGAAGTGGCTAATTTAAAAAATTACAGTCTGTAATTCTGAGTGTCTGCCCTTAATATTTAAAGGTTCCTGCTTTAGCTGAAAGTGTGAGCCATGGTTACCTTCATTATCAGGAACAGAAACCGTTCATGCCTCTATTTCAGATGTTTTTAAATATGAATGCCCGTCTTTTCAAAGTCCCTCTATCCCACAAAGTGTATTTCATAGATTTCACTACACATATATTTCAAGTTTGGGTTGCCTGCCAAGTCCCTTCAGTTGTGTCCAACTCTTTGAGACCTCACAGACTATACCACCAAGCGCCTCTGTCCATGCAGTTTTCCAGCCATGAATACTGGAGTGGGCTGCCATGCCCTCCTCCAAGGGATCTTCCCAACCCAGAGATTGAACCCACGTTTCTTACATCTCCTGAATTGGCAGGCGGGTTCTTTACCACTAGCGCCACCCTGTTTTTCCTATAAATTTGGTGCAAATCCATGTCCAGCCATGTTCTCATTATGCTGCACAGTCAGAAATTTCTGTGCAGACCTGCTTCTCTCCTCCCACCCCCAACTGGTTTCTTTTCCTTACTTGCATTCATTCGATGTTTTAAAAGTGTATTTTAGATTCTGAATATTCGATGAGCACAAGATTTATGGATACATGATTTAGAGGGAATCTCAAACGTGACTTTAAAAAATTAACCCATAACAACTATTTCCCGTCCGGTCTTATGGACAAATGCGATACATGATTCTTAGGATGTTGAGAATTTTCTTGGATGAGGCAAAAAACAAACTCTCCTGTCCTAAATGTTGACTTGGTGGGGAGGGGGGCGGAGTCCATGGAGAGAACACGCAGGACGGGAGGTGGAACGGATTTAAGGCTGAAAACTCGAGTTACTCCTCTGGCACCTCCCCCTCCAAGACTGAAACAAGGGATTCTACACAGTTTCCAGCCCGCAACGCGTCGTGCCAGGGCGCTGAGCCTAAGGAAGCAGGGCTAAGTCTGAACGCGACTGTAACAAACTGCATCGCAACCTAGCAGTCAAGATGAATGCTTTTAGGGTTCGAGATGATTAGGTTAAAAAGTTTAACTATTGCAACTATAACTTTGCATTTAGTTCACTATCCCCTCAAGAACAAAACGTTCCTTCTCGGCCTCAAATATCTGACGGCCAGAGAAAACTTAAAAGCTCTCTTAAACATATACAGAAAGCTAATTCCTCACGCTTGAAAGCAACAAATAACCAAAAGCTATTACCGTTCTCACACAGAGAAAGAGTAGCGAGAAGGACCAAACTTTTAAAATGCGCAGTAGCGCGTCTGACGTAGGCCTTCCTGCCGCAGAGCATTTCGGGAAGAGCCGCGAAACGCGAAGCTGGCGCTCCTCTGAAGAAGAAACAAAGTCCAAGGACGACTAGAGTTGCCTGCCCGGTACCTGTCGCAGCTTGGGGTTACTCAGTTTTTGTGGAAACAGCATTGCCCACGCGGAGCGGGAAGCGCCCCCAGGCTTCCGGGTCCCAGTGAGACGCACGGTGACGCAATTCCTGAGCGCGCCAATCCCGAGCTGGCTGGGAGGGCGGGCTCTTCAAATTTGAATTCCCTAATAGTTCTCGTGTTAGGGAATCTCGCGGAGAAGGTGAGCATCCTCTGGGGTTCGGCCGCTCAGGGGTGGGGCCGACTTGGGCCAGCGGCGCGATCTTAGGGCGCCCAGGTTCTCCGCTGTCCCGAAGCCGAGCCCAGACTGCTGCCGTCTCGCCCGGCCAGGCTCTTCACCCAAGGTACGGCCCCGACCCTCTACCCTAGCTTCTGCCTCCGGTCCCTCTGGCGCCGCGAGTCCCAGCGCTTCAGCTTTCTGGGCTCTCTCGGACTTTTTGTACGTTTCTGTCTTTGGCTGCGGTATCACGACCACTCTTTCGTTCGGTGTGTATTTGTTGCGTGTCTACTGTATTTATCAAGAGAGCAGACCTCTTTCCCTCTGATTTCGTTTCAGTGGTGAGCGCTCTAGGCTTTTGTTCTAAAATCACTTCTAGAAAAAAAAATTAGATTACCAAGTAGGAATATCGTGTGCGTCACTGTCCGATTCTTCATCTTGGAACCCAGGATCCACAGAGCTAAAGAAACAATTTATCCATCTAGCTTGTGTTTCTTCTAGTTAAATTACATATTGCAAACATTTTCTGATGTAAATAAAATTATTTAGGAAACGGGAGGCCCCTTCATCCCTCTCTACAAAGTGCTATTTACAATTTTAACAATATCTTAATTCCAGATTTTTCCCCCTTTGCGTATACTCCTTTTTTTTTTAAACAGAAATTCAATTGTACGTCCTGTTCTGCTGCTTTTTAAATTTAGTATATTCCAGCTACTTTCTATGTCAGAGTGTGTATGTGTGTGTCTGTATGTATATTTTTTTATTGAATACATAGAATTCAGTTATATGGATGACAAAAGCAGAATTTTGTCCCATATTGATAGAGGTCTAGGTGGTTTCTAGTTAGTCCCGGTGCTTTAGTGGACAGCGGAATTTTGGTAGCCATCTAGATTGTTTCTAATTAGTTTAGTACTTCCGTGAACATACTTGTATAGGGCCTGTTTAAGAACTTAGGCTTTGAAATCAGATAGACTGCGGTCCTGCTCTTGTCAGTGGGACCTTGGACTGGTTATTTAACCACTTTATGCCTTAGTTTTCTCATCTTCAAAATGGGGATAATAACAGTACTTAACTCTTATGAATTGCTCTAAGATTAAGTAGTGTCTGACATAGATGCAGTAGATGTTGAATATTACCACCACATGTATTTGCATTCTTATGTGGATGTAAGAAAAATTTTAAGTGGAATTTATTGATCAATGGCATGCACACCTATATTTTGAAATTAACCTTTACCAATCTGATAAACATAAAGTCTCACTGTTTTAATTTGCATTTCTTCATTTATTAGTAAAATAGAGGGTCATTTTGACTCATTTATGGGCCATTTGTATTCTATTAAATGCCTTTCATGTCCTTTGGCCATTTTTAATGTTGATCATTTCTTTAAATTGATTCGTTTGGTTTCTTTGAATGTTTGGCCAAAAAGTTCCTTTGGTTTTTATAAATGAAAGACCTTTTTCATTTTCACCAATAATTTTATTGAACAGCATATTCACTGTTTTATTCCACTACCTTCTGCCGTTTTTCAGGCAACTTCATAATTCCATCTTCCCAAAACTTTTTATCTTTTTGAGCAAAGAACTCTTCCACGTGCCATTTATAGTCCTCCAGGAGACTGAAATTTTTTTCATTAAGAGAATTTTGTAAAGACTGAAATAAATGGGAATTTGAAGATGCAATGTCTGGTGAATATGGCAAATGAATCAGAACTTCCCAGACAAGTTGTTAACAGTTTTTGCCTGGCCATCAAAGAAACACAGAGGCTTGTGTTACCCTGATGGAAGAGTATGTGTTTTCTGTTGACTAATTCCTGACGCTTTTTGTTAAGTGCTGGTTTTAGTTGGTCTAATTGGGAGCAGTTCTTTGAGCTCATAATAGGGGACTCCTTTCCAATCCCACCACATACACATCACCTTTGGACAAAGACTAGCCTTTGGTATGGTTGGTGGTGGTTCATTTCACTTGCCCCATGATCTCTTCCATTCCACTTGCCCCATGATCTCTTCCATTCCACATTATTGTACAGTATTCATTTTTCATCACACGTCACAATTTGTTTTAAAAATGGAATGTTTTTGTTACAGTTCAGCAGAGAATCACATGCAGAAATACAGTCAAGAAGTGTATTACGTGGAACTTATGTGGAACCCAAACATCAAAGGGATTAACATAACCAAACTGGTGCAAAAGATTTTCAGTGCTTGATTTGGGTATTTTGAGTATGTCGGCTATCTCCCACATGGCATAATGTTGATTGTTCTCAATTAATGTCTTAATTTGGTCGCTATCCACTTCAAATGATTATTGCACCAGGGGGCATTGTCCCGCAAGAAATCTCCAGCGCAAAATTTTGCAAACCACTTTTGATAGGGTTGATGTTTGATCAGTCACAGTAGCTTCTCCATACACTGCACAAATCTTTTTTTTTTTTTGCAGTTCAGTTGTGTTTCCACCCTTCTTGAAATAATAAAGCATAATATGCCAAAAATATGACCTTTTTCTTCCAGTTGTAATATTAAAATGGCTACACACAAGTTCACTAACCTTTTTTTTTTAATGCATTGTGAATGACAGCTGTCACAATACAATCTGACAGAACTGTTTTGAATAAAGTTAAAGACAAATAAGCTCTACTAGAACCACCTTATGGGAAAAACCAAACAAATTCTTTGGCCAGCTCAATATATTGTGTGCTGCACTTTTTTCCAAGTATATCATTTGTCAGTTAACTTACTATTCCTCTCATTTTTTCCCAACTCTATCTCCCAGTGTTGGTTAGTGTGCCTTGGGAGTTTTGACCATTCCATTAGAATTATTATTAATATTACTACCGTAACAGTAAATTCCTAGAACTTTTTATGTCTTAATTCAGTATTATATCCATGATAACAGTTGTTTAGCTTTCTAGATACTCTAGATACTCATAGCTACTTTTTCATACTCATAGCTAGTTTTCCCATGCCCGAGTCTTTATTTTGAATAAATAGCAATTTTTCCTAGTATATCAGCATGTCAGTTTTCAGAGTAAATTTTAAGTATTAGATTTTTCAAATAGTTTGAAGCATTTAATGAAGGCACAAGCACACCATTTTAGAATTCACCTTGTCTTCTCCAGTCCTAGAAGGAACCTAAATAGGAAGGAAATCTAAAAAAGAATGAATATATGTATATGTATAACTGATTCACTTGGCAGAAACTAATACAACTTTGTAAGGCAAGTATATGCCAATAAAAACAATTAAAAATAAATAAATTGCATGCTTTTCCTAGTAGCATCCTTCTAGGAATGTTGATCACCCCTTTGTCCAGCATATCCCATGCACTAGTCACTTAGCAGTCCTCTCAGTTATCAGATGGACTGTTGAAGTATCATTGTGCTTGTGTTCAGGTAACCCTAATTTTACTTAATAATTGTCCTAAATCACAAGAGTAGTGCTGCTGGCAATTTGGGTATGCCAAAGAAAAGTTGTAAAGTGCTTCCTTTAAGTGAAAAGGTGAAAGCTCTTGACTTAATGAGGAAAAAAATCGTATGCTGAGATTGCTAAGGTCTGGATAAAAATGAGTCTATTTGTGAAGAAGGAAAAAGAAATGCATGCAGGTTTTGCTTTTGACCCCCAAAACTGCAAAAGTTGCAGCCACCGTGCATGATAAATGCTTAGTGAAGTGGAAAAGGCATTGAATTTGTGTTTTGAGTGAGGTGACATTCACATAACTTTTATTACAGTATATTGTTATAATTGTTTTGCTATTGTTAATTTCTTACTGTGCCTGATTTACAAATTAAACTTTACCATAGGTATGTATGTAAAGGGAAAAACATAGTCTATATAGGCTCTGGCACTATCCATAATTTCAGGCATTGACTGGTGGTCTTGGAATGTATCTCCCTGGGAGAAGGTGGCTGGGGGAGAGGAGAAACTATTGTACTACAGATTGGTCTGTTCTTATTTCTGCTAACTTATTAGCAGTTTATACTTACTGTTGAGCATTTCATTAGGTTCTAAAGAAATGAGATCGTGTAAACCTGTGCATACTTTGCCCTCTCTCCATGCAGTTGTCCCAGTTTATTCATTTTTGGTTTTGAGAATGTAAACTGAATGGCCAGTGAGCACTGTAACTCCAAGCACAGGATTCCTGTCATTAATGTCTTGCCAAATGCATGAATATATGCGCTAATACATATTCGCTGAATTCTTGGGTTTTGTGTCATTCCTAGGATACTGGGTATCTTTGTCAGCTCTTGTTATTGAGGAATATTTCCTTTTTTTCTCTTATAAAATATCAAATAAAATGGTAGTTTGTATATGCATTTTTAACTTGTATATTTATTTCTCGCAGAAGTTACTGTAGATAAAGATACTTCATGTCTTTGGTCTGAATGAATTTATATTTTCTGAAATACATTTCTTATGTTTATGTGATCAAAGACTGATTGGAATAGTTATAAATTCAGTGATAAGAGATGCTGTAAATCTAGACTTATAAGTTCTAAGCTCCTTTAGGTTAAAATATTGTATTAATTTACCAGGTATAGCAGATGAAACATACATGCAACTGTATGTTTCATCACCTAGAAATTTCTAGGTGTGGGAAATAAAATTTATATGTAAGAAACAAGCTAAAACAAGTCTAAGACTGTGTGTGCCCAAGTACATGATTTCCTCTAAAAATTCTAAGCAGCAGTAAATGTTTAGAAAATTATAATGAATATAATTTACTTTTGATTTCAGGTCTTTTTTTTTTTTTACGTAAAATTTCATATTAAAAAGTTCTGCAGCATAACAGAAATCAGGATTGGAGATTATTAACTTAAAAATTGAATGGATTTTTAACCTTCATTAGGATATGTCATGTAGCTGCTGCCTTAAAATTTAAGTTCCTAAAAGGAAAAACCATATTTGTGAAATTTAATCTTTTCATAACTTAATTTATTGCCATGTGCAGCTGTCATTTAATGTTTTTTGATGCAAATATTAGATTGGAACCTCCAGGACTTGAGGTTCAAGTAAATTTCAAAAACAAATATTCAAAATTCTGCTCTTAGAGTGATGAAGTAGAAGACTTGGTGGAAGCTGCTTTTTAACAGAGAATAAATTTAAAAACCAAACTGTTTTATCACTAAAAAATAATAAATGAAACTTGAACAAAAATATAAAATCTTGGTCTGCTTTGTGAGGTATAGATTATCCAGTGTTGTTTTTTTCTGCACGGAAGCATGATAAAAGTTGATTTCACGTTGAACTGCAGGTTCCTCTGGCCCCCTGCCGAAGGTCTATCCTGAAAATTGTGTTTAAGTGAATTTTCTGTTAGAGGGAATTTGTTGCTTCTGTTTATCAAGATGATTGCAACATCTTTGAAACACCCAGGAATTCACCTGTCTTCAGAGACATCTTCTCAAAGGAGAAATGTGCCCATGCACGCGATCTTTTTTGACAGCATTCCTTCAGGCACACTTACTCCTGTAAAAGATTTGGTGAAATATCAGATATCCTCTTTAAAACTGAATAATCATAAAAAGAGTCAGTTTGTAGAAATGGCAGTTTTTAATAATAAAAATGTATTGCAGTCTACCTTGCTAGCAGAGGCTACCACCTCTAACAGTTCTCTTGATATCAGTGCTATAAAACCCAACAAGGATGAATTTAAAAATAAAGAAAGCTATGAATCACCAGGAAAAATATTTCAAAGAATGAAAGAAAAAGTACTACGCAACAAGCAAGAACAAGCATCAAGAAACAGTTTTTTGGAACCAACACAAAATGAAAGTTTCGCTCCTAATGGAGCTGAGGAAAGAATATTACAGCATACCTACCTCTGTGAAGAAAAGGAAAACAACAGATCATTCCAGCCAGAAAACCGTTCACTAAGAGGTTAGTTTTATTATGTGTTGGTTAAAAAGCTGTAACGTGTTTAGTGTTTATTGTGTCTGACGCTTTTAGGTACTCAGGGAACAGCAGTGAGCAAAATGAACAAAAATCTCTGTCCTCACGAAGCTAGTTTACATTCAGGTGGTGGCAGACGGATCATTAAATAAGTATTTTATAGAATATAATAGAAATGATCTGGAAAGAGAAAGCAGAGTACGCCATTGTAAAAACTCCAGTATTCTTGCCTGGAGAATCTCATGGAGAGTTGGAGCAGGTTTTAAATTTTCATGGGGTGGTCAGTGTTTCAATGAGAAGGTGGTATTTGAGCCAAAAAAACATAAGGAAGTGACAGATACAGATAGATATCTTGCGGCTGGTACAAGTGCCCTGAGATAGAAGCATGCAGACTAGCTAGGAGATAACCAAGGAGTGAGTGGGCAGCTGGGGAGGAGGGGATAAGTTAGGAGAGGGTCAGATAACGTGTCTTTTAGGAGGGTCCTATTAGGGCCTTATAGGTAAATATAAGGATTTGGGTTTTTATTGTGAGCAAATTAAGGAGCCACTAGAGGGTTTTGAGCAGAGGAATGTCACAGTCTGACTTAAATTTTAAAAGTATCACTCTAGCTGTTAATTTGCAATAGTTATTTTAGTATTCCAGGTGAGAGATGGCATTGGCTTGGTCAGGTGGCAGTGGAGATAATAAAGAGTGCTGAATTCCATATAGATTTTGGTTTTGGAGGGGGGAGGGGGGTTGTTAATTTGTTTTAATATTTTATTTATTTATTTGGCTGCACAGGGTCTTAATTGTGGCACATGTGATCTTTTAGTTGTGGCATGTGGGATCTAGTTCCCTGAGCAGGGATCAAACCCAGGCCCCCTGCGTTGGGAGTGCGTGGAATCTTAGCCACTGGACCACCAAGGACGTCCCTGCACATAAATGTTGAGAGATGGGAGTGTGGAATATAAGAGACTTATAAAGGATGACCTGGGTGATTTGTTTGGTTTCGAGTTTTTTTTTTTGCTCAAGCAACTGGAAGGATGGAGCAATTTAACTGAAGTGGGGCAGACAGAGGTGGAATAGTTTTGAGGACTCAGTAATTATGTTCCTTGTCATGTCAATTTTGATATGTCTGTTAAAAATTGAAGTGTAGATGTGAATTAGGCTGTTGAAAAAAATTAGTTGGAATTTAGGGAAGTGGCCTACCTGAGAAATACATTCGGAATTCTTAGCACCTAAATGGTATTTAAAGCTATAAGATTAGATGGGATCATCAAGGAGTAAGTATATTATACTTGAAAAAACTGTGTATATTGAAATGTTTTCAGAGAAAACATTTAAAGATAAGTTGTGGGTCACCCTGAAATTTAGAAGCTAGAATAAAGAGCAGAAAGTAGTGAAAGCCACTGAGAAGATGAGGAAGAAAAACCAGAATGGTAACTTCAGAAGCCAGTAATTGATAAAGATACTTTACATGCATTATCTCATTTGCTCCTTTGAGCAAACACTATGGATTTATGCTCATTTAATATAGTCTAGGAAATGGAGATTTTAAATAAATTAACATCTGCTGTGTGTCTCACAGGTAGTAAGTGATAAGCTGAGAATTAAATACAGATATCTGTTAGAAAGCTCATGCTCTTAACTGCTACATAATAAGATTGTGGGTGTATTGTTGCATTTCAAAGACAGTGATGTATTTTGACACAAAAGCAGTTTTCTAAGGGAGTTTAGGATGGAGGTAGGTGAATATACAAATAATCTCATACAGTCTAAGAGAAAAGGGAGAAGCAAGAGAAATAATGTACATTATAGCATGTTTTGTATGTAAACTGGGATTAGAGAGGAAGAAATAACTGCTTTGAGAATCTGCTGACTTCCTAGAAAATACACATATATACAAACACAGATTTTGTGTATAATTTCAGAGATCTTTTGGAGAGTCCCTACATGGATCCCTGAACTGAAATAATGGCCTGTGTGCTGTACCATGTTGTATATGACTGAATTATCTACTCATCTCTACTGCATTGCCCTGCCATTTCTAGTAGAATGATTTAAAGAAATAGAAACTTATCTTTTATGACATGTCATTATAATAAAATCTTTATATTGAGGTTTCTAAGGCCAAAGCAACATACATATTAAAGTATAATCACTACCAGTTTTTTCAAGTATAATATTTGAAATTAAACATATAATTCAGTTTTTCCTTCTCTGGTACAAATTTTAAGTCTATTACCTTCCCCTTTTATGTGAAAGAAACTCATTTCTATATTCAAGATACGAAACTTTAACTATCTAGGATGTAAAGCAGAATAAAATATAAGCAATGCTATTAGTTCCTGTTTGTCTAGTGATTAAGCCTACCAAATTTGTGTCTTTGAAGACCTGCTAAAGGGATGTCAAAGAAGTATAAATTATGACTTAGTTTGCTACTGAATCTCAACATTTTGATTTTTAAATCTGTTACAACTGTTGGTCCACATTTTAGAAATTTCCAGCAACCAGAAGCAAACAGAATTTCCAAGACAGGATGGCACTTGATATATGACCTTGACATATACATATCTGATTTGTGGCAGCACCAGAATTTTATTTTAGATCTCTAGGCTTCTAAGTCCAGTAGTATACTTGTGTCTAGAGCTGGCAGGTAATGTGGAGAAGTTTTTTAAAAATTCTTTCTCAGCATAATACAGGTATAGAGAATGCATTGAAGATATGAGAATAATAAAGGGCAAAAACTTAATATAACTGTCATATGTTAAAGTATACTCTGTTGGTCTGATCATTACTGAATTTAAGTCTTTATTCCAAGATTTTTAAAGGCATTTTTTTCTCTTATTGACTAATACAACTTCTTTCTTTAAAAAAAGAAAACTCAACCTCAGTCCAAGAAGTTCCTCTGGAATCATCAAATAATATTTTTGTGCCAGTCAAGCAAAAGATTACATATCAGCAGGAAAAGAAGGTGCCTCTGCACAATTTAACTTATGGTAAAGTGCTTTGTTTTGTTTTTAGTTTGTTATTTGAATGTATGGTTAAATGTTCTAGATAATTATTTTCCCTGTGTAGGCAATTAAAAGTTTAAAATTTTTCTGTTGTTCTCTTTTCATTTCATATTATCCATCTGTAAATTTTGTTGGGTTTTGTATTTTTTTGCAGAGCTTCCAGTTCTGAACCAAGAACATAAAAATGTTGCAACTGCAAACAGGGCACTAACTAGAGCTCAGCTGGCTAGACAAATTCTTCACTCAAAGGAGAACACAGTTGCCACCAATAAATCCAAAAAGGACACATTTGTTTTAGAAGACACTGATTCTACCTGTGAAAAGTCCCCAAATACCACTGTTGCAACTCTTTGTGGTCCTGATGTTGAGAATGGTGGTCAGTTACTGGTTTCTGGTGATAGTAAGACTACAACAGAAGGCACTTCAAAGCAGGAAATTAAGGAAGGAAATGAGATAACAATGCACAGAGAGACTGATTTTCCAGGTTCCATGAATGATACTTGTAAAATCGTGCTTGCAACTCCACAGTTTCATATAACAATACCTCAGAGATCAAAAAGAAATGCCTGGACCCTTTCTCCAATTATAAGCCAAACTATTACAAATGGAGTTAATATTAAGGTAGGAAAACTTTTAAGGCAGATAAATACTGTTTTCACCCTCATTCTTAAAGTGCATAAGCTCTTTTGCTCTCTCATTAACAGGTTCATTTTGGGTCTTTGTTAATATTTAGTGTAGAGGCAGTGTGGCCTAGTGAAATGAACAGTGGATAAAATAAGAAGACCCAGGCGTGAAGTCTTATTTTGCTCTAATACTAGTTGCATAGTCTTCAGCTCCCTTTGGGGATGAATACTGAGGTATTCTTGTTCTTAAATTTTTTTTTTCCTGATTCTTGGTGTTCTATTAACAGAGCAATTAAAAGAGAAAGGAATTAGAGCATCTAAAGATTTTAGAAGTTTTACTGTTGTAACACTGGAGTAGGAAATGGCAACCCACTCCAGTATTCTTGCCTGGAGAATCTCATGGATAGAGGAGCTGTTCAGATGTTTGCTTTGGAATAGAATACTAAATATAGGTTACTAGCAATCACCTTTATAGTTTATAGGAAATTGAATGCAACTCCAAATCAACTTTTCAAAAAATAAATGCTCTAATTATATAGGGAGAAGAGTGATGGTGAAATGCATACTACTTAACTTGTTTTCTCTAAGTTATTGTGTCTTTTGTGGCTTTGGTATTTTAATGGATACCTCAAGATTTTAAGTGGCTTTTTCCCTTAGTGGTTAAGATATTTGATGTAAGAATATTTAAAGTATAATTGATTCTGGATTGTATTAATAGAACAAACTGCAGTACAAGTTCAGTCTCTGTCTCCATCTTTTGTTTAATTATGCATAAGAGTTTTTACCTTATTGCTATATAAAATAGAATGTGATTCTTATGTAGATGAACACTAAGGACTCATTTGGATTACTTGTATAAGTGTTTTCTTTTAATGCGAACTGATTTTGTAATGCATATGGTACAAGTAATATAAGAAGTAATATATGTTTCATTTTATGCTTTATCAGGTAGTCCAGCTACAGGAATGGATGATTAAAGTCATCAATAATAACACTGCTATATGTGTAGAAGGAAAACTGACGTAAGTATAACTTTTCAGTATTCTTTTAGTAAAATTTATAATGAGATATTTGTGTGTAAGGAGATGCATGGAGATGCATGACAAGGAGATGCATGACAAATCGCATCTTGCTGTAAAACAAAGACTTTCTAACGAGGTTATAAACTGATGGCAGAAAAGTAAAATGAGTATGGCCATTTTGATTGTAGCTAGCTTTCTTGCTTTTCCAAGAAATTTGTTAACTCATATTTTTAAAATAGGGACAGCTCAAATGTGTATGAATAGTGCTTTATTTTTTCAGAGGTTCTATTAAGTGGGCTGGGATTATCTGCTTGATGATAATGATGCTTGTAGTTAACATTTACTACATGCATTTCAGTCCAGAGTCTCACGTCTAAATTGGGAAAACCAAAACCAGATATGTATTTACTGATTCAGAAAAGAAATCAAAATTATTAACAGTGTGCCACACAGCTACATGTTAAGTAATCACTGGCACTTTATGGTTTTCCCTAAAATGAAAGCATCCTTTGGTAAGTGGACTTGCCTAGTTCTGCTACTCCGCTAGTTCCATTTCCTGCTCTTCAAAACCAATTTTCTTGGTGGTTAAAGAAAATGTAATAAAAGGTGGTAATAAAACAGTACACTGTATCACTGTTATAGATACTTACCTGAAAGTTTATGAGTATATAAAATTTGTCTTGCTCACCTTATTTCTTGCTTGCCTTGTACCCATTCATTTCCTTAATATCCAGAGGCAGCGCTGATTGCCTTTGTTGCAGTCCCATTACTACTGCTTACTGGCTGTATGACTTAGGCAAATTACTTCCCCTCTTTCAGTCTCATTTTCTTCATTTGTGTAATGAGGATAATAGCATGACCTACTTTTTGAATTATTTTGAGGGTTAAATCAGTTAATATTTATAAGACTTTGAGAACAGTGCTTGAGTACTGTTTAAATATTTGTTAAATAAAATAGTGAAAGTCACTCAGTTGTGTCTGACTCTTTGTGACCCCATGGACTATACAGTCCATGGAATTCTCTAGGCCAGAATACTGGTGTGGGTAGCCTTTCCCTTCTCTAGGGGATCTTCCCAACCCAGAGATCGATCGAACCCAGGTATCCCGCATTGCAAGCGCATTCTTTACCAGCTGAGCCACAAGGGAAGCCCGAAAAAGAACAGAGGATGAGAATATTGTGTTAAAGTATAACATATGAATTTAATTCCATTTGACCAAACTAAATGATCTTAACTTTCTCATTTACTGTGCTTATATTTAGAATGTTTATTACTAATGACTCAGAATGTTCATTTATCTAATATATTTTAAAATTTTGTTTTCTCTATATTTATTCTTGGCTTCATGTAAAGAAATATAAAGAGTACATTTATGGGTCAGTAGCTTGATGCTGCAGTTTGTTTTTTCACAGTTGGAACCTCTTTTGGTACTTTCTAAAGAGGAAGGTAAAGACATTTGGCTATATGGTGAGGGGGAGAAAAAAACACAAGAGTAGAATAATTCAAACAATGTAACTGCATGAAAACTAACCCAGCATAGGCCCTGAGGAGAGTGGCAGGGAAGTCATCCTTTGGCGGTTTAGCATCAGTTGAGACACAGTTGTGAGCTTTATTACCACAAGATATTTAGAGAATGCCTTGCTTTCTTGCTAATGAAACGTTTTATACTAACCACATGGTTTGGCCACAGTGCAGTTTCTTGGTACTCAGGTTCACATTAGCCAAGAGGTTGAGTTCTGTTGCAGTGTTTGGCCCTCAAATGTTTTGTAATTAGATTAATAGCATTGTAGCTGGAGTACAAATTTATTCCTGTTACAGATTTATATACTTATATGTGTACATTGTGACTCTTGGTAAAATGTGAATATTTTGGCTTTAACTAAGCTTTTTTTCCTCCTAGAGACATTACCAACATATATTGGCACAGTAATGTAATTATAGAACGGATTAAGCACAACAAACTTAGAACTTTATCAGGCAACATTTATGTACTAAAAGGAATGATAGACCAAATTTCCATGAAAGAAGCAGGTAATGACTGTCATTACTAATCGGAAGAATTACTTTACTAAGTGAAATAATTAACCATGTTTCAAACCATATTTTTGCTTTTAGTTAGGTGCTTTAAAATTACATGTCAACACTAAAAATTAAAAAATACTGCCAAAATTATGTAAAACTATTCTATATGTTGATCCTTTATTATGATTTACTGTTATTGGACAGTTTAAGTCCAGTTATTTAAAAAATATTCAAATGAAATGTTCCTTATTTGTGAGGAACTGGCTATAAGAATATAATTTAGCTCCCTAATTCCTCTTTTGTTGAACCTGCCCAGCATAGCCCTAGTCCTGATACAATCGTATTTTCTGTCTATGCCTAGTACACAGCTAATGTGACTAAAGAAAAACACACCTAGTAGTCGACTTTAAATCTGTGACTACCAGCAACAAATTGTGGTCTCTCAGTGCCACTTGGTATCCTACCGTGGGTCCCTAATCCATTCATTCTCCCATCATCCTCAATGACTATTTTGTATTTCTTCATCTCTCCTACCTCCCTCTCAGCTTGGCGGGTGGGGGAACAAGGAGAAGACTTAAAGCAACGGGAACAATCAAAAGAGAACTTTCCTGCCACATCTCTCATCTGCTTGTATCTGTACCTGCTTTTATTGGGCAAGTCTCCCACGTTCCTGTCTGTGTCAACCTGTTTATACTTTAGTTCCTATCATCTATTACTCAAAAATATCACTCTAGTAATTCTCCCTTCTATCAAAAAGAAAACCAAAACAAAACAAAAAAAACACTCTCTTTTGTGTAAAAAAATCAAGGTTGTTAGAATGTATTTGAATTTAAGAGGTCATTAAATTAAAATAATCATATATATATGTTACATATGAACCTCATGGTAATCACAAACCAAAAATCTATACTAGATAAACACACACACACACAAAAGAGAGAAAGGAATCCAAATGTAACACAAAAGATAGTCATCAAAAGAAGGAACAAAAAACTACAAACACAACCAGAAAACAATGAATAAAACAGCTATAACTACTTTAAATGTAACTTTAAGTGTAAATGGAGCAAATGCTCCCAATCAAAAGACAGAGTGGCTGAATGGATACAAAAACAAAGAGACTCCTTTCAAATATAGAAATACAAGACAGAAAGTGAAGGGATGGAAAACCATGTAAATGGAAATGAAGCCAAGTTCAGTTTAGTCACTCAGTCGTGTCTGACTCTTTGCGACCGCGTGAATCGCAGCACTCCAGGCCTCCATGTCCATCACCAACTCCCGGAGTTCACTCAAACTCAGGTCCATCAAGTCGGTGATGCCATCCAGCCATCTCATCCTCTGTCGTCTCCTTCTCCTCCTGCCCCCAATCCCTCCCAGCATCAGGGTCTTTTCTAACGAGTCAACTCTTTGCATTAGGTGGCCAAAATACTGGAGTTTCAGCTTTAGCATCATTCCTTCCAAAGAACACCCAGGACTGATCTCCTTTAGAATGAACTGGTTGGATCTCCTTGTAGTTCAAGGGACTCTCAAGAGTCTTCTCCAACACCAGAGTTCAAAAGCATCAATTCTTCGGCACTCAGCTTTCTTCACAGTCCAACTTTCACATCCATACATGACCACTGGAAAAACCATAGCCTTGACTAGACGGACCTTTGTTGGCAATGTAATGTCTCTGCTTTTCAATATGCTATCTAGGTTGGTCATAATTTTCCTTCCAAGGAGTAAGTGTCTTAATTTCATGGCTGCAATCACCATCTGCAGTGATTTTGGAGCCTAAAAAGATAAAGTCTGACACTGTTTCCACTGTTTCCCCATCTATTTCCCATGAAGTGAAGCCAAGTTAGCAATGCTTATATCAGACAAAACAGACTTTTAAACGAAGATTGTAATAGAACACGAAGAATATTACATAATGATAAAGGGATAAAAAGAAAAAGATATAACAATTGTAAATATATAGGCGCCCAACCTAGGAACACCTAAATACATAAATAACAAAGCTAAAGGTATCCCACTCCCTGAATTCAAGCTATGCTACTAAGCTACAGTAATCAAAACACTGTGATACTGGCACAAAAACAGCCACATAGATCAACTAAACAGAATAGAGACCCCAGAAGTGAACCTATGTGTATTTGGACAATTAATTTACAACAGAGGAGGTAATGGGGAATACAGTGGGGAAATGATGACGGCCTCTTCAATAGATGATGCTGGGAAAACTGGATAGCTGCATGCAAAAGAATCAGACTAGATTCCTCACACTGTGTCCAAAAATAAACTCAAAATGGACTAGACTTAAATGTAAGATCTGAAACCATAAAACTCCTAGAAGAAAACATAGTGAACCCTTTGACATATGCCTTGGCTATATTTTTCTAGATCTGTCTCCTCAGGCAAAGGCAACAAAAACAAAAAATAAACAAATGGGACAACATCAAACTAAAAAACTTTTGTACAGGAAAAGAAACTGTCAACAAAATGGTAAAGCACCCTACTGAGTAGGAGGACGTATTTGCAAGCTACATTGCTGATAAGGGATTAATATCCAAAATACACAAAGAACTCATACAATTCAACATAAAAAATAAAAAAACAGTCCTATTAAGAAATGAGCAGGGGACTCCCCTGGTGGGCCAGTGGCTAAGACTCCATGCTTCCAATGCAGGGGGCCTGGGTTCAATCCCTGGTCAAGGAACTAGATCCCACATGCTGCAACTAAGAGTTCATATGCTGCAGTGAAAGATCCCAGATGCTACAACTAAGACCTGGTGGAGGAAAAGAAGTTTTTAAAAAATTGGGCAGAAGAGCTGAATAGGTATTTTCCAGAAGAAGATACACAGATGGCAAGCAAAGATGCTCAGCATCACTAATCATCAGGGAAATGCAAATCAGAAGCACAGTGAGGTTCCACCTCATGCCTGTCACAATAGCTATTATCCAAAAGACAAGAAATAACATGCACTGGTGATGTTATGGAGAAAAGGGAACCCTTATGTTGTGTTGGTGAGAAAGTAAATTGGTATGACCACTATGGAAAACAGTGTGGAGGTTCCTCAAAAAATTAGAAGTAGAACTATCATATGATCAGCAGTCCACTTTGGGGTATTTTTCTGAAGAAAACAGAAACACTAATTGAACAGATAAATGCACGCCTGTGTCCACTGCAGCATTATTTATAATAACCAAGATACCAAAGCAGCTTAAGTGTCCACTGATGGATGAGTGCATAAAGAAGATGAAGTGTATGCATATACAAGAGAATATTATTCAGCCTTAAATAAAGAATGAAATCTTACTATTGTGACAACATGGAGGGACCCACAGGTATTAAACTAAGTGAAATCAGAGAAGGAGAAACACTGTATGATTCCACTTGTATGTGGAACCTAAAAACCCAAGCAGATGAACAAGTCAAAACACAAAGAGACTCACAGATAAAGAGAAGAGATGCTTGCCAGAAGGGAGAGGGATCAGGGAATGAGTGAACTAGGTGAGGGAGATTAAAACATACAGAATTCTAGTTGTAAATGAGTCACAGGGATGAAGGGTACAGCGTGGGGAAAGGGTATGTAACCGTTATTCTAATAGGTTCAGCAGTGAACAGTATTCACATTGTTATAATGATACAAACAATTTTTGATATAGTTAAAAGTATTGTAAAAATGTGGGGAGAAGATTTAGAAGGAGAGGTGCAGATGTTAATTCTTCATCTCTTATTTATAAATTTTAAAATTGCGTTTTTTTCTTTTTATTGTATCTATATGAGATGGTACATACTAACTATTGTAATCACTTGGCAAGATATATATTAATAAGCCATCATGCTGTACACCTTAAACTTAGACTATGCTGTGCGTCAGTTATCCTTAAAAAAATAGGGTGAGGGCAAACCCTCTTAACCACACTTCTTTCAGCCACTATTGCTCTAATTGACAGCAAAACAGCTCAGACAATTCGTTATACTTAGATCTATTTCCTCTTGAATTCTTTTCCATCTTTTTTCTTGAATTCTCTTTAGTCTCTCCTTCATCCCCAGTTCTTCACTGAAACAGTCCTTATCAAAGTCACCAGTGGCCCCCACATTGCTAAATCCAGTGTACACGTGACATGGTAATCACACCTACCTTCTTGAAATACTTTGTTTACTTGGCTTCTGGAATACCATATTTTCATGCTGCCTCACTCCCTGTTCCTTCATAGTTTATTTAAGCTTACTTTTCTCCTTCTTCTTTTCCTCTAAATAATGGAATAGACTAGGGCTCTTTCTATACTCAATGCTGTGCTGATTTCTTTTAGGGTTAAATTTCATTCATATTTTGACAAGTGTCAAATGAAGAATATTCCCCTAGCCAGTCAACTTATTTTCTGTCTGCTCATTTGACATCTGCACTAGGATGTCTACAGGCGTCTCAGAGTTAATATGTCAAAAACCTGATCTTCTCCATGTACTTCCACAGATTGTTCTCAAAATAGCAACTAACTCAGTCCTGTTAAAAAGTAAGTCATATTCTTTGGCTCCTCCACTCAGAATTTTTCTATAACTTCCTATCTCACCCAAAGTAAAAGATCCAGTCCATAAAATGACCCCAAGGCTTTAAAATCTCTCCCAGCTGCCTCTATTACCATATGAGTACTAAGTGGCCTCCTAGTTCTTGCCTCTCCTCGTTTCACTTCAGCTACACCAGCCTCTCGGTGGCTCTACAAACCAGCCAGGCATACTCTTGCTTCATAGCCTTTGACTTGTGTTCCCTCTGCTTCCATTGCTTTAACCTCATATTGCCACATTGCTCACTTCATGTACTTCAGGGCTTTACTCAAATGATGCTATTTCAGTGAGAACTTGTCTGTCCTTTTTTGAAATGCTGCCTGCCCGCTTTCTCCTCCCCTAAAATGAACACACTGATACTGCTATTCCTCTTAACTGCATAATTTTTCTCCATAGCATAAATGACCCTCTAACAAATGAGATATATTACTGGTTTGCTTTCTGTTTAGAAGGCAGTTTTCATGAAGGCAGATTTGTTGTTGTTGTTGTTAACTGCTGAATCCTCAGTAGCTATGACTGTGCCTGGCACATAGTAAGCAATTAAGTATATATTTTTAAATTATTTAATGAATGAATGACATGACTTTAAAATCTAGGCTTTCAGATAATTTCTGTTTGTTTATCATTAAATAGGTTACCCAAAATACCTCATAAGGAAATTTATGTTTGGATTTCCAGAAAAATGGAAAGAGTATATTGATGATTTTTTAGAAGAGTTAAGGTAAAGTAGTTTTTAACTTTTAAAACAAAGGTTATTTCTTTTTGTGGTTGCACTGGGTCTTCCTTGCTATGCATGGGCTTTCTCTAATTATAGAGCGTGAGGGCTACTCTTCAGCTGCGATGCGCCGGCTTCTCACTGGGGTGGCTTTTCTTGTTACGGAGCGCAGGCTCCAGGTGCATGGGCTTCAGTAGTTGCTCACGCAGGCCCAGGAGCTGTGACATGCAGGCTCAGTTGCTCCCAGGCACGCGGAATCTTTCCGGACCAGGGATGGAATCCATGTCTCCTGCATTGGCAGGCGGATTCTTATCCACTGTGCCACTAGGGAAGTCCATCTACCTTTTAACTTTTTAAAAAACAATCTTACAGATGTATAATTTACATCTGATAAACCACCCATTTTAGGTATAAAATTTGATGGGCATTTACAAATGTATATACTCATATAACCAATGGAAGGTGCTTTTAATTTCTGCTTTTGGAAATGTCCATTTTGAGCTATCTTTGATCTTAGACTTTCAGAAGGCAGTAACACTTTACTGGAACTTCTGTCATGTGGAATAAATCTAAAAGGAAAATTAAACCTTTGACATATTTAAGGAGTCATCTGTAATCACCTACCCTTTAAGAGGCATGTAGCTGTAAACAGGAGTCTGACGTTCTTGGTCCTTTTTCACTCATTCATTTCCTCTGTAGTTAAAAGTGTCATCTGCTTAGCCTACTCTGTATCAGCACTGGGAAAACAAAGAAGAATTTGATTAGTTCTTGACCTTAAAAACTCTTTAGGTTGTGTAAGTTAATCTCATTACAGTGTAATGACATATAGGCTGGCAGTTTCTCCTGTAAAGGGGCGATAGTATTTTCATGAGTATGCTGCTTCTGTCACAGCTACTTGACTCTGCCTTTGTAGTGGAAAAGTGACATAGTACAGAAATGAATGATTATGGCTGTGTTTCAGTGGACTTTATTTACAAGAACAGGCAGCTGCCAGAATTTGTCCTGTTATTTTCTAATATCAGCTTAAATAGGAAATACAAGAGTGAAGATAGTAAGAACTTAAAAAGTCATATTTGAATATTTTGACTTAAGATGTCATACATAAGTTCTTTGTGGGAGGAAAAGGGTAGAAGCCATGAAAGCTTAAATAATGTAAAGATTAAAGGTAATCTGCTAGGGAAAGAAAGCTTTATCTGAGGGAATTTATTTATTTATGGGTTTAGTTTTTTGGTTTTGTTTTTTGAGAACCTATATTAGAGGAAAAAATACTATACTTAATTTTAGGACTTGTGCAAAGGAAAAAGGAAAGGCCAGACAAAAACAGAAAGCTAAAAGATGTATTCCTGCCATTCAAAAATCAATGAAAAATGATGCAAGGAAAGAAAAACCAGATGTCCTCCAACGAACCACCACCACGTATGACCTTGACTGTGATCCTTTGGGTATGTTTGCTCTTTTCTTCTCGTTCATATTGTGGTATATTTTTAAATGAGCTCCGCATTGTTTAATTGTTTACAGTGTATATAGTACTGGGTTCTTGACTTATACTGCCCTAAAATTTTCATTTTTTTCACTAGTTAAGAGGAGAAACTGCGATCACCTATAGTCAGCGTTCAGCCTACTTCATTAATTACTGCCTTTTAATCAGATTACCAAGGAAACTGATAAACATAGCAATGAAAGATGATTGTTGTTTCAGTTTTCTAAATGCAAGGTTTTAGGCTTCCAGCTTGCCTCAAAGCTATATTAAAGATACCTATATTTTTGTGCTAAATATTATTCCTGTTAGTAGACAAAACCAATTTCCTTTCATGGAGGAAATGACATGTATTTTCTGAATGACCATTGCTATGAAGGTAATTTAGGCCATTTCTACCTTGACCTTATAACAAAGAGCTTTACAGAACTTCAAGAATTCAGGACTGCTTATGCCAAAAACATAACACCATACTGGATATAGATGTACCTGTATGCCATTCTTCCACTCCTACCACAACCTACTCCCCTGTCCCCACTGAAACTATGCTTATCCTTTCTAGTACAGAGAAAGGAATAAATTAAATACATGGATGAATGCTTGCAAAATTCACTCTTAACTGTAGCTCCAGTTCCTTCTCAACCCTTCTTCATTTTATCAAGTAATCCTATTTCTTATAAATTAGGCATATTGCTTATTGTCATTGCTAAAACTTAGTATTTTGGAGTCCTGGGGCTATAGCACCTGCTGTATATTTTTTACTCCCAAATTTAAAAATCCCTAAAAGTATATCTAACTTTATTATTCTTTTTTAGTCTTAGGTCTTATCATCTCCCTACCTCCACTCCTTTCTTTCACTTATAGTACTGTTTTTCAAGAATTTCAGTTAAATTGTGAATATTATTGGTAAAATATTTGAGACTACAAAGTAAAAGACTAAAATTTGGTAAACCATTTTACATGCCAGCTGTGTCCATAGGAAAATTATTCAACAAACATTTTTAAAGCATCTTCTATGAACCTTGATCTATATTAGTTATTAGGAACTTAGAGATGAATAATGGAGAAGGCAGTGGCACCCTACTCCAGTACTCTTGCCTGGAAAATCCCATGGATGGAGGAGCCTGGTAGGTTGCAGTCCATGGGGTCGCTAAGAGTTGGACATGACTAAGCAACTTCACTTTCCACTTTCATGCATTGGAGAAGGAAATGGCAACCCACTCCAGTGTTCTTGCCTGGAGAATCCCAGGGACGGGGGAGCCTGGTGGACTGCCATCTCTGGGGTCGCACAGAGTCAGACACAACTGAAGTGACTTAGCAGCAGAGATGAATAAAATGAGATGCTTCTCCTTGAGAAGCTCAGTGTAGGGGAAGATAATACTGCAATCTGTTTTGGATGTATCATTTTTCCACTGTGATTCATTAGATCATTGTTTTATGAAATTATTAAGACATTCAAGGTCCTCTTGTCACATACATAATTTTGAATGGTGGTAGTTGATGCTGCTATTATTTTTGTTATTATCATTATACTTTCCATGGGAAAACCACTAAAATATATGTTAAAAAAAACAACACATCTAACATTAAACAACTAAGGTTATGCAAAGGTGCCAGCCAATGATAATTTAAGATGATGTAATTGTGTATATATATTTTAATGATTTACCTTAACTTTTGTTTTGTGTATTTAGTGCTGTAATCTATATGTTATAGTATTGCTATTAAAGTGCTTTATCTTTGCTATTATGTGTAATATACCTGACAGTATTATTATAAATGATTGGAAAGGTCAGCCTCCTTCACCATGCTGTAATAATCTCAAGAGCAAAGACCATCCATTGTGCATCTTGAAGTACAGACCTCTATGAAATTAATACCATAACTTTATTTTGTGTAAATGTGGATTTTCAGAGTAATTTCATTGAAATCCTGCCTATCAGAATTTAAAGAGCCTTTTCTCTACACATTAGCAAGTTTAAAATTTCATACTGAGTTAAATCCATCAGCTTAATAGCATTTTTTTTTTTCTTACTACTTCAAAATGAAAAGAAATGAAGTGAGGAACATTTATAAGTGTTTAAAGAAGTAAAGAGGGTACAATACTACTTACACTACCAACTTCATACAACTTAGGTTGAAGTATCCAGAATGGTCTGAATCTTTATTAAAATTATTTAAAAATGAATAAAAATATTCAGAATAAAAAGGCTTTGTTCAAAATTAGAAAGTTCAAAATTTTCACATTTCCAGTTGAACATTTGAATCATGTTTATACGAGGAATTAGAAAGAAATATATGATTCCATTGAGAAATCATAGTAACTTCCTTGATTACTTTTGAGTAGTGCCACTTCATGAACTATAATTTAGAGAATCCTTTTTCCCCAGCATTCGGTATTTCCCAAAAGTCTTTCATTTTGTCATTCATCTTGTAAAATGGCACACAGTATGTGTACGTTGTTAGAGTATTTAACTGTGATGGTTGGTATGATGGTTTAAAACTTGTACATATTTATAATTGTATAATTTAAAGTTATAAATTAAATGGGTTTGGTTTCTGGCTTCTTAAGTTTCAAACTGGAGACTTTCTCTCATTTTAATTTGCTTTCTTTAGCCAATGACACAGTACAAGATCTGTTTTCCCAAGATCTGTTTTGGTTGTTATCCTTGATTCTTCATGGAGCTTTGGGGGATTCAGCAAAAATATATCTCTGTGGCCTCCACTAGGGATGAGTATGGGCCATGCAGATGGAGCTCCATGTTTTTTTAACTCTCCTTAACTAGGATAGCTTCTGTTCCATATATTTTATACCTAGTAAGGTATTAGTAACCCAAGTGGTTTTCAAGCCAAAAGTAAAAACAAAGTTCTTACCATTAAGAATTTTTTTCAGTTGAAAGACAAGTATATAATTATAACACAGGGCACATTGTCAAACATGATATTATTTGAAAGTATTCTGGAAATTTGAAGGAAAGCTTTCATTCAGTTGAGGGAATCAGGACAAAGTTTGTGGATAGGTGAGTTGGAAAACATAAATGAAGCAGGTTATAGAACAGAACTGAAGTAGAGAGTAGGTGGAAGAAATTTTCCAAGTAGAGTGAAGGAGATTAATGAAAGTTGAGAAACAGTGAATTAACAGAATGTCATTCAGATTGAGTACAGTGACCAATTAGAACTATATTGATAAAGACCAGCAAGAGGAGCTACGTACACTAAGAATACTGTGAGACACGTGGACAGATTGGTATAGAAATTAATAAATGCTTACAGTTGAAGGGGCGGTGATCTGACAGACCAGGGCTTCAGAAAGCTTAATTTGACAGTAAAGTGTGTAAAATGGAGTGTATGGGGGGAAAGAGCAGTATATTTGTTGAATTTTTTTTTCTGTATTTTGTTTCTAATTTGAAATTTTGATCTTTGTTTTTTTGTCTTCTGAAATTAAAGAGAGAACTAAAGAATCAAAAGTATCCATTGATATTCTAACATCAAGGGAACAGTTTTTCTCAGATGAAGAAAGAAAATATATGACTGTTAGTCAGAAGAAACCTTGTATTTTAGTGACACCACTTAAATCTAAAAAAATTATAGAGCAAAAATGCATGGACTATAATCTGTCATCTGACTCCATTAAAGCAGTAACAGAATTTGCATTGGGAAAGCCTCCAAAAGAAAGTAAAACAGACTCAAATGAAACTACAAGTCTAGTCAGTAAGCCCACAAAGACTTTAGAAGGTACATTTGAGTGTAGTGTGGGCCATAATAGTGAAAATACGGAAGATTGTTGTGAACGTGATTTCTTCACTGTCAACCACAAAATAAAAATACCCAGTTCTAAAAAAGAACAAATGGTCACCTCTGACTTTAAGAAAAATACAAGGTTATCAAAACTGAAGAAAATTGAAAATCAAGTAACTGTGTCATTTGACAAGCAACAGTCCTCATCAGATTTGTCCAATGAAGAAAGTGAAAAAGAAAAGAAATTTAGAAGGAAAACTGAGATTGTTAAGAAAACCAGAGCAATAAATACTGAAGAAACAGTGGTTCACCAGAGCAAAAGCACAAGAAAAACAAGGACAGTCCCAGTGATGCCTGAATGTGAAACTGAAGAAAGTGAAAATGAACTTTATATGAAACAAAAGAAAGCTAAATGTTCTGCTAAAGAAAACCTTAAGAAACCTGATGTTGGTAATGAACTTCCGAATACCGAGAAAATGGGGTCTAGTAAGACAAACAGGCATTCCTTGGAATGTTTGCCTGGTTTTACTCAGGATGAGTGGAATAAGAAAGAATTACAGAAACTTCATTGGTAAGTAGTTAGATTTGACTTTGAAATCTAGAGTGGCCACAAAACAGTTTATAACATAAAAACAAGAGGCTGATTTATGACTTCTAATCATTAAAATGGAAAATGTCATCCAAAGACACTTGAAGAGAAATTGAAATTTATGTAGGGTGGAGGGAGAACACAGATAATATCTAACTAGGTGGCCATCTGCAGCCCACATATGAAGAAAGTGAAAGTGACCTTCTTTTCTTTTCATTCCCATTTAATATTTCAAGACAGTCCCCTCCTTCCCTCCCCAAAAACTATTTGAGGGGACAGATATGTTAATTAATTTGATAGTGGTAATCACATCACAATGTATACGTGTATCAAATGATCACATGTACATGTTAAACATATATAATTTTATCTGTCAATCATACCTCAATAAAGTAGGGGTAAACTATTTCAACAGACAAATGCAACTCTCTCATTTAGCTTCACATTTTCAGGAATATTTTATAATTAACTTTACTATTATAAAACCTTAAATTTGAACCCAAATTTGTAGGTTATTTCATAGTCTTTTCCCCCTCATTGATAAATGAAAAATTGGTCTCAAAAATTGGGTGATTTGTCCAGGGTTTCTTAATTAGTGCTGCTTGATAAACCAGGTATGGTAAGAATTGGATTTGGCTACATAGACTTGAAAAGCAGTTTCAGTAGTGTGGTAGTTGGTATTGGAAGCCAGGTCACAGTTGAGCAATGGACAGTAAAGATAACCTAGATGGACAACAAAAGATATGTGGCAATGTTGGGGAACAGCAGAAGGCACAGTCATAGAAGAGTGAGGAGATAAGGGAACATGTATGTTTAGTTGCTTGCTTTTTATTAAATGAGTCAGGCCAGAGTATAGTGGTATGCCGATGGAAATCATCCAGGAGAAAGATAGGAAGATGTCACTGATAAGAGAGAGAAGAAAAACAAAAAACATACCACGTTTAGTGTTCCGTTCTCTTGTGTACCCCCAACTTTATAACATTTAGAATTCATTTTCAAATCTACTTTTTCTTTCTAAGAGATCTTTGTGCCACTGTACTCTTCCTTTCTCCATTTCCTAAATTTTCCTTCTGTCTTATTTTCAGGCAGAAGTTTTCTTATATTCCAAAGTTCTTGATTTTGGCTGCTTGCTCTATAGCAAAGTGTATTCTTTAGTGATCTTTTCCTTCCAAAGCTCTACTTTTTTGTACAGGAACTCCCAAATCTGTGTCTCTAGTTCTGAATTCTTGTACTTAGGTCTGTATTTCCCTTTGCCTGCTGGACATCTCTATATAAATCTCACCTACAGCTAACTTCGGGGCTTCCCTGATAGCTCAGTTGGTAAAGAATCTGCCTGCAATGTGGGAGACATGGGTTCGATCCCTGGGTTGGGGAGATCTCCTGGAGAAAGGAAAGGCTACCCACTCTAGTATTCTGGCCTGGAGAATTCCATGGACTGTATAGTCCATGGGGTCACAAGAGTTGGACACGATGGAGCAACTTCCACTTTCACAGCTAACTTAATTTGTCAAAAGCCAAACTTACTTTCTTCTGCCTGTCCACGTTGCCTGACATTCCTGTTTCTTAACATGTAATTCTCCTAGTCAGCTAGCTTTAAACTCTTTATTATTATTGGTTTTTAATCTTTTGAAAAATTGTGAAGCTACCAGTATACTTAGGAGATGTTATGAGTTAGGTTCCAGACTACTGGAATAAGCCGAATACCTCGACAAAGCAAGTCACATTAACGTTACAGCTTCCTGGTGCATATAAAAGTTATGTTTACACTATACTGTAGTCTATTAAGTATGCAATAATATTGTATCAAAAAAAAAAAAACCCACTGTATGTACCTTCATTGGGCTTCCCTGGTGACTCAGATGGTAAAGAATCTGCCTGCAATGCAGGAAACTCAGGTTTGATCCCTGGGTCAGAAGATCCGCTGGAGAAGGAAATGGCAACCCACTCAGTATTCTTTCCTGGAGAATTCCATGGACAAAGAAGCTTGGCAAGCTACAGTCCATGGGGTCATAAAGAATTGGACACAACTGAGTGACTAACACACATACCTTAATTTAAAAATAACTTGTTGCTTAAAAATACTAATTATCATTTGAGCCTTCAGCAAGTTGTAATTCCTTTGCTGGTGGAGGGTCTTGCTTTGGTATTGATGGCTGCTGACCAGAGTGGTGTTTGCTGAAGGTTAGGGTGGCTGTGGCAATTTCTTAAAAATGACAATGTGGTTTGCCACATCAATTGACTCTTCCTTTAATGGATGGTTTCTCTGTAGCATGCAATGCTATTTGATAGCATTTCACCCAGAGTAGAACTTCTTTCAAAATGGGAGTCAGTCCTCTCAAACCTTGCGACTACTTTATCAACTAAGTTTGTATATTCTGAATCCTTTATTGTCACTTCAGCAATGCTTTATCAGCTAAGTTTATATAATATTCTAAATCCTTTATTGTCATGTCAGCAATCTTCACAGCATCTTCAGTAGATTTCATCTCATGAAACCACTGTCTTTACTCATCCATAAGATGCAGCTCCTTGTCTGTTAAAGTTTTTTCATGAGGTTGTAGCAATTCAATCACATCTTTAGGCTCCACTTCTAATTGTAGTTCTCTTGCTATTTCCATCCCATCTGCAGTGACTTCTTCCACTGAAGTCTTTAACTCCTTCAAGTCATTAATAAGGGTTGGAATCAACTTTTTCCAAACTCCTGTGAATGTTGATGTTTTGAACTCTTCTCATGAGTCACACATGTTCTTAATGGTATCTGCATGGTGAATCCTTTCCTGGGGAGTCTTCAATTTACTTCACTCAGATCCATTGGAGGAATAACTATCGAGAACAGCTCTAGCCGTAGGAAGTATATTTCTTAAATAATAAGACTTTGAAAATCAGAATTACTCCTTGACCCATAAGCTGCAGAATGGACATTATGTAACAGGCTGAAAACAACATTAATCTTGTTGTACATCTCCATCTCAGAGCTCTTGGGTGACCAGGTGCATTGTCAATGAGCAGTAACATTTTGAAAGGAATCTTTTTTTTCTGAGTTGCTTTCCACAGTGAGCTTAAAATAATTCAGAACAGATGTGCTGTCCTCTAGGGTTGTTTCACCTATAGACCCCAGGTAGAGTAGATTTAACATAATTCTTAAGGGTTGCTCAGGTTTTTGAAATGGTAAATGAGCACTGGCTTCAAGTCCCTAGTTGCATGAAGCCAGTCATTGACTTTTCCTACTTAGCTATAAAAGTCCTAGACAACGTCTTCTTCCAATACAAGACTGTTTTGTCTACATTAAAAATCTGTTGTTTAGTGTAGCCATCTTCACTGATGATCTTAGCTAGATCTTCTGGCTAATTTGCTGCAGTTTCTACATTAGCACTTATTGCTTCACTTTGCATTTTTGTGTTACAGAGATGACTTCTTTCCTTAAACCTCATACCAATTTCTGCTAACTTCAAACTTCTCATCTGTAGCTTCCTCACGTTTTACCCTACATAGAATTAAAGAGAGTTAGGGCCTTGCTCTAGATTGGACTTTGGCTTCAGAGAACCTTGTGACTGGTTTGATCTTCTATCAAGATTACTAAGCTTTGTCCATATCATCAATAAAGCTGTCTCACTTTCTTATCATTTATGTGTTTCTAGAGTAGCATTTTAATTTCCTTCAAGAACTTTTTCCTTTGCATTTACATTTGGCTAACTTGGGCAAGAAGCCTAGCTTTCAGCCTACATCAGCTCTTGACATGCCTTCTTCAGTAAGCTTAATCATGTTTATCAGTTAAATTTGCTGTCTTAGATACATACAGTTCTTGGCTCCCAAACAATATAACAGTAACATCGCTGGTCACCATAACAAATATAATGATAATGAAAAAGTTTGAAATACTGTGAGAATTACCAAATGTGACAGAGACATGTAGTAACCAAATGCTGTTGGAAAAATGGTGCCAATAGACTTACTTTACAGAGGGTTGCCATAGGCATTCAGTTTGTTCAAAAAATAAAACCCCAGTAAACCAAAGAGCAGTAAAACGAGATATGCCTGTGTAGCCTTTTTCTTGACACTACTCTTTTTCAGACCTTTAATGCCTTTTGCCTGAACTTTGGAAGTAGCTTTGTATTTGTACTTTGTTCATTTCATATGAGTAAATAATCTGTTTTATACAACTCCAGATTAGTTGTAATGTATTGTGTGGTTCTAACAAGTCAAAACCCTTCACTTGCATTCTTACTGATCTTCAAATTATATAAAGATTCTTCTGCCTCACATTGAGAGCAATAGTTGACTTCAGTTATCCTTTTCAGGTTGACCTCAGTTATCCTTTTCAGCTGTATCCCCCATTATTTCCTTTACTGTACATTCAGATCACCTAAGGATATTTTGAAATGCCTGAACTGCAGAAATGCCCGTTTCCAGTATGATAAGTAAGCGTACTCCACTCTGTTTCTTCTGCTGCTGCTAAGTCGCTTCAGTCATGTCTGACTCTGTGCGACCCTATAGACGGAAGCCCACCAGGCTCCCCCGTCCCTGGGAGTCTCCAGGCAAGAACACTGGAGTGGGTTGCCATTTCCTTCTCCAGTGCATGAAAGTGAAAAGTGAAAGGGAAGTCGCTCAGTCATGTCTGACTCTTAGCGACCCCATGGACTGCAGCCCACCAGGCTCTCCGCCCATGGGATTTTCCAGGCAAGAGTACTGGAGTGGGGTGCCACTGCCTTCTCCGATGCAGGTATAAAAACCTGAACAGAATGCTTAGAACTGCTTTTGTTGATGCAGAAAGATAAATAATAGCAGTTGATTAGGAAAGACTAGAATTTTAAGAACCACCAAACTGGAAGTGAAGTTCCCCCAAGCTAGACTTAAGACCACTTAAAACCAGGAAGTGTGCATTGAGGCAAGACAAAGAGAGTTCAGAGAAGCCCTTTGGTTCTGGGTTGAGCAGGAAAGGGGATTATTAACATTCAGAAACAGTAGAGGAAATCTCTCAGTTTTCTTTTCTCCTTTCTCTTTTAACCCAGTACCCATCCAGTCCAGCAGGGGTAAACTTCACAGCGGCAGTTGGGGCCCACACATACATAAAACTCAGAAAGTATGAACCTTTCTCTCCAGTTAGAGTAATTTTGCCGTTTTCTTGTCTGTCCTCTCCCTGGCATTGGAGCAAGATGCAGCTGTATAAAGTGTGCAGCAAAGCTGGTGACTAAAACCCCTGATTTCTGCCAGAGAAGCAAAAAACAGAACTCTAGGGAACCAAAAATTGCAGAGGGACGAGCTAGGGAAAGTAACCCTAGAAAGTTGTTTATGAGCTTTTGGACTTAACTTGTGTTGTCCATTTGTGGATCTGATCCTAAACAGCATAACCAGAGACTTTGAGAACTGAACTAAATGGTAGACTCCCATCCAATATCCAGGCCATCCACCCAGTATCCAACTTGCAGTATATCCTAACAGCACTGCAAAGCTTTAAAAACAGAACACATTGAAACTGCAACCACAGAAAACTGACTGGAATTGATAACTCAGGTTACAGCCAGGTTGGTTGCCTGCTAAAACCAATATATTAACATTCTCTATAGAATAAATAGGGTGCTTCCCGCGTGGCGCTAGTGGTAAAGAATCCGCCTGCCAGTGCAGGAGACAGAAGAGATGCAGGTTCAGTCTCTGGACTGGGAAGATCCCCTGGAGTAGGAAATGGCACCCCACTCAGGATTCTAGCCTGGAAAATTCCATGGACAGAGAAGCCTGGCAGGCTACAGTCCACGGGGCTGCAAAGAGTCGGACATGACTTAGTGAGCATACCAAACCAGCATAGAGTGTAACACCCAGAGTTTCCTATTTCGAAATGCCTTGGAAATAATCCTGAATTACTTAGCATATAAAGAACAATGAAGATTTCAACTCTCATGGAATAATTTCATTCAAAAAGATGTGAATGCTGGCATGACACAGAGGTTGGAATTATCTGATAAGATTCTGAAGCAGGTATATAAAAACACTTTAGACCTGCCTTCTTGGCATAGTGAGCAGCATGTCAGTCTCATAAAAAACACTTCAGGACTAAAAGCAATCATTCTTGAACAGAAATTTCTAATGTCTCAGCAAGAAGTAGAAGATATAAAGAAAGCTCAAATGGAAATTTTAGAACTGAAAAATGAGATAATAAAAAAAAAAAACTCATTGGGTAGTCTCAGTAGCAGAATAGAGATGCGAGAGGAAAAGAGGCAGTATCAGGAATGGAGGAATAGGAAGGAGACGGCAGTTCTCTGGGTGAATATAATAGACTATTTTCCTCTTGAGTTCTTTTAAATGTTTAATGGTTTATTTTATTTTTTTTTCCCCAGAGAGGATTCTTTAGCAAGTTTATTGAAACAGGTATGACAAGTATAACAAAATTTACATTTGCCTGTGCTAGACCAGTATATTTCTGTACAAACAACAAGATAGTGTTAGCTAATGACAGTTAACACTTTGAAAGCATAACATACAAAACAACATATCTTCATCACACCCCCCCTCTCCCCTGTTTAATGGTTTAAAGCAAATATATTGTATGATGGATTTTTAAAAACTACATGCTGCTGCTGCTAAGTCGCTTCAGTCATGTCTGACTCTGTGCGACCCCATAGACAGCAGCCCACCAGGCTCCCCTGTCCCTGGGATTCTCCAGGCAAGAACACTGGAGTGGGTTGCCATTTCCTTCTCCAATGCATGAAACTGAAAAGTGAAAGGGAGTCGCTCAGTCGTGCCTGACTCTTAGCAACCCCATGAACTGCAGCCCACCAGGCTCCTCCGTCCATGGGATTTTCCAGGCAAGAGTACTGGAGTGGGGTGCCATTGCCTTCTCCGAAAAACTACCTAGATATCTTCAAATATGTAATAGATAAAATGCTTTTTAAAAAAGGCAGAAAAAGAGAAATAGAAGATGGGGAACAAAGAAAAACAACTGCATTAATTATGTTAATAATTTAAATGCACCATTTAATAGATTGTCAGAATGAATTTAAAAACACAACCCCACTATGCGTCATATAAAAGAAACACTTCAAATACGACATTGCCAAGTTAAAAGTGAAAGGATAGATAAATACCGTGCTGGAGTGGCTATATTAATACTGATCAGAGATTTCAGTATGAAGAAAATATCAAGGGTAAAGCAAGACATTACAAAATAATAGAAGTGTCATTTCACGAGGAAGGCTTAATCCTAAATGTGTATGCACTGAACAAAAACTCAAAATACAAGAATCAAAATCTGAAAGAACTAAAAGGAAAGTTGTTGTTCAGTTGCTCAGTTGTGTCCAACTTTGCGACCCCATGGACTGCAGCACACCAGGCTTCCCTGTCCTTCAGGAAAGGAAAGTACTGAACTGGAAAGAGTCATACGCACAATTATAGTTGGAGACGTCAGTGTTCCCTTGGTAATTAACAGAACTAGTAGACAGGAAATCAATGCAGGTGTAGGAGAACTGAACAACATTACCAACCAACTGTATCTAGCTGACATTTTAGAATAGTGTACCTAACAGTAGGGAAAAAATGTTCTTTCCAAGGATAGGTGAATTATTCACCAAGATGAACATTTACTAGATCATAAGACAAATCTTAACAAATTGAAAATAACTGAAGTTATACAAAGGGTATTTGTTGGCCATAACTAAATTAAACTATAAATCAATAAAAGAAAAATATTCTAAGTGCTGGAAAAATAAATAACACACCTGTATATAATCCATGGGTCAGAGAGGAAGTCTCAAGGGAAAATATTCTGAACTGAACAAAGAAGAAAATATGTCAAAATTTGCAGTGTGAGCCCAGAAGTTCATAAACAACATTATAGATTGATTTTACGTAGCTCATTTCTCTTCCTGATTTTCACAGCCCTGTTTGCATAAAGTCAGTCATAGTACAATCTTAACAGTGAGTGAACTACTAAGTAATAAAAGGAAAAACTATCGATTCTTGTAACCATTTGAATGAATTTCAAAGGTGGTATGCTGACTGAAAAAAGCCAGCCCAAAAGGTTACATATTATGTGATTCCATTTATATGATGTTCTGGAAAAGACAGAACTAAAAAGAAAGAAAATGGATCAGGGATTTCCAGTGGTTATAGTGGTGAACCACAAAGAGGTAGGACTAGAAGTTTTTTTCCCAGTCTGATGGAGCTTGTTTTATATCTATGTATATGCTAAGATTCGTAGAACCATACCCAAAAGGACGATTTTACTATAAACTTAAAATGTTTTATAAGTACCTAGAGTGCATACTATTATAATATTCTGATCTGGAAGACCTGGGCTTGGGTTATGCTTCTCTAGTTTTTTTCACAGCTCTGACCCGCAGCTATTTCTTTGAAGTTTACCAGACTATAAGTATGAATTACTTACCATTCCCTAGCCATATGCAGTTTCTTTGTCTTCATTTCTTTGCCAATATTTTTGCTTCATTTTCTCCTGTTTTTATCCACCCCTCAAATTTCATCTCATGTGTCACTTCCTCCCTGTAACCTTTCCTTATTACCTCTTCCTACTTTCCACTCAATTAGATGTAATACTTTCTTCTTATAAACAACATAAAGCAATTCTAATGCTGACTTAACAGCAAAATAATCACATAAGGAGCTTTTGAAAAATGCAAGGACTGTCACCCCAGTCCTGCTGAATGGAAATCTTCAGGGATAGAGTCTGTGGATCTGTTTGCTTATTTTTACTTGCTTCCTTAAATTTTGCTATAAGCTCCTTAAGTGATTCTTACTTGCAGCCCACTATTTTATACCCCTCATCATGCTTATAGCCTAGTAGGGTAGACAGATACTTAGCAAATAATCCCTGTAAGAAGCTTATGAGAATATTTATCTGGAAAATGACTTTGTTTAGGCAGATACCAGAACTAATATTTGAAGGATAAATGAATAAGTATTCAAGCCAAAGATTCAGGATAAGTACATTTTAAAGTAAAACCATGTATATAGAGGTAGAAAGTAAGAGAATATTTTAAAATACTAAAAGGCCAAAATGACTGGCATATAGAAGGTGAGGGAAGAACACAGAGGATGAGAACAGATAGGTAAGGAATAGTATAGGTCCTACTTGGTTTTTATGCTAAGAATGATGAAGTTATTTTTTAAAAAGAAAATGTTTATTTGGCTTTATTGGGTCTTGGTTGTGGCATGAGGGATCTAGTTCCCTGACCAGGGATCAAACCCAGGCCCCCTGCCTTGGGAGCTCGGAGTCTTAGCCCCTGGGCCACTAGGGAAGTCCCGATGAAGTGATTTTTAAGTAGGACTGGAGTAATATGATTACATTTGCCTTTTTAAATTACTTAGATGGACTAGAGGAGATATGTTAACTACAGACTGATTTCATATTAAATGGATTAAGTATTTTTACTATAACAAACTAGTCCTTTCAGGCAATCCTAGACTTGCATGCTAGCTATGTATACAAATAGGGAACTTTGAGCCCCCTCCTTGTAGTTCTCCACTTGAGAACACATGTGGAATGATTAATTATGCAAAAGTAGAACATTCATTAACAAGGTCAGTGCTGATAGTATTTGTTCTCCTTTTATATATGGAATAAGTGGTATTCTGTAGTTATATCATATGTATTCACAAAAGTTGACTCTTAAATATTTAGGAATTTTACAAATTGAATGTTAAAGAGTCATTATTAAAAATTATATAAACTAAAAATAAATTTACTAGAAACAAACTCTAAACTCATCACTTGCTAAATATTTTACTATATTTTATTCTTATCTGTGCCCTTGAAGTTTTTAATGTCTGTCATATCTGTATAGTAGAAATTCTGTATAATTGGTAGCTTGAAATCAGCCACAATAGATGTATTTACAATACGGAAGTTGACAGACACCACAAACAGGGCTTTTTAACCCCAGAGAACTAGTTGTTAAATTTTTTCCAGCATGACACTGCATAGGTTAATTGGTAAGTTAAGTAGACCTTTTCCGGCAGAACTATTAAAATCAGCCTTAACCACGATATATAAAATCTGTTGGGAGTTGGGGAGGCAGTAATATGTATACCAGGTTCTAAATAATCATTTGCAATGAAATTTTAGAATGTAACTCAGTTGTTAAATTGGGTAACTACCTTATATTGACTATGTTTTTTTCTATTTCAATTTTCATTTCACTCAATTAAGTAGTATACTGAGTTCTATAAATTAAAATAGAGTAAATGCAAGCATTACACTTTTTAGTAAGAGTTTGTAACCTGGAGTATATAGAACCTAAGAACTTGTTCTCCTGTATTCTTAGCACCAGTAAGATTCGTGTATTAGTGCAGAAAAGTTAATCATGCTAGAGCCCCCACCTCCCACCCCCAAAACAAAGATCTAATCATTGCTTAGCTGGATTTAGGAAAATATGTTGAAAGACTGGGCATGGTTTTTCAGGTTTGATAGAATGCAACAAAATTGAAGATATCTACTAGATACATAAACTCACATCTTCATATTCATTTTAGTTCAGTTGCTCAGTCGAGTAAGAATTATTAAGTGTAGGGAATACTAACTTCTTTCCAAATAGTTATCTAGAATGATTTTGATAAAATTCCTGATTTAGTGGCATCCCTTCACTTCAATAAAAGGTTACTTTTATTGAGTTGAATTTCTTGGTCTTTGACTGGTTTTGGTCTTCTGTAGTGCTGTTGCATCTCTGCCAAAGCACAAGTCTGGTTTCTGGTCAGACGTAGCTATGGCTGTAGGTTCTCGATCTGCGGATGAATGCCAGAGGAAGTACATGGAAGATCCCCGAGGAAAAAGATTTCAGAAACATGACACCAAGAAAAAGCCAGCCAACCCCAAAGGCAAAAACGGTAACCTTCATAGCAAATAGTTTTTTCCTAGTTCTCAGTATTGATTTCTGATTACTCATTAGATGTAATTTATATTTATCCATGTGTCTTCTAATAGGTGGATTTTGTTTTTATAATTTTAAAGCTAGAAACAAAGGTCTTCTGTTTAATTTTTTAAGTCTGACCTAGCTACTTCCTTATATTAATAGTAACCTTAGCGGCCTTGTGCCTTGAGTTTGTTCTAGGAAATCTGCAGTTGGATCCAAAGATTTCAATAACTGGGTTATTTTTCTAAGTTAAATTTGAGGCCACTTTGTTAGGGTCCCTTAGTAATTCATAAGAAAACTCATAAGAATAAGTTTAGTTGTGTAGTCCCCAGGAGTACACATTCCTGGCCAGGTTTATGCCAGAGAAGTCTTAAACGAAGCTTTAGGGAACATTCAGTATCCCTGTCCTAATTCAATAAGGTTTATATTTTAGCAAGACAATAGGGTAGACAACCAGTAAGGGAAATATGAGAGGTAACTTCCCTCACAGGTAAAGAACCTTTCCAACCTCACCCTGCCTAATCCAAATGTAATTTCTTCCTGAGTATTTTTGTAATCTAATCATATTGCCCGAATCCCAGTATAGAGTCATTTATTACATAGGAGGCTTGGAAATATTAACAACAGATGCTGAGTTTATTTAATATGAATACACAGTTTAGATTTTGCAAAGGCTGTTAACTTTATAGAGCAGTTACTATAAAAGACCAAATCCTTACCAAAATCTTTTGCTGACTCTTAAGGCAAGATCGATGATGCTGATAAGAAGGAAACTATGAAGATAACTGCCAAAGTGGGAACTCTTAAAAGGAAGCAGCAGATGAGAGATTTTCTTGAACAGCTGCCAAAAGATGACCATGATGATTTTTTCAGTGCAACACCTTTGCAGCATCAAAAAATACTGGTAAGAGTCTTAAATGTAGAAATCATTGTTTTCTTTTTATATTGACTTTTGTGTCTTTCATTTTTATTTAGGGTTAGTGTTCATCCCTGATATTTAGGCCAAGGACTGATGGCCTCCACAGAAATGCCAGAGTAGAGTGTAGGAAGCAGTCTGCCAGTCATGCCGTTCTCCTCAGTGGCCAGGGTCTACCCTTCAGTGGGGTTCAGAAGTAATGCTTAAAGAACCAAATAGAAAGCCCAGAAACAGGCCAAGCATATATATTTAAAATTCATATGCAGTGAGGCAGACTTTAAAAAGGGGCGTGACAGGCATAGATTATTAACTACTGCATAGTAAATTCAGAGGAGGGACTACATGGCAGCATAATATTGACAGATTTGAATGTATACAAGAATTTTTATACCAATAGAATGAAAAAATCATATAACTAAAAACTTCAGTGATTGGGATAAAATATTTGCAATATATAAAAATAATAAGAACTCATTCAGATGTTACTGGAATAATAAAAAGTATCAAGCTCACAGGGGAAAAAAGTAGGCAAGAAAAAAATTCAGAAGGCTCACACTTGGGGTAATTTTTCTGTCTACCCATTTCACAATGTTGTTAAATTATCCAGTTTTAAAAGGCTGCTTAGTGAGAACTTGGTGACAACATGATCTGGGGCCCCTTTTTACCTAGACAGGCTATAAAGGGAAGTATTTTAAGGGAGCCATCTGAGGCTCTTACTGTGTTCTCTGCACAAAAACACTGATCCTTTAGGCACTGTGTCCTTTACATTATTCCTCCCGTGTTTTGTCCTAAGTGCAACAGTAGCAGTTATTTTAAAAGCAAAAATAATAAAATAGAAACAGAAGCCTACTTTTTCTAAGGTTTTAATATAAAGGTAAGTAAAACTTTAATTAAAAGATTAAATTATTTATTGGAAATATATACACGCAAAAAGTTTAATACTGCTTGGGTATCTATTAAGTACCAAGCATAATAGTAAATTATACTTTTGCTTTGTTCTGTCTGTGCAGAGTCCGTACACTTGGCCCACAGGCCACATCTGGCATATCGGCTCTTTTCATAAACAGTGTTTTACTGGACCACAGGCATGTTGGCTGTGGCCGTTTTCCTGCTTCAGCAGTGGAATTGAGCAGTGGGACAGAGACTGTATAGACCATAAAAGCCAAAATATTTTCTGACTACAGAAAATATTTGCTGACCTTTGGCCTATGCAATACTAGAAATGTATGTCATTTCCATTTTACACAATAGAAACTAAGTTTTTTAGAGACCAAGGCTCTGTTCTCTACCTACTAATATTTTAGTTATTTTAGTTATCTCAGTTGTGAAATTTAAAAAGGAAAATAACATAATCACTCCCCCCAAAAAACAATTTGTGATAATGAGGAATTCCGTTTTTAGGGGTGCCTGTTGGTAATACATATTTGCTTTTTAGTTACCAAATTTCCAGGACAGTCAAGAAGGGGATGATATTCTGCCAAATATGGACAGAAATCCAACAACTCCATCATCAGTTGTCTTTCCACTGGCAAAAACTCCTCAGTGTCATCATGTCACGCCCGGCATGCTAGACTCTATAAACAGGTAAGTATTTGTGCATATGGTACTGTAATTCTCTGCATGAGCTTTTAACATCCCATAAGTTGAAGACAGCAGATGTCAGTAATTAGAGAAGTCATCATTATTTTTAAAAAAACAAGAAAGCATGGTTCCTAGAGGTCAAAGATGGATGGTTCCTGCAGTATAGGTATTTTCAGTATTGTCAGTACACAGTTCACACTCTACATTAGGATAAATCTCAAATGGGTCAAAGTTTGGCATGTAAAAATTAAAGTATAAAATATATCTTTAGAAGACTGTGGAGAATTATTTCATAATCTTAGAAGTCCCAGAAGCCACTAACAAAATGTATGATAAAGTCAACCCTATAGAAAATAAAGTTTTAGTTGGTACCAACCATCATAAACAGTCAAACGACAAATGAGAATCTGAGAAAAGAATTTATGGAACTTCTAATTTTAGACAAAGAATTTATGGGAACTTACCACAGGAAAAAAGGCTAACTTCCCTGTTATAACACTCCTACAAATTAACAAGAAAAGGAAAGCCATTCTCACACATTACTAGTGAAAAGGTAAATTAGTTCAATCCCTGAAAGTGGTACTTTGTTGATATCTGTCAAAATTATAAATTCATATACTCTCTGACCTAGCAGTCCTACTTCTAGAATTGTGATTGTACAGCTAATTTGTTGCAGTATTGCTTATAATGACAAAAGGCTGGAAACAACTCAAATGCCCACCGATAAGGGACCAATCAAATTTTGCTACATTATGTAGCCATAGAAATTAATGAGAAATGCTTTATGTACTTATGGTAAGATATTCAAGATATATTAAATGAAAAAAAGGGGGACTTCCCTGGCAGTCCAGTGGTTAAGACTCCACAACTCCCAGTGCAGGAGGCATGAGTTTGATCCCTTGTGGGAGATCTAAGATCTGCATGCTGCAAGCACAGCCAAAAAATAAATAAATAAATGAAAACCATTAGATGTAGTTAATGTGTTATCATTTGTGTAAATAGGGGCTCTGTGTGTGTGTATCCTTGTATGTATATGTGTGTATACACACACATAATTGCTTTTATTTGATGAAATATCTCTGAAGGGATACATAAGCAACTGAAAACATTGGTGATCTTTCAGGAGACGAACTAAGATAACTTGGGACAAAAAAGAAGACTTTTTGAATTCCACACTATGTGAATATAAACATTATTTTGAAATATAAATAAATAAAAATAAGAAACGATATGGGTGGCCAACAATCACATAACATGTGGGGGAAATGGAAAATGGTAAGGCAGCCTGAAAATAGACTATTCATTTGGCAGTTCAGCAGGCCAGCACTGATCTTGATAAGAGCAATTTTCATGGGGTGTGTGAGAGCGATGCCATATGATCAAAACTGGGAGGAAAAAAAACCATCTGTATTCTCATGAAGCTTAGTGAAAATCTGAATTTGCATTTACTCAGCAAAATCATAATTTTCCCTAGCAATCCAGAAATTATTTTTTGTTTATTTTTAAATAAGTATTTACTACAAGTGAAAGTATATTAAGCATATAATTTTTTTTAATACTTCAGAATTTATTTTATTGAAGTATAGTTGATTTACAGTGTTGTCATTTTCTTCTGTACAAAGTGGCTCAATTATATATATATATATTTTTTTTTTTAAATATTCTTTTCTATTATGGCTTATCGCTGGATATTGAATATGGTTCCCTGTGCTATACACTAGGACCTTGTTATTTATCCAGTCTCTACATAATAGTTTCCATCTGCTAACTCCAAACTCCTACTCCATTTCCCTCCCAGTCCCCTCTCCTGCTTGGCAACCACAAGTCTGTTCTCTGTCTGTGAGTCTTTGTTTTATAGATAGGCTCATTTGTGTCATAGATTCCACACGTAAGTGATCTCATGTGGTGTTTGTCTTTCTCTGTCTGACTTCACTTAGTATGAGAATCTCTAGGTCCATCCTAGAGTTGCTGCAAATGGGACTATTTCATGCTTCTTTTTATAGCTGAGTAGTATTTCACTGCATATATGTACCATATCTTTTTTATCCATTCATCTGTCAACTGACATTTAGGTTGCTTCCATGTTTTGGCTATTGTGAATAGTGCTGCTATGAACATAGGGGGTGTATGTATCTTTTTGAATTATAGTTTTGTCTGGATATATGCCCAGGAGTGGAATTCCTGGATCATATGGCAACTCTTTTCAGTTTCCTGAGGAACCCCTATGTGTTCTCCATAATGACTGTACCAATTTACATTCCTACCAACAGTGCAGGAGGATTCCCTTTTCTGCACATTCTCTCCACCACTTATTTGTAGATTTTTACATGCTGGTCATTCTGACCAGTGTGAGGTATTACTCATTGTAGTTTTGATTTGCATTTCTCTAATAACTAGTGAGGTTGAGCATTTTTTCATGTGCCTATTTTCCATTTGTATGTCTTCTTTGGAAAAATGTCTCTTTAGGTCATCTGTCCATTTTTTTGACTGGGTTGTTTTGTTTTTTCCTTGTTGAGTTGTATGAGCTCGTTGTATATTTTGGAAATTAATCCTTGTTGGTCACACCATCTGCAGATATTTTCTCCCAGTCTGTAGGCTGTCTTTTCGTTTTGTTGATGGTTTCCTTTGCTGTACCAAAACTTGTAAGTTTGATTAGGTCCTATTTGTTTAACTTTGTTTTTATTTCTATTGCCTTGGGAGACTGATCTAAGAAAATATTGGTATGATTTATGTCAGAGAATGTTTTGCCCATGTTCTCTTCTAGGAGTTTCATGGTGTCATGTCTTTCAAGTCCTTAAGCCATATTTTTATGCATGGTGTGAGAGTGTGTTCTAACTTGATTTACATATGGCTGTCCAACTTTAACATCACTTATTGAAGAGAATATCTTTTTTCCATTGTATATTCTTGCCTCCTTTGTCAAAGATTAATTGACCATAGGTGTGTGAGTTAATTTCTGTGGTGAATATGATTTTGGACAGATTTTGGTAAGAACTTTGGCCAAATCATTAGCTTTAAAATATTCATTCCTTTGGCCCTTGAATTTTATTTCTAAGGAAATATGAGGTAGGGCAAGTATGAGTGTATACTTGTATGAACAAAGATGTTCATCACAAAACAATACTGAAATTTTGAAACTGACCTAACAGTCCAATAATAAGGAAAGTTAAGAAATTAGGATTTGTCCATATAATAGAATAATATGTAATAATTTAAAATCATGTCTTCAATACAGATAGCCAACAAACACATGAAAAGATGCTCAACATCACTAGTTATTAGAGAATGCAAGAGTACAATGAGATATCACATCATACCAGTCAGAAAGTCCATCATTAACAATCTAGAGACAGTAAGTGCTGGAAAGGGATGTGGAGAAAAGGGAACCCTCTTGCACTGTTGGTGGGAATGTAAATTGATACAGCCACTGTGGAGAATAGTATGGAGATTTCTTAAAAAAACTAAAAATTGAGGGACTTCCCTGGCATTCCAGTAGTTAAGACTCTGAGCTCCCAATGCAGAGGGCACAGGTTCGATTTCTGGTCAGGGAACTAAGATCCCACATGGCTGCATGGTGCAGCCAGAAAAAAAAAACACCTAAAAACTGAAACTACCATGTGGCTCAGCAGTCCCACTACTGAGCATATACCCAGAGAAAACCATAATCCAATTAGACACATGCACCCCAGTGTTCACTGCAGCATTATTCACAGTGGCTAGGACATGGAGACAACTTAAATGTGCATCAACAGAGTGGATAAAGATGTGATATATATATACAATGGAATATTACCATAAGAGGGAGTGAAATTGAGTCATTTATAGAGACAAGGACGGACCTAGGGACTGTCATACAGAGTGAAGTAAGTCAGAGAAAAGCAAACATTGTATGTTAATGCATAAATATGGGATCTGAAAAACTTGGTAGAGACCAGCAGTTCCCAACAGTTTTGGCACCAGGGGCCAGTTTTGTGAAAGACAGTTTTCCATGGACCCAGTAGGGTGGGGGGAGGGTGGAATGGTTCAGGCAGTAATGTGAGCAATGGCGAACTGCAGTGAAGCTTCATTTACTCACCCGTCCCTCACCTCCTTCTGTGCAGCTTGGTTCCTAACAGGTCATGGACCATTACAAGTCCCAGGCCCTCTGCTTGGGGAACTCCTGATACAGATGAGTCTCATTTACAAAGTGAAACAGAGACACAGATATAAAGAACAAACATGGATACCAAGGGGGGCGGGTGGTGGGATGAACTGGGAGACTAGGATTGACATATATACACTATTGATACTATGTTTAAAATAGATAGCTAATCAGAAATTAGACTACAGTACAGAGAACTTTACTCAATGCTCTGTGGTGACCTAAATGGGAAGGAAATCCAAAACAGAGGGGCTGTGTGTGTCTGTCTGTGTGTGTGTATAGCCGATTCACTTTGCTGTACAGTAAAAACTAACACAACATTGTAAAGCAACTATACTCCAATAAAAGTTTAAAAGAATTAAATAACGCTTTCAACAAATTTTAATGATACAGAATAATGTTCAGTGAATAATTTTTAAGAGCTAAGAAATAAAACTACATTACCCACAGTATGATCCCAGTTTTGTAACATGTATTCATAGGAGATAGGAAATTCCTTCACCCAAAACACCAGCCATTATCTGTAGATTGTAGGATTACACTGATGTGGATTATGATACTGTTTTTTGTTTTTTTTTTTAACATATATCACTTTCACAATTCTAGAAAATGGCTTTTTTTCCTTACAGAGCACAAGATGGACTCATACCCAGAATATATTTCATAAAAATGTATTTTTAAAAACAAGTTTCCTAGACCTCTTTACTCTGTAGACTTCACCGACTCTAGTAGTTGGCTTCCTTTTCATAACAATTTGAAGCAAAGCGACAGTATTTTTTTTATCACTCCCGAAGCGTCTGTAGCGGACAGTAGTTTGACGAGGTTCTGATCCTGAACAACTGGCTAGGCTCCTTGACGCGCTGCAGCAGTGCTTGTGGTTCACACTGATGTCTTAATAGACATCACAGCTTTACAGATTTCTTATAGTCATACCTTTAAGGCTGCCAAAAATCATAAAGGAGTGGGCAGTCAATCATAAAGGCACTTGAAGCCTAAAGAGAAAATTTGTCCTAAGTAATTTTTGGGAAACTGAGCACAACATTCTATTTGGCTTCAGTTTTCATCTGTAAATTATGAGTCAGGTGTATTTGCTAAGGATGAGAGGGAAAAAGAGGTAAGGTTAAAAAAATATTTTTTTTAAGTCTTAGTTGGTATAAAAAACATGTAATGATGTAGAAATAAAAGGCCAAACTGAATCTCAACACAGGTTGGAAGGCATAAATTAATGGAGAGTTTTCATCACCATGCATGTCCTTAAAGTGATAACTTTTAAGATTCAACCTGGATAGGGAAGGAAGACATGAACAAGAGAAAGGAGTGAAAGGTGTAACAAAAGGCAATCAATGGACAAGATGTCCTGGGGAGTTTCAGAAAAGGCAGGTGGCAAGACGGAGACTGGGAAGAGCAGATGGGACAACGGACAGTGAGTGAACCACCATTTTTCAGAACAGTCTTATAGGGTTGAAGCGTTTGGTCCATCTCCATCGGTACATGATTGTCTTTTTAAAAATGGAACATAAAATATACTTTTAACGTACGGAAACATTTTAAATTAATTTTGTCGATTGCTGTTCAATCTGTGGATTAAAGTATGGTGATTACTGTTGATTTGGAATTATTTTATATTTAAACAGGAATGATTGTGATAAATATGTTTTTCGTATGCAAAAAACCCATAAAAGTAAAGGTGGCACTACCTGGGGCAATATCAAGAAAAAAGCAGTAAGTATTTTTCTTTGTCGGGGCTTCCCAGTACCTGAGTGGTAAAGAATCTGCCTGCAGTGCAGGACACACAGGAGACATACGTTAGATCCCTGGGTCAGGAAGATCCCCTGGAGGAGGGCATGGCAACCCACTCCGGTATTCTTGCCATGGACAGAGGAGCCTGGCGGGCTATGGTCCACTGGGGTTGCAAAGAGCTGGACTTGACTGAAATGGCTGAGCATGCGTGCATCTGTTGAACGACTATTAATACCTCGCAAATTGTTGGACTTATAAGTTCTGTAACAACCCCTGCCTTCACGTTGCTTATAGCCTAATACAAGTAAATTATAATATGAGGCTATGAGTGAGGTAAGCACGTAAGTGCTATAGGGTTATAGATGGCAGTTCATAGACTGGAGCGTTTGACTAAGGTGAGAATTTTCATTTGAGGAGTCAGGCAGGGTGGGAGAAATATAGATTAGAGAAGGACATTTCAGGCAAGACATAGAAGCGTAATATCTATTCAGTGATTGCGGAATAATCCATACTGATTGAGTTATGATTGTCATGGAACAAGAAATTTCATTAGATACTCTAGATTTCAAAATTTTTTCAGATTCAGCTACTTGATTTGATATGTATATGTGTGTATTGTATGTATTTCAATATTTAAAATCTAATTACAGAAAAATGTTAACTCAATATTGCCTTTGAGTGATCTAAATTTTAATTTCTCATTTAATTTGAATAATTTATATCCAGATAAAACTAAGTATTCAGGAAAAGCTAATTCACCTCAGATTTCCTCAAAGTAAATAGCCAGTCTTAGAGAATGATAGTGTAAGAGGAGACTACCTTATTCCCTGAGGGCGTATTCCTTCGAACCAGGTTATGGCTCTTCCCCCTCACCCATGTTGAGGTATTTATATAGCACACCTGCTAGAGTACAGTTCCTCTCAGAGTCTCTAAACTGAAACATTGGGATTACCTAGCCAGATCTAATCTTTATAGGCTTTATTTGTCCACAGGAAATGGTAGATACCTCTGGGAACCTTGGTTTAAAATCAGCCTGGAGACTGAATTCAAAAGAAACTTCTACTCTGTAATCGAAAATGTGGGCAGACTCCCTTTCAGTGTTTCTGAGTCCCTTTTTCCAATTCCACATTCCTTACAAGAATGAAATTTTGGCTTCATTTATAGCCACTAGGTCAGGATAGAGCAAAGGGTTTAGTATTAAAAGTTCTGATCTCAAAGTTTGACTCCATACCAGCTTTATGACAAGGCAAGCTACTTGAGCTTTCCAGTCTCATTAATATATGATGTGAAGTGGGGATCATGATGATATCATATCATTTAGGATCTCCACTGCCTTGTTGATTTTCTGTGTTGAAGATCTGTCCATTGATATAAGTGGGGTGTTAAAGTCTCCTACTATCATTGTATTCCCGTCAGTTCTCTCTTTATGTCTGTTGTTCACTCGCTAAGTTGTGTCCGATTCTGCGATCCCAGGGACTGTAGCACGCCAGGCCTCCCTGTCCTTTACTGTGCCCCAGGGTTTGCTCTAACTCATGTCCATTGAGTCGGTGATGCCATCCAACCATCTCATGTTCTGTTGCCCCCTTTTGCTGCTGTCATCAATCTTTACCAGCATCAGGGCCTTTTCCAATGAGTCAGTTCTTTGCATCAAGTGACAAAATATTGGAGCTTCAGCTTCAGCATCAGTCCTCCCAATGAATAATCAGTGTTGATTTCCTTTAGGATTGATTGGTTTCATCTTGCTGTCCAAGGGACTCTAAAGAGTCTCTCCAGCACCACAGTTCAAAAGCATCAATTCTTTGGCATTTAGCCTTCTTTATTGTCCAACTCTCACATCCATACCTGACTACTGGAAAAACCATAGCTTTGACTATATGGATCTTTGTCAGCAAAGGGATGTCTCTGCTGTATTAGTATTTATGTATCTGGATGCTCCTCTATTGGGTGCATATGTGTTGATGACTGTAATATCCCCTTGTATTGTAATGATCCTTTTGTCATTACAATACAATAGCTCTAGTAGCTTGCCTTCTTTATCGTTCTTTATAGCCTTTGTTTTAAAGTCTACTTTGTCTGATATGAGTATTGCTCCCCCGCCCCTTTCTTCTCATTTCCATTTCATGAAATGTCCTGTGTGCCCTAAAGTGGGTCCTCTTGTAGGAAGCATGCTGTAGGTTCTTCTTTTTTCATCCAATCTGCCAATTATTTATTTTAATTGGAGGATAACTACTTTACAATATTGTGATGGTTTCGGCCATACATCGACATCAATCAGCCACGGGTGCACATGTTTTTTGACTGGAATGTTTAATGCATTTACATTTAAGGTAATTATTGATAGATGTATTGATTGCCATTTTAAACCTTGTTTACCTGTTGATTTTGTATTTTCTTATTTGTCCATTTTTGTTTTCCCTTTTGTGGTTTGATGGTTTTCTTTCATATTATGTTTGTGTTCTCTTTTTGGTTTTTATGAATCTGTTGTATGTTTCTGATTTGTGGTTACCTTGTTTTTCAAGTGTATTAACTCCTTCCTGTATCCACTTGCTTCAGACTGGTAATAATATAGGCTCAAACATATTCTGGGGGAAAAATGTACATTTTCTTACTCTCCTCCCCTACATTTTATGATTTTGATGTCCTCTTTTACATCTTTCAGTTTTTGCTTGTCTGTGAAATTCTTAATCTCTCCTTCTATTCTGAATTATATCCTTGCTGGGTAGAATATCTTAGTTTTCAGATTTTCCTATCAGGACTCTGATTATATCTTGCCACTTCTGTCTGTCCTGTGCTGTCATATTTTCTTTTCTATCCTATTCCATTTTTTAAAGATAGCCATGGCCAATAGTTTAAAAGGTATGGTGTACATAAGCATGCACTCTATACTCGAAACTTGTCATATATGTCAAATTACTATTTTAGCCAAGAATTTAAAGTACAGAGAACTCAAATTTTGCTAGTGTTATGGAACAGAATAAGTATTCAGTTGATTTTGGCAACTTTCAGGTGCTATCCTTTAACCATTACAGCATTAGTTTATAATATTTCCTTTGGGATAAAGCATGCTGAACTTTGTCTATGTTTGAAGCAGGCTTCACAGGAGGTTAATTAGCAGAAAACTGTGGTACTGGGAAAATTTTTACTTAGCTAATATGAACTCTCTTGTAGATGGAAACTGATTTTTCAACTCCACCATCAAGAAGAAAAACACCATTTAACAAAGGTAATATACTTTTCTTTTGTAGCTCTGTTCTACTATAGGGTAGTCTATTTATTAACACAGTATTAAAATTAATTGTTCTCAAGTGGGCAGACGTATCAATTTTTTCCTATAGTTATTTTCAATTTCCTTGAAATTGCTTTTAGAAACATATTAATCTTTTTTATTAAACTTCTCGTTACAGAATTAGCAGAAAACTCTGGTATTGGAAAACTTTTCACAAAGGCTATGGAGTCTTTAGATGAAGAAGAGAACGATTATTATTTTTCGAATTCTGATTCTGAATAGTATAAATAAGAGAACATGTCCAGGATGTTTATCAAGAAGCAGGCAGTGTATTTGTGTCTTCATCTGAAGTGTATATATTTTCTTTATAGAAACTGCACACTGTTTTTCAAAGGTTTCACGTTTTATGTCTCATAAGCATCTTAGTCTGTTGAGGAAAATCGTGTTCCATACAGGTTTTCTTTTTTTTTTTTTTTTTAAATCATTTAAGAAAATGTTAGTATTGTTAAAGGGAGAGATGGGGGAGAACAGAATATAGATTGTAGCTTCTGAGTTCATGAAAACTTAGGTTAGCATTTGTCACCACTTGGTATACAAGTCAGATCTAATGTTTTAATTACATGTTGTTTAAACCATTTGACAAGCTTTCTCCTGATTGTTTTTCTTAAAGCTTGTGATTGGCACATCCGTGAAACCTATGTAAATTTCATTTATTGCTTTTAAGTATTTTTATTAAGTAGAATGAGAAAACATTTTGTTGTATTTTTAAGCAGACATAGCAAAAATTTGGTCTCAGTATTTAAAAGACTGAGTTAGACAACGTTCAGGTTACAGATCTACTACTGTAAGAAGTCAAGTTACTATGTCATGTCATAATAAACACTGTTTTCCTTTTGGACAGCTTCTTTGGAAATAAACATCTTTTAGCATATTCTGCCATTATGTTTTAAATTGGACATGAAAAATTTTTTCCCTCTGTTTATATAGTACATTACTCACCCTTTCTCTCCAGTTAGGTTGTTCAAATAAAGTAAGTTTGTTTTTATAATATTTGTGTTTTGGCTGGTTTTTCTAACTGCTGGATCATAGGAAAAAATGACCTTTTTGGTTAATGGTTCAGCTCTTTCCTTGAAAAATATCAGAACTTATAGAAAAAATACATTTGTTTCCTGAGAATTTAGTCAGTAATGATCAGCTACTAAAGAACTATAGAATTCATAGAAACACAAGATTTAAAAAGAATAGTGCAGGTAAAGTGAGATCATTCTCCTTTAAACTACCATGATAGTTTCTGCCACAAATATTTTTGCTAGGTGAACGATGAAAAAAATTAAAGGGTTAATACTGTAGAACTTTAAGTTGCAAATATTTGGTGTAATAATGTGCTGTTTGATGTTCACGGATAGTGGTTTAGGAATTTGAAGGTAGTTCAGTTCTATAACAGGAAACAAAAAGGGTATTTTGAAATAGCATACACTTGACATCAACTACAAGGTACCCCCCTCCCCATATTCTCTGTGACCTATCAAGTCTCTGTTCATCCCACCTGCCAGGTACCAGGTTATTCCCATTTCTTTCCATTGGGTCATTAGATAAACTAGTAAGGTTTAAGGTAACATCCAAAGGAGACTTAAAATTGGAAGAGAAAGACTTTGAGGGCTCAAAGGCAGACAAGGTAGATTGATAAACCATAGGGTTGATAAGTGCAACCTGTGGGAATACAGAAAGAGGCTGTTGCAGTTTAAAAATGGATAGACATCTCTGCACAGCAAGCGTAAGTAAATGAAATCCTCTGAGTTATATCCCTCAAACCATGTCAATTTATGAAACACTTTGTCTTCAGCGTGCACACACAGAATCTGAGGACACTGGTGTCTGCATGAGAGAGGCTGTAGGGAAGCCATCAGTCCACGGCAATGTGAGGTTGCTGAGGGAGCTGCGTGCTTCTGGTGTAGCTGGGGCACAGTTCCACCAGACGGCCCTACCCAACACACCCGCTGATACCATGTAGTGTGAGAAGCAGCAACACAGTACACTGGAACCAGAAAGAGAAGCCCCTTTCCTCCTACCTGACAAAGCTAAGAATCATGCTCACTAGGGAGAAATGCTCAGAAAGTCCACTCCACCATAGCACAGTGAGATACTAAAGGATGAATTGGAACCTGAGAGATATAATGAAAATTGCACATCGGCCAATAATTTATATCACTTCCTTTACTCTCTGTAACGGAAACATTTGACAAAATTACTGAACAGCAGAAAGAAGAGATCAACTGCTTTAGAAGAATTCAGAATTTACAATGTCCCAAAGGAGCTAAGTTCACAATCAGAGTAGCTTTTTTAGTGAAAGAAAACTATCTAGTTCTTCGGTTCCTGTTCTAGATTTCCCAGTCTATACTTGAGTAAGTCACTTGTTTCTGTGTGTCACTTTCATCGTCTGATAGGAAAGAGAAAATCAACCTGAGTTAGATCAGCTTTGAAGTCCATGCCAAGTCTTAAGTGAAACCCTCTGCTGTCAGGTTGATTCAACTCCCCAACAATGTGTAATAGATAAAAATAAGGCAAACAGAGAATAAAGGACCTTAAGTGGAGAAAACATATATTCATAATTAAAGACTGCTTTAGCACTACACTGACTAGAACGAAGGGACTCATGTTGCAGGTAATAATATGGAACCATCTTAAAATATTAGTAGCATCACAGATGCAATGTAATGGGTCACAACGAACTGAAATTTTCCAACTCCAGTATATCACTTCTTTGATATTTCAACAACAACAAAAGAAGTAGTATAGACGAATTCATATTACTAGAATTTGACAGTTATTAGGATTCAGTTGATCACAATAAACTGTGGAAAATTCTGAAAGAGATGGGAATACCAGACCACTTGACCTGCCTCTTGAGAAACCTATATGCAGGTCAGGAAGCAACAGTTAGAACTAGACATGGAACAACAGATTGGTTCCAAATAGAAAAAGGAGTACGTGAAGGCTGTATATTGTCACCCTGCTTATTTAACTTCCATGCAGAGTACATCATGAGAAACACTGGGCTGGATGAAGCACAAGCTGGAATCAAGATTGCCGGGAGAAATATCAATAACCTCAGACATGCAGATGACACCACCCTTATGGCAGAAAGGGAAGAGGAACTCAAAAGCCTCTTGATGAAAGTGAAAGAGGAGAGTGAAAAAGTTGGCTTACAGCCCAACATTCAGAAAACGAAGATCATGGCATCTGGTCCCATCACTTCATGGGAAATAGAAGGGGAAACAGTGGAAACAGTGTCAGACTTTATTTTTTTGGGCTGTAGATGGTGATATTAAAAAGCAGAGACATTACTTTGTCAACAAAGGTCCATCTAGTCAAGGCTATGGTTTTTCCAGTGGTCATGTATGGTTGTGAGAGTTGAACTGTGAAAAAAGCTGGCACTGAAGAATTGATGCTTTTGCACTGTGGTGTTGGAGAAGACTCTTGAGAGTCCCTTGGACTGCAAGGAGATCCAACCAGTCCGTCCTAAAGGAGATCAGTCCTGGGTGTTCATTGGAAGGACTGATGCTGAAGCTGAAACTCCAATACTTTGGCCACCTCATGCGAAGAGTTGACTAATTGGAAAAGACTCTGATGCTGGGAGGGATTGGGGACAGGAGGAGAAGGGGACGACAGAGGATGAGATGGCTGGATGCAATCACTGATTCGATGGACATGGGTTTGGGTGAACTCCAGGATCTGGTGATGGACAGGGAGGCCTGGCATGCTGCGATTCATGGGGTCGCAAAGAGTTGGACACGAATGAGCGACTGAACTGAACTGAGGGTTCAGTTAAATTTTTGACTTTTCCTAGTTCCTGGGGCATTATCTCACAATACACCTACCACCCATACCTATTCAATATTGTATATGTATAGGAAAAAATGTTTATGACCATTCAGTTGGCAGCAGATACATCAACCTATAATGCTAACAAATGATAATGACAGCACTATAATCTTCGGAAAATTTCTAAAATACATCTTTCACTCTAGCTTTTATTTCTTAACAGCACCTTCAATAAACTTTTTATTCAATAAGCAAGTTTCATTATGTAATTAACCAAAATAATTATTAAACACATGTTTTCTTCAATAATTTACATATTGTATATAAATAAAAATGTACACAGTATAAAACAATAGGGCAATATTCTCATATACATGTATTAAACCAATAATCATAAACTGCAGCAATGATTATTGAAGTGCATTTTGTATCGTTCTCTGATAACCCAACCTGAGCAGTCTGATCACGTATCAGATTTAATACTACCTTGGTTAAGATCAGCTGGCAACATTTGCATGTCAAATATATAGTGAATATATCTATAGATCTCCTCAGCCTTTTGATGAGTTACTTGTGCATACATCGAAATTTCTTGAGGTGTGCTGAAAAATAAACAAAAATAGACTTGAACTTCTGACTTATAAAATTCAATATTCTTGTTTAAAGAAAGCCTTTAAAGAAATAATTTTTTTCCCCCAGATTTCTACATTCAGTTAATGTATTTAGCATTGGTTTAAATAAAAGCACATTTACTTCCTATATTTGAAATCATTTAAAATAATAATTTCAGGATCTTATTTGGGCCTGTAGTTTAACCTATTTAATACCTTCATTTGATTTTCAAGCAATATAGTCATTAAAACCTAGTAAAACTTTCAACTTGAACATTTTTTTAGTTACAGAACTAAACAGCCCAGAAATGTTAGAATGCGAGGTCAAAATGTAAGTGCTGTCCACCTCCCCACAGGGCTCTAAGCTACAAATACAATGCTTACCTTTTTACCCCCCGCCCCCCCAATTAATGTCCTCAGCTTAATGCAGTGACAAGCAAAGTCTGTACTGAATGACTCTAACTGGCACTACACCTCTTTACTTTTAAAAAATATGAAAATTCCAATGAAATGCCTCTTAGAACAATTTTAAAGTAACCATTTAAAAATATAACAGACATACCTGTTTGTCATCTTTTTCACAGATGAGAACTGGTGACACATATTCAGTGCAGTTATATAACTTATATTGGGAATACTTAGATAAAACTGAAGAGTTTCACATATATTACTGTTCACCACTGTTGGAACATGAATACCAACATTCTTTCTTTGTTCCACTAAAGACAATTCCTTTAGCAAATCTGCAGTTTCTTCTTGGCAGGAACTGAAAAGAATTCGGATCCCAGCACCAATTAAGGTAGCCAGCAGGCTGTCATAGCTCTTTGTTCTCCTAAACATCCTGGATGTGTCTCCTAAATATTTTATATTTAAGAAAATGCAAACCTTAGTAATTTACATTAAGTAGAATTGTTAATACTATACATTATTAAAATCCCAAGATCTGTATCATTAAGCAAACTAGTGCCACGTTATGCTGATGAGAAATCCTAGTGCTAAAGGTTTAAAGCGATTCTCAAATATCTGAGAGAAAAGAGGGAAAACTGTCTTTATGAGTGTCAAATTAGAATCAACAGAAGGTGAGTAGACAGGGGAGAAAGTATATTCCTAGATAACTCGTTCCTGATGGCCAAGACCATATTATTTCTCTCAAATCCGTAATGTTAGCATTGCTGAAGCATTCACTTAGTAATACTTCTAACAGATATAAAATTCTTATGTATTTATTTCAAGGATAACTTAATACATTCCACACCCATTATAATGTCTCTAACTCTTGCCTGTTAATTTAACTCTTCCCTACTCTCCTCATTCATTTCCTTTCCATGTCTACCTACGTCCTTCTTTTGGCATTCTTCCTTATGCCAAAAAAAAAAAAAAAAAGGTTTTCCATAGCTTTTGTCACATTACTTTCCTTTTTATTACAAATCTATTTCCTTTATAAAGGGTATGTTAGTATAAAGTAAATTATAGAAATTTAGCACTAGAAAGACCCAAAAGATCACGTAATCTAAAGCCCTCATTTGTCAAATTAAAAAAGAAATTGGACTGGGGTTACTGAAAGAGTGACTTATTCACGATCACAGGGTTCAATAATGACAGTGGTGATGAAAAGGTACATCGCTCAATTCCTGAACCAACATTTTACATAAACATTATTTCCTTTTATATATGTAATGACTGTGTAATCCTTGAATTCTTCCATACTGGCTTTCAGCTGCATGATTTCACTGAATTCTCGTAACACCATGGGATGACTAGGAAAAGTATACTAGAGGAGTTAACTGTCAAATGGAATGTCGCATAGCTGTAGAAGACACCAGAACTCAGTGCATCTTCTGATTCCATATCCTGTGATCTTTTCACTAGTCTCAGGGATGCCCTTATACAGTTAAACATTACCCATAAAACTCCCTCCCTAACGGAAGCTCCAAGCCTGCATTTTCTAAAATACCGTAGGCACCCATTTTAGTGACCCACTGAGAATTCAACATTAAACACCTCTTTAGTCTCTCAAATCTGCTGCTTCTCCTATATTCATAATTTCAAAGAACAGCACCACTACCTGACTGCCCAGTAATCAAGAAACTGGTCAGCTCAAGAGTAATTCTTGATTGCTTCCACTTACTCCTGCTAATTCTACCTTCTTAAACTCCTGAATCCTCCTCTCCCACACTGCTGCCTTATTTCTGGTACCCTTCCCAGGGCTCCTCCCAGAAAGATGTATGATTGGTTCACTTGCCTTCAATTCACCCTCTTCAATTCTCGTAAGCTGCATTTAAACACAGTGACTAATGAAAAATATTATGACATCATGTAAATACTCATGAGTCAGGTGTTCATATTTTAAGAGCCTCCCACATCCTGACAGTAGAATAATGAACTAAATAATAGTCAAGTTCCTTTACAGCCTTATAAAAATACAAACCTGTTTTTTCTCTGTCCTTTTCCACAATCACACATATTCTTTCAAACATGCTCTGTAGGTACTGGATCTGATCGATGAGCTTGTTCTTATTGATGCTATTTAACATCTCAGACTGAGACCTCCTTTCCACCACCATGCGGTTACTCACAATATAATCACAACCATTGAGAGGACAGACCTCTACCTGTAAGCCATGGATTGCTCTTAGGGAAGAAACTACTTCTGAACCAGAAACGATTTCACGGCTGTCTACAAGAATACAAGTTCTGTGGCCTTCCTGGGGCAGTCTTAGAGAAGCATGTGTGTCAGCCAAACGTGGTCGTGAGTTGGAACAGCATGGCACGCAAGTGCCAGAATCCTGCAGAGCGCTAGCACCCTGAAAAGCAGAACACATCAATCACCGTCAGTTACACAGATGTTGGCGCCATAAACTTCTAGCACCTAGGCTGATTTTTCTGATACTTTTTCTTCTTCCTTCAACAGGACCAAAGGTACTATGCAGATGAAGCTACCACTTAACACCTAGTAGGATGGCTAGACATTTTCTAAAAGGAAAATGCATTGATGAGAATGTGAACAAAACCTGGGACATGCATTGTTGGTGGGAATGAAAGTGATGCAGCCACTTTGGAAAAGTTTGGCAAATTCGCCAAGTTAAAGAATTACCGTATGGCCCAGGAATTCCACTTCAAGGTAACACCCATGATAACTGAAAACAGAGACTCAGATACTTGTATGCCAAAGTTCATTACTTTTGGAAAATCCTCAGCCATTGCCTGTTCAACTAAATCTTCTACTTGCTCTCTTTTCTCCTTAATTCTAGTTTCTCTCTTTTCCCTTTCCTTCCTCTGCAAAGGGTCTTCACCTTGGGATTACTATCTTTCTACTAGAGCTGATAATTCTGAGGCTCAGAGAAATGAGGTCCTTTGTTGTTCTCCAATCTATTGATAAGACAATCTAGTCAACTTTATCTCATTATGCCTTCCAGAAATACTTACATGCAAAAAGAAAAAAAGAAAAAAGTCTGGAGATAATGTTCGGAAATGCCAATCTGAGGGCCACTGCTGCTAAGGTGGAATGGCCTAAAACACCCGGAGTAAGAGAGCAACAGAAGTCTAGGTTTAGGGATTCCTATTACTGTCACTTTAACCCCTGGTTTAGCAAAACTACTGCAACTCCTAAAAACTGAAAATAGTTTTGGGGATTACTTCAGCAATAGTAAAGTAAAGAGGAGCTGGAAAGTAAACTACATAACCATTCTGGAAGGAAAGAAATTCAAAGGAAGAAAATCAGGCCTCTAACCTCCTCTCCCCAGTAAGCAGATGAGAGTTACATACCTGAAGCCTTCAGAGAGGGAAAGCAAAGTTAATCTGAGCATGTAATTTCTGTTACCTTGCAAGAAGCTAATTTCCTATATTCTTTATATAAAATAAGTATGTTTCCTTACAGTGTTCTTAAGAAAGCTATTAACACATTAAAAAAACAAGCATCTTATGAATTAGCTATATAATTTAGTATGCTGATTTCTTGTCTGAAGAATTCTATTGTTAATTTTTCTTTAACCTTGTTATTTAACACAAAAGAAAGGAAAACAAACAAACAAAAAAGCCTTTTGGAAAATGCATGAAGGCTTTTTTTCTGGTTTGATTCATACCTTCAACTGAACTGGAAACTTTCTACAGTCTTCCTGTGCACCGACAGCAGTGAACAACGATGAGGCAGATTCTGTGTTCGTAAGGCTCTGAGGTTTGAAGTCTGAGACGTCAGAATCGGGAACCTTTAAATTAGGTGGTGTCTGTTGTCTCTGGTGTAGCAATTGATTATCCACTGGATGAGAGTGGTCCCTGGACTGCAGTGAAGACCCAGGAGGCACCGTGCTTGGGTTAACCACAGTCCTGGATTCCTGTTTATCCTTTACATCCTTTTCCTCCTCGCTTGAATCATCCAGTAAAATAATTCTGGATAATTTATTTTTTGAACGTGCACAGTTTTGTCTCATCTTCATTTGTTTTAGCTTTACTGCACGTCGGGTTTTATATTTTTTACTCTCATTTGTATCGCAGTCTTCAGTTATTAGGTTAAAATCAACACAAACTTCTTCACTTGACTGGCTTTCGCAAGACTCCTCTTCATCAACACAAAAACTGTCTTCTAAATAGGTTTCATCTTGCTCAGGAATCTACAATAAAAACACAAATAAGAGTATAATAAACTTCATAAAACCAGCATGTTTTTAACATATTCTTTTAAGTTCGTGATATCTCTCTGAATATTTATTTCATTTACTTTATTAATTCAGTCACTTGCTCAACTGACTCTTTATTGAGCATATTCTTTCTTTCCTTCCATTTTTATTGGGATATAATTGGCATACAACACTGTATAAGTTTAAGGTGTAGAGCATAATGATTTGACTCACTACATCATGAAATAAATTTAGTGAACAGCCCTCACCTATAGAGAAACAAAATTAAAGAAATAGAAAAACATACTTTTTCCTTGTGGTGAGAACTCTCAGGATTTACTCTCTTGACAATTTTCATATTTAACATACAGCAGTATTAATTATATTTATCATGTACATTACATCCCAAGGTCTGTGCCTGCATGAATGCTCAGTCATGTCTGACTCTTTGTGACCCTGTGGACTGTAGCCTGCCAGGCTTCTCTGTCCATGGCACTTCCCAGGCAAGAATACTGGAGTGGGTTGCCGTTTTCTCCTCCAGGGGATCTTCCCAACCCAGGGATCGAACCTGCGTTTCTTGTGTCTCCTGCACTGAGCAGGATTCTTTACTAACCGAGACACCTGCGAAGCCCATAATAAGTAACTATTTATCTTATAACTGAAGTCTGCACTTTTCGCCTGCCTTCATCCAATTCCCCTTTCCCCCATACCATCCCCTGCCCCCGCCTCTGATAACCATAAACCTGATCCCCTTTTCTATGAGTTAGTTTTTGAAGTATAATTAACCTACAACATGATGTTAGTTCTGTTATATAACATACATTTCAAATGATCACCAGGATAAGTCTAGTTACAATCTGTCACTGTACAAAGATATTACATAATTATTGACTGTACTCCCCACACTGTACATTTCATAGGTATGACATTTATTTTGCAACTGGAAATTTGTATCCCTTAATCTCCCTCACCTATTTCTCTCCTTCCCACCCATTCCTCTCTGGCAACCACCTAATTGTTCTTTGTGTCTATGATTTCCTTATTATGCTGGTTCATTTGTTTTATTTTTCAGATTCTACATATAAGTGAAATCATACAATATTTTTCTTTCTCTGACTTCTTTCACTTGGCATAATGCCCTCTAGGTCCATCCATGTGGTCACAAAAGGCAAAATTTCATTCTTCTCTATGGCTGAGTAAACTTCCAGTTTTTATATATACCACATCTTCTTTCTGAGTATATTCTTTAATGGAAGAAAATGGGAAGTTTGGGAATTAAAAAAAAATAATGATTTACCCTCTAGAAATTTATAGTCTAGTGCAAGTAGCCAGAAAAATGAACAGTAATTCATAAAATGCTGTGATAAGTAATTCATAAAACACTATATAATAAATGCAATGAAAGTAGAGATAAGAATGATCATAAAAAAAAAGCCCATATTTCTGAGCTGAATATGGCAATTTATAAACAAATAAGACTAATACAAAATTGATTCCATAAATGAAAAATAAAACTATAATTTTCTGATATGCCATTTTACTGGGAAAAATTAATTTCTAAGAGAAATATAACAACAGAAGAGTTAAAACTTTAGTAGATGATAAAGTTCTATTCACTTCCTTTAAATACTCTAATTGGAAAACAAATTCAGAGTATATTCTAATTAGCTCAAGTTAACAAAAGGAAAATGTGATCAAATTATGACTGAACGGGATTTTGAGAATTCACGTAGTCCATCTTCCTTACTCAGGGCAGAAACTACTGCAAATAGTTCTGATGGAGTTTTAGAAACAAAATGAAGGCTTCATTAACAGGAATATATTCCAACATCACCACCAGGAAATCCTCCACTGTATGTCTACAGTTCATACCTGGGAGAAAATGTTTATGTTATGTTTCTTATGGGCCATTTTGTATCGATTGCTCATCAGTGGACTTCGCACAGATTTCATGTAAACAGCTCTCATTTCAGAATCTGTATAAAGATAAAAAAATTTTCAAATACCAAAATTATTTAGATGAAAAGTAAATAAGTATTTGACCTATTCCAGATTCACGATTCCCTGGTGGCTCGTTGGTAAAGAAGCCACCTGCCAATGCGGGGAGGCTTGGTTTCTACCCCTGGGTCAGGCAGAGCCCACAGAGGAGGAAATGGCAACCCACTCCAGTATCCTTGCCTGGGAAATCCCATGGACAGAGGAGCCTGGCAGGCTGCAGTCCAAGGGGTTGGAGAGAGTTGGACATGACTTAGTGACTAAAAAATAATATAGTATGTAACCTTTTCAATCTGGCTTTTTTCACAAAGCACACTTCATGTGAGAATCATATACCGATTATTTCTTAAAGTTATATAGTAAAGAGTACCTAAGAAATGAGGCATGAAAAAAAAAACAATGTGGATTTTGAGATTTTCTTAAAAAACAAAAAACAAACAAAAAAAACAACTCTAAAATCCTACATATTTCAAACATACTGTGAAAAAAAAAGTACTGTGTTTAAATGGAGTTTCAGATCTCCCTGTTCTTCATCACAACTGAACTAACTTCAACCTTCCCAACAGCAGCAACTGAAGTCCTTCCTGTTGCTCAAGCCCACTGACTCCCTCTTTGTCTCTCTGCTGCTGCTGCTAAGTTGCTTCAGTCGTGTCCAACTCTGTGTGACTCGACCCCATAGATGGCAGCCCACCAGGCTCCCCCGTTCCTGGGATTCTCCAGGCAAGAACACTGGAGTGGGTTGCCATTTCTTCTCCAATGCATGAAAGTGAAAAGTGAAAGTGAAGTGGCTCACTCTTAGCGACCCCATGGACTGCAGCCTGCCAGGCTCCTCCGTCCATGGGATTTTCCAGGCAAGAGTCCTGGAGTGGGGTGCCATTGCTTTTTGTCTCTCTAATCCATCAGAAAATCCCGTCAGCTGTACACAGTCAGAACCCAGTCTTTCTCCCCTCTCACTGCCACCATGATTCCTTGATTAGATTATGCCATGGCCTCTTATATGGTCCTTTCTTCCACCTTTGTTCCCAGACAGGCCATTCTCAACACAGAAGCTGGAGCGAAACAAAATAACTTGAGTTGGCTGCTCATTCATTACCCCTCTGATTTCACTTCCTACTACCCCCCTTCTTCCCTTTCAGTTCTAGTCATAATGATGTTCCCTTGAACACGCCAGGCACACTCCTGCTTCAGGGCCTTTACACTGGTCATCTTTGCATCAACATTCTCCCACCAGATTCTGCTATAAACCTGGGAAAGAAGCCTTATGCTGCAAATCATATCTGTATCAGCAACACACTACTGAGACCTTTGTATTTAAAGCCTTCTTTAAAGTTGTGGGCCTTGGGAAACTTTGCCATCTTAAGTCATGTGAGACCCTGCAGGAGCAGAAGAATGGCAAGATTTGTGAAAGGTAAGAATCCAGAAGAGCCCACTACAATCTTTCCCATTTCCATTGCAGCCAATCTGAACCATCTATAGAAGACCTGCTCAAGCACTATTTGGGGAGACTGTTTTCTAAAAGTAGTCTCCTGTACTTGACGAATTTAATAAATTTAGCTTTGTGTCTCAGCTAGTTTTAACAGACTACATGGTTGAATTCCCATCTCCTAGAGTTTGGACAAATGTCACCTCAGTGAGGTAAACCACTAATTACCTTACTCAAATTTACAGTTTAATACCCCAACCCCTGACACTCCAAATCTTCATCTTACTCAATTTGTTTTTGTTTTTCTATAAATTTGTCTTACACTAAATAATTTAGTTATTGTGTATATTGTTTCTCTTCTCCCATTCTAATGTATGTTTCATAAGCACAGGGGGCTTTGTCCATTTTGTTCACAGATACAGCTTTCTCAAGAACCTTACAGAGTGCTAGGTACATACCAGGCATTAAATACTTGTTTAAATGAACAACTGACAGCCAGCCAGGTCTCTAGAGACTGTTTTTTAAAAGTAGTAGTTTTTAAAATTAGTAGAAGCCTATAAACAAGCAACTCTCACATAAAGAAAATATTACAGAATTTGAATGAAAATATCCAAGTATTTTACACGTCAAATTGAATTCCCTTTAAAGTCAAGGTTCTTTGGAAAATTACTACAATATTTAAGTATAACCATAGTAAAAGCATTGAAAATGAAAAGAAAAAGAAGTATTATTGTATGATTTACCATTTATAGCCTGTGACAGTTGAGTCTCATCATTTAAAAAGTCAAGGAGTGAGGAGTCTTGTTCACCTTCTGACTCATCATTCTCATCTGATGAAACATATTCTGCATCTTCTTGGGAAAGTTCTGCTTCTTCATCTAAAAACTTCCTAGCTACGAGCTAAGATAAATGAGAAAACAGGAAAGTGCCTTTAAGAAAATCATTTAATGTTCTCAAATAACTGAAAACAGTTTTGGAAAATGGATTTCTTGCCAGTGCTTTTAAGATACAAAATAATAAAAATAGAAAACTGTGAGTAGAAATGATAAAGTAGCGTATCTATTTAAAATGTCTTCTTTTAATTGTTATAAATAAAATAAACTACAGGTCAGCATGTCTGCTTGCTGAATGTTTTTTTAATAAAGTCTCTTGAGTCTTTCAGCTAAATCATTTTTGCCAGGAAAAATATAGTACCACAAAAAGACTGATCAGAAAAAAAAAAGTGCTAAGAATTCTTTTCCAAAAATTTGAATATTGGATATAGATAAGAAAAACAATATAAATATTATAAAAGCAAACACTTTAAAATTCAGATTTCTGTCTCTATATTTTCTTAGATTTGAATGTTACATCTTCATTACACTTCAAAATAACACAACACTGCAAGATAGTTTCAAAACACAAAGAGAAACTAAGAAACCACACTTTGAGTTTTTAATTTTAGTAAAAAAAGTAAAGTTAAAATAATTTTTAAGTTTTGGTTTTTTCCTATAAAGAAATTATAGAGAAATCTACTTCTATGTAAAATCTACTCGTCTTTACTAATTAAAAATATATAGTATATTTATATAAAAATAAGAAACTGAAAAAAGTTTACCTTGAGGTGGTTCTGTCTCTTTTGGACTTTGATGCTTCTTTTGGCATTCCTCTTGTGATCCGTGAAGTCTTCTGACTGTGGATCTCGTTTGTGAAAATTGTCACTCTCATCACTAGATGACAAATCTAACTATAATTCAATAAAATTCTTACATAAGAAAATATAATTTAAGTGTTGTATCTTAATGAGTTTCTGAAGGGTTGTTGCTTCTACTGTCATTTTTTCCCCTTTTAAATAGTTGACCAAACATTTTCTTGTTAGAAAAATAAAATGCTCTTACAACTCAGAGCCATGCACAAATACATAATATTTAAAACTTTAAAAGTTAGATAATTCTAAGTAATAAAATAATAAGTTAGGTAATATAAGTAATACTAATACAGTATTCATTCAGTTTTGTATGAAATTGAATGTATCTGATGAATGTTTATGTTTTTAGTTTAACTGTTTCCTTTAAAAGATCCTGAAGGGCTTCACAAAAAATAATTGTCTATAAATATAGCTATCAGAATCAACTCAAACATATACAAGTCCTTTCAAACTAAGAAAAAATATAACAACAAATCTTTTGACTATGAAGCCTACCACAGTGTCTCTTACAGAATAATATAAAACCAATCCAAATAATCAAAAGAAATTTATGAAAATAACTTCAAGTAACAGGGATTATTTTAGGTTAAGGTGGATTGAGCATCAGCATTATCAATATTTTAATTCACTTCTAGTAAGTCAATCAGACATTTTAGATAAAGTAGCAAGTTAGAACAATTTTTTTAAATGGAGTTTTATATGAGTATACAAAGTTAATGAGAGCTGATTGCATTTTTAATTAATCTTGCACAAATTATACTAGTTAGCATTAGAGAATTAAAACACACAAGATTTCCTAGTCTCAAAATTTAGCTATCAGCTATAAACTGATGACAAATGAATACTAAAGCCTTAAAATGTGCCTGCTGACCAATTTTCACATTTTCATAGTTGTCAGTGCCTGCCAGACATTGTCACTTTACTGTCCCACATGGACTTCAAACTCGAACATGTTCAACACTGAACTCACCACTCTTTCTTGTTTCCTCTAAAAACATGACGTATCTGCCACCTAAGCCCAAGCCAAAACCAAACAGTCATTGTGGACTCCTCCTTCCCCTTCTTTCAAACTCATTCAGTAAACAAAAGAACGAATAAGGCCTTCCAAAAGTTTACCCAGATTTTTCTCCAGCTTTACTTTCTGGTACTTTCTGTCTTTACAATCCACAACAAGAGATGCTGTTTCCCTGCTCTGTATCCTTCTTTAAGCTGCTGGGAATGCCTTCCCTTCTCCCTTCTTTTCCCCTAAAATATGTATGCTTTAAGATTTTATATAAGGTGTTATTTTCAAGAAGCTTGCCAGAACTCCCCAAGGTCTAGGTTAAGTTTTATCTTCTCTTATCACTTAAAAAATTATATGGAAACTATCCATTTACTTATCTATCCTTCCTATTAGATTACGCACTTAAAACAGTACCAGGAAATACTCTTTATACTATACCCAGCATCTTGCACAGTAGATACAGGGTAGGTATTTAATCAACGTTTCCCGAATTGCTGGAGTGTATTGACAAAAATAGGAATAGTTTTTTGAAGGAGTTTAAAATTAAAACAGAAATTCCAGTCACTGAGGATTTACTATCTTTTTCTGTTAAACATATACCTATAAGATTAAATATACCTATGCTCAACTATTCACATATTTCTCTTGTAATATTTATCTCAAAAAGATCTGAATTACTATTTATTATTTGTTATTTACTTACTCTGTTTGGAGGAACCCTGTGCTTTTTGACAACCTGAAGTGGAGAATCAACTTCGCTATTCTTCTGATTCTAGATAAAGCAGACAAAATAAAAAGTTTAAAAAAAAAGTTTTAAGGGAAACAAGAAACTTTGTATGATCTTGCTACTGTGATTACTGACCAACTCACCTCTGGGGACTCCAAAACATTTCCTTTTGTTTTTTTACTTTTTCTTCGGAAAATCTCATCATCTTCACTTTCATGGGTTGATAATTGTTCATCTATAATTTATTTAAAGATAATGAATCTGGTCAACAGATTTAAGTTTATCCAACCACAAGTATCTAATTTATTGATGGGTACAGTAAAAATTGTTCCTGGCAATCTCAACATTTATTCAGTCTCAAAGATAGTTTTTCTTGCATCTCTCACTCTGGAGGAAGCCAGATGCTATATGGTAAGAACAGAGGAAGTAATCCTATGGAGAGGAAAACATGGCAGGAAATGGAGGCCTCTTATTCAACAGCAATGTGACCCGCCAAGCTGATTCAAGCCTTCAGATAACTGCAGCCCTGGCCAAGGCTTTGAATACAAACTCATAAAATATCTGGAGTCAGAACTCCCGGCAAAGCCATTCTCGAATTCCTAGTCTATAGAAATGGTGAAATCATACATGCTGTTTTAAGCCATTAAGTTTGCAGTAAATTTGTTATGCAGCCAGAGATAAATAATACAGATTTTGGTGCATGGAAATAGGTAATTAATTACCAAAAACCTAAATGGTAGATATAGCTTTAGAACTAATGAATGGGCAGAAGCTAAAAGAACTTTTTTTGTTGTTGTTAAAAGAATTTTTGAGGAGAGTTTTTGTGAAAGCTCGAAGAGCCTCAAAGGAATTATTTATAGAAGATTAATGGCCATTGAGGAGGTCATGGGTGACAGCTTACAGAGGTAAGAAAATCCTTATTAGAAATTAGAGGAAAGAGAAATCTTACTATAGTGCCAGAAAGTTTAACAACATTGCAGTAACAAAGAAAGTAGAAAATGTACCTCATGAAGGAGGTACCAGACCAGCTTACCTGTCTCCTGAGACACCTGTCAAGAAGCAACAGTTAGAACCAGACAGGAAACAACTGACTGTTTCAAAATTGAGGAAGGAGTAGGACAAGATTGTACACTGTCACCTTGTTTATTTAACATATGCAGAGTACATCATGAGAAATGCTGGGCTGGAAGAAGCACAAGCTGGGAGAAAATATCAACCATCTCAGATATGCAGATGACACCACACTAATGGCGGAAAGCAAAGAGGAACTAAAGAGCCTCTTGATGAGAGTTAAAGAGAAGAGTGAAAGAACTGGCTTACATCTCAACATTCAGAAAACTAAGATCATGGCAACTAGTCCCATCACTTCATGGGAAATAGATGGGGAAACAGTGGAAACAGTGTCAGACTTTATTTTTCTGGGCTCCAAAATCACTGCAGATGGTGACTGCAGCCATGAAATTAAAAGACGCTTACTCCTTGGAAGGAAAGTTATGACCAACCTAGATAGCATATTGAAAAGCAGAGACATTACTTTGCCAACAGAGGTCCGTCTAGTCAAGGCTATGGTTTTTCCTGGGGTCATATATGGATGTGAGAGTTGGACTGTGAAGAAATCTGAGCGCAGAAGAATTGATGCTTTTGAACTCTGGTGTTGGAGAAGACTCTTGAGAGTGCCTTGGACTGCAAGGAGATCCAACCAGTCCATCCTAAAGGAGATCAGTCCTGGGATTTCTTTGGAAGGACTGATGCTAAAGCTGAAACTCCAGTACTTTGGCCACCTCATGCGAAGAGTTGACTCTTTGGAAAAGACTCTGATGCTGGGAGGGATTGGGGGCAAGAGGAGAAGGGGATGACAGAGGATGAGATGGCTGGATGGCATCACTGACTCGATGGACATGAGTCTGAGTGAACTCCGGGAGTTGGTGATGGATAGGGAGGCCTGGCATTCTGCGATTCATGGGGTTGCAAAGAGTCGGACACGACTAAGTGACTGAACTGAACTGAACTGTTCCTTGGAAGGAAAGCTATTACAAACCTAGACAGCATATTAAAAAGCAGAGACATTACTTTGCCAACAAAGATACATCTAGTTAAAGCTATAATTTTTCCAGTAGTCATGTACAGATGTGAGAGTTGGAGCATAAAGAAGGCCGAGAGCCGAAGAATTGGTACTTTTGAACTGTGGTGCTGGAGAAGACTCTTGAGAGTCCCTTGGACTGTAGGGATATCAAACCAGTCAGTCCTAAGGGAAATCAACCCTGAAGTCATTGGAAGGACTGATGCTGAAGGTGAAGCTCCAATACTTTGGCCACCTGATGCAGAGTCAATTCCTTGGGAAAGACCCTGATGCTGGGAAAGATTGAAGGCAAAAGGGAAGGGGATGGCAGAGGATGAGATGATTAGATAGCATCACCGATGCAATGGACATGAAATTGAGCAAACTCTGGAAGACAGTGAAGGACAGAGGAGTCTACAGTCTATGGGGGTTCAAAGAGTCGGACATAACTGAGCAACTCAACAACAAAAATGAAGGAGGTGCTCTAAGCAAGAAGATTCCCAGACGTGTTTAAGTATCACCTGGAAAATCCTGTGGACGGAGGAGCCTGGTAGGCTGCAGTCCTTAGGGTCGCTAAGAGTTAGACACGACTGAGCAGCTTCACTTTCCCTTTTCACTTTCATGCATTGGAGAAGGAAGTGGCAACCCACTCCAGTGTTCTTGCCTGGAGAATCCCAGGGACGGCGGAGCCTGGTGGGCTGCTGTCTGTGGGGTCGCACAGAGTCGGACATGACTGAAGCGACTTAGCAGCAGCAGCATGCTTCTTGTTTAAATGTGAAAGGAGAGAGAGGAATTAAAGAAAGTATATTAAACAGGAAACAGGAGAACTTTCCTGGTGGTCCAGTAGCTAAAACTCCACGCTTCCAATGTAGGGGCTCAGGTTCGATCCCTGGAACTAGATCCCACGTGCCACAACTAAGAGCTTGCATGCCAGCAGTTAAAGATCCCACGGGTCCCAACTAAGACCTGGCACAGCAAATCAATCAGTCAATCAGAACATGAAACAGTTGAGACTTGCTGGTTTTGAAAATTACCAGCTTCTCCAGATAGCAAACAATGTTAAATTAAGAAATCTTCCAGGCAAAGACCTAATCTAGAAGACTTCCAGGAAACTACAGTCCAGATGATGCTGAGGGTGTAACTGTAAATGCTTTAAGACCTCAGAAAGATCAAAGGTGGTGCCTCAGAGTACCATTCAGTCGGATGGTACTCTAAACATTTTAAAGATGTCTCTTACATTCCCTCTCAAACAACAGATCTTCTAAGAAGATTAAGGAACTATCTTTACACAACTCAGCAGAAGCCAAAGTTAGAGAAGAACTTACCTCCGAAAGATCTGTGGACATGGCTAGTATCTAACAGAATGAACCTCAAATAAGATTCACAAGAGATCCACAAATATTTATGACAATTAGATGAGGAAAAAACCCACAGCCAGCTACAACTTAAAAGGGGCAGAGGCAGTACAAAATGAAGAGGCCTTTGGATCCCCAAATTTTTATCAGAAGAAACTGGTAAAACCTGAGAAAGCCCCACAAGTGCTACCTGTTTGGAAACTGGACTAGGCATCCAGAGGATAGAGCCAAGAACCTTGGAGAATTATGGGGGCTTTGAGTGCTAAGCAAAAAACTTTCAATCTTGGTTCTGCTAGATTTTAGAATTAGTATGGACCTGAGATTCCTGTGTGCTTCCCATCAACCGTTCTCGCTTTCAAATAAACCATTTTGGAAGCAGATTTTACATGACCAGTCAGATCTTCAGATGACTGCAACCTCAAGTGAAATCTTGACTATAATCCCATGAGAAAGTCTAAACCAGAATGACCCAGTTAAGCAACTCTGAAATTCCTAAACTACAGAAACTGTGAGATAAATGCTATCTTAAGCCACTAAATTAGGGGGAGTAATTTTTTACACAGCAGTTAAAAAACCTAATACAAACTAACACAGTATATTTCTCCTTATGCTCTGTGCTTATAAAATATCTACCTAGACAGATTATTGTGTATATATAACACGGTAAATGATCCTAAATCTTCTATTTCAATTAAGTGGAATAACAAATACTAAAAAAAAAAAATTACTAATAAATAGTTCCTTAATGGCTATGTATTCAGAATTATACTGCCCATGGTTAGTCATTAAGTACAATGCTAGAAAAAAAGTTTTAATGCAAATCTGACACAAAGACAGAAAAATTATCTCACCCATTAACAAACACTTAATATAACGGTGTTAAATATTAAAGGACCTAGGCAACATACTTAGTAAAAAAAGTGTCAGAGTATACCCAAAACTATGTAGACAAGTTAGTTTTTAAAAATTAACTGTATGTCCAGAACTTATAAGTTTTTATCTTAAAACATTAATGAATCATAAGATTTATAGAGGAAATTCTCATTTTATGCTATTAACTATTCTTTTTCCTTAGCCATAAAGAGTAAAATTCATAAATGGCCTTTTATAATAATCTGTGCATAAACTAGAGTTGAGTTCTATAACAGGATCTAAAGGATATTTAAATCATTATATTTTTGATATATAAATCACTGGTATTTAAATCATCTATTTTCTGGATTTTCTATAGAATTAGATTATACAAATCCAGAGATTCCTATAGATCTTCTATGACCTTATCTCAATTTTTTAAGTACAGTCTTATTTCTGAATTTTGTCATATAAGTCCCCTACTTTATACCACCCCCCAAAACTTTACACTTTCCTTCTTCCCCTTTGCTTTCATCATTTTACAACATCCAAATTCTCTTTTGATTATCTTCAACACGTCCAAATCATTAATATTCCCAAGGAGCCAAAATAAAAACCTACATTAGAAGTCAACATTTTCAATCTAAACCAGTTCAAAATGCTTTCATCTTCTGAACCTAAATGTCCACCATCTTATTATTCATCTGGTAGTTATTTCCATATTTTACTGATATCTTTTCAAATTTATATGTCACACAATTGTTTGTGTTTTACAATTAAGGGCTAGAGCCAAATATTACACTTGTGTTTTGCAGTGTCTAGCACAGTACCTTCCCGTGGCATGCATGCCATAAATACATGGAGAAAAAAATAAATCCTGTATCAATAAACAACAACATAAGGACTATATAGTACATTAATTATCTAATTCAATATATCATACACTGAGAAATTACATTTTATAAAAATTATAGAATCTGATCCAAAATAAATATTCTAGAAAATGTGTGCTTTATAAATTTGGAATCTTACCTTCAGTAGAATGGCAGGCTTGATGCAGATTGATTTGTTTCTTGCTTTTATACTTTCCTGTAGAAAGTCCTGAATCACCAAAAGTGGAATTCAATGTTTCTTTGAAACTGTGTAGATTTACTTTCCCCATGTTAGAACCTGACTTTTTAGCCATTTCCATTCTCTTCTCAGAAAATGAGTTCAATATATTTGATTCAGAAAGTGGTGTGCTCATAACTTTGTCTCCTACTGGCAACAAAAACTGAGAGTAACTAGGAGACATAAATTCTTTACTTTTTGTTGCGTTCATTGAAAAACATGAAAAAGCTGGAGTCTGCTTATCTTCACTTGATGGGTGAGTAGTTGTTACACTTGTAGAATTATCAACATGGGCTCCTGACATGACTGCTTGATTTGAAACACAATTTGTACTATTTATCTGCTTAATATCTAAACGCCTTCCAGGTAGATCATCTAAAATTTCATTATTTGTATCTGATGCATGGTCCACTACTTCATCCTCAGAACCTGTACTACAAAATCCTAAATCAAAAGTAACAGAAAATAAATCCTTAGAGCAGTCAAAACCATTTTCATCATTATTCAATTTCCCCTCATGTCTACCTCTCAAACCTTCATGAGATTTCCAACTATTAGTATCACAGACAATTTGATCTTGGGGTTCAGAATCATTCTCTAACAAAAGTTCATCAGAAATGAAGAACTGAGAGACTGGTGCCATTTCACTTACAGCAGTTCTGTCTGATATACCTAAAGATTCACATTTACTGTTCAAGGGAGGAGGGCTCACATCATTAAACTCCGTATTAACATCTTCAAATAATAATAAACTTTCATCCTGAGCAGTATGCAATATTGGGAGGTCACTGTTATCAACATCATGATTCTTTTCTTCAGCAAAATCCTTTGAAGGGCTGATGTTTATTTGAATTTGATTGCTGGACACTAAATGTTCATTTTTACTATCTTTATGTACTTTATCAGAGTCACAGAAGCTTGGCTCATCAGAAATCTTATCATTAGTTGTACCATAAATGCAAGTTTTTTCAGAAAGATGAGTAATAAACTTTAAATTCTGTTGAGAATTTACAGCTGAACATGCCATTAAATTGGTAGATTTATCATTCTGTAAGCACTCTGAGTAGGGTAGAAAAACCAAGTTTTCAAGTGCAGAACCCTCAGAAATTTCATTTTCCAAATCTGATAGTCCACTGAGAGGCGGAGGAGAATGTGATAAAAATCTCTCTACATTAGCTAGCACCTCTTTTGTTAATGAATGACAATGAAAAAATTGGTCATCTGTTTTCGCTATATCAAGCTCACCCTCAAATGAAAGAAATAAGCTAGCTGAAAAAGATTTCTCATCACTGAAACTGTTATAACCAGAATCAAAAAAACTTCCAGTAAATGAACCAGTAGATTTAATTGTAAACTGACAATCCGTTAGTAATCCACACGATGGATTACCTCCATTTTCACTGACAGCACATGTGGCAGTGACTTCACCTGTGTCTGATACCCTTTCACCATTTCGTGGGTCTACCTGAAGAATGTGTTCAGTGGTAGGACTGTCATCAGTATCTAAAGGCTCCATGACAACATCCTTATTTTCCTTTTTAGGCTGATCCTTTTTCAGGTTTTCAGAAGCTTTTTTTTTTAAAGAAGGAATTTTAGTAGATTTGATAGGAATTTGTTTAAAAATTTCAGTACATTCTTCATCAGATTCTGTCATTGAGACTGATTTCCTGTGATTTATATTTGCAAATGAAGACTTCCTGTTATTTGTAAAGGTGCCATCGGCAAAAGAATTATATTCATTTCTCAGAGCACTAGACGCTGAGCTAACATCTTCCATTCGTAAGTAAGATTTAATTTCTGATTCATAGCTGCATTCTCCCTATAAAGAAGGAAAATGAAAGTCACAAGAAAGCAATATAAAACAAACAAAAATTCTAAGAGATGAGCTTTATTCTGTTAAAATATTTCCCAAACAACATTGCATTATTCAAATGATTTTACCTTAAAAATTATTCTAAGTCAAACAAAATTATAAACATTACTGTGAAATTATCACAAATTATCTTTTATCAGTTAATAGTTCTGTATTCCCGAGAGCCACGATAAATATTTGTAGAAAGTATAAATTTAATTAATATATAAAATATTATTATACTTTTTTCCTAACATTTAACTCAACAATGATTCTAACTTCTTAAAAAAGATATTTAAGAAATTAACATATATAAATGAGAAACACATACTTATGTGAAATTTACTCTCTTGATGAAGATAAACTAAGAACAGCTTTTAGAACATTTGAAATAATGGTACCCATATGTCTTCTAGGCTGTAAGCTAGAATATGCTATTTAAAAAAAATTTCTCAAGAACTCTTCTCGTGAATTTCCACGTCTTATATCTAAATCTAAAACTACAGTCTCCACCATCCCTGACTCATCCTTCCCTCTTGCCACAAAATGCCACTTTACTCAGGATTCCTCTACTATTCAGGAACTTAAGCAGTTAACTCTCCACTTTCTGTATAATAAAAACAATAAATATTAATGTCAGAATGTCTGTCACCCTACTAGGATATATGCTCCCTACAGAATATTTAATCTGTCTTCTTAATCAGTGTAGCCATGGGGCCTAGAACAGACCATGCCATATAGAAGGCACTAAATAAATGTGCTACTCTGATGCACAGCCTTTGCTGGCACATCCCAGTACTGAGTATATGAGAGGCCCATGACAACTATTGGTAGAAAGTACGAATTTAATTAACACATAAAACAGGATTACAAACACTTGTTTTTCACTTGTAGGGATCTATAAATAATTACTTTATTTACATGTATTCGTGAACAACAGCTAATAATAAAATTAGCAGCTACAATATATCAAGTAATTACTATGTGCCAGGTACTATTCTAATTGCTTTACATGTACTTAATCCCTAAAACAACCTTGTGACAAAAGAATCATTATTCCCAATTTACAGATGAAACTGAGGCACAAAGAGGTTAAGCAGATGCAAAAAGTAAGATTCTAACCCAGGCATTTTGGATTTCACACTCACAATAGGTTCACCATTCTGACTCTCTCAAAGAACAATCATCAGGAAGTTACTCAAGGAATCACTAATTCTCTAAACTACCAACAGGATAAAGGAGACATACCAAATGACCTGTATGATACGGAAATTTCAACAGATCAAACAAGAATACTAAATTTGCTTTACAAACATTTATATAAATCATTAAATAGGAATTCCCTGGAGATCTAGTGGTTAGGACTTGGTGTTCTCACTGACAGGGCGTGGGTTCAATCCCTGGTCTGGGAACGAAGATCCTACAAGTTATGCGGCACAACCAAAAAACATTTTTTTAAGCCATTCAGTTCAGTTCAGTTGCTCAGTTGTGTCTGACTCTTTGCGACCCCATGGACTGCAGCATGCCAGGCATCCCTGTCCATCACCAACTCCCAGAGTTTACTCAAACTCATGTCCATTGAGTCGGTGATGCCATCCAACCATCTCATCCTCCATACTCTCCTCCTCCTGCCCGCAATCTTTCCCAGCATCAGGGTCTTCTCAAATGAGTCAGTTCTTCCCATCAGGTGGCCAAAGGATTGGAGTTTCAGCTTCAACATCAGTCCTTAAAATGAACACTCAGGACTGATCTCCTTTAGGATGGACTGGTTGGATCTCCTTATAGTCCAAAGGACTCTCAAGAGTCTTCTCCAACACCACATTTAAAAGCATCAATTCTTTAGCGCTCAGCTTTCTTTACAGTCCAACTCTCACATCCATACATGACTACAGGAAAACCATAGATGGACTTTTGTCAGCAAAGTAACGTCTCTGCTTTTTAATACGCTGTCGAGGTTGGTCATAACTTTTCTTCCAAGGAGCAAGCGTCTTTTAATTTCATGGCTGCAGGCACCATCTGCAGTGATTTTGGAGCCCCCAAATATAAAGTCTGTCACTGCTTCCACTGTTTCCCCATCTATTTGCCATGAAGTGATGGGACCAGATGCCATGATCTTAGTTTTCTGAATGTTGAGCTTTAAGCCAACTTTTTCACTCTCCTCTTTTACTTTCATCAACAGGCTCATTAGTTCTTCTTTGCTTTCTGCCTTAAGGGTGGTGTCATCTGCATATCTGAGGTTATTGATATTTCTCCCGGCAATCTTGATTCCAGCTTGTGCTTCTTCCAGCCCAGCGTTTCTCATGATGTACTCTGCATATAAGTTAAATAAGCAGGGTGACAATATACAGCCTTGACGTACTCCTTTTCCTATTTGGAACCAGTCTGTTGTTCCATGTCCAGATCGAACTGTTGCTTCCTGACCTGCATACAGATTTCTCAAGAAGCAGGTCAGATGGTTGGTATTCCCATCTCTTGAAGAATTGTCCAAAATTTGTTGTGGTCCACACAGTCAAAGGCTTTGGCACAGTCAATAGAAGCAGAAGTAGGTATTTTTCTAGAACTCTCTTGCTCTTTTGATGATCCGACGTGTGTTGGCAATTTGATCTCTGGTTCCTCTGCCTTTTCTAAATCCAGCTTGACCATCTGGAATTTCATGGTTTATGTACTGTTGAAGCCTGGCTTGGAGAATTTTGAGCATTACTTTGCTAGTGTGTGAGATGAGTGCAATTGTGCAGTAGTTTGAGCATTCTTTGGCATTGCCTTTCTTTGGGATTGGAATGAAAACTGACCTTTTCCAGTCCTGTGGCCACTGCTGAGTTTTAAAAATTTGCTGGCATATTGACGGCAGCACTTTCACGGCATCATCTTTTAGGATTTGAAATAGCTCAAGTGGAATTCCATCACCTCCAGTAGTTTTGTTCATAGTGATACCTCCTAAGGCCCACTTGACTTAGCATTCCAGTATGTCTGGCTCTAAGTGAATGGTCATACCATGATTATCTGGGTCATGAAGATCTTTTTTGCACAGTTCTTCTGTGTATTCTTGCCACCTCTTCTTAATATCTTCTGCTTCTGTTAGGTCCATACCATTTCTGTCCTTTATTGTGCCCATCTTTGTGTGAAATGTTCCCTCGGTATCTCTGATTTTCTTGAAGAGATCTCTAGTCTTTCCCTTGCTATTGTTTTCTTCTATTTCTTTGCATTGATCACTGAGGACGGCTTTCTTATCTCTCCATGTTGTTCTTTGTAACTCTGCATTCAAATGGGTATATCTTTCCTTTTCTCCTTTGCCTTTCGCTTCTCTTCTCCTCATAGCTTTTTGTAAGGCCTCCTCAGACAATCATTTTGCCTTTTTTGCATTTCTTTTTCTTGGGGATGGTCTTGATCCCCTTTAGCCAATGAAAGAGAAAGTGAAGTTGCTCAGTTGTGTCCGACTCTTTGGGACCCCACGGACTGTAGCCTACCAGGCCCCTCTGTCTGTGGGATTTTCAAGGCAAGAATACTGGAGTGGGTTGCCATTTCTTTCTCCAGGAGATCTTCCTGAATGAGGGATTGAACCCAGGTCTCCCGCATTGTAGGCAGATGCTTTACCATCTGAGTCACCAGGGAAGCTCCCTTTAGCCATTAAATACATTAAAATTTCACTCTTGTCTATCAATATTCACAGACGGCATTCTTCTAATTAGGCCTACTTCTAAGATAGAAAACTAGTCCACTGAGATCACAAGAAGCTACATAGAAAAACAAAATAGTTTAGCTATGATTATTTATAATAAATACTTGTTTCTTATAATAATGACTTCAAATTAAGAAGACTAAAGTATTCTAGTTTCACTGTCATGCCAGCAAAAGAAAGTTAAAGTAGGCTCCTACCTCTTCATGTCTCATTCCTTCTATCATTTGCATAATATTTATGAAATGGTGACATCGATCTGAATGGTCGACTTGATATGTAGGCAAAGGATGATCCTGCCATAATCTCCATTCAGAGAGAGACAATTGACGAATTCCAACGGTTGGTTCTTCAGTCTTGATTAACAATCATTTAACATAACAAAAAACACACATACTCAGATTTCACACACTGATTTAAAAAATACTTAATATACAGATAATCGGCATACCGTAAATAATTTTAATTCACTTAGGTATTTTCAACTAGCATTTCAGGTGAAAAATAAAATAACTTTATGAAGTACAAAGATGTCCTTTTAAATACATCTTAAAAATAACTGTTACATGTATTGCTTGTACAACTAGAAAGAAAACTATGTCATTAGAAATAAAATACATAAATAAATAAACATTAGATGAGTTACTACTTGGACATATTCCTGTTATATAATTCCATGTTAAGAGTTTTTGCTAGATTACGTTCTATAATCTAATAAAGAGGTATTCATAATCTCTCAGTGATACTGATCTCAATTCATCATGCCTGCTGCCATTCCTCACTTTCCCTGTTAGTGAAAACAATATAGATTTTCAAAGCCAAGTATTTCAAGCCCTATAAATCTTCTCAAAGGTATCTTCCTTGAAGTTGTTTTTCTATTTCTCTGGGTACATATGTAACCTCTGATCAATCTGTTTGACTTTCCTTATGCTCATCAATAATTTGTTCATAATAAAATAATATTCAATTTAAAGTTTTACTCTAATTTCAAAACAAAAAGTAAAAAGCAGTTTGTACAAAGACATTCATAAAAGCCTAATTTTATACTAGTAATATACTGAAAATAGCTCTAAAACACAACAGAGAAATAGTTAAAGTACGGTATATCACAGAGTAACGTAACAATCATAAAAATTATACCTACACAGAAATATTCATATGAAGAAAGTCATAAAGTCAGAATTTATGTAAATATATTATAGTCATATAAAAATATATATACAATAAGAAATATGAGTTTTACCAAGACAGACTATTCTTTAATATTCTTTTTTAAACTGTTAAAATTAAAGTTAAAATATTTTAAACTAAAAATATTCAGTTTTAAACTGCTTACATTCTTAATTTTTGACCTTCTGATCATGAATATTCATTCTCTTTACTCCCAAAGCTATTGCATAGTCACTATAAAGAACATCTGAAAACACATTTAACTTACTGGTCTGTTCTCTTCGTTGTGTAAAGATAGAAATTGAACTTGAGGCAATGTTATTTGCTGAATTTCATCAGTGTCTCTTAATCTATATCGTCTATTCCATAATTTAAATTCTTCTTCTGATAAGAACCAATCGTCTTTTGAATTACTCTGCTTTATTCCTAGAAATTTAAAAAATAAGTCAAAACAGGTTTAAAAAAAATCTGCTAGACAAACACAAAATAAAAGACATCAACTCAAACTCTCTACCTGTTTCTGCTCAACCACTAATTCTGTTCCTTAAAATTTGCTTTCTTCATAAAAACACTCTGGTTATTACTTCCTGTTTCTACACATCTCCTAAACTTCTCTCACCTTTTTGAAAGTACGTACTAGGGGACCCTTCCAACTACAGCTAACCTCGTTAACAAAACATCACCAGGCAGCTCTCAGTCTTGTATTCCTTTGGACTCTCTCTATTTTGTTGTCTAAGACCTGGAAGGAAACAGACAACTTACAAAAGAAAGCTAGCATCATGATTCTATCTTAACACTATCAGAAAGCTATCTGAATCTGTTATGGATGCGGGAGAGATGCAAAGACTAAAAAGAGTTAAAGCCTTAAATGTGGGGTGGGGTGGGACGACAGTTTAAAAAGGACAAGAAAGACCTACTGCTTTAAAAAATGACATGATAACATACTTTTAAAAAATGCATAATAAATTAATCCTTTATTCGTTCATAATCTTTGTAAAGGAAAATAACCACCAACATGGAAAGGATGAAAAAATATTAAGCTGTAACTCAGGTCCCAGTAAAGATGAGGGAAGAAAAAGAAATCAGAAAGGTACTGAATTGGAAATCAGGAAACTTCTGTCGTAGGTATTCCCAAATATTACATGAAAGCTTTTGCAAAATAAGGGGTTTAAATTAGGTGATCTCTCAGGTTTCCTCAGATCTAGCAATCTGAGGCACTGAGACTTTTGAAATAGAAACTTATTTCCTTCTCCTGGTCACATTAAATATATTCAGACCTCTAGCCTAAATGAATCATATACAAATATATAAAAGATGGTATTTATACATACTACCTTATTAGCAAGATGAATCACTCACACTTGAAAAATCAGAGAAAATGGAAGAAGAAAAGCATAGAAAAATGTACATGAGCTAGTAATATAAGAAAGCCTTCCTCAGAGATCAGTGCAAAGAAATAGAGGAAAACAATAAAAATGGGAAAGTCCAGAGATCTCTTCAAGAAAATTAGAGATACCGAGGGAACATTTCATACAAAGATAGGCACAATGAAGGACAGGAATGGTATGGACCTAACATAAGCAGAAGAGATTAAGAAGAGGTGGCAAGAATACACAGAAGAACTATACAAAAAAGATCTTCACGACCCAGATAATCACAATCGTGGGATCATTCACCTAGAGCCAGACATCCTGGAATGTGAAGTCAAGTGGGCCTTAGGAAGCAAAACTATGAACAAAACTACTGGAGGTGATGGAATTACAGTTGAGCTATTTCAAATCCTAAAAGATAATGCTGTGAAAGTGTTGCCCTCAATATGCCAGCAAATTTTTAAAACTCAGCAGTGGCCACAGGACTGGAAAAGGTCAGTTTTCATTCCAATCCCAAAGAAAGGCAGTGCCAAAGAACATTCAAACTACCGCACAATTGTACTCATCTCACATGCTAGCAAAGTAATGCTCAAAATTCCCCAAGCCAGGCTTCAACAGTACATAAACCATGAAATTCCAGATGGTCAAGCTGGATTTAGACAAGGCAGAGGAACCAGAGATCAAATTGCCAACACCCGTCGGATCATCAAAAGAGCAAGAGAGTTCCAGAAAAATACCTACTTCTGCTTCTATTGACTGTGCCAAAGCCTTTGACTGTGTGGACCACAACAAATTTTGGACAATTCTTCAAGAGATGGGAATACCAGACCACCTAACCTGCTTCTTGAGAAATCCGTATGCAGGTCAGGAAGCAACAGTTAGATCTGGACATGGAACAACAGACTGGTTCCAAATAGGAAAAGGAGTACGTCAAGGCTGTATATTGTCACCTTGCTTAACTTATATGCAGAGTACATTATGAGAAACGCTGGGCTGGAAGAAGCACAAGCTGGAATCAAGATTGCCGCGAGAAAAAAAAAAAAAAGATTGCCGCGAGAAATATCAATAACCCCAGATATGCAGATGACACCACCCTTAAGGCAGAAAGCAAAGAAGAACTAATGAGCCTGTTGATGAAAGTGAAAGAGGAGAGTGAAAATGTTGAGCTTAAAGCTCAACATTCAGAAAACTAAGATCATGGCATCTGGTCCCATCATTTCATGGCAAATAGATGGGGAAACAGTGGAAGCAGTGACAGACTTTATTTTTGGGGGCTCCAAAATCACTGCAGATGGTGCCTGCAGCCATGAAATTAAAAGATGCTTGCTCCTTGGAAGAAAAGTTCTGACCAACCTAGACAGCATATTAAAAAGCAGAGACATTACTTTGCCAACAAAGGTCCATCTAATCAAAGGTATGTAGTCATATATGGATGTGAGAGTTGGACTATAAAGAAAGCTGAGCGCTGAAGAATTGATGCTTTTGAACTGTGGTGTTGGAGAAGACTCTTGAGAGTCCCTTGGACTGCAAGGAGATCAACCCAGTCAATCCTAAACGAAATCAGTCCTGAATATTCATTGGAAGGACTGATGCCGAAGCTGAAACTCCAATACTTTGGTTACCTGATGTGAAGAACTGACTCATTGGAATAGACCCTGATGCTGGGCAAGATTGAAGGCAGGAGGAGAAGGGGACGAAAGAGGAAATGGTTGGATGGCATCACCAACTGAACGGACATGAGTTTGAGTAAACTCCAGGAGTTGGTGATGGGCGGGGAGGCCTGGCATGCTGCAGTCCAGGGGGTTGCAAAGAGTCGGACAGTACTGAGGGACTGAACTAAACTAGTAACATTTTTAGAAGCAATTACTAAACATATGGTTAATTAACATCTATAAAAATTAAATGATCACTAAGAAAACTGTACACCAACCTAACCAAGTTTTGATCATACTGTTAGTTTAATTATTCAAGAGAATTCAAATATACACTATCTTTTCATTTTAACCATAATTTGGCAAAGTCTTGTAAAATGATACATATATTTCTATTAGGTGAATTTGCATTAGGTTTAACAGGCATATCCACAAAACACTGATTAATGGCTCTGAGTTAAAGGAAAGAACGTTAACAAATTTAACTAAGTCCAAAGAAGGTGCCCAGGATAGAGAAGAATTCTGAAACTTCACAGTAATGGAAACCAGTGGAAAAGTCAGTTGAACAAACTTGAGAGGTACTGTCTTCAAATATATAAAGAAAGTGCGACCTAGGTATCTCAAAGATCAAATCCATTTTTGTGTCTAGAAGCTGTGGGCAAATAAAGCCACTTGCCATTTCAGTAAATAAAGGATGTTGTTGGGGCGATTGGCCATCAACCACTGCAGCTGCCCCTAAGAGCGTATCAGAGTGGAGAAAAGCAGAATACTGGCCTAGGTAGTTAAGATGTATATCAAAGGAATAATTTCAGTGAGCTGAAACTCTTGCATCGTCCCATACATAAAAAAGCACTAAAATCATTAACTTGAGAGGTCTAGTTTTCTGGGATTAGAAGTAATCTTTTGATGTTCAGTGACTGGGTTTTTTCTCAGCAAAAACTCCTATGTATCCTGGCCCACCACTTGCCTCTGTGGAACAGTCCCTCGGAGCTATCTGAGGGGCTTCCTTCCTGTGCTATAGTCCTCAGTAGTGCCCTGAATAAAACCTAATTCTCAACTTTTATGTTGTGCATTTTTTTCAGTTGACAAAGCCATAATTAAATCAATGAGAAAAAGATACAACGACAGAATTTTTTTTTAACAAAAGAACTTCTTTTATATGTACTATCAACAATGGAACGAACTCTCATAAAAGAATACAGTTTCCATTAACATAGATGTTCAAGTTGAGGCTTGATATACATTTGACGTGGAGAGGGAAACAGCAACCCACTCCAGTATTTTTGTCTGGGAAATCCCACGGACAGAGGAGCTTGGTGGGCTACAGTCTACAGGGTCTCAAAGAGTCGCACATGATCCAGAGATTGGACACTCAGACACACACACTTAACAGGCATGCTATAGAAAACATCCCTACCTTGGTAGGTAACTGGACTGGATGATTCCTGAGGTTTCTTCCAAAGTTTACAATATATTTTATGATTCTTTAATATTTCAAGATATTGTCTTGATATCACCAAAATCTCTGCAGTTCTTAAACTAGCCTTCTCCTTACTACGCTCCTTGGCACCAAAGTATTAATATTTGTTCCTCACTGGCTCAGTATTACCAGCTTAGTCTAACTTCACCACTATCTGGTGTAACAGTAAATTAAAAAAAAAAAAAAAATTCTCCTTTGCAGAAATTCCCCTTATTTCTCTGAAAGCAATTCCACAGATACTTATTAATATTCCTAAATCCTTTATTTAACTCTCTGATAGGCATGCAAATCTTTGTAAAGGAAAAGCAAGTCTCTAGCCAGGTTTTCAACCAGAAATGATTTTCTTAAGGACCTAGGAGACATCTCTTTGAAATGTAAACATCAAGGAAGACAGTGTCCCCATGTCCCAGACAGCTGGGGAGTTCAGCCTTGGCACCTTCCTCTGGGCTCTCCCTACCCGCTTGTCATAGAGACAGAAGTTTTATTATTTCTTTGGATAAGTGTTAGGTGCTCAGTTGTGTTTGTGATCCCATAGACTATGATTTGTGACCTATGGTTTGTGACCCCATAGACTGTACCTTGCCAGACTCTTCTGTCCATGGAATTCTCCAGGCAAAAATACTGGAGTGGGTAGCCATTCCCTTCTCCAGGGGATCTTCCCAACCCAGGGACTGAACCTGGGTCTCCTACACTGCAGGTATATTCCTCACTGTTTGAGCTACCAGGGAGGATGAGGATAAAGGCAACTAGCTAACATAAATGGCTACCTCAATTACTGGGTGAATTTGGAATTAACTATGAAAGAACATGGGCTTCCCAGGTGGCTCTGTGGTAAGAATCTGCCTGCCACTGCAGGAGACGCAGGTTCGAGCCCTGGGTCAGGAAGACTGCCCTGGAGAAAGAAAAGGCAACCCACTCCAGTATTCTTGCCCTGGAATTCCCAGAGGAGCCTGGAGAGGCGACAGTCCATGGGGTTGCAAAAGAGTCAGACACGACTTAGCAACTAAAACAACAATGAAAGAACATACAGCAAATGGTGCTGTCCTCTTATGAGAAGACAAGTTACTGTTAAAATCTTAAGAACATGAGGTAAAGGATTACTACTGTTTAAATGAACAGGCTAGAATTTCTTTCTTTCTCTTAACTTGGTGGATTGCTTACAATGCATACTGTAATATGGCTTTGTGCTTATTCAATAATAAAAGTGTTTTCCTCTTTTCTACATTTTGTAAAGCGGATTCTCTGGGCTTATATTTTTAGTTTTCCCAACACTGAGCTTCTTTCATTCTGTATTGCCAGTACCTTGTTCCCTTTGCCACATTAATCATCTCTCTTCTATCCTTCTCAAAGTGAACACCTATAACAAACTAGAATGTATGTTGATTTTCTCATAGAATAGATCAATATATGACCTGCTAACAAATAACAGAAAAACAAATGTGTGTCTCAAATGCAAAAAACTGTATTTACCATTCCTATAGGAAAAGATAGATGACTTTCGCGGCAAGTTCCGAGAAGGCTTCTCTGGTTCATAGACACCATGTGTAATGAACATCTTATGTAACTGTGGGTTGACTCCATCAGGAACCATTCGTGGACTTCCTTGGTAAAAATGAAGGACCTGCCTATTACCTGAAATAGCTTTATAAATACTTCTTTTGTTGCATTGACTTTGATTATAAGTCTGCAAAAAAAAAATGCAAAATCATTTTATTTCTATAATAATCACCTAGCCATAACAAGTAGTTATTATATCACCCTGAGTTTATTCTAAACAGCAAATTAAACTCTGATCCACTTAAATACTTGAGGAACAGAATCTATGTTGTCTTAAATTTGAAGGCTATTTAAGTCTTAATGAAAATCATTTCAAGATTTATTCTTACTTTAGTAACTATATTGTACCAACAAAGTCTGTCTTTTATTCAGTATCTTGCTGTTTTTGAATAAGGTTAATATTTATACATACGTATAAACTGCTTTAAAAAAATACTATTTTTTTTATTTCAGCTTGTTACTTCATCTCTCTACACGTCAATTTTCTTTACTGTATACAACAAGAAAATCCCTAGTACTGCCCTGACAGCGTTGTTGACATTATTTAAGTAAAACAATGCATCTGAAACATTTGCAACAGTGTCCAACACAAAGTAGGTACTCATGAAATGTGGTCCACTATGACTTTTTAACAGATAAGAAAACTAACACTTAAATAGAGGTTAAGTGAGTTGCCTAAGGTAATATAATTAGTTAGGACCCAGTTCCACTCAGTGATAATACATAGACTTTTAAAAGCTGCCAGACATCTCATTTATTAGAATTATCTCATAGATAAATCGGATGTTACATAAGAATATGCTATAGTAACATAAAAAGTATTGGTGGAAAAAGAAATTCATTTTTCAGGATGATTTTCATAGGGTTTCTGAAACACTTCAAATCAATTGTTTAAACCTACTGTCATTAATGAAAATTCCTTAATGCAAAACTATTTAAAAAATATTTACTTGGCCACAGAAATAGTCCCACTCAGTTATAAAAGTTATTAACACTTCAGTGTACACATGCAGAATAATATTATGTACAACATATTTAGGGAGGCCCGTCACCCAAGACTTATGAATATCACTCAATGCCTTATCACTTAGAATAGACATTAGTAAACTTCCACAAGGGGTCAGAAAGTAAATATTTTAGGCTTTGCTGGCTACATATTACCCCCGGCGCATATGGTGGGTTAGTTGACTGATTTAGGCAGCTCTTTAAAATGTAAAAAATATTCTCAGCTCACTGTAGTTATTAATAAAACAACAACTAAACACACACAAAAAAACAAGCCTTAAAAGCACAGGGAAATAGTCAGACAAGGTAATACTTGATTTTTGTATCTATGTGTTGCTAAATTAATACTAAAGTACAAAGATACGGTTCTTTATATGGATAAAAGTTATGAAGCTGAGTCTAGTCAAAAATTTTCCTAACTACAAGAAAAGAATAGGTAGTATCTAATACAAAGGGAAAACAAAAGTCAATCACAATTACTACAGATTGCTTGGACTTTGAATGTGAACAGATTGATACTTGTCTTTAGGTTCCGTTTCTCAAATTTCGACTGTCAGATTATGCTCCCACAAGTCTACTTACGCGTTCCTCTCGTCCTTCAGCAAGGATAACAACAATCCTGCCCTGACGTTTGCGGCCGGTTCTACCCATTCGCTGTATAAGACGAATTGGGCTCTTTTGGGCATCAAAACATATTATAAGGTCAACTTCTCCGATATCCAAACCTTCTTCACCAACGCAAGTAGACACCAAAGTATTGTAACCACCACTACGAAATTGTTTCACTACCTAAAATTAAAATTTAAAAATACTTAGATGCAACTAGAAGAGAATTGCAAATCAAAGCATACTTTTTCCATTTGCCCCTGAAATCAGATTAAAAATCACCACCCAAAATACTACCAAATAGGAAAGGAAGTGGCAAAATGACAATATAAATCAAGAGAGACAGCGGTGCAGTGCAAAGCGCAGTCCCGATTCCTTTGCTTTAATGATGGTTATGATTCCAAAAGGTTCTTCTAACCATTTACACATGAGTGAGAAAGCACAGATATTATTTTTAACATCACTAAAAAGAGGGTAGAGCATGTAAATGGCCCCAGAGCACTTACTGCTATTTATCATATCCTACTGTCAGTCAATTTTAGAATAACAGTAAGTTTAATGATTAAACTATGTTTGATTACTTCTAGCATTCATATTTTAAACAGAAATGGAATAACGGCCATAGAGACTGGTCTGGCGGCTGTCAAGGGGGAGGGGGCTGAGGGAGGGATCAAGTCAGGGGTTGGGGTTAGCAGATGTAAACTTCTGTATATACAATGGACAAACAAGTTCCCACTGTAGAGCACAGAGAACTATACTCAATGGAAAAAAAGAATGCATGCATATGTGTAACTGAATCACCTTGCTGTAGAGCAGTAATACAACACTGTATATATCAACTATACTTCAGTAACAAAAATTTTAGTTAAAAATACAATTCATATTTTACTTTTTACACTGCTATTCCAGTGAAGGGTAGCAGAATATGGCAGCCCAAATATGACTATAGTTTAGATCATGCTGCCCCAGCCTGTGCTGCTTTTGGTATACTGATTACTTTGAGCGAAAGGCATTCAAAAAAAAGCAAGTGTGGTTTCTCTGGCCACTTATCTGCCTAAAAGCAGATCCTCCAGAAGGAACTCAACTGTCATAAATCCCTTCCCCAGGAGTTTCATCAACGAGGGAAAACTAACTCAGCAAGAGACTGAAAGCCCATATCATATCCAAACAAACTTCATCACAATCTATCACTCACACTTCCCATCCTTTAAGACCCCATTGATCTTCCCTGAAAATCATTTACTCTCCTTCGTGCCTGCCACTCCTCTTTCCCCATAAGATGCTATTTAAATACGAATTCTAATCCACTTTAGGGAGTTACTCATTTTTCCCTCGGTATTTTCCCACGTATACATGAAGTATACATGTTTGTTTGTTTTTAATTTATATTGCTTTTCAGCTGTGCTCAGGCTTTTCTCTAGATGAGGTGAGCAGGGGCTACCCTCCAGTTGCGGAACTTGGGTTTCTCACTGTGGTAGCCTCTCTTGTTGAGGAGCAAACTCTAGGGTGCATGGGCTTCGGTCGTTAGGACTCCCTGGCTCTAGAGCACAGACTCAAAAGTTGTGACTCCTGGACTTAGTTGCACCATGGCATGTGGGATTTTCCCAGACCAGGAATTGAACCCGTGTCTCTTACATTGGCAGGTAGATTCTTTACCACTAGCAGGTGGATTCTTTACCACTGAGCCACCATGGAAGCCCAGTATACATTTGTTAATAAGCTTCAGTTTGTTTTTCTCTTGTAAATCTGTCTTTTATTACAGAGGTTGCAGCTAAGAACTCACAAGGGTAGAGGGAAAATTATTTTTTCTTCTCTTCACCAGGATTCCCTGATCAAGTTACAGGAACTACACTAGCATGACAATGAGTTAATGAAAAAGTCAAAGTCAACTCCTTTATCTCAGATCCCACTCTAAATTTGTCAGTAAGTCCCGTCAACTTCGGAGTGGCACCCCACTCCAGTACTCTTGCCTGGAAAATCCCATGGACAGAGGAGCCTAGTGGGCTGCATTCCATGGGGTCGCTAAGAGTCGGACACGACTGAGCGATTTCACTTTGTTTTCACTTTCATGCACTGGAGAAGGAAATGGCAACCCACTCCAGTGTTCTTGCCTGGAGAATTCCAGGGACGGGGGAGCCTGGTGGGCTGCCGTCTCTGGGGTCGCACAGCGTCAGACATGACTGAAGCGACTTAGCAGCAGCCTGTCAACTTGACCTTGAAAATATATCCATAACCCAATCATTTCTCGCAAACTTCTCTGCTTCCATGTAGTCCAAGCCACCATTGTCTTTAGCTTGAATTATTAGAACTGATTCAAATGTATTCTTTTTAATGGCTGAGTAATACTCCATTGTATATATGTACCACCCTTAGCCCCTACAGTTTATTCTGAAGACAGCAGCCAGTGTGATTCTTTTAAAGTATCAGTCAGGCAATGACCCTCCTCTGCTCTAAATTCTCCAAGGGCTTCTGCTCATCTCACTCAGAGAAAAATCCAGTCATTAAAATAGAAATGACCTACAAGATCCTAAAGAACCTGGCGCCCCACTTCCTCTGTGACTTCATCACTTGTTTACTTAAAGAGACTCTTTTGAGGGCAGTGGAAACTAGTATAAGAAGTATGTAAACAGTAGGAGTCCTCATCTTTTCATGTTGACAGATTCAAGAAAGAATCTTTGAAAATAAATTAGCTGTTAAAGACATACCTAATTGTCAGAGACAATTGTCTTTAACAGCTATTGTCATAATTCTTCCAATTGGTCTATTTCCACCCTTAGCCCCTACAGTTTATTCTGAAGACAGCAGCCAGTGTGAGGTGGATGAAACTGGAGCCTATTATATAGAGTGAAGTAAGCCAGAAAGAAAAACACCAATACAGTATACTAATGCATATATATGGAATTTAGAAAGATGGTAACGATAACCCTGTATGTGAGACAGCAAAAGAGACACAGATGTATAGAACAGTATTTTGGACTCTGTGGGAGAGGCAGAGGGGGGGATGATTTGGGAGAATGGCATTGAAACATGTATAATATCATATAAGAAACTAATCGCCAGTCCAGGTTCCATGCAGGATACAGGGAGCTTGGGGCTGGTGTACTGGGATGACCCAGAGGGATGGTACAGGGAGGGAGGTGTGAGGAGGGTTCAGGATGGGGAACATGTGTACACCCGTGGTGGATTCATGTTGATGTATGGCAAAACCAATACAATATTGTTAAGTTGAAAAAAAAAAAAAAAAAAGAACCTAGACCAGGTCTACATTGTGTAACACCGCCACCTTGTGGCTAAATACTTCATTACAGAGTAATCCCAAATTAAATTCCTATTAAAGATAAGATCTTTAAAAAAAAAAGAAAAAGAAAACAAATAAAAGCATCAATTTTTCAGAACTCAGCTTTCTTTATAGTCCAAATCTCACATCCATACATGACTACTGGAAAAACCATAACTTTGACTAGACAGACTTCTGCTGGCAAAGTAATGTCTCTGCTTTTTAATATGCTGTCTAGGTTGGTCATAACTTTTCTTCTAAGGAGCAAGCGTCTTTTAATTTCATGGCTGCAGTCACCATCTGCAGTGATTTTGGAGCCCCAAAAATAAAAGTCTGTCAGTGCTTCCACTGTTTCCCCATCTATTTGCCATGAAGTGATGGGACGAGATGCCATGATCTTAGTTTTCTCAATATTGAGCTTTAAGCCAACTTTTTCACTTTCCTCTTTCACTTTCATCAACAGGCTCTTTACTTCTTCGCTTTCTGCCTTATGAGTGGTGTCATCTGCATATCTGAGGTGATTATATTTCTCCCGGCAATCTTGATTCCAGCTTGTGCTTCATCCAGCTCAGTGTCTCTCATGATGTACTCTGCATATAAGTTGAATAAGCAGTGTGACAATATACAGCCTTGATGTACTCCTTTCCTGATTTGGAACCAGTCTGTTGTTCCATGTCTAATTCCAACTGTTGCTTCCTGACCTGCATACAGATTTCTCAGGAGGCAGGTCAGGTGGTCTGGTATTCCCATCTCTTTCAGAATTTTCCACAGTTTATTGTGATCCACACAGTCAAAGGCTCTGGCATAGTCAGTAAAGCAGAAATAGATGTTTTTCTGGAACTCTCTTGCTTTTTCGATGATCCAGCGGATGTTGGCAATTTGATCTCTGGTTCCTCTGCCTTTTCTAAATCCAGCCTCAACATTTGGAAGTTCATGGTTCATGCAACTGTTGAAGCCTGGCTTGGAGAATTTTGAGCATTACTTTGTTAGCGTGTAAGATGTCCTTTTCATTATACGGGACTGGAATGCAAAAGTAGAGAGTCAAGAAATACCTGGAGTAACAGGCAAATTTGACCTTGGAGTACAGAATGAAGCAGGGCAAAGGCTAGTAGAGTTTTGCCAAGAGAACGCACTGGTCAGAGCAAACACCTTCTTCCAACAACAGAAGAGAAGGCTCTACACATGGACGTCACCAGATGGTCAATACCAAAATCAGATTGATTATATTCTTTGCAGCCAAAAGTGGAGAAGCTCTATATAGTCAGCGAAAACAAGACTGGGAGCTGACTGAGGCTCAGATCATGAATTCTTTACTGCCAAATTCAGACTTAAATTGAAGACAGTAGGGAAAACCACTAGACCATTCAGGTATGACCTAAATCAAATCCCTTACGACTATACAGTGGAAGTGAGAAATAGATTTAAGGGACTAGATCTGATAGAGTGCCTGAAGAACTATGGACAGAGGTTCGTGACATTGTACAGGAGGCAGGGATCAAGACCATCCCCAAGAAAAAGAAATGCAAAAAAGGCAAAATGGTTGTCTGAGGAAGCCTTACAAATAGCTGTGAAAAGAAGAGAAGCAGAAGGCAAAGGAGAAAAGGAAAGATATACCCTTTGGAATGCAGAGTTCCAAAGAATAGCAAGGAGATATAAGAAAGGTTTCCTCAGTGATCAATGCAAAGAAATAGAGGAAAACAATAGCAAGGTAAAGACTAGAGATCTCTTCAAGAAAATTAGAGATACCAAGGAAACATTTCATGCAAAGATGGGCACAATAAAGGACAGAAATGGTATGGACCTAACAGAAACAGAAGATATTAAGAGGAGGTGGCAAGAATACACAGAAGAACTATACAAAACAGATCTTCATGACCCAGATAATCATGATGATGTGATCACTCACCTAGAGCCAGACATCCTGGAATTCGAAGTCAAGTGGGCCTTAGGAAGCATCACTACGAACAAAGCTAGTGGAGGTGATGGAATTTGAATTGAGCTATTTCAAATCCTAAAAGATGATGCTGTGAAAGTGCTGCACTCAATACGCCAGCAAATTCTGAAAACTCAGCAGTGGCCACAGGATTGCTAAAGGTCAGTTTTCATTCCAATCCCAAAGAAAGGCAATGCCAAAATACGCCTAGGTTTATTTATATATTTACTATAAAATTATCTTTAAGCTATAGCTTAACAAAATAAAATGGCATAAGTGAAAAGCCAATCAATTTTATTTTTATATTCATCAACTCAAAAAATAATTACCTCCAGTTGCTCCTTCTGGGTAAAACCCTTCATGCTTTTTCCCGAGGCATGGCCAACAAAAGTCATTACTCTAATAATTGGCTGATGCGGTAAAAGCATTTCTGCAATTTCTTGAACACTATCTCGAAATGAAGAGAAGATCATAACTCTGGTCTCGTCACACTTCTTATCAGACGTCTTTCGGGCTGTATAACCAAAAAATACTTTAATTATAACTTAAAAAAAACATTTAGATAATTCAAAAGGCAAACAAACCTGAAACTATATACCAGTGAGTTACAGTTGTAACAGTTCTTTCAAAAAAATAAAGCATCTTAAACATTTGCCGGTTTTCCTTCAACCTTTTCTTCTACCTTAATAAACCTGGCTCCTTATCTCTCACTGGCTATGGTAAAAGAAAACCCAAACAGATCAAATAAAAGTTAGCTTGTGATCAGTCCTTCAATTTATGCACGATGCTTCTTATGCCTCGTTACCTTCTAAACCAGAAGCACAGGTCTACAGAGCGTCCACTGATTCTCTAAAACTTCCCTTTCCTTTCTGTTCACTAGGCACTGTCTTAATCCAGGTCATGGTGCTCTGTCCCTGAATTATTGATACTATCAAATTCTCTAAGGAAAACTGCAGGATATACCCTACATGCAGTCACAAAGCTGCTCCCACTGTCTCTGTGCTTGGGAGGAGTAGAATGCATGAATAACATGATTTTGAGGCTGGCTCACTTAGTCTCTGGGCAATGTGTGACCATGGCAGTGATTTAATCTATTTCATTTAATCTCTTTAAGCTTTAGTTTCTTAATATCTAAAATGGACTGGAGAAGGGAATGGCAACCCACTCCAGTATTCTTGCCTGGAAAATCTCATGGATGGAGGAGCCTGGTGGGCTACAGTCCATGGGGCTGCAAAGAGTTGGACACAACTGAGCGATTTCACTTTAAAATGGATTGAGGTGATGATGAAATCAAATAGTAAATATAAGGTATGCAGACTTGAGTATAACAACTGGTTACTAATTGCAAGCTGTGGGGCTGTGGGGGGCTTTGGTTGTTTGTTTCCTTTTGTTTTTTAACCTTGCATGGGACTCTGACAATCCTTCCGAAACACAATTCATATTACATTAATCATGTGTGTGCTAGGGACTCCACTATGCATTTTATATATTAACTCATTTAATCTTCATGAATTAAATGACTTAATACACATAAAGCTACTCATCTAACACGCTAGTAAAGTAATGCCCAAAATTCTCCAAGCCAGGCTTCAGCAATACCTGAAATGTGAACTTCCTGATGTTCAAGCTGGTTTTAGAAAAGGCAGAGGAACCAGAGATCAAATTGCCAACATCTGCTGGATCATGGAAAAAGCAAGAGAGTTCCAGAAAAACATCTACTTCTGCTTTATTGACTATGCCAAAGCCTTTGACTGTGTGGATCACAATAAACTGTGGAAAATTCTGAAAGAGATGGGAATACCAGACCACCTGATCTGCCTCTTGAGAAATTTGTATGCAGGTCAGGAAGCAACAGTTAGAACTGGATATGGAACAACAGACTAGTTCCAAATAGGAAAAGGAGCACGTCAAGGCTGTATATACTGTCACCCTGTTTATTTAACCTACATGCAGAGTACATCATGAGAAACGCTGGACTGGAAGAAACATAAGCTGGAATCAAGATTGCCGGGAGAAATATCAATAACTTCAGATATGCAGATGACACCACCCTTATGGCAGAAAGTGAAGAGGAACTCAAAAGCCTCTTGATGAAAGTGAAAGTGGAGAGTGAAAAAGTTGGCTTAAAGCTCAACATTCAGAAAACGAAGATCATGGCATCCAGTCCCATCACTTCATGGGAAATAGATGGGGAAACAGTAGAAACAGTGTCAGACTTTATTTTGGGGGGCTCCAAAATCACTGCAGATGGTGACTGCAGCCATGAAATTAAAAGACGCTTACTCTTTGGAAGGAAAGTTATGACCGACCTAGATAGCATATTCAAAAGCAGAGACATTAGTTTGCCAACAAAGGTTCGTCTAGTCAAGGCTATGGTTTTTCCTGTGGTCATGTATGGATGTGAGAGTTGGACTGTGAAGAAAGCTGAGCGCCGAAGAATTGATGCTTTTGAACTGTGGTGTTGGAGAAGACTCTTGAGAGTCCCTTGGACTGCAAGGAGATCCAACCAGTCCATTCTGAAGGAGATCAGCCCTGGGATTTCTTTGGAAGGAATGACGCTAAAGCTGAAACTCCAGTACTTGGGCCACCTCATGCAAAGATTTGACTCATTGGAAAAGACTCTGATGCTGGGAGAGATTGGGGGTAGGAGGAGAAGGGGACAACAGAGGATGAGATGGCTGGATGGCATCACCAACTCAAATGGACGTGAGTTTGAGTGAACTCCGGGAGTTGGTGATGGACAGGGAGGCCTGCCGTGCTGCTACTCATGGGGTTGCAGAGTCGGACACGACTGAGCGACTGATCTGATCTGATCTGATCTGAAGGAAAAAGAAGCAGGTGCTTTTGTAAGGAAAATTATTCCAGATAAATTCCAGAAACAGTGACAGACTTTACTTTTTGGGGTCCAAAATCACTGCAGATGGTGACTGCAGCCATGAAATTAAAAGACGTTTACTCCTTGGAAGGAACGTTATGACCAACCTAGACAGCATATTAAAAAGCAGAGACATTCCTTTGCCAACAAAGGTCTGTCTTGTCGAAGCCATGGTTTTTCCAGTGTCATGTATGAATGTGAAAGCTGGACTATAAAGCTGCTGAGAGCCAAAGAATTGATGCTCTTGAACTGTGGTGTTGGAGAAGATTCTTGCAAGTCCCTTGGACTGCAAGGAGATCCAACCAGTCTGTCCTAAAGGAAACCAGTCCTGAATATTCAGTGGAAGGACTGATGCTGAAGCTGAAACCGCAATCCTTTGGCCACCTGATGCGAAGAGCTGACTCATCTGAAAAGACCCTGATGCTGGGAAAGACTGAAGGCAGGAGGAGGAGGGGCTGACAGAGGATGAGATGGCTGGATGGCATCACTGACTCGATTGACCTGAGCCTGAGTGAACTCCGGGAGTTGGTGGTGGACAGGGAGGCCTGGCACACTGGCGTCCATGGGGTTGCAAAGAGTCAGACATGACTGAGTGACCGAGCCGAAATGAACTGAACTAAATATTATATACAGTTTTTACTATCTGCTTGCCTTATACTGTCCTAGGTTGACTTTTCTTTTTCACATAATACCCTATTGTTAACATTTCCACCATCTCCCTGGCCCGTATGCTGCCAAAATTTCTAAGTTTTTCTTTATATTAATAATCCAGAATAAGTAAAAGCTCATCTTCTCCATAAGAAATGTTAGCAAAAACTAACGAATCATTAGCTTTCTCATGACTTTGCCTTGCCTTTAGAATATTAAATACAACCTACCATTCCATGACTTGAAGTGTTCAACTACAACTTCTTCTAATTTCTTTAATTTTGGATGACTATAGCAGAACTTTTTATCTTTACCTCCTGGGGGGGAAAAAAAAACAACAAACAAAAAACTTTTCTGTGTTTTTTTCATATTCCATTACATTCATGTATTTTAATTATCCTTTTCAAAATGGATTTGTTAAAACTCATTTTTTAAAAATTTATTTAAACAGTAACTGGCATCTGGGTAGCACACAAACCTTACTGTAAAACAAACTCTGAATTGTTATGAAAATTTCATTCAGAGAAATAATCCAAATAGGAAGAAGCAGCAAAGCAGAAGGCAAAAGCTCACATTTATTTAAGCTACAATCAATAGCTTTTGTAGTTCTGAAAAGTTTCACCACCAGTAACAACTCCTACTAATTTCTATTGTATGTTTAAAGTTCATGAACTACTTGAATATATATTATCCTAAATTGAATAATAAAATTTTTATGTTTAACAGGTCTATGGTTTCAGAAATATAAGTAGGTATAAACAGACATGTGGATCAATGAAGCTTAATTTTAAAATTAACCTTGATAAAGAAGAAGCAATATAAAAATTTAAAAGAAAAAAACAGACCTTTCTGGATAGCAGAAACGCCACTTGTTGAAGTACTACGTGTATGTGAAAACATGCTGTCTAGATGATCATAAAGTTTCATGAAGTCCGCGTTTCGGCTAAGTTCATTTTTTGCCCGAGTCATTCCTTCAGAAATTAAGAAAATAATTTAATTCCCATTAAATTAAATAGCAAATTCATCAAGTGCATTATTTATTTAGAAGAAATTACAATTCAGCAATGAATGAAAGTTTTTCAAATTTAAAAATGAAAACCAGCAACTTTTTCCAGTTTCACATTTACATTTGTATTAAGGAACGGCTCCCTTTTTTCCAGTAATATATCAAAAATCAAACATGGTTTGGGATGTTTTTTAATCTTGGACTGCCCAGTCTCCAGAACTGCAAGAAAAATATGTCTATTGTTTAAGCAAAAAAAAAAGGAAGAAGAAAAATTTTGTTATATAACTACTTCATTGCTTTTTAAAGTAAAACCCCTTAAGTAATCCAAACTGTTCAATATATATATCATTAAGCAAAATAATATGTGTCATCACTTCTTTAAATAATTCCATATAATTTACCTTTAGTTCCATCCATAATTCCACAGAGGAAGAAATATAATGATCTCATTCCCATTTGCTGCAATAATTCATAACCATGATATAAACTAATACAAATAGCAAACTCTCCCTCGATTATGCCTTGTTGGATTCCCTAAAATAATAATAAAAAAAGCATGTATAAAATTTACTCAGAGAAAGAAATGTAGATAGATGTACTATGCAGAACTTATTGGTTCTATTGAATGTCCTGTGATCAATGTGTATTCTATATAAAATCTGCCCCTTCATTTAATTCAACAGGAAACTCACATTTTAAAGAGAATAAATGAAGGGGTGAATATTTACCATATGCTGTTTTTCTCTACAGGTAAATTACTAGCAGTGTATAGATTCATTTGGCCTTTCAAAAGAATTTAATAAGCATCTACTATTGCTAAGCACTGAGACAGACATTTGGGATACAAGGGAAAATAAAACAGATATGGGCCTACCCATTGGTTTCTGACATCAGGACACATATTGAGTCAAACCCTTTCACACTAACATTTAACACCAAGTACACATGCCACAGTAACATCTGAACAGGGTTACAAGAACACTACTTATACAAACTTAGCAATCTTAATACCTAGGAGGCAGGTACTACTGTCATGCCCATTTAGAGATGCAGAAGCTCATACAGGTGGTAAGTAGCGGAGCCACTATTCACACCCAGGAAATCTGGCCCAATATCATTGTGCTTTTAACCACTACTCTCAAGGAAAAGTGAAGTACATATTCCTTTTAGGGGAGCAAAGGTGGGTATATCTATATGATAAGATACCTTTAAAGAAGACCACTGAGAATGTATTTTAATCATTTTCCTTTATTAGAGATGAAGAATACTAGCAATTAACACCAGTTACACTCATTTTAAATGTTTCTAGGATAGTGATAAATATTCTAAAATGGCACCCTAATTACCTAAAAGGATAAAACAATATCATCAGTGGGTCAAGTTCAACACGTTTAGATTTATGATTTAAAATTTCAATGAAACTTTAACTCTTAGAATAAACTTTAACCACTTTCAGTTCAGTTCAGTCGCTCAGTAGTGTCCAACTCTGCAACCCCATGAATTGCAGCACGCCAGGCCTCCCTGTCCATCACCAACTCCCAGAGTTCACTCAAACTCACGTCCATCGAGTCGGTGATACCATCCAGCCATCTTATCCTCTGTCATCCCCTTCTCCTCCTGCCCCCAATCCCTCCCAGCATCAGAGTCTTTTCCAATGAGTCAACTCTTCGCATGAGGTGGCCAAAGTACTGGAGTTTCAGCTTTAGCATCATTCCTTCCAAAGAAATCCCAGGGCTGATCTCCTTCAGAATGGACTGGTTGGATCTCCTTGCAGTCCAAGGGACTCTCAAGAGTCTTCTCCAACACCACAGTTCAAAAGCATCAATTCTTCGGTGCTCAGCTTTATTAAAGTTTAAAATAATACACTGCAATTTCACAGAAAACTTCCTTTGTGGCTCCCCAGATACTACAGAATAAAGTCCTTAATTCTAGTGTAACATTTAAAGCTACTCCCAGGCAGTCACAAACTACAGTAACCAACATATCTGACCTCCTCAATCCTTTACGTCAGTCAAATCCATTTGCTCACCGTCTCCTTCATGCCTTTACTCTGTTGCCCTGTTCCTTTGCACATGCATTCTCAGTTCCAAGAATGAGTCAGTGCCTTTTTGTGCTTGTGAGCATCTCTTCTGACTTTGGACCTTCCTTGATGGATCTGTTCCCTACCATCTATTTTTTTCCCAAAGAAGAGTAAAAATATAAAGCTTACTGCAATGTTTACTCTGACTTCAGTAAGAAGAATTAAGACTAAATGCCAGACATCTAAAAGTTAGTTAAGATCTACCTTCTTATGACCCTTCTTTGACTTTGCAGAACAGAAGTGAAGTGAAAGATCAATTTTAAAAGTTACAAGATAGGGACTTCCCTGGTGGTCCAGTGGTTTGGCGTCTCCTTGGAATGCAGAAGAAGTGGGTTTGCTCCCAGGTCAGGGAGCTAGAATCTCACAAGTTGTGGGGCAGCTAGGCCCATGGCCACAACTACTGAGCCCACGTGCTCTGCATACCGCGTGCCACAACTGAGACCTGACACAGCCAAATAAGTAAATCAACTTTAAAAAATGTTATAAGGTAAATTTGTCTTAATTCACATTATCAAACTGTATTCCTGCTAGATATTTTTGTGCTTCTATAAACTGTATAAAAGTTGGAGCTTCCCTTGTGGCTCAGCTGGTAAAGAATCCACCTGCAATGTGGGAGACCTGGGTTTGATCCCTGGGTTGGGAAGATCCCCTGGAGAAGGGAAAGGCTACCCACTCCATTATTCTGGCCTGGAAAATTCCATGGACTGTATAGTCCAAGGGGTCGCAAAGAGTCAGACAGGACTGAGCGACTTTCACTTCACTATAAACTATATAAATCATACCTGAATTCCTGATGAGCTAATATACACCAAAACCAATCATTATTTACATTTCATCCTTGCTTTGAGTAGGAACTTAGCCTATCATCAAAATTTATTTAAAAATACCTACCACAATATTTGGAGATGGGTTTTTCCTAAATTGATCTCTTGCAAGGATTATCTGGTATTTTGTTAGATTGGGAATATCTTTTCTCATCAAAACATTCCTCTGAATCAAAGAACTGGCAAATGCTTCCAAAATCTGCAAGTTTCAAAGAAATTTAGTTTTTGTTTTAAAATCCTTTTTCAAATACAATCATTTCCACACATAGTAAAATAGTTATATATGTTAAATTATAATAGTCTTAAAATGCAAACTTCAAGTAAACACCGAAGAGATAATAAAATTGTAAAGTACTTGACATTTATCCCCAGATAATATACATATGAGTCAGCAGAATCAATTATTAGATTCAATTATAATTGAATATATAATATATGTGTTTAGCTGTTTATTTCTTAACTCTCCTCCCTTTTCCCTAACCTAAGCACAATGAAAGGAGGGCCTTGATTTTTTTTTTTCTGTTGCATCGTCAGTGCCTAGAACAAGTCTGATAAATACCTGTGGAGTGATGACAAAGTCAAAATGCCTTAAATACCTTTAATTTCATTCACTGATTCATTCTTTCAAAAATACTCATTAGGCATTTACTATGTATAAAGCATTGTTCTTGATGCTGGGGATATTGTGGCTGAGAGAAACGAATTTCTGCTTTCATAAAGTTAAAATTCGATAGAGGGAAGAAAGGAATAAAGAAATACAGAAAGTAGAGAATTGCGATTATGACAAATGTATTCAAGAACCTAAAACACAGTAATGCTGTATGTGGGGAAGGCGGTTGCTTTTACATAAGGTGGACAAAGACAGTTTCCTTATCTTTTTTTTGTGGGAGGGATGGGAGCAGCGGCGAGGGCACGGCACCCCACTCCAGTATTCTCGCCTGGAGAATCCTGTGGACAGAGAAGCCTGGTGGGCTACAGTCCATGGGGTCTCAAAGAGTCGGACACGACTGATGCGACTTAGCACTGGGAGCAGCAGCAACCATGCTGCCGTGATCCCCTGCCTCAGCCCTGTGTCTGGCCCCAGGATGTAGAGGATTGGGTCCTTGGATTTTGACCTGGCCCAGTACCCTTCCTCTTCTGGGCAGCCCTTCCCCACGAAGGCCTCTGGCTGGGGGTGCACCACACTGGGCCAGGGCTGTCTCTGGTACCGAGCTGCAGGAAAGGTGGTGGCCTGGGCTGGGCCAGTGACAGAGCCTGCTGCTGCATGGGTGACAGCAGCGGCGCTCTCAGGGGGTTGCTGGGCATCCAGGCTGCCACAGTCCTTCACACGTTCATGCCACCAAAGATGGTTTCTTTTAAGAGGTAATACTTGACAGCAGAATGATAAGTAGGTCTAGCACAAGAAGTTCTAAAGACAGAGCAATCTAGGCAGAGGAAACAGCAGATAAAGGGTCCTGAGCTTGATTCCACAGTGAAGGTAAAAAGGGCTCTCCAGATGAAGACGGACTATAGCAATATGTAATTAACCATTCAAATTTGTGCCTATGTTTTATTTCCTAAAATACAGCTACTTTAGTACATTTCAATCTCTCCTCTCTTCCAGCTTTGCTGATCACACCTGTTGTCTAAAGAAGCAATCTTAAAAAAATCAATGAAGTTAAAGTACATGTGATTGTACAAATTATAATTTTATATTCTTAAAACAGAGTGATTGAATCATAACCAAATGTATTAGTATTTACGAGATGATTACCAGAAAGACTCTGCCACATCTTAAATTATTAACACTTAGAATTTTGTTACAAGTAATTTAAAAACAAAAATCAAACCACATTTTTATAAAATTTCTCTTTAAGACATATTAAAGGTTAAATGATAGATAAACATTGTTTACTTATTCTTGAATAACACACTAATTCACAATGCCATAGATTAAAACAACCATTTTATTTGTTCCTGATTGTTTTTCTGCAGGAAAGAATTCAGGCAGGTCACAGAGAGGGCCCAGAAGTGATGACAACACAATAACGAGCGTATCCAGTTCCCACGTCTTGGTCTTTAAATACAACTCTTCCATAAAAGGTACAAGGATCCCTTGGAGAAATGGCTGATTCCACAGCTGGGACAGAACAACTACTAAATGACTATAAAACCTCTTGTAATGCCAGAAAGTGAGGAACTAGGCCTCCCCTGTTGGGGAAGAAATGGCAACCCACTCCAGTATTGTTGCCTGGAGAACCCCACGGATAGAGGAGCTTGGTGGGTTACAATCCATGGGGTCGCATAGAGTCGGACAAGACTGAGCAACTAAACAAAAGGCCTCCCCTGATGACCCCTTGCAAAAAAGCCTATGTCTAAAGGGCACAGGAGCCGTCTTAAAGGAGCTCCTAATGGCCACAGCTGGAACAATCTGAGCAATAAAATTAATAATGATAGTACAGCACTTAACCCACAAGAGAAAATAATTATCCACTAGTATAAAAATTATCCACATTAACATAAAGAATTGAAAAAATAAACAGGGGAGAAGAAATAGCCCTTCATTATACAGGCATTCAAATGAACAAATGCAAAAAAAAAATGAGGGCAGCAAGAAACAATGATTAGGCAAATACAGAAGTAACTGTTGTAGGCAAGAACCATCATTATATTTTAAAGTTAGTGAACAAAATATTTTGAGAAACAAGATATATTTGCATAGTCTCAAAGTATCTCCATACTATTCCATACAATACCATGGAGTATTCCTCATACTCTACACTGGAACTCTCCATACTATTTTTGCAAATTCCCTAAAAGCCTAAAATTACTGCAAAACAAAATATTAAAAATCAAAAAGAAATCTGTCAGGGCAGTGCTTGGGGCTAGCTGAAACAGGTCAACTGGGACCATCTGTCTGCACCCTCACTTCTAGCTATCTACGGGCTTCTCCTTTCTTTTGAGGCTCACCATGGCTCAGGGTCCATCACATTCTATTGGTCAAACTCAGCAGAGGGCTGGCCTAGATTCTAGGGAAAGAGAAATGTACCCTGCCCCTCAATGGAAAGAAATTTGCAGCCATCTTTAATCCATAGCAATAAGGATATAAAAACAAGGTATTCTCCTAGCATGATAGTAATCACGAACCTTAGAAAACTAATTGTTATCCCAAATTTCTCCCATTGAAAGTGGTAACTGTCTAAGCAGTTTCTCTTACAGCTACAGTACTGACACTTGAACCAGATAATTCTTTGTTACTGGGGGGTTTCCTGTCCACTGCGGGACGTTAAGTACATTCCTGGCCTCTGTACACTGGATGCCAGTAGCAAGTCTGCACCCACTCCCCGCAGTTAGTAGAACAACCAAAAATGTGTCAAGACATTGCCAAATGCCACCAAGTAGGTAAGATAGTTGAGAAACACTGCTACACAGGGATCAGGGATTGAAATACATTTCCTTACAAAGAAACTTCTAACTGAGACTGGATACGTGATTTGAGTGTGTTCACTATGTGAAAACTGACTGAGCTGCACACTTACATTTTGTGCACCTCTGCTGCCCACATATTTGGTGGGGGAGGGTTATACTTCAGTTAAAAGGTTTATTTAAGAAATATAAACTAAAAGCCTATTATTGGCTTTAGAAATGGTCCATCATTATGTATTTCCTCTTTAAACTCATAGTCTGCCAGCACAAATAGAACATGGTGCTTATACTAAAAATCTTAATTTCAAAGAATTTTTCAACATATTAATTATATAAAATGACTATATACTTTCACAGTCAGATTTTATTTACAAAAATAATTACATTATCAGTTCATTTATTAAAACCCTGGGGCTTCCCTGGTGACTCAGTGGTAAAGAATCCGCCTGCCAGTACAGGGGACACAGCTTCCATCCCTGGTACCGGAAGTCTCACACGCCATGGAGCAACTAAGCCCCACGACTACTGAGTCTGTGCTCTAGAGCCCAGAAGCCCCAACTGCTGAGGCCTGTACACCCTAGAGCCGGGCTCCGCAACAAGAAGCCACCGCCATGAGAAGCCTGTGCACCAGAATAGAGAGTAGCCCCTGCTCCCTGCAACTAGAGAAAAGCCCAAGCAGACAGGAACATCCAGCACAGACAAAATAAATGAACAAGGAATTAAAAAACAAACAAACCCTGAACTATGATAAAAATGGCTTACCTGTATATATGCCTTTTGGATAGCCTCAAGTTCTTCACCAAGAGGAACAACAAGCTTTTCAACTCGTCTTTCATGAGAGTATGGCAAAATATCTGGAGAGTCTTCAGAACGAAGCTCTATTTGCCCAATGAGTAGATTAGTAATAACCTGCTGCACAGCCTACAGGAAATCAATTAAGTACAATTATGTACTATCTTACTCGTTAAATGTTCTAGTTTGTCACTAGCAAAAATAAGAGAGCAGTAAATTTTTGAAAAAAGTTAGAAACTTTTATCTTCAAATATTTTTAAAACTATAAAGTATACCACATCAGAAGTGGGGCAACAGAGTAAAAAGGCCCTTATAACATCTTTCTTGCATGTTGCCCTTCAAGCCAAGCATCCAAGATATAAGAATATTAGTAAATGTCCAGCAAGCTCCTCAATATATTTTTGTGTTTTCCTATCAATAAAGACTCAGACAAAAGAGAAATTTTAGATTAGCAAACCAAGTCCTCAAAATATATCAGTCAGTTTTAGAGCCAGAACTAAAACCCAGACTTCCTGATTCCTTAGCAAATACTTTTTTTTCACTGATTTTTAATGGGGAAAACAGAGAAGTCCCTTTAGTGTTAAAGCATACAACTGTATCTCAGGAATATTTTACTAATTGACTTGCTAAGAAACTGAGGGAACAGGTCCTACACTGAACGAATTATTAATAAATGAGTGGGGGGAAGTCTCTGGCAACCCAGTGGTTAAGTCTCGGGGAACTAAGATCCCACAAGCTGTGTGGTGTGGCCAATAAAAATCTTTTAAATAAATGAGTGAAATATTTTCCATTAAAAAAAAAAATATATATATATATATATATGTCAATACATTCCTGAAGCTAAATTTCATTCAACCAAAGCTTATAAAGGAACTTAATTATAAAAATAGAGAATATGAGAAAAAACAAAAAACCTGTTGGTATAATTGCTGTACCATTAGACCACAGTACTCCTGAGTATAATGAAAAGAATGGAAGGGAGAGGTGGATGGATAGATAGATGGTAGGAGGGAGAGAGAATCCTGAAAGTATCTAGAAATTAAGAACTTATTTTTTTTTTACAACTAGAAAAACCTGATGGGCTTTCAGACAAAAAGTACCCTAGGGCAAGAATCACATCTTTTATATTCCCAACACCTAGTATAATGCCTAATATAATAGTAGACTATAGTTACTTAAGGTCCACAAACATTCAATATCTAGGGTAAATGTATGACCATTTTATAAAATTGAGTAATACTTTAGTACTTTTAATCACTGAACAAATATTTGAGTAACTCTCACATGCTACATATTGAACTGGTGAGAGATATCAAGACATACATAATCCCTACTTTCATGTAGCTACTAATTCAGCAGTAGCTACTAATTCAGCAGGAGCTAAAAAAGACAGCAGTGAATAAGCAAAAGAGTAACAGACTGTGATAGATATTAAGAAGAAAATCACAAGATAGTTAAGAGTTGACTTTTGATAGCTTAAGAGTGAGTTTTTCTGAAGAGGTGATATTTAAGAGGAGACTTAAAAGATGACTAAAAACCATCAAGCATGTTTAAACAAGGCTGGCAGGAAACAAAAGAACAGAAATTTCTAAAAACAATCGAGGTTGTGGACAGAAGGAAAAAAGTCTTATGGCTTGGCAGAACTGAAAGCTATCTTTGAAGTTATCCAAAACCCAACACAAAAGACCATTCAGAACTACTAAATTAGAATGGCATGGGACATGGCTCAAAATCTGCATTTTCACCATCCTCCGATAAAGGAAATCCAAGCTCCCTGGAGAAATGGTTCATTCCACAGAGGGAACAGGAAAAATACTAAATGAGCATAAAATATCTTGTGATTCCAGTAGGTTAGGAAGTATTCAAAACAAACAAGCAAAAGAGTGCTTTCTAAAGGCACAGGAGCCATCTTCAAGGAACTCCCAGGAGCCAAATCTAAAACAATCTGAACAAAAAATTATTAGTCATGGTACTGGATTGTAGTTCAGTATATATATATGTATGGATCTCCATTAGTCCCTACTGATGTAAAGAACTGAAATAAAACAAATAGGAAGACAGCTCTTCACTACAGGAGAATTCAAAATTTTAAAAATGTAAAATATAAAAAAAAAAAAAGGAAATACTGATTAGGCAAACAAACAGAAATAATTGTTGCAAGCAAGAACCATCACTGGGTGCTGAAATATCTCCCCTACAACAAACTTAATTACAAAGGGAAGAACAGGAGTTTTACAGTGTAAAAACCAGAAAGGCATCATCTTAACCAAGTCAAGATTAACAGCACCAGTAAAAAGACAAATTATCATGTATTCTCTGTGCAATGCTCTAAGAAAGGCACAGCACCACTTTTGGGGTATTCTTGTCCAAAATGCACACATAGTTTCACTCCAGCCATCACTGAGCCAACAGCGAAGCCCTAAAAAAAGTCAAGACAACTGCAAATGGAGGGATATTCTACAAAATAACTGACACCTACTCTTCAAAAGTGTCGGGGGTCACAGAAGACAAAATGGCACAGCTGGGAAGGAACTGAGGGGACAAGATAACTAAAGGCAGTGTGGGATTGTGGACTGGAGCCAGGAGCAGAAAAGGACACTGGTGGGAAAGCTGGCGATATTCAAATAAGGTCTGCAGATGAGTCACTAGTACTGTACCGGTGTTAACTTCCTGGTTTTGGTCATTTGACTGCAATTATGTAAAATGGTAACATTAGGGGAAGCTGAGTGAAGGATATACAGAGACTTTAATTTTTGCATATTTTCTGGAAGTCTAAAGTCATTTCAAGCTAAAATTTAAAAAGAACTGAAAACACTAACAATTTAACAGTGTCAAGTGATTCTTTGGCACACTGAAGTCTGAAAACTACTAAGGTAGACACTTTCCTGCAACCATAGAAGAAAAGGAAGGCATCTTGTAAGAAATGTTGTACTCCTGATGTTAAATACTAGAGTGGGAAACTGATTTGGTAGCATACAAAAGTCCTTATTTTCTTAAATGGAAATAAACTTTACTTACTTTTATATCACTGCCTGGTGTGGCACTAAGAGCCAAGACTCTAAAGTGATTCGTGTATTTGACTAGTTCTCTTACAACCTTAAAAAAAAAGAAAAGAAAAAAGCCAATTCTTTAAGTTCATCTATCCAACACAAAAGTAAAAACAATTCTGTTACACAAGCTATTATATATGGTCCATTATCATTGTTCCTTATTTAGAGTACTGATGGGCTAGCAGACAGAATCATCATTAGTTATGTTGTCTGAAGAGCAAATGATTTAGGTTCATACTCTACACCAATGAGAAACACTTTAGGGTTTCTTTAAAACTATTCAGTGTATTTTTGCATATAAAGCTACAACATCAAGGCCTATACTGAGGCAAATCAAAATATGTAGAGGGATAATTCAAGAGCAAACGGTAGAAAAAGATCAAGTCTATTCTCCATTGCTCAGGTCACAGTCTAGTCTTACAGCTATATCCATAGGTACACCTGCCAGATTAAGATAAATCATAACATAAAAACAGAAAACAATTAAATACCAACATGAAATTAGACTTGAAATGAAAAAAAGCTTTGTTTAGGAAAAATCTTAAAGAAGTTAGATTTCAGGTGGAAGGGTCACAATTTTTAAATTAAGTTTATTCATAAAAGAATAACGTTAATTTGGGATAATTCTTAAAATCTAAATCCCCTTTTAAATCCTAAAATATTTCCTCAGTGGCACCAAAGCATCATTCTAGGCTTTGCATTTAGAATTCAACACCCACTTCTGGTATAATTTACCAGATTCCCATATGCCCCAATCGGAGAAGGCAATGGTACCCCACTCCAGTACTCTTGCCTGGAGAATCCCATGGACGGAGGAGCCTGGTAGGCTGCAATCCATGGGGTCGCTGGGAGTTGGACACGACTGAGTGACTTCACTTTGACTTTTCACTTTCATGCATTGGAGAAGGAAATGGCAACCCACTCCAGTGTTCTTGCCTGGAGAATCCCTGGAACAGCGGAACTGGTGTGCTGCCGTCTATGGGGTCGCACAGAGTTGGACACAACTGAAGCGACTTAGCAGCAGCAGCAGCATATGCCCCAATACAGAATCAAAGGCCCCTAAGTAAACTGAGTTGCAGAACAGCTTTTAATATCCATAGTTTCACATTAGCTGGAGGAAACTAAAAGCAGATGATTATTTTTTAATTGAAGTATAGTTTACAATACTGTCTTAGTTTCAAGTGTAGAGCATAGTGAGTTGGTATTTTTGCATATTATATTTCATTATAAATTACTATAAGATAATGGGCATAATTCCCTGTGCTCTGCAGTAAACCCTTGCTGCTTACCTATTTTACATACAGTAGTTTGTATCTGTTAATCCCATACTATCCTTAATTTGTCCCCCTTCCCCTCTCCCCTTTGGTAACTAAGTTTGTTTTCTATGTCTGTAAGTCTGTTTCTGTAACTAATATTGTATAGTATTTGTCTCTGACTTATTTCACTGAATGCCAAAAGTATTTCACTCTTTTTATGGCTCAGTAATATTCCATTGTGTGTGTGTGCGTGTGTGTGGTTTGGTCACTAAATTGCTTTCAACTCTTGCAATGCCATGGACTGTAGCCCGCCAGACTCCTCTGTCCATGGGATTCTCCAGGCGTGGGTTGCCATTTCCTTCTCCAGGGGATCTTTCTGACTAAGGGATCAAACCTGAGCCTCCTGCATTGCAGAAGGATTCTTTACCAATTGAGACACCAAGTGTGTGTATGTATGTATGTATGTATATGTGTGTGTGTAGCACACATTTGGCATATACACATGACAAATCTTCTTAACCCAAGCATCTGTCCATGCACATTTGGGTTACTTCCATGTCTTACTATTGTAAATAGTGCTAAAACCAGGTTACCTTAACACTGCTCTAATTTTTACCCATGTCAATGATGAAATCAATGAAATGAAAACTGAATATTGACTAACACTCAAAAAATACCATTTATAGAGCTTTTAAAAACATGATACAGAATAGATATCAAAGACAAAACATTATAGGGAATTTCCTGGTGGTCCAGTGGCTAGGGCTCTGCACTTTTGCTGCCAAGGGCCAAAAAAAAAAAAAAAAAAACACAACTTAATGGAGGAGACTTAAGAACAATTGTCCTAATTAACAACTGATAAAAGATAAAATCCCAGATATATTATTTTCTTTCCAGGAGGTATTCTCAAACATTTTGTAGAAGTGGTTTTGTGTTTGTAATCCAGGAAGCTACCTTCCTCAACAAGCTGTGTGCCTGTTGGAAGCTGTCTGCAATATTCAACGCAGTATAAACCCTCAGTGCTTTGGACTTCCCTGGAGGTCCAGGAGTTAAGACTTTGCCTTCCAATGCAGGGGGCGCAGGTTCACTCCCTGGTCAAGGAGCTAAGGCTCCACATGTCTCTCGGCCAAAAAAGCCAAAAAACATAAAACAGAAACAACACTTTAAAAAATTCAATACTGAAAAAACATAAAACATAAGAAATACTGTAACAAATTCAATAGAGTTTAAAAATGGTCCACATCAAAAAAAAATCTTAAAAGAACTTGCAGTGCTATCTAGATATTAAAGAAGTCAGTCATGTCTCACTGTACTCAATAAAAGCCTAGGCCTTGTAGTTAAGAAAAAAAAAAATCACCTAATACCAAGAAATTTTTTGAAAATAAATTTGCTAAAGGGAGTTCTCTGATTGCCTAATGGTTAGGATTTCAGGCTTTCACTGCCATGGCCCAAGTTCAATCACTGGTCAGGGAAGTGAGATCCTGCAAAGCATGCAGTGTGACCAGAATAAGTAAATTTTTTTTTTTAAGTTGCTATATATAAGCTTTGGCTACCCAGGTGGCTCTGTGGTAAAGAATCTGCCTGCAAATGCAGGACATGCAAGAGACTTGGGTTTGATCCCTGGGTCATGAAGATCCCCTGGAGGAGGAAATGGCAACCCACTCCAGTATTCTTGCCTGGAGAATCCCATGGACAGAGGAGCCTGGTGGGCAACAGTCCATGGGGTTGCAAGAGTTGGACACGACTGAGAGACTGAGCATAAATATACAAATGTACAAAATAAATTTCATACAGTTAGAATAAAATTTTATAAATGCCCCTCTCCCAGCAGAAACTTTTAACACACTGGGTATTAATTTAACTTGGAAAGACATGAATGGAAAAATATACCCATTTCCCGGCTGACATCAACTCTAAGATGACAATTCTCAAGAAGAAAATACAGAGATATAATACTCAAAGTCCCCCCCAAAACTGCTTTACAAAATCACAAACTGGCAGTAAAATTCATCACTTTGCACTAAATAAAATCAACTTTCTCTCTATGCTGACTCTACTCCCTCTCCCTAGTATCACTAGCTATTACTGTTTTAACTACCTACCACCTATATGTTGATGGTTTCCAAATCTGTATCTCTATCTCAGAACTTTCCACTGAGATCCGTACTTCTCTGTCACCTACTCCCTAATGAATATGTACTCCTGGATTCCTCACACACACCTCAAATTCAACAATCTAAAACTGCACACACTCCTTCCACAGTACCTCAGATGTTCTCTGCTTCCAGAACTCCATTTGACTAACTGCATCACCATCCTGGCAATCTTCCAAGTTTGAAGTCTGGGAGTCATCTTAAATTCCCCCGATCCCTCATTGTACTCCCTGCCTTTACCCTTCTCACCTCTAATCTCTTTTAAATCTGAAGTATCACCCCAGATCAGTCGCTCAGTTGTGTCCAACTCTTTGCGACCCCATGGACTGCAGCATGCCAGGCTCCCCTATCCATCACCAACTCCCAGAGCCTGCTCAAATTCATGTCCACTGAGTCGGTGATGCCATCCAACCATGTCATCCTCAGTCATCCCCTTCTCCTCCCGCCTTCAATCTTTCCCAGCATCAGGGTCTTTTCCAAGGAGACAGTTCTTTGCATCAGGTGGTCAAAGTATTGGAACATCAGCTTAAGCATCAGTCCTTCTAATGAATATTCAGGACTGATTTCCTTTACGATTGACTGGTTCGATCTTGCAGTCCAAGTGACTCTCGAGTCTTCTCCAATACCACAGTTCAAAAGAATCAATTCTTTGGCGCTCAGAATTCTTTATGGTCCAACTCTCACATCCATACATGACCACTGGAAAAACCATAGCTTTGACCAGACAGACTTTTGCTGGCAAAGGAATGTCTCTGATTTTTAATATACTGTCTAGGTTGGTCATAGCTTTTCTTCTAAGGAGCAAACATCTTTTAACTTCATGGCTGCAGTCACGATCTGCAATGATTTTAGAGCCCAAGAAAATAAAGTCTGTCACTGTTTCCATTGTTTCCCCACCTATTTGCCATAAAGTGATGGGACTGGATGCTATGATCTTTGTTTTTTGAATGTTGAGTTTTAAGCCAACTTTTTCACTTTCCTCTTTCACTTTCAACAAGAGTCCCTTTAGTTCCTCTTCGCTTTCTGCCATAATAGTGATTTCATTTGCATATCTGAGGTTATTGATATTTCTCCTGGCAATCTTGAGTCCAGCTTGTGCTTCATCCAGCCCAGCATTTAGCATGATATACTCTGCATATAAGTTAAATAAGCAGGGTGACAGTATACAGCCTTGATGTAGTCCTTTCCCAATATGGAACCAGTCCGTTGTTTCATGTCCAGTTCTAACTGTTGCTTATTGACCTGCACACAGATTTCTCAGAAGACAGGTAAGGAGGTCTGGTGTTCCCATCTCTTAAAGAATTTTCCACAGTTTGCTGTGATCCACACAGTCAAAGGCTTTGGCATAGTCAATAAAGCAGAGATAGATACAAAAGAAGTAGTCCAAAAAGCAACTCTCTTGCTTTTTCCATGATCCAACAGATGTTGGCAATTTGCTCTCTGGTTACTCTGCCTTATCTATATCCAGCTTGAACACCTGGAAGTTCTTGGTTCATGTACTATTGAAGTCTAGCTTGGAGAATTTTGAACATTACTTTGCTAGTGTGTGAGATGAGTACAATTGTGTGGTAGTTTGAACATTCTTTTGCATTGCCTTTCTTTGGGACTGGAATGAAAACTGACCTTTTCCAGTCTTGGGGCTACTGCTGAGTTTTCTAAATTTGCTGGCATACCGAGTGCAGCACTTTCACAGCATCATCTTTTAGGATTTGAAATAGCTCAACTGAAAATTCCATCACCTCTGCTAGCTTTGTTCATAGTGATGCTTCCTAAGGCCTAAGTATCACCCCAGCTAAACATTTTTCAGTGAGTCTCTACCATCTACATCCCCTAAGACCTACAAAGGGCATTCAAACTGCTTAGCACAGAATACAAATGCCTTCATGACCTGATGTTAAGTGCCTCTCCAGCCATATCCCACCTCCTCACTTTTGTACTTTATATTCTCATAGTACTTAACTGGAAGGCAGTGTAGGTATGTTACATACATTATGTCATTCATTTTTCAAAACAATAACTCAGTTACTGTTTTACCTGACAGGGAATAACAATGTGTATCCACTACCAATCTTTTGACTACTATCTTAGTCTCAAGTCTCCATCCATACCCTACTTTGGATCAAGGAGGTTCTCATCATCTACATCTGACACTAATGGTCTTGTTAAAGTTAAAAAAAAAAAGAAAGAAACCAGCAGAGACACTGATTTCAACAGATGAAGGAAAGTATTTCTATCACCATCTGTTGGGATAATAGGTATAAAGCTTTTCATAATAATAATGCCATCAGTAACTTCCATCATTAAAAAGTATTCCCCCAAATGCTCTACAACAATATTTTACACTATAAAATATTTTTAACAAGATTACCTGGCAATAAGCATAATTTCCAAGGGCTTTATGAGCTTCATCGATAACTAGACACTTTATTTCAGCAGCTGGGCAAGCTCCTCTAGAAAGATCATTTACCATGACTTGAGGCGTAAGGAAAAGAACCCTCTTACTGCTCCAGATTTCCTTCCTGGTGAAAGCTTGAGTAGATCCTGTAAAAAAAAAAAAAAAGTGACATCACACATTCTACACTTCAGACTGTTACCTGTAACATGTAAACAGCCTAGCCTATTTTCAGAATGCATTCCTGCATTGGTGATCTGCTTCCAAGGTGCTAATTTGACAAATATGAGAAAGCAACATTTTAAAGCTTTGTTGTGGTCCAGATGTCAATGCCGGCTTATACTGAAAATCACACCTAGACTGCCTTTAGAGAATCCTTGTAAAATGACATAATACTTAAAGAGAAGAAAATTCTTCACCTGGGAAATCCTTCTGAACAAGAAAGGCAGAAAACCTCACTTCCACTTACCAATGAGGTATACACACATAACCACTTCAAAATGCTTTGACAAGTTACAGAAATTCTCTGAAGATTGAATAAAGCAACCCTATTAGAGCTGGACTTGCTACAAGGAGATGATGTTTCAAGACAGAAGTAAAATAAGCATACTGTGATCTGGGGTCTATTCCACATGGGTCTGGAATTCCTTTGGCGCTAGTTCCATCAGAACACGTGCTTTCCCCTGGGTGCCCAGCTCTTAATTTCAAGTTAGTCCACTGTTTCTAAGATACCTGTCATTTCGGCCATGTGGGACTGCGGGATACCCATCACCCGGTAGCAAGCCTCGATCTGCTGTGTCACCAGGGGTTTCGTGGGGGCCATGAAAACCACCTTGCCAGAAGGGAACCAGCGGTAGAAATTGTACATGACCACAGCGGCAATAAAGGTCTTTCCCAACCCGGTGGGCAGACAGACCAGCGTGTTGCAGAACAGGGCGGTCCTGGCGATGTGCAGCTGGTAGTCTCGCACTGGGCAATTAGTAGGGTAAATCCACAGGGCGCCCGCTGAGGTGCAGAACCCGCCATTCTCTAGATTGAGCTGCCTCTCTGCTTCGTACACCGCGACCAGCAACACATCATCGTCTGACTCGGGCTCAACCTCTGCCGCCCCTGCCGCCTCTGCTACTGCAGGAAAACGCGCCCTGGAGATGCCTGTGCTCTGAGGCCGCTCAGTTCCAGAGTTGCAAGTAGGAGCCCCAGTGGACCGAGAAACTTTCGAGCCCCACGTCTGGAAAAGCGTTCTTTGCCGTCCGCTCATTAGGCCGACGACCACAGAAGGCTCCCCTCAGACGCCAGCAGCTGCTGCAGCTCAACAGCCTCCGTTCCACTCCCCATCGGTTACCTTCGCGTAAAAAACACAGAGGAACCAGGGGGCGGGACTGAGGCCAGTTTATCCTGTTCAAAGTGCAGCCACTGAGTTTGCGTGGGGAATATGATTGGCGGTCTTCCCGGAAACCCCGCGGTCCACTAGGAGACGCATGCGCGTTATCGTGGAGTTACTCTAAATTTTGTCCCCTTGTCAATTTTTGTACCGACTCTAAATTTGGGTTCCATTTCCAATAAGTGATTATATGTCCTGGCGTTATGGGTCAAGTGATATTGCTTAAAATGATATAGTAAATAAGGGAGTTGGTGATGGACAGGGAAGCCTGCCTTACTGCAGTCCACGGTGTCGCAAAGAGTCGGACACGACTGAACGACAGAACTGAACTGAAATAACCTTGAGGTCCTGAAACAATGCATACCCATTTTTTTTTTTTAATTTAACGTTACTGAGCGTCTAACGTGCCTTATTCCTTGTTGTTGGCTGTATTTTTAAATCGGTAGATGAGGTGAAAAACAAAAGTGTTTATACAAAATTAAATAACACCTCTTATTTCTTTATCCAGACTGAGAAAACAAAATGCCAGCTCTCTTTTTCAGGAGTAGCAGCCTCCTATCTTAATATTTTTATTGTTTAAAGGGAAGTGAATGGTTTGGTCCTGATATTCGTTGGAACATTCCGAAGGAAAAAAAGTGTCCTGATGCTCCATCATTACATCTTCATAAACGATATACAGCAGTAAAATCAGCGTCTGGGTGATATTTTTCTACTCTAGCGATAGCAGAAATTCTACTTCCAACTTGGATACAATTCTGGATTTCTCTACTCTAAACCTGGATACTTTGAGTAACCTCTGTAGATTTGTTTCCTTGTATATTGAGGAAAAGTACACACACATCATGAGGTTACCTGGACCACTAACAATGTCACCCGCCTCATCACCACCATCAGCAAGCATCGTCTTGTGTGTAGCTACTCTACTTCGTTTTATTTGGTCATGTGTCTGGACTTGCTTTTAGACAAACTGTTTATCGTGTGTTTGTATTTGGGAAGGGAAAGGGAACAGGTTGCTCTTCTAGTTTCATTTGTGTGAGTTTTAAAAGGGAAGTGGTAGGATATAGGTTGTTCTGATGGACAAGGACTGAGCCAATTCAGGTGTGAATTTTTAGGGTAGAACTAGGTAAAATGAGATTAGACGCCTGAATACTGTTGTTTTCTTCAGATTATCGACTTTTAAGTGCACAGCAGCTTGTCGGTAATATACAAGTGTGGGTAATGGCTGGTAAACAATCGCTACCACCGGCGATCGTCGCCTCACAAGGGTCCCAACTGTGAACAGACGATATGTTGAGCTTTTCTGCGGAGTCAGTCTTCGCGGCCACCTCAGCGGGTTTTACCCGGGACTCAACAAAGAGGCCCGCAGAGCACAGCCTTGACGTCGCTCAAACACTGGCCCCAATCCTGCGGGGTATCGCGGTGACTCCGCCCCCTCGAGCTCCGAGTGGCACTCGCGCCACGCCCATGGGGCGGGGCGATGCTGAAGCCAGGCGGGCCGGCTCAGTAAAGCGGAGGCAGCGGGGGAAGATGGCGGCGGCCGTTCCGCAGCGGGCCTGGACCGTGGAGCAGCTGCGCAGCGAGCAGCTCCCCAAGAAGGACATTATCAAGTTTCTGCAGGATCACGGTTCAGATTCGGTACCGGAGTTGGCGGGGCGGCCGGGCTGGTGCGGCTGAGGGACACTTCACCCCCCCGTAGATGCCCATACATTCCTTATTCCTCCGTGCCCCCGCCCTCGCTCTCCAGCGGCCCGCGGCCTGAAGGCCGGAGCGGCCCCGCGTACGCTGCCGAGACGCGCTCCCGCCCCTCAGGCCGGCCCTGCTTGGGCGAGTGGAGCAGCTTTATCTTTTGGGGCACGCAGGAATCGGAGATTTAGAACCTTACTGACATCCTTGAGTGAGGGTGGAGGCCTTGAAAGAGAAGGAACCCAGGAGATACTGGGGGTTGAGATGGGAGCCCGAGGACTGGAGGCTTGGTTGAGATCCCTGGAGGGGAGTGTATGTTACTAGGGAAAAGATTTCGGATTGCGATTTGCCTTTCTCATCGATTACCGAACACTCAACACTAATAAGTGTTTTTGTTTTTTTTTTTTTTTACAACGTATAGTTTGGAGATTAACTTTTAAAATACCGACCCTTCAAATGACCTTTTCACTCTTATGTTTAGGGGAGTTATTCGCGTATTTTGTGTACAGTGGTCTCCTATTGTTATAAACTAAGAAATCTATTTGACATTCTTCATACTTTTACGCCCCGCATTTTTCAGCACAGTCTCCATTTTAACCATCCTCTGTAGTCAAAAGTTATTTTTGTCAGACGGATTTTTTTTCCTTCGGAAATTAATATCATTCATATCTTAAATTAGAACTCCCTTTTCAATGCAGGAGACCTAAGAGACGCGGGTTCTCGATCCCTGGGTCAGGAAGATGCCCTGAAGGAGTAAATGGCAACCCACTCCAGTATTCTTGCCTGAAGAATTCCCATGGACAGAGGAGCCTGGCAGGCTACAGTCGATAGGGTCGGAAAGAGTCCGAAATGGCTGAAGCGATTTAGCACAGATATCTTAAATTGCTGAACGACTGTACAAATTTGTGTGCCCTCAGCATCTCCCATATAGGGAAAATGAAGGCCACAGTCTAAATGTAGTATCCCAACCATTTTTAACTTAATTCCTAAACTTCATTTAGAAAAATTGCATGTGGGCTCTTGAGAAGCTTGTAGTTTATAATTTTGCAGGATTTCGAAGGAGAGATATTGATCCAGTTATTGTCCCTCTTGCTTCACACTCCTGATTGATAATCCTGACATCTGCAAATACTTTACAACATGTACAGCAAGAACTATACTGTTTGGGGAAACAAGGGTGAAATGAAAAGAACATGCCTCAGAGATACCAGTTTATACTATTGTGCCATTTTAGTGGAATTATTTTCTCTTAAGCCAATTCATATTTCACTGAAATAATAGAGTAGATGAAATACACGATTTCAAGATGAAGGTACATGACTTTGATGATTTGATATTTCAGTAGTGGTATTTTGGTGTTCATCTGACAACTTAGTCTTATATTTGAGAGAAATGGAATTCTGTTAGGTTAAATACATTATTTTATAAGTCAAATAGGTAATATGTATTGAGTTCTTCTGTGTGACTGAAAATGGATTACTACATTTATCTTTACAAGAAGCCTCTGACATAGGATGCTGTTATTGATCTTTCAGCACTATGTAGAAACCGAGCCTTTGAGACAGCTTAATCCCTTGTCTAAAATCAGACAGCTAGGATTTTAACCTAAATGGTCTGACACCACAGCCTATACATTCAAACACTATGTATCCAGAGTTGTGTAACAGTGCTTTTGGGTGTGCCAAGACTGGGTTACATGTACGTCAAGATAGCTAAACCCAACAGGCTCCCAGGGCAGGGGCCAAGTAACATCCTGCTGGGAGTAACATCCTGCTGGGAGTAGCTTTGCCCAGTTACCAAAATGCGCTTGCTGTTAAAAGTGTGCTCATATGTACACAGTATGGTTTTTTTTTTAACCTTCCTTAAATCTTGTTTTTGTTACGAAGTAGAGTATAAAATATAATGGTTTCATTTATCATTGGGCTTCTGATAGCTCAGATGGTAAAGAATCCAGTTGAAATGCAGGAGACATGGGTTCGATCCCTGGATTGGGAAGATCCCTTCGAGAAGGGTAATGACAACCCACTCCAGTATTCTTGCCTGGAGAGTTCCATGGACGGAAGAGTCTGGCATGCTACAGTTCATGGGGTTGCAGAGAGTTGGACATGACAGAGCGAGTGACTAACACATGCACACAGTATAAAATAAAATGTTTCATTTATCAGTAGTATGATTGAAAACATACTTGCTTCATAATTGCTAACATAAAAGTTCATTTTCTAGTTTTACACCCTCTCTTACATGAGGGAAATTATTTTGACTGACCAGAATTTTTTCTTTACAGTTTCTTGCAGAACATAAATTACTAGGTAACATTAAAAATGTGGCCAAGACAGCTAATAAGGACCATTTGGTTACAGCCTATAACCATCTTTTCGAAAGTAAGGTGAGTACTTATCATTGTATCACTTTAGGTATTTTATTCCCAAAAGAAGTTTTAAATGCATTTACTTGCAGATTATGGTGATGTTTTTCCACTTGCACTTTTTCTTAACTATAATCATAAATGGATTGTCAAATTTAGCATGGCTAATCTGCCATATGGCGGGATGTTTTGATATTTTGAATAAGAACAGATTTTTTAAAAATAATTCCCTGGAAGCTTAAGTTAGCAAATTCTTAAGGATGCTGAAAAGTTATAAATCTAAAATCAGCTGCATTTCATTAATAATTTAAAGTTAGATCTACACTGAGCCTTTAAAAAAGCAGAGTTCAAGAAATTCTTCCTGATATATGTTAACTATGAAATGACCACCTTTCACACACACACACAAAATTAAAGAATTAATTGAATAGTATTCATACCTCTGGGTCTGAGTTGGTCTTTCTAAAGGGTATCAGTCTCATTTCAGAATTTATTTTGTGAGATAGTTTGAGATACATAATTTGTTGATTAAAATGCTTACCGTAAGAGTTTTGTTTTTAGCCAGAATGAATCTGATAAACATCAGATCATTTCCCTTACAGCGTTTCAAGGGTACTGAAAGTATAAGTAAAGTGTCTGAGCAGGTGAAAAATGTGAAGCTTAATGAAGATAAACCCAAAGAAACCAAGTCTGAAGAGACTCTGGATGAGGTTTGTATATAATGGATTCTTACTTTATTTCTCAGGTGAATGAGAAAAAGTATTTGCTTTATAGCACTGGTTTCTCATAATAAGATGGGGTTGAATATGGCCACTTTCAGTGAGCCAAACAGTGATTTGGAATGTGTTTTCTCCCTTTAGTGTACTCAGTAAGAAAAAAACCCCAAGAACCAATGGTTTACAGTTAGTAAGCCTTTCCTGTGAAATACCTCTAACTTTGTATTTTACATTGCCTCTGTGTCTGGCCAGAAGTTCTGAGCTTTCAGAGCTATTTTAAGATCCTATTCTATAGCCAAGTTGGACTGAGTGAAAGAAACTTCCTTTTGATTATTTTTAGCCTTTTTCTAATGTACATGATTTCCTTGGCAATGGAAGTAATTAATTTGAGCCTCACTGCGGGATGTGGGTTTATCTGCCTCATCTTTCCCAACCCAGGTTTTTCATTTTGGTAACAAGGTTGGAAGAACCAGATAAAACTCTTTCTGCAAATGGACAGCCTTTCTAGAGCTAAGGACAGCTCTTAGAAAAGCTTCACGAGAGCTAAATTATTATCTTGCCACTTTTGATAATATCTTGCTAGTAACTAAGCTCACTCATTCCTAGCAGTGTTAGTATCAGTGACAATAATTTGATAAACGTTTTATATACTGGGCAAAATTTTTGCAGCTACTAAGGTAAACAAAGTGTAATAATTACTAGAAGGGTTACAAAAGCAATTGGCAACATAGATTATCTTCCAGAAAATTAGAGGGAGGGAGGGAGGTATGAGGTGGCAGATAATATATCAAGGGATTGAGTTAAAAGTCGTAAGGGTTGGAGACAATTTAGAGAGATCTTATGAGAGTCCTAAACTATATCCTTTTCTTCAAGACCTCTTTTCATTTAACTGGTCAGCATGAGCCCTGTTTTTCATGTACTCTCATTGTCTTCCTGGTGCCTGGGTTCCATAACCTCTGGGCCAGTACTGTCCTGGTCCCTCCTGTCTGCTTTCTCTCTTCATACTTTGGGACTGCAGAGCAAGCTTTGTGAAGAAATAGAAGTATAAAACTTTTTACTGGGCTTTGTATAAATTCTTAAAATCAGCTAAGCATGTTTTCTAGTTTCATTGCTACTCAGCAACTTTTATACTATCCCTTGCTCAATCCCCCATCCATTGCCCACATGAACTTCTTGATATTTTCACACAAATTCTCAACTCTGTCTTATTCCTTTCTCATTATATACCCCTTTGTTCTCTTCTACCAGAATATCAACATACATACTAATAGTTGTAACTGTTCTCTTCTTCCCAGCTTAAAAGCTCTCTGAATTGGTTTTCTTTTCCTTCTCATGTCTCCCTCAGATCTGAGGCTCTCAAACATCTCTTTCAAATCTTCATCCATTCCTTTTTGATTCTCAGGCCTTCCAAGGCCTCAGACCTGGAGTGTGGAAAAAGTCACTAATCTGCCTTCAGTCTCTTTCTTCATCATTCAGCCCCAAATAGCTATTCTAGTAATAAGCTTTCTAAAATATTTTGCAAACTTCACCCTGCTCAAGAATCTTCAGTAGTTCTGTACTGTCTAGAACTGCATTGTCCAGAATAGTCATTAGCCACATACGGCTACTGAGCACTTTGTGGCCACTCTGAATTGAAGTGTGCCTTCAGTATAAAATATGAAATTTCAAAGCTTAGTATGATTTTTTTAAAAGAATATAAAATATTTCAATATTTTAATGTTGATTATATGTTGAAATATTAATGTGGCAACTAGACAACTTAAGATTACATTTGTGACTCTCTTATTTCTATTGGATTGCATCTCTGGCCTACAAAACCTTCCAATGTCTGGCCCCTGCCCAGCTCCATATTTACTACTTCTATAGAAATATTCTTCGGTCACAAATGTCTGCTCATTGTCAGTAAACTGTCCATACTTTTATTTCTTGCTTAGTGTATTTCTTCTCTTAATTTCTTCTGTTTGTCAGTTCTGTGTCCCCTTCAAGGCCCAGGTCTTGGGCTCATCACTTTCTCCGAAGTTTTTACCATCCCAGACTTCACTGTTTATGTAAGTCAGAAGTTCCCGTAGCACATGATATCTATATTTATCTCTACCTTTTATTTATCTTAATGCAAAGAACATTGTCTGAAAGCTCTTTGTTGCTGTTGTTTAGTTGCTAAGTCCTGTCTGACTTTGCAACCCCATGCACTGTAGCTCGCCAGGCTCCTGGCCATGGGTTTTCCCAGGCAAGAATACTGGAGTCGGTTACTGCTTCATTCTCCAGGGGATCTTCCTGACCCAGGGACTGAATCCATGCCCCCTGCAGTGGAAGCATGCAGTCTTAAACACTGGACTGCCAGTGACATCCCTGTAATATTTCTGACCTTGGGAATAACTCGTTCACTCTATTGTTTGATGCATAATTAATCTTATCAAAAGAACACTGGTTTCCAAAGAAGCTGGAAGTTTTTTGAAATTACAGATATGCTAGTTATGGGGTAAGAGAATGAGGTTGGATGGCATCATCGACTCAATGGACATGAGTTTGAGCAAACTCTGGGAGATGGTGAGGAACAGGGAAGCTTGGTGTGCTGCAGTCCATGGGGTAGCAGAGTCGGGCACAACTGTGCAACTGAACAACAGTTACTAATATTCTCATCACAGACTTAAAATGAGACAGTGAATTTTTTAACTTGAGAGGTCAATCAGAGGCAAAATAGTTTGTTACCCAATCTGTGAAACCCTGACTGGACTTAGGTCACAGTTGGCTGTGTTAAGTATTCTCTTTGTCCTCCTTCTAAAAAAAGGACATGAGTTAACAACTGTGTTTTGTTTTTTTTGTTTCTAGGGTCCACCAAAATATACAAAATCTGTTCTTAAAAAAGGAGATAAAACCAACTTTCCCAAAAAGGGAGATGTTGTTCACTGCTGGTATACAGGAACACTACAAGATGGGACTGTTTTTGATACTAATATTCAAACAAGTAAGTCTCAAATTCAAACGAGTAAGTCTGAATGTAATTTTATCATTTTGGCATAAGGCATGCAAAACATCTGTGTTGGCAGTACCTTTTTTTTGGCTGTCACTTTTTTTCCAGAAGTTTTTTGCATTTGTAATTTATTAATACTAGTAAGAGGTTTTTACTTCACTACGTGTTGGCTGCATGTAAATAAAGACCTTTTGGTCTAATCTTTTTTAATGCCCCAAATTCAGGCATTTGTATTCTAATGTAAAAGGCAGAATAGTGTTATTTTAATGGTGTAATATAGGTCCTTTCCCTCTCCCTCCTTTAGACCATAATTATTTTTACATCCAAAATTTTCTTGATGAATTATTTGGCTTTCTGAATTTTTATTTTCAGATGCATAGCATGGTAAGTTCTGAAATCAATTTCAAGACTTAAATAACTATGTTTTTCAACTGGAACTTAATTTCATCATTAATTATAAGGAAAATCTGTTTTACAGGTTCAAAGAAGAAGAAAAATGCCAAGCCTTTAAGTTTTAAGGTTGGGATAGGCAAAGTTATCCGAGGGGTAAGTAAAAACTGGCCATGAGCCAGTATATATTCTGGCCCATCCTGCCTGTGGCGTAACATAATGAATTAGGTTTGCTGCTGCTAAGTCGCTTCAGTTGTGTCCGACTCTGTGTGACCCCAGAGATGACAGCCCATCAGGCTCCCCCGTCCCTGGGATTCTCCAGGCAAGAACACTGGAATGAGTTGCCATTTCCTTCTCCAATGCATGAAAGTGAAAAGTGAAAGTGAAGTTGCTCAGAATTAGGTTTGGGGATACAATAAAAACAAACTTTGGGGTTTCATATCAAGGGGTTCCCTGGTGGCTCAGCTGGTCAAGAATCCGTCTGCAATGTGGGGGACCTGGGTTCAATCTCTAGGTTGGGAAGATCCCCTGGAGAATGGAATGGCTACCCACTCCAGTATTCATGCCTGGATAATTCCATGGACTGGGTAGTCCATGGGGTCACAGAGTCAGACACAACTGAGTGACTTTCACTTCACTGGCATTGCCAATTGAGCTGGCACAAGTTAAGTTCTCTGGGTTTCATACAGTACAGCCTACCCCAAGGTTGTTAAAACATTAAATGGGTATAACTTAAAGCATGTAATATAGTACAAACTCAAATATTATTTCCTTCCATGCTTACCCCTTTTATTATTTTTTTCCATGAAGTAATTGTCAGAATTACTGACAAGTTTCCTAAATCTGTCTGATTCCTGTACAATGTCACGTATCTATTGTTACCACTTACACACGATTCAGAAACGTAAAATACCTGCTCCACTGAGTACTGACAGAAGCTTGAGGAGTCTTTCCTGTAGCTTTCTCACCTCTCACAATTTACTCAAACACCAAAAGAAGAATCTTTCCAATATAAGCATCCCTTTACCCACCCTTATGTGTGAGAGGTAACAGAAGGAAACTGAGAAAAATGAAAGTTAGGCTTGAGCTATGCTGACCATTGCAGTGCACAAAAGGAGATGAGAAAGTAGAGCTGATGATCATCATCCTCAACTGAATCAGGCTGTCATGTTAGGGTCTGCTTATTGTTCTAAATTCTTTGTATTCAGAACATTAATAACAAAAATGCCTATTTAAGTGCAGTTACGAGAACCCTCAATGTGTTATTCTTTGTACTGCGTTAAGACCTAAAATACTACTCAATCTTATCCAGAGCCCAAAATGGATTGTACAACATCTTGAAACTAAAGGTTTAGTTGAAAAATCACTTTTACTACTACCTGATTATACCAAGTTGATATATCAAGTTGAGCTATTTTTCTGTTCCTATAACTAATGTGCTTACTGTAAGTTTGTTCTATTCAACTAAATTCTTAACTTCCAGTATGTGACAAATCTGTATCATCTGAGCTTATATAACTGTTACATTTTAACAGAGTCTATATAAGTTAATACATTCTGTATCCTTCCATTATGTTGATTTATTTTTGATAATTTGGCCTAAGATCCAAATTTGTACAAAATGACATTGTCATTTTCAAGACTTCAAGTATTTATACTAAAAAACTGTTTAATATGTCCTTAAATTTTTCTTAATTTGACAATGAAGGACACAGATTTAGGGGCTCACTCAAGGACATTACCTTAGGACATAATGAAGTCTTGTAACAGAATACTTTGTATGTAATCTTGTCTTTCTTCTGGTTTTGCATGTATTTTTCTGTGAAGTATCATTAGTTTTAATTTGATGTTCTCGCTTTTAGTGGGATGAAGCACTCTTGACTATGAGTAAAGGAGAAAAGGCTCGACTGGAGATTGAACCAGAATGGGCTTATGGAAAGAAAGGACAGCCTGATGCCAAGTATCCTTTTTTCCTTGGTAATTAAAAGAAAAAACAGTTGAAGATCACTTGAAGGCATGCAAGATGCTGTCTAGGTTATTAACCTCTAGAATAGAGAACATGTCCAGACCAGTCTTCTGATATTTAGATGCTTGTGTGTCAACACACCTCCAATATAGACAGCGTTTTCTACTGAGCTTGAGCTAGAATCTTTTTTCCCCTTCCTATTTAAGCTCTTAATTTTCAAGACTTAAACTGAGATTTAAGTTTCTATCTTTGAAAAGCTACTATTAATGTTTGAAAAATTTCAAGGAGTAAGATGTTCAATATAAACAACTGTAGCAAATTGTAGAATTCAAATATGACTCATGGTGATTTTATGCTACTATGTAATTTCAGGCAATTGAACTGGGTTCTCAAAGCTTAGAAATTGAACACATGTTGGGGATTACCAGTTGTGAAATGAAGACCATGGGTCCAACATCAGTGTGAACATTAATAAAAAAGAAGAGCCATGATTCTAATCTGTTACAAGCAGAACAACCCAGTAGCTAAGTGGGAAGGTAGTTTAGTTGTTGGTTCCATTTCCAATGGACTAGTTAGACCAGTTAGAATAAGTTTAGGGGAGGAGGAAATTTGAAGTCCTTTTTAGTATTATCAGTTATTAATACAGTTACTTGGGAATACAATAGCCTTCTTCTCAGCCTATCAAAATCCCACGGCCAGCTGCAGCTCCCACAGTCTCATGTTAAGTATCTCAAGATCAGTCAGATAACTCTTCCAAACTCAACATCTGAAAATTCACAGCAACTATCCGATACTATACCTCATATGAACTTTAATATAACGTATACACCAGCTAAACGGAAATCACCTTTTGGGGTTGGATGGGAGGTACTGAGTAGCAGTCTTCATAAAGTAGTGGCTAACCTGGGAGTACCTAGTGATGCAGGAAGATCCTAGTTTAAGCTCAATTTATCTAGTCAACCTATATTGTCAGGTTTTGACCTCCATTCAAAAATAGTTTTAGGAAACTCTTGGTTTGCATGTACTAGCCCCTGTGTCTGGAGAAGGAAGTGGCAACCCACTCCAGTGTTCTTGCCTGGAGAATCCCAGGGACGGGGGAGCCTGGTGGGCTGCCATCTATGGGGTCGCACAGAGTTTGGACACGACTGAAGTGACTTAGCAGCAGCAGCAGCCCCAGAGTCAACTATAAAGCCCTCCCTGTGCAGCTAATTACCAATATCTAAAATTCTAATTTTAGACAAAGATTATTGGGAGTGAGGACAGAGGCAACTTTCTATCAAATTTACCTTAACTTCTTCAACAGAATTCCACCAAACGCAAAACTTATTTTTGAAGTGGAATTAGTCGATATTGACTGAAATAGTTAAGAAACCATCAACAATAAAACATGGCCATGAAGAAACTTATGTATCTAATTAGAACTGGTTACTATTGTTAAGCGAAGAGTCAACTGGAAAATTCAAGTTAGAACATGTTTACTTGATCCTTCAACTTTTAAGAAATGTAATCCATTATAAACCCTTGAACTTTAAAATATTTTACTACAGTTGTGTAAAATATCACTTAAAGAGAACTGATTTGCCTTTTACCTCATGTTGTAAACTAAAAGGCTCAATAAAATGTATTCAATGTCTTGATTTGTGTGGTATAAATATATTAATGTTGTGATTAGGTTAACCAGTACTAAGAGTTCACCAAACCAAGGGAGTAACGGTAAATTTGTCTGGACAGCCTTGCCAGAGACACTCATCTTAAAATATTTAAATATTTCTGTATAAGGCAGGCAAAAGCAGAGATTGAGAAGAAGCAAAAGGTTACAAAACTTAAGAAATTCTGTCAAGAAGGTAACAGCTGAATTCAAGAGAAGTATACTTCAGAATCATGGTGAATATAAATTTAATATTAAAACAAACCACTAAGCATGATGAATATAAATTTAAGTGATCCCCCCCAATAAATCCGTAACAATTATTGGATGAGTCTTCAGTTTTATTACAAAAATGAAGATGATCAGTTTGATCAAAATGAAAGCTTGCTCACAAGTTTAACATGACTATTCCAAATACAAAGTCTCCTGAAACAACATAGTTTTGATATGATTTTCATTTTTTCAAAGGGATGCAAACATTCCATTTCCTCATTTATTATCTCTATTCCAAGACAATATTTTAACAGGCATTGTTTCTGCTGTTAGATCCAAATTCACAAGGATAATCAAAACACACAGACAGTATCTTGTCAGCAAAGGTTAAAAATCCATTTTTTTTTAAAGAGGAGGTAAATCCTTAATAACCAGCCCTTATGTGTTTTCAAAATCTTATACTACACTGACATGATTTGCAGTCAGTTTTTTTCCTACCCTTAAGGCTACAAAACTCTGTTGCAAATGCATTGCAAAAGAATTCTAGACCACTTAATGCAAAAAAATCAAAAAAATAGTTCTCCAATAAAAAGTAAATTTTATAAATGGTAGGAAATAGTATCTGTGGTAAGCTACTAAGTGACATTTTCCCCTATTACTAAACAAACCATGTTACACAGAAACAGGGAAGACAAGTTATCAAATACAACAAGCTTGTACTGTTTACATCCCTCATTAAAAAAAATACTATCATACTTTTCACACACTCCATCTGATATCTTATTTTCTTATCAGGTTGGAGGAGGAGGATAATATTGTCCATAATTCCAAGGAGTCTGATAATTGTACTGAAAAGAAAAAGCAAACGTATCAGCATACAAGAGCTATGACTTTTATATATGAGTTCCATATATAAAAATTTAATTAAAGCAGGTTTCTATTTAAAGAAAACAAGCATGTGTTCACTGCTGAAAAAGACAATGTATTTTGCACACAGATCAAAAGTAGAGAGGTTTTTTCTTCCCCCAAAGAAGGAAAAAAAAAGACTATCCTAATTTATATATATGTAATTTCTAGTAACATCTATTAAAAAAAAATCAATTATAACTGTAAACTTACCTGATACCAGGCACTATAATTATATGCAGCTTGATTTGCCTGCAAATCACCATCAATCATCTGTGTAGATGACGAAGTTGTATCTTCTGTGTGTGCTTTCTTTTCCTCTGGTTCTTCTGATCTAAATAAAAGATCAAAATGGAAACTTTCAGAACTCCCATAGACAAATACTTTAACAAATGGACGAATGTCACCTTTGTACAAATCTGAAGTTCTTGGCTACACTGTTTCATACGATTTCAAATCATGAAAAAAAATTACAACATAAAGGTAATAATTACTTTTAAAGGGATTTCCACTATGAACTGTGTTCTTTTAAGCTTCCTTTCCTGATTCAGCAGGAAGTTACATACCCGTTTTCTGCTTTTCTTTTTAAAGAATCCTGCTCTTTTAGGAGTGTTTGATGTTCATCATAAGCATTCAAAAGCCTGTGAGGGAAGGAGAAACAATCCACTGGAATACACAGAAGCCGAACTTAAAACTTTTAGGTTTTCAAATTACTTCCACTCGGAAACAAAGGCAAGTAGAAATGAACATCGTTGAGAAGAAAAAACAAGCAAGCAGACAAACCTAGCCCTAACTACCTTTTCTATTTGCTTGCCTTGCACTTTCCTTCTCAGTCCATGTGGTTCAAATGAGGCTTCAGAGATAGAGGCCCGGCCAATTACCTTACTAGATGTCTCTGACCAATAACTGGTTTAGAGGTGATCATATGACCCAAAACAAGATCAGTAAGTCCCAGGATTTTTGACTGAGATACTGAAAAAGTGCCTGTTCTCTGCCCTACAGTGGGCTAGAGCTTGAGGGGATGCTGGTCAAGACCTGTGTGTTTATTATTTTTAACACATGGGAAGGGCCTAAGGAGCTGTATCACACAACAAAGACAGTGACCTTGACACTGTTTTTTTCTAGTACAACCTTGAATCCTGACAGTTCTATAATTTGTGTACTTCTGAGATCTAATTTAACAATGCTTACTGAAGACACCTGCCACCAGTTAGGATAAACTATATTTAAACTTTGGCTACGTGACAAACTGAATGAGAACTAAAAATTTCAGAATAATTATCGTTGATTAAAAAGATAATTTTTAATTAAAAAATTTAATGGGCTATGAATTATAGGTTTCAACTGGAACTTACAACTTCAAAAACAATGTCACTTGAAGCAAAACTGACTACAATTATGTAAAGTTTAAAAATAAAATTTAAAAAAAATTAAAAAATAAAATAAAAAATAAAATCAATGATTTTGTAATTTTCTTTTTCCTGTTTTTGAGCACTGACTGCTAACCCAGACTGGACCACCAGGCAATCACTTTTAAAATATTTCTTAGAAACACAAAGATGGCCTTATTTTTTAAGGTAATCATAAACCTGAACACAGATTTCTCTGAAAGAGAACAGATATTAAAATTTCTCTGAAAATGACCTTGATATTTACATGTTCAACTTGATATTTACATGTTCAACTTCCCTCAACAGCCTGCATATGTACACATTTAATAGGCTATTACCAGTGACACTTGGAGAAGGGAACAGCAACCCACTCCAGTATCCGTGCCTGGAGAATTTCATGGACAGGGGAGCCTGGTGGACTATGGTCCAAAGGGTCACAAAGACTTGGACATGACTAAGTGACTAACAGGAATGGTATGGACCTAACAGAAGCAGAAGATACTAAGAAGAGGTGGCAAGAATACACAGAACTATACAAAAGAGATCTTCACGACCCAGATAATCACGATGGTGTGATCACTCACCTAGAGCCAGACATCCTGGAATGCGAAGTCAAGTGGGCCTTAGGAAGCATCACTACAAAGCTAGTGGAGGTGACGGAATTCCAGTCGAGCTATCTCAAATCCTAAAAGATGATGCTGTGAAAGTGCTGCACTCTATATGCCAGCAAATTTGGAAAACTCAGCAGTGGCCACAGGACTGGAAAAGGTCAGTTTCATTACAATCCCAACGAAAGGCAATGCCAAAGAATGTTCAAACTATCGCACAATTGCACTCATCTCACACACTAGTAAAGTTATGCTCAAAATTCTCCAAGCAAGGCTTCAACAGTACGTGAACTGTGAACTTCCAGATGTTCAAGCTGGATTTAGAAAAGGCAGAAAGAACAAGATATCAAATTGCCAACACCTGTTGGATCATCGAAAAAGCAAGAGAGTTCCAGAAAAACATCTACTTCTGCTTTATTGACTATGCCAAAGCCTTTGACTGTGTGGATCACAACAAACTGTGGAAAATTCTTAGAGAGATGGGAATACCAGACCACACCTGACCTGCCTCTTGAGCAATCTGTATGCAGGCCAAGAAGCAACAGTTAAAACTGGACACGGAGCAACAGACTGGTTCCAAATCGGGAAAGGAGTACGTCAAGGCTGTATATTGTCACCCTGCTTATTTAACTTATTTGCAGAGTACATCATGTGAAATGGTGGACTGGATAAAGCACGGCTGCAATCAAGACTGCTTGGAGAAATATCAATAACCTCAGATATGCAAATGATACAACACTTATGGCAGAAAGAGAAGAAGTAGAAAGCCTCTTGATGAAAGTGAAAGAACACAGTGAAAAAGTTGGCTTAAAACTCAATATTCAGAAAACTAAAATCATGGCATCTAGTCCCATCACTTCATGGCAAATAGATGGGGAAACAGTAGAAACAGAGATTTTATTTTCTTGGGCTCCAAAATCACTTCAGATGGTGACTGCAGTCATGAAATTAAAAGATGCTTGCTCCTTGGAAGAAAAGTTACGACCAACCTAGACAGCATATTAAAGAGCAGAGACATTCATTACTTTGCCAACAAAGGTTCGTCTAGTCAAAGTTACGGTTTTTCCAGTAGGTATGTATGGATTTGAGAGCTGGACCATAAAGAAAGCTGAGTGCCGAAGAATTGACGCTTTTGAACTGTGGTGTTGGAGAAGATTCTTGAGTCCCTTGGACTGCAAGGAGATCCAACCAGTCCATCCTAAAGGAAATCAGTCCTGAATATTCACTGGAAGGACTGATGCTGAAGCTGAAACCCCAATCCTTTGGCCACCTGATGCGAAGAACTGACTCATTTGAAAAGATCCTGATGCTGGGAAAGATTGAAGGCAGTAGAAGGGGACCAGAGAGGATGAGATGGTTGGATGGCATCACCGACTCAATGGACGTGAGTTTGAGTAAACTCTGGGAGTTGGTGATAGACAGGGAGGCCTGGTGTGCCGTAGTACATGGGGTTGCAAAGAGTCGGACACCACTGAGCGACTGAACTGATCTGAGCGAGTAACACACACACACAATTTCCTTAAGATGTTTAACAACTTGTGGGTTGGCAACAAGACACTCAATATTCATTTGAGAGAATCTGGATACCGAGGAATACAAAACATTAAGAGCTAGGATTTAAGCCTGTATTTGTCTGATTTGAACATTAATTCTTATTAATTCATTACAGTGATATCTAAATATCTAAGCAGCTCATTTTCCGTAACATTTCCCTTTTTTAAATTTCAAATACAACAGACCTGATACTCAGACCCTCCACAACTCTATTCGCAAGGGCCTAACTGGCATCTCAGATTTGTCTGTATATTACTGCCAAATTTAAATATGTCATTTCATCTCAGTCAAAACTCTTAACAGCTTCCTACTGTCAACCATGTACCACATGTGCTCTGAACTCAGTCTAGCTTTTAAGACAGCACATTTAGCATCAAGTTTTCACTGCTTAATGAGACCCTCCAATCCAATGTAAAAGATGTATTTTACATGAACTTTCATTTGCTTTCACCACTTATAGCCTCTCCTCAGTTTGTCAGCTAAGCACTGAAGAATTGATGCTTTCGAACTATGGTGTTGGAGAAGACTCTTGAGAGTCCCCTGGACTGCAAGGGGGTCAAACCAGTCCATCCTAAAGGGAATCAGTCCTGAATATTCACTGGAAGGACTGATGCTGAAACTTCAGTGCTTTGGCCACCTGATGTGAAGAGCTGACTCATTGGAAAAGACTCTGATGCTGGGAAAGATAGAAGGCAGGAGGAGAAGGGGATGACAGAGGACGAGATGGTTGGATGGCATCATTGATTCAATGGACATGAGTGTGTGCAAACTGCAGGAGATGGTGGACAGGGAGGCCTGGTGTGCTGTAGTCCATGGGGTCGCAAAGAGTCAGACACTACTGAGTGACTGAACAAAGCTTATCAGAATCCAGTAACAACTAAATGAAATCCCACCTCTTCTGTGAAAGTTGCCAAATAGCCTCTGTTTCAAAGAGATCACAGTCTTCATAATAGTTATACACTACCTCACATACATACATGTATCACCATACCATCCACCTAGATTAAAAGATGGAATTACATATGCCATTTCTTTCATATACTTTCTTCAGTGCAAAACAAAAAGGACACATATAGGTATCTTCTTAACTACCACATAAGGTGGTTAAGAACATAGGCCCTGAAGTAGGTTCTAATCCCTGCTGCACAAAGTAATAGCTAAGTGACCTTGGAAAAACTGCCTAATTTTTCTTTAGCCTCTTTGTCTATAAAGAGAACAGTACCTCTTCCCCTCATTGTAGACTGTCAACATGTTTCGCATTAGGTAATTATAGAACATTTAATATGCCAAGCATATATATACAACTGTATTAAAAGGTAACTCATGTTAAATGTTTCTAGTTTAATTAAAATCTTACTCAGCCATCAAAAATGTTTACACACTTGCCTAACAAGAATCAGGGTATTTCTATTAGGTTATTTTTATACTAGAATTAGGTAAGAAAGGAATGGCAGCAATGTTCTCATCAGTATTTCTACTCTCTATTTTGCAAATTTAAATCTTAAACTTGTACTTTTCCCTAGGGGGAACTCTTACCACCCTTATCTTTTAGCTTTTTACAATGCATGAGGATTAGGTCATTAGGCATGATCTTGGCACCACACTCACTCTTCTCCAATCTGAGATTGCACTCCTATTCCAGATTAACCACATACAGCCTTGGTGAACTACATATTAAATGTTTCTGTGTTTCAGGGTTCACTCCTTCACTCACTTCCTTTCTCACAGAATTCCTGCTTCCTGCCTTCTCTCGTCTGCTCACTGTTTAAAATCACCACGCTAAGATTCTGAAAATAGTTCTGAAGGAAAGACAAACCATACGTCCTCTTATTAAGCACATAAATGTTTGCAAAATTGAATCTACCCCCAAATATACCTAAGGAAAAAAAGAACCTAGGAAACACTTAAAATTTAACAATATACTACTTTGTACTCATCATCAAAGTCCCATTCAAAATAATCAATGTTCTTTTACTGTTCAAATAGATAATATATAATTAAAATCTTACTTATTAACATCTGAACCAAAATCTTCAAGAAATTCCACTTTTCTCTGAGAAAATGTAATTCTCATTTTAATAGGTAATGAACCATGTATAGCTTTGTCAAAACAATTTAGGATATTGTCTTCATTTTGTTTGAGGTCACCACTATATTCCATTTCAAGTAAATTGAGGTATAACTTTGTGTTCTCCTGTGTAAAAAGCAGTACCAATTAATCATATATTTCTAAGATATTCTAATTAGACCATAGATATTTAAAATGCCTTAATTTTCATGTCTTAACTTGAAAAATTCAATATTGAAAATTTATTACATGTAACTCATGTTAAATATTTTCAACATACATATAAACAGGTAAAAAAAGACTAACACACACATTGGTAGATAGAATCTTCTAAACTCTGCACATTGTTAAATGCCAATAAATTAAAATCGTGTATCCTGTTTAGTGTGCTTGACCTACCACAACAAATATGAAGTAAAACACTAAAAAATGATCTCTACATGCCCCAGTAACCTAAATCTTCACAACCACAGATAATCATCCTCAACTGCAGCTGGAAGCAAACCTGTTATAAACCTGGGTCCTAAACAGACACGGTATTTGCTGAAAATCTAAAAAGTGAGAAATTTCCCAGGCACTGTCTTTTGGCATTAACTGATATATAAAAGGAAATACTTTATATATTTTACATAAGAGGAGAATAATCTCACTGCTACATGTGCTGCAACATAGGCAATTGCCATGCCTTTGTTTATAGTTTCTCCCAAGCCCTCTAATCTACTTAGTAACTGGTAAATTTTCCATAAAATTTCTGAATGTGGAGAAAATGGAAAATGTCACAATACTAGCCATACTTTTAATCCCATAATGTTAATTTTCTCAACGTTTTAATGCATAATAATGTGAAAATTGTCTGAAAGAATGGCAACATCAGTTTAGAGGGACTGTTGTCTTCACTTAGTAATAAAATATATTACATACAGACCAAATCTTTCATCATAGTTGCCAAAATGAAAAACAACCAAGAAAGACCCATTTTTTTTTTTTTTAATGGAAGATACTCTATAAAAACACAAATACATACTTTGTCTCTTTCAATAGCCTCCAAAAGCACCTTTCTTGATTTTGGAAGGTTTTTTTGTATTTTGAAAAGATGTCGGGCTAGTTTGATAGCATAAAATGATGATTCATTATTTGACTTGGCATTCTTAATGGCTTCCTGAAGCAAACGTTCAGCTTCTTCCATATTTCCATGACGTCGTTCTAAACTTACTCTTCTCAAACGAACCATTGCCAATCCTAGAACACATTCTTCAAATGTTCTCAAGATATTCCTGGCTTCATTAATATTACCTAGAAATAGTAATTAAATGTTTATGCTTTTGATTCAACTTACGAAATATCCTTTATGCCAAGTATTGGCAAATAACAGCCCACAGGCTAAATCCAGCCATCTGATCATTTTTTTTTTTTTAATGGAAAATAGCCATGCTCATTTGTCTACATATTTTCTAAGGCTATTTTGAGGCTACCATGGCAGAGTTGTTAGGAAAGAGACCATATGGCCTGCAAAGCCAAAACATTTACCATCTGGCCCTTTATAGAAAAAAGAAAAAAGTTTACCTGACCTTTGCTTTACACCAGTTCCCAAGACTCAATTCCTATATCTTTATCCCAAAGTAACTTAAATCCCAACATATCAACTGAATTTCCTCATTCTTACCCTGCTGTTCCTCAAAAGCTGCCCAAAGCATATGCACCATGGGTTTCTTTGGGAGATGAATAGTGCAAGCTCTGCTGAAGACATGCCTCACTCCTTCAATGCTATGATTTTCCATGTACTTGGCATACTACATACAGAAACAGAGGAAATACTGAATAATTTACAGTTGAACAAGCCATTAAATATGTGACAGAACGATAAAATTCTATTTTTAAACCCATTCAGCACCTTTATTGAACCACTAGACTAGTTTCTGTAAGGAAGGACGGAGAGGCAACGAGGTTGGCATATGCAGCAGTCAAATCTGGTTGCAAGCAGACCATCTCCTAATGCAACAGATATAGTTATATGAACAACATTCAACAGAAGTACAAAAAAGGTTAGTCACTAGATCAATGTTTATAATATATTCAAGTTTCAGACCATATAATTTACTTACCTTAATCCAAAACTCCTCATAGAGGGCACATGATATGACACATCTTTCAAAGAGAACTACAACTCGTTCATGAGTCCCGTTTTCAATTTCAAATTCTAAGTATTCTTTCCAGTTTTTCAGTTGTGCCTTTTCCAACGGTTTCACATGAAAATATGGTCTTTTAATCTGTAATAAAAGCATGGCATAACAATGAAAGTAAACCACCACCAAAACATGCATTACTATAGTAATGCAAATTGTTTAAATTATAAATATAATAATGAACCAGAAAATTTTAATCACCATATCTCATGATGAAAAAGATTTTTAAAGTTAAAATCTCTTTAATTATTTAGGTTTTATAAATTGAAAGAACAAAATTATTTTCCAATTATTCAGTCATTTTAACAGAACTACACAATTTTATGTTCAGAAAATTTTATTCTTTGCTGAGTATTTTTGAACCGAACAATTATACAACAGTAATGGAAAGCAGATCAGTGTCCATCACAGATGAATGGATAAAGGTGATGTGGTATACACACACACACAGCACCCCCTCCCCACACACACACCCCCACATCCCCCTCCCCAATGGAATACTACACCCACCCCCAATGGAATACTGCTGCTGCTGCTAAGTCGCTTCAGTCGTGTCTGACTCTGGGACCCCATAGACAGGAGCCCACCAGGCTCCCCCGTCCCTGGGATTCTCCAGGCAAGAACACTGGAGTGGGTTGCCATTTCCTTCTCCAATGCATGAAAGTGAAAAGTGAAAGTGAAGTCGCTCAGTCGTATCCGACTCTTCGCGACCCCATGGACTGCAGCCCACCAGGCTCCTCCGTCCATGGGATTTTCCAGGCAAGAGTACTGGAGTGGGGTGCCACTGCCTTCTCCAAATGGAATACTACTCAGCCATAAAAAAGAATGAAATAATGCCATTTTCTGCAACACAGATGCAACTAGACTAACATACTTAGTGAAGGAAGTCAGAATGATACAGACAAATATTACGTCCTATCACCTATATGTGGAATCTAAAAAAAAACCAACAGTGAATATTTAAAAAAAAAAAAAAAAAGTAAGGTAAATAAGCAGTTGCCTGGGGCTAAGAGTCAGGTGGTTACTGACTTGAAATGGGGACCTTTTGAGGTGACAGGATAGTCCTATATGCTGACTGTTGTGATAATCACAATGCTTGTCAAATGTCATTTTACTAGCCAATCTCAAAAAAAACAACACATACTACATGATTCCATTCATATAAAAGGCCAGAACAGGGAAATCTATAAGAATTGAAGTAGGTTAGTGGTAGTTGGTAGTATGGAGGAATAAGCAGGTGAGGGGTAAAAGCTAAAGAGTTTTTCAAGAATGATGAAAATGTCCTAAAATTAACATTCATTAAATGTTCTAAAATTAACTGTACATACGTATCTGTGAATATATTAACAACTACTAAAGTGTACACTTTAAGTATATGGCATGTGAATTACATCTCAATAAAATGCATAAAGAAATAAAAGCCTTCATTTTACTCTACTTAAAATAGGTACATTTTGTTATATTACATAAAATGACTCAATGAAGTTGATTTTAGAAACTGAACTGTAATAAAATGGTTCAGATTAAACAGGTAACTTGAAATTCAAATAAAATCTGAATTCAATATTTCTAAAGTTGATAATGGAAAATTGATCATGGCAGCCATAAATGCAACAAACATTACTTAAACAAGCAAAAATAAAAAGCAGAGACATCACCCAAAACTAAAAGAAAAATACATTATTCCTATCTGTATTTTGAAGCCTATTAATGACAACAAAAAAGCAAAACACTTACACCTTCTTCAAATGTCCACCTTTTACTGACTTCATGCTCATTGTAATTAAACATTTCTTGATGAATTTCAATGATTCTGTGTCTCATATTTTCTATTTCTGTAATAAGCTTGGGAAGAAAAAAAATGTAAACATGTAAGTTATATACTAAAATTTTTAAATATCACTGTTTACATTTAAGTACTATCCACACTTTAATCCTAGTGATGGGTTTCTGTTATCAATTATGTACAAAGTACAATTAACGATACTGAAATTAGTAACAGATTTTTATAATAAACCACTTTCTTATATGCCTTAAAAAAAAACAAGTCTAGTACATCACAACATAGGAGAAATTATCCTTTTACACTAATTTAGTTTCAGGTGTCTCTTAGTAAAACAGATCATCTGCTTTAAATCTATATTTAAACTATACTAGCTAAAGAATTCCTACCTGCCTTAATTAGAAATTAATTTTATAAGAGCTACAAATCATACCACACATGCAGTCAAGGGACATAAACTCTATAGTTTCTCACACATGGAAATTTTTTTTTTTAGTAAGTCTGGTTACCTTTGCTGGATCAGTTATGTCTTCTATTCCTGATGGCAGATCATCACCAGGAGGACCATCATCACCACTATGCCCGTTTACAGAAGCTAATTCCCTTCTCAGCTGAATAAACTGTTCACCAGTTAGAAGATCTCTAGGCAAATTATTCTGAACATGGTCTTTAAATCTAATGAAAGACAATAAAAATACAAGCTCTATATATGAAGCATAACTTTAGATCCCACATTACATTTCTACTTACACATTATTCTTTCAAAGGAACTCGGACTTAAACAAAACAAAACACCACCAAACAACCCCACACCTTTTTCCCTCCTTTTCTATAGTAATAACCTACCACCTGATAAAACAATCTACAGACATCTTCATTTCCTTCCTGCCTTTGCAACGGAATGATGAAGCCAAGTCATACACTGAAATCCTACTTTTGTCCATTACTAATTATTTGACTTAAAGGAAGTTTATCCCTTTTCTAATGTTAGTTTTCTCATCTGTAAATTTAAATATAGCAATCCGTATCTAAATAATAAATGATTACTTATAAATGTTCAACAAATTTTGCAGTTTCTTTGGAACTTACCTCCCAATTACTCCTGAATTCATTCATTTGTCTATGTCAAATACTTCAACGAAACTGCCCTAATTAAAGTCATCAAGTACCCTATGTAAGAAAAATTAAATGGATACTTGTTGGCTCTGAGTTACTACCTTCCTGGTTTTCCTCCAAGTCTCTGACTGCTCCTTGATCTCCTTTGAGGGGTCCCCACTACAGCCTGCCCCTAAATACTAGTATGCCCAAGGATTCTGCTCTGCATTTAGTTGTCAAATGTTTTTATATACTTTCTGGCCAATCTTATTAATATAGCTTGAAATAATAAGCATATTATGATGACTTATACAACTCTGCTGCTTCTGCTGCTGCTGCTAAGTCACTTCAGTCATGTCCGACTCTGTGCAACCCCATAGATGGCAGCCCAATAGACTCCCCCGTCCCTGGGATTCTCCAGGCAAGAACACTGGAGTGGGTTGCCATTTCCTTCTCCAATGCATGAAAGTGAAAAGTGAAAGTGAAGTCGCTCAGTCGTGTCCGATTCTTAGCAACACCGTGGACTGCAGCCTACCTACCAGGCTCCTCCGTTCATGGGATTTTCCAGGCAAGAGTACTGGAGTGGGGTGCCATTGCCTTCTCCAGCTTAAGCCTAAAGTGAAAAAAATGTTATTCGCTCAGTTGGGATCTTTGTGTGTCTGACTTTTTGTGACTATAGCCCATCAGGCTCTTCTGTCCATGGAATTCTCCAGGCAAGAATACTGGAGTGGGAAGCCATTCCCTTCTCCAGGGGATTTTCCCAACTCAGGGATCAAACCTGGGCCTCCTACATTGCAGGCAGATTCTTTACCATTTGACCCAGCAGGAAAGCCCAAACCTTTCCCCTAAATTTCAGATTCACTTGCCAACACTCTGCATAAAGAAATACAGATTTTAAGCAAAGACTGTTTTGAAAAACATGTAATTTCATTTATCTACACATACTAGTTTATATATACACACACACACAAATTTTAATCAAAAACACAAAGCTGAGGAGCTAAAATATCTACACCATCTTAAATTGGAACCTTATATACAACATGTCTTCAAGTGTGTCACTTTAATCCACAAATCAACACCCTCAGGCATTTCTAATCTTGATATTGTCAACCGCTAAGTTTCCCAATCTCTTCCACCTACCTTATTTCTTACATTCCACTGGATACCAGGTCCAATTTAGTCTACCTTCTGAATATGGCTCCATGCCCTCATTATTTATCAAAATAAACATAAACCTGTGTCCTGATCTCATTTCCTCCTACTCCCACCTCAATACTGCTATCAAAAATGTTAAAAAATAAACAAGAAAAAATATTAAACAGGATCATATCCCATCCTCACCCCCAAAATCACTTCAATGTTTATTACCCTGCATTCAGACTAAAATCCAGTCTCCATGAAGTCTTTCATATTCTTACCTAGCCTCTGACCCAGGCCTGCATCTTCAACTTAATTCTCAGAGATGGTTGCACATGTACTGTAACTTATGGATTTCCCCTAAATTTTTTAAAACTAATTTAGGCTACTGACACCTGGATTTTCACGATTTTAAAACTTCCATAGGGACCACCCTGGCAATCCATGGGTTAAGACTCTGCACTTCTAATGCAGGGGCCATAGGTATGATCCCTGGTCAGAGAACTAAGATGTCGCATGCCATGAGGTACGGCAAAAAAAAAAAAAAAAAAACTTTTACAAACATATGCAAATAACATTGGAAATCAACAAATAGAGACTTGATATATTTTATCACCAGGAGGAAAAAAATATAATTGCCTTATTTAAAAAAAATTTTAAATGAGGAAGTAACTTCTCAAATGTGTAGTACGAAAATAAACATTTAATTCTCATACATTAACATTAAAAATTGTCAAGATATAGATAAACTTGAAATAAGGTAAAACTGAAAATAAACTTTAAAACAGTTGCCATGTTATATTAGAAACTTCTTTCACATGGTGATAACATATGCATAATACTTTTTCATTAGCTTTTTCTACTATAAAGCTAATTTATTAACTCTATTAATAGAATGGCTGAGTGCCTAATACATATGGAACTGTTTTCCTATGTATTAAGGATGAGTATTTTTCAGTCACTAAGTTGTGTCTGACTTTGTGACCCCACGCACTGCAGCACGCCAGGCTTCCCTATCCTTCACTATCTCTTGGCGTTTGCTCACACTCATGTCCACTGAGTCAGTGATGCCATCCCAACCATCTCATCCTCTGCCTCCCCCTTCTCCTCCTGCCCTCAATCCTTTCCAGCATTAGGGGGTTATCCAATGATAAAAAGAATTAAAAAGCCTCCGAAAATGACAGACATGTAGAGGATACAGGAGACATAAATTCAAAGGAGCGTTATTAGTGCTAAGAAAAATGAAATAAATGTAGGCAGAGTGCTGGTACAAATGATAAGACAGTTCTGTTTAGGTGAACTGGAAAAAGTGTCATAGAGAAAACATTAAGCTATATGGGTCCTGAGGAATGAGCTCACCAGATAAATGAAAAGCGGAAAAGGCATTACAATCATAAAAGTATAAATCAACACTGCCCATTGGGAAATTATCAGTAGTTACGTTTGTCTAGAGCTTACGAACTACCAGGGACTGAGCCTGAGGAGTTAAGATCATACCACAAAAGTATTCATGCTAGGGCGATTTTAAATTAGATGTTTTCTTAGAGATAATGTTCAGTGTATATCCAATATACAAGCCTACACAATAGAAGTATTTGTATTACAGCACTCAGAATACTTCTTTTAGAACATGCTTCCTCTTCTACACTTATGAGTAACTTAAGGGCCAAGTCATGCACACATATCTTCTACAGGCCTTTATTCCTTCAAATTAAATGCATATGATCTGGTACACAGCAAGTGCTAAATAAACAGGGGAAGTATATTTGACAGAAGAAACCATTTCAGCAGTTCTTAAAGCAGTCAAGGGAATTAGTTTATTTATATAAACTATAAGATTTACTGATACAAATATTATTTATCAGTCTGGTATACTCCTAAGGAAAGTGGTTCTCCATGAAGTGAAAAAGACTAGATTAAAAAGTAGTATGTAAAACGCAACCCACTGTATCTCTATTATAAGTACATATGCATTTTAAAAACCCAGTGAACTATTCATTAAAAAAAAAAAAAAAAAAAGATTTAGAAAACTACACCAAGAACTTTGGGGCCACAATGTCCAGGTTCCAATCAGCTTCCAAGCACTTACCAACTCTGTGATCTTATGCAAATATTTTAATCTTTCTTTACCTCTACTTTCATAAAATGTGGAAAATAACAGTATGATACCTCCATGGTTTATTGTGAGGATCAGAAGTTATAAGGCACTCAGAATACTGTCTGTATAACTGCTTCTTAGTCTTATTTTTTCTCATTCACCAACAATAAAATTATAATCATAGATTTTACCTATACTTTAGATTGATTTATGAAAGGAATGTGCTTTGATCCAGAAGACTTTTAAAATCTTTTTTTAAAGGTTTAGAAAAAATTAAAAATATTTAACTTTTAAAATTTGACCAAGAATTTCCAGATGCCAATCCTTGTGTTAATCTCTTTTAGCAAGTATCTCCCTAGGTCATTTATACCCTAGAAACCTGCACACCTCCTCTAAATTTCATGAAAAAAAAAAAAAATAAAAGAGAGAAACGGCACATTCAGACCCACGTTTCCTGTTTCTAACGTGGGTCTGCAGAGATTTAGCAAATTGATCCATAGTTATCTACAAATGCTTCATGAAGTTTTCTACTTTTTAGTAAAGAAAATTTCAGAAAATCACTTACTTAAAAAGTACCTAAGTTTACAGGTTCTACCACAATCCCAGTTATAAAAATTATGACAAAAATATAGATAATATGGCAGGTAAGAAGAGCAAACATTTATCAACACAGTCCTCATACTTTCTTGTTCAGAAAGACTGAGTCTGTATCAGTATGATACTTGAATACATCAGAAACAGAACATGCAAATCACAGTACAAAGAAGAGTTGTTTCATACAGCACTCATTAAAATGAAATGATACCAATCATAACAGATTATTGTAGTAGAAAATTAAACTGAAATAATTTTTGATTGTTTGAATATAAACAGGATTTAACTACAAAAAATACGTTCTTCACTGTTTTGGACGTAAGATGCTGTTATGAATCACAAGAATGTACCTTGGGTAATTTATTACATTTCAAATAAGCTTCTACTATGTGCTATATACTGAGTTAATCATAAGAATAATAAAGCTTAGATTATTTTCACTACTCTGAAATATCCTAAAAGAGAAGTCCTGCTGTTTCCTCATCTATAAAACAGATCAAGGGAACCTTATATCTAAAACCAGTGAAGTTCATAAACTATATCAAAAATGTCAAAATTTTAAAGTATATATAAATTGATTATTGAGCAAAATAAATTTGTTTGCATCTAATAGAATCATACATTTCAAGAGAATAATTATCCTTAATATAAGAAATTAATTACCTGAGTTATCACAAAAAAATTTTAATGATCTGATTTTTCCACCCACCTCTGAAAATGATGACTATATAGCTGTGTCGGAATACCAAGAATACGATCATATATAGCTGTAACTTCTCTCAGGTTTCCCTGTTCATTTTCCCAGTTTATATACATTTCCCACAGTCTGTCCGAACGGAAATCTGTTCCCGCAGCTAGAACAGCATGCTCAAACGTTCTGAAAAATTAAATTACCTCTATGTTATCTTTCCAAGATAAAATCACTTTAAATATATTATTTCTGCATTTTGCAATATATACAAACATCAAATCAGTAAGTCATACATTTGAAATTAATATGATTTATATGTCAATTATACCTCATTTTTAAAAACAAAATATTTCTAAATTTTAGGAGATGTTAAATTCAAAATTACATGCAACTTTACAAGTATAGATTAAAAGAAGGAATAATAGACAAGTGCATATGACAGCTGCTTAAAAAAAGGGAAAATATAAAGGGAATAGATAAATGTACTTTTATGTAGCTGTATATTATTTTATATACCATAAATGTGCAATGCAAATTACACTACAAACATATAAGAGTGACAGAGCAGACACTAAAATACTCGTTAAACTAAAATGTCTGTTGAATAGATTCCTCTAGGGCAAAAGACAAAGTGACAACATTTATCTTAAGAAACAGTTGTCTGACAAAACAACTCTCCAATGAGGGGGTCCAGCTGCCTCTTTGGGTAATGAGAAATACACATATACTTTAAAACTCAAAATTCTCTCCTGATTCTAAAATTGCACAATTAATGTTTACTAAAAAGTCATTTATTTTAAAATATTTACGCTCATTTCAAGAGATTTCTGTAAGCAATTTTAATTACAGGATTTGATACCTCAAAGGGATAAAATTTTAGATACATATTTTCAAAATAAATATTATAATCAAGAGGGATTTTTAACAGTATAGAACTATACTACCTAAATTAATCTAAAACTAAACAGAATCCCAAAGCACTAGGAATTAGGTGGAACAGAGAAAACAAATTCTAACATTCATCTAACACATAAAAATACAAAATATTTTTCTAAAAGGATAAAGAAGCAGGCATTTTCCTGAAAGGTCTCAAAGGAAACAAGGAAGCTATATAAATTAAAGGCATGACACTGGCTCAGTATCATCAAAATGGATTAATAAAACAGTTCTCAAGAAAATAAACCCATGTATTTTTGAGAATTTAGAATATGATAAAAAAGTTATTGGTATTTTAAATCCATACACAAAAAAATTAGCCAATGAAGACAAGACAGACTGTTCAACAAATGGGAGAAAAAAAAAACGTTAATCTCTGATTCACAGAAGACACAAACGAAGGTTAATCTGTCTCACAAAAGGTACAAACTAAGTATCAGATAAATGAGGGACAGAAAAAAAAAAAGTCTACAAAAAGAATTAGTAGAAAACCCAAGATTTAAATACCCTTGTCAAGACAGGCAAAAAACTCAGAAACTAATAAAACACTGAAAATTGAACCACGTTAAGAAAAAAATCAAACACCTCTACACGATAAAAATACCCAATGGAAAAATGCTTTAAGGCCCTAAGGAAGTATTACTTTCAACTCAAAATTCTATACCCCATGGGATTCATCAATTGGGTGTTTCAGATATACAGGTTCAAAAAATTTTTTTTCATTCCAAGCATCCTTTATCAGGAAGCTATGGAATTCACTCCTCTAAAGGTATGCAAGAACCAAGAAAGAATAGAATCTAATTAATAAACTAATAAACAGAACTTAGAAGGTAAAGACATCTCCTAGGATGATGATAATAAGGAAACCTGTAAACAGCTGCTATACAAAAGAATCAGAATAGGACCACCAGTGCAGATTACAGAAGAGGAGGTCCCAGGACGGTATCTCCAAGGGGTCAGGGTAGAATTTACAGATCTCAGAACATAATTCTCTAATTTTCAGATTAAGTATAATAACACGATACATGTATTTTTTTTACTTTCAAAAAAATAACTTACATAGATAGTAACTGTAATTGTGGAAAGTGAGTAGTATTGACTACTGAAAGTAGCTGTTGGAAGGGGTAGAAAATTTTAAGTGTTCCAAGAAAGCCAGGCAAACGGAAAAAGAGGCAGAGGTAAGAAAAGGGGTAATCATAGGAAAAACAAAAAGCTACGAAACCTATCCATATAGGAAAGATGAGGAATGGGAAGACAGGGTATAAATGAACTAAAAATTCTCATATACCGTAACAGAATGATAATGTCTACAGCTAGTGAAAGAGAAGTAGAAAGCAGTAGAGTGCTATTGCTATCAACATGTTGGAAAATAAAAGAAGAAACAGCTAAAATATGTGAAGAGAGGTGGAAGGACCACTTCTTGTTACAAGTAGTTTAACATTAACTGTCTAAACTATATGCACATACTTTGATAAAAATAAAAACCAAAAATACATTTTAAATTCCTATAATTCAAAGGATAATTCGGAAGTAAAATAATCATATAACTAGGCAATGTGAAAATGGCTTATATAGACAGCATCTGAAAAGACAAGACGGTAAACCAAGATATGTAAATCAAGAAACCTAGAGATAGGTGAATTGAGATAATGAAACACTACAGAAGGTTTAAAAAAAAAATATGCCATGACTGGGAAAATGACTACCTTCACACACTATGAGAGTTTAAAACTGGTACCACTTTTAAAGGAACATTTGAAAAAAAAGAAAAAAAAAAAAAGGAACATTTGATAAATGTAGCTGTGTATTTCCTTTGATACAAGTTCCATTTCTATAGTGCTCTATATAAATACTGACTTATAAGAGATATTCACTACAGCACTATTTCCTATAAAGATTTGGTTAAATAAAATACAGTACCTTGATACTGTAAGGTTAAAAAATGGTAGGGAGAAAGTCTAGAACATTGTTAATTAAAAAAACAAAGACAAATATGTATAATAGATATACACACAGATACATGTATATCTATATATATCTGAAAGAATAAACACCAAGTCATTTACCATGAGGGGAGACGGATTGAAGACATAAGAAAACAGCGTATGGAATGGTGGAGGAACTTTATTATGTACATTTTTTAATAATCATGCATAAGTTTACTAGGGTACTTTTTTACAGTGAAAAAGCATATAAAAGTTATACTTTCAGTTTAGCATCTATAGTAGTTCTATTATCAATATCAGAATACCTGACTTATTTATATCTTTAAATACTTAGTTTCACATACCCTCTTACAGTACTGTTTGTCTCAGGATCACCAGGGTCCAGTGTTTCTTTTAAGAAGTTTATATAGTGTATCCAAAGGTCAACACTCAGAGGTATTGCCTGAAGCCCCCGGCGATACACCTAAGAAGAAAACAACAAACTGTACTTCAAATATTTAATTATGTCTTAACAGAGAGGCAACACTGTGTTATCCGGTGAACCTTAGAAATACTAATTACTGGAATTTTGTTTAAATAATCTACCATTACCATTTGGGTGGAGGTTGGATAGAACATGGCAATGTTCTGATCCCCACGTGCAGAGTCTTGATCTTCAAAGCGCAGCAGTCCCTGCATTCTGACCGGGCTGTGTGGGCAGGCTTTGGGTTACAGACCATAGGGCACAGACCCATTAGAGCATCAATGACAGCGTCTGACCAAAAATGCAATAAGACGTAGCAAATGTGACTAGCAAACCAACTATATTGTTTGGAAAATGAGAAATAAATGTAAGTGAGAGAAAAGCCCTGCCCTACTTGTTAAGCTGCAGTGTAATACAGAGGCTTGCACTGCAAAGCTTGACAAACTGTAGAGGTTTAACGCACCTGCCAACAAAGAGAGAAAATATTAGCTACAAATGCCACAAGAGTGACAAATGCAAATAAAATACCCTATAAAATTGTTTGACCATAAATCGTAGGTACTGCCAGCCAAAAAAAAAAAGTCTTTGCTTTGTTATTATTTGGCTTACAGTACCTAATGGAGATAATTTTATTCAGTAATGTACGCACCTCATCTGATTGTTTAATGTTGTCATGTCGCTTTTCAAGGTCTGCATACTTTTTCCAATAACCATAGCAATACGGATAGTGTATGAAAAATTTGTCAAATGCTTTCCTGGCAGCCATCAAGTGATTCTGATGAAAATAAAACAAAGTGTTTAAACATCTTGAAAATTTCTGTCACAAAAGCATTTATTATTCCTTCTAATATACAGGCATACCTCAGAAGAACTGCAGGTCTGATTTCAGACCACTGCTATAAGATGTGTATCACAGTAAAGCAGGTCATACAATTTTTTTTGTTTCCAAGTGCACACAAAAATTCTGTTTATATTCTATTGCAGTCTAAGTACGCAATAGCATTATGTCTAAAAAAAGCAATGTATATACTTTAATTTTAAAATACTTTATTGCTACAAATTGCCAAAACAATTATAAAACAGTAATATGAAATACCACTGATCACAGGTGACTATAACAAAAATAAAAAGTCTGAAATATGGCAGAAAATATCAAACATGTGAACTAAACAGGAAGGGAGCAAACACTGTTGGAAAAACAGCACCAACAGACCTTCTCAATGCAGGATTGCCACAAACCTTCAATTTGTGAAAAATGTAGTATCTATGAAGTTCAATAAAGTAAAGCTCAATAAAATGAGGTATGCCTGTATCATCTCAAATAAAATAAACGGCAGGCTTAAAAACTATTCACTCAACAGCTTTGAAACAGAAGGAACTAGTTCTGTCAAACAGCAGGGTAATATTTTTTTTTATTTTAGCAATTTTATACACATATACATACACCAGTCTTTACAAACATTAGAATTTGATTATAATACTCTCTATAATGTACAAATGCCACGAAAGCTATTTTTTGAAGCTAAAATATATATATTATTTATTCAACTTAATCTGAAAATCATAAAAGAGGCAACTTCAATTACAAAACAATAAGGCTTAGTCTGATATTGTTTAATCTAATCCCATTGAAATAATTACTAACCTCCTGTTCTACATACTGAAGCAAATATACCCAGCCTGTAAAATCCTGAGGATTACTTTCTACAGTTTTCCAAAACTTTTCATATTCTGGAGGGAAGTTTGCTTCTGTTTCTGTCACTGGAAGGTCCACAGTACTTGCTATTTCATTTTCTTCTGTAGTTGTGTTCACATTAGGAGATCCATCGGGTGACTGCTCCATTTCTGTAACATTCATAATCTCCGTACTAAAATCAGCAGACTGCTCTACCGCTGCCTCTGAACTGCTGCCAATGCTGCCATTACTGGAATTTCTGTACTCATCCATGTGAGAGTTTTGCATAGCTGTTTATTTCACCTTCAGTTAATGATCTGTGGAAACAAAGAGAAACAACTTCCAAATGTTTATTTGGCATTATCAAAGCCATCTTTTAAAAGCCTGTTAGCTATTAAAAGAATATATTAACTTGATTCTTGAGCTCTCCTGTAAGTCTGATACTCAGGTTTAGTAGTTGTTACATTATAAGTTAAATTCTATAACATATAAATTTTCCAAAATTCTGCCATTTTATTGTTGACTGAGCAAAAATAGCTCTTTCATCTATTAAACAACTGAATATTGTGCTAGCTCCCTAAAGAAGCATTGAATTCAATGCTTCTCAGCTAGCTAAGAATCTAAAATTTAATGTCTGAATTCTATCCTGATACCAATCTTGGCAAACAGCAATATTTTTAATACCTGTCCTGGAGGCTAAAGGTAAAACTAATAAAACAAACTGTGGTAATGGACATAAATGTTCCAGAGGGAAACGCATAACATAGCTTAAGGCAGATTTTTAGAAAAGAGAAGGTTAATATTGTTGAAATTTTTAATTCTAGAAGATTTTATTATAGAAGACATGTATTATTTAAAAAAGTTAGAGAGTGACTTTTAAACTGAATACACGTTATTAAAAACATATTTATGAGAGAATCCCCTGGTGATTCAGGACTCAGGACTTGGTGCTCTCACTGCCGGGGCCCTGGGTTTGATCCCTGGTTGGGGAACTTAGGTCCCATAAGCCAGGCAGCCAACAGAACAATGAAAAAAAGCATAAAAAACTGTACTTATGAAAGTTTTACCACCTGGATAATTAATTTGTAAAATCTTTAAATTAAGTCATCTTACAGTTAAAGCCATAAAATAATAAAGAATTATTATTTTTTCATAATTCACTTCATCTCTTCCACTAACAGTTTAAATGGAAACTGATTCATTAAATTATAGGGCATGTCTTTTTTTAAAATTATGGATTATTCTCAAAACTGAACAGACCATAAAATTGATTTACTCCTAAACTACATTTCGAATACATAAGTAGTTAACACAGTACAATTTAAAAGAGGATTAAGGCTTTAAAGGTAGTAATTCAAAGAAAGAAATCCAAGTGACCAATAAACATATGAAAGGATTGTAGCTTTACTAATAAAGATGTGAATTAAAACAATGAGATATCAAATTGGCAACAATTAAAAAGATGTATCTGGAGGACATTCATGGAAAATATACCAAATGGGATTTGTGCATATTTTATGTTAGATAAATAATCAGACAAAAAGCATATGATTAAAAGCATCCCCTGGAACACTGTATTATAGTGAAGAGACAATGTATTAAGTACATTGCTTTAATAAATGCTGTATCTGTACAATCAAACAGTAAAAGAAATATGTGCACCTGTGATATCTACTACATATTATTATATAGATGCTACACAGATCTGTAAGAATATATACCAAATAAAATATACTAAAAATATTAGTTGGTGTTAATATTAGCCCAACTAATATTTTGGGCTGATGCTTGTTTTTGTTCAGAGTGGCAATATACCTAACCCCATGTAAGGATTCGGAAAAGGCAATGGCAACCCACTCCAGTACTCTTGCCTGGAAAATCCCATGTATGGAGGAGCCTGGTAGGCTGCAGTCCATGGGGTCGCTAAGAGTCAGACACGACTGAGCGACTTCACTTTCACTTTTATGCACTGGAGAAGGAAATGGCAACCCACTCCAGTGTTCTTGCCTGGAGAATCCCAGGGACGGGAGAGCCTGGTGGGCTGCCGTCTACGGGGTCACACAGAGTTGGACATGATTGAAGCGACTTAGCAGCAGCAGCAGCAGCAGCAGCATGAGACTGAAAAAGGCATCTGCTGCAGAGCTCTTATAAAGATGTTGCTTTTTTGATAAAAAAGACAATCAGCAAATAGTGTAGGCTCTACCACTTTATTCTTACCTTGAATGTGAACATATCTGAAACAACCTATATTAACAAAGTCAAAAGGACTGGCCAGAAAAATGAAGAAATGCCAGCCCTGACATCATCAAACTGCTAACATGCCAACTTTATACTGCAAGAGAAAGTAAGTCCCTATTTGTTTAAACTATTATCAATAGATGGGTTTTTCTATTACTTGCAGAAAAGTACACTCCTAACTAACCCACAAACAATGCATGAGAATGTTCATTTTTCCATCTCCCCTCGTTAGCACTAGGTATCAAGAAACTTAATTTTTTTCATCTGATTAAAAATGAAAAACAGAAAGTAGTACCTCATTTTGATCTGCATTTCTTTAACTACAAGGAGGTTGAATTTCTATTTTCTTTTTTTTCTTAAATGCTACTTCACATCCTCAGTCCATATTATTCATATATTTTTTGTGTGTGTATGGAGGGCATCTTTTAGACTGTCATGGAGATTTGAACTCCAGATTTTAAAATGTAGTAGTATTATACTACATTTCAAAATGCAGTATGAAGCAAAATTTTTCCCAAAAAAAGGATAAACTTAAAATGTTAGATCAAGTGAATCTGAGGCTGAATGCCACTGAAAGAATTAGTTATAGCCAGGTAACTCTGGGGAATATTTTTTAAAAGGAGGTAGAGAAGGGGTGAAGACAAAGGGAGGTTGGGAGAGGTTGGGTGCGGACAACAAGTTCCCACTACTCGATGGCATATCCAGCAATATACTACATTCCTTGTAGAGAATACACAGATAGTTTTCATTCTAAGGCTTATGAACTAGTTGAAAAGAGATCAAAAACATGCAAAGAAATTATATAAAATTTCAAATGAAACAAGTCAAAATTTAGAGAAATCTATTGAAAACCATAGGCATCTAGCAAAACTTTACAAAACAGAATTTAGTCTTCACTTTGAAAAGTGAAGTCGCTCAGTCGTGTCCGACTCTTTGCAACCCCATGGACTGTAGCCTACCAGGTTCTGAGGAGCCTCTCAGTCCATGGAATTTTCCAGGCAAGAGTACTGGAGTGGGTAGAAAAAGAATTATAAATTATTTCAAAATAAGAAATAGAACACATGACTTGACAGAACCACCTTTCTTATTAACAGATAAGAAGATGGAAATGAGGATTGGTTCTAAGACAAGGAGATAAGATTGATCAGAATGAAGAGGGCCTGCATTGGGAAAGTGAAATGAAAGTAAGCAGGGCAGAACAAGAGGAATTTGAAAAAAATAATAAACAATCAAATCTAGAAAAAAGAGTTTCCTTCTACTGCATTACTGACTGTTGTCATAAACTTTTCCAGGTTTACCATTTTTGATCCTAGGAAAAGGCGCAGAAGCTTTTCAACTTATTTTGGTCTCTTTTGTCCCCTACATTAAAGAAAAGACACTACTGAAGATTAATTTTCCAGACATAAATTAGTCATTATTTTGTGTTTTTTTATTTCAAAGCATACTGCCAAAACAAACAAAAAAAGATTGTTCATTGATACATTCTGAGTCATTTACTACCTGCCCTATTCTAACTGCATACTTAAGTGGGACTTAAGTTTTTTCTGGAATCAGCAAATTTACCACACCCCTGCATCATCTCAGACTATCAACTACTTCACACCCTGCAATTATAGTGTTATAAAACGAGTTAAGAACATCAGCCTTGTCCTCAGGGAGATCATTTTTCTGATTACTTCGAAAATCACAGGACCAAAAGAAAAACACACTGAAGTTATTTTTAAATAAGTTATTCTAACATATACTTCATAATATGGCAATTACTAACTGGGAGGGATTGGGGGCAGGAGGAGAAGGGGACTACAGAGGATGAGACGGCTGGATGGCATCACCGACTTGATGAACATGGGTTTGGGTGGACTCCGGGAGTTGGTGATGGACAGGGAGGCCTGGCGTGCTGCGGTTCATGGGGTCGCAAAGAGTCGGACACGACTGAGCAACTGAACTGAACTGAACTAGTACTAGTATATTCTTAACAACAACCATTAACTTTGAACTTGTGACATAAAACGGCAAAGTTGTAAAAAAATAATTATCCAAAGGAAGAAGACAACAGTGTGGTACTAGCATAAAGATAAACAGACCAATAGAATAAAAACATAAAGCCCAGAAATAATGTTGGACAAGAGTTACAAGATTACTCAATGCGGAAAAGACGGTCTCTTAAACAAATGGTGCTGGGAAAACTGGATCGTCACATGCAAAAAAAAAAAAAAAGAAGCTAAACCCTTAACTTACAGCATATATAAAAATTAACCCCAAATGGACAGAACTCCTAGAAGAAAACATAGGGGGAAAGTTTCATGAAAGTGGACTTGGCAATGCTTTCTTGGCTATGATACCAAAAGCACAGGCAACAAAAGCAAAAATAGACAAATGGAGCTACATCAAACTAAAACCTGTGCATCAAAGGGCACAAGTTAACAGGCAAACGGCCGAATAGGAGGAAACATCTGTAAATCTTATATCTGATTAGCAGTTAATACATATAATAAAGAGCTTCTATAAATGAACACAAACTCAATTAAAAATGAAAAAAATGATTTAAACAGACATTTCTCCAAAGAAGATACACAAATGGCCAAGAAACACATGAAAAGATGCTCAGTATCACTTATTAACATAGAAATGCAAATGGAATTCACAGTATCACCTCACACCCATTAGGATGGCTACTATCAAAAAATAAAACAGGAAGCAAGTTTTGGCAAGAATGAGGTGAAATTGGAACCTTTGTGCACTTATGGTGGGATTATAAGATGGTGCAACTGATACAGAAGACAAAATGGGGTTTCCTCAAAAAATTAAAAATAGAACTACCATAAAATCCAAAATCCCACCTCTGAGTATATGGTCAAACTGAAAGCCAGGTTTCAAAGAGCTATCTGTATAGCCACGTTCACAGCCACATATCCAAAACAGTCAAAGGAGTAAGCAACCCAAATGTCCAACACAGATGAAGAAATAAATACAGTGTGATATACACATACAACAGAGTATCATTCGTCTTTAAAATGAAGGAAATCCTGTCATACACTACATGGGTGAACCCTGAGGAAATTATGCTAAGTGAAAAAAGCCTGTCACAAAAAGACAAATGCTACATGAGTCTACTTATATGAGGTACTTAGAGTTGTCAAATTCATAGGAACAGAAAGCTGATGGTGGTTATGAGGGACTAGAGATGGAGAAAAGGGGGGTTGTTGTTTTAATGGGTATAATTTCATGGGTATAAAATGAAAAAGTTCTGGAAATCTGTTAGAACAACCATGTGAAAATACACAACACTACTAACTGTACACTTATAAATGGTCAAGGCTTCCTCAGGTGATTTGTGGTTAAGAGTTCGAACTTCCACCACGGGGTGCATGTTCACTCTCTAGTCACGGGAACCAAGATCCCACAAGTCTGCTTTGCTGTGCAGCTTAAAAAAAAAAAAAAAAAAAGGTTAAGAAGGTCGATTTTATCTTATGTGTTTTTACTACAGCAAAAAATTTTTTGATGGAAGAAGATAGCTAAACTATAATTCAATTAGAAAAGAGGAAATCCCAGAGACTAGGGATCAGAACTTTCAGTTCTTTCATTACTAGCACAGTAAATATTACAAGAGGGTACAGGAGGGTGAGTCCTACTTCTCTCCCTTAAAAGGATGAGATTCTAGTCAGTCTTACTTTCCTCACTTCGAAAGGAGACAAGTCTGCTTCACAGGGCCGTTGAAAACATCAGATGAGATAAACGCATGTCCAAGTCCTAAAACTATAAACTCACATAAATGAAGAGATCACTTAAAACAAGTTCCTGGAAAGTATTATCCAAACTTAAGATGTTATACTTTAAAATTGTCTCCTAGGTGGCTCAGTGGTAAAGAACCCACCTGCAATGCAGGAGACCGGGGTTCAATCCCTGGGTTGGGAAGATCCCCTGGAGAAGGAAATGGCAACCCACTCCAGTATTCTTGCCTGGAAAATCCCATGGACAGAGAAGCCTGGTGGACTGCAGTCCGTGGGGTTGCGAGAGTCAGACATGACTTAGTGGCTAAACAACTTTAAAATTAACAAGGAAAATAAAAATGAACTTTACAGTGCATCTAGAATTTGTTGTGCAGAGACTTTAGGAGGTGCAAAAAAACCTACTGACTTTGACGTCAAAAAACTGGTGGTAATCAACACAGTATTCATCTGAAAATATTTTATTTCCTGACTTTTCAATTTTAGATATTTTTTGCCATCTATTAGATAAAATATAGGTTTAATTATTATACCAAATACATATGCACAATCTTCCTCTCATGTGCTTCCAATGTAGTTCTATTTGGCTGGGGTTCAATCAATATTCAGGTTTACATTAGTATGCCTATGCAAACATTTTTTTTCAAGCTACTTTGTATACTACAATCACATTTCCTTGCTTCTACCTCTTTAAATCTATCATTTTCATATGCTTCACTGCCTTTGAAAACTGACTCCACATCCTTGAAGAGACCTTATAAAGGTCCTTTAAAACTGTCACTCATACTTATCAATCCCATTTCCCCTTCTGGTGCCATCCTTTCTGAAACCATCTAACCTTCTGCAACAATTTCAATTTGCTCGTCTTATCTAGGATTGTCTCTTCATTTTGATATTAAGAATTCCTTTCACTTATCCCCTGGAGTGAATCTCATTTATAACAAAATCTATTTCTTCCTTGATTTACTCCCTCTTGTAGAGAATCATTTCTGTAATTCTGAAAAAAGATATGTGGGGTGAAAAAAGGTAAGACTTTCCAATTCTAAAATCCTCATGAGAGATGGTACTGGGATGTAATTTTTTAATTACAAAATTAATTATTTTTTCCAATAAATAAATAAAATCCTCATAATTAAATGAGTATAAAATTCTAGAATGAAAATATTTTTTTCTTAAAAGTTTTAAAGCAATTTATTCACTGTTTCCTACCATCTGATGTCCCTACTGAGAAAATCTGACATTTTTATTTCTTATCCTCTTCCTGTGACCTGTTTTTATCTCCATGGAGGCTTTTAGTTTCTCTGTTTATCCCAGATGTTCTGAAATTGCTTAACGATGTGCCTTAAGATGAGTCTTTTCCAAAGATTCTGCAAGGCATTCATTTGGAAGGCCTATTTTTTAAATCTGTTTACATCATTAAGTTCTTACATTCTATATCTATTATTTATTTGATAATTTTCTACTCTTGGTTTTCTCTGTTGGATCCACACTGCTCAGGTGTTGGACTTCCTGGATTGATCCTCTACGTATCTTATCCCACATTTTTCTTCTATTCCTTTCACTTATTCTACTCTGTGATAACCCTGTTACTGAGTTTTTAATATAACTTTCTTTATTCTCTGAATAATCAATATTCCTTTTTTACGGGTGCAGTATCTCCTGCTATTTCTAGAATATACTTTAAATTCTCTTGTTCTCAGCACTGTCTCTTCTGAGTGTCTTTGACTACTTGTTTTGATCTCTCAAGTATAGTGATCTTCAAACTTTTGTTCAAGAGTAAGTATGAGGCAGTAGAAAACAAACCAGACAAAGTTGACAATGGGTGGGCTTCAGTGCAGGATGGTATTCTTTTTTTTCTTTTCTTTTTTTTTGGGCCAGGGGCGGGTGGGTTGCCATGCTGCACAGCTCAGAGGACCTTATTATCCCAACCAGGAATCGAAGCTGCACCCTTAGCAGTGAAAGCTCAGAGTCCTCCACTGGGAATTCTTAGGATGGCATTCTTTGAGGGTAGAACCCATTAAATGTCAGTGTTCTACACTGGTTCCCTTGGGTTATGTTTTGCCAAAGAAGAATGTTTCAACTTGAGTAAGGCAACAAGCATTCTGGGAGCAAAGACAACAAACCAGGCTTGTGATCGCACCATTCAACACAGACTTTCTTTCAAGTTCCCATTTTCACTAAGACCCTTCACCCCTGCCCCACCTCCCACCAGCTATGCTAACTTCTCTGGTTTTACCCTCTTCAAATAATGAACATCCAGTTCTTTGCTGGCTATACTAGACGGAGAAGGACAATTTAGATGTGAACAAAACAAAATCCCTGTTCTCAAGGAGCAGACATTACAGTGGGGAGATGGAGGCTTTCTTCCCTAAGTAAATTTCTTATATATATGTGGTATCAAGTGCTAAAAATAAAAAGAGAGGATGAGGTAGCAGGAAAGCCAGTCATGCAACTATCTAGAGGAAGAAAATTACAGGCAGAAGAGCGAGCATGTTCTGAGATAACTGCTTTGCTTGCCATGTTCACAGAAAAACATATCAGTAAGAGACAGTATGAAAGGATTTGCTTAAACATCCCTCAATTTGACTTGAATTCTTCTAAAATTTGTCTTTACTAAGTATATCAAAGTAAACCTCATGTAAACACCTATTTTATCATTTTTTGCAGGTTCCAGGATTTTAGTTCCCTGACCAAGCATCGAACCCATGCCCCCTACACTGGGAGCATAACCACTGGACTGCAGGGAAGTCCCTAAAGGTCTATTTTCAAAAAGCAATGTTGAGCGGGGGGAAAAAAAAAAAAAGCAATGTCAAACTTCCCCAGTGGTCCAGAGGTTAAACATCCACCTGCTGTGACTTCCTTGTTGGTCCAGGGTCAAGAATCCGCCTTGCAATGCAGGGGACACAGGTTCTATCCCTGGTCAGGGAACTAAGATTCCCACATGCCGGAGCAACTAAGCTGAACCCGTAAGCTCTGGAGCCTGTGTGCCACAACTACAAAGCCTGAGCACCAAAACTAGAGAGTCTGTGCACTGCAATGAAGATCTCATGAGCTGCAATTAACACCTAACACAGCCAAACAAATAAATAATTGGGGAAAAAAAAAATTCCCGGAGACACGGGTTCAATCCCTGGACCGCTTCATGTCAAAAAGTATTCTGCCCGTGTTTTCCTGTGTTTCCTTCACCTCTTTTATAATCTTCCTTCCCTTTTGCTCTCAAAGTATGTGTTCCCCTAAGCATACTATAAAAATTGAAATACATAACAATTATTTGTCTTCCTCCTTCCCTTGGTCACAATGGATGAAGTATCTCTGCTGCTATCAATGGTCAAACTCTGAACTAATGACTTGGATCACTTCTCCCACCTATCTTCTCAAACATGTTGCTTCTTAAATTATCTTCACGGTCTCCTTATCAGTTTCTCTTAGTATATTAGATTACTTCCATTACCCTTCAAATATGTAAAAATACCTCTCTTTTATATAAAAATTTATAATATACGTAACTTAGCTTAAACTTATAGAACAAACAAAGGACAATCATAAGCTATGTTGAGGATTTAGATTTTGTTTCAAGTACAACAGAAAGACATTGAAGCTGTCTAAGCTTATCTCTACACTACACCCTCCTTGTTGTTCAGTTACTAAGTTGTGTCCAACTCTTTCCGACCTCATGGACTGCAGCACACCAGGCTCCTTTGTCCTCCACTATCTCCCGGAGTTTGCTCAAATACATGTCCACTGTGTCGGTGATGCTATCTAAGCATCCTGCCTTTGCCGCCCCCTTTCTCCTTTTGCCTTCAATCTTTCCTAGCATTGGAGTCTTTTCCAGTGAATCGGCTCTTTGCATCAGGTGGCCGAAGTACTAGAGCTTCAGCTTTACCATCAGTCCTTTTAATGAATATTCAGGGCTGATTTGCTTTAGGATTTCCTTAGGTTTGATCTCCTTGCAGTCCAAGGGACTCTCAAGAGGCTTCTCCAGCACCACAATTTGAAAGCATCAACTCTTCATCTCTCAGCCTTTTTATGGTCCAACTCTCACATCTGTACATGACTACTGAAAAACCATAGCTTTGACTGTACGGACCACTGTTGGCAAGGTGATGTCTGTTTTATAATACGCTGTCTAGGTTTGTCACTGTTTTCCTCCAAGGAGCAAGTGTCTTTTAATTTCATGGCTGAAGTCACTGTCCACAGTGATTTTCTATATCCTCCATTTACCCTTAAATTTGGATTATCACTACTCTGAAATTCTCCCAAAGTCACAATCGCTTTGTTTATAAATCCAACTGGACATGTTCTGATTCATCTTTCTGATCTACTCTTCACTGTATCCAACAGTAATGATGACTTTCTCCTTGAAAGGCTGTCTCTTCTTGCCCTTTTTCTAACATATCACATCCATCTAGTTTTGTTGGGTGTTCCAGTTCAGCTCATTTCAGCTTCAGGACCTGAGTGTATGTAGTTTTTTCGTCTGTCTGGAATGCTGCCCCAACTCTCTACCCCACTCAAAGCCTTCAACCCAACTGAAGCCCAATAACTAATCTGGGCAAATTTAAACATCCCTGACTGAAACGTATTCCCAGACCCTCCAAATAAGTTTATTTCCCCCAATGATGCTTCCACAGCATTCTTCCACGGCACACAATCACATTTGTGATACTCATTCAATGTCTTTTTCTTTCTAGATTATAAATTCCTTCACAGTAAGGCTCAGGTCTACCGATACATGGAGATACAGTACACATGGAGGTATGATACACACCTAATCCACTGTTTAATAAGTAAAAAAGCATCACAGTCCTTACCCTCCCTACCCAGAGTCCTAAACCTAGCTTAGATCTCCCGCATTGTAGGCAGATGCTTTACTGTCTGAGCCACAAACAAAGTCTCATAACAATTGGGAAGGTGTATAATAAAACATTTGGGTTAAAGCCTGATAGAACTGAATTAAAGATCTGGCCTAGTTACTCATTAGGGAACTTTGAGCATGTTTCTTAACCTTTCTAAGCCTCATGCACAAATAATCACACATACCTTGCTATAAAGATTAACTATCCTCTTCATTTACACTGTTATGTTACAATATAATTATCTTCCCTTTTGAATAATGTTTTTCAAACTTCAGAATGCCTTGCACCAGCTTATTTTTTTTAAAGAAAAAAAAAAAAAAATCAGAGTGCATTGCACACATTAAGGGCACACTGTTGAAATACACACAGAATCTGACTACTAGATTATTGAACTGCAATGTTACATGTACATCCTATTATGGCTAGTGGCTAAGTCACTTCAGTCGTGTCCAACTCTGTGTGACCCCATAGACGGCAGCCCACCAGGCTCCCCCGTCCCTGGGATTCTCCAGGCAAGAACACTGGAGTGGGTTGCCATTTCCTTCTCCAGTGAATGAAAGTGAAAAGTGAAAGGGAAGTCTCTCAGTTGTGTCCGACTCTTCACGACCCCATGGACTGCAGCCTACCAGGCTCCTCCGTCCATGGGATTTTCCAGGCAAGAGGACTGGAGTGGGGTGCCATCGCCTTCTCCGTCCTATTATGGGCTGCAGTCAAAAAAATGGAAAAACACTGCTACACATAAATTAATTATTATTGGAATAGTAAATTCACTGAGAGCAGCGCCCCTGGTTTCATTCACTACTATGTCCCTAGAATCTGAAAGTGTCTAGTATACAATAGCACAATAAATGTTGAAAGACTGAGTGATCTATCTGGTCCCAACTTAACTTTCCAAAGGTATTAATCCAACAGTATTCCTTACTGTCATTTACAGAGGACAACACACGCTCATGCCTGAGCCTGTGCTCATGATATTCTCTCAGAGTAACAAAAATTTCCTCCTGTTCTCAACTCACGCCTTTTTACTACTTTGCATTCTCTTATATAAAACTGTAATGAGATGCATAAAGTCTACAAGTGTAAGAGAAAAATGATATATTAAATCTGAATAAGCAGTACATGAAAAAGTAGAGTTCTACATCATACATTTTAAGTTTTAGTTCAGTTATGAGATACATTTATCTAAGAATTTAATATACCATCTTAACATTTAAAAGCTCTTTTGGAGGATGACTTAAATTAATTTTTAGTAAAATTAAAAATGAGAAATACTCAATTAAAAATGAGAAATCTGATCTATTATCTTAATCTCTTTATAGGCATTTATACTGACAGAGGTACCAAAATCATATCATTTATTATTCTTTTCATAAATAGAACATATAAAAATCTGAAGTCATCACTAAGGACTCAAAGTCAGGAGTTTGAGCACTACAAATCAACTACCTTTGCAATCCTTAAGTCATTCTGTGCCTCATCCACAGATAAGCTAATCTAAAGACTCAAAATGTTTGGGAAAAAACAGACTATCATCATCACTGGCTTTGGCAACTGTTTTCAGAGGCTGAGCAGAATGTTTATACAGATTGACCTTTTTAAAGTTTCCATATATTAAGCACTTGCTACATTCCAGAAACTGGACTTTATTCATTTACATAAATGTTTGCACCATCTTCATATTTTTGGGAAAAAAAATTATCATTTGGTTGGAATTATTTTCTTCCCCCTCTGGCTGTTTTTCAAGAAATTTTTTAAAATCCTGTACTTTATGTGGTATTATTTGCTGGCACACCACAGAAGGGTCTCTTCTCTCTCTTATTTACATTATTACCCAAGATTGATACATAGTTTCCTGTGCTATATAGTAAGAACCTTATTGTTGATCTATTTTATACATCCACTAATCTTTCCCTTGAAAAAAAGCCACACATACTTTCTATCATTTGATTTATAAGATTCTTTTTCGTATTCAATTATAGGTAAGCAAGTAAAATCACTTCCAAATATCATGACACTAAAAAAACTCCGCTTTTCAATTCTCACTTCAAATATCTCATACTACCTACTAATTAGCCATCTTTGCTAACCCCTAATTATTCCAGAGTTCACAATCTTGAGAACTTGTCTTCTTTAGCAGAACTCCTTTCATTAACATTATCCCCACCAGCGGCCAAACAGTGGAAAAATTCCAACTTCTGCAACTTTAGAGTGGGGGGAGGGGAAGAATACACCTGACAGTATAAGCTTGTTTTTCCATCCATTTACTAGCTCTCAGAACCCAAAATACTTAAGTTCCAATGCTTTTTCAGGCTTCAACCTTTACAACCGTAAAAAAGTGTTAAGTATTTCTGAACAGGAATGTTAAACTTAAAGGTAATATTTTAGTTGGCATAAATATAGTACATAATACTAACTGAAGATGTGATTTTTAGAACGAGAGAAACAGCAGTGTTGGTCTCTGGCTACAAAAGATAAACACTGGTTTTTCTGCTTCCATCCTAGCCTGCCAAAAGCTTTAACTGATCTTTGGGGTGCTGTGACTCAAGAGTCCTAGAGTGTGTCTTCAGTCAGAACGCGAAACGCGCCCTACAAGGCGCCTAAAAGTTTTACCCAATTTATATTACATTCTCCCAAACCTCTGGGTCCCTTCCACTTCCAGTCGTTCCAACCACACTGGTTCCCAGCTCTCGCGAAAGCATGGGCTTTAGACTTATCCCCAAAGCGCTTCCTAAATCCAAGTTGAGGCCCACAATTCCCCGCCCGTCCTAAGGCGCCGGGAGAGAAACGAATGGTCTAAGAAAAGAAACCTCGCACTGCTCCACCCAACAGGTGGGAATGAGAAGGGATGGACAGCTGGGCCGCGAGGCCAAGTCAGGCCTCAAAACAGGGCGGGAGAGGGAGGCCGCAGCCCCAGCGCGGCCTGAAACGAGGCAGGCCCCTTCCAGACCAGCGTATCAGAACGCCCCCCCACCCCACCCCCTACCCCCCACCCTCGGCTAATTCCAAGGCGCCCGCCCCAGCTGACCTGACGATGGATGCCACTGAATTCCATGAGCCACAGTCTGGGCCAGCTGAGTCGAAGATGGCACTTTAACACTCTCCGTCCCCACAAACACAGCAGTCGCCACCAGCACCACAGCCTCCTCCTCGAGAGCACGGCGCGCATGCGTCAGAGCCCCCGGAGGCGAGGGAGTCACGTGGCTGCGCAGGACGCAGGTCTCGCCCTCCGCGAGAGGTGGACCGGGCAGGCCCCGCCCCGCTGCCTTGAGGGCCCGGCCGCTGTTCCTATGCGGCGTTGCCTCTACTTGGACTTCCCAAACAAAAAGCGGGTCCTTAGGGCTTTTCGTACCTCAGATCTTAAACACAGACAGCGCCCCACCCCGCCAGAGAAAATGCTGTTATTCTTTTTTGGGCAAACAACTGCCTAAAATTCACCCCTCTACCTAAAAATGGACAGAAATTCAGCCTTAAACTCATAAATCTCACGATGATATTTGGACTCTGGAGAAGGAAATGATAACGCTCTCCAGTATTCTTGCCTGGAAAATCCCATGGACAGAGGAGCCTTTTGGGCTGCAGTCCAGGGGGTTGCGAAAGAGTTGGACGCAACTTAATGATTAAACAATAAGCATCAATTTAAAAATGTCCTTTTTGTTCATGCCAGCTGGGTATTTTTTCCCTTTTCTCTATTTTCCCTTTCCTCTTATCCTCTTGGTCATAGACTTAGTAAATTAAAACTGCAATTTAAATTCAGAATTCTCCCAGGAATTCCCTGGCAGTCCAGTGGTTAGGACTCTGCACTTTCACTGCTGAAGGCCTGGTTCAATTCCTGCTGAGGGAACTTATATCCCACAAGCCTGGCAGTGGCAAATAAATGAATGAATGAATGAATTCAGAACTCTGCCTTCAGAGTCAGCTTCTCTCACAGCGGTCTGAAAGCATTATATTTATCTCTCTTCCCCACCAACTGCTTTTCCTCGGAGTATTCTCCGTTTCAGTTAATGGTATCACCATCCACGTCTCTAGAGTGAGAAACTTATATTAACTTTGACTCCTTTATGTTCCAAATCTAAGTATGTCATCAGTTTAGTCAAGGCTGCCTTGAGAGTACCTTTCAGACCTATTCTTTCAATTCTCAGTGCTTCTATTCTTTAGACCTTTACTGTCTAGAATCTGGGTCTGAGCCCTGCCTAGGAAGTCGATCACTACCCTCTTTCCTGTTGAAACTTGCCGTAACCTCCCAATCTTTTAACACATTGAAAAGGCGTACCTTATCAATCCACTAGGCTGGAACATTGGATGAAATCCATTTGCCACAGAATGCCTTCAGATGGGTGTTTCAGACCAGCTATCTGTCTTCTATTGGTTTTCAAATTTATTCAGCACAACCCTTGAAAACATGGCTCACTATACTTCAAACATACATAACATTCAACATTTTATTCAAGTACTATTTATTCAGTCAGTGCCCAGTATAGGCCAAGGCACCCAGGATACACAGAGGTGAACAGCACATTCAAGACTGGGTCATAATTTGGTACCACACCATTGTCTTAATTTTACACAGCACTGAATAAAACATTCCATGCTCCAGTATTTAAAAAGAAAAAAAAAAAAAAAACTATTTTGCTAAACCTACAATTCACTTTAATCCCTTGAAATCTATGTTTACCCCATTGTCGCCCACAGAAGAGTTTAAGTATGAATTAAGAGTTTAGGTACTGTTTTACAGTACACATTATGAGACTTTAATTCATTAATGTTGATACAGTACTTAAATGATTTCCCCTTCATTTGATCTATTTAACCTAACCAGCAACAAAGTAAGTAGGATTAGCTTATCTTGGCAATAAAGATTTCTATAGGTTTCTGCCCATCTTTCCTCAACTTCATTTGCTGCTGGGAAAATTAACTTTAGGTAGAATTTGAGTTTACAAATGCTTTCTCATACAAAATCCCATGTTAATTTTGTACCTCACCCCAACTGCAGGATACATGTAAAGTTTAACAAGTAAAACTGGGTTTCAAATCCATGCTTTCTAAATCAAAGTCTTAATGCTGTTTATAATTTGTTGCTTCCATTTCTTCTCATCTTCCTTCTAGTCATATCACTACCTTCCTAAGCACTTTGATTTTCTCTCTTTATTTTCTCTTTACCTTTAATTTCAGATTTTATGCAATTTAAATTTTATTACACAGGCAATACATGTTGCTCATTTCTGAAAAAAATAAAAATTGCAGAATAGTACACTGAAAAAATTAACTTTTTATCCAAAGATTACCATTATTCTCATATTGGTGTATACAATTCCAGTTCTGTCTTATGTGTGTGTCTATTCAATAAATAGAGACACTGTATGCATGTAATTAGGCTTTTCCTTTTAACATATTGTGAACACTGTCCTGTGGTTAACATTTTAAATAAATATATGCTATGGATTCTGTTGGGTAAACATGCCATTTAAATTCTTTTATTTTTTGATTTGCAGTGCTGGTGGGGTTCGACTTTATCACTATCACAGCTTGTAAAAAAAATTCCTTTACTTCATTTACACCTTCAGCTTTTCTTTAGTTCTATCAGTTCCATCAGTCTCCAATTCTTTTTGACTTCCAGATTGGTAACAGTACTTGGCAATAGAATGCTAGACTTCTGCATGGCCAGTATCAAGTTGCTAATATAGAGAAAAATATTTAAAGTGTGGGGCTCTGTTATGGCTATTTTATTTATAACAAAAACACACAGATTGCATGATGTTTCCACATTATTAATAGTCATATACTTACTGTAATTTTTTCAATGCAAAATTCAAAGTCTTATCTACTGAAAATAATGGATGACTAAGTTTATGTATATAGTAGTGCTCTTCTTTGGCCTCAAATCTAAAATTTACCTTCAATAGATCCAACAATCAGTGTAACTTTAGTAGGCACATTTTCAATGAAACAAGGGCAATGGTCAAAATTAATAAAACTTAGAATCTATAACTATTTTAAGTATCATAAAGGGTGAAGCAAAATTTAATGGTGATTTCAGAGTTACAAGTGAAGTCAAAAGTCTAGGCCAGGTGCTCTGGCAAACTATGTCAGAGGCCCAGGCTAAGAACTTTTTAATATTTCTAAAGGATTGTTTAAAAAAAAAAACAGCAAAACAAAGAATATGCCACAATCTGTGTGGCTTACAAAACCAAAAATATTTATTTTCTGGTGTTTTACAGAAAATGTTTGCTAACTTTCGACCTAAATAATAGGCATATAATAAAATACATTTAGAAGAAAATGAATTTTAAAAGTGTATATAAATACAGGAAAAGTAGCCACATGTTTACTCTCCTTTCAGATTAGCTTCAAACTTTTTTTTTTTTACTGTTGTGCTCAGAAATTACAGATAAAGAACCACAATTTAAAAAGTAGCCAAATACATTACAAATGTATACATTTGTTAATGACACAAGAAGTGAAAAAGAATAAAGACAGTCTACAATTGTAATAAAGTGATCTTAAACTACAACATAAAATCACAGAATTTTAGAGCAAAATGGAACCTGAAAAATCATCTAGTCTAGTCTTCACAGGTCAGAGATGAGAAAACCGAGGCCTGTATCTGGCAAGTGGCTTGCGCAAGTTCACACAGAGAATTTTCCGTAAAATTGTAACTATAACCCAGGTCTACTGTTAGGTCAATAGAGATAGGTCAAAATTGCATCAAGTATAACAGGTGAAGGTGATAGGTCAATACCTGTATAGATCAATACCTAATATATGTATTTCCCATTTTAATATACATTGAAGTTGAAAAAATAGGACACCTCTCACACATCTACAGAAATAAATCCTTTTATTATATAACATTCCTTTTCTTTTTTAAGATGCATACAGTACTTGTAGCCCAAGAATTCTGAGAAAAGCTAGAGAAGACCTGGCACTATACTTGAGAATTATACAACTGGGCAGCAAAATAACACCTTTATAAATGTCAGGACATATAGAAATAAAATTTAGTGTTTGCACACAAAAATAGGGAAGTTACATTCAACACGTTTTCTTAAACGTGCATTTAATGTTTAAATGTTTTCTAAAACTTTGGTCATCATGCTTTATTATAACTTGTAAAATTTCACAATTATGTAGATGATTAAACCCAACTGGTAAGCAAATATTTCACTTAACACAGCAGCAAAAGCAAGCTAATACTGCACAATCATATTAGCAGACTGATTTCAGAAATACATGTTTTTCACAAATAGCACATAAAACATAGTTTGTGATAACATAGTTCAATGACTTTTCTTCCACTTCATTAAACAAGGCTGAGTAATGAGACATAGCAAAACATGATTACATAACAAAAAGTATATTTTTAATTAAAAGTCTAATTGTACATATAGGGCAACAAATTGCAGTTTCTACAGAATAGTGCAAATAAGCGGGACTTTTCTCAAAAATATTAAAATTGGATTCACTCCACATGCCTCAGATTTCATGAGCATTAGATTATATTATTTTAGATTTTTGTGTGATGGGTGCAAGTGATAGGGTTGATGTAGGACACATGTGTACTCACAGGCTGCAAATAAAAATAGTTATTGACTTAATTACTGGATGAGAAGCGCAGGCACTGAAAACCTCACTTTAACAAACTTCCATTTGTCATCATGTAAACAGTTTTGTTCATCATATTTCATCAAAGACTCATAATTCATTTTAAATTGTCATATCAAGCAATTCTTCTAAACTCTTTTTTATATGTGATGGTTGAGATGCAGCCTGATTTAACAGATTCTGACCCATCTGTGTAAAAAGTGCTTTTGATAATTTAGCTGTGGCTGTTCGTATATTTCCTCCAGCTCCAGGCAAAGAGCCACTATTTGTCATGTTCCCTAAGAGATGCCATAAAACAACCAACACTTTCTGTTCTGTTGCATGGGGCTTCCTTTGATAAAGTTCCATAACAATATCTGAAACACAAAAATAATAAACAGTGAGGTTTAAAAAAAAAAAATTCAAGTTCTGACAATTAAAAAGCATATAAAATAAACTAGGCTTCTTCCCTGACATGTGTGCTAAAATGTTCAGCATCTTAAAAAAAGTAAGGCCAGAAACTTTGCTCCCAAAGATTGGGATCTTCAAGTATTAGAAATCTATATATGACAGGCAAAAGCAGTAAAAATAGAAATCAAACCAAAAATTCATCTCAATGTTTTCCAAATGTAGTTTAATCAAGACATATACATTTTAAACTCCTGGACCTTTCATTAAACACAATTTGAAACAGCAGTTTTCTGTATGTACCAATATTTGATTTTAATATCTTTTATTGATCCTATTTATTTCTCCTAACAAGATTTTTTTACTGGGGGGAAAAAGGAATAAAATTCTTTTGAAGAAAATTTTTGGGGTAAAAGTCTTAAAAGGTCTTTTTACAGATCATTATACAATTTATTTCTACTTCATAGATAATGATATTGAACTTGGTAGCTATCCTAAAATTGAGTTGAAATGCCCATCAGTGTATCCTTAATCAATCAACTATTTCTTAAGAAATAACAATTTAAAAATTTTTACCAGCAAGCTTTTCAGTCATATCCTGTTTTGCCTTTCCATTTAAAAACTGGGCTTTTGTGCAAAATGGCTGTAGAAGTAAGTAATTATCTAAACAAAAAGAATAACACAGAGACACATTTTTAAGCAGTTATAAAAATCTTATTTATTTTCCATTACATAGCATTGAAAGGAAAAAAATCATGTAAATGAATGAAAATGTGTTAGAAAGATTTAATCTACATAGTTAACAACTTTAAAAAATTCTCTATAAACCTTAATACAGTAATATTCTTAAAGCAAATAAAAAGTAAAAATATCTCACAGAATATTAAAGGAGCTACCATATGGTATAAAAAAGAAAAAGAACTACCTATCTCCTAGGCATCTTATTCCAAATGATAGTATATAGGTTTATCAAAAAAGAAAAAGAAATGAAGAATTGAAATTTTGGGATAGTTTTTACCTTCACTGATTTTTTTTCAAATTTTTAATTTTATAGTTTCACAGGAAATATCAAAGATAGTACAGATAGGCCTGTGTACTTTCACCCAAATTACATCTTTCATAATTATAGTATACACCAAAACAAGGAATCTGGCATTAGTACAGTATGTGTATATAGTTCTATGCCATTTTATCACATGTGCAGATCTGTGAAACTATCACTTACAGTTAAGATACAGAACTACTGTATCACCACAAAGACCTATAGCTATACATATACTGACTCCTCCTAAACTGCTGTTAAACCCTGATAGCCACTAATGTGCTTTCCATCTCTGCAAATTTGTCATTTTGAAAAAGTTATACACATGGAATCCTATAGCAGGTGACCTTTTGGGGCTGGCTTTTTTCTCTCAGCATAATGACCTTGAGATCCATCCAAACTGTTCCATGTGTCTATAACCCATTTCTTTCTACTGCTAAGTATTTTATGGTATGGATATATCAAGTTTTTTCACCATTAACCCACTGAACTCTACTTAGGCAATTGACAGTCTGGGGCTATTACAAACAAAGCTGCTATGAACAATCATGTACGGGTTTTTGCATGAACATAATATTTTACTGCTCTGGAATAAAGGCCTAGGAAAACAACTGATAGGTAAGTGCATGCTTAGTTTTTTTAAGAAACAGCCCAACAATTTTCTAAAGTGGCTATGATTTTTTATTTACATTCTCACCAGCAATGTATCAGATCCAGTTTCTCTGCACCTTGTTAGCATTTGGTGTTGTCACTATTTTTAATTTTAGCTGTTCTAATACTTGCTATGAACTCAATGTTTGCATGCCCCACCCAAACTTATACCTTGAAACCCAATCCCCAATGTGATGGTGTTTGAAAATGGGGCTTTGGGGGAGGAAATTAGGTCATGAAGGTGGAGCCTTCATCAGTGAGATTAGTGCCTTCATAAAAGAGGTTCCAAGAGCTCCCGTCCCTTCCACCATGTGAGAACACAGCCAGAAGATGGCCACTTATAAACCAGGAAGAGGGCCCTCACCCAACAACAAATCTGTTGATGCTTTGATCATGGACTTCCCAGGCTTCAAGAACTGTGAGAAATAAGTATGTGTTGTTTTTAAGTCATCCAAGCTGTGGTAGTTTAACTACCCAAAAAGACTAATACACTTGCATAACGATCATGGTCTTAATTTGTATTTATGTTTCCTTAGTGACTGGTAATGTTACACGTCTTTTCATGTGTTTATTTTCCATCCATATAAATGTTTCCTTCATGTCCTTTGCCCATTTTCTAAATAGGGTTTTTTTTTTTTTTTTAATGTTGAGTTTTAAGAATTCTTTCTTTCTCTCGCATTCTCTTAGCTGCACTATGTGGCTTGTGGGATCTTAGTTTCCTGACCAGGGATCAAACTTGGACTCCTTGCAGTGGAAGTGCCAGCAATTTCCCACAAGTTCTTTATATATTCTGAAAGTCAAAGTTGCTCAGTTGTGTCCAACTCTTTGTGACCCCATGGACTGTAGCCCGCCATGCTCCTCTGTCCATGGAATTCTCCAGGCAAGACTATTGGAGTGGGTAGCCATTTCCTTCTCCAGGGATCTTCCTGACCCAGGAATCGAGCTGGGGTCTCCTGCACTGCAGGCGGATTTTTTTTTTATCAGCTTAGCTACCAGGGAAACCCCTTATATATTCTAGATAAGCATATGTATCAGATACGTGGTTTGCAAATATTTTCTGCAAATCTGTAGTTTGTCTGGAAGGATAGTTGGAATGATGGCATCATAGAGGACGACTTGTCCAGTTAGTTACAAGCTAAACTACAGACACATGGTTCTAGGATGGAGACCACATAGCATCCTAAACAGGTGCCGAAGCAACCTAAACTTGAACTGTTTACGAAATTCTAGAAAAGAGAGTCCAGGATGGGACACTTAAAAACTACATTTATTTCACTATCTATTTGGACTTATTTTTGTAACACAAAAATAAATATTTTGACCTAAAAAAATAAAAAGTCTTTTGCAAAGTAAATGTGAAGTAAACCTGATAACCACTACGTTACACAAATGGGATGCAAAGGAAATGCTTTAAATTTTGATGACGTTCAGTTTATGGACTTTATATAGATCATACTTTTAATGCCACGCTAACAACTCTTCACCAAGCCTAAGTTCTAAGGATTTTCTCATATATTCTATAAGTTATACAGTTAAATCTTCCATTGAAATCTATGATCCATTTTGAGTTAACTTGGTATCAGATGTGATGTTGAGGTAGAAAAATAAGAATTGAAAAGTTAAAAATAAAGGTAGAGAAAGTCAGTTTAATGGAATGGTATTTAATCACTAAAAATAATTAAAACTGCTACTGAGAAAACTTTAAAAATTTTATCGCAACATTAAGTGACAAAAACTGAATAGCTAGGATTTTGGCATTTTAGAAAATGTGTAGAATGAAGAAGCACAAAAGTAAAGCCAAAATAATCTGAATGCCAAAGTAAGATTTCTTACCTACGTGCTGACTCAGTGCCTGAACAACATTGGTGGCAGCAGCATAGATGCCTGGATTCTTGGAATTCAGATTGTTATCTACTATTGCTGGGATTAGCATGTTGATTATAGGAGATAAGTTGTCTCTGAGCAAAGGAATCATTTTGTGCATTGTTTCTAGAGCCACCAGGTTTACTTTACTATTGGAATCATGAAGCCGAGATTTAAAAGCATCAAAGATCTGAAAGTAAATTGGTAAATTAAAGTGAACTAATGTTGATATCTATTATATTTAAATTCCTAATGGCATTTCATAGTATTCATCCTACTAAAGCATAAATGTACTATTTAAAAACACACACACACATCTCATTTAACTTGGACTGAGATAACAGGAACTTCATAAAAATTTGGATGCTAGTGTCCAATCTTCTTACAGCAAAAAGAGAAGACTTCAAAATCCACCTAAAAAGAGATCCTAAAATCTCTAAATTAAGGTTGAGAAATTTGGTTCAATAAAAAATGCTGTTTTCTGAAATGTGTAGGTTAGTTTAGCTAACTTTAAGAACTTAGACGTTTCTATTCTTATCTCTATTTGTAACAGAAGTAGACATGTAGGTTTTACTACAGAGATTTGACCTAGTTTCAGATTTAAGTTTTTATTAGTACCTCTTAACCTGAGTACTTAAACAATAGAGCCTTCCTCTTCTAATTCTTAGCTTTTGTAAATTCAAGATATAATGAAGTAAATGCTGAGCAATTTAACTATGTCAGGTGAGGAAAGAGCTATTCTGTGAGAATGAGACTATTAACTAATAATCCATGATATATATCATATATAAGTGTTACTATTAGTCACTCAGTCGTGTCTGACTCTTTGCAACCCCATGGGCTGTAGCCTGCCAGGCTTCTCAGTCCATGGAACTCTTCAGGCAAGAATAATGGAGTAGGTTACCAGTAGAATTTAATGACTAAATTACTAATGGAATTGACTGAACCAAATTCTGAGGAAGCATAAGTAATCTATGCTCTCGTACCACTAACATTTATTACTATTTCCCTTTCTATTGCTTCTAGTCTTCCTATATAAGTTATAAAATATACAAATGCATATTTATAAATATATATTAACATAATATATAAAATTAGCACAAGCAGACTTCTAATTTACATATGAAACTTTCATTATTTATTCCTAAGTAATATCAAGTCAGGCTGGATGAAGCACAAGTTGGAATCAAGATTGCTGGGAGAAATATCAATAACCTCAGATACACAGATGATACCACCCGTATGGCAGAAAGTGAAGAGGAACTAAAGGGACTCTTGACGAAGGTGAAAGAGGAGCATGAAAAAGCTGGCTAAAACTCAACGTGCAAAAAACAAGATCATGGCATTCGGTCCCATCACTTCATGGCAAATAGATGAGGAAACAATAGAAACAGTGAGAGACTTTATTTTTGGGGGTTCCAAAATCACTGCAGATAGTAACTGCAACCATGAAATTAAAAGATGCTTGTTCCTTGGAAGAAAAGCTATGACCAACCTAGAGAGCTTATTAAAAAGCAGAGACATTACTTTGGTGACAAAAGTCCATCTAGTCAAAGCTATGATTTTTTCCAGTAGTCATGTATGGATGTGAGAGCTGGACCATAAAGAAAGCTGAACACGGAAGAATTGATGCTTTTGAACTGTGGTGTTGAGAAGACTTTTGAGATCCAACTAGTCAATCTAAAGGAACTCAGTCCTGAATATTCATTGGAAAGACTGATGCTGAAGCTGAAACTCCAATACTTTGGCCACCTGATGCAGAGAACTGACTCATTGGAAAAGACCCTGATGCTGGGAAAGATGGAAGGCAGGAGGAGAAGGGGATGACAGAGGATGAGATGGTTGGATGGCATCATCAACTCGATGGACATGAGTTTGAGCAAGCTCTGGGAGTTGGTGATGGACAGGGAAGCCTGGAGTGCTGCAGTCCACGGGGCTGCAGAGAGTTGGACAGAACTGAGCGACTGAACTGAACTGAATATCAAGTCTCTTAAATGCCCTGGTTTTTAAAATACTGATTGATTCACTCAATTTATTTTTTTTTTTTGGCCCCATTGCATGGCTTTTGGGGATTGCAGTTCCCCAACCAGGGACTGAACCTGGGTTATGAGTGAAGGTCTAGAATCCTAACCATTAGGCCACCAAGGGACTCTCTTACTCAACATATATATTTACTGACTGCCAGGTTCTGAGAACTCTGAGATTATAAAGTTTTCAAGGAGTCACCATCTAGTGGGAGGAATCAAAACTTTTCTCTAAGTTTTAACACTTTAAAGTAATATATATATGTAATATTAAGAAATAAGACAATTATTATACTGATGAACTTTATTAACTATGGATTGAACATGAAAATTAATTTTGATGGTCCTTACCTTCACAATGTTTCCAACAACAAGCTCTTGATTGTTTTCTGTATCTGATAAAAGCTGCTTAATCCCATTAATACGATCACGAAAATCTTTTGCATTTAATAAACCTGTTATGACTTTAATGTACTCAGCACTTTCTAAGGAATTTCGGGGAACTGATTTTCTGGTGATTTCACGAATTTCAGTTACCTCTCTAAAGTGAAACAAAGGTAAAACAAACATAATAATTATCATGTATTCACTTTTTAAAAATTCACAAAATAACCCATAGCCACAATACTTGTGTTGGGGGTCCCTAATATCTCTGCTGGGTTTGGTAATTTGCTGGGACGACTCATAGATTCAGCATGTAGTTTTACTCATGGTCAATGGCAACCCACTCCAGTACTATTGCCTGGAAAATCCAATGGACGGAGGAGCCTGGTAGGCTGCAGTCCATGGGGTCGCTAGAGTCGGACACAACTGATTGACTTCACTTTCACTCTTCACTTTCATGCATTGGAGAAGGAAATGGCAACCCACTCCAGTGTTCTTGCTTGGAGAATCCCAGGGACGGGGGAGCCTGGTGGGCTGCCATCTATGGGGTCACACAGAGTGGGACATGACTGAAGCGACTTAGCAGCAGCAGCAGCAAGATTTATTATAGGAGAAGGATATAAAGCAAAATCAGCAAAAGGAAAAGGTGCATGGGGTCAAAGTCTGGAAGAAACTAGATGCAAGCCTCCAAGGGTCCTTTTCCAGTGGAGTCACACAGTATAAACTTAATTCCTCCTTAATTAATAAACTTAATTAATAAACTTAATTCCTCCTCCTTAATTCCTTAATTGCAACAAACTGTGACAATACATGTCAAATGTTGTCTACCAAAGAAGCTTAGAGGTGCGGTACCCAGGATTTTTAATGGGGAGTTGTTCACGATTGGTCCTTTGCCTGGGACATACCAAAATTCCCAAGTTCCAGGAATAAGGCAGTTCTTCACACTGTTTGCCCAAATAACAGAGGCACAGTAAACTACTCTTACCAGTTAGAGAATGGTGGGGAATCCTCCTGAAATCCTAGTTACCCGATGCTAGCTAAAGGCGGCGAACCTCTCAAGCTGAACTTGAGAGGTTCTGGAAGCAACCTAGTTATATCTCTGTTCTGGAAGCAACCTAGTTCCTATAGTATTTTATTTCTCTCTAAAGAACTGTTTTAACATTTCTTGCAAAGAAAATCCAATGGCAACAAATTGCCTCATTTTTTGTCTAAGCAAGTCTTTGTTTCTCCTACACTTTTTTCCTTCCAGTTTTATCGAGATATAACTGAAATATGGCACTGTGTAAAGTCTAAGGTATACAAAGACTTGATTTACATATTTAATGACGTGATTATCACAATAACTTTAGTGAACATCCATTATCTCATATAGGTGCAAAATTAAAGAAATAGGAAAAACTTTTAATAAATAACTTTTATTTGTTTTGAGGACTCAGGACATACTCTCTTCACTTTTATATAAAACATACAGTAGCATTATATTCAGGGCATATAGTACTCTCCTCTGTGAACTATACTTTGAAGAGCAAGGCTCCAAAACTCTACGGATTTTTATTTTTTATAAAATTTATTATTCAAAGATATACAAACACGGAAAATATGAAAGATACCTATGCATCGACTCATAATTTTTAAAGTAATGTTTAAAACATATTTTAAAATACACCAAAGAGATCATAATACTTCTGAAAGATTTTTAAAAACTATATAATCAATCTATTAAATACTGCCTAATAGTTTAAACAGGTTACACCATTACATATACAATTATATTTTAAAAAATTTTAACAGTATTTCTTTTTTTGGTTGACGGTTATTATAGGTGATTGGTTACACTCTTTTAATGCTTGTATTTCATACAGTTTTTTCTCCCTTAACCATAATTATGTATTACTTTTATAACCAAGGGGGGAAGTAAAGGCTATAAATTGAAAAAAAAATTAAAGAGTTGTCCAGGACAGGCCTAATATTGACAAGTTCAATAACACTAAAGTTTTACTAAAGTTTAGTTCACATAAAAGCAAGGTGCTGTGAATAAATAATTGCCTTGTTAAATCAAATTATCTCATATTTTCTAAGTCCTTACCAACTTTCATTAAATTTTGACAAACAACTCTGGAATAGTTCATGAAAACATTCAAATGAGACTACCATGAGACTAAATGAGACTATCATCAGTAGGGAGTAATGATTCTACCTTTCAGCTGAATTGAAAGCATCCCTAGAAACAGATGACGACCTTGTGTTTCCAACACTGCCGGTATGAGATCGTCTTCCTTTTGCTGAAGGAGTATCTAGCGGTATCTCTCCCAAACCCTATAAGTAAAGAGAGGCAGTGCAATAAAAGTCTTAAAACTAGTAAAAGTGAAATTAACTTGGACAATGTAATTTTCATAGCAGTCATTGCTGATCTCTCATGACTGAATGCATTTTAATAATCTGCGATATTTATGCTTTAAAGGGTATCAGATATATAAATTACCTTGTAATTAGTAGTAAATTAACAAAATATGTGCCCAACACCAGCAAGTGATACTGACTTGGTAAAACTGTTTAAAATGCAAAACCTCAGATCTATATTTTGTAACTACTCTTCTTAAAGCTTAAAATCTATAAAAATAAATCATGAATTTATATAGAAAATATGAATATATCACATAAACAATGAATTCCTATGCAATACCAGTATGGGAATAAACATTTAAATATGAATTAATTAAAATTTATTTTTTCTGATACTTGTACTTGAAATAACTCACAGATATAATCAGCCTCATTTTAGTAAGATAATTTTTTACATGGTTATTTTGATAAATTCTATATGAATTAAGCTGAAATCTCATACCAATAGGAAGAAAAAATGCCCTAAAATGTTTATCACCACACATATTTGAAGTAGTATCCCTTCAAAAATGAATCTTGTATCTAAGTTGACCAGAGAGGAATAACATAAATTACCACAGAAAAATTCCACATCATTAAACTAAGCACATTTTTGCAAAAATTAATACGTAAATAGGCTACATTTTTTTCTTTTACTAAACAAAAATGTATATTGAGCGGGTAACTACATGAAAGGGGCTTCCCTGATGGCTCAGTGGCAAAGAATCCACCTGCCAATGCAGAAGACGCAAGTTTGACCCCTGTGTTGGGAAGGTCCTCCGGGGAAGGAAATGGCAACCTACTCCAGTATTTCTGCCTGGGAAATCCCATGGACAGAGGAGCTTGGTGGACTACAGTCCATGGGGTCACAAAAGAGTTGAACATGACTTAGTGACTAAACAACAATTACATGAAAAGTAGGTCTATTTGTTTTCCCATCTTAAAAGGAAGTCAACTCCATTCATTTTCATTATCTTATAGGTAACAAAATGTGCAGGGAATTTTATTCTTGTTGTGTTCCCAATGCTAAAAAGAATTGATTTTCTTTAGACATATATAATTTTATTTATTTATTTACTGGCTGTGCTGGGTCATCAGCACTCCTTGGGCTGTTCTCTAGTTGTGGTGAGTAGGGGCTACTCTCTGGTTGCAGTGTGCGGGCTTCTCACTGTGGTGGATTCTCTTGCTGTGGTGCACAGGCTCTAGGCAAGTGGGCTTCAGTAGTTGCGGCAGGGAGGCTCAGTATTTGCAGCTCCTGGGCTCTAGAGCACAGGCTCAATGGTTGTGACGCTTGGGCTTATCAGCCTGGGCTGAGTTGCTCCGTGGGATGGTCCCAGATTGGATCAGGGATTGAACCATGTCTCCTACGTTGGTAGGTGGATTTTTTACTATTGAGCCACCAGGGAAACCCAAGAATCAATTTTCTTTTAGAACGGTTGACTTTACACTTTTGAAAAGGGCTCTGGCCTAATATTACTATTGATAGACTCCCCGACCCTGTCTTTTGTCCTTAAGAAAAATAAAAAATAATACAACAAAAACAAAACAAAAAAATAAGAAAAAATAACAAGTACAAAAAACAAAAACAAAACAAAAAATAAAAGCTCTTTGTTTTGGGGGGAACACGATCAACCCATTCAGAAAGTTTATAATCTTTAGCAATATAGAATGGATAATTATAAATTGATCACTCTTTTATTGTTAAGAAACTCAAAGGTAAGAAGAATAACATTACCAACTCTTGGGTTACTTTATAAGGCACTTTTCACATTTCATTTCACTTGACAGTCCCTCAGTTACTCATTTACATACATTTTTGAATACTCATTATCTACAAGGACATATAAGACATGGGGCTTCCCCTCAAGGAACTCCTTTATCAACAATGTGGTAGAAGCTCTAACAGTGGAACGTACAAGGAAAATAAAGAACTAAGTGTAATAAACATTATCCTCATTTTATAAAAACAATAAAGAAATGATATGTGCAAGATTATATAATTGCTACTTCTCAAGTTGTGATTCAAACACAAGTCTTGTAATTCCAATAAGCCACACTACTACATTCTACCTAATATCAACCTTCTATTCAATAAACATTTACACTATGAATGTCTCCTCAGTACTACAGTTGTTGAAATGCTACTGTAGATCTATTCTGAATGGTTAACAGAAATAAACAAGTAATTATTTCTATCCTTTACCTTCCTCAGCAAATGAACATTGCTTTTAAAGTCGTGTTATAAAATAAATTTCTTCTACATACCTTTTGCCGTAAGCTTTTAACAGATTCCTTAATATATGGCAAATCTTTAGATGGCACGTACTTTTCAAGCATTTTATCAAAGTTAGGATGACACATCATGAGGAAAAGCATCTTTCGGCCATAATACCTATGGATATTTAAGAAATATGTGAAATGATTCTATAAATCTTAACAAGCCTAAGTTTCTGTCCTTAGATTTAATTTTTTTCCCCCAGTAGAAAAAAAACCTATCAACATCAAGATTATCATCCCTATATTAAATAAGCCACTGAAATATAGCTGCAGTAACTGGATTAGAGAGTATAGCATTCTCCTGCCACCCATCTTTAAAAAAACATAGCTTCAAATCTTTTAGCTATATGTCACAGAGAGTCAAAAGCTATGACTATTTTTCAGGCACCCAAGGATCCACATAAAGACTGGCATTTGGCAGAACTGTGAGTTAAAAGAAGTGTTTGTCCTGACTTCCTTGTCTGGTGACCTTTTGCTGCTCACAGACTGGCCAGATATTCTGGCCTAAGTCAACCCAAGATTCTGTATTTCTGACTCTCTCTCTTTTCTTCTTCCTGCCAAAACGTACCTGGGCTTCAATTCTTCAAAAACCTATTCTTTGCTATCTAAAATACATCCAAAGTTAGCTGGTAAATTGTGGCTGATACATTAATGAAATGTCTAATGTTCTCCAAAACTAGGTGTTTTTTTAAATGCTACATTAGTTTTAACATAATTCTTTTGGGATAATACCCTAAGCCAGGATATCATTATAATGGTAAATGATGTGGTGGAAGTGCATACTGGAGATTATTTTTCGACAGGGGGGTCTTGTATTACCTCATAAAACTGTATTCTTCTTCTTCCTGGAGACTTGACCCTAAAATAATTACAATTATACCTTTACCTACAACTTGGAATGTATGATACTAGAAGAACCAGAGAAGGCAAAGCTTTTGTGGGGGAGATGTAGAAGATGATCTCAGAATCATTTATATCAACTAGATTTGTTCAAATGTAATGAAATTACAAAAGGGAGGTAATATCAGAGAATAAAAATTAGTTTTCTTGCCCCACAACCAGAATAAGGTTAACACCCAGATAAATAGCTCCTAATTAGTTATAGTTTCAAAGCTGACTCTAACTTTTATCCCAGAATGGTAAGGACTGCAGGTCTACCATAGACTGTAATGATATGTGAATGGCTAAAACAAACAAAGGAGCAAGCAAAAGACAAAAAATGTAAGAAACACTATAACTGGAAAGTTGTCATTATTCTGTAATTTTAAAACTTTAAATAAGAATCTAAGAAATGACAAAATGGATTAGAAGAATTACTATGCCATTAAGGAAAAGTTAAAATGTAAAAAAAACAACTATTGTAAATTTTATTTTGTTTCTAACTAGTCTATTATGATCCAACCCTCCTTAATTGTTTTGAACTTTACTGAGGTATGTACAACTTCTAAAATGGTTACCCCAAAGATATCTTGCTCTAATTCCTACAATTTGTGAATATACGAGATGTAACTTCCAGGATTATGTTATATTTAATGGTACAGCTGATTTTAAGATAGGGAGATGATCTGGGTGGACCTAAGTGAATCACATGAGCCCTTAAATGCACAGAGCTTTCTGTAGCTGGTAGAAGAAAAAGAAGTCAAAGAAATTCCAAGCATGAGAGGGATTCGCCTTGTTGCTGCTGGCTTGAAGATGGAGGTGGGCTGCATGAGAAGGAATTCGGGTGGACAGAAAGGAGCTGAGAAGAGATCCCGGCTGAGAGCCAGCAAGGGAATGGTAACCTCTGTCCAATAATCACAAGAAACTGAATTCAGCCAACAAGCTGAGTTTGCAAGCAGATTCTTCTACAGTGCAAGAGCCCTGCACTTGTTACCACCTTGATATCAGCCTTATGAAACGCTAAGCAGAAAACCCAATTGAGCATGCCAGACTTCTAACCTAAAAATGGTAAGCTAAAAGAGCCTGTGTTGCCTTAAATCACTATGTTTGTGGTTATTTGTTATGCAGTAATATTAAATGAATATATTTAGTTTCTATAATATTTTTTTGACATGACTTCCACAAGCTTAACTGTAGATACTTAAAGTAATGAACATCTCTGTCTTAAAATGTTAAAGTTTGATGTCCTTCTTTTCTTTTTAGTTTCCACAAAGTCAAGGTCCTACCTTCTTCATTTAATCTGAGTTCACATATAACTGCCAAAATTTTTACATTCTGTATGGGACATTATAAACATTTAGTCAAACCTTACTAATTTTATAGATGAAACAGAGGCTAACAGAGGTTAAGTAACTTGCTAAGGGCTGACAGTGGCTCGAGCTAGGAATTGAACCTAAGCTTCTGATTACATCCAAACTTCTGTTAGCATTACAGCTATAGTACCATCCATTCCTTAATTACTGTTATCCTTCTCTGACCATTCTTAACCTTCATAAAATTGTTCTTTGAGTACAAGACAGCAATCAAGAATTCATGGAATTTTCTAAGTGCACATATCTCATGCTAATCAGTTTGCTTCCTGTATTCTTCCTGATTTTACCTGACTACTTGGAAATACATCATTTTCCCCTAAATGCATTTACCTTATATCTGCCCACAATGAATTTCTTCTGCCACTTTTCTGCCCACTTATATAGTCTTGTACGGTTTTCATGCAGATCATCCCTGGGACATGGCATCTTACTACCCAGAAGTATGTAGTGTCATTTGTAAATTTGGAGAATTCACTGTGCACTCCCTCAAGGTCATTTATAAATCAGTCAAAAAAGATCATACCCCAGCACCAATCTGTGGGGGTCCCACTTCTCCATTTAGAAAAATGTTTATTCTTCTTCAACCTTTGTTTCTACATTTAAGCCCTTGTAGTAAATAAGAGACCCAACAAATATTATTAGCAGCTACTCACCTGGTTTCTGGTGAGCTGTCCTGAGCAAATTTAGCAGCAGCGGGTAATATACGGTCAGCCATATCCTTTGTTCCAGATAAAACACGCTCTGGTTCCATAAATTCTACCACATCTGATAAATGCTGGGCAGCACATCTTCTTACTGCAATGTGTAAGTGGCTAGAGGAAACATGGTCAATTACAATAGAGTTGATAAACTATTTTCCAAAGATATACCTTAAAAATTAAATGATTACTCCTAAGCCTCAGCCATCATCGTTGTAGGCTAAAATGACAAATTATTTACATTAGCTATCTCTTCCAAGAAGTTAAAAACAAAAGTTATAATCACTGACATTTATTTAGCTCCAGATCTATGAAGGTTAGGAACACTATTAAAACAACAATATTATTGTCTTCTGTATGCTTAGTACCTAATCTGACTTTTACCACAAAGGAATTATTTAATACATGTTTTCTGACTGAAATAACATTGAAATTTGCACTTTTCCCGTATACCCCAGATTATAAACAACTGCATTTTTAGTTTAAGGACATGTCCAGATTATTTTGAACATTACCTTTGTCCTCCGTTGATAAGAGAAACAACCGCACGTGCGGGAGTTACATTAGTGATCATAGCTCTTAATGCCTTGTCAACATCTTCTCTTATAAATGTATTTGATTCTCCTGACTTCTGCAATAAAACTTTTACGGTATTATCTAGTTCTTGATCCATGCTCTTTTTCAGGTGAGTAAAAAGATCACTTAAACAGACCACAGCAGCACGAGAAACTCCAGAGCGTAAATTTTTTACCTAAAAAAAATTTCCAAAATGTACATTTTGCTGAAATTCTGAAAGAAAATCAGTAATAATGACCTTAAAGCCAAATTTATTGTCAAAGCAACATGCATTAGTATGTATATTATGTCTTTAAAAGAAAAATCAACATTTTATAAATTTTTTTAAATGTTGCAAAGTAAGGCATGAGGTACTTTACATACAAGCCTACTGATTTCATTTAGTACAGTTTTTCAAGGTCAAGTAAATATGGCATGTTTATATTTTGTTATCCAAACACTCCTTAACTCAGCTGAAAAATAAGTTTACCTCTTGAACTACTGCAAAATTTGTTTCATGCAACTTTGTGTTCAGTATTTCAGAATGAAAAGCAGCTAAACATCTAATAAAGTTCAGTCCCTCAATTTTCTTCTCCCTGTGAGAAAAAGAAACAAACAACAAAACCATGTATTAAATGGGGCTCCACTGGAACAGGATCTCAGATTTCTTCTTCTTTTGTGAGTATGGATTATTGCCAATGAGGAGACCCTGTCTATCTTCCCTTATCATGCAGGAAGCTCAAATAAAAGATACGGAAAGTTTTATTTACTCCCATAGTTCTACTCCTGATTCAAAACACCATTCAAAACCACTGCTGACAGTCGAGTTAAGCATATGCTTTGTCAATAAAAAGGAACATTTCTCCACTACTAAGCATGTCATATTCTTTTTAGAGAATAGAAAGGAATGGAATGGCAAATGTGAGGGAAGCAATGAAACGAAAATGGAAGGAGATTAAATAACTAGCCATAATTTTGTTGGTGATCCAAGAGCAGAAAAACATTTATGGTTATGTAACTCGTATTTCTTTTTCATGATCTTACCTAATGAGACAGATGAAGGGTAGGTGAATGCTAACCAGAGAGTAGATTTAAGTGGGATAGAGACATTACATTTCAAACTTGATGGTTTCCATTGTAATTATTTGAAAAATGTAAGCTGAGTTTCCTTAGTTGGTAATACTGATAGTGGTTACTTTTTTAAGCATTTAAATCCCTTGAATAAGTTATGGGATAACAGGGAGAAAAGACTCAAGATTTCAAGGTGGCAAGAGTAAATCTATTTAGCAGATGCCTGGTTCAAGATTTTCATTTTTTGGATAAGCATAAAGCTGTTACAATTACCATTCAGATGCATAAACAACCAGATTCTAAACATAAATAATAGAAAGTGGAGTCAAGAGTGAGGAAGGCAGAAAAATTAAGAAAGAGTGGCTGAAATTTTTCCAAATTTGATCAAAGCTCTAAATTCTCAGATCCAAGAACAAATCCTAAACGGGATAACCACAAAAAAACACAAAATGGAACATTATTATCAAATTACTAAAAAGACTGTTAAAGGGAATATTCTTAAAAACAGCCATAGGAAAAAAGGGCAAATTACATACAGCAGAACAAAGATAACAACGATAAAAGGCTTTAGGCCAGAAATGTACAAGCCAGAAAACACTGAATACAATTTAAGTGCTAAAGAGAAACCAACAACAACCAAAAAAATCAACTTAAGAAGGAATATACAAAGCTTAAACTATACTTGGAGATTTTAAAAGCCCAGTAACTGATAGAAAAAATAAACAAGAAACCAGTAAGTATACAGGAAATTTAAGACTTTCAACCACCACCAAGCAACTTGATCTTCCTAACATTGATAGAACACTACAACCAACACCAGAACGCAGACTGTTTTTCCAAGTTCACGTGAAACATTTATCTGCGTCGTTCTGGTATCAGAGTACTGCTGACGGCAAAGAAGGACAGGAAGCACACCAGCTTCTTCAATGTTCTAGAAGTCTGTGTAAAATTGATTTCTTCCTTAAATGTTTGATATAATTCATTAGTGAAACTACCCAAGCATGAAGTTTTCTTTGTGGCAAAGAAATTCAAATTCAATTTCCTCAAGAGATATTAGGTAATACAGATTATCTGTATCTTTTTGAGTGAGTTTTGGTAGATTGTGTCTTTCCAAAAATCTGTCCATTTTACTAAGCTGTCAAATTTATGGGCCTAAAGCTATTTATCATATTCCTTTATTATTTATTTTTTCCCTTCATTATTTATTTAATAGCTGTATGATCAGTAGTGATATTCCTTCTCTCTTTCCTGATGTAGGAATTTGTTTCTTCTCTTTTTTTCTTCATCAGTCTGACTAAAAGGTTTACCAATTATATTTATCTTCTCCAAGAGACTGCTTTTATTTTCATTTGTATTCCCAATTGTTTGTTTTCTATTTCATTGATTTCCATTACATTCTTTATTATTTTCTTTCTTTGCTTATTTTGGGCTTCATTTGCATTTCAGTTTCCGGTGAAACCTGAGGTCACTGATATAAAACTTTTCATCTTTTAGAATTATAGGGCTATAAATTCTCCTCTAATTTAGCTGTATCCCACAAATTTTGTCTCATTTTTTAATTTCATTAAATTCAAAATGCTAATTTTCCATTCTTAGAGCCATGGATGATTAGTAAGTATGATACTTAGTTTCCAAATATTTAGAGATTTTTCAGGTATTTTTCTAACTTCTAATTTAATTCCACTGTGGTCAGAGAACAAACCTTGCATAATCTGAAACCTTTTAAATTATTTGTTTTATGTTTCAGAACACAGTCTTTCTCAGTAAAGACCCTTCTGGACTTGAAAAGAATGAATTCTGTTGTTTTACCTGAAGTATTCTATAAATGTCACAGGTCAAGTTGAAATTCTTCTATATCCTTACTGATTTTCTTTCTTCTAGTTCTATCAATTAATGAGAGGATTGTTTGAGTTCCAACTATAATTGTGGATTTGTTTATTTCTCTGCAGTTCTACCAGTAGTTGCTTAATATATTCTGAAGCTCCAGTATATGATAAATAAATGTTTAGGACGGCCATGTCTTCTTGCTGAATTAACTCCCTTATCAATATAAAATGGCCCTCTTTATTCATGATGTGATAGACAGAATTCTAAATGAGTCTAATGATAAATGTCTAATGACAGTCTAAATGATAAGACAGAAGTCTAAACCTTGCTTCCTGCCCCTAGTATACATGACCTGAATAATACCCTCCCCTTAAGGGTGAATATGATGGGCTATTACTTCCCTCGATCATGTTACATTATATGGCAAAAGGGATTTTGCAAGTCTCCCTACAGTTCACCAATCCTCTGTTCATGTCTTTCCTCCAGCTTCTCTAACATAATGTATTAGAATTATAACTATAGTTAAAATAATTTCTTTGTCTAGCAATTCTATAATCTATAGCAACAGTTAGTAACAGACTGGTTCCAAATCGGGAAAGGAGTAGGTCAAGGCTGTTTGTTGTCACCCTGCTTATTTAACTTATATGCAGAGTACATCATGTGAAATGCTGGGCTGGATGAAGCACAAGCTGGAATCAAGATTGCCAGGAGAAATATCAATAACCTCAGATATGCAGATGATACCACATTAATGGCAGAAAGTGAAGAAGAACTAAAGAACCTCTTGATAAAAGTGAATGAGGAGAGTGAAAAAGTTGGCTTAAAACTCAACATTCAGGAAACTAAGATCATGGCATCCAGTTCCATCACTTCATAGCAAATAGATGGGGAGACAATGGAAACAGTGACAGAATTTATTTTTGGGGGCTCCAAAATCACTGCAGATGGTGACTGCAGCCATGAAATTAAAAGATGCTTGCTCCTTGGAAGAAAAGTTATGACCAACCTAGACAGCTTATTAAAAAGCAGAGACATTACTGTACCAACAAAGATGCATCTAGTCAAAGCTATGGTTTTTCCAGTAGTCTTGTACGGATGTGAGAGTTGGACTATAAAGAAAGGTAAGAGCCAAAGAATTGATGCATTTGAATTGTGGTGTTGGAGAAGACTCTTGAGAGTCCCTTGGACTGCAAGGAGATCAAACCAGTCCTTCCTAAAGGAAATCAGTCCTGAATATTCATTGGAAGAACTGATGCTGAAACTCCAATACTCTGGAGAGTATTGGACCAAAGAACCGACTCATTGGAAAAGATCCTGATGCTGGGAAAGACTGAAGGCGGGAGAAGGGGATGACAGAGGATGAGATGGTTGGATGCCATCACCAACGTGATAGACGTGAGTTTGAGTAAGCTCCACGAGTTGGTGATGAACAGGGAAGCCTGGTGTGCTGCAGTCCACGGAGTTGCAAAGAGTCAGATACTACTGAGTGACTGAACTGACCTGATACCATTTTTGGATTAGTTTCCATTGTTTTCTTTGTCTCCCCTCTCATTATGGGTTGTATTTTCCTGTCTCTTTGCATGCCTGGTAATTTGTTACCAGATGCCAGGCACTGTGAATTTTTATCTTAGATATTTTTATATTCCTATAAATATCCTTAGCTTTGTTATGAGATATAGTTATTTGGAAAGTCTGATCCTCTCAGGTCTTGCTTCTATGTTCTGTTTGGTGGAACAAAGTCAGTCTTTAGCCTAGGGTTTATGCATTACATAGATGAAGCAAAACTCTTTGGACTATTGTACAATGCCATGTAACTTGTAAGGTTTTCCACTCTGCTGGTGGGGAAAGAAAAGTATTCTTGGCCTTGTATATGCTCCAGGGATTGTTCTTTGTAACTTTTATAAGTGTTTCTTGTTCTGGCTTGACCAATACTCAGCTAAACATTCGAGAGTAATTCTCTGAAGGATCCTAGAGTTCTTTAAGAAGCTATATCCTCCTCTGGCATTCTGGCTACAAGCTCTAGCTATCTTGGCCTCCCCAAACTCCCAGTTTCATCTCCATTTCTGCTGATATGTACATGGCTTTCCCCTCCCTAAGCTGTGATTTGAAAACTCTGCAGGAAGATAGCAAGGGCAGTTATAGGGATCAACTTCTTTGTTTCTTAGGGATCACTGTCTTTCACTGCCTGGTGAACAATATTCTCAAAACCACTGCTTCATGTATTTTGTATGATTTCTTTAGTTCTTTCTAATGTGAAGGCAAATCTAATACCTGTTAATCCATCTTGGCAAGAAGTGGAAGTTTAATAGTTCTACTTTAGACATATTAAATTTAAAATGTCTACTGTAATCCAAGTGGAAGTGTCAAGTAGAAGCTTAGAGCTTATAAGCTTAGAGCTCAAGAAGATACCAGGAATTCAGATATGCATTTATGAGAAATCAGAGTGTGGGTGGAATTTAAAGCTATGAAGCTGAATGAGATCATTTAAGAAAGGGATTGGCAAACTATGACTCACTGACCAAATCTGGCCCCGTCAGAGTTTTCTTCTATAAGTCAAATTTTTATAAGTAAAGTTCATTTAAGCACAGCCATCCCCATTTGTTTTCATAATGTCCAAGGCTGATTTTTATTATGACAGCAACGTTGAGTAGCTGCAACAGAGACATGTGGCCTGCAAAGTCTAAAATATTTTACTGTCTGGCTCTTTATAGGAAAAGATTGCCAGCCTGGATCCTTGAAATGAATGTAAATAGAGAATGTCAGTGGATTAAATTCTGGAGCACTCCTCAATACTGAAATCAAACAGAACACCAATAAGCACTAAGTACTGAAGCAGGAAAAGAACCAAGATAAGCTCACACATAGTATCAAAGACCCAATGCAGTCAAAAGAAAAATTAATTAATTAAAAAAAAAAGGGGGGAGTGTCAACTGTATTACAAATGATGCTGAGAGGCTAAGTATGATGACAGTAAGTGACTAGTGTAGATTTAGCAAATGGTTATTTTTGCAGTTTTAGTGAAGCTAAGTGACGGTCGAGGAGGGGAGGGTTGAAAGTCAATTAAAGAAGGCTGAGAAGAGAACAAGAGGTGAAAAAGTAGACAAATGAACTTGCATTTTTAAGGTCTTTTGCTAACAAGTGAGGAGAAAAGAAATGTGAAAATGTGAAGAAGGTGTGCAGTTTAGGAAGGATTTTTAAAAAGAAGAAATATCATGGCACATTTTTATGCTGATGAATATGATCGAGGACAAAAAGCAAAACTGATGATGAGGTGCACACTGAGGATGAAGACCGACTGAAGGAACACAGGAGGAAATGGGACAGAGCAGCCAGTACATGCTCCAGCTGAAGCAAGTGGATGCCACTGTCTTTCTGTTTGCCTTGATTTACTGGCTGGGCTGGCTGGGTAGCTATGCAGCCGTGGCAGAAACAGAGTAAGTATTCTCAAGACTTCTGTAGAATATATTTCACAGAGAAACACTTGGAGAAATGATGAGATTTGTACTTAATACCGAAAGCTTAACAAAGCTAAACTATATCCTTATAATACATGTCATAAGTGTTAATATAGCACTCTATGAGGCCCAGAGTTCAGCTATTAATTATAAGTTGGGAAAAACCCAGACTGCCTAAGAAAGAACGTAAGTAATCATTTCTACGACTATTATAATAGGAAATGTGTCAATTTATAAAAAATAATTTCAGCAAACTTTTGGGACAGGGATGGTTAACTCACCAATCCTCATCAGCTAAAAGCCTCAGAGCTTCTGTCAGTGCTACTTCGGGTTTGGAAAATGGCCGTAGTTCTGATGAATCCATTATTTCTGGACTATGAGTGACAGAGGGCATCCTTTCTTTATACTGTGGAATGGCTCCAGGAGATGCTTCATCTAGAACAAAGAAACATACTAAATAAAGTGTAAACTCACTCTGATACAAAGGGGTACAAATAGTACTCTGACCATGGAGTCTACAAATATTTCTTATAGAAACTTATATTAGATTGTTGTTGTTGTCATTTAGTCGCTAAGTTGTGTCTGACTCTTTTGAGATCTCATGGACTATAACCCGCCAGGCTCCTCTGTTCCATGGGGTCTTCCAGGCAAGAACACTAGACTGGGTTGACATTTCCTTCTGCCGGGGATATCTTCCTGACCCAGGGATCGAACCCTGCATTGCAGGTGGATTCTTTACTGCTGAGCCAGTGGGGAAGCCCCAACTATTAGTTCAGTCTCCAACAAAACTGTAATACCTGATATCAAAATTATTTAAAAACTTATTTTTTATAAATAAAACTATTAAATTACATTAGTATAAATGTTTAAGTGGTTTTGCAGTCATGAGTCATACAACAAAGTTTGGCCTTAAGAGCTATCAATAAAAGTTGGTAAGAAGAATATGATCCCATTTTGTAAAAAAAAAGTGGATGCATACCTAATTTACCATACAACTGATAACAGAAATAAAGCTTCATAACAACTGTGTATAAATTACAAGTTTTGCTATTGGTACAGCATTAAGGTATACTAAAAATCCTAAGATCATATGTAGTAGCATGATCAATGGTTCTTCCACAATCAAACATTTACCACCCATTTTCCAGATATAAGGCATTGTGCTAGATACTGAGGAAGTAAGTGCCCAGGGCAATGCCTACCACAAAGGCACTGAGCACTGTAAGACACATGTAGTGAGGGTGTCAGAAAGAAAAAAAATCAAAAAGGTAAAATAGGATGTGTAATGGCTTTTGTAAGTGGGTAGAGATTAGTTATTTTTTCATGTTAAAAGAGTTTTTTTTGGCTACACTACATGGCATATGGGATCTTAGATCTCCGACCAGGGATTGAACCTGCATACCCATCATTGGAAGCACTGATTCTTAACCACTGGACAACCAGGGAAGTCCCTAAAGAGATATTTAAATACTTCATATTCAGGTCAGATCAGATCAGTCGCTCAGTCATGTCCGACTCTTTGCGACCCCATGAATCGCAGCACGCCAGGCCTCCCTGTCCATCACCAACTCCCGGAGTTCACTCAGACTCACGTCCATCGAGTCAGTGATGCCATCCAGCCATCTCATCCTCTGTCGTCCCCTTCTCCTCCTGCCCCCAATCCCTCCCAGCATCAGAGTCTTGTTGTGACAAATGCTTTACAAACTTTACATTTAATTCTCTCAATAAAGGTGTGATATGTATTCTCATTATCTCCAATTTGCAGCCAAAAATATAACTGAGTTTTACAGAGACTAAGAAATGTATTCAAAGTCTCAATGCTAATAATGAGTGGCAAAGGTAGGATTTTCATCTAGGCCTACAATTGCTCTTGATTTTATATAAAGAGGTCTAAGAAAGAATTTGTGCTTTCCAAACTTTATCACACACCAGATAAGAAGATGCATCCCAAAAGATGAATATATTATTTTGGATTACTGTAGTGATAAATGAGTACCAATTTTTGTTTGAGTAAATCATATCTGAAGAAAATTACATGACAATTAATGAATATAATAAGTAGACCTCAATAATTTTTTTGATAGTTCAGATGCACCCTCATTAGATTTCATAAATAAGATTTGTATGTATTAAAAAAAAAAAAAACCTTTGGAATTTTATAACCCAGAAAGAACAGCAAATTCAAAACAGCACCACTAACTATCATTTATTGAACTCCTGCCTGCATTGTGCTAAATGCTTCATTTATATCATCTCACTTGATTCATTTGACAACCCTATGTGATGGTTATTATTATTATCCTGTATTACAGGTGAAAAAACTGTTGCTAAAGTTTTAAGGACTCCCTCTCTGTATCTATTTTACTTTCATTCTCAAGTGAGAATAATTCATTAGGAAGGGATGCATATATAATATCAAATTATCAACCTCGGCATTATATGACAATTTCTATTGTTTTTACCTGGAAAAAAAGAGAAACAAAACAAAACAAATATTACTCTGGAAACAGAGGTGTACAGAACATCAATCTAAAGCAGTGTTGGCCAGGCTAGGGGCTTTGTTTTGTTTCTTAAACTTCCTTTCTTGCAGACTGATACTTTTATAAAATACAATAAAAGTGTTATGACAACAGTCTCTAAAAGGTTGTTCTCACTTTCTGTATTTATCTTGTAAGCATACTCTTCTGTTCAAATAATATAAGGGTAACTTCAGGGAAGCACTCTCCTTATACTTCTTAGAAATAAAACCTGTAAAGCCTACATTATAGGTGAAAAATCACAAAATTAGTTGATGTCTCTAGAATGAATATGCAACAATTTGTGGTTTGTTACTATTTATATTATTTGTTATATTTGTACTTCCATTCCTACTTTGAACTATTGGCTTAGATAAGAAGTTTTGTGGATTTTTCTCCCCCTAGATTTTATGACGGTAATAGTGAAATTATTTGAGAATGCTGAAAATTCAAATTTCAAATAATTATATATTATATATAACTATTATATATAGTTAATTATATGTTACTGAGTCATTCAAATTTCAGTATGATAGTTCAACATATTCCATTATTAGTCATGTATCACCCTCAGTTAAACCTCAGTACAGTAGTTTTTGAGTATTATGAGTTAAATGAAATCACACCAAATGTTAAATTCCACTTACTTTGAGGTGCCATTTTTTCATTTCCTGTATATTTCATTCGTTCCCAGGGATTCTGTTCCTTCCTTTCAGAATCTTTAATGTCAAAAAGTTCTTTTTCCTCTTTTCTCTTTTGTCTCATCTTGTCATAAGTAGATTTTGAAATAGAAACTTTAATCTGCATGAAAAAGTTGAAATATCTCTAATTATTTAGAAAGTCTGACACTTAACTATCTTCATCTTAGGCAACTGTAAGCTATACAAAATGAATTATACATTTCTTAGTCCTTATTTCAGTAATTCTAAAATTGAATAGAATTACATAGTACCAACTGCGAACTAAATTTGTGCCTAAAGATACTAGTTTGTTACTCCTTGACGATATCCTGGAAAATTGTCAAATATATACATGCACACATATATATGTATATAAAGTACATGTAGAATATAAAGTACATTAGATACTTTACACCAGAATAACAATATATTTGGTGGAAAAGGAGAATAATCTATCATTTACATGATTAAGGTTCAAGAATTTCAATATCATTGAGATTTAAAAAATTATAATCAAAGCACTTTTATCACCCCAAATCTGATATACACAAAATAATGATGTATCATAAGCTTGAATTTATCCTAATAATTAAGAAATAACCTTACATCTTTTTCATTCTCAGAATCAACATATGATGGAATACTCTGCTGAACTGCTCTTCCATAAATGCCTGATGGTGGTTCAGTATTTTTAACTGAAAACGAAACCCCATTTTCCACAGAAGTTATCACTGATTGACTGCAGGTTGCTGGTGCTGGAATTGGATTTCCAAATACCCCTGAAAGCAACCAACCATCAAACACTGTCATTATTTATGTGATGTTATTCTGGACAACAAAATTTTAAGACAAGGTTTTAAAAGAAGTAAACAATATAATTAATAAGAAAAACATGTTAAATAATCACGAAATACAAAAACACCTATCAAATGATAATATAATAACAAGAAATTTCATGATGTCAAATGAGAACTGCATATTTGCATATTGTAAGTTCTGAGTTCACATGAATGAAAGGTTAGGTAAGCGAGTGTTTAAAATGGTTTCAAAGAGCAAGGATTTGAGCTGGGACTGGAAGACATAGAATAATTTGAGTAGACAAGTGAGGAAGGCAGGGAGAACATCCTATGAGATAAAGATGTTCATAAGCAGAGGTGAACAAGTAGAAAGCATGTTTGTGGAGTGATGTTTGGGCACAAGGCAAATAGAGAAAATAAGCTTATAAGGGGAGGTTGAAGTCAATCTGAGGAGGATCTAAAATTAACCTAATGATATCAGCAAAGAAGTCAGGAAAGCTTTCTAAGCATTTCATTCTATTTACCAAAAATAAGATGTACACCCTCAACATCTATCATCATATTCTAGTTTTGCAATTAAAAAAGAATCTAGTTGGGCTGTGTTAATGGACTAGATGGAGAAATCTTTTTACAATGTAAATAGGTATTTAATCATCACATTGTATACTTTAAATGTCTTACAATTTTATTCGTCAATTATACCTCAATCAAGTTGGGGGAAAAATGATAATTTTAAAGGATATTTGCAAACAAGTTGTTCAAAGGTTTCTCAACGTACCTGAAATATATAACAGATACTAATTAAGATTTGTCTAGTCTTTGCATGAGATGTTATAGAATTATATTAATTTATATTGATTACTAAGTCAATCAAAAAGGACTACAATTTGAATTTGAACTGCAATAAAATTGTTTAAGCTATCCTAGAAGTGGAGAAGGAAATGGCAACCCACTCCAGTATTCTTGCCTGGAGAATCCCAGGGACGGGGGAGCCTGGTGGGCTGCCGTCTGTGGAGTCGCACAGAGTCGGACACTACTGAAGCGACTTAGCAGCAGTAGCAGCAGCAGAAGTATCTTATAAAGTGCCTAAACTGTACCTGTCACATAATACATCTCTCTGAAAATTACTGACATAAATTTACCATTGTTTCATTAGAGGATAGAAATGTGGTGCTAAGTATTCACTTTTAATTCTTTCAATTTAACAATTTTTTCAAAAAGAAAGTTCTATTCAACACCTGAAGCACACTCTTCTCTATTCTTTATTGATATGCTTTGCTTATACATGAAGAAAACATACAATTAAAAAGCTAAATAATTTTAAAATACCTTTTCCAACAACTACTACTGAGTCTTCTGATAAGGTATTTGTAGACATGAAGTCAAAACTGGAAATTTGGTGGAAATTTGATGATGACCCTGTAGATGCTAAAGAAACAAACAAACAAAAAAGCATTAAAAAATACATACTTATGTAGTATTTCAGGATATCATGACATGGTTTTTTAAAACTGAAAATTAATTTCATACAAAGAATTTATAATTTATATATTTACACATTAATTCAATAAATACTTAGAATACTTGGTTTGTTCAGTGTATATTCTTGTGTCCTTTGTCATAGATTAATTGACTGCAGGTTTGTGGGTTTATTCTTGAGCTCTGTGTTCTGTTCCATTGATCTATATATCTGCTTTTGTGCCAATACCAAGCTGTTTGATTACTGTAACTTTGCAGTATTGTTTGAAGTCTGAAAGGAATACGCCTCCAGCTTTTTTCTTTTTCCTCAGTATTGCTTTGGCAATTCTGGGTGTTTGTGGTTCCATATACATGTTATTATTATTTGTTCTAGTTCTGTGAAATTTATCATGGTTATATTGATAGGGATCACATTAAATCTGTACAGTTTGTTTTGGGCAGTATAACAATATTAAATCTTGAAATCAAAGAGCAAACGATATCTTTCCATTTCTTAAAATCATCTTCAATTTCCTTTATCAATGTTTTATTGTCTTCAGTGTATAGGTCTTTCACTCTTGTGGTTAAGTTTAGTCCTAGATATTTTATTTAATATTTGGATGTGATTTTTTTTTTTACTTTCTGGTATTTGGTTTTAAGTATAAAGAAATGAAGAAGGATACTCTTGTATCCTGCTACCTTGCCGAATTCACTTATTAGTTCTAATAGTTTTTGTGTGGAGTTTTTAAGGATCTGTATATAGAGTATCTGGAGAAGGCAATGGCAACCCATTCAAGTACTCTTGCCTGGAAAATCCCATGGACGGAGGAGCCTGGTAGGCTACCATCTATGGGGTCACACAGAGTCGGACACAACTGAAGCGATTTAGCAGCAGCAGCAGCATATAGAGTATCATATTATCTACAAATAGTGACAGCTTTACATCCTCCCTTCTGATTTGGATATCTTTTATTACTTTTTCTTGTCTGACTGCTGTGGCTAGAGCTTCCAAAGCTACACTGAGTAGAAGTGGTGAGAGCAGGCATCCTTGCCTTGTTCCTGAATTTAGCAGGAAGGCATTCAGCATTTTACCACTGAGTATTATGTTGGCTGTGGGTTTGTTGTAAATTGCTTTTGAGATTCATTCCCTCTGTACCTACTTACAGGGCTTCCCTGGTGGCCCAGACAGTAAAAAAAAGAACCCAGGAGACCTGGGTTCAATCCCTGGATAGGGAAGATCTTCTGGAGAGGGGAATGGCTACCCACTCCACTATTCTTGCCTGGAGAATCCCATGGACAGAGAAGCCTGGCAGGCTGCAGTCCATGGTGTTGCAGAGTTGGACACGGCTGAGTGACTAACACTTACTTACCTATACCCACTTTGGTGAGAAGTTTCTTTTTTTTAAATAATGGATGTTGAATTTTATCAAATGCTTTTTCTGCATCTATTGAAATGATCATATAATTTCTGTCTTTTCTTTTGATGATGTGGTATGTATCACATTGATTTGATTAGGTATAATAAACTGTCCTTGAGACCCTAGAGTGAATCCAACTCGATCATGTTTTTTGATCCTTTTTATGTACTGTATTGGATTCAGTTTGCTAATATTTTATTGAGGATTTTTACATCTATATTTATCAAACATATCGACACATAATTTTCTTTCTTCTTTTTTTTGGTAATTATCCTTGGTTTTGATATCAGGATGATGGTGGCTTTTAGAATGAATTTGGGAGTGTTCCCTTCTCTTCAGTCTTTTGGAATAATTTGAGCACAGGTGTGCAGTCTTTGTATGTTTGGTGGAGTTCCTCAGTGAGACCATCTGGTCCTAGACTTTTGTTTGCAGGGAGTTTTTCAAAATAGATGCTCGATTTCACTTTTAGTAATTGGTTTGTTCAAATATCTGTTTCTTCTTGATTCAATTTTGGCAGACTGCATATTTCTAAAAACTTGTCTAATTTGTTGGCATATAAATCTTTATAGTATGAGTTTTTGTATTTCTGTGGAATCAGTTGTTATTTGTCTTTACTTTCTTATGTTGTTTTTTGGGTCCTATCTCTTTTCTTCTTGAACTTGGCTAGAGGTTACTAAATTTTATTTTTTTTTAAAAAAGGGGGGGCTCTTGATTTTATTGATCTCCGCAGTTTTTTATCTCATTTATTTATTCTCTGACATATATTTATTTCCTTCCTTCTGCTGATTTTGGGTCTCATTTGTCCTTCTTCTAGGTCTTTTAGGTGGGAGGTTTTTTGAGATTTTTCTTCTTTCTTAAGGCCTGTGTCACTATAAACTTCCCTCTTAGAAAAGTTTTTGCTGCATCCCATAGATTCTGTAAGGTGTTTTCATTGTCATTTGTCTTGAGGTGTTTTCTGATTTCCTCTTTGATTTCAATGATGACCCACTGTTTTTTAGTAATATGTGGTTTAGTATCCAAGTGGTTTTTTTCTTCTTCTTACTTTCTTTCTGTGGCTGATTTCTAGCTTCATACTGTTGTGCTCAGAAAAGATACTAGAAATAATGTCTATCCTCTTAACTTTGTTAAGCTTTGTTTTGTGACCTAGTATGTGGTCTACTGCAGAGAACATTCCACGGGCACTTGAAAAAAAAAATGTGATTCTGGGGTTTTTGGATGTAGTGCCCTATAGATATTAATTAAATCCACCTGATCTATTGTATCATTTATGATCTCTGTTTCTTTATTGATTTTCTGTCTGGAAGATCTGTCCATTGGTTTCAGTGGGGTTTAAAGTTGCCTACTATTATTGTATTCCTCTCAATTTCTCCCCTCATGTTTTTAGTATTCATTTTATATATTTAGGTGCTCCTATACTGGATGCACATGTTAATAAATGTAATATCCTCTTCCCATATTTATCCCTTTGTCATGATAAAATGTTCTCTTTATGGACTTTTGTTTTTAAGTCAATTTGTCTGATATAATTATCACTACTCCCATTTTCTTGCTACTTCCATTTGCATGATATATCTTTTTCCATCCCCTCACTTTCAATCTGTGTGTGTCCTTTATCCTAAGATGATTCTCTTGTAGGTAGCCTATTATAGGTTCTTGTGGGTTTTTTTTTTTTTTAAATCCAATCTGCCACTCTGTTTTTTGATTAGAGCATTTAGTCCACAGACATTTAAAGTAATATTAGTAGGTATGTCAGTTCAGTTCAGTTCAGTCGCTCAGTTGTGTCCGACTCTTTGCGACCCCATGAATCACAGCACGCCAGGCCTCCCTGTCCATCACCAACTCCCGGAGTTCACTCAGACTCATGTACATCGAGTCAGTGATGCCATCCAGCCATCTCATCCTCTGTCGTCCCCTTCTCCTCCTGCCCCCAATCCCTCCCAGCATCAGAGTCTTTTCCAATGAGTCAACTCTTCGCATGAGGTGGCCAAAGTACTGGAGTTTCAGCTTTAGCATCATTCCTTCCAAAGAAATCCCAGGGCTGATCTCCTTCAGAATGGACTGGTTGGATCTCCTTGCAGTCCAAGGGACTCTCAAGAGTCTTCTCCAACACCACAGTTCAAAAGCATCAATTCTTCAGCGCTCAGCCTTCTTCACAGTCTAACTCTCACATCCATACATGACCACAGGGAAAACCACAGCCTTGACTAGATGAACCTTTGTTGGCAAAGTAATGTCTCTGCTTTTGAATATGCTATCTAGGTTGGTCATAACTTTCCTTCCAAGGAGTAAGCGAATGTACACACTGCCATTTGAAAACTTGCCTCCCAGATGATTTTGCATTTTTTCTTTTTGTATTTCCTTTTAGAGTTTGATGATTTTCTTCTATATTATGCTAGAGTTCCTTTCTTTTTTGGTTTTGTGAGTCTACTGTATATTTTAGATATGTGTGACAATTTTGCTGGGTAGAGTATCCTATGTTGCAGGTTTTTCTCCCTTTCAGGACTTCGAATATACAATGCCATCCCCTTGTGGCCTGCAAAATTTATGCAAAAAATCAGGTGATAGCCTTATGGGGGTTCCCCTGTAACTGACTCTTTGACTCTTTTCCTCTTGCTGTCTTTAGAATCTTTTCTTTTTCTATGTTAATTATGATATGCCTTTGTGTGGGTGTTTAGATTCATTTTGTTTAGGACCCTCTGTACTTCCTGTACCTGGGTATCTGTTTCCTTCTCTATGTTTGAGAAGTTTTCAGTCTCTTCAGCAAGTGATGTTGGGAAAGCTGGACAGTTACACGTAAATCAATGAAATTAGAACACTACTTCACACCATACACAAAAATAAACCTTGTAAGACCTAAATATCAAGGCACCATGAAACTCCTAGAAGAAAACATAGACAAAAAATTCTCAGACATAAATTGTATCAATGTCTTCTTAGATCATTCTCCAAAGGCAAAAGGAACAGAAGCAAAGATAAACAAATTAGACCTACCCAAACTTATAAGCTTTGGCAGAGTGAAGGAAATTGCTGTATAAACAAAACAAAAAGACCACCTATGGACTTGGAAAAAATATTTGTCAATGATGTGACTGAGAAGGGCTTACTTTATAAAATATGCAAAATAGCACATACAACTCAATAACCAAAAAACTGAACAACCCAATCGAAAGTGAGCAGAAGACCTAAATAGACATTTCTTCAAAGAAGACATACAGATGGCCGACAGGCATGTGAAAAGAATAAACTAGGAGTACAGGATTAACATATACACACTACTATACATAAAATAGATAAGCAACAAGGATTTACACAGGGAACTATATTCAATATCTTGTATTAATAATAACCTATAAGGAAAATTAATCTGAACTGCTGCTGCTAAGTCACTTCAGTAGTGTCCGACTCTGTGCGACCCCATAGACAGCAGCCCACCAGGCTCCCCCATCCCTGCGATTCTCCAGGCAAGAACACTGGAGTGGGTTCCCATTTCCTTCTCCAAGCATGAAAGTGAAAAGTTAAGTGAAGTCACTCAGTCGTGTCCGACTCTTCGCAACCCCATGGACTGCAGCCCACCAGGCTCCCTCGTCCACGGGATTTTCCAGGCAAGAGTACTGGAGTGGGGAGCCATTGCCTTCTCCGAACTACATCTCTCTATATATACATACATGAAACTGAATCACTTTGCTATATATTTGAAACTAACACAATATTGTAAATCAACTATACCACAATTAAAAAAAAATGAAATCTAGTTCAGACTAGGCACTGGACAGAAAAGAAAACTTTCTTTGCTTAAGGAGTTCATACATATCAGAATTAAGAGCTTTGAAGACGTTAGAAAATAATCATAGCACAATAATCAAACAAAAAGAGGATAACCTTGAAGGAAAGCTTCTCACCCCTGGGAACAGATCAAGTCAATCTCACAGCAATCTGTACTTTCCTAGATTAACTTCTACCTCAGTTTATGATAATTTATTTAATTATCCTTTCTCCTACTAGACTGTAAGCTCTATGGGGATAGGACTCATGTCTAGCTTTGATTATCATTCTTTTCCAGAGACCATTTGTACAGTGCTTGGCACACAGCAGGTGCTCAATAAATATGTTAAATTACAAGACAAAAAAATGAAAGCAAAATACAATTAATTTAGGGTCAACTGACAGAAACATCTGGTAGCCCCAGAAAGTGTTCAGTGACACAGAAACAAATCTCAGTAAACGGAACAATTTGCTCCACAACAGTTAACAAACATAAAATCTATACATTAACTATTAAGAGGTGATTGATAATTAAACAAATCTCATGGGAGGAAATACATAAAGACTAGACCTAGGTAGTTTAATTTCATTTATAAGAAACACTGACATAACACCATTTTTTTTTCCACTGCATCACTCAGCATGTAAGATCTTAGTAAGATCTTAGTTTCCCAACCAGGGATCAATCAAACCTCTGCCCCCTGCATTGGAAGCATGGAGTTTTAATCACTGGACCACCAGGGAAGTCTGACATAGTATCATTTTTAATATTACTTTCACTTTTTACCCTATATTTTATTTAAAGCAAGGAATTATTGAAAGAAATATTGCTCAAATCTCAATTCTAAAATAAAGATGCTTAAAAGATTCTTTGCATATGAACTATCCTTTTTTGTTGTTGTTATTTCTGCCCCATTTATTCAAATAGAGAAAGAGAAAATATTGTTATAAAATCTAGTTTGTTAGCAACAAACATCCATCTTAATCACTTTCTTAAATCGTTAATTGAAGTTCAAGGTTATTATGCTAGAAAATGGTCACATTCAAAAGGACAATCAGCAGAGGAGAGAAAGAAGAGGAGGTTTGGAGAGCTAGTTCTAAAAAAGTCTGAGGTTTCTTTCTTGCAAAAGAAATCCATTCACATCTGTCACTCATCACCAATATTTCTCCTGAGAGTCTTTTTATTCCTTTTAACATTGCACTCAATATTTACTTTAACCTGATTATTTGAGGATGCAGGTTTTACATGATTATTAGTTTTGGCTGGCTCATCATCACTCCATTCATTTGATATGTGGCTTCCCAGGTGGCTCAGTGGTAAAGGCCAGTGCAGGAGACACAAGACATGCAGGTTCAATCCCTGGGTCAGGAAGATCCTCTAAAGTAGGAAAGGGCAAACCCCCCTGACAGAGGAGCCTGGTAGATTACAGTCCATGGGGTCACAAAGAGTCAGACATCACTGAGTGCACACATACACATGCACCATTATATACAAAGCATAATACAGATATAAAGATGCCTATATCTTATCTTATACTACTCCAGACCAGAAGCATGTGGAAAGCTTTATAAAGAAATGGATTTCAGCCAGTTTCAAAAAGCAGATATGGACTTCCCTAGTGATACAGTAGGTAAGAATTCACCTGCCAATGTAAGGGACATGGGTTCGATCCCTGGTTGGGAAGATTTCACATGCCACCGAGCAACTAAGCCACATCTAAGCAACTAAGTACCACAACTATTAAGCCCAAGTTCTAGGGCCTGCGAGCCGCAATTACTAAGCCAAACAGTAGCAACTACTAAGCCTGAACACAACAACTCCTGAAGTCCATGCACTGAGAGCCTGTGCTCTGAAACGAGAAGCCACCACTATGAGAAGTCTGCGTACTGCTAGGAGGAGAAGCACAACTAAAGAAAGCCTGTGCACAGCAATGAAGACACAGTGCAACCACAAATAAATAAATAATGCCAGAGGACAGGGCATGAATAGAGATATAGTAAGAGGTAATGCTTCCCTGGTGGCTCAGATGGTAAGGCGTCTGCCTACAATGCGGGAGACCTGGGTTCTGTCCCTGGTTTAGAAAGATCTCCTGGAGAAGGAAATGGCAACACACTACAGTATTCTTGCCTGGAAAATCCCATGGACAGAAGAGCCTGGTAGGCTACAGTCCATGGGGTCCAAAGAGTTGGACATGACTGAGTGAGTTCACTTTCACTTTCAAGAGGTAACGCAAGAAAGGTAATAAGCTGAGGCAAAATTATTAAGGGTATGAAAAAATGATGCTACAGAGTTAGAAATTTATTCTGTGAAAACCACTAAAGGTTTTGAGCAAGGAAGAGATGATTAGAAAGATAATTCTGGAAGAGTATGTACACTGAATTGAAAAGAAATGAAAATAAGAGACAAAATGTCTTATCAGAAGGCTACTGTAATTACCCAGGGAAGAAGTTACCCAGGTTAAACTGAAAAGAACTGGTAGGATTGGTCACTGCCTGAAGGGTAAAGAGAAGTAGAAAAGATGACTCTAAAGTTTTAAGTCTCCATAACTGGGAAAATGATAATGCCACTAATAAAAACAGATTAAAAAAAAGGAAGAGGAATAAGTCTAGAAAGGAAGATAAGTTTGGTTTTGAATATGTTTATTCTTGTTGACCAGATAGATCTAGTAGATGTTTGGTTTAGAGTTGGAAGTGTAAGTTTGATGGAATTTTCTGTAGTAGAATTAACTGTTGATCAAAGATATCAATATTTTTATGATCCAAAAGAAAAAAAAAAGCCATTGGCAGTAAAAAAATATATTCAGCAATTATTTGAAATTATATTTCCTTTAGGAAGAAAAATATTTTTGTATTTGGTTTTTCTTATATAAAAAATAAAATATATAAATACGAAAAAACCCTGTCATCCTCTTTTGTATTAATAAAAACAATGGGCAAATGATCTTTCTCACAAAGAACAGATACTATGGATTATTTTACAGATTAAATTTTTAGAAATTTACCAAAACAAAAACAACAAAAAACAAGAAAAAGTGTCTAAAATCAAGTTCACTCTTACTCAATTTGCATTAGTTCCACAAAAAGTATACATAAACTAAAATGCCTGACTACCTGGACATATATGACTTAAGAGGACCAGAGACAACAAAAGTTGACCTTATTACGAAAGCTGCTACACACAAAAAAACGACAGTTCCTTACATTTACTGGTGGGCGGCAATGCTGAAATACAGGTGACTTCTATTCACTCTATTTACATATTTATACCCTTCAAAATTGGGCTTCCCTGAGGGCTCAAAATTATTGCCTCTTACTCTGAGGAAAAAATGGTAAAAGCAGCTGTAACAGGTTCTCTGGGGGGCGGGGGCGGGGGTGGGGGCGGGGGGGGGGGGCGGAAAAAAGAGCAGTCATAGAAGTGCTGCTTGCTATTAAGTTTAAAAAAAAAGAAAGAAAGAAAAAAAGGGTACATTGTTAATAATGGTTTGTGATAACAAAAAAACTTTCCAGGTTCTACCACAGGAAAATTATAATCCTGTTTCCACAGTTTTACGCCATGGTTACAACATAAGTAGGCATCTGGGAATCATTTGTTCATGTGACTTCTCCACCCCATTTTAAAGCGGCACACGTACAGAGAGTGTGTCTGTATGTGTATGTGGGTAAAGGTCAGCAAGGACTCCCTAGATTTAACCTCTCGGGTAACAGGTTCCCTGGATTAACTCCTGGGACATAACCATATATTAACATGTAAACTATGTGTTCTATTTGGCAGAATTATTTTGACAACCACACATCAGAAGGGTAAGAAGAAAAGTCTCAAAACTGAGAAATCTCAGTTAGTTTTTCTTTATTGGCATGTTAATGGAAGATATGAAATTCAAAGACACTCAGTCCTAAAAATGAACTTGTGATTGAAATGTACTAACCTTTCGTATGCTTATAATGTCTTGGTTGTTCCTTATTTTGTATTTTTAAAGCACTAGGTGAAATGTCATGTGACCTATCCTCTTCAAAGTCACCACATCCAAACCCATAGTTCATACGATGACCAATTATGCTTACACTGGATGTTGTAGTCCCTATAAAATAAAATACATAATACAACTTATCTGAATGATGTAGGTAACACCATAGGGAAATATGGATCTCTTCTCTATCTTGGCTCCTAACGTTTTAGAAAGGTTTCAATAATACTAGAAATTATAACATTATACTATTTTTTTAAGTTTTACTTTCTTTTAAATATTGTAATATTTTTTACTTTACTAGCAGATCAGAACATGTATATGCTGTACTATCTTATTTTATAAAACAGGCTTTAAAATGACAATGAACCTGGACTGGCGACTCATTTCATATATGATATCATACATGTTTCAATGCCATTCTCCCAAATCTCCCCACCCTCTCCCTCTCCCACAGAGTCCATGAGACTGATCTATACATCAGTGTCTCTTTTGGAGGGTTCAGGATGGGGAACACAGGTATACCTGTGGCGGATTCATTTTGATATTTGGCAAAACTAATACAATTATGTAAAGTTTAAAAATAAAATAAAATTAATTAAAAAAAATTAAATTAAAAAAATAAAAATAAAATGACAATGAAATAAAAAATTCAATGAATGAAAGAGGTAAACAATCATGTTTTAAAAATATGATAGCCATTTAATGCTTAAATGAAATTTTACACTTTGCAGCACAACAAAATTGTTTAAAATCTAGAATGTTTAACCTATGTCCTGAGAAAGGGCTCCATTTCTATTTTCCATTTCTCTCTTTTCTCCCACTCTCATGATCTAGCTTGTGGGGCAGTAAACTATGTCGTAAACGAGCTCAGAATCTGGACTCATGCTTCACGGCTTTAAATCATAGTACTGCCACTTCAACTATACAGAAAACGGGCAAGACACTTAACTGTATTTGTACAATGGGGATAAAAGTATTAAAGTAGCTCTTTCAGAACCTTTCTGAGGATTTTATGAAGAAAATGTAAAGGGCTTATCACAGAGACTAGCGTATGGTAAATATCCAAATGTTACATTCCCATTTAAAAATAAAGCAAATCAAACCCTTAATGTAGGCCTCCTTTTAATAAATACTTAAAATTTTAATCTACACATAAATGTTTAAACTGAACATTCTATACTAATACTTCGCAGTTGGTAAGACCACAAAACTACAAAGTGGAAAATCCAAGGCAATATATATTTGAGTCACCATCCATTTTTATGTATATCTACTGTGTAAACCATTAAGTAATAATAATAAAATATAATTTAATACCATTGATGGTATTTTAATAAAAACAGGACAGTGGGGAGAGGACACAGCTGGTGGCAGTTAGGCTAAAGAGTATTGCAGAGTAAAGGGCACTAGTCAGATTCACTGATGAAGATTTTTAAAATATCTGATATTAAATGATACAGATCTTCTGGAAGCAACATGGATAGTCTTCTAAATTCTTCTTGGTTTTGATAGTTAACTCATAAAGTAAGCCTCATAAAGATACTGGCTTTGGATGGGAATGCTTTCTACTAATAGTTGATAACAAAAGCTACAGGAAAATAAGTTTACTGTAACATTCATTAGGAACTTTAGCACAATGTGCTACAATAGGGCAGTGGTGTAATCAATGTGAAAATCTTTATTGGAGATGCTGTAGTATAGACAGATTAGATTTACAATTCTGACATGATTATTTTTATCTTCAGGTAGCTCTTATTCTAAGCATTATCATTTTTATGTCTCACCAATTAAGCAATAAATTGTACAAATGACTTGCTTACTAAAACCAACACAAAACCTATCCTAAAAAAAAAAAAAATGTAAATCCAAATTAATAAAATCCTAAACCACCAAAACTTAACACTTTGGAAGCATATTAAATTTAACCAAGAATTTCTCATAATAAATTTAATAACAGTATTTTCAAAATTTGATCTGAGAAATACCTAACAAGTTAAAAATATGTATTTCCAACCCCAAAGATTGATTCAGTATGTATAAGGTGAGGCCCCAGAATCTATATGTTATATGCATTCCTCATGATTCCTAGTAGTAGGCAAGCTTGAAAAACACTATTAGACAAGTTTGGGAAACACTGAACATTGCATACAGAAGCGTACATGATTATAAGACCTATCACTCCACTAAAATTTAAATGACTCACAAGCTGATACAACTAGGGTTAGTTGCTGTTCAGTCACTCAGACCTGTCTGATTCTTTGCAACTCCATGGACGGTAGCACTCCAGGCTTCCCTGTCCTTCCCTATCTCCCAGAGTTTGCTCAAACTCATGTCCATTGCTTCAATGATGCCATCCAACTATCTCATCCTCTGTCACCCACTTCTCCTCTCACACTCAATCTTTCCCACCATCAGGGTCTTTTACAATGAGTCAGCTCTTCATATCAGGTGGCCAAAATACTAGAGTTTCAGCTTGAGCATCTGTCCTTCTAAGGAATATTCAGGGTTGATGATTGACTGGTTTGATCTCCTTGCTATCCAAGGGGCTCTCAAGAGTCTTCTCCAGCACCATAGTTCAAAAGCATCAATTCTTAGCATTTAGCCTTCTCTATGGCCCAACTCTCACATTAATTCCAAGGATATTCTTCCCAAGTAGGTTCCATTTTATAAACTGGATACAACCTAGCAAAAAATATGTCTTCAAACTAATAAATAATTTCTTAGGATGATCAGCCTTAAAAAAGAACTAAAGACTAAGTTTACGTATTATATTAATATTTCTTTGGGTCTTTTCCTTTAGGAGAACAAATACTTAGCAAGTGCCCACTATGTAGTAGGTGCCTTTTGTATGTTACACACTTAGACCTTCACTACCCTTCTCAAGGTTTGCATCACCAAATGAGGAAACTGAGTTTCTAAGCAATTAAGTAACTTCCACAGAACACGCATATGATTATTAAATATCAAACTGAGATTCCAGTTGGGTTCTCTCAGACTCCAAAGTACATAGGCATTGTCTTCCTGTCCTTAGTAGAATAACTATCTCTTCGTCTAACACATAAGGTTTGTGGAAGACAGTTTACCAGGTATATGTGGTTGAGCTCAGCATTTATAATTTATGACAGGTCCTTGGAGATAATCAGGCGTAAATAATTTCTGAGAATCAAGAATCTGAGAGTCCAAAAAAGTAAAATAATTGTAATACCACTATAAAAATGTCAGTGTAAGTGTAATGACATTGCAAAAGAGGTAATATGAATTTTATCTGTGAATTGGGAAGGCATCCCAGAGAAAGCAACTTGAGTTGTTTTCAAAGTAGCCTGGTGTATGGTATGGATTTCAGATTTCATCCAGAAGAATCAGCATGTACAACTAAGAGATAGGAAATGGTACTGAATGTGGTCTGAGTTAAAAGGATCACAAGATACAAAGCAAAAAGGAAAATGAGGCTAGAGAGGTTTGCATGGACCAGATTACAGAAGAATCCTCTGAATAAATTTACATTGGGCAATATAGTCAATTTTGCATTATGGGGAATGGACTGTAAGTGAACGAAACCAAAGCTGGAGAGAAATGTTAGGTGGCTAAGTAAAAAATGTTTAAGAGTGATAGTGGGAATTAAAAAGAGATGAAGCTAAGACACAATTAGGAGGAAGAAATTTAAAATCGTAGCAAACAATTAGATACACACACAACTTTTAAAGAAAGTACTTATAAGTTAAAGTAGCCTTAAGGTTATAGGACTTTTACACTGAGATCATGTGAAAATAAACAGCATATCCTAAACCTGTTGTTGCTGTTCAGTCCCTAAGTTGTATCCAGCTCTTTGTGACCCCATGGGCTGCAGCATGCCAGGCTTCCCTGTCCTTCACTGTCTCCCTGAATTTGCTCAAACTCATGTCCAGTGGTGCCATCCCACCATCTTATCCTATGTTGTCCCCTTCTCCTCCTGCTCTCAATCTTTCCCAACAACGGGGTTTTCCCAATAAGTCGGTTCTTCACATCAGGTGACGTACTGGAGTTTCAGCTTCAGCATCAGTCCTTCCAATGAATATTCAGGACTGATTTCCTTTAGGATTGACTGGTTGGATCTCCTTGCAGTCCAAGGGACTCTCAAGAGTATTCTCCAGCACCACAGTTTGAAAGCATGAATTCTTTGGCATTCACCTTTCTTTATAGTCCAACTCTTAACATCTGTACACGACTACTGGAAAAACCACAGCTTTAACTATAAGGACCATTGTCGGCAAAGTGATGTCTTTCCTTTTTCATACACTATCTAGGTTTGTTATAGCTTTCTTTCCAAGGAGCAAGTGTCTTTTAATTTCATGGCTGCAGTTTCCACCTGCAGTGATTTTGGAGCCCAAGAAAATAAAATCTGTTTCTACTTTTTTCCCATCTATTTGCTATGAAGTGATGGGACCAGATGCCATGATCTTATTTTTTTAAATGTTGAGTTTTAAGCCAGCTATCTCACTCTCCTCTTTCACTTTCATCAAGAGACTCTTTAGTTCCTCTTCACTTTCTGCCATTAGAGGTGTATCATCTGCATATCTGAGGTTGTTGGTATTTCTCCTGGCAATCTTGATTCCAGCTTGAAATTCATTCAGCTTGGCATTTTGCACGATTTACTCTGCATATAATTTAAACAAGCAGAGTGACAATATTCAGCTTTGGCATACTCCTTTCCAAATTTCAAACCAGTCTGCTGTCCCATGTCCAGTTCTAACTGTTGCTTCTTGACCTGCATACAGGTTTCTCAGAAGACAGGTCAGGTGGTCTGGTATTTCCATCTCTTTTAAGAATTTTCCACAGTTTGTTGTGATTCACAAGGTCAAAGCTTTAGCATAGTCAATGAAACAGAAGTAGATACTTCTCTGGAATTCCCTTGCTTTTTCTATGATCCAATGGATATTAGCAATTTGATCTCTGGTTCCTCTGCCTTTTCTAAATCCAGCTTGTACATCTGGAAGTTCAGTTTATATACTGCTGAAGCTTAGCTTGAAGGATTTTGAGCATTACCTTGCTAGCATGTTAAATAAGCACAATTGTACAGTAGTTTGAGCATTCTTTGGCATTGGCTTTCTTTGAGATTGGAAAGAAAACTGACCTTTTCCAGCCTTGTGGCCACTGCTGAATTTTCCAAATTTGCTGGCATATTGAGTACAGCACTTTAGCAGCAGCATCTTTTAGGATTTGAAACAGCTCAGCTAGAATTTCATCACCTCTACTAGCTTTGTGCATAGTGATGCTTCCTAAGGCCCAGGTGACTTCGCACTCCAAGATGTCTGGCTCTAGGTGAGTGAACACACCATTGTAGTTATCCAGGTCACTAAGAGTTTTTTTGTATGGTTCTCCTGTGTATTTTTGCCACCTCTTCTTAATAGTTTCTGTCTCTGTTTGGTCCTTGCCATTTCTGTCCTTTATCAAGCCCATCTTTGTATGAAATGTTCCCCTGGTATCTCCAATTTTACTGAAGAGATCTCTAGTCTTTCCTTTCCTCTAGTCTTTCCTATTGTTTTCCTCTATTTCTATGCATTGTTCACTTAAGAAAGCTTTGTTCTCTCTCCTTGCTACCCTCTAGAACTTTGCATTCAGGTGGGTCTATCTTTCCCTTTCTCCTCTGCCTTTTGCTTCTCTTCTTTTCTCAGCTATGTGTAAGGCCTCCTCAGACAACCGCTTTGCCTTCTTGCACTTCTTTCTCTTTGGGATGGTATTGGTCACTGCCTCCTGTACAATGTTACAAACTTCTGACCGTAGTTCTTCAGGAACTCTGTCTACCAGATCTAATCCTTGTCACAATTAATTCATAATTCAATAGTTTTACAAATCGTAAAGAAGACCACATATAGATTCCATCCTAAAGGGACGAGAATCCAAATACTTTTCTAATTTGTTACCAATAACAGAATCTATTTTCTAGGAACTGATGTTATAAATTAGTGACTCCCAGGTTGGTCTGTAAAATGTTTACACAAGCTACACTAGTTAAATACTATTTTTAAAAGAAACTGTGTTGTTTGGTTCCCTGGTGGTTTCTAAACTATGCTGCACATTAGAATCACCTAGAGAGTTTTCAAAAACTTTGATGTCCAGGTCGCATTCTGTATCAATTAAATCAAAATGTCCTGGCATAGGAGCCAGCATGGGTAACTTATAGACTTAAAGGAGGGATCAATTACACAGGTATTCCAGAAAGAATACAGTATTTATTCTTGCCACAATGACCTTTTAAGGAGTTAAAAGATGATTAGTCTTAATTGGTAATTGTAAAACTTCTATATCTAAAATGCATTTGCCATCAGTCCATCACTTTTTTATCATCTAAAAATCTGTAAATCGTATTTATGACAGAGTCATAGAATACCTGTACTGGGGCTGTGTTCAGCTACCTGAGAGTTCTTATTCTTCGCTGAAGAAAGTCTTGTTGGACAAGGTTTTGATCCAAAAGTTGGAAATATGTCTGACCTACGATGAAACAAGATAATTTCAATAAATATTGAAGATCCAAAACTATTAACATTCTTATATAAAATATTCTCTATACTTTAATTAACTTACTAGACTTAGATAATAAGGCAGCAAAAAGTATGAAAAAATAAGGCTAAGGATATTTCTTATTGGTATTCCTAGTTCACCTTTTGAACTTCCAACCTTTTCAACATATCAGTGCAGTTCAGTTCATTCAGTTCAGATGAGTTGCATCTGACTCTTTGCAGTCCCATGGGCTGCAGCACACCAGGCTTCCCTGTCCATCACCACTCCCAGAGCTTGCTCAAACTCATGTCCAGAGAGTTGGTGATGCCATCCAACCATCTCATCCTCTGTCATCCCCTTCTCCTCCTGCCTTCAATTTTTCCCAGCATCAAGGTCTTTTCCAAGGAGTCAGCTCTTCACATCAGGTGGCCAAAGTATTAGAGTTTCAGCTTCACCATCAGTCCTTCCAATGAATATTCATGATTGATTTCCTTTAGGATTGACTGGTTGGATCCCCCTGCAGTCCAAGGGACTCTCAAGAGTCTTCTCCAACATCACAGTTCAAAAACATCAATTCTTTGGCATTCAGCTTTATTTATTGTCCAACTCTCACATCCATACATGACTACTGGAAAAATCATAGCTTTGACTATATGGACCTTTGTTGGCAAAGTAATGTCTCTGCTTTTTAATATGCTGTTTAGGTTTGTCCTAGCTTTTCTTCCAAGGAGCAAGCATATTTTCAACATATGGTCAATCTTTAATTATTCATGAGAGGATTACCAAAGGAAATTAAGACTGCAATTTGTGCTGTATAATCTTTCTTTTCATTGAGTTATGCAAGCCCCTTCGCCACAACAAGGCTGTGATCCATGAAGGGGATATGCAGAATATCATTCAAAATGCTGGGCTGGATGAATCACAATCTGGAATCAACACTGCAGGAAGAAATATCAACAACCTCAGATAAGCCGTAGACAATATCATTCTAACGGCAGAAAGTGAAAAGGAATTAGAGAGCCTCTTGAGGAGAGTGTAAAAGCTGCCCTGAAACTCAACATTACAAAAACTAAGATGGCATCTAGTCCCATCACTTTAAGGCAAATAGAAGGGCAAAAAGTAGAAATAGTTGACAATTTTTATTTTGTTGGGCTCCAAATTCACTGTGGAAGGTGACTGCAGCCATAAAATTAAAAGACACTTGCTCCTTGGAAGGAAAGCTATGACAAGCCTAGACAGCGTATTAAAAAGCAGAGATATCACTTTGACGACAAAGATTGATGTAGTCAAACGTAGTTTTTCCAGGAGTCATGTATGCATGTGAGAGCTGGACCATCAAACTTTGAATTGTGGTGCTGAAGACTGTTGAGAATACCCCTGGATTTCAAGGAGAACAAACCAGCCAATACTAAAGGAAATCAACCCTTGAATATTCACTGGAAGGCCTACTGCTGAAGCTGAAGTTCCAATACTTCGGCTACCTGACAAGACAAGCTGATTCACTGGAAAAGACCCTGATGCTGGGAAAGACTGAAGGTAAAATGAGAAGGGGGAGACAGAGAATGAGAAGGTTAGATAGCATCACCAACTCAGTGGACATGAATTTGAGCAAACTCAGAGAGACAGTGGAGGACAGAGGAGCCTGGTTTGCATGGGGTTGCAAAGAGTTGGACATGACTTGGTGACTGAACAACAACAAATCTTTGTGTGTGTGTGTGGGCGGCAGTGGGTGGGGGGGAAACCTGATCCAAACCTGATCATTCCAGAACTAAGCCAAATGATTCCAGTTATCTAATATATTATCTACCTTCATATATAATATAAAAATAGGGACTTTATAATAAATAAGAGATCAGCAACAAGTGAATTTAGCAAATGCGTGCTTTCTTCCTTGACTATTTTTTGCTATTCTTTGACTTTAAAAAGGCCTATAGGTCTTATTTCACAAAGAAATCAAACTGAAGAATATTAAGTCTGTAGATAAGGGAACTGTTTAAAATCAATAAGAGCTAGTACGCCAATAAGTTAGTAATGGATATTATAAAGAAGAGATTTTACAAAGAAGTACAATTTTTGTAGGTGGGCAGGCATATTTCTTAATTGGCCTACTGAGAAATCAATGTTAAAAATTTTAAGAATAATTACTCTAGATTAGATGACTGTCAATTTACATTGATTACACTGACTGTCAACTTACATTATACTGGGTGCATTGGACTTGGATGAAAGAAAGTATTTCATTCTGTAGAAAAGTGTTTCTCAATAATTTTTCCTTCCCAATCTACATTAAGGATGAAAGCCCTGTAGTCAGTAGTAGTGACTTTCTTTGGCAATGATTCTTAAGGCAGGATGTAAGCAGGTTGAGAATTACTGCTCTTAAACTAATAAAATTAAATGTGGAAATAGTAAATTCATTAAAGATAATTCAGTCCATAACTGAGGGTATACTGAATTCCTTTTACATAGAGTTCAATATCTGAAGAGATAACCCAATGAGACAACATCAGGAATAGTAAATTTTAAATGTTGTAATATAAAAATGAACTTTCCTTCCCAATTGTGTTCCAGATTACTTAGAGAACCTTGAAACTGTAAGAGTATGTAATATAAAATTTCACATCTTTGGAAGATAAAGGAAAAACTTTAGGTCTAAAAGATAAATGTATATATTTTAAATGTCTGGTAACTTCACCAGCCCACACAGCCATTCCAAATTCATTCTGTAAATCTATTACATTATTCTACCCAGGTAATTACAACAAAGGAATTTCCAGTAAGAAAAAATTTCCAAATACAAAATAAGCTGCTACTGAAGTTAAAAAATATGGGGAAGAAAATCTGGGATGAGACAAACCTTTCACAATGGACATAAAAATTTGGTTTAATTCTATGTACTGCTGAAATAAAATACCCTTTCACATTTATGTTCAGAGAACACCATCTTTCCTTTAAATATGTAATCTCTACCTACATTATTAGAGGTTCTAGTTTACTTAAGTGAAAATAATTTAAATTTAATTTTAAATATCTACTTCTAATGTCAATAGCTATATATAAACATGGGCTTTCCAGGTGGCAACAGTGGTAAAGAACCCGCGTGCCAATGTAGGAGATGTAATAAATGCAGGTTGGATCCCTAGGTAGGGAAGATGCCCTGGAGGAGGGCATGGCAACCCACTCCAGTATTCTTGCTTTGAGAATCCCATGGACAGAGAAGCCTGGTGGGCATAGGGTCGCAAAGAGTCGGACACAACTGAAGCGACCTAGCAAACATATATATACATGGTATAGGATAAAATCAAAGGAAAATGAAATTAAACAGACCAACAACAAATGTTAAAAAGGATGTGAAACAACTGAAACTGTCACACATTGCTGATGGGAGTGTAAAACTGCAGCAGCATCTTAGAAAACTGTTTAGCAGTTATTTGAAAAGTTAGATGTCCATGTACCCAAGACCTAACAATTTTACTCTTAGGTTATTGTCTAAAGTAAAGAGGAATACACCTGAAACTAACAAAACACTGCAAATCAACTATAGTCCAATATAAAGTAAAATTAAAAAAATAATAACTAAAATGAAATAAAGAGGGAAAGGATTCCCCAAAATCCTAGAATAGGGTCACAGACATTTTCAAAAATCAAGGTAGGATCACTCTTTTAAGATTGAGAGATTATTGAGGTAATCTGGAAAAGTTTGTCAAAGTGCTATGCTGTCGGCGTAGAATGATCAGGACTCTAATTCTAGCACTATTGTAGTAAGGAAATTCCCAAGAGGGCCACAAAAGCTATGGCATGGAGTCCTAAATTCCCACAAGGTAATTGAATAACAAAATAAGAAGTATTTGGGTAATGGCTGGGTGGAGTTTATCCACATCAGAGGAAATGAGTGCTGAGTTTTAAACAAAAGCAGTAATATCAGCCATTAGTCGATTGCCAAAGAGTTAATGATACAGAAAAGAGCTAAAGGACAAACAGTATTAGGATAAATCTTAGATAGGCAGAATAACAAGTGCAACTTTGAGACTAGGCTTTATATTTAGTTGGGGTTGTGTTCTCTCTCTCTTCCCACACCCCAAAACTAAGGCTAAGCAAGGTAATATCTGTAAACTTTGCTGTTGTCTTTTAATTGTACTTCAATGTTTTAAAAACTAGTAATTAAATAATTTCAAAGTTTTAAAAAAATATATTAGAGCTTCAGATTAAAAATTATAGATTAAAATTCATTTAACACATCAAAAAATAAAATACATTATTCTCTTCCCCTGGGGAGTTGTCGACAGAGAAGAAGTCAAGGATTCTTGGCTGTAAACTCCACTTTCACTGTAGGAACTGGTATTTGGAGAGGAAGATCGAGATGGGGAATCCACAGTCAAGTCAAGCTTCATGGCGGAATCTGGGCTTTCAAGATCAGAAGTACTGCCACTCAGTTTTGCTCTTTTCTTAGCTGCGCTATTACGAAGGGACCTAAGAGAGCTCTGCATCTAAGGAAAAAGAAAAAAAACTTTACAAAATAATTATATAAATAAAAGTTATCCTTAGATTTAAAACTCTAATAACTAAACCGAGCTAGCCACTCTTCAATCTAACACTAACAAGACGGATGTTAACATATCTGTATATAGTATAAATACAGACCTTAGTACTCAGGTATTTACAAACAATCTCCTAGGCTAAAAGTTCCTTAAGAGGAAGGACCGCAAGATATTATTCATCATGTTATTTTCAGCACTGGGTATAATGACTAGTACACTGTAAAAATTCAGTTCATAAAGTGAATGACTGAATCAGATGGTAGACAGCCCAGCTGAAGTCACCTTAGAGAGTCACCTAAGTGTGCGGATGTGGGTGTAGTTCTTTAGCATTTAGGTCAACAGTGTGCTGTGTAGTTCTATTAAATAGAACTATTTAATAGTTCTATGAGAAGGTTAGTGAAAAAGTAAGCAGCTTTCTAAATTTGAAGCTTACATCAACCTTGCCAGTGTTCCGAGAATAATAGATCAGTGTATGTAACTTCTGAAGAAAAGCATTTACAAAAATGCAGAGTAGAAACCTGCATTCAGTTCAGTTCAGTTCAGTTGCTCAGTCATGCCCGACTCTTTGCGACCCCATGAATCACAGCACGCCAGATCTCCCTGTCCATCACCAACTCCCGGAGTTCACTCAAACTCATGTCCATTGAGTCAGTGATGCCATCCAGCCATCTTATCCTCTGTCGTCCCCTTCTCCTCCTGCCCCCAATCCCTCCCAGCATCAGGGTCTTTTCCAATGAGTCAATTGTTCGCATCAGGTGGCCAAAGTATTGGAGTTTCAGCTTTAGCATCAGTCCTTCCAATGAACATCCAGGACTGATCTCCTTTAGAATGGACCGGTTGGATCTCCTTGCAGTCCAAGGGACTCTCAAGAGTCTTCTCCAACACCACAGTTCAAAAGCATCAATTCTTCGGCACTCAGCTTTCTTCACAGTCCAACTCTCACATCCATACATGACCACTAGAAAAATCATAGCCTTGACTAGACAGACCTCTGTTGGCAAAGTAATGTCTCTGCTTTTGAATATGCTATCTAGGTTGGTCATAACTTTCCTTCCAAGGAGTAAGCATCTTTTAATTTCATGGCTGCAATCACCATCTGCAATGATTTTGGAGCCCCCAAAAATAAAGTCTGACACTGTTTCCACTGTTTCTCCATCTATATGCCATGAAGTGATGGGACCCGATGCCACGATCTTAGTTTTCTGAATGCTGAGCTTTAAGCCAATTTTTTCACTCTCCTCTTTCACTTTCATCAAGAGGCTTTTTAGTTCCTCTTCACTTTTTGCAGTAAGGGTGGTATCATCTACATATCTTAGGTTACTGATATTTCTCCTGGCAATCTTGATTCCAGCTTATGCTTCTTCCAGCCCATATCCAAGGTAAGAGAAATCTTCATAACATAGATATTAAATTTGGGAACAGAACCTTGAACAAATTAAGGAACTCAGAAATATACATAAAGTATATTTTGCTTACATTTTGATTAAGTATGGCCACTTCCCTAGTAAGTCCTTGGAAGGTTGAATATTTAAAAACAGTAATATCTGTTTTGGAGAAGGTGATGGCACCCCACTCCAGTACTCTTGCCTGGAAAATCCCATGGATGGAGGAGCCTGGTGGGCTGTAGTCCATGGGGTCTCGAAGAGTTGGACACGACTGAGCGACTTCACTTTCACTTTTCACTTTCATGCACTGGAGAAGGAAATGGCAACCCACTCTAGTGTTCTTGCCTGGAGAATCCCAGGGACGGGGGAGCCTAGAGGGCTGCCGTCTATGGGGTCACACAGAGTCGGATACAACTGAAGCGACTTAGCAGCAGCAGCAGCAGCAGATCTGTTTATATGTACTAATTATAAAAAAGAAATTACCTCTTCAACTACCCACTAAAAGGATTATTTTTAAGTTATCATAAAAAGTAATACAAAGATACGTAGGATCAGATGAAATTTATGAGCTAGGAAAGTGTCTTTTTAAAACCATCACAATATTGTCATTATTCTCCAGTTAAAATAAATTAATTAAAAAAAAGTACCTCTTCTATAAGGTTCTTTTCTATAAATAAATTCCATTTCTAGTACCATTGGAATATAACGGGAAAAACAAAAACAAAAAGAGAAAAACAAGGAAAAACTTAATAAGCAGTTAGAAGCTGGAATGAGCAGTTCATTAAGAACCAGTTTTGGTTCTTTAGAAGTCAGTTTTATACAGGCTTAATGTTAGCTTTTTAAATAAATATGCATTAATTTTTTTTTTGAGTCAACTATTAGTACTGATGCCTCAGATCTTAAAGATGGGCTAAACTAAGACCATAATAAGGCCATCAAATATCATCATTGGCTGTTTTAGTTTACATATTTAATGTAAAACACTTTTAAGCCTGATAACAGACAAACTGAAATGATAATAAGGAAGCATCTGTGGAAACAGTGCTCTGAATCCAAAGTAATATAGCAGCCACATTCCTTCTGTGGCATAATTAATATGCATAGTTATCATGCTGGCAATACATTTTTATAGTACAAATGGAATTATCTAGGATTCAAAGATGAATGTAAAATATGATCTCAATTCCATAACCTGTATGTATGCACAAGGGATATGCTCAAGAATGTTTACTGCAGCATTGTTTACAACAGCAAAAGATGAGGAATAAGCCAAAATCAATTATATGAACGTGTGTGTGCTAAATTTCTCTATTATAGTTTCACGTGTATGCGTGCTTAAGTCACTTCAGATGTGTATGACTCTTTGTGACCCTATGGACCGTAGCCCAGCAGGCTCGTCTGTCCATGGGATTCTCCAGGCAAAAATACTGGAATGGGTTGCTGTGCCCTATTCCAGGGGATCTTTCTGACCCAGGGATCGAACCTGCATCTCTTATGTCTCCTGCATTGACAGGTGGGTTCTTTACCACTAGTGGCACCTGGCAAGCTCATACATTATATATACTATACATTACAATATACAGAGATACTATATATTATATATATTGTAATATATATTATATACATTGTAATGTATAGGAATACACTATAAATAAATGCATCAAATATTACTATATTAACATAAAAAGTATATACATACATAAAACACAAATTAATGGTAATAGTGGTTGTCTCTGGTGAAGAGGAAAGAGAAACTGGATTGGGGAGGGAACTACGTTATGTCTCATTATTTTCATTTAGGAAAAATATGACAAATTGTTCATTTTGGGGGGGCTTAGTGCATAGCTGTATTGCCGTATTATTTGTATTTTTTATTTTAAAAGGAATAATATATATACAGAAGAAATATTGGAAGGAAAGACATTAGTGTGTTAATGATAAACTATTCAGGGTAGTGTAATTTAGTGTGATAAATTTTCTTCCTAATACTTCACTATAGTTTCCATGTTTTCTACTGCAAACACATAAAATATTTTTATAAGACAAGATGTTATGGGATTCAAAGTACTTGATTTTTCCTTAAATGAAAACTATTATATTATAAACAACTACAAGCATTTAGAAATTATTGAAAGCATTTGGTTCTCACCTCTTCTTGATCCAAATCTTTATCCCTGATATTTAATTCTGAAAGATCAACTGTAAGATTATCTTTTTCACTCTTCCAAATGTCATCAGGCTCTTTCTTTTTGGGTCCCACTGTGCTTAGACCAGCTTTATCAGGCAGAAGGCTGAGTCCCCGTGGTATGGGAGGTACAGGTCTGGTCCCATTTAAGCCTCGTCGGGAAGACGGTGATCTCACCAAAGCAGGAGTAAGTTGAACTTGAGGAGGTTTCTCTTGAGAATTTTCTCCTGCATGGAAAAGACACATTACTGCTTTTCTTTTTTCAACTTCAAATTGGAAAACAAGTTAGCATTAAATCACAAGTGTTTAGGATTAGTTGTTTTTAAATTAAAAAGCACACTATATTAGAAATACAGATTGCTACTTGAGATTAAAAAAAAAAAATTGTTCCCTAACAAATATAACAAAAATGGACCAACCAGAATCCTTTCATATGAAATACAAATATTATATACCAAGTGAATTTTTTTTTTGGCCATGCTGCTCAGCTTGTAGGATCTTAGGTCCCCAAACAGGGATTAAATACAGGCTCTCAGCAGTGAAAGCTCACAGTTCTAATCACAGGACTGCCAGGGAACTTCCTGAGATGTCTATCTTCATACGTATCACCATGATTAATATTTGTATAGTAAAGTCCACAATAACCTAGGAACGTTAATGATCTGGCTTGATTTAAGAAACACTTGATGTAAGCACACTTGAATGACTACTATGTGCAAAGCAGTAATGCTGGGCACTAAGGAGAACAAGTTAAACAATATTTCAGCTTTCAATACAGTATTTGATTTTGGAGGAAAGACAAATACAGAAAAAAATTAACAGAAGAAAATGAAGGTTCAATGCTAAAAGAAAGTAATAAAATCAGCTGACTATGCAATAAACTGATGTTACGGTTATAAACTGGAAGATTCGTGCTGTGGGGTAGTTTAAAGGTGAAATATTTGACCATAGGGGCTGGGGTTAGGGAAGCATTTGGGACATGGGACTCACCTTTCACAGACTTTCTGAAACTGAATCTGTCTTGAATAAACATACATGCTAATATTATGATTTTGGCGTGGGCTATTGTTAAGGATATTTTAGTTGATAACGAACAGTAGTGTGTGTGTGCTCAGTCGCTCAGTCATGTTTGACACTTTGTAACACCATGGACTCTAGCCTGTCAGGCTCCTCTGTCCATGGAATTTTCTAGGCAAGAATACTGGAGTGGGTTGCCGTTTCCTACTCCAGGAGTAGGAACATGCAGCTCTTGTGTCTCCTGCATTGACAGGCAGTCTTTACCACCGAGCCACCTGGGAAGCCCAATAAGCAGCAGAAAACCCATCAAAATAATTTTGATGGTAACATTCAATAAATGTTGATACTAGACACTGAGGTAAAGATATGAACAATATTTTATGTTTGTAAAGCTAAAAGTTGTTAGTAGGCTCTCAGACTGTTCACATTCACGTCCATTATAAAGCACTATTATTTAGTTCTACAAAAGGATTCTGAAGTGGCAATACAAGAAAAAAAAAAAAGAAACGACAATTTAAACTGAATTTTATATTATACATTTGATCTACTGAACATTCCATTAATATTTTGCTAAATATTTACTAATTCAGAGAAATAAAATGCAATTTACTTTTAAAGATCTGACAACCCTAACTTCAAATAATTATTCAAACATACAAATATTTGAACAAAGTATTAATTTTTACCATCATATATACCTGTAGGATCAGATGATTTTTGGCTGACAAGCTTTTTCTGTGGACTTGGCTTTGGAAGCCCTTCAAAGCTTTTAAGAGGCCAGGAACTTGAGAAATTAACAGAATTATCTTGAGACTTCTTTGGAGACACAGTAAGAGACATGTGCTTTGGACTAGTTCGAGGTGACGAGAGAGGATAGGATGGAAGAAGAACAGCTCCTGAACTTGAATTTGGACCAGAGTATGACGAACGCTCTGTTTGACTACCAAATGTCTGCTGTGTCTTACTACCAAAACATAGGCTAGCACAAACTGTAATAAGACAAAAGAGAATATTATTTATTTATACACATCTTCTAAGAGTTTTAAGTTTTTTTGCGTTTCACATTCAGGTTTTTAATCCTATCTGGCATCCATACTTTTGCAGGTAAAAACCTAATTTAACTTTCTTCTATAGAGATAGTGTAATTCTCCCAGTGCCACTTTTTGAGCCATCCACTCTTTACCTTTCATCTATAAATCTCCCATATGTATATTTGAGTCTATTCTTAGGTGCTTCTTATGGGTTCCATTAATCTTTTTTTCTGTTTCTACAGTAGTACCACAATGCTTTATTTATCCTCACACTGATAAGTCTCCTTCTATTTTTTTTTCCAGTTTTGTGAGATGGCTGACACACATTATACACCATGATGGTTTGATATACATATAGTAGTTGTTTAGTCTTTAAGTCATCTCCGAATCTCAACCCATGGGCTGCAGTGTGCCAGGCTTTTCTGTCCTTCACAGTCTCTTGGGAGTTTGCTCAAACTCATATCCATTGAGTCAATGATGCCATCCAACCATGTCATCCTCTGTCACTCCCTTCTCCTCCTGCCCTCAATCTTTCCCAGCATCAGGACGTTTTCCAATGAATCAGCTCTTTCCATTAAGTGGCCAAAGTATCGAAGCTTCAGCTTCAGCATATATAGAGAGTGAAATGCATATGGATAGTGAAATGATTAACAAGATAGGTTCAGCTAACATCTTCTGACATAGATAAAATAAAAAGAAAAGAAAAAAGGGAAAAGAACTTTCTCCTTGTGATGAGAACTCTTAGAATTTATTCTTCTAACAACTTTTCTCTATGCCTCACAGCAGTGTTAACTACAGTCATCATCCTGTCTCCTTCCATTTTGATCCTCTTTAGAATTATCTAGGTCATCCTTGGTCCTGTGTTCTTTCACATGAATTTTGGGGTTAGCTTGCCATGCTCCATTAAAGATCCTGTTGAGATTTTGACAGAAATGAAATTGAGTTTCCTTGTTTAAAAATATAGGATCACAAAAAAAATGCACGATCTCTTTTAATTTATTCAGGCCTTCTTTTATGTCTCTCAAAAAAGTATTTTAGTTTTCATAATGAATGCCTTTTCTTAGGCCTCCATATACTTACAAATTTTGTTGATACTGTAATTTCTTTCTTAAAAATCATTTTCTGAATATTCCTGGTATCTGGGAACTTTACTCACCTTTCCATTTGGCTTTTATATCTAGCAACCTTGCTAAATCATTTATTATTTTAATAGTTTTCTGTATATCCTTCTGGATTTTTTATATAGATAATCCAAAAATGGTAATAATGATGAAAAATACGATGGCAATGACGAGAACTAATCTTTATTGAGCTAATATTCATGTGTCAGGGGGTGTTCCAAGTATTTTCTATGTATTACCTAATTTAATCTTCACAACAATTCTGTGGGGTAGGTACCATTCCTATTTTATGGATTTAAAAAAAAGGACAGAGTTAGGAATACTAAGTAAGGAAATACTAAGGAAATTATCGAACTCAGGCTCCCTGGCTCCAATCCTTTGCTCTAAACCACTATATTACACCATGTTTTATCTGCTTAGAAAGCTACACCTTCCAAGACTGAACCAGGAGAAAAACAGAAAATATGAACAGACCAATTACTGGTAATGAAATAGAATCAGTAATTTTAAAACTCCTAAAAAACAAAAGTCCAGGACCAGATGACTTTCACAAGTGAATTTTACCGATTACCTATCCTTCTCAAACTATTCAAAAAAAATTACAGAGGAAGGAACACTTCCATATTCATTGTATGAGGACCACAGCACTCTGATATCATATCCAGAGTGCTGGATCACACAAAAAAGAAAACTGCAGGCTAATATCACTGATGAACATAGATGTAAAAATCCTCAACAAAACACTAGCAAACCAAGTCCAACAATACATTAAAAGGTTCCTACTCCATGATCAAGTGCATTTATGCCAGAGATGCAAGAATTTTTCAGTATTTATCAATCAATGTGATATATACCACATTAATAAATTGAAGAATAAAAATCATACGATCATATCAACAGATGCAGAAAAAGCTCTTAATAAAACTCAACATCCACGTATAATAAAACCTCTCCAGAAAGTGGTCACGGGGGAAACATACCTGAACCTAATGAAGGCCACATATAATAAACACACAGCTAACCCCATATTCAGTGGTGAAAAGCCGAAAACATTTCTCTAAGATTAGGAACAAGACATAGATACATACTCTCACCACTTTTATTCAACATAGTATTTGAAGTCTTAGCCACAGCAATCAGAGAAGGAAAAGAAATAAAAAGAATCCAAACTGGAATGGGAGAAGTAAAACTGTCGCTGTTTGCAGATGACATGATACTACATATAGAAAATCCTAGAGACACTACCAGAAAACTACTAGTAATCATCAATGAATTCAGTAAAGTTGCAGGATACAAAATATACAGAAATCTGTTGTAATTCTATACAATAACAACAAACTATCAGGGAATTCCCTGGCAGTTCAGTGGTTAGGACTCTGTGCTTTCAATGTCAAGGGTCTGGGTTCAATCCCCAGTTGGGGAACTAAGATTACACAAGTCGTGTGGCACGGTCAAAAATAAAACAAAACTATCAGAAAGAGAAAAAAAAAAGGCAACAATCTCATTTACTATCTCATCAAAGACAAAAAAATACCTAGAAATAAACTTACCTAAGGAGGCAAAAGACCCATACTTGTTACATGATCAGACAATGATGAAAGAAATTAAAGATGACACAAATAGATGGAAAGATATACTGTGTTCTTAGATCGGAAGAATTAAGATTGTTAAAATGACCACACTACCCAAGGTAATCTACAGATTCAGGGCAATCCGTATCAACAGACCAATGGCATTTTTCACAGAACCACAACAAAAAATTTTTAATTTGTATGGAAACACAGAAGACCCCAAATAACCAAATCAATCTTGAGAGAGAAGAACAGAGCTGGGGGAATCGTAGTGCTAAGAAAACTGGACAGTTACATGTAAAAGAATGAGATTAGAACATTTCTCTAACACCATATACAAAATATAAACTCAAAATGGATGGAAGACCTAAATTTAAGACCATGTACTATAAAATTCCTAATAGAAAACATAGACAAAATACACTTTGACATAAATCGAAGCTGTATTTTTTTTAATCTATCTCCTAAAAAATAGGAAATAAAAGCAAAAATAAACAAATGAGACTCCAAGCTTTTGTACAGAAAAGTAAACCACCAACAGAATGAAAAACTGTGCTGTATGCTAAGTCACTTCAGTCATGTCCAACTCTTTGCGACTCTATGGACTGTAGCCCTCCAGGCTCTTCTGTCCACAGGGTTCTCCAGGCAAGCATACTGGAGTGGGTGAACGTTTCCTCCTCCAGGGGATCTACCTGACCCAGGGATTGAACCCTCACATCCTGCATCTCCTGCCTTAGCAGGTGCACTCTCTACCACTGAGCCTCCTCGGAAGCCTCTGCTAACATCAAGGAAATGCACATCAAAACCACAAGGAAATGTAACCCCACACCTGTCAGAATGGCTATCATCAAAAAGTACACAAATAACAAACATTGGCAGGGATGTGAAGAAAAAGGTACCCTCAGACAATGTTGGTGGGAACGTAAATTGGTGCAGCCACTGAGGAAAACAGTACAGAGGTCTCTCAAAAAACTACAAACAGCACCATAATATGACCCAGCAATTCCATTCCTGGGTATATATTGGGGAAAAAAAAAAAAAAAACACAACACTAATTCAAAACGATACATGCACCCCAGTGTCCACTGCAGTGTAATTCACAATAGCCAAGATACGGAAGCAACCTAAGTGTCCCTCAACAGATGAATTGTTAAAGAAGATGTAGTGTATATTAACAGTGGAATACTACTCAGCCATAAAACAAAATAAAAGTTTGGCATTTGGCGCAACATGGATGAACTTGGAGGCTATATTATGCTAACTGAAGTAAGTGAGACAGAAAAATAAATACTATTTGATATTACCCCCTTCATGGACCGCAGCCTTGTTGTGGCAAAGGGGCTTGCGTAACTCAATGAAGCTATGAGGTGTGCTGTGCAAAACCACCCAAGACAGAATGGTCATAGTGAAGAGTTCTGACAAAACGTGGTCCACTGGAGGAAAGAATGGCAACCCACTCCAGTATTCTTGCTGCAAGAACCCCGTGAACAGTATGAAAAGGCAAAAAGATACGACACTGGAAGATGAGCCCTCTAGGTTGGAAGGTATCCAATACACTACTGAGAAAGAACAAATGGCAATTACTAATAGCTCCAGAAGAATGAAGCAGATGGGCTGAAGCAGAAATGACAGAGACATCACTTTGCTGACAAAGGTCCATACAGTCAAAAGTACAGTCATGTACAGATGTGACAGCTGGACTATCAAGAAGGCTGAGCACCAAAGAACTGAGGCTTTCAAATTTTGGTGCTGGAGAAGACTCTTGAGAGTCCCTTTGACTGCAAGGAGATCAAACTAGTTAATCCTAAAGGAAATCAACTCTAAATATTCATTGGAAGGACTGTTGCTGAAGCTGAAGCTCCAATACTTTGGCCACCTGATGTGTAGAGCCAACTCACTGGAAGAGACTCTGATGCTGGGAAAGACTGAAGGCAGGAGGAGAAGGGGCAGCAGAGGATGAGATGGTTGGAAGCATCACTGACTCAATGGACATGAATCTGAGCAAACTCCGTGAGATAGTGAAGGACAGGGGAGCCTGGCATGCTGCAGTCCATGAGGCTGCAAAGAGTCAGACACTCAGCGACTGAAAAGCAACAATATGTATCACATATATCAATCTAAAAAATACAACAAACTAGTGAAGATAGTAAAAAAAAAAAAAAAAAATCAGACTCACAGATATAGAGAACAAACTAATGATTACAAGTAGGGAGAGGGGTGGGGGGAGGGGCAATATAGGGTTAGGGGAATAAGAGATAGGATATAAAATAAGAGATAAGATATAAAACTATTACATATAAATAAGCTACAAGGATATATTTTACAACACAAAGAATATGGCCAATATTTTATAATAACTATAAATGGGCTATAACTTTAAAAATTGTGAATCACTACATTGTACACTTGTAACTTAAATAATACTGTAAATCAACTACACTTCAACTTTAAAAAAGGCAATCTGTAATTTTTTTAGAGGTTCCCTCAAATTTTCTGTTTTTGAAGAGTTTCCAAGACAACAGACCTAGCTTATTATATAACAAATAAAACATTTTTCTGAAGACATAAATGACTATGTATGCATTAGTCACTCAGTCTTGTCCAATCTTTGTGACCCCATGAACTGTAATCCCCAGGCTCCTCTGTCTATGGAATTCTCTAGGCAAGAATACTGAAGTGGGTTGCCATTTCCTTCTCCAGGGGATCTTTTCCATCCTGGGATCGAACTTGGGTCTCCTGCATTGCAGGCAGATTCTTTACCATCTGAGCCATAAGAGAAGCCATGTATGTATGGCTTATATCATTTGACTATGTATGCCATATACCATTTCCTTTTAATTCATATCTAACATGCTTAGGACCTCTACCTCTACCTAAACCTTATAGGAGACTTAAATGGTCACAAATTTACATATACAACCTACTAGTAAGTTAAATCTTGACTTTAGAAAAACATAATATTCCTTTAGTAGCTGCTCTAATAAGTATTCTGAGAGGTGAGAGTCCCTTGGACTGCAAGGAGATCCAACCAGTCCATTCTGAAGGAGATCAGCCCTGGGATTTCTTTGGAAGGAATGATGCTAAAGCTGAAACTCCAGTACTTTGGCCACCTCGTGTGAAGAGTTGACTCATTGGAAAAGACTCTGATGCTGGGAGGGATTGAGGGCAGGAGGAGAAGGGGACGACAGAGGATGAGATGGCTGGATGGCATCACTGACTCGATGGACGTGAGTCTGAGTGAACTCCGGGAGTTGGTGATGGACAGGGAGGCCTAACGTGCTGCAATTCATGGGGTCGCAAAGAGTCGGACACGACTGAGCGACTGAACTGAACCGAACCAAAACCAAAGACACCCTGAAGACCTGATTAAACACTGACAGTGGAGGCCGTCTACAGAGGTAACGCAAGCATGGAGGGGTATCTGGAAACAGAAGAGATGAAGCAACACAGAAAAAGCCTCTCTATTTCTACTAATCAGCAGTCTCAAAGGTATCTTGTCCAGATGTGGGGAAAAAAATCTCTATCATTAAGAAAGATAAACTAAACAATAGAGATAAACTATCTTAGTGTGAATAACACCATAAAGAAAAACACTACTACACTTTATGTAGTCATGTGGCCCTTTGGAGTGGGTGGAACAAAGGACGGTTAAAGTGGAAATGCTATATTAACTCCATCTTCTTTACTAATTTCAAATAAGCATTGTTTTTTCATCAATAAATAAAGACAGACGTACATTTCAATCACTCAGAAAATTTTAGTAAAGGATATACAAAATATCTCCAAAATTTCTGATTTTATCCTACTTCTAAGTAGTAACTGTCATAGCTATTAACTAGCATAGAAATGGAAGACATGCCTTCAAATCCAAAATTCATATGTCTGACAGCCAGCCTCAAACTCTCCATCTTGTTCTATCTTATGAATATGTAAGATACTTAAAATGATAGCTGGTTAAGCAGTCATGGGTCCTAATAGGAGACATAATAAATTCTAAATAGCTTTAAAATTGAAAACTGTTATGGACGCATATATATGGAATTTAGAAAGATGGTAACGATAACCCTGTATGCGAGACAGCAAAAGAGACACAGATGTATAGAAGTCTTTTGCACTCTGTGGGAGAAGGCGAGGGTAGGATGATCTGAGAGAATAGCATTGAAACATGTATATTATCATATGTGAAACAGATCGCCAGTCCAGGTTTGATGCCTGAAACAGGGTGCTCAGGGCTGGTGCACTGGGAGGACCCTGAGGGATGGGATGGGATAGGGAGGGAGGTGGGGGGGTTCAGGAAAGGGAACACATGTACACCCATGGCTGATTCATGTCAATGTATGGCAAAAACCACTACAATACTGTAAAGTAATTACCCTTCAATTAAATAAATTAAAAAAAAAAAACAACGTTATGGAAAATAACTGTCTTCTGCTACCATAGTACTCCTTATGGGATAATTTTATTTTCAATTACTTGGTATGAAAATGTTCATCTCTACGATGAGTTTCTAAAGTCTCTAATTAGTCATATTTATATCAAGAGTACTAAACCTAACATTTCAGTTTAACAGTTATGAAAAATTTGATTAAAATTATTATTAAAAATAAAACATCCCTTTCTGTAGTAAGTATAATTATACAAAATAACATATTAGATTTGGAAACCCCACAAAATATTTGTAAACCATTTGTATTCAAATAAAGTTGGAATTTAAACCTTTATCTTGATGACTGTTAGTTGTCCCCAGGTATTGTAAGTCAGAATCCACACTGCCAGTTTTACCACATATCTGTGAAAATCCAAGTTGTCCACATTTCCCAGAGAGATTTGTCTGATGAGTCCCACTAGTGCCTTTGGAAGGAGAAGAAAGACATAAAATCAAAAGTTTACTTCATGAACATAACTAATTCACAAATGTTGTGTCCTTTGTGTGGGAATAAATATAAGAGTATATGTACATTAAGCCAGGCGGCAAGAAAGATTTGCCTGCAGTCAGATTTGCTGTTGGCAGATCTGATTAGTGACAGGGGTTAAAGGACAGAAGATGGACTGGTCAGGCATAGAGAAAAGAAAAATATGTTGAAAAATATATACAAAGGCAGTTTCTTCCTATATGTTCCCGTCTCTCACCATGGAAGGTTTCTCTGGACCTCGATTTCCTTCTTCCAGGATTTGTAGTAAATTTACACTCTACTCAAAAAGGTCTACTGCGGGACTCGTTTTCCTTCTTTCCTAACATGTAACACACATTTGGAGAAGGCAATGGCACCCCACTCCAGTACTCCTGCCTGGAAAATCCCATGGACGGAGGAGCCCGATAGGCTGCAGTCCATGGGGTCGCTAAGAGTCGGACATGACTGAGCGACTTCACTTTCACTTTTCACTTTCATGCATTGGAGAAGGAAATGGCAACCCACTCCAGTGTTCTTGCCTGGAGAATCCCAGGGACAGGGGAGCCTGGTGGGCTGCCATCCATGGGGTCGCACAGAGTCAGACATAACTAAAGCAACTTAGCAGCAGCAGCAGCAACAACACACATTCACGTACTTTCTAAGCTTACCCAGGTGTATTTTCCAGATCCCTTCCCTCCCACCTGCAACTTGTTAAGGTTATTTCTGGGCAGGGGAATAAGTCTGAAGGAAAAAAGGTGATATTGACCTCTCTGATGTTTAGTTCATTCTCTATAAAATTCCTTGTATGTAGTTCTAAAATTCTGATTTTTATAATTCTATGATTTCAAGCCCCTTTATCCAGCATGAACTGGATGTCTGCTAAGTTAATTCTTAACTCTATACTCTGGTTAAGTGAGAGTTGGACTATAAAGAAAGTTGAGCACCGAAGAATTGATGCTTTTGAACTGTGGTGTTGGAGAAGACTCTCGAGAGTCCCTTGAACTGCAAGAATACCAAATCAGTCAATCCTAAAGGAAATCAGTCCTGAATATTCATTGGAAGGACTGATGCTGAAGCTGAAACTTTGGCTACCTGATCTGAAGAACTGACTCATTGGAAAAGACCCTCATGCTGGGAAAGATTTAAGGCAGGAGGAGAAGTGGACGGCAGAGGATGAGATGGTTGGATGGCATCACCGATTCGATGGACATGAGTTTGAGCAAGCTCTGGGAGTTGGTGATGGACAGGGAAGCCTGGTGTGCTGCAGTTCATGCAGTCACAAAGAGTTGGACATGACTGAGCGACTGAACTGAATTAAATACTCTGGTTATACTTTCTCTGTAAATCTTGCCTCACTACCAACCACAAACCCTTCTCTTCTCTAAAATTCAGCTCAAGTTCAACCTCTTTCTTGGAGTTATAAACTACTTCAATACCTATGATCTCTTCCTTTCTTGAATTGTTATAGTACTTATAATTTATATCATTCAACCTAACATTAAGTTACATGCTGTCTTATTCTCTCTTTAAAATCTGTACAGTTAGGTAAGAAATTCTAGATGATACAAAAAAACACAGGCTTTATAAAAATCCCAAGCAATGCTTCAAACTTAACTGGATATATTCTTGCATTTCTTTTTCTCTATCAAATAAACATTCAACTACACAATCATTGTAAGACCTCATTTTTATATGAAAATATTATGGAATTTTATTGCATAAAGATCTACAAATTCTCCTAGGGTAACAATGTTTTCTAAATATTGTCTCATAGCCAATAAATTTCAATAACTGGTATCACTTGGATCTTAAGTAAAAGACAAACTTAAATCTTTATCTCATACTCCACTTTCCACTGCTAAATGATTTCCTTTTGTCAACACATTACCATTTTTCTAATTACCTGGGTGCTAAGTCTAGAAATCTTTTTCTATTTTATGTCATCATCATATTTTTCTGATTATTCATTTCTAGTCAATCTGTAAACAACCTTGTCACCCTAGGTGCTTTGTTCTTTAACGAAACAAGTCTCCATTAGCTCCCTATAGCTTACAAGTACTAGCTCAAATTTTTGAATCTAGAACACAAGGGTTCCCCACATTCCAATTACTCTTTGACCATCTAAAATGAAACTTGCCTTTATACTGCTGTCACAAATCTCAAGCCCATTCCTAATGTGAGCCTTTGCTCTCCTCATACCTCCTCTTAACATCTGGAATCATACATATATCCCAAGCTCAAGTATTATCTCCTCTTTAATGATTTTTCTAACTGATAAGGCCCATGATGGGACAATGTCCTCAGAATAATATAATATTTACTTTCTATAACACTTACTTTAGGCAACTAAACATCTTCCCAGTTGTTCTGGCCAAAAAAACCTTAGAGCTCTTTCAACTTCCCTCTCACACTCCTACACAACCCATCAGTAAATCACAGTAACTGTACCTTTGACTTATAATCAGGATCCAATCACTTTTCACTATAATCACTGCTGCACTGGTCAAAACCTCCATTGACTCCAGCCTGGATCACAACAGACTCCATGTTTTCTCCCTTGCCTGCATTAATCCATTTCAAATGTAACATCCCCCAAGTCTGGAAAGCAAGCCAATTGATGTTACTTCTTTTCTCAAAATATTCTTCAATATTTTGAAGCCCATTCAATAGTTTATTAGGCCTTAAATAGGAAACCATATTATTCTCCTCAATTTAATTTTCTACTTCTCTTCCCCTTACTCTTTTCATTCCAGATTTACTAGCTTCTTCGATCTTTCTCAAATATGTCCTGTACTCTGCACTAACTGTTACCTCTTCTTGGAATCATTTGCTGTTCTCTCATGGTATCTATGTGGTTTGCTCCAAATATTCCCTTCTCAATATGGCCTTCTTTCATCACACTATTTAAAACAGGCCCTCCTCTATATTCCTCTTCTTTGCTTATTTTTTTCCATAGCATTTATCACCATTTAATTTACTCTGTTTTGCATTTATTTAATGTTTGCTTTGCCCCAACTAGAATGTAAGATTAATTAGGCAGAAAGTTTTCCCTATTTTGTTGACTGCTATATCCCCAGGCTTCCATGGTGGTTCAGTGATAAAGAATCTGCCTGCCAAGCGGGAGACACAGGTTCAATCCCTGGGTTGGCAAGATCCCCTGGAGAAGGAAATGGCAAACTATTTCAGTATTCTTGCCTAGGAAATCCTATGGACAGAGGAGCCTGGTGGGCTACAGTCCATGGACAACAATAAATATACCCAGTACTTAGAAAAGTATCTGCACATACTTAGAAACATATCTGTACACAGGATATACTCAGTAAACATGGGTTGTTGATGAAGCAAATAATGCCTTACATTAATACCCAAAGGATTTCAGTGAGAAACCCTTCCCGGATCTTATGAGACAATTGTGTCAAACTGTCCATTCTTATCAGGTCTTTAACAAATATTATTGAATTTGAACTGTCTGCCAGATTATAAGTTCTAACAGGTTCTGAATGAACTATGAAGATTAGAGAAATCTTTAACTTAGTTCAACATGTTCATTACCTGCAACTTTCACTTACCAGCAGAACATATAGGAAGAGAATCTGGGTTAAATTCCCGACTATTCTGAAATACGGTTCTTGACGCTCTTTTTCTGCTAAAACATAAATCATCGTTGACTGGCATTCCTTGAGATGGCTTTAATTTTGGAGATGGAATGAAATCATATGCTGAAAACTATAAAAACGGAATAACAAATCAGCAAATGTAGTTAAGTCTACTTGGTAATGAATATGATGGAATAATTTAGACTTAATTATGAAATTCAGATTAAAAGAAAAAATTAATAAATGTATCAAATATACAATGATACAAATAAACATCCACATATAGTACAGTACCCTAGCAGTATTTTTTCTTTTTTTTTTCCCTAGCAGTATTTTTTCATGCCGTGATATAAATGCTAATTTTTTTTCCTTTCTCAAACCTTACCCCAAATGTTTTCTGTACCTTACCTTCCTAGAGTTCACAACTGGTAGCTAGGAAGGAAAGAATGCAAATGACAAAAAGAGTGAAATGATGACTTGAATAAAGGGAAGAACGTTTCTGATTCAGCAGCATGCCATCTTTGAGCAGTGGACAATAAATGCCAGTTGAAGATCACTGAACCAGCAAGCACCCCACTTTACTCTTCTTACTGAGGCAAATTTACTATCCATAATCTGTAGCCCAAATGTAAATGTAATCTATATCACGGTTCCCTTAGGAGATTTTGATGAGAGGTCTTTTAGTTAAAACCAAAAACATAATACTTTATATACGCCTAGTACTTTATCATTTCCAACTCCTTTTCCACATACCCAGTTTGATCTTTAAGGTACAAGAGTGCCAGAACAGAATTTTGAAACTCAACCTAATCATAGTTAAAGAACTACGTAAAAGCTTGATTCAAGTGTTACGAATCCTTCACCAATAATGGCCTCGATTGTTCTGGATCATTTCACACTGATCATGGGTACAGAACATTTTAAAAACTGAGTGAACAGACAAGAAATTATATTTACTGTCCTTATATTTATTTGGAGCTTAAAGACACAATCAAATCTACACATGCAGTGAACTGTAAGTCTTCTCAGGTATGCTTAGCAAACTTTGTCAAGTGTCAAATAGCAATGAAATACAATAAAATTACAGATACACCTATTTGAAAACTTCTTAGCTATTTGACTATTACAAGATTAAGATTATCAAATAGATATCAAGTAACTTGTTATTCCTCATCCAATTTTGTGGGAAAACCATTAACTCGTTCAAAAATTAACCCCCAAAATACCAATGAGAAGTAATGAATGCTTCAGCAGAAAAAGGCCTGATTTTACTTTTTTCAAAATCCAATATTATAATTTTTGAGACTGATTATAGGCTTCCCTGGCAGCACAGTGGTAAAGAATCCACCTGCAGTGTAGGAGACATGGGTTCAATCTCTGGTTTGGGAAGATCCCCTGGAGAAGGAAATGGTAACCCACTCCAGTATCCCAGCCTGGGAAATCCCATGGACAGAGAAGCCTGGCAGGTTATAGTCCGTCAGGGTTGCAAAGAGTCAATCATAACTTAGTGACTAAACAGTAATGATGACTGATTTTATAGCAGTCAGTATGCAAAGGAGGGAGCCTCCGAACCCAGGGATCGAACTCAGGTCTCCTGCATTGCAGGCGGATTCTTTACCAGCTGAGCCACCAGGGAAGCCCATGAAAAGGACACAATGGAATAAAAATGAAACCAATCACAGTCAACTTTTGATTAGATACATTAAGAGAAAATATACTAACCCAGTTAATATCATGAGTAATCCAGAGATAATTCTCCAGTATGGAATGCATTTACATTAGATTTACTCTGTAATTAATCTCTTTTTAAAAAAATGTTTTTATGTTGGAGTATAGCCAATTGACTGTTGCGATAGTTTCAGGTGGACAGTAACGGGCTGCAGCCATACAAATAATATATCCATTCTCCACTAAACTCCCCTCCCATCGGTAATTAATTTCTACTTAGAGAACAGAACATTAGAATGTATGACAGTGAAGACAGCAACTAGGGATAGTGGTAATGAGGGTGGAGATACAGTGGGCAGTAGTAGCAGTGGAGAATATATCTGCTAGTGTGGCATTTTCCAGGGTTTAGGAGAAGTCAGTCAGGAATTACATTCTGCTGTAGAAAAATCTGCCAATATTTGAAAGCAGACTGTAGGACATACCAATTATTATTAACATGACCAATTATTATTAACATGAGAGGTCCTTTATGGTCTTTCTCAAAAGTAGGTAAATTATTTTCATCAGGATAAGCTTTGATGGGACTAAACACTAAACAAGGGAAAAGGAATGAGTTAGCATAAAAGGGAAAAGTACACATATAGTTTGCAAAAGTTGTGAGCTAAATTTAGAAAATATGAAGCAGTCTGTTTAGAGCATCTTATGACTCTTAGATAGAACTGAGTTTTCAGTGTTTGAAGTTAATGTCTTAAAATTTAATTCATTTAATTCCTTGTAGGAAATGAAAGTGTTATAAAAGGTGAGTTTCACATTTAATATTAACAATGATTTGAAATTCACATAGTCTAATCTACTATTTTAATCTCGCTATTTAGTAACTCTTAACCTTTGGACTTGACTCCTAATATATTTTTCATAAAAACATTTCTTTGACCTAACACATCTTAGTTCAACTTTTGGCAAGGAGTGTTAAGGACATCACAAAAATAGTTTTAATTCTACCTTGGTATAGGTAGTAGCAAATTATCAGGATAACACCTTTTAATAGCTAACTCTCTCAGAAACCACCTACACTCCTGCCCTTATTGGGCTCATACTAAATTTATCTTAATCTCCAGCCTCCAGTTTTTGGACCTTCATTTTCTACTGGTTCTTTCTAGTTTTACCTGAACTTCAACCTTGCCTCTTAATGACAGCCATTAAAAAAAGTTTATTCCAATTACCTCCAAAATCACCTTCTGAAATATCTTTGTATGTTTTTTCAAATCATTTTCTACGCAAACTTTAAGAAAGCACAGTTGTGATACCAAATACAAGTTTTATCTCCTACTTTTGCACATTCAAGGGAAAACATAGACTGTGAGTTTAATTAATGGCCTCGGTTACTAGGTTAAAGAACAAGAAAAAAATGTTCATAAACTTAAAGGTTTTTAATACATGGCATGTACTTGTACAGAAAAAGTTCACAGAAAAATTTTACTTCAGATGGCTCTTTGGACAAATCAGACTCAGTAGAAGGCAGCTATTTGTCTTTGCCCACATTTTATCACTGTGTAAAAATAATAGTATAATTGTTTGTGCAAATTTGAACTTATCCGCTCAGGAAACACCTCATTAACTTAAATTTCCTAAATTTCCTCTACTGGTTTCACTGGTTGTATACCTTAACATTACTCCTTTTCAAATTATAAAATTGCAAAATCACATGTTCAATTAAATTTCACAATAGATAATATCTTTATTAACACAGATCAATTTTTATAATGCCATAAATGTTATAATGCTTAATATATTATTTATAATTCCCAGACTCTTAAGATTTTAGACTAACAAAATGGAATGAAAAAAATTAAACTATCAAATATAGTTGATAGGTTCATATAGTCAAAGCTATGGTTTTTCCAGTGGTCATGTATGGATGTGAGAGTTGGACCATAAAGCAATGTGAGTGCCAAAGAATTGATGCTTTTGAACTGTGGTGTTGGGGAAGACTCTTGAGAGTCCCTTGGACTGCAAGGAGATCAACCCAGTTAATCCTAAAGGAAATCAGTCCTGAATATTCATTGGAAGGACTGACGCTGAAGCTGAAACTCCAATACTTTGGTTACCTGATGTGAAGAACTGACTCATTGGAAAAGACCCTGATGCTGGGAAAGATTGAAGGCAGGAGGAAAGGGGACGACAGAGGATGAGATGGCTGGATGGCATCACCGACTGGATGGACATGAGTCTGAGTAAGCTCCAGGAGTTGGTGATGGACAGGGATGCCTGGCGTGCTGCAGTCTAGGGGGTCGCAAAGAGTCAGACACAACTGAGCGACTGAACTGAATTGACAGTTGATTTACAATATGGTGTTAATTTCTGTTGTACAGCAAAGTGACTTGATTATATGTGTGTATTCTTTTTCATATTCTTTCCCATTATGGTTTATCACAGGATATTAAATATAGTTCCCTGTGTTAAATATGCTTTTAATTTATCCTTGTCTGTTATACATTATAGGATAACCATCAAACAAACAGGTTAAAGGATATACAAAAGCCTCTGGATGATGACAAAATGCATGTTTATTTCTGTCACTTAAACCATTATAAAAAGGACATATATAGTCATGGAAAGAATAAAAAGACAGCTCTTGGTTACATGAATTTCAGTTTTTTTCTGTGAGGAAACAAAAGTTGGTATCTTTGGGTGAGGTTATATTTAATATATATAACTGACACTGCCTGAGGTTAAAAAGTTACAGGGAAATAAAAGTAGGTACCCAAGGAAATGCATATGTTTTCTCCATTTATCATGATAAGTGCTATGGTTTTTTTAGACCATAAAATCAATATAATGTATGCATTATCTTATTTAATATTCTTAAGGTTTAGTTTTCAAAACTTATTTTAAAATTACTTTAAAGTTTTTAAATAGACCTGAGAATAGATATGCTTTTGGATTGCTCTTAATTTTAACAAGTACTAAAAATAAGTTTTTCAGGAATTCCCTGGTAGCCCAGTGGTTAGGACTCAGGGCTTTCACTGCCCTGGCCCAAGGTTCAATCCCTGGTCAGGGAACTAAGATCTTGCAAGCCGTGTGGTGCAGTCAATAACAACAACAACATAAATAAATAAACAGAAAAAAGTTTTTCAAATACTTCAGACATCTTGATAAAATTTTAAGAAGAAAAATAATGACTGCTTATTGGAAACAATCCAACATCTGCACTGATATTAGATATATTTTCAGGATTGTTCATGATTTTGACATGTTTTAAAACTAAGGGTTTTTCTCTTTTAGACACTCCAATCATATTTTTAAAAGAACAGGGAGGGAGGTTCAAGAAGGAGGGGATATGTATGTACCTATGGCTGATTCATGTTGAGGTTTGACAGAAAACAACAAAATTCTGTAAAGCCATCATCCTTCAATTAAAAAAAAAAAATAACAAACAAAAACTACTTGCTGGAAATAACGTACTATCCAAGGAAATTTCAATTTTTAGGATTAAGTTCACACCAAATACATTACTGCAACTTAGTGATTTGGGATTTTCTATTACCTTTAAATTTGTCACATTAACTATTCTAAATCTTTCCCACATTCTTCAAATGTCTGATTCTCCATTTTCCATTCTCAGCTTGGTTCTTCATTTACCAGATTATGGAAGTCTAATATTAGAGCCCTGCCCTTAACATGTGACTCACAAATCAGCAGCATCAGCAACAACTAGAAGCCTACTAGACATGGAGTCTCAGAAGCCCTCTCCAGACAAACTGAACCAGAATCCGTACTTTAACAAGACTCTGAGGGAATTTTTATGGACATTAAAATTTGATAAGCACTATTCCAGAGCTCATTGTCTTCAATGTCCAGAGCTTCATTCTTTTGGTTAAAAAAAATCTGCTGTCTCAAAATCTTTCTGAATCCTAAGTTATCTTCCTTTAATTTTTTCCTCCAGTTCCAGAAGAAAAAAGACTTCTGCCTCTGTTCCAAAGCTAATCTCTCTATATACTTATGTTCTTGATTCATTCAGTATATAACGACACTAATTCCTTGCCTTTCCCTCTCAATTTGATTCTCAACTATGATTAGAGAGATCAAATCATATATTCCTTGCAAATCTAAGATCTACCACAGTACAGAGTAAGCAAGGTGAAGTCAACAGTGGCTCTTTGCTACTTTAAATGAGGTGGTTCCTATTTAAAAAGAAAACTTAGTGATAACTCATCCTGCTACATCCTACTACATCTTGTTTGGTCTTTTCTTTTACCCTCAAACCCTGAGATTCGACTTTCTCACTGAGATATCTGTGGATACTGATTGCAGACACAGCACTGCTAGTACTGTTATATAAAAAAACAACAACAGTCATTATCAACACAGTGCTTACCATTACTGAAGAAAAAGAAGTCATGGTTCACATGGGCTAAATACCAAAAGAGGAAAAAAATACTAGGCAGTGCTTTTAAGTGGAGAAGGAAATGGCAACCCACTCCAGTGTTTTAGCCTGGAGAACCTCAGGGATGGGGAAGTCTGGTGGGCTGCCGTCTCTGTGGTCACATAGAGTCGGACACAACTGAAGTGACTTAGCAGTAGCAGCAGTAGTGCTTTTAAGAGTAATCTATAAGCTTGAACTTGGCTTCACACTTAGTGGATGACCAAAAAGATGCTTAATAAATGTTTAGTGCTTGTATTAATAAATATTTTCTTATCAGTTCATCTCATAAACTTATAAATTTAGTCTCTAAAACCACTTTTTCCCATGTCTCACTGACTTTTCAGTAACCAAATTTTCTACCTTAAAAAAGCTATAGAACCTAATAACTACATATACAAGTGAAGCAAGTATGCTCCTTACTTTTCAGTCTAGGTTACCGTGACACTTAATTCATTGCAGAGAAATCTGTTAAGAAAAATATAGCTAACATGGTGGCCAAGTAGTGATGGCTGATTATTGGACCCCACTAACCCATTAAAATAGTCCTAAAAGCACAGAAAGAGATGCAAAGTTAGAATACCACAAGAATCTGCTTATCATAGTATACGTTGGGGCATAAAAATAGTCAACTAAACGGTAGAAACAAAATTAAAACATATAAATATTCAAAATTAAGAACAACTAAACCAACTGATATTATATAATCTAACATGAAACAGCCATTAAAGATCCTACTATAGATTATTTGATGTCAAAGAAAAAAAATTCATGATAAAGGAGAGAGACTTTCGTGTATGGAAAAAATAACGTCATTAGTATACACAAACTGAAATGGCACTTGAAGATGAGGCAACAAAATGTTCACCGAATGCTTTTCTCAGTAGTGAGACTGCTGAAAATCTTAAACTTCTTCTTTGTGCCTTTCTGAATTTTCCAAATTTTCTATAACAAGCACATACAACTTTTAATAATCAGATGAATTATTAGGAGGAAATTAAGAAAGATAAAATTATGAGAAAAGTATCTTCAAAAATTATTTTACAAGTAGCTAGCTGATATACAAGAATAAATCATGCTTTTTCTGATTTCATTCTCCTCAAAAATCTCTCCTGCTTTTAACAGTGATGATGTGCTTCCTGAAACTCTCTTTACTTCACTTCTAAAACCTTTGTTCTTTCTTGTTCTCTTGCAAGTCTTAGGCACTCTTTCTCTTTTCCTTGTTTGGTTCTGTCTCCTACTGCTATTCCCTAAACGGGGCTGCATGCTGAGACTGAGACTTAAGCACTATGCTCTTGTTCTGAGAGCTCCTCAAATCTCACAGTTTCAACAAATTACTTCTCAATATGTGACTTTCAAGTCTACACCCTAGTTCTTTCTTTGTCTCTTGAATAGTGGTCTTCAACAAATTCAACCAAGTGTTCTTCCACTATCTAAAACTCATTTTCCCTTGTTGGGTCTTTCTTATTCATGGATTTATTATGCATTTTTGTCACTTCAATCAAATCTGAGTTATCCCTCTTTCTCTTTATCTTCCTTTCCTCCAACACTTTGGCCACTAAATCCTTTGAAATGCCTCTTACCTGATACCCTGCTAATTCTAATGAAACTCAACAACGCACACGTAAAGTAGTCCAATAAATGTACTAACTGATCTTCCCAGTCTCCAGTCTCCACCTTCTCAAAAAAAAAAAAGAAAATCCCACACAACTTAGACATTGCTGCTGTTGTGATTAGCTTTCCTAAAATACTGCTTAAAAAAAGAGAAGGAAAAAACCAAAACCAAACAACCCCTGTAGTCTCAAACCACTGTCAAAATAATAGACTAAACTCTTTAATCTGGCATTCAAGGGTCTCCAGTCTGCAAGGGCCTGCTGTTTTAACCTTTCTTTTTTCCTACCACTGTTATACATAATAATCCCTCTAAGCAAACTAATCTATCTTCAAAATGAGCTACAGGACTATGTAACTGAAACATTTCTGAGTTTTTATAGACGCATCTTATGTCATTAACTTGCTCTATGTGGACAAGACAGAAATAACATTTTAACAATAGACTGCAAATGTTAAAATTAAGCCTGGGCAAGAGTCAGTACAAATTAGAAGAAGGGTCACATCATTCTGGAAAAGGCAAAACTATGCAGACAGTAAAAGACCAGTGTTTGAGAGGAGTTAGGAAGGGAGGGATGAATAGGAGCACAGAGAATTTTAGGGCAGTGAAATTATTTTGTGCGATACTACAGTGATGGATATGGGTCATGGATATATTTGTCCAAACCCATAGAATGTACAATACCAAAAGCAAATCCTAATGTCAATGCACGTTCATCAGTTGTAACAAATGCACCGCTTTAGGAGAGACGGTGTTAGTGAAGGAGGTTTCATGTGTGGGTGTGCAAAGGGGTTTTAAGGAAACTCTGTACTTTCAGTCTTGTTGTGAACCTAAACCTGCTCTAAAATATAGTACTGCGCTATTATTTTAAAAATATACATGTACTTTTAAAAACTGCACACATAAAAATATTTAGGTATTTAATCCCTGTCATTCATTATGATAATTTCCAATGTATCAATAATTCTTCTACAGACAATTTCTGAGCAAGAAAGTACAGTCAATCTTCCAAATCGATGGGTTCTGCAACCACAGATTCAACTGTGGATTGAAAATATAAAAAAAAAAAATTCTAGAAAGTTCCCAAACGCAAAACTTCAATTTTCCATTCTTTGGCTATACATAGCATTTACACTGTACTTATGCAGCTATTTACATAGCATTGACATTGTATGAAATATTATAAGTAATCTTAAAATGACTTAAGGTATACAGGAGGAGGTTCTAGGCACCAATAAACATGCCATTTCATATAAGGGACTTTAACATCTACAGATTTGGTATGCTCCAGGGTCCAGACACCAACCTCCCTAAGATACTGAGGGACAACTGTAGAGCTTAATTTCTGGGATAATTTTTAATTTGACTATCACTTCTTTCAAAAGCAATATATGTCTACACTAGAATTTCAGAAATGTACTATTTTCAGATTCTTGGCACTTTGGCCAGCACCAGAATCTTAATACACTAACATTTCTTTTTTTTTAGGCTGGGCTGCATGGCTTGTGGGATCTTAGTTCCCTGACCAGGGAACTGAACCTGGGCCAGGGCAGTGGAAGTGCCGAGTTCTAACCACTGGACTGCCACAGAACTTGCTACACTAACATTTTAGACTTGACAAATAACAAGCAGTGTTAAAAATCAATGCTTACAGAAAATCATTCACTCCCAGGTGGTTTTAAAATACATGAGAAAAACCATATGATTAAATTGTGTAAACAGGAAAATTACTTTAAAAATAACTTTAGAATTAAAAAGAACAAGCGGGAACACTGTTCACCTCCATCCATACTGCAAAAGGCATGAACTCATTTACAAAAATGATCTCCGTACCTGGCCCTTGCCTACATTTCTAGTTTCATCTTCTGCTACTTTCCACCAAACGGGTTCAGCTGTGCAGAAATACACCATTTCTTATTAATTTGGGAAATCCTTTTATAATTTAGTATCTCTGAACATTATTTCTTCAGTCTGAAATTCATCAGGACACATCCACACTAAGCAAATTACTATTCATCTTTTATCATGTCATTTGAACCACCTACAAACAAATTAAGAAAAGTTTGACCATATGAGTGTTGGATAATTCTAAGCATAGAAACAAACAAGTGCAAAGAAATATTGAGCTTTAGTAGGTAGTCAGCTGTTGTTGATACTGGTGTAGTAATTATGTTTTGTGTATGAATATCAATAAATGTAACTGATATTAGAGACCAGAAGCTGTAACTCCAATACTTTGGCCACCTGATGTGACGAACTGACTCATTGGAAAAGACCCTGATGCTGGGAAAGATTGAAGGTGGAAGGAGAAGGGGACGACAGAGGAGGAGATGGTTGGATGGCATCATAGACTCAATGGGACAGGGAGGCCTGGCATGCTGCAGTGCATGGGGTCGCAGAGTTGGACACGACTGAGCGACTGAACTGAAATGATATTAGGAACCAGGGTTAAATTGTGAGAGAAAGGAGATATAAACATGGACTAAAGGAATATGAGAAAGTCTTGTAGTGCTGGATTTGATTGGAGGTATCAATATGAATTTGTTAAAAAAAAAAAAAAAAAAAGGTATTCCTAGGTTCTATCCACTGAAAGAGTCAATCCACAATGATAAGCAACACCACTGAGCATGTCTATACTCTGACTTTGGTTTTAAAATTCCACTTTCTAATTTAAAAAGCATTTCCTGGGCTCTTGGAAAAAACATTGGCTCCAGGTCTGGAGCAAGAAAAATACAAAGTAACCCTGGGCATCATACCATGTTTAAGTTAAGGAAGTGTTCAAAGACTTAAAGAGTCATGTTACAGGACACAGGAGCCAGCCACCGGTCAAATCAAATTTGAGACAACTTTAGTGTCAAAAGGAATACTCATGCATTTAATTATTACACGTAGAATAAAACAGAATGCCAGGTAACAAATACAGAAGGAATGTTAGACTTTTCAAAAAAGTTACCCTTTTTTGTAGTCCCCAATGTAATAAATGATCATTAGTGGATCATTAGGTATGGATCATTAGTGGATGTTAAGAACAGGGATGGAAGGTTGTTGAGGTATTCCTAGTGTCACAGAGTATCTTACAGATCATATGCTAATTATAAAGAGGAAAATAAACCTTTGCAACGGAGTGGTTATCACACCTTAACCAAGTGATGTAATATGACGTTCACAAGGTTGTATTTTTGCTAAAATTGTTTATCTTGAATGTAACATAAAGAAACAGTAAGATAGATTAAGATTCTTCAAAAATAAGTCAATGTCATGAACAAACACACAGATGGGCTTGTAATTCTATGTAAAAGACATATTAACCATGTGAATCTTGACTGACTGGATCCTGGAAGACAAAATAGTATAAAACACATTTTGGGGACAATTGGAGAAATATAAATAGAGGCTATTACTACTGGTATTCCGGGGTGTGATAATGGTATGATGGTTATAAATGGGAATGTCATTCTTAGGAGTCATATACAGAAATGTTTAGGATGAAATGTCAAGATACTTGCACTTATTTTCACATGGTTCAGCAAATACGAAGCACATATGGCAACATGACAACTGGTGAATCCAGATGAAGTATATGAATATTCACTATGTGTATGCACACATGTGTGCTCAGTCGTCTCCAACTCTTTGCAACCCCATGGAGACCTTTAGGCTCCTCTGCCCATGGATTTTCCATGCAAGAACACTGGAGTGGGTTACCGTTTCCTCCTCCAGGGCATCCTCCCGACCCAGGGATAGAACCCACGTCTCCCGCAATGGCAGGCAGAGTCTTTACCACTGAGCCACCTGGGAAGCCCCAGTAGTCACTGTACTATTCTTTTAAGTAAACTATAGATTTGGAATTTTCAAAATAAAGACTTTGGGGTGGAAAAAAAACCCTTAGTTCAGATGTCTGGTCTTCTTGGAAGGTTTTTCCCCTGCCAGTGTAATTATTTTTTCTACTTTCAGCATTTCCATAGGACTCAAAATTTCTATTTTAGCACTTAACCAATTTGTAGCTGCCCATTTACAGGTCTGACTTTTCCTTAACTAAACTCTGCAAAACCCATTTGATCTTCATTCCTAGAATGTGTTTTGTTTTTTTTTCTGGTACCTACTAGGTATTCAGTGTTTGTTGTTCGAATGAGTAACAGATATGCCAAAGTGACAGGTCAAAACCGAAATCCAGGTATTTTCTATACCAAATTGTGCCTCAAATTTAATCAAATCCATCAAGCAGAAAACCTACTGAAGGTTCCTGTGTGTTCTGTCCCATTATAATTGATACATCAGCAAACTGATTTAAAAACAAAGCATAACAACCCTCAAAGAGCCTCATTCCTCAGTCATTACAGGCATACTTCTATTTTAAATTATTTCATAGTTTCAACTCACGGAAATTAGAGAAGATGCATACCTGTTCTATGTCCTTGGAACTGGAAGTATGGTTTTCGCCCGTGACTCCAGGCTGCTCATTTTCCCATGGTAATTTATTTTTTCCTTTTCCTGCACTTAGTACCCTTCGAGTACAGATAGTTGGACTATAAGATCCATAAGTTTGCATGCTATCCCTTGTGTGGTCACCACAGTGACAGTGTGCACTCTGAGTTCTGTTACCAGCCAAAAGCCAGTCTGCATCTGCTCCATGTGCCAAATGGCTCGATCTACCCTGGGCAGATGATGGAATGAGTACCGCATATTCCACAAATCCCTGTTCTGTTAACTTTGGGAGGGTTTTCCTAGCCAATCTGGCCTGCACAGCATTCATCACTCCATCTCCATTATCCTGCAGCTCCACAGTATCCACAGCTTTGAAAAGGATGCTGGTTTTACCTGAGCCCATTGACGATGCCAACACAGCAAAGGCTTCAAGAGCTGCCTGGCGTACCCTGCGTTTGCTATCTACAAGAGCTGGGGCAAGATCAAAAGACAGTTTGGATAAGTCAAAATCCTCACTGGGATAAGTCAGGAGGGAGCAGATGCAAATGTTCACCACCTCCTCTCTCACTCTGGAATGCTTATGTTTGAGATGTTCCAGGAGCAAGCAAAGCACCTGTTGAGGACCTACTTCCTTCATTAGCTTGAGGAAGATTTTCATGTACTCTTGTTTGATCACCAACTTGTTGTCTGCCAGCACTTTGACAGAAGCTGCTATAACAGGTCCCAAGAACTGTTGTACCTGCTCTCCAAGGCGAATAACCAGTAAATGCAGGACTTGAAGTGTGCCATGGACCACTTTGAAGTTAGAATCGTCTAACAAATTATACAGCAAACTAATGAAACTCACAAGGCTAGGATGAGAGGTGGAACTTGGGTTAAAGCGACCCATCACCTGTTTCAGTTCCTCAACAGCCTGAGTCCGGTTCTTATAGTCTTCCTGATCTAACAACCTTGAATGCAGCTCCTGAGGAATAATCCCAAATTTAAGATTGCTGTTGGAAAGACTCCCTGCACAGGGAAGGGGATCTTCAGGAAATCCAGATGCTTCAAGTTCCAAATAATAAGGAACCTGACTTCCAAACTGGGACTCCAGGCGGCGATTGTAGTGTCTCCTCAAGGCAGAAGGCAGGCGAGAGATATAGGACTGAAATCGCTCTTGGCCAAGACGCTCCCCTATTTGTTGAAGTGCAGAGAAAGCTGTCTCAGATTCTTCTTCTATCTCCTGACCGCCAAGCTTTCGGGCTAAGGATATTATCACTTCGGTAAGATCTAGGTCGAGCAACAAATCCTCAGGGGTAAGCAAGATAGGGAACAGTAGTGCTGTGGAAGCTCTAAGCCGGGCATCGGTACTTTCCAGTCCTTGTTGTATAAGCGTCCTCAGCACCTGTCCAGAGCTACGCTTCAAACAGATGTGTAGGATCTGCAGCGCATCCTTCCGCAGGGCTGGATTCTCTTCTCGTAGCGAGACGACAAGCTGAGGCAGAAGAGCTAAGCTAAAGGCCTCTTCCAGCTGGCCTAACTCCCCCTGACCCCGGAGAACGTCCGAGAGGAACTGCAAGCAGAGTCGTTTCTCATCACTACCTCCTTCCACAAGCACTCGGCCCAGAGCCCGATAAAGCGCTTCCTTTCGTCGGGGGAAGCCAAGTCGACCGCCCCGCCGCGGCAAAGCAGCCTGTAAAGCCTGGAAGGCCTCGGAAGGATCGGGCGCGGTCCGCAGTTGTTGAAGGAGCCGAGTCTCCTCTTCATCTCCCCCCGACAAACCACCTCCAGGCCCAGACCAACTACTTGAGATTGCCTCCGCGGGCATCAAGAGGGTCGAGGCCAGAGGCGAAGGTGTCGGGGGGCAGGAACCGTGATCTCCGGCAGCTCCACGGCAGCAATAGTTTTTCTCGCCTCTCATGGCGCCCCCACCTCGACTATCATCAGTCTCTGGGGCGGAAGGACGACTGCGGCTCTGGAGGCGATAGGCACAGAGGGATGGAAGGGGCGGCAGCGGGAGCAGGGCTGAGGGCGCAGCCGCCATGGAGGGTAGTCAAGTGGCGGAGACTAGAGCAAACCATCGTCTCCGAAGGGCTCGATGGAGCCCAGCCTTCCTGTTCCTCTCCAAGCCTCGACCTGCAGAAGAGAAAAAGGGAACAACTTGAGCCCCTGACTCCCGGAGGCTGCCTTCGGCAAAATGGCCCCCGACTGAGCCCCAGACCCCACAGCTGCCACCGGGCGTAACCAGGGGCACCACGTGACCAAACCGATCGCTTCCATGGTGATGTACCCAGCGCGGACCTCTTGACCCGGAAATCAACCTGCCGTGATGCATGCAGGGTCATGTAGTCCACGTCAGAAATTCGGGCTAGGCGGAAGGGCTCGGGAAAAGGAAGTGAGAACGTTGCGAACGTAAGGAACGTATCTGGAATGGAGAAGGCGAGGAACAGATAAAGCATTAAGCGGAAGTGACGCTCTCCTTGCTCAGGGCGGAAATTCCCCGCCCCACCCGTAAGAATTAGGGTTTGACTAGAGACAAGTAAGGATCTTGCCCGGTCTCGAGTTGTCCACGGCTCCTCCTCCTCCTGTCGCTGCGGGCGTGATTCCTGGGACTCAGGTATTTTCCTTTGCTGTCCTTTTGCAGCGCAGGCTTTGACAGAGTTCTGCTGGAGTGCCGCTGGTGTTAGAGTAAGATGTAAAGAAATGAACGGGAGCAAGCAGGGACAGAGGCGACATCTTCTTGTGCAGGGCTCGTTATCGCAGTAAACGCGTTGTTGTCTACAGCCCTGAGTAAGGGCGATCCTTTCCTCCTGCGGTCCGCATACCGGTACGAGAGATCCGGACTAAGGCCAAGCTCAGAGCTCGCGTACTTTTTTTCAAATCCCGGTGTTTTTGGACCTTACTCTCCCCGTCCTCTCCTACCTACTCCCCGCCCCCGCCTCAGTCCCCTTTTCCTACTTCTCTTACCCTCGGGTTGTGAAGGGTTGGTGGTTTTCTGTCGTTTTCCCTTATCCTCATCACTTTAAGTTCTCTTTGAAAACGTGCTTGATCTGCAGATAAATCTGTTTTTCCTTGTAGCTAACCTTCTGTCCCTTATAGGTTCTCAAAGTCTAATGCAGTTCCTCTGTGGGACTCACCCCTTTTCCCCGCTAGCTCCCTCTGCCACCCCAGCCTGCCTGCAGGATCTTCGCGCAGCTCTGCAGCCTTTCAGTCTCCTGGAAACCGAGATTGCAAAGACAATTTCAGTTGCGGTTGAAGTTCTTTGCCTCACTGTCCTCAGAGAATTCCGCCCTATAGTTTTAGAGCCGATGATTGACATTTCTTTGTTTTAGGCGAACTGTGAATTTGGTGAGCAGTCTTTCTTCCTTGTAATTAAACGTAGGCGGAAACAATTGAAGAGCTGGAGTGCTTAGTGTGAGGCAGAGTTCTTTCAAGTGCGGAAGAGAATATTTTGGGGAAGGAATAATACAATTGTTTTTGAATGACCCAGTGAGAAAATTCTGTTATCAAGTCTCCAGTTTATGCACTTAAAATACCAGTGTTCCTACCCAGTTCTGTACCGCACAGAATGTCTCCTGAATCCTTTTTTAAGTCTTACTATGACAAACCAATTTTATAAAAATATTTGCTGGATAAGTAAGACAAGCTCAAAAATCATTTCTGGATATTGTCTTAAAGTACAATTTGATTATTATAGGTTTCTTTTTTCCTTTTCTTTTGGAAGTAGAATAAATGAAAACGAAGCCTGTGTAAACATGCATCCTTTTGCTTTGGTTTAAATTCTAGGATGTTAGTTAATTTTAATCAATCATTTTAGTGTTTAAATGAATCTCCCTTAATTTGGTTTGACTATATTTCAGTAGACGAAAAACTTTTTTTTTTTTTTAATTTTGTGGGTAGGATAAGGGCAGAAAAGTGAAAACCGAGACATGATTTTGACAGTTGTCAATGAGAAAGAATGTCAGTTTCTCATATTTCCAGAGAAAGAAGTTCAAATTCATACTTCTACTCATGTATGCTAAGGTATCAGGAACTCAATTCAGACTAAACTAAAAGAATGATATACACATCAGAATGTAACATTAGAATGCCAGTTTATGTTGAAATAGAAGATAACCCTTTTCAGTGATCAGAATTTTCAGGTTGAAAATCCAGTGCATTCTTTCCTGTATCCAAGAACTTGGGAAGTTGTGTGGTAATGATGGAACAAAGAAAATGAACTTAGAAAGTCCTGAATTATACAGCATCATTAAAATTATGGTAGAAGTTTAAGAATTACCTATTCTGTCTATAAAAAATACTTTTCAAGGGATTTGAATGCTTAAATCAACTACTTATATCCTTTTCCTTGAAACAAAGCAAGATGAGTTTTCATTTTAACCCCTTTTCTTAGGGCCCTGTAGAGCACTATGTTATAGATTGCAGTAGATATTGCAATTTTATATCTATTACCTTTAATTTCCTTGATGAAGACTTGGAAGATGCATTATTCTCTATGATGGATATTTAGGAAATGGGACCTTATCAGCATCCCATATCTTACTAATTATCTTTTAGGTTTGAAAGTGAAAGTCCCCGAGTCGGGTCCAACTCTCTGAGACCCCATGGACTGACTATGCAGTCCATGGAATTCTCCAGGCTAGAATACTGGAGTGTGGGTATACTTTCCTTTCTCCAGGGGATCTTGCCTACCCAGGTATCCGTCCCAGGTCTTCCCCATTGCAAGCGGTTTCTTTACCAGCTGAGGCACCACGGAAGCCCATCTTTGAGGGTTATTTTGTGGAAAATAAATCTCATCTATTTAATGTGTATTCTGTTTATTTCTATCATGAAACAAATTTTTTAAAAAATTTTATTCTTTAATTCTAGGGATCAAGGGAATTCTAGACATTGTGTATTGACTTGTGTTTTGTATTTATCTATGTATAGAGATATTATAAATTTCTACTACTACTTTCTTAAGTTTCAGAGTAGTGGAATACAGTATTGGGTATATTAATAGTACACCTCTGAAAGTTGAAAAGGAGTAATTAAGAATACATTGCAAATAGCAAATTCAGATTTTAAAAAGTTAAAATAGTAATTTGAAGATAATTTCAAGAAAGTTTAGTTAAATTAATGGGTTATAAGAATGTGTGATACATACCTTAATTTTTTGAACTGAAGTTAAGATAAACAGAGTTGCCCTAAAAACATTCCTTATTTCCACAGTCAGAATAAAATATATATTGGTTGGATTAACCACTATAGTTTTTTCCTCGTTCTTACTCAAATTTACAGACATGTAGGGATATTGGAAATAAGTGCATTCTGTAAACTGTTAAGAATTTTGTATAGTTTAAGAAGTTATTGTGAAGAAATGCTATGCAAATGAAAAGTGCTCTTGACATTAACAAGTAATTATAATTATACTATTATCTATTGAGTGTTTGCTATGTGCCATACACTCTGCTTAGTACTTAATATTAACTCATTTAATCCTCACAACAGTTTTCTGAGGTTACATCATCTACATTTGTACTACGGCACATTTTGTGGGTGTTTCCATTGGAAAGTAATTACTGAAATTAGTCATTTTAGCTATGCTTAGAGCTTTGGAGAAGTTTTGGGGGAGGAGAATGTTGAAACTAGGATAAAATTAGGTTTTTCCATCATTAATCATTCATATCTATTACTGTGTATTATTTGATTGTATGTATTTTAATTTTCCTCTTTGAGTTTCTGTTCTGAGGCTTTTTGGTTTCTTGCTTGAGTCAGAACTGTAATAAGGTTAAGAAATTATGAGCTTATTTTTATCCATATAGAATTAAACAGGTTTTCTTACTGTGTATCAGTGTTATATTTCATTTACTTAGATTTAAGTCCCAAATCCACTGTTCATTTCAAGTCAAAAACTGTACTTTTAAACAATAAAAAAACCTGTTGCATTTTAAGCACTAATCTTTATAAATTAACAGAATATCACGTTTTTTCTAACCAGTTTTTCAGTAGATGGGTTAATTCTATAACTTCAAGCTTTTACTGGATGTGGTAATGGCTTTGGGGACTTGCTTTCTTCTGTATTATTTTGGAATCTATGTACAGTGAGTGATTTGTATAACAGGCTTCTAATTTTACTTTTGTTTCTCCGGATATAATGAAAGTCAATCTCAGATAAAAGGAAAATATGCCACCTTGTTTCATAGGTTCAGTGTTAAAATTATATGCCTCTTGAGGTTTGACAGAAAGCAACAAAATTCTGTAAAGCAATTATCCTTCAATTAAAAAATAAATAAATTTAAAAAATTATATGCCATAATTACTTGAATTCTGTGAGAACTGAAATGTGGAAAAGAAATTTAAACAATTCTTGTTTCTCGTCACCATTTATTTGCTCTTATTATAGCAGATAATTGCCTCCCAACTGATTTCAGCACCATTGTTTTGTAGCTTAGGTGTCAATTAAGTATAACAACTCAGAACTTGACCTTTATTAGCTTGGTTTCAGAATCTAAAATTGTGAAGTTGCTGTAGACTATGGAAAGTCTGAGTCTAATTTTATCTAACATTTGCTGATTGCATCTTTCTGTTATGGTTTAAAATGCTTTTCTTTTCTCTCTGTTTCTTATAAAGTAATACTTGGATCAAGTCTATTGACTTCATTTGATTTTGGTGTGTGTGTGGTGGGTTATAGGTGGTATTATGATCTTCTGTCAGAAGGCCCTGTTGTCTGGTGGTCTCTGTTTTTGTGATGTTAGCAGCCCTTCATAACCAATGCCTGCCTCCGTTACTTCGTTAAGATTGAGAAATGATGATATTCTATCATTCCTTCGCTAAAAACTGGGGTGCTTGTATAAAGAAAAACTTACCCTCATCTGCTTGGTAACCGACTTGTACAGTTAATATAGGAAGTTCAGTTGCTCAGTCATTTCTGACTCTTAACAGCCCCCTGGACTGCAGCATGCCAGGCTTCCCTATCCATCACCAACTCCTGGAGCTTGCTCAAACTCATGTGCATCAAGTCGGGGATGCCATCCAACCGTCTCATCCGCTGTCCTCTTCTCCTGCCTTCAGTCTTTGCCAGCATCAGGGTCTTTTCAAATGAGTCAGCTCCTTGCATCAGGTGGCCAGAGTATTGGCGTTTCAGCTTCAGCATCAGTCCTTCCAATGAATATTCAGGACTGGTTTCCTTTAGGATGGACTGGTATGATCTCCTTGCAATCCAAGAGACTCCAAGAGTCTTCTCCAACGCCACAGTTCCAAAACATCAATTCTTCAGCACTCAGCTTTCTTTATGATCCAATTCTTGCATCCATACTTGACTACTGGAAAAACCATAGCTTTGACTATATGGACCTTTGTTAGTAAAGTAATGTCTCTGCTTTTTAATACGCTGTCTAGGTTGGTCATAACTTTTCTTCCAAGGAGCAAGTGTCTTTTAATTTCATGGCTGCAGTCACCATCTGCAGTGATTTTGGAGCCCAAAAAAATAAAGTCTGTCACTGTTTCCATTCTGTCCCCTTCTGTTTGCCATTAAGTTCTGGGACTGGATGCTATGATCTTAGTTTTTTGAATGTTGGGTCTTAAGCCAGCTTTTTCACTCTTTTACTTTCATCAAGAGGCTCTTCAGTTCCTCTTTGCTTTCTGCCATAAGGGTGGTGTCATCTGCATATCTGAGGTTATTAATATTTCTCCCGGCAATCTTGATTGCAGCTTGTGCTTCATTCACCCCGGCATTTCACATGATGTACTCTGCATAGAAGTTAAATAAGTAGGGTGACGGTCTACAGCCTTGTCATAATCCTTTCCCAATTTGGAACTAGTCCATTGTTCCATGTCTGGTTCTAAGTGTTGCTTCTTGACCTGCATACAGATTTCTCAGGAGGCAGGTAAGGTGGTCTGGTATTCCTATCTCTTTAAGAATTTTCCAGTTTGTTGTGATCCACACAGTCAAAGGCTTTAGAGTAGTCAATGAAGCAGAGGTAGATGTTCTTTTGGAATTCCCTTGCTTTTTCTTTGATCCACCAGATGTTGGCAATTTGATCTCTGGTTCTTCTGCCTTTTCTAAATCCAACTTGAGCACCTGGAAGTTCTCGGTTTACGTACTGTTGAAGCCTAGCTTGGAGAATTTTGAGCATTACTTTACTAGCGTGTGAGGTGAGTGCAATTGTGTGGTAGTTTGAACATTCTTTGGCATTGCCTTTCTTTGTGATTGGAATGAAAACTGACCTTTTCCAGTCCTGTGGCCACTGCTAAGTTTCCCGCATTTGCTGGCATATTGAGTGCAGCACTTTCACGGCATCATCTTTTAGGATTTGAGATGTAGGAAAGGTATGATAAATGCTTGATTCTTTCCCTTTATTTGCTTGGTTTCAAATAATGAGTTGATTCATTAGTATCTTCTAGTGGTGATGAGTTTTTTAAAATTAGCATTAATTGTATTATCATTATGAACTCATGGATTTAAGCATGTCTGCTATGTTTTAATCAATTGCAGTTACGACAGTGGATGATCAGTTTGTCCCATCTGTGACTAGTGAAGGCCTGTTCAGGTTGGCTCCAAAGTTTTTTATGACCTTAGTCATCATTGATAGCTTTATTGCTGTCTACTATGTAATGATTCCAAATTTATCTTGACGTTTTCTGTCTTAGGTCTAGAAATCAGCTGTTTGTCCAAGGAATTCTATTTCCTTAGAGGGAAACAATATTTAGGGACCCCATCTGGTGCTAGGAGTGCTCTGTGTTACTGGGTTGGTCATAATTTCTAGCCCTTTTCAGTTGACAGAGCTCAAAAATATAATTTTATCTTTTTCTTAATTATACATTTTATACATTTGTATCTTGTACGTGTTTTGTTATATGCATAATTTATATAGTTAGTGTGTATAATATTGTTTATATATATGTATTTATTCTGTTATTTTTACTTCAAAATCAGACCACAGAGACTTCCCTGGTGGTCCAGTGGTAAGACTCCGTGCTCCCAATGCAGGCAGCTTGGGTTCAATCCCTGGTAAGGGAACTAGATCCCACATGATGCAATAAAGATCGGGTATGCCACAACCAAGACTCAGAGCAGCCAAATAAATAAAATATTAAACAAAAAATCAGACTGCAGGGTTTATGTCTAATATCTCAGGCTTATGACTTTATCTCTTTTCTCCTTTACTAAAGATTAAAAATCCCGGATCACGAATGATGACCAGGGGTGATAAGGTTAGAAATGTCAGATAATTATGCACCATGGCAGTGCACAGTAACCATTTCAGAACACAGATAACATCTTCACCAACTATGTGAAGTGGTATAAGATTTTTTAAGGCATACCTCTCTAGGGATGGCCCATCAAATTACTAAAGTTATTTGGTATAATATGGTTAGGCTACTAACTGAACATTGAGTTCCTTTGTTTCCTTTTATTTTCAAATTGTTGTTTTTAAGGTTTAATTTTGCTTTATAATTACGTAAAATACTACCTTAATTCCACAGTCAAATCTGTAAAACTGAGATATGTTTAAAGATGTGTAGCTTTATCTCTATCCCCTCCACTCTGTTCTCTCCTTCCTCTGTTAGGTAACCTTTTAAAAATATACCATGTTATATTTCCTTAAAAAAAAAATAAGTGGGTATATATATTTGTAAAACCCCCCCCCTTTCTTAAATAAATAGTGGCATACTGTACACATATTTCTCTTCCATGCTTGGATCAGGAAGACCCTGCAGAGTAGTATATACAGAGATTCCTGATTCCCGTTCACAGCTGCATAGTATTCCATTGTGTGGATGTGCCAGGGGTTTCTTTCACCCACCCTTTCGTTGGTGGGCATTAGAGCTTAAAATTCTTGGTTTGTTGCCTTTTAGTCTCTCAAATACTAAAGTAAAAAGCATAAGGTATTATTGTTTTGCTTTTACAAATAGACCTGTAATTATTAGCCTTATGCATTTGTCTTTTTATATTTTTGCCAGTGTATTTTTTGATAATTTCTTAGAAGTAGAATTGTTAGATTAATGAGTAAATGCAAGTGTAATTTTGCTAAGTTTTCCAGATCTATTTCCAGAGGTCTCTATCATTCAGCGTTCCCTCGGGGATGGATGAATGTGTTTGTTTCTCATAGCCTCACCAAAGTATATTGTCAGGAAAGCATTGTTATTAATAACTCCATATAGTTGTTTTTGGAGAAGGCAATGGCACCCTACTCCAGTACTCTTGCCTGGAAAATCCCATGGATGGAGGAGCCTGGAAGGCTGCAGTCCATGGGGTCGCTGAGGGTGGGACACGACTGAGCGACTTCACTTTCAGTTTTCACTTTCATGCATTGGAGAAGGAAATGGCAACCCACTCCAGTGTTCTTGCCTGGAGAATCCCAGGAACGGGGGAGCCTGGTGGGCTGCCGTCTATGGGGTTGCACAGAGTCGGACACGACTGAAGCGACTTAGCAGCAGCAGCAGCAGCAGCAGCATAGTTGTCTTTGGTGTTTTTTTTGGTGATATTTTCTTTAATTTTGTGACCCCATGGACTATACAGTCCGTGGAATTCTCCAGGCCAGAATACTGGCGTGGATAGCCTTTGCCTTTTCCAGGGGATCTTCCAAACCCAGGGATCAAACCCAGGTCTCCTGCATTGCAGGCCAATTCTTTACTAGCTGAGCCACAAGGAAAGCCTTTAATTAAGTACAAAGACTTTTCCAGTCACGTCACATGGAGATCATTTTATCCATCCTCTGTTTGGCTGCCAGTCTTTTGTCTCTCTCCACAGCAATGGTAAAGCAAATACCCTTTCCACGGGGAGGAGAGATCCATGGTTTGTTGCCTTTGCCAATAATGAAAATGTTTGAGAGCCAAGTGGCAAAGTTGTTGCCATTGGCATTTTTCACATGAACTACATCTAAAGAACCTGGATGGCTCTTCTGGTTGGTAATCACACCAATTCTTTTCAGGTTAGCACCTCCAGTCACCATGCACAGGTTACTAGTGTCAAATTTGATGAAACCAGTAATCTTGTCCATCTCCAAGGCAATTTGAATGGTGTCCTTCACTTTGATGAGGGGATCAGGCAAGGATGGTGCGAGCATATGGGTCACCAGATGAAGGATTCCTTTTGTCCCCACAAAGATCTTTCTCACTTTGCACAACTTACACTTGGCCTCCTCAGGTGTAATATGATGAAGAGCAAAGCGACCCTTCGTGTCATAGATCAAACGAAAATTCTCTCCAGTCTAATAATGCTGATGACATCCATAAAATCAACAGCGTAGGTTATTGGTGCGAATTTGCCATTGACCTAAATGAAACGCTGCTGCAAATCTTCATCTCCTGTTAAGGCATACTTAAGTCTGTTCCTTAGGGAAATGATTAGGGGGAGACATTCCCTCAGCTTGTGGGGACCAGTAGATGGATGAGGGGCAAACACACCAGTCAGTTTATCCAGCATCCAGTTTTTTGGAGCTGCTACAGGCTCCAGGTGCTTCTTGGGACCTCTAGCCATCGCTGTGCTGGGCACAAAAAGAGGCCTCCATATAGTTTTAATGCATTTGATTACAAATGAAGTTGAAGAATTTTTCATATACTTAAGAACCATATATTTTTTAACCTCCTGTTCATTTCTTTAGACTGTTTATAGTGCTAGAGTATTTTAGGAATGTTTTATTTTTTGATGTTGCATCTTTATATATATTATAAATATTTTTCTCAACCTTATTCACATGTTTTTCTTTGCTTATGAATTTTTTAACTATTCAAAGTTTTTTAATGTAATTAATCTAACCTGTCTTTTCACTTGTACCATACTTAGGAAACTATTCTTCAATCTCAAGTTATAGAGAGATTCACACATTTTATACAAATGCTTGTATATTTTCATTTTTTCCATTTATACCTCTGATCCATTAGGAATTTATCTTGGCGTAGATATGTGGAAGTAAAGTGGCTTAGTCATGTCTGATTCTTTGCGACCCCATGGACTAGCCTACCATGCTCCTCCATCCATGGGATTTTCCAGGCAAGAGTACTGGAGTGGGTTGCCATTTCCTTCTCTAGGGGGATCTTCCCAACCCAGGGGTCGAACCCAGGTCTCCCACATTGTAGGCAGATGCTTTACTCTCTGAGCCACAAGGGAAGTCCCAGATATGTGGAAGGGATCTAATTTTATCTTTTTTTCTTGTGGCTATTCTGTTATCTCAACATGTTTACTTGAAAGTCACACTTTTCCTCACTGATTTTGAAATGCTGCCTTTATCATAAGCTAAATTTTCATGTTAAATTATCTATTTCTGTATTTTCTATTCTCCACTGATTTGTTTCTCCAAACCAAACATTCTATTTAATCCACAACAGATTTTACAAATGAGAATGTTCAAGTTTAGAATAAGTAATTTGCCTAAAGTCTGCAGCTACTGAGTAGTCAAATGTTGACTTGAACCCATTCATCTCTCTGGCCCTGAAATGCACACTTTGACTCACTGTTCTTTCCTCTTTTCCATGGTACTTACCTTTCATTGTGCACAAGGTTATTGATAAGATAAATGAAACTGTGTAAAGCTGGCAAAGGTCAGGTTTTGAAGATTCGGAATTCTTGCTTCCGTGAGCTATTTTTAGCCATTTATGGGTAAATAAGAACCAAGTATAGTCACAGTTGTAATTCATAGTTTTGAAGGAGGTACAGTTATAATTTGTAATAATTTTTAAATAGTTACACTTGTGCTGGAAATATTTTAACTGATTTTAAAACATTAACGTGCATAAGAATGCTAATACATTCTTGAAACACAGATTGCTGCTCCTTCCTCTCTGTAGTTTCTGAATCCTTAGGTTAGGTGTGTGCTTGGGTTCAAGAATTTGCATTTTAGCAGATCCTAGGTGATACTGATGCTGCTAGTGTAAGGATCATATTTTGAGAACCATTGTTTTAAAGCTTGCTCTTTTTAAAATTCTGTGAATTTCTCTAAAGTCAAATTTCTTGAGCGAGAGAAGTCAAATTTAAAGTAATAAAATTGATGTGTTATGACAAATCTTCAACGTAATTCATTTTAAGTTCCCTATATTTACTGTTCTTAAAGTTCGTAGTTCAAATCATTTTGGTTATAAGAATATAATCTCTTAAACTTCATTCTCAGTAGTTCTTAAAGGGAGTGGACATCGTGTCATTTGTATCCAGTCCAATGATAGAAATATGTATGGGTGTTCTTTTAAAAATGTATGTCATCTTTACCAGTATCCTTCCTTGAGTGGTTTTTAAAACTTTGATCATTTTTATTATTTTGGAGAGAAAAAAGGAGAAATACAATAAAGGGTGTAAGTATAGGGAAACTGCTTCGTCATGGTATTCTGACCTTGCATGTATACACATAGGCAAAAGCTTGGACTGTGGGACTGAAGCTTATCTGAGTCTTGGAACAAGAGAGGAAGGTCCTTAAGGAACTGCTACAAGGCCATCTCCTGCGTGCCTCTCTGTCTCCCCTGGAAGTCTGCCATGATGCTGTTTCTCTTTAGCTTTCCAGAGTGATGGGCCTTCCCTGCTAGCTCAGACGGTAGAGAATCTTCCTGCAGTGCAGGAGACCTGAGTTCAGTTCCTGGGCTGGGAAGATCCTCTGGAGAAGGAAATGGCAACCCACTCCAGTATTCTTGCCTGGAGAATTCCACGGACGGAGAAACCTGGCGGGTACAGTTCGTGGGGTTGCAGAGTCAGACACAACTAAGCAACTAACACACGCGAGTGTGCTGAGGTATGAGACTTTCACGTAGCAGAGCTGTGGGATGCAGAACTGCTGCTGCCATCCAGCCTCCTTTGTATGCATTTTCCTTTTTGGTGTGTAGGGCAGGGATCCAGGGAGCTTAGTCTTTTACTGTCTGTGAGTAATAAACTGTCTAAATACAGAAGTGGCTTACTGTATCTTTTCTGGTCAGATTAGTCAGGCTTTGGCCTTGACCTGTTTGTATTTGTTCATTTGTCCCAGCCAAGTGGGAATGTCTCCTCTCTAGTTCTATGTATTATAGTTCTATCAATGCACATTAAACCTCCCTAAGATTCGCATGCAACTGGTGAGTCTTTTCTCTCTTATTCTATACTTGTATAGTTGTTCTGGAATCCACTATAGAATCTTAACGTTTATCCCTCTTAAATTTCTTCTTGTTAGATGTCAGGTCTTTTTGGATACATGTTTTACTGGCTGGTGTATTTGTTGTCCTCTGCAGCTTTGTATCATCTGCAGAGCTGAAGGGCCTGCCCCCAGTATCTTCATCTTGGCCTTACACCATACCAGCAGAAACCTCCCTCCAGGTAGACCTCATTCCATTAAGTAGTATACTGTAGTGTGGTTATCCAACCACATGCTAGTTTAGCTAACTGAACTAGCTTATCATACTTCTGGTTTTGTTCTCAAAATCATGTCTTTAAATATCATGTATTTTTCTGATCTGCAAGTCTTTCAAATACATAAAAAGAAACCCCAAGATTCATCTGTGACACATCTTCTTGTTAGTTCGTCCATCCTAGTGTTAGAAATCACTACATCATCTTCTCAATATTCACAAATCAACTCGTTAATAATTTGTTTTATAGTGTTATCTAAAATTAACATTATCCTTTCCAAGATGTTAGTAGAAATTACTGTCTTATTTTTTAAAATAGTTTTTAGTCTTGTGGCACTGGCAATGATTCAGGGGTCTCATTCACAGGTTCTTTTAAATATCGTAGGATTTAGTCTGGGAGAGGTATGAACTTATAAAGTAGCTAGATCTCCTATTTTTCCTGCTTGATTTACTTTTTAAAAGATTTAAGTACAGTTTTAGGTTCACAGCAAAATTAAGGAACGTACAGAGGTTTCCCATTTACACCCTTCACCAGCACGAGCATACCTTCCCCCATCGTCCATGTCCCCCACCGTAGTGGTGTGTTTGTTTTAATAGGTGAACTTACATTGACGCATTATCCCCCAAAGTCCATAATTCACCTTAGGGTTCATTCTCAGTGTTGTATATTCTGTGGGTTGGGACAGGTGTATAATGATACCTATCTACCATTATAGTGTTATATAGAGTAATTTCACTGCCCTAAAGGTCCTGAGTGCTTTGCCTATTCATCTTCCCTCCCCAAAACCCCTAGCAACCATTGATATTTTTACTGTCTTTATAGTTTTACCTTTTCCAGAATATCATATAATTGGACTCTTGCAGTGTATAGCATTGTCAGGTTGGCTTCTTTTACCTGATAAGACATTTTCTCTATGTCTTTTAGGAGCTCGACAGCCCATTTCTTTTAGCACTGAATAATATTCTGCAGTCTTGATGTAGCATAGTTTAATAGTTACCCATTCACCTACTGAAGGACACCTTGGTTGCTTCCAAGTATTGGCACTTCAAAATAAAGTTGCTGTAAACATCCACGTGCAAGTTTTTGTGTGGACATAAATTTTCAGTTCATTTGGGTAAATACTGAGGAAGGGGAATGCAGGATTGTATGATAAGAGTATGTTTAGTTTTATAAGAAAGAAAAGTAAAGTCGCTCAGTCATGTCTGACTCTTTGCGACCCCATGGACTGTAGCCTACCAGGCTCTTCCATCCGTGGGATTTTCCAGGCAAGAATACCGGAGTGGGTTGCCATTTCCTTCTCCAGAAGATCTTCCCGACCCAGGGATTGAACCCAGGTCTCCTGCATTGTAGGCAGACGCTCTATCGTCTGAGCCACCAGGGAAGTCACTTATAAAACCATACAGGTTAGTTTTATAAGAAGCTATCAAAGTGTCTTCCAGAGTTGCTGTACAATTTTGGATTCCCGCTAGCCATGAATGAAAGTTCCTTTTGCCCCATATTGTCCCTCACGTTGGGTGTTCTCAGGGTTCTGGGTTTTAACCATTCTAATAGGTGTGAGGTAGTATTTCATTGTTGTCTTAATATGCAATTTCCTGATGACCCGTGACATCATTTCATCTGCTTACTTACTATCTGTATCTTTTCTGGTGAGGTGTCTGTTAAGGTCTTTAATCCATTTCTTAATCAGGTTGTTAATTTTCTTATTGTTTAATTTTAAAAGTTCTTTGTTTAATTGAATAATAGTTCTTTATCAGTTGTGGTTTTCAAAGATATTTTCCCCCAGTGTGGGGCTTGTCTTCTCATTCTCTTGACAAGTTTTTCCCAAGTTAGAAGTTTTTGTGGGTTTTCTGTGCGTGAGTGAATGTATGTGTGTTTGTTTTGTTTTTAATAGGGATGTCCAGCTTGCCATTCTTTCTTGTACAGATTATGCCTTGGTGTCATATCTAAAAATAATCATTGCCATACCCAGGGTCATCTAGAATTTACTCTTGTGTTATCTTCTAAGTGTTTTATAGTTTTGCATTTTACATTTAGGTCTGTGATCCGTTTTGAGTTAATTTTTCTGAAGGATATAAGTAAGGACTGTGTGCAGTTGCATTTTTTTATTTGTGGATATCCATTCCACCTCCATTTGTTGAAAAGACCTCCATTGTATTGCCTTTCTTGCTTTGTTAAAGATCAGTTAACTGTGTTTATGTGGGTCTATTTCTAGACTCTCTGATCTGTTCCACTGGTCTATTTGTCTGCGCTTTCACTGGTGCCGTTCTGTCTTCATTACTATAGCTTTATAATAATGCTTGAAATTGGGTAGTATCAGTCATTCGACTTTATTCTTCTTTTTCAATATTGAGTTGGCTATTCCGGGTATTTTGTCTCTCTGTGAAAACTTTAGAATCAGTTTTCACCATCCACAAAATAACTTGCTAGAATTTTGATTGGGATTACGTTGAATCCGTAGTGCAAGTCAGGAAGAATCGACATCTTGATAATGTTGAGAGTCTTATCCATGAACATGGAATATCTCTCCATTTATTTAGTTCTTTGCTTTCTTTTATTAGAATTTTATACTTTTTCTCATAGATCTTCTACATATTTTGTTAGATTTATATATAAGTATTTCAATTTTTAGGTGTTATGTAAATGATAATATGTTTTAAATTTCAACTTTTACTTGTTCATTGATGCTTTGTAGAAAAGTAATTGACTTTTGTATATTGACCTTGTATCTTGTAAACTTGCTATAATTGCTTCCTAGTTTCAGTGTTTGGGGGGTTTTTTGTTTTGGATTTTCTACATAGACAGTCATGTCATCTGCCAACAAAGATAGTTTTGTTTCTTTCTTTCCAATCAATATACCTTTTATTTCCCTTTCTTCTCTCATTGTATTAAACAGGTGTCCTTTTTCATACTCTTATTTTCTGTATCATTCAGTTTCCTGTTTGTTGCTCACTTTTCATTCTGAATAACATCTCCTTGTTAAATCAGACAAATGAGAGTAGAGAGGGATATGTTTCACAAGACACCATTTTTAATTAATTGCATGTAAAGGAATTGAGTACCTAAATGTTTATAGACTTTCAGATGAAATTAATTGTGACCTAGCCTTTTCAAAATTGGAATTGGATAGAAGATGGGAGAGGAGAAAGTTTATAGACAAAATCTGGCAAATGGTAAGAAAATACTTATATTGAGCTGTTGTAATTACATGAGCTTTATTGACGTGAAAGGTCATTATGGAAAGAATGAAACCGGTGAAAGTGAGGACCATGAGAAGAGAATGAGACAAGTGCTGTATTCATAGCACTTCAGGTTTTGTGGAACTTAGGTCAGTAGGTGCCCAATATGCTGCTGGAGATCAGTGGACAAATAACTCCCAGAAAGAATGAAAGGATGAAGCCAAAGCAAAAACAGTACCCAGTTGTGGATGCGACTGGTGATAGAAGCAAGGTCCGATGCTGTAAAGAGCAATATTGCATAGGAATCTGGAATGTCAGGTCCATGAATCAAGGCAAATTGGAAGTGGTCAAGCAGGAGATGGAAAGAGTGAATGCTGACATTCTAGGAACAGCGAGATAAAATGGACTGGAATGGGTGAATTTAACTCAGATGACCATTATATCTACTACTGTGGGCAGGAATCCCTTAGAAGAAATGGAGTAGCCCTCATGGTCAACAAAAGAGTCTGAAATGCAGTACTTCGATGCAATCTCAAAAACAACAGAATGATCTCTGTTTGTTTTCCAAGGCAAACCATTCAGTATCATGGTAATCCAAGCCTATGCCCCAGCCAGTAATGCTGAAGAAGCTGAAGTTGGAACAGTTCTTTGAAGACCTACAAGACCTTTTAGAACTAACACCCAAAAAAGATGTCCTTTTCATTATAGGGGACTGGAATGCAAAAGTAGGAAGTCAAGAAACACCTGGGATAACAGGCATATTTGGCCTAGGAATGTGGAATGAAGCAGGGCAAAGGCTAATAGAGTTTTGCCAAGAGAACACACTGGTCATAACAAACACCCTTTTCCAACAACACAAGAGAAGACTCTATACATGGACATCGCTAGATAGTCAACACCAAAATCAGATTGATTATATTCTTTGCAGCCAAAGATGGAGAAGCTCTATACAGTCAGCAAAAACAAGGCCAGGATCTGACTGTGGCTCAGATCATGAACTCCTTATTGCCAAATTCAGACTTAAATTGAAGAAATTAGGGAAAATCACTAGACCATTCAGGTATGACCTAAATTGGATCCCTTATGATTATACAGTGGAAGTAAGAAATAGATTTAAGGGACTAGATCTGATAGAGTGCCTGATGAACTATGGAATGAGGTTCGTGACATTGTATGGAAAATAAGGATCAAGACCATCCCCATGGAAAAGAAATGCAAAAAAGCAAAATGGCTGTCTGGGGAGGTCTTACAAATAGCTGTGAAAAGAAGAGAAGTGAAAAGCAAAGGAGAAAAGGAAAGATATAAGCATCTGAATGCAGAGTTTCAAAGAATAGAAAGGAGAGATAAGAAAGCCTTCCTCAGCGACCAGTGCAGAGAAATAGAGGAAAACAAGAGAATGGGAAAGACTAGAGATCTCTTCAAGAAAATCAGAGATACCAAGGGAACATTTCATGCAAAGATGGACTCGATAAAGGACAGAAATGGTATGGACCTAACAGAAGCAGACGATATTAAGAAGAGGTGGCAAGAATACACTGAAGAACTGTACAAAAAAAGATCTTCACAGCCAAGATAATCACGATGGTGTGATCACCCACCTAGAGCCAGACATCCTGGAATGTGAAGTCAACTGGGCATTAGAAAGCATCACTACGAACAAAGCTAGTGGAGGTGATGGAATTCCAATTGAGCTCTTTCAAATCCTGAAAGATGATGCTGTGAAAGTGCTGCACTCAATATGCCGGCAAATTTGGAAAACTCAGCAGTGGCCACAGGACTGGAAAAGGTCAGTTTTCATTCCAACCCCAAAGAAAGGCAATGCCAAAGAATGCTCAAACTACCGCACAATTACACTCATCTCACATGCTAGTAAAGTAATGCTCAAAATTCTCCAAGCCAGACTTCAGCAATATGTGAACTGTGAAATTCCTGATGTTCAAGCTGGTTTTAGAAAAGGCAGAGTAACCAGAGATCAAATTGCCAACATCCGCTGGATCATGGGAAAAGCAAGAGAGTTCCAGAAAAACTTCTATTTCTGCTTTATTGACTATGCCAAAGCCTTTGACTGTGTGGATCAAAATAAACTGTGGAAAATTCTTCAAGAGATGGGAATACCAGACCACCTGACATGCCTCTTGAGAAACCTGTATGCACGTCAGGAAGCAACAGTTAGAATTGGACATGGAACAACAGACTGGTTCCAAATAGGAAAAGGAGTACATCAAGGCTGTGTACTGTCACCCTGCTTATTTAACTTCTATGCAGAGTACATCATGAGAAACACTGGGCTGGAAGAAGCACAAGCTGGAATCAAGATTGCCTGGAGAAATATCAATAACCTCAGATATGCAGATGACACCACCCTTATGGCAGAAAGTGAAGAGGAACTAAAAGCCTCTTGATGAAAGTGAAATAGGAGAGTGAAAAATTTGGCTTAAAGCTCAACATTCAGAAAACAAAGATCATGGCATCTGGTCCCATCACTTCATGGGAAATAGATGGGGAAACAGTGGAAGCAGTGAGAGACTTTATTTTGGGGGGCTCCAAAATCACTGCAGATGGTGACTGCAGCCATGTAATTAAAAGACGCTTACTCCTTGGAAGGAAAGTTATGACCAACCTAGATAGCATATTCAAAAGCAGAGACATTATTTTGTCAACAAAGGTCTGTCTAGTCAAGGCTATGGTTTTTCCTGTGGTCATGTATGGATGTGAGAGTTGGACTGTGAAGAAAGTTGAGTGCTGAAGAATTTATGCTTTTGAAGTGTGGTGTTGGAGAAGACTCTTGAGAGTCCCTTGGACTGCAAGGAGATCCAACCAGTCCCTCCTAAAGGAGATCATTCCTGGGTGTTCATTGGAAGGACTGATGGCTAAAGCTGAAACTCCAGTACTTTGGCCACCTCACGCGAAGACTTAACTCTTTGGAAAAGACCTTGATGCTGGGAGGGATTAGGGGCAGGAGAAGAAGGGGATGACAGGATGAGATGTCTGGATGGCATCACCGACTTGATGTACATGAGTTTGAGTGAACTCCGGGAGTTGGTGATGGACAGGGAGGCCTGGTGTGCTGCGATTCATGGGGTCACAAAGAGTTGGACACGACTGAGCAACTGAACTGAACTGAACTGAAACTTTATAAAACCGTTTTCATGTAACCTTCGAAATATGGTTGTATTCTTGTTTTATGGATGACAGAATTAATACTTGCATTAAGTAATGTACCAATTCCATATAACAGTATATGAGCCAGTTAGGACTAAAACTCATTATCTTGTATTTCCAAGGGCCCTGTTCTTCACTAATACTGTTACATTTCTGTTGCCTCACCATAGTATCCTGTACTCATCATTCTTACAGTCTGTTGTGTTTTCATGTACATTATCTAATTTGATCCTCAAAAACTGTGAGGTACGTATAGTTCAGGTATTACTAACATTGGGCTTCCCAGGTTCTGCTAGTGGTAAAGAGACCTGCGTGCCTTTGCCAGGAGACTTAAGAGATGTGGGTTCAATCTCTCGGCCAGGAAGATCTCCTGAAGAAGAACATGGCAACCCACTCAGTATTCTTGAGAATCCCATGGACAGAGGAGCCTGGTGGGCTACAGTCCATAGGGTCTCAAAGAGTCGGACACGATTGAAGTGACTTAGCATTCATTCATGCATTATTGATATTATGATCTCACTTTGATAAGGAAATTCAAGGTAAGATAAAGTTAATGATGTAAAGTAGCCAGGACCACTTTCTAGTTCTATTGTTTATTTTGTATGTCTACTCACCTTTCCTGTTGTTCATTTTTTTCTTTTTAGTCTAGATAATTAACTAGTTTTTTTCTATTAAATGAAGGCTTAAAAAAGAAGTTAAATAAGTTTAAGAGGTCAGTACTATAGTAAGTAAAAAGAACAGATCCAGATCTAAACATATGCCTTCTGGTTGCTGTTTTCTTAAAATATTCTGTCCTGGAATAAAGTACCTACTGGAAAACCAACAAGTTTCTTGAGACTTGTCTGTACCCTGATTGAGAATTATTCTGTTAGATGTATATAGGATTATTTGGAGAGATCAGAAGTAGAGGTTGGTGATATCAGTTATAATGTCATGTTAACAAAAATTTTTCACATATATAAAATTCAGATGAAACAAATGTGAAATGATGACATTCTTAGTGAAGATCAAAGTTTTAATATTTGAGTATTTTCACTTAAAAATGCCCCAGGAATGAAGTGTTAGATTCTCCCCAGCCTACCAACATTCATATTATTTACTAATGTTCAGAATTTTGTAATTTATTTGATAATACTTTTAAAATAGGAGCTAATCTTCTGCTTTTTAAAGATTATTATTATTATCCCTGAAACTTGTGTTTGAAGAGTGAATGAGATAGGAAAGAAACAGTTCGTATCGTGTAGATGCCTTACGATCCTTTCATCTATTCTAAACAGCTGCTATGAGCCCTTCTGAAGTGTTGGTGTATTGATTTCTTATGGCTGCTATAACAAATTACCACAAACTCAGTTGCTTAAAATAACAGAACTTTATTCTCTTACAGTCACAGAGGCCAAAAGTCTGAAATTAGTAACACTGGCCTGAAATACGGTGTTGGCAGGGCTGTGTGCCCTCTGGAGGTTCCAGGGGAGAATGCGTGCCTCACCTCTTCCAGCTTCTGGTGGCTGCCAGTGTTAATTGGTTTGTGACTGCATCCCTCCAGTCTCTGCCTCTGTGGTCAGATTACCTTCTTTTCTTCTATCTGTGTCAGATCTCCTTCTGCCTTCTTATAAAGTAAATGTGATTGTACTTGGATAATCCAGGATAATCTCACCATCTCAAAATCCTCAATCATGTCTATACAGTCTTTTTTTTTTTTTTGCCATGTAAAGTACCATTCAAAGCTTCCAGGGATTAGGTTGGGGATGTCTTTTGCTAGAGCAGTTACTCAACATACCCCAATTCTTATTGCCTCTCACTTTTTCTTCATCTTTCCTGTCTCGTCTTTTCTCTTCTTTTCTATTTTTATTCTTTTTCATCTTCCAGAAGCACAGGGTGTTAAGTAGATGGAATGGGTATGATCCAGACGTATCAGGAGTTGAGTAGGTATGGTCTAGATCAGTAAGTGAGCCTTATTGCCCTTATAGAATACCAGACTGTGTTCACATTAAGTTTTTGTTGTCATCGAATCAGTTGACAGTAGTGGTATCTTTATAAATTCAGCATGCTTTTTCAAAATAATTATTGAATCTTTGGGTAAAGTATGTGAGTTAACATGAAATTGCATTTCAGTTAAAGTATCTGTTGATTAGATTGACAGACATTGATATCATTATTGAGAAAAATAGCCAAATAACTACAAGCATTGTTTCAAAATTAATTTTCCTTTAAGCAGTTTTTTTTTTTTTTTCTTCACTATTGTGTTTTATTTCAGGGATAGCTCAGACTTGAATCTAATGAAGGGAAACAGAAGAGTTGGCAGAGTTCTGATTCAAAAGTCCATGTCAAGAGACTTGTATCATTTTGGAGCCTCTGTTTCCTAATATCTATAATAACGGAGTTGAATGATTGTTAACATCCTTTCTATTAATAACTCTAAAAGCCTCTGTCTAGTATGTAGTATAAGGTATTTAAAAACCAACAAACATGCAGATAAACAACAAATCTCATTTATTTTGTGCTACTTGAAAAAGGAATCATTTGTAAGGTTATTTTGAAATAGCTGTCCTTGCCTTTTGTTTTTCTGTAGATGGACCACACATCCCCGACCTACATGCTTGCTAACTTAACCCACTTACATTCTGAACAACTTCTACAAGGCTTGAATCTTCTTCGTCAACATCACGAACTCTGTGACATCATTCTTCGAGTAGGTGATGTTAAAATTCACGCTCACAAAGTGGTACTTGCCAGCATCAGCCCGTATTTCAAAGCTATGTTCACTGGAAACCTCTCTGAAAAAGAGAACAGTGAAGTTGAGTTTCAGTGCATTGATGAGACTGCTCTCCAGGCCATTGTGGAATATGCCTATACAGGGACTGTTTTTATTTCACAAGATACAGTTGAATCTCTCCTTCCAGCAGCAAACCTACTGCAGATAAAACTTGTCCTGAAAGAATGTTGCGCATTTCTTGAAAGCCAACTTGATCCTGGTAATTGTATTGGAATTTCTCGTTTTGCAGAGACGTATGGTTGCCATGACCTTTATTTGGCAGCCACTAAATACATATGCCAGAATTTTGAAGCTGTTTGCCAGACTGAAGAGTTTTTTGAGCTCACTCATGCTGATTTGGATGAAATCGTTTCCAATGACTGTTTGAATGTAGCTACTGAAGAGACTGTTTTTTATGCACTTGAGTCTTGGATCAAGTATGATGTCCAAGAACGCCAGAAGTACTTAGCTCAGCTACTTAACAGTGTGCGATTACCGTTGCTCAGTGTTAAGTTTCTCACTAGATTATATGAAGCAAATCATCTTATTCGTGATGATCGCACTTGTAAACATCTTTTGAATGAAGCTCTGAAGTACCACTTTATGCCCGAACACAGACTGTCTCATCAGACAGTCTTGATGACACGACCTCGCTGTGCTCCCAAAGTACTTTGTGCAGTAGGAGGAAAATCTGGACTGTTTGCCTGTTTAGATAGGTAAATATAAGGTTTTAAAGGATGGATGTGACGTGGGCTTGATCCCTGGGTTGGGAAGATCCCCTGGAGGAGGAAATGGCAACCCACTCCAGTATTCTTGTCTAGAAAATCCCATGGACGGAGGAGCCTGGCGGGCTGTGGTCCGTGGCGTTGCAAAGAGTCGGACACGACTAAAGCGACTTAGCACAACACACATTAATAGATTGTATACTCTTAAAATTTGCTGATTTTTTAATATTTTTAAAATAGTTTTATTTTCCTGTTTACTTTCTTTGCTTTTTTGATTTTTTCTCTTCTTCTTAAAACACTTATCTGTCTGTTTTAATCAGATTGTTGTCCATTCTCTGTAACACTCTCAATTAACCCCTCTTCCCTCCCAGTGCAAAAATTTTATCCGTCCTACTTACTCGTGAACTTTTCTACCATTTTATGCCCTTTTTTTTCCCTTTGTGAAATCATTTACATCTTTGAGTCAGACTAGGTCAGAGAGGATTTATTATTACTAGCTATATCAGACAATGCTAAAGAAGAGAGCTCAGAATCTGTGATGAAGGCAGACTGGGACAAGAATGTGTCTGAATGAGTACAATTAATCAGAATAACCACTAAGGAAATAAAAAATAGGATACTAATACAAGTCTTGGAATTTCCATGCAATTTATTTTCTTCATGTAAATATTTTTTAACAACAGTAGTAAAATGGTGCTTTCTTTTCTAATAACTTAAATAGGAGTTGTCAGACTTTTTCTGTGAAGAGCCAGCCAAATAGTAAATATTTCAGACTTTGTGGGCATATGGTCTGTGTAACTACCTAAGTCTGTCATTGTAGTACAAGAGTGGCCATAGACAATACATAAACATGAAATGGCTGGGTTCCAATAAAACTGTGTTTACAAAAGTAGCTGGTGGGTTGAATTAGACCCATAGCAATCATGATTTAGAGCATTCCACTGGTAACTTTAGTCTGTTTTTTATTTTATATTAGATATAGTTGATTAACAGTGTTGTGTTACACAGATAACTTTTGTACATTGAAAATATAGCTGGATGTTACCTTTGCTTTTCTCTTAACTGAGATTGCTTTATGAAAACGTTTATGTTTAATATATTTGTTTAATATTCTAAAATATTTCCAGACATTTAGTAGAATGAGTTTCCTCCAATAAGAGGAGACTGTTGTTTTTTAAATCAAAGTCAGTTAGTGGGTTCTTTATCTTTTAAAAAGTCTTGGTGTACATTTTAATTGTGGTTTAAAACTGGTATTGTTGAGGTTGGGCTAACAATACCTTTAAAGTTCCCTCATGCCCCTCCTGAATACCATCTCCTTCTCTCCCCCAGAAGTAACCACTATTCTGAATTTTTAATGGATTATTCCTTTGCATTTTGTTGTAATTTTGCCACATATGTGCCCCAATATATAGTTAGGCTTTGTAAATTTTTATATATAAATGCAGTAATACCATATATATTCTTTAAGGATGTGTTTTCTTTGAACAGAAAGTTTATAAAATTGAGATTGCATGAGGAAATAGTTCATTTAATTTTATTGGTATATGATAGTATAGTGAAAGTGAAGTCACTCAGTTGAGTCCGACTCTTCGCGACCCCATGGACTGTAGTCTACCAGGCTCCTCCGTCCATGGGATTTCCCAGGCAAGAGTACTGGAATGGGTTGCCATTGCCTTCTCCTTGCCTTCTCCATTATAGTAGATGGACATAATATAACATTTTCTTTCTGTAATGAATATGTTAACTATAAAAATTAGTTGAAATGTTCCACATATATAGAAAAGTTCACAAATCCCAAGTATACAGCTCAATGAGTTATCACCAAGTAAGCATTACAAACCATTTCACGAAAAGAGTATAACCAACACTCACAAGCCACCCTTAAGGTCCCTCCCTGTCCTCTCTGAAGGTAACTGCTATCCTCATTTCTAATCTAGAGATTAGAAATGCTTTTGAATTTGATGGAAGTGAAACTGTATTGCAGAATCAATTTGGCCTGTTTCCCTGAACATTATATGTGTGAGGTTCACTGCTGGTGTGTGTAGTTGTAGTTTGTTCGTTTTCATTGCTGTATAGTATTTTCTTACAAGATATGCACAGTTTACTAACCCATTTTATAATTGATGAGAAATCTGATTATTCTCAGTTTTTGATTATTAAAAATAATGCTACTGTGAACATCATTGTACATACATATATATATATATATATGTGCATTTCTTTTGCATGCATATCTAGGAATGGAATTGCTTAGTCATAGGGTGGACACATCACATTTATGCATTCTCCTTTTGATAGATGATTGTGTTGTGCTGCTATAAATATTTCTCTATTTGTGTCCTTTTGCAAACTATCTGTCTAGGCATTCCGTAGAATAGATACACAAGAATGCAATAGCTGTATCAGAGCATATGTGTATCTTCTATTTTGCCAGATATTGTTTATGGGCCATTTTGATGTTTTAAATTTTAATGTTTGTCTGCTTGTTCTTTAGTGTGGAGATGTACTTTCCTCAGAATGACTCTTGGATTGGTTTGGCACCCCTAAACATTCCTCGCTATGAATTTGGAATATGCGTTTTAGACCAAAAAGTGTATGTTATAGGTGGTATTGAAACTAACGTGCGTCCTGGCATCACTATCAGAAAACATGAAAATTCAGTAGAATGCTGGAATCCTGATACAAATACTTGGACTTCTCTCGAGAGGATGAATGAGAGTCGTAGTACCCTTGGAGTAGTGGTACTTGCAGGAGAACTTTATGCTTTGGGTGGTTATGATGGACAGTCTTACTTGCAATCTGTAGAGAAGTATATTCCCAAAGTAAGAAAATGGCAACCTGTGGCACCCATGACTACGACAAGAAGTTGTTTTGCTGCAGCAGTGTTGGATGGAATGATATACGCCATTGGAGGGTATGGTCCTGCCCACATGAACAGGTATTGAACTTAATCAAGTTGCATATGCTTGTGGGTTTTTGAAAGTATCATTAACAGTGATTTCTAGATTTTAAATGATTTGTGCATATAAATGAACTTCTCTAATTTAAAAAAAATGTTAATAGGTACTTGGGAGACTTAGTCTGCTCCACGTGCGAGTATGTCTGTAATTATCTACATGGAGATTTAATACACACCTAAAAATCAGTTCCCACTTATTAAATTTTACTCATTCATCAGTATAAATGGACTGGATTTTAAAATTCATGAGTCTGAAAATATGGTGAAGTTAGATCACTTTCGATTTGGGATAGTGTGTGTATGTGTAAGTGTGTGTGTGGGTGTTTGTATGTGAATGATCTGTTATTGCACTGCTTAATAGAATAAAAAAGTGAAAAGTGTCATTTCTGTACACTTCTAAGGTATTATAATGCATCATAAACTTTAAACCTTATTTAAATATGCCTTTCTGTATTCTTATTCTATAATCATACGTGTATCATTATGTATCTGAGCTGTGCTAGAGTTTAAATGTGAAATTTCTGTGTTTTGTAGTATTCTTTTAATAAAGGAGAAATAGATATGAGGAAAAAAGTATAAAGTGACTGCTTATAAGGAAAATTAATCATAATTCTGATCCTTTGTTGAAAGTTGAGGTTCTAAAAATACCATCTCTAATGGTATTTTTTTTCCCACGAAATTTTTAATTCTGCTTAAAAATTCACCAGGAATCTAATAGTATTTATCTGCAATAGTGGTACATATTTTATTTATTATAAGCATTTTAATGAAAGAGTGTGTGGTGGTTTGTTAACAGACTGAGAAAGCAGTTACACAATAGTATTTCGTCTATAAATTTTTATTTCTGTGCAGACTAAATTTTTCCTCCTTTTTGTTGCTCCTTTAGTTGAAGGAAAAGTATCTGGAGCCCAGACATGCATTTGTGTTCTTTGAAAAGCCGCTAGCAGAAATTTGTAAGATAAAAGATTACATACTTTAATTTTGAGATAATGCTGTTGAAGTTTTAAGTTCTTGTTACAAGTTAATCACGAGACTTTTCTTGTTTGGTGATTTTGCTCTTACTCTCTTTATCCTGGTGTACTTTCAGAAATAGTTATAGTTTAGTCTTTTAGTCTAGCCTAGTCCCTATTCTGAACTCCAGACTGACTCTCAAATGCTTCAGGCTTTCTTGAGAAGTTAGGCTGGAACCAGCATAGGCTCAGCCCACTTACCTTTGTGCCCCTTCAGGGCAAAGCATAGGCTTCGAGGCCTTCTGGGATTTTCCAGGGAAACTTTTCTGGAAATTCTGATTTGATTTGAATTTCCTAATCCAGTTTGGAAATGCCAAGAATTCTTGGAATGCACACTTGATCTAAATCCTGAATGACTTGATCTGAGTCCTGAAGGAATTCTCCTGAATGACTCAGATTATTATGATTAGCCAGTTTGTGTTTGGAAATCTGTAGTGTTTATTCTGAAGTAAGTCACCATGAATTCACCTGTAAGAAAAAATCCTCTTTTCCTCCTCACCGTCTTTCCTTCTCATAGTTGAGTGGAAGATCCTTAGTATCTTTAGGAAACATGTATGTTCAGTATGTGATTTTCAAAGTCCTTTCACATGCATATTCACTGGACTTTATTCTTACATGAATCCTTGATGTTGTATTATCCCCATGTTTGCAGATGAGAGGAAATGACTTCTCTAGGGTTACACAAATCCAAAGTAGTAGGGCCAGGGTTTATACAGCTTTGGGTATGCATTATACTTGAATCCAAATTTTCTGACTTCAAAGGCTCTATGCCCTTCACACACCTTCCTGTTCGTACAATATAATGGAGTAGGATATGGCTGTTACTGCACCAGTCTACAAGGTAAGCTTTTATCCTGCGATTTTTATCAGCAAAATATAAATATTTGGAACAAACTGCTCTTGTTTTATGTCTATCCATTTGCACTTTTAAAACTCTGGTGGGTTTTAGTTGCTTTAGGAGGAAGAGTGACCCAAAGAACATGTGAATTAATTCTTTCTTTTGTGAATGTTTGCAGTGTGGAGCGTTACGATCCAAGTAAAGACTCCTGGGAGATGGTTGCATCTATGGCAGATAAAAGGATTCACTTTGGTGTGGGTGTCATGCTAGGCTTTATTTTCGTGGTGGGTGGACATAATGGTGTTTCACATTTGTCAAGCATTGAAAGATACGATCCTCATCAAAATCAGTGGACTGTGTGCAGACCAATGAAAGAACCCAGAACAGGTAATAATAATGTCCCAATATCTAAACATATAGGACAATATGTTTTTATAGTGATATTCTTAAAATAGTAGTTTCTTGGGATATAACAGTAAATGACTTGTCCAGAAAAAACCTTTATGATGAACTTGACAGACAATCTTGATTAGACAAAACTATATAGATTTCTTATTTTAATATGCCAATGCACATATTGTTATTTTTTTAAACTTATAGAGTACATTTTGAGAAATACTGATAACAGAAAGTATCTGATAGAAGCTCTTTTTGTCCATGTAACAAATGTTGTTTTATGTCTTACACACACACAGTATCTTTGGATTGTTCTATTTGGTTTTTTGGTTTTTATTACTGTACATCAGTGGTCTGCCTGTTCACTTTCAAATGTTCTCTCTTCCTCAAGAGATACAGTTGATCTGGAAAGGATTGGACTTCAGGTTGCATAAAGATAAACAAATACTTCTTTGAGGAAAAGAAATTATCCTTGAACCCAAACTCAAATCACATGATTTTAAGAGGAATATTTTACTGGTGGAAATGCTTTAGGAGTATCCCTTGCATTTATGATTAAAGAAACTCCTGAAAAATAAACATACAAAGGAAATTGAAAAGAGAAAATGGGATGCACTGTTTTAGTCATCTACTATAATGAGTTTCTGTGGTACCATTGAGTGAGAAAGCCCCAAAACAATGAAAATATAAAATAATAGGGTAGCCTTGTTCTTTTTAGAACTGTATATAAAGTAGAATTTATAAGCATAAATTATATAGTTTAATATATATTTAAAATGTCAATATATTTGAAAACAAGTAAATGATTTTTTAAAAAATAGAAATTTAAATTGAGAAGAAAGTTTTGTGGAAAGATACATACTACATTCTTAATACTTAACTGTGGTGGAGAGGGAGAGTAGGATTGGGGAGGAGAGGTGAAGGAATGCTTGAGCTGTTTTATATGAAGGGATTTTTTTTCCCGGTAAGCACGTATTGCTCTGTTGCTTGTAAAATGAATAATAGATTGTTGAAATGTATTTTAAGAAAACATTTAAATACAAATTTAGTGTGAAGTCAGCTTCGTGGTTAACATATTTTTCCTCCTATTTTTTTAACCTACCTTTCCTAGGAGTTGGTGCTGCAGTAATTGATAACTACCTTTATGTAGTTGGTGGTCACTCAGGGTCTTCATATCTGAATACCGTGCAGAAATATGACCCTATCTCAGATACGTGGCTGGATTCAGCTGGCATGATATACTGTCGCTGCAATTTTGGACTCACTGCACTTTAACTAGTGTGGACTTGTGGAAATAGTGTAGTGACGGACCTCGTGACGCATGAGAGGATGCCCAGGTTTCTGAAGCCACAAAGCTACACTGCTTTCTCTTTAACTTAAAATGGCATGAAGACTCAAAGTTTTGTTGGGTACTTTGAACTGACAAGTAGCTTTGATTGCTCTTGATTACATAGTGAATCAGTAATCCAAAAAAAAAAAAAAAAAAACCACAAAAAACAAAGATCTTGCCAACTGAATTGTGCACTTTTTTTTTTCCTGAAACTGGGATAGAATAGTTTTATGTTCATAAGTGTACATGTGGAAAAACCCTTGCTGCTTTTTAAAAAAATGTAGCTTTCTCCCTTCTCCTTGTTGTGCACCATGATGAGAGATGCTTAGATGCTGGAGTATACTGAGTCACTCAGTAGACAGGCTGATAGTCTGTTGGATATAAACTCAGATGCTTCACATTTTAAACAAACAAAGGGCTGCTCCCCACCCCACCCCACCCTATTTTTAAGGGTTGTGAATTACACACCTAGTGAATCACCTGGATTTTCTTCCTGCTAAATGGCTTTAGGGCTGGGGATATAATCAGTTTGCAAGATAAATGCATTTACTATCATGATTTGGAGTCCTGTTTAAGCAATCAATTTACTGTGTATGCCTTTTTTATATGGGCAGGTTAATGCTGGATGAATTTAGTTACCCATCTATGCTATGCTAAGCACGGATAGAAAGAGTTAAGCATATCCGTTTCAATTTCTTTTTATAGAAGTACGGCAGGCTTCCCAGTGTTGATGTAAATATTTGACAAATGTTGCCACCCTTAGTGCACATTGAGTTTTTTCATGTAACCTTACAATAATTTTAGTTTTTTAAGACTTTTGTTTGCTTTTTCAAAGTGTTCAGATATAAAAATGGTGCTAACTGTAGGATCTATTATAAGGCTGTGACAATGTTCTTTTGGATGTTAAATATGAAATATGCATGACATGTTTTTATAGTATTTTTCATTTTTACTAGCTTGGTTCATTTGTGCTTATTAAAAATGTTGGTGATTATACTAATATTTACATCCAAAAATTATTCAAGCAGCCTATGTTATGCTTTTCATGGTTCCTGAATAGTGATTTAAAGATATACTTTGTCTGTTTTTCGTTGTGCTGGATGTTATATGCCCGTCTTAAAAACAGAAATATATGCATTAAATATAAAGCACTAGGCAGTTAAGCATTACCTTATACATTTCTTAGGTAACTGAATATTTTAAAGTTATTGAGGAAAACTGGAACTCGATGTTTACCTGAGTAATGGTTCTAATTCAGTTCTCCTTTGACTAAAGAAATGATCTTTTAAAGTAAAATTGTTTGCTATAAGCTAAGTGACAGCTTATTTAAAAGAACTGACTAATTCATTTTGTTTTGCATGTTTTAGTAAATGTCTGTTAATCTTGAATACGTTACTTTGCATTAGAGTGTTGGTACTTGTATTTTTGGTACTATAGTAATTTTGTTTTCCTTATTTTTTTCTTTCGTTTTTCTTTTTTAAGACTGCCCACTGTCTCCTTCATAGTCTCTTTAAAACTAATATATATTTGTCTTAAAAAAAATTCATACTATATTCTTAAGTGCCATAATGTTCTGAACTATTGTTAAGAAGCCATTTATAATGATAATACATAGGTTCATTTTTAGGATATGTGTTATTTCTTGAAAACTACTTATAGCCGGGCAGTTTTCCATTTTCCTTGTTCTTCCATAAACTGCCAGTTGTAGATTTAAATATATACTACAAAACTATGTGAACTCATCTTTAATCATATAGGTAGTTTCATGCTTTATAAATATTTGCACAGATTATAAAACCTTGCAAGTGAATTTTAGTCTCTTTCTAATTAAGAACTCAACAAGAGCTACTAATAAAATTGACAGGCTGAATATTTTCTATGTTGCTTGTTTGAATAACTTAATGATATATAGCAATAACTTTTTCATTGATTTGAATAAATCTGTTGAATAGAAACAAGGTGCACTATTGTGACTGGCCTAGATTTCATTTAAAGAAAGCAGTTTAAAGCAATTGAAAACAGATTGCATCACATGTGTAATTTTAAATCCCCAACTCCACTTTCTTTCTGTTTCAATCAAAAGAATTTTTTCTTGATAATACTAAAAATGTTAATCAATAGTTAAATACATCCTATTCCAGGTTTTTAATTCCCTCTCCCCAGAAGATAAGGGAATTTGAAGGACTAGAAATTTATTTTAATTGTAAACCAATCTATACTATACCTCTCATTTTCACAATGTTTTCTGTACATATCATTCCCACTGTCGTGTTATTATAAAATATATAATCATTTGGTAAATTAGACCAAAGGCATAAGTTGATCACTGTTTTGGAACAACCTAAATTTCATCTCAGTGAAGACTAAATGTGAAACATCTTGGGCAATAGTATGAGCCATATCCTAGAGAACCAATTATGAAAACCTGGGAAAAGGAAGCGAAAAACCCCTCAAATTTAGAAATATTTATGTTAGGCTTGCTAAACCTACTTTACTGTCATAACAACCAGAGGTATCGTGACCTGACAGCTGATAACCTTAGAACAGAGCCTTCTTGTTCACATTTGTAAGAGGTTTCATCATGAATACTTTACTGACAACTTGTGAATTTAAAGCCACATTTCTTTACGTTAAAAAGGATCAAAATGTTGTAATATAAATTTCCAGAACTGAAGATTTTAGAAATAATTTTGTACACTCAAGGAAAGGCAAAGGCTATTTAAGATTGCGTAAACTATTTTGGAAAAAAGTACAGTGGGAAATAGAAATTAATCCAATCAGCTAGAAGACAATTGCCCTCTGTAATTATGATAAGACTTAATCTGTTAGGAATTTTTTAGCCATTTAATATTTGTTGACTATAGTCATAGAACTCAAGTGATTAATGTAGTCCAAAGGATAGTTTAGTTATGTAATTTCCATGTTATTGCTAATACTGTTTTACACATGAATGAATATTACTTTCTAGGATGTACTATCAAGTAATAGGATGGCATTAGGTTTTGAAAAGTTATTTTGGTAACTTGATGAATATGGAGGGTCTACTGTACATACAAGATACTGTGCTAGATGCTATGGGAGCTAGGAATATAAAGCAAATATAGCCTCCATTCAAAGAGTAAAATATAGTGAGGCAGACTTATACCCAAATAACTGTTATGGTAAAGGGTGAATCTAATTCCTTATTTCCAACATCATGAGAAGTGATCAGAGATCCAATTTATGTATAAACATTTGTGTCTTCTAGTGTCCAATTAGGTTTTATTGACATGACATAAAATAGAATTATGTAAAAAACTAATATTTATATAACTCCAGCTTTCCTAAAATTGGATGATATATTTTCTAGTAGAAATACAGAACTATAGAAAATTTTAAAAATATTTATTATGCTTTCAAATCTCTGGCTGACTTTGAAGGAAAAAATATGTAAATATAATGCTGTGTGTTTTCAGTTTTGGTGTTGGATTTCTGGTATCGTCACCTAAGTGCTCATTTTCAGGAAAATCAGATTCTACAATAAATATACTGCTTCAAGTTCAATAAACTTGTGATAACCTCTATAACCTCTGTAGTTTGAAAGTTAAGAACTTACAAAGATGTCACATGTCAAGTTAACATCCAGTTCTACTTCTTAACCTTTTTTTCCTTTGTAAAACAGCACTTTAATTAGACATGATTTAATTAGATACAGTTATTCTATGGCTGCATATATATTAGATTTCACTTACAGGATGTTGATTCAGTGTTGATATACATTTGAAAAGAGTGAGGAAAACAGTAAGTTTTGAATACTATAGGTTTACAAGTTTTCTTACTGGTGTGAATATGGAGTTAAAAATCCAGTTTACATCTCTGCAGAGAGAAAAATTGTTATCCATATGTCTTTTTATCGTATACATATTTAACTAGAGATAATTTATTGTTAATTTTGTCAAATTATCATGTGTAAGTCCCGTTTATTTTAAAATACTAAGCAAAAAGTTCCAAGTTTGCCTTAAAAACAAGTGAAATTAAAGAACTGGATGATAATGCCTATATTTTTGCCTTATGAATTGTGCTGTATCATAAACCAGAGATGGTTTTGATTTTAACAGGATTATGAAATTTTGTAGATGTAGAGTACTAATATTTGTACTCTTGCAAAGAATGTGATCTAGTTGTGGATTATGTTAGTGTTTAAATGTTTTTGTATATGTATTTTACCTCTGAATATGTATCTTTTTAGCATCAGGGTTTTATTTTATTTTTGTTTACAGAGTAAAGTGGCATTTAACTTGTTGAAGGTTGTATTCCTTTGTCTTTTATTTTTAAAGTTCTTTGTGTGTACTATTGTGGTTATGCTCTGTATTGACTATGGTTAAATTTCATTTAATGTGAAATATTTAAAATAAATACGAAAAACAAGAATGTGTGTGTGTATCCATTGTTGTGAATTGACCCAAGCTCACTTTGTCATGCTCAACTCTTAGGTTCTTTTCAGAAGATAGTGGCCACAAAAATTGGAATTGAATGTGGGATAGCTATTCCTTTACATCCTTGTTAGCAGGTTATAATGAAAACATGTCTTAAACTAACTTCTACTACATATTTAGACTCTTTAGATTAACAAAGCAGGATTAACAGATGGATTCTGATAACCCTTGCATACAAGGGCTGGAAATATCTTTAGACGTTCCACGTATCTTAAAACTTTAATTTCCCCAGTAAATATCCCTGACATTTAATATACTAATTAGCAAAACATTGGATACAGATCAAATTGTGGGTAAGAGATATATTTGTATTTGCCTTAAGCTTGGGTTTCCTGGTTAGAAGGCCAGCTAACCATCCCTCAACTGCATTCTTAATGAGGGCAACTCCTAGGGTTGAAGTAGAAACAGATACATACTGAAGTAGTTAAGGTATTATAGATGATATATATAAATACTCATTTTGGGAAGACATTAAAATGTTGGATTTAAGATTTCTAGACTGGATGCTTTTGAAATTCTGCTTTTTAATTCTAGTGAAAGTGAAAGGACTGTAGCCCATCGGACTCCTCCATCCATGGAATTTTCCAGGCAAGGGTACTGGAGTGGGTTGCCATTTCCTTCTCCAGGGGATCTTCCTGACCCAGGGATTGAACCTGGGTCTCCTGCATTGTAGGCAGACGCTTTTACCGTCTGAGCCACCAGGGAAGCCCAAAATTTTAAGACATTCACAGATAGCTTTCATGTTACCCAGAAAATCTGTCTGCAGTTATTAGAGTTTAGTTATGTTTAAGACATAACGGAAGGTGTAAAGGGGTAACAAGCCATATCCTACAGTCTGCTTAAGGAATGAAAAATACACCTCCTTTGTTTTTTTGGCTTTTGTTGTTTCAGTAAGGGAGAATGGAATGCCACTCTGGCAGAGCCCTAGCAGTGCCTCTAATGTTCTTTCTAAAATTACTAGATGCTTCTCTTGTTTGGGGCCAGTGTGGGAACGGGAGTGAAAGTTTCAGCTCAGTTTGGATGAGTGGATTGTAGGAGTCAGCAGTAGACTCATCATGGGATACAAAAAACTGTTTCAAGAGTCCAAACTATTAAGGCCAGGAGTAAAATTGAGTTCTGTGTTAAGATAGGCTTAGAACAGTTGAAACGGTTTTGGTATGTCTTCTTTCCTCCCTCTTTTTAATAGAAATGGAATCTTCCTGTACCCATCACCCAGCTTCAACAATTAAGCACATTTTGTTAATCCTACTTTTCCTCATTTTTCACCCTACTTTTTTTTTTTTTGGCTGAAATACTTTAAAGAGAATCCCAAACATGGAATATAACTGGTAAATAATTGAGGCTGCATCTCGAAGTGATAAACATGTTCAAAAATTTCATTCTATGAGCACCACTGATAACATCACACTTTAAACATTTAATATTTTTATAATATTTAGTATTTGTTGTTTAGTTGCTAAGTCGTGTCTGACTGTTTTTGTGACCTCATGGACTGTAACCCACCAGGCTTCTCTGTCCGTGAGATTTCCCAGGCAAGAATACTGGAGTGGGTTGCCATTTCCTTCTCCAGAAGATCTTCCAGACCTAGGGACTGAATCTGCTTCTCTCCAATAGCAGGCAGATTCTTTACCACTAAGCCACCTGGAAAGCCCAATATTTAGTATGGTCTGTATTAAAATTTCCCTTACTGTCTCAGAATTTTTTTTTCTGTTACTTGGTTGAGTCAGGAGCTAAATAAGGTTTATACATTGCTTTTGACAGTTAACACCCCTAAGTTATTTTTAATCTCTGCCTACCAGTCACTGCCCTCCTCCCCCTCTTCATGTCATTTACTTGTTAATAAATGAGATTGTTCATCTAGTAGATTGTCCCATGTTCTAGATTTGACTGATTGCTTTTTGTGTGTTTTGTTTAACTTATGTCCTATTCTGCAAATGTTCTATACATTAACTAATGGCTATGGACTCTAGATTTAGATTTTTTTTTTTGGGCAAGCATGGTTGATGCTGCATATACTTTCTATTGTATCTGAGGCATGTTATGTTTGGTTACAGCACATCAGGAGATGCTAACATTAATCACAGTTTGGGTTCAGCTGTCAGCCTGTTGCCTTCATTATCAAGTTCCCCATCAAACTCTCAATTGGTTTTAGCAGCTGTTAATGAGTACTACTGGATCCATCATCATATTGGGTGGTAAAATGGTAATTTTCTATCTCTGCCATTCCTTTTGCATTTATTAGCTGGAATTCTATAAAAGAAGGCTCTTCCTCATCATTTAGTTGAGTACCTTGAGATAAGGTCTGTACAGGAAAAGCTGGGGAAAATATGTGATACATTCCTTTCTCAAAATAATGAATTGGTGCTCTACACAACTCCAAAGGTGATCAAGTATTAAACTCATGATATATTTTTATATGTTTGTATGTGTTTCAACCAACACATCTTAAGCCTGTGGATACCTTCATGAAGTTCCATTGAACACCTCCTTGCTTTTATAGAGTTATTTTCACATAATTTAGAATGATTACAAAGAAGTTGTAAGGATAATACAGAAATTACTATATAACTTTTTCAAGGTACACCAGTTTTTGGCATTTTGCCACTTGTTTTATTGTCCTTTCTTTTTTTTTTTTAAGTCATTTGTAATGTTGCATACAGTGTATCTTTTTATACCTTAATACTTAAACACATATATCCCAAGAATAAGGCTACTCATTCTCTTATGTAAGCACAGTTCAGGTGTCAAAATTGTGTTTTGGCTTTTCCTTTACATTTTCGTTCTCAGATCTAGAATCAGCCATTTCTCCAAAGGACCCTATCACCTTTTGCTGGTAAATGATATGTAGAGATCCCAATGTTTTACTAGTGGTAATTTCTGCTACTGAGTTGTCATTGCTTGTAGGCTATTCAATAAGCAGAATCAGGAAATGCTTCCTTTAAAATTTTACTTTCATTTTACTTAAATTTTTGGATTTTAATGACTTTTTCTTAGCCTGAAAATCTTGGCTTCTATCAACATTAACATAATTTAATTATATTATTTTACAACATACTTAACAATGATTTCAAAATAACAATACTGATATGAACAATAAAACCAATAAGTACCGTTGAGTCCTTTGTGATTTTTTTTGTCCTTAGAATGTGTTTCACAAGTATCAACAATAAAAATACTGGTCTTAGAGTGAAATGAAGAAATATTTGGTTAAAACATCATTGATGTTCAGTGAGGCTACTTTAATGGAAGTTTAATTTTTAGGAGTATACTTGTAAATTTCATTTTTAAATTATATGGAATATTTACTTGACTGCAAAGTTGAAAGTATATGAAAAGATACATTCACATAAGTTTTGTGTATATTTCCATTTCTTTCACTCTGTTCATTTTTATTTTTCGGCCATGCCGAGAGGCATGTGGGATCTTAGTTCCCTGCTGCTGCTGCTGCTGCTGCTGCTAAGTCGCTTAAGTTGTGTCCGACTCTGTGCGACCCCATAGATGGCAGCCCACCAGGCTCCCCTGTCCCTGGGATTCTCCAGGCAAGAATGCTGGAGTGGGTTGCCATTTCCTTCTCCAATGCGTGAAAGTGAAGTCACTCAGTCATGTCCGACTCTTAGCGACCACGTGGACTGCAGCCTACCAGGCTCCTCAGTCCATGGGATTTTCCAGGCAAGAGTACTGGAGTGGGGTGCCATTGCCTTCTCCACTTAGTTCCCTGACCAGGGATCAAACTTGTGACCCCTGCAGTGGAAGCTTGGAGTCTTAAGCACTGGACCACAAGATCACTCATAGGTGATCACTTTTGTCAGGTGCTGGTTCCTTTTATTTCATTTTGAAAAAATCCTTCCCCATTTCCTTAGCAAAAAAACATACTGTAAAAATATCATTTTTCAACTTAAAATATTCTGGAGATTAGTTCATATCAATATATGAAGATGATTCCTAATCTTTTTTACAATTGCATAGCACCTTACTGTTTTTAAAGAATTTTAACTAGCCTCATGCTGATGGACATTTGGGTTGTTTTCAGACTTTTATAAATAATGTCACATTGAATAGCTTTGTGCATTTGTCATTTTGTGTTTTGAACACAGATTTTTACATGTGGAATTACTGGGCTAAAGTGTAGATGATGTGAAATTTTGCTAGCTCTTGTCTGTTTCAGTTCAGGCTTCCATAGATAAAATGCCATGGACTGAACAGAAATTTGTTTCTCAAAGTTCTAGAGGATGGAAGTCCAAGACCAGGGTGCCAGCATGGTTGGGTTCTGGTGAGAACCTCTTCAGGGTTGCCGCTTGCCAACTTCTCATAGCCTCACATGAAAGAGAGCAGAGATGGGTAGTAAGCTCCCTCATGACTTTTATAAGGACACTAATCCCATTCATGAGGGCTCCATCTTCATGATCTTATCTAGTCATGATCACCTCCCAAAGGCCACACCTAATACCAATACAGGGATGGGCAGGGTTTCAGGATTTGAATGTTGAAGAGACACAAACTTTAAGAGGTTGTACCACTTTGCATTCCCATCAGTAACAGACAAGAGTATCTTACAGGCTGTTTTTATTAGTTCACCTGATAGGGTCTTATTAAAAGGTAACATGGCCTCAGGTTTCTTTTGATTCAAATTATGTCTAACACTATAAGACATGAAAACTTCTTATTTTTAATGCACATGAAAAACACCTTAAATCCCTTATTGAATAAGGCAAGATTGAAATAAGGATGAGCCAATCACTTTTGTTGTCCTGATCAGGAAGTATTAGAAAGGATATTCTTGTGTGTGCCCTGAAGACACAATTTAATAGAGTAGGTGTTCGCCAATAAATAGAGAACTATGTCTCAAAAGTGTTAGAGTCAGATGGCAGATAAACTATTTTGGACAGTATCTGTGGATAAATTATTTTGAGCAGAAACCAGATGTGATATTTCATTATTATTTAGTATCTAGGAAAATTTAAGCTATTCATTTTCCTCCAACATTTTTACTTTTGCTTTGTTTTTGCATTTCAAACAAATTCATGAATTTAACTGCCCCCCCCCGCCCCCCGCCACTAGTTTGATACCATAGCTTGTTCTATGAGCTTATTGGCCAAGGAAATACCAGCAATGGTTTTCAGTCAACAAATGAAATATTCACACGGAATTTAGTTCATCTTCTGCAGCAGCACTGCTTACCTCCAAATTTTATTTCTTAATAGAATATTGAAAGTGAATCAACAATAACTGTAGCAAACACTTTCATGGTGCTTACTGTGTACCGGGCATTAGATGCTATAAAAATAATTCATTAAATCTTCACCACAACCTTATGAAATATATTCTATTATTATCTCCATTTTGCAGTTAGGAAACTGGGAATTGAAGAGTTAAAGTAATAAGACCAAAGCGACATAACCAGAGTCCAAATCTGGACCCAGGCAATATGGTTTCAGAATATAGTCATTTTAACTGCCATACTCTTGCCTCTTATTGACAAGAAAATCAGTAGCTAAGAACTGATGATAAAGAGAATCCAATGGTAATGTGATCACATAACATGACTCACCTCAAAAGTCTGAAATTTTATTATTATTTTTTTCCTGGCTGATAAATATCAATCCTGAATCAGGTCTTCCGGGATTTTCACAAACTCTCTAGGGACAGTAATTCCTAATACTTTTCAAAGAAGAACTATAGAAAGCAGAGAGGAGGCCAGAAAACATGATGGCAGTGGAAGTGAAGAAACCCCAGGAGTCAATTTACAGGTATAATTTGAACTGGTTGTTGGCAGAGAACACAGTTAACTTCATCAAAGACATCACCAGTCTATGTTATCCCCAAGCTATGAGTACGTATATTGTCATAGTACTGAAGGAAAATCAGATTTATCTCACCCAAATGATGTAGGCCAGAAGTTCAGAGATGAGTGTCTCGGTCCTTTATACTGTAGGGAGGAGCTTCTGCCACCTAGTGTTCGTGAAGAAAATGGCAAGAGTTTGGAATCACCAATCCTGTCCTTCCGCAAGTCCAGAAATGTTAACGAGAACTGGTCGCAATGGCCATCTCACTTTTTTCTCAAGTTATCTTCCCTCCAGTGAGAATTAGAAAATATTTGATATTACTAATTCTTGTGGATAACTTAAGCTACAACAAATTTTTTTAAAATTTGACAGCTGTTTGATATGTATCTTTAATTTTAGGATTTATAGCTTCCTAAAGGAAATTAATGGACATGGAACAACAGACTAGTTCCAAATAGGAAAAGGAGCACGTCAAGGCTGTATATTGTCACCCTGCTTATTTAACTTATATGCAGAGTACATCATGAGAAACACTGGGCTGGAAGAAGCACAAGCTGGAATCAAGATTGCCAGGAGAAATATCTATAACCTCAGATATGAAGATGACACTGCCTTTATGGCAGGAAGTGGAGAAGAAGTAAAGGGCCTTTGATGAAAGTGAAAGAGGAAAGTGAAAGAGTTGGCTTAAAGCTCAACATTCAGAAAACTAAGATCATGGCATCTGGTCCTATTACTTCATGGCAAAAAGATGGGGAACCAGTGGAAACAGTGGCTGATTTTATTTTTCTGGACTTCAAAATCACTGCCAATGGTGATTGTAGCCATGAAGTTAAAAGATGTTTACTCCTTGGACTGCTGCAAGAAGCACAAGCTGGAATCAAAATTGCAGGGAGAAATATCAATAACCTCAGATATGCAGATGACACCATACTTATGGCAGAAAGTGAAGAGGAACTAAAAAACCTCTTGATGAAAGAGGAGAGTGAAAAAGTTGGCTTAAAGCTCAACATTCAGAAAACAAAGATGATGGCATCTGGTCCCATCACTTCAGGGGAAATAGATGGGGACACAGTGGAAAGAGTGTCAGACTATTTTGGGGGGCTCCAAAATCACTGCAGATGGTGATTGAAGCCATGAAATTAAAAGACACTTACTTTTAATTTTAAATATGCTGTTTTAAAAGACAGCATATTGAAAAGCAGAGACATTACTTTGTCAACAAATGTCCATTTAGTCAAGGCTATGGTTTTTCCAGTGGTCATGTATGGATGTGAGAGTTGGACTGTGAAGAAAGCTGAGCTCTGAAGAATTGATGCTTTTGAACTGTGGTGTTGGAGAAGACTCTTGAGAGTCCCTTGGACTGCAAGGAGATCCAACCAGTCCATCCTAAAGGAAATCAGTCCTGGGTGTTCTTTGGAAGGACTGATGCTAAAGCTGAAACTCCAGTACTTTGGTCACCTCATGCGAAGAGTTGACTCATTGGAAAAGACCCTGATGCTGGGAGGGATTGGGGGCAGGAGGAGAAGGGGACGACAGAGAATGAGATGGCTGGATGGCATCGCCGACTTGATGGACATGAGTTTGAGTAGACTCCGGGAGTTGGTGATGGAGAGGAAGGCCTGGTGTGCTGCAATTCATGGGGTCACAAAGAGTTGGACATGACTGAGTGACTGAACTGAATGGAAATTAAAAATGGTTAGGCTCTGAAGTTAGATGTAAAGGGGATAATGAAACAGTAAGGGGACAGGGCATAACCTTTAAAAGAATGACATAGCTTTTGTGGACACAAAAAAAACTGGTTAGAACCAACTAGGTCCAAGATGGCAGAAGATTCAGCTTCAGACCTTGAGCCTTATATGCTCACTGTAATGTATCAGCATACTAAATTACATACCCATAGGAGCCATGACAATTCTGAGGCTGATCATAAGAAGTCAAAAAGTTGGTAATTGCCCAATTCCTGGAAATCTCCGCCCCTTCTTCAAAATAGTCGGAATAATCTTCTTGTTCATTAGCCTATGAAACTGTGTACAATTGTGTTGGTTGCTCAGTTGTGTCCAACTCTTTGTGACTCTATGGGTCGTAGCATACCAGGCTCTGCTGTCCATGGGATTTCTCAGGCAAGATTACCGGAGTGGGTTGGCATTACCTTCTTCAGGGATCTTCCCTACCTAGGGATTGAACCCTCGCCTCCTGCATTGCAGGAGGATACTTTACTGCTGAGCCAGTGGGGAAGCCCAGCCTATGAAATTACCCAGCCCATAAAAACTACCTCCCTCATATTTCAGGGCCTCTTGCCTTCTGAGATGGCCCATACTCTGTCTGTGGAGGGTGTTTCTCCCAAGGCTGTTCTTGTCTTTGAGATGGATGACATTCTATGGCATGTATAGCTCTCTAAATAAATCCACTTCTTACCTATCACTTTTTGTCTCACTGAGTTCTATCTGTGATGACACATAAAGAACTTGAGCTTCATTAGGTCCTGAGACCAGATGTATGATCTTAATTAAAAGGCAGTGGGTTCAAGTCCCAATCTGAGTTGTGTGGTTTCAAGAGGACCTTACAACTGCCTTTGAAATTACAAGTCGGCCAACCTGGAGTCTCCTTCCTCCAAACCTCCTCCAGGGATGCTAGGCAGCGAGTGGGGAAAGGACTGTTGCAAAGACCTCACAGCTGTTGTTACACTCCTCTGTTAGGTAAACAGGCATACATAGAAAAATCGGGCTGTATCTGGGAACAGTTTATACCATCAGAGTGTTGCTTTCCAGCTGTGGAACCTGGATACTAGTCTTGAGATGTTGATAGAGAAACGTAAAGGAATGATATCCTTCTTAAAATAGAATAATGAGTTCTTGAAGATTTGAGAAAAAAAGCATCTGAAGGCGTTTTCAGGTAGAGATATCCGAATAGGTGGTGACTGCAGTTTTCTTCAGAGACTCACTTTCCTGTAGGCGTTTTGTTGTGCCAATTATTTCTATCACCCTCATGCTGGCTCCCGGGAATATACATTTCTTTCTTCAAAGCCCAAACTCCTTGGTTCTCTTCAGTACTATGGAGCCATGCTGGATTTTTCAAAACATTTTTACCGGTGTAAACCATTGGGTGGTTTCATGGATGATCATTTTCTTCTTTAGCCTTTTTTGACGGTTACTGATTTCTTACTATGTATTATTTTTATAATCATCTTAAAAATCAGACTTTACAAAATTCAAAAGGAAAACAGGCAAGTAATAAAAATATAGCTAAGCATAACAACAGCAGGCTTCTAATTTTACCATGCTGTTGGTTTTCCAAACGTTATCATTTTTGAGGGCCTTACCAGACCAGCTCACTTTTTCATTTTCAGTGGTACTCCTTTTGATACCTTATGTACCTCACTGCGAAAACAATGGGTGGACTATGGAACTGATGGCTCTTTGAGGGTAAATAATCTAAGGTATATCCTTAAGTAGATACCAGCATCCGAAGAAATCACCTAGCTCCCCACCAACTTTCTCAACTTCCCAGAGATAAAGCAAAAGGCTGCTTTCCCTCAGATCGAATTAAATTTGAAGTTAAGAGCTGTCCAGTTGAGCAGATGGTGAACCCTGGGCCAGTTGGGTGGGTAGGAACTGTTAGTAAGGCATCAAGTTGTCAAGGTGAACTTTTGAAACCTATGTGATTTTAGCTTTTAACAAAGGAAGATGGTAAGAATATAGATGTTTGCTTAGGCTGTTGTTTAGTAGTAGTAATTGCTGTCGTTTTTACATTGAACTGTTTACCTTTCCTGCTTACTTATAGTGCATTACAATTATTGTCAAATAACTACTATTAAATCGTTTAATCATAAAACTGTTGATATGCTCAACAAATACGGCATTTTATGTGTCACAGTAGTCATCTGTTTATATAGCTCAGCTGTTTGTTCATACTCTAAGAATAAAATAGAACCTAGGATTCACGCTTGTGGTGATGATCTTTCTCCTCCTCTTTGATGGGATCGGATCCAGTGACAATCTAGGTTAAATCAACCCTAATAATTAGTAATGGAGAGCTACTTTGAAGGATAAATCTAAGACCATTTGTTAAGTTCTGGGTGGAGGGTAAAGTTTCTTTGAAGAGAAGTTGGAGAATTCTACTTGTATGTTGGAGAAAGTGAAAGTGAAAGTCACTCAGTCGTGTCCAACTCTATGCGACCCCATGGACTGTAACCCACCAGGCTCCTCTGTCCATGGAATTCTCCAGGCAAGAATACTGGAATGGGTAGCCATTCCCTTCTCCAGGGGATCCTCCCAACCCAGGGATCAAACCCGGGTCTCCTGCATTGCACGTAGACTCTTTACCATCTGAGCCACCAAGGAAGCCCATATGTTGATTTCCCCTAAATTTGCTTTGTTCTTTATCCCCCTTTGATGGAGGTAGGGTTTTAAAATAATTTCTGCTCTACCCTAGGTGTAGTTGTGGTTTGTGACATTCTGATTAAAAACATATTTTGATTATTCCCTCATACCTTTTGTCCCCCTCAGCATTCCAATTTCTCTAATAGTGTTTAAGGCTATAAATTTTTTTCCATACTCTCACCTTCACATTTTTTGATAATCTTGTTTACTTCATACTTTCTCACCCCTTTCCTAGTCACTATTTGGAGGGAATAATGTCTTCAATTACCACCATAACAATAAAATACCTATTATCCTTAAATCCTAATCATCTGGGGTCCAGAAGGCATACTTAAATTTCACTACATTAATTCCATTACTGATATGAACTACTGCTCAAATAATTTTTAAAAAGATCTGAAAAGTTCATTAGTAAGACAGAATCTAGGAAACGTGCCTGTACATGAAAGAGGTAGAAAAAATGTTTTTTTTTATTAGCATGTTCAAGGTAGTCAAGATGTTAACAAACATTTCAATCCTCACAACAACCCTGTGAGGTAGGTATGTCACTGTTTCATGATAAGCTAGAATTATTCCAAATAAAGTGCAATTCATAAAAGAATAAATCTGCATCAGGAATAATTTTGTTAATGGTACCATTTATGTATATACTAATATTTGTGTTTCTGTATACTTTGATTCATGCAGTAAGGTGCCCCCAGAAAAGTATACTATAAATCAAACCCTATTTAAATACGTGCGGAAACTATTTAAACAAACTCTGGGGTGAATTAAAAAAAAAAAAATAGATCACTACTTTGAGCAAATACTACGAATATTTCTTTTTTACATGATAAAAAGGCATACTCATCAATGTTGCACTTATATTTATCCATTCTTCAGTAAGTTATCTTAACATGGCACCAATGCAAGACTTAATTTATTGAATTAAACCTTAGCAATTTGGTAAATGGCAGTGAACTGTGATGCTGTGTAGAAATCTCCAAATATATTGCACTCAATCTCAACCCCAGACCTAGGGACAACCACACTGAAAACACTAAAATAAATGATGATAGATTTCAAAAAGTATTTTCCCTTGAGAACATTACTTATTACTTTTCCTTTAAATTGCAAAAGGAAGAGAGATCCTAGGTCTTTGAAGAAGAAACATAATATTCTGATAACTACACACTTTCGGTGATTTATACTGCAAATCAAAGAAAGTTTCATGGTATCGATTTACTATTATTAAGGCAGCACACAGATGTTACCCCCAAAACCTAAGTATTTTTCCCTCTGTGCCAATGTGACTTACTAGGAAGAGAAAGACAACTGACCTTTGAACAACATGGGTTTGAACTGTGTGGATCCACTTATACAGGTCTTTTTTTCAGTAAACATGTACTGTAGTACTACATGATTTGAAGTTGTCTGAATCCAAGGATGTGGAAACACAGGTATGGAGGGACAACTGTAAAGTTATATGGGGAAATTTTGGCTGTTTGGGGGATCAGGGCCCTAGCCCCCAAGTTGTTCAAGAGTCAACTGTATTCTCAGGCACCCATTTTCTTTTACATACATGTTTAAAGTACATTTCCAATGTTCATTCAACATTAGTAAACATACAGTTTGCCTGACACTTTTTATAGCTGTCTTATCTGCAAAATAAATTTTTATTAGAGAACCTCTATTACATTTAAACATTAGTTATATAATTTATTTGAGTAAAAATAAGCTTAATTAAGCTTGGAGCTTAGTTAACACTTAAAATCCACTGCTAGGTTTTAATACTTTAGCAAGTAAAGTTATTTGCCATGATAAAGAAATGATTCAAGTCCAGAGAAACATTCTTACCAAAGTATTTTTAAAAACTTGCTGCAGGGACATTAGGCAAGTCAGGTAAAATAGACTAAACCATCTCTAAGTTGTACATTCAAATCCAAACTAGATCCAATAGTGCACTTTGGATTATAATGAGGTAGGGCAAATAAATACAGTCAGGTATTTTGAACTGTTAAATTTATATAAACTGAAAACTTATTTGTACCCAGGTTTTATTTGGATATCCAAAAGGAAAAATTGAGAATTCAAATGATGAAGTATTTTCTCAGATTCAAAAACAGAACTGTAAAAAATCTTTGAGATACATATAAATAAAAAATACAAATGCTACAAGATATATTTTATTTCAACATAAAATATGCTTGTATAAAAATAACCTGGGATTAAGAAAAAAGAAATACAAACATTTTTGCATAGATTCTCTATATAAAACATTTACCTGGGGCTAAACACTAGAAAATACACCTCTGAAACTAATATAGTTGAACTATTTCCTTGGATACCAAGTATATACAAAACAAAAGCCCTTCATCTGGGGGAGCATGGGCAGGAGGGAAAACAATATAATTTAGCATCAGTCTATATTTATTTCTCTGTTGCTCGAATATAAACCAATGATGACAAGAGGAGAAACTCTGGGGGTTTATTTAACAAAATTAAATTCACATTTCTGAGGCCATCATAGTGCATCCAATGTCCATCAATCTGAAAGGCTGCAGAATAATGATGTTCCTCTTTGTTAAACAATGTGGCACCTTCCAACAAATACCTGCAAATTAAATGACAAAGTGTGGCCGAAAATCACAGTACTTTGTTCTTACAAAAAAACAGTCCTTACATTCTTAACTAAGGAATAAGATTATTTGCATTCTGTTATCTGAAAAAAGACATTCATCTGTAAAAAAAAATGTACTATAATTGGTAATTTGGAGTAAGACGTTTAAGAATTTTAAAAAATGATACATTTTTAAGGGCATTATTTTAATAGATTAACTCATGAACTGCATGGTTCTATTATATAAGAGAAAACACAAGAAAATGTTTAAAGGCAAAAAATTAAAAGAACCCCTTGTATCTTAATTTGGATTTTAATTGAACAATGACAGTAATATTTTATGTTTAAATGACCTCATACTATACACTACTTTGGCCTGAAATACAAGTAATGGCCAGCCAGAATTTACTGTTTCCTAAGTCTTAGATACTATCTTAAACACTTTAGACACTGTCATCTCTGTTTTATAGATAAGAAAACTGATGTGTAAACTGGTTGCTACTGGATCAATGTCACATCGCTTGAAAGGTAGGGCTGGGATTTGAACCCAGTTCAGTCGATTCTATAGTCTAAGTACCTAACTGCTATGTACACTGTCAGCAACTGACTCCCTGTAGTATATTCTGATCTTATTTAGGATACATTCATTTAGAGATAGCTTTTATTTTTTTTTTTTAACAATATGTATTTCCTTAAGAGCTAGTCAAAATCATGATAGAATAGTAGAAAAATATAAATAAAATTCTTTTATTAGTCATGTAAAACAAACAAAAAGCACCTACTTGTGATCAGATAAATCCAAATAATAGGGGACATATGCAAGATCTTCAGATTTCCAATGCTGCATATTTAAGACAACAAAAGGGGGTGCCCCGTGGCAGAACACTCGTTGAGAAAATTCTCTTAAGCCACCACACCTAAAATTGAAAATAGGCATGAACTTTATTACACTTGAGACAAAGCTGCCTTTTATCACTCTGAGTTGTCCTTATCACTTAATTTCATAATAAGCATATTATCTATTTAGGTATGGGAAAATTGTATGACTGTATTAATACTTTATATGCCTAAGTCTCAGAGTTTATAAGCTGAGAGAGTCTATTTATGAGAAAATGACATTTTTAAAACTCCAAGAAAAGCTAACTATGTTTATCTCAGCTTATAAAAGCATGTAGTCTTTTGAACTGACAGAAACGTTTTTATTCAGAAAAAAGGTTTTCTTTCTCTAGGCTGGTTTCAAATGAGAATAATGGCAGAGAGGCAATAAGATGATTCTTACAGTCTTCTTTAGACTAAATAAAATTCCCTGATTGGCTCCTGTTGCCATTACGATGCAGCAGATTCTGTTTTCTTAGAAGCACCAGGTATTAAGCATATGAATTAAAATAAAACAAATACAATTAAACGGTAAAATCTCAATTAACCGGAATGCTCAGGGGACAGTATTTAGTGGACAAACACTGACTAAACTAAGTTATCTGGAAACCATTTTGTTTCAGTATTTGTTGCAAAAATACACCTAGTTCACTTTCTGGACTTAAGTACAATTAACTGAAGGTATTTTATTCTTTCCTTCTTTTGTGATTAATTAGGTGTAAGATCATCCTTCTAAATATTAATTCTCCTTGTTCAATACTGTAGATATAAAAATTAAGAGACTGGGGTGAATATGTTCTGCCTCTTTGGATTTCCTTTTTCTTTTCTTTAACTAGGTTAAACTTTTTGGTTGTCATTTACTGCTTTCTCACTGACTCAATGTACATGAGTTTGAGTAAACTCCAGGAGTTGGTGATGGACAGGAAGGCCTGGCATGCTGCAGTCCATGGGGTTGCAAAGAGTCGGACACGACTGAGCAACTGAACTGAACTGAACATAAATGAAGAGTACAGAATCCAGTTAATTGAGGGTCCAGATTAGCTGGGTTCCAGTTAAGCAAGGTTTTATTGTACCTACTCAGCAGTGGGGGAAAAAAAGGCATTTGCTTTGTATTCATCAAGCAACTGCAGCACAGCATAAAATGGTATAGTAAACTAGAAGGTATCAAGATTCCAAAAATATAAGGTTTCCTAAACACTTGTGAATTGCTGTTTCATAACAAGCATACCCACATCCAGGTTTCTTTATAAGAAACACAGAAATACTTTCATCTTAAATGTCTATCATATACTCACCCATGCTCTTCACACAGTTCAATCCTGGAACAGAATAACTCATCCACAGCCAGTCGTATCAAGTTTCCATGTGGAATTTCTTGGGGAGGACTATAACAATTGCAAAATGCATGTAAGAAATGCTTCAGCATTTTACATGTAAATATATTAATGTTGCTCAGTTGCAAAGTCGTGTCCGACTCTTCGTAACCCCATGGACTGCAGCCTGCCAGGCTCCTCTGTCCATGGGGTTTTCCAGGCAAGAATACTGGAGTGGGTAGATACTTTCTTCTCCAGGGGATCTTCCTGTCCCAGGGATTGAACCCATGTCTCCTGCTTAGTGGGTGGATTTTTTACCGCTGAGTCACCAGGGAAGCCCAAATATATTATGTGGATAACAAATTTTACAAGTCATCCATTATTAGTAAAACACATATAAAAGTGTAACCTCTGTTATTCATCTCTGTATTTCTTACAGACAGTATAGAAACCAGTTGAACTTAATAAACATTAATGCATGAAACTTTCTAAGAAACATTAAATATATATGTAAACTGATCCTGAAACACACAGTTGTTGCTTTAAAAATTTCTGAGAGGATTAAATAGAGTGGATCCTGGTCCTGATGTAAGAAAGCAGGATCCAGAATTAGGAGAGCAGCTGATTAGTTACCTGACTCAATGTTAGTGACAGCCAGTGTTGGCCTCAGTTTCCTGATTTGTTAAAAAAAAAAACTTCCTACATACTTCAGAGGTTGTTTTACATACAGGATTAGAAAATAGGCAAAAGACTAAAAAGTTATATAGAGTATAATGAAAACTATTTATTGAGAGGCACAAAATGCTAGTATTAATATAGGGCTGTAAATACATTATAGTTTCAAAACATATGTAAGTTAAAAGATACTAGTTTTTTCTAAAAAAACAAATTTCTGAAGCACTTTTAAAAAGTCCATTATGGTTTTAACAGTAACAACTTTTTCCCTGATGGAAATTTCACAATCAACATCATCCTATCAGCAATACAGCAAAATGGCCCAAGTGTATTTCAGAACAAGAGAAACAATAATTGGTAGTCTCTAAAAAGAATAACAGATCTTCTGCTTTCCCATTGTCTTAAGTATAATGCTGTAATAGTAAACTAAATATGCTATACAGAAAACGTGAATATGTTTGGGTATGTGACGTACAATCCCACAAGGGAACAATCTGTTCGGCAGTTTTCTTCCTGGACCACAGGGCCAAGTATGCTTTCTGACAAAAATGTGTTTGGATCTGTTTTTCTGTCCTGTTTCCCACTGCCACCCGCAACCCCCACACTGGCAATTATCCCTTTTCCAGCTCATGTGCCCTTGGGGCTTTAATGTTTCCCAATACTCCACTAGGGTTTGCCAGTTTGGCCTTCCTCCCTGTCATTTTACCAGCTTGAAGGCCTTCCTTTTCTCCCCTCAGCAGGCTATCAGTACCTTTCTAGCCAATAAAAAATTTCCTTACATCTGTATCCTTTTCAGGTATTAATATTCCCAAGTTTGGGATTTCTATCTCTAATTATGCCCTGGCCATGACATGGAGTACTTTCAATCTTCCTGTTCATGTAGAACTAGCCTACCTGACAGGGATCTATTCAGAGAGGGAAACATTTCAATATAGTATTAAGTGTCGTTGGAGAGGTTAAATCTGTGACACAAGGCATTATCTTCCTAGCCATATTAATAATTTCTGAGTGAGAGGAAAACATTGTGCATACTGAATAGGTCATTATTTTGCAAGTGAAATAGTTATCAATTGGTTTTGTAAATCCTGACATGTTTAGATATAATAGAAGAGTAATATTTTTTTTTTTATCATGGAACCCACTAAAGAGTCTTGCATTTGCCTGGCTGCTTTATTTATAAGTTGTTGTACACAGGGTCTGTACATTAAGAAGTACTTTGACTATATCTATCTATCTATTTTCCTATCTATCCATATCATGCATTATAAGCATACTACTTTTGCTAAAAGTGACAAAAGAGACTTTAGAACAACTTACTTTATATTAATTGTGCGTTGCTGATCTTCCTGCACTCGAGTGGGGCATCGCCAGTTGGAACAGTAACTCTCTTGTATGGTTGACATGAGATTTTCGAGATTTTTTGTAAAATTATCATGTTCATTCCCAAACAAATCAATGATTAATGAAGCTTTATGAACTTCAGACTTGTATTGCTGTTTTTCCATTTTGTCCCAAATCCAAAGTAGCTTCACGGTTGTAAAACTGTAGGTGTCCATTAAATAAAGAAAACAGTCTACAAACTCTCTACCTAAATGAAGAGAGAGTTCCCGGGGGAAATTTTCATTTTCGTTGAGAATGACATACAGCAACATCAAGAATCCATCTATGGTGCAGGTATTTTTCAGTCTTATTTCAACATAGAGTGGTGTACAGGAGACTGCTTTGCGGCCAGCTTTGATAGTAAAAACACCTCCCCAAGGAAGAACAGGCCTCCAAAATGAGCGATCTTGGTTATAGTTATTTTTAATTGATGCTTTGATCTCTTCAAACAGTGTCTTCATCCTGCATTTTAAAAGTTTAAGATAGTACTTGTAAATTTGTGACTATCTTTTAAATGCATGATATATGTTGAAATGAAAATAGAGCTATCTAAAGATTAAATTAAGTTTGGTTAAATAGACTCCTAAAGGAACAAAAAAATTTTAAAACAATTCAAGCCATGAGCCATTTTTTCAGCAACATGCATGGTCTCTGGAAAGACCATTTAAGAAGTTGTAACCTTTTTTTGAAATACAGAATAGTCATCTGATGGACCTTTTTATTAATTATCAGTTCAGTCGCTCAGTTGTGTCCGACTCTTCGCAACACCATGGACTGCTGCATGCCAGGCTTCCCTGTCCTTCACCAACTCCCAGACCTTGCTCAAACTCATGTCCATCTAGTCGGTGATGCCATCCAACCAATTATTATTGGTTATATTGCAGATTTTATCACTGACAGAGGAAAATCTTGTAATGAAAAAATCCTAAATAAAACTATTCAAAGATACAGTCTAAATTTGGTTGAGTGCATTCCTAATGTAAACCTCTTCCTCCAAAATACGAGCTGTGTTTCATTTTCTTGTTAATATGTGTGGTTCTACTTATGAAACAGATATGATGGAATTCTTAGTTGGGGTACAGAGAAAGGCCGACTGGTTTCGAAAGATAAAATATGAAGAGTACTGTAATCTTGAGAACTTAATCATATTAGCACAGCTAAAACAAAAATCATTTCTATGCACTTGGGGATTTTCACTTGCAATTTAGGACCATGCTGCATGCTAAGTTGCTTCAGTCGTGTCTGACTCTGTGCGACCCTATGGACTGTGGTCGGCCAGGCTCCTCTGTCCATGGGATTCTCCAGGCAAGAATACTGGAGTGGATTGCGATGCTCTTCTCCAGGGGATCTTCCCAACCCAGGGATCGAATCTGGGTCTCTTACATCTCCTGCATTGGCAGGCGGGTTCTTTATCACTAGCGCCACCTGAGAAGGACCATGCCAGATATCCTGTAATTTTAAATACAGAGGCCAGGCTGGGACAATCTTGTTCAGAGTTTGGTTCATTATCCTGATTCTTCTCTCTGCATGTTTTGGGAATGAACTGAGGTGTCCTCCTTATTTAAACGGGCACTTATCTTCCCCCACCCTTATGGCAGAAAGTGAAGAGGAACTGAAAAGCCTCTTGATGTAAGTGAAAGAGGAGAGTGAAAAAGTTGGCTTAAAGCTCAACATTCAGAAAACTAAGATCATGGCATCAGGTCCCATCACTTCATGGGAAATAGATGGGGAAACAGTGGAAACAGTGTCAGACTTTATTTTTCTGGGCTCCAAAATCACTGCAGATGATGATTGCAGCCATGAAATTAAAAGACGCTTACTCCTTGGAAGGAAAGTTATGACCACCCTAGATAGCATATTCAAAAGCAGAGACATTACTTTGCCAACAAAGGTCCATCTAGTCAAGGCTATGGTTTTTCCAGTGGTCATGTATGGATGTGAGAGTTGGACTGTGAAGAAAGCTGAGTGCCGAAGAATTGATGTTTTTGAACTGTGGTGTTGGAGAAGACTCTTGAGAGTCCCTTGGACTGCAAGGAGATCCAACCCGTCCATTCTAAAGGAGATCAGTCCTGGGTGTTCTTTGGAAGGGCTGATGCTAAAGCTGAAACTCCAGTACTTTGGCCACCTCATGCGAAGAGTTGACTCATTGGAAAAGACTGATGCTGGGAGGGATTGGGGGCAGGAGGAGAAGGGGACGACAGAGGAGAGATGGCTGGATGGCATCACCGACTCGATGGACATGCGTTTGGGTGAACTCCAGGAGTTGGTGATGGACAGGGAGGTCTGGCGTGCTGCGATTCATGGGGTCACAGGGAGTCGGACACGACTGAGCAACTGAACTGAAGTGAACTATCTTCCCCCCAACCTTGAGGATAACTAAGAGCTTGGTTTTAAAGTCATTGACAGTATTCTAATAAACATGTTGGTGTCATATGTATGTATATAAAGCAAAATTGAAAAAAATTAAAGAATGAGGTCCTAATGAAACTGAATTGAAAAAAATTGCTTTACTTTATTTGGAACAAACAAATGTCTAAACTAAAAACATCACAGGGTTTTCCAGTATGTTTCATGTTTTGCATTTTCATGAAAACGGGAAGCATCTGAGGAGGAGGAAGACAGAAATTAGTGACTGAGGTCAGTGTCTTATTTTGATCATAGTTTCAAGTGCCACATCCTCCCAAGCACAATATGAATCCAACTCTCAGTGCTGTAGACCTATGTGTTTTGTGCAGAAAATTAAGTTCAAACCTATTTTCTAACACCAGCAAACTAAAAATTCAGTTTTACCACACACACACAGTATTTCTGACTTAGGCAAGATACTGTGGACTCTAAAATATTCAACACTATATTTAGTCTGAAGTGTAGATGTTTATATATAGTTGCTAACATGCTGGCTCTAGTCAACCACTTAGGAATAAGAGGGAGTGGCAAATTTACAGCCAAGGAAACACAAACTCAGTTTCTGCTTAATGAAGAAGAAATGTTCCAGAACATATTTTTTTTAAAAATCACAAGGTATTTAAATATTTAAAACATGAAAATAACATTCCTCATGGTTTGACTGATTTCTGTGGCATTTTAAAGAACTTTATAGCAAAGTCATTATGATTAAGAGCCTGAGTTCAGATTCTTAAATATTGCATTAGAAAGGAACTGTAAATTTCTGTAGTATTTTTTGCCAAATTATCTTTTAGACATGACTAAATAAGTACTGCTCTGTAAAGCAAGTTGCACTCTAAGAGAATTAAACATATATTTTATAACTACATATATATTTAAAAATATATACACACACATAAAATGATTTCTCTAGCCTTTTTCTGGAGAAAACAAAAGGAGAAAAAGAGGATTGGAAGAACTAAAGGACACATAGTCTAGCTTCTGCAGTACCGTGGTGATTTGTTCTAAAGTAAATTACGATAAAAGCGACTAAAAAAGACCAGAAAATGTGCAAAGAACTTTACTTAAAATTTTCTTTTAAGTTTTGGCCACACTGTCAAAAACACCGTTTCGTTAGACAGTGATTGTAAGTCCTGGAGGATTACTGGCTTTATTTTCCTGCCTCAATAGGCCCCCTAGTTTGAACAAACCAGGAAGACTCCCTAGACTTCTATTTCCTTGGCAAAAAACGACACCTTTTGCGGTCGTTTCCAAGGGTGACAATCTGTACTCCACGCTGGTCGTGAAGACCAGACCATTTACCCAAAGCATTGAATACCATACACCCTAAGAGTTCGGGGGTCCTGAAGGTCCCCTCCCGAGTTAGCTCCCCCAAATAGTCGAGAAAGAGGCCCGCAGTCCCGCTCGAAGCAGCGCGGGGCTGGGTACGCGGTGGGCCCCCACCTCCACCCCGCCCACCCCGCCCCCGGCCCGCAGCTCCCGGGAAGGCCCGGCACTGAAGACTGGCCCTGGACTGCGGGTGGATCCCCGAACCCGGAGCCGGTGAAGGGGCTGGGCATCCCCTGCCCGCATCCGAGCAGTGGCCCCGCTGAGCGCCTGGGACTGCGGGTAATGGGCAAGAGGGCCGGGCCGCGGAAGGCGTCCGGCCAGTCTCCGTCCACCAGGAAGCCGACTTTTCGTACCTCCCCGGGGACCGAAGACCGCCGGTGCCGCCGCACCCGTCGCCGCCGCCGCTTGCTCATGGAGAGTCCGTGCCGCCGCCGCCTCATCTACTAGCACTGCCGGCTGTTTCGGCCTCCCCCGGCGTGAGCGCTGGGCTCCGGTACGGCCTCCATCGCACCCGCCGCGGCGGGAGCCAGAGCAGCTCCAGCGCCCAGGCCCGATCCGACCGGACCCACGGAGCCAGGACCGCGGGACGCGTAGCTTCTTATTACGGAGGAAGATTCGGCCTGACCTCCTCCCCCCTCCCCCCAACCCCGGGACCTAGTCTCCAGCTGCCGGACGCCGCTGCTGCGCAGGCGCGAAGAGGGCCCTGCCAAACGTGCGTGTGGAGGGTGTGTACACAGCATCCGGATTCACCCAATGGGTACCAGGATCAGGTGCAGGGGGCGGGACCTCGCAGAAAGGGGAGGTGTTCCAGGGTTAGAAAGTGGGTGGGGCAGCCGGAAGTGGGCAGGGTTTGCACGGAGGCGGAGCTTTGTTGGCAAACCTGCTTGGCTTTTAGGGGTTTGTACCATTTTAGGACTTTACTTGATTTTGGTTTGCTTCTGCTTCTGGGTATTTCAAGTTCTTAAGTCAAAAAATGAAAGCTTTGTTTTCTTTGTAAGCTAAAGTTGTTCAAACTTTTGATTTAAGTATGTATTTAAGGAAAATTGAGTTAGTGTGTTAAATACTAATTTTAGTGTTCAGGGTATTAATTGGCCAATCTTCTGTAATTTACAATGGACGTTAATAACATTTAAAGAAATTAGGGCTTCCCAGGTAGCATGGTAAAGAATATGCCTGCAAATGCAGGAGACATCAAGAGATGAGGGTTCAATCCCTGGGTCTAGAAAATCCCCTGGAGAAGGAAATGGCAACCCACTCCTGTATTCTTGTCTGGAAAATTCCATGGACAGAGGAGCCTGGTGGGCTATAGTCTATGGGGTCACAAAGAGTCGGACACGACTCAGCACGGACGCAAACGTGAACATACATATATAAAGCAAAAATAGATAGACCTAAGGGAGAAATACTTGAACTATAATCATAGTAGACTCTAATAGAGGTTGTCACTGAGACTTTATCACAGCTTTTTCAGTGGTCTTCCCTGGTGGCCCACCCGGTAAAGAATCTGCCTGCAATGTAGGAGACCTAGGTTCGATTCCTGGGTTGGGAAGATCCCTTGGAAAAGGCAATAGCAACCGAGACCACAATTTTTGCTTGGGAAATTCCTTGTATAGAGGAACCTGGAGGGTTATAGTCCATGGGGTGGCTGCAGGACTGAGGGACTAACACTTTCACTTTCTCAGTTACAGAACCACTAGACAAATTATCAGAAACAGCATAGGAGGGCTTAGCAAAAGAATGAACTAATTTGACTATAGATACAGATATGAATATTGATATAGGGAATATTTATTAATGACATATATTATATAACCCCCAAATGGAGTACTTCACTAAAACAAAAAGATACTGCTATATTTAAGTGCAGAAATAAACTTCACAATCAGAATGAAGTCATACACAAAAGAACACACTGTTGCTGTATGAATCCCATTATAGAAAGTTTAAAAACAGGTAAAATTAATTGGTGCTATTAGCAGTCAGGGTAGTTGACCTTTGGAGGGTATGTCTGTAATGAGGCAAGAGAGTGGTCTTCTGGAGCGTCGATAATATTCTCTTTTTTGATCTGGTTGCTAGGTATAGCTGTTCTGATTATAGCTCTTTTTATTTTGTAAGAAAGAAAGAAAGAAAGTGAAGTCACTCAGTCGTGTCCGACCCTGTGACCCTGTGGACTGTAGCCTGCCAGGCTCCTCTGTCCATGAGAGTCTCCAGGCAAGAATACTTGAGTGGGTTGCCATTTCCTTCTCCAGGGTATCTTCCCAACCCAGGGATCAAACCCCGGGTCTCCTGCATTGCAGGCAGATGCTTTATCCTCTGAGCCAAACTACTTATAATTTTTTCACTTTTTATATATGTTTCATTTCAATAAAGATGTACTTAAAAACAAAAAAATTAGATAGCTTTGGCCCCATTATAGAGATGAAAAAATTGAGTTTTGGACATGAAAAAGCCAAACACATTTTGACAGCTGGAAATTGAAACTAGAGCCTCTTAATTCTAGAGTCTGCAAACACAACCACTATTCATGTTCTGTAGGTCCTGGTTCTTGTATCCTCTGGTAAAGAGTCAAAGCCCACGTGACTCTGCTTCCGGAGAACGCAGGCCATCCTGGAAAACTACCTCCACCTGCAATTAGAGATGGGGATGCTGTTGAGATACTCCCCATCTTGCTGTGCAACCAAACATGATTATCTGGAAAGTGAAGCTCAACCTCCAGAATACACAATGCACAGAGCTCAAAGCCACCCAGCACATCAGTGTGGTACCCAGTCACAGCTGAGTCTGGCAGAGACTTGGACACCTTCTTAACTGATTTCATGGTCAGCTTGATTATGGCAGAGACCTTCCTTTTGGACTTCTCTCAAGGAGTCTAGTAATGGTAGGATGAAACTTCTGGGAGAGAAGCTTGACTCACTCAAGGTAATTAATTACTGCTGGTGGAGCTGGGAAGAAATGGATACCTCTCAGAGCATAGGGGAAGAAAGAGGTTCTGCCCAAAAAGAAAGAATTAATAATTCTGGAAAAACCTGCTCTTTTTAGTCACCTGGTTTTAATATTTCCTGTGACAATTTACAGATAAAGAAACTGAGGCGCTGATGCATGAGGTAGCAAGTGTGTCTGTATTGGAATTCACATACAGAATGTTCACTCTCAATATTAAAGCTATCTTGCAAGGAGAAAGCCCTTTAAAAATGTTTATAAGTGTGGATTATGTGTTTAATTGACAATCTCTCACAAGACATAGCATTCATTTTATACTGATTGGGTCATTCTCTTACCAAAAACAGATCCAATAGTGCAGTTGTTACCATTTCTGGAGAATAGCCGGGAGATGGCTCATTAAACTCTGCTGAAGCTTGGCTAGACAGAGGAAGTATGGATTCCTGGCATACTTGGATAATTTACAACCCTTCCTGAGTCCTTTATCCAAGATTTCCTTTCTGTTCCTTTCAAAATCGGACAGCGGAGCTGCATTCTTTTTAGACAGCTTTACTGAGATATAACTGACATATAATGGAACATATTTAGAGAGTATAAATTGGTAAGTTTTTAATATATGTATACCCCCTTTAAAATCACTATAATCAAGTGAATAAATCCATCATCCTCCAGTTTCCTCACACCCCTTTGTGATTCTCTTATTCCTCCCTGCCGTCCACACCTGAGCAACCACTGTTTTACTTTCTGTCATTATAGATTCATTTGCCTTTTCTAAACTTTTACATAAATGAATATGTAAATGTATGTATGTATAATATTTTTTTGGGGGGGGGTGGTCTGGCTTCATTTCCTCAGTGTCATTATCTTGATATTCATCCATGTCGTTTTGTGTACAGTAGTTTATTCTTTTGTATTGAGAAGTGTATTCCATTATATGGATGCACTGCAGTTTATCATCTGTTGATGGACGTTTGAGTTGTGTCTAGTTTGGGGCTATTACCAATGAAGTTGCTATGAACATTTGTGTACAAGTCTTTGTATGGACATATATTTCCTTTGTTTTGTTGTTGGATAAAAATCTAGAAGTGGAATGGTTGGATCATAGGCAGATGTATGTTTAACTTTTTAAGGAACTGCTAAGTTATTTTCTTGAGCATTCTTTGGCATTGCCTTTCTTTGGGATTGGAATGAAAACTGACCTTTTCCAGCCCTGTGGCCACTGCTGAGTTTTCCAAATTTGCTGGCATATTGAGTGCAGCACTTTCACAGCATCATCTTTCAGGATTTTAAATAGCTCAACTGGAATTCCATCACCTCCACTAGCTTTGTTCGTAGTGATGCTTTCTAAGGGCCACTTGACTTCACATTCCAGGATATCTGGCTCTGGGTGAGTGATCACACCATCGTGATTATCTGGGTCGTGAAGATCTTTTTCATTATAGGGGACTGGAATGCAAAAGTAGGAAGTCTAGAAACACCTGGAGTAACAGGCAAATTTGGCCTTGGAATACGGAATGAAGCAGGGCAAAGACTAATAGAGTTTTGCCAAGAAAATGCACTGGTCATAGCAAACACCCTCTTCCAACAAAACAAGAGAAGACTCTACACATGGACATCACCAGATGGTCAACACCGAAATCAGATTGATTATATTCTTTGCAGCCAAAGATGGAGAAGCTCTATACAGTCAACAAAAACAAGACCAGGAGAAATTGCCTTTCTTTCCAATCCCAAAGAAAGGCAATGCCAAAGAATGCTCAAACTACCACACAATTGCACTCATCTCATACGCTAGTAAAGTCATTCTCAAAATTCTCCAAGCCAGGCTTCAGCAATACGTGAACCGTGAACTTCCAGATGTTCAATCTGGTTTTAGAAAAGTCAGAGGAACCAGAGACCAAATTGCCAACATCCGCTGGATCAAGGAAAAAGCAAGAGACTTCCGGAAAAACATCTATTTCTGCTTTATTGACTATGCCAAAGCCTTTGAATGTGTGGGTCACAATAAACTGTGGAAAATTCTGAAAGAGATGGGAATACCAGACCACCTGACCTGCCTCTTGAAAAATTTGTATGCAAGTCAGGAAGCAACAGTTAGAACTGGACATGAACAACAGACTGGTTCCAAATAGGAAAAGGAGTACGTCAAGGCTGTATATTGTCACCCTGCTTATTTAACTTCTATGCAGAGTACATCATGAGAAACGCTGGGCTGGAAGAAGCACAAGCTGGAATCAAGATTGCCAGGAGAAATATAAATAACCTCGGATATGCAGATGACACCACCCTTATGGCAGAAAGTGAAGAGGAACTAAAAAGCCTCTTGATGAAGGTGACAGAGGAGAGTGAAGAAGTTGGCTTAAAGCTCAACATTCAGAAAACGAAGATCATGGCATCTGGTCCCATCACTTCATGGGAAATAGATGGGGAAACAGTGCAAACAGTGTCAGACTTTATTTTTCTGGGCTCCAAAATCACTGCAGATGGTGACTGCAGCCATGAAATTAAAAGACGCTTACTCCTTGGAAGGAAAGGTATGACCACCCTAGATAGCATATTGAAAAGCAGAGACATTACTTTGCCAATAAAGGTCCGTCTAGTCAAGGCTATGGTTTTTCCAGTGGTCATGTATGGATGTGAGAGTTGGACTGTGAAGAAGGCTGAGCACTGAAGAATTGATGCTTTTGAACTGTGGTGTTGGAGAAGACTCTTGAGAGTCCCTTGGACTGCAAGGAGATCCAACCAGTCCATTCTGAAGGAGATCAGCCCTGGGATTTCTTTGGACGGAATGATGCTAAAGCTGAAACTCCAGTACTTTGGCCACCTCATGCGAAGAGATGACACATTGGAAAAGACTCTGATGCTGGGAGGGATTGGGGGCAGGAGGAGAAGGGGACGACAGAGGATGAGATGGCTGGATGGCATCACTGACTCGATGGACGTGAGTCTGGGTGAACTCCTGGAGTTGGTGATGGACAGGGAGGCCTGGCATGTTGCGATTCATGAGGTCGCAAAGAGTTGCACACGACTGAGCGACTGAACTGAACTGAACTGAAGTTATTTTCCAGAGTGGTTGAACCATTTTACATTCCCATCAGGAGTGAGTTTGGATTTCATTTCCTTCACATCCTCCAGAACACTTGCAGTGGTCAGTCGTTTTTAATTTTAACCATTCTAATAGGTATATAGTGATATCTTCTTGTGGTTTTAATTTATATTTTCCTAGTGACTAATGATATTGAGCATCTTTTTGTGTGCTTATTTGTCATCTGCATATCTTTTTCGGTGAAATGTCTACTCAGATCTTTCTTACATCTTTTTAAAATTGGCTTGTTTTCCTGAATTTTGAGAGTTCTCTATGTATTCTGAATACAAGTTCTTTGTCAGGTATATGCTTCACTAAGATATTCTCCCAGTATGTGGCTCGTCTTTTCATTCTCTTAACAGTGTATTTTTTTTGTTTTTTTATTAACAGTGTATTTTTAAGAACAGAAGTTTTGAATTTTAGTAAAGTCCAATTTATTCTTTTATGAATTGTGCTTTTAGTTTAATTTCAAAGACATCTTTGCCTACCCCTAAACTCAATAAGACTATATCCAATGTTTTCTTCTAGAAGTTTTACAGGTTAGGCTGTATGTTTAGGTCTATGATGTATTTTGAGTTAACTTTTATTTATGGTTTGAGGCATTTTGTTGAAAAGGCTATTCTTTTTCCACTGTGTTGTTTTGGTGCTTTTGACAAAAATCAGTTGTCCAATATAATTTTATAAACATTTTATATTTGTTCATCATCAGCTATATATATGCCCCAATGTGCTAGCACTGGAGTTATATATCAGTAGGTATTCTTTGTGAAGAATAGAGACTAAATATTGCCAACTTAAATAAAATAAGAAAATTTCTAGAAGAATGTGAGGCGTAATAAAATTTTTAAAAGCTGGGTAATAATCAGGTCTCAGTAACCTTGATTCATCCAAAGGGAGATAGTTCTTCAAAGGAAAATAATACTCTACCTTGTAGAAGAAGAGAGAATGGTGCAGGACAGATATCTCCTGTAGCAGTGCTTAACTTTTTTTTTTTACATCCACACATGATAAATGATCAGAATTAGGCAGTGTGCAAGGGTAAACTGATGGTGATTAGGACCTGTCTATGTGGGATGTAGTGAAAAAATCCATTACTTTTTCTTTAATACTATGTAACTATAAGAAAAAGACACAGTGTTAGGGAGATATGAAATATTGAGTTTATAAAAACACCTCAATAAAATATAAAAATTTGATGAGAAATTTGAGCTTGTTTGCATGATATGATCTTTATTTCAAACCTAAGTATAGTATACATATGGAAAGGTGTACACAATTGTCTGTTGGTATCCATAAGGGATTGGTTCCAGGCCCCTCTTCACCCCTGGGAATGCCAAATCATGCCTTGCATGATCAAGTTTCTTAAATAAAATGGTGTAGTTTTTCATATAACATATGCACATCCTCCTACATACTTTAAATTATATTTAGGTTACTTATAATATCTAATACAATTTAAGTGTACTGTAAATAGTTGCCAATGTGCAACAAATTCATATTTTGCTTCTTGAAACTTTCTGGAACTTAAAAAAATATTTTTCATCTATGGTTGATTGAATTTACAAATGTGGAATCCAACTATATATCATGATTTTGTTACTTAAGAATTTTCACAAAACAAGCACACCGGCTGTGTGTTCTAGTTACATATACTCACAAATCACCCACAAATTTAATAGGCTTCCCAGATGGCTCAGTAGTAAAGAATCCACCTGCCAATGCAGGAGATGTAGGTTTGATCTCTGGGTTGGGACAATCCCTTGGAGGAGGAAATGGCAGCCCACTCCAGTATTCTTGCCCGGAGAATCCCACAGGCAGAGGAGCCTGGCTGGCTACAGTCCATGGAGTTGCAAAGAGTTGTACATGACTTAATGACTGAGCATGCAAAATAACATTTATTTTGCTTATGAATTTGAAATTTAGGCAGGGCTTAGCTGGGATAACTTTTCTGCTGGGGGCTGAAATCATCTGAAGTCTGCTTCACTTACATGTTTCACTGTTGGTGCTACCTGTTGACTGGAACCTTAGCTATAGCTAGGTCTGTGATTAGAATACCTCCCCATGGCCTTTGCCTGTGACTCCTTGACTTTCACAAAGCATGGTGACTGGATACCAAGGGTGAATGTTCTAAGAAAGAGAGTCAATTAGAAGCTGTAGTGCTTTTTCTAACCTAACCTTGAAAGTCATACACTGTTAGTTCTAGAGCATAGTTTGCTACAGGTGAGTCTCTAAGACCAGCCATATTCATGGAGAGGGGACTGGTCTTCCTTTTCTGATGGGAGGCGTGTAAAAGGATCTGTGGAGATGTTTTTAAACCACCACACGCATCTAACTAGCTCCCTGATCAAGAAACAGAACGTTACCAGTGATCCAAACTAGCGTTCCTGTCATTTCCTGCTGCCCCAAGGGTAACCGCTGTTTTGATTCTTAAGAGCTTGCATTGGTTGTTGCCTGTTTTTGTTACTTTTTATGTGTAGCCTTTTTCTCTCAATATTGTGAGGTTCATTCATGTTTTTTTTTCCCCCATGTAGATTATTATTACTGTTAAGTATTCTATTTTGTAAGTAGCACGTAATTTATTTTTTTCCCAATTTATTGTTGATAGGTATTTGGGTAGTTTGTAGTTTTTGACTAATGTGAGAAGTTCTGTTTTGAAAGTCTAGTACAGGTCTTTTGTTACTTAGGTAGATAATATATACATACATATGCATGTATTTCTGTTGAGAATATATATAAGCAGTGGATTACTGGGTTTAGGATATGTATATGTTCTACTTTAGTTGAACTAACAATTTTCCCAATTTTCTGGATTTTTAACATTCAGAAAACTAAGATCATGGCATCCAGTCCCATCACTTCATGGCAAATAGATGGGTAAGCAATGGAAACGGTGAGAGACTTTGGACTCCAAAATGACTGCAGATGGTGACTGTAGCCATGAAATTAAAAGATGCTTGCTCCTTGGAAGAAAAGTTATGACCAACCTAGACAGCATATTAAAAAGCAGAGACATTACTTTGCTGACAAAGGTCCATCTAGTCAAAGTATGGTTTTTCCAGTAGTCATGTGTGGATGTGAGAGTTGGACTATAAAGAAAGCTGAGCACCAAAAAATTGATGCTTTTTTTTTTTTTTAAATTGATGCTTTTGAATTGTGGTGTTGGAAAAGACTCTTGAGAGTCCCTTGGACTGCAAGGAGATCAAACCAGTCCATCCTAAAGGAAATCAGTCCTGGATATTCATTGGAAGGACTGATGCTGAAGCTGAAACTCCAATACTTTGGCCACTTGATGCAAACAACTGACTCACTGAATTGTGGTGTTAGAAAAGACTCTTGAGAGTCCCTTGGACTGCAAGGAGATCAAACCAGTCCATCCTAAAGGAAATCAGTCCTGGATATTCATTGGAAGGACTGATGCTGAAGCTGAAACTCCAATACTTTGGCCACCTGATGCGAACAACTGACTCACTGGAAAAGCCCCTGACACTGGGAAAGATTGAAGGCAGGAGGAGAAGGGGATTACAGAGGATGAGATGGTTGGATGGCATCACTGACTAAATGGACGTGAATCTGAGTAAGCTTGGGGAGTTGATGATGGACAGGGAAGCCTGGCGTGCTGCAGTCCATGGGGTTGCAAAGAGGTGGACATGACTGAGCGACTGAACTGAACAATTTTCCATACTCTGCCACCTGAAGTGAGTACTCGGGAACACGATTTCTTCATACTAGGTTTTATGCTTGAAATGGCTATACAAAAATATAGTCCTGTTTGAGCCCTATTAATAATCATCTCCTTAGATTCTTGATCGTTACCATTTATGGAAGAAGACTGAGCTGAGCTGGCTCTGTTGACCAAATGTGGCTTCTCCAGCATGGTGTCTTGTTCTGTTGTGGCTCAGCGCTCTAAAAAGCAAGTGTGTCAAAAAAGAAAAAAAAGAGCAAGTGTGTCAGTGAACAAGGCAGACCCTGCATCGCCTTTTATGGCCTAACCTCAGAAGTCTAGTCCAGTATTTGTACACCTAAGCAGATGATGGCAAATGCCAGAAGAGAATGCATTGCTTTTGCTTCAATTGACAAGAACATATTTTATTGTCATTAATCAGAATGTAGATAATTTGATTTTTTAAAATTGTACTCTAAATCTAATACTCTTTCATTGAGAAGGTTGAAATTCTTTATAATAATGAGAACAGGTTTACAATCCATTCATAGTTTTCATACTAAGTACTCTACTTAATAGTAATGTTTTTCCTTGAAAATACACAGTTGTTGATTGACTAGTTTTAATAAATATTCTTTAGGATTCAAATTAGTAGTAGTAAACTATTTTGAATAGCACATTTCTAAAAATTGAATTTTTGCTTTGATCTGTAAAGTTGGTTAGTAGATGTTAAAAGAGGTTCAGGGTCTATCACAAGAGTTAATGAAGTGTGTACCCTGGGAAAGTAAGAGTGCTGAAAAGGCATGAGGAGAATACTGATATCTGAAATTGAAGGCAGAGAGCCTGTTTGAAGAGCCAGCCCATGGTGACTTCTTAAGAAGAGACCTGAGGGAATCAATACCCTGATATCCTTCTCCTCCACCCTCTGATATTGTGACAAGTGGTCAATACGCTACTATTGTACTATTTGAAAGTAGCTCCTTTTCTATCCCCCTTGCTTCACTGGTTGACAGTGTTGACCATTCTGATTAATAAAGTGAGTGATTCTGGGACTTCCCTGGTGGTCCAATAGTTAAGAATCCACCTGCCAATGCAGGAGACACAGGTTCCATCCCTGGTTCAAAAAGATCCCACAAGGTGAAGAGCAACTAAGGCCATGAGCCACAACTACTGAAGCCGGCTCACCCTAGAGCCCGAGCTCCACGAGAGAAGCCACCACAGTAAGAAGTCCATGCACTGCAACTACAGTAGCCCCCACTCACCACGACTAGAGAAAGCCTGTGTACAGTGAAGATCCAGTATAGCCACAAAGAGAAAGAGTGCTTCTGTTTGCAATCACGTAAGGTCAGATCTGTTTTACTCACTCCTGTCTTTTGTGTTGTGGTTGTCACATGTGGCTGCATGGAAACGAATTTTTAAAAAAAATGTTTTAGTTTACCTACATGTCTACCATTTCTGGCACCCTTCATTCTTTTGTGTAGATCTAAAATTCATCTGGTGTCATTTCACTTCAGCCTGAAGAGCTTCCTTTAATGTTTTCCATAGTATAGATTTGTTATATTGACTTTCAAAAATGGCTGCACATTCTTGGACGTTTTTCCACTGTTCCCTCCTCTCAAATCTGAGTTGACTAGTGATATCTTTGATCTATACAGTACAGCAGAAATGAAACTCTTGACACTGGAGGCTAGGTCATAAAAGACCATGAGGTTGCTGTCTTACTAACTTAGATACTTACTCAGAGAGTTGAGCCACTGTATGAAAAGACCACCATACTGGAGAGACCACGTTTTGGTTAACAGAGCCATCTAAGCCTGGGAGTCTAGTTATTCCTGCCATGGTGCCAGGTATGTAAATAAAGCTGTCTTGGCCCCTCCAAGCCTCCCATTTGCCTGGTGAATACCGCTGAGTAACTTCCTTCTGAAGTAGGGGCGGGGCGTGTGCACAGCTGTTAGCAATTGACCGTTGGCGATTGACTGTTAGTGCTCAGAGTTAGCGCTCGGGGTTGGTTATCGCTCGACCGTTAGCGCCTAACGGTTAGCGCTCCAGGGTTAGCGGTTGACCGTTAGAACTCTGAATTAACACTGGACTGTTAGCAGGAGACCCTGAGCCACGTGGTCAGAGGTCCTACTCTGTAATCAGTCAGCTTTCAGTGGTCCTTCCAGCAGAGAGGTGGATCGCAGCCTTCTCCCTGGGGCCGTTCAGGTCCTTTGACTTTGGTGACAGCAGGTGATCTGGGGTGCTGCCTGGGACAGGCTGAAAGCGGAGTCAGGCAGAGCGCCGGGGTCCTTGCCATAGCTGTCCACTGGCGGGGCCCAGACCTCGAAGCAGCAGCGAACCTCTCTCCTGTCCCCACTTCCATGACATAATGGTGGCGGCAGTCTCATTGGGTCACAGTCTGCAGACGCCTCAGCAACTGGAGGGTATGGGCACTGCCTTTAAGGTAATAACTTCAACCAACTTTCCTCTCTCCATGCAAGTTTCAAATATTGGTCAAGCTTTGATTAGTTGTCACTCCTAAGAGGGGGCCAGAGGTCAGGGTTAAGGTACAAGGATGTTGCACGTCATATTTCGAGTCCACCTCTGTGAACTCAAAGAGGGGCAGCTTTGAGCTGGAAATTAACCTGATTGGTTTTTGGTACAACATGTATTCCGACTGATCCTATACAAATGATGTGTTCCAGTTTAAATAAAAAGCCTGAGGGCCGGCTGGGTCATGGGCACTTTGTTCCCTCAGTAATGATGGCTGGGTAGGGTCCGAGGTCCTGGCCCAGAGGGTGCCACCAGCTGAGATCTGCCTCTTCAGCTGGGCCTGGGCAATGGTGGGAGAACCCAGACTGGGTGCTGGACAAATGCTCCTGGGAAGGGTCACCAGCCCACACAGGGACCCCCTTCTCTGACCCAGGACCTGGACCTTGGAGGGCTCAAGTTGAACCTTGGGACCTTACCCTTTCTTGTCAGAACAGAGAATAACGTTTTTGAGAGGTTTATATGAGCATCATTACCTGACCATGACCTGACTTCAAGAATAAAAGTCAAGAAGTTTGCAACAACTAACTATGTTCCCCCCCATCACCCCCCACATCCTATAAAAGGGCTTTGCTGAAAGCTTTCTAGGAATTTAGGCTTTTTTAAGGCATGTGCCACCTTGCACGGTCCTGCAATAAACCTTTCTCTGTTCTAAACTCTGATGTTTTGATATTGTTTGGCCTCACTGCATGTCAGGCACACAGACTTGTATTTGATAACACTTTGATGTCACACAGAATAGAATGAGTACCTAGCTAAAACTTATCCCAATTCTTGACTTTCTTAATTGTGAGATACAATAAAATTATTGCTTTTCCCTGTATTTTTGAAGTAGTTATATGGCATTAGATAAGTGGAAGAAAATTTGGGATGCTGTTATGAAAAAAAAGCCTAAAACATGTGACATTGACTTTGGGACAGTGTGTCAGGCAGACATTGAAAGGACTTCAAGAAGACTGTTAGCAGAATCCTGATAGGCATCAGAGAAGGTGTCAGTAAGGGCTGAAAAGAAAGAAAGAAAAACGTTATTGGAAACTTGAGGAAAGGAGACATGACACCATCTGTGTCATGGCAGATGGTTTAGCAAATTGATAATGTGGAGAATTAGAAAATGTATTTAATGAACCGATGGATCTGGCTTAGGAGATTTCCATGCAGAATGTTGAAGATGTCAACTGTTTTTTGTTTATATACATTTAGACTATGTATCATAAGCTATGAGTAGACAAAGCTGTACTAAAGAAGGAGTTATTCAATTTTCAAATAGAATTTAGAGGAATAGTGTAGAACAAGATCTGAAAATTAAATGATTTCTTATCCTTAGCTTCTCCAGTAAGATCAAGTCCAAGGCCTGTTAGAAAAGCATGAATTCAAGATAGGGAAGAAGCTGAGGATGTGATTGTTAAATCTTTTAAGAATTTAGAAACAGATAAAAGGTCTTGAAAAGTTCTTAAGCAATTATAAACAATAAACAATTGTTTAAACAAACAAATATTAGACAATAAGCTTCTAAGAATCTTAAACAACAAGGCCCCTAAGACTATTAAGGACCTTGTCCCACTGTAGCCTCACAGGGAGCTCCAGGTAGAAAAGAACTTATCTTGAGGTGTTTGTGTCTTTATCTAATGGTATAAATTACAAATTGACACACACAAAAACCCATAAAGTTTTCATAGTAATTATTTCTCTGAAAAAAAAATAGACTGTACAAAATGATAAGTATATTTTGGATCCTCAAACTTCTATGGACGGGAAGCAGGCTGAATAGGCTGCTAAGCTGCAAAAATGGGACAGCTCTATGGAGAAGGAAGAATGACTTAGAGGGCAAAAGCAATAAATCAGAGGAAGAGCTAAAAATCATGGAAAGCCATTTCCAGAGAGCAGGATTGGGCCCTGGTCACCAACTGGTAACACATAGCCAGCTGGATTTTAGAATTTCAATGGATTGAGTGACTTCCAGTGGATTGGTGGCTTAAATGTATGTTTATTATAATTATCCTATGCCTATTGCACCACTATGTATTTTTTCTTAATATATGTATTTTATTGAAGTATAGTTGACTTACAATGTTTCCAGTGCACAGCAAGGTGATTCAGGTATACATATACACATATATTATTTTTGAAGTTATTCTCAATTATAAGTTATTACAAGATATTGACTATAGTTCCCTGTGCTATACAGTAAACCTTTGTTGCTTATTGCATATGTATTTTTTAAAATTAGAAATCTAGCATTCTGTTCATCCTAAGTTTCAAACAAGTAAAATCAAAATGTCATAAATTTTTTAGTTAGGCAAAACTTCATAAGCTTTCTAAAATATATATATTATGCATGTTATTTATATATGTGTATGTAAAAGCTTTTCTACTATGGTTGATAAAGGTCTGAGAAAGATCATCAAAAAAAAAAAAAAAGAGGAAATGGAGAAATTGGAAAACATAAACTAGATGAAATAGGACCCCTGAATATGAAATAGAAAAAATGAAACAAACTAGATAAAAGTAAAAGATCACCATATAGTCCAGTTGTTTTTAAACATGGCTACTCATTAGAAATATATTTAAAGGTTTGGTGAAAAAAGAGCAATACCTGGGCATTTGTATTTTTCAAAAAATTCCAAGATAATTCTGATATGCATCTGGATTTTAAAAAGTGATTACAAGATTCTCTATTAAATGGTAGTTTTGGTGATATACAATTCTGTTATTTTTGTTGACAAATCGTGATACAATGGTATTAAATTCTGAAAGAGATGGGAATACCAGACCATCTGACCTGCCTCTTGAGAAATCTTTATGCAGGTCAGGAAGCAACAGTTAGAATTGGACATGGAACAACAGACTGGTTCCAAATAGGAAAAGGAGTACATCAAGGCTGTATATTGTCACCCTGCTTATTTAACTTCTATGCAGAGTACATCATGAGAAATGCTGGACTGGAAGAAGCACAAGCTGGAATCAAGATTGCCGGGAGAAATATCAATAACCTCGGATATGCAGATAACACCACCCTTATGGCAGAAAGTGAAGAGGAACTAAAGAGCCTCTTGATGAAAGTGAAAGTGGAGAGTGAAAAAGTTGACCTAAAGCTCAACATTCAGAAAAAAAGATCATGGCATCCAGTCCCATCACTTCATGGGAAATAGATGGAGACACAGTGGAAACAGTGTCAGACTTTATTTTTTGGGGCTCCAAAATCACTGCAGATGGTGACTGCAGCCATGAAATTAAAAGACGCTTACTCCTTGGAAAGAAAGTTATGACCAACCTAGATAGCATATTCAAAAGCAGAGACATTACTTTGCCAACAAAGGTCTGCCTAGTCAAGGCTATGGTTTTTCCAGTGGTCATGTATGGATGTGAGAGTTGGACTGTGAAGAAGGCTGAGCACCAAAGAATTGATGCTTCTGAAGTGTGGTGTTGGAGAAGACTCTTGTGAGTTCCTTGGACTGCAAGGAGATCCAACCAGTCCATTCTGGCCCTGGGATTTCTTTGGAAGGACTGACGCTAAAGCTGAAACTCCAGTACTTTGGCCACCTTGTGTGAAGAGTTGACTCATTGGAAAAGACTCTGATGCTGGGAGAGATTGGGGGCAGGAGGAGAAGGGGACGACAGAGGATGAGATGGCTGGATGGCATCACTGACTCGATGGACGTGAGTCTGGGTGAACTCCAGGAGTTGGTGATGGACAGGGAGGCCTGGCATGCTGCGATTCATGGGGTCGCAAAGAGTCGGACACGACTGAGCGACTGAACTGAACTGAACTGAATCACAATAATAAAAGAAATTTATCAGTTTTCACAATCAATAGCTGGACACGAAAAGATAATTACAATTGCAAGTCATAATGGGAAAATGATTAACCTAACAATATAAAATAATTACACACAATTTGGGGGATGAAGCAGAGTGATGTGGTAAGTGGAAATGTATACATGCACATGTTTTTATCTGCCCAGCCAGCCTATGTCTTTTGAAGTGAAGTTGCTCAGTTGTATTGGACTCTTTGCGACCCCAGGGACTGTAGCCTACTAGACCCCTCCGTCCTCGGGATTTTCGAGGCAAGAATGCTGGAGTGGGTTGCCATTTCCTTCTCCAGGGGATCTTCCCATTCAGATTGAACCCAGGTTTCCTGCATTGTAGGCAGACACTTTACCATCTGAGCCACCAATGTCTTGTCTTTTAGTTGGTGCATTTAATCTATGCAAATGCAAATTAAATCTATTTAATTTGTGATTATAAATGTGTATGATCCTGTTATCATTTTCTTAATTGTTTTGGGTTTATTTTCTATAGGTCTTTTCCTTCTCTTGTATTTCCTGCCTAGACAAGTTCCTTTAGCATTCATTGTGTGGTAGTGAATAGTTTGGTGGTGCTGAATTTTCTTAACTTTTGCTTGTCTGGAAAGCTTTTGATTTCTCCATCAAATCTGAAGGACAGTCTTGCTGGGTAGAGTATTCTTGGTTGTAAGTTCTTCCCTTTCATCACTTTAAATATATTATTCCATTTCCTTCCGCCTTGTAGAGTTTCTATTGAGAAATCAGCTGATAACCTGATGGGAGTTTCCTTGTATTTTATCTGTCATTTTTCCCTTATTGTTTTTAATATTTTATCTTGTTTTTAATTTTGGTCAGTTTGATTACTATGTGTCTCAATGGTTTCCTCCTTGGGTTTATCCTGCCTGGGATTCTCTGTGCTTCCTGGACTTGGTTGACTATTTCCCTCTCCCATATTAGGGAAGTTCTAAGCTATTAACTCTCCAAATATTGTCTCAGGTCCTTTCTCTCTCTCTCTTCTCCTTCTGAGACCCCTATAATGCAAATGTTGGTGTGTTTAAAGTCACAGAGGTCTCAGGCTGTCTTTTTTTTTTTTCATTCTTTTCTCTATGTTCTATTCTGTGGCAGTGAATTCCACCATTCCATCCTCCAAATCATTTATCTGTTCTTCTGCCTCAGTTTTTCTATTAATTCCTGATAGTGTATTATTCATCTCTGTTCTTTAGTTCTTCTAGATATTTGGTAAATATTTCTTGCATCTTCTCCATTGTTTTCCCAAAATCCTGGATCATCTTCACTACCATTATTCTAAATTCTTTTTCTGGAAGGTTGCTATCTTCATTTCATTTAGTTATTTTTCTGTGTTTTTTTTTTTCTTGTCCCTTCATCTGGGACATAACTTTCTGCTTTTTAATCCTGATTATCTTTCTGGTTTTTGTTCTAGCTGCTGTGGGACTGTCTTGCTTCTTGGGTCTGCCCTGTGATGGAGGAGGCTAGAGACTTGTGTAATCTTCCTATTGGGAGGGACTGGGAAAAACTGGGTTTGCTCTGGTGGGCAGAGCCTTACTCAGTAAAACTTTAATCCAATTATCTGCTGATGGGTGGGGTTGCACTCCCTCCCTGATAGTTGTTTGGCCTGAGGTGATCCAGCCTCAAAATTCTCAAAAGCCAGGCTTCAGCAATACATGAACCTTGAACTTCCAGATGTTCAAGCTGGTTTTAGAAAAGGCAGAGGAACCAGAGATCAAATTGCCAACATCCACTGGATCATGGAAAAAGCAAGAGAGTTCCAGAAAAACATCTATTTCTGCTTTATTGACTATGCCAAAGCCTTTGAATGTGTGGATCACAATAAACTGGAAAATTCTTCAAGAGATGGGAATACCAGACCACCTGACATGCCTCTTGAGAAACCTGTATGCAGGTCAGGAAGTAACAGTTAGAATTGGACATGGAACAACAGACTGTTTCCAAATAGGAACAGGAGTACATCAAAGCTGTATATTGTCATCCTGCTTATTTAACTTATATGCAGAGTACATCATGAGAAATGCTGGGCTGGAAGAAGCACAAGCTGGAATCAAGATTGCCTGGAGAAATATCAATAACCTCGGATATGCAGATGACACCACCCTTATGGCAGAAAGTGAAGAGGAACTAAAAAGCCTCTGGATGAAGGTGACAGAGGAGAGTGAAAAAGTTGGCTTACAACTCAATATTCAGAAAACGAAGATCATGGCATCAGGTTCCATCACTTCATGGGAAATAGATGGGGAAACAGTGCAAACAGTGTCAGACTTTATTTTTTGGGGCTCCAAAATCACTGCAGATGGTGACTGCAGCTATGAAATTAAAAGACGCTTACTCCTTGAAAAGAAAGTTATGACCAATCTAGATAGCATATTCAAAAGCAGAGACATTACTTTGCCAACAAAGGTCTGTCTAGTCAAGGCTATGGTTTTTCCTGTGGTCATGTATGGATGTGAGAGTTGGACTGTGAAGAAAGCTGAGCACCGAAGAATTGATGCTTTTGAACTGTGATGTTGGAGAAGACTCTTGAGAGTCTCTTGGACTGCAAGGAGATCCAACCAGTCCATTCTGAAGGAGATCAGTTCTGGGTGTTCATTGGAAGGACTGATGCTGGAGCTGAAACGCCAATACTTTGGCCACTTGATGCGAAGAGTTGACTCATTGGAAAAGACTCTGATGCTGGGAGGGATTGGGGGCAGGAGGAGAAGGGGATGACAGAGGAGATGAGGTGGCTGGATGGCATCACTGACTTGATGGACGTGAGTCTGAGTGAACTCCGGGAGTTGGTGATGGACAGGGAGGCCTGGCGTGCTGTGATTCATGGGATCACAAAGATTTGGACAGGACTGAGTGACTGAAGTGAACTGAACTGATCCAGCCCTGGGGTCTCTGGGCTCTATGGCAATCTCCATAGATTGTTTTTTTTTTTTTTTTCCTTTGGCAGTCAGTTGTCTTTATGGGCCAACTCTCACATCCATAGATGACTACTGGAAAAACCATAGCTTTGACTGTGTGGACCTTTGTTGACGAAGTGATGTCTCTGATTCTTAATACGCTGTCTAGGTTTGTCATAGCGTTTCTTCCAAGGAGCAAGTGTCTTTTAATTCCATGGCTGCAGTCACCATTGAAGTGGTTTTGGAGCCCAGGAAGACAGTCTGTTACTATTTCCATTGTTTCCCCACCTATTTGCCATGAAGTGATGGGATCAGATGCCATGATCTTAATTTTTTTTTTTTCTTTGACTCAGCTTGAAGCTTAATATAACACTATCAAGTAGCCAATTAAATGAAATCAATTTATAAGTGAAAATATGTACCATGAGGTACTTTAGTTATTTTCAGTATTCATCCCACTTGCATAATATCTAAGACAGAACTATGTCATACCATATTCTTTTTTTTTTTTTCTGAAAAATTTCACAATATAATGTTGATAGTTTACCATGAAGAAATTAAGAAAAGAGAATAGTTTCTAATGTTTATCCATGTATTGACTGTTCGTAGTGCTCTTTACTCCTTCCTGTATTTCCAAGTTTTGTTTTGATATTATCATCATTCATAAAGGACTTTATCATTTTTTATAGCTCGTGCATGCTTCCTTAGCTTTAATTTCTCTGAAGGTGTTTTCACCCCCATTTCAAAAGATACTTTCAATGAATATCTATTACAGAATTGACAGCTTTAATTTTTCAGCACTTTATTTATTTATTTTTTTTATTTGATAAATTTAACGCCTTTTATTGCCATACCTCATTTTACTGTGCTTTGCTTTAGTGAACTTTATAGATACATGTTTTTTTTTTTTTTTCCTTATTAATTTTCTGTTTAGTTGATCTATCCATAAGTGTGAGTGGGGTATTAAAGTCTCCCACTATTATTGTGTTATTGTTAATTTCTCCTTTCATACTTGTTAGGATTTGTCTTACATACTGCGGTGCTCCCATGTTGAGTGGATATATATTTATAATTGTTATATCTTCTTCTTGGGTTGATCCTTTGATCATTATGTAGTGACCTTCTTTGTCTCTTTTCACAGCCTTTGTTTTAAAGTCTAATTTATCTGATACGAGTATTGTGACTCCTGCTTTCTTTTGGTCCCAATTTGCATGGAAAATCTTTTTCCGGCCCTTCACTTTCAGTCTGTATGTGTCCCCTGTTTTGAGGTGGGTCTCTTGTAGACAACATATGTAGGGGTCTTGTTTTTATATCCATTCAGCCAGTCTTTGTCTTTTGGTTGGGGCATTCAACCCATTTACGTTTAAGGTGATTACTAATAAGTATGATCCCGTTGCCATTTACTTTATTGTTTTGGGTTCGAGTTTATACACCATTTTTGTGTTTCCTGTCTAGAGAATATCCTTTAGTATTTGTTGGAGAGCTGGTTTGGTGGTGCAGAATTCTCTCAGCTTTTGCTTGTCTGAAAAGCTTTTGATTTCTCCTTCATACTTGAATGAGATCCTTGCTGGGTACAATAATCTGGGCTGTAGGTTATTTTCTTTCATCATTTTAAGTATGTCTTGCCATTCCCTCCTGGCTTGAAGAGTTTCTATTGAAAGATCAGCTGTTATCCTTATGGGAATTCCCTTGTGTGTTATTTGTTGTTTTTCCCTTGCTGCTTTTAATATTTGTTCTTTGTGTTTGATCTTTGTTAATTTGATTAATATGTGTCTTGGGGTGTTTCTCCTTGGGTTTATCCTGTTTGGGACTCTCTGGGTTTCTTGGACTTGGGTGATTATTTCCTTCCCCATTTTAGGGAAGTTTTCAACTATTATCTCCTCAAGTATTTTCTCATGGTCTTTCTTTTTGTCTTCTTCTTCTGGAACCCCTATGATTCGAATGTTGTAGCGTTTAATATTGTCCTGGAGGTCTCTGAGATTGTCCTCATTTCTTTTAATTCGTTTTTCTTTTATCCTCTCTGATTCATTTATTTCTACCATTCTATCTTCTAATTCACATAGATTGTTAATGGCAGTATCCAAGAGGGCTTATGCCAAGGGGGACTGTCCAGGACTGCTGCTGCCTGTGCCTCCGTCCCTGTGGTGAGCCCCTGCTGACCAAGCCTCCACAGGAAACCCTCCAACACTAGCAGGTAGTTTTGGTTCAGTCTCCTGTGGAGTCACTGCTCTCCTCTTCTTGGTCCTGATACAGGTGAGATTTTGTTTGTGCCCCCCCAAGACTGGAGTCTCTGTTTCCCCCAGTCCTATGGAAGTCCTGCAATCAAATACTCCTGGCCTTCAAGGTCAGATTCCCTGGGGATTCCCAGTCCTTTTGTCAGATCCCCAGGCTGGGAAGCCTGACATGGGGGTTCAATATCTTCACAACAGTGGGAGAACTTCTTTGGTATTATTGTTCTCCGGTTTGTAGGTCACTTAGCCAGTGGGTATGGGATTTGATTTTATCATGATTGTGCCCCTCCAATACGTGATTGCCCACTGTAGTCTTGCTTTGGCTTCTTTGTCTTTGGACATGGAGTTATGTTTTGATGGTAGGTTCCAGCATCCTCCTGTTCGATGGTTGTTCAACAGCTAGTTGTGATCTTGGTGCTATTTCCACCACTGTATTTTGGATACATGTAGGGCAGATAACTTGTCGTTTACTTTGCAGGTTTTCAGATCAAGATCTGAACACAGGAAACAGTATGGAGCCTCATCGATGCTTGGGCTTAATTAAGGATCAGAGCCAAGACTTTGAACCTAGCTTGATGCCATAGTTCAGTTGCTCAGCTGTGTCTGAGTCTTTGCAACCCCATGAACCACAGCACGCCAGGCCTCCCTGTCCATCACCAACTCCCGGAGTCTACCCAAACCCATGTCCATCAGGTCAGTGATGCCATCCAGCCATCTCATCCTCTGTCATCGTCCCCTTCTCCTCCCGCCCCCAATCCTTTCCAGCATTAGGGTCTTTTCCAATGAGTCAACTCTTCGCATCAGGTGGCCAAAGTATTGGAGTTTCAGCTTGAACATCAGTCCTTCCAATGAACACCCAGAACTGATCTCCTTTAGGATGGACTGGTGGGATCTCCTTGCAGTCCAAGGGACTCTCAAGAGTATTCTCGAACACCACAGTTCAAAAGCATCAATTCTTCGGTGCTCAGCTTTCTTCACAGTCCAACTCTCACATCCATACATGACCACTGGAAAAACCATAGCCTTGACTAGACAGACCTTTGTTGGCAAAGTAATGTCTCTGCTTTTCAATATGCTATCTAAGTTGTTCATAACTTTCCTTCCAAGGAGTAAGTGTCTTTTAATTTCATGGCTGCAATCACCATCTGCAGTGATTTTGGAGCCCCAAAAAATAAAGTCTGACACTGTTTGCACTGTTTCCCCATCTATTTCTCATGAAGTGATGGGACCAGATGCCATAATTTTAGTTTTCTGAATGTTGAGCTTTAAGCTAACTTTTTCACTCTCCTCTTTCACTTTCATCAAGAGGCTTTTTAGTTCCTCTTCGCTTTCTTCCATAAGAGTGGTGTCATCTGCATATCTGAGGTGATTGATATTTCTCCTAGCAATCTTGATTCTAGCTTGTGCTTCTTCCAGCCCAGTGTTTCTCATGATGTACTCTGCATATAAGTTAAATAAGCAGGGTGACAATATACAGCCTTGACATACTCCTTTTCATATTTGGGTGAGGCTTTTGGAGAATCTTGGGAAGAGGTGAATACATATTGTAGGAGGGAAGAATATAAATAATTTTTGGCCAAAGAGAAAACAGTGGCAATTTAAAATTGTTTCCACAAATTCTTTGGCATTTCTCCCATCTAGAGGTTTATGTTCTTTGTCATTAAAATGCATGAGCTTGTGATTGCTTCAACTGATAGGATAGGGCAGAATTAATTCTTTGTGAATTCTGGGTGTAGGTCATAAAACACAATGTAGATCTATATAATTTGCTAAAATTCTTGCTCCTTACCTATCATTGCTAACCTTAGAAAGATCTGCTATCCAGGTTGGCCTTTGGCTAACATCTTGAAATTAAGATTTCAGGAGGTCTTCCCTAACTGATGAGGACCACCCTAACTGATAAAAGTGACTCATTGTGCCTAAACTGTGTAAACAGTGATGGTTAATGCTGAATACTTGCTTTCCTTCTGGAATCTGGAATTTTGGATTGTGCTAGGCAGAGTGTGCTATGTGACTAGTTCCCAATAAAAACCTTTGGCATTGAGTCTCTAGTGAGATTCTTTGGTAGATAATATTTCTCACGTGTTACCATAACTTGTTACCAGAAAAATTAAGCAAGTCCTTTGACTCTAATGGGGGAAGTCTCTTGGAAACTTGTTCTGATTTCCTCTAAACTTTGCCCCATACATCATTTTCCTTTGCTAATTTTGCTTAAAATCTTTATGCTATAAGAAGTCATTACCATCAATATGATTATGCTGAATCCTGTGAGTCCTCCTGGCAAATCATTGAACCTGGAGATGGTCTTGGGGACTCAACACAGTAAGCCTTAAACACTGGATAGACTGATTCCTCCCACTTTATTCTTTTACAAAAATAATTTTTCAAGGCTATTTTAGGTCCTGTGCCTTTCTGCACTAATTTGAGAATATGCTTATCTGTGTCTACTAAAAAACTAAATGCATTTTGATAGAAATTTAATTAAATCTATTGATCAATTTGGGAAGAATTGACATCTTTACTGTATTTAATCTTACAGTCCATGAACACAGTATGGCTCCTATTTATTTAGATCTTTAATTTCTTTTATCAGCCTTTTGTAATTTTCAAGATACTGATTCATACACATTTTGTTAGATTTATACTTAAGTAACTGGTTTCCTTTGAAGCAATTGTAAATGGTAATAATTAAAATTTCAGTTTCTACATGTTTATGGTTAGTATGAAGCTTGTTTTAAAATTATTTTTACATTTTAAAAAAGTATTTTCAAGGTGCTATAAGATTATCTTTTAGGACAAGATTAGCCCTACTCCTAATACAGCCCTACTCCAGTATTTTTATGAGGTCTCTATTGAATGCCTCAGGATTTTTAGTAAGGTCTCTCCACTCTGGAGATCAGAATTCAAACAGCTCCCAGACTTGGGTGAACACTAGTAGTAGTTCAGTTCAGCAGCCTAGTTGTTTTCCTTTTTCCAGTAGTAGTTCTTTGTGAAGCTTCGTAGATTCTGTGTGTGTGTGTGTGCGCATCAGTTCAGTCGCTCAGTCGTTCAGTTCAGTTGCTCAGTTGTGTCTGACTCTTTGCGACCCCATGAATTGCAGCACACTAGGCCTCCCTGTCTATCACCAACTCCCAGAGTTCACCCAGACTCACGTCCATCGAGTCAGTGATGCCATCCAGCCATCTCATCCTCTGTCGTCCCCTTCTCCTCCTGCCCCCAATCCCTCCCAGCATCAGGGTCTTTTCCAATGAGTCAACTCTTCACATGAGGTGGCCAAAGTACTGGAGTTTCAGCTTTAGCATCATTCCTTCCAAAGAAATCCCAGGGCTGATCTCCTTCAGAATGGAGTGGTTGGATCTCCTTGCAGTCCAAGGGACTCTCAAGAGTCTTCTCCAACACCACAGTTCAAAAGCATCACACCTTAATGTTAATACTTGGCAGATGTCTAGATCTTTCTCTCTGGGCCAGTTGCTTCTCTTTCTGGTATTTTGTCTCACAACTTCTGGCAACTTTGTAAATTATACCTAGTTAAGCTGGAAAAAAGATAGCATTAATAGTCAGATATTATATCCATTGATTTCTTATACCTTCCTCCTTACTCTGCTGATGAGATCCATCTACTTAATTTTTTTAAATCGACATATAATTAACATAAAGGGCTTCCTAGGAGGCTTAGTGGTAAAGAATCCACCTGCTAATATAGGAGGCATGGGTTCAATCCTTGGGCCAGGAAGATCCCCTGGAGAAGGAAATGGCAACCCACTCCTGTATTCTTGCCTGGGAAATCCCATGGACAGAGGAACCTGGCGGACTATAGTCCATGGTGTCCAAAAGAGTCAGTCACGAATTAGAGACTAAGCGTATATACATACACACAATTGACATAAAACTATATTATTTTAAAATATATAACATAATCGGCTTTCCCTAATGGCTCAGATGGTAAAGAATCTGCCTGCAATGAAGGAGACCTGAGTTCGATCCCTGGGTCAGGAAGATCCCCTATAGGAGGGCAGGGCAACCCACTCCAGTATTCTTGCCTGGAGAATCCCCATGGACAGAGCAGTCTGGCGGGCTACAGTCCCCAGAGGTGCAAAGAGTCAGACATGACTGAAGCAATTTAGCATGCATGCACACACATAAAACATAATGATTTGGTGTTTATATATATTGCAAAATGATCACAATAGTTAACATCCATCACTATATATAGTTACAAATTTGATTTCCCTTTCCTTAATATTTCAAGAGTGGAAGCAGGACTGAAAATACTTCCCCATCAGTCTTTAATCCTAGAAGATGTGGCCTGAGAGTATGATTATGGTCAAGCTCTAGAAATGACCTGATTACTGCTTGATGCCTCTGTGGTGATCTGTCTTCTGATTTTATATCCAAGGTGATCCCAGTGATGATATATGATCACTAGTTTCTCCTTTTATTTGAAATCCTTATAGGGGTCTTCTTTTAGGAAATGATAATATGAAACAGCAAAAATTCCCACAACTGTTCAGGATATAAAGACTGTAGCACAACTCTTCCTTGACATAACATATAAATTATCCTGTGGAGAAGATTGGCTTAAACTTTGTCGTACCATGCTGTCATAGTGCAAGTTTCAAATGAGTATGTTCAGATGTAGAAGAATCATTGTGTGTGTGGGTGTTTAGTTGCTCAGTCATGTCTGACTCTTTTGTAACCCCATGGATTGTAGACTGCCAGGCTCCTCTGTCCATGGGATTTTCCAGGCAAGAATACTGGTATGAGTTCCCATTTCCTTCTCCAAGGGATCTTCCTGATCCAGGGATCAAACCCACATTTCCAGCTTGGCAGGAAAAGGTTAAGGCAAAGTCTTAACCATTGCACCACCAGGGAAGCCCCCAAAGAATCATTACAACATTGCAAATGGTTGAAAAGTGCCTTGACTGTCCCACCACATTGCCTCAGAGGATTGTCCAAGGTCTTCTGGCCAGAGGTTTCCTATATCACTAACTTGAAACTGAGGCTTTGATGTCAGGGTATTTAAAAGATGTTGGGACTTCCCTGGTAGTCCAGTGGTTAAAACTTTGCCTTCCAGTGTACCAGGTGTGGGTTTGGTCCCTGGTCAGGGAGCTAAGATCCCACATGCCTTGAAGCCAAAAAGCCAAAAATAAAACAGAAATAGTATTGGAACAAACTCAATAACGACTTTAAAAATGATCCACATAAAAAAATCTTCAAAAAAAAATAAAAAGATTCTTGTACTTTGTACTTGCTAAAATAGATTAGTTTATCAATTTGTACAAGTACAGATGTAAAAGGACAGAGATATAAAGAGATGTAGGAACATGACTTGGCTTTGTGTGACATTTAACACAGAAATTTGCCTTAGATGTCCATTACTACACACTCTGGTTCTTATGCTGTTTCATAATAAAGAACTGAGGGAGCATTAAACATGTATTTGTGATTATAATACTCTTCCCAGTAAAATTTCTATCAGTAGAATTAAGAAAAGTCATTAAATGCTATAAAACTGTTTAAAATACATTTTATTGATTTTTCTAGAGTGTACTTGTGGGTGGTGTAGGGAAACCTACCTGTTTCCTTTGTAGGATTCTAGACTGAAAGTTTCCATGTAATTCAAATAGCTCATGTGATCAGCCAATTTAGAATTTGGAGTTTGTTTTTTGTAATAGAATAGATTAATGGCTATCCATACTGGTTAGTGTTCATGATTATTTTTGGAATTAAGAAAAATACAGATGTGAGGATTTCACCCCTAATAGATGCTGAAATAGTGGTTTTGGTTGGATCTTAGAAATCTGTATTTAAAAAGAAAACTTTTTATGAAATAGCTTTATTTCCTGGTTTGAGAACTACACAGAGTTGGAGTATACATATTAATTAGTAAGAAGAGTTAGCTTGAAGCAAGACTGTATCTGTAATGACCCTCTGGTTATAAGCAAATGTCAGAAACCCAAAAAAGCTTGAGCAAAGTGGGATTCTTTGGCTCTTATAACTGGAAATTTCAGGGTGGAGCTGGCAGGGGTGCTCCAAGACCGTCCAGTGGTGGTGCTTTAGTTGCTAAGTTGTGTCTGACTCTTGTGACTCCATGGACTATAACTTGCCAGGATCCTTTGTGCACGGGATTTTCTAGGCAAGAACACTGCAGTGGGTAGCCTTTTCCATCTCTAGGGGACCACCCTGACCCAGGGATTGAACCCATGTGTCCTGCATTGGCAGGCACATTCTTTACTACTGGGCAACCAGGGAAGCCCCTACAGGGGCCCAAATTATATTCAATTTCTCTTTCCTTTCTTCTTTCTTACCAACAGGCCCTTTCATGTGTTGGGAAAGGTGGCTTCTGACAGCTTTAATCTTTCATTTTATTGTTCATGACTCAAAAGGAAGACACTTTCCCTCTCCCATTATCTTTACATAAAATTGCATGGTCCACTCTGGCCCTGCTTGGCTCATGTAACTGACCAGTCACGGTGAAAAGGAGGATATTCATGTGATTATCTGGGGATCAGACAGGGTCCTGTAATGACTAGTTTCATCAGAACCACATAGGAAGAAGGCAAAGTTTTTCAGTGGAAGAAAGTATGTTGGCGTGACTAAAACACAATTATCCTCTACTGAGGCCCCCCTATCTGAATACACTGTAAGACTTTGGGTGGTGATTTATCACAGGGACTTTCTTTTTCTTTCTTTCCTTTTTTTAAAAAAACTGATTCTGTATTTTTATAGATTATACTGCATTAAAAGTTATTACAAAACAAAATAATTCCCTGTGCTGTACAATGTATCCTTGTTACTCATATATTTTATACATAGTAGTTTGCATCTCCCAATCCCATACCCCTATCTTGCATCCCCCCTTCCTTCTCCCTACTGGTAATTACTAGTTTGTTTTCTGTATCTGTGAGTCTATTTCTGATTTGCTACATTCATCCTTTGTTTTGTTTTTACATTACACGTGTAAGTGATATCAAGCACTACTTGTCTTTCTCTGACTTTTCACTAAGCATAATACTCTGAAGTCCATTCATGTTGCTGCAAATGTCAGAATTTCATTCTTTTCTATGGCTGAGTAATATTTCATTGTATAAATATACCACATCTTTGTTTTTATCCATTTGTGTGTTGATAGACACTTGGATTGTTTCTTTATGTTGCTATTGTAAATAGTGCTGCTATGAACTTGGTGGTACATGTATCTTTTAAATTAGTGTTTTAATTTTTTTCCCAGATATATAACCAGGAGTGGAATTGTGGGTTCACAATGTAGTGCTATTTTTATTTTTTGAGAAACCACCATACTGTTTTCCATGGTGGCTGTCTTTTTAAAACTGGTACATTCTTCTTCTTTTGCATCTTGAATTGTGTTGAGCTGTCCAGACAAGACTCACTCTCTTTTTCCCCACTTCCATGTCTGCTACTGGGTGGTTGCATAATGATAGAGTCTGTTTTCTCTTTAGACCTTGCCATTTTAAATAGAGGGGAAGAGATGGGAAGTCTCATTTAGGCTGTCAGTTCAGTTCAGTTCAGTTTCTCAGTCATGTCTGACTCTTTGCGACCCCGTGAACGGCAGCACACTAGGCCTCCCTGTCTATCACCAACTCCTGGAGTCCACCCAAACCCATGTCCATTGAGTTGGTGATGCCATCCAACCATCTTATCTTCTGTTGTCCCCTTCTCCTCCTGCCCTCAATCTTTCCCAGCATCAGGGTCTTTTTGAATGAGTCTGCTCTTCGCATCAGGTGGCCAAAGCTGTCAGAAGTCACTAAATCACATTCTTCAGTCTAGGTTCTGTCAGACCTTAGCATTAGGACTTATCAAGTGCTGGCTTGACTGTTAATAAAGTGATGATTTTCCTCACTGGTTACTATTCCTTAACTGTAGCTTTCTTGGCTGGAAAATGTATAGGCAGAAGTTAAGTTCAATTCAGTTGCTCAGTCGTGTCCAACTCTTTGCGACCCCATGGACTGCAGCACGCCAGGCTTCCCTGTCTATCACCAACTCCCGGAGCCTACTCAAACTCATGTCCATCACATCGGTCATGCCATCCAACCATCTCATCCTCTGTCATCCCCTTCTCCTCCCACCTTCAATCTTTTCCAGCATCAGGGTCTTTTCCAATGAGTTGGTTTTTCACATCAGGTGGTCAAAGCATTTGGAATTTCAGCTTCAGCATCAGTCCTTCCAGTGAATATTCAGGACTGATTTCCTTTTGGATGGACTGGTTGGATCTCTTTGCAGTCCAAGGGACTCTCAAGAGTCTTCTCCAACACCACAGTTCAAAAGCCTCAATTCTTCAGCGCTCAGCTTTCTTTATAATCCAGCTTTCACATCCATACATGACTACTGGAAAAAATCTTAGCTTTGACTAGACGGACCTTTGCTGGTAATGCAAAGGTCCTCAGCTTTTTAATATGCTGTCTAGGTTGGTCATAGCTTTTCTTCCAAGGAGTAGAAGAGGTGAGTGCTAAGGCAGGATCTGAACTTAATACCAGTCTAATGTCATCTAAACTTCAGCTTGAATTTCTAAATATTGCTGTTCACTGTGGGGCTGAGTGGGAAACAACAGTCTGGAATTTAGGGTCAAAGTGCCCTGTGGGAAGGCTTGGTCTCGTGTGTGGTGTGGCGGCAGCTGGTTTATACTGTGGCAGCCCAGGTGTAGCAGATGGTATTGCTGGCATGGAGCCATGGTTGGGTTTGGCAAGAAAAAGTATTCATTTTAGAGTCAGGATGGGTTTGACCGAGACAAAAGCCTGAGCCAACAGGGATCTGGGCTTTCCCAGGGAGATAGTATTTGGTTGGGATGAGGAGAAACTCTTTAGGTGCTTGTTAATTTGCAGAGATGGTTTCAGATGTATGAGCAGAGCACATACAGAAAGAGCAAACTCTTGCTGAGCCCAGAGAAACCTAATTTCAAAATGGCAGAGCTTTGGTGCTTAGGCTTTTTAAGAAAGTATTTTGCAATTAAGCGGCACTATCCCGCTCTCTTCCGTACCTCGTGCGTCCAGTTTTTCAGCAAGGGCGAGTTTTGTTCTCTGGGGAAGATTAGATTCAAAAGAGATGAGATGGTAGCAAGGGATTATTCTTTATTTGGATTTTAATCTTTTTGATGCTGCCTTTGGAGTAGTGAAGATTAACCAAAGACTTGGAGATTGAAAAACTGAGGAAAACCAGCTTTGCAGAGGAGCATTTGGCAGAGACTGTTGCTTTTCCTTGGACACCTAAGAATAAAAGAAGACAACAGCTGCCTTACAGATGACCAATGCCTTGCGTTTCTGTAAGCCTGTATTTAATTGAATTCACTTACATTTAAAATTATAAGCTGTAGTCTCCAAATGTTTAGCATGGACTGACCAATATCCTGCCAAGACGGAGGATTGTTGCTTGTCTCTATCCTGCTTTTCTCAGATAACACCAAATTTTTACTGTGGTTTGTGGAAGATAACAGCAATGTAGGCAATTTTCTTTGCCTGGGAAACGCCACTGAGACGATTATCACATTTGGTTCTAAATTTTAAGAGTGGGTGGGTGGCATTGATATTCATGTGTTTTTTATTGATTTGCTGAAGATGAGTAATGAGATACCTGATGATTGATGTAGGGTTAATTTAACTTTGGTGGTGCTAGTTTTTCTTTTGATTGTTTGAAAGTTAAATATTCTTTTACTGTTCCTTTAGCAATTATCCTAGAAATTACAACATGCATTTTTGACCCATCAAGGTCTAATGCTAATTTATACTTTCTAGTTTTTCCTTTGATTGTTTGAAAGTTAAATATTCTTTTACTGTTCCTTTAGCAATTATCCTAGAAATTACAACATGCATTTTTGACCCATCAAGGTCTAATGCTAATTTATACTTTTACTTTTCTCCTAAATGATGTTAGAACCTCATAACACTTTAACTCCCCCTTGATGTATATGATATTTTTATTGCTATTTTAATTCTATATACTTTTGAAACCCCATATAAATTATTTTTATTGATTAAATATTCATTTAAATTCACCCACATATTTACCTGCTCATTACTTTTTATTCCTTCAAAATCTCTCCTTTCATTTGAGACCACACTTCCTCATGTTCACTCAGTTTATTCCAAAGGGTTCTTCAGGTAGCCAAGTTGTCTGGGAGAGGTTTGACATCCTCCAGCATCATAGGATCTGGCAAAGAACTGAGGTCAGAGAGGCTACCGACTTCCTCCTGAAGGCAGAATATGCCAGTGGGTCCAGGTTTGGCTGCATTCTGTAGAAAGGCCGTCTCTGTAGCTCTCTTGAACCTCTGTGGATGCTGCTTTTATGACCCAAGGCATGCATAACGGACAGCTGGATATGGACTCAGGGCCTGTGAGAGTTATGTTTCAAAGAGAGTCAGTATGTGGACAGAAATGGTTGCTCTAATGGTGTATAGCACAGGGATGAGAAGAGCAGTTACTTGCATAAGAAACCGATGGACAACTTATGGCCATGGTAGGTGGATCCAGAGACTCCTGGAGACTTGAGAGGAGGTTGCTAAAATTTCTGTAGTGAAGAATTATCTGGGACACTAATGTGAATGCCTCTTGTATTGCAATTTGGATGGATTCTAGAGTCTTTTGTTGGATGGTGACCATTGAAAGTAGGCTGATTTTCAAGTAATAGTATGCGTGCTTAGTCGCTCAGTCGGGTCCAACTCTTTGCGACCTACGGGACTGTAGGCCACCAAGCTCCTCAGACCATGGGATTTTTCAGGCAAAAATACTGGAGTGGTTGCCATTTCCTTCTCTAGGGGATCTTAAACTGACTTAATTAACATTTATAAATGAGGAATATGTTGATTCCAGAACCCAAAAAGATCTAAAAATTACTGTGGATACTGAGATGGTCAATAGTTGTTTCTTGGCAAAGTCAGGGATGATAATGGCCCTTGATTCACCGAATACTTTTCAGGAATTTGACTGAAGCAGAGGGGTTTTACATGATGTGTGGGGATAATGACTCATCCCTTTTTCTGAGCCCCTTTGTGAGTATTTGCGTATTGTAATTGAGCGCTGCCAAAGAATCTCCTTGGAGGACGATGTCATCCATGTGATGTCATCAATGTAATTTCATACCTGTGATCCTGGAGAAAACTGGATGCAGTTAAGATCTTGCCTGCAAAGATGGTGTGTAATATCAAGGTTGTTGAGGTGTCCCGTGAGCAGCTGAGTAAAGGCATATTGTTTCCCTTTGGAGTTGAAGCATCTGAGGCTGTTGAAATAGACACCGAACAGAACATATTACCTACATTTGTAACAGCAAAGTATTCACCAGTTGTTAATTGGAAAGAGCCAGTAACTTCCCTAATATTGTGTATAGGAGCCTGATGAGTAAGACCACAGCATTTAAGGTTGTGGTAATTCACCATGAGGCACTGTTCATTCTTTGCAAGTTCAAATAGAGGCAAAATCGGGCTGTTAAATGGAGAAGCAGTGAGGATAATGACCTGCTTCGCTAAATAGGTCTTGTATAATGGATTTTGGTCACTGAATATTTTAATTTACAGTAGGCCTACTGTATTTTAACAGTTTAATATTTTTTAATTTTAAACTCTGTTTAATATTTTAACAGAGGAGAAGATCCATGGCATCCTATTTTTTCAAGTGCCAACAAGCGAATTTAACAAATTACTCACTGAGCGCATTCATACCCATTATGTTATATTTTAGGGCAGTGCTAAAGTTGTGGGGGATTTAGGCAAGGCAATAGTTCCAGTGATTGAAGTGAGGCATACTTATTTGTCTGCTTATTATACTTGGTAACTCCCCTAGAAGTATAGGGGGTACTTTGTCAAAAATGCAGTGAAATCCCTAGTAATAATCAAGTCTATGAAAGTTTGCAATTATTGCACTTTATCAGGTACTGAGTTAATTCAGAACCTATGTTATATACGCACAAAAGCCAATCAGTGTCCTCTTATCTTTTGTTGTAAATTTTGGATTTTCATTTTGGTCAAATTGTAGATCTTTGTTTCAGGTTTTTGTTGTTGTTGTTTCCTTCCCCTGTATCCATGCTTCTTTCTTTTTAATTTATTTATATTGGGGTGTTTGTTGGTGTATTCTTCAAGGGCAGGGGAGAGTCCTCTAACCTGCTCATATTTATGAATTTCTCCAGAGAGCCTCAAATCAGTATCACCAAAGTTAGGGGCTTCCCCTGTGGCAATGGTTGTATTTATAGGGTTTAAGGACTCCAGTCTTAAGTCAGGTTTGACTGTACCTTGGCTGTACCTCAACTGTACCCTGGAATTTTTTTTTCATGTAGCCCTGAGTATTAGCATGTTATTTACGACACAGGCACATGTAGCACAGCAACAGAAGTATTTAAAGGTCCTGGTGAGCAATTTGCTCTCAGGAGTGAGGACCTCACTCAGCATATCACATAGTGACTGTATTTTTTCTGTTCTCTCTTTCTCTTTCCCTCCTTCCCACTCTGCTTTCCTCCCTATCTGACTGTGTAATGACTGTTCTTTCCTATGTGACCACTGTACCTTGCGTGGAGCCCTGTATCCCCTGAGCACTTTCTAAATTGGTTGAGACACCACCAATTGGTAACAGGGTGAGAGTCTTTCCCAGAGCTTAGGACAAGTCACAGCTTCATTCTAAGACACACAGATAGATCTGGGCTGAGACAGCTGAACCTGGGCCACTTTATGGAGGGCTCCGAAGGAAATGGCAACCCACTCCAGTGTTCTTGCCTGGAGAAACCCAGGGACAGGGGAGCCTGGTGGGCTGCCATCTACAGGGTCGCACAGAGTTGGACACGACTGAAGTGACTTAGCAGCCAGCGCTATACTCCTTTCCCTAAATGCCAAATATCCAAACTTCTGACTTAGATAGGCTAAATCAATAACAGAGACTTGGTAAGACTGTACTCATGTAGCACAATGAAGAATAATCCTAAGTGTAAGCTTGCCAGCAAGCAATGAAGACATTTTGCACACTCAGTGCGTTGTTTGTACCTAGTTAATAGGCCCGGAGAAGGCGATGGCACCCCACTCCAGTACTCCTGCCTGGAAAATCCCATGGATGGAGGGGCCTGGTGGGCTGCAGTCCATGGGGTCGCTAGAGTCGGACACGACTGAGCGACTTCACTTTCACTTTTCACTTTCATGCATTGGAGAAGGAAATGGCAACTCACTCCAGTGTTTTTGCCTGGAGCATCCCAGGGACGGTGGAGCCTGACGGGCTGCCGTCTATGGGGTCACACAGAGTCGGACACGACTGAAGCGATTTAGCAGCAGCAGCAGCAGTTAATAGGCCAAGAGTGAGAGAAGATAGACTCCAGTGGTGCTGGTGAATGCCTCAGTCATCCTGATCACACTGCCAGTTTTTGTGACCATTCCATGTATAGAGCTGGATGTCCACTCAAAATTTGATTTGGGTTTCAAGACATGATGCCACACACACACTAACAGAGTAGGAAAATAACAGTATTGTTACTTGTTAATACATAAAGAATTTTTCTTTTTCTCTAAGAACAACACAGGCTTCTCAAGCTTATTTGAAAATGTGTTGGGAGAACAAGGAAAGGAAACTTGTTAGTGATTTCTATTAGGTCAGGAGATGGGGTCAGACTTCCTGCATTTGTGCAGGGACTTACGTTTGAATCTCCTGTTGGCACCAAGGAGGAGCACATGGTCTGTCTCATCAGCTTGCTCAGATGTGGGACAGAAGGGGAGAGAGAGAGAGGAGAGGGGTAAAAGCTGTCAACAGTGAAACAAAAAGGAAGTCAAACTTTGTTACTTTTTAGCTCTAATATTTAGGTCTTTGATCCACTTGAGTTAATTTTTATATATGGTGTAAGGTAGGGGTCCAACTTCATTTTTTTGAGTGTGTGTATCTATTTTTCTCAATGCCATTTACTGAAGGGGAGAAGGGCATGGCAACCCACTCCAGTATTCTTGCCCAGAGAATCCCATGGACAGAGGAGCCTGGTGCGCTACAGTTGATGGGGTTGCAGAGTTGGACACGGCTGAAGCAACAGCTTGCATGCATGCCTTTACTGAAAAGACTATGTTTTTCAGTTTAACTGAAAAGTCCAACAATGAGACGTATCCTTTTCTTACCCATCCATTAATAACTTGGTAATTTTAAATTTTTTGGCTGCACTCAGTCTTCACTACTCTGCGAGGGCTTTCTCTAGCTGTGGCAAGCAGGGGCTACTCTTTGTTGCGGTGTGTGGGCTTCTCATTGCAGTGACTTCTCTTACTGTGGAGCACAGGCTCTAGGCACACGGGTTTCGATAGTTGCAGCACACCAGCTCGGTAGTGGCGGCCCGCAGGCTCTCGGGCGTGCAGGCTTCAGTAGTTGTGGCACACAGGCTCGGTAGTTATGGCTCACTGGCTTAGTAGCTCCATAGCATGTAGAATCTTCCTGCAGCAGGGATCAAACCTGTGTCCCCTGCATTGGCAGATGGATTCTTATCTGCTGCACCACTAGGGAAGTCGGGTAATTTGGGATATTATATCTCCTTTGGCTGTGCGTCCTGTGTGTATTGGTTCCTCAGTTGAGAAAGGTAAATGGAAGAGAGGTGAGTGGTAGGATTCAGGCATGACCGAATCCCTTTGAAATAGGATGGCAACCTCACACCTTGCAACCCCCCACCAACCCAGGCCTTTGAAAAACTAGGACAGGTATCCTGGAGACAGACTATATGAACTTTCAACCATGAATTTTAAGTTGCTGAATTTTGTCTATTTTTGAGATCCTGCAGTATCACCTCAAGCTCATTTTGGTAATAACTGAGTCTAGAATTATGCCGGAGCCTGCTGTGTGTCTTGGATAATCTCTTGAATTTTACAAAATTTTTGCATTTAGCCTGGTTACTCCCTCCAGAACCTACCAGACAGATCACTCACCAGGTCTTGGCTCTTTCTCCTCATGTTGCTGCAAATGTTCCTTCCTGCTTGTGCTCCAGTTTTGAACTATAATGTTAATAGCCAACAGTTAATATGTATCACACTACACTAAGAGCTTCTAATATGTGATCCAAATGCTAACTGGGATGGTAGTCTTGATTCTTGGATATCTAGATAATATTATCTTACATCTCTATTATATGTCCTGTGGAAGCCCAAAGGTCTCCCATGGGTGTACAAATTCTTGTTCGTGATATTCCTCAAAACTTTTTGCTTAGTTCGGTTTATGGATTATCTAGCTAGCTCATGTATGTGTTCTTGCTCTAGCCTTGACCCAAATGTGACTCAACTCTGCACTCTCAAAGGCATTTTTGTGTGTAGTTGACCTCACTCAAGACTTGGGAAGAGTAAGGAAGTGAGCTTATATGTTAGCAATGCAAAAATTCTAATTAAACACTAGATACTCTTCCTTCCTAAAAAATTTTTGGCAACTTCAGCACTATGAATTTTTTTCTAAAATCTTTTATTTTGAAATAATTCAGACTTCCAGAAAAGTTGCAAAAATAGTACAGTGTTCTTGTACATCCATTGTTTTCCAAGTCCAGCAATAATTAGTTATAAATTTTATTAGTTTTTCTAAGCCACATTTCCTAAGGTTCTAAGCTTAATTCCAGATTAAAAAAACCCCCCACATTATTTATGGCTGTGCTGGGTCTCTGTTGCAGCACACAGGCTCCTCTTTGCTGTGCGAGGACTTTCTATAGTTGTGGTGAGCAGGGGCTACTCTCTAGCTGTGGCTTCTCATTGTGGTGGCTTCTCTTGTGGAGCACAGGCTCCAGGGCTTGGGAGCTTCAGTAGTTGTGGTGCACGGGCTCTAGAGCATGTGGGCTTCAATAGCTGTGGCTCATAGGCCCACTAGGTCTTAATTGCGGCATGTGGGATCCTTGTTCCTGGACGAGGGATGGAACCTGCATCCCCTTCATTGTCAGGCAGATTCTTAACCAATGGACCACCAGGGAAGTTCCAATTCCATATTACTTGGAATTTATTTAAGATTAAAAATTCTATTTAGGGTGGGTTGGATAACTAAGAAAGCACTATAAGCTCCTCTTTTTCTTTATATGCTTTGTTCAGACTATACAGTTTTGTTTTCCCTACCTTTCTCCATCTTTACCCTAGGAATAGAAAGAATCACCTGGGAAGGAGAGGGTATTGAAATAAGAATGAGGGAAATCCTGGGGCTTTAAACCTCCTTACCTATTCACTGATGATAGGAGAACATGTAGCCTGGAAGGCTAATTTTGATTGTAATATTCCTGATTAGTCATTGATTAATGAATCCTTTGGGATTTATGGAAAAAAAGAACTAACAGTTTTTGAGATCCTGACAATCACTGTGTTAAATATTCTCTACTTGAAAATATAGGCAGATCCTTTCTATAAAATCTTAATTTAAAAAAAAACCTCTAATAAGTGATTAATTTGTGGTGGTCTGGTAGCCTGAACACAAGCCTTTCAGGGACAGTAGAACTGCTGGTCTTCTGTAGCTTGCTTTTGGAGAAGGGAAGATAGGAAGTGGAAGCAGTGGTGGAGGACACTCTTGGCAGCAGGATCAGGGTGGAGGAAGTGAAAACAGCAGCAGCAGCAATAATGGTGCACAGGAGTGTGGAGGTGGAAGAGAAATGCTTGTTCCAGTCAGCTTTCCCCAGGAGGCAGAGCCAGAGGATAGACTTGGATGCAGGTGATTTCGGGAGGTGATTCTCGGAAGCAGGAGAAAGAAGTGTGGTGTTTGCTTAAAATGACAAGCAGTGGGGCTGAAGTTGAGTCTGAGGTCACAAGGAGCTGTCCATCAATGTTATAATGAACTCAGAGGTGGGCCTTGAGGAGGAGACGTGGACCCTGGAGGCATTTACTGTTGTCCACACAGGACTGTGTCCTCATGCAGCTTGTATTCACATGTATCCCATGGGAAGTCCACCATTTCACTTAGTCTTCAAGGAGATGGCTGATCTCCGTATCTATGTCATATTTTCCATATCTATTGTCATATTATCTATGACCATACAGTGGGCTAGAGAATCAGTCAGTTCAGTTCAGTCACTCAGTCGTGTCCGACTCTTTGCGACCCCATGAATCACAGCACGCCAGGCCTTCCTGTCCCTCACCAACTCCCGGAGTTCACTCAAACTCACATCCATCGAGTCGGTGATGCCATCCAGCCATCTCATCCTCTGTCGTTCCCTTCTCCTCCTGCCCCCAATCGCTCCCAGCATCAGAGTCTTTTCCAGTGAGTCAACTCTTTGCATGAGGTGGCCAAAGTACTGGAGTTTCAGCTTTAGCATCATTCCTTCCAAAGAACACCCAGGGCTGATCTCCTTTAGAATGGACTGGTTGGATGTCTTTGCAGTCCAAGGGACTCTCAAGAGTCTTCTCCAACACCACAGTTCAAAAGCATCAATTCTTTGGCACTCAGCTTTCTTCACAGTCCAACTCTCACATCTATACATGACCACTGGAAAAACCATAGCCTTGACTAGATGGACCTTTGTTGGCAAAGTAATGTCTCTGCTTTTCAATATGCTATCGAGGTTGGTCATAACTTTTCTTCCAAGGAGTAAGCGTCTTTTAATTCATGGCTGCAACCACCATCTGCAGTGATTTTGGAGCCCAAAAATATAAAGCCTGGCACTGTTTCCACTGTTTCCCCATCTATTTCTCATGAAGTGATGGAACCTGATGCCATGATCTTCGTTTTCTGAATGTTGAGCTTTAAGCCAACCTTTTCACTCTCATCAAGAGGCTTTTTAGTTCCTCTTCACTTTCTGCCATAAGGGTGGTGTCATCTGTATATCTGAGGTTATTGCTATTTCTCCCGGCAATCTTGATTCCCGCTTGTGCTTCTTCCAGCCCAGCATTTCTCATGATGTACTCTGCATATAAGTTAAATAAGCAGGGTGACAATATATAGCCTTGACATACTCCTTTTCCGATTTGGAACCAGTCTGTTGTTCCATGTCCAGTTCTAACTGTTGCTTCCTGACCTGCATACAGATTTCTCAAGAGGCAGGTCAGGTGGTCTGGGATTCCCATCTCTTTCAGAATTTTCCACGGTTTATTGTGATCCACACAGTCAAAGGCTTTGCCATAGTCAATAAAGCAGAAATAGATGTTTTTCTGGAACTCTCTTGCTTTTCCCATGATCCAGCAGATGTTGGCAATTTGATCTCTGGTTCCTCTGCCTTTCCTAAAACTAGCTTGAACATCTGGAAGTTCACGGTTCACATATTGCTGAAGCCTGGCTTGGAGAATTTTGAGCATTACTTTACTAGCGTGTGAGATGAGTGCAATTGTGCAGTAGTTTTAGCATTCTTGGTATTGCCTTTCTTTGGGATTGGAATGAAAACTGACCTCTTCCAGTCCTGTGGCCACTGCTGAGTTTCCAAATTTGCTGGCATATTGAGTGCAACACTTTCACAGCATCATCTTTCAGGATTTGAAATAGCTCAACTGGAATTCCATCACCTCCACTAGCTTTGTTCGTAGTGATGCTTTCTAATGCCCACTTGACTTCACATTCCAAGATGTCTGGCTCTAGAAGAGTGATCACACCATCGTGATTATCTGGGTCATGAAGATCTTTTTTGTACAGTTCTTCTGTGTATTCTTGCCACCTCTTCTTAATATCTTCTGCTTCTGTTAGGTCCATACCATTTCTGACCTTTATTGAGCCCATCATTGCATGAAATGTTCCCTTGGTATCTCTAATTTTCTTGGAGAGATCTCTAGTCTTTCCCAGCTAGAAAATAAACTTAAAAAAATTATTTATTTTTAATCGAAGAATAATTGCTTTACAGTAAGTACTGTGTTGGTTTCTACCAAACATCAACATGAGTCAATCATAGGTTTAGAAGAATAAGCTTTTGTCTTTGCTGTGGGTCAAAAGGCCATAACTGATATTTTTTCTTCTCCTCTACCACCTGCTTTGGTGGGTGTCACATGCTTACTTGGCAGGGTAATTCACACAGATTGTGTCTCTGAGGGGGTCTGAGTCTTTGGTTGTCTTGCTCTCATCAGGTGTTTGTTCCCGTGTTTCCTATTTGCTGTTATCTCTGGATATGAGAGCACCAGAAGATGCAATGGGATATCCCAGGTACCAGTATATCTCTTCATACTGCCATACTGCAGCAGCAATCCTGATTCTTATGATAATCAAACTCCATGGCCCCTGGAGTATAGTGATTTCTTTCATTGTCTGCTGGGCCACTGACAATTCCAAAATGATCATGTTGTTAATTGTAGTTTAAAGTTCAGTGCAGTCCTTGCCATGCTCCCTGGTGGAAATAAAACCTTCTAAGAACCAAAGACCTCTAGTCTGAGAGCCCAACATGGTGGGAAGGCCAGAAGTGACACTCAGGCTTTGAAGAACATCTGCTATAGGGGAACACTGTTAGTATTTAAAATGACCAGAAAAGTTTTGAAGGCTGATTTAATTTTTGCCGGGGGAAGGGTGTTGATCTCACTTCACAGATGATATTTTTTCCCTAGTTTTATTGAGTAATGATTGACAAAAATTGTATGTATTTAAGGCATACAATATGATATTTTGATATATGTATACATTGAGAAACGATCATAATCAAGATAATTAACATATGTATTAACTCATATAGTTACCACTTTTTTGGTGTGTCAAATGAATATCTCTGGCGTCATTCTTTGGTGGTCTAAAGGTAAATGCTAAGTTGTTTGCACCTTGTCCTGCCTCCCATCTAAAGATTATTTTTGTTTGGTAAGAACAGACATCATGAAATAAAATCTGTCTTTGTGAGTTCAGGCTGCTATAACAATGTACAATAGACTGGGTGGCCTATTAACAACAGTAGTTTATTTCTAACTCTTCAAGAGGCTGCAAGTCAGGGTGTTAGTGTGGTTGAGTTCTTGTGAGGACCCCCTTCCTGGCTCATAGATTGTGTTTTTCTTGTGCCCTCACATGTAGGAGGGATGAGAGTTTTCTGGGATCTCTTTTATAAGGGCACTAAGCCCTTTCATGAGGCCTCCATTCTAATGAACTAATCACCCCAAATGCACCACCTCCTAATGCTATCAATTTGAGGGTTAGGGCTTCAACACATGAATTTTTGGAGGACAAAAAAATAGTCCATTTATTATACCTTAAACTAAAAGTAGGTAATACAAATGCTATATAAGTTGTCGTTACTTCCCCCCGATCCAAAGGAGGAGGAAAAAGAAGGAAGAACAAGAGAAGAGTGACTCATTTTGAAGTTGAAAGTATGAGAAACAGCAGAATTCTGCTAACCTCCCCACCCGCTTCCAGCTCACAAAACACACTCTGGGAGCTTCCCTGGTGGCTCAGTGGTAAAGAATACAACTTGCAGTGCAGGGGACATGAGTTTGATCCCTGCATGGCATGACCCCTGCATGGCATGTGGAAGACCCCACATGCCATGCAGCAACTAAATCCCTGTGCCACAACTACTTGAGCCTGTGCTCTAGAGCCCAGGAGTCACAGCTCCTGAAACCCTATAGTTTCTAGAGCCCATGTTCTGCAACAAGAGAAGCCATGGCAGTGAGAAGCCCATGTACCAAAACTAGAGAGTAGCCCCCAGCTCGTTGCAGCTGGAGAAAAAGCCTGTGCAGCAACTATTACCCAGCACAGCCAAAAATAAATAAATAATTAAAATTTTATATATATATATGAAAGTGAAAGTGAAGTCGCTCAGTCATGTCTGACTCTTTGAGACCCTGCGGACTGTAGCCTACCAGGCTTCTTGGTCCATGGGATTTTCCAAGCAAGAGTACTGGAGTGGGTTGCCATTTCCTTCTCCAGGGAATCTTCCTGACTGAGGGATTGAACCCAGGTCTCCCACATTGTAGGCAAGATGCTTTACTGTCTGAGCCACTATACATACATACATATATATATATATAATCTTTGTATGCTTGGGGTTTGTCCCAGGCCCTGAATGGAAAATGTGAACATGTATGTAATATCTTAAGGGACTTACAGGTTTTAAAAATTCACTAATATATCAGTAATATTAAAAGAATCAACTTTTACTCTCTCAATCTTAGAATAACTAATTCATGCTTAATACCTCTGTATGGTGGTATTTAAAAAATAATTTCTTGTGCTCAGAAAGACAGCAGCATCAAGGTTGAGTTGAGTATATGAATGTATAAAATGTCCAGAAAAAATTAACTACATAATACATTTCAACAACTATTTTCTTCAAAGTACTATATTAAGACATTGGAAGACATAGGAGAAGATGGTTGCTAATATGCTCTTGAGCCATGAAGGGAAGTTAATTGACTCTGTGGATCACAATAAACTGTGGGAAATTCTGAAAGAGATGGGAATACCAGACCACCTGATCTGCCTCTTGAGAAATCTGTATGCAGGTCAGGAAGCAACAGTTAGAACTGGACATGGAACAACAAACTGGTTCCAAATCGGAAAAGGAGTACGTCAAGGCTGTATATTGTCACCCTGCTTATTTAATGTCTATGCAGAGTACATCATGAGAAACGCTGCACTGGAAGAAGCACAAGCTGGAATCAAGATTGCTGGGAGAAATATCAATAACCTCAGATACGCAGATGACACCACCCTTATGGCAGAAAGTTAAGAGGAACTAAAAAGCCTCTTGATGAAAGTGAAAGTGGAGAGTGAAAAAGTTGGCTTAAAGCTCAACATTCAGAAAACGAAGATCATGGCATCCGGTCCCATCACTTCATGGGAAATAGATGGGGAAACAGTGGAAACAGTGTCAGACTTTATTTTTTTGGGCTCCAAAATCACTGCAGGTGGTGACTGCAGTCATGAAATTAAAAGACGCTTACTTCTTGGAAGGAAAGTTATGACCAACCTAGATAGCATATTGAAAAGCAGAGACATTACTTTGCCAACAAAGGTCCGTCTAGTCAAGGCTATGGTTTTTCCTGTGGTCATGTATGGATGTGAGAGTTGGACTGTGAAGAAAGCTGAGCGCCAAAGAATTGATGCTTTTGCGCTGTGGTGTTGGAGAAGACTCTTGAGAGTCCCTTGGACTGCAAGGAGATCCAACCAGTCCATTCTGAAGGAGATCAGCCCTGGGATTTCTTTGGAAGGAATGACGCTAAAGCTGAAACTCCAGTACTTTGGCCACCTCATGCGACGAGTTGACTCATTGGAAAAGACTCTGATGCTGGGAGGGATTGGGGGCAGGAGGAGAAGGGGACGACAGAGGATGAGATGGCTGGATGGCATCACTGACTCTATGGACATGAGTCTGAGTGAACTCCGGGAGTTGGTGATGGACAGGGAGGCCTGGCGTGCTGCGATTCATGGGGTCGCAAAGAGTCAGACACGACTGAGCGACTGAACTGAACTGAACTGAACTGAATCAGAAGAAAAAAGTTATTTGTAATTACAACTAACTGATAGCACCTGCTTTTGCCTTTAAGGGAGTGTCATAAAATTTCCCCGTATTAGACTCTTAAAGAACAGAACTGTCAATTGTCAGTTCATTAGCTTTGTGGCCTTGTCCTCCAAACATTTGATTGAGTATGACTCCTCCTGGTGGTAGTAGAGATTTGATGAGATTAAGAAAAGAGATTATTCCAAATCAGGGAATGACTAAGGAGGTAAGATTTGAATGAGTTAGAGAATTTAAAAGGAAAATTGAGTGCAAGGCAATTTGAGATTTTATGTGTGTGCATGCTCAGTCACTTGATCATGCCCAACTCTTTGTGGCCCCACGGACTGTAACCCACCAGACTCTGCTGTCCATGGATTTTTCCAGGCAAGAATACTGGAGTGGGTTGCCATTTCCTACTCCAGGGGATCTTTCTGACCCAGGGATTGAACCCTTGCCTCTTGAGTCTCCTGCATTGACAGGCAGATTCTTTACAACTGTGCCACCTGAGATTATGAGCCCCCAGGAATTCTCAGAAATCCTGAGGAGGCAGTAACATTCCCTTTAGACCTGGATTAGGAGTGTGAAACAGTTCTCATACATTTCAGAGATCAGAGAAACCTCAAATGACATCCAGGTGACACTTACCTTCTGTGTTCCTAAACTCCTAATTCTGATACAAGAGATACTGCAGCTGAGTGGAACCCCAAATCAGAACTCTGATCATAAGGAGGATCAGGGCCTTGCAACTTTGGGCAAGAAATTGTTGTTGTTCAGTTGCTCAGTCGTGTCCGACTCTTTGCGACCCCATGGATGCACGCCAGGCTTCCCTGTCCTTCACCATCTCTTGGAGCTTGTTCAAACTCATGTCCATTGAGTCGCTGATGCCATCCAACCATCTCATTCTCCGTCGTCCCCTTATCCTCCTGCCTTCAGTCTCTTCCAGCATCAGGGTCTTTTCCAGTGAAAATACCAGTATTTAAATACAAGAAATATCAGTATTTAAATACTGATTTTTATTTTGGGCTGATCAGGAGTCCTGGTTATATTTTATATTGTTTTATGTTAAATGAAATTCTGTTGAATATAATTTTTACAAATAGTGTTTTAAGATGAAAATGATTCATAATTTGACTAAGATAGCTACTTGTTATTAAAACTGAGCAACCTTCATGGCCTGTGCAAAATTCTGGACCATCTTTCGTTATTCACATCATTCATAGAACTTGCCTTCCCAGAAAACTTTTCATCTTGTTGTACCCTCCCCCTAATTTATTTTTACCCATTTATATCTTTATATTTGTACTGCTGAAAGTTCCATAGTTAATTTACTTACATTTCAGATTTCTGGGAAAATGCCTATCTTTTATTTGAAACACCCTTACTTTTATTTTTGATTCCAAAGCCTATTTCCTGTTGAGGCAGGAGTTCTTTGAAAAGATGACTACTCTAGAAGTTGACATATTTTCTCTTATACCTTAACGTACTTGCATTCGTTTCAGATTTTCAGTTTTAACAACTTTAACCATGCTGCATGTCATAGTCCTGTTGGTGCGCCTCTAGATGGCAGTACAGTGCCATTAAAGAAGCTCACAGTTTTCCACTGGACAACACAACTCCTGTTCCTGCTTCCAGAATGGTGACCCACATTTGCCAAGGATGGCTGCTTCTCCTTTCATTGTTCCCCTTTTCACCCAATCTTGAAATATTTGGTCACTAATTATATGTAGTATCAAGATGAAAATTGTAAAACACCAAGGTAGCTGCAAAAATGCTTGATCAGGTTTTAGGATGCCACACAACACAGTCTTAGGATCCACTAAACTTGGCATTTTAATGATAATAACCATAAAGATGGCCTAGAATATTAAGAATTCTTGCTCATGGATTGACACATTATTGAGATACTGAGTATAGGAATTCAGTGCTGCAAATCACTTCAAATTACCATCAGAAGTCTAAATATTCACAATCCATCAGTAGTATTTATAGTTATTTCACAGTTAGAACAGATCATTACTTACCCTGGACTTTCCAATGTTTTTCCGTTATGTGAAATTTTACCATGGAGGCATGTTCAAGAAGATGCTAGTCAATTTGGCGCCCATTTCCTCTGTCCTGCCATTGAAACCTCCTGACATGTACCTGTGGTCTTTTGTCTCTATTGATGAATTTGATTCCCTTATAAGCCAGTTAACTATGCTCCTCTCCATGACTTCAGCCTGGACCTGTAACACTAGACTGCCTCTTTGAAAGTGCATTATCCTGGCCTTGAGGCGGATGAGAAGTGGGAATTCATATTCTTAGTTCAAATTCTTCATTCTTAGCAGACAGACGGATAGTTTTCCCTCTTTACGAGGAGGAGTTGCTGGCTCGCTTGGCAGCTTTTTCTCTTTGCAGCACTTTCTCTCTCATTTCATCTGTTGATTGACACTTGGATTAAACCTTTTGGCTGTTGTAAATAATGCTACTATGGACATGGATATACAGCTATCTTTTCGAGTCTCTGCTTTCATTTATCTTGGGTATATATCTTCCCTGGTGGCTCAGATGGTAAAGAATCTGCCTGCAATGAGAGAGACCTGGGTTCGATCCCTGGATCAGAAAGATCCCCTGGAGGAGGGCATGACAACCCACTCCAGTATTCTTGCCTAGAGAATCCCCATGGACAGAGGAGCCTGGTAGGCTACAGTCCATGGGGTCGCAAACTGAGATCATGGGGTCAAGAACTGGTTAGACACGACTGAGTGACTAAGCACAGTACCCAAAGTGTAGTTGCTGGATCATATGTGTTACTTGCTCAGTCGTGTCCGATTCTTTGTGATTCCATGGATTGTACCTGCCAGGCTCCTCTGTCCATGGAATTCTCCAGCAAGAATACTGGTGTGGATTGTCATGTCCTTCTCCAGGGGATCTTCCCAACCCAGGGATTGAACCCAGTTCTCCTGCATTGCAGGCAGATTCTTTACCGTTTGAGCTGCCTGGGAAGGCCAGATCATATAGTTCTATTTAAAAATTTTTGAATAACCACCATGTTGTACTCCATAGCAGCTGCATCATTTTACTTTCACTAACATTGCACAGGGGCTCCAATTTTTCTGCATCCTCACCAATATTTGTTGCTTTCTATTTTTTAAAATAATAGTCATCTTTAAGTATTAGGTAATATCTCATTGTGCTTTTGATTTGCATTTCCCTAATAGTTAGTGCTGTTGAATATCTTTTCTTGTGCTTATCGGCTATTTGTATATTTTTTTGAGGGGAGGGGAAAGTCTAAGTGCTCTGCCCATTTTTTAATCTATTTGTTTTTTGTCATTGTTGTAGGAATTTTTAAAAATATATTCTGAGTGTTAATCCCTTGTTATGATTTGTAAATGTTTTCTCCCATTCCATGGGTTGCCTTTTCACTTTGTGTCCTTTGATGCACAGAAATCTATCCTTTTTTTAAATGGATATACTAGCACCTGAATTGGCTGTTCATCTGGAAATGCTGTGTTCTGTTAAATAGCTCCACAAATCTCTGAGAAGTCAAGCCTCTTTGGCTGCTATTGTTTCAGTTCCCCATCATCTCCACTGCAATTAGTACATCATGTTATGTGAGTACCTATCCTGCTAGCAACCTTGACTTCCAGCGGAGAACCACTCCTAAATTCCTAAGTGATTCTGATACCTCTTTTACCAACATATTCCTGGCCTTGTTGAATGATGTGGACAATAGACCCTCTCTTTTGTGTGTTCTGTCTTTATATAAAATATCTTTCTAAGCAAGACCACTTTTCTAAGCCATTTATTTTTTTTTCTCCACTGTCAGATATAGCAACTCAGGCATTTCAGTTTCCTTTAGCATGCATTGCTTTCTTGAGTCTTCTAAGAGCCACTCTAGCAGAAAATTTGCCCTACCCACTGGAATCCTTGCCAGAGTGTTAAATCCTGTGTGCCTAGAGCATGCCCCAAGTCAGTGAACTCTTGCATATTCAGTCATATGTTCTGAAACCCTTGATCAGGCACTCTCTGTATGCAATCCCATAGATACTCTCTTAATTCTTCCTGGTCGTGTTAGCCAATTATTGCAGCTCCTTCAGGGTATATATAATCTGTCTACTCTCTTACCAAGCCTAGCATTTCCCACAGTTGGGTTACACTAGGATTTAAATCTATTTATCAAATGGCATCCAGAAGAGGAGGCAGGGGCAGTTCTCAATTGGGTGCCTGTAATATTGTGGCAAGGAGACCTCCACATTGTCTTCCACATAGGGAATGTGCTACCTCTTGTTTTAAAAGAAGTTTATTTATTTTTGGTTATTTCAATCTTTTAAAAAATTTATAAGTGGAAGTATAGTTAATATACAACGTTATATGTTACAGGTATACAGTATAGTAATTCATAATTTTAAAGGTTATACTCCATTTATAGTTATTATAAAATATAATAACAGTATATTATTGTAATATACTATTACACTAATATATTATAAAATATAATAATTGGCTATAGCCTTTGTGTTATACAATATACTCTTATAGCTTATTTTATACATAATAGTTTGTGCCTCTTAATTCCCTACCCCTATATTGCCCCTCCCACTTTAGTAATCACTAGTATGTTCTCTCTGAGTCTATTTCTTTTTTGCTATATTCACTAGTTTGTTGTATTTTTTAGATTCTACTTGTAAGTGATGTCATAGAATATTTGTCTTTCTCCATCTGACTTATTTCACTTAATATCCTCGAAGTCCATCCATGTTGTTGCAAATGGGAAATTTTGTTCTTTTTTATGGCTGAATAGTATTCTATCACTGCAGATGGTGATTGCAGCCATGGAATTAAAAGACACTTACTCCTTGGAAGGAAAGTTATGACCAACCTAGATAGCATATTCAAAAGCAGAGACATTACTTTGCCAACAAAGATCTGTCTAGTCAAGGCTATGGTTTTTCCTGTGGTCATGTATGGATGTGAGAGTTGGACTGTGAAGAAAGCTGAGCGCCGAAGAATTGATGCTTTTGAACTGTGGTGTTGGAGAAGATTCTTGAGAGTCCCTTGGAATGCAAGGAGATCCAACCAGTCCATTTTAAAGGAGATCACCCCTGGGTGTTCTTTGGAAGGACTGATGCTAAAGCTGAAACTCCAGTACTTTGGCCACCTGATGCGAAGAGTTGACTCACTGGAAAAGACTCTGATACTGGGAGGGATTGGGAGCAGGAGGAGAAGGGGACGACAGAGGATGAGATGGCTGGATGGCATCACTGACTCGATGGACATGAGTTTGAGTGAACTCTGGGAGTTGGTGATGGACAGGGAGGCCTGGCGTGCTGCAATTCAGGGGGTCACAAAGAGTCAGACAGGACTGAGCGACTGAACTGAACTGATATATATACATTTGTGCTGTGCTGTGCTCAGTCATGTCTGACTCTTTGCGACCCCTTGGACTGTAGCCCACCAGGCTCCTCTGTTCATGGGGATTCTCCAGGCAAGAATACTGGAATGGGTTGCCATGCCCTTCTCCAGGGGATCTTCCCAACCCAGGGATCGAACTGGGGGTCTCCTGTGCAGGCAGATTCTTTACTAGCTGAGCTACCAGGAAAGCCCCTATATATACATATGCTGCTGCTGCTAAGTCGCTTCAGTCGTGTCTGACTCTGTGCGACCCCATAGACAGCAGCCCACCAGGCTCCCCGTTCCTAGGATTCTCCAGGCAAGAACACTGGAGTGGGTTGCCATTTCCTTCTCCAATGCATGAAAGTGAAAAGTGAAAGTGAAGTCGCTCAGTCGTGTCCGACTCTCAGCAACCCCATGGACTGCAGCCTACCAGGCTCCTCCGTCCATGGGATTTTCCAGGCAAGAGTATTGGAGTGGGTTGCCATTGCCTTCTCTGATATATATTATATTATATGTACTGTATATAATATGTATGTATAAGCATATACATATTTTATATGTACTATATATATATATATACACACATAAAATCTTTCTCCATTCATCTGTTGATAGACACTTAGATTGCTTCCATATCTTGGCAATTGTAAGTAATGCTGCTATGAACATCGAGGTACATGTATCTTTTTGAATTAGTGTTACTTTTCTTTCATTTTATCATTTTATATATCAATTTATTTAAAATGTTTTATTTTATATTGTAGTATAGTTGACTAACAGTGTTAATTAGCAGTTCTCCATTTTGTGCACATAGCTATACAGAATTCATAGCATTTTCTGCCTCCAACTTCTAGCTATGTATTTCTAATATTTTAGACCTCTTGCGTTAGAATGATTATAACCTATGAAATTAGAACTTAAAAAAAATAGTTATCTATATGGCTGAGCCAGGCTTTAGCTGCCGCACTCAGGATCTTTGATCTCCATCGTGGCACATGGGATCTTGAGTTGCAGCTTGTGGGGTCTAGTTCCCTGACCAGGTATCAAACCTGGGCCCCCTGCATTGGGAGTTTGGAGTCTTAGGCACTGCATCACCAGGGAAGTCCTGAAATTAGAACTTTTGTATTTTTATTATTTTAAACAGTTCCAAAGATATTCTGAAATTTAGGAGAGATGTATTGGAATGATGATAGAGATACGGGCCTCCAATATTTAACTGAGAATGTTTAAAAATAAGCTCCAGTAGTAGTTATGTATCTAGAATAGTGTTCCAAAGATAGTTTAAATAATCATATATTATTTAAATATATTAGTAAAATATGTAAACATAACAAAATATTATTCATATACATATAAATATCACATATATTATATATAATATTATAACTGCCAAAGGTTTTACCCATTGAATTACTTTATTTACAAGCTAAATTCAGAATATGATTTAAAGAATTGAAGTAATTCACCTTTTATCTTATTTTAAAAGATATTTTTATTGAAGTATAGTTTGCAATATTATATTACTTTCAGGTGTACAATTTCTCTGATTCAGTATTTTAATAGATTATACCCCATTTATAGTTATTATGAAATACTGACTATATTCTTTGTACCATGCAATATATCCTTGTATCTTATTTGTTTTATACATAGCAGTTTGTAACTCCTTAATCCCCTACCCCTATCTTGCCTCTTCCTTCTTCCCTGTTACTGCTGGTAGCCATTTAGCTTGTTTTTTACACCTGTGAGTCGGTTTTTGTTTTGTTATACTCATTCATCTTACTTTTTAGATTCCACATATAAGTGATATCATACAGCATTTGTCCTTGACTTTAAGCATAATGCTTTCCAGGTCTATGTTGTCACAAATGGCCAAATTTTACTTTTTTATGGCTAATAGTCTACCGTACGCATGTGTGGAGATATATATCTCTCTCTATATATATATCCGTATATCACATTTTCTTTATCCATTTGTCTGTTGATGGACACTTGGGTTGCTTCCATATATTGGCAAATGTATAATGCTGCTATGAAGAGTGGGAATGTGTGTATCTTTTTGAATTAGTGTTTTCATTTTCTTTGGATATATACTCAGCAGTGGAATTACTGGATTGTATGGTATTTCTACTTTAAGTTTTTTGAGAAACCTCCATACTGTTTTTCAGTGACTGTACCAATTAACATTCCCACCAGTGGTATACAGTGGTTCCCTTTTCTCTACATCCTTGCCAACATTTGCTATTTGTGTTCTTTTTGATGATAGCCATTCCGACAGGTGTGAAGGGAAATCTCATTGTGTTTCTAATTTCTCTGATGGTTAACAAAGCTGAGCGTTTTTCTCATGTGCTTGTTGGCATCTGAATGTCCTCTTTGGAAAAATGTCTATTTAGGTCTTCTGCCCATCTTAAAATTGGTTGTTTGTTTTTTTGGATGTTGAGTTTTATGAACTGTTTTATGTTTTTAATATAATCCCCTATTAGCCATATCATGTGCAAATATTTTTTTACTTTCAGTATGTTGTCTTTTCATTTTGTTGATGGTTTCTTTTGCTATGCAAAAGCTTTTAAATTTAATCAGGTTCCCCCCTCCCCTCTTTTTTTGCGTTTATTTCCTTTGCTTGATATGTCTTGATGTGGGTCTGTTTGGGTTCATCTTGTTTGGAACTGTCTGTGCTTCCTGTACCTGAATAACTGTTTCCTTCTTCTGTTTCAGGAAGTTTCAGTCATAATTTCATCGAATGTATTTTCAACTCCATTCTCTTTGTTTTCTCCTCTTCGGACCCCTATGATATAAATATTGATATACTTGATGTTGTCCCAGAGGCCCATTAAACTGACATTATTTTTTAAATTTGTTTTTCTTTTTGCTGTTCTGATTGATGATTTCATTATTCTAGCTTTCAGATCACTTATGCTTTCTTCAGTATCACCTGGTCTGCTGTTAATTCCTCCTAGTGTGTTCTTCATTTTATTTGGTGTATTCTTCAGTTCTGTCTGGTTCTTTTTAAATTTTCCAGTTCCTTGTTAAAATCCTTCTTGTGCTCATCTGTTCTTTTCCCAAGATCAGTTAGCTTTCTTATTACTAATGCTTTGTATTCTTTACCTAGTAAATTATCTCTGTCTTATTGGTTTTCAGGTTTTTTTCTTGTTTTTTCATTTGAAACAAATTTCTGCCTTCCCTTTTGCTTAACTTTCTCTCTTTGAAATTATGTGAAACTGTTACCTATCTTGGTCTTTAAGGAGTGTTCTTTTGTATTATAGCAGCATTCCTGTGCAGTCTGCATGTGCCCAATGACTTTGGTGGGAGAGCTGGATCTCAACTAAGCATAAGCTGCATCCTCCTACAGGGTGTGCTTGCACCTATCTCGTTAGTAGGAGGTGGGGCCTGAGGCAGAGGGGTTAGATCCAGGGCCAGATGTGAGCTGGGGCTTCTTCTCTGCTTAGTGGCCAGCATCACTCCATCTGGGCAGGGTTGGGTCCCTAACTGCTGGAGCAGAAGGCCTGAGGTTTGGGTCTGAGCTGGTTCTCTTCTCTGCTTTCCTAGCACCGGCATCTTTGGCCCAGAGGAGAGCAGTACTGAGCACGAAGTTTTGGAGTAGGTGCTTGGTGGGGACTGGGGTATGTGCTGGGGTGGTTCTGGCACCAGTCACCGTTCTGGACCACTCCTGATTTGCTGTCTCTGCAAGTGTTAATAATAGCTAACCTCATACTGCTCAGATGCTATTTAAGGTGGGAGCCAGCTCTGTCCCTCAAAACTGCACACTTTCCTTGGCTGCAGCAGCCTTTGCCCTGGTGTGGAGCTGTGTCATGGAGCAATATGGGCCACAGCGTGTGCTCGGCTCAGTCTGGGGCATGTGCTCTGACGGTCACAGGAAACTGAGGCGGAGTCCGGGGTGGTTTCAGTCTGCTTCTTCTGCCTTGTTTTGGGAGTAATCTAGTGTGCGAATGCTTTTCACGAGTGGAGACTAGGTTTCCTGCAGCTATCAGCCTCACTGGTTTTCAAACCAGCTAAGGGCATTTGGCCTACTAGTGTTGGACCCCAGGGCTGGGCTGCACAAGTATGTGGTTCATACCGCTCACTCCCCAGGGAAGATCTCTAGGACTGTGTAACCCTCCCCCTCTTCTCTGTTCCCTGCCAGGGGCCCAGGTCCCAGACTTACCACTTTTCTTCCCGTCCTATCCGACTCTGTGTGTATTTTTCTTACAGCCTTGATTATATGAGTTTTTGTGCGAGTCTCCAGTCTGTTTTTAGTGAGAATTGCTCCACATGTAGATGTCTTTTTGATGTGTTCATGGGGAAAACTCTTACAAAGTAATTTATCTTTTAAAAGGGAACTGAAAGATCTCAGTCTTGCAACATGAGTTTTTAAGTATTCAAGTATTACTTAAAAATCTGTTCATTACCACTTAACATATTTGCATGTGAGAGATGAAATATAAGTGCAAGCCTTCCTGTTAAGCTACTTGTTATCTTCTGATTTTCTAATACCAGCTACCTTCATGCTCCTAGTTTTAATATTCAGAATAATATATCTGAACTTGTAAAGATATCCTGATGTTAAAATCTTATATTATTACTTTAGGTTTCTTTAGGGTTATATAGGTTCTTATAACATTACTTTAGGGTTTCTCAAATTACTGTTATTAGAATTAGCCAGGAACACTTGTTAAAAATAAAGCTTACCCCGTCCCCATCAGCATCACCAGATGCTGAGGTCTAGCAAACTATTTTTCAGTGTCCTGATGCTTTTTATCATTAGGCAGTTTTGAGAAATGGCTTAATACCAATGATATTTATACTGAGTACACCTGAGGAACTTATTAAATGTGTGTTTCTGGACTCCACCCTTAGGTACCCAGATTTTAAAAGATGTGAGTGGTCCATTAACCAACCCTGGAAAAACAGGGGCTTAGGAGGGTCAGCATCAAAGTTCTTGATCAGCAAAATGCGGTCTGTGGTCATCAGAGACTGACAGTTTGTGGAGCTTGGAAAGCCCAGAGGGCAGGCAAGTGCTGAGAGGACATAGTAGGAAACAACTTCAAGCCAGAAATCATGGCATTTGGATCAGCTATGTCCCTAGAACAAATCTCAGAACTTGAGAACAAGAGCCTGACTTTAACATGAAGTCCATCTGAATCAAGGTGCAATTTGTATGCCTATTGGCATACAGAGTGGACGCTTATAGGCCTGGATTTGCAGGGTGGGCAGCAAAATAAATATAACTGGTTAGGAAATAAATAGCTATAATTATAAGGAGGTGCTGATACTGGTTGAAGAGAGAGGGAGGGAGCTATACTTGCCAAAGGTTTCTGATAATCTAGATTTCCTTAATCAAAAACTACTTCGTTTTACAACACTTCCTCAAAGAGTGGTCCTTCAGATTGCTCACCTAAGCACCACAGAGCATGGGGGCAGGTTATTTGTTATAAGTTCAGGTTTCTGGGTCCTACCTTGAATTCAAAAATCTGTAGGAGTTGAGACTGGCATTTTAAATAAGCTGTTAATGATTCTTATAGAAACTTGAAGGTTAAAAAATCATGACCTTATCAGAGGCCCTGAAGCCTGAAATATGTCTAGACAGGCATTTTATCTGGTAAAAACGCAAACCCACTGGGAAGAATAATACATTAAATACATTATCAGACATTAAATGATTTAGCTTTCTGGAGAAAAAAGGAGCTGAGATAAGAATTTGAGGAAGGGGGAGAAGGAAGTAAACGAAAAGCAATGGCAAAGAAACTTTCCTGGTTAGGTCTACCTGAGTCAGGTTTTACTTTTGAAGGAGGGAGAAACATTCAGATGGATGGGACTCTTGGAGGCTCTGAAGATGGACTCCAGCAGTACCTTCAGCCCAGAAGCATTGTGGTGTGGCTGGAGTCAATCAGCAGGGTGTTTCTATAGTAAAATGAGGAGATGTTTTATGGGAGACTATAACTATTCTCCCTGAAAACTTAGGGATTTACTCTAGTGTTTTTAGAGTTCCTTAAATAGCTCTTATAGTTCTATTGTTGATTACTTTAAAGATCCCTGGAACCTATTATGTTTTGCAGGGTACTCCTTTTCTAGTGACAGGTTCTTTTGAAAGAAATATTCTGGAAAGGAGAAAGGATTTTAAAATTCGCTCCCAGAGTTTTGGATCTATTCTGTAAGTAAGCACCGATCCCTTTTCTAATTCTAGCCTTATAAACAACCATCAGACTTTAATTTGTCCCCTTGAATATACCTAACATTCTCAGCAATGTCTGGTCCACTTCTCATTATAAATTATTAAACTAATATTTTGGGTTAGGAATAACACTGATATGTGTTTGAATCTAGTGGGCATGAACCTAGGGACTCATCACTATATTTATATAGTGTATGTATCTTTACATTAGAATCATAATTTCTCAGGCTCTATTTTCTAAATAAGAATATCATCTGCTTTTAGTTTCTTCTTATATAGTAGACTCACTATTTTTCACCCCCTTGGAATTTTTCTGGCTCTTGAGCTGTGGGGACCAGATGAGCAGTTTTTGGCATGAGGAAAATCATAATTTCTCTCTTACTGAAAGCCATTTTATGATGGAAGACTACATTTAGTTTTGTTTTGAAAAGTCCCTGGTTGTGTGTCTTTGCATCCTCCACTTTTTATTTTATTCTTCAGCTAGCAGTGGGATTCCATGGATTTAAAAAATCAAAAGGAATATTTTTTAGGACTTGATGTAGTGTAATTTTTAAACCTATAAATACAGTTTATGTTTATGCATGTCTTCTCAAGTTGTTCAAATAAGAATATTTATGTAGTGTTATTCCTACACTTTCAGGAATGTATTATAGAATTATCATTGAAGAATTCATTGTTTTTCTGACAGTAACATCTTTGCTGCATCATTCTTAGAGGAAATTTTCTTGACAGCAGTATTTGTGTTCTATGTCTGGAAATATCTGTAAATTATATTCAATTCTCTGAAAGTCTCAAAGGAAGAATTGCTGTAATAAAATTTTTGACACAAGTATTTCACATTTCTAGCTCTGGCAGCAACTTCACGATATAGAGGTAAAAAGTGAATATGTGTGTATATATGTGCACATATATATGTGTGTGTGTGTGTGTGTATATATGCATATATATGTGTCACCATCAAGCATGGATGGTGACTTCTATTTAAAGAGGATAAAAGGAAATTTCTGTATTTTTTAGCTTTAGAAACACATTTCCCCCTTCAGATGTGGTAGAAAGATAACTCTCTCACTGACCATTTATAGTTTATGAAGAATTATGATCCCTTAACTATTGTTAGTATATATGCTTGATGGACGTGAGTCTGAGTGAACTCCGGGAGTTGGTGATGGACAGGGAGGCCTGGCGTGCTACAATTCATGGGGTCACAAAGAGTCAGACACGACTGAGCAACTGAACTGAACTGATGCTTGCTGACTCTGACTTTGTAAATGCTAGGAGGAAAGTTGAGAGAGGGGCCTTAGAAACTGTTGCTGTGAACCCAAGAAAATGCCTGCTCAAGCCAGAAGGTAAATTGTTAGTGGCCTAAGATCTTGTGGACAACAGGATGCTTATGAAATATCAGGCAAATATTGAGTGGGCAAAAGTCATTAGAAAAATTTGTATTGCAGTCACACTAACATGATTCCTTGGACTGTTCAGTTAGTAATTATGACATAGTATGTTAAAGTATTTTCATGTGACGTAGTATATGAAATTTAGAAATATGTGAGATTGAGAAAAAAAGAGTTTGAAAGATAACTGAAGGTTCTTATTTGACAACTGAGCTTGATAAACTTCTATTTGAATTGATGATCTCAAACCTGTAGTTGAGAAATAAGATCACAGATTAATGAAAGGAATGCCAGAAGTTTCCTAAAACGGCCTTCTTAACTTTACAGCTACTTTGTAGTATGTGAGGTAGGTCTTAACCAAAATCTTTACTCCAAACAAGTTTACCTGGACAGGAGTTAAAGCAATAGAGTCAGCCCCAAGCCTGAATCTGTAATTTCTCTTGGCTCTTTTCCCACCTGCTGTTTGGATGAAGTATGAACTGGTAGAGGAGCAATATCTTTGGAGTCAGGCTTATGTTTGAGTCTTGGTGTCTGCCAGTTGCTAGTTTTGTGATCTTGGGAAAGCTACTTAATCTCACTGAGTCTCAGTTTTCTTATATATATGAGGGATAATGGTACCAACTCAGGGCCAGCTATAGCAAAAGGAAAATGCCGGGATCCTTGTTAAAAAAGCAGGAAAAAAGTGCTATTAAAGTACTGATATATAAAGTGTTTTTTCCTTTATAAAATTTTATAACTTATAAAACATAATGGTATAATCATTGTAAGTTCAGAAAAGTATTTTAAATTTATAACTTGGATCTTACCATTCATCTTTATTCTATATAATGCAAATACATATTTGCAATATATAATTGTAAATGCAAGTATGTCTGTGTGCATGTTAAATTGCTTCAGTCATGTCCAGCTTTTTGCTGTGGACTGTAGCCCTTTAGGATCCTCTGTCCATGGAATTATCCAGGCAAGAATACAGGAGTGAGTTGCCATGCCCTCTGCCAGGGAATCTTCCTGACCCAGGGATCAAACTCGCATCTCTTATGTCTCCTACATTGGCAGGCAGGTTCTTTAGCATCAGAGCCACCTGGGAAGCCCATAAATATAAGGGCACTTAATTTGTATGTGGAATCATTAGTATTCCATAGCTTGTACATGCATATATAGTTCATTCTTATCAGAACAGTGGGGAAAAAAGCTGCACAAAGCTAGCATTTAATTTCAGTTCTTTTTTTAAAATTGTATTATTTTATTGGAATCTAACTGCATAAGGTTGTTGTAAAACAGGAACCCAAACAACCTTATACAATTTCAGTTCTTTATATGTACATATTATACCAATACATTTCAGGTGTAACTTAATGATGAGGAGGAAAGGTCTGGAATGAACTCACCTGTGGGTTGCCTTACCTTTTTCCTTTTTTTACTATGTCATGATATTTAGCGTTAGTGCTGCTGGGAAGTAACATGATTAAAAAAGGATATGATTGGGTCCCTTGGTTGTTCATGTTTCTTAGAACACCATTATCTTCTTGTGATCCAAGCAAGGCCCCATTCAAAAGGGTAAGGCATGGACTCCAATGTATTAGTCACCCCTGACACATATGACATAGATGTGTCCCATATAACATAGATGTGTCGTATGGAACATGAGCATAGAATTCTGGTGGACCCACTGTGCATTGAGTTTTAGTGAGACTCGAAGGGAAATATGCATGACGGAAGCCATGAAGGCTATGTGAATGGAGTGGCAAGTTATAGTTGACACATGCATGTATTTCTTCTGCTCATGTGCATCCCCTGTTGTCCCACTGAACTTCACTTACAAAACACATGCTCAAAATTAAAATCATTAAGAATTTCAACATGGCAACAACAGAGCTATTAAAAGAAAGGCTGTATCTGATCTCACTTGTCATATGCCCATGAAGCTGGTCCTTTACCTGCTTTGTAACATTGTAAGACTCCTAGAAGAGTACACAGGAGATGCCCAATAAATGTCCTTCTGTTTTCTTATAGGAAAAAAACATTAGTTTCCTTCAGAATAGACATACATGTTAGCACGACTCAGAATCTTGATGCCCAAGGGGTGATGAAAACGACTCACATTTGACCTATTACTTTTTTTTTTTAATTTTATTTTATTTTTAAACTTTACAATATTGTATTAATTTTGCCAAACATCAAAATGAATCTGCCACAGGTATGCCCGTGCTCCCCATCCTGAACCCTCCTCCCTCCCCATACCCTCCCTCTGGGTCATCCCAGTGCACCAGCCCCAAGCATCCAGTATCGTGCATCGAACCTGGACTGGCGACTCATTTCATACATGATATTATACATGTTTCAATGCCATTCTCCCAGATCTCCCCACCCTCTCCCTCTCCCACAGAGTCCATAAGACTGATGTATACATCAGTGTCTCTTTTGCTGTCTCGTATACAGGGTTATTGTTACCATCTTTCTAAATTCCATATATATGTGTTAGTATACTGTATTGGTGTTTTTCTTTCTGGCTTACTTCACTCTGTATAATAGGTTCCAGTTTCATCCACCTCATTAGAACTGATTAAAATGTATTCTTTTCAATGGCCGAGTAATACTCCATTGTGTATATATACCACAGCTTTCTTATCCATTCATCTGCTGATGGGCATCTAGGTTGCTTCCATGTCCTGGCTATTATAAACAGTGCTGCGATGAACATTGGGGTACATGTGTCTCTTTCCCTTCTGGTTTCCTCAGTGCGTATGCCCAGCAGTGGGATTGCTGGATCATAAGGCAGTTCTATTTCCAGTTTTTTAAGGAATCTCCACACTGTTCTCCATAGTGGCTGTACTAGTTTGCATTCCCACCAACAAGAGAAAGAAGCACAGCATATGTTTTCAGGTTCTTGAAATCCTTCCGTACATTTGTCCTGATTCAGCCACCATGGTTGGCTTGGTCACTAGATGAAATAAATGAATGAATATTTGCTATGATTTTCAGGACCTTATAAATCTTCTCCCCCTCAAATCTCTCTCCACTATTCACTTGCTGCCATGCTTCCAAGTTCACCATCAGATATCCATTTCTCTGGGTTAAAGTGCTGTCCTATTTTAAAATGCTGTAGGTAAAACTATTGAGTGAGCATAAAGTGGTTTTGTTCAAATCATTTAAGTACTTAGAGAAAAGGATGAGATTTTTATGGGAAGCATTTTGGCTTTGACAGAACTTAGTGAAAGAAATAGATTTCTTTAGAAAGGGAGCTGGAGGAATCAGTGTTAATTCTAACCAAGTCCCTCTATGTTCCTATGGTGGTTGTTGTCACTTAGTCATGTAGGACTCTTGCAACCCCATGGACTGCAGCCCATCAGGCTCCTCTGTCCATAAAATTTTCCAGGCAAGAATACTGAAGTGGGTTGCCATTTCGTTCTCCAGGGTATCTTCCTCACCCAGAGATTGAACCTGCATCTCCTGCATTGCAGGCAGGTTCTTTACTGCTGAGCCACCTGGGAAGCCCTCTGTTTCCCTAGGATATAGTAATCTTTCCCTCAAAGGTGAATTTTGAAGAATCGTGAGTCAGATTAGAAGCTTTGTTGGAGGCAAATGCTTAGTACTAAGAAGAGCTTATTAAGGCTTATCTTGGTTGTGTAAGCCAGGAGAGGGCTAAAAGGAGCCTAAGTTCTAGGATTTTGGTCAAGCTACTACTTATCTCATTGGAGACTGACCTGAATGCCCTCCAAAGTGTTTTCTGCCTCCCTAATATTCCAGGTAAATTCTTATGTGTTTTCTGTCTCTTCTCTTAGCTCTTTCTGAATTTTTCCACTTTGGACCTTCCCAAACAGGCACTGTGGCTTATTAGCGGGCAGAGTACCTAGCTGAACTTATAAATTTGATCATTCTGTTTGGGGAAAATATTTGAAAATGCAAATACACTTGCAAAAGTAACAGATTGATCAAATAACCTCAAAATTACTATAATGTATTTTTCTGTGGGCCAGCCGCTACCTAGGGGTTTTACAATTTTTATCTCATTTATTTCTTGCTATAACTATTTGAGTTAGGTTCTTTTTCTTATTTCCATTTCATAGATAAAAGTCTGACTATACAAGGCAATATTGGATTTATTAGATAGGGTATTATTCAGTTCTTATCACAATAATTCTGAGTAACAACCATCTCAAAAACTCAGGGTTTTACAAAGACAGACATTTATATACTTTTGCTCATGGGCTGTGGGTTGCCTGGGGCTTTGCTGGATTTGGCCGGGATCAGTTGCATTTACATACACCCCAGTTTTCTCATTCTCCTTGGACCAGCTGCTACCTGGGGACATTATTTTCCTCATGGAGCACAAAAATACAAGCCAAACTATGCAAGTACAATTAAGGTCTCTGCTCATGTCATGTCCACTAACATCCCGTGACCAGAGCAAAGCCAGTATCAAAGGGGCAGGAAAGTATATTTTACCCAGAGTGGGAGGTCATACAAAGTGACATGTCACATGGTGCGGATGTTTAATCCTACAACAGCGGAATACTTGGGACCAACAACTCAATCAGCCTTTAGTTGGGAGTAGGTACTGAGAGAATGTGAGTCACTGAGAGAATGTGAGGCAGCGAGACAAGGTGAACCGAGATGCATGGTGCACACAGTGGCCGGTCTGGCGCTGAGCAGCAAGAGGGTCCAGACCAGGTGGAGAGCATGCCAGAAAGGACAGTAGCATCCGCTCATCTCCTTTCTCTAAGCCCAAGCCAGATTTGATTTTTACTTTGAAAATCTATTCATAGCTCTTCCAGCAAATAAAGGGACCATTCAGAGAGAATAATAGCAGCGTAAGACACCAGGGTCCATTTTTGAACCATTAAATACCACAACCCAAAGAGGTATTGGGTTAAAGTTTGTGGTCACTGCTTATTCTCAGCAGATTTTATGATGCTCTTTAAAATTCTGGCCTGAATCTCCTTCACTGTGGCACAAATAATATTCTATGTAGCTTTGCTTAAAAAAAATCCTACAGCTCACAGCAACGAGAATGCTTCTGTTAACAGTTGTACTTTGAATCAGAGTCTAACCATTGGGTTCCTTTGGGGTTTTTATAAGACTGTTTCTGGGAAAGAGCTACTATATTATTGTCCCAGTGCCACAGATGATATTAAAATATAAAAAGATTAATAGCATTCTCTAAACTTCTTCTCATTTGTAGGTTAGGAAGATATTCTAGCCTTTGCAGGAGAGGGGATTAGACTGGAAAAAGATGTCAGAACTAGGTGATAAAAGGCTTGTGAGATTCACGATAACAAGTTTGGACTTTATGAAAGATTATTGAGGGAAGTAAAAAGGAGAAAGTGAAATGCTAATATTGATTTTTTAGGAAGATGGCTCTGACAGCTTGGGAACATGGCTCTGAGAGGAGACAGTGGATAGGAGGTAGGGACACCAATTAGGAATTTACTGTGATGTTTTAGGCAAGCAGCAATAAGAGCAATCACATTCTCCTTCTTGGGAATACCCAATTCAGATATCCTTTTGAGACCATCTGTTCTAAACATCTTCTAGTACTTTCAGTTCTAAAACAACAAAATCCTGGGGGATTTTAGTTGGAAGTACCATCTGATTTTCAGATTGATACTGTTTAAAAGAAGGCTTCCTAAAATGCTTGGCAAAAAGTAGGTGCTCACTGTTTTCTTTCACAAAAAGTAATTGAGTTCTATAAGCAAAGTAACTGACTGCTTGCTTTATTTCTCTTTGGTTATTGTTTATGGAATTTATGGAAAAAATATGTGCCCTATAGTGTGCCCAAGAAGAAAGAAGCCTTCTTAAGACTCAAGTCTACGTTAAGGGATAAAAACATGCCCTTGCCCTTGTTTGCTGTGGGTATAAGCTTCTTGTCTGTAAAGGCCATGCACCACCACTATGTGAAGGAAGGGAGGAGGAGTGTGCTGCGCAAAAGGCAGATTTGCTGTTAGCTGGTCACACACATCTGGTGTCACACGTGAAGCCCTGCGGTGCATGCTAAAGCAATATATTACACATCACACACAGGTCAGAGTGTGGCAGAGGGTATTGTGTAGCTGTGTAACTTCTCTATTTAATGCAACTTTTTCAAGGGTCTGGGGCCAACCCTGACATCTGGCAGAAAGGTCTCCTCCTGGATCCTTTAGCAATTTTTTAAATTATTTCCCCCTATTTTTTGATTGCATCATGCATCTTGCAGGATTTTAGTTCCCTGACCAGAGATTGAACCCATGTCCTATGCAGTGGAAACATAATGTCTTAACCACTGGACTGCCAAGGAACTCCTCCTTTTCCCCATTTTTTAAAGGTAGTCCTCATTCTGGGCAGTGCCATTTCAGGCTCAGTGATCTAGCTTTGCCCTGGACTCTTAGCTGGGTCCAGTGTTCAAATGCTGCTGCTATATTGAATTAAAGTCTGCTGGAGGGTACCCACTAGCTCTTCACATATAAAGACTGTGAAATTGCCTCATTGGCATGGTCTCCCATTTCAAAGGGTCTCTTGTTCTTTGAATGTCTTTCCTTCTTTTTTTTGTCCCTTTATGTGACTTTGTGTTTATTTCAACCATTCTTAAGAATTTGACTGATTAGTATCATATTGGGTATTGTGGAGAGCTTTGGAACCCTGGTCAGGCCTGGGAAGCTGTAGTTGTGTTTCTGCTTTGTTACCTTGCTTCAGCCTAGTTTCAGTACCCTTTGCTAAGTAAACTAAGAAATCAGTCTTACAGAACAGAGCCCTCTACATAAGTTTCACAAAGGTTGGAAGAGTATTGGAAAGCATCAACCTGTTAGCCCTCCCCACATCTTTGGTTGTGCTTTGGGAAGTGAAAAAGGGATTCCAACTGATGAATCTCCAAATGTCAAGTCCTCATTCAAGTAACCTCACCATTTTCTCTAACCCTGTGGCAAGACTCAGGCTCTCATTTGTGGAGCCAGATCCTTCTCCTAAGGGCCATTTTGTCCTCACATTTATGTTGAATTATCCCAATGTGGTGTGGGTGTGGTTGTGTGTGGTGTGGGTGTGGTTGTGTGTGGTGTGGGTGTGGTTGTGTGTGGTGTGGGTGTGGTTGTGTGTGGTGTGTGGGTGTGTGGTGTGTGGGTGGGTGGGGTGTGGGCGGCATGTGTGGGGTGTCTGTGGTGTGTGTGGGTGCTGCATGGGTGGGTGGTGTGTGGGTGGGTGGGTGGTGGGTGGGGGGTTCCCTTGTGGCTCAGACAGTAAAGCATCTGCCTACAATGCAGGAGACCCGGGTTTGATCCCTGGGTCGGGAAGGTCCTCTGGAGAAGGATTTGGCAACCCACTCCAGTACTCGTGCCTGGAAAAATCCCATGGACGGAGGAGTGTGGTGGGCTACAGTCCATGGGGTTGCAAACAGTTGGACACTACTGAGCAATTTCACTTGGTCTTGATCCCAATAGCTGTCACATAAGCTGCACGGATGAGACTACACTCTTCTGGCCCTTTGTCACTTTCCCTACAGCAGAGGTCATTGAGTATGGTATCAGGAAATAGAAAGTGAAGCTGGTGACTTCATTCTTAGTGACAACTTGTAAGTGATAGGAAAGTATTTCAAAGTATGACTCTAGGCACCTAGGTGTCATCTTATCAAATTCTCTTACTTATAATCTAAAGATATTTCCCCTCTGGTGCATTCAGATAGACATAGGTCACCTGGAAACACAGGCTGTAAACACTCTACTTCTAGGCTAAAAAAGTTCATGGTTTTAGGAGGAAAGGTTTCAAGCACAGTTTTTTTTAATTCCTTGTTAAATATTGTCATGAGTAGAGAAGAGTAGGGGAGGGGCAGGAATCATGGATATGAGTGTATAAATGAGTGATGTTTCTGTTCAGTTCAGTTTAGTTGCTCAGTCGTGTCCGACTCTTTGCGACCCCATGAATTGCAGCACGCCAGGCCTCCCTGTCCATCACCAACTCCCGGAGTTCACCCAAACTCATGTCCATTGAGTCAGCAATGCCATCCAGCCATCTCATCCTCTGTCGTCCCCTTCTCCTGCCCCCAATCCTTCCCAGCATCAGAGTCTTTTCCAATGAGTCAACTCTTTGCATGAGGTGGCCAAAGTGGCAGGACCAGATGCCCTCACGATCCATTCTTTAGGAAGTATTTGAAATATTTAATGGCCCATTCCATTCATTACTGATAATTTTTGCTATTTCTGGGGCCAAACCAAAATACCTTTGAAGAAAGCTATTAGCCTCTCAACCAACAAGGCTGAATATTTTCAGTGTGCTTTTCTCCACTCACCTCTGAGACAAGAGTGACCATTTTGGGGTTATTCATTTCAAGGCTCCTGAGAATACAGCTCAGGGTTGGGGGGACTAGTCTCAGGACATCAGTCATACTGCCTTACCCTTGGGGACTCATCAATTTTAACATTCCAAATTGTTACTCCTTCCTTACTGGGTGTGGCCCAAACTGCCAGAGGTTGGGGCTGGTACACTGGAACATTTGTATCTCTATTGCTATATTCCTCTAATAACAAATTATGTCATATTTTTATTCTTTACTAGTTTAAGGTTATACACTTATGTCTTAGTTTATCATAGTTCTCTCACTACAGTAGTAACATACATGAGTCTAGGAATGGTTATTACTGTAATTCTATAGTTCAGCTCTCCCAAGATATTGCTACTACAGTCAATTTAAAGAATAGTATAAATATGTGTTACATTTTCCCTACCCATGATCATCCTTTTTAGACAATATATAAATAAAGGAAACTGTCCTTGTACTGGAAAAGGAGGCTGCAGATATCCTTGGGATATATAAAAGTGACTGTAATGATAAACTCAATGGCATTAAGACTTCAATTATAATAAAGTTGCAGGCATCTCATATCAGCTATTGGATTTTTTCACCTGTGTCACAATCAGGCATTTTAATATTGATTGAGTACTTGGCTGATTGTTCTATGGAGTAATTAGATCATTCCTACTGAATGACTAGTCTATGCTTCAATGGACTATATCTTCTTAGAAATGTCTAGAGAGATAAAACTTTATTAGGGATAATAACTCACCGAAGAATCTTTTGGGGGATAACAATTCCATTCATAGGAGTTGAATAATCTAAATAGTCTGAAAATTTGTCCCCAATCTTGTAATATTGCAGAATAAACACTTAAGTTGCTTAGCCCAAATTATTACAGATGAAATAATAGCCTTGCCTGTTTGTTTGTTTGTTTGTCGGGAATTACTAATAGTTCATTTTTTACATAGATTAACCAGGCATGGGAGTGGTGAAACAATCCGTATCTAAGCAAAACTTCAAGGCAATCTGAGGGGGGGACTTCCCTGGTGGTCTAGTGGTTAAGAATTCATCTTCCAGTGCACATGGGTTTGATCCCTGGTCGGGAAACTAAGATCCCACGTGCTGTGAGGCAACTAAGTCCTCGTGCTGCAACTAGAGAGAAGCCCGCAAGCCAATGAAAGATCTTGATTGTCATAACAAAGATCCGACATACTGCAACTCAGACCCGATGCAGTCAAATAAAACAAGAAAAAAGCAACCTGATCATCTAAGGTGGACTTTAAGGAACTGTTGAGCCTTGTTTTCTTGGGACAATCTGGGAAATCTTAGGTCATGGTTGTAGATACCTTCTTATAGTATTTTATTCTTGGTTTTTTTTTTTCACAGTTATGTCATGTTTATTATTCAGAGTCTTAAATTCTTCCATGTATCAATCTCCTAACAGATGATACAAAGCCTGCTGCTGCTGCTAAGTTGCTTCAGTCGTGTCCGACTCTGTGTGACCCCATAGACGGCAGCCCACCAGACTCCCCTGTCCCTGGGATTCTCCAGCAAGAGTGGGTTGCCATTGCCTTCTCTGGATACAAAGCCTACTAGAGGTAAAATCATGCTGAGAAACACTCAAACTGAAAATCAGGCCTTCTCAAATTAAACATCAACTTTCAAGGGAATCAAGAACAATGAAAAAGATTTGGACAATCTTGATGATCTTTCCTGCAGCTTTGTCTGAGAGAGGATCAAAAAGGGATCGAGAGTAAAAAAATATCTCCTTACTCCTTGAAAAAGACTGACAGTTCTATTGCCAGGGTTAAGGTTAGGGTTAAAAGTACTTTTAAGTCTGTCTGATTGATTAGTGACAATGATTGCTAATGGGTAATAGTGAACGTCTAAGACTGACATAAAATTCCTTCCTCTGTAATCAATACAAAACATACTTCTAAGACTTTCAACTTACTCTTACTTCTGTAATCATTAAAGATTTTTCACAAGTGTTCTACATGATCAGAAGTTTGCTCTCCTTGACCAACATTGCTTTTCATTACTTTTTAAATAAGCATCACATTTATCATTGCTCTGTTGGTTTCAGATTTTAAATAGTGGTTTCAATCCAGGCGACTCTCAAGAGTCTTCTCCAACAGCATAATTTAAAAGCATCAATTCTTAGGTGCTCAGCTTTCTTTATGGTCCAACTCTCACATCTGTGCATAACTATTGAAAAAACCATAGCTTTGACTATCTGGACCTTTGTCGGCAAAGCAATGTCTCTGCTTTCAATATGCTGTCTAGGTTGGTCATAGCTTTTCTTTCAAGGAGCAGCATCTTTTAATTTCATGACTGAAGTCACCATCTGCAGTGATTTTGGAGCCCCCCAAAATAAAGTCTTTCACTGTTTCCATTATTTCCCCATCTATTAGCCATGTAGTGATGGGACTGGATGCTATGATCTTCGAGTACTGAGGTAGTACTTGAATTTTATTGAAAGAGAAGAATAAAGTTTTAAACTAAAAGTGATTTTAAAAAATTCTTGTATTTGACTGTGTTTATCAAAACAAAATAGATTAAATGATCTATTTTGGGCAGATTGGGAATTTAGAACCAAAATTCAGAACTGTATGCAGTTGTATAACAAGTATAGTCTCATTTTGGGAGTTACTGCCTTGTTTATGTCTCTTCCCTTCATACGTGCTACAACAGTGACCTGAGGCTCACTGTCCTACATCACTTGGTAGAGCCTTTACTCAGTCTGTATTTGCTTCTATGTTGGAAGTTCTACCAATCCTGATGGAAGGGATACAGAGTGATGGGAGATATTCAGAGTGACTATACGATTGAGCTCAATGGGGTTCAGGGCTGGCTGAGATACAAAGGATGAGAAGGAGTTAGCCACATGGAGAGTCATATGAAGAGTTTAAGGAGGGCCAATAAGGGGTTACTCTTGAACCTCCCCTTTTTCTCATGTCCTTAAACTCATCTTCAAAAATATATATGGAATCTATTCACACGTCTAGTATATGCAAACATCCTGACATGGAGAAGAGTTTGAGGAAATACAGTGGGAGTAGCTGAAGGTCTTAGAGAAAGATGGAGAGTAATGAAGACATAGGTGGGATTGGATTTTAGAAGACATTGTGGGAAGGTTTATTCCATGTGAAACAAAAAACCATGGAAGGGGATTAAGAAAGGAAATGGCTGCTTCAAAGTATATGCTAGGATTGGTTTTGCTTCTGTGTGTCTCGTGGGTTGAACTGGGGGAATGGTAGAAGGGAGAGTAAGGAGGAGGCAGTTTGCAGTAATCTAGCTAAGAGATAATGGTCACCTAGTATGCTACTGGCACAGAGGAACAAAAGATGTGTGGAGAGAGTCAAGATGTATTTTCGGTTGAAAAGCATGAGAGAAAGAGGGGAATTCAATTCTTTGGTTTCTGGCTTTAGTAACTGGATGGGATACTGGTGCCATCTTGCTCAACTGATAATTAAGATGGTGAAAACTCCCATATTGAATATGTTGAGTTTGGAATGTCTGTAAGACCTTCGGGTAAAGGTTTCAAATGGCCTGCTTTTGTCTGAGTCTAGGGAGAAAAAGATTTGAGCTAAAGATATAAATTTGAGAGTCACAAAACACACAGTCTATGAACCTATCAAAATTGATGGGGTCACTTAGAGAATGAAAACAGAGGAGGGTGCCCAGGAATAACCCTTGGGACTAAAGAGCCTCTTGATGACGGTAAAAGAGAAGGATGACAAAGCTGGCTTAAAGCTCAACATTAAAAAAACTAAGATCATGGCATCTAGTCCCATCACTTCATGGCAAATAGAAGGGGAAAAAGTGGAAGCAGTGACAGATTTTATTTTCTTGGGCTCCAAAATCACTGCAAATGGTGACTGGAGTCATGAAATTAAAAGATGCTTGCTCCTTGGAAGGGAAGTGGTGACAAACCTAGACAGCATATTAAACAGCAGGGACATCACATTGCCAATAAAGGTCAATATAGTCAAAGCTATGGTTTTTCTAGTAGTCATGTACGAATGTAAAAGTTGGACCATAAAGAAGGCTGATTGCTGAAGAATTGATATTTTTGAATTGTGCTGGAGAAGACTCTTGAGAGTCCCTTGGACTGCAAGGAGATCCAACCAGTCCATCCTAAAGGAAATCCATCCTGAATATTCATTGGAAGGACTGATGCTGAAGCTGAAGCTCCAATACTTTGGCCATCTGATGTAAAGAGTTGACTCATTTGAAAAGACCCTGATGCTGGGAAAGATTGAAGGCAGGAGGAGAAGGGGACGACAGAGGATGAGATGGTTGGATGGCATCACTGATTCAATGGACATGAGTTTTAGTAAGCTTTGGGAGTTGGTGATGGACAGGGAAGCCTGGTGTGCTGCAGTCCACTGGGTCACAAAGAGTCGGACATGACTGACTGAACTGAACTGAACTGAGAGAAAAGCCCATTGAATTTGGCAGCTCTGATGCTGATACCTTAATATAGATGATTGGTTAGTTTTTTGCTTTTTTGATTTTTAAACTTTTCTTTGATAAGGTAACCTAATAAGTTATAGTCTGTTATGATATTATTATCTAATCAATTAGAAAATTTTAGATACTTTTTTGGTACATGAGAATTATTTTCATAAATATCTGGCTTTATATTATTTAATGACTAATTCTTGGGAATTATAATTGTCTCCAAGGGTGTGGTCCAAGGGTAGTCTAAGGAGGTTCCTGAATTCAGCAAATTTTAAATGGTGGAACTTTTCCAGGCTTCATGGCAAGAGGAATAATTTTATAAAATGGAACCATTTAGCATATACCTCACATTATATCAGGTGGCAATCTTGGAGTTTACCTAAACAAAAGTCAGTCCTCGTCACAGACTCAGTCTGATAATAACAATACAAACACATACAAGAAGGCTGAACTACTATAAGTATATATTAATAAAACAGCATTTATGTGTGCTAATGCATTTCTAAAAGAAGTTTTGTTGGATTAAAATGAAAAGCCTGAATTATATTTCAAAATACATTTGGTGATGAAAGAGAATTGTGTTAGAGGCAATTGCCTGTCACTTTCTTTTGAAGGTATGACTTGAAGATACCTTAGAGCCGTACAGAAGAAATTGTCTGGAAGTTCTGCCTCATAGCTAGTGTGGCAATGAAGGTGAGGACTGCAGACTCTTTAGATGACCTGGGGCCCGCAGAATGCCTTCTTCATTCCATATTAAACAGGGCACAGAACAAACACACAACTCAGATGAAAGGGAGGCCAGTGTCCGTGGATCTACCACTTCCCTCTGTCTAATGAATTCTTGAATTCCTGAACCCTCTGGTTCTGAATTCTTTAGTTACTGCTACTATGAGGGCATAATGGTAGAAACATATTCTCTTTTGTGTGTGTGCTCTCTCAGATTACAAATAAAACCGAATTTCCCTTTTTCTTTCTTGTCAAGTAAGCTTGAACAGTAAGTAGCATTGAAAGCTCTCTCCTTCTCTTTAGGTGTTAGCTACACTTGCAAATTTATAATTGCTAACACTTAAACACAGCACAACACAAACCTGTTTCAAGCTGCTGACAATTGATTGTTTCAGACAACTGGATTCAGTACTTGGTTTTTATTCTGAAGGTTCTGCTTCCTGAAACGCATGAGCTCTTTGTTTGTAGCATCTTTCTTAATTCAAAGTCAAGTCTTAAAATGTCTAAAATTTCTAAAAACAAACATACATACTCATGTATTTTAATTATCATGACTTTTGTGTTTCTATAGCCAGATTGGGATAAATTATTCCAAATTGTCCTATTCAATTCAGTCCTATATTTAGTTTATGAGTAAATGAATGCTTCCATAAGAAACAAGAGGACCAGTATATGATTCGGCATCTGACCTTGTAGGAAGGGCTTTGTGTGCTTCAGACAGGAAGAAAAATAATTTACAGACCATGTTTTTATTGTTAATCTTAAAACCTTGACATTTGAGGTGGGATATTTATACAAAGAGAAACCGTGCTGGTAATTTCCCTAATCTGCAGTCTTTCTGCATAATTGGGTACGGGAGCAGAGCTGAGCACTGTTAGGTATATGGATAGGTTAGGCAAAGGACAGAGAACAGGCTTGTTTAGGGCATCAGCACAAGAATCATCTGCCTTCATTATTGAAAAGAGAATTCTAAACTTTGTAAGTGGAACATTTAAACAGAGGCAATTTTAATTTCAGTGTATATGTGATTTTTGTATCACTTTGAAAAATTCCATATGAAGTATCTAATCTCTTCAATGTTTATTCAGGTCTCTGAAGAGCCTAATGTGACCCTTGATTGGCAGATGGTAGTCCTCTATGTGAAATTTGGAGGTATCTCAAAGGTATCTTACCAAAAAATATCTAACATGAAGATTTTCCAATTTAGATTTGTCTTCCAAGTGTAAAGAAGTGGAGAACTCATTTGCTGCTTTCTAGTCTGTGTCTTGGTGGGGGAGAGATGGGGAGTTTCAGATTCTCATGAAATTAATAAATTGGGAGGGGACTGTGATAATGTTACATTCCTAATACTCTAGACTTAGTATTTATTTAATATAGAGTATATGAAGCATTTTTTTGATCAGATCAGAGATCAGATCAGATCAGTCACTCAGTCGTGTCCAACTCTTTGCGACCACATGAGTTGCAGCATGCCAGGCCTCCCTGTCCATCACCAACTCCTGGAGTTCACTGAGACTCACATCCATCGAGTCAGTGATGCCATCCAGCCATCTCATCCTCTGTCGTCCCCTTCTCCTCCTGCCCCCAATCCCTCCCATCATCAGAGTCTTTTCCAATGAGTCAACTCTTCAAATGAGGTGGCCAAAGTACTGGAGTTTCAGCTTTAGCATCATTCCTTCCAAAGAAATCCCAGGGCTGATCTCCTTCAGAATGGACTGGCTGGATCTCCTTGCAGTCCAAGGGACTCTCAAGAGTCTTCTCCAACACCACAGTGCAAAAGCATCAATTCTTTGGCGCTCAGCTTTCTTCACAGTCCAACTCTCACATCCATACATGACCAGAGGAAAAACCGTAGCCTTGACTAGACGAACCTTTGTTGGCAAAGTAATGTCTCTGCTTTTGAATATGCTATCTAGGTTGGTCATAACTTTCCTTCCAAGGAGTAAGCGACTTTTAATTTCATGGCTGCAGTCACCATCTGTAGTGATTTTGGAGCCCAGAAAAATAAAGTCTGACACTGTTTGCACTGTTTCCCCATCTATTTCTCATGAAGTGATGGGACCAGATGCCATGATCTTCGTTTTCTGAATGTTGAGCTTTAAGCCAAATTTTTCACTCTCCACTTTCACTTTCATCAAGAGGCTTTTGAGTTCCTCTTCACTTTCTGCCATAAGGGTGGTGTCATCTGCATATCTGAGGTTATTGACATTTCTCCTGGCAATCTTGATTCCAGCTTGTGTTTCTTCCAGCCCAGAGTTTCTCATGATGTCCTCTGCATATAAGTTAAATAATCAGGGTGACAATATACAGCCTTGACGTACTCCTTTTCCTATTTGGAACCAGTCTGTTGTTCCATGTCGAATCCTAACTGTTGCTTCCTGACCTGCATACAAATTTCTCAAGAGGCAGATCAGGTGGTCTGGTATTCCCATCTCTTGAAGAATTTCCCACAGTTTATTGTGATCCACACAGTCAAAGGCTTTGGCACAGTCAATAAAGCAGAAATAGATGCTTTTCTGGAACTCTCTTGCTTTTTCCATGATCCAGCAGATGTTGGCAATTTGATCTCTGGTTCCTCTGCCTTTTCTAAAACCAGCTTGAACATCAGGAAATTCATGGTTCACATATTGCTGAAGCCTGGCTTGGAGAATTTTGAGCATTACTTTACTAGTGTGTGAGATGAGTGCAATTGTGTGGTAGTTTGAGCATTGTTTGGCATTGCCTTTCTTTGGGATTGGAATGAAAACTGACCTTTTCCAGTCCTGTGGCCACTGCTGAGTTTTCCAAATTTGCTGGCATATTGAGTGCAGCACTTTCATCATCTTTCAGGATTTGGAATAGCTCAACTGGTATTCCATCACCTCCACTAGCTTTGTTCGTAGTGATGCTTTCTAAGGCCCACTTGACTTCACATTCCAGGATGTCTGGCTCTAGAAGAGTGATCACACCATCGTGATTATCTGGGTCGTGAAGATCTTTTTTGTACAGTTCTTCTGTGTATTCTTGCCATCTCTTCTTAATATCTTCTGCTTCTGTTAGGTCCATACCATTTCTGTCCTTTATTGAGCCCATCTTTGCATGAAATGTTCCTTTGGTATCTCTTATTTTCTTGAAGAGACCCCTAGTCTTTCCCATTCTGTTGTTTTCCTCTATTTCTTTGCATTGATCGCTGAAGAAGGCTTTCTTATCTCTTCTTGGTATTCTTTGGAACTCTGCATTCAGATGCTTATATCTTTCCTTTTCTCCTTTGCTTTTCGCTTCTCTTCTTTTCACAGCTATTTATAAGGCCTCCCCAGACAGCCATTTTGCTTTTTTGCATTTCTTTTCCATGGGGATGGTCTTGATCCCTGTCTCCTGTACAATGTCATGAACCTCATTCCATAGTTCATCAGGCACTCTATCTATCAGATCTAGGCCCTTAAATCTATTTCTCACTTCCACTGTATAATCATAAGGGATTTGATTTAGGTCATATGTGAATGGTCTAGTGGTTTTCCCTACTTTCTTCAATTTAAGTCTGAATTTGGCAATAAGGTGTTCATGGTCTGAGCCACAGTCAGCTCCTGGTCTTGTTTTTGCTGAGTGTATAGAGCTTCTCCATCTTTGGCTGCAAAGAATATAATCAATCTGATTTCGGTGTTGACCATCTGGTGATGTCCATGTATAGAGTCTTCTCTTGTGTTGTTGGAAGAGGGTGTTTGTTATGACCAGTGCATTTTCTTGGCAAAACTCTATTAGTCTTTGCCCTGCTTCATTGCGTATTCCAAGGCCAAATTTGCCTGTTACTCCAGGTGTTTCTTGACTTCCTACTTTTGCATTCCAGTCCCTTATAATGAAAAGGACATCTTTTTTGGGTGTTAGTTGTAAAACGTCTTGTAGGTCTTCATAGAACTGTTCAACTTCAGTTTCTTCAGCATTACTGGTTGGGGCATAGACTTGGATTACTGTGATATTGAATGATTTGCCTTGGAAACGAACAGAGATCATTCTGTCCTTTTTGAGATTGCATCCAAGTACTGCATTTCCAACTCTTTTGTTGACCATGATGGCTACTCCATTTCTTCTGAAGGATTCCTGCCCACAGTAGTAGATATAATGGTCATCTGAATTAAATTCACCCATTCCAGTCCATTTCAGTTCGCTGATTCCTAGAATGTCGACATTCACTCTTGCCGTCTCTTGTTTGACCACTTCCAATTTGCCCTGATTCATGGACCTGACATTCCAGGTTCCTATGCAATATTGCTCTTATAGCATCGGACCTTGCTTCTATCACCAGTCACATCCACAGCTGGGTATTCTTTTTGCTTTGGCTCCATCCCTTCATTCTTTTTGGAGTTATTTCTCCACTGATCTCCAGTAGCATATTGGGCACCTACTGACCTGGGGAGTTTCTCTTTCAGTATCCTATCATTTTGCCTTTTCATACTGTTCATGAGGTCTCAAGGCAAGAATACTGAAGTGGTTTGCCATTCCCTTCTCCAGTGGACCACATTCTGTCAAATCTCTCCACCATGACCTGCCCATCTTGGGTTGCCCCACAGGCATGGCTTAGTTTCACTGAGTTAGACAAGGCTGTGGTCCTAGTGTGATTAGATTGACTAGTTTTCTGTGAGTATGGTTTCAGTGTGTTTGCCCTCTGATGCCCTCTTGCAACATCTACTGTCTTACTCGGGTTTCTCTTACCTTGGGTGTGGGGTACCTCTTCACGGCTGCTCCAGCAAAGCGCAACCATTGCTCCTTACCTTGGACTAGGGGTATCTCCTCACCGCCGCCCTTCCTGACCTTCAACGTGGGATAGCTCCTCTAGGCCCTCCTGCGCCCGCGCAGCCACGGCTCCTTGGACGTGGGGTTGCTCCTCCCGTCAGCCGCCCCTGGCCTTGGGCGTGGGGACGTGGGGTAGCTCCTCCCGTCTGCCGCCCCTGACCTCGGACGCTGGGTATCTCCTCTCGGCCGCCCCCCCTGACCTCGGACGTGGGGTAGCTCCTCTCCGCCGTTCCTGCGCCGTCGCAGTCTGGTACTCTCGGCCGCTGCCCCTGACCTCGGACGTGGGGTAACTCCTCTTGGCCGCCGCCCTTCAGGCATGGGGTCCTCCCGGCTTCTGCCCCTGACCTCGGACGTGGGGTGGCTCCTCTCGGCCGCACTTCGCGCCAGTCGTCTCAGCCGCCTGCGCTTAGCGCGCCAGTAGTTGAGGTTACAGAATGTTAGATTAGGTAGATATCATTTAGAGAGTCAGATGACTTAAATAGGCTTTTATGTATGTGATTGCCAAGGTAACACGTAGTTATTTTAGGAATTTTGTGAATCTGTAAAAGGTAAAAGAATAAAGTAAAAATTATGCATTCCACTATGCTGAGGTGCTTGTTGTTGATTAATATCTGTGTGTGTATGTGTATAATTGAAATCATATTTGTAGCTGTATGTGTATCTAGATGTGCTGCTTAGATTCCCCTCATTATGACATACTTTTTGATAATAAAGAATATTTAAAGGACTTCCCTGGTAGTCCAGTGTAGTTAAGAATCTGCCTTCCAATGCAGGGGACTCAGGTTCAATCCCTGGTTGGGAAACTTAAGATCCCACATGCCGTGGGGGCAATTGAGCCCATGCCCTGCACTAGAGGAGCCTGCCTGCTGCAATTAAGACTCCACACAGCCAAAAAGAAGTAAATATTTAAAAAAATGTTTTAAAACCTTTTTTCCTTTTTTATTTTTTACATTTGTGCTATAACTATAACCGAGGTTAATTTTTTTTTTTTTTTTAAACCATGCATGCGTGCATGCTGAGAAGCTTCGGGCTCTGTCTAATTCTTTGCGACCCTACGCACTGTAGCCTGCCAGGTTCCTCTGTCCGTGGGATTCTCCAGGCAAGAATACTGGAATGGGTTGCCATTTCCTCCTCCATTTTTTACTATAATGCCTAATATTAATCATGCTAGCATGATTAGGGCTTTAATAAATTATGATGTGTTTATGGATGACATTTTTTCCAGTGTAATTTTAGTTTGGCTTTTAATGCTCAAGAAGTATATTCATCACTATACAAACTTGCTTTACAGTAAACTTTGTTGAGTAGCTCATTTGCTACCCCAGGGCTATCTCAGGTCAGAGCACTTTCAGTTGGGAGTCTGGCATGACTTAATGCCTTCTGTCATTTTGTGCTTTGATTTTTTGATAACAGGTTCAGCTTCAGGTTCATAGCTTAAGAATCATTTATTTATAGAATGAAATTTGCTTTGCTACTTTATGATTCTGATCACTTGATTCACTAATTACTTTCCATATTAAGGTCCTTATCTTTTCTATGCAGTCATAAATAGAAAGATGTCAAATGCCCGACAATTGCACTTTACTTGAATTATGGGTTAGAAGGAAAAGCAGGGTCATTTTAGGCCTTTATGACTAAAAATTAAAATGAACAAAGTTCTGGGAAAGAGAACAAAAGAACAATAATATAAGCATTTATGGTCTTTATGAAATTGAAAAGGAAAGACTGTTTCAGAAAACAATCCAATCAAACTGTGAGACATGAGATAAGCTCTTTAGAGGCTGACAGTTATTGCAATTCTCAGACAATTCAATTTTAGTTAGGAATAAATGGTGAACCTGTTGGTTTTGTCACATAAAAAACAAATGGGCAGAATATTCTATGATGCTCTTCCAGGGTGGATTTCAAACCACAGTAAAAACTCCTCAAGAAATATAATATAAAACTGGATTTTAAAATTCATGCTCTCTTAGAGTGTGCATCTGTGTTCCAACAATTTAGCTAATCTATATTAGAATGTAATAACTCGAGTCAACAAGCCTGATGAATGCATTATAAGTGCAATCACACAGTGATAAAGAGACATGACATCTGACTTTTTTGTGAAATAGAGTCCTACTTTTCTATAGACCAGATAAAAGTCAACTAAAGTGAAAGAAAGTGAAGTCACTCAGTCATGCCTGACGCTTTGTGACCCCGTGGTCTGTAGCCTACCAGGCTTTCTGTCCATGGGATTTTCCAGGCAAGGATACTGGAGTGGGTTGCCATTTCCTTCTCCAGGGGGTCTTCCCGACCTAGGGATTGAACCCAGGTCTCCCACATTGCAGGCAGACGCTTTACCCTCTGAGCCACCAGGGAAGCCCAAAAGTCAACTAACAAGAATATATTTTTTAACAGACATTTTCCTCTCAATGATTTCTTTCCCATCTGCCAATTATAATTTTCTATTTAATTTCTATGCATTTTCTTCCTTTAATTGATTAGCTTTAACTGTTCTGAAGAAAAAGGTTTTCATGTAATTTCTCAGAACCCCATGATATATTTTAAAGATTGAAATATAACATAAGTAGAGCACAGACAGCAAAATCAGGAGTCACCTCTGCTCTCTTCCTTTTCCCTTCCTCCCAGGTTTCACACGTTTCTCCAGCTGCACTGTGTGGGGAGAAAACTAGGTCCTCAGGTTTAAAACAGATTAGCTTCAGAACAATATGGGGGCTTCCTGGAGACCCCAGACTGCATAATAATAATTTAATTTGAAAACAGAGGTAAGAAAATAAGAAAACAAGATAAGAACTTTCAGACTATTTTAAACATGGAAATGTAATTTTCTTTCCCCCTCTTTTCAACTCAGTGTGCTAGATGGATGTGAAACAAATATTTTCCCTTGCTACCAGGGAGGGTTTGGAGAGTACACCCTCCCTGCTCATGAAGACAGCTAGCTGTTTGGTAGCTAAATTGTGTGTTCAACACCTATTCAATGGCTATTTATCAAGTGTCTATTACCTTCAGGCATTATTCTAGATGTTAATTTACACTTTATGTAAATGAATAGAAAGATCTATAGAAAGAATTGTATACGAAGAGCTATACAATTAGAAATATAAATATCTGATTTTTTAAAAAGTGCTATGAAGAAAACAATGCAAGTAAAAGAGTGAAAGTTGAGGGCTTGGGGTTCTTTTGGGGAGGAAATGATTTTAGTTATGATTTAGGCTTTGGGTTTAATCAGTCACTGTCTTAGTCTGTTCAGTCTTAGGGCTCTGGCTGTGCTAGACCTGGGTACGACATAAGCCCTCTTGGAGTAGGTTGCTATTAACCCACCACAGAACTGCCAGGACTTACACAGGACTGGGGAAACAGACTCCGGGAGGGCACAAACAGAACCTTTTGCACACTAGGACCCAGGAGAAAGGAGCAGTGACCCCACAAGAGACTGACCCAGACTTGCCCGTGAGTGTCCACGAGTCTCTGGTGGAGGCGTGGATTGGCGGTGGCCTGCTGCAGGGTTGGGGGCACTGAGTGTAGCAGTGCATGCATGGCACCTTTTGAAGGAGGTTGTCATTATCTTCCTTACCTCCACCATAGTTTGGCCTCAGGGAACACAGCCCTGCCCTTCAACAGAAAATGGGATTAAAGATTTACTGAGCACGGCCATCAGAACAAGACCTAGTTTCCTCCTCAGTCTCTCCCATCAGGAAGCTTCCATAAGACTCTTATCCTTCTCCATCAGAGGGCAGACAGACTGAAAACCACAATCACGGAAAACTAACCAATCTGCTTACATGGACCACAGCCTTGTCTAACTCAGTGAAACTATGTGCCATGCCATGTAGGGCCACACAAGACGCACGGATCATGGTGGAGAGTTCTGACAAAGCGTGGTCCACTGGAGAACGGAATGGCAAACCACTTCAGTATTCTTGCCTTAGAATCACATGAACAATATGAAGAGGCAAAAAGATAGGACACTGAAAGATGAACTCGCCGGGTCAGTAGGTGCTCAATATGCTACTAGAGATCAGTGGAGAAATAACTCCAGAAAGAATGAAGAGACGGAGCCAAAGCAAAAACAACACACAGTTTTGGATGTGACTGGTGATGGAAGTAAAGAGCAATATTGCACAGGAACCTGGAATGTTAGGTCCATGAATCAAAGCAAATTGGAAGTGGTCAAACAGGAGATGGCAAGAGTGAACATCAACATTTTAGGAATCAGCGAACTAAAATGGACTGGAATGGGTGAATTTAACTCAGATGATCATTATATCTACTACTGTGGGCAGGAATCCCTTAGAAGAAATGGAGTAGCCATCATAGTCAACAAAAGAAATGCAGTCAGATCAGATCAGATCAGTCACTCAGTCGTGTCTGACTCTTTGCGACCCCATGAATCCCAGCATGCCAGGCCTCCCTGTCCAACACCAACTCCTGGAGTTCACCCAGACTCACGTCCATCGAGTCAGTGATGCCATCCAGCCATCTCATCCTCTGTCGTCCCCTTCTCCTCCTGCCCCCAATCCCTCCCAGCATCAGAGTCTTTTCCAGTGAGTCAACTCTTCACATGAGGTGGCCAAAGTACTGGAGTTTCAGCTTTAGCATCATTCCTTCCAAAGAAATCCCAGGGCTGATCTCCTTCAGAATGGACTGGTTGGATCTCCTTGCAGTCCAAGGGACTCTCAAGAGTCTTCTCCAACACTACAGTTCAAAAGCATCAATTCTTTGGTGCTCAGCCTTCTTCACAGTCCAACTCTCACATCCATACATGACCACAGGAAAAACCATAGCCTTGACTAGACGAACCTTTGTTGGCAAAGTAATGTCTCTGCTTTTGAATATGCTGTCTAGGTTGGTCATAACTTTCCTTCCAAGAAGTAAGCGTCTTTTTTTTTTTTTTAATTTTATTTTATTTTTAAACTTTACATAATTGTATTAGTTTTGCCAAATATCAAAATGAATCCACCACAGGTATACATGTGTTCCCCATCCTGAACCCTCCCCCCTCCTCCCTCCCCATACCATCCCTCTGGGTCATCCCAGTGCACTAGCCCCAAGCATCCAGTATCGTGCATTGAACCTGGACTGGCATCTCGTTTCATACATGATATTTTACATGTTTCAATGCCATTCTCCAAAATCTTCCCACCCTCTCCCTCTCCCATAGAGTCCATAAGACTGTTCTATACATCAGTGTCTCTTTTGCTGTCTCGTACACAGGGTTATTGTTACCATCTTTCTAAATTCCATATATATGCGTTAGTATACTGTATTGGTGTTTTTCCTTCTGGCTTACTTCACTCTGTATAATAGGCTCCAGTTTCATCCACCTCATTAAGTAAGCGTCTTTTAATTTCATGGCTGCAGTTACCATCTGCAGTGATTTTGGAGCCCAGAAAAATAAAGTGAAATATTATTTTCAAATAGCTGTGAAAAGAAGAGAAGTGAAAAGCAAAGGAGAAAAGGAAAGATATAAACATCTGAATGCAGTGTTCCAAAGAATAGCAAGAAGAGATAAGAAAGCCTTCTTCAGTGATCAATGCAAAGAAATAGAGGAAAACAATAGAATGGGAAAGACTAGGGATCTCTTCAAGAAAATCAGAGATACCAAAGGAACATTTCATGCAAAGATGGGCTCAATAAAGGACAGAAATGGTATGGACCTAACAGAAGCAGAAGATATTAAGAAGAGATGGCAAGAATACACAGAAGAACTGTACAAAAAAGATCTTCACGACCCAGATAATCACGATGGTGTGATCACTGACCTAGAGCCAGACATCCTGGAATGTGAAGTCAAGTGGGCCTTAGAAAGCATCACTACGAACAAAGCTAGTGGAGGTGATGGAATACCAGTTGAGCTATTCCAAATCCTGAAAGATGATGCTGTGAAAGTGCTGCACTCAATATGCCAGCAAATTTGGAAAACTCAACAGTGGCCACAGGACTGGAAAAGGTCAGTTTTCATTCCAATCCCAAAGAAAGGCAATGCCAAAGAATGCCCAAACTACCACACAATTGCACTCATCTCACATGCTAGGAAAGTAATGCTCAAAATTCTCCAAGCCAGGCTTCAGCAATATGTGAACCATGAACTTCCTGATGTTCAAGCTGGTTTTAGAAAAGGCAGAGGAACCAGAGATCAAATTGCCAACATCTGCTGGATCATGGAAAAAGCAAGAGAGTTCCAGAAAAGCATCTATTTCTGCTTTATTGACTATGCCAAAGCCTTTGACTGTGTGGATCACAATCAACTGTGGGAAATTCTGAGAGATGGGAATACCAGACCACCTGATCTGCCTCTTGAGAAATCTGTATGCAGGTCAGGAAGCAACAATTAGAATTGGACATGGAACAACAGACTGGTTCCAAATAGGAAAAGGAGTTCGTCAAGGCTGTATATTGTCACCCTGTTTATTTAAATTATATGCAGAGTACATCATGAGAAACGCTGAACTGGAAGAAACACAAGCTGGAATCAAGATTGCCAGGAGAAATATCAATAACCTCAAATATGCAGATGACACCACCCTTATGGCAGAAAGTGAAGAGGAACTAAAAAGCCTCTTGATGAAAGTGAAAGTGGAGAGTGAAAAAGTTGGCTTAAAGCTCAACATTCAGAAAACGAAGATCATGGCATCCAGTCCCATCATTCTTGGGAAATAGATGGGGAAACAGCGGAAACAGTGTCAGACTTTATTTTTCTGGGCTCCAAGAAATGCAGTACTTGGATGCAATCTCAAAAATGACAGAATGATCTCTGTTTCCAAGGCAAGCCATTCAGTATCATAGTAATCCAAGTCCATGCCCTGACCAGTAATGCTGAAGAAGCTGAAGTTGAACAGTTCTATGAAGACCTACAAGACCTTCTAGAACTAACACCCAAAAAAGATGTCCTTTTCATTGTAGGGGACTGGAACGCAAAAGTAGGAAGTCAAGAAATACCTGCAGCAATGGGCAAATTTGGCCTTGGAGTACAGAATGAAGCAGGGCAAAGACTAACAGAGTTTTGCCAAGAGAACACACTGGTCATAGCAAACACCCTCTTCCAACAGCACAAGAGAAGGCTCTACACATGGACATCACCAGATGGTGAATACCGAAATCAGACTGATTATACTCTTTGCAGCCAAAGATGGAGAAGCTCTATACAGTCAGCAAAAACAAGACCAGGAGCTGACTGTGGCTCAGGCCATGAACTCCTTATTGCCAAATTCAGACTTAAATTGAAGAAAGTAGGGAAAACCACTAGACCATTCAGGTATGACCTAAATCAAATCCATTGTGATTATACAGTGGAAGTGAGAAATAGATTCAAGGGATTAGATCTGATAGGCAGAGTGCCTGAAGAACCATGGATGGAGGTTTGTGACATTGCACAGGAGGCAGTGGTCAAGATCATCCCCAAGAAAAAGAAATGCAAAAAGGCAAAATGGTTGCCTGAGGAGTCCTTACAAACAGCTATGAAAAGAAGAGAAGCTAAAGGCAAAGGAGAAAAGGAAAGATATACTCATTTGAATGCAGAGCTCCAAAGAATAGCAAGGAGAGATAAAAAAAGCCTTCCTCAGTGATCAGTGCAAAGAAATGGAGGAAAATAATAGAATGGGAAAGACTAGAGATCTCTTCAAGAAAATTAGAGATACCAAGGGAACGTTTCCTGCAAAGATGGGCACAATAAAGGACAGAAATGGTATGAATGTAACAAAAGCAGAAGATATTAAGAAGAGGTGGCAAAAATACAGAACTATACAAAAAAGATCTTCATGACCCAGGTAATCATGACAGTGTGATCACTCACCTAGAGTCAGACATCCTGGAATGCAAAGTCAAGTGGGCCTTAGGAAGCACCACTATGAACAAAGCTAGCGGAGGTGATGGAATTTCAGTTGAGCTATTTCAAATCCTAAAAGACAATGCTGTGAAAGTGCTGCACTCAGTATGCCAGCAAATTTGGAAAGCTCAGCAGTGGCCACAGGCCTGGAATAAGTCAGTTTTCATCCCACGCCCATAGAAAGGCAATGGCAAAGAATGTTCAAACTACCACACCATTGCACATGCTAGCAAAGTAATGCTCAAAATTCTTCAAGCCAGGCTTCAGCAGTACATGAACTGTTGAAGATATTCAAACTGGATTTAGAAAAGGCAGAGGAACCAGAGGTCAAATTGCCAACATCCACTGGATCATGGAAAAAGAGAGTTCCAGAAAAGCATCTTTTCTGCTTTATTGACTATGCCAAAGCCTTTGACTGTGTGGATCACAACAAACTGTGGAAAATTCTTCAAGAGATGGGAATACCAGACCGCCTTACCTGCTTCCTGAGAAATCTGTATGCAGGTCAAGAAACAACAGTTAGAACTGGACATGGAACAACAGACTGGTTCCAAATACAGAAAGGAGTATGTCAAGGCTGTATAGTGTCACCCTGCTTATTTAACTTATATGCAGAGTCCATCAGGAGAAATGCTGGTCTGGATGAAGCACAAGCTGGAATCAAGATTGCCGGGAGAAATATCAATAACCTCATATATGCAGTTGACACCACCCTTATGGCAGAAAGCACAGAACTAAAGAGCCTCTTGATGAAAGTGAAAGAGGAGAGTGAAAAAGTTGGCTTAAAACTCAACATTCAGAAAATTAAGATCATGGCATCTGGTCCCATCACTTCACGGGAAATAGATGGGGAAACAGTGGAAACAGTGTCAGACTTTATTTTTGGGGCTCCAAAATCACTGCAGATGATAACTGCAGCCATGAAATTAAAAGACGCTTGCTCCTTGGAAGAAAAGTTATGACCAACCTAGACAGCTTACTAAAAAGCAGAGACATTACTTTGCCAACAAAGATCCATCTAGTCAAAGTATGGTTTCTCCTGTAGTCATGTATGGATGTGAGAGTTGGACTATAAAGAAAGCTGAGCACTGAAGAATTGATAATTTTGAACTGTGGTGTTGGAGAAGACTCTTGAGAGTCCCTTGGACTGCAAGGAGATCCAAGAAGTCCATCCTAAGGGAAATCAGTCCTGAATATTCATTGGAAGGACTGATGCTGAAGCTGAAACTCAAATACTTTGTTCACCTGATGTGAAGAACTGACTCATTTTAAAAGACCCTGATACTGGGAAAGATTGAAGGTGGGAGGAGAAGGGGATGACAGGATGAGATGGTTGGATGGCATCACTGACTCAATGGACATGAGTTTGAGCAAGCTTTGGATTTAGTGATGGACAGGGAAGCCTGGCATGCTGGAATCCATGAGGTCGCAAGGAGTTGGACATGACTGAGCAATTGAACTGAACTGAACTAGGCTTTGGGTTTAGTCAGTCACTGTTTTAGTCTATTCAGGTTGCTACACTCTAGAGGAGTGGTTCATAGACAATAAACATTATTTTTCAAAGTTTTGGAGGCTGGGGTGTTGAAGGTCTTGGCACTGACAGATTTGTTGTCTGGTTAGAATCTGCTTCGTAGATGGTTGTCTTTTTGCCAATATGCCACACAGTAGAAGTGGCCAGGGAGCCCCGTGGATATTCTTTCTTAAGAGCTCAATTCCATTCATGAGGGCAACACTCTCATGACTTAATTATGTCTCAAAGGCTCCCCCTTCCTAATATCGTCACATAGGGTATTAAGTTTCAACATATGAGTTTTGGGAGGAGAGGAGGTGGGGAGAAGAGGAGGTGGGGAGATACAGTCAGACTATAGCAGCCACTGAAGTGTTTTTTTGAGAAGGAAGGATGATAGGGTTTGAGGGAAGAGGTAGGTTGGATGGAGCATGGGGGCACCATCTGAGACCAAAGGAAGAAGGAGATCTGTGGGATATAATTTGTAGGGCATACCACTCTTGGCTCTGTTTCAAAATATAGCCAGACCAGAGAGTATCAACAGGAGAGGTAGCATCAAATGCTGGGTTTTCAGCCTTAATAGACTCTCGAAGGAAACCATGAAGATTAGCTCACAGGCATGATTGTTTGGGCAGATGCCCAGTGGGAGAGTGCCCTTCCTTCTACTTTGGTGTTAGGTAAGAGCATGGCGCCTTGGCTCAGCCCTGGGAGTGTGTGTGTGAGACTGCCTCGAGTTTTCTGCTGGCCAGAAATTGTATTGACCGATAGTAAATAGAAATGATTTTTCTTTTACATATGAGTCTGTTGACTGAGATCCATATTGACTATATTTAACTGACTTTCCCAGCCCCATTTTATTCCATTCTGTCTGCTCCAGTCTCATCCTACTCAAATGGAAAGTATATTATTTGCTGATTTCAATCTTAACATTATTTGAACAATCTTGCTCTCCAGAGTTTATGGAGGATTTGACGTTTTATGGCACTATTTCAGCTGCTTAAGAAAAGTTCACTGGGATAAAACTTAATTTTATGGTGGGACTTTATGATCTATTTTACATGTTAAATTGCTACGTCTTTAAGGAAAACTAAATTTGAATCTTAATTTTTAAACAATTACTGTTTCCTTTGAAAAGATAATGGAGAAATAATTGGCTTTTGATGTTACTTTTTCCATTCTTGAGGTCAAGGTATACCCATTTGGGGGCAACTTTGAAATTTGAGAAAGAAAGATCTAAATGACACTTCTTGTCTCCTTCTCTGAAAAAATGGTTGTGAAGAGGTTTCCGTGCTAACATTATTTTACAAAATGATTGTGTGTTATGAGTAATTGGGTTCTAGCATTTAAAAGTTTGTAGCTAGAAATTTTATGTAAGAAAACAAAGTTGATATTTTACTATTGCTGTGAAAACTTTCTCCCTTCTTCTTTCCTTGCAAGGAGATGCAAAGTTATTTCAGTTTGAAAGAGAACTTGGAGTAGGCTCAGATAATGCTTCAGTTCAGTTCAGTTCAGTCGCTCAGTCATGTCTGACTCTTTGCGACCCCATGAATCACAGCATGCCAGGCCTCCCTGTCCATCACGAACTCCCGGAGTTCACTCAGACTCACATCCATCGAGTCAGTGATGCCATCCAGCTATCTCATCCTCTGTCGTCCCCTTCTCCTCCTGCCCCCAATCCCTCCCAGCATCAGAGTCTTTTCCAATGAGTCAACTCTTCACATGAGGTGGCCAAAGTACTGGAGTTTCAGCTTTAGCATCATTCCTTCCAAAGAAATCCCAGGGCTGATCTCCTTCAGAATGGACTGGTTGGATCTCCTTGCAGTCCAAGGGACTCTCAAGAGTCTTCTCCAACACCACAGTTCCAAAGCATCAATTCTTCGGTGCTCAGCCTTCTTCACAGTCCAACTCTCACATCCATACATGACCACAGGAAAAACCATAGCCTTGACTAGACGAACCTTTGTTGGCAAAGTAATGTCTCTGCTTTTGAATATGCTATCCAGGTTGGTCATAACTTTCCTCCCAAGGAGTAAGTGTCTTTTAATTTCATGGCTGCAGTCACCATGTGCAGTGATTTTGGAGCCCCAAAAAATAAAGTCTGACACTGTTTGCACTGTTTCCCCATCTATTTCCCATGAAGTGATGGGACCAGATGCCATGATCTTCATTTTCTGAATGTTGAGCTTTAAGCCAACTTTTTCACTCTCCTCTCTCACTTTCATCAAGAGGCTTATATCCCCTTATTTTCACTCTTACTTATTATTTGGACTCAGGAAAGGTTAGAATCAGATAGTGAGGGATACTCTACTTCGAAAAAGTTCTCCTTGCCCTAGACCCCAGCTAAAGTGTAACCTTCCATGTATGTGAAACATTTTCCAGATCTCTCCAGATACATTTATTACTCAATCTTTGGAATTTTATCAGTTCTGGCTTCCCACTCTATGGTGGAAGGATTGCCAAGTAACCTCCACCCCAACCTTTTAATCAGAGAGAGACACTAGCTCAAAAGGATGCAATGAGCAGGGTCCATTACCTGGGAGACAGGATATATCTGTGTGATTCTCTCTGCCTGGTCTCAGACCAGCTGAACAGAACCCCAGCGATCTGAATGAAAATGGACTGCCTGTTGTTTCTTCATGGCAAACCAGAGCCCTACTACTGGAGAAATGTTCTTTTTTCTACATGGAGACTTATTTGTCTCCAGGGAAAGCTAATGTTTGTCACTGAGAAAAGTGCTTATTTAATTGGTCCCCTAGTAAGAGAATCAGCAGGTTTATCACTATCGCAGGAGGAAAACTGGAACTAGAACTGGGGGACACATGTTCACTTTTGTTAAAGAACTGCAATAGAATGGGGGTGATATCACCACCTGATGTGAGGAAGAAATTGAGAACAGAGTTTTTTTTAACGTGTGAAGTAGGGAGTGGGTGGACAGGCATGCCAGTCAGGGGAGCAGCGGGTATGGGATAAGGGAATTATTATAGGAATAAGACCTGTAGAGTTGAGGAGCTGGGTGAGTGATGACCTGGAAGGGGAGTTGCTGGATCAGGAAAGAGATGACTCAGTGGTCCATGTGAGAAGCTAAATGTGTCTAGCAAGCAGAGTGAGACTGTGAAAAGGCAGATCTATGGAGGGCTCTTGCCTCTTTGTGGCTACTGCCTCTGATGGGAGCTGGGTGCTAGGCCCTTCCCAAAGTCAGCATTTGGGGAGAAGAGTTGGGTACAGATAGAGCTGGTTCCTTCTACATCTGTCCATTTCTGTGGCTATCAAGAATACCTTCAGGGAGTAGTGGTTGCTGCTTTACTCCTTGCTTTCAAATCTCCTGCAAGTTCTTCTTTTGTGCAACCTGCCTCAGAACCATACAGGGGAGGGGATCAGGGAAATGTGGTTCCTTGGTTGAACAGTTGCAACCTCCTCCCACAGCAGGTCTGTGAACCTGAGGGCGGTGGGCCTGATCAGAAGCACAGGGAACTATCGGGTGGTCACCTTCCTTGTGAGGGGTGAAGGCCGACATATTGAGATGCTTCACTTATGTGGTACATGTGAAAGTCCAGATTAACTGGCAGGTTAATTTTGCCCATCCTGCATGGTATTTCTCTTCAAAATGTCCCTTCAGTAAAGACCTTTATAATTGCATTTCTCTCTAATATGTTAGTCTTCTGGAGAGCAAAAGTGACAAGGAAAGAAGGCCTGGGTATTAGTTAATCCTGATTTTGATAGTTGCAGAAAACCCAGTGAAGAGTAGCTTAAACAAACAGGGTTTTATTTTTTGCATAGGGAAGTGGTCTGGATGACGTCTATCCAGGGCTGGAGCAGAGGCTCAGTAAGATTTCAGGGCTCGGGTGGTTTCACTCTTCCTGCCTACAGTTCTCAGCATGTTTTTGTGCCTCAAGGCACAAGATGTCTGCTTTAGCTCCAGACATTACATTTGCTTTTAAGACAGGAAAAAGGAGGAAGAGATCAAAAGCTTTCTCCTATCATGGAGATATCTTTCTAGACATCCACTCTCAGACTTCCCCTTCTATCCTATTGGCCAGAACTGTGTCACATGGTTCCCTCTAGTTACAAAGGTGGCTGGCAGACTTTATCTGGCAAGGAAAGACGTTACCATGGCTGCCTCAGATTGACCATGATTCAACTCCTGGACCTGCAGAGGGAAGCCTGACTTCTCTGTTATTTACCTACATACAAAATTGATGTTCGAGTTACACAGACGGAAGAAATGGTAGCAGTGGGTGAGGAGGATATCTGTAGTAGCCAAGGAACAGTGTCTACCAGAGGATGTTTTGCTGTTTCTCACTCCCTCCTGGATCTCAAGAAAGAAGCAAACATCTACTGACATAGTGGACTGTGATGGAGAGACCCTCTTGACTCTTAGTGGCAGCAGAGTCTATAAAACCACAATTCTGAGGCCCTGGAGAAAAATTCACCTGCTGTGGAGTAATGAAGTGAAGTGAAAGTTGCTCAGTCTTGTCCAACTATTTGCAAACCCTTTGGAATTCTCCAGGCAAGAATACTGGAGTGGTTAGCCTTTCCCTTCTCCAGGGTATCTTCCCAACCCAGGGATCAAACCCAGGTCTCCCGCATTGTGGGTGGATTCTTTACCAGCTGAGCCACAAGGGAAGCCCAAGAATACTGGAGTGGGTAGCCTATCGCTTCTCCAGTGGATCTTCCCAGGAATTGAACCAGGGTCTCCTGCACTGCAGGCAGATTCTTTACCAACTGAGCTATCTGGGAAGCCCTGCTGTGGAGAAAATAGGATTAACTATTCTGAATTCAGTTCAGTTCAGTTCAGTCGCTCAGTTGTGTCTGACTCTTTGCAACCCCATGAATGGCAGCACGCCAGGCCTCCCTGTCCAACACCAACTCCTGGAGTTCACTCAGACTCACATCCATCGAGTCAGTGATGCCATCCAGCCATCTCATCCTCTGTCATCCCCTTCTCCTCCTGCCCCCAATCCCTCCCAGCATCAGAGTCTTTTCCAATGAGTCAACTCTTCGCATGAGGTGGCCAAAGTACTGGAGTTTCAGCTTTAGCATCATTCCTTCCAAAGAAATCCCAGGGCTGATCTCCTTCAGAATGGACTGGCTGGATCTCCTTGCAGTCCAAGGGACTCGCAAGAGTCTTCTCCAACACCACAATTCAAAAGCATCAATTCTTCGGTGTTCAGCTTTCTTCACAGTCCAACTCTCACATCCATACATGACCACAGGAAAAACCATAGCCTTGACTAGATGGACCTTTGTTGGCAAAGTAATGTCTCTGCTCTTCAATATGCTATCTAGGTTAATCATAACTTTTCTTCCAAGGAGTAAGTGTCTTTTAATTTCATGGCTGCAGTCACCATCTGCAGTGATTTTGGAGCCCCCAAAAATAAAGTCTGACACTGTTTCTACTGTTTCCCCATCTATTTCCCATGAAGTGATGGGACTGGATGCCATGATCTTAGTTTTCTGAATGTTGAGCTTTAAGCCAACTTTTTCACTCTCCTCTTTCACTTTCATCAAGAGGCTTTTTAGTTCTGAATACCATGACCATTAACTAACGGCATCCTTTAAACTGAAAGGAGTGGTGGTATAGTGGGCACCTGGGTTGTATCTCTATCACAAGACTTAGTAAAGATATCATGAGTGTCTGTTTTATGACTGACTCTTCCGTGATGATGTAAGTAAGCTCCTTGAGGGTAATGATCTTGTCTTATTATTTGTGTCCCAGCATCCAGCACCATATCTACCTTGGAGTGAGTACTGACTGTTACAAGAACCATCTTTCCCAGATCATTCAATGATACATTTCCTTGTATGGTTTTCATGGGCCTGTGGCTACACATTTGAACAGTGAGGTGAAAATTTTAAATTTCAATACACAGGCCATACCTGAGACCCACTGAATCAGATTCTCTGGGGTTAGGATCCCAGGCATCAGTATTTTTAAAAGCAGTAATTTTAAAGTTTTTTTTAGATGATTCCAGTGTGTAGGCAAGGCTGAAACTCACTGAAATAGAACCTTTAAGTTCTTTTCTTTTTCAAAATACTCCTTGAAGAAGTACAAAAAACACAGAGCAAATACCCAATGGTGTTAAGTCTTAAGGAAGGTCTGTGCTTGGAATTCTTGAGTGCTCTTTTTGACTAGAATTCAAGCAGTAGTTAGGGATTGCAACCTCTGCAAAGATGGTATCTCCCATTGAAAATATCTTTTGACAATGCTTATTAAAAATCTTCATAAAGGAGAAAGATGTGTATAAGCAGTAAGATGAGATGATACCATCAGAACTATAGCAGTATTAAGGATATTACACAAATTAGTGATTCCATTTTTTCTCCATGGATCTCTAAGAATGCCTTTCCCCGTCTTTCCTACTCTTTAATCTGCCATTTCTTGAACCTTCCCCCAATTCCTGGTTCCTTGAGGCAGCTCAGAATTTCTTGGAAGCTCTAAATTTTCATGTTGCCACTATAGAGTTGGCAGTGCCAAGGGCGAGAGAGGATCTTTCCGGTATGTACTGAACTTGAGATCAGATTCTGTTAGTTTGGAGTGTCATCATCAGGTTGTGTACTGAATGTGTCCTCAATCCTAATTAGATTTGAATTATATTATCTGATCTTGCATGTAGTTGATGCACAATAGAGATTAATGTTTGTGGGGAGGCAGTGTGTCAAAGTGGAGTCAGATAGTCCTGGTTTTAGGGCCTGGTTCAATCACTTATTAGTTGTATTACTTAAGATTAATTACTTAATTTTTATGATCCTTGGGTTCCTGATCTATAGTATGTGAACCAAAATGTCTTCCTTTCAGAGATGCTATGATTCAGGATTTCCCTGGTAGTCCAGTGGTTAAGACTCTGTGATTCCAATGCAGAGGGTGTGGGTTCAGTCCCTGGCCCAGGAAATAAGATCCCACATGCCTCATAGCTTGCCCAAAAAAAAAAAAAAAAAAAAGAATACAGAGATTCTGTGATTCTCATCAATTTTAAAGCATATTCCTGAACCTCCCCTTAATCTTAGCCAATTCAAACAAAGTACTCCCTCCCTACCCCCAGAGCCCCACACTGTTCTAGTTCTGGGATGGTATAATAAAATACTATAGACTGGGTAGTTTCAACAACAGACATTTCTTGCTCTCAGTTCTGGAGGCTGGGAAGTCCAAGATCAAAGTGCAGGCAGATTTGTCTCTTCCTGACTTGCACGTGACTGCCTTCTCACTGTGTAAGGGTATTAATCTTCCGATGCAGGACCCACCATCATGACCTCTTCTATACCTAATTAGCTCCTACCTCAGTCAGTTCTATTGCTGTAACAAAGTACCATAGACTGGGTGGCGTATAAACCACAAAACTTTCTCACAGTTTCAGAGGTTAGAAGTCTGAAATTGGGGTGCCGGCACGGTCGAGTTCTGGTGAGGCCCTCTTTGGGGCTGCAGACTGCCGACTGCTCTCTGCGTCCTCACATGGTAGAAGCACAGGGGGGCTCGAGTGGTCCTTTTTATGAGTCCTGATCCCATTCACGAGGGCTTTGCCTTTATAACCCAATCACCTCTCAAAGGCCCCATCTCCTAATACCATCACACTGGAGATTAGGATCTCAGTGGTTGATTTTGGGAAGACAACTTTCGGTTTATAACATGTCTCAAGGGCCCCATCTCCTTATACCAACACACTGGAGATAAGAGTCTCAATATATGAATTTTGAGGGGACACATTCAGTCCATAATACTCATATTAATAAAGCCCAAGAAACTATACCCCAAACATTTTTGTCAACCTCACAGCTATTTCCTTCCTTTATAAGGAATATATCTCAAAATGCTTCTGCATTTTCACTGCTTCCACATTTCATCTTGCCTTCACCCCTCAGCTAAGCCTCAAATCAACCCTCACGCATTCCTAAATCAATCCTAACATCTCAGTAGCATCCTACATTGATCATTTCCTTCTTAGAGTACATGACATTGCACTTCCCTAGGTTTCTTCCTCCACGTCTGTTCACTCATTTGTCTTTGGAGTTCTTCAAACTCAGTCCTAGATTCTTCTCTTTTTTCTTAGGTATTTTCCTAGGTATTCCCACCTACACCTGTGGCCTTACTTACTACTTACAGGTGGATGACTCCCAAATTCATATCTGTAACCCAGATCTCTTCTCTGAGCTCCAAACTTGACCAAGCCAGCTTCTTGACATTTCTATGTGAATGTGTCAAAGAAGAGGGATTCAGACTCAACCTCAGACTCAACTAGGTAGAGCTAAAAATAGAGTTAAATCTTTTTCTTTCCAAATCTTGCTCTCATCCATCTCCTTTTCTTAAAGGATGGTGGTAGTTGTGGTTTAGTTGCTAAGTCATGTCGGACTTTGGTGACCCTGTGGACTGTAGCCCGTTAGGGTCCTCGGTCCATGGAATTCTCCAAGCAAGAACACTGGAGTGGGTTGCCATTTCATCCTCCAGGGGATCTTTCCGACCCAGGGATTGAACCTGGGTCTCCTGCATTGCAAGCGGATTCTTTACTGACTGAGCCACCAGGGAAGCCCTTTTCTTAAAGGATGGTACCCTTTTTATTTACTCATTTTACAAGCCAGAAATCTGTCAGGACCTTTCTCCATCACCCTCTAAAACTTAAGTTATTGCCATGTCTCTGTGGCAGTACCTCTTAAATATCTTGTTAATTGTGTATATCTTTCCATGCTTACTGCCATCACCCTCCTTCAGTTTATCGCTTCTCTATGCTAGACACTGAAAAAACTACCTAATTGGTCTCCTCATTCCTTTCTTGCTGTCCTCAAATCTCTTCTCACTTCTCTAGCTGGAGTAATCTTAAAATTCAAAATTATGTTATTCTCTGCTTAAAGCACATTAATGATTTTCAATTTTCACAGGATAAAGACCAACATCTTTAACTGCTGGCCTGCACGTGTCTGCATAATCTGGTCTCTGCTTCCCTCTCCAGCTTCACTTCATAGCATGCGTCCCTTCACTGCCTGCATTCTGGCCATGTTGATTTCCTCTTAGTTCTGGAAATATGCCCTGTGTCTTCTCACCCCAGGGTCCTGTGCAAACTCTCCCTTCAGTGTGGAGCATGCTGCCTCTCCCTTTCAGACTTATTAACCTCCACTCATTCTTCAGAGTTCATTTTTCTCTGACTCTGACTAAATCGAATGCTCTATTGTATGTGCTCATAGTTCTGTGAACCTTCCTCACACGGCATTTCGTTCACAGTGTGTTAGTTTGCTAAGGCTGCCATAACAAAATAGCACAGACTGGTGGGCTTAAAAGCAGAAACTTCTCACAATTCTGGAGACCGGAAGTTCAAGATCAAGGTGCCAGCAGTTTGGTTTCTGCTGAAGCCTTTCTCCTTGGCTTGCAGATGGCTGCTCTCTCGCTGAATCCTCACATCATCTTTCCTGTGTGTGTGTTTGTGCTCACACGCACCCCTGTGTCTCTGTGTCCACATTTTCTCTTTCTGTAGGAACACCAGTCGGATTGGATCAGGGCCCATCCTAAAAGCCTCATTGTAACTTAATTACCCCTTCAAAGGCCCTGTCTACAAGTATAGTCACACGATGAGGTACTGGGGGTAGGGCTTCACCATATGAATTTTAGGGGGTGCAATTCAGCTCATAATTCAGTTATAAGTTTGTTTCAGATTGGTGGTTATTGTTATTTTCTCCAGTGACTTCTAAGCTCAGTTAGGATAGGGATTATATCTGTTGTGATCCACCATTGTCATTACATGGTCTGGCAGCACTATAGGTGGTCTATTTGTCGAACAAATGAGCCGCTATGAAATAGAAGAGCCTATCGGAGTGTGAGATGTAATAAATGCTCTACAAGCAGCAGATGCTGTTAACAGTGGTGGTGAGTTCAGCTAACTCAGGGGATCATTCTTAGTTTTGTTCTCATGATCTGGTTGCAGCTATTTGTTGCTGTTCAGTCACTAAAGCGTGTCTGACTCTTTGCGACCCCATGGACTGCAGCATGCCGGGCTTCCTGTCCTTCATCATCTGCTGGAGTTTGCTCAAACTCTTGTCCACTGAGTTAATGATGCCATCCAACCATCTCACCCTCTGTTGCCCCCTTCTCCTCCTGCCCTCAATCTTTCCCAGCATCAGAATCTTTACTAGTGAGTCAGCTCTTAGCATCAGGTGGTCAAAGTACTGGAGTTTCAAGCATCAGTCCTTCCTATTAGCATTTCTAATTAGCACTGCTGAGGTCTTGCTGCTGAATAAATCTTAAGGTTTCCTTGCAGGAAAGTAACCAAGAGACTAAAACACAGGGCAAAATAGTTCCAGCACAGCTTCAGTAAGTATAGTCCTATAGTGATGGATTTCCTGTGGCTAATCTTCTAACTTGTAAGAAATTCTCTTAAAGCTTGCTTCATGATTGATGTGTAAACCCTTACCTGAAACACCAATTTTCCAACTCTTTGTTGTTATAGAAAAATGTAATGGAAAAAAAAAAAAAAAACCTTGATTGGCTATATTTTATTTAACACAATGGTTTCAATTCTTTAATGTCCCTTATAAACTTGTATAAAATGGATTCATAAATTAATATATAATAGTCAAGGCCTATTAATGTATTTTATGCCTATTGTATTATGTTGGATTACATAGTAGTAGTAGTAGTAGTAGTAGTGTAGTAATTTGCACTACTTTGTTAGACTTTTATATATGTTTTGAGTGTAAAGTGAACATATAGTAATATTTCTCTAAATATATCTCTATTTTGGAATTTTAAGATTAAATTGATTAAAATGAGTAAAGATTGATATGATAGATAATGTGGACTTAAGTTATTCAAAACACTTTTTACGTAACCAAAGGATGAGATATAACCAAAGAGCATAGGCACAAATCTATGTAAGGATTTATGTCACTTATTTCCCCTGAGATTGTAGGAAAATTTGGGTTTTAAAATTTGCCACTTTGCGTAACACATGTAATTCACCTCTATGACCACTAGATGTCAGTGTTGTTTCAGTTTAAGCACTGGCTGTGTTGCCAGAGGCGCCAGAGAGGATTTTATCTACTTAATCAAAACTCTGCACCTTTGCTGGCTTCTGAGGGTCACCAACGTTCGTTTAGTATTACAGAGACGAAAAATACCTTATATTCGCACAAGCTGCACAGAATATACTTTATTAGGCAGATGAAGGGCAACAAATTTCAAAGTGCCAGAGGCAATTTTTGCTTAATATTAACTACCTGGTGGCTCAGAGGTTAAAGCATCTGCCTGCAATTTGGGAGACCTAGGTTTGATCCCTGGGTCGGGAAGATCCCCTGGAGAAGGAAGTGGCAACCCACGCTAGTATTCTTGCCTGGAGAATCCCATGGACGGAGGAGCCTGGTGGGCTATAGTCCACTGGGTCGCAAAGAGTTGGACACGACTGAGCGACTTCACTTTCTTTCTTTTTTCTTTCTACCAACAGATATTGAATGTTTATTATGTGCTAGGCATAGTGTTAAGCATCTTACAGAGATTTTATTTAATGCTCTTAATATAACAACTTCAGGAGAAATTTCACTCTTGTACTCAAATTTCATGTGAAGAAATCGAGGCATAAAGTGGTTAATTTGCTCAGTGCCAGAAGAACCAGGAAGTAAGTTGGAAAGAATTCAAACACAGGGCGACCAACTGCTGAACTTGACTTTACCCTTAACCGCTAAACCGTGTGGTATTTGTGTGTGCTCAGTTGCTCAGTCGAGTCCGACTCTCGACAGTGACCCCGTGTACTATAGCCTGCCAGGTTCATCTGTCCATGGGATTTTCCAGGCAAGAATACTGGAATACTGAAAGAATACTAGGTTGCTGTTTCCTACTCCAGGGAATCTTCCCGACCCAAGGATCGAACCTGCAACTCGTGCATCTCTTGCATTGGCTGGTGGATTCTTTACCACTGCGTCACTTGAGAAACCCCAAGCCATGTGGACTCACATTTAAACTAATCACAATCAGGGAAAATCTTTGTTGAAAACAACGTGCAAAATAGTTGTTTTGAAAGAAACTCATTTAAAAATTAAGTATAAATTATGACTTATAGAGTACAATCCTTTGAATTGTGTCTTATAGTATAGAAGAGCATAGAATCCTGTGGAATACGAAAGCCTGATTTCTGAATATTTTTAGAATGCTCACCCAGTTGCAAAGGGATAATGTTTATTAAATGATCCCTTGAGGTAAGTGTAACCTGATGTTTGTTCTTGGTGTTGTCTTTGGACTGTAGGCATTGATGGGGGAGCAATGACATATAACTCTAGTGCTAATTTGTTTCCGCCATATCCGTTTCTTTGTGACCCACAGACTGCAGTCCACCAGGCTCTTCTGTCCATGGGATTCTCCAGGCAAGAATACTGGAGTGGGTTGCCATTTCCTTCTCTCCGGGATCTTCCAGACTCAGGGATCAAACCTGAGTCTCCTGCATTGGCAGGCAGATTCTTTACCACTGCGCCACCATACGAACTCTAATTGGTACCTATTTGAAATACTGGAGGCCAGCACTGTGGAAGCCTTTTGAATGAATCATGGAAAGATTCTAGGTGACTATCATTTTTACTAATCTAGATAGGAGCACAGTCAACTAAGTAAAACGTGGAGCACTTGAAAAAAGAGCTTTTTAGATATTGGGCAATATATTCCAAAACATTAAAACATATGTATAATTTAACATAACATTTCCCTTCTAGGAATGTTTCCCAAGAGAACAGTTTTTGATTAATCTACTAGAATATTTATCAAAGCATTATTTATAGCAATAAAGAATTAAACAATTTGTAATCTTGGCTAGAGCTTGGTTAAATACCATTTTCACTAAAATAATTAGTAGAAGAATATTTCATGATGTGAAAAAAATGTTTGTAGTGTATTATTAAGTTTGTGAAACAATATTCTAGGAGAATCCCAACTTTATACAAACTAAAAACATTATATAAGGGGCTTCCTGGTGGCTCAGTGGTGAAGAATCCACCTAAGGTGCAGGAGACTTGGGTTCGATTCCTAGGGTGGTAAGATCCCCTGGAAAAGGAAATGGCAACCCACTCTAGTATTCTTGTTTTCTTGCCTGGGAAAGGACATGGTCAGAGGAGCCTGGCAGGTTATAGTCTATGAGGGTCACAAAGAGTTGAATGCGACTGAGAGACTAAAAGCATGCACGCAAAAACATTTTATATATACAGACTTGGAAAGAAGATTGAAGTATACACCAAAATGTTAGTAGTTACTTTTTTTAGGTGATAATAGGTGGCTTTTGTTTTCTTTGTTTTATTTTTCCTTACATGTAAGTACTGTGCGTTACTTATGAATTAAAAAAAAAGTCCCACAAGCTATTTATATTTTTAAAAACTTCACACAATTAAAAAAGCTGTGTTCAAACTTAGGTTTGTTATTTAGAAAAGATGATTGTTGCCATATGTTTTCTAATATGTTCAGTGTTGTTAATAATTCATGGTATGTGTGTTGGCAAGAGGCATGAGATAGCTCAGAAGGGTTACTCCATTTTATCTATGTCCAAAGGAAAGGTCAGATGATTAAAGAAAAATCTTTGGTACTGTCTTATGCAACTTGAAGATTATCACTTGAGGTTTTGATTAAGTGTTTCTTGGAAAAGTTCCAATTTAGTATTTCTAAAAAGGGCCATCAAGCTTTGTGTAGGTTAACATGTAAAATAGGCACTGTTCTTTGTGGCCGAAAATAATTTGTCCCATTTAGTTCCTATTTAGTCTGTTTTCTTGTTAATATGAACACAAAGTGGTGTATGGCATATTCTAGAATATGTTACTGCTTTTAATTCTGCTTCTTTACCATCTTGATTGATCTTTTGGATTTGTTGTTTCTTTTTTTTTAAATGTGAGGTTGCACAGTACAAGGATTCTGGTTTATCTTATGAATGTTGAACATTATTGAAATCACATAATTCTAACTAGACAGTGAATGCTCAATTAAACAATTCCAACATGGTGTCAGATTTTCTTCTGGGGATTTTACTTAGCAATTTCTTCACAAACATAGTCATATGCTTTAAAATTTTTTTTAAATGAAGTCTTTTATAATGAAGACTTTTACCATCAAATTATTCTTTTAAAGTGGAATATATGGAATTATATATCAGTGTCTTTATCACGCTGAATTTTATCCATACCAAATTTCATTCATACCAAATGTCAGCTCTTTAGATGGACACCCTTCATGAATCACAGCTTGAGTCTGAGCAGTGGATGGACAGAACCATGACTTACTAGATGGTAATATTGTTGTGGCAGACCTTAACCTTACAAAGGTTGAGAAAATTGGTGAAAATTGTGGTTAAATTGATTAGTTACGATCCTGAGATTTGGAACTCTGACTCTAAGTGCATATTGAATTGAAAACATTAAATTTCTTGTTTTCAGGAATCTCTCTCTCTATATATTTATATATCTCTAGAAATATCATACATTTTTTCTCCTTGGGTTCTTACTCTTTGCCTCCTTACTGAGCAAGGTCACCTGGCCAACTTTTTTCTGAATATGTATGAGATTTTGGACATTGGCATGTTTTGGTCCATACTACTCTAATTTAGGAATTGTAACAGGCAAAGTCAGTGTTGGCTGGAAATCAGGATTCCAAATGGTTTTACTGCAGAGAAAAATCTGAAGTTCATGATGTAATGTATTGAACCTGGTTAGATCAAATTACTCTGAGTCATGGCTGCAGCCTGTAATACAGTACTGCTCAAACTGGCTTTAGCTTCCATTTACTTCCATTAAAATACCATCCAAACTTGGAAGTACCACAATGAAATGCATTTAAGATAGTTGTTTTGATGGAAAAGAGCACCTTTAGCTGCGTCTTTTTGTACTGGCTTAGAGGGTTTAGTAACTGAAGCCACTTTTTCTTTTCTTTTTTTCTACTTAGTTGTGTTCATGCTTGAAAGCACAGCCTGCAAATGAAAAAACCATAGGGAAATAACTTAGACTATATAGGTTTTCCTATGTCATTTAGAATGAGAGAGTATGTTATTAAGAAAGAGTCGATTTTTGCAATAATCCACTCAAATTTAAGCTCTTTTGCCGGGTACTGTAGTGTTTAGAGGAGGAAAAAAAAAAAAAGAAACAAGATGCTTAACTAAAAAAAAATACAGTTTAGAGTTTTACTTTATGTTGTATAAAGTAAAAGACTGGGGGCTGAGAAGTTTTAATGCCAAACATGAAAAAAATTTTAAAGTAAGCTAACAAAGGTGACATTATATTTTAATCACAAATGAGATTGGTACATAGACTACAATCTATGTTTTAAAATTCGTTAATTTTAACAAGCCTAAAATTTATTTTGACAAGCTATTTAAGGTAGCCGATGATCCAGGTACTATATTCTAAGCACTTTGGCATGGTATTAGTTTTTATTTACTTAAACATCATACAACTGTATTGGTACTATATTTATCATTAGCAATCCCATTTTCAAGATGGGTACTTGCTCGTGTCTAGAGCTGGGGTACAAGCCCAGCAGGCTGACTTGAGTCTGCAGGTCACCCTGATGCTCCCCAGGGCTAGTGGCTATTGTTGGATCCCTCGGTTGGAGGGGCGGAGCCTGGAGTCATAGTGCTCACTAGACTTGACCAAGGGTCCATCACCAAGCTTAATGCCCACTGTGATCACAAGCCCTCCCAAGAAGTCCTTTTTGTGTTAATTCAACAGAATTACTATATTGCTCTTAGGGAGCAGTAAGTGGGAATTTCCTTTAAAATGGAGGGAGAGGAGAAGTTAAAAAGTCAGTTTAAGAGGTGGTAATCTTTCACATGTAGTATGTATTCTACCTTGTCCTGACCTTTGAAGAGAAGTCAGCAGATGGAAGAAGAAAGATTCTGAGCAGGGTAGGAGAGGTGATTGGTAAGTAGGAAAAGAGGAAAGATCAGAGTGGGCTAGATAGATTGGTAGGAGATGACTGACTGACAGACCATTCTATCACTTCTAAATGCAACTTCTATTCCCTTTTCGGAGAGGTTAACCCATTAGGCATTATTTCTAACCCAAATCCCATACACTGCACACTCCTTATTTAGCCACCTATTTCTGAATGTGACTCTGAGAGACTTCATGGAAACTTTCACAGTTGGATACCTCTTGGGTTGGTAGTTTGCCCAAATGTAGCTAGTAACCAGAGTCTTTTGAGGTAAGGATTAATGGAAAGTAAGAGAATGTCTGCTGTTTCAGTCTCTTAAAAGCTGCAAATAGCAAACTTGTGTAGGCAAATTACACTATTAGAATTCAAATCATTGGCAACCAAATTTATTTTCTCATTCTGATGTCTTTTGGTAACAAAAAAAGGCTTTGAAAATAAATTCTTGTAATCATCATCATTAAGATGTTTAGAAACCAAGTTTTTCAGGATAAAGATGTTTATACTGTTTTAGAATAGTAGAATTCTGGCTCCAGAGATTTTTCTAAATTGAAGCCAGGATATAGAAACATTGTCAAATAACAATTCTGAAGCATTGTAATTTTTAAATTTTTTTATTTTGCACATTCAAAAATCCCTTTTTCTGAGTCTAGGTTAATTATAGTGCATTTAGTCTCTGCTATTTTTGTTTTTCTTTGAATTATCAGTAGTGGTAAATAAAACTCAAAACACTGTTTCTTTTTTCCCTTTGGCTTAAAATCTTTGCTTTAGATGAAATAGACACTGCTGTGCTGACCCTGGGCTTTTTAAAGCTCTGTTGTATAAGCTATAAATGGTTTCTTAACATGCCTCTCACATCTCAGATATCTTTGTCCACAAGGACTGCAGAATAACAAAATGTCCATCCAAGGCTCTGACACACACAATGAAAATAAAAAGAAGAGAAGGGAATTCATTTCATTATTAGAGTGGCTTAAGCAATGGAGAGGAAGAGGCAAAGGAATGAATGACCTTATTGGTCTTCTGTAAAAGAACTGGGGTGTTTTCTTTTCCTGGTCTCTTAAGGATTCAATTACACAAGTTGGTGCATAAAACATATCCAGATGTGTAATTTTTAAGGGACTCTTTTCTTGAATGTGTCTTTTGTCCTCTTCATTCTTATTTCAGACCTTTCTCATGAGTATTTCTTTCGATTCTGTAATGGGAAAAAGGGAACAGATTTATTCCGATGAGACATCAGCATGGGGCAAAGGTAAAGAGAAAAGCAGAAAACTAGGAAAGGATGGGAAGAAATGGATAGAGGAGAGCAATTAGCAGAGCGTTTGGAAAATGTTTTGTCTCAGGTCCCAGTGGGATCAATTTTAGAGCTATAGTTTCTAGTCTGTGTGTAGGAGAGATGCATAAAATAACTTGCCTGAACACTTGTCTATGACTGCATCTCAGGTCTTCTCTGCTGGTTCCAATTCTACACATAAAATGTAAACTTAGTCCTTATTGAAATCCTGCTTCAGTATATCCTTGAGGCTTAGTGGGCTACAGAGGAAAGAAGAATTCCAAAAGACTGCAGCTTTTAAAATATTTCTTGGTACAAGAGACCCTTGACACACCAGTCTTGATCTTACAGATTCTATTAGTGAGAACCTTGGCAAAATTGATTAGAGTTACTTGCCTAAGGTCTAGGGCTATAACCCTGAGCTCATATGGAGCTGAAAACTTTTAATCCCTGGTTTCCAGATGTCCCTTTTAACATCAACAGCAGCAATAAAAACAAACCAGTAGCTGTAATAAGCAGTGTACACAGGAAATAAAAAACTCAGTAAAGCATGATTCTGTGGAGTGGTGCTTAGTTGGCTTTATACCCTTGGCATCCTCTTTCCCACAAAGTCTGAGTATGGTCAGTAAGACCAACCCAGTTAGGGCCTGGAATGGTTTCTTTATTCTAGATTTTGATGAAAACACAAAAGGATATGTTCAGTTCAGTTCAGTTCAATTCAGTCTCTCAGTCATGTCTGACTCTTTGCGACCCCATGAATCGCAGCACGCCAGGCCTCCCTGTCCAACACCAACTCCCGGAGTTCACTCAAACTCATGTCCATTGAGTCGGTGATGCCATCCAGCCATCTCATCCTCTGTTGTCCCCTTCTCCTCCTGCCCCCAATCCCTCCCAGCATCAGAGTCTTTTCCAATGAGTCAACTCTTCGCATGAGGTGGCCAAAGTACTGGAGTTTCAGCTTTAGCATCAGTCCTTCCAATGAACACCCAGGACTGATCTCCTTTAAAATGGACTGGTTGGATCTCCTTGCAGTCCAAGGGACTCTCAAGGTCTTCTCCAACACCACAGTTCAAAAGCATCAATTCTTCGGCACTCAGCTTTCTTCACAGTCCAACTCTCACATCCATACATGACCACTGGAAAAACCATAGCCTTGACTAGACGGACCTTTGTTGGCAAAGTAACGTCTCTGCTTTTGAATATGCTATCTAGGTTGGTCATAACTTTCCTTCCAAGGAGTAAGCGTCTTTTAATTTCATGGCTGCAGTCACCATCTGTAGTGATTTTGGAGCCCCAAAAATAAAGTCAGCCACCGTTTCCCCATCTATTTCCCATGAAGTGATGGGACCAGATGCCATGATTTTCGATTTCTAAATGTTGAGCTGTAAGCCAACTTTTTCACTCTCCACTTTCACTTTCATCAAGAGGCTTTTTAGTTCCTCTTCACTTTCTGCCATAAGGGTGGTGTCATCTGCATATCGGAGGTTGTTGATATTTCTCCCAGCGATCTTGATTCCAGCTTGTGCTTCCTCCAGCCCAGCGTTTCTCATGATGTACTCTACATAGAAGTTAAATAAGCAGGGTGACAATATACAGCCTTGATGTACTCCTTTTCCTATTTGGAACCAGTCTGTTCCATGTCCAGTTCTAACTGTTGCTTCCTGACCTGCATATAGGTTTCTCAAGAGGCAGGTCAGGTGGTCTGGTATTCCCATCTCTTTCAGAATTTTCCACAGTTTATTGTGATCCACACAGTCAAAGGCTTTGGCATAGTCAATAAAGCAGAAATAGATGTTTTTCTGGAACTGTCTTGCTTTTTCGATGATCCAGTGGATGTTGTTAAGAATTATAAAAACAATAACACGAGGAAGATACACATTTTTATGAGGTATACATACATCTATACCCAAACCTTAAGCTTCACAAGGAAAGTTATCATGGTATAGGGTTCATTGTTGAATTCTTAATTCCTAGCACAGTGCCTGAGGCCAGAGTCACAATGTGTGTCTGTTAAATAAAGGAAAGAAATAGTGAATTCTTTAAAAAACTTTTTTTAATTGAAGGATAATTGCTTTACAATGTTTTGTAAAGCATGGTGATCTCTTATGGTTTCTGCCATGCAACAATGTGTATAAGCCATAAGTATACATATGTCTTCTCCCTCTTGAACCTTCCCCCAGCACCTCCCACCCCATCACCCCTCTAGGTTATCAGAGAGTACTGGGTTGAGCTCTCGGTGTTATCCAGCAACTTCCCCTTAGCTATCTGTTTTACATATGGTCGTGTATATGTTTTAGTGCTACTCTCTCAATTCGTCCCGCCCTTTCCCTCCCCACTTGGGTCCACCAGTTCCTTCTCTATGTCTGTGTCTGTATTCCTGCTTTGCAAACAGATTCATCAGCACCATTAGAAACAGTGGATTCTGACAATAGTTTCTGTGAGGATACTAATAAGAACATTTAGTTAGTGCCACTAAGCGAATAGTTCTGAATGTTCTGTTCATTTCAGATTTCCCTTCCATTTTCTTTCCTTTCCATCTTTTCTCTCTTCAATTCTCCTTCCTTTTTTCTTTCCCAAATATCCTCTCTTCCTCCAGTCTTTCTTACCTTTCTTTCTTCTCTCTTTCACCCCGGGGATATTATCCTACATTTCCCATGCCATCTGTCCTGGACTGTCAACTTCTTTTTTTAGAACCCTAATTAGAATCACAGAAATTTCCTAGTCTTTGCTTAGTATTTGCTCAAAGTATAGTCTAGGTAATGAGCCTCTGTCTCTTGATATTTAGGGAAAGGCTGATTTCTTCTAATATGTTCTGCAAAGTACTGGAGTCCCACTTGATTACTCCTGTTGGGTCTTCGTTATGCAGTTCTTCGACAGCTTCTTCTGTAACACCATTAAGAGTTTAACAGCTCAAGTAGCAATTCACATGAATTAATTATGCTTTAATTACTATAAGCTCAGTATCTTGTAGATTACGTAGTCGTTCACTGAATACTTACCTTAGGTTGGCGACTTTTGGCGTTACAATAAGAGATGAATTTTAATTCCTGGTTTCACATACCAGTTTTGGAGACCAGAAAAATATATGGAAGATAAATTTTAAAAATTCAAACAATTTTTAGAAACAATAAGCATTCAATATTTCCTGATTCAGAAATACCAAAGTTTTTTTTTCATATTTGAAGAGACATTTTGCATCCTCTATAATTCACCATAGTGTTGCTTTTAAGAAAGGTTGACAGTGCTCTTTGACCACCTCGAGGGGTGGGATGGGGTGGGAAGTGGGAGAGAGTTTCAAGAAGTAGGGGACATATGTACGCCTACGTATGCTTACGGCTGATTCATGTTGATGTATGGCAGAAACACACACAATATTGTGAAACAATTATCCTCCAATTAAAAATAAATAATAAAGAAAGGTTGAATAATTGAAACAAGAAATAGGTGATTGTAGTGGAGGAAATTTAATGTTAGAAGCAGGTAAATTGATTTCATTTCCCCAGAGTGTCAAAACCCTGTTTTTAATTTTTTTTGAAATGAGTCATTTTATACTTTGTATTTTTTTCTTTTCTAATTAGAATTTCTGAACTGTGGATTGGAAATTACTTTCTTTTGCTGCCATCCTGATGATGGACTATGTTTTAGGATCCCATCTCTTCATTTGTTTTTTTTTTTAATTTCCGCTTTTTAAAATTTTAAACTTATTTTATTTGGCTGCACCAGGTCTTAGTTGTGGCACGTGGGATCCAGTTCCCTGACCAGAGATTTAACCCAGGCCCCCTGCAGTAGGAGCACAAACTCTTAGCCACTGGACCACCAAGACAGGCCCTATTTCTGTTTTATACAAAGAAATTCTTCAATAGCTGCTTGAGAAAGGATGTTTGAGAAATAAATTTTTATGCTCTTTTGCATGTATGAAAAGATCTTTATCTCATCTTCCTACTTTTAAGTTTTATTTATAGCATTGTGGATTAAAATTGTATTTCCCTCAGAATATTGAAGACGTTTTCTTATATTCCACATTTCAGCATTGCTCTTGAGGCTTGCCATTCTATTTCTCATGTCTTGTTTTATTTTGATATCTGTTTGTTATTATTATTTTCAATATATATATTTCACTCTGGATTCTTTTTTTTTTTTTTAACCAATATTTTCTATCCTTTAAAAAATTACTTATTGGAGTACAGTTGATTCACAGTGTTGTGTTAGTCACTACTATACAGCAAAGTGAATCAGCCATTACCTATATCCACCTTTATAGATTCTTTTTCTATATGGGTCATTACACAGTACTGAATAGAGTTTTCGATGCTGTAGAGTAGGTCCTTATTAATTAATTATCTACTTTATACATAGTAGTGTGTATTTGTCAATCCCAATCTCCCAATTTATTCCTTCTATCCTTCCCCCCGGTAACCATAAATTTGTTTTCTACATCTGTGACTCTAATTTTGTTCTGTAAATAAGTTCATTTGTACCATTTTAAAATGATCTTTCTTTTCAGTATTCCAAATTTCACAACTATCAATCAGTCTTAGAGAGAGAGTGCATGTGTGTTGTTCATGACATTGGGTACTTAGTTCACCTTTTAAAATCTGGAATGTATCTTTAGTTTGGGGAATTTTCTTGAATTATTTATTTTATTAGTTCCTTTCTTCTGTTCTCTCTTTCTTTCTGGAGCTATTATCAGTCAGAGAATGAATATCTTGAAAGAATCCTTTAAGTCTTTTATCTTTTTTTCTTATTTGTCAACTCTTTATCTTTTTATTCAACTTTCTAGGAGAGTTCTTCAGCTTTATATTTTAAATCATTAAAAAACTTTCAATTTCTACTGTCATTTTTTCATTTCTAAAGGCTCTTTCTTTTCTCTAATTTTACCTTTTGTAAAAAAAATTGCCATATTGTTTTTGAGCACTCTTAAAAGTGCTCTATTTTCTTTTTATTTTATTAAACAACTTTTTATTGAAGTATAGTTGATTTATAATGTCATGTCAGTTCAAATGTACAGTAAAATAATTTTGTTATACACACACACATATCCACATATATGTGTATACATATTCTTTCCCAGGTTATTTTCCTTTATAGGTCATTACAAAATATTGAGTATAGTTCCCTGTGCTATGCAGTAGGCCCTCATTGGTTATCTATTTTACATGAAGTAGTGTGTGTAGGTTAATCCCAAACTCCTATTCTTCCCTCATCATTTACCCTTCGTTCACCGTAAGTTTGTTTCCTATGTCTGTGAATCTGTTTCTATTTTATAAACCAATTCATTTGTATCATTTTTTAAGAGTCCACATGTTAGTGATATGGCTGATTCATGTTGATGTATTGCAGAAACCGATGCAATATTATAAAGTAATTATCCTCCAATTAAAAAAAAATAAAGGTTGAAGAGTTAAAACAAGAAATAGGTGATGTTTCATATTTGTCTTTCTCTGACTTAACTTCATTTAGTACAATAATCTCTAGGTCCATCCATGTTGCTGCATAAGACATTATTTCATTATTTTTTATGACAGAGTGATATCCCATATACATATATCCATATACATATCTCATCTTTATCCATTTATCTCTCAGTGGAATTTAGTTTGCTTCTATGTCTTGACTATTGTAAATAGTGCTGCAATGAACATTGGGGTGCATGTATCTTTTCAAATTATATTTTTCTTTGGATTTAGGCTCAGGAGTGGGATTGCTGGATCATCTGGTAGCTCTAGTTTTAGTGTTCTAAGGAATCTCCGTATATACTGTCCTCCACAGTGGCTGTACCAATTTATATTCCCACCAACAGAGGAGGAGGGTTCCTTTTTCTCTACACCCTCCCCAGCATTTATTATTAAAAAAATGCTACCTTTTCTTATCTCTTTCAAGATAGTACTTGTAGAGTTTTATTTGTTTTATACTTGTCATTGTATGTTTCTTCTAGGCTACTGTTTTCTACCTGTTTGTTCTCTTCTATGCCTTTCATGTTAAAGATTCAACTTTCTGGAGATCTGCACATGTCTGTTTTTATTTATAGCAGGGAATTGAAAGCCTGGCTGGGAGCTTTCTGTATGTCAAGCCAGGGCTTACTTACTAGTGGGTATCATTTTAGGGCAATTAGGAAGAAAGCTAGCATTTTAGCTGGGATTGGGGATGAGGTTAGCTCTTAGATGTCAGCATTTCTAAGTCCTTTTTCTCCAGTGGTCAGTTTTTATTAGAGAAAGATTCAGTTTCTAATCAGTGGCCATAAGCCTGGCTGCCAGTATTCTGGGAACAGCATGATGCAAAAGATTAAGGTGGTCCTAGCATTCAGGATGCAAATTTTCTGTTCTAGCACTTCGCCTCACTTCCCTTCTCTGCCTCTGGTATCCTAGAATCTGAGCCCTCTCAGGTTTATTCTACAGAGAATTTATTCCTGGTCTCCACCTGTGAGTGGAATATGTGTGAGAGATGGGTGAATGGGGTTAGAAACACGGCAGTTTGCAGTAAGGGAGTATACCTGGGGAAAATCAAACTTCTCTGTATACAGAATTTCAATCACTTTCCCTGTTTTCAACCTTCTGCCTCACTCCCACCTCTCATTGTTTTTGCGTTTGTTGCATCTTTTTTTTTTTTTTTTTACCTCCTATTATTGTAGTGTGATCATGATTTAGGAGAAGATATACATATGCTATTCATTTTCAAAATTGAATAGTAAGTTGAATGGTAGATTCTAAAGAGCTGTGTTGATGATAAAAAGCGATCTTCTGATTGGCTTTGGAAGGAATGAGGATGAGTGGGTCTTCAAAGCTCTGCCTGGGTTGGACCAGTGATGTAAGCTGGACGGATCAGGAGGTTGGGTACCCTTGTCTGATGTGGAAGATGTTGAAGGGGAAGTTAGGATATAGAATGAGACAATGGTAAAGAGGAGGTTTGGGTTTTATGTGTGCAAAAGCAAAATTGGAAGTTTTTAAGATATTTAGGGATCTTTGATCAGGTATCTTGCATAGTATTGTGCCAGAGTGAAAATGGATGAATACAGAGAGCTATTGTACTGTCTTTAGCTTAACTCAGCAGGCTTAGTTGGTCGTAAAAGGACAGTGACAAAGTCATTGTTTGATCAGGTCAGCTTTGTACCATGGGACTTTTTCCTCATAGTTATAGACTCATCTCTCATTGTGACTTTTGATGACACTGACATACCAGTGTTCCAAAGAGGGTGTGAGTCAGTGCTACTGTTATTGGGTTACTGTTATTGGCTACTGAAGCCAATGCCCCACTGACAAAGAGACATGACACCTATTTGTATAGAAAGAAAAGAACCATTATTTTTATTAGAACATTTTTTCACATAGTTGGAATTTAAAACATAATGGCTAACATACTTATTGACTTGTATCAAGTTTACCCTCGTAGCCATTGATATTCCAAGTGTTAAATTTCATTTTCTAAACAATCTCATTTTAAAAAGGCATATAACCTAGTGAGGACTAGCATATTTTCCTTACGGATGAGTACTGAGCAAAACAGAGCAAAATTCAAATCTATTTTACTTTCATTTGACTCTGGGCATTGAGGCCTTTCCTTGGGTTTTAATTTTGTAATCTACAAATTTCTACAGGAGTAATTTCTGTGTAAGGCTATCTGCATTATTATTTTGTTTCCTTTTATGTATTTGAACATTAAAATGCAAGCTTATAGTTTGAATCCCCAGTTTTGTCTTACAAGCAGTTATTATACAGTGTTATTTTCAGATGTGTACTAGGCTTAGCCTGTCAGAAGTGGTTAAGGGATTATCAAAATGTAATTATCCCTAACTTTTTAATTTAAAGGGACAGTTAACAAAACTAAATGAACTTAGGTTGCCAAGATTTTGCCAATGAACAAGTCATGCATTCAGATGCTTCAGACTGGCAATCTAGTGATGCTTGGTGGCAAATCCCACCTTCTCATCTATCCATCTGTGTGTGGGTATTACAACCCCTGAACAGGAAATGGGAGTCATTGTTAAGTGCAGATGTAAGATTTATCCTTGCTGAGTGAGAATACTATCAGATAGATTGGCACGTGCCAGGCACATAGGATCCTGATGTGTGAGCTGAGAATTTGATGGGCTGTAAAGGGAAGAGGAAGCTTTGAGAAATGCCAGGAGTTAAGAAGAATAAGAATGTTAAGGTCTATAGGACCCAATTTGTAGAAAATGCAAGTGTGGAGAAAATACTTTTGAGGCACTGGGTTACTCCAGCTTGTGCTTTGAGTCACTTTTGTCTGTGCCCACCTAGGCAATTTTAGTTAGGGACAGGCAGAAGTGGACACAGAGGATTTGAATGTCAGCTAATCCTGGCTCTGCCACTTTGCTGTGAGATCAGACATTATCTGTCTTATTTGTCAATTTCCTAACCTGTAAAGTGGGCTTAATAGGGTTTTTAATGCAGTGTTATATATAAAAAACTTAACAAAAAAACTTGGTGAAATGCTCAATGGACATAAGTTTGAGCGACCTTCAGGAGATAATGCAGGCCAGAGGAGCCTGGAGTGCTACAACCCACAGGATAGCAAAGAGTCAGAAATGACTTAGTGACTAAACAACAGCAACAGCAACAACAGTGACATGCTACAGAGAACAGGCTTCATAAGTGCTAGCTAGCCATTTAAAAAAATTGTGAATAGTGTTTTCTAAAATTTTTTTGTGGTAAAAATCATATGATATAAAACATACTATTTTACAGTTCAGTGGCACTAAGTACTTCTTAAGCCTTCTTCAGCGATCAATGCAAAGAAATAGAGGAAAGCAACAGAAAGGAAAAGACTAGAGATCTCTTCAAGAAAATTAGAGATACCAAGGGAACATTTCATACAAAGATGGGCTCGATAAAGGACAGAAATGGTATGGACCTAACAGAAACAGAAGGTATTAAGAAGAGATGGCAAGAATACACAGAAGAACTGTCCAAAAAAGATCTTCATGACCCAGATAATCATGATGGTGTGATCACTGACCTAGAGCCAGACATCCTGGAATGTGAAGTCAAGTGGGCCTTAGAAAGCATCACTAGAAACAAAGCTAGTGGAGGTGATGGAATTCCAGTTGAGCTATTTCAAATCCTAAAAGATGATGCTGTGAAAGTGCTGCACTCAATATGCCAGCAAATTTGGAAAACTCAGCAGTGGCCACAGGACTGGAAAAGGTCAGTTTTCATTCCAATCTCAAAGAAAGGCAATGCCAAAGAATGCTCAAACTACCACACGATTGCACTCATCTCACACGCCAGTAAAGTAATGCTCAAAATTCTCCAAGCCAGGCTTCAGCAATATGTGAACCGTGAACTTCCTGATGTTCAAGCTGGTTTTAGAAAAGGCAGAGGAACCAGAGATCAAATTGCCAACATCTGCTGGATCATGGAAAAAGCAAGAGAGTACCAGAAAAATGTCTATTTCTGCTTTATTGACTATGCCAAAGCCTTTGACTGTGTGGATCACAATAAACTGTGGAAAATTCTTCAAGAGATGGGAATACCAGACCACCTGACCTGCCTCTTGATAAATTTGTACGCAGGTCAGGAAGCAACAGTTAGAACTGGACATGAAACAACAGACTGGTTCCAAATAGGAAAAGGAGTACGTCAAGGCAGTATATTGTCACCCTGCTTATTTAACTTATATGCAGGGTACATCATGAGAAACGCTGGACTGGAAGAAGCACAAGCTGGAATCAGGTTGCCGGGAGAAATATCAATAACCTCAGATATGCAGATGACACCACCCTTATGGCAGACAGTGAAGAGGAACTAAAAAGCCTCTTGATGAAAGTGAAAGAACAGAGTGAAAAAGTTGGCTTAAAGCTCAACATTCAGAAAACGAAGATCATGGCTCTGATCCCATCACTTCATGGGAAATAGATGGGGAAACAGTGGAAACAGTGTCAGACTTTATTTTTTTGGGCTCCAAAATCACTGCAGATGGTGACTGCAGCCATGAAATTAAAAGATGCTTACTCCTTGGAAGGAAAGTTATGACCAACCTAGATAGCATATTCAAAAGCAGAGACATTACTTTGCCAATAAAGGTCCATCTAGTAAAGGCTATGGTTTTTCCTGAGGTCATGTATGGATGTGAGAGTTGGACTGTGAAGAAGGCTGAGCGCTGAAGAATTGATGCTTTTGAACTGTGGTGTTGGAGAAGACTCTTGAGAGTCCCTTGGACTGCAAGGAGATCCAACCAGTCCATTCTAAAGCAGATCAGCCCTGGGGTTTCTTTGGAAGGAATGATGCTAAAGCTGAAACTCCAGTAATTTGGCCACCTCTTGCGAAGAGTTGACTCATTGGAAAAGACTCTGATGCTGGGAGGGATTGGGGGCAGGATGAGAAGGTGACGATAGAGGATGAGATGGCTGGATGGCATCACTGACTCGACGGATGTGAGTCTGGGTGAACTCTGGGAGTTGGTGATGGACAGGGAGGCCTGGCGTGCTACGACTCATGGGGTCGCAAAGAGTCAGACACGACTGAGCGACTGAACTGAACTGAACTGGCACTAAGTATATTCACATTGTTCTGCAACTCTTTATCATCATCCATCTCCTGAAATTTTTACCTTCATAAATGGAAACTGTCCATTAAACACTAACTCCCCATCCCCCCTCCAATATTGTTATTAATGGGGATGAAGAACCTTAAAGAAAGGTTCATTTGTCCTCAAGGAAGTAGACTAGGAAACAGAATGATTTAACTAACGGAGCATGGTAGCTTGGGAGACAGAGGGTTAATCACACTGGATGCTGATATGACAGTAGTTGCACCCAATCTGGGAGAAGGCAATGGCACCCCACTCCAGTATTCTTCCCTGGAAAATCTCATGGACAGAGGAGCCTGGTAGGCTGCAGTCCATGGGGTCGAAAAGAGTCGGACACGACTGAGTGACTTCACTTTCACTTTTCACTTTCATGCATTGGAGGAGGAAATGGCAACCCACTCCAGTGTTCTTGCCTGGAGAATCCCAAGGACGGCGGGGCCTTGTGGGCTGCCGTCTATGGGGTGGCACAGAATTGGACATGACTGAAGCGACTTAGCAGCAGCAGCAGCAGCAGCAGCACCCAATCTAGGGCTTCCCTGGTGGCTCAGATGGTAAAGAATCTGCTTGCAATTCAGGAGACCTGGGTTTGATCCCTGGGTGGGGAAGATCCCCTGGAGAAGGAAATGGCAACCCACTCCAGTATTCTTGCCTGGAGAATTTTATGGACAGAGGAGCCTGGTGGGCTACAGTCCATAGGGTCACAAAGAGTTTGATATGACTGAATGACTAACACACTGGGTAGATAGAATTTGTTATCCCAGTGATCAGATGAGCCAAGAAAGAACCAATACTTAGTTAGATGGGAAAGAAGCAAGTTCAGGTTGGGGCACAGAACAGAAAACGAGCATGGAGGAGAAGGGCTTGGTAAGGTGTGGGTAAGGGAAAAGACTAGGAATTAAGATATAAGCAAGAAAAGAAACTTGAATTGTACCTATGAAAATATATGTTAAGGATGTAACTTTTAAGTCATTTTATACTTTTCGTTCCCTAAAGCTGATCTTTTGCAAAGCAGTGTAAGTAGGTAAGCTCTGTGGTTTTAGGGGACTAGCCAATTATTCTCTTATCTCTCTTTCATCTGGGTGATGATGCTGGCTGGAAGTCCTCCTAACATATGACAGCTATTTTCTTTGTACAACTAGTAGTTACACCTCAAATGCAAATTCTCACAGGAGTGGTAACTTGAGGTAACTTGTGTATTTAATTTCACATTAAGGTACAAATGACTAATAGAGCGTTTTTAAAGTATGGATATTCATCACAGAGAATGAAAGACCATTTGGCATCTGAAAATTAAGAAATAGGAAGAGTGTTGCAGAAGGTATGTTTTCTTCTAGGGATACTTACATGTGTACACATTTTGAAGGTTTCATGAAGCTATAACATTATGTCCACATTGGCTGAGTGAGATTAGTAGCTGAGCTACCATTCAGTACATTTTAGTTGGGGAAAGGTTTCTGGCCAATGTAACCTAGAATATTGCTTATATTCTCTATTTAAAGATTTCCCTGGTGGCTCAGACGGTAAAGTGTTTGCTTACAACATGGGAGACCCGGGATTGATCCTCGGGTGGGGAAGATCCTCTGGAGAAGGAAATGGCACCCAACTCCAGTACTCTTGCCTAGAAAATCCCATGGATAGAGGAACCTGGTAGGCCATGGGGTCACAAAGAGTCGGACATGACTGAGCAACTTCACTTCTTCTCTATTTCATTATTCCTTTGTAGATTCAATTTAAAGAATGCCAAATACAATATTGTAAAGTAATTAGCCTCCAATTAAAATAAATAAATTTATATTAAAAAAAAAATACCCTAAAGCAAATGCATGCCATGTTAGAGGTTTGGCAGAAGCAGAACTGGGATCTTGGTGGCGGGTGACTATGATTGCAAAAGTTCCAGAGGGAAGAAAGGCCTGAAATAAACTGAGGCCCAGGGCCTTGAGAAGTATAGTGGTCAGCTCCAGGTAAGATGCAGCAAGCGGAGTGCTTGTCAGTGAGCTCAACCTCAGACAGTGATACCTTCTTTAGATGGTGGTTTTAGGTGTGCTCACAGTTAATGGGAAGACAATGAAAATCTGCTCCCCTCAGCGAGTTAAAAGTTAAAATCAAACAAACAGAATGTTTCCTATCTTTATATGGTTTTGTGAGAAGAGGTGGCAGGAATACACAGAAGAACTGTACAAAAAAGATCTTCATGACCCAGATAACCACAGTGGTGTGATCACTCACCTAGAGCCAGACATCCTGGAATGTGAAGTCAAGTGGGCCTTAGGAAGCATCACTATGAACAAAGCTAGTGGAGGTGATGGAATTCCAGTTGAGCTATTTCAAATCCTAAAAGATGATGCTGTGAGAGTGCTGCACTCAATATGCCAGCAAATTTGGAAAACTCAGCAGTGGCCACAGGACTGGAAAAGGTCAGTTTTCATTCCAATCCCAAAGAAAAGCAATGCCAAAGAATGTTCAAACTATTGCACAATTGCAGTTATCGCACATGCCAGCAAAGTATTCTCAAAATTCTTGAAGTCAGGCTTCAACAGTACACGAACTGTGAATTTCCAGATGTTCAAGTTGGATTTAGAAAAGGCAGAGGAACCAGAGGTCAAATTGCTAACATCCGTTGGATCATCGAAAAAGCAAGAGAGTTCCAGAAGAGCATCTACTTCTGCTTTATTGACTATGCCAAAGCCTTTGACAGTGTGGATCACAACAAACTGTGGAAAATTCTTCAAGAGAGGGGAATACCAGACCACCGTACCTGCCTCCTGAGAAATCTGTATGCAGGTCAAGATGCAACAGTTAGAACTGGACATGGAATGACAGACTGGTTCCATATCAGGAAAGAAATATGCCAAGGCTATATATTGTCCCCTGCTTATTTAACTTATATGCAGAGTACATCATGCGAAATGCCAGGCTGGAGGAAGCACAAGCTGAAATAAATGCCAGGGTGGAGGAAGCACAAGCTGAAATAAATGCCAGGGTGGAGGAAGCACAAGCTGGGATCAGGATTTCCAGGAGAAATATCAATAACCTCAGATACGAAGATGACACCACCCTTATGGCAGAAAGTGAAGAGGAACTAAAGACCTCTTGATGAAAGTGAAAGAGGAGAGTGAAAAAGTTGGCATAAAACTCAACATTCAAAAAACAAAGATCATGACATCTAGTCCTATCACTTCGTGGCAAATAGATGGAGAAACAATGGAAATAGTGAGAGACTTTATTTTTGGGGGCTCCAAAATCACTGCACATGGTGACTGCAGCCATGAAGTTAAAAGATGCTTGCTCTTTGGAAGAAAAGTTTTGACAAAACTAGATGGCATATTAAAAAGCAGAGACATTACTTTGCCAACAAAGCTCTGTCTAGTCAAAGCTCTGGTTTTTCCAGTAGTCATGAATGGATGTGAGAGTTGGACTATAAAGAAAGCTGAGTGCGGAAGAAATGATGCTTTTGAAATGTGGTGTTGGAGAAACTCTTGAGAGTCCCTTAGACTGCACAGAGATCCAACAGTCAATCCTAAAGGAGATCAGTTCTAAATATTCATTGGAAGGACTGATGCTGAAGTTGAAACTCCAATACTTTGGCTACCAGATGGGAAGAACTGACTCACTTGAAAAGACCCTGATGCTGGGCAAGATTGAAGGTGGGAGAAGAAGGGGATGACAGAGGATGAGATGGTTGGATGGCATCACCGACTCGATGGACGTGAGTTTGAGCAAGCTCCGAGAGTTGGTGATGGACAGGGAAGCCTGGCATGCTGCAGTCCATGGGGTTGCAAATAATCGGACATGACTGAGCTACTGAACTGAACTGATAAACATTTTCATGTTACTAGCCTTTGTGTTTTTCCTTTCTGAATCAAGATAGGTGTACTAGATGATCTTAAGACTCCCCTTAAATTCTTGTGTGTGTGTGTGTATGTGTGTGTGTAGGGAAGGGGAACAAGGGAATGGGTTGTTGTTGTTTAGTTGCTAAGTTGTGTCTGACTCTTTGCCACTTCACAGACTATAACCTGCCATGCTCTTCTGTCCGTGAGATTTTCCAGGCAATAATATTGGAGTGGTTGCCTTTGTCTTCTCCAGAGAATGTTCCTCAACCAGGTATCAAACCCACACCTCCTGAACTGCAGGTATATTCTTTACCCATGAGCCACCAGGGAAGCCCAGGGAAGGGGAACATGGGCGTGGGTGGCCAAAACATAGTACTGATATCCAGTGAATTATGGACGTGAGCTCATTTTAATTCTCCCAGTGTACCACACGAGAGAGGTACTGTTTTCCATAGTACAGAGAAGGAAACGGGGATTTAGAGAGTTCAAGTCACTACCCAGAGCAAGTAAATTTTAAGGCTGGATTAGATGACAGAGCTGACGCCACTTTTCTGATTCTGTAACTGAATGGTCTGAAAGCCAAGGGCTCCAAGTTTGTAGGAGAGCTAGCAGTTTCTCTGATGTTTGAAAATTAGAATTGGGTGAAAAAAATCCATAAGCAAAAGTAATAGCAATAGGATTTATTTAAATACCCACCCCGTAGATATTAAAAGAACATGATATATATAAATGAATAAATCTTTGAATTTATTGGTGTTGGTGAATCTACTTCTCCTATAGTTGGTGTATTTGTTGTTCTGTTAACAATTCTTTGTTTTCCTTCTTCATGCTCTTGACTAAAGCTAACCTTCCCTTCTATGCCTTCTCTTTCCTAAATCCTATTCCTCATTTTTCAATGATACCTGCTCTCATTTTGACCATTTGCTAATAATCTTGATTTAGGAGTTGTTTTTTTTTTTTCCCTAAACTCAGATGGAATTTCTTTTTATACACTCAGCTTAGTTAACTATTGTTTATAAGTTGGTAGCACTAGGTATGTTTCCACGGAGGTATGCTTATGTTTCTTATCTTTGGGTCACTCTCTTGGCTACCTCTCATCCGGCAGTGCCTTACTTTATGCACAATTATGTATCCATAGAATAACAGATTCACATTGTGTAGATGTAATTCACTTGAATAAAATATAGCACCAAGAACATAGGTGAAACAGCATGACATCATGGGTAAAGCCCAGGGTCTGGAGCCCACACTGTCAGGTCTGAATCCTGATTCTGCTACTTACCAGCTGTGTGATGTGGGACAAGATACTTAGCTCCAAGTTGCTTAGTATCCTTGTCTGTTAGGTGATAATGGTGCTTACTTAGAGTAGGTTAAAGGATCAAAGAATTGATGGTTTTAGAGCATTTGAAGTAGTATCAGCTATTATAAGTACTATACAAGATTATACCATGATTGTTATTAAAGACAAAGATGAAGAAGATGATTGTCATCATTGATTTATTTAGAAATCTACAAACCAGTGGACCTATAAATTAGATTGGTTTAAATGGTTTTAATACTAATTAAAGTTCTAAAATCTAATTGAATATGTGTTAATTGATATGAATATTGAGGGAAAAGATGAGTCAAAGTAACATAGAAGGTTTTGAAAATAAACACAAGCATGCTAAAATCTATTCTCTCATCTTCTAGAGTGGTAAATTCACAAACACAAGAAGTACCTGAAGGAAATGGCAGGATGCCTGTTCTGGCTCCCTTAGCTGTGAAGAGGTGATGATGGCCACCTCAGGCCACATTCAAACTCCTGAGCAGGGTAGGAGAGCTCTTCACAGATCCTTATTTGATATCAATTTTTCCAAAGGTAGCTGAGTTCTCCAGCTGGATAGTTTGAATGCAATCAAATTCTCTGTGGGAGAATAAGAGGATAAATGACTCACCCCAAGCACACAGGCAGTCAAGATACATTCATTTTAGAGCAACGAGCTGAAAATCTTAATGTAGCAGATTTTAGTATTCTTATATCTACATTTCAGTGGGGCAATTGGAATGATATAAAATCTATCAAAATAAAATTTCCATTTTGATACACATTACAAACCTCAATCTACTATTTCTGACTCCTAAGAATATAACCCTTCTAAGGGATACTCTTTCAGACATACTCCTAAATTGAGACAGGCGCTTAATTTTCTTCACACAAGCAATACTCTCTCAGAAAATTACTTGTATTATAGGATAAAAATCTTCTAAAGGTTGAAACTAGTACTTAATATGTCCAATATAGTTTTGAAACCCTGAGATTTAAAAAGTGCAAGAAAAAAAAAAGTGCAAGAAATATTTGAGTCTACTCCCTTTTAAAAATTGATGACAATATGAAAATATTGTTCTTTTGTGACCAGTTATTTAAAAGCAAATTTTCTTATGATATATCAAGAGTGCTATTGTTGTTAGTGTTTTCCTTTTAAGAACCATCCCTCCTCCAATATCACTGCAAACAGTCCTCTTGCCCGGAAAATCCCATGGACGGAGGAGCCTGGTAGGCTGCAGTCCGTGGGGTCGCTAAGAATCGGACACGACTGAGCGACTTCACTTTTACTTTTCACTTTCATGCATTGGAGGAGGAAATGGCAACCCACTCCAGTTTTCTTGCCTGGAGAGTCCCAGGGATGGGGGAGCCTGGTGGGTTGCTGTCTATGGGGTCACACAGAGTGGCCATGACTGAAGCAACTTAGCAGTCGCAGCAGCAGCAGTGATGCTCTAATGTAAGCTTTTTATGTTATGGATGAATGTTGACAAATAGATGTGCTGTCTGAGATGCTACACAATCACATTGTTCTCAGATTAGTGCTTTATTCCCCTCTAGCCTGCTGGCCTCCAACTATACTCTGAGATACACGTGAAGTAAGCACTCCAACTTCTCAACTTCTGCTCATTTCCCCTCCTCCACTGACCTGGAATGTTCTTTCCCTAGACATTGACATACGCTGTTTGCTTACTCCTTTTAGATCTTTATTAAAGTCATCTGGGCTTCCCTGGTGGCTCCAACAATAAAGAATCTACCTGCAGTGCAGGAGACCTGAGTTCAGTCCCTGGGTCAGGAAGATCTCCTGGAGAAGGGAACGGCTACCCACTCCAGTATTCTTGTCTGAAGAATTCCATGAGAGAAGAGCCTGGTGGGCTATAGTCCATGGGGTCACAAAGAGTTGGACACAACTCAGTGACTAACATTTACTTACTTAAAATCATCTCAGGGAGGTTTCCTCACTGTCTTATAGCAAATAATACCTAGTCCTGACATCTCTCAACTCTTCCCTTTTTTTCCCTCCTCTTTAGCACTTACCACTGTCTAACTTGTGTACATCTGTCTCCCCTCCTCTGCTTCAGACTATGACCTCCTTAGTAACAAAAACTTTGTCTCCTTTTCAGCCCTGTCTTCAGGACCTAGAATAGTTAGTGTCCGACATAGACTAGTCATTTAAAATATTCAGTGAAAGATACAATGAATTCAAAATCTGTTATATATGACTTGGTGTTTATGAATATGTCTGATGTTCTGAGAATTTCAAACAAAATAATGAAGTCACAATGTAAAGAACAGAAAAACAGAACAAATCATTATTTTCGTAACACTCTACACATTTCAAAGGCTCTGGTGTTCATAGTCTTTTCCTTCCTTTTTTTCTTTTTTTTTAACATGGTCATTATTTTCTGAAGCAGTTCCGTTGGACCCTGCCTAATCCATTTCCAGTGCTCTATTGTGGAGGAATCTGTCTCTGAGGCTGCTGACCTTCCTTTCTTTCATTGTTTTGCGTCTTTACATGCTGTACTCTTTTTTTGGGACCTACTCTCTCAAAAACTTTTCATTTATAGACAAAATTGGATCTGTCTAATGATTTTTATTAAAGCGCTGAAATTTAAAATTTAATAAAACCCACGGGTGGAAGCAGTGCCGTTCTTTTGTGCAGATAGGTACGCAGTGTGATTCTAGTAACTGGCACTATTGTATTTGTACAGATTTCTCGGGGATTTGGTTGGGCTGCATGAAACAGAAAATTCAAATAACAGTGGCATAAATAAGACAGAGGCTTGTTTTTTTTTTTTTTTTCTTACGTAATGAGAAGTCTGGTTGCTGGTGTTGCCTTGGTGGCTGCAGGTGTCAGGGCTAAAATGTCTGCAATTCTTTGGGCCCTTTTTTCAAGACCTAAAGAAGGAAGAAGGGACAAGAGCAAAGTTCAAAAATGACTGTGTCAACTGAGTTAAATTTCCTATTTTGGAGCTTTTCCAAAAGACAACAACAAATTCCATTTCCATGGCATTGGCCTGTTCTATGTCTCATGACCATCCCAATCTTCAAAGGAGGTAGGAAATATAGGTGCTGTTTTTTCTTTTCTGTTTTTTGAGCACATGGATGCTGCCAACAGAATTGGAATCCCATTAATGACGAAGAGGGGGAGAATGGATACTGAGTAGATAACCAGCAGTCTCTGACAAAGTAAAATATACCTGAAAGGTAGATAAAATGTCTATTTGTAGGATTTCCCTGGTGGCCCGGTGGTTAAGAGTCTGCCTTGCATTTCAGGGGATGTGGGTTCAAACCCTGGTCAGGGAACTAACATCCCACATGCTATGGGGCTGGAGCCTATTATACAGAATGAAGTAAGCCAGAAAGAAAAACACCAATACAGTATAATAACACATAGATATGGAATTTAGAAAGATGGTAACCATAACCCTGTATGTGAGACAGCAAAAGAGACACTGATTTATAGAACAGTCTTTTGGACTCTGTGGGAGAGGGCGAGGGTGGGATGATTTGGGAGAATGGCATTGAAACATGTAAATTATCACATGTGAAATGAATTGCCAGTCCAGGTTCAATGGCATGATACAGGGTGCTCGGGGCTGGTGCACTGGGATGACCCAGAGGGATGGGATGGGGAGGGAGGTGCGAGGGGGGTTCAGGATGGGGAACACATGTACACTCGTGGTGGATTCATGTCAGTGTATGGCAAAACCAATACAATATTGTAAAGCAAAAAAAAAAAAAAAAGACTGCTATACAACTACTTAGAATTTGAAATGCTCTTTACAATGTAGTATAGTTGATAAATGTAATTTAGAGATAAAAAGATTTGTTAAATTCTTCAGAAGAACAATGGGTTTAACATCTACATTGTTCTGTCTGTTAAAAGATATTGCTCAGAAAAAGTTTTAAGTATCAGCAGAGGTTCAAATTACAGTTCATAATAACTCTGGATGGGTCAACATGGATCATAAAGATCACAAAATTTAGTGACAGATTGTATAATAATTATTTAGATTATGTTACAATTTAAGGTGCATTGTTTAATAATTAAAATTTGATATTTTATAAGATATTATATAATAATAAAGCAATTATATATTTCAAACTGTCTGAGAGCTTCCCTGGTGGCTCAGATGGTAAAGCGTCTGCCCGTGGGAGACCCGGGTTCGATCCCTGGGTTGGGAAGATCTCGTTAAATTATAAAAAAAAAAAAAATGAGTTTATTTCAAACTGTTTATATTATTTGAACTCATCTCTGATAGCTAAAACAATGAAGAATATTGCAAATAATGAGCTTATATATCTGTAAGTTGCTATTAATTAATTTAGGATTACTTTATTACAGAGCAATTTTTAATGTTTTTTAATCATAAAATTTAATTTTTTAACTAAAAATCATAGTGACCAAGAATATACATTGGGTAATCATAGGCGATGATAATTTAATATTCCTAGGAAAAACTTGATTTAATTTAAATTTCTTTTATTCTAGTGGTTACTTAGGAAATGACTTTAGGAGGCTTATCATACATGCTATAAAAATAGTAAATGGAATGAAAGAAATCAAGTCCCTAAAGAAGCAACACACTTCAATTTTTAAAATGTAGTCTATAATTATACAATAATGTGTTTTAATCCTCGGGGATGAGTTTTTTGGATCTTATTTTTCCTTAATTTTAAATGAATGGGAACCTTGCTGAGTTTGAATTAACATAGCATATTGAATTTTAGTTTTCTTTGTTTTTCTTGATTTTAAATGATGGACAAAGAGTTACCTTATTTTTCTCTAATTTTGTGGCTTAAGAAATGTATTGCAAGTGTTATGATAAAGTAAGACTCAGGATATATAGTGTGACTCACACATGGTCTTTACATTTAGGAAGCTTCTTGTTTGATGAAAGAGATGTATGGGACATTAACTCCCTTTGCAATTAGGTACTATGTTAGAGACATGGACAAAAGTACCTTGGATGTCGGGAGGATGAGGAGATGATGCCAGAGGAAGTTAGGGAAAAATATAACATTTGGCTTGGATCTTGAAGGCATTTGACCAGGTGCAAACTAGAGGATGGAATTTCAGAGAGGGAACAGATGATGCAGAGGGAGAGTTTCCTGAATTGATGCTCAGTGGGGAGGGGCAATTAGAGGTGGCACTTGGCAAGAACTTGAGGCTGACTGAGAAGGGTCTAGAATGCCTAGCTAAGAACTTTGGATCGCACTGGTGAGAGTTAACAGAGTTTTTAAGCAGTACAGTGACATGATCAGAGTCAGTTTTAATATATATGGCAGTTATGACTATTAAGAGGACAGCCTGGGGCAGATAGTGATTATTGGTGAGAGAGTTGCTCATTTGCAGCCTAGGGGACATAAGAGCATGAACAGAGTGACCATGAAGACAATCAAGAAGATTGCTCTGGGAAATGTTTCTTTTAGGATTGCTATGCTATGCTATGCTAAGTCACTTCAGTCGTGTCTGACTCTGTGTGACCCCATAGACGGCAGCCACCAGGCTTCCCCATCCCTGGGATTCTCCAGGCAAGAACACTGGAGTGGGTTGCCATTTCCTTCTCCAATGCATGAAAGTGAAAAGTGAAAGTGAAGTCACTCAGTCGTGTCCGACTCTTAGCGACCCCATGGGCTGCAGCCTACCAGGCTCCTCCATCCATGGAATTTTCCAGGCAAGAGTACTGGAGTGGGGTGCCATTGCCTTCTCCGTCTTTTAGGATTAGGTATCTGTTTATGGAAGAGTGTGTATTTGGCTGTGGGAGTCCTGAATCCCTGGAGTTGAGTGTAACTCTGTGTTTCTAGCTTGGAAGATGATACAGCTGTCACTTAGTGAAGTCAAGAATTTAGGAAGCAGAGAGATATTTTAAAGTAAGATAATGAATTCAATTTGGGACATTTATTTTCAAGAACATCTATTTAGTAGGCATTTGGAAATACGAATCTAGAGGTAACATTTAAGAGAGACAGATTCTGTAGTCATTCCCACATAGATAACAGTTAATAAAAGACCAGAGAGGAAAATATATTGTCTTCATTTAGAACATCAGTTCATACTGAGAGAGGTTAACTGATTTGTTTAAGGTCACTAGGAGATGGTGAAAAGCCAACATCTAATCTAGGCCTTCTGATCCCAGGTCTATTATCAAATTTCTTTTAGCCTCAATTTCTTCATATGTAAGGTGAGCATAATGATAACTTCCTTATATGATTACTGTTGCTGTTCAGTCACTCAGTTGTGTCTGATTCTTTACAACCCCATTGAATGAAGCACTATGCCAGGCTTCCCTGTCCTTCACCGACTCCCAGAGTCTGCTCAGACTTATGTCCATTGAGATGGTGACTGCAGCTATGAAATTAAGACACTTGCTCCTTGTAAGAAAAGTTATGACAAACCTAGACAGCATATTAAAAAGCAGATGCTAGAGGAGAACATAGGCAAAACACTCTCTGACATAAATTACAGCAGGATCCTCTATGACCCACCTCCTAGAATATTGGAAATAAAAGCAAAAATAAACAAATGGGACCTAATTAAAATTAAAAGCTTCTGCACAACAAAGGAAACTATAAGCAAGGTGAAAAGACAGCCTTCAGAATGGGAGAAAACAATAGCAAATGAAGCAACTGACAAACAACTAATCTCAAAAATATACAAGAGGTTCCTACAGCTCAATTCCAGAAAAATAAATGACCCAATCAAAAAATGGGCCAAAGAACTAAATAGACATTTCTCCAAAGAAGACATACAGATGGCTAACAAACACTTGAAAAGATGCTCAACGTCACTCATTATCAGAGAAATGCAAATCAAAACCACAGTGAGGTACCATTTCATGCCAGTCAGAATGGCTGCGATCCAAAAGTCTACAAGTAATAAATGCTGGAGAGGGTGTGGAGAAAAGGGAACCGTCTTACACTGTTGGTGGAATTGCAAACTAGTACAGCCACTATGGAGAACAGTGTGGTGATTCCTTAAAGAACTGGAAATAGAACTGCCTTATAACCCAGCAATCCCACTACTGGGCATACACACTGAGGAAACCAGAAGGGAAAGAGACACGTGTACCCCAGTGTTCATTGCAGCACAGTTTATAATAGCCAGGACATGGAAGCAACCTAGATGTCCATCAGCAGATGAATGGATAAGAAAGCTATGATACATATACACAATGGAGTATTACTCAGTCATTAAAAAGAATACATTTGAATCAGTTCTAATGAGGTGGATGAAACTGGAGCCAATTATACAGAGTGAAGTAAGCCAGAAAGAAAAACACCAATAAAGTATACTAACATATATATGGAATTTAGAAAGATGGTAACGATAACCCTGTATAAGAGACAGCAAAAGAGACACAAATGTATAGAACAGTCTTTTGGACTCTGTGGGAGAGGGAGAGGGGGGGATGATTGGGACAATGGCATTGAAACATCTATAATATCATATAAGAAATGAATCACCAGTCCAAGTTCGATGCAGGATACAGGGTGCTTGGGGCTGGTGCACTGGGATGACCCAGAGGGATGGTATGGGGAGGGAGGTGGGAGAGGGGTTCAGGATGGGGAGCATGTGTACACCTGTGGCGGATTCTTGTTGATGTATGGCAAAACCAATACAATATTGTAAAGTAATTAGCCTCCAATTAAAATAAATTTAAAAAAAAAAACCAAAAAACTAAAAAAAAAATTTACCTAGAAAAAAATAAAAATAAAAAGCAGAGACTTTACTTTGCTGACAAAGGTCCATATAGTCAAAGCTATGGTTTTTTCAGTAGTTATGTATGGATGTGAGAGTTGGACCATAAAGAAAGCTGAGTGCTGAAGAATTAATGCTTTTGAAGTGTGGTGTTGGAGAAGACTCTTGAGAGTCCCTTGACCTGCAAGGAGATCCAACCAGTCCATCGTAAAGGAGATCAGTCCTGAATATTCACTGGAAGGACTGATGCTGAAGCTGACTGAAGCTCCAATACTTTGGCCACCAGATGCGAAAAATTGACTCATTGGAAAAGACCCTGATGCTGGGAAAGATTGAAGGCAGGAGGAGAAGGGGATGACAGGATGAGATGGTTCGATGGCATCACTGACTCAGTGGACATGAGTTTGAGTAAACTCCGGGAATTGGTGATGGACAGGAAAGCCTGGCTTGCTGCAGTCCATGGGGTCACAAAGAATCGGACATGACCAAGTAACTGAACTGAACTGAACTGAGAATTATCACTTATGCCATTTTTATTGTTTAAAGACCAGAATGAAATAATATTAATATTAAAATCATGTTACCATAGTTGACTTTGGGAAGGGGCACAGATTATTTAGAAGGCATTAGCTTATGGGAAGACTTAAAAGCTTCCTTTAAGGATCTCAGTAATTGTGTTATAGGTGTGTTAAGGGGCTGATGGATAGAGTCCTAGTGTTTCTAGTGCCCCTTAACTCTAATGAGGGCTTCCTGGGTGGCTCAGTGGTAAAGAATCCACCTGCCAATGCAGGAGATGCAGGTTCGATCCCTGGGTCAGGAAGACCCCCTGGAGGAGGAAATGGCAACCCACTTGAGTATTCTTGCCTGGGAAATCCCATGGACAGAGGAGGCTGGCAGGCTACAGTCCATGGGGTTGCAAAAGAGTCAGACACAACGCAGCGACTAAACAACAAATAACAACAAAACTCTTCTAAGACTGACCTAAGGAAAAGGCAGAGTGAGAAAGTAAAGAGAATTGCAAGAGTCAAACATAAGGGGAAAGGATATATGAGGGCAGAGTCAAAACAGCAGCTGCAGCAAATTTATGTCTACTCAGTGAAACTTGCCGAGGTTCAGAGGGTTGCACAATGCATGAAAATTGGTAATTCAGAAGAGATGGAAAGTGAAAAGTGCTGTAAGGGATAGAGAAGGTGTGAGCTTTTATGAGGTCCTTAGGGTCTTGGCTTTGCATATGTTGCATCAGTACATGCATACATGCACTACACGTACATACACCCATATCCACATCACCCTCCCAGTGCCACACATCCATCCACATTATAATTTTTAATGTCTGCAGCATTATCCTGCTGCTGCTAAGTCACTTCAGTCATGTCCGATTCTGTGTGACCCCACAGACGGCAGCCTGCCAGGCTCCCCCGTCCCTGGGATTCTCCAGGCAAGAACACTGTAGTGGGTTGCCATTTCCTCCTCCAATGCATGAAAGTGAAAAGTTAAAGTGAAGTCACTCAGTCGTGTCCGACTCTTAGCGACCCCATGGACTGCAGCCTTCCAGGCTTCTCCGTCCATGAGATTTTCCAGGCAAGAGTACTGGAGTGGGGTGCCGTTGCCTTCTCTGGTGGCATTATCCAGTTACCCCAAAACTAGTTGTTTAAAGAAACCAACATCTGCTTTAAATGAATCACAGAAATCACAAGCCTCAAATGGGGCAGAATTTACAAACTCATACGTATGCTTGTTGGTGGGAATGTGCTCCTGGTAGGCCATTGGTCTGAGATCTCAGTTCCTTACTTGTTGGCTGGAGGCTACGCTTAGTTCCTTGCCATGTGGGCTTCTCCACAGAGCAGCTCATAGCAGCTGGCCTCTATCAGAGGAAGTGAGAGAACAAGAGGGCTGATCAAGACAGAAGCCAGAATCTTTTTATACCTCAGTCTCAGAGGTAACATCCCATCACTTTTGCCATATTTTATTAGTTAGAAGCAAGTCACTAGGTCCAGCCAGCATAAAAAGGGGTGAGGAGGATACAATGGCCCGGGTATCACTGGGGGCTGTTTTAGAAGCTGCCTACTGCAAAATTACTTAATCAATCTTATATCGCTGGACATTTAGATTGCTTCCAATCACATCACATACCCACAACATTCCACTGTTTTTCTCATGCCTATACTATACCTCAAACTTCCAAAAATTCAAGTTTCAAAGCAACCCTTTCTTCAAGTACAGACTGCAGAGAAATACATTACTCCCCTACCAACTCCTCTGGAATTTTAATTAATAATGTTTTCTTCATCCTGTTGCAGGTATTTTAGATCAAAGAGATATTACTCATTTATTCCTTAATAAATTCTCAAGTTTAGAATTGATATTCTGTACATACAATGCTCTTCCAATTCAAGAAATGAAAGACAATGTCCTCAATAGAAAACCAGGCAAAGAGACTAAACAAGTGAAAAACAGAAATGACAAATTAAGATATGAAAGTATTAAATAAGAAAAAAGATAAATTATAACAAGATATTATTTTAATTAATCCAATTGACAAAGATTTTAAAATAGCATAATACCTAATGTTGGGAAGAATGTATATAACTAGGTATTCTCCAACATTGCTGGAAGGAGTTTGCATTTATACCTTGAGACCCATGAATTCAATTTGCCTGGGTCTTCTGGGCCTTCTTCTGTATCTTGTAGTTAAAATTGGATTGTTGAATTTTTCCAGTGTTAGCTGTCACTGTGGGATCACTGTCACTATATTTGAGACATCAGAATGTATCTGTCAGTGAAGTGAGAACAGTTTATCAACAAAGGCCATGCTGTGACCACTTTATGGGTGCAGATTCTGACAAAAGGATTCACAAATTGCCAAGTAGGTTAAAGACCGTCAAAACAATGGTGACAGTCATAACAGAACACACCTCATTATCATGAGGATGTGGGTGCTATAGAGCAGAACCACTGGTATGTGCCTGCGAATACTTGCATAGCACTGCATAATTCAACAAGCTCTCTCCATTATGTGGGGAAAAATGTTTTTGTCAAACTTCATTTACATAATCTAAAGTTTCTCCAACTCATTTTCATTGTCTTTTGTCCTCATTTTAGTGGTTAATATGATACATTTGGATCGAAAATAACTGATTTCTAGATCACTTGGAGGAAATGCCATATACTTAAATGACTATTTCATTCAAAGGATGTGTTATTCTCTGTTGCTCTATCTTGCAAACAGGCTTATGTATACCTTCTGACTGTTCCCCAAGCATATGATGGGACTAGGGCTAGAAGTCTTTTACTATCTGTCTTTCTGTTCATGGTATAATCCTTGACACTTACATAATACAGTGATTAAGTCATTTGACATAAAAGATTAATTTGAAGATTAAGAAGGGAGAGATGAATGGACAAGAGCACTTTGAAATTATAGGCCATGATTCTCTTCCAATTGAAGATATCTACTCATTGCCCTCTTTCCCTAGTTGAAACAAAGAGGAGACTTGATTTTCCTTGTGTATTGACTATAAAAAAACCAGTGATAATATGTATTCACGTATGAGTGAATGTGTAATATAAAAGCTTAATAGATGTCTTTATTCTGGTTCTCAGAAACTTGATATCTGAGAATATAATTTAGCCTTAGGACAGGAAAATTATACTGCTTCTGTTGCCCCATTTCCTTCAAATCTGAAGCAAAAAATTCTACTTCCTTTTATGCCCCAGTGGGACAAGACCAAAAAGCAAACAGAAAATTTATTGATTCTCACATCTTTTAAGTGTATCATGGCCCTGTATGTATTTTACTTCTTGAGGTCCTTCCTTTTTTCTCAAGTTTTCTTTTTCCCTACTACATTGTACATTTTGTATGGAACTCTAAGTAGTTCAATCTAATGAATTAATGACATATCCTCAGGAATTGTGTTGTGAGGGGAAATGAAAGTCACTCAGTTGTGTCCAACTCTTTGCAACCCCATGGACTATACAAACAGTCCGTGGAATTCTCCAGGCCAGAATAGTGGAGCGGGTAGCCTTTCCCCTCTTCAGGGGATCTTCCCAACCCAGGGATCAAACCCAGGTCTCCCACATTGCAGTCGGATTCTTTACCAGCTGAGCCTCAAGGGAAGCCCAAGAATACTGTAGTAGATAGCCTATCCCTTCTCCAGCAGATCTTCCCAACCTAGGAATTGAACGGGAGTCTCCTGCATTGTAGGTGGATTCTTTACCAACTTGAGTTATCAGGGTGTTATTTGCTGATTAACTGATGGTGGGAATCCTTTTTTCACTTCTACTACCTACCAGTCTGGCAATGTTCTACTGGCCCTTCTGAATTTCCAGTTACCACAGGTAAGAGAAATTAATAATCTCTTGAATTCAAAAGGCTTACCCTATTTGTTTTCATAGCTGTTTTCATAAGTTCCAGTTAATATATACATTTGTTCTCATATCTTGTAGAAAATTCACAAATTCTTATCAGTCTGTCTTAATAAACAATTGATTTAACATGTTCTCCTTATAAAAACACTAATTTGAACATTCTTTAGGACTCCTTTACCTCATGTTTCTTTCTCTTTTACATGTAGACCCTTCTACACAATTGAAGCAGCAAGAAAGCTCAGCATGTCTTTCAGGTTTGATCCTTATCTAATGTTTTTTATTAACTAATTTATTTATTTGGCTGTGCCTGGTCTTATTTGTGATACACGGGATCTTCAATCTTTCTCAGTCTTCTTCAGTCTTTGATGTGGCATGCAGGGTTTTAGTTGTGGCATGTGGGATCTAGTTTCTTGACCAGGGATGGAACCTAGGCCACCTGCATTGGGAGGGCAGAGTCTTAGCCAAAGGACCACCAGGGAAGTCCCAATCCTTGTCTAATTTGTGTTTCAAGATCGAAGAGGTCTATGTGTTTAGAGATCCAATTGTGTGCTTTACCTAGATGTCTTATGGGCAGACTGTAAGCCTCCTGTTGTTCAGTCGCTCAGTCATGTCTGACTCTTTGCGACCCCATGGACTGCAGCACACCAGGCTTTCCTGTCCTTCACTATCTTCTGGAGTTTGGTCAAACTCATGTCCATTGAGCTGATGATGCCATCCAACTATCTCATCCTCTGTCACCCCCTTCCTTCCTGCCCTCAATCTTTCCTAGCATCAGGGTCTTTTCCAATGAGTTGGCTCTTTGCATCAGGTGGCCAAAGTATTGGAGCTTCAGCATCAGTCCTTCTAGTGAATATTTAGGGTTAATTTCCTTTAGGGTTGACTGGTTTGATCTCTTTGCTGTCCAAGGGACTCTCAAGAGTCTTATCCAGCACCAGTTTGAAAGCATCAATTTCTTCAGGGCTTAGTCCTCTTTATGGTCCAACTCTCACATTGGTACGTGACTACTGGAAGAACCATAGCTTTGACTATATTGACCTTTGGTTGCAAAGTGATGTTTCTGCTTAAGTAAGACTCCTAGTGGGTCAAATAATTTAAGTAATGGTAAGCTAATTAACAGGCTTCCCTGATGGCTCAGTAGGTAAACAATATGCCTGCAGTGCAGGAGACACAGGAGATGTGGGTTCTATTTCTGGATCTGGAAGATGCCCTGGAGGAGGAAATGGCAACCCACTCTAGTATTCTTGCTGAAAAATTCCATGGATAGAGGAGCCTGGTGGGCTACAGTCCAAAGAGTCACAGTCAGACACAACTGAGAAACTAAGCATGCAGGCATGAGCTAATTAACATTCCACATATTTGTTTGAGTGAGTAAAGTGTGGAAAGCCATTCCTCTGTAAGTATTGAGATTATCAGTATTCTAAATTAAGTGGCAAAAGGCCACACCAGGATAGCATGATATTTGAGTGTAGCACATTGAAAATTCTTACTATAAGATCTGGCTGAGTTGATGTGATCACTTCTGATAAAAAAGCTTGTAAGGAAGAAGATTCAATCATTGTGACTTGCATAGAGATTCTATGCAGAATTAGTCAATGTAAAAATATCTTTTAAGTGCTTTAGTCTTTAAAGTGGCTTACATTTTTCTGCTGCTTGATTTTAACTTATATTGTGTGGCCAGGAGACAGAAGAGCATGGTTTTAAGTCCTAATTCTGCCATTAACTCACAGTGTGACTTTGGGTAGATGTTTATCTTTTCTAAGCTTCCTCATTCATGAAATTAGGGAGTTGTGCTAAATGATCTGCAAGGTACCACTCGCTTGAAACCCCTATGATCATACCTTGTCTAAATGGTGTATCCTCAAATTCCTGATTATTTGAAGATAGTACCCAGTTGATTTAAAACACAAAATAAATAAATGTGAACATCTAAAAATTTTCTATGCTATTACTACCATTTTAATTGTGAAGTCTATTTCTTATTTATGCCTTAGTCTTTGAGAAAGCTAAGGCTGGCTGTTAAATAGTTCTTCTAATTAGTATGAATGGTTATAGCATTTAAAATCCTTGTCCTGTCTCTGGTAAGATCAAAATTAGAGTGAATAATATGCCTTGGTTGAATATCAGCATGCAAACCATGTAGCTTGAAAAGATGTGTTTAGGCTCTGAGAATAAAGCAGAAGCCCGCGCGTTCTGACAGCTGTGAGAAACACAAAAAATATTAATGGTGGCAGTTAGAGAGCCAGGCCGAGAATAGCAATACACAGGTGCGTTTTCCCCAGCGCATGTGTTTCTTCTTTAGTATTCATGATAAGTTTCCAATACCTTCATCTTTACCCAGGAATTAGAAAACAGTTCAGACTTATTAGTTTGACTGAGAAACAGCCTAGAACAGCTGAAAGAACAATGTCTAAAGGGGTATATGTATCTTAATAAAGTCGTCTTCTATGATAATGCTTTAAATATCACTGTAATGCCATTTTTCTTTTCCAATAAAGTCATCATCATAAAAGTTTTATGGTTCTTTTAACATCTTACCTGAGTGGAGTGAAAAATTACATCAATTGTAGACTGTTTTATGTTACCATGTCCACTATCTTTATAATTTTACTTGTCTATCTGGCTGTGTGGGTCTTTGTTGCTAAACAAGCTTTTCTTTAGCTGCAGAGTGTGGGCCACTCTTTGGTTGTGATGTGCAGGCTTCTCATTGTGGGCGTGGCTTCTCTTGTTGCGGACCACAGGCTCTAGGCCACTCAGGCTTCTGTAGCTGCTGCATGTGGGATCAGTAGTTGTGTTTCCTGGGCTCTAGAGCACGGGATCAATAGTTGTGGAACATGGGTTTAGTTGCTTCACGGCATATGGGATCCTCCTGAATCAAAGATTGAACCTGTGTCTCCTGCCTTGGCAGGCAGATTCTTTACCCCCAGGGAAGCTCGGTCACTATCTTTAAATACAAGTTTTCAATATCTATCAACATTTTGATTTTAAAGTGTCATTTATGGTTTAGGATAATTATGTGAAAAAACTTTTAAGTCAAATAGAAACTCATCACTTCAGATTAGCAAAAAACACAGAAACAAGAAGCATAAATTCTCATAAGAATATGTCTGAGCCCATGATCACATTGAATCCCTCTGCACAGTCCACAAAAACCTCAAACAAACTTAAATACATATCCCAAGTACTCTGTTCTCAGAGTTGTCAGGAGATATGATTCAAAGTACATAAGGCAGGTTCCTAGATATTGTATATCTCTCAAATTCACTGTCAATGAGCAATGTGAAATATCTGAGTCTTGAATGTCTGTACAGATCTCCTTCTTATCCTCAAACTTCTAGTCAACTCAGCTACTTGAAGAAAAATGATGAAAATGGTGTTATGCTGCCATAGACACATTACTAGTAGAATTCAACCAAGCCATCAAAGAAAATTTTCTTTTAGCTACAAAATCCAGAATGAAAACGTGTATGTTAGTTTTTCTTTTAGGGAAAAATATTAGTTCTTAAGTCACCTTTTGTAATTAAAACCAAATGTCTTAGAATATATACCAAAAGTGCCTATTTAGAATTTGTATTAAAATGTAACTTAGGCTGATGGAGCTTTAATTTTTAACTCTATCTCTTTAAGACTACTATATGCGTGGGTCTGGTATATTCTAACAACAGCTACGTGACTGACATTGGTCGCTGTTATGATGGCATCATATATGACACTTTTGGAGTCTATCATCTTAGGATGGGTATATTTTATAATTTTGGAGGAAAGAACATATCTTCCTTGAAGACACATTTTCCCGCCACATTTTCCACCCTCCCTGCCCCACATTTCTCTTTCTCTAACTGTTATGTTCCTAAAGTTCTTCTGAAATTTTCCCTTGCTTGCTTATGATGTGCTGATACAGGGTGATATGACTTCATCAAATTCTTAATTACCAGATGTGATGTGTCAAGTGAGACTTAAGATTGGTTATGCGATCAGTAATGACTATATACACACATATGCACACACACATAATTTTAAAAATAAGAAAATTATTCCAATTCTGTTTGAACTGATTTTGAGTATCAAGTTTCAAATGAGATATTGTTGTGTGTTATATAGCAAACTGTATATTAGAATCTATATTGCCAAATTTTAAGCCCCATTCTTAGAAAAGCTGATATTAGCTTACTGACTGAAGATTTTTCTTCTGGGTAGACATGTGATGATTATTTTTTTTAAAATCTATAAATCTTTTTAGTTGTTTCCAATTTGAAATTGTATATACCATTATTGGAGAAGGAAATGGCAACCCACTCCAGTATTCTTGCCTTAGAGAATCCTGTGGACAGAGGAGCCTGGTGGGCTGCTGTCCATGGAGTTGCACAGAGTTGGACACGACTGAAGTGACTTAGCAGTAGCAGCATACCATTATTACTTTATTTTCATGACAAAGTATTTTTATCTTTTTTGTTCTGCTGTGGTGGATTTCCAGGTGGCACTAGTGGTAAAGGACTTCCCTGTAGCTCAAAGGGTAAAGAATCTGCCTGCAATGCAGGAGACCAGGGTTCGATCCCTTGGTCAGGAAGATCCTCTGGAGAAGGGAATGGCAATCCACTCCAGTGTTCTTACCTGGAGAATCCCATGAACAGAGGAGCCTGGCAGGCTATAATCCATGGGGTTGCAGAGTCGGACACGACTGAGCAACTAACACACAAGTGGTAGTTATATACCTGCCTGCCAAGTTATACACCTGCCTGCCAATGCAGGAAACCTAAGAGATGTGGGTTTGATCCCTGGGTTGGGAAGATCCCCTGCAGGAGGACATGACAACCCACTGTAGTATTCTTGCCTAGAGAATCCCATGGACAGAAGAACCTGATGGGCTACAGTCCATAGGGTTGCACAGAGTAGGACATGACTGAAGCAACTTAGCACACACGTGGTGGATTTCACTGTAATAAGGTTAATTATTTCTCTGATTTAAAGCTATTGATGAACTCACATTCCCTATTTCACTTTTCTGAACAATCAAACTTTGAGGAAATCCAGCACAGATTTATAGAGAATATTTTTATTGTATGGATTTGTCTGGAGTTTTGAGCAGCAAAGCAGGTTGTTTTTTTTTTAATCAGCAGTTTTATATTATATCATATTATTTCACATATGATATGCAAATAGATGTCAGCTCTTCTGTATTTTAAATTATTTTTGCCGTTAGAACTTGTTCTGTAGCCTCACTGACTCACGGCGATGCATTATGAAGACAGTATACACGAATGGGTAGGCTGTACTGAAGCCTTTTCATTTAAGACATACGGTTTGAGCTCAAGTGGCCACTGTGGAGCTGCTGTGATAAAAAGTCCCCTCTGATATCACAGCAGGTGATTGATTTCCTGGGCAACTCAGGAGCCATGAGAACCAAATCTTTGTCTCTGCTTTGATTTTACCACAGCTAGATCTCACATCCTCATTAATCCTTTATCCTGACGAATAAATCAGTTCCATTCCCCAGTCCCAAACTATCTTCCAAAACATGATGACCCTCATGTTTTTGATAGGCCATAGAATCTACAGCTACTGGCCTGACTGAAGGAAACTGCCCCTACAAGCATGCTCTTTCCTACCTTTAAGCCTGTAAATACTTCATTTACAAAATCAGACCCATATCGTGAATGCTTTATGAAGCCTTAAAGCACTTAACTTTGCTTCCTCATTCCTAAATGCAAACCAAATCCACTCTTCAGACCAGTCTTACAGTATATTGGACATGTGATTAAAGATAAGGACAAAATTAAAAAGTTTTATAGATAATGTTTGGGTAAAATTATGTGTCTGTAAGGGAGAAAATGTTGGGTAGGAGAGAGAAAACTAAAGCCTTATGGATATGAAGTGCATCTATACTGGTGAATTCTGGGAAATATGTAGAAGGCTATAATTTATTAATGGGGGCATAATGTAAATCACTGCAGATGGTGACTGCAGCCATGAAATTAAAAGACACTTACTCCTTGGAAGGAAAGTTATGACCAACCTAGACAGCATATTAAAAAGCAGAGACATTACTTTGCCAACAAAGGTCCATCTAGTCAAGGCTATGGTTTTTCCAGTGGTAATGTATGGATGTGAGAGTTGGACTATAAAGAAAGCTGAGCGCCGAAGAATTGATGCTTTTGTAGTGTGGTGTTGGAGAAGACTCTTGACAGTCCCTTGGACATCAAGGAGATCCAACCAGTCCATCCTAAAGGAAACCAGTCCTGAATATTCATAGGAAGGACTGATGCTGAAGCTGAAACTCCAATACTTTGGCCACTGGATGCGAAGAGCTGACTCATTGGAAAAGACCCTGATGCTGGAAGGGATTGGGGGCAGGAGGAGAAGGGGACAACAGAGGATGAGATGGCTGGATGGCATCACTGACTTGATGGACATGGGTTTGGGTGAACTCCGGGAGTTGGTGATGGACAGGGAGGCCTGGCGTGCTGTGGTTCATGGGGTCGCAAAGAGTCGGACACGACTGAGCGACTGAACTGAATGTACAGAAATCTAATTTGACCACAATGAGATATCTTTATACACCATTATAATAGCTAAATGAAAAATAGCGTTAGTACCAAATGCTACCAATGACATGGAGAAACTGGATCTCTCATATATTGCTATTGGAAATGTAAAATGGTGCACCCACTCTGGAAAACAATATGATAATTTTCTTGTAAAGTAAGTGTGCCTTTATTGTATGATCCAGAAAATGCTCTTTAGGGCATTTTGCCCAAGGAAATGAAAACCTATGTTCACACAAAAACATGTGGATGAGTGTTCACAGCAGTTTTCTTTGTAACAGCAAAAACTAGAAACCACCCAATTGTCCTCCAGTGCTTGAATAGAACCAACTGTGGAACATAGATACAATGGTATGCTACTCAGCAGCAGAAGGAACCAACTACTGATACTTACAACAACCTGGGTGGATTTCATGAGTATTATTTTTAATGAAAAAGATCTTAACAGGTTATATGCTGTATGATTGTATTTGTATAACCTTTGTTAAACAATAAAACAGACCTAGTGGTTGGCAGGGAACAGGGACATAGTAGGGATGGGGTACATGTGTGATGTGAACATAAACGGGTAGCGTGAAGGAGTTCTTTGGCAGTGGTAGAACACATTTGTATCTTTTTTTTTTTTTTTTGAATCTAAATATTTTATTATATAGTTACACCTAAAATTGTGCTTTTTTTTTTGCTATATACTTTTAACTTGAGGACATCTGTAAAATCAGTACATTACAGAAATCCTGAAAGAAATTCCACTAGCTATTTGAATATTGCTTATACAAAGTATTTAAAGGGGAGGGGGACAAATACTTCTTTACAAAACAGAAGTCAGATATAGAAAACTTACGATTACCAGGGAATACAGGGGAGAGGGATACATTGGGAGATTGATACTGGTGTATACACACTACTATACATAAAACAGATAGATTAGGAAATGGCAAGCCACTCCAGTATTCTTGCCTGGAGAATCCCATGGACAGAGGAGCTTGGCAGGCTACAATCCATGGGTTTGCAAAGAGTCGGACACAACTGAAGTGACTTAGCATACATAAAACGTAAACTAAAAAGCTGCTGTATAGCACAGGGAACTCCACTCAGTACTCTGTGATGGTCTATATGACTAAAGGACAAGAGGATACATGTATAACTCATTCACTTTGCTGTACACCTGAAACTAACACAGCTTTGTAAATCAACTACACTCCAATAAAAATATAAAAAAGTATTAAAGGAAAGCCAGCACCATATAAACAGCATACACTTAAATAAAAGAGATGGATGTTTAACATACAGAGTAATGTTTTTTGTTCACTGATAAGCTAAAGGTCCATTTCAAGAAGTTTCTTTCTTTTGTATGCTTAATTTGTTTTATTAGCAAGCAAAGCCCTATAAAGGATGGCGTCATCTGGTCCTCAGACTCAGATTCATCTTCATCTTGACTGATCTGGAAGTAATGAAGCTCATAAGTCTCCTTGTCAGATGCAACCATAGGAAGCCAATCACGAAGATTGTTCTTTTTAAGGTATTTCTTGGTAAGGTACTTTAAATACCTTGTGGAGAACTGTTTCTCAGAAACAACTATGATTTTATTCTTGACACGTTCAATGTGAATGACATTCCCAAGATTTCCAGTCCTTCCATTCACTTTAACCTTCTCCCACAGAAACTGTTCAAAATTTCAAGAATCAAAAATTCCACCTTCTACTGGATGAGTAAGATTCAAATTAAACTTCCAGGTTGACTTCTTAGGCTTCTTGTCTTTCTTCGGTGGCATCTTGAAGGCTTGCCATGCGATCAGAGAGCAGATTTGTATCTTGATTGTGGTGGTTTTAGAAATCTATATGTTTGGGGTAAAATTTCATAGAACTACAAAACACATAAAGGGAAGTCATTCAGTTGTGTCTGACTCTTTGCGACCCCATGGACTGTAGCCTATCAGGCTCCTCCGTCCATCAGATTTTCCAGGCAAGAGTACTGGAGTGGGTTGCCATTTCCTTCTCCAGGGGATCTTCTCGACCCAGGAATCAAACCCAGGGCTCCTGCATTGCAGGCAGACACTTTACTGTCTAAGCCACCAGGGAAGCAAAACACATACATACATATAAACACGTGAATGTAAAATATTATAAAAAGTGGAATAAATTCCGTAGTCTATAGTCAGTAGTCTAGTGAACACATTTTACCAATGTCAGTTTCCTGGTTTTGATATTATACTACAGTTGTATAGGTTGTCACTGTTGGGGGAAATTAGGTTAGGGGTACAAGGGACTCTATGTACTCATTTTACATCTTCCTGAGAGCTTATGATTAAATTATATCTTATATAATTTTATATTAAAATATTAAAAAAATCTTATATTAAAAAAAACCCTTCAAAACCAGTCTGTTTTTGTTTTAATGATGAACATCAAAGGTCTCCTTGCCTCTACAGTATAAATACTTACTGTGCTGGTCATTTATAATGCATCTTGTACTATTTTTGGAGGATTACATTTGGTAATTATATGAGAAAAAGACATTGGCTTCCAATGCCAGATAGAGATGTAAGAAGGGTGTTAAACTGAAATACAGACTAATTATCACACTGAAGCAACTCTCTTCACTGGGTGCTATAATATAAAACTGGATCTTGCATCTGTACCATATTTGATCAGTGGACAAAAGAGTAGGTACACGTATTCTTTTGTTCTAAGGAAGGAAGGAAGGAAGTGAAGAAGAACTAAAGAGCCTCTTGATCAAAGTAAAAGAGGAGAGTGAAAAAGTTGGCTTAAAACTCCACATTTAGAAAACTAAGATCATGGCATCCAGTCCCATCACTTCATGGCAGATAGATGGGGAAACAGTGGAAACAGTGGGTGACTATTTTTCTGGGCTCCAAAATCACTGCAGATGGTGACTGCAGCCATGAAATTAAAAGACGCTTACTCCTTGGAAGGAAAGTTATGACCAACCTAGACAGCATATTGAAAAGCAGAGACATTACTTTGTCAACAAAGGTCCATCTAGTCAAGGCTATGGTTTTTCCAGTGGTCATGTATGGATGTGAGAGTTGGATTGTGAAGAAAGCTGAGCGCCAAAGAATTGATGCTTTTGAACTGTGGTGTTGGAGAAGACTCTTGAGAGTCCCTTGGACTGCAAGGAGATCCAACCAGTCCATCCTAAAGGAGATCAGTCCTGGGTATTCATTGGAAGGACTGATGCTGAAGCTGAAATTCCAATACTTTGGCTACCTGATGCGAAGAGCTGACTCATTTGAAAAGACCCTGATTCTGGGAAAGATTGAGGGCAGGAGGAGAAGGGGACAACAGAGGATGAGATGGTTGGATGGCATCACCGACACAGTGGACATGGGTTAGGGTGGACTCTGGGAGTTGGTGATGAACAGGGAGGCCTGGCATGCTGCAGTCCATGGGGTTGCAAAGAGTCAGACATGACTGAGCAACTGGACTGAACTGAAGGAAGGATCATGGGACATGGAATGTTACATCCTATGTGCAAAACATTTATGGTCTGTGAATAAAACACAGGACAAGAGCCTCACTGCTAATCCACATTTGGGCCAAGAAATGTGCAATAAATACTGCAAAATTAAAGCTAGTCCAGAGAAACAAGCAGGTCCTTAATTTCCATTGTCAAATTAGTTTATTTTAGGGGAGAAAAAGTGGATTATTTTGATGGAGAAAGATGAAGTAGCAAGGTGAGCTTTGGCACATTCTGATAGGCATGAACAAATAGAAGCCAAATAACAAAATGAACTAAGATTCAATGCTTCCCTTTCCTGTTTGTATAGTAACCACCTTAACAAACTGGAAGCCCTGTCAGACAAGATATTGTATTCAATCAACAGTGGTTTCCTAATTATTTTGGCTCAGAGTATGTCTCAAGGGTTTTCAAATTGTTAAAAATCCAATAATCCCCTCCAAAGGCTGCACACCTGAACACCCCCACCCTATTTCTTTTTGCCTGAGTTCCATCAACTAAGACAGGTATTGGTTTATGTATGATGAACTATGTCTAGTTTCTTTTTTACAAGCAAATAAATAATTTTGCGGCTCATTAGTCTGATCATTTTTCTGATTTGTTCGACCTTTGCTGTGCTTTTTTATCAGCTGGTTTTCTCAGACCTCATTTTCCCCTGTAAGGCTCCAGTAATCAAATGAATTCCTGGACTTGTCAATCTGATGCCATGACCTGTTAAAATGGGATTCATCAGAAGAATTTCATTATGTTTTTGTTAGAACAGTTGTCAGAAATCTTCCATTCCTGCTCTCTAGTCCCACTGAGTGATAGGTGACAGATAGAAACATGAAAGAAGTGAAACATTTATTACGAGTTTTAAGTTGAGATGCCAGCTGAGTCAAAAGCTTCCTACATATAGTATAAACACTCTGCAGAAAAGATTTTCCCAAAGCCTTTTGTGGAAATTAAACTTGGGATCTCCTCTTCTTGAAGGATTTACCTAGGTGGGAGAGAACTCTCAGTTTAAATATCAAATGGAATGTGCTTTTGGTTTGTAGCAAGTCCCCAAGGAGGATTTAAGTTGCATTTGCATTTGCAAAGAGGATTTTAGTCTGATTGCTGTCTGCCTTAAGAATAATCATTCACTGAGGCAATTAACCTGCAAAATAGAATTATGGGACTAAACCAGAGAAAAGGGGAATCTTTATTGAACCAGATGCAGATAGTTTTCATTATGTTCTTTCCAAGGCTGAAAGAACTTTCCTGAAAATAGTGACTTTCCTGAAAATAGTGACCAGGGTGGCTGTAACTTTCCTGAAAAAGAACTTTCCTGAAAATAGTGACCAGGTTGGCTGTACCCTAACATTCCTCTCAGCTAGACTAAACTTTGGGAAGTTTCTTCTTGACAATAGACCCTGACCTCCCTTTTCTTAGAGCATTTACTTTAGAAAACTTGCTATTGTAAATTCTTTCTTTGCCTTTTGAGATGTAAATCTTCTACAACTCTAGAATGTTTTTCTCAACAACTTGGGAGCCAGTATTTGAAATAGGATCCACAAGAAAAATAGAGTCCCTGTGTCCCATTCTTTTTGAGAGGGTAGAAGTCTAATTTCAATAAACATTAATTAGCAAATACAAATGCCTAATCACATTTGACCAATCTCTAACCTGATGTCCTCCAGGACTTTTCCTTTAGCTCACTTCCCCACTTAAAAATCTTCCTGCATTCAGTGAGCTGTGTTCATTCCCTATTGCAATAGTCTCTCTCCCCTGTTGCAACAGTCTTGAATTAAAGTCTTCCTTGACTGCTTGGCCTTCCCAGGTGCTGCTACTGGTAAGGAACCTGCCTGCCAATGCAGAAGAGACAAGAGATGCAGGTTCAATCCCTGGGTCAGGAAGAACCCCTGGAGGAGGGCATGGCAACCCACTCCAGTATTCTTGCCTAGAGAATCCTGCAGACAGAGGAGCCTGGTAGGCTATACTCAGTCCGTAGGGTCTCACAGAGTCGGACATGAGTGAAGTGACTTAGCATGCACTTGACTGTTTAATTGCTCTGATGCAATTCTTCTTTTACAATAGACCCCAGATATATATATATATATATATATATATATATATATATATATATTTTGGACTTTATTTGCAACCTCTACAAATCTGTTTTGGTTTATTTTAAGAATAGAAAGTTTGTGCATTCAGTTTTGACTCTGTCATTAGATTACTTAAAAAAGCTATAAATAAATATCATTTAGGAGTTAAGCCCATCTATCTTTCTATCTATCCACGTATGCCTGTATGTATATATATGAACTTGCTGCCAAAGGCAACTGTAGGTATAATTGTATATATACTCCTCTCCTTTGGCATGTTTCTCTCTGGTCACTGAAACCCAGTGAACTCCTGTAGGGATGAGGAGGTCCTCCTCTCAGAACTAGAACAACAAAACCAGCTGGTTTTTCTGTCTTTGGTTTGATGCCCCCCTCTTACTTCTGATATTTGGTTGTATGTCTCATGGATTTGGGTTTAGCCAAAGAATGTTGTGCTTTTTGCAGAGAGCATCTGCCAGTAATAAGTGGAATCAGAAGCTATTGGCTCTTCAGAGACACAGCTTAATGCCCACAAAACTATGACAATGATTTGGCTTGTTCTCTAGAGTCAGTAAGTGTTAAGTTTTATCTCGGGAGCAGCAGTGGCTGCTTATCTTGGGGACCCAGCATCTCGGCTGATAATCACTAACTAGTTACATCTCTTTGGTGAGGATGATATTTTGGTCAGTGAGCCAGGTTCAACAAGCCTTTAAATTATATTATTATAGTAAATCATATCCTCATTAAACGGGGCAGGGGTATATACAGCCCTCAGCCACAAGGGTCAGGAGACACAAAGTCTCAGGTGAAGGGCCATGGCTTTAAGCCACCTCAAGAGGCGCTCGATCAAATGTGTTCTCAACAATCATCTTGGTTATAAGGTACTGTACCCTGGGTTAGATCAGACTGGCTGGAGTCTTCTCAAATCCTGTTTCCTCTGCTTTTTTGTCTCTGCCAGTTACTGCCCGTGGCTATTTTTTTTTTTTTTTCTTCACTCTTTACCAGGCATCTGAAGGCTTCTGGTCTGATACCCAGGCAATAACTGTGGCTTTCCTCCTCACGTCCACCCCTGCATCCTAAATTAAGTTTGATATTTGCTGAAAATTTTGCAGAAATGACCTTACCATGCCTTTTATTTTGGTTTCACCGTCACTTGCCTTAAAATCCTGGAATTCAGCCATCTTCAAAAACAGAAATTTTAATTAAATTGTGAAGATTTTAAAGATGACGGCCAGAATGAAGTCAGAAAAAAAGAGGTTTTGATATTACACAATGACATTGATATGTCAAATGATGCTTTGGTTGGTTAATCAGGAAATGAGTGGGCATGTAGGTATAATATGATGTCTCAGACTTTACCAGGCTGTGGTCGCAAAATGTGGTTACATATTTACTCTTAAATACCACATTATGGTAGTTAAAACTCTTACCAATGAGTTGACTCATATTAAGCCCTCCTAATAGCCGTTTTGAGACCCTCAGAGGCCTACAATCCAGTTTGCCATTTGGGAAGGGCTCCCAATTGACAGTGCCTGTTATTGGAATGCCAACATCTATGTCCAAGATGACATCTCTAAGGCATGCTGTCCTTGGCAAGCCAGAGAATCTCTGGATTCTCTGCTGAGGTGGAAAGTCTAATTCTTTTCTGCTGTCACACATTGGTACCAGGGCTAGCAGTTCACTAGCTAGCAGTTCACTAGCAGTTCACAGTTCACTCACTGTGAAGGCCTTTTCTTTCCTTCATTTCTTTCTTTCCTTGGTTGCCCTGTTTCCCTAGAGTTGACATCTGTCAGGAGATAGGCTAGAAGCCACTGTGCATCAGCTCTAAACGAGGCGACTATCAGGGAAATGGACTGACCTGGTCTCTGAGTCTCTGCAGTTAGGGGCATAGTGTACCTGGAATGTCAGGCTATTAGTGGACATCATGAACAGCGCTTCTTCAGCTACCTCTGCCCCTGCAGAGAGAGGAGTCAGTCAGCTGGTGGTGGTGTAGTCCCGAAGTCACATCTGACTCTTGCGACCCCCATGGCCTGTGTCCCATCAAGCTCCTCTGTCCATGGGATTTCCCAGGGGAAAGGCAAAAACAAGAAATTAAGGGGAATAAAACCAGTAAGGACAGAAGACTTTGAATTGCCAGTTTGAAGCAAGGGCCTCTCAAACCAAAATGAAGCTTTTTTTTTTTTCCTGTGGAAGTGAAAGTGGCTCAGTCATGTCCGACTATTTGCGATCCCATGGACTGTAGCCTGCCAGGTTCCTCTGTCCATGGAGTTCTCTGGGCAAAAATTCTAGAGTGGGTAACCATTCCCTTCTCCAGGGAATCTTCCAAACCCAGGGATCAAAGCCATGTCTCCTGCATTGCAGGTGGATTCTTTACCTTCTGAGCCACTAGGGAAGCCCAAGAATACTGGAGTTTATAGCCTATCCCTTCTCCAGAGGATCTTCCTAACCCAGGAATTGAACTGGGATCTCCTGCATTGCAGGCGGATTCTTTACCAGCTGAGCTACCAGGGAAAGGGGATCTTAATTGATTTGAATCAGGGTGTTTTCATTTTTTTTTTTGTTTGTTTGTTTTGTTTTTCTTCTCTCCTGCTGATGAAGGGCGATTGCCTTGGAAGCTGCTGGTGAATCCTATTCTCACAGGGGTTGGATGTGCATATAGCTAATCTGGTAATTCCAATCTGGATGATCTTTTTCCTTGGGGTTGAAATTTCAGGATTTTGACACCCAATAATAATTGAGGATCTATTAATAACAATGGGATGATTTGGAAAAGCATCATTTCCCCCTATGTTTTACAAGGTTGTCATAAATCATTCATAAAGTCTGCAATTAAGAAAAATACATACTTGCATTTCAATGACATTTAATTTGAAAACATTTTTTTTAGTCCGTTGAAAATTCCCATTTTATTTCATAGTTGCAATTGCATTCTCACTTCTGAACAGTATCCATGCCACCTATCAAATGTAATACATAAATAACTTCAACATCACACAAAATTTACAACGCTCATAAAATGTTCTTTTTATATTTTTAAACAAAAAATTAAGTTGTAATTATGATAGAAATACTCTTTAGAAGGCATTTTAAACAAAATTTATTAATATTGGTAGCAATAAACCATCCAATTATATACTCAGTACTATTTGTATTCTGACTTCTGACAAGTGAGAATGGCTATCTTAGATGAGAAAGTAAACTATACTCTTTGGCTGACAAGATTGAAACTCATCTTGACTTTGAAGAACAAACAAATCAATTGATTTTAATTATAATTATGAATTATCTTTTTCCTTGTACCAACACTTAAATTATTTCACTTTAAAACTTTCATAGAAGAGTTTCAGGAAAGGCCTGTATTTACAAATTTTACAGGAGGCAATAGACCATAATGATTTAGACTCAGTCCAGTCTCTGTCTGGGAATCCAAGCCCTGCTCCAAGCCATTGCAAGCCAAGGCCACCCAAGATCACAATCAGTCTGGGATCTATACATGTGGTCAACAGTTTCTATCTGGTGGGGTCCTGGTTTCTGTAAAATGTCTATATACATTGAGAAGGAATTAGGAGTACTGACTCTGTTTTATCTATCATTCAACTAGTATTCAAGCTACTATTACTTTTCTTACTTGACTCCTCTTTGTTTGTTTCTACATCTTCTCAAATCTCTAATCATTAACAATTTGAGTCACCTTTGGAAAGTTGGGGAAGGCCTAGGAAACTAAGTTTTGTTTTTGTTTTGTTTGTTTGTTTTTTTTTTGGTGCAAACAAGACATGGGAGACACACAGAGGTCCATCACTTGCAGGGTCCCGCTCCATTTACTTGGTTGCCTGTTTTAAGTTAGTTCACGACCAATACATTTGAGTTCCAATGCTCAGAAAGGGAGAAAGAAGTGGCTTATGTGGCTTTCACATTACTTGAGATCATCCTATTGGCTGCAAAGGGGTGCTGAGGAATATAGAACCGTTATTTAACTGCAAGGGAACTAGGAAGTATAGTCTATACCTTGGCCACAAAATGTCCACTTAATACTAAAAGAAAGAAAGGGATAATGGATAGTAAAAGGCAATGAACAGTCTTTCTCACAGTTGTGCAGCCCCAAAGATAGAAAGGTTTTCCGTAGATAAAGAAATGCCTAGTCTGTACTTTCTTGGGGTAAATCAATGCTTAGAATTGAAGAAGTCGAAGAAGAATGCCAAAAAACCTGAAATTCTTTGCTGGCAGCAGTCAATCAGATGAGGCGGATATAAGCATTTTATCCACTGTAGCATATCTCAGTCTATTGTTCATACATAGTTCAATGATGCACAACGTGGAAAAAAATGAGAAGCAACAGTAGCAATGTTTGGATTGCTAAATTTGATTCTACATAGTGTGAATCCTTTTCTTCAGAATGTTCAAATGGCAACATCAATGCCAAGATGAATTCTTCAGCAACTACCTGCTTAAAAATCAGCAAAACAAACCTCCCTGGAAGTGTGCCTGGAAGAGAAATGACCAGAGTTGTTTTACATTACTCATTGTCCATTATAGTTACTTCCTAATGAAATTTCATGTCTGTCCTGATTTCATTGAAGTTGCTCCTGAGGAAGAGAAAACTCTCCTGGGAAAATAAAATTCTTTCAAGTTCTCTAACAGGTTTCTGTTGATCTAGCTACCCCCAACAGAAACCTGTTAGAGAACTTGAAAGAATTTTATTTCCCCAGGATAGCTACCCCCAACCGGAGAAGGCAATGGCACCCCACTCCAGTACTGTTGCCTGGAAAATCCCATGGATGGGGGAGCCTGGTGGGCTGCAGTCCATGGGATCGCGAAGAGTCGGACACGACTGAGCAACTTCCCTTTTACTTTTCACTTTCATGCATTGGAGAAGGAAATGGCAACCCACTCCAGTGTTCTTGCCTGGAGAATCCCAGGAACGGGGGAGCCTGATGGGCTGCCGTCTGTGGGGTCGCACAGAGTCGGACACGACTGAAGTGACTTAGCAGTAGCAGCAGCTACCCCCAACTTCAGATCAACCAGATTTCCTTGCTTGTTTGTCCAAATTCTCTATCACATGGTGACTAAAGCATAGCTTCTGACATTTCACATAGATCATTAGAAACACCTTTAGGCAATGGATGACATCAGAACAATTTGCATCAGAAATCCTATTATTCACTGAGATTAATTAACAGTGTGGTATTTAGGGAATTAACATTACAATTCCTCTTGATGCTAGTTGCAGTTTGTGTTCCCTGCAGGGATGACACTGAATGAATTCTTGCAAGTCATTTCAAAATAAAATAACTATGAGAAATAAATGTGTGCTGAGCTAGTCCCAGAAAATACTTGAAAAAATTGCTTGCAAAGCTCCCTTGTTTAATATGTTAGATTTTGGTTAGCTTTGCTCTAATTATAAGTTTATAACCAGCCTGAAAGTGAGAAAAAGTTAGCAACTAGAGCTAAATACAAAAACATTCCCTGCCCACCGCCCTCCTTCCACCACCCAAAACTCTGTATGGTTTTGTTAAAGGATTGGTTCTTTGCACTCCTTGAAATGTAGTTGGTATCTTCAGTCATGTCTGGAGTGGGTAGCCTTTCCCTTCTCCAGGGGATCTTCCCAACCCGGGATCAAACCAAGGTCTCCCACATTGCAGGCAGATTCTTTATCAGCTGAGCCACAAGGGAAGCCCAAGAATCTGGAGTGGGTAGCCTATCCCTTCTCCAGTGGATCATCCTGACCCAGGAATCGAACCGAGGTCTCCTGCATTGCAGGCGGATTCTTTACCAACTGAGCTATCAGGGAAGCAGCTAGTATCTTCAACCTGGTTATCTGTCTCAGTCTTGGTTTATGTCTGTGAAAATTAATAAATAGAAGCCTCATTTAAAAAGCACTCAGGAGGTCAGAAGGGGGAGTGCTCATGCCTTACCATTCCATACTGATTGCAGACCCAACAGGAAGAAAGTTCAGTTCAGTTCAGTTCAGTCTCTCAGTTGTGTCCGACTCTTTGCGACCCCATGAACTGCAGCATGCCAGGCCTCCCTGTCCATCACCAACTCCCGGAGTTCACTCAAACTCATGTCCATCGAGTCGGTGATGCCATCCAACCATCTCATCCTCTGTCGTCCCCTTCTCCTCCTGCCCCCAATTCCTCCCAGCATCAGAGTCTTTTTCAATGAGTCAACTCTTCGCATGAGGTGGCCATAGTATTGGAGTTTCAGCTTCAGCATGAGTCCTCCCAATGAACATCCAGGACTGATCTCCTTTAGGATGGACTGGTTGGATCTCCTTGCAGTCCAAGGGACTCTCAAGAGTTTTCTCCAACACCACAGAGTTTTTTATAGGGGTGGGTAATTTCATAGACTAATGAGTAGGAGGAGTATGCCAGCTATTTTGAGGAAGAGGTGAGGATTTCCAGGAATTGGGCGACTGCCCACTTTTTGACATTTGTGGTCAACCTTGGAACTGTCATGGTGTCTGTGGGTGTGTCATTTAGCTTGTTGATGTATTATAATGAGCATATATTGAGGCTGTGCTGCTGCTGCTGCTAAGTTGCTTCAGTTGTGTCTGACTCTGTGCGACTCCAGAGACGGCAGCCCACCAGGCTCCCCAATCCCTGGGATTCTCCAGGCAAGAACACTAGAGTGGGTTGCCATTTCCTTCTCCAATGCATGAAAGTGAAAAGTGAAAGTGAAGTCGCTCAGTCGTGTCTGCCTCCTAGCGACCCCATGGACTGCAGCCCACCAGGCTCCTCCATCCATGGGATTCACCAGGCAAAAGTACTGGAGTGGGGTGCCATTGCCTTCTCCATATTGAGGCTCAAGGTCTAGTAAAAGTCGACTTCTTCCCCATCTTGGACCTATTTGGTTCTAATCAGTGTATGTCTATGTCTTCTGGCTCTGTCAGTCTTTTAAAGGTTGTGCCCTGCCCTCTTCCCTCCCGTTTCACAGGAAGATACTTTACCCATTTTTCAAGGTTGTTTGCTATACAAACTTCCTTGAAGAGACAGTCTGGAACAAAACCTGTCAGTGCTTCTGCTTGCAAGACTTGAAGAAACATGAGAGACCCACAGAGAATTTTCTCTCAACATATCTTAACAATACAGATTTGAGTTTCTAAGCACAGATGTTATTTTATGTATAACATTACCCATCTAATTGCTAAATCTTCACTTCCTAATCAGCTTCAGTGATAAAGAGAAATTATTCTAATCTCTTGACTGTGTTCTCATCTTATTTTACAAAATGGAGTGCATATAAAAAGCTTGTTAGATGAGATTATATCTGCTCTCATTTCTTATTATTTTATTTTGTATCTACTGTTTAAAGTATTGCACAGATATTTAGAAAACATGGGTGCTATTTTTGAGTAATTTATGTAACCAAGAGGTAAAATAATAACCACCCCAGGCACTTATTAGCTATGGAATAGTTTGCCTTACTTGTAGAGTGGAGAAGGAATGTTAAAGATGCTTGTGATATTTTATGCCTGGGAGAAGCCTCCAGCAGTAACCATTGCTCCATGAATATTTTGATTCGATGACTGAAGTTGCCAGATGTCTTTGAATCCTTCATTTCCTCATCCATTTTCCACTTTATCATGTTTCTGCTTCTACTCCTTTCATTTCCTTAAAACCTATAAACTCCTGTTGATTCTAAATTCAAATAATCAAAGAACCCAGATGCTAAATTTGTGTGTGTGAGTTATAGCATACTTTTACAAAAACATGAAAATAGAAAGATAATAAGTAACAAAGTCCTGACAAGGCTTAGTTCAAAAGCATGACTTCCACAGCATGTTTCAAGGTCAGTGCAGTTTCAGTTTGTCTTCCTATTTCTAACAATAACACATCCAACAACTATAACAGTAACCGATATTAACTGAAGGCAAATTATTTGCAAGCTACATGCCAGATGCTTTGTTATTCCTAATCCTCAGAACAGTCCTTCAGTGTAGGTGTTATCTCTAATTTATAGATCAGAAATTGAGGTTCAGAGGTTAAAGGTTACTAACCTTAGGTAACAACCCAAGACCTTTTAGGATCATGCAATTCTTTTGAATTATCAAAGACAGAGGTCATCATGTGTAAGGTGTCTTTTGAAAATTGATAAACCTAAACTTGCTATGCCTTACTGTTTCTGTTCCAAAATGTTCCGTTCCTTTTCACATCCATTTTAAAGGCATACATCATGCATTTACAGTAGCTAAAATCTGAATTTAAATATGTATATATGTATCTCTTTTTCTCACTATGTATAGGTATACATACATACATAACATTTCATCACCAGTTAATGACATGGATTTTTTTCTCTTTGGAAGCCTTCTTTGACATATCTTGTTCCTTATTTTCTTACCCCTCTGTGATCACTTAAAGCTATATTTAATTGAATATATTTATGTAAGTGAATATATATATTTATATATTAAATATATGTATATATTTTTAATAGAAGTAAAATATTTTATAATTAAAATGATAATATAATATATACAAAATGATAATATAATTAAATATATTAAATATATTTCAGTTCAGTTCAGTTCACTCAGTCGTGTCTGACTCTTTGAGACCCCATGAATTGCAGCATGCCAGGCCTCCCTGTCCACCAACAACTCCCGGAGTTCACCCAAACTCATGTGCATCAAGTCGATTATGCCATCCAGCCATCTCATCCTCTGTCATCCCCTTTTCCTCTTGCCCCCAATCCCTCCCAGCATGAGTCTTTTCCAATGAGTCAACTCTTCGCATGAGGTGGCCAAAGTATTGGAGTTTCAGCTTTAGCATCATTCCTTCCAAAGAAATCCCAGGGCTGATCTCCTTTAGAATGGACTGGTTGGATCTCCATCCCTGCAGTCCAAGGGACTCTCACAAGTCTTCTCCAGCACCACAGTTCAAAAGCATCAATTCTTCGGTGCTCAGCTTTCTTCACAGTCCAACTCTCACATCCATACATTACCACTGGAAAAACCATAGCCTTGACTAGACGGACCTTTGTTGGCAAAGTAATGTCTCTGCTTTTGAATATGCTATTTAGGTTGGTCATAACTTTCCTTCCAAGGAGTAAGTGTCTTTTAATTTCATGGCTGCAATCACCATCTGCAGTGATTTTGGAGACCCCAAAAATAAAGTCTGTCACTGTTTCCACTGTTTCCTCATCTATTTCCCATAGAGTGATGGAACCGGATGCCATGATCTTCGTTTTCTGAATGTTGAGCTTTAAACCAACTTTTTCACTCTCCACTTTCACTTTCATCAAGAGGCTTTTTAGTTCCTCTTCACTTTCTGCCATAAGGGTGGTGTCATCTGCATATCTGAGGTTATTGATATTTCTCCCGGCAATCTTGATTCCAGCTTGTGCTTCTTCCAGCCCAGCGTTTCTCATGATGTACTCTGTATAAAAGTTAAATAAGCAGAGTGACAATATACAGCCTTGACGTACTCCTTTTCCTATTTGGAACCAGTCTGTTGTTCCATGTCCAGTTCTAACTGTTGCTTCCTGACCTGCATATAGGTTTCTCAAGAGGCAGGTCAGGTGGTCTGGTATTCCCATCTCTTTCAGAATTTTCCACAGTTTCTTGTGATCCACAGAGTCAAAGGCTTTGGCATAGTCAATAAAGCAGAAATAGATGTTTTTCTGGAACTCTCTTGCTTTTTCCATGATCCAGCGGATGTTGGCAACTTGATCTCTGGTTCCTCTGCCTTTTCTAAAACCAGCTTGAACATCTGGAAGTTCATGGTTCATGTATTGCTGAAACCTGGCTTGGAGAATTTTGAGCATTACTTTACTATTTACACGTATTAAATACATATTTGTATATTTATAAGTGAATATATTTATATTCCCTCAACTATAGCATTTAACACATTGTCCTGTAATCAGAGTTTTAGGTGATTACTGGGCCTCTATAAGGCCCTGGAGAATAGGAACCATTTCCTATTTATCTTTCTATCTGTGGGGTCTAGTCTAGTGATTGGAATTTCATTAATGATAAACTTGTTTTTAAATGAAAGAAAAAGTGACTGTTTTACACTATACACATTACAGGCACTGCTGGGGCCTTAATTTTTAATTTATAAAAAGGGCTGTTATACTTCACCAGTTTTGTTTTAATAGTTTTAAAGAGTCACTGTGAATATTAAAATAACCAACATATTCTATGGAATTTGCTGATTAGCCTAGAATATGAACCATTCTGCTTTTCTCTGTGACCTATTTCTTTCTAGCCATTGTATTATACTAAAGAGTGTAAAACCATAAGTCTGGAGGAAATTTGAGTGGTTATATAATATAATGCCTTATTATTAGGCAGCTTGTAACCTAAACCAGATTAGACACCATTCTCTTCTCAAACACTGCCTGAAAAGACAATTCTACCGCTTTACTTGGCACCACATCCTGAGATTTTGTGTCACTGAGAAAATGTTTCTGAATACGGAATCTGGATCTTCTAATTTGGAATTTAAGCATTATGTGTGCTAAGTCACTTCAGTTGTGTCTGACTCTTTGTGACCCTATGGACTGTGGCCCACCATGCTCTGTGGGATTCTCCAGGCAAGAATAGTGGAGTGGGTTGCCACATTCTCCTCCAGGGGATCTTCCCAACCCAGGGATCAAACCTGCATCTCTTATGTTTCCTGCATTGGAAGGCAGGTTCTTTACCGCGAGTGCCACCTGGGAAGCCCTTAAACACTAGAGGTTAAGCACTGCAGGTTAGGTCAAATGTTCTACAGAAGTGTAGAAACTCTGTAGAGACTTTTTATTAATTAAGAAAGGCTGGTTCATGCTCATTCAGCAAAAGCAACCCATAGTTTCAGTGGCTTAAAAGCACAAAGGTTTATTTCTTACTCATAGTATGTATGCAGAATGGGGCAGCACTAGGGGCTTTGCCCTGCTTTGTCTGGGACCCAGGTTGAGCAGCTGTTATTATCAGGAGCAGTGCCATGGCAGAGGATAAAGAAAGGTAATGGCAAATCATTCACTAGCTCTTAAAACTCCCCAATACAATTAACACATGTCACTTTTCATGTTTTATTGGCTAAAGCAAGTCGTATGGCAACCTCTAATTTCACATAGGCAGAAAAGCACAATCAAAAGGCACATTCCTGGAATGAGAGAAAGTCAGAATATTTGTGAGCAGTTCCCATGACTACCACAGCTTCTCAACAATATTTTCTCCAGGCCAGCATGAAATGAATTCTAGAACAAAATATTTTTGGCTGCCCTGGTACAATAACTAGTTTTAAGAAAAAATATTTTTATAGCATATTTGATTTTTTTGGTCTTGTTTGAATATTCAAATTCTGTTTGAACTGATTTTGAGTATCAAGTTTCAAATGAGATATTGTTGTGTGTTATATAGCAAAGTGTATATTAGAATCCATATAAAATTTTAAGCCCCATTCGTAGAAAAGCTGATATTAGCTTATTGACTGACGATTTTTCTTCTGGGTAGACACTTGATGATTATTTTTTTTTAAATCTATAAATCTTTTTAGTTGTTTCCAATTTGAAATGGTATATATCATTATTACCTTATATTCATTTTTGAAATCTCACCAAAACATGTGTTTAAAAAATTCACTCCAAATGTTAAAACAAATTTCTTGTTACAAAGACATTACTTTGCATACAGATTTCTCAGGAGGCAGGTCAGGTAGTCCAGTATCCCCATCTCTTTCAGAATTTCCCACAGTTTGTTGTGATTCACACAGTCAAAGTCTTTAGCATAGTCAATAAAGCAGAAGTAGATGCTTTTCTGGAACTCTCTTGCTTTTTCGATGATCCAATGGATGTTGGCAATTTGATCTCTGGTTCCTCTGCCTTATCTAAACCCGGCTTGAACATCTGAAAGTTCACGGTTCATGTTCTGTTGAAGCCTAGCTTGGAGAATTTTGAGCATTACTTTACTAACCATGTGCTGCTGCTGCTAAGTTGCTTCAGTCATGTCCGACTCTGTGCGACCCCATAGACGGCAGCCCACTAGGCTCCTCTGTCCCTGGGATTCTCCAGGCAAGAACACTGGAGTGGGTTTGCTAGCAAGTGAGAAGAGTGCAATTGTGTGGTAGTTTGAGTATTCTTTGGCATTGCCTTTCTTTGGGATTGGAATGAAAACTGATCATTTCCAGTCCTGCGGCCACTGCTGAGTTTTCCAAATTTGCTGACATATTGAGTGCAGCACTTTCATAGCATCATCTTTTAGGATTTGAAATAGCTCAACTGGAATTCCATCACCTCCACTAGCTTTGCTCACAGTGATGCTTCCTAAGGCCCACCTAACTTTGCATTCCAGAATGTCTGGCTCTAGGTGAGTGATCACATCATCACGATTATCTGAGTCATGAAGATCTTTTTTATATAGTTTTCTGTGTATTCTTGCCACCTCTTTTTATTATCTTCTGCTTCTGTTAGGTCCATAACATTTCTGTCCTTTATTGTGCCCATCTTTGCATGAAATGTTCCCCTGGTATCTCTAATTTTCTTGAAGAGATCTCTAGTCTTTCCCATTTTAGTATTTTCCTCTGCTTCTTTACATTAATCCCTGAGGAAGGCTTTCTTGTCTCTCCTTGCTATTCTTTGGAACTCTGCATTCAAATGGGTATGTCTTTCCTTTTCTCCTTTGCCTTTAGCTTCTCTTCTTTTCTCAGCTATTTGTAAGGCCTCCTCTGCTGCTGCTGCTAAGTTGCTTCAGTCGTGTCTGACTCTGTGCGATCCCATAGACGGCAGCCCACCAGGCTCCTCCATCCCTGGGATTCTCCAAGCAAGAACACTGGAGTGGGTTGCCATTTCCTTCTCCAATGCATGGAAGTGAAAAGTGAAAGTGAAGTCGCTTAGTCATGTCTGACTCCTAGCGACCCCATGGACTGCAGCCTACAAGGCTCCTCCGTCCATGGGATTTTCCAGGCAAGGGTACTGGAGTGGGGTGCCTTGCCTTCTCCGAAGGCCTCCTCAGACAACCATTTTACCTTTTGGCATTTCTTTTTCTTGGGGATGGTCTTGATCACTGTCTTCCTGTTCAATGTCATGAATCTCCATCCATAGTTCTTCAGGCACTCTATCAGATCTAATCCCTTGAATCTATTTGTCACTTCCACTGTATAATCATAAGGGATTTGATTTAGGTCATACCTGAATGGTCTAGTGGTTTTCCCTACTTTTTTCAATTTAAGTAGCCTGTGTCAGTAGCCTCAATTTTGTAACTTAAAATTTTGTTTCTGACACTTTCCTAAATATGGGGAAGAGAAACAGAGAAATGGAATATAATTTACATTTTAAAAAGAAGAGGAGGTATAACCAAGTTTATCTCATTCAGATTCCTAGTTGGGTGCCTCTATAATGGTTCTTAGACAATACATGGATATTTGCTAGGAGTGAAACTTTACTTAATAAGACCATAGGTAGAAAAAGAGTTGTGCTCATGTTTAGGAAAGTAATATCAACAAACAAAAAGATATACCAAAAAATGTAATTTTATATCCATAAAAAGAAAAGTCAACTTCAGTTGTAGAACTTTCATAAAGCAAGTCCTTAAAATATCCCATTACTCATAATCACACAGCTGCTAAGTATACTGTGCATATATGTACATAAAGTTGTTGAAAATTTAAGCATATAGGCTTGAGGCTTTCTGCTCCATTCAGATAGTATGAATTTAGGCTATAAACCCGCATGAAGGCCAGCTGTGTTTACAAATAAATTTGAGATAAGCAGTTTTCTTTGCAAGTCTCAGTGGAGATTAGGGATCATTACTAATTTATTCTTAGTTTGGGAGTGTTGTTCTTTAGAGTCCCATGTTTATTTGCAGAGAGTTTCTGTTCTTTTTTTTTTTGTTGTTACATTTATTTATTTTTTAATTGAAGTATAATTGCTTTACAGAATTTTGTTATTTTCTGTCAGGCATCAACAAGAATCAGCCATAGGTAAACCCATGTCTCCTCCCTCCCAAACGTCCATCCCAGCTCCCTCCCCATCCCACCCTCCTAGCTTGTTACAGAGACCCTGTTTGAATTCCCTGAGTCATAGAGCAAATTCACATTGGTTATCTATTTTACATATGGCAATGTAAGTTTCCATGTTACTCTCTCCATACATCTCCCCCTCCCCCTCCTCCCCTCTCCCCATGTCCATAGTCTGTTCTCTAGGTCTGATAGTTTCTTATCAGATGCTTCAGCTTAAGTCTTACTTCTCAGGCCCTCAAGGGTTGTAAAAAATGAAAACCTCAGGTTCACCTCGTTTGGCAAATGGACTCAAGGCCTAAATGAACCTCACTGTTCTATTTTCCCCTCTAGGTTTCAGTTTTACTACGTTTTTTGCTTGCATGGGTGCATGTTCAGTCGCTCAATTGTGTCCAACTCTTTGCAGCCCTATTGACTGTAGCCCACTAGGCACATGTGTCCATGAGATTTTCCAGGCAAGAATACTGAAGTGGATTGTCATGCCCTTCTCCAGGGGGTCTTTCTGACCCAGGGATCAAATCCATGTCTCCTGCATTGGCAGGGGGATTCTTTACTGCAGAGCCATTGGGGAAGCCTATTCTTTAATTCCTTGCCATTTTATCCATCCACTAAGATTTTAAAATATTTTATCCAGCATTTTATGTTTTCAGTGCAGTGCTGATCAATGTGTTTAAGTCTACCATATTGCAGTTGTGTATATAGATTTTCAAAAATTATAAATATGTGAGTAAATCATTGCAAATTTGAGGTTCACAAATAAAGCTGTAAATATCAATATTGATCAGTATATATCCATGAAAGATTCTTGAAAATAATAAGAGCTAATATTTATTATATTCCTCCCCCACTGTGCCAGGCACTGATCTAAGCATTTAAAATTTGCTAAAACATTTAATCTTCATAATAATCTTATGCTATTATTATCTCAGTTATATATATGAGACACTGAGGCACAGACAAGTTATTTTTTGTTTTCTTAAAATGCAGTTCAAGTTGCTATGAAGTGATGAAAATGAGAATGCAAATCTAGGCAGTCTGATTCCAGATTATATTGCTTCACATTTAGTTAACTATTAATATATACAAAAGTCCAATGAAAATAGCATGGAGTGGGGTTAATGGTGATTTAGTGATTTTAAAGGAAGTGAGTAGGAGCTTGGGAGGGTTCAGGAGGAGGAATATTAACTAGAACTTTAAATTCATTCATCTTATCTGTGAAAGTGAAAGTGAAGTGAAGTCACTCAGTTGTGTCCGACTCTTTGCGACCCCATGGACACCAGGCTCCTCTGTCCATGGGATTTTCTAGGCAAGAGTACTGGGGTGGGTTGCCATTTTCATCTTATCTGTAGGGCTGCTCATTTCCACTGAAATAATTCAAATTACTGAGATGAAGTCCTCCAACCTCCTCCTTTTTTATCTAAATCTATTGACATTTTCACTCTTCCTCTTGTTCTCTGCTCCTGACCCAAGAAAGAGTCTCCATCTTTCCTTTCCAAGAGTGACCCTCCATCTGGGTTCCCTTGGACCCACTTTGTCAATATTTTCTTCTTTAATTTTTTCCTTCCTTCTTAACTAGTTTGTTTTTCTGCCTACCAAATACACTTCCATTATATTTTCTGTTGGAACTTCCCTGGTAGTTCAGTGGCTAGGACTCTGCACTCCTAATGTTGGGGCCTGAGTTGGATCCCTGGTCAGAAAACTTGATCTCACATGCTCTAACTAAAGATCTTGCAAAGTGAAAGTGAAAAAGTGAAGTTGCTCAGTCATGTCCAACTCTTTGCGACCCCATGGACTGTAGCCTGCTAGGCTCCTCCATCTATGGAATTTTCCAGGCAAGAGTACTGGAGTGGGTTGCCATTTCCTTCTCCAGTGGATCTTCCCAACACAGGGATGGAACCTGGGTTTCCTGCACTGCAGGGAGACTCTACCATCTGAGCCACCAGGGCCTCCAAAAGATCTGGCATGCCAAAGCCAAATAAATAAAATAAACTTTTTGTCATGCAAAGTATCAATGCCATAAACTGTCTTCCTATTTTATTAAGTGTTTTGAATGATAATCGTGGTCAGAGAATAATGACCTCCCTTGGGTGTTCAGATCCTTGTGCCTGGCAAAAGGTATTTTTATATATATGATCGAATTAAGGATCCTGAGATGGGGAAATCCTGGATTATCTGAATGGGCTCAATGTAATCACAGGGATTCCTAAAAGATGGAAGAGTGAGGCATAAGATAAGAGAGTTTCAAAGATGGTACACTGCTGGTTTTGAAAATGTTTGAAGAGGCCATAAGCTAAGAATGCCTTTAAAAGCTAAGAAAGGCGAGGAAATCAATTCTTCCTCAGAGCTTCCAGAAAGAAAGAAAACAGCTCTCCTGACTCCTCGATTTTAGCCCAGTGAGATTCATCTTATATTTCTGACCTTCAGATCTGTAAGAGAATACATTTGTGTTTTTTTCAGTCACTCAGTTGTACTATTTTTTTTTTTTTTTGCAACAGCAGCAATAGGAAAGTAATAAAAGAATCTATGACTCTGCCTCTGTATCTTCACCACCAGAAATTCTGTGCTCAGTGCCCACCAGTCTACCCAAAGGGCTCTCTCTGAGGATTCCATAGTCTACTCATCAATCACTGCTGACTTTTCTGAGATTGGGGAGGCTTTCATTTGCAGAAAAAAATAACTTTGATATTTAAAATTATCATTTAATTTTTGAAGTTACAAGTGAAAAAAAACTCTCAAACTAACAACCAAAAACCCCAAAAGTTCATGCATTAGCTTTCAGGTTCACCTTACAAATCTTATTCTTTTTATAAGTTTAGCAATTTTTAGCTATCACTTTTCAAGGAGCTTTGGATTAATATTTAGGAACATTCAAAAACATAGTTAATTAGACTCACTTAAACCTGTCAACCTTTACTTTTGAATTTAATACCTTTGATTTATCTCAAAAACACTGTAATCTATTTTTATAAGCAAAATCTTCTCAAGGCTCTTAATTCTTATAAATCTGAAAAAAAATGAGTAACCTTGTTAATATAGTAAAATCTGATTTCTCTTAATAGTAAGATTCAACTAAAATCACCAGTCTAAATCAATTATTCAAGTGCTACTTAAAAATTCATAGTGTACAACCTATAGATACACATCAGGATAAACAGTTTAACCTAGCATTTCCAAAATTAAATGAATAAGAACCATTTCCCCCCATCACATCACTTATTAACACCCACACAGCTAGCAGTTTGGGAGATGCTGCTCACCTCTGTCTGTTTCGTTCATTCTCATTATCTCACTTCAGCTCAGTCCCTCATTAGCTCCCACCTAGACTAGTCTACTTAGTCTTCTAAATAGAATCTCAGCTTCTTTTCATTCTCATTTTACATCTATTCTTTAAATGCCACCAGGTGATCTTTGCACAACACATTTCTTTTTTTTTTTAATTGGAGGATACTTGCTTTACAATATTGTGTTGGTTTCTGCCATACATCAATATGAATCAGCCATAGGTATACATATGTCCTCTCCATCCTGAACCTCTCTCCCACCTCCCACCCCATTCCACTCTTCTAGTTAGTCACAGAGCCCCTGATTTGAGTTTCCTGTATCATACAGCAAATTTCCACTGGCTGTCTATTTTAAGTATGGTTATTTATATGTTTCCATGCTACTCTCTAAATTCTTCCCATCCTCTCCTTGCTCTACTCTGTCCACAAGGCTCTTCTCTATGTCTTCATCTCCATTGCTGCTCTGCAAATAGCTCATTAGTACCATCTTTCTAGATTCCATATATATGCATTATTATATGATATTTGTTTCTCTCTTTCTGACTTCACTCTATATAATGGGCTCAAGGTTCATCCACCTCATTAGGATTGACTCAGATGTGTTCTTTTTATGGCTGAGTAATATTCCATTGTATATGCACCACACCTGCTTTATCCATTCATCTGCTAATGGATATCTAGGTTGCTTCCATGTCCTTTGTTGTTGTTCAGTCGCTCAATCATATCTGACTGTTTGAGACCCCATGGACTGCAGCATACCAGGCTTCCCTGTCCTTCGCTATCTCCTGGAGTTTGCTTAGACTCATGTCCATTGAATCGATGGTACCATCCGTTTCATCCTCTGTTGCCCCCTTCTCTTTCTGCCCTGAATCTTTCCCAGCCTCAGAGTCTTTTCCAACAGGTTGTATCTTTGCTCAGGTGGCCAAAATATTGGAGCTTCAGCTTCAGCATCAGTCCTTCCAATGAATATTCAGGATTGATTTCCTTTAGGATTGACTGGTTGGATCTCCTTGCTGTCCAAGGGACTCTCAAGAGTCTTCTCCCGCACCACAACTCAAGTGTGTCAGTTCTTTGGCACTCAGCCTTCTTTATGGTCCAACTGTCACATCCGTACATGACTACTTGAAAAATCATAGCTTTGATTATATGACTTTGGTGGCAAAGTGATGTCTCTGCTTTTTAATATGATGTTTAGGTTTGTCATAGCTTTTCTTCCAAGGAGCAAGTGTCTTTTAATTTCATGGCTGCAGTTGCTGTCTGCAGTGATTTTGGAGTGTCAAAGTCTTTGTGACCCCATAGACTGTAGCGTGCCAGACTCCTCTGTCCATGGAATTTTCTAGGCAAGAATACTAGAGCAGGTTGCCATGTCCTACTCTAGAGGATCTTCCAAACGTTTGGGATTTAGGTTCTTTTATTTTCTTTTGTTCGAGTGATAGTCCCTTCTGTAGAGGTTTATAACTCTTTAATATTCTGTCATGTTTCTTTGAAAATGGTACTTAAAGTGAATAAATGTCCCTCTATTGACAGGAAAAACAAAAGCTGGAATAATCTTGTCAGTTTAGCTGTTTTATTACTTCTGAATTTATCTTTGTCTGAGATCTGAACCCTTCATTTGAACTTCGTCTTGTTGGTGTTTTTTAGACATTACATTCCAAGTCCCACAGTAGTCAAATTAAGCCACAATAATTGTAATTAATTACACCAATCCTTCATGTTGCTTTTGTAACAAAACAAAACAAAAAGCTTTAAGCAGCACTTTCTTGTGTTTCTTGTATCTTCCCAGGGGATGCTAGTGATAAAGAACCTGCCTGCCAGTGCAGGAGATATGAGAGGTGGGTTTAATCTTCCCCTGGGTGGGGAAGATCCTCTGAAGGAGGTCATGGCAACTTACTCCAGTAGTCTTGCCTGGAGAATCCCATGGACAGAGGAGCCTGGTGTGGGCTACAGTCCACAGGGTTACAGGGTCGTACACAACTGAAGTGACTTAGTATACATGCACAGACATATGTATATATATTAGAAAAATGAAATCCTGCCATCTTAAATTTCTTCTAATAGATTAAACATGATTTTTCCCCCCAAGAACCTTGGAATAGCTTCTGTTAGGAGATGCTGCTGTGATTAGAGAAGGGAAGAGTATCGTGTCTGCCATTTGAATAAGGAGGCAGTGAGGTCTATAATGCTGAGCTTTTCAAAGGGGAAGCTTGAAATATACATCAAATATACATCAAAGGGAATTTAATCTAGGCAAAGTTAAAAATAAAAAGGTCCATTTCATGGAGAAGTGCTAATAAAAAATTGCAGAATGTGAAGAAGAGACTTATCATCTGGGAAAAACTGTCTGAAAAGGGAAGATATAACATTAGCTGGTGACAAACACCATCATCCAAGATTTTATGTATCAAAGGACTAGAGTTCAGACTGAAGTATGTGCTAATTTAATGGATTTTTTTAGTTTGGCTCTTTAGGAAGCTGTTTGGGCTTCCTCAGTGGTTCAGCCATAAAGAATCTGCCTGCAGTGCAGGAGACTCAGGAGATGCTGGTTTGATCCTTGGGTCAGGAACATCCCCTGGAGGAGGGCATGGCAACCCACTCCAGTGTTCTTGCCTGGAGAATCCAATGGACAGAGAAGCCTGGCAGGCTACTGCCCATAGGGTCACAGACATGACCAAAGCAACCGAGCACGCATGAGCACACAGGGAAGCTGTCAGTATTCATCAATGAAATTTAATTTTTAAGTGAGAACAACCACGCTTATGATATTAATATCTCTGGAAACATCCATCCAGTTTTATTTCTGAATGCGTAATTTGCTTTATTGAGTTATGGTTAGTGTACCTTTAAGATTAGTTATCTTGGTTGGTTGAACTCTACTATACATGAGGCTGAAGTCAAGGTCATCAGTTCTATCCTTTCAAATGCCTATTATGCAGACTAAATCTCTATTATGAGGCTATAGACAATGCAAGAATTCCAGGTGACCATCTCACACATAGCAGCCACTGCTCAAAAGTGGGTGGCTAAGAGAAAACCTATTATTCCTATTTGAAAAAACAACTCAAAATGTAAGTCACACTAGTGGCAACTCAGTATCTTCATTTTCATACATAAAATAATAACACATGCTTAATGTGAAAGGCATTTCAAATTATAATAGAGAGTCTGCTAATTGTTCATGGGGCATACATGACTTATTCAAATAAAGGGTTTTTCAAGAGTTATAGTATTTAAGTTAGATGCTGTGTTTCTAGTACAATGTTCAGGAAGAGATCTTTTATGTTTATTTGGAAAAATATGTATCCAACATTTATTATTTGTAGACTTTTGGATTGCAGCCATTCTGACTGGTGTGAAATGGTACCTCATAGTGGTCTTGATTTGCATTTCTCTGATAATGAGTGATGTTGAGCATCTTTTCATGTGTTTGTTAGCCATCTGTATGTCTTCTTTGGAGAAATGTCTATTTAGTTCTTTGGCCCATTTTTTGATTGGGTCATTTATTTTTCTGGAGTTGAGCTGTAGGAGTTGCTTGTATATTTTTGAGATTAGTTGTTTGTCAGTTGCTTCATTTGCTATTATTTTCTCCCATTCTGAAGGCTGTCTTTTCACCTTGCTGATAGTTTCCTTTGATGTGCAGAAGCTTTTAAGGTTAATTAGGTCCCATTTGTTTATTTTTGCTTTTATTTCCGATATTCTGGGAGGTGGGTCATAGAGGATCCTGCTGTGATGTATGTCAGAGAGTGTTTTGCCTATGTTCTCCTCTAGGAATTTTATAGTTTCTGGTCTTATGTTTAGATCTTTAATCCATTTTGAGTTTATTTTTGTGTATGGTGTTAGAAAGTGTTCTAGTTTCATTCTTTTACAAGTGGTTGACCAGTTTTCCCAGCACCACTTGTTAAAGAGATTGTCTTTAATCCATTGTATATTCTTGCCTCCTTTGTCAAAGATAAGGTGTCCATATGTGCGTGGATTTATCTCTGGGCTTTCTATTTTGTTCCATTGATCTATATTTCTGTCTTTGTGCCAGTACCATACTGTCTTGATAACTGTGGCTTTGTAGTAGAGCCTGAAGTCAGGTAGGTTGATTCCTCCAGTTCCATTCTTCTTTCTCAAGATCGCTTTGGCTATTCGAGGTTTTTTGTTTTTCCATACAAATTGTGAAATTATTTGTTCTAGCTCTGTGAAGAATACTGTTGGTGGCTTGATAGGGATTGCATTGAATCTATAGATTGCTTTGGGTAGTATACTCATTTTCACTATATTGATTCTTCCAATCCATGAACATGGTATATTTCTCCATCTATTAGTGTCCTCTTTGATTTCTTTCACCAGTGTTTTATAGTTTTCTATATATAGGTCTTTAGTTTCTTTAGGTAGATATATTCCTAAGTATTTTATTCTTTCCGTTGCAATGGTGAATGGAATTGTTTCCTTAATTTCTCTTTCTGTTTTCTCATTGCACATGTATACTTGTGATGGATTCATTTTGATATTTGGCAAAACTAATACAATTATGTAAAGTTTAAAAATAAAATAAAATTAAAAAAAATAATAATAAAAAAAAGAAAAAATATGTATCCAGTATTTTTGAAAATAGAAGGTACTTAGCAAGTATCTTAGCAAGAGAGTTCTAGAAAAACATCTATTTCTGCTTTATTGACTATGCCAAAGCTTTTGTGTGGATCACAATAAACTGTGGAAAATTCTGAAAGAGATGGGAATACCAGACCACCTGACCTGCCTCTTGAGAAACCTGTATGCAGGTCAGGAAGCAACAGTTAGAACTGGACATGGAACAGCAGACTGGTTCCAAATAGGAAAAGGAGTACGTCAAGGCTGTATATTGTCACCCTGCTATTTAACTTCTATGCAGAGTACATCATGAGAAATGCTAGGCTGGAAGAAGCACAAGCTGGAATCAAGATTGTTGGGAGAAATATCAATAACCTTAGATATGCAGATGACACCACACTTATGACAGAAAGTGAAGAGGAACTAAAAAGCCTCTTGATGAAAGTGAAAGTGGAGAGCGAAAAGGTTGGCTTAAAGCTCAACATTCAGAAAACTAAGGTCATGGCATCTGGTCCCATCAGTTCATGGGAAATAGATGGGGAAAAAGTGGAAACAGTATCAGACTTTATTTTTGGGGGCTCCAAAATCACTGCAGATGGCGACTGCAGCCATGAAATTAAAAGACGCTTACTCCTTGGAAGAAAAGTTATGACCACCCTAGATAGCATATTCAAAAGCAGAGACATTACTTTGCCAACAAAGGTCCATCTAGTCAAGGCTATGGTTTTTCCAGTGGTCATGTATGGATGTGAGAGTTGGACTGTGAAGAAAGCTGACTGCCGAAGAATTGATGCTTTTGAACTGTGGTGTTGGAGAAGACTCTTGAGAGTCCCTTGGACTGCAAGGAGATCCAGCCAGTCCATTCTGAAGGAGATCAGCCCTGGGATTTCTTTGGAAGGAATGATGCTAAAGCTGAAACTCCAATACTTTGGCCACCTCATGCGACGAGTTGACTCATTGGCAAAGACTCTGATGCTGGGAGGGATTGGGGGCAGGAGGAAAAGGGGACGACAGAGGATTGAGATGGCTGGATGGCATCACTGACTTGATGGACATGAGTCTGAGTGAACTCTGGGAGTTGGTGATGGACAGGGAGGCCTGGCGTGCTGTGATTCATGGGGTCACAAAGAGTCGGACATGACTGAGCTACTGAACTGAACTGAACTGAACTAGCAAGTTAGAGAAAGGACTATATTTGTCTTTTGGACTTGCATATTAATTTTGTTTAAATAGTTGCTCACCAGCAAGTTGAGCAAATCATCTTTGACAAATGAGTATGTTATTTACCTTTAGAGGGTTTAGCTCTTCAGGACATTTTATGAGTTTTTTATGTGTTTTACAGCATAATGATCTCTGAATTTGGATATATCTAGCTAGGTTACAATTTGAAAAAAAAAATGACTTTCATTGCAATTCCAGCTGAATTTGGCTTGGAGTCTGGGATCTCTTCATATCTTCTATTTCAAAATTCTTGGAAGGATTGTTTGAAAATAACAACTATTGCTAAGATCATCACTTATAAAATGCATGCTGTACAACTTAGAATTAATTCTGGTAAAAATAATAAATATTAATACACCAAATATCCCAGGATCAAGGCTGAAAATCATTATCATTATGTAAGCTTCTTTTATTTATAATACAAAGGAAATTGATGTCCATAATTATGCCTATGAAGAATTCCAAGATATGAAGAAGGTGCTGAGTTAATAAAAGTTAACGTACATTTGCTGCAGTTCATGGGGTCACATTTAAATGGGTATAGCTTTTTATTTCCTGCTTTGCCTTTAGCTTCTTTTCTTTTCTCAGCTATTTGTAAGGCCTCCTCAGACAACCATTTTGCCTTTTTGCATTTCTTTTTCTTGGAGATGGTCTTGATCATACCTCCTGTACAATGTCACGAACCTCTGTCCATAGTTCTTTAGGCACTCTGCCTATCAGATCTAATCCCTTGAATCTATTTGTCACTTCCACTGTATAATCATAAAGGATTTGATTTAGGTCATACCTTAATGGCCTAGTGGTTTTCCCTAATTTCTTCAATTTAAATCTGAATTTGGCAATATGGAGTTCATGATCTGAGCCACAGTCAGCTCCCCGTCTTGTTTTGCTGACTATACAGAGCTTTGGCTGCAAAGAATATAATCAATCTGATTTTGGTATTGACTATCTGGTAATGTCCATATGTAGAGTCTTCTCTTGTGTTGTTGGAAGAGGGTGTTTGCTATGACTAGTGTGTTTTCTTGGCAAAACTCTGTTAGCCTTTGCCCTGCTTCGTTTTGTACTCCAAGGCCAAATTTTCCTGTTACTCCAGGTATCTCTTGACTTCCTACTTTTACATTTCAGTCCCCTATGATGAAAAGGACAGCTTTTTTGGGTGTTAGTTCTAGAAGGTCTTGTAGGCCTTCATAGAACTGTTCAACTTCAGCTACTTCAGTATTACTGGCCAGGGCATAGACTTGGATTACTGTGATATTGAATGGTTTGCCTTGGAAATGAACAGAGATCATTCTGTTGTTTCTGAGATTGCACCCAAGTAGTGCATTTCGGACTCTTCTTGACTATGATGGCTACTCCATTTCTACTAAGGGAGTCTTGCCCACAGTAGTAGATACAATGTTCATCTGAATTAAATTTGTCCATTCCAGTCCATTTTAGTTCACTGATACCTAAAATGTCAGTGTTCACTCTTGCCAACTCCTGCTTGACCACTGCTAACTTACCTTGATTCATGGACTTAACATTCCAGGTTTCTATGCAATATTGCTCACTACAGCATCGGACTTTACTTCCTTCACCAGTTACATCCACAACTGGGGGTTATTTTCGCTTTGGCTCCATCTCTTCATTCTTTTTGGAGTTATTACTCCACTCTTCTCCTGGGCCATATTGGGCACCTACCGACCTGGGGAGTTCATCTTTCAGTGTCCTATCTTTCTGCCTTTTCATACTGTTCATGGGGTTCTCAAGGCAGGAATACTGAAGTGGTTTTCCATTCTCTTCTCCAGTGACCACCTTTTGTCAGAACTCTCCACCATGACCTGTCCATCTTGGGTGGCCCTACACAGCATGGCTCATAGTTTCATTGAGTTAGACAAGGCTGTGGTCCATGTGATCAGTTTGGTTAGTTTTCTGTGATTGTGGTTTTCATTCTATCTGCCCTCTGATGGAGAAGGGTAAGAGGCTTATGGAAGCTTCCTGATAGGAGAGACTGACTGAGGGATAAACTGGGTCTTGTTCTGATGGGCAGGGCCACGATCACTAAATCTTTAATCCAATTTTCTGTTGATGGGTGGGGCTGTGTTCCCTCCCTGTTGTTTGACCTGAAGCAAAACTATGGTGGAGCTAATGAAGATAATGGCAGTGTCCTTCAAAAGGTCTCCTGCATGCACTGGCACACTCAATGCTCCTGACCATGTAGCAGGCCACTGCCGACCACACCTCCACCAGAGACTTCTGGGCACTCACAGGCAAGTCTGGGTCAGTCTCTTGTGGGGTCACACCTCCTTTCTCTTGGGTCCTGGTGCATACAAGGTTTTGTTTGTGCCCTCCATTTGAATACAGAATTCCAAAGAATAGCACAGAGAGATAAGAAAGCCCCTTAGTGATCAGTGCAAAGAAATAGAGGAAAACAATAGAATGGGAAAGACTAGAGATCTCTTCAAGAAAGTTAGCCAAGGGGACATTTCATGCAAAGATGGGCTCAATAAAGGACAGAAATGGTATGGACCTAACAAAAGCGGAAGATATTAAGAGGTGACAAGAATACTCAGAAGAACTATACAATAAAGATCTTAATGACCCAGATAATCATGATGGTGTGATCACTCACTTAGAGCCAGACATCCTGGAATGTGAAGTCAAGTAGGCTCTAGGAAGGATCACTGTGAGCAAAGCTAGTGGAGGTGATGGAATTCCAGTTGAGCTATTTCAAATCCTGGAAGATGATGCTGTGAAAGTACTGCACTCAATATGCCAGCAAATTTGGAAAACTCAGCAGTGGCCATAAGACTGGAAAAGGTCAGTTTTCATTCCAATCCCAAAGAAAGGCAATGCCAAAGAATGCCCAAACTACCGCACAATTGCACCCATCTCACATGCTAACAAAGTAATGCTCAAAATTCTCCAAGCTAGGCTTCAATAGTACATGAACCGTGAACTTCCAGATGTTCAAGCTGGTTTTAGAAAAGGCAGAGGAACCAGAGATCAAATTGCCAACATCCGCTGGATCATGGAAAAAGCAAGAGAGCTCCAGAAAAACATCTACTTCTGCTCTATTGACTGCGCCAAAGCCTTTGACTGTATGGATCACAACAAACTGTGGAAAATTCTTTAAGAGATGGGAATACCAGACCACCTGACCTGCCTCCTGAGAAATCTGTATGCAGGTCAAGAAACAGCAGTTAGAACTGGACTGTTCTAAGATGGAACAACAGACTGGTTCCAAATCAGGAAAGGAATACATCAAGGCCGTATATTGTCACCCTGCTTATTTAACTTATGTGCAGAGTACATCATGCAAAATACTGGACTGGATGAAGCAGAAGCTGGAATCAAGATGCCAGGAGAATTATCAATAATCTCAAATACACAGATGACACCACCCTTGTAGCAGAAAGTGAAGAGGAATTAAAGAGTCTCTTGATGAAAGTGAAAGAGGAGAGTGAAAAAGTTGTTTTACAACTCAACACTCAGAAAACTAAGATCATGGCATCTGGTCCCATGCTGCTGCTTCTAAGTTGCTTCAGTCATGTCTGACTCTGTGTGACCCCATAGACGGCAGCCCACGAGGCTCCCCCGTCCCTGGGATTCTCCAGGAAAAAACACTGGAGTGGGTTGCCATCTCTGGTCCCATAGCTTCATGGCAAATAGATGGGGAAACAAGGGAAACAGAGACTATTTTCTCGGGCTTCAAAATCACTGCAGATGGTGACTGCAGCCATGAAATTAAAGGATGCTTGCTCCTTGGAAGAAAAGCTATGACCAACCTAGACAGAATATCAAAAAGCAGAGATATTACTCTCCCAACAAACTTATGTCTACAAAGCTAAGATTTTTCCAGTAGTCATGTATGGATGTAAGAGTTGGACTATAAAGAAAGCTGAGCACTGAAGAATTGATGCTTTTGAACTGTGGTGTTGGAGAAGACTCTTGAAAGTCCCTTGGATGGCAAGGAGATCCAACCAGTCAATCCTAAAGGAAATCAGTCCTGAATATTCACTGGAAGGACTGATGCTGAAGCTGAAACTCCAATACTTTGGCCACCTGATGCGAAGAGCTGACTCATTGGAAAAGACCCTGATGTTGGACAAGATTGAAGGCAGGAGGAGAAGGGGATGACAGAGGATGAGATGGTTGCATGGCATCACCGACTCAATGGACATGAGTTTGAGCAAACTTCAGGAGTTGATGATAGTCAGGGAACCCTGGTGTGCTGCAGTCCCTGGGGTCGCAAATAGCCGAACATGACTGAGCAACTGAATTGAACTGATGGGATTGCACAGAGTCGGTGATCATGACTGAGCAACTGAACAACAGCTTACATTTTATGCAGTTTTGGCGTTAGTGTACTTTACTGTATTCTGTTTGACAGTTGATTATTTATGTGTGGTGTATGAGGTGACTTTCAATATCCCAGAATAGAGTCTATAAAACTTCTGAGCAGATTGAGCTCACAAAACATATTTGTAAACCAATTTGTTTGGAACTAGAAAAATATACATCTATGAAAACAGTTATATTACTATACAGAAAAATTTATTGTGTATTTATTATGTGCCAGGCAGTACAGGGATAAAGGAAAGATGACTAATACTTCCTCAAAGACCTTACAACAGTTGGTGAGTGTGATAGAGGAAAATGTTGAATGCTTTGGGAACACATACAATGGGTATATAAATTATTCGAGGGGCCAAAGAAGACTTTCCTTGGAGGGCAAAATATGAATAATTTTAAAGAATAGATAAGTATTAGCATATTGGTTGTGTGAGGAAAGAGGAGGGTAACCCAAGAAGAGGGGACAGTACATGTGAGATCATGGTGACATGAAACACTAGGATATATTCTGGTAACTACTAGTGATCTAATGGAGCCCCAGAGCATGGGACTGATGGGGAGAATAGGGAAGCAAAGAGGTTGTATCACTTTGAAGCTATAGGAAGTTTTTGATATCTCATTAACAGGAAAATGAAATCATTAAGTTAATGGTTTTGAAAGACTACCCTTGTAGTTCTGTGGAGGGTCAGTTGAAGGAGTGTCACAAGATACAGGAAAACCAGGTGACTGATAATGCATCCCATTCTCTATACAGGGTCAGAATATCCCTTTGAAGTGATTGTGAAATAGATACTGTACTGTTCTTATTTCTATACTATTTCACTATCACATCAGACTGATCTCCTTTCTCTTTCTTCAGCTCCCCAAGCCCCTGAAGGTTAAGAGAATAGATTCTCATGTGAATTGGGGGTGAGAAGGTGGGCATAGAATTGAGGAGGTCTGTAGCAACTTGTAGAGAAGGCAATGACAACCCATTCCAGGACTCTTGCCTGGAAAATCCCATGGACGGAGGAGCCTGGTGGGCTGCAGTCCATGAGGGCGCTAGGCGTTGGGCACGACTGAGCGACTTCACTTTCACTTTTCACTTTCACGCATTGGAGAAGGAAATGGCAACCCACTCCAGTGTTCTTGCCTGGAGAATCCCAGGGACGGAGGAGCCTGGTGGGCTGCCGTCTCTGGGGTCGCACAGAGTCGGACACGACTGAAGCGACATAGCAGCAGCAGCAGCAGTAGCAACTTGTGTCATATTTCTGCTGGGGTCTGCTGGGAATATTCTGGTATAACAGATCCATAGGATTGGATCTTGGATCATTGATTGTATGCTTGGGGAATTAGAGAAAGGGAAAAACATAGGATAATTCTAATGTCAAGTTCAGGTAACAGAGGTGTCATTTATTAAGATAAGCTTCATAGGAGGCTTTATAAAATGTGAGGTAAAGAAGATAAGTATAGATGTGTCTTTGGGACCTCTGGGGTAGGCAGGTAGTTTTGTTTTATGGTAGTAGGACTCAGGAGAAATGTGAATGGAGGTGTAGACAACGGAGTCACCTGCATTCTGGGTCTCACTGAAAATGTACTTCAGATCAACTCAGAAGATTGCTTAAGGTAATCTGGGAGATGGAGGAAGGAGATACGAGAAACACTGAAATTTAAGGGGCAAGTTGAGGAAGAGGCTTTTTGGAAATAGATTCCTTTATTTAAACCAGAGAGATCACTTATTAACCCTATTCCAAGTACCTAAAACATTATCTTCAAGGGAAGAATGCATTTCCTTTCAAGAACATATAACAGTCTTGTTTCCCTGATAGAAGTGACTATACAAACATGATGATGAGTGTACTTAGAACTTAAACACAATTTATAAATTGCAAAGTAGAATTAAAACACAAGAAAAAAGTTATAAATAGGGTATAATAAATATAGTCTCTTCAAGGATCTTATTTATTCTGTGAACAATTGTCCAGTTGCTAAGTCGTGTCTGACTCTTTGCAACCACACGAACTGCAGCACACCAGGGCTATCTGTCCTCCACTATCTCCTTGAGTTTGCTCAAGCATATCCATTGAATTGGTGATGCCATTCAACCATCTCATCCTCTGTTGCCCCCTCCTCCTCCTGCCTTCAATTTTCCCAGCATCAGAGTCTTTTCCAATGAGTTGGCTCTTAGCATCAGGTGGCCAAGGTATTGTACTCAGAGCAATTTCAGCTAAGTTGCAGACAAATATGCCAAAAAGAAACAAAATATAGAGAATTCTACTGAAAGAAATTCATTTTTTAAAATATTTTATTCTAACAGTCACAGGATGGCCTGAAATATTCTGAACTTAGCAATTCCAAAGAAAACTTTCTTTCTGTCAGTTACAACAGAACAACGTAATGTATAATGAAAAGAAACCAAGGCTAGCAAAGGTTTTATTCCTAAGAGTTGTTATTTGTGAAAATTGTCCTTTAGTCCTGTTCCATTTGTTAAAAATATTTTTTGTAAGTAAACAAAGTGAATGGCTATACTTAGCAGAAAAGATTGACCTTTTACACAAACCAAGAAGTATAATCCTTAGTAAGTTAACTCAAAGCTCTGTTGCTACACTCAGCCTTTCAAAATTCTCAGTTTTAGGCATCTGCAACACAAGGTTAATTTTAATTGGGAAAAATATCTTCTAAGAATTTTTGGTGAAATACAGCATTACAGAGTCTTTGCCCATTTTCACATATTTTAATATTCATTCTTAAAGTTTAGGGTTCTGTTAGATGGACAAAAACTATTTACTGAATCACTTTCACAGAAGGATAATCATTCATAATTAATAGATAAACTTTATTGAATGGCCAATAAAATGGATAACATCTTATCACTACCTCCCATGATTGTAGGTGTGTATGACTGAATCTTATTCCATACAGTTGAATGATAGGATTTAGTACTTTATACTGCATTGCTTGGCATATAATACTCTCTTTGAGAAGCTGACATCCTCCCTTCAAGACATATGACCAGCTCAGGAAAACGTTGCTGACATCAGGCTCTATTCTGCTGATGTTACACAAAACTGTAGGACTTCAAACATGGCGCTGCTCCAGAAATGTGTGCTATTTTTCTTAGACAGCATGAAGTACGCAATAAAAAAGTCACATCTGGTTTTAGTTTTCATCTTATTTATCAGTTCACATCTTCATCATCATGGCATCAACTTTTCAGGTTGTAACTGTAGATTCATGGGTCAGATGAATTAAGGCGTCTGAGCAGAGCAGTCCTTCCGGGATGGGTTTACATTTCCAGGTTATTTACAGATCAGTTGTTTGGCACTCAGAGCATATTTTCCTGTTGAAAAACTGTATTATAAATGATAGTTATATTCCAAGCCTATTTAACCTATGATGCAACTGAAATACTTAAAAATATTATATAAACTACATAAAAACAGTGTGACATTTTTTCAGGATCTTAAAACATAAACACAGAACATGTTAAAAGAATTTAGTGAATGCGTTTCTGACATTTTCAGCATCAGTAATGAAGGAGATGTGTAAAAGAAAATAAGGTGGTTTAAAATTTTTTCCAAATGTCAGTGCTTTTAGAAAAGCAGACTTGACTGAAAGGTGATGGAGTGGACAGAAATGTTTGAGGGGATTTTGAAAGACACTTTTGGGTTTTTTAAGGAATTTGAAGCTAAAGGGCACTGTATCTTTTCTATGTATAATTAACTTTAATTTTCACTTTTTTCTAATAAAGTTACATCATTATCACTTCTTTTGTGCATATAAACCATGAATAGATTAAAATTTTTGATTGTTTTTGGTGAGAGGAAGGAAGTTCATAAATGGAATACATTCATAAGCCTTTAATTTAGAGACTAAAATTTACTGTATTACTGTATTCTCTTAAAGAATACTCTTAAGAGAATGCTCTCTTAAGAATTACTGTATTCTCTTAAAGGAGAATTTCTCTTTTAATTTGTTATGTATTAAATTCATGAGCTCCCTTTTCCCAGTAGGTTGACTCTCACTGTCTCTCTTATCTTCCAGCCCACCTTCCCATTCCTTCTCTTCCCTCCCTAGATCTGTTTCCCAGAAAGAACATAAGAGATTTATGATTTAACTTTCTTATTGTTGTTGTTCAGTCACCAAGTTGTATCCTACTGTTTGCAACCCCTCGCACTGCAGTAAACCAGCATCCTCTGTCCTCCACTATCTCTCAGAGTTTGCTCAAATTTATGTTCATATGTCCATCACCACAGTCAGTGATGCTATCTCACCATTTCATCCTCTGCTGCCCTCTTCTTTTGCCTTCAGTCTTTCCCAGCATCAGAGTTTTTTCCAATGAGTTGGCTCTTGGCATAAGGTCGGTTATACTAATTATCAATATGTATTCTTTACTTTGACCTCCTGATGTGAAGAGTTGACTCATTGAAAAAGATTCTGATGCTGGGAAAGGTTGAAGGCAAGACGAGAAGGGATGACAGAGGATGAAATGGTTGGATGGCATCCCTGACTCAATGGACATGGGTTTGAGAAAAACTCCAGAAGATGGTGAAGGACAGGGAAACCTGGTGTGCTATATAGTCCATGGGGTCTCAGAGTCAGACACAACTGAGCAACTGAACGACAAATTCTTTTTCTCTTCCCAGTGACTATGTAACTACAGTATTTTAAATTTCTTCAGTTCAGTTCAGTTCAGTCACTCAGTCGTGTCCGACTCTTTGCAACCCCATGAATTGCAGCACGCCAGGCCTCCCTGTCCATCACCAACTTCCGAGTTCACTCAAACTCATGTCCATCGAGTCGGTGATGCCATCCAACCATCTCATCCTCTGTCGTCCCCTTCTCCTCCTGCCCCCAATCCCTCCCAGCATCAGAGTCTTTTTCAATGAGTCAACTCTTCGCATGAGGTGGCCATAGTATTGGAGTTTCAGCTTTAGCATCATTCCTTCCAAAGAAAACCCCAGACTGATCTCCTTTAGGATGGACTGGTTGGATCTCCTTGCAGTCCAATGGACTCTCAAGAGTCTTCTCCAACACCACAGTTCAAAAGCATCAATTCTTTGGCTCTCAGCTTTCCTCACAGTCCAACTCTCACATCCATACATGACCACAGGAAAAACCATAGCCTTGACTAGATGGACCTTGGTTGGCAAAGTAATGTCTATGCTTTTGAATATGCTATCTAGGTTGGTCATAACTTTTCTTCCAAGGAGTAAGTGTCTTTTAATTTTTATGGCTGCAAACACCATCTGCAGTGATTTTGGAGCCCCCCAAAATAAAGTCTGTCACTGTTTCCACTGTTTCCCCATCTATTTCCCATGAACTAATGGGATCAGATGCCATGATCTTTGTTTTCTGAATGTTGAGCTTTAGACCAACTTTTTCACTCTCCTGTCTCACTTTCATCAAGAGGCTCTTTAGTTCCTCTTCACTTTCTGCCATAAGGGTGGTGTCATCTGCATATCTGAGGTTATTGATATTTCTCCTGGTAATCTTGATTCCAGCTTCTGCTTCCTCCAGCCCAGCGTTTCTCATGATGTACTCTGCATAGAAGTTAAATAAGCAGGGTGACAATATACAGCCTTGACGTACTCCTTTTCCTATTTGGAACCAGTCTGTTGTTCCATGTCCAGTTCTAACTGTTGCTTCCTGACCTGCATATAGGTTTCTCAAGAGGCAGGTCAGATGGTCTGGTATTCCCATCTCTTTCAGAATTTTCCAGTTTATTGTGATCCACACAGTCAAAGGCTTTGGCATAGTCAGTAAAGCAGCAATAGTTGTACTTAAATTTTTCTGTAAACATAAATAGTATTTCTTAACTCCTTGTTTTGTAACTATTTATACATTTCTCTTCAGCTCCCTTTCCTACTTTCATCTTCTAATTTCTATTATCTGTTCTTTTACATTGCCAAGGATGATAACTGTGGGTAAAACTGGTAATTGTCACCCAATATCCATTCCTCACCTCTACATTTGTAATAGAATCTCTGTTTAGCCAGACAGGTGGCTGCCCTGAATAGAAACCACCTTTCCCAGTCTCCCTGTGATTAGCTGTGACCATGTGGCTGGTCAGTAGAATGCAAGTAGAAGTGTCCAGTGTGGCTTCCAGGAAATGTCCCTTCCTGCTATCTGGAATGTGGATGTTATGTCTGATGCTTGAGCAGCCATTGTGTGTCCTGAGTGGAAGCCTCATTTTGGTAAAAGAAGCCTGGGTCTCTCCTGATGGAAATGTACAAGCCCTAGACCACTTATTTATAGACTCTTTTCATATGAAAGGACAATAAACTGTCATGTTTAAGGCACCAGTAGTTTGACTTTTTCTCATGGCTGAACCCATAACACTATAATAGTTACAATTTGTTTTATAACCCAAATTAGGTCTTTTGTGACTAGTCCATCAGTTCAGTTCAGTTCAGCTGCTCAGTTGTGTCTGACTCTTTGAGACCCCATGAACCGCAGCACACCAGGCCTCCCTGTCCATCACCAGCTCCCAGAGTTTACCCAAACTCATGTCCATCGAGTCAGTGATGCCATCCAGCCATCTCATCCTCTATCATCCCCTTCTCCTCCTGCCCCCAATCCCTCCCAGCATCAGGGCCTTTTCCAATGAGTTAACTCTTCGCATGAGGTGGCCAAAGTATTGAAGTTTCAGCTTTAGCATCAGTCCTTCCATAGGTTGATTCAAAAAGTTGAGAGCCATAAATAGTATTCATAATTATACTTGGGTAAATATTGTGCAATGCAAAGTCAAGATCTATTTTTGGGTGCATATTTGTAAAATTAGCCTACATTTTTTGACCCAATCTTTCCCTCAACTTTCCCAAAATAATACCTGTTTTTTCTAGTCTCCCTTTGTTTCCTTCCCCCTGAAGACCTCCCTCCCAGAGCCCTGTATCTTCCTGTCCCATCTTTGAACTTGGTGATTTCTAGACCTGCTGAACAGCTGTCATACTGGAAGTGCTTTCAGGAAAAGTCTATTAATAAGGCTAAGTGTGAATATGACATCTGTCATTCTTCATTTAACAGGTTAGTTGTGGGGAAGAAGCTGGTATGGAAATCCCTTTTGTATCAGCAAAACGCCTTTATGGGCAACCACCCCATTACTTTCCTTGGAACATTATCCATCATTCCTGTTTTTTGATCACTTTATTTTCTGGCACAGTGCCAGGATACTGCGATTCATTTTGCATTTTGATTTCCATTTTAGATTTGTGAGCTCCTGTTTTGCTTAGTAGGTTTTACTCTTTTACTGTTTTTGTGTTCCAGCAAGTCAACATAATGAATTGACCAAGTGTGTGATCTCTAGTGTTAGATAGCCTGGGTGCTATCCCAGCTCCATTACTGTTTGAGTATATAATTTTAAACAAGTTAACTATTACTTACCTTTTCTCTAAGCCTCCATTTCCTTATCTGTAAAATTAAGATAATAATAGCACCAAGTTCATAGATTTGTTGTAGAAATGAATTAATCCATGTTTAGTGTTTATTGCAGTGCCTGGAACATAGAAAACATTCAATGTTACTTATAGCTGATATAATTAACAGTAGCATTAAAGGGTGAACTGACCAAGATCACACATACAGGAGTCTGAGTTCAAACCCATCCTGGCTCCAGAGCCTCAGATTTTAACAACCATACTGTGCTATTTTGTGTGGAATGCATGGTTTGAATATTTCTGTTGGGGAACCAGCTGCCATTTAGAATAGCAGTTTGTAGTTATGTGTGTGTATGGTTGGTGGGAGATGAGGGCTTAATGTGAGATGAGTTGCAGAATATCCCAGTCCCTTGAGGAGACTGTTCAATTAAGTACATGTGCCTGGAACCCCTTCTGAGAAAGTCTGATGAACCCTTAGGACCGGGCTATGGCAGGGATGTTGGAGACGGAAATGGCAACCCACTCCAGTGTTCTTGCCTGGAGAATCCCATGGACGGAGAAGCCTGGTAGACCCCATGGACGGTGCAATCCACGGGGTCGCACAGAGTCGGACATGACTGAAGCGACTTGGCAGCATGGCAGGGATGTATAAATTAAATTAGCTCCCCTTGTGATCTGATGTGCTCTCTGGTTGAGAAAAGTGCTTTGGAAGAAGTTGCCATGTTTTGTTGAAGTACAATGAATCTGCTAACAGAAATCCTAGGAAAATATCCAAGAAGAAAGTTAAATGAAATGAAAGAAAAATGTTGTAGGCTCAGTATGCCCTGTGGAAACATTCATAACAATCGACACTTTTCCCCCCCAAACTTTCACTGCTGTGACTCTTATTTGTAGATGCAAAGCATACTTTTGTGGGGCTTCCCAGGTGGCACTAGTGATAAAGAACCTGCCTGCCAATGCAGAAGACTTAAGAGTCACAAGTTTGATCCCTGGGTTGGGAAGATCCCCGGGAGGAGGGCATGGCAACCCACTCCAATATTCTAGCCTGGAGAATCCCATGGACAGAGGAGCAGGCAGGCTATAGTCCATGGGGTTGCAGAGTCGGACATGACTGAAACAACTTAGCACACACATACACACTTCTGCAGCCACATCACTTTTTTTGTTGTTAATTAAATTTGTTTCTATTCAGCTAGTTTCTCCCTTTGACAAAAGCTTTAAACTCTTCAAGTATCAAACCTTTATATAATCCCCCCAATACTTCTATAAATTACCTTCAAACACAACTAAATTCAACAACTAAAATAAAATAAAGATTGTTAAGGATTTTCCAGTACTTCAACAAGATATTGTCACATTGTTTTTATCCTAAACTGAAATCACTAAATCAATGCCATGTACTAAATATATAGATTTTAAACAAAATTCTTCTTTTATTAAAACATAATGAGTTAAGATGCAAATAACTTAAAATCTGATTGAAGTAGAAAAGTGAATGCACATTAAATAGCTTACACTTATGAAGAACTTACTATGTATAAAGGACCAAGTGCTTTACATGTATGAACTTATTTAACCCTTATAGCAACTCTGTGAAAGAGGTTCAATTATTATATGCCTACATTTGCAGACTCTAGTCACAGGTGGTGCGATGGTAAAGAATCTGCCTGCCAGTGCAGGAGACACAAGAGACACGAGTTTGATCCCTGGGTTGGGAAGATACCCCTGGACTGAAGTGCAGTCACTCAGTCGTGTCTGACTCTGCAATCCCATGGACTGCAGCCCACCAGGCTCCTCTGTCCACAGGGCTTTTCAGGCAAGAATACTGGAGTGGGTTGCCATTTCCTTCTCACCCTACTCCTACCCCTGGAGTAGGAAATGGCAACCCACTGCAGTATTCTTGCCTAGAAAATTCCATAGACAGAGGAGCCTAGTCTATGGCAGGCTATAGTCCATAGGGTTGGAAAGAGTCAGACATGACTGAGTGACTGAGCATGTGTGCATACTTATGCATACACTAAAATGTCAGAAAACTGAAAAACTAAAATAAGGAAGAAGTTATAGAATATTGCTTTATCAAGAGCTATGTAGAGGACTGATTCTAAATTATGAGTCATCTGAACTTTTAGGATTTCCCAGGTAACTGAAAGGTAAAGAATCCACCTGCCAACGTGGGAGATGTAAGAGATGCAGGTTTGATCCTTGGGTTGGGAAGATTCCTTGGAGTAGAAAATGGCACCCTGCTTCAGTATTTTTGCCTGGAAAACTCCATGGACAGAGGAGTTTGGCGGGCTACAGTCCATGGGGTCACAAAGAGTTGGACATGACTCAGCACACACAAACACACACTTTTGAATATGAGGAAATGGAAAGAGGTTTACATGTCCAAGTTGCATAGCAAATATAGTGAGGGAGCTGGGGTTTGAAGTTAGAAGTATCTGGGTCCAGAACCTCTGTGCTTAACCATGGTGCCTTCCCTAAACGAAAGGAGAAAGAATGGAAAAAGAAGTCTGTGACAAATAACTAAAAATATCATATGATGAACATAAAATAAATTAAACATTCCTTAATTATTTTTAATATAGTTTTGATTTTTAGAGGGTTAAATCTATCTTCTGCTAAGTCGCTTCAGTCGTGTTGGAATATTTGTGACCCTATGGGGCATAGCCTGCCAGGCTCCTCTGTCCACAGGTTTCTCCAGGTTAGAATACTGGAGTGGGTTGTCATGTCCTTCTCCAAGGGAACTTCCTGACTTAGGAAACAAACCTGGGTCTCATGTCTCCTGCACAGACAGGCTACTTTACCAGTAGTGCCACCTGGGAAACCCACAACTATCTAAATTTCAGCTCTTTTTTTTAAAAAATTTATTTTTGGTTGCATTGGGTCTTCATGGCTATGCCCATGTTTTCTCTAGTTGCTGCAGGGCTACTCTTCGTTGAAGTGAGGGATACTCTTTGCAGTAAGCAGGCTTCTCATTGCAGTGGCTTCTCTTGTGGAGCAGGGGCCCTAGGCGCTCAGGCTCAGTAGTTGTGGTACGTGGGCTCAGTTACTCTGCAGCATGTGGGATCTTCCTGTGTCCCCTGCATTGCAAGGTGAATTCTTAAACACTGGATCACCAGCGAAGTCCTAAATTTCAGTTAAGTTAAATTTTTTCTTATAGGATAACTTAGTTCATCATGTCATCTTGGGACATTTCTTCGTGCTCTCCCTTTCCCCCAAGATTTATAAGGCTGTGAGGTACTGTGCATATGCACACGAATGCTTGTGTTCTCTTGGGCTAACCCACTGGTTCTCAAATTTTAGTTTATATCAGAATTACCTGGAGGGGATGGTGGTCCAAGATGGCAGTGTAGGAAGATCCTGAAGTTACTTCCTCCTAGCATATTCAAAAGCAGAAACATTACTTTGCCAACAAAGGTCCATCTAGTCAAGGCTATGGTTTTTCCTGTGGTCATGTATGGATGTGAGAGTTGGACTGTGAAGAAGGCTGAGTGATGAAGAATTGATGCTTTTGAACTGTGGTGTTGGAGAAGACTCTTGAGAGTCCCTTGGACTGCAAGGAGATCCAACCAGTCCATTCTAAAGGAGATCAGTCCTGGGTGTTCTTTGGAAGGACTGATGCTAAAGCTGAAACTCCAATACTTTGGCCACCTCATGCGAAGAGTTGACTCATTGGAAAAGACTCTGATACTGGGAGGGATTGGGGGCAGGAGGAGAAGGGGACGACAGAGGATGAGATGGCTGGATGGCATCACTGACTCAATGGACATGAGTTTGAGTGAACTCCGGGAGTTGGTGATGGACAGGGAGGCCTGGCGTGCTGAGATTCATGAGGTCGCAAAGAGTCGGACACGACTGAGTGACTGAACTGATGGACACACCAAATCTATAGCTACATATGTATCATTTCCCTCTGAAGAAAATCTGAAAACTAGACAAACTGCTTCTCCACAATAAAAGATAAAAGGACTGCATCAGGTTGAGTAGGAAAGGCAGAAACACAGTCTCAGCAAAACTCTACCCCTGGCACAGCAACACACAATATGGAACAATTTCACTCGTCCTGTGCTTCTCCCAGAGGACTGAGGGGTTGGTGTCCCACATCAGGGGACACTGATGGGGTCTGCACTGGAGAGGTGAACCCCTAGAATATCTGTTAGAAAACCAATGGGGATAATGTCCAAGGACTCAAAGCACTGTAGGAAACTGAGGTTCCTCGTCCCAAGGGCTTGCCTGCAGTCTCACTTGGTTCTGAGACCCAGTAAAGAAAGAACAGTTTGAAAAATGCCTCCTCTATGGAAAGGGGACTCATTTGCTAATCTAAAGTCATCTGTGGAGAGTCAGTTGAAAGTCTTCTTGGAGATGGAGGTGTTGGTGAATGCCCTTACTGCACTCTTTACCTACCTGCTTAGCAGGTAGAGATGGGCTTGGAGGTGGCACCCTTCTACTGCCTTGCTAAGACAGGCAGGGCTGAGCGGGCAGGGCATTATCTCACTGCCCTGCAGTACTCCCCCACTCCCTGACTGGAGCAGGCAAGTGTGAGTGGTGGTCTGGTTCTCCCACTCCTAAGGCCGATGTGTGCACAACAGGCAAGGCAGTGTCCTGCTGCCTTGCTGAAACCCGTGGGTGCACTGCGGAGACATTCTCCTGCTGCCAGCTCAGTTTCATCTATCATTTCTACTGCTTTTCTAGTCTCAATTCTGTTTATTTCTGCTCCAAACTTTGCTATTTCCTTCCTTCTACTAACTTTGAGCTTAGTTTATTTTTCTTCTTCTTCTTTTTTCTTTAGTTCTTTGTAGTGTAAAGTGCACTGGAGAAGGAAATGGCAACCCACTCCAGTGTTCTTGCCTGGAAAATCCCAGGGACGGGAGAGCCTGGTACACTGCCATCTCTGGGGTCGCACAGAGTCAGACACGACTGAAGCGACTTAGCAGCAGTAGCAGCAGTGTAAAGTTATGTTGTGTATTTGTGATCTTTCTTTCTTAATGTAGGCATTTTTTATTATAAACTTCTCTCTTAGGACAGTTTCTTTTGCATTGCATATGTTTTGGTGGGTTGTGTTTCCATTTTCTTTTGTATCAAAGTTATACCTTTTATTTTTTGACCCATGGATTGTTCAGGAATGTGTGGTTTAATTTCCATGTATTTGTGAAATTTAGTTTCCTTTCTGCCTCTGCATAATTTCAGAGAGTATGTTACAGATATATCTTATAAGGTTCACATTTATTTATTAATAAACATTTACTTCATCGGCAAATTCTTTAACACACTCTGAGTTCATAGTATATATTATTCATTATTTGCTCTAACTCTAATATTTAACTTTGTAACATGTGCTTTTATTTTTGGAATTTCTGCTAAATATAAATTTTCTTATATTAGTTCTCTCAAAATATTTTTAAAGCATTTTGTGTTCTGAACATGGATTTGAAAGTTCTGCATAAAATTATGTTCTACTGACAAAAAGTCACAGAAACAAAATCTGCTGATCAGTAAGGGCTAATTTTCACAGACTATTTGAAATAATTACAGTTCTACATTTTAAAGAAATGTATTACAACAGAAACCTTATTGTGTTTATTCTTCAGAAATACATTTCTTGGCTTTTTTTTTTTTCTTGTTTTGACGATGTGATAAAGTGATATATTAAAATTCACAGCTTATCAGTTTGATAGAAGATTTAAAATAGAGGAATTTTAAAACAATCCTCTATATTTTGAGAAATATAAGAAGTGCTTCTTTATTAATTCTCTACAGTTTGTTTTTCTATGGGGAAAAAACACGTTTGATCAGCATTTGATTGACTGCAAGATAAAAGTCAAGTTGGTCTAATTTAAAGTGATTTGCTCTTATCATATGATGTCATCTCTTATTTTCAGCAGAGATAGAAGAAATTGAGTGAGAAAATTGAAAAATCATTTTAATGCTCCCCAAAGAAATTGTAACATGAGCTGGAACATATGGGTAATTTGTGAGGTAAAGTCAGCTATGAAGTCTAATCATTTTCAAAGTAATTTTTGTGGCTGAAGTGTTCTAAACCAAGAAAAGCTTTCATTTTTTTGAAGCCAAAACTCTGATTGGACCTCTTCAAACTTTGTTTCATTTGTAACTGGGGTATGAACAAGCATGACTCGAGATATGATAGTCTCTTTCTGTTGCATCCCAATGACCCTTCCAGGGAGTTGACTTAGGCAGGCTATCAGCTGACTCCTGTGAGGCCTGTCTGGTGTACATTCAATACTCACATATGATTTGACTGCAAATGCAGATACCTTTCATATGCAGCAACAATTCATCTTTGCTTTGATACCAAAGCAGCTCTCCAAGTGTTCCTAGGGAGAGGCCAACCTTTGTGTCCTAAGCTGCTAGAAGTCAGATCTCCATCTCTCATGGTGATCTCATGGAAGCACTCTTCGCTGTAAACTTGAGGTGAAGGAGCATCTTCATCCTTTCTTTTTAGTGATCTGAAGGGTTAGAATTCCTAATACAGCATCCTCATCTTTCTCACAGAGTCCTCTCCCCAGCTGTCCTTTTTCAAGTATTTTATATCTCCCTATGGGTACAAGCCAGATTTTGATCTGGTCTTTGGATAATGTCTTAAAAGTATGCATACAGTTTTTTTTTTTTCCCTTCAAAAATCACTTTGGTATTTAACTATCTATTCTAACTCAGAGCCTCAGCTGAAACTCTTAAATTAAAAAATTCTGTTTCATGTAAATTATCTTACTGGGTGCAAATCATGCCATGGGCACAGGTTTGGGTATGTTAAATATTTGGTCATTTTGAATGCCTGTGAATCTTCTTCCTTAGGACAATATGCCCCTAAGCTTTCAGTCTATCTTGGAGCTCATAAAATAGGGACACAGAACACAAGCAAGCTCATTATTTGTTGGTCTGAGGAATTCAAGCATTTCCTATATACTCTACATTGATAGCTCTTTGCTGATGCTTCATCTGAGACCAAACTATTTATGTGGAGATATATACTGAAGGGAAAAAAGTGGAGTACTAGTGTCAGAGATCTGATTTTTGTTTTTTTCTACTTCTTACTTTATTACCTTCTGCTTTTGCTGCCAAGTCACTTCAGTCGTGTCCGACTCCGTGCGACCCCAGAGATGGCAGCCCACCAGGCTCCCCCGTCCCTGGGATTCTCCAGGCAAGAACACTGGAGTGGGTTGCCATTTCCTTCTCCAATGCATGAAAGTGAAAAGTGGAAGTGAAGTCGCTCAGTCGTGTCTGACTCCTAGCAACCCTATGGACTGCAGCCTACCAGGTTCCTCCATCCACGGGATTTGCCAGGCAAGAGTACTGGAGTGGGTTGCCATTGCCTTCTAGAAGTTATTAAACCTCCCTAAGTTGTTACTCCCTCGTATGTAAAATGGGGGAATAATACTAGTTTTGTTAGGTTATTTGATGATATGATATGTGTGAAAATTCCAGAGATTCAACCAAAGTTACTTAAGCTGATGCACATTAGTAATTTGGTGGGGAGTTTTAAGTTTATTTGATAGAGAAGAACAATTGTTATTTAAATAGCCACTGATGACAGCCTCTTCTTATAGGAATAGGACATATTGCCTTTGGTTTAGCACAAATCTTTTTGATGGGGCTATGGGAATATAGGCCTTAGGGTATGCACAAGAATTGAAGAAAAGTGAGAACTAAAGTGTTCTGTGAAATAGAGTAAGATATTTAGAGTTTTTAACCCAAATATGTCTATAGTGTCACTTCTATCCCTGTCTCCTATCCAAGCAAACACATACCACTAGGAAATTGTGAGTAATGTAAACTTTAGGAAGATGAAAGTGTGTTTTAAGTCTCAGGCGAAAAGCATTGCATTCCAAAAAAAGAAAAGCCCATCAGATATATCTTTTATCTGCAAAGTAGCTCTTCTCAGTCTCCATGCAGCCTCTAGCTCCTGGTTCCAGACTCTTCCCAACTCCTCTTTTTTTTTTTTGTTACCAAAATACAGCAGGTTTAATAGTGGCCCCCAAACGTATGCCCAAGTTGTAACCCCCAGAATCTGCAAAGGTGACCTTATTTGGAAAAACAATCTTTGCACCTGTAAATTGTGGATTTTGAGATGAGATCGCTCTGGATTTAGGGTGGGCCCTTGTTTGTTTGTGCTCAGTTATGTCCTACTCTTTGCAACTCCATGGACTGTAGCCCTCCAGGCTCCTCTGTTCACAGACTTTGCCAGGCAAGAATACTGGAGTGGGTTGCCAGTATTTTTATATCCACCAATATTTTTATATCCCTTTCCTTAAACAAAGGAATTTAGCTTTTTCCAAGTTTTTCTAATTTTTCATCTTCACACTCTCCACCAAACTCTTTCATCAAGTCTGTGAAAGACCATTACATTAAAAATTATGCGCTCAGCAGAAAAAAAAAAGTTCTTTAACGTCTAGGATTCACTTTTCTTAGAATTTGTAAATTGTGAATAATAGTAGGCTTTTCATCATTTTTTTTTCTTTCTTGTCATAGGAGTTTCCAAGAATAGCTTAGACGTTAGAGAAGGTGGCCTGGAAAGCAGTGAAAAAGGGCAGAGAGCTTCAGCTATCCCAGATGGCACTCTGTGCAGCATCAGGCAGGTGAAGCCCTGCTGTAAGACGTGTGCCTCAGAGTGTGGAGCAGAATATGAGCTGACCATTTAGCCAAGCACTCTTGTGCAAAGCACAACCGGCACAACTCTGTGTGCTACCCCTAAAAAGTGAGGAACAAAGTCCCAAGTGAAACCTCTGTGAAAGGTGACCTCTGAGAAGTTGCCAGTGCTTAGGGGACTGAAATAATTTTAAGGATACAGAACTGGCTAATGTTCAATTTTGAAGACATCTGCTGAGAGGCAGTACATAATTTCAGTTACCCTGGAGCCATCAGTAAAACTGTCTGGTAATAAAGTCTTGAGTTGGTGGTACTTTGAAGAGTGAAGGGATAGAGTCTGAGTTCAGCTGATTAAACAGTGACCTGAGGTATAGCTATGATTGGGGTGTAGAAACAGCTGTAATATGGGAGTGACTAAGGAGCAGCCTGCAGCCTATCCACCCTTCTGTGAATATCCTGGAGAGGAGTTCTTTGATTATAGGGCATGCCCAGTGCTTGGGATCTACCTCTATGACTGGAATCCACAACTAGATCAAGAGAGGCAGAGAGTATAATGCTGAAAAGCATCAACCCAGCCCACTGGAGCTGTAACCCAGTGTGGTATGCCCAGTATGGGGAATGACCCCCAGTGATGCCCACTTCCTGGGCATCATTGTGTAATCTCCTCTCCTAAAGTGTGAGGATTTGATCACCAACTTTTAGGAAATAGAATACGGCAGACTGGGTATGATATCCCTTCTGACAGTATGTTACAAAAAGACTATGGCTTTCATTTTGGGTACTCTCTTTTTATTCTCTCTTACTTGCTCTAAGGGAGGACAGCTAGCTGCCATGTCTCAAGCTGCTTTATAGAGAGGCCCATTGATAAGACAGTGAAGGAAGTCTCTGTCCAACAATCAGCAAAGAACTGAATTCTTGCCAACAGCTGCAAGAAATGAGTTTAGAAACAGGTCCTTTCCCATAAACCCTTCAAATGGAAACCTCAGCCTTGGCAAACATCCCAACTACAATCTCTAAGAGAATTTGAGATGGGAGCACCCAGTTTCACTGCTTATGTCAGTTATCTATTTATGTCTAACAAGAAAACAACATTTACTATCTTACAGTTTCTGTAGGTCAGGAATTTGGGAGTGGTTCACCTGAGTAGTTCTGGCCTAGGGTGTCTCATGAGTTTACAGTCAAGATGCTAGTTAGGGCTATTATCACCTCATGAATCAAGTGAAGCTAGAAGATTCATTTCCAAAATGGATTGCTGACATTGCTGGCAAGTTGGTGGTGGTTAAGAGGCCTCAGTTCTTTGCCACATGGCCCTCTTCTTTTGACTTGTGTATTCTCACAGTATGGCATCTGGCTTGACTGATAAAGAGTGATCCAAGAGAGCAAAGTGGAAGTTGGTGAAAATACTTTTATGACCCAGCATCAGAAGCCATTCATCCTTGTGTGCCAAGTCTCTTCAGTCGTGTCCTACTTGTGTGACCCCATGGACTGCAGCTGCCAGGCTCCTCTGTTCATGGGATTCTCCAGGCAAGGATACTGGAATGGGTTGCCATGCCCTTCTCCAGGGGATCTTCCTGACCTGGGGATCAAACTTGTGTCTCTTACATCTCCTGCATTGGCAGGCAGGTTCTTTACCACTGAACCACCTGGAAAGCCCCTCATCATTACTTTTGTTATAATGATTGACTCCATGGACCATCCCTGACACGGTGTGAAAGGAAACCACCTAGGGTATGACTATCAGGAAGCAAGTTGTTAGATCTTGGACCAGTTGCTCAATGTTGCTAAACTTTATAAAGTTTGAAGTTTCAAAGCAACAGCTTTGAAATGGGGATACAATGGTAACTGAGTTTTAGGATCGTGGAGATTGTGTAACTATTTCAGGTAGTTGCACTTAGTAACTACTACATGCAAATTCTCTTTCCTGGTCTAGTTTAGTTTAATAAGTTTTCTAAAAAGTGTGTGTGTGTGTGTATGTGTGGAGAAAATGATGGGCATTTCTGGTGGGCATTTCTGGTATAGCCATTTTTAGTTATAAGAGAACCTTATGTGTGTGCTCAATAAATGCTAGCTGTTTTCATCATTATTATTACTAGTTATGAGGGTATTATTACTTGCATTGCTTAACTGACCTGTCTTTCTTAGCACAGTTTCAGAGGGATTCCACAGATGATTTGTTATATGGTCTTCTTACATCCAAGGTTCATTGGGAAGCTGTCTAATGGCAGCTCTTGATTAAACCACATTTAACATGTTGTGACCTAATAAGATATTCTGGCTAGTGAGACTGCCTCATTACATGTCACAGAAATTAAAAGTGCAGCTTCTAATATAAGTGTGCTGTCCTTAATGTGCTGCCAGAGAGCTTTTTGCTGACAGGGTCAGCAGAATACAGAACATGCCTGATCTACAGCACCTGCAGGTCAGTTCAGACACTGTGAGTCTTATTTAGATTGTAGAGGGGTATATTATGTTTGCTTTCAGTTTCAAAGCTGGAGTACAGATTCTGCAAGAAAATAGGATTTAGTCTCAGGAATAATTTGGTTATAAAGAGCAGTAATTCAATTGAGCTTGCTAAAGAGTAGGTGCATTTATTTTAAATGTTCAGAAATGTCTTACAGAAGGCAATACTGGAAACCACCATCTCTCATGAGACTGGAAATTCATCAGGTGGTCTTTCCTTCTGTCTTGCTACATGGTCTCTATCTGCATTTTGGGGTCTGTGTGAAAGGCAACTTCTAAAATGATCCGTAATGACCACCCCCTCCTGGTGTTCATGCCCTTATGTAATCTTCTCTCATTGAGTGTGGGCTGAACTTATTGATCCACTTCTAAAGGTGGAAGCAGGGGGATGTTACTTTTGCGGTTAGGTTAAAAAAGATGGTGACTTCAATCTCGGGTGTGTACATTCTCTCTTTCACAACTCTTATGCCAGGGGAAGCAAAGTACCATGATTTGAGCAGCCGTATAGAGAGGCCCAGATGGTGTGGAGAAGAACTGAGGCCCTCAGTATGAAAGTCCATGAGTAACTAAAGCCTGCCGATAGTCACAAGAACTTGGAAGTAGGTATCTTATTCCCAGATAAATGGTTGAACCTTGACATAGTAGTAGCCTTAGCCGTAAGCTTGACTGTGACACGTGAGACACTGTGAGTCAAAATTATGTAGCCAAACTGCTTCTGATCACTGACCTCCAGAAACCATGAAATAATAAGTATTTGTTGGCTTAAGCTGCTAATTTTTGGTGTAACTTGTTATGCAGGAATTATAAATACAGATTTTGGTGTCCAGAGATAGAGTGCTGCCATGATGAAAGCCTACAATGAAGGAGTGGTTTTAGAACTGGAATTTGAGCAAAATGTTAGTGAAATTCTGAAGTTCCTGAAGAAGCTGTTAATAGAGTCTTCTTGGTCTTTTGTTTATTTATTTATAAATTTATTTTTAATTGGAGGATAATTGCTTTACAATGATATGTTGGTTTCCGTCATATAACAATGTGAGCCAGTCATAAGTATACATATGTCCCCTCCCTCTTGAGACTCCTTCCTGTCCCCTACCCCATCCCACCCTTCTAGGTTTTATAAGACTGAGGATGAATGGTGGTAAAATTGAAGAAAAGGGGAATCTTTGTTATTTAGTGGCAGAAAGCTTAGAAACATCATTTCTTGTAGTAATGTGAAATATAGAAAGTGTACTTTGTCAACTGGGTGATCTAGCTTAGGAAATTTCCAAGCAAAGTATTGAAGGTGCTGTCTGTTTTTTTCTTGTTGCTTATAGTAAGACACTAGAAGAACGAATTAAATTGAAGTAGGGATAAAAAATATAAAGGAGCCAAGACTTGATAGTTTTGAAAATTCTGGTTTTCCTGATGGCAACTGGTACCAAAATTAAGCAATAACTTTTGATCAAAGATCAAATCTAGAGCACTGCCAGAACAACAGTCTAAAGAAGAAGCAAAGGATGTGACTGTCAAAACTTCTGTTAAAACCAAAGGTCATGCCCCAGGGTAGTATTCAGTCACATAAAGGGCCCTTTAAATGAGATTAATGGTATGTCTCAAAAAAGATGTCTTTTTCATTATAGGGGACTGGAATGCAAAAGTAGGAAGTCAAGAAACACCTGGGATAACAGGCAAATTTGGCCTTGGGAATATGGAATGAAGCAGGGCAAAGGCTAATACAGTTTTGCCAAGAGAATGCACTGGTCATAGCAAACACCCTCTTCCGACAACACAAGAAAAGACTCTACACATGGACATCACCAGATGGTCAACACCGAAATCAGATTGATTATATTCTTTGCAACCAAAGATGGAAAAGCTCTATGCAGTCAGCAGAAACAAGACTGGGAGCTGACTGTGCCTCAGATCATGAATTCCTTATTGTCAAATTCAGACTTAAATCGAAGAAAGTAGGGAAAACCATTAGACCATTCAGGTATGACCTAAATCAAATCCCTTATGATTATACAGTGGAAGTGAGAAATAGATTTAAGGGCCTATATCTGATAGACAGAGTACCTAATGAACTATGGACGAAGGTTCATGACATTGTATAGGACACAGGGATCAAGACCATCCCCATGGAAAAGAAATGCAAAAAAACAAAATGGCTGTCTGGGGAGGCCTTACATTAGTTGTTAAAAGAAGAGAAGTGAAAAGCAAAGGAGGAAAGGAAAGATATAAGCATCTGAATGCAGAGTTCCAAAGAATAGCAAAGAGAGATAAGAAAGCTTTCCTCAGGGATCAGTGCAAAGAAATAGAGGAAAACAACAGAATGGGAAAGACTAGAGATCTCTTCAAGAATATTAGAGCTGCCAAGGGAACATTTCATGCAAAGATGGGCTCGATAAAGGACAGAAATGGTATGGACCTAATAGAAACAAGATATTAAGAGGAGGTGATAAAAATACACAGAAGAACTGTACAAAAAAGATCTTCATGACTCTGATCATCACAATGGTGTGATCACTCACCTAGAGCCAGACATCCTGGAATGTGAAGTCAAGTGGGCCTTAGAAAGCATCACTACGAACAAAGCTAGTGGAGGTGATGGAATTCCAGTTGAGCTATTTCAAATCCTAAAAGATGATGCTGTGAAAGTGCTGCACTCAATATGCCAGCAAATTTGGAAAACTCAGCAGTGGCCACAGGACTGGAAAAGGTCAATTTTCATTCCAATCCCAAAGAAAGGCAATGCCAAAGAATGCTCAAACTACTGCACAATTGCACTCATCTCACACGCTAGTAAAGTAATGCTCAAAATTCTCCAAGCCAGGCTTCAGCAATATGTGAACTGTGAACTTCCAGATGTTCAAGCTGGTTTTAGAAAAGGCAGAGGAACCAGAGATCAAATTACCAACACCTGCTGGATCATGGAAAAAGCAAGAGCGTTCCAGAAAGACATCTATTTCTGCTTTATTGACTGTGGCAAAGCCTTTGACTGTGTGGATCACAATAAACTGTGGAAAATTCTGAAAGAGATGGGAATACCAGACCACCTGACCTGCCTCTTGATAAATTTGTATGCAGGTCAGGAAGCAACAGTTAGAACTGGACATGAAACAACAGACTGGTTCCAAATAGGAAAAGGAGTACGTCAAGGCTGTATATTGTCACCCTGCTTATTTAACTTACATGCAGAGTACATCATGAGAAACGCTGGGCTGGAGGAAGCACAAGCTGGAATCAAGATTGCCGGGAGAAGGATCAATAACCTCAGAGATGTAGATGACACCACCCTTATGGCAGAAAATGAAGAGGAACTAAAAAGCCTCTTGATGAAAGTGAAAGAAGAGAGTGAAAAATTTGGCTTAAAGCTCAACATTCAGAAAATGAAGATCATGGCATCTGGTCCCATCACTTCATGGGAAATAGATGGGGAAACAGTGGAAACAGTGTCAGACTTTATTTTGGGGGGCTCCAAAATCACTGCAGATGGTGATTGCAGCCATGAAATTAAAATACACTTACTCCTTGGAAGGAAAGTTATGACCAACCTAGATAGCATATTCAAAAGCAGAGACATTGCCAACAAAGGTCTGTCTAGTCAGGGCTGTGGTTTTTCCAGTGGTCATGTATGGATGTGAGAGTTGGACTGTGAAGAAAGCTGAGCACCGAAGAATTGATGCTTTTGAACTGTGGTGCTGGAGAAGACTCTTAAGAGTCCCTTGGACTGCAAGGAGATCCAACCAGTCCATTCTAAAGGAGATCAGTCCTGGGTGTTCTTTGGAAGGACTGATGCTAAAGCTGAAACTCCAATACTTTGGCCACCTCATGCAAAGAGTTGATTCATTGGAAAAGACTCTGATGCTGGGAGGGATTGGGGGCACGAGGAGAAGGGGACGACAGAGGATGAGATGGCTGGATGGCATAACCGACTCAATGTACAGGAGTTTGGGTGAACTCCGGGAGTTGGTGATGGACAGGGAGGCCTGGCGTGCTGCAATTCATGAGGTCACAAAGAGTCGGACATGACTGAGTGACTGAACTGAACTGAACTGAATGGTGTTTCTCACAGATACTGTCAATGAAACAACAGTGCTTCCAGGAAGCCAAGGTCAGTGTTTTTCAGCTGTCTTGAGGCAGGAGATCGATGGGTTTCAGGCTGAGTGTCTGGAGTTGGTCTCCTGTGGACAGAAACTCCCAAGATGAAGATAATAGCAGGAGCAAGAGAGGAGCTGAGCCCTGTCCAGATAAGAGACCACATATTTCTCAGTGTTGAGGTCAAGGAAATTTTCTTGACTACATATGTGGACAAAAGGCTCCTCAGAGGTCAAAAGGGAAGAGACATACCCTCATAGTAAGTGGTGTTAATCTACCCATAGGCCTCTTTGCTAGAATCCATCTTGGTTAAGAAATCTGTGCACACACAGGGAAAGGACCCTGAGATAAACCAAATATAAACTAGAGTCAGGCAAAGCAATATGATTGGCCAAAGGAAAGCAGGAAGAAATGCCCTGTATAAGTGATTCAAACCACCACAAGCACATGCAGTGATTTTGAAGTGGCCATTGGGATATTTGACCTGAGAATTTGGCTCCCAGATACTAGATTTATGACTGTTTCATGATGAAGGAGAAAAAAGAGGCTGCTCTAAATATTGAGGTTGTCCTGGGGGACAAAGAATTCGCTGTGAAGTCTGAGGCACCACCTTAATTTACTGTTGGCCCAGTCTCCTGGGGAACTTGATGTAAGTTTTGGCACAGAGGATTTTATAAAACTTAAAAGAGTAGGACTGTATAGGTCAAAGATCATTAATAAAGTCATATTTTTTGCTGTTCACTTGAGGCAGAAGGTACAGTAAACTCCCAACAAGGCAGGTGCCATTAGTGCCTTCAAAAAAGCACTGACTAAGACAGCAGTAACCTGAGCTTCACAGGATCACATGAAGAGGACGAGGGAAGGAACTAATTAGCCGCACACATCTTTCTACTGATTATGATTCAGTTCAGTTCGGTCGCTAAGTCATGTCCGACTCTTTGCGACCCCATGGACTGCAGCATGCATGGCTTCCCTGTCCATCACCAACTCCTGGAGCTTGCTCAAACTTATGTCCATTGAGTCAGTGATACTATCCAACCATCTCAGGCTCTGCTGCTCCCTTTTCCTGTTGCCTTAATTTTTTCCAGCATCAGTGTCTTTCCAATGAGTCAGTTCTTTGCATCCGGTGGCCAAAGTATTGGAGTTTCAGCTTCAGAGTCAGACCTTCCAGTAAATATTCAGGACTGATTTCCTTTAGGATTGACTGGTTGGATATCCTTGCTGTCCAAGGGACTCTCAAGAGTCTTCTCCAACACCACAGTTCAAAAGCATCAATTCTGCGCTCAGCTTTCTTTATAGTCCATCTCTCACATCCCATACATGACTACTGGAAAAACCATAGCTTTTAACTGATTATGGTGGTGTGATATAATTCTTTTCTAAAAAGCTTTTCTGCCAATTCTAGCTGGGGGCCAGGGGGAAGAATGAATGGGTGAGTTAAATAAAAAAGAAAAAGCACCACCAAAAAACTGGAACACACAATCTAATCCTACAGTCATTCAGTCCCTTGAATTTGTCCCTCAGGGGGCTGACATAGTCTGAAGAAAGAATTGTTAAGCTTGCCCTGTGGAAAACTGCTCCTTTTCTTATCAGAAGTGATAGACTCTCATTCAAACCACTAAGATACCCTGTTTTAAGATGCATGAGAAAATGGAATTAGAATGCCATGCTGATATCCAAGTTGCAAATATTCATATGCGGCAATAATTGGGGCAGCTAAAACGTGGTCTGTGCAGAGCAAACAGCCTTGTATGTGCTAAGTCATCTGCTTTTACATGACTGGGGCAGGCTGGCACTCACAACCCCATCAGTTAGTGTCTTTTAAGTTTCCTCTTGTTGCATATCATATGGGCCCTGTCAATTTGCATCCAGTGGAAACAAAATTCTCATTCTTTCTCTTGCCATTATTACAAAAGAATTCTAGAGAAAGAGTAGAAAGAAGATAGAGTACACAGTCCACTTTCCTATTCTACAGATACCAACACTGTGAAATGTGCTTATAAATTAAGATTCGGTACTTAAATCTTTAGTACCAAATACCATATGATATTACTTACGTGTGGAATCTAAAATACGACACAAATGAACTTGTTTGCAAAACAGAAACAGACTGACAGATATAGAAAATAAATTTATAGTTACCAGAAGGGAAATGGGGTGGGGGGGGGATTGGGAATTTGGATTAGCAGATACACACTACTATCTATAAAACAGATAAACAATGACGTCCTACTATGTAGCCCAGGGAACTATATTCAATGTCTTATAATAAACTACAATGGAAAAGAATATGAAATATATAAATAACTGAATCACTTTGCTGTACACCAAGAACTAGCACAACATTGTAAATCAACTATATGCTGTGCTGTACTTGGTTAGTCATGTCCGACTCTTTGTGACCCCATGGACCGCAGCCCAGCAGGCTGCTCTGTCCATGGGGATTCTTTAGGCATGAATACTGGAGTGGGTTGCCATGCTCTCCTCCAGGGCATCTTCCCAGCCCAGGAATCGAAACGGGGTCCCCTGCATTGCAGGTGGATTCTTTACCAGCTGAGTTACCTGAGAAGCCCAAATCAACTATCAGTTCAGTTCAGTTCAGTCGCTCAGTCGTGTCCGACTCTTTGTGACCCCATGAATTGCAGCACGCCAGGCCTCCCTGTCCATCACCAACTCCCAGAGTTCACTCAGACTCACATCCATCAAGTCAGTGATGCCATCCAGCCATCTCATCCTCTGTCGTCCCCTTCTCCTCCTGCCCCCAATCCCTCCCAGCATCAGTCTTTTCCAATGAGTCAACTCTTCCTATGAGGTGGCCAAAGTACTAGAGTTTCAGCTTTAGCATCCATCAGTCCTTCCAATGAACATCCAGGATTGGTCTCCTTTAGGATGGACTGGTTGTGTCTCCTTGCAGTCCAAGGGACTTTCAAGAGTCTTCTCCAACACCACAGTTCAAAAGCATCAATTCTTCAGCGCTCACCTTTCTTCATAGTCCAACTCTCACATCCATTCATGACCACTGGAAAAACCATAGCCTTGATTAGACGGACCTTTGTTGGCAAAGTAATGTCTCTGCTTTTGAATATGTTATCTAGGTTGGTCATAACTTTCCTTCCAAGGAGTAAGTGTCTTTTAATTTCATGGCTGCAATCACCATCTGCAGTGATTTTGGAGCCCAGAAAAATAAAGTCTGGCACTGTTTCCACTGTTTTCCCCATCTATTTCCCATGAAGTGATGAGACCAGATGCCATGATCTTAGTTTTCTGAATGTTGAGCTTTAAGTCAACTTTTTCACTCTCCTCTTTCACTTTCATCAAGAGGCTTTTTAGTTTCTCTTCATTTTCTGCCATAAGGGTGGTGTCATCTGCATCTCTGAGGTTATTGATATTTCTCCCGGCAATTTTGATTCCAGCTTGTACTTCTTCCAGTCCAGTGTTTCTCATGATGTACTCTGCATAGAAGTTAAACTTATACTTCAATATAAAAAAAAAGATTTGATACTTCCCATTGCATTATACAATAAAGTGCAAAGGCCAGTCACCTTTGCTAAGACTAGAAAGGAAAGAAAAATTCTCCAAAAAAGTTCAGTTATAGCAGTGGAATTAAAAAAAGAAAATCTTGATTTTCCTTAACAATCAGTTCAGAACCCAAACATGAATATTTATTAAGCTCTTCAAGTGATTTCAATGTAAAGTTGAAGTTAAGATTACTGAATTACAGTGTCAATGCTCCTCAGAGCTCAGAAATATGTACACAAAGCCACCCCTCCTAAGTCACATTTGTAACCCCAAACATAAAGTCAACTTGTTCTTGTGACTAATAGTTTAAGTTCTGAGTCTATTTTTTTTCTATCTATCTATCTACCTGTCATCTATCTGTCTACTTATTTATCTGTCTAGCCATCCATCTATCCATCCATCCTGGAATGGAAGGTTGTAGTTATTTTTTGGAGAGTCTTAAATGAAAAGGTGATCCAAGTATAAGTAATTTAACAAAAATTAGCCACTAAAGATTTTTAGACAGCAAAGAAACATGATTAAACTTGCTTTAAAAATTATCTGGTAGCAGTATTAATAGTAGATTTCATGATGGGAGAGTAGACTAGGTTAGGCTAGAAAAATGGTTATTTTGCAATAGTAAGGTGATAAGAAAGGAAGTAAGATTTTTGATGATGAAAATGAATAGGGGACTAATAAGAGAGAAAGACTAATGAAATCTTCCTGTGTGGCTCAAAGGTAAAGAATCTGCCTGCCAATACAGGAGATGTGGACTCCATTCCTGGGTTGGGATGATCCCCTAGAGGAGGGCATGGCAATCCACAAGTATTCTTGCCTGGAGAATCCCATGGACAGAGGAGCCTGGTGGGCTACCGTCCTTTGGGTTGCAAAGAGTTGGACATGTTTGAAGAGACTGAGCACGTACTCATGCAAAACAGAAAGCATTTAAAAAATAATGCTATTTCCTTGACTGAAAGCTTAGAATGATCTAAGGAAATATGTTAGAATAAGTACTGGGGAAGCATTTGGAGCTTTCTTCTGTTGAACCCAAAGGACTTTTTCAGGGCCAGGCTAATTTCCCCCATTCTCCTTTCCCACTTGCTGCACATCCAGGCCTTCTGCCTGGTTTCCCTTCTGTTTTCAAGCTGCCAACGCTCAATTCATTCCTTAGATTTTCCAAGACTGAGTTTGTAGTGGGACACAGTCCTTTGTTCCTTAATGCATTGAAAGGCAAGCACCCTGCCCCTGGATAATTTTAATATTTTACTTTTAATGTTTATTTTATCATTTTGTATAGCCTTTTTCACCAACAAGGACTTATAGCATCTGTCTTCTCACTGTTTCCTCTCAGCACCGTATCAAATTCTGTGTTAGTTCCATGGTGGTGGTGGTTTAGTTACTAAGTAGTGTCTGACTCTTGCAACCCCATGGACTATAGCCCGCCAGGCTCCTCTGTCCATGGGATTCTCCAGGCAAGAATACTGGAATGGGTTGCCGTTTCCTTCTCCAGGGGATCTTTCCAACCTGAGGATTGAACTTGGGTATCCTGCACTGCAGGTAGATTCTTTACCAACTGTGTTATAAGGGAGGCCCTAGTGCCACCATAATGCTGTGTGACAACCACCCAGAACTCAGTGACTAAAGCAGTAAATTTATTTAACTTATGCATTTTCAGGTGAACTGGATGGTGCTTTTGGCCTTGGCTTGGGTAATCATGTATTGACTGATCATGATTGGGATCTCTCACTATTCTAGTGTTGGACGGTTTATAATCTAATCTAGGAAAGTCTTACCTAGGACAGCTGAGGCTCTGTTCCATGTCTCATCCTTTAGCAGGCTAGCTTGGGCATGTTCTTGTGGCAGAGGCAGAGGAATAAAAAATCAAGTGGAAATGTGTGCTTTTTCACGCTTCTTCTTAATAACATCCCCAAAGCTAAAGCAAGTCACTTGGCCGAGCCAAGAAACTAAAGGTGAAACAGAATATCCTGCCTAGAGTGGAAGAGCAAAGCAATCTTACAGGGCGAAGACAAGTGTACAAGAAGGGATGGTTGAGGGGAATAACTAACGCAGTCAACCCTCCACATTCTTTTTTCTCATTCCCTCCACTACTTAATTGAGAGGTCAGCCTTTATCCCCTGCTCGTACTCAGAGTCCTTGTGGAAACAGCCCAAGGGGAGATTCTATTAAATCTTTTGCCTTTAATTCCAACGTTGATGTTTTAAACCATTTTTCTGATTTCTTAATAATAATAGCAACAATAAACTAGTAATAGTAATAATAATGATCAAATCTTTCTATGTAACACATATGTTTCAGATTTCTTTACTGGTATCATTTAGTCTCCTCATAATGATTCTTTTAGAAATTGCTTCCCTGGTGGCTCAGTGGTGAAGAATGTGCCTGCCAATGCAGAAGATGAAGGTTTGATGCCTGGGTGGGAAAGATCACTTGGAGAAGGAAATGGCAAACCACTCTAGTAACCTTGCTTAGAAAATTTCATGGACAGAAGAACCTGGCAGGCTACAATCTGTGGGGTTGCAAAAGAGCTGGACATGACTTAGAGACTACAGAACAACAACAAATCCCTATGTAACTGCTTAGCATTTTGATGAATGGATTCTTTTATTACATATTTTAAGAGCAGATATACCAAGGAATGAATATTTTAGTAACTGAGATATGAGAAATTAGCTCTATTGATAGTACTGACTTTATATGAACAACATGAGGCTGCTTTTATATGGAGCTCAAATCAATAAGATACTCTTAACTCTGCCCCAAACTACAATCCATCCTCCTCTCTCAACTACACATGATTTACCTATTGACTTTACTTTTACTTTTTCTCATGTTGATAAAATTTTTTCAAACCTTATGATGATATACAAAACTTAACAGGTTGTATGGATATCATAGCAGAAAAAATTACAATTAGAAAATTATGCAAAAAATGTTCTTCATCATCTTGCAGGAAGCATACAAAGTGGCCAAAGATAAGTTTTATTCATTTGCAGGAGCATGTAACATATAAGTACAAGAAAATGATCAATATTATTCCAACACATTTCAACTCAGAGCTTCTATCAGAATTAAAAGTAAGATTAGATTCATGTAAAAAGGTTTCATAACTGCCATTTCCCAGATTTTCTTCTAGTATGGGATTGTATTGGGTCTTGATGAATTTGGTTCAAAAGCACAGTGAATACCAATAGAAGTTCTCTGAGAATTACCCTGTTGATGATGATATCATTAAGAGAGCTATAAGTGTGCCACTGAAATGAATGTTCCAGATTATTAAATTTTATCACTTTAAAAGCCAAATTATTTTTATTTTAACCATTTTTTGAAAGAAACCTAACACAAATGTGCTATCTATTTTTCTGCTTCTTGAGCTGAGCATAATAAATATTTTATTCATTTTGAGATGACTAGGTCTCAGGTTACCATTATGAATAATTTTTGTTTTATATGTTAAGATAGTGTTTCCCTCAGGGACTAGTGAGTTATGTAGGTCTGCTTGATTAATTACCTTAGATTTTTAAAAAAGTTCTGGTGATTCTCTTGCCTATATTGTCTCTTTTACTCTAGGCCATTTCAATTCCCTTTCCTTGATACTCTTAATCTATTTTTTTTCCTGTAACCCCTATTTCAGTACAAATCAGATAAGCATTAAAAATCAGTAGATTAAGTTGTATATTAAGCTAAAATTCAATAGCCATTTGCCCAAGAGCTTGAGCCCCACACTTCTTCTGAAAATATGATAAATCAAATTTATTTATTCATTTGAAATATGTTTTGAATGCAAATACCATATTTCATTGAATCTAAGGTGTCAATTATAATATAGACCACTATTATATGGACTACTAAGAAAAAAAAGAAGTTGCCCATTATAAGATGCATCTCCAATTTAGAGATACTAAAATGTGTAAAAATGAAAGTCTTGGAGAAGATGAAATGTGATGTGTGTGTGTGTTCAGTTGCTCAGTCGTGTCCGACTCTTTGCAATCCCATGGACTGTAACCACCAGGCTCCTCTGTCCATGGAATTTTCCAGGCAAGAATATTGGAGTGGGTTGACATTTCCTTCTCCTGGGAATCTCCTTGCCCCAAGGATTGAACCCATGTCTCCTGTGCCTCCTGCATTGGCAGAAGGATTCTTTACTACTGCACCATCTGGGAAGCTGAAATGTGGTAATGTGAGTGAATAATGTTCTAGGTGATGAGGGAATCTCAGTGAACAAAGCAGTATCCCTACTTTAATAGAGCTTAGATTCTAATGTGGGGGTGGTGGTGGTTTAGTCACTAAGTTGTATCCGACTCTTGTGACCCCATGGACTGTAGCCTGCCAGGCTCCTCTGTCCATGGGATTCTCCAGGCAAGAATACTAGAATGGGTTGCCATTTCCTTCTCCAGGGAATTTTCCCTATCCAGGAGTTGAACACGGGTCTCCTGTATTGCAGGCAGATTCTTTACCAACTAAACTACAAGGGAAGCCCACATTCTAACGTGGGGGGGATGGAGCAAATAATTATGTCAGGTGTTCATTAGCTCTGAAGGAGAAGCAAAGCTAGGCAAGGGGAAGGAGAGTGGAAGTGGGGGTGTTCTTTTCTTATAAAATAGTCAGTTTCCCAGATGGTTCAGTGGTAAAGAATCCACCTGCTAAGCAGGAGACGCTGGTTCAATCCCTGGGTTGGGAAGATCCCCTGGAGAAGGAAATGGCAACACACTCCAGTATTCTGGTCTGGGAAATCCCATGGACAGAAAAGCTACAGTCCATGGGATCGCAAAGAGTCAGACACAACTTAGTGACTAAACAGCAGCAGCAGTCAGAGAGTCAGGGAAGGTACTCTGATCAGGGATATTTGAGAAGAGACCAGAAGGAAGGGGAAGAATGAATCATGAAATAGGAGATAACTCCAGGAAGTGGGAACAAAGACTCTGAGATGGGAACATCTAGGCTGTTGGAGGAGCAGAAAGTAGGCCAGAATGGATGCAGTGGAAGAAAGGGGGCAGAGAGTAGTGGGAGATGACCTTAAAAAGATGGCGAGCTCCAGATTAAGTCAGGCCTTGGAGATGTGGTAAGAACTCTGGACTTTATGATACACAGCAAGTTGTGCAAGGGTTTTGAGTGGAGAAGTGACATGGTCTAGTTGTATTTTAACAGAAGCATTGTGATTTCTATGTGGATAAAGACTGTTGAAAATAAGGGGGTGAAGACAGGAAGATTAGTTAGGAGACAATTGCAATTATACATATAAGAGATAATGGAAGCTTAGATAGTAGAACAGTGGTGAGAAGTGATCAGATTCTAGATATGTATTTGAAGGTCAGTCTTACAGGATTTTACGATGGATTTAATAATGAGGTCTGAGAAAAAGAGTCAAAGATGACTTCAAGATTTCTGGCCCACAGAGGAATAGAGTTGACATTTATTGAGACTGGGGAAAACTGAGAGGGAACAGGGTGTAGGAAGAAGAAATGAAGACTTTGGTTTTGTAAATGTTCAGTTTGAAATGCCTTAGTTACCAAGTGGAGAAGTGAGATAGGCAGCTGGATACATGAATCTGGACTTTAGGGGAGAGGCCCAGACCAGAGAAATAATTTGGGAGTCAAGAAAAAGAGTGAACAATGGTGCCAATTGCTGCTCATAGAGTGAGTAAAATAACAACTAAGAGTTGACATTGGATTTGTCAACATATAATTTGTGAGACAGAACAGACTGGAGTGAATTCAGGAAAGCAGAGAGGAAAATATGTGGAGGCAATTCTTTCCAAAGGTTTTTGTTGTAAAGGGGCCAGAAAATGAAGTAATTATTACTTTTTTCACATGAGTTTGAGACTTTTCCCTATCACTTTTGATATCATTCTGCAAGAAGGCTTAGCAACAAAATGTTTGGGCTGCCGGGTACATTACTTCTTTGATGTCATATCTCAAAGGACTTGGTCAAGAAATGAAATAAGCTCAAATATACTTTCCATTAAAAGCAAAATCATGTGTTCTTTATCATTTATATTGCTTTTTGAAAAGTCAGGGTAGCATTGAAGATAAAAGAACAAGATTTTCAAACACAGGGTCCAAAAGAGTCAAACACCTCATATTTTAGAAATCCCCACATTAGTCTGTATGGAGATATTTGTATCAATAGATGCCTAGGCAGATATGAGCTTGGGCTTCAGATGCTTCTGGATGTATCAATACTTCAGACACTACCTGTCTGAAAGGATGACTGTAGATTCAACAGGAGCTCAGAACAGCTGAAAACATAGGGAGGTTCCCACATGAATTCATGCTGGGACTTCAAGTAGCTGTTGTCTATCTAGAGTGGAGAGCTATAACCTTTTAGAAATAAGTATTTGAGGATTGAGTGATTGTTCTTCAGTAACCTGCAATATCCAGAAGTTATAAATACAGTCTTGTTATTTTTCTGGCTGGATAACTCCCAATGATGACCTCAAGGTGGGATGACAACCCCATTCTCTTGAGTTTCTTCAGACTCTAGTCTTCTCAATGGGTCTCTGGGTATTTTCACAAGTGATCAGGGATCAGTCACTGCTGTCACTGCTCCACTGGATACCACACCGTCCACTCTGGCCTGATTGCCCGTGGTATACTCTGCTGTAACTGCAGGCTGCTTTTATTTCACTTTTTTTCTGGATATGGGCATGTTCGAATACCTATTTCAAGGCAGCCGTAACTGACACTTTCCCCTAAACTTTAGGCTCTGTTTCTGAGTCATCATGGAGAAGGCAATGGCACCCCACTCCAGTACTCTTGTCTGGAAAACCCCATGGACAGAGGAGCCTGGTAGGCTGCAGTCCATGGGGTCGCTAAGAGTCGGACACAACTGAGCGACTTCACTTTCACTTTTCACTTTCATGCATTGGAGAAGGAAATGGCAACCCACTCCAGTGTTCTTGCCTGGAGAATCCCAGGGACAAGGGAGCCTGGTGGGCTGCTGTCTATGGGGTCACACAGAGTTGGACATGACTGAAGTGACTTAGCAGCAGGCTCTGTTGCTGAGTCATCATGCCAGATACCACCATCTTCGCTTGGAATGATTTCTTTTCTAGGGCCTCTGTAGGGCTCCCAGGCAATTTGCCTTCTCCCCCTGCTCACCTTTGTTGGTCAGATATGCCATCTATGACTGAACTCTAATCTTGGACCATATTTGAGTTGTTTGCCTTGAAGGCTCCTTATCCCTCATGTAAATCAGTGAATGTAAAAGGATGCCAGAAGCTGTGAGTGACCCAACCCTTCATGCCAGATGGATCCAAGTCTCACGTGTTTCCAGACAACTGGGGACTGTTCAGAGCAACATATGGATTTTGGAGAAGGGGAGAAGTGTTGTTAGCATGAGGTCTCTGTGTTTTTACCCTTCTTACTATGCTAAGTAACAGTAACTTAGATCTCTGGAGAGGCAGAAGGAGAAATGGAGTTCAGATTCTCTGAACTACTGCAAAAACCTTTTGGGGGCGAGTATTGCTGAGATCTAGAAAAGAATCTCAGTATTTGTGTCTGTGAGTGTGTGTGGAAGAAGGGTTTTATTTGCTTTTTCCTTTACTGAGTAGAGCACATAGCTTGAAAATAAATCCCTTGAATGATTTTATTCTTGAAACTTTGAGAGTTCAGATGGGTGGGGGATGTGTTGGAGTTTCATTTAGAATTGCTATTAAAAAGCCTTTGTGTATAGATGGTGATGATACTGACATGTACTGTCGGCAAACGAAGTGTTCAGTGGCAATTTTTGTTCTTCGCAGCAGCAGGGATGAGTCTGAGCTGAGGCATCCTTGCTACTCTCCAGGCCCCCATTTGTGAAATGCTTGGCCGCTTCTGGGGAGGAAGTTGATGGCTGGGAACCATTTTCTCTGTGCAATGTTAAGTGCTCCTTGTGGACACTGCTGCCAGAGAGATGACGAAACCCTGGCAAATTATTGTTCATCTCAAGCAGCTCCTAATGTACTTTCCTACTGAGGGGAAGTGGGAAAAGAAAAGGAGGCTGCAACTGGCAGGGGCCAGGGCCTTCCTCTCTTTGGCTGCTCCCCAGCTCCTGGGTCTTGCTTTTGTGGACGCGGTGACCACGCAGGCAGCTCAATCCACGCGCTTAGGACAGCTGCTTATAAACCAGCTGAAGCAGCTGGCAGGTGAAACATTAACACGTTATGCTATAAAATATTTAAAGAAAGCTGTGAATTTAGTTTTCTTTTGATTAGTTCTCCAGATCTATACTTCAATAGCTTTGCTGAAGGGCCAGAATCAAACCCGAGATGCCCCCAGGGCCCATTTAAGTACTTTGCAGTGTTTACTTAATATTTTAAAGATAAAAAACACTTTGAAACATTGAGCACTGCAAAAGAAGAAAACCTATTTATGGACCCCCAGGGCATCTCACCTTTAAGACGGGTAAGCGGTCAGGAAACTGAAGAAGTCTTTCATTTTTATAGCACTAGATAAATTATGGGGTGAGTCAGCTTCAGTGGGGTCTTTTTAACTCTTTCTGTTCTGCTTTCTGGTGTGTGAAACATAGTTTCTAGAGAAAACACTTCCTTTTATTACGATGCCTTTCGACACTTGTTATTTCGAATGTTTCAACGAATCTAACAACCAAATGTGTTTTGCCACGATCCAGGGCTTGAAGAGGAAACAAAAGAACTGTAATAGATTTGTAATAGATTTCTGATTCAGAATCAGAAGACAGGGGTTTTAGTCTGACTCTGGTGCTTAGTGGTTATGTTACCTCAATAAAACCTAAGACTATGCGGATGCCTAGTCATGCGAAGGTGGGCATGTTACTTGTTTTCTGCAAGATAAGGAGAATTAATACTGTCTACCTCACTGGACTGCTGTGAGAATTAAGAGTGTGGATACAAAGACTAGCACAAACCCTTTTTGATGATTTCAAGTGTTCAATAATGTTAAATGTTAATAGATCTGAAAGAAAAGCATTTGGTTTTAACCATTGTCTTTATTTATAAAATGATGATCATAATATACATCACCTAAGGTTATTATCATATCTAAATGCATATGACATGTGTGGGCACTTTGAATACTAAATATCATGTAAATGGAATATACATTGATAATCATAATGAATTTTGAGAACTGTCAGAGAAGATGGGTACGTAAGAGAAAACAAGAAAGCAGAGAAGACAGCAGGAAAGTTGGGAACAGACCCATGGAGAGGTTTGCACATTATTAGAAGTGGAAGAACAGAATGAACACTGGCCCCCAAGGCAGATCACACCAAATCCAAACGCTCAATCAAAACCAAAGCAAACATATAAACAAAACAAGACAAAAAACTCAATGACACTCAGCTCGCTGGTGCACAGAGCACACTAGCTGCTCATCTCCATCTTAAGAAAACATTCTTTATAGCTTTATTCTCAGGAGAACCTGCTGGATAGTGCTGCTGGTTCTGGGATAATTATGAAAAGAGTACTGAGAATATAGAACAAACACAGCTGCTGAAGAACATCACATGGACCTTCCTATTTTAGTCCCAGAGCTGTTTCTCTGGCCCAGCATGGCTCCTCCTTACCCAGGCAGCTCCTGGAGCCCCTCTTTCGTCTTTCTCTTCTTAGGAGATAATCACACCCAACCCAGCACTTTGAATTCTAGGACTAGGGAGATGGATCTCAGTCCCTAACTCCTTACTTTCTTCCTATGCCAGACACAGGCAACAAGGCTTCTCTTTTAAGAAATTTTCTGCTAATAAATGTGTGGTAGTAAACTGCTTCTGCTGCTAAGTCACTTCAGTCGTGTCCAACTCTGTGCGACCCCATAGACGGCAATCCATCAGGCTCTGCTGTCCCTGGGATTCTCCAGGCAAGAACACTGGAGTGGGTTGCCATTTCCTTCTCCAATGCATGAAAGTGAAAGTGAAAGTGAAGTCACTCAGTCGTGTCCAACTCCTAGCGACCCCATGGACTTCAGCCTACCAGGCTCCTGCACCCATGGGATTTTCCAGGCAAGAGTACTGGAGTGGGTTGCCATTGCCTTCTCCATGGTAGTAAACAGGGGAAATCAAAAATGAGAAACAGCAAATATGGAAATGATGCAGAATTTATAACAGTAATAGTTCCACTACTAACAGTTGTGTCCAACTCTCTGTGACCCCATGAATTGCATCACACCAGGCTTTCCTGTCCTGCACTATCTCCTGGAGTTTGCCCAAACTCGTGGCCATTGAGTCAATGATGCCATCAAATCATCTCATCCTCTGTCACCTCCTTCTCCTCCTGCACTGAACTTTCCCCAGCCTCAGGGTCTTTTCCAGCGAGTAGGCTCTTCACATCAGGTGGCCAAAATATTGGAGCTTTATCTTCAGCATTAGTCTTTCCAGTGAATATTCAGGATTGATTTCCTTTATGATTGACTGCTTTGATCTACTTGCTGTCCAAGGGACTCTCAAGAGTCTTCTCCAGCACCAGTTTAAAAGCATCAATTTCTTGGTGCTCAGCCTTCTGTATGGTTAGACTCTCACATCTGTACATGACTACTGGAAAAACCATAGCTTTGACTATGTGGACCTTTGTTGACAAAATGATGTCTCTGCTTTTTAATACACCGTCTAGATTTCTCATAGCTTTTCTTCTAGGGAGCAAGTGTCTTTTAATATTAAGGCTTCTGTCAGCCTTTATTTTCCTGTTGGAGCCCAGGAAAATAAAGTCTATCACTGTTTCCCCCCCACCAATATATTTCCCCCCTTTTCCCCCAATTTATTTGCCATGAAGTGATGGGACCAGAAGCCATGGCCTTAGTTTTTTGAATGTTGAGTTTTAAGCCAGCTTTTTCACTCTCCACTTTCACTTTCATCAAGAGGCTCTTTAGTCCTCTTCACTTTCTGCCATTAGGGTGGTGTCATCTGCATATCTGAGGCTGTTGATATTGATACTAATATTTATTTTACATTAGGAATAGAACTTAAGAGCTAAATTTGAGTCAGCTTCACTAAAGTCTTTCTTTAAAAAAAAAGAGAATGTGAATATCTCTCTTATATGCCGCATACCTTAGGATTAGAAATTTCCCATGTATGCAGGCAGATATGGGACTCTTCCCCTACCCAGTCATTGGGCAGATGTTACTTTGGTATCTCTTGAAATCATTTTTATTTCCTCTGGTCATGCACACAGATCTGTAAAGAAGCCAAAAGAATGCTTGTGCAAATAGGGAAATTCATGTGAGTTGGAGAGGAGTAAACTATCAAGGAGGTGGGGATAGCTTTTCAGAATCAGTGAGGACATGAATGATGAGTTAATCACTATAAATTAGGATCACAGACTAGGGTTCAAATAAATCAAGCTGATACAAATCACAAATTTAATACTTTGTAAAATATGGCTCACAATGGTAGTTCATATTCAGGTTCCTGATATTTACTGCTCTAAGATATAAAGGCTTGAAAGAGGTTGGTAAACCCTTGAAAGGGTTTTAGGCACGTATGAGTTTTTATGAGTAGAAATTTCTGGACCAGTTCTTATGGTTGTCAGTATGACATTCTGTCTGGTATACAATGCTGTTTGCAGATAGATCCTGTTTCTCCTTACATCTGTGGATGCTGGTGAGCCTGATAAGTAAGTCTCTTATCTGGGTACTCATAATAGTATATAAATTGTCATTTCAGAAATCCTGGGAGTTCTGTAAAAATCTTCTATCCTTCAAAATGGCAGGGACCTCCATGAGGGCTTAACTGAATCAAGCATGGGGGCCAAAGACAGCTCTTTGATGTTGAAATTAGAAGATTAGGGACTATGCTTTCCTTTATTAATCCTCAACAACATGTTGCCTGCCTTCCCAGGGAAGCCAAACACATGACACACAAGATCAGGCAGTTTCCTGCAAGATAAGAGTGGAAGGAAAGTATCTACAGATGGAAGAATGAAGCCATGAGACTAGAACTGGAATGAAGGGCAGAAGCAGTGCCCCTTAATTTTTCTCTGTGTTTTGTTAGCAACAAGTTGTCAATGGGAGCTTTCAAGACTTGTTAGTTTGAGTAAGAACAAATTAGACAAAAGATCTAGTGTTAGATATAAATTAAAAGCTGTTTCTATGCATTGCAAGTCTCTCTCTCTTAAAAGGAGAATGGATTATTTTTTTAAGCCAAAATTTGAAGTTTGGCATTTGTGTCTCCCAATTCTCAGATCATTTATCACAACCTTTCTTTTTTGAGGTGTTAGAATAATGCTCTGAAGAATAGGGATAATGCACATGCTTTTCTAAGCCTCTGGGGACCAGGCAGAGTTTGGAGTGATTTAGGGGCAAGCAGACAATGCTTCATTACCCAGGAAACTGACCCTTCTCCCATCTGCTGTAAATGAGATCTGAAAACTTTCTCCATCCTATTATCTTGTCAATTCCTAGCATCAGTTTCTAACAAGAGACTTGAAATGCAATATAGCTCTTTGGCCGGAAAAAAAAAAGTACTTATGATTTAGTGGACTGTAACTTGGTTGCAAATCCAAATTTAGCTTGTAATATGATTTCCTTCATGCAGATTGCAATGTTTACATCTTGTAATGAAGCCTATGTTTCTTTGTATCAGTGATTCTCAAATGGAAAACAGTGGAGAAGAGCGACGTGGATATAAAGATATATCTCCTACATACCTCTGCATGAACATTGACCAGTACAGAGTGAAAATTGAATATGAATACAAGAAAGTTCATAGAATTTTTATTCATGAAAATTAACTGTATTTTGTCATTTGTGTACTGTACTATTTCAAAGCTTTCATTATCAAATTCTTGCTTCTCTCAGTCCCAAATTTGTTCATGCATGCAAAAGGCACTTTTTTTTCTCATTTTTTAAAAGGATAGGTGAGTGGGTGGCTTGATTCTATTTAGAAAGAAAGAAAAAGGAAAAAGATTGCCCATACATTTCTCATAAACTGATCTGGTTAGACTTTTGGTTGCAAAGAACTCAGCCTGAATAAAGCTGGGGCTTATTGTAGGACTCTGTATGGATTAGAACTGGGAGTGAAAGGCTGAGTGGAACAAAAACAGCTCTCATTTCCAGCTTCTTTCTTGATCTTTCTCAGGGTCCCTTCTATGGCATCACTGTGTCACTCTCGGTGTCTGAACCATTTTTTCTCTTCCTCTGTTTTAGTTGCTTTGGGTGATATGGAGCCTGTTGTAGCCACTGTTTCATCTCCAGCTGAAAGACTCCTTTCAAGCTTCAGCTCTTACTGTACATTTCTCAGGCTTGTGTTTCAGGCCTGTGTTCCTGAGAGTCAGGATCTTATTGTTGTAGCTCACCTTGTATGTTACACCATGCCATAAGTCATCGGCTAGCCAATGGATGGTATGGTAGATTGCAGAAAGAGCCACAGTTTTCTGTAACCACATACTTGCAATGTGATTTTGTAGCCTCTTTCATCAAGAGATGGAATCTATTTCTCTATCCTTAAATCTAGGCTGGCTTTGGCTAGTAGGAAGAAACAAGTGAGGTTGCATACTTGGCCCTTTGGAAGCCTTAAACTCTTCCTCTATTTCTCTTGGAACCCTGCCATATGCCTTGGCTAGGCTGATGGAAATTAAGAGACCAAGTGAATAGAGACAAGCCCTCTTACACTAGCCAGCCTCCAGGCACTGGCAGCTTACTGAAAATTCATGAATGGGCCCAACCAAGTCGAGCCCAAATCAGCCATATCAACTAGTCTATTCTGGACAAATTGCTGCTGTATTTAACCAAGAGGTAAATTCATGGCTGTTGCTTTAAGCCACTAAGTATTAGCATAGTTTGCTATACAGGTGTTGTTCTTCAGCTGCTCAGTCGTATGTGACTCTTTGCCAACCCATGGGCTGCAGCATGCCGGGCTTCTCTGTCCTTCACTGTTTCCCAGAGTTGGCTCAAACTCATGTCCACCGAGTTGGTGATGCCATCCAGCCAATTCATCCTCTGTCTCCCCCTTCTCCTGCCTTCAATCTTTCCCACCATTAGGGTCTTTTCCAATGAGTTAACACTTGGCATCAGGTGGCCAACGTATTGGAGCATCAGCATCAGTCCTTCCAATGAATATTCACGACTGATTTCCTTTAGGATTGACTGATTTGATCTCCTTGCTGTCCAAGGGACTCTCAAGAGTCTTCTCCAACACCATAGTTTAAAAGCATCAATTCTTCAGCGCTCATCCTTTTTTATTGTCCAGCTCTCACGTCCATACACGACTACTGGAAAAATGATAGCTTTGAGTATACACACCTTTGTCGGCAAAGTGATGTCTCTGCTTTTTAATACACTGTTTAGGTTTGTCATAGCTTTTCTTCCAAAGAGCAAGCTGCAGTCACCATCCACAGTGACGTTGGAGCCCAAGAAAATAAAGTCTCTCACTGTTTCCATTGTTTTGCCATCTATTTGTTATGAAGAGATGGGACCAGAAGACACGATCCTCGTTTTTTGAATGTTGAGTTTTAAGTCAGCTTTTTCACTTTCCTCTTTCACCTTCTTCAAGAGGCTCTTTAATTCCTCTTCACTTTCCACCATAAAGGTTATGTCATCTGCTATCTGAAGTTATTAATATTTTTCCCAGCAATCTTTATTCCAGCTTGTGCTTCATCCAGCCCGTCCTTTTGCATGATGTACTCTGCATAGAAGTTAAATAGCAGGGTGACAGTATACAGCCTTTATGTACCCCTTTCCCAGTTTGGAACCAGTCCATTGTTCCATGTCTGGTTCTAACTGTTGCATCTTGACCTGAGTACAGGGTTCTCAGGAGGCAGGTAAGGTAGTCTGGTATTCCCAATTCTTTAAGAATTTTCCACAGTTTTGTTGTGATCCACACAGTCAAAGGCTTTAGCATAGTCAGTGAAGCAGAAGTAGATATTTTTCTGGAATTCTCTCTCTTTTTTTTCCTATGATCCAATGGATGTTGGCAATTTGATCTCTGGTTCCTCTGCCTTTTCTAAATCCAGCTTGTACATTTGGAAGTTCTCGGTTCACATACTGTTAAGCCTAACTTGATGGATTTTGAGCATTACCTTGCTAGCATGTGAAATGAGTGCAGTTGTGTCATAGTTTGAACATTCTTTGGCATTGCCCTTCTTTGGGATTGGAATGAAAACTGACATTTCCTAGTCCTGTGGCCACTGCTGAATTTTCCAAATTTGCTGGCATATTGAATACAGCACTTTCACAGCATCATCTTTTATGATTTGAAATAGCTCAACTGGAATTTCTTTTCTTCCACTAGCTTTGTTTGTAGTAATGCTTCCTAAGGCCCACTTGACTTCACACTCTAGAATGTCTGGCTCTAGATGAGTGATCACACCATTGTGGTTATCTGGGTTAGTCAAACAGTAAAAAGCACAGTAAAAAGCAAATAATAAAGAGATACAGCTCACCCTCTATATTTGCTGGTTCCACATCAATGGATTAAACCAACCATGGGTAGAAAACATTTGGGGAAGAAAATTCTAGAAATTTTCAAAAAGAAAATTTGAATTTGCCATGCATGAGAACTATTTATATAGCATGTACATTGCTATTACATGTTACAACTATTTATGTAGACTTTGCATTTTAATCTGTATACTATAAGTAATACAGAGATGATTTAAAGTATATGGGAGGATGTACATAGGTTATATGCAAATACTATGTTGTTGTTATATAAGAGACCTGAACATCCTGGATTTTGGCATCTGCTGGCATCCTGAAACTTGTCCCCTATGGATACTGAGGCAGAACTCTATTCCTTTTGGTCTAACCAGCCCTGGTAGGCAGTTTGCTGGCATTATGGCAAAAAATGTGACTACTTGCCTCTTTCTCAGTGGCTATGAGCAAGGCAGTTTTAGTTAGGAAGAATGTAGCCTTTAGTAATTCAGCAAATATTTGTTAACTGCCTATAATGTGTCATGTACTGTTAGGCAATAGAAATCAAGGGTGATAAAAAAATATACCTAGTCAATTAGTAGTGATGAATAAATGGAACTTTCACTTAATAGAGGAGACAGACATTAATCACATAATCACCCTGAAGAATATTTAATTACAAACAGATAAGGCTGTTACATGAAGACATACATTTTTATGAAGGCAACAGCAAAGCCTTAGAGCGGGTCTTAAAGGCTAAGTGATGCTTGAGGGAAGATCCTTTTATTAGGGAAAAGGGTAAGGAGAGTGGTTTGTGGATGAAAGGAAGGTCTTTTCAGCATGCCCAAAGATTCCATGATGGAATCTAATATGATACATTCAAAAAGTTGAGTGAAGTTCAGTGTGAGTGTGACTGGAATAGGGGTCTGAGGTTGGGGCTGGGAGTGAGGGGAACTGTGAAGAAACGTGAGTGGGGAGTTGTGTAGGGCTTGAGTACATGGGGACTTGTAGGCAATGTTATGGATTTTGGGGATGTGCAAAGATATTGGGACTGGAGGGAGAAGAGAAGCATGGGTGCAAGATCAGTTTTGTGTTTTGGAAAGATCACACTACACTGCATGCAGCTGAGAAATGACTGAATTGAATTCAAACTGAGTGTATGTGGGAAGATCAGCTAATAGGCTATCGCATTGTGATGGTGAAGAGATGATCATAGCTGGGAATAAATTAGTAGCTGTGAGAAGGCAGATTTGAGTGATGCTTAGGAAATAGAAGGCTTCCCTTGTGGCTCAGACAGTAAAGAATCTGCCTGCAATGCAGGAGACCTGGGTTCGATCCCTGGGTTGGGAAGATCCCCTGAAGAAGGAAATAGCAATCCACTCCAGTATTCTTGCTTGCAAAGTCCCATGGACTGAGGAGCTTGGCGGGCTACAGTCCACGGGGTCACAAAGAGTTGGACACAACTGATCGACTAACACTAGGAGATAGAACCAGTAAGGTAAGACCAAGATGCTAGGAGATAAGATTGTGGGACTTGGATATAAAGGCTGAGGGACAGAAAGTTGTTGAGAGAAACCTCTAGACTTCTGGCTTTCACAAGCAGATGAATGAGTGTGCTACTTCCCAAGGTTAGAAATGCTGGAACAGGAAGGAATAGGTCTGGAGAGTGAAATTGTAAGACTTATAGTCATGTTGAGTTTGAGGTGCTCTGATGTCTCCAGATAGAAATATTGATTAAGGGATAGGCTAACCAGATGTTCAAGCTGAATTTAGAAAAGCCAGAAGAACCAGAGATCAAATTGCCAACATTCATTGGATCATAGAAAAAGCAAGAGAATTCCAGAAAAACAGCTACTCCTGCTTTATTGACCATGCTGAAACCTTTGACTGTGTGGGTCACAACAAACTGTGGAAAATTCTTCAAGAGAGGGGAATACCAGACCACCTTACCTGACTCCTGAGAAACCCGTATGCAAGTCAAGAAGCAACAGTTAGAACTGGACATGGAACAAAAGACTGGTTCCAAATTGGGAAAGGAGTACATCAAGGCTGTGTGTTGTCACCCTGCTTATTTAACTTCTATGCAGAGTACATCATGTGAAATGCAGGGCTGGAATAAAGCACAAGCTGGAATCAAGATTTCCAGGAGAAATATCAATAACCTCAAATGTGCAGATGACATCACCCTTATGGCAGAAAGTGAAGAGGAACTAAAGAGCCTTTTGATGAAGGTGAAAGAAGAGAGTGAAAAAGCTGGCTTAAACCTTAACATTCAAAAAACAAAGATCATGGCATTTGGTCCCATCACTTCATGGCAAACAGATGGGGAAACAATGGAAACAGTGACAGACTTTATTTTCTTGGGCTCCAAAATCACTGTGGATGGTGACTGCAGCCATGAAATTAATAGAAGAGCTGTGATAAACCTAGACAGCATATTAAAATGCAGAGACATTACTTTGCCAACAAAGGTCTGTCTAGTCAAAGCTATCTATGGTTTTTCCAGTAGTCATGTATGGATGTGAGAATTGATGCTTTTGAACTATGGTGTTGGAGAAGACTCTTGAGAGTCCATTAGACTGGCGAGGAGATCAAACCAGTCAATCCTAAAGGAAATCAGTCATGAATATTCATTGGAAGGACTGATGCTGAAGCTGAAGCTCCAACACTTTGGCCACCTTATATGAAGAAATGACTCATGAGAAAAGACCCTGATGCTGGGAAAGATTGAAGGCAGGAGGAGAAGGGGAAGACAGAGGACGAGATGGTTGGATGGCATCACTGACTCAATGGCCATGAGTCTGAGAAAGCTCCAGCAGTTGGTGATGGACAGGGAATCCTGGTGTGCTGCAGTCCGTAGAGTCTCACAGAGTTGAACACAACTGAGTGACTGAATTGAACTGAACTGAGAGGTCCTGTAATGTTTTCTCTTAGCCAAAACATGTACTTTGGGGCTTCCCTAGTGGCTCAGACAGTAAAGAGTCTGCCAGCAACACAGTAGACCTGGGTTTGATCCCTGGTTTGGGAAGATCCCCTGAAGAAGGAAATGGCAGCCCACTCCAGTATTCTTGCCTGGAAAATCCCATGGATGGAGGAGCCTGACGGGCTACCATTCATGGGGTCACAAAGAGTTGGACATGACTGAGCGACTAATGCTATATAAGTTAGAGGAGAAGAAACTTCGGCAAACATTGGTATTGAGTTAGCAACTGAAGTTATAGATATGGAGAGACTCTGAGGCAGACACTGTAAATGATAGTCCATAAGCCAAAACTGAACCACATAGCTTGTCAGCTTAACACAGTATTAAAAATAAGAATTGTGCCTGTGATGTGGCAGCCTGGATGGGAGGAGAGTCTGAGGGAGAATGGACACGTGTATGCATGGCTGAGTCCTTACAGTGTTCACCGGGAAGTAACGCAATATTGTTAATTGGCTATATCCCAAGACAATATAAAAAGTTAAAAAAAAATAAAAATTGAGCAGACATATAAAAATCAGAATTATTTCACAGCAGTTCAGTAGGAGTGGGATTAGGAAGTCTGGAATTTATTGTAACTTTTATAAGAATACTAGTCTTACTGGATTAGGGTTCCACCCTTATGAGTTCTTTTAACCTTATCTCCTTGAAGGCCCTGTTTCCAAATGCAGTCACATTAGGGGTTAGAGCTCTAACATATGAATTTTAGGAGGATACCTTTCAGCCCATAATATGGGCTTAATGATATTCTCTGGTTCTTTGACCCCTTTACTTTCTCCAAGTCCATCAATCCTCTTTTTTCTTAATTTTCCTCCTTAGGTAGTATGGACGGAGAAGGCAATGGCACCCCACTCCGGTACTCTTGCCTGGAAAATCCCATGGATGGAGGAGCCTGGTAGGCTGTAGTCCATGGGGTTGCTAAGAGTCGGACACGACTGAGCGACTTCACTTTCACTTTTCACTTTCATGCACTGGAGAAGGAAATGGCAACCCACTCCAGTGTTCTTGCCTGGAGAATCCCAGGGACGGGGGAGCCTGGTGGGCTGCCGTCTCAGGGGTCGAACAGAGTCGGACACGACTGAAGCGACTTAGCAGCAGCAGCAGCAGGTAGTATGGAGTCCATAGTTCTTCATTTCAGTAAAACTATGAATCTATAAATTCCTATCCCTTTGTCTTTCCATTATAACCATTTGATGAAATTCTACTCTTCAGTGGACCTTACTCTTCAAATCTCTATACCTACACTGCAGCAGGCAAGAAGTTCTGGAAAAAAGCATACAATGCCTAAATACTATGATCAGTTTTTAATTCTCTCTTTCTTTGTAGCATCCTATCTTATTCTTCTACACGTACCCAAACTTCTTCAAATATCTCTGTACTCATGGTTTCAATTTTCCCACTCTTTATATTAGCTTCCTAGCACTGTTATAACAATGCACCATAAACTTGGTATATTTTAAAATAACAGGCATTATTCTCTCACAGTTCTGGAGGCTGGGTATCCAAAATCAAGGTGTCAGCAAAGCTGTGCTCCTTCTGAGGTCTCCAAGGATGAGTCCTTCCTTGTCTCTTCTTCACTCTTGGTGTTGCCAGAAACCCTTGGCATTTCTTGGCTTGTGGATGCAGTCTCTATCTCTGTCTTCTCATGGTGTTCTCCTCCCTGATGTCTTTAGATACCCAAATTTTATTCTGTAAGGACAAGAGTCATTTGACCCACTCCAGTATTCTTGCCTGGAAAGTCCCATGGAGAGAGGAGCCTGGCAGGCTATAGTCCATAGTGTTCCAGAGTCAGACACAACTGAGCTACTGAGCATGCATGAGCAATCTAACATGATCTCATCTTAACACAATTGCATCTGCAAAGGTTTGACTTCCAAAGTCACAATTTCCAGGTGGACATGAATTGAGGGGGTAGGGGTTGGAGAGCATCACTCAAGTCAGTAATTTCTAAAGCTCCTAAACCCACTTCTATATAGCTGCAGGATCCAGCTTAAAAACAAAACGAAACAAACCACCAAATACAAAACAACAACAGAAAACCCCACAAAAAAGGGTAAGATTGCCAGCTTGTAAGACTCTAAATTCAGTGAGTATATGTCAGTTCTCATCTCATTTGTTCTCTTGGCCACATGTGAAACACACTGGTCACTCTCCTTTTCTGACAACATTCTCTTCCCATCACTTCCAAGTTGTCCTCCTATCTCTGTGATTCCTTCTCAACTTCCTCAGCAAATCTGTCTTTCTCTTTCAGGCCATTACATGTTAGAATTTCTTAAGGCTCAACCTTATAGGGAAGCCCTATGATGATCAAGTAGGGAACATAAATGAAAGATACAGGTCAGGTGGAAATGTGTCACTCTAGAGCACTCATGAGCTGTAGCCAGTTTTTGCTGCACTGGAGAGGGAACCCAATGTTGTCAGAGGTTTTAATTCTTTTGTTTGAATCCTAAAGCCCAGCCAGCCTCTTGTAGAATTGAGAGGAACATGAGTAGTGAGTGATAAGGATAATAAGAATGATAATTTATGAGAGAAAGTAAGGACTGGAGTCTCCAGTCAGTCACTTATTTTCATCTTCTATTTTTTGACTCCCACACTCCCATTTTTTTGGTGCATATGAAAAATAACATAGATTCTATAGAGTCAATAACAATGGGATTAAAATTTTAATTATTAGAACATCTAGGGAAATGTTAATATTTTTAGTAGATACATCCTTCACATTACCTTTAAGTCTTTAAGATTATTCTTAGACACATGGAACTCTGCTCAATGTTATGTGTCAGCCTGGATGAGAGAGGAATTTTGGGGAGAATGAATACATCTATACGTACAGCTGAGTCCCTTCACTATTCACCTGAAACTGTCACAACATTGTTTGTTAATTGGTTATACTCCAATACATAATAAAAATTTTAAAAATTATGCTTAGAATGCAGACAATGAAACTGGAAAAGTCCCATGTTAGTTCAATGAAAATAGCAGCACAGACGATGTGTCAATTATATTTCATGAGAAATGAGTTAAAAGTCATTGTATATTAAGGAAAAGTGGTTTGTATCTTTTATTTTGTTCCCAACAGGTCACTAACTTTGTGACCTCTGCCATCTTTGTCACCTATGCACACCCGTCATGCAAATCTCTTGAAGTTTTCTTAGCCAACTGCAGTTTCCCTTCCAAGGTTGTATTGATTTCATAGCATTTTGTAGTTGGCACATCTTGACATGAGCCATAGATGCTATTTTGAATTCTCAATGCCTTTTATTAGATCTTTAAATCAATTACTACTAATATGATGAGAAATTCAGAGTTTTCAACCACAGGCACTGTTCTCAGTACTTCAGCTTGACAGCATATGAGATTGGAAAATAGATGAATTGAATTGAACCCAAGCTTTCTGACTCCTAAATCAAGTTTCTTTCCAGCTAACTGTTCTGCTTAATAAATGGTAATTTACTTTGATCCTTACAAGTTAAGTGAGTTGGAGATCATGACATGAGCACTTTAATTCATATTCACATGCTTATGTGAGAGGGAGATCAGAGATCAGAAAGAGGGCTGAGGGAGCTATGGTGGGTGGTATAATGGGGAAACGAGAATCGGTCAGGATTAAAAGGATTTGGATGTTTACATTTTAACCTAAATTTATGTGTGAGCTTATGTCCATTTTTATTTTTCTTTCTTCTATTAAATTTTTTTAATGTCTTTTTCTCCATCTTTTATGTCTTGTTCTTCCATCTCCACTTCCCCCATTTCTTTTTTTATCTACTATTTATAAAACTACAGCAGTTTTTGTTTGTTGAATTTAGTGGCTAAAGTACCTCATTTGAATTATCATTAAACAGCAAATGCATAAGCATCTGTATTTCTTTCTTTCAAAAGAGAAATATAATCTCTTTTTAAAAACTAATTTATTTTGTATTGAAGGATAGTTGCTTTGCAGAATTTTGCTGTTTTCTGTCAAACCTCAACATGAATCACATACAGTTCAGTGGTTTTTGTATATTTAAAGAGATGTATAGCCATTACCACTATAATTCAAGAACATTGTCATCATCATTAAAAAATCTTACCTAATATGATCCCATAATTTCACTTACGGGTGTAAACCCAAAAAATTGAAATCAGGGTCTTGAAGAGATATTTGTGCATTCATGTTCATAACAGCATTATTCACAATCACCAAGAGGTGGAAGCAAGTGGAGTGTCCGTCAGTGGGTGAATGGATAAATAAAATGTGGTACATATATACTATGAGACAGTATTCATTTTTAAAAGGGAAAGATGTAGGTTTGATCCCTGGGTTGGGAAGATCTCCTGGAGAAGGAAATGGCAGCCCACTCTAGTTTGCCTGGGAAGTCCCATGGACAGAGGAGCCTAGTGGGCTACAGTCCATGGGGTTGAAAAAGAGTCTGACATAGCTATTAAACAACAATTTCATGGCTAATGAGTGGGAGCAATATTCACCAGTTATTTTGAAGAAGGGGCAGGGATTTTCAGGAGCTGGGTCACTACCCACTTTTTGGCATTTTTACAATTGGCTTCAGAACTATCATAGTGCTGGTGGGTGTGTCATTTAGCTAATGTATTACAATCAGTGTATGAGGCTCAGGATCCCCTGGAAGTTGAATCTTCTGCCATCTCAGACCCAACTGATGCTAACCAGTCTTTGTCATGTCCTATGGTTATTATCAGGGCTTTCCTGATGGCTCAGTGAGTAAAGAATCCGTCTGCAACGTGGGAGACTCAGGAGATGCAGGTTTGATCCCTGCATCAGGAAGATCCCCTGGAGGAGAAGATGGCAACCCTCTCCAGTATCCTTGCCTGAAAATGCCCATGGACAGAGGAGCCTGGTGGGATATAATCCAAAGGGTCACAAAGAGTCAGACATGACTGAGCACGCATGATGACATGGTTATCATCATTCTTTTAAAAGCTGTGCCTTGCTCCCCTCCCTCCTGTTCCACTCCTCCCTCCCACATTCTTCTTTTTTTCAGTTTAAAATTAAAAAAAATTAATTAATTAATTTTATTTTATTTTATTTTTATTTTATTTTTTTTACACTCTACATGCTTTAATTTGAGGCTAATTACTTTATAATATTGTAGTGGTTTTTGCCATACATTGACATGAAGCAGCCATGGGTGAACTGTGTTCCCTATCCTGAAGCCCCCTCCCTCCTCCCTCCCTGTACCATCCCTCAGGGTCATCCCAGTGCACCAGCCCTGAGCCCCCTGTATCATCCATCAAACCTGGACTGGTGATCTATTTCAAATATGTTAATATACAAATATGTTAATATACATGTTTCAATGCTATTCTCCCAAATCATCCCACCCTCGCCTTCTCCCACAGAATCCAAAAGTCTGTTCTGTATCTCTGTGTCTCTTTTGCTGTCTTCTGTATAGGGTCATGGTTACCATCTTTCTAAATTCCATATATATGTGTTAATATGCTGTATTGGTGCTTTTCTTTCTGACTTACTTCACTCTGTATAATAGGCCCCAGTTTCATCCACCTCATTAGAACTGATTCAAATGCATTCTTTTTAATAGCTAAGTAATATTCCACTGTATTCCCACATTCTTATAGGAAGCAGAGGGGCAATGGTCCATTTTCTGTAACTGCTTCAAGGCTGGGTAGGGACGTTGACTCTGACTATCAGGATGCCTGATCTGAAGCAGAGCATTTCGTGCTCCAGGGTTTAAAACTCCCACAGCAGAAACTGGTTCCCTTCCCTGGAGGGGGTCTTCTGGGAGTACTTTTGGGGTGACCAGGAGGTGGGTTAAGACAGCTACCAGAAGCCTGGCTTGCCATCATTCCTTTCTTAAGTCATGCTTTTCCTTCTTTTCCCACTCAATCTGGTCTCTACTGTTAAGAACACTGAAGTCTGTGTCAATAAGAAGGCTTAGAAAAGTTCAGGGCCCATGGCAAGCTTTTGGGTTGGAATTCTTTGGTGAACCAGCTAGGGTTGTTCGAGAATCTGCCTAAGCAGGTGTGACATTGGTTAAAGTCAGACAATGAAGAAGGGGCATGGACTCTGGTAATTCCCAGAGGCCCACCTACTGCTTCCAGAAGGAGGAAAAGAGGCTCTGGCTGCATTTCTGGCATGGAAAGGTAAAGAGGCTTATAGGGTTGAGGAGAGGATGAAGATGGTGGGAGAGTGTTGAGGCTTGGGTCTTCTGTCTGGGGCTCCTGTTCTTCTAGGGCTGTCCCTAGCAAGGGCTTTTTTTTTAGCATGAATGGGTCCCAGTTGATGAGGTTCCCTAGCATAGGACCTACATAGCTCCGGGTTTTCTCTTTGCACTGTAAAAGCCTGTACATAAGGACTTCTGTCTGTTTCCCCTGCCCTCTGCAAAAGATGTCTAACTGTAGGATGGTATTACAGTTGAGGCTCCCATTTCTGGACTAGGCCTCATTGTATTCAAGTTTATAGGTGGATGTTCCAAAACAAAATGAGCTTTTTTTTTGTTGCTGTTTTAAAGAATCTAGAAAAAACTTTTTGCAGTGACTAAAAATGCACCTGAGAGATGAGTCCTTGGGGATGGAGGAAGTGGTCCCTATTATCCTTTCAGGGAGAGAATATTCCTATACCAGAGAGGAGCACTAGCATTAGCAGGTCCCATGGAGGGTCTCTAAAGCAGGACCAGTTCCAGGCATCCCCATCCACCTAGTCCTGCTGACTTCATCCACAGTGAGGGTGGATACTGCCCATGTGGTCAGGACCCAGCCTCTTAGGGCCTATGTCCTATCCTGCATCTGCAGTAATCCAGGATGATTGACTTTCCTGAAGACTTCTTTATAGATTCTATAGATTAATCCCTGTGTTCTGGGAAATGTTCCCCTGGAATGGACAGCCTCATGGTTCTGAGACCTTTTAAAGTTCCAGTCTTTTTCTCTAAAAAGGTGGTTAAATTTTGGAAAACAGGCACTGGCCATTAAGAGAGATGGTCTGTGGGAAAACAACACCACCGACAACTCTCTTCTCCCTTCCCTGTTGTGGGCAGCACCCCTGGGCCTCAGCGTCATCCTTCCCCTGCCCCTTCCCACACATTGGCTCCGGCTAGCCACTAGCTGGCAGTGGGACTGGGTACATGAATGGACACGGAAACAGAGGCAAGAGGCGCTGAGACTGTAGCCAGAGGGATGGAGGGTTCTGACCCTGGAAGGACACTCCCGATTGTAGGACTGGAGGGGAGGCGAGTACAGCAAATGTGGGTCATGTATCCCTGGGATGCAGCAATGTGCGAGACCCACCTGTCTTGAATTGCCTGCCCCTCCCTAACAGGGTGGGATGGGGGTGGGGTCAGGTGGCCCTGGATGGGGCCAGACAAACACCAGGAGGTGGGCAATGAAGGATGTTTCCACCACCCTTGATCCCAACCGCGTAGCACTGGACCATCCCCCGCCAGCCCCCTTACATCCGGAGGGCATGAGCACAGATCTCCAGCTGGTGAGGGAGCTTCCAAATGGATTGCAGTCTCTGTGACCATGGCACAAACGCCAAGTAAGGCAGTATTTTATATTTTTACATAGTTGGACCTGTTAACAGTTAGTTAAATGGTGGATAAGGGAAACCTTGAGTGAAAAATCCTATGGTCTGGGTCCCTAGCTGACTGGGAGGATGGCTGGAAAAGTTCCCTGTCATTCCCTGTGCATATGTAACAGTAAGAAGCAGAAAACCTAGTGACAAGGTTGAAAAATGCCTGCCAGATTTCTTTTTCCCATTTCCAGCAGAGTAAGGCAGCACCTCTTAAGCACAAGGGAGGTGAGAGGCTGTTTGAAAAGGCAACAGAATAAGAAAAAGAAGGAGAGAAAAGGAGAGCCAGAGAGCCTTGGTGGGATGTACAGTAGCAGAGAAGCTGTGCTTACCCAGTTCTCCTGGCTGGCTTTTCTAAGATGTTGCTCGTGAATTTCAGGCTCTTGCTTCATCACAAAAGAATCCGGAGATGAAATGATAGTATGAAGTGGATTTATTTAGAGAGAAACACACTCCACAGACAGAGTGTGGGACATCTCAGTAGGCAAGAGAACATTGAAATTTGACGTGGTGAGTTTTTATGGGCTGGGTAATTTCATAGGCGAATGAATGTGAGGTTTAGTCCAATTATTTTGGGGAAAGGGTGGGGATTTCCACTACTCACTTTTTGGCCTTTGATGGTTGACTTCAGAAGTGTCACGATGCTGGTGATGTGTCATTTAGTGTATGCTAATGTAGCACAATGGGTGTAAAGTGAGGCTCAAGGTCCACCGGAAGTCAAATATGCTGCTATCTTGGACCCAGTTGATTCTAACCAGTCTTTGTCATATCCTATGGCTTTTATCATTCTTTGAAATTTTGTGTCCTGGCCCCTTCCCTCCTGTTTCAACCTCAGAGGTAGTTAATTCACATAACTTTTTAAATCAGAAAACTTGGTATTATTCTCCCCCTTACCATCTGTCGCAGTTACTAACTCACTGTTAATTAACTTTGAAGTCTATGCTTAAACTTTCCTTGTGACTCAGCAGGTAAAGCATCCGCTTACAATGCGGGAGACCTGGGTTCTATCCTTGGGTTGGGAAGATCCCCTGGAGAAGGGGAAGGCTACCCACTCCAGTCTTCTGGCCCGGAGAATTCCATGAACTGTATAGTCCATGGGGTCACAAAGAGTCAGACGCAACTGAGTGACTTTCACTTTGAATACCTCTCCTTCTCTACCACCTTAGCAACAGTGCTATTTTTATTCAAAACTTTGCTGGGGTTAATTCAGTAGTCGTCTACTCAGTCTCTGTATCTCCAGTTTCTTCTCATACAATCCGTTCTGTACACCAGTAACAACATGTATTTTTCTAAAGCATGTTTCTTATCATGTGGCTTTTCTGCTAGAAACTTCAAGTGGCTTCCTAGCCTCTTGATAAAGCCTAAAAAATCCTCTCCAAACTTCTTAGCATAATGTACAAGGCCATACAAAAACTGTGTCAAGCCTATTTTTCTGGCTTTGTTCTCTGCCACTCTTCTGGTAGAGTCTCGCCTTTGCTAATACTTTGGAAGGAAGAGGGATACAGTGTTGATGGTTTGTCATGTTTCTCCTGAATTGCTTGTTATTCTCAGAAATACCATAATTGTCACGCTTCTGTATGTAGCACTTTATTTCTTCTACTTGGAATATTTCCTGTTATGTGTGTAGAGATGTTCCTGAATCTATGCTTCTAAGACCTCTGATTTTATTCGTATCTCTTATAGCTCATTGGAGTAGCTTATCTTTTTAAAAATAAGATTGTATTACTCTCTAAATTGTGAATGCTTTCAAAATAACACGTTAGCCTTATTTCTCTGTTTCTCTAGACTCTGGCAGTTTGGTGTGTGCAGCATGGACATATTAATAAATGTTCGTTGGATGAATGAATAAATGAATGAACATAAAACACAGGGGTTACCTAGTAATTTATTTTCTGCTGATTACACTGTGATAATACTTAGTATGGTTTTAAGGGACCAGGGGGTTTGAAGTTTCAGAAGGCTGTTACATGTATTCTTGTGATATTTGACATGTTAATCTTATGGAAATGGATTAATTACAAATGCTATTTCAAAGGGCTTAGTTTCTTATCATAAGGTCATTGCTGAAGGATAAAGTTGATGAGATTGTGCAGAATAATAATGTGTAAGCCACATTTCTCTGGTTGATCAAGCTGTGAATTACAATAAAAAGGAGAAAGATTTGATATTGTGGGTTTGAGACTCTGCTTATTGGTAGTGCCAGTTCTGGCAGCACATGGATGTTGCAGATTAAAACAGAATAAAACTGTCAAGCATTTTATAGTTTAAGGTTGCTAATGTTGATGAATAGTATTTTTTTTAATGGATGCTTGTATATATGTATGGCTGAGTCGCTTCATTGTTCACCTGAACCTATCACAACATTGTTTATTGGCTATACCCAATATGAAAGAAAAAGTTTAGAAAACAAACAAACAAGCCTCAGGAAACGTCATGTGTACCGCAAACACTTGATATGCACCAAAATGAAGATGTATATGTACACATGAGCTGTGTTTCTCTTTGATATTGTTGATTGATGTTGCATAGGTGAAACGTGCTTTATAAATGTGGTTGTTCATTTAGGAGGAACATGGACGACACCTTTGTATTCAGGTTCAGTTCATGGTTCGTGTTCACAGTCATAAGATACATCATAAGATAATACTTCAGTGGTGGTGTGTTAGAAATGGCCAGTTTTAGGTGAAGAACAGAAATGTAACTACTAAGATATCAGGAACTCCAATATTTTAAATAATATCTAAACAGAAGAAGAAATAATTTTCAAAAGTTTAAGTACAAACAGTGAAAGTAGATTTATTTCTCTTGCATCTGAACGTAACTGACTTTTGAAACTTAAAGAAAGTATGTACCCTTAAATTATATGAAATATTTCAGATTCTTCATCAGATTAGTCGTTCAGTCATGTCTGACTCTTTGCGACCCCATGAATTGCAGCACGCCAGGCTTCCCTGTCCATCACCAACTTCCGGAGTTCACTCAGACTCACGTCCATTGAGTCAGTGATGCCATCCAGCCATCTCATCCTCTGTCGTCCCCTTCTCCTCCTGCCCCCAATCCCTCCCAGCATCAGAGTCTTTTCCAATGAGTCAACTCTTCGCATGAGGTGGCCAAAGTACTGGAGTTTCAGCCTCAGCATCATTCTTCCAAAGAAATCCCAGGGCCGATCTCCTTCAGAATGGACTGGTTGGATCTCCTTGCAGTCCAAGGGACTCTCAAGAGTCTTCTCCAACACCACAGTTCAGAAGCATCAATTCTTCGGCACTCAGCCTTCTTCACAGTCCAACTCTCACATCCATACATGACCACAGGAAAATCAGATTTTCCCTTTCCTTTGTGATAAAGAGAAAGATGTGAAACTTAATGGGGATTAGTGATCTTGGAAATGTATAGAGAAGACACATGGTAAAGTGGAATGACTGCTAAACTAGAGCTCAGAAGATAGGGACTCTAGCCCTGGCTCTGACTGCAACTTTCTAGCTCAAGAGGGCAAGTCTCTTGACCTCCGAGTTTTCCTCTCCATGTGAAATGGACATGGTCATAATGCTGTCTTTCTCTCCTTGCCTTCCTTAGAGTTCTTTTATTACAATCAAAGGAGATAATGTGAATTCATTTTCTCCTTTCCTCTACTTTTTATCTGTAATGTTCAGCAGGCATACAAAGAGGTCAAGGTGACAACCAAGCCTTCAGGGTTTGTGGAGAAAACGTGAATTTAAATACTTAGATAGATGGTATGTGCTGTGTTTAGTTGCTCAGTTTTGTCTGACTCTTTGAGACCCCATGGACTATAGCCCACCAGGCTCCTCTGTCCATGGGGATTCTCCAGGCAATACTGGAGTGGGTTGCCCTTCTCCAGGGGATCTTCCCAACCCAGGTACTTAACCCAGGTCTCCCACTTTGCAGGTGGATTCTTTACCATCTGAGCCACCAGGGAAGACTGAGAATACTGGAGAGGGTAGCCTATCTTTTGTCCAGGGGATCTTCCTGACCCAGAAATTGAAGCAGGGTCTCCTGTACTGCAGGCAGATTCTTTTCCAGTGAGCTATCAGAAAAGCCCTAGATAGATGGTACGTGATAAAAAAAAAAAAAAAAGGAAGAAAGCAGTAAGATGAATGGGGTCCCTATGAAAACTTCAATGATATGAGATTAAAAATTATTCTTTCCCCAGATTTTATGAGCTATTGAATATTTCATGTATATGGACTGTTTGTGAAATAGTCTGCTTTCTGTAGTTATACCCTTCAGTTCAGTTCAGTTCAGTTCAGTCACCCAGTCGTGTCCGACTCTTTGCGACCCTATGAACTGCAGCACGGCAGGCCACCCTGTCCATCACCAACTCCTGGAGTTTACTTAAACTCATGTCCATCAAGTCGGTGATGCCATCCAGCCATCTCATCCTCTGTTGTCCCTTTCTCTTCCTATCCCCAATCCCTCCCAGCATCAGAGTTTTTTCCAATGAGTCAACTCTTCGCATGAGGTGGCCAAAGTATTGGAGTTTCAGCTTCAACATCAGTCCTTCCAATGAACACCCAGGACTGATGTCCTTTACCCTTAAGAAAACTTAATTTTTTTTTTTTTATTAATAAGAGGTTTTTGTTTTTTGTTTTTTTTTTACAGATCAACCATAGATTTGCAAATGAAAATCAATTCCATTATAATTTCATTGATTTCCATTATAATCTCATTATAATTTCATCAACTGTGAGTGAACAGCTAGAGCATAAGATGAGAAATGGAGAAGAAAAGTTGGCAGTACCCTTAAGTCAATATGTTGAAATCTTTCTTCTTTTCTGACTTCAAACTTTTGGCATTTAAGAGCATTATATGACCAATTTAAGTATTTGTATCTTCTAAGTCATTAGTGAGGGGACAAGTTAGGATAAATATTACAGGGAATTGTCAAAAGGAAAGTACTGCTTAAATGAAACGGGTAAGAAGCAAAACTTAACTCTATTTTTTTTTCCCCAAAAAATGTGTTAGTGATACTTTGTTTCACTTTAGAATGAATACTTTTAGCTGGTTTAGTCTCTTTACAACTCTATTAGAAGAAACAAGGCATGCTTTTTGTGGAAAGTACAAGAGTAACAAGCACTTCTTTTAGTCTTAAGAAATTGTGAAGCTGGGTGATTCCAAATTGGACAGATACTATTATCTATTCACTATCAAAGAATGAGATAATTTAATTTATTTTCACTAATGCTTCTGTTTATCACTGTCTAGTTGAGTATTACTAGTAAGGAAAGGAGTTTTATATTTGAAAAGAGTCATGGATCTCTGATTGCTTTTGTAATAATGTCAGGGATCATAGACACTCAGATTTGGTTCTGCACCTTGGCACTTTTAAATAGTTTCCAATTTTCTCCATGGTAGCATTCAATTGATTTCTCTTTTGGATTCTTTTTATAACAGTCTTATTTCACATTCCAGAGTGAACTAAATAAGAATATTATAAGCCCCAACAACTCACCAATAGACAAGGTAAAGGGATGGGAGGTGTGAGCACCAAAGGATAAAAGAGCCCTTTTATCCAGTGATCGCCAGATTGTGTGTGCAAAGCCTAACGGGTGGACACTGGGAGCTATTGGACAATCCAGCTGTCCTTTGTGCAGCTTTAAAAGCCAGAGGACTGGAGGGTGAATGAGGTTCCTTGCACATTTTGAAATATTTTGATGATACATTCTCTTTGTTCATTTTCTTTTCTTGCACATGACATGTTATTCAGAAATGTGATTAAAAAAAGTAGAAATAAATGTAAATTCTCAGATTTGTTGTGGTGGTGGTATATATAGTTAAACTCATGTTTGTTTGTTTGTTTGTTTTTGTGAGTAAATGTAAGAGTGGTTGAATTAATGTTTTTCTCTTCAAATGACAGAAATTCATTTTGGGTTCAAAGAATATTCTTCCTATAAAGGAACAGATAAATCTTAAAAAATATAGTTCAACACTAGTTTAATTATTTCTCCTCCACTCAAAATTTGATCCTAATTTAAGTAAGCCTTTAAATAAAGGCTTTGCCCTTTTCTTTTCAAAACATTTAGTACTAAATTATTCCTTCTAACCTTTTCAGACAATGTAGGAAAAATAGATCCTTTAATAATTCACTTTTAAAATTATTCAAATTGACTATTGCTTATACAAATAAGGATATTTGGGCATTTTATGTTTTATTTACTAAGAATATCCTCTTATAAGTGAAAACCCAAGAATTTAATTTTTCAGGAATCTGATATTTAAAGGCTATTTTATAAAATGTGCCTTGGCTGTCTCTCTTATTTGCCAATATCTTCTTTTCTTCTTTTAAACACAATTTTCTTTCATTGTATTAGCTGACTCAGAGAAGATGAGCATCTGCACATAATGAATTTTCTTAGTTTCTTTATAAACAGGAGATCTGAGATATGTAGCTCAGAGAGGCAGGGCACCATGCTAGCTGTCTACAAACATTCAGCAGGCTATCTATCACATGGCTGGCAGTGAAGTGTATTTATGCAACTCCAGAAACCAGGTATAGGACCAGTGAGTAGGAGCACATATTGATTCAATACAAGGGATATGTGTTTAATAAACAGAATTGTCAAAAAGTGGATTGCCTTGGAAAATAATACATTTCTCAATACTAGAAATGTTGATTAAAAGTTGATTAATCACTTGCTCAAACATGCAACAAGTAGAGAATAGGGTGAGCAGACTTCTAAGATATGCAGATTTCAATATTATAGAATTCTTTATTGTGAAAACACAAGACAGTGATAAGTGGAAGAGAATGTTAGAGTTTCTTTAGAACTACCATTTCACTTCTCATTAGGCAACCTTTATTACTCTCCCAGGCACATAGTTAACTGCTTTTTTTCATGCTTATTCTAACCCTCTGAGCTTTTCTTTATGAACATTGTTTTTATATTTATTGTTGAAGATATTCACTATATTGCTTGTAATAAAAATTTATCTCATATATTTCTTTTCTTAGCTGGCCTATTGCTGTCTTGTCAAAATAATGATATATGTAACAGTTTTTATTTTCCTTGTGTTGGTTACCGGAAATGTTTTTTGTTAACTTTTGGTTCCACCTTATAGAGTGCATTTTGTGTAATAAATTGATTTCTGGCTTTATCTTGACTTTTCTATTTTTCTTCTGTCTTCTTACTGTGGCGGCCCCCATTCCATCCCATTTTTTCTTACTTTCTCCTCTTTTAAATTTTATTTTGTCTTGTAGTAAATATATTGTAACATCTTTGGAACATAGCAAAGTAACAAAAGTATAAATGACCAAGTTCCTGATGTAAGCATTTCTTAAATTTATCCTCTCTTGAAAACCTTTTCTGAGGTATGATTTCCTTCCTCAAAAAAAAAAAAAAAAAAAAGAAAGAAAAGAAGGAAGGAAGGAAAAAAGAAAGAAAGAGGAGGATAAACTTAAAAGTAAATGCAGAGAATGAGGTGTAGGTATGAGAATGGAGTGGGACTGAGACCAGTGACTGCAGACTTGAATTTCTGGTGGGCTGGAACCAGGAGGGATGGATAAAACACAAAAGGGGGAAGTAGCTGTTCAGAGTTATCTGTCTGTGCTCAGGAAAGGCTAAAACTGAGGTGGTAGTCTTTTTCTTCTCGGGTGTCCTGGACAGGCTCCAAGTCTGTTTAGCTGTTAGGAGTCATGTCTTCACATTTCTTTTAAAACCACAAAGGTAAGAAGAATCATTTCTATTACTGTCATACCTTTTTTCTGCTCAAATTGGTTTTGTGACTGCTCCATTAAATCGCGAGATCTCATTAACGACTCCGACCAACTCAACCTGATGTTGCCCATAAGATAAAAGTGAGACCAAAAAAAAGCCTTTTTCAGGTTCAAGAAAGCATTAGCACTAATTTTGAAAACTTAAGTAAGTAAGTTTATGAGTCACAGTCTCAAAATTTTTTTTGAAGTATCTATATACCAAAATATAAAGGACTTTAAGAGAGAGCAGTTATGTTTAAGTACATTTATTATAGGTACACTCAGACATGTTTAGTCGTAAGCATTCTCCTAGTTCAGAATTTGACCCACCCCTGAATTTAACCCTTTTGTAAGCTTTTATGAGTGCTGTAGAAGAGGATAAGAGCTGATGGTTTCAGAGGCTAATGGTTTCAGCTGAGATTTTTGTCTTCATTTGAATAGGGAGAGTTTCAGAGAAAAATGAGAAAAATACTGCTCTATTGGATCCTCCATACTCATGAGAAATGACAGGAGAGAATTCGTTTGGTTGAACTATTTTGATTTTATATTAGCAAAGGGTAAAGGAACTCTTTCAGAATTTAAATTGGTATCTGGTAGAAAGAAAGTGAACTTGCTCTGTTGTTTCCGACTTTTTGTGACCCTTGGGACTGTAGCCTGCCAGGCTCCTCCATCCATGGGATTTTCCAGGCAAGAATACTGGAGTGGGTTGTCATTTCCTCCTCCAGGGGTTCTTCCCAACCCAGGGATTGAATTCGGGTCTCCTGCATTGTGGGTGGACTCCTTACCATCTGAACCAAAACAATTTGTGTAATAACTTTATTGAGGTATAGTTTACATACCATAAAATTCACTCCTTTTAAGTGTACAATTCAATGAATTTTAGTAAATTTACAGAGTTGTGCAACCAACATCACAATCGATTTTAGAATATTTCCATCATCTCAAATGAAACCTTCTGTCCATTTTCAGTGACTCGCTATTCCAACCTCCAGCCCAAGGCAATCACAAATCTACTTCCTGTCACCAAAGATTTGCTTATCCTGGTTGGTGTATATAAATTAAATAATCTAAAATATGGTCTCTTGAGTCTGGCTTCTTTCCTTAGCGCTATGTTTTTGAAGTTCATCAATCTTATATCATATATTTCATATTCAACATCCATGTTGTATTAATACTTTATTTAAAAAAAGTCAGAGAAAGACAATACATATGATATCACATATGTGAAATCTTAAAAAATGATATAAATGAACTTATTTACAAAACGGACAGACCCAAAGACATAGAAAACAAACTTATGGTTCCCAAAGAGGAAAGAGGGAGAGGGATAAATTAGGGATATTAGATTAATAGATACACTCCTATATATAAATCAGAAAAGCAACAAAGTCCTACTGTATAGCACAGGGAACTCTACTCAGTATTCTGTAATAACCTATAAGGGAAAGAATCTGAAAATAATATGTGTAACTGAATCATTTTGGTGTATACCTGAAACTAAAGAACACTGTGAATCAATTATATTTCAATTAAAAAAAAAATGAAAAAAAAATAAAATAAAATGTCACTTGTGAGAACCTGAAAAAAAAAAAATTAATTTGGCTACACTGGGTCTTAGCTGTGGTACATGAGATCTTCGGTTTTCATTGTGGTTTGCAGGGTCTTTAGTTTCGGCATGCAGGATTCTTTAGTGGGGATCCCTTTTTTAAATTAAGTTGTGGCATGTGAGATCCTTTTAGTTGCAGCATGTGGGATCTAGTTCCCTGACCAAGGATCGAACCCAAGCCCCCTGCATTGGGAACACGGAGGCTTGTCACTTGACCACCAGGGAAGTCCCTAGTACTTGATTTTTGTTCTCAAAACAGAGTAGACAATTGGGCTGATTTCCATTTTCATTTTTTATATATTTCAGTCAGTGTAGATGCTGAAAAAGGACAATTGTGTAGGTAATATGAGGTTCTACAAATTACATCCTGTATAAATTATCTGAATGTTCAAGACAGGTCTTTTTTTTTTTGTTCTGAGTTTGTCTTTTTCAGTTTGCCTCATTTGTCCTCATTTCACAATAAACTGTGGAAAATTATGAAAGAGATGGGAATACCAGACCACCTGATCTGCCTCTTGAGAAATCTGTATGCAGGTCAGGAAGCAACAGTTAGAACCGGACATGGAAGAACAGACTGGTTCCAAATAGGAAAAGGAGTACGTCAAGGCTGTATATTGTCACCCTGCTTATTTAACTTTTATGCAGAGTACATCATGAGAAACGCTGGACTGGAAGAAACACAAGCTGGAATCAAGATTGCTGGGAGAAATGTCAATAACCTCAGATATACAGATGACACCACCCTTATGGCAGAAAGTGAAGAGGAACTAAAAAGCCTCTTGATGAAAGTGAAAGTGGAGAGTGAAAAAGTTGGCTTAAAGCTCAACATTCAGAAAACGAAGATCATGGCATCTGGTCCCATCACTTCATGGGAAATAGATGGGGAAACAGTGGAAACAGTGTCAGACTTTATTTTGGGGGGCTCCAAAATCACTGCAGATGGTGACTGCAGCCATGAAATTAAAAGAAGCTTACTCCTTGGAAGGAAAGTTATGACCAACCTAGATAGCATATTCAAAAGCAGAGACATTATTTTGCCAACCAAGGTCCATCTAGTCAAGACTATGGTTTTTCCAGTGGTCACGTATGGATGTGAGAGTTGGACTGTGAAGAAGGCTGAGTGCCGAAGAATTGATGCTTTTGAACTGTGGTGTTGGAGAAGACTCTTGAGAGTCCCTTGGACTGCAAGGAGATCCAACCAGTCCATTCTGAAGGAGATCAGCCCTGGGATTTCTTTGGAGTGAAGGATGCTGAAGCTGAAACTCAAATACTTTGGCCACCTCATGCGAAGAGCTGACTCATTGGAAAAGACTCTGATGCTGGGAGGGATTGGGGGCAGGAGGAGAAGGGGACGACAGAGGATGAGATGGCTGGATGGCATCACTGACTGGATGGACTTGTGTCTGAGTGAACTCCGCGAGTTGGTGATGGACAGGGAGGCCTGGCGTGCTGCGATTCATGGGGTCGAAAAGAGTCAGACACGACTGAGCGACTGAACTGAACTGAACTAACCTGATAAATTATCTGAATGTTCAAGATAGAGGGGTCTTTTTTGTTTTTTGTTCTGAGTTTGTCTTTTTCAGTTTGCCTCATTTGTCCAGTTATTTTCTATGTGTGGACATAACAAAGATTAGTCTTTGAGGAAAATGATAATTACTTTTCTATTAAAAATTTTGAAGAATTTTTCTGTCTTATAAATTGAGCATGTTTGTTGATTTCTCTTTGATTAATTTAAACTCTGTAATTTATCTTGTAATAGAAAATTCTCAGGGTTTTAAAAAATATTTTAAATTCATTTTTGTAACTTAATCATTTGTCAGTGTGATGTACTGAAGTAAGATGGAAAGAAAATGATACCAAAGTAAGACACTGTAAAAAACTAGAACAAAAAAGGAGAGTACGCGGTTTTTTTTTTTTTTTTGCTGTGGCCTTCCAGTTTCTTTTGAATAGTGCCTCGTCTTTAAAATGTCTAAATTGTTTTCAAGTATGAAAAGATTATAGTTGAAATAATAGAAAATGAGAAATGTTTTAAACAAGGATTACTGGTTTCTGTAGTGAAACTATTTCTTATGTTTATACTTCTTTATATCAGCCAAGGATACTTTATCCTGGTGTGTGTGTGTGTGTGTGTGTGCTCGCTCAGTCACTCAGTTGTGTCTGACTTTTTGTGACCCCATGGACTATAGCCCGCCAGGCTCCTCTGTCCATAGGATTTCCCAGGCAAGAATATTGGAGTGGGTTGCCATTTGTTACTCCAGGAGACCTTCCTCACCCTGGGATCAAACCCATATCTCTGTGCGTCCTGCAATGGCAGATGGATTTACCACTGTGCCACCTGGGAAGCTATGTTACCTGTTGATTATTTATAAACTGTTTTATTTTTCCATTTGTTTGAGGCATTAGCGGCTCTTGGTGATTACCTTTCTCGCTTCATGGAAAATGTTCATTGAAAGTATTAACTGACCTCGATTTTATTTTCTTCATCTGTCCCTAAAATAACCATGTTATTCATGTCCTCTAAAGTTGCTGGAAAGATCATTTAGCATTTGCATCAAATACTTTCTAGCTTATTTGGCTTTGGGCACCCTATTTCATAATTTTTCAACCTGTGTTCCTACAATCAATAGAATAAGAAACCTTTTATATTAAAAGTAAGTTATTATATTGAAAACAATCTTGGGATTTAGTGTCAGTTTGAATGCCCCCTTACCTAACTTTCTAGATGTGTAGCCATGGAAAAATGTCTGAGCCTCAACTTCTTTGCCTCAAGGGTAGAGCTGATTTCTTCTCTGTTCTTATAGTGATAGAGAAATAACCAAAATGCACTTAAGTAAAAAATGTATATTTTGGATATAGTAAGTGTTCAACAAATATTCTGTGATTAATTTTTGATTGAATAAATTGTTCTTTTTCCTGTTGTATTTTGCTTTGCCTTCCTTTTCCTCAGTGCATTATTTTATATTGCTTTCAAATGTATGTTATATTAACTTGGAGCCTTATTTCAGTTTCACTGTTGTGTCCAACTCTTTGCAACCCTATGAGTGACTTTCACTCTTTATCACTAGTGCCATCTGTGAAGCTCCCTCTAGAACTTGCACCACACAACAAATTTAGTGACTCTCTTGGCCACCTAGAATCATGGCCTATGTTAGAGAAAGTGGTGTGGACTCAAAGGGTTTTGGTTTACCTTATTATTTTTTAATGTCCTCTCACTTTGCTTCTATATTATACCAGCCACTTTCCAGAGTAAACTTCTCAATGTCTTTGCATATTGATGGTGCTATTGTCTGTCTTCAGTAGCCTATGCAGTGTTCTGTGTCACTGTGTTAAATGAACGGTTAACAGTCGTTCTGACTGGGAAGGTTATTTTACAAATGCAGCTTCTAGTAACGTCCATGTCAACCATTTTTACCTATGAATTCTTTCTGCATTTGTTTTCTTCACAGACTTTTGGCATTCAGAACATCTACAGATGCAGTTAAAGATGTGTTGATTGAAGAGATGAAAGAAAGAAAGAAAGAAATCTCTATAGTGGCAGCTGCAGAGAAGCCAAGAAATCAGAAGCAGGTAGCATCTTTTTTCCCCATTCTTCTTCATACCACCCCCAAATGGAAGGAGAGAGAGAAATGAAGGTGGTAGGGGAGGTTCTGGGACTTCCCAGGTGGAGCTAGTGACAAAGGACATGCCTGCCAACGCAGGAGACGTAAGCGATGTGGGTTTGATCCTGGGTTGGGAAGACCCCTGGAGGAGGACATTGCAACCCATTCCAGTATTCTTGCCTGGAAAATCCCATGGACAGAGGAGTCTGGTGGGCTACAGTCCGTAGTGTCCCAAAGAGTTGAACATGAATGATGAGACAGCTCACACGCAGGATCAAAGTAGGCTATAGTTGGTATATTTCCAATGTATTACATATCAGGAAACTGAGGCTCAGAGATGCAATGTGACTTGCCCCCTTTCTATTTATAGCTTTTTGCCTTCCATAGTGGGGACTTCTTGTGAAACAGTATCTGCCATGACTTGGTTTTCCCATGGTTTTACCTCATCTCTTCTGCCTTTTTTTTTTTTTTTCTGTTTTCTGCCACTGTTGTGATAGAAAGACTATACTGGTCTGCAAGAGTTCCTCTGTGGATTGAGCAACTGGTCAACCTGGAAAGTAGACAAGTTCTCCTCAAGTGTTCCACTTGTTGTTTCTTTGGTTGTTCTCCCTTTTATAACTGTCTTTCCTCTTTTAGGCTATGGTGTCTCGTATTCCAACCAAATAACTCAGTTCTCCCAAATGATTATCTTTTCAGTGTAGGATAATATGTAAACTTTTAGGAAATATTTCCCACTTAAAAATTGGATTTAGGATGAGTTCCCAGATGTGAAATTTCAGAGGTTGAAGTTTTTTACATCGAGAGAGGGAGTTTTGGGTACTGAGGATTTCCTGGAGTACTCACATTTCCCAGCAGAGGTGAGTGTACTGTTTTTACACAACAAAGTTTAGCTTATCATTCAGCACTAATGAGCCAAGGTACAATATGTTTATAAAGATCTAGATGATTTAACTAAATGTTTGGGTCCACAGTTTTGCACTGGGGTACATCTCTGGCAATGGGGTTGTTGATGCCTTACAATAATAGGAATGCGTCAATGAATGTGTGGCAGGGCCACCCCCTCCTCTGCAGCCATGTTGCTTAAGTACTTGGTGTGTGTTCCATGTAACTTAATGTAGACTTGATGTTACAGTGAATTATTGATAATCACTGGAGTGGGGATGCCTTGAGTTTGGGTTTCATAGCCTTTATTTCTGTAGTATTCCTATGCCACCAGGTCTATGAGTTAGTTTTAGATTATAGTGAAATCCTGTTAGAAGTTTCCACAAAATTCTTGAAACTTTGATAATTAATTGGCTAATCAAAATATTTTAGTTAACAAAGCTGACGTATTATTTAAAAAATTTTTGTGCTTATATTTTTCTTCTTCTCTAGACTTTCCCACTTTACCTTAAGGTTGGGTCATAGGGACCATATGAGTTGGTCATGGGGACAACATCAGTGGAAGTTTGGCACTTTTATTAAACTTTCTTTCCAGAGCAAATATGTGTGAGAATTTTTCTAGTAACAAAGTGCCCTGGTACAATGATACAGCAATTTGTAGTGGATAACCCTCCCACACAGTACCAAACGGCAGCTGGCTAGGAGAGCTAGCAGTGGTGGGCCCCACAGACCCGTCAAAACCCACTTGAAGTGGACTGCTATTGGCCAAGTATACTGCTATGGGACTCAGGGGACCCTGCGGAGTCAGGGCGGATGTTACATACGGTCATTTACCGTCTAGATGAGCACAGCTAAATATTTGTTTCTCTCTGCTTTTCTTTTTTTTTTGGAAGGATGATTCTAATCTTTGCAGTGTCAGCTCAAAAGCCCAGTGGGAAGAACCACACTTTTTTTTTTTTAATATAAAATGGAAGAGTTTCACAACTTTAAGAACTTAGATAAGTTTTTGGTTGTGAACTCTGGATTTTTATACCTTAAAGCATCAAAGATTTTACTTCAGCCTGAAAATATTCAAGGTCAAGTATTACCTTGATATAAGAGAACTTCAGTTTGAGCTTTGAAGAGACTGAATTTTTATAAAAATCTATATTATTGGCTCTACTGGAATAAGTTAGCTGCAAAAATACTCTTGTAAGAGTGGGCTTATTAGATGGGACTATTTTGGTGTTGTTTAATTAGTTGGAGGACAATATGTGACATATACAATAGATTCAGTTTCAGTTCAATCAGTCATGTCTGAATCTTTTCGACCCCGTGGACTGCAGCATGCCAGGCTTCCCTGTCCATCAACAACTCCCAGAGCCTGCTCAAACTCATGTCCATTGAGCTGGTGATGCCATCCAACCAATCTCATCCTCTGTCATTCCCTTCTCCTCCTACCTTCAATCTTTCCCAGCATCAGGGTCTTTTCCAGGGAGTCAGTTCTTCGCATCAGGTGGCCAGAGTTTTGGAGTTTCTGCTTCAGCATCCATCCTTCCAATTAATATTCAGGGTTGGTTTCCTTTAGGATTGACTGGTTTGGTCTCCTTGCTGTCCAAGGGACCCTCAAGAGTTTTCTCTAACACCACAGTTCGAAAGCATCAATTCCTTGGTGCTCAGCTTTCTTTATAGTCCAACTCTCACATCCATACATGACTACTGGAAAATCCATAGCTTTGACTAGACAGACCTTTGTTGGCAGAGTAATGTCTCTATTTTCTAATATGCTGTTGGTCACAGCTTTTCTTCCAAGGAACAAGCATCTCTTAATTTCATGGCAGCAGTCACCATCTGCAGTGATTTTGGAGCCCTTCTGAGCCACGGGGAAACCCATACAGTAGATTAGGTTCAAAGTTATTTATTCTTTATGGCAATAATTCGCCAAGATATCTCCTTCCTGCCTCCTGATTAAATATTTCTTATGGGAACTTTTAGCTTGTGATAATAAGGACATATCAGGACCAAGGAGAAGGCATATTGTTGTATTTCCAGGAGATACAATATGTTCCCAGGTGGGAAGTGAAGTGAAACATCTTGTGGGTGGATCCCACTCATTTCTATCACTGTGCCTGAAACCCAGTTGATCTATTTTTTCAGCACCTTCATTCCCCTGTAAAATGACTTCTAACTTACTAATGGGAATCTTTTGTATAGAAAATAGAAATATTTTGTGTGTACTCCTGAGGGAGCTAGTCCTTCCAATGACTGTATGACCCCATCTTTTTTTCTTTCCTTTTTTGGTTTGACCTTTCTTTTGATCTGTCATATGGCATTCAGTTAAACCACATCTTTTGGGTTTCTCTGCCTTCCACTGATATTTTGAAGTCCTTTAGGGGCCCAAATCACTTGTGTTTTCAAGTGTGCTCACAATTCCAGAAGCCATTCTGTATTCTGTTAAGATACAGAAATACAATATGTTTTCACTTTTAGCTCTATTCTTTTCCATGTGTGTGCCAAGGCAGGGTTGCTTGTATCCCTATTCCCTTTCAACAGCTGAAGCTTTGTTAACTGAAAGCAGTTTGTCTGCCTGGCCACTTCATTCCTTAGGGTTAGTTACCCCCAGGAGGTGCCTCGTCCCTTCCTCCTATTAGATTTTTGATGAGGAGTCTTGCCTTGTATAGATTTATAGCTCTCACTCATAATGGAGTTAAGTCACTTCTACCACCAGCCTCCTTTTTATTTGCTTCTCTCTCACCCACTCCTGCCTCCATAAATTGGTGATCGTATTTCCCAAAATAGGAATCTCTGTTGTCTAGATGAGTACAACTCAATGTTTATTTCACTGTGCTTCTTCATCTTCTTCTTCTTTTTTTTTTTTGGTAGAATGCAGTTCTAATCCTTGCAGTGTCAGCTTGAAGGCCCTAGTAGGAAGAATCACATTTTTCTTCTTATTACCAAGAACAGAGCCATCTTATCATCACAAATAGCGCCATCTCATTCAGGTCACCAAAAGGGAGGGGATATATGTATGGTTGGTTCATTTTGCTGTGCAGTAGAAGCCAACACAACATTGTAAAGCAGCTATACTCCAATAAAAATTAATTTAAAAAAGAGAATAGAGCCATCTCAATCAGGTGGGAGCAGTAGTGTCCATTTAATTTCAAGGATTCTTGGGTGCTTGCTAGGAGAGTAGGTTAAAATCATCTCTAGGCAAGAGAGTAGATGAACCAGGGTTAGACTTGAAGCAAAGTTATTGAGGTAGGGCTAGGGATGAATGGCAACAGGGCTGGTAGAGTGCAGGGGGCATCTAAGAAGTAGGAGAAATAAAATATGAACTCCCTTTCATTATGGTGGCAGATGAATCTTTTTACAAGACACTAAAAGAAGCCTAAAATAAAGCTTCCCAAGAGGGAGGTTAAAAAAAATTACAAAACTGTAGGAGCAAATATAATTGTATTCTGTTTTAAATTGTTTCCTTTTTATACTATAAATACTAAGCCAAACACATGAAAATCTTCAAATATATATTAACTTTACTTAAAATACTTTATGTGAAACATTTATTTAAAGCACATAGATGACTGTCTATTCAGATAAAAATATTGGTGTCATGGGAACTACCAAAATAGGTTGTATTCGACACACAGTAAAGATATTTTCAGTTCTTATAAGGTTTAAGGCAAAAAATTTCAGGCTAAATGGGGCAGGTATGAAATAAAATAAACTGGAGTTATTTTCCTTATTATCTGCCTTCAAACGACTGTTTTTTTGACCCTCACAGCATTTTCATTTGCTGGTGCTGAATTGTTCAAGAAAACAAAGCAGGATGGCAAAGGTCAACATGCTGGAGGTGTTTCCACGCAGATTAAGTCTCTTCAGTGAGCTGGTACCACACTGTCTAAACCCAGAGCTCCAGGTCTTCTCAGGGTTCTCCTTGAGGGCCTGGGCACACAATTTGGTGCATTACTTTTACTCTTTTGAGCCTGCTCCCTCTTCCAAAAAAAAAAAAAAGAGAAAATAGGATTTACTCACCTGGTGATCCTCAGCTTTGGCTGTGAACTAGGATCTTCTGTGCCCAAAGACTCTTCTAGGAGGTTCTGATTGGTAGTTCTGGGGGTGTTGCAGTTTGTATCTTACCAGGTGCTTCTGATGTATTGCTAAGGTCTAGGGCCACTCAAGTAACTGGTGTGTGTGTGTGTGTGTGTGTGTGTGTGTGTGTGTGTGTGCGCGCGCGCGCTAAGCTGGTTCAGTCGTGTCCGACTCTCTGCAACTCTATGGACTGTAGCCTGTCAGGCTCCTCTGTCCATAGGATTTTCCAGGCAAGAATACTGGAGTGGGTTGCCGTGCCCTTCTCCAGGGGATCTTCTCAACCCGGGGATCAAACCCAGGTCTCCTGCATTTCAGGTGGATTCTTTACCATCTGAATTACTATGGAAGCCCCAACTGACTGATATCTTATCCCTAAAACATATGGATTTGGCCCAGAGAGAAGAAATTAGAGACATCTGTGGACACTTTGGCACCAGTGGTAAAGAACCCGCCTGCCGATGCAGGATATGTAAGAGATGTTGGCTAGATCCCTGGGTAGGGAAGATCCATTGGAGGAGGGCATAGCAACCCACTCCAGTACTCATGCCTGGAAAATCCCATGGACAGAGGAGCCTGGTGGGCTATGGTCCATAGGGTCTCAAAGAGTCAGATACGACTGAAGTGACTTTGCACAGCACAGCACAGTGGAGACTTTGCCGCCTTTTTAATAAGAATTTGTTAGTGACAATGAGATGAGAAGGGTTTGCCTTTCTGATCTGGTAACCACCTTAGTCTCGTTCATTGATCAGTTCAGCATCACTATTTCATGACATGACATTCCTGGGACAAGCCTTTGATTTATGCTTGTTTGTATGACTAAAACAAGTTCCCTTTGATTACAAATTAAGGAGGAGTTTTATATTAATATAAATCAGTTTAGGACTGTGAGGGGAGGGCTGCCATTGTTCTGGCGGCATTCCTAATTAGAAATGGATTAGAAATGGAGTTCTGGTTAGTGTCTGGGATCTGGGCCAAGAGAATGTGTGAGATTCCCGTCATCTTCCTTTCCAGCATTGCTTTGTAAAAAAGCATCCCCTTGCATTGGGTGAATGTGCTCAGTTGGTGGCAGCAAAGTTCTGTTACAGAAAATTCTGAGAGGCTCTTGTCTTAGATGTTTTGAAGAAAGCCAGAGGAACAAAGCAGCATGTATAATAACATCCATGTTTTCTGTTAACCCGCAGAGCTATAAATATACTGCATGTGCTCAGAAAAAGGAAAATTATGTAAAAGAAAGATTTTTTACTGTCCTTGTCTAAATATAATCCCCTAAATATGTTCTTTGTTTCCAAATATAGAAGTATTGTAGCACCAGCTTCAGACAAAAGATTTAGTCAGGTCATGATCCAAAAAGGTGTGCGTCTTAGGATTTATTATTGGTTGCCATGTAAATTTGTTAAAATGGAAGCTTTGATCTTGAAATATCAATATATTCAAAAAAGATTAATGATTTAGTATCTAGAGAAATCAAGATTTTGATGCAATGAATGGATAAGGAAGGTTTTACAATTTTACATTGGTAAAGATAAAAACTCAACATTTGAAAAACTACTTTAGAATTTTAGTTTAAAGGGAACTATAGTAAGTACCAAAGTGAAAGAAAGTGAAAATAAAAGTTGCTCAGTTGTTTTTCGACTCCTTGCAACCCCATGGGCTATATAGTCCATGCAATTCTCTAGGCCAGAATACTGGAGTGGGTAGCCTTTCCCTTCTCCAGGGGATCAAAGGTTAGGTGGTATCTGACTAATGTATTGACTAGAAGGGTTTGTAAGGAATAAACAGATGGAAATGAATGAACAAAAATGAAATGATAATCGGTAAGTTGGTAACTGTGGATAGATAGTGACATTTTATGATTTGTATCCACTATTTTCTGCATATGCCCTGGTGCATAATGATTAATTAATCATTGCGTCTGAAAAACTGGGTGTTATTTCAATCAGGAAAGATTGAAGGCAGGAGGAGAAGGGGACGACAGAGGATGAGATGGTTGGATGGCATCACCGACTAGATGGACTTGAATTTGAGTAAACTCCGGGAGTTGGTGACGATGATCAGTCCATGGGGTCACAAGGAGTCAGACACAACTGAGTGACTGAACTGAATTGAACTGAATTCAGGGGCAAATGGATAATTGAACCCTAATCTGGTGGTCAGATTGCCTTGTAGTTGTGCGGCTAACTTTAAGTGATTATCATCCCAAATGATTCATGCTCTTGGAGACAGTGTCCCCAGCACTGACACCATCACTGTTAGACGTGGGGGTGACAGGAAAAGCCATATGTAAATGTAGAAAATGGAAACCAGGGAGCAGCTCCCGCAAAACTGCCAATAAATTATCAGGAGACTACTGACCTCCTAATGAGAGACTACCAACTCGAAAAATGGTTAAAATGTAAAAACATTCTAGGTTAGCAACTTGTATCATGAATATAAATGTTCTGATGTGATGTTTTTATTATAATGCAAAGCATGAAAGCATCAATGATTACTAATATCTCCAAGTTCAGATTGTAATCCTTTTTAATCTCTTTTTTTATACTGTTTTAATTACATAAAGTTTTTCAGAAATAGTTTTGGTTTTTGCTATAAAATAACTTTTACTTAAGTTGATAATAATGTTAAAATTGATTAAAAGCTTAAAAATATTAGATGGTTATTTAACTTCAAAGCACTTGTGAGTTGAAATAGTGACTTGTAAAAAACAGTAAGTTATTTAATGTGAGCTTAAGTCAAATAGACACCATCAAATTTGAATATTCTAGGTTAAAATTTCAAAGGCATTCAAAATGTGATCTTGTAAATGCCACTTAAAATAATGGGATTTTCTAAGTTGGAAATATCATTCCATGTACACAATTTTGAAAATATGTCCTAAAAAATACTCTTTCTGTCCCTGTCATGATCTTGTCAGTCAGATCAATGTCTTTATTCTTCATCTTTCAATTTTGAAAATATAGAAAAACAACAGACTTGTGACTATAAACTTTTCACTTGTGAGGAATTTATGACTAGTTATCAGGAAAAAATTTCAAGGAATTTTTTAAATGAGATGTTTCTTTTTATTAATGGTGATTCTAAAAAGAATTTGGTGCAATCTAGTTTCCTATTTAAACACAGAAATAGATTATTTCATTTATTTAATGAAATCGATGTGGTAGTTACCTAGTTTCAAGATGAGATTTCAGAAACAGACTCTCCAATGTAAATCATAGACACAATTAAATGCTGAATCTTCCAGGTTAAAATTTCAGAGTAATTTGAAATGTACAGTCACCTTAGGAAATTCTGGTTTGAGTGGTCTTGATACACACACACACACACACACACACACAGAATCACAACTGAGCCTCATAGGCAATGTGGTTGAAAATCATTGGCCCATAGCTTTTAGAGAAGGTTATGGCCAATGACCATGCTGCTACTGCTACTGCTGCTAAGTCGCTTCAGTCGTGTCGGACTCTGTGTGACCCCATGGCACACCATTAATTTGTTGATTTTTTCCTGTTTTGCTGGTGATTTGCTGCCAACATAATTAAGAAATAGGGGTATTTGAGAGTGCAGGTTGCAGAGAGATAAGGAAGTTTTTCTCCATTTTTATCCACATTGTCTCTCTCCTCTATTTTTCCTTTGTCAAGGGTTGCCTTCCCTTCCCCAAGGGTTGCCTAACTTATTTTGCCTTTCCTCTTCTCACCTGTGTATTGTAAGCACATATATAATGGTGATTCTAACTGGTTTGTGATAGTCACTTGTTAAGTTTTCAGGAATTTTGTTAACCAGTTGTTAAACACAGTCATTATAAAAAATTAAATTATATAAACATATTGTCACATATATTATATAACTAATTCATATTGAAACAAAAGTATTCAATATTCAAAACTCATTAATATCTAATTATTTTATTACCTTTAATCATTAACTCTGTTTTTGAGGTTATATGTATCATTTGCCTGGTGGAAGAGACTACTGCACATCTCTTCAAAACTTGGGCCTCAGTGATGTCATGTTGGTAGCTTGAAACTGATCAAGTGGGAGTCTTTAGGCCACAGAAATCAGCAAATAGTGCAGATTGGGATGTGATTTAGTCTTGTTGACTGTTTCAGTTTTAAAACTTATGGAGAAAATGTTAATGCTGATTAAATAAAGTGTTTCATGCCTGTAGTTATTAAATTGTGAATAGCATTAAAAAATGAGGAAATTTTCTCCTAGTATTCACAAACTATTTCCAGTTTAGCCAAGAAGGTAATCTCAACATCGATGAGTGAAGTTCCTATGTTGGCCTTTCTTATTTCACTTTAATCTTATCCCTTAATGTAAAGTGAAAGTGAAAATCACTCAGTTGTGTCCAACTCTTTGTGACTCCATCGACTGTATAGTCCATGGAATTCTCCAGGTCAGAGTACTGGAGTGGGTAGCCTTTCCCTTCTTCAGGGGATCTTCCCAACCCAGGGATTGAACCCAGGTCTTCTTTTTTTTTTTTTTAATTTTTTATTTTATTTTTAAACTTTACATAATTGTATTAGTTTTGCCAAATATCAAAATGAATCCATCACAGGTATACATGTGCTCCCCATCCTGAACCCTCCTCCCTCCTCCCTCCCCATACCATCCCTCTGGGTCGTCCCAGTGCACTAGCCCCAAGCATCCAGTATCGTGCATTGAACCTGGACTGGCATCTCGTTTCATACATGATATTTTACATGTTTCAATGCCATTCTCCCAAATCTTCCCACCCTCTCCCTCTCCCACAGATTCCATAAGACTGTTCCACACATCAGTGTCACTTTTGCTGTCTCGTACACAGGGTTATTGTTATCATCTTTCTAAATTCCATATATATGCGTTAGTACACTGTATTGGTGTTTTTCCTTCTGGCTTACTTCACTCTGTATAATAGGCTCCAGTTTCATCCACCTCATTAGAACTGATTCAAATGTATTCTTTTTAATGGCTGAGTAATACTCCATTGTGTATATGTACCACAGCTTTCTTATCCATTCATCTGCTGATGGACATCTAGGTTGCTTCCATGTCCTGGCTATTATAAACAGTGCTGCGATGAACAATGTGAACCCAGGTCTTCTGCATTGCAGGTGGATTCTTTATCAGCTGAGCCACCAGGAACACCCATAATGTAAAGAAAATTATAAATCAACTTCATGTAAACAAAGTTACAAATCAACTTTTGTGCTACAACTACACTCTTGTATTAATGATATGAGGAAATTCTTGGCTGAATTGGATAATAATCAAGCATATATTCATAGTCTCATTGTGACACTTTGGCTGGCAATAGAATTGTAAAAACTGGTAGTGGATATTCAAAAAGCAACATCACACTGAAGTTTTGGGTATTGGAATTTACGATAAAGAATATTATATATTTTGTTTTTATTTGTAAATTGTGCATTATGATTGTTATTTAGTCGCTAAGTTGTGTCTGGCTCTTTTATAAACCCATGGACTGTAGCCCTTCAAGCTCCTCCGTCCATGCAATTTTCCAGGTAAGATTACTGGAATGAGTTGCTGTTTCCTTCTCCAGGGGATCTTCCTGACCTAGGGATCGAACTTGCATCTCCTGCATTGGCAGGTGGATTCTTTACCACTGAACCACCAGAGAAGCCCAAAATTGTGTTGCCTGTCTCTTAACTAGCAAAATTTATAATAAGCATGTATAGACCCACACACTGCATCTTTTCCCAGATATATGGTTGTTAAACTTTTACCAGCTCATCACTGCATATAATCCTTGAAGCAGGGATGGAAAAGTCATTTAGTCCAATTTTTTAACATTCAGATATTGGCTAGATGAAAATTTAAAATAGCTCAACCTGGTTAGGTTTCCTGTAAGGGAAGATAGGTAGCTGCTAATGTGTGATTGTTCCTCCAAAATTTTTGTTTTCATTGCACATATGTTAAATGCATTATTAGAGATTTATTACTTTGGATTCTGTTGCTTTTTGATTTCCTAAGTACTGATTCATAAGTGGGAGTGTTTTTACTGGGAATACCAGTTAAAATACAGTTTTCTGGCAGGCCCTCTGCCCCATCCACCCGACACACTGAATCATAACTGCAGTGTGGTGGAAAGAAACTGTATTTGAATGTTTCCTAGACCAGGGTTTGGGAACCATCGCTTGTGCCTTGTGTTAAATATAAATAGCCCTAGAGGAGAAAGAATGTAACTCAGCTTCTGCCATCGTTAGGCTGGATTAACAGATAGCAGAGATCAAGACCATGTAGATATAGCCTTTCTCCCCACCTCTCTGAGGCACCTGAAACGGAGTGGGATAATGAATCTTAGTAGGAGGCATGCCAAGCACAGTCAAGCTAACTCTAAGTGGAAATTCTCTAGACACTTCACATTTAACTATCTGGAAAATTTTAGAAAGGAGTCTTTCCTATTTCCTTGTCCTTATTGCTCAGGCATGAAATATGCTGTGTCTTCAAGTGCGGTGTTATGAAAATCAGGAATTGTTCATCCGCTTTGAGTTGGCCAGCTATATGCCTTCCCAGCGTGCATGCCCATCTGTCAGCAATAAAACCTTTAATTGTCTATGCTTGTAGTTTCTACAAAACTATTGGCAGAAAATGAAATGATCGTAATTCTGTATATCTGGTTGGTCATTTTGAGTCCATATTGTGCTTTTCTGAGACTGGTAAGGGGTCATCTAAAGAACTTACCAGGTGTCCAAGTTAAATCAATGAGAACAATCATTCTTTTTCTAACCTGACATATCCAGTTTGCCTTGAAATCAGCAGGTTTTCCTTCTAACCATCCAATTAGCACCTAATTGCTTTCCTTCCAAGGAGAAGGTGAAGGTTGCTAAAACTACCAGGTTGGAAGCTTATCTAACTTTTATTTTTATACATAGGTTTGGAGTTGTGAAAAACAAAAAGTTTGTGCCTAAAAATCTACTAAGTAATATATAAAGGGTGTAAATATAAATTTCACATTTCTTGAGTGGCTGAGCAAGAGTAATTATGCAATTTGTAAGGATAGAACCTAAGCAAAATGCTATACCGTGTGAATATCTCCTTTCTTACTACCCAAAGGAAAACTGGATCCATACATCTTAACTTTAAAATTTTAGTTATGTGCTTGATATATTATTTTGGTTACACTGTCTTACCACATTAATGCTTTTATCTGCAGCTCTTAATTTATTGTAGTTTATGAACTCCCAGAGAGTAGAGACTCTAATTATTCAAGCTCTTTGTGTATAGGATGACCGTAGCATTTGAAATCACACATATTGTTTCAATGTGCCCTGTAATATGATACTGATATTCATTCTGTATTTGTGTTTCTCACTTGGTACTCACTCCTTATAACCTCGAGTAAGTACCACATAGGGTCTCATTAGAGCTAAAAGCAAGGAGGGGTGTTTGCTCCTATTTCAAGGCAGTTGTCATTTGGTGGGACAGATAATGGCCTTACATGTATGTTCTATGGTCACATTACTTGTGGATTTAAGGTAAATTTATTAAGAGGAAGCAGGAGAGAGAGGAAGTAAGGAGTGAAATTTAAATTATAGGAGCAATTTCACCCTTCTACTCAGGGTGTCTATAATCCAGAGTGTAATGGGAGGTGTTAAGCTGCTGTTCTTCCTAGGTGTTCTCAGTTCTTTCATGCCTCTAATAGCACAAGATCTTACAGAGAGATTGTGATTCTAATGTCTAAGGATAATTATTTATTAATACAATTTAGACTCTAAACACAAGCTAAGTCTTTCATCAGGTGTTAAGCCAAAAAGAGTAATGGAGTCCAGCCCTGAAAGAAAAGCTATGATTGGTTTATTGTAAGATGTAATACTAGTTTTCGATGGGGGGCTCCTAAGAGACTTTCAAGGGTGATTTTTTCTCTTTGTCCTATGAGGTATGAAAATAGAAAATCTAAGTAGGAGGAGGCAAGTTTACAATTTATTTTCCCTCCTACTATATAGCTATAGCTGAGGACACTAAAGAATGAAGACAATTCACAATGATAGTCTCAAGAATCCTATATTCATAGGATTTCTTGGGGTAATTGTCTTCTGGTGCCATTATCAGGAAAACATAGGATTTTGGAGAGAAATAAATTGTTTTTCCACGTTGAACAAAAGTAAGGAAGGAGAGGTTGTGCAGAGAACAGAGAGAACCAGGGTCAAATGTGGTATTCAGTTCAGTTTATTTGCTCAGTCATGTCTAAATCTTTGTGACCCCACAGACTGCAGCACGCCAGGCCTCCCTGTCCATTGTCAACTCCTGGAGTTTACCCAAACTCATGTCCATTGAGTCAGTGATGCCATCCAACCATCTCATCCTCTGTCATCCCCTTTTTCTCCTGCTTTCAATCTTTCCCAGCATCAGAGTCTTTTCAAATGAGTCAGCTCTTTGCATCAGCTGGCCAAAGTATTGGAGTTTCAGCTTCAGCATCAGTCCTTCCAATGAACACTCAGGACTGGTCTCCTTTAGGATAGACTGGTTGGATCTCCTTGAAGTCCAAGGGACTCTCAAGAGTCTTCTCCAACACCACAGTTCAAAAGCATCAATTCTTTGGTGCTCAGCTTTCTTTATAGTCCAACTCTCACATCCATACATGACCACTGGGAAAACCATAGCCTTGACTAGACAAACCTTTGTTGGCAAAGTAACGTCTCTGCTTTTTAATATGCTATCTAGGTTGATCATAACTTTCCTTCCAAGGAGTAAGCGTCTTTTAATTTCATGGATGCAGTCACCATCTGTAGTGATTTTGGAGCCCCCCAAAATAAAGTCTGTCACTGTTTCCATTGTTTCCCCATCTATTTGCCCTGAAGTGATGGGACTGGATGCCATGATCTTAGTTTTCTGAATGTTGAACTTTAAGCCAACTTTTTCACTCTCCTCTTCACTTTCGTCAAGAGGCTTTTTAGTTCTTTGTGCCATAAGGGTGGTGTCATCTGCATATCTGAGGTTATTGATATTTCTCCCAGCAATCTTGATTCCAGCTTGTCTTTCATTCAGACCAGTGTTTCTCATGATGTACTCTAAGTTAAATAAGCAGGGTGACAATATACAGCCTTGACATACTCCTACTTAATACATAGGATTGAGAAAGAAACTTCAAGAGAAGCAGAGAGGAGCAGAAAAAGGAAGAGACAAAGGAGGGCACTGAGTCTTAGCAAGCACAATAAGAGGTAGTTGCCAGCAGAGGCAGAATCATGGTTAATACAACTGCAGTGTCTGAATGCTGAGCCTGGTGCAGTGGTGTGTGTGGCCCCTTTTAATACACAGCTATCTAAAGTCAGTACCAATTCAGTAGGAGAGATAATTTGTGACATTGTGTGACAGAATAAAGACAGATCAGAGAGATGAATTTGCCTAGATATCTGTGGTTAATGTAATCTGGTTAGAGAAACTAGGGGTGTAAGTAAAGTCAAACTTGCTTATCTTATTTACAGATATAGTGTGGATGTTTTATTAGAGTTGTTTGATAAGCTTTAATTTTATTCTTACCTATAATCTAAAATCTTCAGTGTCCCATTTTTATTTCTTAGTGCTTATATTATTCAGCTATTCCATAACTTTTTTAACCTATGAGTTTATCTTTTATTCCCTTGAGATCATATTCTTCCTTGGCTTGTAAATTACAACTCCAAGACCAGACTGATAGAAAAAGACCAGTGTGGGGAAGTTAAAAGAAGTGAAGGTGATCATGTGGTGTGTATTGTATTATAGTTTCAACGTGATGCCACCAATTGAGTGACTATATGATTAGTACCATTCACTCTGCTTTAGATATATTAAGTAACTAGTAAGAGGAGTTACACAAAGTTAAGGAGGGATTTTTAAGTAGGAGAGTACTGTGGTTTGATTCACATTTTAAAAGTTCATTCTTCCTGCTACATGAAATGCAGATTTGGCAATAAAACTCCAAGGAAGCAAGGAACCAGTTAGGCCATAAGGTTGTCCAGGCCAGAGATAATGGTGGCAAAGATGAGGGTAGTCATAATGAGATGGAGAGAAGTAGGCAGATTGGAGTATTTTTTAGAGGAAGAGCTTTATAATATCAAAATCATATCTTTTAAATGGACTTATTTACAAAACAGAGACAGAGTCACAGACTTAAGAGAATGAACTTATAGTTGTCCAGGGGAGAGAATGGGGGAACATGAATTGGAAATCGACATGTACACTCTGCTGTATTTAAAATGGATAACCAACAAGGTCCTATTGTATAGCACAGGGGACTCATTGTTATGTGGCAGCCTGGATGGGAGGGGAGTCTAGGGAGAATGGATACATATATAAGGATGGCTGAGTCCCTTTGTTGTCCACTTGAAACTATTACAACACTGTTAATTGACTATACTCCAATATAATGTTAAAAAAAACATACCTTTTATTGGTTAAAATTATTCTTTTGTATATTGTTATAAAACTGGTCTCTCAAAGTTGTTATTAGGGTTAGCTGAGCTAATATATGTAAAATTTCAATATATGAATGAGCTTTTAAATAAAGATTGGAGAGACACTACAAGTAATAGAAAGAGCATATACTTTATCAATCAGCAATCAGTTTATAATCCTTGTTTTTGCCAAATTTACTGAGACCTATGTGTACTAGTTTTCTATAGCAGTTACAAGTTATCCCCCAATTTAGCAGCTTTAACAACAAATATTTATGTTCTCATACTGTTTCTCACAGTAAAGAATTTAGAATAGGCTTAGTTAGGTGGCTCTGGCTCAGGACCTCTCATGAGGTCCGTTTAAGATATTGACCTGGGAAGTAGTTGTCTGAAGGCTTGGCTGTAGCTGTAAGAACTGCTTCCAAGTTGGCTCATTCACGTGGCTGTCTTCAATTGCTAGACATGTGAACTTCATCATGTTGTTGTCATTCAGTTGCTAAGTCACATCCAACTCTTTGTGACCCCATGGACTGCAGCACACAAGGCCTCCTTGTCCCTCACTATATCCTGGAGTTTGCCCAAGTTCATGTTCATTGAGTTGGTGATGCTATCCAACCATCTCATCCTCTGCCACCCTCTTCCCCTTTTGGACTGGGACTCTCCTTTCCCAGTATCAGGGTCTTTTCCAATGGGTCAACTGTTCTCATCAGGTGGCCAAAATATTGGAGCCTCAGCTTCAGCAGAGGCTTCAGAACTTTTCCATAGGGTTGTACAATGGACTGAATGTATCTCTCCAAAATTCATACATTGAAGCTTTAGCCACTAATGTGACTATACTTGGAGACAGAGCCTTTGATGAGGTGTGTGTGTTTGAGTGCTGAATCACTTCAGTTGTGTCCGACTCTCTGTGACCCTATGGACCATGGCCTGCCAGGCTCCTCTGTCCATGGGATTCTCCAGGTGTGAATACTGGAGTAGGTTTCCATGCCCTTCTCCAGGGCATCTTCTCAATTCAGGAATCGAAACTGCATCTCTTATATCTACCTGCATTGGCTGGCAAGTTCTTTACCACTAGTGCCACCTGGAAAGTCTTTTGAGGAGGTGATAAAGGTTAAATGAAGTCATAAGGATTGGGCCCTAATTTGGTAGATCTGGCACCTTATAAGAAGAAGAAACACCAGAGCTAGATCTCTCTACCACATGAGGACGTAGTGTGAAGATAGCTGTCTGTGAGCCAGAAAGAGAGCCCTCACTGGGAACTGAATCAGATGGCACATTGATCTTGTACTTCCTATCCTCTAGAACTGTGAGAGAGAAATTTCTGTTGTTTAAGCCACCTGGTCTGTGGTATTTTGTTACGGCAGCCTGAACTGACTAGTGCAGGCTGCTCGGCAGCAGTTAGCATGCCCAGAATGAACCCTCCAAAAAGAAGTCTCAATGTTTTTTTTATCATCCAGTCTCAGAAATCACTAAGCCACGCTTCTGCCATATTCTAAGTCAATGAAGTCCAGCCCATACTCATGAAGAAGAGAGTAAGATTCTATTTCTGCAAAGAATTTGTGAACATATTTTAAAATCACCTCAAGACCTTTATGGAAGGTTCTTTTTTTTTTTCTTTTATGAAGGGAGGCTAATAATAAAGTACAATGAAAGGATTAGATAAATGTGTATTGTCATTTGCCTAGCTAGGTGCTCCTCAGTAAATGTTACTTTCTTTCCTTGATAATTTAGAGATCATTTGGAAACTAAGAGAGGAAAAGTAGGACAGTGCAGTTCTTTTGGGGGGCCCCTAAGTGTGTCTCTTATCCTTCTCTGTTCATGATAGCAATTTTTGCATCAAGTAACATATCTTAAACCCTACTTTAATTTAGGGTTTAATTTAAATTAACCCTAATTTAATTAGGCACATGAATTTAATTGTGACTCTTCCTTTTTTTTCTTTGAGATGAAAATATAAGCCTCTCAGGAGTTTTCTGAATGTAGAAACTCTTACATATGTCGATGATGTATTTTCTTAATTTTCTATATGTAGGAATTTAAAAGAATGAAACTTCAAATTAAAATAACGTATCTCTGAAACAAGTAAGTGAAGATCAGTACTACCTAAAAATAGGAAAGAAATTCATAATTTAAAAAACAGTTCCAACTGTAGCCTTATTATTTCAGCATGTTTCCAGCTGTGGGTGACTTTACGTATCTTCAGGCATAATCACAAATCAGTATGCATGAAGCAACTCTTTTAATGTCCATTAATTCTTGCATAAACTCTTTGCATAAATCTGTACCAATCAGGATGTGATTAGAACCTTATTGTCTTGCACAATCTAACTAATATTAAAGTCAGATTCAGAAAGAAGCTCTGACTTTTTTGGTCTTTACTTTTTAAGGAAATTCATTCTCTAAAGTAGAGCATTTAAATGAGATGTTGGAGAGTATTTTTGAAGTGGGACACTTACAACATCAGGAGGCCATTGTCTTGATTGTTTTGAAGGACAGCATTTGTGGTTGGAAGGAAATACTTAAGGTATTTTAAAAGTTGGATTGACTATAATATTTGAATATCATTTCTTTTAATGTATGTCATAATTTTTCAATTTTTGTAGACAATTTAAAAAAAATCTAGAGCAGAACAATGCACATTAAAGTGAAAAGAAGTGTCCCAGATATGGGCAAGGCATCTCTTGCCCAGGATCTCAGGAGTAAGATCAGGACTATACTATTGATATTTGAGCTGTGTTAATTAGCAAATACATAAGTTTAATGCATAAATGAATAGAACCTAGGAGAATAGAGAGAATCTAGGGTTGATAAACTTCAAGATTTAAGATAACATGGTTTCACTTAGAAAGGATTGTATTGATTCATCTTAGAAGACAGAATCTACTGTCTTAGTGACTCCAAATGGTTCTTATTATTAGTCTCCATTTGGGCAGAATTTCCATCCGCATCTGATTTCTATGTATGATACTTTTGTGTATGATTTCCATTTCCAATGGTGGTTTAGGGGAAGTTTCGCTTAAACTACTGCCTATATGCCTTATGTGTCGAGGTCTGACCTTTTTCCTGAAATCCTAACCTATACGTAGCAACCTCCTGTTTATCTGCAGTAGGGCACCCCACAGGCTATTGATATTTGACAGACTCTTCATTTTGACCTCCAAACCTTCTCCTGCCCCTTAATCTTTTAGCCCAGTGAAGGCATGGCCGTCATCCATTCACTGTGCTGGAAACCCAAGTATTATGCTTGACTCTTTCTTCTCTGTTACTGCCCCCTGCCACCACCTTTGCACTTTCTCCTCCACATACAAATTAATCATCTGATCCTATTCCTTTTATCTCTTAAATGTCTCTCTTGTCCATCTGCTCTGCTTCCACCCTCTGGCCGCTGCTAGAGTTAGGCTCTTATATCTCTTAGCTGGCCATCTGGTTTGTTGTCTTTCTCCAATTTTTCCTTTATTATGGTCAGAGTGATTTTTGTGAAGTGCGTATCTGATTATGCTGCTCTCATGTGTAAAATTCTTTTGTGGTTCTCCATTTAGCATCTCACACTAAAGGCCAGCCTTTAACATGGTATATTAGGTGATTGCAGTGGCTCAGTGGTAAAGATTCCTCATGCAAGGCAGGAGACCCAGGTTTGAGCCTTGGGTTGTGAACATCCTCTGGAGAAGAAAGTGGCAGCATGCTCCAGTGTTCTCGCCTGGGAGACCCAGGGACAGAGGAGCTGGTGGGCTACACACCTGGGAGACCCCAGGGACAGAGGAGTTGGTGGGCTACATGCCTGGGAGACCCAGGGACAGAGGAGCTGGTGGGCTACATGCCTGGGAGACCCAGGGACAGAGGAGCTGGTGGGCTACACGCCTGGGAGACCCCAGGGACAGAGGAGCTGGTGGGCTACACGCCTGGGAGACCCCAGGGACAGAGGACCTGGTGGGCTACACGCCTGGGAGACCCCAGGGACAGAGGACCTGGTGGGCTACAGTCCATGGAGTTGCAAGGAGACACAGCTTAGCAACTAAACAACAGCAACAACAACAAAAATTCACTGATTCTAGATTGTGCTCTTGTGTTTCTTACTGAGCCTTATTTCCTTTACTTAATTATAAATACCTGGTTTCTTAGATATACTGTTAGGTTGCACTTCCATGACCTAGCACATATGGTGGTAGGTCAATTACCATCCAGCTTGTAGGTCTTTGGTCTGGCAAATAGCTCAGATGTCACACTTTATGTGAGGACTTTCCAGATTCCACAGGTGGAGTTAAATCTTCTCTTTTCTCAGTTTCCACTGTACCTTTGTTTCTGTTATGGTATTTATAAAATTATACAAAAATTAGTTGTGTGCCTGTTGTTTCCTTCACAGACTCTGGATGACTCTAGAAGAGGGACTATCTTACTTTTCTTTATATCGCTAATGCCTAGCAAGGAGCTTCAAAGATAATAGAAATTTGGCCACACTCACTAAATAAATAACTAAATCAAAGTGTCTTAATTAGCAACACAATAACAGTGCTTAGAGAAAGGATTCTGTAGACATGAGATCATTTCTTATGTCTACTTTTCATAAAAGTATAGACTTAAAAATTCATCACGATTGGAACTATGATAAACAGACTCATTACATTCATTTACAGTAAACTTTGGCTATCAGTACCCTCAAGCATCTGAGGAACACTGAGCCCAGAAGTAAGGAAAATAAAAAATGAAAGTGTCCTTATTTGAAAAAATATTCCAAATCCATTTGTGCAATAAGCACAGACAACCGAAACCATGACACAGTACTGATTAGTCCATTGTCTGGACAGAAGGTGAAGAGAGCTCTGTAAGACAGTGATGTTAGAAAAAGGCAGACTTTCCTATGTGAAGCCTGAGAGCCAGAGAAAAAGCAACAGGTGACAGAAGAAAAGCAAGGAGGACAGAAAAGAGGGAGAGATCAGGTGCAAAGGTGATGATAACAACAATGACAGTGTCAGAGGTTTCATATCATATACTCCAACAGTCTTAGAAAAAACCCAGAAGTGATATCAGAGGTTAAAATAGATTTTCTGTGTGTGTATGTGTGTGTGAATTTGCTTACATCCACCTACATTTTATAGTTCCAGTCCTTAAAATAGAATCCAGAAAAATAGCATTTTCCTAGAATAAGACAATGCTGGATAATACAGGATAATGAAGGTTTTCATGTAGGAGGTATTTATGAACAAGAGTTATGATTTAAAGCCCAGTTTTTTACACTTTGCTATGTATCTTCTCGGAGAAGGCAATGGCACCCCACTCCAGTGTTCTTGCCTGGAGAATCCCAGGGACGGGGGAGCTAGTGGGCTGCCGTCTATGGGGTTGCACAGAGTCGGACATGACTGAAGCGACTTAGCAGCAGCAGCAACATGTATTTTCTTCTTTGTGACCCCATGGACTGTAGGCCATCAGGTCCCTCTGTCCATGGAATTCTCCAGGCAAGAGTACTGTACTGGGCTGCCGTGCCCTTCTCCATTGCTGTGTGTGCTGCTGCTGCTGCTGCTAAGTCGCTTCAGTCGTGTCTGATTCTGTGCGACCCCATAGACGGCAGCCCACCAGGCTCCCCCGTCCCTGGGATTCTCCAGGCAAGAACACTAGAGTGGGTTGCCATTTCCTTCTCCAATGCATGAGAGTGAAAAGTGAAAGTGAGTTGCTCAGTCGTGTCCGACTCTTCGAGACGCCATGGACTACAGCCTACCAGGCTCCTCCATCCATGGGATTTTCCAGGCAAGAGTACTGGAGTGGGGTGCCATTGCCTTCTCCTATTGCTATGTGTAGGTAAGTCCTAAGTAAATATTTTCTTGACTGAGTTATGAATTGCTGTGATTCCAAAGGAATGTCTGTATTCAGATCCTATTTAGTCTTATGTATTTCTAGATCAGTGGTTCTCAGCCGAGATAGTTTGGCCTGGCTATAGGAAAAATGATAAAGAAATTGTCTTGTATGTTTCTTGTTTAAGCTACCCAGTGCCGGGTGTTTTTGTTATAGCAGCCAAAACATAAACACAAAACTCAGAGTTTCTCAACACTGTCATTAAAACCCATCTACTGGATGGATCTTCAACCACCACTGTATTTCAAAGTCATTCCTGAGTGGGACTGTACACTGGCAGCAATATTTTCAGCAAAAGTTAATCAGTAGGAGTAATTTGTGAAACAGGCTCAGGTTTTTCCCCTGCTTAATCAGCCTTGTAAGAAGGCCACACAAAGCCACAGGAATGAGTTGAGAGGTTGGAATAACTGCAACAGAGCTTTGTTGTTGTTCAGTCTATGTCATGTCTGACTCCTTGCGACCCCATGGACTGCAGCACAACAGGATTCCCTGTCCTTCACTATCTCCTGGAGTTTGCTCGAGCCTGTGTCCATTGAATCCTTCATGCCATCCAATCATCTCATCCTCTTTTGTCCCCTTCTCCTCCTGCCTTCAATCTTTCCCAGCATCAGGGTCTTTTCCAATGAGTTGGCTCACGTCAAGTGGCCAAAGTATTGGAGCTTTAGCTTCAGCATCAGTCCTTCCAATGTATATTCAGGGTTGATTTCCTTTAGGATTTACTGGTTTGATCTCCTTGCTATCCAAGGGACTCTCAAGAGTCTCCAGTAGCACAGTTCAAAAGCATCAGTTCTTCAGCACTCAACCTTCTTGATGGTCCAGCTCTGACATCCATACATGACTACTGGAAAACCCACAGCTTTAACTACACGGACCTTTGTTGGCAAAGTGATAGCTCTGCTTTTTAATGCAACAGGGCCAAGTAACATGAGGGTCAGAGCCACTTGTTTGTAATTGTTCCTTTTGGGCCTGCTCTGGTCTGACTCTGAAAGTAGCCTGTGCATCATGTGATGAGTTGCTGCAGTGTCATGCAGACCTTATCACTTGGTGGCTGACAATACCCAGCTCATTATTAGCATCTCCAATGCATAGTGTCTTGATGTCCCCTAGTCAGGAACTCAGTCTCCATTCAGTTTCAGTTTAGTTGCTCAGTCATGTCTGACTCTCTGCGAGCCCATGGACTGCAGCACGCCAGGCCTCGCTGTCCATCACCAACTCCTGGAGTCTACCCAAACTCATGTTCATTGAGTCAGTTAGGACTCAGTTTATGTTGGTAACTGCCATTTTAATTGAGTACAGTTTTCTGTTTCACACAGCATAGCCTTGTCCTAGAACTGTAGGAATTTGCACAGTCTTTATCCTATTGGAGCTGGCCAGAGAATCCACAGGGCTTCCTAACAGATCGTGGGTACCTCTTACACCTTCGGATTTGCAGCATCATGTATTCAGAGGTTGAGGGATGCTTATATAATAATTTGAATCTGCTGCAGAGTCATCTGTTGCTTTGGGTAAACTCAAATCTGTCAGTCTCCTTCATTACTTAATAAATAATTTGGAATAATTTTGCTAAGTGTGGTATGCAGTTTCTAAAATCCAAAGGGATACATAAGTGCTGTGCCTCTTTCTTAGTGATAGGAAGGCAAGATGCAGTAACTTATCCTTTACTTAAAAAAATGTATCCTTTTACTTGTTTTTTGGTTACTTATCCTTTACTATTTTATATCTTTTATGTATTTGTTCAAGGCTCTTCCTTTTACCTGTATAAATATATACTGAGTCAGTCTTAGTAAATGTGATGTTATAGCATGCCAAAGATAATTGCCACCTACTTAGTCCTAAAAATGAGGTTATTGTTACCTCTGGAAGGTATGTGATCCAATTCTAAAGTCTGGATCCAATTCTAGATTCTTGGATAGAATCCAATTCTAGCCAAGATAGATACCCTCTATCTTGGTTGGATTCTATTAGAAGCAGATGGCAAAACAAGGATTCATGTGCAAGTGATTATTTGGAAGATGTAGGATATACTGGTAAAGGATGGGGGGAACTGAGGCAGAAAAGGGAATGCAGACAACAATGTGTGCATAATCAAGCCAATTATCACTATAATTGGAATTAACCACACTGGAGAAACTCTGGAGCAGCGTGTGTGTGTGTGTGTGTATGCTCAGTTGTGTCCAAAACTTTGCAACTCTGTGGACTGTAGCCTGCCTGTCCTCTCTGTCCATGGAATTTTCCAGGCAAGAATACTGGAGTGGCTTGCCATACCCTCTTCCAGGGGAATCTTCCTGATCCAGGGATCAAACTTGTGTCTTCTGCATCTCCTGAAAAGGCAGGTGGGTTCTTTACCACTGCGCCATCTGGGAAGCCCCCTGGAGCAGTGTAGGCACAGACTTCAGGATCCTCCCACTGAAGGAGGTACACCAGTTTCCTTCAGTCATTGGGTGAGAGTTTCTTGGGCTTTAGGATCATTAATTCCCCAGCACTCTAGTCTGTCACATGGGTGGGTAAAGTAGACTTCAAAATCCAAAGAAGGTTGTCAGGTCTTCAGTTGGAAATCTAGATAATTGTGCTTAAATAGGAAGGAGAAAAGAATATAGTTCAGTTCAGCTCAGTTCAGTCGCTCAGTCGTGTCTGACTCTTTGCGACCCCATGAACTGCAGCATGCCAGGCCTCCCTGTCCATCACCAACTCCCAGAGTTCACCCAAACTCATGTCCATCGAGTTGGTGATGCCATCCAGCCATCTCATACTCTATCGTCCCCTTCTCCTCCTGCACCAATCCCTCCCAGCAGAGTTGACTCCAATTAGTCAACTCTTCGCATGAGGTGGCCAAAGTATTGCAGTTTCAGCTTCAGCATCAGTCCTTCCAAAGAACACCCAGGACTGATCTCCTTTAGAATGGTTGGATCTCCTTGCAGTCCAAGGGACTCTCAAGAGTCTTCTCCAATACTACGTTTCAAAAGCATCAATTCTTCAGTGCTCAGCTTTCTTTATAGTCCAACTCTCACATTCATCGGAGAAGGCAATGGCACCCCACTCCAGTACTCTTGCCTGGAAAATCTCATGGACGGAGGAGCCTGGTAGGCTGCAGTCCATGGGGTTGCTAAGAGTTGGACACAACTGAGCTATTTCCCTTTCACTTTTCATTTTCATGCATTGGAGAAGGAAATGGCAACCCACTCCAGTGTTCTTGCCTGGAGAATCCCAGGGACGGGGGAGCCTGGTGGGCTGCCGTCTATGGGGTTGCACAGAGTTGGACTCGACTGAAGTGACTTAGCAGCAGCTCACATCCACACATGACCACTGGAAAAACCATAGCTTTGACTAGATGGACCTCTGTTGGCAAAGTAATGTCTCTGCTTTTTAATATGCTGTCTAGGTTGTTCATAGCTTTTCTTCCAAAGAGCAAGCGACTTTTAATTTCATGGCTGCTTTCACCATCTGCAGTGATTATCAGTTCAGTTCAGTTCAGTTCAGTTGCTCAGTCATGTCCAACTCTTTGTGACCTCATGAATTGCAGCATGCCAGGCCTCCCTGTCCATCACCAACTCCCGGAGTTCACTCAAACTCACATTCATCGAGTTGGTGATGCCATCCAGCCATCTCATCCTCTGTCGTCCCCTTTTCCTCCTGCCCCCTCCCAGCGTCAGGCTTTTACAATGAGTCAACTCTTCGCATGAGGTGGCCAAAGTATTGGAGTTTCAGCTTTAGCATCATTCCTTCCAAAGAACACCCAGGGCTGATCTCCTTTAGAATGGACTAGTTGGATCTCCTTGCAGTCCAAGGGACTCTCAAGAATCTTCTCCAACACCACAGTTCAAAAGCATCAATTCTTCAGTGCTCAGCTTTCTTTACAGTCCAACTCTCACATCCATACATGACCACTGGAAAAACCATAGCCTTGACTAGATGGACCTTTGTTGGCAAAGTAATGTCTCTGCTTTTGAATATGCTATCTAGGTTGGTCATAACTTTCCTTCCAAGGAGTAAGCGTCTTTTAATTTCATGGCTGCAGTCACCATCTGCAGTGACTTTGGAGCCCCCCAAAATAAAGTCTGATACTGTTTCCACTGTTTCCCCATCTATTTCCCATGAAGTAATGGAATCAGATGATTAAATCAGTAGAGCGTTATCTATTTTTTAGCTGATGTAAAAATTATCAACAATATTATGGAATCTTTCATGAGCTATCAGGCAACTGTGGTTTCCTTTGGTTTTTGAAATAGACAAGGAACATTCAGCTCTTGCTGTAGTGAGAGATCTGATCAAAGAACTATGGAATATAAATGGTTATTAAAGGGATATTATTGTAATAGCATGATGGTTAAATGCATAGCCAAGATGGATTAAATTACTGTGATCATACAGAAATTTGATTTTTGCACTATTTCTACTCAAAAATTCAAGAAAAGTTTGTGTCAAGTCTATAAAACTTTGTATAGATTAGGCCATTTTTTTCTTATAGTAGTTCATTTCATTAAAAAAATTCTAATTTTCTTCAATTGATCTCCCACAATTGTCTGTTTAAATTTAGTTTTATGATACATTAATATAAACTGATAAAATTACATAAATATTTCTAAATGTTATAATGTTCTGATAAATATCTTTATATTCTAATTCCTGAATTTCTAGGAATTTTTGAGGATGAGAATTTATATTCTCTTCCAAGAAGTCATTCTAAAAACTATTTAGAATGAATTCAGAGAGAATTTTTGGCTTAAAGTCTCTATTCTTTCTCAAATGGTTTTATAAATCATTTCTCTGAATAATAAATATAAAAGTATTGTATCACTTCTATTTTAGGAGAGAAAGAAAATTGTCAATAGTTTCAGTCTGAAACTCTTTAGAAACCTTTTAACAATTCATGTGTGATAAAGAGTTTTTAAACAAAAGAATAAGACAGTTTAAAACAGAAATTCAAATTTGCAGAACAAGGTGAGCAAGCCTCTTGATTCACTCACTATTTGAATATTCAAGTATCATTTGCTAAAACATGTTCAGTTCAGTTCAGTTCAGTCGCTCAGTCATGTCTGACTCTTTGCGACCCCATGAATCGCAGCACACCAGGCCTCCCTGTCCATCACCAACTCCTGGAGTCTACTCAAACTCATGTCCATCGAGTTGGTGATGCCATCCAGCCATCTCATCCTCAGTCGTCCCCTTCTCCTCCTGCTCCTAATCCCTCCCAGCATCAGGGTCTTTTCTAATGAGTCAACTCTTCACATGAGGTGGCCAAAGTATTGGAGTTTCAGCTTCAGCATCAGTCCTCCAATGAACACCCAGGACTGATCTCCTTTAGAATGGGCTGATTAGATCGTCTTGCATTCCAAGGGACTCTCAAGAATCTTCTCCAACACCACAGTTCAAAAGCATCAATTCTTTGGCACTCAGCTTTCTTCACAGTCCAACTCTCACATCCATACATGACCACTGGAAAAACCATAGCCTTGATTAGATGGACCTTTGTTGGCAAAGTAATGTCTCTGCTTTTGAATATGCTATCTAGGTTGGTCATAACTTTCCTTCCAAGGAGGAAGCGTCTTTTAATTTCATGGCTGCAATCACCATCTGTAGTGATTTTGGAGTCCCCCAAAATAAAGTCTGACACTGTTTCCATGGTTTCCCCATCCACTTCCCCTGAAGTGATGGGGCCAGATGCCATGATCTTAGTTTTCATGTAGTTTCCTAATTTTCAGATGTTCCTTAAAAACAGCAAGTAATGAGCTATTTTTTGAACTAAAGTTCAAATCTGTAAATGCATACTATGCAGCTTCATGAACAGACTGACTTTGCTCACATTTAAAAGAGTTAAAAATTTGTCGTGTTTCCATCACTTTGAGAGTAAAGAAAAGAGAATCAGTGTCAGAGTATTTTTGGGATTGTCTTTCTTTTAATGTGAGAGCAACATTCAAAATGTTAAGATTTAGAAACTGAATATTTTGGTTATTTTGTACAATAAATTATAAGTAATTTGCTACAGGTTACCATGACCCAGGCTTAATTTTGTCATCATTAAAATCAGTCTTCCTAAGCAGGACCAAGTACTGAGTTAATCATGATTCTCTAGGTTGGTCTAAAGAGGAGGAATAAACCTTGTCTTAGAATGCCTTGGCGGGGTGGAGATGGGGGGCTGAAAAAGGCAGAATGCAGAGCATTGTAACAGGACACAGTCCTGCTCAGGGGATGTGACCAGTCTGAGTTCCTTTTTTTAACTCTTTCAAATAATGGTTTGAGGCTGATACTTGATTGTATTCATATTCATGGAGAAAGTGCAGGTTAAGTCTGGAAGTGCTGACTACCTGTCCTTTGTATTAGGCTGAGAGAAGTAACCTGCAGGGTACCTTGAGGAACCATTTCTAAAGGGATAAGGGATTTATTCTAATGGTCCAGAGGTAGATCAATTTTTTTAGAGCAGATGTCACAGCTTGTGAATGAAAGTAAGCACAGCATCTCAGTGGAGGGCCAGAGAGTTTGGGGAAGAGAGAGGGAAAACAGGAGAGGAGTAATTCTATAGGCATACGTCACAGATCTTATAGATTTTTGCTCCTCTTTCCATTGGCATCCTCTCTACCCCCTGGCTTGGCTCTTGGGTCTCTTCTGGGCTTATTTAGATAGACTAGGGCTCTGGTCAATAGCAGACTTTATTGCAAAATTTTTGGGTTGCTGCTTTCTCTTTCCATCTTTCAGAAAAATCACTAAGATCTCTGCTCAGTGAATAGTACTCTTAGGACTTTTTGTCATTATATATTTTTTTAAAACATAATTTCATTGGGAATTTTAGGGATTAAAAGGTAGATAAGTACATTTAGTTCTTAATTTTTACCAGAGGTTAAGTTTTTTGATGGTGACAGAATATTTTTATGCAGATTTTATCCTTTGTAACTCACTGGATAGTCCTGTAGGAATTTTTCTAAAAACAGTTAGTTCTGTATTAACATAATTTTCAGATAATCACACGTACAAAGAAAGAAACTACTGCTCATCCTGACTGGAATATCAAACAACTAAAACAGAGAAAAGTAGTTTTATTCTTGCATCAGCATGCTTGTGCTCACATACACACGTTTCTATGGGCAGGTGAACATGCATAATACACGCTGGATGGTGACTGGCACTTGAGTGATAACAAAGTGATCATGTTTTGAATTTTTATTAGAAGTGCAATTTTTTACCATGTCACAGAACAGATGCATGACTTCAGTTTCATGACTTATAGAGTTGGTTTTACATGCTTTTGACAGTCAATTCATATTTCTGACATTATCATTTCTTTTTCCATTGAGAAGTTGTATGTAGTTGGGTTTTGTACTCTTTTCAAGATAAGTCATTGTAATCCTACCCTTCTGCAGGACAATGTTTTCTTGTTTCTTATGGTCAGTTCCCTGAGGGTTTTCATTCTTTTTTCCACCATTCATGCCATTAGTGCTATATGAACTTTTTGTAAAAGCATCCTAGGACATGTCAGAAAGTTTTCACATGTCAGAACTCTCGGTTTATCTACATAAGTTTTTTTTTTTTTTTTAAGTTTCCTGTAACAAAAATATCTATACTTATTTTGTTATCTACTTCATTTTTTCCTTTCTCTCTCCAGGTATCAATTGTTTGTTGTCAGTGACTAACATAATGCTTGATTTTTAGGCTTCAGATAGGAAAAAAGTGACAATTTTGTTTCCTTTTGTTAAAACTAATGTTGATGCCAATCTGAGTCTAGGCACAACAAAGGGTCCTTAAATTGCTATAGAATTATCTTATAGGATGTGTGAGTTAATTTTGTATTATGTCCTGACTGTTTACTATGTCAGGAATAGTAGGTTAGGTGTAGGAATTCAAAGTTGAATAAAACCTAATTACTGTTCTCCTAAGAGTTTGTAATTAAGTCTGTGTGGGATGTAAAAATGAGAACATTATATATATATATACACTTTTGTTAGAAATTTAACTGTGGAAAGCCCATCTAAAATAGTGCAGTTACTTCTATAATTATTGTATTCTTTAAATTTTTAAGTAATTTTTCCCCTTGCATAACTCTTGGTTCACAGCTTTGGGAACTTCCCAGGTAAAATATGAAATGGACCCCATACATGGAGGGCAAGAAGAAATGGAAGAAAGAGGCAGACAACTGTAGTTTGGTAGCTGGTAGGTTTAGTGATCAAAGGAACTTACATATGAGGCTTGTCTTGGGTGACTGCAAGATGAGTAGATTTCTGCACCTGCCTGCCAGAATCCTAAAGGTTTATATAGACACCCTAATGTGGTTCAGTCATGTATTCTATCCAGATGATCTTAACAACATCTCACTCTCTCAAGGCTGTGTCCTTGAAACCAGCTCCTCCAGTAGTAATGGTGGGAAGAAGGTGTATTCCAAAGATGAGGGGAGGGGGAAGAGAAGCCTCCAGTGGCCTGGGTCCAGCTTTGGGTTAACTGGCAGTTGTGTCCTCTCCACTACTCCCTCCAACAGGGCCAGCTATAGTCAGTCTGTTGAATGGTGGCCTCCATTCTGAACCAGTGAGTGTGATTGTATTCAGAAAAAGACTCTGCATATGTAATTAAGGAACTTGAGGTGAAGTCATCCTGGATTACCTTGGTGAGCCTTAATTCCAGTAAAAAATGTCCTTACAAGAGACAGAAGAGAAGACACAGACATACAAAGGAGAAGGTGACATGAAGATGGAGCAGATATTGAAGTGATGGGGCTCAAAAGCCAAGGAAACCAAGGAATGCTGATGGCCACCAGAACTGTAAGAAGCAAGGAAGAATTTTCCTTTGGAGCTTTTGAAGGCAATATGGCTCTGTTGACACCTTGCTTTTTGGACATCTGTTCTCCAGATCTGTGAGAGAATGCATTTATGTTATTTTTGGTCACTAAGTTTTCCATGCTATTTTATGGCAGCCTCAGAAAACTAATATAATAAGTGAGAGCATGGCTAAGGTTTGTGGTTGAGAATAATTTCTGTGTGATATGTTTTACCAGTTGAAAAATCAACTAAATATAAAAAAATTTTATGAGGCAATTGGGAGAGTTAAAAGACAGTTTCCTAGGGTTACATATTAATAATACTGATATAGATAGGAGACTGAGGTTTACACCTATTACCTGAGCAAGGAGGATCAGGTAAAGGTAATGGTTAATTTCTTAACTTCCTTCTTGTGGCATTCCCAGATGTGTCATTTTAATTTTATTCCTTCAGTGAGGGGTAAAGCCCAATGTGAATGCAAAGAAATACTGGTTGTATATGCAGAGACTTAAAATGAACTGATAACATTGTAGTGATGTTCAGACATTTAAATATTAAATACTGGTGGGCTAGAATACTGGGAACCATTTAGATGGATGTAACAATAGAAACTTTTATATCTCTTGAAAGCTTGTACTAGAGTAAGATAGATAAGAAGTCATAGGTGAAATAATCTATGCAAGATGTAATAGGCTAAGAACAAATTACTTGTAGCAGTGTGGCAAATATAATGCTATTATCCAAATATATAAGGAAAATAATAGTTCTTTCTAGTCTTTTAAATTGTAAACCATAACATGAATATGAAGAAATAAATAAAATATAGACTCAGATTAATGAATCACTGAAACATAAAACTCTTTTAAACCTCCATTTAGGTGAAGAATAGAATGTTCTTATGTCACCGTAGAAACCCCATTGGCCTTCCTAACTGCAATGTCCTTAGTTTTCATCCCTAAATGCTGGAGTGTTGCTTTGCTTGCTTTTGAATTTTGTATTAATACAGTTATATAGCAGGGAGTCCTTTGGTATGGTTTCTTATGACAAATATGTTTATTTTTCCTTCCATATTTCTTGAGTTGTAACTCACTCATTTTCATTGCAGTAGAGTATGCTATTGCAGGGAATATACATGGTTTATGCATCGGTGGGAATCTGGGTTAGTTCCAGTTTGGAACTTTTACAAATAATGCTACTACAGATATTCTTGTACAAGTGAAGTGGTACACAAATGTACACATTTGTATTGGGTGTATTCCTGGGAAGAGAAATTGCTAGGTGTGATGGGAAATTACTATATATGTGTATCTTCACCTTTGGTTGATAATGGTAATTTGATTAAAAAATTTTATTTATTTATTTTGCACATGGGCTTAGTTGCTCTGTGCCATATGGGATCTTCCAAGATCAGGGGTTGAACCAGAGTCTCCTGCATTGGTGGGTAGATTCTTTATCACTAAGCCATCTTGGTAATTTGATTTTCAAATTCGTTACATCAAAACTGAACTCTGTAGGAGATTTCCTTGATTTCACATCCTTGTAAAACTTGGTATTACCAATCTTTTAGCCATTTCTAGTGGATGTATAGTCATATCTCATTATGATTTTAACTTTGATTTTTACTATTTTAATGGGATTGAATACCTTGTCATATGCTTATTGGCCATTAAAAATCTAGGTTGTCTTTTTTATTGATTTGTAGTAGATGTCTTCCACATTTTGTTTACCAGTCCTTTGTTAGCTTTTTATGTTGCCAAAATATTTTCTCCCACTCCGTGCTTTACCTTTAATTTTCTTAATGGTGTATTTTAATGAATAGTTTTAATTTTAGTGTAGTCCAGTTATTCTTTCAGAGAAGGCAATGGCAACCCACTCCAGTACTCTTGCCTGGAAAATCCCATGGACAGAGGAGCCTGGTAGGCTGCAGTCCATGGGGTCGCTAAGAGTCAGACATGACTGAGCGACTTCACTTTCACTTTTCACTTTCATGCATTGGAGAAGGAAATGGCAACCCACTCCAGTGTTCTTGCTTGGAGAATCCCAGGGGTGGGAGAGCCTGATGGGCTGCCGTCTATGGGGTTGCACAGAGTCAGACACGACTTAAGGGACTTAGCAGCAGCAGTTATTCTTTTCCTTTATGATAGATGATTTTTATGTTCAATTTAAGTAATCTTTTTAACATGAAATAAGATATTCTCCCATGTTTTCTTCAAGCCTAGAGCTGTCCAAGAGATATAAGGGCCACATGTATAACTTGAAAATTCCCACATTTAAAAAAATAGAAGGAATCAAGTAATTTAATTTTAACGATACATTTTATGTTATGCAATGTATTCCAAATATTATAATTTCAGTGTTACCAATACAAAAATCATTAATGAAATATTTTACATTTAAAACTCATTTTTGAACCACTATTCAAAATTTAGTATGTATTTTGTGATTATAGCACATTTCAATCCTTAGGACTCAATTTCAAAATTTCAAGTGTTAAATAGCCATTGATGGCTAGTCTTTATCACATTGGTCAGCACAGTTCTAGAAGACATTTTGTTTTGCCACTTGGAATTCATGTTTGGGTATGGAGCAATGTTGAGTCATTTCCTATTTTTCCCCACATGGTAATATGGTAATCTATTATTCCCAGCTACATAAGTTGAAAAGAAATCTTTCCCTGATGCTCTACAGTACCATATTTGTCAAAATAAAAGTTCATATGTGAGTACATCTACTTCTGATTTTAGTAATAAATGCTTATCTTCTACTGTATATTTCATTTTTCTTACGAACTCCACCATGCTGGCTGGTGGGATAAAAAGGAACAAGCTATAACTTTCCAATCAATTGAATCCGAGTCTCTGCCAGTTTGAATAGTTACTTTTTGGAAACCCCTCGTTCTCTTTTAGTAAGTGCTCAATGTTTCTGGTTTCTCTCCATTCCTCTTGCTTTTCCAGAAATGATGCTTAGATATGTGGGGGCATTACCATGACCTGATGGTGCTGGGGAGGAAGGATCTCTATATGCCAGAACGTCCTTTGGTAGCCATGTGCCTTTTTGGTTCCTACTGAAGTGTAGACAGTTTATCCTTGAACAAAGTACTGCACAGGTCTATTTTACATGGATTTTTTTCCCCCAGTAAATACTATTGAAAAAATTTGGTGATTTGTGACAATGTGATAAAACTTTCAGGTGAACCACATAGCTTAAAAATATCAAAAAATTTAAGAGAACGATATGTCATGAATGCATAAAATATCAGATCAGATCAGATCAGATCAGTTGTGTCCGACTCTTCACGACCCCATGAATTGCAGCACGCCAGGCCTCCCTGTCCATCACCAATTCCCGGAGTTCACTCAGACTCACGTCCATTGAGTCAGTGATGCCATCCAGCCATCTCATCCTCTGTCATCCTCTTCTCTTTCCCCCAATCCCTCCCAGCATCAGAGTCTTTTCCAGTGAGTCAACTCTTCGCATCAGGTGGCCAAAGTACTGGAGTTTCAGCTTTAGCATCATTCCTTCCAAAGAAATCCCAGGGCCGATCTCCTTCAGAATGGACTGGTTGGATCTCCTTGCAGTCCAAGGGACTCTCAAGAGTCTTCTCCAACACCACAGTTCAAAAGCATCAATTCTTTGGCGCTCAGCCTTCTTCACAGTCCAACTCTCACATCCATACATGACCACTGGAAAAACCATAGCCTTGACTAGATGGACCTTGGTTGGCAAAGTAATGTCTCTGCTTTTGAATATGCTATCTAGGTTGGTCATAACTTTCCTTCCAAGGAGTAAGTGTCTTTTAATTTCATGGCTGCAGTCACCATCTGCAGTGATTTTGGAGCCCAGAAAAATAAAGTCTGACACTGTTTCCACTGTTTCCCCATATATTTCCCATGAAGTGGTGGGACTGGATGCCATGATCTTCGTTTTCTGAATGTTGAGCTTTAAGCCAACTTTTTCACTTTCATCTTTCATCACTTTCATCACTTTCATTTCATGATTTCATCATCACAAACACTTTCACTTTCATCAAGAGGCTTTTTAGTTCCTCTTCACTGTCTGCCATAAGGGTGGTGTCATCTGCATATCTGAGGTTATTGATATTTCTCCTGGCAATCTTGATTCCAGTTTGTGTTTCTTCCAGCCCAGCGTTTCTCATGATGTACTCTGCATAGAAGTTAAATAAACAGGGTGACAATATACAGCCTTGACGAACTCCTTTTCCTATTTGGAACCAGTCTGTTGTTCCATGTCCAGTTCTAACTGTTGCTTCCTGACCTGCATACAAATTTCTCAAGAGGCAGATCAGTTGGTTTTATTCCCATCTCTTTCAGAATTTTCCACAGTTTATTGTGATCCACAGAGTCAAAGGCTTTGGCATAGTCAATAAAGCAGAAATAGATGTTTTTCTGGAACTCTCTTGCTTTTTCCATGATCCAGCGGATGTTGGCAATTTGATCTCTGGTTCCTCTGCCTTTTCTAAAACCAGCTTGAACATCTGGAAGTTCATGGTTCACATATTGCTGAAGCCTGGCTTGGAGAATTTTGAGCATTACTTTACTAGCGTGTGAGAGGAGTGCAATTGTGCGGTAGTTTGAGCATTCTTTGGCATTGCCTTTCTTTGTGATTGGAATGAAAACTGACCTTTTCCAGCCCTGTGGCCACTGCTGAGTTTTCCAAATTTGCTGGCATATTGAGTGCAGCACTTTCACAGCATCATCTTCCAGGATTTGGAATAGCTCAACTGGAATTCCATCACCTCCACTAGCTTTGTTCGTAGTGACGCTTTCTAAGGCCCACTTGACTTCGCATTCCAGGATGTCTGGCTCTAGGTCAGTGATCATACCATCGTAATTATCTGGGTTGTGAAGATCTTTTTTGTACAGATTGTCTGTGTATTCTTGCAACCTATTCTTAATATCTTCTGCTTCTGTTAGGTCCATACCATTTCTGTCCTTTATCGAGCTCATCTTTGCATGAAATGTTCCTTTGGTATCTCTGATTTTCTTGAAGAGATCTCTAGTCTTTCCCATTCTGTTGTTTTCCTCTATTTCTTTGCATTGATCGCTGAAGAAGGCTTTCTTATCTCTTCTTGCTATTCTTTGGAACTCTGCATTCAGATGTTTATATCTTTCCTTTTCTCCTTTGCTTTTCGCTTCTCTTCTTTTCACAGCTATTTGTAAGGCATAAAATATGCATAGATACATATATAACATACAACATATATGTTAACTGTTAGTAAGGCTTTCAGTCAACAGTAGACTATTTAGTAGTTATATTTTGTGGAATCAGAAGTTATCAGACTTTCTACAGCAAGGGGTCAGAACCCCTAACCTCCTCATTGCTCAAGGGTCAACTAAACATCAAGGTATAGTTTTTGGCACTTTGAGCTGGAGTCTGCTGCTGTGTGATTGGCATCAGGCAGAGCCTGGTCATCCATGCAGATCTGGAGTCACTGTCATTCCCTTGAGCTGCAGTCCTCTTGCAGTCCAAGTTATGCTCCCCTTCCTTCCCTGAAGCCCATAGCCACCCAGTTCACATCCTCTGAAGGGGTCTTATTGCTCATCACCAGAGTTGTTCTATGAGAGTACCAAAGGCCATCAACTCAGCTCCTTCCCTGCTACTGCTGCTGCTAAGTCACTTCAGTCATGTCCGACTCTGTGGGACCCCATAGACGGCAGCCCACCAAGCTCCCCCATCCCTGGGATTCTTCAGGCAAGAACACTGGAGTGGATTGCCATTTCCTTCTCCAATGCATGAAAGCGAAAAGTGAAAGTGAAGTCGCTCAGTCGTGTCCGTCTCTCAGCATCCCCATGGACTGCAGCCTACCAGGCTCCTCCGTCCATGGGATTTTCCAGGCAAGAGTACTGGAGTGGGGTGCCACTGCCTTCTCCGGCAGCTCCTCCCCTAGGCTTGTGGTAACTTTGAGGTCCTTTTCATTGCCTAGCCACCAAAGAAGGCTAAGGAGTGCCTAAGCCATTCTTCTCTCTGCCTTTCATCAGTGCCCTTTCGATATAGGATCTTGCATTGGTATGGGACTATCTTGTGTTCCTGCCTTCTCCCAGAGTTCCAAATGGAGTATATCATATCAGTTCAGTTCAGTTCAGTCGCTCAGTTGTGTCCGAATCTTTGCAACGCCATGGACTGCAGCATGTCAGGCCTCCCTGTCCATCACCAACTCCCGGAGTTTACCCAAACTCATGTCCATTGAGTCGGTGCGGCCATCCAACGATCTCATCCTCTGTCATTCCCTTCTTCTCCTGCCTTCAATCTTTCCCAGCATCAGCGTCTTTTCCAGTGATACAGATCTTCACATCAGGGGGCCAAAGTCTTGGAGTTTCAGCTTTAGCATCAGTCCTTCCAATGAACACCCAGGACTGATTTCCTTTAGAATGGACTGATTGGATCTCCTTGCAGTCCAAAAGACTCTGAAGAGTCTTCTCCAACACCACAGTTCAAAAGCATCAGTTCTTTCTAAATTCCATATATATGCGTTAGTATACTGTATTGGTGTTTTTCTTTCTGGCTTACTTCACTCTGTATAATAGGCTCCAGTTTCATCTACCTCATTAGAACTGATTCCAATGTATTCTTTTTAATGGCTGAGTAATAGAAAGATGGTAACAATAACCCTCTGTATGAGACAGCAAAAGAGACACTGATGTATAGAACAGTCTTATGGACTCTGTGGGAGAGGGAGAGGGTGGGAAGATTTGGGAGAATGGCATTGAAGCATGTATAATATCATGTATGAAACGAGTCACCAGTCCAGGTTCGATGCATTATACTGGATGCTTGGGGCTGGTGCACTGGGACGACCCAGAGGGATGGTATGGGGAGGGAGGAGGAAGGAGGGTTCAAGATGGGGAACACATGTATACCTGTGGCAGATTCATTTCAATATTTGGCAAAACTAACACAATATTGTAAAGTTTAAAAATTAAAAAAAAAAAAAAGCATCAGTTCTTCAGAGCTCAGCTTTCTTCAAAGTCCAACTCTCACATCCATTCATGACTACTGGAAAAACCATAGCCTTGACTAGACGGACCTTTGTTGGCAAAGTAATGTCTCTGCTTTTGAATATGCTATCTAGGTTGGTCATAACTTTCCTTCCAAGGAGTAAGCGTCTTTTAATTTCATGGCTGCAGTCACCATCTGCAGTGATTTTGGAGCCCCCCAAAATAAAGCCTATCACTGCTTCCACTGTTTCCCCGTCTATTTGCTATGAAGTGATGGGACCAGATGCCACGATCTTATTTTTCTGAATATTGAGCTTGAAGCCAACTTTTTCACTCTCCTCTTTCACTTTCGTCAAAAGGCTCTTTAGTTCTTCATTTTCTGCCGTAAGGGTGGTGTCATCTGCATATCTGAGGTTATTGATATTTTTCCCAACAATCTTGATTCCAGCTTGTCCTTCATCGAGCCCAGTGTTTCTCATGATGTACTCTGCATATAAGTTAAATAAGCAGGGTGACACTATACAACCTTAACATATTCCTTTTCCTTTTTGGAACCAGTATGTTGTTCCATGTCCAGCTCTAACTGTTGCTTCCTGTCCTGCAGACCTCTCAACTCTTCTGATATACCTCTTTCCTGGCATTTTGTACCAGGTGTTTGTGTCCGACGCTTTGCTCTATTTCTGTCTCCATTCCTTTTTTGCAGTCCACAGGCCTCAGTGGGCAGGGTTTCCTGCTTCCTGCGTGTGAGGGACGATTCCTATATCACAGACTGAGCTACTTCTGCTCATGACTCAGAGACAGAAGTCTGACTCTTACTATGTTCATTGGAGCTTAAAGAATTTATAAAATGCTTGTTTTTCAACCTAGGCTAGCTTTCAAGACCCTTTCAAGTCCCTTGTTAGAGACTTGAAAAAAAATATAATTTGACAGTCATTGCTAAGTGGTGACTCTATTGTTCTAGCTGATGTTAGTCCTTTCTCAGGCAGTGAGTCACAGGACAGTGTGATTTACAGGACATGAAAGTCCTGTAAATTGGAAAATATTTCAAAAATATCATTCTCATTACTTTATTGAAAAAGAGAAAAGAAGGAAAAAACCCTTCATTTCCCGCTTATGTGTGCCAAATAAGTAAAAGTGAAAGCTAAAAGAGAAGCCTGGGAACAGAATTATGAATCTGTCCTTTAAGCAGGGACACCTGCATGGGAATTCATTTTCTACATGAAGGCAGCTGCAGAGTTTTAAAGTCCTAAGAAAACAGGGAAATCACCTGTGCAAATAGATCATGCTGATTTGATTGTAGCGAGGGTAAACATCAAGTTATGCATAGGTATGGAATAACAGCACATGGTCTGTGATCTGAGAAATATTGCAACATTGAGCAAAATAACTTAAAAAAAATCATGTTTCTTGTAGATACTTTAGAAAATACAGATGCAAATAAAGAAATAAAAACTACCCATAATCCCCATCAGGCAGAGAATTTGTTTCCAGTCCTTACTTTTATGAAGATCAAAGGAGTGGTTGAGCAGGAGAACTGAAGGAAATAGAGAGGCTGACTCACTGGAGAAAGTAGGGAGCTGCTGGTAGGGAAAAAGACGGAACATGAAAGGAGGGAAAATTAGCCTGTCTAGAGGAATTTGGAAATGTTTTGCTGGGTAGTTTACAGGATGGATGGGAAAGAGACTTTGGGGACAATTGCCTTTTATAGGAAGGAGAGAAAAAAGGCCCAAAATGAATTTTAAGTTTTTCTTTTGACTTCTACTTCCAGTAATGATGGACGTAGCTCTTTGGAGCAGCCCTCCCACTGAGGAATATTACAGAAGCGGCCCCCACTCCTCAGTGTTATGTATATGTGTGTGTGTGTGTGTGTGTGTGTGTGTGTGTGTGTGTGTATTTAAAGGTATTACAAAGCTGATAAGAATTGTGAAGAATTATGGGACTAGGATCTGGGAGAAGATAAAAACCTGGAGAGGCAAATAAAGAATCTGGGCCACATTTCCCCTAGGGGGTCTGTGCTTAATCAGGAAGAGGTTGATATAGTAGTATTTTTTTTTTTTTTTAAACACTCTGCAGGACATGTGGGATCTTAGTTCCCCAACTAGGGATTGAACCTGCACCCCTGGAGTGAAAGCCCAGAGTCTTAACCACTGGACCACCAGGGAAGCCCCAGATGTGCAGTTTTGATATGATGGCAAAAATTGACTTTCAGAGCTATCCAAGTGTGTGCCCTGATAATTTTTCTATATCTTGAGTTATGATCTTGAAACATTTTACCCTTGAATTATAAGAGAATAGCTTAGTCCTTATAGAGACTGTAGCTCAGCTTTGAGTCATCTCATCCCCTGGGGTTGAACGAAGATGATCTTGGATTGCTAATTTCTTCAACAGTCAGCTTCGAGTAAATAACTCTTCTTTAGGAAAAAAAAAACATGTTAAAATTTTCATACAGCTTTTCTTTTAAAATATGTAAAATTTTCTGTTGACTTACAACCTTTTCAACTCTTCATATTGTCAGGTTTCTTAATTTTTTGCTTATTTAGTGGATTTAATTAGTGGATTTAAAATTATACCTTGTTAATATCTTAATTTACATTTTTTTCTGATTAAAGGTGAGCATCTTTTTACTTGTTTATACATGTTTGTACTTCCTCTTTTGTAAAATACTTGTTCATGTCTTTTGCACATTAATCTATTGGATATTCTTTTCCTATTGATTTGTGGAGGTTCTTTATATTGTATATTAATCTTTGTCATTTATAAATACTTTGCAGTTCTTTTTCATTAATATTTTTAGATTAACAAAAATTTAAATTATATTGCAGTTATATTTTTTTGTCTGTTATGGTGATACCTTTTCTGTTCTTTTAAAGAAATTCTTCCCTATCCTGGGGTGACTGAGATATTCTCTATATTTTCTTTCAAGCATTAAAGAAGCAGTAAAAAGGGTGTTCTTTTTCTTTTAAAAAAGATTTTGAAGGGAATGTTTCAGAGTTTTGTAACTTCTTTTTATCAAGTTGAGAATCTCTCTTTCAAAGTTTCTAAGAGTTTTCTTTTAAATGATGAACAGATATTGATTATATTAAATGTCTTTTCTGCATCTACTTGAGATAATCATTATTTTTCTTCTTAATCTCTTCTGCTGATTCTAGTCTGCCCTTTAACCATTCAGTTGTTAATTTCTACTATAGTTTATGATTCTAAATATTTTATTATTTCTAATATATTTTTATTTGACTTTTTCTATAAGTCTACATGATCATTTTGACATCTCATGTTGATTGCTAATTTTCATGGTTTCATCTTTTATGTATTCAAACATTTCATATGATTATTTATATTTGGCATTTAAAAATCCCTACATGGTTCCTTTGTGGGTCCAAATCCAATGTTTATCATTTTTTTCTTTTCCTCTTTATGGCTTAATTCTTTTTGTAATTTTTAATTGTGAGTTCATATTTGATTTTATCCATGGAAATCCTGAGAGCTTGAAGTGGTAATCTTTTCCCCTGGAAAACACTTTGCATTGTTTCTACAGGGAGTTGGGTGTTGGTATACAACTATTAGTGCTTTAGAAACCTTGGAGGGCCCCAGAACTAAGTCTTGAAATTTCAGGTTCATTGTATCAAAGAATTATTCTATTTGCTGAAGTATTGTCAGTTACTGCCTTCCAGAAATCTTTGACTTTCCATTCTTCTTAAAGATCATTATTCTAAGCTCCAAATTGTGTATGTGTATGCATGATATGGTGGATGTGTTTGTATATGTGTGGGTGAGAGGGAAGAAAGTCCAGCCATAATGTTTTCTCTTATTTTCTGTGAACCTAGAAGTGCATTAAATAGTATTAAATGCATTTTAAAATATAATATTAAATTCAGTAAAAATGACATAGCTGTTTTGTGATTGAAGGACCACTGTAGCTAGCCTACAGTGCTGGCAAAAGTGGATATCTCCTACATTTTTCTATATAAACTTTTTTTCTTCCTAAGTTGACCTCTGTATTATCTCCTAAGTATGTTTATATTTCCTTTCTTTTTACAGATTTGTTTAAAAATAATATTTTTAGGTTTACAACAAAATTGAGAGAAAGGTCCAGCAGTTTCCCTGACCCAATACATGGATAGCCTTCCTCATTATCAACATCACTCATCTGAATATTTTTTCCCCAGGGATAAACCTACACTGATACATCAGAGTTACCCAAAGTCCACAGTTTACCTTCAGTTCAGTTCAGTTCAGTTGCTCAGTCGTGTCCAACTCTTTGCGACCCCATGAATCGCAGCATGCCATGCCTCCCTGTCCATCACCAGCTCCCAGAGTTCACTCAAACTCACGTTCATTGAGTCAGTGATGCCATCCAGCCATCTCATCCTCTGTCGTCCCCTTCTCCTCCTGCCCCCAATCCCTCCCAGCATCAGAGACTTTTCCAATGAGTCAACTCTTCGCATAAGGTGGCCCAAGTACTGGAGTTTCAGCTTTAGCATCATTCCTTCCAAAGAAATCCCAGGGCTGATCTCCTTCAGAATGGACTGGTTGGATCTCCTTGCAGTCCAAGGGACTCTCAAGAGTCTTCTCCAACACCACAGTTCAAAAGCATCAATTCTTCGGCGCTCAGCTTTCTTCACAGTCCAACTCTCACATCCATACATGACCACTGGAAAAACAGTGGGTTTGTTATCAATATTGTATGTTCTATAGGTTTCAACAAATGTATCCATTATATACCTATCATTATATCATGCATATCATTTTTCATTGCCCTAAAATTCTCTATGCTCTGCCTATTTACCTTGCTTCTCCTCTGTACCTGCCTCTGGAAACCACTGATATTTTTATTGTCTCCATAGTTTTTCTCTTTCAGAATGTTGTATAGTTGGGATCATAGAATATACAGCCTTTTCAGATAGGCTTCTTTCACTTAGTAATATGAATATTAGTATTTAAGTTAGTATTTAGAGTTATTATTTAGCCTTAGTATTTAATGTTCCTCCATGTCTTTTCATAGCTTGATAGCTTATTTCTTTTTGGTGCTGAATAATATCCCATTGTCTGCATGTATCACAGTTTATTTATTCACCTACTGAAGGACATCTTGGTTGCTTCCAAGTTTTGGTAATTATTAATAAAGCTGCTATTAACATCCTTGTGCAGGTTTTGTGTCAGCAAAAATTTTCAACTTCTTTGGGTAGATACTAAGGAGCACAGTTGCTGGGTTGTATTTTAAGAGTATGATTAGTTTTGTAAGAAACCACCAAAATGTTTTCCAAAGTGAGTATGCCTATAGGGGATTTGCTGTAGTCTTAAAGACACACATAAACTGAGAGTTAAAGGATGGAAAAAGACATTTCAAGCAAATGATAGCCAAAAAAAAAAGGGGAGGGGGTAGCTGTACTTATATCTGACAAAATACATTTTATACTAAGAATAGTAAAATGAAGCAAAGGAGGTCATTATGTAATGATAAAGGGGTTAATCCATCAAGAGGATATAGTAACTATAAATATTTATGCCCAACATCGAAACACCTGAATATTTAGAGCAAAAACTAACAAAGCAGTATACCAGTGTGCATTCCCACTGGCAATGCGAGTTCCTGTTGCTCTATATTCTCTCGAGCACTTGGTGGTGTCAGTGTTCCGGATATTGGGAATTCTAATAGGCATGCAGAGGTAGCTTTGTTTTTTGGATTTCTCTGATAACGCATGATGTGGTATATGTTTGCATATGCTCATTTGCCATCTGTATATCTTCTTTGGTGAGATGCCTATTAAGATCTTTGGCTCATTTTAAAATTGCATTGTTTTCCTATTATGTTTTAAAATTTCATTGTATATTTTGGTTAACAGTCCTTTATCAGATATACTTCTGCAGATATTTTCTCCTGGTTGAGCTTGTCTTCTAATTCTCTTGATATTGTCTTTTGGAGAACAGACATTTTTAATTTTAAGGAAGTCCAGCTTATTAATTATTGTTTTTTGTGGATCATGTTTTTGGTGCTAGGCCTAAAAAAGCATCAAAATACTCAAGGTCATCTAGGTTTTCTACTAGGTTGTATGTTCTAGGAGTTTGGTACTTTTGTGTTTTACATTTAAAAGAAATGCAACAGGGAGAAATGGTTGTCTGAGGAGGCCTTACAAATAGCTGAGAAAAGAAGAGAAGCTAAAGGCAAAGGAGAAAGGGAGAGATATATTCATCCGAATGCAGAATTCCAAAGAACAGCAAGGAGAGACAAGAAACACTTCCTCAGTGATCAATGCAAAGAAATAGAGGAAAGCAACAGAATGGGGAAGACTAGAGATCTCCTCAAGAAAATTAGAGATACCAAGGGAACATTTCATGCAAAGATGGGCACAGCAAAGGACAGAGATGATATGGACCTAACAAAAGGAGAAGATATTAACAAGAGGTGGCAAGAATACACAGAACTATACAAAAATGATATTAATGACCCGGATAACCATGATGGTGTGATCACTTACCTAAAGCCAGACATCCTCGAATATGAAGTGAAGTGGGCCTTAGGAAGCATCCCTATGAACAAAGCTAGTGGAGGTGATGGAATTCCAGCTGAGCTATTTCAAATTCTAAAATATCATGCTGTGAAAGTGCTGTACTCAATATGCCAGCAAATTTGGAAAACTCAGCAGTGGCCACAGGACTGGAAAAAGTCAGTTTTCATTCCAATCCCAAAGAAAGGCAATTGCACAATTCCACTCATCTCACATGCTAGCAAGGTAATGCTCACAATCCTTTAAGCTAGGTTTCAGCAGTCTGTGAACTGAAAACTCCCAAATGTACAAACTAAATTTAGAAAAGGCTGAGGAACCAGAGATCAAATTGCCAACATCCATTGGATCATAGAAAAGGCAAGAGAATTCCAGAAAAAAATCTGCTTCCTTGACTATGCTAAAGCCTTTGACTATGTGGATCACAACCAACAGTGGAAAATTCTTAAAGGGATGGGAATACCAGACCACCTTACCTGCCTTCTGAGAAACCTGTATGAAGGTCAAGAAGCAACAATTAGAACTGGGCATAGGACAATGGACTGGTTTAAAACTGAGAAAGGAGTAGTCAAGGCTGTATATTGTCATCCTGCTTATTTAACTTAAATGCAGAGTACATCATGAGAAATGCTGGGCTGGCTGAAGCTCAGGCTGGAATCAAGATTGCTGGGAGAAATATCAATAACTTTAGATATGCAGATAATTTTACCCTTATGGCAGAAATTGAAGAGGAACTAAATATCCTCTTGATGAGAGTGAAAGAGGAGAGTAAAAAAGCTGGTTTAAAACTCGACATGAAAAAAACTAAGATCATGGCATCTGGTCCCATCACTTCATGGCAAATAGAAGGGGAAAATGTGGAAACAGTGGCAGATTTTATATTCTTGGACTCCAAAATTACTGTGGATGGTAACTGTACTCATGAAATTAAAAGATACTTGCTCTTGGAAGAAAAGCTATGACCAACCTAGACAGTGTATTAAAAAGCAAAGACATCACATTGCCAACAAAGGTCCATCTAGTCAAAATTATTGTTTTTCCAGTAGTCATGTATGGATGTGAGAGTTGGACCATAAAGAAGGCTGAGTACCAAAAAATAGATGTTTTTGAACTGTGGTGTTGGAGAAGACTCTTGAGAGACCCTTGGACAGCAAGGATATCCAACCGGTCAGTCCTAAAGGAAATAAATTCTGAATAGTCATCGGAAGGATTGATACTGAAGCTGAAGCTCTAATACTCTGGCCACCTGATGCGAAGAGCTGACTCATTAGAAAAGATCCTGATGCTGGGAAAGATTGAAGGCAGGAGGAGAAGGGGATGACAGAGGATGAGATGTTTGGATGGCATCACCAACTCAATGGACATGAGTTTGAGCAGGCTCCAGGAGATGGTGAAGGGCAGGGAACCCTGACGTGCTGCAGTCCATGGAGTGGAAGAGCTGGACACAACTAGTGACTGAGCAACAACAACAGTACATTGGCCACTTGATACGAAGAGCTGACTCAGTGGAGAAGAGCTGACTCAGTGGAGAAGAGCTGACTCAGTGGAGAAGAGCTGACTCAGAGGAGAAGAGCTGACTCAGTGGAGAAGAGCTGACTCAGTGGAGAAGAGCTGACTCAGTGGAAAAGACCTGATATGGGAAAGATTGAGGGCAGGATGAGAAGGGGGTGACAGAGAATGAGATGGTTGGATGGCATCACTGACTCAATGGACATGAACTTGAGCCAATTCCTCAATGGACATGAACTTGAGCCAATTCTGGGAAATAGTGGACAGGAAAGCCTGGCGTGCTGCAGTTCATGAGGCTGCAGGGTTGGACTTGACTTAGCAACTGAATAATAACCGCAGCATTAGAGAATTCACCCTTACTTTGCTAAATCTTTCCAGATTTAGGTAGATAAATCTTGATTGTCCTAGTCTGGTCATGACTGTCTTCCCTGGACTATAAATAGTCTAAAAGTCCTAGGCCAGAGTTGTAATTCTGGACCATGACATAGGAGAACTTATTATGAAGGGCTTTTAGGGAAATTTTCTGGTTTTTAACATGGGATTCAAGATGGGGAAATGGCAAATTATACCTCTGTTCGCTATTGTCTGAATGTGAAAAGGTATAAGATAAGAATCGCTTGGAATTTTAAGGTTTGCAAAGCTAAGAGAATTGCAGAGAAACCAACCTAGAGCTCTGATGCCGAATCAGTGAATTTTCCAGCCCTTGAGATTACCTCAGGTTTTCTCCACTGGTGAGAGAATATGTCCTTATTGTTTAAGTCACCTAGAGTTGGGTCTTGTTACTTGCTGCTGAAAGCATCCTCGCTGATTTAGGAAGGTAAATGATAGCAGAAAGAAGAGAATTATGGATTTAGAATGGGCCTTAGAGACCACTTATTCCAACTCTTTTCCCCTACCATGAATCCTCTGTATAATAACTGATACTGAGGGAAAAATGCATAAAACAAGTCTAATTACTAGTAAAGGATGGTATTCTGGTGCCATTTAGAATAGAGGCAAATATTCATGTAGAGCTCAGTGGGCCCAGAGGACGTGTTCTTCACAAAAAAATTTTAGGTCAGTGAAAGGCCGAATTATTTTGTATCTTACTGTGGCTAAAAAGACAAGGAATAGCTCAAGAAAGGTTCCTATTTCAAATGATAAAAATGAAAATAATTTGCTTTTTAAAACTATACATTTAACTCTTTAGAATGACTACTTTGCTGAGGATTTTAGATACCTGAGAATTAACTACACTACGTACTTTTCTGAATGGAATTCAAATACAGATGTAAGGTATAGAAAATCACCAACTTCTGAAAGTCTGCTTTCATAGAGTGCAGTTTTATGTTCGTTGTTAGGCACTTGGAATGCATATACCTGCACATATCAGGATACCAATAGCACCTAGGTTTCCAGATTATTTTGTGATATGTCTTTACTCCAAGATCTTCCCTGGTGGCTCAGATGGTAAAAGCGTCTGCCTACAATGCACGAGACATGGGTTCAGTCCCTGGGTTGGGAAGATCCCCTGGAGAAGGAAATGGCAACCCACTCCAGTACTCTTGCCTGGAAAATCCCATGGACGGAGAAGCCTGGTCGGCTACAATCCATGGGGTTCCCTTGGGGCTCAGCTGGTAAAGAATCTTCCTGTAATGCGGGAGACCTGGGTTCAATCCCTGGGTTGGGAAGATCCCCTGGAGAAGGGAAAGGCCCTACTCCACTATTCTGGCCTGGAGAATTCCATGGACTGTATAGTCTATGGGGTTGAAAAGAGTCAGTCACAACTGAGCGACTTTCACTTTCACTTTACTCCAACGGAAATACTATTGCATATGTACTTATGTATGTATATGTATGTATATTGACAGTAAAAGCAATACTGCTATTTCTCACTCTCTAACATTATGTGGTTGCCCGTTTCTTATGTCGCTTTTACTTTCTAATTTTTTTTTAAACCTTTGTTATTTTTCACTTAAACTTTAGGATTTATTTTTTATTTTTTTAAAATTTATTTACTTTAATTAGAGGCTAATTACTTTAGCTCATTTTGATCTTTTTTTTTTAATTTAATTTTATTTTTGAACTTTACATAATTGTATTAGTTTTGCCAAATATCAAAATGAATCCGCCACAGGTATACATGTGTTCCCCATCCTGAACCCTCCTCCCTCCTCCCTCCCCATACCATCCCTCTGGGTCGTCCCAGTGCACTAGCCCCAAGCATCCAGTATCGTGCATCGAACCTGGACTGGCAACTCGTTTCTTACATGATATTTTACATGTTTCAATGCCATTCTCCCAAATCTTCCCACCCTCTCCCTCTCCCACAGAGTCCATAAGACTGTTCTATACTCTCTGTCCACTGATGTGCATTCTATCCTGCTGGGGAGTGGTAGAAGGGGGATATAATATAAGCAGATTGACTTCTTAGACCATTTGGTTATTCTTTAATTATGCTAATCACTTTTAATTTTATAACTTTTTCCAGAATATAATACATACTACTTACTTACGAAAATATAATTCTCTAAAGTAAGATATTTAAAATATTTGTGATAGCCATAAGATTTTATTTTTATTTGGCTACAATAAATTACAAGGACATTTTTTTGGAAGAAACACTTCAATAGGAGGGCTGTAACCTGGGCTCCAGAGAAGGCAATGGCACCCCACTCCAGGACTCTTGCCTGGAAAATCCGATGGATGGAGGAGCCTGGTAGGCTGCAGTCCATGGGGTCGCTAAGAGTCGGACACAACTGAGCGACTTCACTTTCATTTTTCACTTTCATGCACTAGAGAAGGAAATGGCAACCCACTCCAGTATTCTTGCCTGGAGAATCCCAGGGACCGGCAGCCTGGTGGGCTGCTGTCTATGGGGTCGCAAAGAGTTGGACATGACTGAAGTGACTTAGTAGCAGCAGCAGCAACCTGGGCTCTAATATTACGTCCTCCACTTAACTCTGTGACCTTGTATGAGCCACTTAATTTCTTTAGTCCTCTGTTGCCCATCTCTAAGATAAGATATTATGGGACAATATCTTATTTGAGGATGGAAGGAGATTGCATAAACATAAATTTATTCCCTTTTAGCTTCAGTGTCCCATGGCTTTGAATTTTCTGAATAAAGTCAGTAAACATATTCAGTTCAGTTTAGTTGCTCAGTCCTGTCTGAATCTTTGTGACCCCATGGACTGCAGCACGCCAGGCCTCCCTGTCTATCACCAACTCCCAGAGTCCACCGAAACTCATGTCCGTTGAGTTGGTGATGCCATCCAACCATCTCATCCTGTCATTCCCTTCTCCACCTGCCCTCAATCTTTCCCAGCATCAGGGTCTTTTTCAAATGAGTCAGTTCTTCGCATCAGGTGGCCAATGGATTGGAGTTTCAGCTTTAGCATCAGTCTTTCCAATGAACACCAGGACTGATCTCCTTTAGAATGGACTGGTTGAATCACCTTGCAGTCCAAGGGACTCTCAAGAGTCTTCTCCAACACCACAGTTCAAACGCATCAATTCTTTGGTGCTCAGCTTTCTTTACAGTCCAACTCTCACATCCATACATGACCACTGGAAAAACCATAGCCTTGACAAGACGGATGTTTAGATGTCTTTATTTCCTAGAAAATTTCCCAGAAAGGTACATGTTCTGTAAGATGTATGCCATCTGTACTTTTAATGAAAATTTCTTTCTGATGAAATATATATCTTCAGATATTTCTCGCATTTCAAAAGCTTGTTCATATTTCAAAGAGAATGTAGTCTGACTAACCATGTTATTTATTTTTTTTAGTTGTTTCAAACTTGAAGAAAGAATATTTGATTTGATAAATACTGTGTTATCTTTGCTTTTGTTTAAAGAAATGGTGACCAACTAATTGTTTTGTTATTTATCTACTTGGGCCTATAGGGAAGGTGTGCAAGTGAAAGTATTAGTCACTCAATTGTGTCTGACACTTTGTGATCCCATGTACTGTAGCCCGCCAGGTTCCTCTGTCCATGAAATTCTCTGGGCAAGAATCCTGGAGTGGGTTGCCATTTCCTTCTCCAGGGAAATCTTCTTGACCTAGGGATCGAACCTAGGTCTTCTACACTGCAGGCAGATTCTTTACCATCTGAGTCACCAGGAAAGGGATTAGGTCCATCTAAAAGGGCAGATGGTCATTTTCACGTGAATCTGTGGGAAAACTATGAAAGATGAACTATAGATGTCTGTGCGGGATTCATTATGAAAATTTGATTAGTCTAATCCTTAGAGGATCCTTGAACTCTGTCATAGGGTTTGCCTCTTGGTTAGGGAACATTGTTTTGTTATTTACCTCTAAGTAGTTAGGGTTTGTGGCTGAGTAACAAGTGCAGATGGTGACTGCAGCCATGAAATTAAAAGACGCTTACTCCTTGGAAGGAAAGTTATGACCAACCTAGATTGTATATTCAAAAGCAGAGATATTACTTTGCCAACAAAGGTCCATCTACTTAAGGCTATGGTTTTTCCAGTGGTCATGTATGGATGTGAGAGTTGGACTGTGAAGAAAGCTGAGTGCCTAAGAATTGATGTTTTGAACCGTGGTGTTGGAGAAGACTCTTGAGACTCCCTTGGACTGCAAGGAGATCCATTCAGTCCATTCTAAAGGAGATTAGTCCTGGGTGTTCATTGGAAGGAATGATGCTAAAGCTGAAACTCCAGTACTTTGGCCACCTCATGCGAAGAGTTGACTCATTGGAAAAAACTCTGATGCTGGGAGGGATTGGGAGCAGGAGGAGAAGGGGACGACAGAGGATGAGATGGCTGGATGGCATCACCAGCTCGATGGGCATGAGTTTGGGTGAACTCCGGGAGTTGGTGATGGACAGAGAGGCCTGGCGTGCTGTGATTCATGGGGTCGCAAAGAGTCGGACATGACTGAGCAACTGAACTGAACTCAACAGGTTAGTTTTAACCTTTGGCTTGGGAAATTCAGAAGAGGAGTAAGGCATAGCATGGAGATTTTTGGTCTAGTCCCTTGTCTCCCACGGAAGAGCTTTTCAAACTCCTACTTTATAGGCCGACAAACTCCTCTTTCACTTGCCAGTTCTTAGAAACAATGAGGTGATGGGAACATATGTTCACGTGGCCTATGTGATGGCTGTTCTGACTCCGGAAACCTTAGGACAGAGAATAAAGTTGAAAAAGAGGGCTAGAAGCAGTTAATGGAACTCCAATTCCTACCTGCATTTGAATTGAGAAATAGTTCTTTCAGTGTGTGTCTGACAGAAAAAACAACAATGACTTGGATTTGCGGCTGTGTTCCCTGGGAAAGGAAGATGCTTTTCATGTTCTCATAGGATGTCTTTGAGGAAATTCATTTTTTTTTCCATTGGATTTTGGAAAAATTATTATCATATATTTGACAATCAAACTTTCTTTTTAGAGAAAATTATTGATCATTTTGATAAGAATGTTCAGCTATTTCTGTGATAACACAGTTGCCTCAGGCATGGATGCAGGGGATTTTTATAAAATTTCTCAAGTTGATCTGAGCAGAGACTTCTGTGAGTGTGTCCTGCTTGGCAGCTTTACCAGGTCATCCCTACCCAGTGCTGGAAGTCACAGGTGCTGTTAAAAGGGCATCCAGGTAGGCAGAGAGGCTTTGGGGACTGTTCCATTCCAAACTTATGCTAAGTCCTCTCTCCATCCATACTTTCTGTTCTGCTCTAACATTCCCAGCTTTCACATGATTTCTTACCTCTGTGCCTGGTCCTTGTGCCCTGATGCCTAAACTAGCTGCCTGGACATGGTCTCCTGGTAAACCTTGGGTCTACACTCTGGTCCTCTGGCCAGTATACTTCACTCTGAGACTAACCCAGACCACCATACTCTAGTTCAGATCAGCAACCAGGTTAGCTGAAATAGCCATTTTTACGGCAATTGAAAAAATAATCTTTATTTCTCAAATGAAAGCTTTCATTCCTTTATTCATTGAAGGACATTTACCAAAGTGCAAATAGTAATAGAAATTGTAATAGAAGAGCCTGTGATCATCTCAATGCCCTGTGCTGTCAGTCACCTATCACAGCTAGAAGACAAATTTACCATGTCTATGATGTTTCTTTGCACTATTCAGCAAACCTCATACTTGGAAAGCATTTTCCTGCTTGGTGGATAGGCTCTTTTGTAAGAAAAGGGAAGAAAGAGGTTTGCCTATGGAGAGAATATACTAAAACTTTCAAGTTGTGCCCTCCTTTCTCTAAGACATTTCTTTGTCCTGTATCAGGGAAGATAGAGGGAAAAATACCTTGAAAGTAAAAATATGTTTTTCTTAAAAGAAAACATACTTATTTTTATTAGTAAAAGTGTAGATGAAAGTGGCCAAGGCTCCCTAATTCTACCCAGTGGTAATGGCTATGTGAGGAATTTTGCAATTTGGAACATAGAATCATGATTCTTACATTATCCTGTGATTTTTATTGTGTACTAAATGAGGAAAAAGCAAAGAGAAGTCTGTGGGTAAATTATTTCACTGGATCAATAGTAGAGGTAATCAAGATGGCATTTAAATTAATTAAGTTTTCTTTGAGTTTAAATTAGATAATGTATTTTGTTTTCTAGATAAACAAACCATGTTTAAATGAGAATTTAAAAGCTTTCCTTTTCTGACTGATGAACTTTTGAAACTTTGCTGCATGTATCATTCTGAATTCAGAGTTCAGAATACAGAAGTCCATTTCAGAGTGATAATAAGAGTTGTCACATAAACAAAGATAAAAGGAAATTTAGCTGAAAGTCTGTTATGGTCTGTGTGCGGATGACTGCTTATTCTGATGACTTTCTCTTTCCAGAATGCTCAAACTAAACCATGGTCTGCTCTTACATAGGTATTTACTCTGTAATCTTCCTTTAAAGATCTATATTTTTTAGTGTAGGGTTTTTATGCAGTTTTTTTTTAAGGTGGCAAACTACATTTTAGATATTACATAGTACAATGAATTTGTCCTCTATAGAGAGAAAAAAATCCCCTTGAGAGATTTAGGCAAAGCATCTAATCTAGCTATACTAATTAATGCTAAAACCTTTAGAGTCACGGTCCTCCACTAAGCACATTTCTGGGCAAGTCAGCACCACATGAATGATGTAACTACCAGTTTATGGAGAAGTTGCAATTCTACCCTGGTACCCAGGTACCTCATACTGAGGGAAATGTGCTTCCAGGGGCTTGAAGAGCTTCTGTGCTCAGACATGTGGAACCCCTTGTTTAACTTCTCTGAGTACCTGGGTATGCCTTTTAAAACACCTACATTATAGCATGCCAGTGGATGGGCTCAGGAGCCTGTGTTTTCATAAACCAGTATATTAAATACTTAGCTATAATTGGTGGTAGAAGGCAACGGCACCCCACTCCAGTACTCTTGCCTGGAAAATCCCATGGACAGAGGAGCCTGGTAGGCTGCAATCCATGGGGCTGCGAAGAGTCGGACATGACTGAGTGACTTCACTTTCACTTTCTCTTTCTTTAACTTTAGTTCACAGTTTGAAGCCTACCTTCCTAGACTGTTTGCTCCATGGAATATGAGAGAGAAATCTGGGGGATTGGTTGCTAAAAAGAAAAGTCCTGGAACATCTTGTGGATTGAGTGAAATAAACTTACAAAAATATGATAAAATGTGTCTGACAAGACAGTTAGGATAAAGGAGATCAGCCCTGGGTGTTCTTTGGAAGGAATGATGCTAAAGCTGAAACTCCAGTACTTTGGCCATTTCATGCGAAGAGTTGACTCATTGGAAAAGACTCTGATGCTGGGAGGGATTGGGGGCAGGAGGAGAAGGGGATGACAGAGGATGAGATAGTTGGATGGCATCACAGACTCGATGGACGTGAGTCTGAGTGAACTCCGGGAGTTGGTGATGGACACGGAGGCCTGGCATGCTGCGATTCATGGGGTTGCAAAGAGTCGGACACGACTGAGCGACTGAACTGAACTGAACTGAATGAAAATTGTGGTTGTGTCCTCACTAATCCATCTTTCTCCCCCATTTTGTAGTAGCTGTGTACTTAGGGGTAGGATGAGATGGGAGAGAATGTCTGTACCCACAATTCTTGCAGTAGGTCCTAATTATTTTAATGCTAACAGGCTAATCATATCCTCTTTGCCCCTGGATTTTCCTGACCCAGGGATTGAACTGGGGTCTCCTGCATTGCAGGCAGATTCTTTATTCTCTGAGCCACTAGGGAAGCCCCCAAATAGAACTTTTTTGGCTACACCAGAGAAGAAAGACGCTGGATGATGTTGATTGAAAGAAAAGCAGAGGTCCTTGATAGCAGCTTTGAGCTGCTAAATCAAAACAACAGTGAACCTTCCATTTCTCTGAACCTTCCAGTTACACAAGTCAATAAATCCTCTTGATTGTTTAAGCCAGTCTGAATTGGGTTTTCCATTACTTGCAAAATGAGAAGTCTAGGTCGATACAGAATGATATTTTTGTGATGATTGGAGAAATAAATGGCCTTAACAATTTTGATTGTCCAATTTCAATATTTAGCAAATATTAAAATGCAAAACTGTCATTTTGCATGATATCCTCAACAGTACACTGAATGAAACCTAGAAATATAAAACTGAAAAATAAAACCTTGCCCAGTGGTCTTTTAGTTCAATTTAAAAGGCAAAACGAATAACTTGCCAGATGGAAGAGCATAACAGTCATCATTAAAAGGCTAATTATTTGTCATTCACCAAGATGGAAATTTCCCTTTATTATTTAAGAAGCCTTGTTTTGAAAATATTCCTTTAGAGTAAATGCTTTTGCATGTTCTGAGTCTTTTAGGAACAAGGAACTAAATCTTTATTTAGAGAGCTTTTACATGACTGCTTTTCAAATGGATTCTCAGTATGAACATGGCTCAGAATAATGGTAGTCACATCAGTAGAACTTGGAGTTTCTGGCTTCATGTAGTGTAGATGATATAAACTAAATGTTAAGCAGGGCAGGTAAATTAGGTAAGAAGAAAGTTCATCAGTCAAAGAAAAGATAGAAACAATGAACTTAGAAAGTAGATTCCTAAAATTAAATGCTTTGTTTCGGGCCTAGAGAAACACTTTTTATTTTATCTGTTCAGTGAGTGTTGGTTAATTATCCATCCTGTGTATAGTCTATACTCAGTGTTGCACAGAATAGTCTTCAATATAAAAGTTACATGTCGTATTCCACCTTGACATCATTGCTTCCATGAAGCCTTCCTTTCTTGGTTCAGATTCCTTCTCTGATCCATTGAACTTATAAAAGGTACTGCATCATTTGATTTTGTCATATACTATTCTTTATTGTAATTTAACGTATGTGATGCTGTAAACTGTAGAGATTTTGGGGACCACACACCTATATATGAATTCCAGTCCCTCTACTATTACCTAGTCTCTAGCATTCTCTGAACCTATTCTTTGAGTCTTGAATGCCTCATCTGTAGAATGAGGATAATGATTTCTGTCACCCAAAATTGTGGTTATTGTGAGGATTAAATAACATAATGAATGTGAAGCACTTATCCTAGTGGCTGAAAGCTAATTAGCATATATAATAGTATATAAATTATAACAGGTTAAATATCAAGAAGTAGATTTTTATACTAGGCTACCATACTGAGTTAGCAATTTTACACTTGGTCAGTCAATAAATATTTATTGAATTTAAATCAGTTTTAGCTTGGACTTTGAGAAAATATGAGATTCTGAGACCTTGTTATTTATGTGCATGATTATAATTTCAATTTATCAATTATATATTTAATAATTAGGTATATTGAATTGATTAATATAAAGCACTTTGCTGCTTTTAAAGTAAATCATTTGGCATAATTTGACTCTCTGTCTTTTTCTGGTCTCTTCTGGCTAGGTATTCGTGTGTGCTCAGTCACTTTAATCGTGTCCTACTCTTTGTGACCCTGTGGATTTTAGCCCGCCAGGCTCCCCTGTCCATGGGATTCTCCAGTCAAGAATACTGAATTAGGTTGCTGTGCGCTCCTCCAGCTGACCTTCCCTACCCGGGGAACTAACCTGAGTCTCCTGCTTTGCAGGCTGAGCCACTTGGGAAGCCCTCAGGGTAGGCATGTTTATACCTCCATTTTCTTGAATTGGTCTTTGAGGATCAAGAAGGAGAGAAGATGACACTGTCTGTAAGTGGAAGAATTGAATTAAAATCTAAATCTTCTGATTGTGATCTATGGCTTCCCTCTGTAAAAATGACATTGAAGTCATTTATTTTTTATTGTTCTTAATGATTTATCTTTATGAATATGGCAACTACTGCAAACTTTTTTAGGGTAACATTAACTTCCTGGAAGGGATTGTGGAGAATGGGGGAGAAAAAGAGAAAATGCTTTAAAAAAGCTTTTTGGAGGTGAATAGAAGTTTTTAAGCCGCAGATAGATCTTTAAGAGGGTCTGTATTGGAGTTATATAAATCTAAATTTCTGAAGGTTTTTGGAAGAATATGAATTATTGCTTTCTAAATATTCTCAGCATTTTAGCAACAGCAATTTTTTTTGAAGGCAATTGTTTTTTCTTCAGATATTTATCTTGTGGAGAACTAAAAGGGGAAAAGAAAATACTCAATCACTTGAGGGCAGAGCTGCAACCAAAAGGGAAGAAAAATCTTTTCCAGCTTCAGACAGTGGTTTTAGATGACCATCAACAAACTACTTGTTGCCCAACCAACAGTAGAAGCATATCAACAGAATATAAAAATAATATTTCTACATTAAAGCCATTACATTCTGAGAAGTAGATGAGACCACTGAAATAATTTTTCAAAAAGTAATTGTATCAATGCTAGAAATAGCAGCCTGGTATAGTTCAACTCAATATGAATCAACTGAGTATGCAGGTTTTTACAAGCAGGGCATTTTATCATCCTATTCCTCAGTGAAACTGAATACATGGTCAACTCTGAACACATAAAGCCACTTGTGCAGAGTTATTTTAAAACTGTGGTTCAGAAGGAGGTAATCTTAAGTGTTTAGAAGTGAGTGTGATAGGAAAAAGAAATTGCCTTAATTATTCAAGATTTTCTATACAAAGTAGCCAGGGCATATTTTTAATTAATCAAGTACTTAATAATAATTTATTTGATTCTTTTCAGTTCAAAGTGAATTGAACTAGCAAGTCTGAGGATTGAGAGGGGAGGAAATGTGAAACATTGAAGTCAGTGGGTTATTATTCAGAAATAACTATGAGTTCAAAAGTAGTTCATTGATGAGACATAGCATTCTGGACTAGAGATGTTGAAGAAGGCTTCAGTGAGGAGGTGGGTCCTGTTCATAAACGGTTAATAGAGAAAGTAAACACCACTAGAGGCAAGACAGATGGTGTGTGTGAAGGTCCTGGGGGTAGGAACAAGCATGATACTTGCAGCAAGCGAGGAGGGGACTGTGCATTTCCACCACATTAATCTTTCCTTCCTCTAAGTTTTCATATATTTCCTCATCTCTGTTACTCATTTGACACTAATTATATATTTATATTAGCTTTCTATAGCTATATAATAAATTACCATAAGCTTGGCAGCTTAAAGCAATATCCATTTATTATTTAACAGTTATCTGGATCTGATGTACAGATGGGCTCAACTGGGTTCTCTGCTTAGGGTTTCCCAAGGCTGAAAATAAGGTGTCAACCTCTTTCTGGAGACTATAATGAAGAATCTGCATCTAAGCTCGTTCCAGGTAGAGCTTGTTGGTAGAGTTTGGTTTCTTGAGGTTTTAGGACTGTGGTTCCTGTTTCCCTGTTGGCTTTCAGCTGGAGGCCTCTCAGGTTCCAGAGGCTGCTTGCATTCCTTGGTACATGGCTTTCTCCATCTCTATTCCAGCATGTCAAATCCTTTTTATTCTTTGAATCTTTCTGGGACTAGCCAGAGAAAATTCTGCTTTTAAAGGACTTGTTTGATTACATTAGTTTCACGTGGATAATCTCTTAAGATATTAAGGTCAACTGATGAGAAACCTTAGTTCCATCAGCAAAATCCCTTTTGCCATGCAGTATAATATAATCAGAGGTATAACAAGAGGAGCTGAACATCATGGGAGCCGTCTTACAATTCTGCCTATCATATTTACATTATTTTTATTTAGCAATTTCATGAATAGGTATATTTACTTCTCACAACTCAATTGTAAGCTGCCTGAAGATAGGAAGCTTTCCTCTACTTCGTTAAAGTTCTCCACAGCATTTATAAGGATGCATTCTTGGTAAATACTTTTGAATTAAGTTGCTTTGTGCTAGAAGCAGAAGAATGAAATGTGTTGGTCATCTTGAAGGCTTTTTATTCATTAAATTTGGGTCCTCAGATCTAAAGTTAAGTGAAATGTCATTCAGCTGTCTTGAAGCATTCAGGCTGGTTCAGCTAACTTGTCCAGTTATTTCAGGCAATCTGCTTTTGTGCTTGGATAGTGATTGCCGTGGGACATTGGGCTTTAAAATGCAAATTTAGGAAGAAAGTCATACATGTTCTAAGGAAAGACTTCTGTTGTTAAGGCTAAATAAATAAAGCTGGAATAGGGTAAAATAACGTGTTTTTGAGTTTTATGATATTGACGTATCTGACTTTTACCTTACAGTTTTAGGTTATATGATTAGAAAGTCAAGCCTATCTTTCCAATTTTTTGAATGTTAAAAATGTTTAAGAAGAAATTTGAAACCCAACTACTAATAAAGATGGATGAAATGTATTTTACAGCAATGCTAAAGACATTTCCTTCTATAGGAAAGAATATGTCCTTGCCAAACGCTGCTATCATCAGGGTGGTTAGCTGTATGATAAACGTTCTGAATTTCAAGAGGGGAAAGAAAACTTATCTTAAGAAACTTGTATGCATTAAGAAGAAAGAAAGAAAAACTAGTCTACAGACAGAAGCATCAGAAGAGCTAAGAAATTACTTCAGTTGGGAATTACAAATAGCTTTTGAGATAGACTCAGAAAAATAAGAATGATAATAACTGTCTACTCCATCACTGGTATGAATTGTCCAGAAGAGATTTCAGTTATATTTTATACCTCAGAGTAAGTCATCATTATTTTAGATGGTCTTTATTTGCAAGGCAGAAAATTCCCTGCCGAAAGGAATTTATATCTCCCCATAGCTGTTTCCTATCTCAACCTTGATTCCAGGATTACCACTATTTTAACCCTCTGTAACCAACAACACATGAGGACAAAAATATGTGCTATAATCTTCTCCAAAGATTGTGCAAATGATTCAATGATCTCTTTTTCCAGCCGAAAAAACTGTTAACCAGATGCATCTGAAATCCCTTAGCAAATTTATGCTGAATTTGGCAGGTTTCATAGAGTCCCTCTCACCTGGCTGCCATTTCTCTAATCGTTAACTTCCTTCATGATTAGCCCCAATAATTAGCTTTCTCTAAGGAACAAAGAATGAAATAATCACCTTTCATAGTCCAAGGTGGTACTGCCAACATTTATTGTCTGCACGTTATTTATTATCACAACAAACTTGAGCTTGACTTGTTTATGGAGATGAGAATTTGAATCATGTCTTCCTCAGTTACCTTTTTTTTGGCCAGTGGAAAGAAAGACAGACAGCCCGATGAAAAAGAATATAACCATGACTATGATGAGATTCGCTGGTGCTTTCAAGGAAACAATAATAAGAAGTGAATCTTGTAATCACAAAGGCTATGTTATGAACAAATGCAACAGTTTGCAACATTATCTGTTTCCAAAGAGCACTTACATCTCTGTAAAGATCTCTTCATTATAGAACATATGAAATAACTGACTTGTTTACTTATGTTTTACAGTTGCCTTTCTCAGGTTTTAAATGAAACCTTTCAATAAATCTCTCTCTCTGAAAAGGAATGTGTCTAAACTCAGCAGCGGCACTTAATGACACAAGAACAGTTCTTTTTCTTTCCGCTAGTGCCACTGTCTAGAACAGAATAAGAGCAAATGATAATAGCAAGAAGTTGAGTTCTTAGAGGCGTTTTCATTAGAATTGCAGAAATGGGTAAGCTGGTGTGTTTGCTAAGCTGAATTTCAAATAGCTGACTAGGGATAACATGGTTAGACTCTGCTGTTTTCTTACAAACTTACTATAGAAAAGGCTGTAGAAATGTCATAGATTACTTGTGGCATCATTAGTATTTTAAAGTGTGGCATTATAAAATATTTAAATGTAAATATTTTGGTGTGAGCGTCTTAATACAATTGTAGCACAGTAAGATTAGGAAGGTCTCATATACAGCATTTTAATTAAATCCATAAAGAATGCTCCTTTAACTTCCACGCAAGCTCTTGTTCAAATCCAATATAAAGCTTGCATTTCATTGATTGCTTCCACAAATTATGTGTTTCACAGTCACACTTTTTTTTTTTTCTCTTTTCAGAGACAAATGATAATTCTTTTGCTTCAAGTTTTCCCCAAGCAATTTATTTAAGAGTATTAAGTTTGCAATTAAGTTGTAGGAGCCTTACTGATGATACACCTCTTTGGGTTCAGAGGGACAGGTTTCCTTAAGTGTCATGTTTAACAGACAAGCCTTTGTGTCTTGATGGGGGCAATGAAAGAACCTACCTCCTTTTAACATATTTACTCTATTTTGGTATCAGCATTGTCATTTTCCATAAAGAAGTGTCTTGTAGTGACTTTGACCATCAACAGGGGCAGCAGAGGCAGCATTTACTGAGTGCCTAAAAGTGGGCTTCCCTGGTAGCTCAGTGGTAAAGACTCTGCCTGCTAATACAGGGGACTCAGGAGACATGGGTTTGATTCCTGGGTCAGGAGGAGACATGGGTTTGATTCCTGGGTCAGGAAATTCCCTTGGAAAGGGAAACGGCAACTGACTCCAGTATTTTTGGCTGGAAAATCCCACAGACAAAAGAGCCAGAGTCAGACTGAGAAAGTAAACAACAACAGCAACAAAAGTGGAAATAGAATAGCTAGAATATTTTCTCTCTCAGAACACAAGTGTGTTTAAAGTATGTATACCATATATTTATCTTGTATCCTTATATAAGTGTGAACCATGGTGATGGACAGCTGGAAAGTTAATATTTTATAAATTTTTCCCATTCATTTCTTCTTTCTTTCATTCATCCTCTTAACAAGTACTCACTGAGCATTTGCTGTGAGCCAGGGACTGTGCCAGGCTTTGAGGGAATAAAGCAATGAAACAGATATAATTTCTATCCTCAAGAAGCTTACATCAAATTCAGGAAATAGATAAACATGAAATGTCTTTTAGTTCCATACACAGTATCGATTTTGCCCATATTCCTTGCCCAGTAGCATGCCCAGTCCCAGATGGTGTACCATGGTCAGTCTCAGGTCTCAACTTAGCATTGAGGCCTTTGTCTTCACAGTCATGCCATCCCCTACTTTCCCAGCCTGCCCTGATTGGTCATCTGACAGAACTGACCAGTTCTGGTTAATAATACATGAGAGGAAATGAAGTTTCTGGGTAGGTTTCTTACCAGGAAACACTTACACTGTCTCGGTAAATGAAACCACACTGATGGCACCGCCCCTTCTCTGCTCCCTTCTCCTGTCTTAAGTGTGGACATGAAGCATTAGCAGACATCGGGTGACCATGAGGGAAAGGCCCAAGGGGATCTAGAGACACCATTGAACTGACCCAATGCCGACAATCTCTTATCTCTAGACTTACTGTTACATGAGAAAAATAAACTCCCATTGTTTGAATCACTATTAGTCTGATTCTCAGTTACTTGAATTAGAATGCAATACAAGGAGTAAGTACAGGGCAATAAATGCTGCCGTAGAGTAAGTACAGGTGCTGTTTGAACTTGTAAATTATATTCCTGTGTTTTAGATTCAGAGCAGCTTCCTGGAGGACTAATGCCTACGATGATGCTCAATTTAATTAGGATCTCTGGCAAATTCACTATAGTGAGTCACAAATATTGTAATCCTGATGTTCACTAAGAATTTTTGTATGAACTGTGTCAATTTCTTAGTTTTTATAGCCAGTCAGCAGTATTCTGAAGGCTTCCCAGATGGTGCAGTGGTAAAGAACCCATCTGCCAATGAAGGAGACACAGGAGATGTGGGTTCAGTCCCCGGGTTGGGAAGATCCTCTGGGGTAGGAAATAGCAACCCACTCCAGTTTTCTTGCCTGAAAAATCCCATGGACAGAGGAACCTGGCAGGTTACAGTCCATGGGGTCACAGAGCATTGGACATGACTGAGCACGCACACACACACACATACACACACACACACACACACCCCTATATTTCTAAGAGGATTTTGTTATCTCCCAGTTCACAAACGATCCTGGCAATTTAATTTTGTTGCAAGATGAGTTGGTCATGATGCTGTCAGAGACTCTGATGCTACTCGTTGAAATAAAGGTAGTTTTAGGAAGTACTGCTTGAGAGAGGGCGCTTAGGCACTCCTTTGGCCACATCTGTGTGGAAGCGACATTGCCTTTGAGTCGTCTTTGGGGACCTCTGTTTCATAAGAAGATGACAACTTACCTCTGGCTTGGCTGGCTGTAAAAGCATAGCTGCATTTAGCTTGCAACCTAGAATAATAACAGCCTGGGTACTTGCTAGAGACATTATCTGGGGCTCACCATCACTCAATACTTACTAAAAGCTCAGTTGGAAGAAAGAGTATATATGCAGGTTTTCTCAAAGGATTTGCAGTTCATTTCAAAATTTGATTGCTGGGTCATTCCAGGTGAGCAGAGAACTGGAACCTCACTCTGCCTCTGGTCTCCTATGTAGAATTGATTTTGTTCACTTGCACTTTGACATTACATCACTTGACTACTTTGAAGGTGTTAAAAGAAACAGTCCTGTGAGACACACTGTCACATTCACGGTAAGGCTGCTATGGAGGGTAAAGTTTACTCTCTCACGCAGTTTACCACCTCTCAGATCCATGTGGAAAACATCTCTTTGTTCTTTGTATCAGTGAGTTGTGCCTCTTCTCAGGGTGGGTTTTATCTTACAGACACTGAGAAGCATGGAACTGTTCATGGTTTCCTTCCCGGTATGATTGACATAATTTCTAATTTTTGGCTCTCCTCCGGCAAATGAATAGCCTTGAGACATGCTTGCCTGTATTAATTTTTATTCCAGCCTTCCCCTCTTCCTTCTTTCCTTCCTAATCTCACACATGGGTTCATTTTATGTTTCTTGATTGCATACTTCTTTTTCTTCTCTAATTCATTCTTATGTTAAAATTTGGCTTTATTATATTTTGTGTTACTGTGTGAATTTTTGAGAAATATTTCACAGCCTTGCTGGTGTAAGGCAGGATATTCTTGCATAAGTACAAACAAGAATACATGACAGGAAGCATTCTGCCTGTAGCACTTCAAAGTCAAAACATTTTTCCCATTGGTTGATTTAAGTGAGTTTACAGTAAGAGTTGCTTTTGAAAGTGTGTCCTCAACATGACTCAGTATTACAGGAAATGTTTTTAACCTTTCTCTCCCCTATTGAGTTAACTTTACTTTGGTTTAAAAGTGTGTTTGGTTGATAAAGAAAGCCTGCAATTGATAGTTCTCACAGCAGTGTTTGCAATTAAAGTAGAAGCTTGGGGTGAGGAGATTGGGGAATGCGTAAGGAAGATTTTCCATATTCTTTTTTCCTCGTTAAGTTTTAACTCCGAATCCTACTTTTTCCTGACTTTAAAGTATTTGTTTGAAATTATCTGGAAATCTGAGTTTCTATCACTTAAAATACTTTCCTTTAGTAATCCTAGAATTAATAACAACAAAACATCTGAGCTAGCACATTTACTTTCTGATGTCTAGCTCTTTTGAATTTAATAGTAGATTAATTTATGGTTAATCATGCATTTAATTACATCGGATTTGTTATGAGATCTAAGAGAAGAGGAGTAATTTTTTTATGAAGACATTTTTTTCCCTGAAATTTTTAGTGATTGTTGCAAAACTAGGAGGAGATGGGCATATTTTGAACAATGAAAGAATGAAATATAATAGAGGAATCCTACTTAATCAGGAATTTGTTCCCCTGCCACCCAGTAAGATGCCAAAAGAACCCAAGGGGGTTACTTTCTACAAGGGCTTATGGCTCCCATAGTAAGGTAGTAAGAAGGTAGAGAAGGATTTTCTTCATTCATTTGTTAACGTTCTACCTCATCACAGACACTAAGGTGAAGCTAAGGGAAAATGCGGAGAAGGCAATGGCACCCCACTCCAGTACTCTTGCGTGGAAAATTCCATGGATGGAGCAACCTGGTAGGCTGCAGTCCATGGGGTCGCTAGGAGTCGGACACGACTGAGTGACTTCACTTTCACTTTTCACTTTCATGCATTGGAGAAGGAAATGGCAACCCACTCCAGTGTTCTTGCCTGGAGAATCCCAGGGACGGGGGAGCCTGGTGGGCTGCCATTTCTGGGGTCGCACAGAGTCGGACACAACTGAAGCGACTTAGCAGCAGCAGCAGCAGCAGGGGAAAATGATGATTCTGAGCAGGAAGAAGACACTTGGGTTGGTCCTACCTTTCTTCATCAAGAATGACCAGGCTTTTTGCTAAAGACAGCTGCTCAGCAGTCATATTTCTCTAGATCCATGAGAGCATTATGTAGTCAGGGGCAAGGCTTCCTTTCTGTGGCTGAGTTCTCTGTTGTATGGAATCAGAGCTGGTGGGGAAGAGAAACTCCAAAGGAAGGTTGTGACATGGTCTCCCTCCATCTCCAACACACACACACACACACACACACACACGCTCTCTGCAGTGGAGAGAAATTTGCCATGTTAAACTCTATACTCAACCCTTAGGGGGCTTGAGGCAGATATCTATCTCAGCCTCTGAAGATGTTAAAAATTGGAGACTAGAAGTACTGGAGTTGGCATAAATCGCATTTATGAAAAGAACATCTTATTCATAAGGACAGAAAATATTTATTAAGGAAAGAGCATGATTAAGATAATATTCTGAGGTATGTCTTTTTTATTCTTTCTCTATTGTCCATATTTCCTTCCAGGGAGTCAAACGGATAATGTGCCCTCTTGTGCTTGTTGTCTCAGGGGAAGGATGTAGCAGGCCAACCAGGAGAGTGTTGGATGTCAAACATTGCCCCTTTCTGGCTTATATCTCCTCAAGACTCAACCCCAGAGTTAGGAGAGGATTTGTGGGTGCAGACATAGTGTCTCATCCAGGAGGGAAGAGAGGAGCTCTCCTTCGTGTCCGCCATTGTGCCAGCCAAGTCACAGAGACTGGGGAGGGGTGAGCCTCCGGCATCATCCTTAGCCTTTTCTAATATAGTTTGCTGATAAGATATTAACATCTTTACCCTAGGACTTACCAATCCAGAAGCTCACTTGGGCCTCCAGGAATCTTTTGCACGGCTGCCTGCGGTCCTGTCTGCCTCTCTACTGCATACAGCTGTTTTCTCTTAGGGCCTTTGCTGCTCACCTAGTGGTCCTGCTGGAGAGCAGAGGAAAGCTCTTCCGTGCTCTGCAGACCCACAGAGCTCTGTTTCTCTCTCTCTCTCTGACTCTGTTTCTCGCTCTCTGGTGTGCTCTCTCTCTGACCGTTCGAAGAAGGAGTCCTTGCCCCTCCGCTCCCCCTGGGGGAAATCTCTTTCCTTTCTTCTTTCTGGCTAGTAGCTTGTCACTGTTGAGGGTTCCCATTTTTAAAATCTTGTCTATGGTGCTCCAAAATGTAGGCTTTGGTAGAAAATAGGAAAATTGTAGGCTGCTTTTCTCCTTTTTCCATATTTATCTTGAGCAAAGAGCACAGTCTACTTGCTTACTTGAATTAAAGGAAGGAAAAAGGGAAGATTGCAGGGAGAAAAGAGTAATTACAGATTGGTATTTAAAAATATTATCCTAACCAAACAGGGGTATGAGGTATGTACATGAGAAGTGCAGACTAGTCATAGGAAATTTGGCAAATGTTTACTTAGTCCATCTGTCCAGGAACTACTGGAAACATAAATTTTCCTTTCTTATCACCATGACCTTATACACTTTCAGTATTTTTCAAGTTGGGTGGTATCAGTGATACTTCCAGCACTTAGTAAGTGAGTGCAGAAGGTACTGCCTTCTACAATCTGTGGAGCCTGAACACATTGCAGATTGTAATGTATGGGTCTTCTAGTTTCCAAATAATATGTGCACTGAAGAGGGGAAAGGAATAGGACAGAGAATGGAGGTGGAGGAATGCCATTCCTTCTACATTTCAGGACAATGCAAAGTTTAATCTCTTAATGTGAGGAAGCTACTGAGTCCTGTCTATATTTACAGCTACTTTTTATGAGTGGCCTTATAGCTTCTTACTATTTCTGATCTGTACTCTCTGTATTTAACCTTTGAGATTTTCCAGTTTTTTCTTCTAATTTTGAGCTTCTATTAGGGCAAGTTTCACATATGAGGTTTACTTGAAAGCTTTTGATTTAGCCCTTTACCCAAAGACCCGGCTTTGATGTAAAGCTGTGCTCTTTGTGAAGTCTGTCCTTCCCTCATACATAAACTCCTTTTGTTTATACCTGGGCCTGAAATGTACCTGATGATCTACTGAGCCACCATGTAAAGGAGCTCTGAAAAGTAGAGAAAATGATCGTGCTGGCAGCTCCTGAAGTGTTCCTACACTGTGACTGAAGCAATTCAAAACCTCCCCACTGCACTGCCCATAGCTGATGTATCCCCAGGAGGGCTGCCTTCCTGGGAGCTGGCACTGGCACCACTATGGTTTGGGTTAATGTGTCTGAATGAGGAGGCATTGCTGTTCTTCAATTCCTGCTTTACTTTGAAACAGCTGAGGGATACCTATTGATCAGTTGGCTCCAGGAGAGGGGTCTTGCCAAAATGAGTCTACAGGCGTTTCCAACAGAGCTCTTTATGTCTGTGGTGTGCGATGGCCAGATATACACCAATCCCAGGGTGCTTTTTAATTGGAATGGCTGTTCAAACAGTAAGCATGATTCCACAGTTTTCATTTCCCCTAGCTATGCTCCAGGCTTTTGCTCTTTGACTAGGAGAAAGAACAGTTTATTTTTTAATATTGAATTCTCTTTTCTGTTTGAAAACAGCCCATAGAATGTTTTTAAAGATGTTCAGGAAAATGGGAATGGTTGACTCAATTATCTATACTAGAGGAAATTAGCAGATTATAAAAAAACAAAGCATGTTGATGTATGGCAAAACCAATACAATATTGTAAAGTAAAAATAATAATAATAAAAAAACCCCCCAAAACAAAGGAAATTCTTTTAGTCCCAATTACTATAGGGTTATCAGCAAATCTACCTTTTCTTCTGAGAGCAAAGATTGCTGAGGAAGCAGAATATGTTCACCTACCAAGCATTCAAGGATATTTAAGAAAAAGGGTCAGTTGAAGGGTTCTTTGAAAAGAAAGTACAGTGTTTGGGCCTTCTTCCCTCCATGCCCACTTGAGGTCTACATCTGCCTATGGTGGAAACAGCCTTGTCCAAGCCTTAGGAGTTCAAAATTCTGGCAGCCTGGTTCTTACTAATTGAGTCATCTTGAGCAGGTTATTTTGCCTCTCTCTGCATAGTTTTCACATCTGTAAAATTGGAAGAATGATAATGGATTCGATGCTCTTACTCGCCAAGAGCTTTGAAAATACCTGGCATCAGGTTACCTGTGTTGTCTGCTCATGTTGCCCTTAGACTGCCTTGCAGTCTGGCGGCCTCGCCCTGTGTGATCTCACCCTCGTGTCTCAGATCTAGGTGTGAAAGGGGAGAACGCTCCAAAGTGTTTTATTGATCTATCTTACTATTGCCTGGAGATTTATGTCTATTATTACTGATAAACCTTTGTGTGGCCTGTATGTTTACAGAGAATTTTTACTTTCTTTACAGAGTTTTATGTTCATACCAATATTGTATTGTTAAGAATTGGTAGGATGCAATGTCTGCAAAATGGTAGGAGGTTTTTTTTTTTTGCCATTATCCCTCCACAGAGTATTGATTTTGACAGTCATCACAGATGAGAATACCCAAGTAGGAGTCTGGGAGTTTCAGCACAACTTTTCTTTAATTATTAATTTTTGTTGGAGTACAGTTGCTTCACAGTGTTGTGTTAGTGTCTGCTGTGCAGTGAAGTGAATCAGCCATATGTATACATATATTCCCACATTTTAAAATTTCCTTCCCATTAATGCTCTTCACCACAGAGCATTGAGTAGGGTTCCTTGTGCTATATAATAGGTTCTCATTAGTTATCTATTTTATATACAGTAGTGTGTATATGTCAATCCCAATTTCCCAATTCATCCCAACCCTCCCTTCCCCTCTTGTTAACCATAAAATTATTTTCTATGTCTGTGACTCTATTTCTGCTTTGCAAATAAGTTCATCTGTACCATTTTTCTGGATTCCACATATAAGCATTAGTATGTCTTTTTCTTTCTGACCTACCTCATTCTGTATGACAGTCTCTAGGTCCATCCATGTCTCTATAAAGTGACATTACTCTGTTCCTTTGTATGACTTGAGTAGTATTACATTGTAGATGTGTACCACATCTTCTTTATCCATTCATGCTGACGGACATTTAGGTTGCTTCCGTGTCATGGCTATTGTGGATAGTGCTTCAGTGAATATCAGGGTGCGTGCATCCTTTTGAGTTATGATTTTTTCCAAACACATGCCCAAGAGTGGGATTGCTGTGTCATATGGTAGCTCTGTTTTTAGTTTTTGTTTTAAGGAGCCTCCATACTTTTCTTCTTAGTGGCTGCAATTTACATTCCCACTAACAGTGTAGGAGGGTTCCCTTTTCTCCACACCCTCTCCAGCATTTACTGTTTGTAGATTTTTTAATGACAGCCATTCTGACCAGTATGAGGTGATACATTATAGTTTTGGTTTGTATTTCTATAATAAGTAGTGATGTTGAGCATCTTTTCCTGTGTTTATTGAGTATCTGTATGTCGTCTTTGAAGAGATGTCTATTAAGGTCTTCTGCCCATTTTTTGATTGGGTTGTTTGATTGTTTGATATTGAGTTGCATGAGCTGTTTATGTATTTTGGAGATTAATTCCTTGACAATTGCTTTATTTGCAAATATTTTCTCCCATTCTGAGGGTTGCCTTTTCATCTTGTCTGTGGTCTCCTTTGCTAAGCAAAAGCTTTTACATTTAATTAGGTCCTGTTTATTTTTGTTTTTATTTTCATTACTCTAGGAGGTGAGTCAAAAAGATCTTGCTGCATCTTAGGTCAAAGAGTGTTTTCACTGTCTTCCTATAAAAGTTTTATGGAATCCAGCTTTACATTTAGGTCTTTAATTCATTTTGAGCTTATTTTCGAGTATGGTGTTAGGGAGTGTTCTAATTGCATTTTTCTTTTACATGCAGCTGTCTAGTTTTCCTAGCACCAATTTTTGAAAGGATTATCTTTTCTCCATTGTATATTCTTACCTCTTTTGTCATAGATTAGGTGACCATGGATGTTTGGGTTTATCTCTGGGCTTTCTATCTTGTTCCATTGATCTATATTTCTGCTTTTGTGCCAGTACCATAATGTATTCATCACTGTAGTTTTGTAGTATAATCTGAAGTTTGTATAATCTGTAGTATAATTCCTCTAGCTCCATTTTTCTTTCTTAAGATTGCTTTGGCTATTCAGGGTCTTTTGTGTTTCCATACAAATTGTAAATTTTGTAGTTCTAATTCTGTGAGAAATATCATTGGTAATTTGATAGGGATTGCATTGAATCTGTAGATTGCTTTGGGTAATAGAGTCATTTTTCACAATATTGATTCTTTCAATGCAAGAACATGGCATATCTCTCCCACTACTTGTGTTGTCTTTGATTTCTTTCATCAGTATCTTATAGTTTTCTGAGTACAGGTCTCTGCCTCCTTAGGTAGATTTATTCCTAAATATTTTATTCTTTTTGCTGTAATGATAAAGGGAATTGTTTCTTGAATTTCTCTTTCTGATTTTTCACTGTTAGTATATAGGAATACAAGAGATTTCTGTGTATTAATTTTGTATTCTGTAGCATTCCCAAATTCATTGTTTAGCTCTAGGAGTTTTCTTGTGGCATCTTTAGGATTTTCTACTTATAATATCATGTCATCTGTTAACAGTGATACCAGCATAACTTTTGGAACAAACAATTTAAGATCTGTTACATTGAAGATGGTAAGAAGAACAGATTTATGGTACCCATGTTGCTTCTTGCCCAAGGTGGCACTGCTCAGTGCCCAGGAGATTCCCTTGTCCTGAGGTTTCTTCCATGGGGGAAGGAGAGAATTTTGAAATCAGCAAGAGAAAAAAAGCTTGTCACATGTTAAAGAATCCCAATAAGGTATCAGAGGGTTTCACAGCAGAAATCTTGCAGACTGGCAAAGAGTGTGATGATATATTCAAAGTACTGAAATGAAAAAAGCTACCAACAAAGAATACTTTACCCTGCAAAGCTGTCCTTCAGAATGAAAGAGACATAGACTTTCCGAGTCCAAAAAAGCCTTCAGAGTGCATCACCACTACCACTTGACATACTTTACAAGAAATGTAAAAGGAACTCAAGCGGAAACGAAAGGACATGAATTAGTAACATGAAAACACAGAACTCACTGGTAAGAGAAGTATACGGTCAAATTCAGAATATGCTGTGTGTGTGTGTGTTATTTGCTCAGTTGTGTATGACTTTTTGTGACCCCATGGTCTGTCCATGGAATTCTCTAGGCAAGAATACTGGAGTGGGTTGTCATTCCCTTCTCCAGGGGATCTTCCTGACCTAGGGATAGAACCCAGGTCTCCTGCATTGCAGGTGGATTCTTTGCTGTCTGAGCTACAAGGTAAGCTCTAATAACACTAATACTCTATACTCAGAATATACTAATACTCTATAAATCACTTAACTCTAAAATAAAGGTTAAAAGAGAAAAGAATTAAAAATAACTATTGCTCTCTTGATTTTTTGATGAATACACAACATAAAAAAATGAAAATCATGATACCAAAAAATAAAATACATTGGGGGAAGTAAAAAATGGACTTTTTTTTTTATATGACTGAAGTTGTTTTAAGAAATAAATGGCTTCCAAATTGAAAAGGAAGAAGTAAAACTTTATTTTCAGATGACATATATGTCCTCCCTCTTGGACCTCCCTCCAACTCTCCCACTCCATTCCAACCATCTAGGTCATCATAGAGCACTAAGCTGAGCTTCCTGTGCCATACAGAAGCTTCCCACTAGTTATTTTACACATGGTGGTGTATTTATGTCACACCTAATCTCCCAGTTCAGCCCACCGTCCCACCCATCGTGTCCACATATCCCTTCCCTACATCTGTGTCTCTATTACTTCCCTGGAACTAGATACATCTGTACCATTTTTCTAGATTCCACACACATGTATTAATACACAATAGTTGTTTTTCTCTTTCTGACAGACTGTACAACAGACTGTAGATTCATCCATATCTCTGTAAATGACCCAATTCCATTCCCGTTCATGGCTGAGTCATATTCCATTATCAGATGTTCAAGCTGGTTTTAGAAAAGGCAGAGGAACCTGCTGAGGTCCAGCCCTGGCTGATCCAGGGAGTTCGAAGGGGAGACAGCATCGACGATTAATTTAAATATTCATCAAAGATATAAAGAGTAATAGCATGAGGATAGCTCAGTAGGAAAATGCAGTGGAGAAAAGGGGCTGAGTAGCTTGGTTTACGCGGAAAATCAATATAACCTGTGACATCAGGTTAGCTCTGACCACGGAGGCTGCAGGCGCCCTCTCGAATAGCGGAAGGTGCCCCACCTTAGACACCTTCTAGAGTGGGTCTTAGAAGCCCAGGCAAATAAATGGTCGCAGAGGACCTCCACGCTCCAGATGGAGACTCAGCCAGAATGTGAAAAGAAAGAATGACATAGGGAGGCCAAGCTTCGGTGAGCAAGGCCCTTAACTTTATTTTCAACAGGGGCTTTTATACCATAAGTTGTACATAGAGGATAATAGGGGATGTGAAATCATGCAAAGTCAGCAGTCTTTGATCCTTATCAAAACCAGGGTTTCTTTCCTGCACATTTATCGTATACAAATGGTTTAGGTGATTTACATCATCTTCTGGCCAGAAGGCCTATTAACATTTTATGACTCTTGACAAAGTTTTGTCAACCGTAAGACTTATTTTCTCCAAAAGTAATTGTTTTAAGGTTTGGCGCCATCCTCTGAAGGTGTTAGATAAAGTTGCATTCCTATAGAGCAGAGGTGCAGTGGATTTACAACAAAGGAAACAATTTATTACCTTGAGGGTCTAAAGTTGCTAACACCAAGGCCACTACTTATTTTTTTCTACATACCAACTATATTAATTAATACACATTCAAGGATACAATACAGGGGATGTGGAAACTTGGCAGCAAGCATTGGCTCATCAATGAAATCTTTTACTAGTTTTATTCTGACAGTTTCTAACTCTCTGAGAGGCTTTAAGCTATTTGAATATCTTAAGCTTCCCGTGCCTCTGGAGGCTGAGAGACTGTAAACAATTGTATGCATAGCTGTAGGAGTCCGGGTAAACTTGTCAGGCCAGTTAAGGAGCTATCTAAGGGGTTTGGATTTAAACACTCCTAATGCCCAGGAACTTTATTAACTGGAGCTGTAAGTTAACTCTTTATCAGAGAGAGTGAGATGGTGGTCGGGGACAGCCCCCAGTAAAGTCATAGGTGAGAGCACAAAGCAGTAAAGTAGGCAGACTCTGGTTTTTGGGGGTAGATGCTCAAAAATATCCAGGGGGACTCCTGAGGCTTGATTCCACCTTTGCGTATGTCGTTCCTCCTTTCTCATGACCTTTGCTATGGGTGGAGGTCCTCACGCCGGCTCCCGGCAGGAACCAGAGATCAAATTGCCAACATCGGCTGGATCATGGAAAAAGCAAGAGAGTTCCAGAAAAACATCTATTTCTGCTTTATTGACTATGGCAAAGCCTTTGACTGTGTGGATCACAATAAACTGTGGAAAATTCTTCAAGAGATGGGAATCCCAGACCACCTGACCTGCCTCTTGAGAAACCTGTATGCAGGTCAGGAAGCAACAGTTAGAACTGGACATGGAACAACAGACTGGTTCCAAACAGGAAAAGAAGTATGTCAAGGCTGTATATTGTCACCTTACTTATTTAACTTACATGCAGAGTACATCATGAGAAATGCTGGGCTGGAAGAAGCACAAGCTGGAATCAAGATTGCCAGGAGAAATATCATTAACCTCAGATATGCACATGACACCACCCTTATGGCAGAAAGTGAAGAGGATCTAAAAAGCCTCTTGATGAAAGTGAAAGTGGAGAGTGAAAAAGGTGGCTTAAAGCTCAACATTCAGAAAACGAAGATCATGGCATCTGGTCCCATCACTTCATGGGAAATAGATGGGGAAACCGTGGAAACAGTGGTTGACTTTATTTTTCTGGGCTCCAAAATCACTGCAGATGGTGATTGCAGCCATGAAATTAAAAGATGCTTACTCCTTGGAAGGAAAGTTATGACCAACCAAGATAGCATATTCAAAAGCAGAGACATTACTTTGCCAAGGTCCGTCTAGTCAAGGCTATGGTTTTTCCTGTGGTCATGTATGGATGTGAATGTTGGACTGTGAAGAAAGCTGAACACTGAAGAACTGATGCTTTTGAACTGTGGTGTTAGAGAAAACTTTTGAGAGTCCCTTGGACTGCAAGGAGATCCAACCAGTCCATTCTAAAGGAGATCAGTCCTGGGTGTTCTTTGGAAGGAATGATGCTAAAGCTGAAACTCCAATACTTTGGCCACCTCATGAGAAGAGTTGACTCATTGGAAAAGACGCTGATGCTGGGAGGGATTAGGGGCAGGAGGAGAAGGGATGACAGAGGATGAGATGGCTGGATGGCATCACCAACTTGATGGATGTTGAGTCTGAGTGAACTCTGGGAGTTGGTGATGGACAGGGAGGCCTGACGTGCTGCAATTCATGGGGTCACAAAGAGTCGGACACGACTGAGTGACTGAACTCAACTGAACCACTTCTTCTTTATCCATTCTTCTGTTGATGGGCATTTAAGTTGTTTCCATGTCCTAGCTATTGTAAATAGTGCTGCAGTTAACACTGGGGTACATTGTCTTTCTGAATTATGGTCTTCTCAGGGTAAATGCCCAGTTGTGTCCAGCAATCCCAGTTTTAGGTGTATATCTCAACAAAATCAGTATGTTGAGAAGCAAACAAAATCGGTATGTTGAGATTTTTACACTCCCATGTTCATTACAATATTATTCACTGTAGTGAAGATATGGAAACAACCTAAATGTCTGTTTACAGATGAATGAATAGAGAAAATGTGATATATATATTATACATAATTATCTGGTATGTGTATACAATAAGAGTATTATTGAGCCATAAAATAGAAAACATAGAAGAACATAGATGAATCTTGATGACATTATGCTAAGTGAAAGAAGTCAGACAAAGACAAATACTGCACAATCTCACTTACATGTGAAAATAAAAAAAAGTCAAATTCACAAAAACAGGTGGGATGATGGTTGATATGGAGTGGAGGGTGTGGAAAATGGGGTGATATTGGTCAATGGTATAAACTTTCAGCTATAAATTGAATAATCTCTTGTGATCTAACACAATATGGTGACTATAATTAGTAATACTGTATTAGAATACTGTATAGTAATACTGTATACTAGAAACAGAGTATATCTAAGGCATTCTCAGAACAAGAACAAAAATGACAACTGTGAAGTGATGGATGTGTTAATTAACTTGATTGTTTTGATCATTTCACAATGTATCAGTTCAGTTCGGTTCAGTCGCTCAGTTGTGTCTGACTCTTTGCGACCCCATGAACCACAGCACGCCAGGCCTCCCTGTCCATCATCAACTCCCACAATTCACCCAAACCCGTGTCCATTGAGTCAGTGATGCCATCTAACCATCTCATCCTCTGTCGTCCCCTTCTCCTCCTGCCCTCAATCTTTCCCAACATCAGGGTCTTTTCCAATGAGTCAGCTCTTCGCATCAGGTGGTCAAAGTATTGGAGTTTCAGCTTCAACATCAGTCCTTCCAATGAACACCCAGGACTGATCTCTTTTAAGTGGACATGTTGGATCTCCTTGCAGTCCAAGGGACTCTCAAGAGTCTTCTCCAACACCACAGTCCAAAAGCATCAATTCTTCGGCACTCAGCTTTCTTTATAGTCCAACTCTCACATCCATACATGACCACTGGAAAAACCATAGCCTTGACTAGATGGACCTTTGTTAACAAAGTAATGTTTCTGCTTTTTAATAAGCTGTCTCGGTTGGTCATAACTTTCCTTCCAAGGAGTAAGCATCTTTTAATTTCATGGCTGCAATCACCATCTGCAGTGATTTTGGAGCCCAGAAAAATAAAGTCAGCCACTGTTTCCACTGTTTCCCCATCTATTTCCCATGAAGTGATGGGACCAGATGCCATGATCTTCGTTTTCTGAATATTGAGCTTTAAGCCAGCTTTTTCACTCTCCTCTTCACTTTCATCAAGAGGCTCTTTAGTTCTTCTTCACTTTCTGCTATAAAGGTGGTGTCATCTGCATATCTGAGGTTATTGATATTTCTCCCGGCAATCTTGATTCCAGCATGTGCTTCTTCCAGCCCAGCGTTTCTCATGATGTACTCTACATATAAGTTAAATAAACAGGGTGACAATATACAGCCTTGACATACTCCTTTTCCTGTTTGGAACTAGTCTGTTGTTCCATGTCCAGTTCTAACTGTTGCTTCCTGACCTGCATACAGGTTTCTCAAGAGGCAGGCCAGGTGGTCTGGTATCAAACATCATGTTGCATATTTTAAATACATACCTCAATAAAGCTGAGGAAAAATTGGTAGAAGATAAGAAAACATCATGCTCTGACACAGTCTATGATAAAATTACATGATAATACTAAGTGAGCTATACATGAAGAATACCAAAAGGACAAGGCTCAGGGCAAAAACGAAATGGATATTTTTACTGAACAGAAACATAGTATGGTATTAACACAATAGAGCTGCTGGACTCTAGATTCAGAAAGAGAGCAATGGCAGTAGGGACTTGGCTTCCGTGTAGAATATGGCCCTATATGTTTTTTATGTGAGATGGAAGACTAAATTCAGGATCATAGCTTAAAACCAGAGACTACAGTAGAGCATTCTGCACACAGAAAGTGGCTGAAAAGCCCATATGGCCACAACTGCTGCTTAGAGCTATGGCTTGTAAGAAGCAAGAGGTTTAAGGAGAAAACAAAATTTCAGCCTTGTAGCCAGGCACTAATAAAGCCGCTGAAAGCTTCATAGGGTGTATGAAATATTTTTGTTTCACAATAGGTCATTGGAAAGCTGATGTGGGACAAAGGGAGGTTGGGGGAGGTTAGGAAACACTGGATGCAGAACTACTTGACAAAGAGGAGTCAATTTTCATTAGATTTAAGAAGAAGACTATTGATGATCTTAAGCTTAGTAGTTTCATGATAGTGGATAGTGGATCCAAAAACCAGAATGAAATGGTAAGGTATTGAAGGTAAAATGAGGGATTCAAACGTAGAGAGTGTAGATATCTTGAAATATAGACTATGCTTCCTCTATGGAGAGTCAGGTGGGGGGAACACTGACGGACTTTATCCTACTTATTTACAAATGGGAAGGGCCAGTAAAGAAGGGATGGGTGGAAGTCCAGAGGGTGGGCTAAGGTGGCAGAGACAGATGACAGAGCAAGTCCCTAAGAAGAAGTCTGTGACCCTTTGGGCTAGAGAGCCTTGGCAGTGGAATCTTTTCTTAAGAATAACACAGAGTAACACAATTATTTTCCCTCTCACTTCACAGGAGATCATCAAGATATTAGGATACTGTGGGGACTAGAGTGAATGAAACGGATCTTTGGTATATTGAAGGCTGAGGTCTGCGAGGAGTGAGAACTCTGATTAAACATGGGGCAGAGGGTGAAATGCAGAAGAATAAGGCTGGAGGCAGTAGAAGCAAAGGACATAGCATTTAAATCCAGTTCAAGTGGAATGGCTAAGGAAGGACAGCAGGGTCCTGGGGCAGGAAGAACTCCTGCATATTCTATGCATGTAGCAAACATGTGCATTTCAAAGACAAATTTTGTTGCTGGTGAGGATAAAGGAAAAGATTCTCAAGGGACTAGATTTTCTGTGTGAACGTGTAGAATTTGGAACTAGCCAGATTTGTGTATTTGTCAGTGTGATATTCAAGCTCTTGTTTATATTTGGGGGGCATTTTGAATATTAATTAGATATTAATTATATATCTGTCTCCTTATATTGTACTTTCCTGAATGCAGAGACTATATATTACCTACCACAGTTGGCAGCACTTACTGACTCAAGGAATGTCGTGAAGGATGTTAGCAAGCACTTCCCAGACAATTAGTTCTGTCAAAACTTGAAACAATTAATACAAAAGACAATGTAAAAATCTGCAAATTAACCTTACCACTTGGAATTAAATCTTTGAAGACTTATTTAGTTTTTTGAACAAGAACTTATTCTTAAAGTATTTCTAAGATTATATCTTTAATGTGATATCACTGTTTCATTGTCATTATATAATGTTAGGATTTTTTTATACATTGCCACTTTATTACTCTTAACTGTATGATATGATGAGCTAGGTTATTTGGGAGTGATAGGCAATCCTCCAAATTTCAGCATCTTAAAGAGAAAGAAAAGGAAAGTGTACTATTTTTTTCTTGTTGCCTGTCTGTTGTGGATTGGCTATAGGTCTGTTCCATGCCATCTTCACTCCAGGAGCCAGGCTAATAGAGCAGCTTTTCACTTGAAAATTGCCAATTGTTGTGGAAGCAGGAAATGATAGAATGGCAAAGCATGCTTTACCCTGAAAGCCTCTGCTTGAAGTGATCCATGTCCCTGCCCACACTGAATTGGCTGAAGCAAGTCATATGCTACTTCTGACTTCAGCACCGTGAGGATGTTTAATTCCCGCTGGAGGAAAGGCAGTACATTTTTGTGAATAGTTACACAATCTACTACAGCATAAAAACTGTTACATTTTCCAAAAACATTCTTGGGAGGAATATTTTAAAGCATTTTAAAGCTGAGAGTCAGACATTTTACTCACAGAAAGTGATATCAAAACAGTGGTGGCCAAGAAACTCATACTCTGAGAAATATATTTGTACTTACTGTAAAGCAGTTTCCCTCAAATATAGGAACAAGTACAGGAACGCTCTAATCCCTTACTGCGTGTCGCGGTCTGCCTGTCTCAGTGACTCCCCTCTTGCCCTGGTGTCAGAGTTAGCCTCGCAGCTCCCCTCCCTGTGGACTTCAGGGCAGCCGTGCCAGTACATCTCTGCCAGTGAGGCCACTGGGTCTTGTTGGTCTCTGTCCTTTTGTCCTGACTCAGCTCTTACCACGAGCAATGAGGATAAATAACACTGGTTTAACGTAAAATAGTCTATTTGTCATGCAGTGTTTACTTTCTTTATGGGATTTCTTTTTACAAATGGTTAACAACTTCCCCCTCCCCTTTTTTTTTTCCCTTAAATATGCATTCTAGGTAAGGACAGTGAAAGAGTAGCTGACAGGTTACTATTTAGGTGTGTTTCTTTCAGGACTTGGTGAGTTATTTAGATTTTCATGTGATATGCGATAGATTTCTGTACTAGCTCTGAGCTATTTATACTACATAGGGGAAACAATAGCATGCAGCAATAGTATGCTTCCCCTATGTAGTACACATAATTTATATTTATAACTTTCAAATGATTTTTATTTTTGGTACATTTACTTTCTTAACAAAACCTCATGGCAGTAGTGTTAAAATTAGTTTGTTTTCTTAGAGGAGGTACAAGTGTGGTTCATAGCAAATACAATTTTTCCTCAGCTTCCCCTCTTGTTATCTCTCCTTTGCAGTGAATCAGTTATCACCTTCTAGAACATCCACTGTTATGGTCCACATAAATTATTTCTCTCCCTTAGCAGCAGTGAATACTTTGGGTTCTTCCTGTGGCAACATCTATCCTCTAAAAAGATCTTTTTTCCAAACCCTCAGAATCTTGTTCTAAATATTTGCTTGTTGGTTAAACAAATCTAGTAAATATAATAGTGGATTAACGTATTTTCCCTCTAATATAATGCATTTGCCTTTGAAGTTTTCTCAAAGACCGTGACTTAAGCATCGTCAGTGCAACAGTGAAACATTTGTGTGGCATCAACTTCTGTGTGTGGATATGGTCATGACCTTGTTGTTTATCCTAATTTAATTCTCAGAACAACCATGTGGGGTAGATAAAGTTATTATCTCCATTTTACAGTTGAGAAATATTATGACCACATTTTTTTTCTGATACTGATAGAATCCAATCCTTCTATCCATTCATTCTTCATTTATTGGATGCCAAATATGTGTTTGGTAGAAAGATAACAAAGAAATCAATAGTTTTTGCCAACCAGAGGATCATAACTAAGTGTGGGAAGAGACACGAAGAAATGAAGCAACTAGAGGCTCGGTAACGGTGGTGTGAATAAAGTGCTGTGGGAACACTGATATCTGCAGAGGTCTCGGAAAGCAACCTTTGGGAGATAGTGAAGGGCAGGGAAGCCTGGCACGCTGCAGTCCGTGGAGCTGCAAAGACAGGACTTAGTGATGAAACAACAACCTGGAAGGTTCTGTAAGGTAAGGCTGTTGAGCGGAGTTTTGAGGAGTGGGCAAGAGTTGTTCAAGTGAAAAGAGAGGGCAGAGAGGCAGTCTGGGAAGGGGTGATACTGTGTCAGAGTGTGGAGGAGGGAAAGAGAGAGGCTGTCTCAGGAAACTGCTTACAATCTGGCCTGGGGAGCCCTAGTATGTGTGTGGAATCGGAGCTGTGAAATGAGATCAGAAAGCAGAAACCAGATGGAGATGGAAAGCAACTAAAGGATTTGGAATGTGGTAGAGATTTGTGCTTTAGAAGGTCACCTTTGCAATTGTATAAAATTTGCATGCCAGAGAAAAATTGACCTCAGATTAAGGAAATAAAAACAAAAACAAAAACGTATAAAATCCTGAACACACCAAACATAGACAGTAATCAATGATCAATTAAATTTCTTTAACTTTTGGTCAATAACTAATGTTTATCTGAAATTTACTCTGAACAAGAATAATTACTTGTATTTTTTTTCAGAATGTAGAATTAGATATTATTTAGAAGTTATTATAATTGTTTTAATTCCTGCTGTACAGAAAAATGATTCAGTTATACATATGTGTGTGTGCGTGCTTCAGTCATGTCCAGCTCTTTGCGACCCAGTGACTGTAGCCTGCCAGGTTCCTCTGTCCATGGGGTTCTCCAGGCAAAAATACTGAAGTGGGTTGCCATGCCCTCCTCTGGGGATCTACCTGACCCAGGGTTCAAACCCATGGCTCCTGTGTCCCCTACATTGCAGGCAGATTCTTTTTCCATTGAGCCACCTGAAAAGTCCATCTGTTAATATATATGTACATTCTTTTTCATTATGGTTTATCACAGGATATTGAATATAACTCCCTATGTTATACAGTGGGACCTTGTTGTTTATCCTAATTTAATTCTCAGAACAACCATGTAGGGTAGATAAAGTTATTATCTCCATTTTACAGTTGAGAAATATTATGCCCAAATAAGTTTGATAATTTGCTACATAAATTACAAAATGAAGGAGTCAAGTATTCGAATAAACTTCTGACAACCACAAATTCAATGCTCCTTCCACAATACCTCTTTTTTCTCTCTGCTTTCAGAATTTGTACTCATAACACAGGAAAGGAAATGTATCCCTATAAAGAAGGATTTTTGTGGTTTAGTGTTTTGTGTTGAGTCCTAGACTAACAATCAAACTGGGGGACTTAGATTGAGTGGGTAAAATAAAGTTTTATGATTAGAATAGTCTTTGCTGAAAGTAACTCATTCATAAGTAGAAGACTTATTGTAATAGAGGATGACAGAACGCAATCTGAGCAGACTCAGGAAGTTCATTGATAGGTGCCCGGTAAGCCATGGCACATTTTGCACCAAGAAGTTAAAATGTTTCACATAGTGTTTAATTAACACCAACTGCTCTTAACTGAATAAGATATGCCAAAGGAAGAAAGGTGAGGGGAGAAATGTGACAAAGAGGGAACTCAAAGCCCCAGAGTGTTGTGGGTGCATTTAGTTGTCCACTCATGTCCCAGTCAATGCCTACTTGCTTACATGTTAGTTTTCAAGCATGGAAATTTCATTAATTTTCTATGACCAATACAGTATTTTTATGCCTGCTCAAACACTTTCTTGACAGTGATATTTAATTAACATATTGAAAAATTATTTTAATTTCAGAAAATCTGTGTTTTCCCTAACAAACTGTCATTGCTTAAGATAGCAAAACAATGAACATTTATCATTTATTTCATGCATTTCTAAACATCTCTCAGACCACTCTGTGAAAATGTATTAATATTTCTTTTATAATGCATTTTGTGGTACATTTCAACTCTCAGTGAGGTCTGAGTTCCTAGACTATATCTCTAGTTTTTAGGGTATACTAAAAAAAAAAAAAAAGATGACATAATGTTTCAAAAATTACCTGGTTTTAAAAGTCTGTAAATACCAACCAAATATTAATTCTATGATAAATATGAATGTAAAAAATAGCTTTTTTGCTGTATAGTTTACATCTTAAAGGCAGACATGAGACATTATAATATTAATTATGTGCTCTTACTCATTATAATTCTACTGATTTCTATTGAGTCATTTAAATGAATATGTTTGTATGTTACAATTGAAGTTTTTTTTTTTTTTTTTCCTGAGTAAGACTTTATTGCAAGGGCTGTTACAAATAAAATTCTACTTCAAATAATTTTTAGGCATTCATTTTTTTAAGGTATGCTATAGTTCATGTTGAGTGTTGCAAGGTATGGTCTGCTAGTTCTTTAAGATTTAAGTAAAGTGATACTTGATTTATAATATGATGAACCACATAAATAATAATTTTATTTCATTTAGCTATGTCTTCATAGTGTGTTAATATGCCATGAACCTATAATATTCCATATACTTTACTTCAATATTCCAAAGACTATGGAAATAAAATGTTTACTTTGGAAACTCAGAAACACAGAAAAGATATATTTCTTTAAAAGATGAAAAGAATATTTAAATTATCCTCTTTCACCAGAAGAATATAATGTAACCACTTTTTTTTTTTTTTAAGGGATTAACTCTAAAGAAAAAAGCAGGCAGGAAATTTCTTGAAAGAAAATTAAGGCTTTGTATTTCAGTGATTACTGAAATTTTGCAAGGAGATGATATTTGGTGGCTAAAATATAAAAATGAAAATCTCCATTGCCTAAAGTGAAACAGTAACTATTCTAAATGTCTTATCCACATGACATTGAGAATAATAATGGAAAACTTTCTTAGTTTCTTTTAGTTCAACCATTTAGCTCAGACTACACTCTAAAACATATATGGACACGACTGAGAGACTGAACTGAACTGAACAGAACACTCTAAAACATATACTTACACCTACCAAGAATTACTTACCAGGCTTTGTCCGTTAGGAAAAAAAAGTGAAAGTGTTAGTTGATCAGTCATGTCTGATTGTTTGTGACCCTGTAAACTGTAGCCTGCCAGGCTCTCAGTCCGTGGAATTCTCTAGGCAAGAATACTGGAGTGGGTTGCCATTTCCTTCTCTAGAAGATCTTCCCGACTCTGAGACTGACTGTCTGAGTCACCAGGGAAGCCCCAATTTCTACCTCAAAAGAGAAACTGGTAATTCAACTAATTTCATTTGCTTTTAGTAAAAATTATCTGATATTTAATTTGGAAAGGAATTAAAAGTAAAAGGGACACTATGAAACTTTTGAGGGTTATGGGTATGTTTAGTAACTTGATCATGCTTGTGGTTTCATGGGTAAATGCATACATTAAAACGTGGTGAAATTTACACTTTAAATATTTATAGTTTTTTGGTATGTCAGTTAAATCCAATAAATATGTTTAAAAATATGAGTGAGTGTATTGTATATATTGTGTGTCAATATACAATATGAGTATATTGGAACAACAATAATAAGCTCATACAGAGATTTAACTTTTAAAATAATTTCACTAATACAGGATTGGAAGACAACCCAGGGGTCTTTCTGCATTTCCTCATGTCTTATGAGCAGGGACCCTGGCTACTTTTGTTCCAGGCTATCTTTTCAGTGATATTTGTATAGTAAACAGTCTTGGGAGGTAAAAGTGTCTCCCTCTAAAGCAAAGGGCAGGTTTGTTTACTGTCTGGTATGAAAAAGATAATGTGTCCCTCTGGGGCAAAGGGCAGTCATTCTTACTGCACATTATAAGAGATCTGGGTTCCCTTTGCTTGGGGCTTCTTTCTGTAATATGACCCATGGCACATACCTTCTTGATACTACACTTAGAGACTGAGGTCTGGGACATGGTACAAATCCTGATACTCTAGCTACTATATTGATGCAAGTAATAAATTGACCTTTGTCTCTGACATAGGAGTCTCATGTCTTTTTCCAGCCTTTGTGAACTATGGCTGTCTAACTTTCAGGTATAGTAAAATGCCAGATCCTTTATAAAGTTCTTGACAGCTTTGATGATAAGGATAGGATGCTGAAAGAGACATTGCTTTCTGGAAGAGGAAAAATGAGGGCCTCACCACCGATAAATGGGATCTCAAGGAATTCCATGAGGAACTGATAAATATGGAATGGACTGCATGATCAACTGGGCAATAAATGATCATCCACTTTACCACTAGCCAATGAGGAAGGATTTTGAGAGGTTGTTGCAGGTTGAACTCTCTTGCTTTTTTGATGATCCAGTGGATGTTGGCAATTTGATCTCTGGTTCTTCTGCCTTTTCTAAAACCAGCTTGAACATTTGGAAGTTCACAGTTCATGTATTGCTGGTTTGGAGAATTTTAAGCATTACTTTACTAGCGTGTGAGATGAGTGCAATTGTGCAGTAGTTTGAGCGTTCTTTGGCATTGCCTTTCTTTGGGATTGGAATGAAAACTGACCTTTTCCAGTCCTGTGGCCACTGCTGAGTTTTCCAAATTTGCTGGCATATTGAGTGCAGCATTTTCACAGCATCATCTTTCAGGATTTGAAATAGCTCAACTGGAATTCCATCACCTCCACTAGCTTTGTTCATAGTGATGCTTTCTAAGGCCCACTTGAATTCACATTCCAGGATGTCTGGCTCTAGGTGAGTGATCACACCATCGTAATTATCTTGGTCATGAAGATCTTTTTTGTACAGTTCTTCTGTGTATTCTTGCAACCTATTCTTAATACCTTCTTCTGTTAGGTCCCTACCATTTCTGTCCTTTATTGAGCCCATTTTTGCATGAAATGTTCCCTTGGTATCTCTAATTTTCTTGAAGAGATATCTAGTCTTTCCCATTCTGTTGTTTTCCTCTATTTCTTTGCATTGATCCCTGAGGAAGGCTTTCTTATCTCTCCTTGCTATTCTTTGGAACTCTGCATTCAAATGGGTATGTCTTTTTTCCTTTTCTCCTTTGCTTTTCACTTCCCTTCTTTTCACAGCTATTTGTAAGGCCTCCCCAGACAGCCATTTTGCTTTTTTGTATTTCTTTTTCTTGAGGATGGTCTTGATTCTTGTCTCCTGTACAATGTCACGCACCTCCATTCATATTTCATCAGGCACTCTGTCAGATCTAGTCTGTTAAATATAAGGGATTTGATTTAGGTCATACCTGAATGGTCTAATGGTTTTCTCCACTTTCTTCAATTTCAATCTGAATTTGGCAATAAGGAGTTCATGATCTGAGCCACAGTCAGCTCCCAGTCTTGTTTTTGCTGACTGTATAGAGCTTCTCCATCTTTGGCTGCAAAGAATATAATCAATCTGATTTTGGTGTCATCATTCAGAAAACTAAGATCATGGCATCCAGTCCCATCTCTTCATGGCATAGATGGGGAAACAGTGGAAACAGTGGCTGACTTTATTTTTCTGGGCTCCAAAATCACTGCAGATGGTGATTACAGCCATGAAATTAAAAGACGCTTACTCCTTGGAAGGAAAGTTATGACCAACCTAGACAGCATATTCAAAAGCAGAGACATTACTTTGCCAACAAAGGTGCATCCAGTCAAGGCTATGGTTTTTCCAGTGGTCATGTATGGATGTGAGAGTTGGACTATAAAGAAAGCTGAGTGCCAAAGAATTGATGCTTTTGAACTGTGGTGTTGGAGAAGACTCTTGAGAGTCCCTTGGACTGCAAGGAGATCCAATCAGTCCATCCTAAAGATCGATCAGTCCTGGGTGTTCATTGGGAGGACTGATGTTGAAGCTGAAACTCCAATACTTTGGCCACCTGATGTGAAGAGCTGACTCATTGGAAAAGACCCTGATGCTGGAAAAGATTGAGGGCAGGAGAAGGGGACGACAGAGGATGAGATGTTTGGATGGCATCACCGACTCTATGGACACGGGTATGGGTGAATTGCGGGAGCTGGGGATGGACAGGGAGGCCTGGCATGCTGCAGTTCATGGGGTCGCAAAGAGTTGGACACGAATGAGCGACTGAACTGAACTGAACTGCGGGTTGAACACTAGGGAGTAAATTGAAAGGTAGCTGTATGAATTGTGCCCTTGTCCTTTGGGTGGGAGACTTTCATGTCAATTTGGTGGCCAGCATCAGGCCTACCCCTTCGGGTTTTAGATGCATCACTTCCTTTACATTGATACCCAGCACATTCCTTTAGAAGAACACCTAATAGCTTTCTCTAGTCAAAATTGAATGTCTAACTGATAGAGGCCTTTTGACTCTCTATCCCGAGAGTCCCATTTTAGGGTGGGTCAACTCAGATTTAACAATAAGATGAGAAGTCAAAAGTCATAGTCATAGTCAAAGTTCCAGTTTTTCCAGTGGTGATGTATGGATGTGGGAGTTGGAACATGAAGGTTGAGTGCCAAAGAATTGATGCTTTCAAATTGGGGTGCTGGAGAAGACTCTTAGGAGTCTCTTTGCCTGGAGGGAGATCAAATCAGTCAATCCTAAAGGAAATCAACACTGAATATTCACTGAAAGGACTGATGATGAAGCTGAAGTTCCAATATTTGGCCACCTGATGCAAAGAGCTGACTCATTGGAAAAGACCCTGATGCTGGGGAAGATTGAAGGCAGGAGGTGAAGGGGATTACAGAGGATGAGATAGTTAGATGGCATCACTGACTCAATGGACATGAGTTTGAGGAAACTCCAGGAGATAGTAAAAAACAGGGAAGCCTGGCGTGCTGCAGTTCATGAGGTCACAAAGACTCAGACATGACTAGTGACTGAACAACAACAACAACAAGAGAAGGATTCCTAGAGTTTCACTTGTCAAATATTCAAGACTGGGCTTGAATATTTGACAAGTGGGCTTCCCAGGTGGCACAGTAATAAAGAATCTGCCTGCCAATGCAGGAAATGCAGAATACAAAGGTTCAATCATCCCTGGGTCAGGAAGATCCCTGGAAGGAGGCAATGACAACCTGCTCCAGAATTCTTGCCTGGAAAATCCCATGGACAGAGGAGCCTGGCAGGCTACAGTCCATGGGATCGCAAAGAGTTGGATATGACAGCGACTGAGCATGCAGCTAATGTGGTCTGTGCAGTATCTTGGCTTTATATGAAAAAGTGATAGCTATCCATCCGGGGAATGGGACTCTCAGTTCACAGAGGTTTTTCTGTTTGTCTGGGCTTAGTTCACTGATGGTTTGTCTAGGCTGAAATAAAAAAATGAGCTGCAGTAACTGTTCAGCCTAAAGACCAGTTGTATAGAACTAAAAATGGACATGTTTACCCTGCATAGTGGTCAGAAATCAAGGCCATTCTCATACCTCTGGCCAAGACTCCTCTTGATAACCTTGTTATATCCTTACCAACTGTAGGCTATAATGAATGTCCTAGCTGGTAGTCTGTCACATAGAAAATTATAAGTGATAAATAAAAGACATGCCTCTTTGGGCCTGTGAAACTGTGGAAACAGATTGTTAAAACTGTTGATTGAACTGTTTCTGGATCACTCACATAGTGCCCATGAGAAAAGCTCAATCTATGATGAGAACAGTTAGAACTAACTATGGATGCTCTGCCCAGATTGTTACCATTGCTTTGTGATCCATCATTGTCCTGGACATGACAACATATCCACCATTATAGATTCGGTATAAATATTTCTGATGCAGAGGCTACTCCTGCATAGAAGACTTTTGGCTCTGGCAAAAGTAAACCTATCTGTCCTTCCATAAGGGTGTCACATGACATGGGGTTGGGGCCCTCACTCACTTCTGGCAGGTTGACTATATATCAGAGGAATTTGTGTCACTCCAAAAGCAAGAACTGAACTGAGTTATTCTGATTGAACCAAGGACCTTAAGGTTTACCACCTGGCCAGGAGACCATATTGAAATTATTGTCAATCTCTGCCTTCAGATTGACATAGGTGCCTCTTAGCTGCTGCTGCTAGGTCGCTTCAGTTGTGTCCGACTCTGTGCGACCCCATAGATGGAAGCCCACAAGGCTCCCCCGTCCCTGGGATTCTCCAGGCAAGAACACTGGAGTGGGTTGCCATTTCCTTCTCCAATGCATGAAAGTGAAAAGTGAAAGTGAAGTCGCTTAGTCGTGTCCAACTCCTAGCGACCCCATGGACTACAGCCAACCAGGCTCCTCCGTCCATGGGATTTTCCAGGCAAGAGTACTGGAGTGGGGTGCCATTGCCTTCTCTGAGGTGCCTCTTAGAGACTCCCATGATTTTGAACAGCATTTTCTTTTCAGGGGTACCAACTGTGGTCAGGACTGTGCATTAATGGGGAAGCCAGGCATTAGTTTGATTTCTTGCCAAAAATACAGTGACCTGTACCTTAGGGGTGGTCTAAGAGAACTTCAAATATTTTATATAGTTAGAAAAGGTGGACTCTGTGGGAGAGGTAGAGGGTGGGGAGATTTGGGAGAATGGCATTGAAACATGTATAATATCATGTATGAAACGAGTCGCCAGTCCAGGTTTGATGCACGATACTGGATGCTTGGGGCTGGTGCACTGGGACGACCCAGAGAGAGGGTATGGGGAGGGAGGAGGGAGGAGGGTTCAGGATGGGGAACACAGGTATACCTGTGGTGGATTCACTTCGATATTTGGCAAAACTAATACAATATTGTAAAGTTTAAAAATAAAATTAAATTAAAAAAAATTAAATTAAAAAAAATTAAATTAAATTAAAAAAAAAAAAGAAAAGGTGGTACAAAATTTGTCCTTGACTTTCACTGAAGTGATCAGTAACACTGCTTTGACCCTGAAGGCATTCAAGTCAGCCTCAACTCACTAGCCAAGGTTGCTATAGATATAAAATTGCCTCACTCTTCTTCCCATACTTTTCTGTTGTGAGATTAAATTATTCTTTGTGAGAAGGCTTTTCCCTGACGTAGATTTTCTTATAGTGTAGATTTGAGAGTTCCAAATCTTTACAGATAGGAAAACATTGTTTTTGTCCATATTGCTTCCCATATCTTTGTTTCCTTCCCAAATGTGTCAACCCCAAAGTTTTTCTGTCAGTCTGCAAAACATGGAAAGTATAAGCTCTTTTTCTCGTTTGTACTTTTGTGTCATAAATTAGGTTTTGTGAAAGCGTTCAGTTACCATGGTGATAGCCACTAAATAATGTAAAGGAACAGAATTCTCTCTTTTAAATATAAATTGTGCATTCATAGCACATCAAATAGGCCCTAGATTCACCGGCTTCTTCAGCATCAGAAATACCTGACAATAATGCCAAATTATCACGGCTTCTTCTTAAAGAGAGCAAGAACTAATGATAAGAAATGTTTTGAGATATATAATGGAATATGTGCGGACTTAAAAAAAGATGTAAATTTAAGGAATGTAAACGAACTAGTGGTGGGAAAGTATACCATGATACTATCTGAAGTGTGTTATTTCAATTCTAATCTTATGTTTCTGGCGCAAAAAAAACATCTAAAGAAAATATTCCTTTTAGTTCTCCCTTTATATAGTCTGCCTTATCAGATTCTATTTCCTATTTGAAAATATAACTGAATATAAATCAAGATGGTTTTAAAAGTATATATGAATTTAGAATGCTATAACATTTTCTGTGAAATGTACTATATCTGATGTCAGCTAAAATAGCATTAGAAGTGACCAGATCTGATAATAGCCTAGATTATTTTTCATCTCTTTTTATGGGGCTGAATTAAGTGACACACTACTAGAGAACTAGTAACAGTACCCTGAACTGGTCTTTAAAGTTTAGTAAAGATAATTTTTTTAATAGAATAAGAAGAAAATTTTAAGTTTAGTCAAATAAAGCTAGCTGTTCTAAGGGTCATAGCTGAAAATTCGTGGTACAATTTTAAAAATATATATTTATTTTATCTTTGTCTGCGCTGGATCTTCATTGCTGCACTCAGGCTTTCTCTAGTTGTGGCCAGCAGGGGCTACTCTTCATTTCAGTGCATAGGCTTCTCACTGCCGTGGCTTCTCCAGAAGCGTGGGTTTCTAGATCCTGGGCTCTAGGCGCACAGGCTTCAGTTGTGGCTCAGGCTCTTAGTTGCTCCGTGGCATGTGCAATCTTCTCAGATGAAGGTTTGAACCCATGTCTCCTGCACTGGCAGGTGACTTCTTATCTCCTGTGCCCCCAGGGAAGTCCCGGTGGTAACATTTTTTAAGTTCACAGGATGTGGCAAAAGACTACTCCAACTTTCATTGTGGTTAAGTGAGTGTGGGGGCTCAGGGTGGGAAAACTTTTCTCCTTTTGATGCTTCCTTGCACGTGGAGGAAGTTCCCAGTAGGTTAGCACTCCTGCCTGTTGGCTTTCCCTTCCTGCTCTTTCATAAAGGGAGGGGAGTGGCTTAATTTTATTGCTGAATTTGGAAGGGCAAACTGAACATACCAAGAATAAACCCCCTTTTCTCTCCCTTCTTTTGAGAAGTCAGCTGACCGCAGAAGGTAGGCACACATTCTAGCCTATTCCTCTGTGACGACCCACATCAGATAGTCTGATGAAACTGAGTGCTATGAATAACTAAGACTACTTCTATGGTTAGTTTTAAGGAGCCCTAAAGCTTTTGGATTTAAGTCATAATCTACAATGTCAGCTTTGTAGTAACAGTAAGGGTAAAGTTTTCATCTTCAGGCTTTTCTTGTTACTGCAGCACAGCTTTGCTTAACATGACGAATATAATATATTTGCTTGAATTACCTTTTTTAAATACCAGTGGTTGAAATAGCTTTACTTAATGACATTTAACATAATTCATCTGTGCAATTCCACTATTTAGTTTTATTCATTTTCTTTTCATTTCTGATTCATATGTTCAATTCTTTCTTCCCTGTAGGCACTCATTCTAATGTGCTTTTTGTATGCCCTTGAATATTTATGCACCGTTACAAAATGTGATTCATTGTGTTATATATATATTTAAAATTTACATAAGTATTACGTATAAAAAGCTATGTAACTTTTTCCAAGTTTTACATTTTTCTCTCAAAATAATGTTGCTATGCACATATGGCTAGAGATGTGTTTCTTTGCAGAACATCTGAACTTTTGATGGACTTGTTTCATGAGAGCAGGGAAATGTCTGAGAACAGGAGTGTGGAAAATGGCAAATGCTGAGTGGTAGCTCCTAAGGGTATATCTCTGTAAGAAATCTCATGGTTTTGCTTATTGTATGTCCTTCATGTGGACATAGACAGTGAACTTGCAGGTGAGCTGAATGGGTGAATCTAATCACAGTTCTAGATTCAGGTAGTTTGTTTCTGTTATTTGGGGAAAGTTTCTTATTTGGTGAATTTAATGGGGAAAGGGGAAGGAAAAGAAAACACTTAGGTGAAAGATAGGAAGCTGATACAGTTGATAGTGTTGGGGTATTGGGAAACAGCAAGAACTAGGCTTGACAAATATCAGTTCCCCTCTCCCCTACTTAAAGCCACTGATTGACACAGGAAGGAAACTGCAGAGAATAGGCACAGTCCTACAGTACCCATGCAACATGGACCTGAACAATGACTGTTTGACCAGAACTAGAGATAAAATCCTGACTTTGAGAGAGAATGTTTGTATTTCAAAAATAATTTTCATTTACTGATTGAATACCTTCTAAGTTTTATGCATTTTACATGGATTCTCACATTAATCCTCATACAGATTCTGAAGACAGTATAATTCTTATTCTCATTTTATAGCTGAGTAAGTTGAAGATGTATCATGAGTAGAGTCAAATCCAGGATTTAAAATCTGTCCGTATTTTTTTGGGCTCCAAAATCACTGCAGATGGTGACTGCAGCCATGACATTAAAAGACGCTTGCTCCTTGGAAGCAGAGCTATGACCAACCTAGACAGCATATTAAAAAGCAGAGATGTTACTTTGCCAACAAAGGTCCGTCTAGTCAAAGCTATGGTTTTTCCAGTAGTCATATATGGTTGTAAGAGTTGGACTATAAAGAAAGCTGAGCACCGAAGAATTGATGGTTTTGATTTGTTGTGTTGGAGAAGACTCTTGAGAGTCCCTTGGATTGCAAGGAGATCAAACCAGTTAATCCTGAAGGAAGTCAGTCCTGAATATTTCCTGATACTGAAGCTGAAACTCCAATACTTTGGCCACGTGATGCAAAGAACTGACTCGTTGGAAAAGACCCTGATGCTGGGAAAGATTGAAGGCAGGAAGAGAAGGGGATGCCAGAGGATGAGATGGTTGGATGGCATCACCAACTCGATGGACATGAGTTTGAGCAAGCTCTGGGAGTTGGTGATGGACAGGGAAGGCTGGTGTACTGCAGTCCATGGGGTTGCAAAGAGCTGGACATGACTGAGTGACTGAACTGAACTGAACTATATTGTCTAAAATCCATGTTGTTTCCAGTATGTGATGGTACCTCTCTATTTCAAGGAGAGAAATGTTAGGGATTTCTCTTTGCAGTCAGTATATTAGAGCACTCCTGGTGTGCAGTTTGGGAGCAAAAACATGGCTTAGATACAAGAAGAGTCTCTTAAAAAAGAGAGGTGAATCAGCATCTCATTGAGAACAGTAACCTTTCTGTACCTGATGCAGAGTGGGAGTTTGATAACTATTGAATGGATGTTTGTTAAATAAACCACAACCGGAACCATACTATTATACCATTTGTAATTTGGTGTGTATTTATATAAACTACTTGCTACTTAACCAAAGGCAGTTCTTTCCATTATATGCCTTTAGTTTTCCCCGAACTAACAGTTTGTAGACCATTTGAAGTCCCAAGGCAAGCAAACAAATAGGCAATCAGAGAATCTCCCTGGACATTGTTCGGGAACAATACCTGAACCAGGTGTACTCAGCTGACAATGACAGCCACTTAGCTATGGCTTCAGGTGAGCAACAGAGTAAGCAACTGCCTAAGAAATAGAGCCAAAAATGGCTTCTGCATTCCAACTGATGGTCAGGCTTCATAGTTTCTATGTGAGAAGATACTGGAGCATGTCAAAATATCTAACAGCCCCATTGTTTCTTTCATTTGTTTCTTGTCTGTTTCTTCTTCCTATCTTCCTTTCTTAATATTTTGATTTGTTTCCCCTCTTAAAATTTTCTTTTGATTTCAGTAATTAGCAAGTTAATGATAAATTTTACTAAAGCATTTCTCAGACTCTATGGAAGGGATTTAAAAAAATATTCTCATTCTACAAAAGGGGAATAATCATTATGGCACCATTAGGCATGTAAATACAGTATTTAATCAAATTACATGTTGAATACTAATGCGAGCATGTGGATATCTGAGGAAGGAGAGAGAATTTAGATTAGGATATTCTGGATTTTGCCCTTCTGGTGAAAACATAATGGCTTTTCTTTATCTAAATCTTTTCCTTCCTCTGGAAGGCTTTCAGCAGACCATTTTCTTACCCCAAAAGAAGCAAAGAACTGTCTGAAAATGAATTTATGTCCTGTTCTTTTCAAATGGAATAAGGAGCCTATTGAGATTATCTCACTGCAAAGTTAAGCTTGATGTGATTTAGAATAATGCCTCTAACAGAAGGTTCCAGACCTGATTGTTACCAATGTTTGTATACCTCAGTGCCAAATACTAGGTGTTTAAGTTTTAATTAATTGTGAAATACAGATTAGGTATGAGTAAATAAAGATCCTAGATAATTAAAAAGTATGATTTTGGGGGCCATGTTTTGTATCAAAATATAAACATGTGGCATAATTTAAATTTAATCAATAAATTTATATTTATTCATATTCTTTTTCCACTTAGGTGGAATAGAGAATGGTTTGTATATAATTTATTGGGAAGATGAAAAGGGCAAGATGAAAAGCTTTGTATCGAGTGGAAAACCTAAATATATTGCTTAACCTTTTCTACTTAAAAAAAAATTCACTGCATTTTGCTATCTATGTAAAGTGGAAGAGGGTTTATGGTTAAAAAGCCAGAAAACTTACCAAGAACTTTGAAATCAAATGATCTTTTGAAAACAGTAACTATGATTTATTTTTCTTTTAACAAACTCAGAATTACTTTTAGAGGAATTCATGATAATATTGACCTGTATGACTCTATATCAAAGCTGCTTCTGCTGCTAAGTTGCATCAGTTGTGTCCAACTCTGTGCGACCCCATAGACGGCAGCCCACCAGGCTCTGCCGTCCTTGGGATTCTCCAGGCAAGAGTACTGGAGTGGGGTGCCATGATGCTTAAACAAAAAATACTATATATTCAATGATATTCAAGAAGTATTTATTCAGTAATTAGAGGAAAATGAGTGCTAGAAATACATCTATCACATAACTACATAAAACTCCCAATTGTTTTAGATGCTTTGATAGTAACATATGAGTATCCTCCTGAAAAGTTAGTATATATGGATGATGCCTGACTGATTCTAATTCATGGACTTTTCCTATTTGATATTGTCTAATGAAATAAAATTCCACTCAATTCACAATTCTTCCATAGTTATGGTTTTATTAGGAGAAGAGTACTGGCAAGAATGGTAATGCAGTCCTCTGGGCATGAAATTCTGTATGCCCAGATTAAGATTATTGCAGTGGAGTTAGAGAGAGAGCTATGGACACAAGAGATTTTACCACTGGAATGGATAGAACTTGGTGGATAGTAGAACATGGTATCTGAGAGAGACAATTCAGGTTTCTAGTTTATGTAACTTGGTGGATAAGTTAGAAACAGGGAACACAGCACAGGCGAGGTTTGGGATCAGGAAAAGAGGAATTCAGTTTTGAACATGATGACTCTGTTGGGTGACTTGTCCGCCTTTTTCTTATTTTCCTTCATATTTATTTGGGGATCATTCTGGCTGAACTTTGATAATCTATAGGTGTTGCTTTGTCAGTTGCTCTTAAGAAATTTTTGTTAATATGATTGTCTTTCCAACTAGATTTTTTCCTCTTCTCTTTGAGATATACTTCCTCAACTTCTTGTGGAATCTTGGTACAGTAGAAATCAATATAATCAGTGTAACAATTTCCCCATGAAATGCATGAGCCTTTGCTGACAGACATGGTTCACCAATTCTTCATCATTACTCATATCTAAAAAAATGAAAAAACTTTAAAAACATGTAAAAATGGAGATGGTTTTGGAGGGCTTAATGGAAGATAGAATACAATTTAGAAATGCTGATACATTTTAATATTATGCTGTATTACTTATATAATAAGTAATAGAATATTCTATTACTCTATTACTTATGTCCGTCTAGTCAAAGCTATGGTTTTTCCAGTAGTCATATATGGATATGAGAGTTGGACTATAAAGAAAGCTGAGCACTGAAGAACTGATGCTTTTGAACTGTGGTGTTGGAGGAGACTCTTGAGAGTCCCTTGGATTGCAAGGAGATCCAATTACTCAATCCTAAAGGAAATCAGTCCTGAATATTCATCAGAAAGACTGATACTGAAGCTGAAACTCCAATACTTTGGCCACCTGATGTGAAGAACTGACTCATTTGCAAAGACCCTGATGCTGGGAAAGATCGAAGGCAGGAGGGGAAGGGGACGACAGAGGATGAGTTGGTTGGATGGCATCACCGACTCAATGGACATGAGTTTGAGTAAGCTCCGGGAGTTGGTGATGGACAGGGAAGCCTGGCATGCTGCAGTCCATGGGGTCACAAAGAATTGGACATGACTGAGCGACTGAACTGAACAATTACTTATGTGAATTCAAAAATACTGAAAATAAGACACGTTTTTTCAATTCAGCTGAGAAAGAGGGAAGATTATAGATAAATCACTCTCTGATAAATGTATTTTGATTTTTACATCTTAATGTTTCTTTTCTAAGAGTTTTTCCATTTTTACTATCAGATAGGCACCCCACTCCAGTACTCTTGCCTGGAAAATCTGATGGACGGAGGAGCCTGGTGGGCTGCAGTCCATGGGGTCGCTAAGAGTCGGACACGACTGTGTGACTTCACTTTCACTTTTCACTTTTATGCATTGGAGAAGGAAATGGCAATCCACTCCAGTGTTCTTGCCTGGAGAATCCCAGGGATAGGGGCGCCTGGTGGGCTGCCGTCTATGGGGTTGTACAGAGTCGGACACGACTGAAGCAGCTTATCAGCAGCAGCAGCAGGCAACAATTAAAAGTGATGGTATTTAATGCCAGTGAATGTAGTGGGAAATCTCATATTTTTTTTGGTTATATATACTCTTCAAAGAAACTAATTTGGCTATATGAACTAAGACTCCTAAAGTGTTTATTAATTTTGACCCAGGGACTTCATTTAGGAATCTATGTGAAATGATCAAAATTTTTGATAATGAATTTTTTGCAAAGATGTTCATAACCTTATGTAATCATTAAAAATTTTAAGTAACAAATTTTCATACAGGTTTATTAAATCATATTGACTGTGCTTTCTCTTCCTGATCTCTTTTTTTCCAGCTTAAAGTCCACTCTTCATTATAGTCACTGTCTAGGAAATTCTTCATTAGCTTTGCTTCTTCTTCTTTTTTTTTTGGCTCTACTCCCTGGCAAAATTCCAGCTGTGCAAAAACTCAACTACCAGATTTCTCCATGCCCATATTGTTGCAACTAAGAATTATTGGAGAAAACCACCCATCTTCTAAGTTATCTTTCATTTAATCTGGGCCTTTGAAACTGACAATGCAGTTGGCTTGCACTCAGGAAAGATTATTTCCTGTTTGCGTTCTCTAATCATTTCAAATCTCTATTCTCTACTTTTTACATAGATACTTTTTTTTTTTGGCTGTGCCCTGCAGCCTGTGGAATTTTAGTTCCTCAGCAGTGAGAGTACAGAGTCCTAACCACTGGACAGCCAGGGAATTCTATTCTCTTTATTTTTCACTCTGTGTACTATACAGAAAAAGTAGGCGTTGCATGGTAGCTGCAAATCTATTTGCACTGGCCACCCCTCCTTTTTCTTTCTGAGATAGTATGACGGATCCCATCCCCACTGAAAGATGAAGTTCTCTATGTGGTTCTGGATTCCATTCTTTCTTATCTTCTTTAGGACCTTGTTCAAATGATTATTTTGTTTCTCCTCCCTTTAACCTTTGCTATCATTTTCAGCATTCATACATGCTTTTTGAGTCATCCTTTAAGAGAAAAGGGCTTCCCTGATAGCTCAGATGGTAAAGAATCTATCTGCAATGTAGGAGAACTGGGTTCAATCCCAGGGTTGGGAAGATCCCCTGGAGAAAGAAATGGCAACTTGCTCCTAGGTATTCTTGCCTGGAAAATCCTATGGACAGAGGAAGAGCCTGGTAGGCTGCAGTCCATGGGATCGCAAAGAGTTGGACAAAACTGAGTGACTAACACTTCTACTTTTAAGAGAAAAAAAAAACAACAACAATCAATCATACTTTTCCTTGAACTCAGCTCTCTTTCTGTAATGCTCTTTGTAACCAAGATTCTTAGAAGAGCTGTCTACATATGCTGACTTCCTTCCCTATCTCATCCCTTCTTTCCTCTTATTAGACTTCTGCGAACTCTTACCTAACCTCCTCTCACTGAGATCATTACGGATTCTATGTTGTTAAACCCAGTCGATTATTTTCAGTCATCAAAATACTTAATCTCTTGTTAACATGTTGGATAAAGTCCTGTCTTTGGAATAGTCTCTTTCCTTGGTTTCCTTGATACTACACTACCCTGATTTTGCTCTTACCTTTCTGGCTATTCCTAATAAAAAATATTTTTGTCTAAAATATTTTTGTCTCTTTTTGACATCTGAGTTCCTACTGTACGTCTTTGCTTACTTTACATACTCTTCCTAAAATATTTCACTGATTCTGAGGACATGAGATATTATTTACTTATTAATGACTTCAAAATCTAATCTTCTACACACATCCTTTCCTAAGGGCCAAACTTCTCTGTTCATCCAACTATCAGCTTTACGTCTTCACTTTGGTATCTCATGGGTAGCCCAAATTTGTTGTCTTCCTGACTGAACTCTTGATTGTCCCCTTCTCATTCACCTCTCAGCCAGTCTTTCCCAATTTAGCAAATGAGGCCTTAATTGGTTAGTTTCTCCTGCTGTGAGTTATCCTACACATCAGCCTTTTGCTTACCTCCCAGAATGAGTTCATCACCAAGTCCTGTTTATTCTACTTCCAATATATATTTTGAAATGCCTGTTTCTGTCTTTTCCCATTTCTCTGTCTTGATCCTAAGCAATAGCTTGGTTGTTCAGTTGCTAGGTCATGTCCCACTTTTGCAACCCCATGGACTGTAGCTCATCAGGCTCCTCTCTCCATGGGATTTCCCAGACAAGAATACTGGAGTGGGTTGCTGTTTCCTTCTCCAGGGGATCTTCCCAACCCAAGGATTGCAAGCGGTCTCTTGCATTGCAGGCAGATTCTTTACTGGCTGAGCCACCAGAGATATTTTGAAATGTCTGTTTCTCTCTTTTTCCATTTCTCTGTCTTAATCCTAATCAATAGCTCTAACTGAATTATTATAATTGCTCTCTTATTGTCTCTCATCTTCTACTTTTCTCTCCTATAATTTATTTTCTGCCCAGCAGTCACAGAGGTCTTTTTAAAATGCAAATCTGATCATATCATTTGTTTAGTTTTGCATTACAGTTAGGATGAAACCCACAATCCTCAACGTGCCCTAACAGACCTTGGGGCTTTGACCCTGACTGCCCCGGCAGCCTGATCTCTTGCCGAACTCCCCCAGTCCCTACCAGCTTCCTACTGTCCCATCACTTGCATCTTTCTGTTGCTCCTCAAACACTCTGGAGTCCTTTCTCAATTTAAGTATTTCACACACCTTGTTTTGTTTGTTTACTTTCCTGTCTTCTCTCTACTAGGCTGACTTGTACTCATCCATCAGGTCCCATTTTAAATTGTACCTCCCAGGAAACCATTTCCTGATTTTCTAGATTAGTCTGAGCTCCTGTATTATTTCCTCTCATAGGATCTTCAAATATAGCTATTGAAGTGTCTTAAAAAATAGCTATTGAAGTATTCAGGTTTGTAATGAACACTTTAGGGTCTGTTTTTCCATCAGGATCCATTCAGAAATGGGTACCAAGAACTTAGCATAGTGCCTGGCCAGCATTAGGTCTTCAATAAAATTTTTTTTTTAAATGAAAGGGTTTGTAAAATATTATACAGCTGTCAATAATCATATTTTATAATTAATGATGTAAGGAAATGTTTATAATTCTGTTCACAAAAACAAAGAATAAAAAATGGCATTTAGAATAAGATCTTAGTGTGGAAAATAAAGTTACCCATTTATTTGTCTATTAAAAAGTCTGGAAGAAATCCCCCTGGCTCACCTTAGAATTTAACATTTGGGGAAGAATTGTTGGTTGTTAGAATTTTACTATTTTTGGCTGTAGGATTTTAGGTGATTTCTATTTTTTATACTTTTGTATATTTTCTGTAGTTTTCCACTGAAACCCCATTATCATCAAACAACTAAAAGTCACTTAAAAAGAAAAATCAACGATTGGCACTGTACTCAAATATCAATGCATGCTTACTTCAGACCTTTATATTATTGCCTTTTATATCCTTAAGCCTTTGCAAATCTCCATTTTAAAATGTGTGATGCATCTTACTCCAGTTGAAAATATCTTTGTACTCAGTGACCAGCGGCATGGAGAGGATACAGCAGCTCAAAAATATGATGCCAGTGAATCACAGGGCACCAGTGTTGTAACAGAGATCCGACTAGCAGGAGAATTAGTCAGGGTCACTGAACAAAGACAATTTGTTCAAATAGATTCAGTAAACTGCTCACTGGAATATGAACAAAAACCCCTTATCTTTGGGAAATGTATGGCTTATTTATTAGTGCAGGTTCTTTGAGGAAATATATAGGTAACAAGCTGTGAAAGTCTTTGGCTGTTTCATTCTTTACAGTACAGTGCTTAAACATTTAGAAAGAAAACCCTAATTTGCAAAGTTACATTGACATTGTAATTTTTGCATATTTAATAAACCTTAGCTACTTTAACTGAAAAGTGGAATTTTTCATGGAATGCTACCCTTTTCATTCCTGCATACATCTTAGATTTAATTTGGCATGGGACACATCAACCTTGGCTCTTCGAGACAAGGTTAGACTCTGTAGTGCATGAAAACGAGCTCTTCTAAACACTTTTTTTTTCTGGTTTGCCACATATTCTGTGCCAGCTTTGGAGAGAACATAAAGAATGAGAATGATCCTTTTTCTTAGCTTGACAGAAAATTATGAGAGTAGATGCAAATATTTTCCTTTTTAGAATAGAGAGGATAGCATTTCTCCATACCCCATTCCCTTTAGAATGCAAACGAGGGAGGACTTGTCATATTGTAAAGTAAAACAGCAATTGAGAAGGTTTTACATGTTTTGAATAAAGCTGTGATGTCTAATGTATAGTCTTCTGATTTTTTGTTTTAAATAGAAATTCAGACTGGCCTCATTATTATCAAAAAGATATTCTTTGGCTTGATAACTAAAAAATTTTAATGCTGTCTTAAAAAATCGGATGTGTATCAAAGCAACCTTTTTGGTTGAATTTAAGATTTGGAAAGATCAAATTCTCTAAATGATTCATATTGTTACTCCAGTTTTTCCTTAGAAGGAAAATTTATCTCCACTTATGATGATATATCGGAGAAGGCAATGGCACCCCACTCCAGTACTCTTGCCTGGAAAATCCCACGGATGGAGGAGCCTGGTTGGCTGCGGTCCATGGGGTCGCGAAGAGTCGGACATGACTGAGCAACTTCACTTTCACTTCTCACTTTCATGCATTGGAGAAGGAAATGGCAACCCACTCCAGTGTTCTTGCCTGGAGAATCCCAGGGACGGGGGAGCCTGGTGGACTGCCCTCTATGGGGTCGCACAGAGTCGGACACAACTGAAGTGACTTAGCAGCAGCATGATGATATATACCCAGCGTACCCATTTATAGGAAACTTAGTAAAATTAGCTTTCTTTGAAAAGTCTGCATTATGATTTGTCTGAAAAGTGTGATTTGAATGAAGCTAGTGAAAGTTTAATAAAATTGTATAGTGAGGACTCTTCATTGCATGTAATATAAGCTGGCTTAAAGGGAAGAAGCAGTTTATGGACTCTGATAACTGAAAGTTCCAGGCATAGGTCAGGCTTCAGGCAAAACTTATCTGAGCTAAAATAAGATCCTCAAGACTTAGTCTCTCATTAGCTCTTAGCTGTTTTTCCTCCTTATTTTCGCATTAGCTTCATTTCAGGCAGGCCAACTAACTGCACTCTCTCTACCTTTCGCCCCCTTTCAGGGCAAACATTTCTGTTTCCTAAAATAATAATAAAATACACTTGGGACTGAGTTCCTTTGGCCTTGATTGATTAGCTTGGATTCCCTAAATTAAACCACTCTGTTCAACAGGTGTGATGCTTTGATGGGCAAGACCCGAGGAACCTGCAAGTCTGGAGCCAGGGTTAGATCCAACCACTGCTCTATATGGTCTGATAATGGGCAGAAGCAAGATATCCAAAATGCTATTATGTGAATACACATTTGTCATGGACAGAGAAAAATGATAAATACCTAATACAACTGTGAAATATTCTACATATAGAAGTCATGATGTTGTTGTTCATTCCCTCAGTCATGTCTGACTCTTTGTGACCCCATGGACTGCAGCATGCTAGGCTTTTGTGTCCTTCACTATATCCCGGAGTTCGGTCAAATTCATGTCCATAGAGTCAGTGATGCCATCCAACTATCTCATCCTCTTTCAATCCCTTCTCCTCCTGCCCTCAATCTTTCACAGCATCAAGGTTTTTACCAATTACTCTGCATCAGGTGGCCAAAAGTACTGGAGCTTCAGCTTCAGCATCAGTCCTTCCAATGAATATTCAGGGTTGATTTCCTTTAGGATTGACTGGTTTGATCTCCTTGCGGTCCAAGGGACTCTCAACAGTCTTTTCCAGCACCACAGTTGGAAAGCATCAATTCTTCAGCACTCAGCCTTCTTTGTCCTCTCTCACATCTGTACATGACTACTTGAAAAACTATAGCTTTGACTATACAGACCTTTGTTGGCAAAGTGATGTCTCTGCTTTTTAATACACTGTTTAGGTTTTTCATAGCTTTTCTTCAAAGTAGCAAGTGTCTTTTAATTTCATGGCTGCAGTCACCATCTGCAGTGATTTTGAAGCCAAAGAAAATAGTCTGTCACTGTTGCCATTTTTTCCCTTCTATTTGCCATGAAGTGATGGGACTGGATACAATGATCTTAGTTTTTTGAATGTTGAGTTTTAAGCCAGCTTTTTCACTGTCCTCATTCACTATCATCAAGAGGCTCTTTAGTTCCTCTTCAATTTTTGCCATAAGGGTGGTGTCATCATATCTTAGATTATTGATATTCCTCCTGGCAGTCTTGATTCCAGCTTGTAATTCATCCAGCCCAGCATTTCACATGATGTACTCTGCATATAAATTAAATAAGCAGAGTGACATTATACAGCCTTGAAGTACTCCTTTCCCAATTTTGAACGAGTTCATTGTTCCATGTTTGGTTCTAACTGTTGCTTCTTTTCTCGCAGACAGGTTTTTAGGAGGCAGGTCAGGTAGTCTGGTAGTCCCATCTCTCAGAATTTTCCACAGTTTATTGTGATCCATGTGGTCAAAGGCTTTAGCATAGTCAATGAAGCAGAAATAGATGGTTTTCTGGAATTCCTTTGCTCTTTCTATGATACAACAGATGTTGGAATTTGATCTCTGGTTCCTCTGCCTTTTCTAAATCCAACTTGTACATCTGGAAGTTCTTGATCCACATATTGTTGAAGCCTTATTTGAAGGATTTTGAGCATTACCTTGGTAGGTAATGTGAAATGAGTGCAATCATGTGGTACTTTGAACATTCTTTGGCATTGCCCTTCTTTGGGATTGGAATGAAAACTGACCTTTTCCAGTCCTGTGGCCACTGCTGAGTTTTCCACATTTGCTGGCATAATGTGCAGCACTTTCACAGCATCTTTTAGGATTTGAAATAGCTCAGCTGGAATTCTACCACCTCCACTAGCTTTGTTTGTAGTAATGCTTTGTAAGGCCCACTATACTTCAAACTCCAAAATGTCTGCCTCTAGGTGAGGGACCACACCATCGTGGTTGTCCAGGTCATTAAGACCTTTTGGTACAGTTCTTCTGTGTGTTCTTGCCACTGCTTCTTAAACTCTTCTGCTTATGTTAGGTCCATAATGGTTCTGTCCTTTATCGTGCCCATCTTTGCCTGAAATGTTTCTTTGGTATCTCTGATTTTTCTTGAAGATATCTCTAGTCTTTCCCATTCTATTGTTTTCCTTTGTTTCTTTGCATTGTTCACTTAAGAAGACTGTCTTAAGTGAATCTCTCCTTGCTATTCCTTGGACCTCTGCATTCAAATGGGTATATCTTTCCTTTTCTCCTTTGCCTTTCCCTTCTCTTCTTTTCTCAGTTACTTGTAAAGCTTCCTAGGACAACCTCTGTGCCTTGTTGCATTTCTTTGTCTTGAGGATGATTTTGGTCACTGCCTCCTGTACAATGCTACAAACCTCTGTCCATAGTTCTTCAGGCACTCTGTCTATCACATCTAATCCTTTGAGTCTGTTTGTTAGTTCCACTGTATAATCACAAGGGATTTGATTTAGGTCATACCTGAATAGCCTAGTGGTTTTCCCTACTTTCTTCAATTTAAGTCTGAATTTTGCAATAAGGTCTTCATGATCTGAGCCACAGTCAGCTCCCGGTCTTGTTTTTGCTGACTGAATAGAGCTTCTCCTTCTTTGGCTAAAGATTATAATCAATCTGATTTCAGTATTGACCATCTGGTGATGTCCATGTGTAGAGTCGTCTCTTGTGTTGCTGGAAGAGGCTGTTTGCTCTGACCAATGTGTTCTCTTGGCAAAACTATTGGCTTTTGCCAAGGCCAAACTTGCCTGTTACTTCAGGTGTCTCTTCACTTCTTACTTTTGCATTCCAGTCCCTTATGATGGAAAGGACATCTTTTTTGGTGTTAGTTCTCAAAGGTCTTGTAAGTCTTCATAGAACCATCTAACTTCAGCTTCTTTGGCTTTAGTGTTTGGGGCATGGTTTTGGATTACTGCGATACTGAATAATTTGCTTTGGAAATGAACCTAGATTACTCTGTCGTTTTTGAGATTGCACCCAAGTACTACATTTTGGACTCTTTTGTTGAGTATGAGGGCTACTCCATTTCTTCTAAGGGATTCTTGCCCACAGTAGTAGATATGTTTATCTGAATTAAATTTGCCATTTCAGTTCACTGATTCCTAAAATGTTGATGTTCACCCTTGCCATCTCCTGTTTGACCACTTCCGGTTTACCTTGATTCGTGGACCTAATATTTCAGGTTCCTATGCAGTATTGTTCTTTTCAGCATCAGAATTTATGTACACATATATGTATGTATATATGGCTGATCTCAGAGTAGGAAAGATGAAGGAATTGGAAGATAAAAAATTTTGACACTAATGAAGACTAGGAGGCAATTTTTCTTGATGCCCTGAAAACTTATCATTATGGAGGCTAAAAAAGAGTATGTCCCCTAGGTGATTGCTACTGACTGGGCTATTGAGGGATCATTGTGAAAGGGTATCTTTTGATCAGATGGTGGTTTTGTGGAATTTAAGTTCTCATGCCTAACTGGTTCCTTTTAACTAAACATATTAATTTGAATACCTCTTATGAGTGAAACAGTCTGGGGCTCAAAAAATAGTCCATAATGAAATACTAGGTCATCTTTGTATTTCAAAGTTATGGACTTTATATCACTTATTGCTAATTTTGGGCAGCTTGTCATAAATTGGAGGCACACATTATTTGGAGCATCTTTAGCAGGTTATCTTATCTTGGAATTGGCCTGAGAAATCTAAAGAAACTTCAGACCCATTAGGGAGCCTTATTGAGTGGGATGTATTTATAACTGTATTTAAACTTAGTCCTTATGTTTGTTTTCAGTCTTCCCTTGAGGCTCAGCTGGTAAAGAATCTGCCTGCAATGCGGGAGATCTGGGTTTGATCCCTGGGTTGGGAAGATCCCCTGGAGAAGGCAAAGGCTACTCACTCCAGTATTCTGGCCTGGAGAATTCCAGGGACTGTAGGGGTCACAATGAGTCGGATATGACTGAGTGACTTTCACTTTCACTTTCCGCATTTCTTCTCTATATCTGTGTCTCTGTTTCTGGAAAGGGGGGTGAAAGGAATGGGAGATGGAGACTGACATCTATACACTACTATGTGCAAAATAGATAATTAATGAGAACCTAGTGTATAGCATAGGGAGCTCTACTAAATCCTCTGTGGTGACCTAAATGGGAAGGAAATCCAAAAGGGGGGCATATATGTATAAGTATGACTGATTCACTTTGCTGTATAGCAGAAAATAACAAAACATTGTAAAGCAACTATACTCCAATAAAAGTTTATACACACATACACACACAGTACTTACCTTAGGTATTGGAAAATGTGTGTGTGTGGGAGATATTTGTAAGACTGTTTATAGGATCATGTGTGATCCCTTACAGATTTATTTTTGTCAGTTATCCTGGTAATTTTATGTTGTTCTGCCTCTTTATTCTTATGTTTGTTTTGATGGGCCTGAGCATTCCAGTGAGGATGGGGAGGACAGTCTCTTGGAGTTTGTCTTTTATTTTTAAGTCATACTATCTGAGATATTATGGAATCTCTTGGAATCCTGTGAGGGGTCCAGAATAAATACCAAATATTACCTAAGACTAGTATGAGCCTTCTCAAGTGAATCTCATCAAAGATATTTTCCTAAGCCTTCTTGCTTCATATTCTTCCCTTTTCTCAGTTTCCTATTTCTTCAAGTTTCTAGGAAATAAGAAGGTATGGGTTCTGTCTTGAAATTCAGAGTTGTTTGATTACTATTTACTTTCACCTTTGAGTCACAGTATGAAAGTCATCTAGTTCAGTTTAGTTCAGTCGCTCAGTCGTGTCCGACTCTTTGTGACCCCATGAATCGCAGCACGCCAGGCCTCCCTGTCCATCACCAACTCCCGGAGTTCACTCAGACTCACATCCATCGAGTCAGTGATGCCATCCAGCCATCTCATCCTCTGTTGTCCCCTTCTCCTCTTGCCCCCAATCCTTTCCAGCATCAGAGTCTTTTCCAATGAGTCAACTCTTTGCATGAGGTGGCCAAAATACTGGAGTTTCAGCTTTAGTATCATTCCTTCCAAAGAAATCCCAGGGCTGATCTCCTTCAGAATGGACTGGTTGGATCTCCTTGCAGTCCAAGGGACTCTCAAGAGTCTTCTCCAACACCACAGTTCAAAAGCATCAATTCTTCAGCACTCAGCCCTCTTCACAGTCCAACTCTCACATCCATACATGATCACAGGAAAAACCATAGCCTTGACTAGATGGACCTTTGTTGGCAAAGTAATGTCTCTGCTTTTGAATATGCTATCTAGGTTGGACATAACTTTCCTTCCAAGGAGTAAGCGTCTTTTAATTTCATGGCTGCAGTCACCATCTGTAGTGATTTTGGAGCCCAGAAAAAGTCTGACACTGTTTCCACTGTTTTCCCATCTATTTTCTATGAAGTGTTGGTACCGGATGCCATGATCTTCATTTTCTGAATGTTGAGCTTTAAGCCAACTTTTTCACTCTCCACTGTCACTTTCATCAAGAGGCTTTTTAGTTCTTCCTCACTTTCTGCCATAAGGGTGGTGTCATCTGCATATCTGAGGTGATTGATATTTCTCCCGGCAATCTTGATTCCAGCTTGTGTTTCTTCCAGTCCAGTGTTTCTCATGATGTACTCTGCATAGAAGTTAAATAAGCAGGGTGACAATATATAGCCTTGACGTACTCCTTTTCCTATTTAGAACCAGTCTGTTGTTCCATGTCCAGTTCTAACTGTTGCTTCCTGACCTGCATACAGATTTCTCAAGAGGCAGGTCTGTTCGTTTCCAAGGCAAACCATTCAATATCACAGTAATCCAAGCCTACGTCCCAACCAGTAATGCTGAAGAAGCTGAAGTTGAACGGTTCTATGAAGACCCACAAAAACTTTTAGAACTAACACCCCGAAAAGATGTCCTTTTCATTATAGAGGACTGGAATGCAAAAGTGGGAAGTCAAGAAACACCTGGAGTAACAGGCAAATTTGGCCTTGGAATATGGAATGAAGCAGGGCAAAGACTAATAGAGTTTTGCCAAGAATATGCACTGGTCATAACAAACACCCTCTTCCAACAACACAAGAGAAGACTCTACACATGGACATTACCAGATGGTCAACACCGAAATCAGATTGATTATATTCTTTGCAGCCAAAGATGGAGAACCTCTATACAGTCAACAAAAACAAGACCAGGAGCTGATTGTGGCTCAAATCATGAACTCCTTATTACCAAATTCAGACTGAAATGGAAGAAAGTAGGGAAAACCACTAGACCATTCAGATATGACCTAAATCAAATCCCTTATGACTACACAGTGGAAGTGAGAAATAGATTTAAAGGCCTAGATCTGATAGATAGAGTGCCTGATGAACTATGGAATGAGGTTCGTGACATTGTACAAGAGACAGGGATCAAGACCATCCCCATGGAAAAGAAATGCAATAAAGCAAAATGGCTGTCTCGAGAGGCCTTACAAATAGCTGTGAAAAGAAGAGAAATGAAAAGCAAAGGAAAAAAGGAAAGATATAAGCATCTGAATGCAGAGTTCCAAAGAACAGCAAGAAGAGATAAGAAAGCCTTCCTCAGTGATCAATGCAAATAAATAGAGGAAAAGAACAGAATGGAAAAGACTAGAGATCTCTTCAAGAAAATTAGAGATACCAAGGGAACATTTCATGCAAATATGGGCTCGATAAAGGACAGAAATGGTATGGACCTAACAGAAGCAGAAGATATCAGAAAGAGGTGGCAAGAATACACAGAAGAACTGTACAAAAAAGATCTTCATGTCCCAGATAATCACGATGGTGTGATCACTGACCTACAGCCAGACATCCTGGAATATGAAGTCAAGTGGGCCTTAGAAAGCATCACTACGAACAAAGCTAGTGGAGGTGATGGAATTCCAGTTGCGCTATTTCAAATCCTGAAAGATGATGCTGTGAAAGTGCTGCACTCAATATGCCAGCAAATTTGGAAAACTCAGCAGTGGCCACAGGACTGGAAAAGGCCAGTTTTCATTCCAATCCCATAGAAAGGCAATGCCAAAGAAAGCTCAAACTACCGCACAATTGCACTCATCTCACATGCTAGTAAAGTAATGCTCAAAATTCTCCAAGCCAGGCTTCAGCAATATGTAAACCGTGAACTTCCTGATGTTCAAGCTGGGTTTAGAAAAGGCAGAGGAACCAGAGACCAAACTGCCAACATCTGCTGGATCATAGAAAAAACAAGAGAGTTCCAGAAACACATCTATTTCTGCTTTATTGACTATGGCAAAGCCTTTGACTGTGTGGATCACAATAAACTGTGGAAAATTCTGAAAGTCATCTAAGGACACCCTAAAATGTTCAAGATGGTGCTATGATAGCTAAAACTGGTGGTTAGCAAGTATCACAATATTAACTTTGTAAAGATAGGACTATTTGTGAGAATTCAGTTCTCACTTTTGCCCACAATTAGAAAATGCATTATTGCTGCTAGGAATAAATATTCAGTTCAGTTCAGTTGCTCAGTTGTGTCAGGCTTTTTGTGACCCCATGGAATGCAGCACACCAGGCATCCCTGTCCATCACCAACACCTGGAACTTACTCAAACTCATGTCCATCAAGTGGGTGATGCCATTCACCCATCTCATCCTCCGTCTTCCCATTTTCCTCCTGCCTTCAATCTTTCCAAGCATCAGGGTCTTTTCTAATGAGTCAGTTCTTTGAATCAGGTGGCCAAAGTATTGGAGTTTCAGCTTCAACATCAGTCCTTTCAATGAATATTTGGACTGATTTCCTTTAGGATGACTGGTTTGATCTCCTTGCAGTCCAAGGGACTCTCAAGAGTCTTCTCCAACACCACAGTTCAAAAGCATCAATTCTTCAGTGCTCAGCTTTCTTCATAGTTCAAGTCTCACATTCACATGACGGCCGGAAAAACCATAGCTTTGACTGGATGGACCAGTTGGCAAAGTAATGTCTCTGCTTTTTAATATACTGTTTAGGTTGATCATAACTCTCCTTCCAAGGAGCAAGCATCTTTTAATTTCATGGCTGCAATCACCATCTGCAGCCATGCATGATTTTGGAGCCCCCCAAAATAAAGTCTGACACTGTTTCCACTCTTTCCCCATCTATTTGCCATGAAGTGATGGGACTGGATGCCATGATCTTAGTTTTCTGAATGTTGATTTTAAGCCAACTTTTTCACTCTCCTCTTTTCACTTTCATCAAGAGGCTCTTTAGTTTTTCTTTGCTTTCTGCCATAAGGGTGGTGTCATCTGCATATCTGAGATTATTGATACTTCTCCCAGCAATCTTGATTCCAGTTTGTGCTTCATCCAGCCTGGCATTTCTCATAATGTACTCTATATATAAGTTAAATAAACAGGGTGACAATATACAGCCTTAATGTGCTCCTTTCCTGATTTGGAACCAGTCTGTTGTTCCATGTCCAGTTCTAACTGTTGCTTCTTCACCTGCATACAGATTTCTCAAGAGGCAGGTCAGGTGGTCTGGTATTCCCATCTCTTTAAGAGTTTTCCAGTTTGTTGTGATCCACACAGTCAAAGGCTTTGGCATAGTCAATATGCATAATAAATATTGCATGATTCTAAAATGTATTTTGAAAATAAAACATTGCATTTACAGTTTTCTTTCCTTACTGGTAGCATGGATAAGATGCAATTTATATATTAGGTATCTTGATTATTTTGGAAAACAGCCATAATGAAATGTTTAGGGTTGTTTGTTTCAAGAACAAATTTTAGAAAAAGTTTGCCTTAGTAAGGTTTTTAATTTTACCCCTACTGGGCAGAAATTATGTTTCTTGAATAAGAAAATTAACATTTTCCCCCAGAAAATTGGAATGAAGAAAATCAGTAAGGGCTTAGAATTTGGGAAAGAAAATAAAGTGTCGACTCTAGATATGATAGGTCCTCCTTTCCATCTGGTGGTGACATTGGTGTAAATTGTTAAGCTGGATAATTTAATTAAAAAGCAGATGATGCTGTCTTTCCTAGTGACTAGGGTCTATTTCAAGTTCTCATTACCATAGGCACAAAATGTACTGAAGAAAGTAAATAGGTCAACGAACCTCAAGTGCAATTAAGTTCTCATGTGTAGGGCAATAACTTTAGCCTATGTCTTCCAAACTTCTAAAATTACCCCAGTGAACCAACAGCAACTTTTTAATGAGATGCAAGAAAGGAACACTAAGAATCTGTAAGATGGAAAATCAGATAGCTATGGCGAAATCACTGCTCTGCTACATGTAGGTTTACTCCATTTGCTCTTAATGAAGCATGGCCACTTTCTGTGTTTCTGCATTTAATTCCACTTTCTGTATGTGCTAGTTTCACCTTCCTAGGGATAAAGAGACACATAGACTCCAAAGAAATGAATCAACAAAGAGGAGGAGCATCTTTTTGGTGCAACATTAAAATAGAAACAAGAGAGAAGAAAAGCAAACAAGGATGTTTGGTTGAAAGACCAGTGAATTAAAATCAGAAGTCTGGGTTAATTTAGCTTTAGTTCTGCTATTTAGGAGCCCTGTGGACCTTGGGTAAATTATTCACCTTCTCCTGTTCTCAATAACACTATCTATAAAATTAGAGGTGATTTACATAACCCAACTTAATTTTATATTATGATATTCAAATAAAAATTTTTTAAATGACTGAATAATTTAAAAAGTCAGGACTTCTTTTTCATTTGTTTTTGAGCTCATTTTTAAAGGAAGTGTAGTTGATTTACAATGTTGTATTAGTTTCAAGTATACAACAAAGTGACTCATATATATATATATATGTTATTTTTCAGATTATTTTCCTTTATTGGTTAGGAAATATAGCTGGATATAGTTCCCTGTGCTATATAGTAGGTCCTTGTTGGTTATCTATTTTCTGTATAGTAATATGTATATGTTAATCACAAACTTCTAATTTATCCCTCACCAATTTTCCCCTTTGATAAGTGGAAGTTTGCTTTCTATGTCTGTGAATCTTTTTATGTTTTGTAAGTAAGTTCATTTGTATCTTTTTCTTTAAGATTCCACATATAAGCAACATTGTATGTTTTTCTTCACTTAGTGCGATAATCTCTAAGAGTGCCCTTTGCATTAAAATTGTCATTTGGGATCCACAGTTGGTTTTACTTTTGGTGTGTGATGATAAGCAGGCAATTTTGAATTGTAGAATAGTGCTTGGAATTACTTAGAAGTAGCATCACTGACTCGATGGACGTGAGTCTGAGTGAACTCCGGGAGCTGGTGATGGACAGGGAGGCCTGGCGTGCTGCGATTCATGGGGTCGCAAAAAGTCGGACACGACTGAGCGACTGAACTGAACCGAGGAAAAAAGCATGAGATTTTGGAAACTATGGCATTGCGCTGTATTAGTTTCTATGCGGCCTATTCTCCGCCCACGCCTAGCTTTCTTTTATAGTGTTAACTTCCTAGTTAAAGCAATGGCAAACCTAGAACTGTATGAATTTCGTCAGTCTTATTTTTATGCATTTGTTTTCTTTTAGCTCTCCTTTTCCTTGGGAAAGCTCCTAATACTGGTAATGGCAGTTTTTGAGGAGTGTACATTTGTTGTCTTTTTTCCTTTATCTTTATGAGGTATGTGTCATTATCATTATCATTATGTAATGTGTCCAGGGCTGCAAAGTCAGGGCTCAAGGCCTGGTTTGTTTGTTTCCAGAGCCCTTCCTATCTACCTTGCTGCTAAGTTGCTTCAGTCATGTCCGACTCTGTGTGACCCCATAGACGGAAGCCCTCTAGGCTCCCCTGTCCCTGGGATTCTCCAGGCAAGAACACTGGAGTGGGTTGCCATTTCCTTCTCCAATGCATGAAAGCGAAAAGTGAAAGTGAAGTCGCTCAGTCCTGCCCAACTCTTAGCGACCCCATGGACTGCAGCCTACCAGGCTCCTCCGTCCATGGGATTTTCCAGGCAAGAGTACTGGAGTGGGGTGTCATTGCCTTCTCCGTCTATGTACTGTAGGAGGCAGCATTACATGGTGGTTGCAAGAACAGTAAAAGTACATGCTTATCTCACGCTCACTGTATGTCAGGTGTAGTTCTAAGCCCTTCAGATATACTAAGACCCACAGTCTTTTTAACAATTCTATGATGCATGTCCTATTAATATACGCATGTGACAGATGAAGAAATAGCTGCAGGGAAGTTCAGTAATTTTCCCAAGATCACACAGAGAGTGCCAGAGCTGGAGTTTGAATCCGTGAGTGCAGCTCTCCAGTCTATAATCTCATATCTTGACACTACCTCTCTATGAAGCTACTACTATTCTAGGAGGAGAATTTTGAAGATAATTTTGCATTTTACAATAGTTGTGTTCTTGGAACATTTCCTGAATTAGTTATTCATTCTGACTTCCTTAAAAAATGAAGCACAGGTTATTTATGTTAACACAGGAGATTAAAGTGAATGAAGTGAGGAAAAAAAAAAGAGCCCCGAGGTGGTAATGAAGAGAATTATTATGGCAAGAGCATTGCAAGTGGAGACAATTATCTGGTAGTGAAGGTATAGCAAGAATGAAGAGAAGATATTTAAACTTTCTTGAAAGGTGCTTATCTGGGAGCTCTGACATGTTTCCACATTTCTTGACCCGGGTTATCCTTGGTGTGTGGCGCCAACCTGGGTTTGGCGGAATGCCCTCACTAACGTGAAGGGCTGGAGTTTGGACTTGATTTCTTTCATACTGGAGTCATCTCTAGTGATGCAGGGCGTGTAGAACAGTGTGATTTGCACACGCTCTGTACCATTATTAGTCAGGAAGATGGGCACTTTATAGTGTGTCTAGTCCGGTTTGGTAGGAAAAAATCAATGGAACAAAGTGGTGTGTGGTGTTAGCTCTTCTCTAAATTTTTGGTAGAATTTAAAATATCATGTAGGAAACGAGTTGCCAGTCCAGGTTTGATGCACGATGCTGGATGCTTGGGGCTGGTGCACTGGGACGGCCCAGAGGGATGGTATGGGGAGGGAGGAGGGAGGAGGGTTCGGGATGGGGAACACATGTATACCTGTGGCGGATTCATTTTGATATTTGGCAAAACTAATACAATTATGTAAAGTTTAAAAATAAAATAAAATTAGAAAAAAAAAAGTGGTGTATGGAAGAGTTTGCTTTTTATAGGTCTCTAGATTTTATAGATTTTTTGTATTGGGGCCTAGGAATTAATTGTTCTTTTGGTGGATTGAATGGAGTGGAGACATTTGTTCAATAACCATATTTCCTCTTGTTTATATTGAGAATTCCTCAGTGACCCTTGGTTTTGCATTTACTTTGTAGTCCTTTGTCCTACTGAAGGCATGCTTCTTAAAGTTCATGCTGTTGCTGAGGGAGGCAAACGAGATGAGAATCTCAGAACACCTTGATTAGAACTTAGTTTGGCTGGAAGAAGGTGTCTCATTACATCAAACACGGTGAACTTAGTGAGGAGGAGTTTGTGATACAGGACCATGGGTAGTGTTCCATAATGTGAGGGATGTATCTGGCATTAGGAAAGATCTACTTTTACTGGTAGAAAAAAAGCGAAACGTTTTAAAGTAGAAAACAAACGAGTCCATGCCATGGTCACCTGGGAATGGAGCTGGCAGAGGCAGCAAACTCGGAGTGCACTCATACAGACAGAAGCAGTTATCAGAGAGGTCCAAGATACGAACGGTTTTTGCGTGTGTCAATGACCATGGACGTGGAATTTCTTCCCTGAATGGCAGGGAAGCCCTGGTACCATTTATTATGACAGAGGCCTGTAATGGCTTCAAGTTCAGCAGGCAGTAGAGAAGCCCTTTATGCTTCCACATCTGGGTTTTGGGTGTTTCCACACCCCACAGTTTTTGATGGGATGCTTTATGTCCTTCAAGACCTGGGGTAACTAAAAATTTTAGGTTTTAGAGGTAAGGATTTTAAATAGGCCAAAAGAGGATGCAGGCTCCTGGCAAGCATGGAAGATATAGGAGTGAATGTTTTTGGCCAGAATATGGAGAATAAGTCTCCAACTAACTTTTAAAAAAAATTTAAGTTAGATTTTTTTAGCACCAAAAATATTTTGTATTGGGGTATAGCCAATTAACGACATTGTCATAGTTTCAGATGAACCATGAAGGGACTCAGCCATACATATACATGTATCCATTCTCCCCCCAGAATCCCTCCCATCCAGGCGGCCACATAACATTGAGCAGAGTTCCATGTGCTAAACAATAGGTTTTTGTTGGTTATCCATTTTAAATATACTAGTGTATATATGGCCTTCCCAACTAACTTTTTATGTTTTTGTAGGGAAACTATTTGGTGTACTGGAATACTGAGCTCTGCATCTGAGGAGAGCAGTTTTGCTGCTGCTTGACCTTGCTAATGTCATGTTGACGATGGCAAGCCTACAGGATGGACTCTAGGTGGCAGTGTTGCTGCCAATTTTTAAACAGGGCTTTCTAGGCCTTCTAGGGCTTCCCTGGTGGCTCAGAGGTTAAAGCGTCTGCCTGCAATGAGGGAGACCGGGGTTCGATCCCTGGATTGAGAAGATCCCCTGGAGAAGGAAATGGCAACCCACTCCAGTACTCTTGTCTGGAGAATCCCATGCAGGGAGGAGCCTGGTAGGCTACAGTCCATGGGGTTGCAAAGAGTCAGACACGACTGAGTGACTTCACTTTCTTTCTTTAGGACCTCCCTTGTGGCTCAGCTGGTAAAAGAATCCGCCTGCAATGAGGGAGATCTGGGTTTGATTCCTGGGTTGGGAAAATCCCCTGGAGAAGGGGAAGGCTGAACACTCCAGTATTCTGGCCTGGAGAATCCCATGGACTGTATAGTCCATGAGGTTGCAAAGAGTTAGACATGACTGAGTCACTTTCACTTTCACTTTTCTAGGCACCCAGCTCCTTTTCTAGATGGTAAATAGTAGCATTAACACTTAAACAGCTCTCAGCCTGTTACTTGATTTATTTCTTATTTTACACATTTTAACTTAAACAGAGTTAAAGCTATAGCTTTAATAGCTATAGCTCAGCATGTGAGCTATTATAGCCTCAGTTTTAAGATTAGGAAACTAAGGCACAAAGAGCTTATGGAATTGGCCCAAGTTGAGTGGCAGAAACAGAATTTGAACCCAGGCCATGTGACTCCAAAGTTGGTACTATTAATTAACATACTGTTTTCCAGTAGTCATGTATGGATGTGAGAGTTGGACTATAAAGAAAGCTGAGCGCTTAAGAATTGATGCTTTTGAACTGTGGTGTTGGAGAAGACTCTTGAGAGTCCCTTGGACTGCAAGCAGATCCAAACAGTCCATCCTAAAGGAGATCGTTCCTGGGTATTCTTTGGAAGGACTGATGTTGAAGTTGAAGCTCCAATACTTTGGCCACCTGATGCGAAGAGCTGACTCATTAGAAAAGACCCTGATGCTGGGAAAGATTGAGGGCAGGAGGAGAAGGGGATGACAGAGGATGAGATGGTTGGATGGCATCACTGACTCAATGGACATGGGTTTGGGTGGACTCCGGCAGTTGGTGATGGACAGGGAGGCCTGGCGTGCTGTGTTTCATGGGGTTGCAAAGAGTTGGACATGGCTGAGCGACTGAACTGAACTGCTTCTTGTGGGATAATTTTCAGGTTTAATGAACCCAGACACTGTAGGGGGGCATGTGCAGGGGCAACTTGATGCAGATTACCTGTACCCACCAAGCTGGGCACTGTACTTCTGTTTTGTTGGGTCAGCAGCTTTTCACTAGATGTCCATCTTGTCAAGTGCTGTACCTCACCTAGCATCTTTTGCTGATGTCTCCTTCAGACATAGAAAGGGTGTTTTCTACTCCCAAGTGTACCTCCAAACAGATAAAAAAAATCCCCTACTGGGCTGTGGACATTATGGATCAGGCACTGACCCAATAGGCCCTACTGTGCAATGCTGCTGCTGCTGCTAAGTTGCTTCAGTCGTGTCCGACTCTGTGCAACCACATAGATGGCAGCCCACCAGGCTTCCCCATCCCTGGGATTCTCCAGCCAAGAACACTGGAGTGGGTTGCCATTTCCTTCTCCAGTGCATGAAAGTGAAAAGTGAAAGTGAAGTCGCTCAGTCGTGTCCGACTCTTAGAGACCCCATGGACTGCAGCCTACCAGGCTCCTCTGTCCCTGGGATTCTCCAGGCAAGAGTACTGGAGTGGGTTGCCATTGCTTTCTCTGACTAGAGGTGTGGCCTTATTTAAATCCAAATGGCAGTGATTACATTTGAAACAGAGGCTTTGTAGAAATCAAGGGAACTACTGAAGTTTATTGGCCACAGTAAATTGTCTGGAGGTGAGCATTCTATTTGACAGCAAATGGAAGAAAATACTAAGTGGCTGTTTTCTCATCTCATCTGCTGGTCCTCAACTTCCACTGCTCTTTCCTTGTTGGAGAGTCCCTGGCATAAAGTTTTCATGCTTCTTCTTTGTGTCAGAATTCTGTTGTATGCCTTGCCTGTGTACCCCTCTTGGGTTCTCTTCATTTTGCCACCCTGGATTTGGGGCCCTCACGTGGGGTGATGTTTTCAAATGCAGAAGTAGAGTCTCATATTAGGAGAGTGACTGCACAGCTGACCTCATGCCTGGTATCTCTGTTCCTACCAGGAATGCACAGCCCTGTATTTTTAAGCCTGTGGTCCTCTGACCTGTGGGAGGGGTGCATCAGGTCCTCTTTCTGCATTTTGAGGGTACTGGTACTCATTGCAAAGAAGGAAAAAAATGAGGCTCTATCACTTTGTCACGTGTATCAGCCATAGTGTGGTAACTAACTGAGATTTCTGCTCAGTTCCCTAAATCTGCTGGCTTCCTATGGTCCCTGTCTCACTGAAGGGACCGCCATCTAGCCTGCTACATGTGCCTGGACATCTTTGCTGTCAGTTATCTCTTAAGCTGTATTCACTAAATCTTAAGTACTCCACCTTGATACTATTTTTTTTAATTTATTTTTAATTGAAGGATAATTGGTTTACAATATTGATTTGGTTTCTGCCATACATCAATATGAATCAGCCATAGGTATACATATGTTCCTTTTATCTTAAACCTCCCTTTCACCTCCCACCCTTTTCCACCCCTCTAGGTTGTTACAGAGCCCTGGTTTGAGTTCCCTGAGTCATACAGCAAATTTCCATTGGTTATCTATTTTATATATGGTAGTGTATATATGGAGAAGGCAATGGCAACCCACTCCAGTACTCTTGCCTGGAAAATCCCATGGGAGGAGCTTGGTAGGCTGGAGTCCATGGAGTCGCTAAGAGTCGGACATGACTGAGCGGCTTCACTTTCGCTTTTCCCTTTCACGCTTTGGAGAAAGAAATGGCAACCCACTCCAGTGTTCTTGCCTGGAGAATCCCAGAGATGGGGGTGCCTGGTGGGCTGCTGTCTATGGGATCGCACAGAGTCGGACACGACTGAAGCTTTTTAGCAGCAGCAGTGTATATACGCTTCCATGCTACTCTCTCCACTCTTTTCACCCTCTCCTTACTCTGTCTCTTACATCTGACCTCTCTTCCCCATTTGCATTGCCCTGTTTACTTCAGGCCTGCCTTGTTTCTTATCCGCATTAACATAGTAGCCTCCATACTGAATCCTATTGTTGCCATTCTATTTTAATTTCTACTTCGAGCATGATGATGTCAGCCTTCTACCTAAAATCCTAAATGTTCTCTATGATATTCAGTTTAAGGTTAATCTGTTATGACATGGTCTAAAATAACCTTTAATATCTTCCCCTACTTACCTGTCCTGTCCTACGTCCTTTCTTATTCACACATGAATGATTTGTCAGCCATTCCAATCACTTGTACTCTCCTGAACTTGTTCTGTTTTGTGATTTTTATACAAGTTTTCTTTGTCCCTGAAATAACTTTATCTCCTTGCTTCATTCCTGATCTTTTTTTTTTTTTGTAGACTCAACCCAGGTGTCATCATCTCTGGGAAACCTGACTTAATCTTCCGGTTTGACTTTTTGCCCTTATGTTTTATTCCCAAAGCACACTTGCAGACAAATAACACCAGCCATTATTTCATTATTTTATAATCATATATGTTTTCTGTTTTTCACTTGTCTCATACTTTATTTGATATCTTCCTCAGCATGCTGTGGGCTTTTTGAGAGAGGGATGACATATTATTCTTCAGTTTCCTGTACTTAGCATAGTACTTGTTTTATAGTAGATATCTAGGTATCTTTGTTGAATGGAGGAGTAAAGAGAGCACAGATCCAAATGTACTGTCCATATTGCTGACAGGTGGGACAGAGACTGCTCTTCAGGTTGTGTTCAATTTCCCTGAGAAATTTGGAACTAAACCATCGCTGCTGCATCAGAAAGATGAGTGAGGGTCTTTGCCGTCTGAGGAATGGGTGATATCACTTGACTGAGACTGCACCTATCCTGGTAGAGGCCAAGAACTCTACATCTAGGGATCTGTAGCATTAAGAGAGCAGTCAAGAAATGTTTTGACCCTCTCTGTTTGAGAAAATTTATCCTGGACATGATGGCTGAGACTGTCCTAGAATTGATTATCAAGGGTACCAGTGTTCCAATCTTACTCATTTTGGAAATAAGAAGCAGTAAACCTGAGTTTGTGTTGGAAACAATGCATAGCATTATTAAGAAGATGAAGATTTCCCCATATCCATCTTAGGAGGTTGGGGTAATAATTAGAACGGACAAGGGGTCTTTCCTGGGACTAGATAGAAGCTGAATTGCCAAAACTCCCAACAAATCTCTTTGATTTGTAGGCTGGAGTTGGGCCAAAAACCTTGAAATAGACTCTGTATTAATTAGCATATAGAGTAAATTGCTGGAAGAGAGAGACCTGAAAATATGGCCTCTAATTGTAACAGTCCAGAAATATGTGGCCAGGCGAGGGTAGGTTTGGACTCTGTTCCTGAAGTCATTAACAGCCCTAGTTCCTTTTTTCTCATTGCTTTTATTCCTTATATCAGAGGTTGTCCATACACATTTTGTTTTACATCAGAATTATGTGCAGGATATGCTGGGCTGCATCGCTAGTTTCTGATTCAGGTTTGGGGTATCAGAGAATTTGCCTGTCCAACAATTTCCCTGGAGATGCTCAGGCTTCCCAGATGGCACTAGTGTTAAAGAACCTGACTGCCAATGCAGGAGACTTAAGAGACTTGGGCTCGATCCCTGGGTCAGGAAGAACCTCTGGAGAAGGACATGGCAACCTGCTCCAATATTCTTGCCTGGAGAATCCCATGGACAGAGGAGCCCGATGGGCTATAGACCATAGTGTCACAAAGAGTTGGACACTACAGAAGTGACTTAGCATGCACGCACACACACGCTGATGCTCCTGGCCTTGGAACCATACTTTGAGAGCCACTGTTCTAAAATATGGTTCCTGTCCATGTGGTTGAAGCTGGCTTGCCTGTACCATGTCCATATTCCACCCCTGGGAGGAGAGGCAAAGAAGAAAAGGCAAGAAGCAGAACACTCCTACCTCACTTGAGAATAGGTCCTGGAAGTTGCACATGTCCCTTCTGTTCACATTAATTGACAAGAAATTTGTAACACAACTATCTGCAAGGGATACCAGGAAATGTATCTTTTAAATGACAGATCATGTTCCCAGCTGAAATGTGGGGACTCTATTGCCAAAAGGAGGAAGGGGAGAAATAGTGGTCTTCCTCCAGCCCTGCCCGCATATGGGCTTTCATATGCCCTCTGGTGGTCTGGAATGTGGAGGCAGGCTACTCTGCAGGTTCAGAACAGTACTCCCAGGACTTGAGAAAAGTCCTGAGCTCAGCCAAGATCCTGGGGAGTCCTCAGAACCTTAAATTTAGCTTGTGTGCCACAGCAGCAGTGGCTCAAAGCATTGGTTTTCTTTGTTTCCTCTGCTACCCTCCTCCTTTTCTCTCTACATCAGACCTCCCCATCAGGTGGCCCTTCTTCACAGCTGATCCTTCAGCAGTTGGGTTCTTAGCCTACTGAATCTGCATCCAGCTTTGATAGTGGTTGGCCGCTTGAGTAGGAATAAAATTTTTCTTGTTCTTCTTGTGGGTAGCTGAACTCTTAAATCTGTTGCTCCAACCTGAAGTATGACCTTCAAAAACATGAAATTGTTTTAACTGCCAGGTTGCCTAGCACAGAGAGGTAAAGAACTATATTACATCTAATAAAAGGGTTTATGATATGTAACAAAAGTGGTCCCTAATGTGGGTCTCACTGACCTCTGTGTAAAAGTGAATAAATTTTCCTTCGTTAAAATTCTTAGCAGTAGAGCTACTTTTTGTCAACAAAAAGCCAGTGAACTTGAAGGTTTTAATATCTCAGGGTTTTGTTAAAACATTTCTTTCACTTTATTCTCACTTGCTAAGTTTTCATGACCCTAAATTCTATTTCCATTGAAGTTTGTGTAGCATCATTCTCTTTAAAAGATGTTGTCTGAGAAAGATTAACTTAGTCTGTTTCTCTGTTGCTAACCTACATCTTTATAAACTGTAAAAGCCTAGTCTAACATCACCCCAGGTGAACTCTTTCTGTGGTTGAAGCATAATTTGAAGCTGAACGGAGTTTTCCTGTAAAAGACAGTGGCTGAAGTCAGCCTCTGAAATTCTAATATCTTTCTTCAAATTCTGGCACTTACTGTTCATACTCGAACTTTTTATTTGAATTCTCTGAGCCTCAGATTTCTCTCAGTAAAATGGGGATACTAACATCCACCCTACATAGTTGTATTAAAGAAAAACCATTCTGTCACTTGTTAAAATGCTGAGGAGTATTTTATTCAAGATTACTACAACATGGTCATGCCTGTCATAATAGGAAAGAAAGAATGGATTCAAGCCTAAATACAGCAAAGGCAGCTGGGGATTTTGTAGCCAAAACCAGAATGAGAAGGTCAGTGGATGGAGAATTACTCACAGGAGACATCAGGGGGAGAAGGATTCTTGCTAACCTGGTCTTACAGAACTCTAGCTAAAGGCAAGCTAAGGACTTAAACATCAAAAGTGAGGGATGAAATACTTGGTCAGATATCCAGGTAGGGGGGATTCTTACTAAACTGATTTGGTAGGATTCTTTATGACAAGGAAGGGGCCAATGTCAAGGCAGAGTTGACTAGAAGGATCAGAGAAGCCTGACAAAACTCAGTCAAGTAGGGAAACTTTGTCATTTGTGAGGCTTGCATTAAATAACATTAAGTCACTACATTAAATCAGTCCCTGCTGCTGCAGATGCTGCTGCTGCTTCAGTCATGTCCGACTCCGTGCAACCCCATAGACAGTAGCCCACCAGGCTCCCCCGTCCCTGGGATTCTCCAGGCAAGAACACTGGAGTGGGTTGCCATTTCCTTCTCCAATGCATGAAAGTGAGAAGTGAAAGTGAAGTTGCTCAGTCGTGTCCAACTCTTAGCAACCCCATGGACTGCAGCCCACCAGGCTCCTCCATCCCTGGGATTTTCCAGGCAAGAGTACTGGAGTGGGGTGCCATCGCCTTCTCCGAAATCAGTCCCTAGTACCCAGTAAAGGCTGATTGATTAAATGGTAACTAATTTTATTATTAAAATTAACAATGGTTATATCTCCCTGCCATTTCCTGAATGTATATAAATTGGAGAACTTTTTTTGTATCAAAATCCAGAGCAAATGCCATTCAGGTGTCCTTATGAATCTACTAGAATGAATATATGCTTCATTGTTGTCTACTCCGGCTCCCCTGATGCGATGGTGTTGTGGAAGGCAGGACCTTTGACCACCTGGTGTTTGGCAGCTATATTAGAAAACTGAGTTGTGAGCTAGACCCTCACCTGCTGAGGGAGAATACCAAGCCTCGAAAGAGAAAGCTGATGTCAACCCAGAAACATGTCTAAACCTGTTTCAGCTGTAAGGTGAAACTGAGGTGAAATAATAGTAACTTGAACATGGGATTGAACTGGGGTTAGAGGACCACTAGACCAGAAAAAGTATGATGGAAAATTTAGATAAATGTCTGAATTCCACAGCCGGCAGAGCCTGGAATAAGTTTTTTTAACGCATTCAGATAGAATAAATGCAGTGTAGACTAGACCTATTTAAATAGCATATTAAAGGACAGGTACAGCTCAGTTTCCTGGGAGCTGAAAATAGAAACTTTGGATCTGGGTGCTGAAAGCCAAAGGGTATGACTGATTACCTTTTTAAAAATCAGATTTTTCTTTTTTTGTTATTGAGTGTTATGAATTCTTTACATATTTTGGATTCTAGTCTCTTATCAGTCATATGGTTGAATATTTTATTCTAATATTTTCTGTAATTTCCCATTTAATTTTTTTCATTATTTTTTTTTTTCTATGCAGAAGCTTTTTAGTTTGATGTATCCCACTTGCTTATTTTTGGTTCTGTTGCCATATCCCAAAAGTTGTTGTGAAGTCCAATGTTAAGAAGCTTTTCCCTTATGATCACTTCTAGTACTTTTATATAGATCTTACATTTAAGTCTTTAATTCATTTCAAGGTAATTTTTGTGAGTGGTAAAAGTCGTTTCAGTCATGTCCGACTCTGTGCGACCCCATAGATGGCAGCCCACCAGGCTCCCCCGTCCCTGGGATTCTCCAGGCAAGAACACTGGAGTGGGTTGCCATTTCCTTCTCCAATGCATGAAAGTGAAAAGTGAAAGTGAAGTCGAGTGGTATAAGGGTCCAATTTTATTCTTTTGCATGTGAATATCCAGTTTTCCCAATGCCATTTATTGAAGATCTAAGCTTTCCCATTTAGTGTTTTGATTCCCTGATTTATCAAGTATTAGTAGCCAAGGGAGCATGGGTTTGTTTCTGAAATATCAGTTCTGTTCCATTGGTCTATGTGTCTGTTTTCATTCATGTACCATACTATTTGCTTTGCAATGTTGTTTAAAATCAGGAATTGTGATACAACCTCTTAGTTCTTTTTTAATCGGTATTTCTTTGTCAATATAGGATCTCTTGTGTCTTCACATGAATCTTTGTTTTCTTCTATTTCTATGAAAAATGTCATTGGAATTTTGATAGAGATTGCTTTGAAACTGTAGATGGATTTGGATAGTATGAATATTTTAACAGTATTAATTCTACCAATCCATGAACACAGAATATTTTTCCATTTATTTGTGTCTTCTTTAATTTCTTTCATCAATATATAATACTTTTCAGTTAAATTTATTCCAAATTATATTATTGTTTTTGATGCTACTGCAAAAGAGATTGTTTTCTTAATTTGTCTTTCTGATAGTTAATTGTTAGTGTATAGAAGTGCAACTAATTTTTGTATGTTAATTTTTTTGTCCCACAATTTTATTGAATTTGTTTATTAGTCCTAGGAAGGTTTTGGTAGAGTTTTAAGGTTTTTCTATACATAATATCATATCTGCAAACAGAGACAATTTTATTGCCTTTTTAATTTAAGTGCTTTCTATTTCTTTATCTATTTTTATGATTCTGGCTAAAACTTCTAGTACTATATTGAAAATAAGTTGGAAGAATGGACACCTATGTCTTGTGCTTGAGTGTAAAGAAAAATCTTTCAAACTGTTCAAGTTGAGTATAATGTTAGCTGTAAACTCAACATATATGATCTTTATTATGTTGAACTATGCTGTGAAAGTGCTGCACTCAGTATGCCAGCAAATGTGGAAAACTCAGCAGTGGCCACAGGACTGGAAAAGGTCAGTTTTTATTCCAGTCCTAAAGAAAGGCAATGGCAAAGAATGTTCAAACCACCACACAATTGTGCTCATTTCACATGCTAGCAAGGTAATGCTAAACATTCTTCAAGCTAGGCTTCAGCAGTACATGAACCAAGAACTTCCAGATGCACAAGCTGGATTTTGAAGAGGCAGAGGAACCAGAGATCAAGTTGCCAACATCTGTTGGGTCATAGAAAAAGCAAGAGAATGCCAGAAAAACATCTGCTTCATTGACTACACTAAAGCCTTTGACAGTGTGGATCACAACCAACTGTGGAAAATTCTTCAAGAGATGGGAATACCAGACCACTTACCTGCCTCCTGTGAAACCTGTATGCAGGTCAAGAATCAACAGTGAGAACTGAACATGGAACAACAGACTGGTTCCAAATCGGGAAAGGAGTATGTCAAGGCTGTATATTGTTGCCCTGCTTATTTAACTTCTATGCAGAGTACATCATGCAAAATGCCAGGCTGGGTGAATCAAGAGTCAGAATCAAGCTTGCCAGAAGAAATATCAATAACATCAGATATGCAGATGGCATCACTCTAATGGCAGAAAGCAAAGAAGAACTAAAGAGCCTCTTGATGAAGGTGAAAGAGAAGATTGAAAAAGCTGGCTTAAAACTCAGCATTCAAAAAACTAAGGTCATGGCATGTGATTCCATCACTTCATGGCAAATAGAAGCGGAAAATGGAGAAACTGACAGATTTTATTCTCTTGGGCTCCAAAGTCACTGCGGATGGTGACGGCAGCCATGAAATTAAAAGTACTAGCTACTTTGAAGAAAAGCTATGACAAACCTCAACAGCATATTAAAAAGCAGAGACGTCGCTTTGCGGACAAAGGTTCATCTAGTCAAGGCTATGGTTTTTCCAGTAGTCGTGTATGGATGTGAGTTGGACAATGAAGGAGGCCGAGCACGGAAGAATTGATGCTTTCACGTTTTGGTGTTGGAGAAGACTCTTGAGAGTCCCTTGGATTGCAAGGAGATCAAACCAGTCATTCCTAAAAGAAATCGACCCTGAATAATCAATGGAAGAACTGATGCTGATGCTGAAGCTGAATCTCCAATACTTTGGCCACCTGATATGCTGAGCTGACTTACTGGAAAAGACCCTGATGCTGGGAAAGATTGAGGGCAGGAGGACAAGGGGACAACAGAGGGTAAGATGGTTGGATGGCATCACGGACTCAATGGACAAGAGTTTAAGCAAACTCTGGGAGATAATGAAGACAGGGAAGCCTGGTGTGCTGCAGTCCATGGGGTCACAGATTCAGACATGATTTAGGGACTGAACAACAACAACATATTCTTTCTATACCAAAATTTTTCAGAGATATTATTATGGAAGCATGTTCAATTCTGTCAGTTTTTCCTTCATCTATTGTGGTGATGATATTATTTTAATCTTTCATTCAATTAATGTAGTGTACTACATCCAGTCATTTTCTATGTTGAATCATCCTCAAAACTCAGGGGTAAATCCCCCTTCACCATGGTGTATTATCTTTTCAATGTATTGTTGAATTCAGTTTGCTAGTAATATTTTGTTGAGAAATTTTGCATCTATATTCATCAGGTTTATTTACCTGTGGTTTTTCTGTAATACCCTTCTCTAGCTTTGGTATCAGGGTACTGTTGACCTTGTAAAATGAGTTAGGGTGTGTTGCCTCCTCTTCATTTTTTGAAAGAGTTTGAGAAGGACTGATAATAATTCTTCAAATGTTTACTGGAATTAATCAGTGAAATTATCTGGCCCTGGAGTTTTTTTTGTTCAGTGGTTTCTGACTCCTTATGCAATATTCTTATTTGTTTTAGGATTGTTAAGATTTTATATTTCTTTATGATTAAGTCTTGGCAGGTTGTATGTTTCTAGGAATTTGTTTCTAATAGGTTATTTAATTTATATATGCGCATGCTGTGCTCACTCAGTCATGTCCAACTCTTTGCAACCCCATGGAGCCCACTAGGCTCCTCTGTCCATGGGGATTCTGCAGGTAAAACACTGTAGTAGGTTGCCATGCTGTCCTTCAGGAATTTATATATATTCCTGGTTAGGTTCATCTGGTCTCAGGTTGGTTCAGGTCCACTGTTTTTTGAAAGTGGGATATTATTAAAGCCCCCTAGTATTATTGTGTGATTTCCATTTCTCTCTTCAGATTTGTTAGTTTTTGCTGAATATATGTAGGTGCTCTGATGCTGAGTTTATTTATAATGAAATTATAAAGTATAATTGCTATATAGTTTATATTTATAATAATTATAACCTCTTGATGAATTGACCCCTTTTTCATTATATAATGACTATTTTTTGCTATATTTTTTACTTAAAATCTTAGTTTGGCATAAGTGTAGCTACCCTCACTTTCTTTTGGTTTCATTGTTGTAGAATATCTTTTTCAACCTTCACTTTAGAATAAGAGGTGTTCATCCAGCTAAATGAGTCTCTTTTATGTGCCATATAGTTGGCTTCAACAGCCACTCTATGCCTTTTGATTTGTGAATTTAATCTTTTAAACACATATTTGGCAAAACTAATACAATATTGTTAAGTTTAAAAATAAAATAAAAAAACCAAACAAACAGAAAACTAAAAAAAAAAAAAAAAAATTATTGATAGATAAGGTGGCTCAGATGGTAAAAAAAATTTGTGTGCAATGCAAGAGACCTGGGTTTGATCCCCTGGATCAGGAAGATCCCCTAGAGAAGGGGATGCCTACCCACTCCAGTTTTCTTGCCTGGAGAATTCCATGGACAGAGGAGCCTGGCAGGCTACAGTCCATGGGTTTGCAGAGAGTCAGACATGACTGAGCAACTAACACTCTCTTTCACAAGAAAATAATATTGCTATCATATTATTTTCTCACTTTTTTGTAGTTCCCTTGTTATTATCCTCTCTGTTTTCCTCTGTGAATTGATGATTTTTTTCAAAGTGGTATGCTTTAATTCTCTTTTATTTATCTTTAGTATACATCCTATATGTTTTTGTTTTGGAGTTACCATTAGGCTTACATAAAACATACATATAATAGTCTATTTTAAGCTGATAACAATTTAACCTAGATTGCATACAAAAATTCACCCACCCCCAACTTTTTTACTTTAATGTCACAATTTATAACTTTTTAATTGTTGTAATATTAACAATTATTTTAATTATAGTAACTTTTAATACTTTTGCCCTTTAGTTTTATACTGGTGATAAGAGGTTAATACATAACCATTTTTACACTATTTGTGTATTGTGAATTTGCCCATGAATTTACTTTACCAGTGTGCTTCATATTTTCCTGTTACTAATTAGCATCTTTTGATTTCAGCTTGAAGAACTCTTTTTAGCATTTGTCAGGCAGGTCTAGTGGTGATTAACCCCCTTAGCTTTTTTTAAATTTGTCTGAGAGAGTCTTTATCTCTCCTTCATTACTGAAGGACAGCTTTGCTAGGTAAGTTTTTCTTAGTTGGAAGGTTTTGTTTGTTTCTCCTTTCAGGACCATCAATATATCTTGTCACTCTCTCTTGACCTTCAAGGTTTCTGCTGAGACATCTACTTATAGCTTTTTGGGAGCTCCCATGTATGTGAGGATTTCTTTTTCTCTTATTGCTTTTAAAATTTTCTTGTCTTTGATTTTAGACAATTTTATTATAATGTGTCGTGGAGAGGTTCTCTACATTGACTTTGTTTGTTGACTTATGAGCTTCATGAACTTGAATGTCTAAATTACTCTCTGGATTTGGGAGGTTCTCAGCTATTACTTTTTTTAAATAAGATTTTTGTTCCTTTCTTTCTTTTCCTCTGGGACTTCAATAATTCATATATTGTTTCTATCAATGATATCCTATGGTTCACATAGCTTTTCTACCTATTTTAAAAAATTCTTTTAAACTTATTCTCACCTGACCAGATCATTTCAAATGATTTGTCTTCTACTTCACAGACTCTTTCTTCTGCTTAGATAAAATCTTCTGTTGTTGCTCTCTATTGTATTTTAAATTTCACTATTCTTCAGCTCTAGTATTTCAGTTTGCTTCTTTTTAAAATGATTTTTAATCTGTCTGTTAAATTTCTTATTTTGTTCATGTATTAGTTTCCTGATTTAGTTAAATTGTTTTCTGTATTTTCTTGTGGCTCACTGAGCTTCCTTAAAATAATTATTTTGAATTCTTAATCTGGCAAATCATAGGTCTCCATTTATTTGGGGTTGGTTCCTAGAAAATTATGATGTTCCTTTGATGGTGTCATGTTTCTTTGGCTTTTTATGCCCCTTGAAACCTTGTATTGCTGTCTTTGTACTTGAAGAAGGAGTCTTCTGCTCCAGTGTTTACTGACTTCTCCAATGTGTCCAATCTCAGATTGCTTTTGCTCTAAATGGTGTGCTGGTGTTTCTCCACTTGACTATTATACCTCTTCAAAGGCTCTCTCATCCATGAGTAATTGTCAACATCAGTATTCTTTGTGGTAAAACATGCTAGAAAACTCCTAATTTGCCATTTTGATGACATTACTCTCTGATTTACCTTGTTTTGATATGATATTCCTCATGGTTCTGGCTCTTGTTATAGGAAATCTGGAAAGTATGCCTTCCAAATATGCCAGTATTCCTCAGTGGCAAGCATTCTTTAACCATCAAAAAGTAAATTTGGATAGTAAGTGGAGAGCATTGCTTCATTTCGTTAGTACTAACTATTTCCTTCCCTTTGTGCCTGTTTTGATATTCTCTTACCTGTCTGTGCATTTGAGTGCTGCCGTCATCTAGCACGTGTCTGCCTGTTGCTGCTGAACTCAGCTTGTGTGTCCACTCTCTGTACTCATTGTTGTCCTGTGCTGTCAGGCACCTGTGTCCTTGTCCCTCTTCAGTTAGATTCACTGGCTATTAATAGGAAGGCACTTATATATTACATTCTGTATCCTAGGAGGATTATTTTTGATATTTTATTGAAGTATATACATAAACATATAGAAAACATTAGTATATAGGTCACCGAATTTTCACAAGTTCTACACGTCCACTCAGCCAGCACCCAGTTCAAGAAACAGATTATTACCAGTGCCTTAGAAACCCTTCTCATGTTAATCTCCCATCACCATCGCCTATACATGCTGAACTCTGACAGCATATTTTAGCTTTGCTGTGTTTTTGTACTTTATATGTCTAACTATATAGTAAGTATTCTTTTGGGTGTACTTCTATTGCTTAACATGTTTGTGAGATTCATCTATATTGTTGAAAGTAAAAGTGTTTATTTTCATTGCTCCACCTACTTTGTGTGATAATATTATTTTATTTATTTTGGTGTCATAGATACATCTGGCATTACCATATTATCTATATTTTGAATAATGCTTCTAGTTTTTTTAAAAACAGAATTTAAAGATTTTGCTATTAAAGTTGGTAAGCATATTTGGAAAATGACAGAGATGCCATTATAGGTTGTCTTATTGGTAACCTCAGGAAACAAAACATTATTTACTGCTCCACCTTTATTTATTTTTTATTTATTCTGCTTGGTGGTAGTGATTTCCACTGTTCAGTCTTCTAGCTCACTTATCCAGTCTTCTGCCTCATTTATTCTGCTATTGATTAACAGTTAGAACTGGACATGGAACAACAGACTGGTTCCAAATAGGAAAAGAAGTATGTCAAGGATGTATATTGTCACCTTGCTTGTTTAACTTATATGCAGAGTACATCATGAGAAATGCTGGGCTGGATGAAGCACAAGCTGTAATCAAGATTGCCAGGAGAAAGCTCAATAACATCAGCTATGCAGATGACACCACCCTTATGGCAGAAAGTGAAGAGGCACTAAAAAGCCTCTTGATGAAAGTGAAAGAGGAGAGTGAAAAAGTTGGCTTAAAGCTCAACATTCAGAAAATGAAGATCATGGCATCTGGTCCCATCACTTCATGGGAAATAGATGGGGAAATAGTGGCAGACTTTATTTTGGGGGGCTCCAAAATCACTACAGATGGTGACTGCAGCCATGAAATTAAAAGACGCTTACTCCTTGGAAGAAAAGTTATGACCAACCTAGATAGCATATTGAAAAGCAGAGACATTGCCAACAAAGGTCCGTCTAGTCAAGGCTATGGTTCCTCCTGTGGTCATGTATGGATGTGAGAGTTGGACTGTGAAGAAAGCTGAGCGCTGAAGAATTGATGCTTTTGAATTGTGGTGTTGGAGAAGACTCTTGAGAGTCCCTTGGACAGCAAGGAGATCCAACCAGTCCATTGTAAAGGAGATCAGTCCTGGGTGTTCATTGGAAGGACCGATGCTAAAGCTGAAACTCTAATACTTTGGCCACCTCATGCAAAGAGTTAACTCATTGGAAAAGACTCTGATGCTGGGAGGGATTGGGGGCAGGAGGAGAAGGGGACGACAGAGGATGAGATGGTTGTATGGCATCACTGACTCTTTGGACATGGGTTTGGGTGGACTCCGGGAGTTGGTGATGGACAGGGAGGCCTGGAGTGCTCGATTCATGGGGTCACAAAAAGTTGGACATGACTGAGTGACTTAATGAACTGAACTGAATATATTATTTATTTCAGCTATTGTATTGTTCAATGTTTTTTTTTTTTTGTATCTTCTAGCTCTTAGTTAAACATTTCTTGTATCTTCCCAGTCTGTGCCTCCTTTCTTTTTCTGAAATCTTGGATTGTCTTTTCTATCATTACTCAGTTATTTTTCCAGTATATTGCCTGACTCTACTTCACTTAGTTGTTCTTCTGTGGTTTTATCTTGTTCCTCTGTCTGAAATATGTTCCTCTGTCTTCTCATTTTGTCTAACTTTGTGTTTGTGGTCTTTGTGGCACAGGCTGCAGGATTCTAGTTCCTTCTGCTTTGAGTGTCTGCCACCTGGTGAGTAAGGCTGCTCTAAGATGCTTCTGCAGGCTCCTGCCTGGTAGGAGAGACTAGTGCCTTCCTACTAGTGAGTAGAAATGGATCTTGTCCCTCTGGTGGGCAGAGTCATGTCAAAGGGTTTGTTTAGATGTGTCTGGGAGCTCAGGAAAGTTTAGGCATCCTGTCTGTTGATGGATGGGGTTGTGTTCTCACCCTCTTGGCTGTTTGACCTGAGGTGTCCCAGAACTGGAGCTTATAGGCTGTTGGGTGGGGCCAGGTCTTGGTATCACAATGGCAGCCTCCAGGAGAGCTCATGTTAATGAGCTCCCGAGTACCTCCCCAGTACCTCTCCACTAGCGTCCTTGTCCCCACAGTGAGCCACCCTCACTTCCCTGTTTCCCTAGGAGATCCTCCAAGATCTACGAGCAGGTAGGTCTGGCCCAGGATCTAGTGAAGTCACTGCGTTTTTCCCTGGGTTCCAGTGCACATAAGACCTTGTGTGTGCCCTTCAGGTGTAGAGTTTCTCTTTCCCCTAGTCTTGTGTAGTACCTGTGATCAAGCCCTATGGGTCTTTAAAGCCAAATGCTCTGGGGCTCCTCCTCTTGATGCCAGGCTCTCAGGCTGTGGAGCCTGAAGTGGGGCTCAGAACTCTCCTTTCTGTGGGAGAACCTGTGATATATAATTATTTTCCAATATATGGATCACCCACTTCTGAATGCACCTGTCTTACCTTCTCATTGTGGCTTGTCTTTGGATGTAGAATATCTTTTTTTGGTAGGTTCCAGTTCTTTTGGTCTATGGTTATTCAGCCATTAGCTGTGAATTTGGTGTTTTCCTGACAGAAGGTGAGCTCAAGTCCTTCTACTTTGCCATCTTGTCTCCAACCTCCTTCTCCCACTGCTCCAACTTTAAAGTATAATTAGCCTACTTTTAATGTTTCAATACTGAAGAAAATGATAATTTGAATATATCTTATATAAAATTTCCTTTGGGTTTCCTCCCATTTACTATTACTCAGGGTATTTAGCAGTGCTTATCAGGAGATATTTCTTGACAGGAAATCAGTAATTTGTTATAAGGTGTTATCAAGAACAGGCTTCCCTGATGGCTCAGTGGTAAACAATCTGCTCACCAGTGCAGGAGATGTGGGTTCAATCCCTGGGTTAGAAAGATCCCCTGGAGGAGGAAATGGCAACCCACTCCAGTATTCTTGCCTGGAAATTCCATGGACAGAGGAGCCTGGCAGGCTATAGTCCATGGGGTCACAAAGAGTTAGACATGACCAAACAATAAAGATCATCAAGAACAGGGAGTGGACATTGGTGTATGAAGGGAATCACAGATTTATCTGGTTACAGAGCTGTTTTGGCAAATTTCATTTGAGATAACATAAAAAAGGGGGATTGAGAGTAGGATATTTGAATATTCAAAATTTGTTTTCTAGAAACATGTAAATGTGTACTATTTAATTGATCTCCATTCCAAGATTTCCCCATGGGCTCTGCCAAGGGCACGGTGGTAAATCACACATAAGAGTTGCATATGCCATGATTTTTATGAAAAGAATTTGACATGATTCAGCCATGTTGTGGTTGTGCATGTCTGCACACTAAACACTGGTTATCAGTGATTAATGGACAACATACTTGGACAGTGCTCTCCTACTTGAGCTAATGAACTAAAATAGTTTATTTCATGCTCCATTTCCACAAATAAATGGCTGTAATACATAATGTGATAATTCCTCATCTCCTTGCAGTGCATTTGCTTGTCTATAATGAACACAAAAATTTTTGAAAATCAGATTAATCAGGCATTGCATTGTAATTTTATACATTGAATAGATTATGAAATATTGCTGAAATCAAAATGTTTACACTGAAAGGAAAAGAGGTGGTAAAATTGAGAAACATCTTGAAAAGACTCAATGAAGAGCTTTAAAAAAGTCTCATAATGGGCTTTTTTTTTCCCTTCTAATTTTGTTTGAACTATCCTCTTGGGTAAAACTGTAGTTATTCTATATGTTTGTGTAAACTTATAAATAAACACGATTCTTTCTTTAATCATTTTGGGATGTTTCTACACAGCAGAATTATGATTTAACTTCATATATCTAATGTGCACATTTTCACTTGTGGTTTTGTTTATTTTTCATAGGTTCTTGTATAATCTTTGTATTGAAAAAGAACAATCTGTGGGATGAGGATTGTCAGATCAGATCAGTCGCTCAGTCGTGTCGGACTCTTTTCGACCCCATGAATCACAGCACGCCAGGCCTCCCTGTCCATCACCAACTCCCAGAGTTCACTCAGACTCACATCCATCGAGTCAGTGATGCCATCCAGCCATCTCATCCTCTGGCATCCCCTTCTCCTCTTGCCCCCAATTCCTCCCAGCATCAGAGTCTTTTCCAATGAGTCAACTCTTCGCATGAGGTGGCCAAAGTACTGGAGTTTCAGCTTTAGCATCATTCCTTCCAAAGAAATCCCAGGGCTAATCTCCTTCAGGATGGACTGGTTGGATCTCCTTGCAGTCCAAGGGACTCTCAAGAGTCTTCTCCAACACCACAATTCAAAAGCATCAATTCTTTGGTGCTCAGCCTTCTTCACAGTCCAACTCTCATATCCATACATGACCACAGGAGAAACCATAGCCTTGACTAGATGGACCTTTGTTGGCAAAGTAATGTCTGCTTTTGAATATGCTATCTTAGGTTGGTCATAATTTTCCTTCCAAGGAGTAAGCGTCTTTTAATTTCATGGCTGCAGTCACCATCTGTAGTGATTTTGGAGCCCAGAAAAATAAAGTCTGACACTGTTTCCACTGTTTCCCCATCTATTTCCACCTTAATTTAGACTCCTCTTGTCTAGATTGCCCTTTAAATCTAACTATGGAGTTAATTCTTCCCCTGCTTCTGGTGAAAACTTGGGCATACTAAAATACTTCTCTGGTCTCTCTTAGATAATATTAACACTTAAGATTTACCAGTCACTGTCACAATTTAGCAACCCAAAATTTCTGTTCTCCATCGTAGTCAAATATTCAGACTTGCTTTAAAGTTGAGGCTTCTCCTAATTAGCATTTCTACTTCATCCTCATTTAACAAATGCTGTTTCTAGTCCTCCAGGGTGGGTGGAAGTAGGTGGATTCTCTTTTGATTGGTACTGTCAACCTGATCTGGTTCTCTTTTGGGCTCAACAGATGTTTGAAAATGAGTTTATTTCTTGTAGGTGCTAGGGATATCTTATCAAACACAGATTTCCTTAAAAAGGACAATGCATATAATTGCCACCTGGTCATTTATTTCTCTTTCAGACTAGATACTTTTAGTTTTTTGTGTGTGTGTGTGTGAGAGAGAGACAGAGAGAGGGGGAGAGAGAGAGAGAGAGAGAGAGAGATCTATTTTACCCTCTGGGGGTTTTTTGGATGAGGCAAAAAATAATTGGAAAAGTTAAACTGTTAATCACTCAGTGGTGTCTGATTCTCTGTTATACCATGGACCAACCCCTCTGTCCATGGAATTCTCCAGGCAAGAATACTAGAGTGGCCTGCCATTCCCTTCTCCAGAGGATTTTCCCTACCCAGGGATCAAACCCAGGTCTTCTGCATTGCAGACAGATTCTTTACCCTCTGAACCAACAGTGAAGCCAGTTCTTCTCCTTGTTCTTGAAGGGAAACAATTTCCCATTCTCTGGAGTGTAAATCATATGCCACTCAAGATTTACATCCTTGTTCTGACTCTGGGACAGCTAATCAGAGGAAATCACACTAGACTGCACAGATGTGAGCCGAAAAACCACTAGACCACTAGGCACTCCAATTGCAGGGGACACAAATTAAATCCTCTGAGTTATCTCATTAAAATATTTTTTCCTGAGATGAAAGTTCATTTCTTCCTTGCAGAGAGTGAAATCTGCAACACAGCTTCGGGCCTCTTTAAAGAAATACTTTCCTCTCTCTTCTTCAGCTCCAAATCCTTTTATACCTTCAATTATGAGTGAGAGGCTTGAGGGCTGTGGATTTTTAAAAGTTCTTTTTAAAATGATATGTCTTATCATTTCCTTTGGATGTATTACCTATTGTATCTCATTTACACAACAAAAATTTCTTTTTAAACATACAGTTGTACTTATTTTCATAATGTCAATGAAAGTATTAATCAGTTGATCTAAGAAAAAGTGGAAAAAATGTTTTGAGCTAAATTGGAGGATTAAACACTGGGAACAGCCTCTCAGAAAGCTCTGAGAACTGTTCTGCTTGTTAGAGGTCAAAGCACAGTTATATAAGTTTTTGAGATAAAGGACTGTACATTAAATGACATATTATTGACAGTTTATACAATCCAGATCTAAGCATACAAAACAAATGGTGTATCATGGATCATCACAGCCCCTTACAAGATTAAGAAGGAAAATTATCTCCTAAGAAGTTGTGACCCTTGATGAGATTAAAAAGGGATACTATTTCCTAAGGAGATCTGCTTACTGCAGGTGAACAATGCACACTGAAGCGGAAAAAGGAGGCCCAAAAAGACAAAGAAAGCTTTTGTTTAAATTTTTCTCTTCTTGCCATAAATTATGAATTTTATTTCATCAATAGTATCTTTGATAAAGCATCAGTTCAGTTCAGTTCAGTTCAGTCGCTCAGTCATGTCCGACTCTTTGCAACCCCATGAATCACAGCACGCCAGGCCTCCCTGTCCATCACCAACTCCCAGAGTTCACTCAGACTCATGTCCATCGAGTCAGTAATGCCATCCAGCCATCTCATCCTCTGGCATCCCCTTCTCCTCTTGCCCCCAATCCCTCCCAGCAACAGAATCTTTTCTAATGAGTCAACCCTTCGCATGAGGTGACCGAAGTACTGGAGTTTCAGCCTTACCATCATTCCTTCCAAAAAAATCCCAGGGCTGATTTCCTTCAGAATGGACTGGTTGGATCTCCTTGCAGTCCAAGGGACTCTCAAGAGTCTTCTCCAACACCACAGTTCAAAAGCATCAATTCTTTGGCACTCAGCCTTCTTCACAGTCCAACTCTCATATCCATACATGACCACAGGAGAAACCATAGCCTTGACTAGATGGACCTTTGTTGGCAAAGGAATGTCTCTGCTTTTGAATATGCTATCTTAGGTTGGTCATAATTTTCCTTCCAAAGAGTAAGCGTCTTTTAATTTCATGGCTGCAGTCACCATCTGCAGTGATTTTGGAGCCCCCCAAAAAATAAAGTCTGACACTGTTTCCACTGTTTCCCCATCTATTTCCCATGAAGTGATGGGACCAGATGCCATGATCTTTGTTTTCTGAATGTTGAGCTTTAAGCCAACTTTTTCACTCTCCACTTTCACTTTCATCAAGAGACTTTTTAGTGCCTCTTCACTTTCTGCCATAAGGGTGGTGTCATCTGCATATCTGAGGTTATTGATATTTCTCCCAGCAATCTTGATTCCAGCTTGTGCTTCTTCTAGCCCAGTGTTTCTCGTGATGTACTCTGCATAAAAGTTAAATAAGCAGGGTGACAATATACAGCCTTTAGGTACTCCTTTTCCTATTTGGAACCAGTCTGTTGTTCCATGTCCAGTTCTAACTGCTGCTTCCTGACCTGCATATAGGTTTCTCAAGAGGCAGGTCAGGTGGTCTGGTATTCCCATTTCTTTCAGAATTTTCCACAGTTTATTGTGATCCACACAGTCAATGGCTTTGGCATAGAAACCACTAAATGCAAAGATGAAAAGAACATATTCCATGACATAGGTTTCAATGAAGTTTAAGTTTTTCATCTACAAAAGAGTAAGACTTCTGCCATGACAGAGTAACAAGGACCAGATTTGACCTCCCAATGTAAACAACAACAGAAAAACAAATACCTAAAGCAAGCATTTTCGGGACCTCCCTTGTGGTCCGTGGTTGAGAATCTGCCTGCCAGTGGAAGGGACACAGGTTCTATCCCTGGTCCGTGAGGATCCCACATGTTGCAGAACAAATAAGCTTGTGTGCCACAATGACTGAGCCCATGCTATAACTAATGAAGCCTGTGTGCCTAGATGCTCCATGAGAAGAGAAGCTACCGCAGTGAGAGGCCCATGCATCGCAACAAAGAGTAGCCCCTGCTCACTGCAAATGGGAAAAAGCCCGTGCAGCTTTGAAGACCCAGTCCAGTCAAAACTAATGTAAATAAATTAAAAAAACAAAAACACAAGCATTTTCAGACACTGAATAATTTGGCAGCACTGGGCAGTGATTCCTGAGAGGGAAATAGGGGTTAATTCTGCCGTTGCCTCTGGATACTTTCTTGAGAGGTTTCTAGATTGCAGCAAAGGCTGAAAGAATTCATTATGAACACACAAGCATTACAATAATTTTAAAGAAAGTCCTTCAGGCAGAAGGACGATGATATTGGACAGAAACATGGAGAAATGAAGAGCACCAGAAAGTATAAATCTGTGGGTAAGTATAGCTGGATTGGAAGTCATCTCCAGTGTCTCCACACAGTGCACAGTGATATCCAGTTCAGTCGCTCAGTCGTGTTTGACTCTTTGCAGCCCCACGAACTGCAGCACGCCAGGCCTCCCTATCCATCACCAACTGCCGGAGTCTACCCAAACCCATGTCCATTGAGTCAGTGATGCCATCCAACCATCTCATCCTCTGTCATCCCCTTCTCCTCCTGCCCTCAATCTTTCCCAGCATCAGGGTCTTTTCCAATGAGTCAGCTCTTTGCATCAGGTAGCCAAAGTATTGGAGTTTCAGTTTCAGCATCTGTCCTTCCAATGAATATTCAGGACTGGTTTCCTTTAGGATGGACTGTTTGGATCTCCTTGCAGTCCAAGGGACTCTCAAGAATCTCCAACACCACAGTTCAAAAGCATCAATTCTTTGGTGCTCAGCTTTCTTTATAGTCCAACTCTCATATCCATACATGACTGCTGGAAAAACCATAGCTTTGACTAGATGGACTTTTGTTGACAAAGAAATGTCTCTGTTTTCAATATGCTGTCTAGGTTGGTCATAACTTTCCTTCCAAGGAGCAAGCATCTTTTAATTTCATGGCTGCAATCACTGATGAACAAAAGAAGGAAAAAACTGTTAACATAACCCTTTGGGGAAACTGACAGATTGTATAGTGATCAAGTGGCCACGATTTCCAAATCAAACAATGTCTACAAAGTCTTTTAATACCATTCATACTTATCTGGAAAGACAAGAGCAAACATATTGAAATCTTGAGGGAGGATTGGATGAAGGTAATCAAAATATACAAACCTCCAGTTATAAGGTAAATTAGTACTAGGGATGTAATGTAAAATGTGATAGATATAATTGATACTATTGTGTGTTATACTCAAAAGTTGTTAAGAGAGTGTATCCTGGCAGTTCTCATCACAAGAAAAAAATTTTTTTCTTTTATTTTGTATCTATGTGAAATGATAGATGTTTACCAAATGTATTGTAGTTATTATTTCATGATGTATATGTCAAATAGTTATGCTTTCCCCCTAAACATATACAGTGCTATATGTCAATTTTTGTTACCAAATCCACTTGTGTGCAGTAAAGCCAATCTACTGACACCAGGTTGTAGTGAAGGAAAGTGTAATGTTTATTGCAGAGCCAAGCAGGCAGTTTGAGAGGCTAATGCTCAAAAGACTAGCACTTCCCAATGGGTTTCAGGGAGAGAGTTTTAATGGCAAGGTGAGGGAGAGAGTCTCAGGGTGCCTAATCAGCTTGTTCACATTCCTTTCTGGTTGATGATGAAGTAACAGGGTAGGGTTGACATCGTCAGCTTTCAAACTCTAGCTGCTCTGGGCACAATTGCTCATGATCATCACACATTTAACTTCTTCCATCTGGTGGGGGTTTTAGTATCTGCAAAACAACTGAGGAATGTGCAACAGACACTTGTCTATGTCCTTCAGGGAGGAGCTGAAGATTCTCTGCCTGCCGTATGTCTGATTTACTGTTTAAATTGCTACCAGTTCTCCTGACTCAATTGCTATTTTATTGTTGTTAGTATATATTCACATTCTTTCAATCATTAGTTCTTGAACCAGGCTTTTGTGACTCAAGGGAGGACTGGGAGATTAAAACTTTTCTACCAGCAAGAGCAGGCAGAGGACATAGGAGTGTCTGTCCCAGAAGGGGACTGTAGGGTCCTGCTTGGTTACTTTATATCTCAATAAAATGTTAAAACACACACACACACACACACACCCACACACACACACACACACACACAACAAAAAACCTAGTGAAGTCTTTGAATTGAGAAAGCTCACAACTTTGAGATATTCATTACTATTCAGCTCTGTGTTCTATATGTTTAAGAGGAAAACAACAAAAATCTACTGTTTGCATACATTGAACATGTTGCTTAATGCATATTGTACAGTCATTTTAAACATTTCATGATACTCAGCTTTAGGCAATGTGTCTTCACTGTAGGTGACTAGGAGACAATTTGATTCTATTCTGTGGGCTGTCGATTCAGTCATATCTGACTCTTTGTGACCCTATGGACTGTAGTTTGCCAGGACCCTCTGTTCATGAGAGTGTCCCAGTGAGAATACTGGAGTGGGTTGAATGTGCTCCTCCAGGGGATCTTCCCGACCCAGGGATTGAACTCATGTCTCCTGCATTGCAGGTGAATTCTTTACCACTGAGCCACCAGAGAAGACCTTGAATCTGTTAGTTGCCTGGAAAGCATATTGAAGAGATGGAGTTAGTCATTTTAGTCTGGGAGTCCATGTTCTACAGAGAGGAAAGGACTTATTGTAGGTGGACTTCATAACTGCTCAATGGGGATATGATGTCTAGTGATTGCTAGAAACATCTGTACTCTTCCATAATACAACAAAGCAAGTATGTCATCTCTGAAACACTAAAATATTAGATGATCATGTAAGTCAAGAAAATTTCTGTATTTTTGTAATTACAATCATTGATCCAATGAACAGTAAAAGTAAAAAATAATTTCTAATTATTGATAAATGTTTGAGTAGTAGACAAGTATTTAAATAGCAAAACATTAAATTAAGCAAAAGCCTCTGAACATGCTGTTAGTAATAGGGCTTAAAAGTATTTTTTCTAATTTGCAATTCTATTTGAGGGAAAGCTGCGGACTTATTTACATACCATACGATTGGAGTGGTGTTTTGGCTTTTGTGCTTATACATTTACATCTCCCTGAATTTGCTGGTCCATTTTCCATAAAGGTATTCATTTATGTTGGTTACCATAGAAACCAGAAGTGCTCCATTTGTACATAATTCTTTCCATATAGTCCCTCCCCTTTCTTGCTTTTCAAGTCAGCTGAATTGCTTTATGTGGCATTTTATGTAGAATAACCTTTGTGTGCTTAAGTCTTTCATGAAACAAAGCTTCAACTGTGCTACTTTATATTAATCTAAATCATAATTTTGACTTGTGAATTTTGCTGAAAAAAAGGACTGAATAAAACAGAAATGTTTTCTAAATGGAATAGCACTCACACTTTAGAGTTAAAATTGAGTAGGAAAATCAAGACAACGGTAGTCTGCTTTAGAAAAGCCCTAAATGTTGCTTCACTGAACCATGAAAAAATGTTTAAATAATTGGCATAGTCAAGGGGTGAATATTTTTTTGACAAGCATTACAATCAGCTACATAGGAAGCAGTAATTGAATAACTGTGTACCCAAGCTTTGTGCTGGGTCAAGGGAATATAAAGACTTGGAAGATGGAGTCTCTGTCTTCAAGGTGTTTTCAAATCAGTTTGAATGCAGAGACTATAGGTTTGATAAGAAGCTGTGGAAATAAGACACTTTTAAGCCATGTCACTTGAGAAATACGCATAATACGTGTGCATTTTACACAATGGTTAAACATCCTAATGAGTCACTTTTGTCCTTTGTTAGCTTAGTCATAAGCCTCCTGTAAAAGACGTCTTCCCCACCACTATTTCTTTTTCTATGTCTGTTTTGATTTCCAATTATTAACATCTGCCTTTGCTTGTGTAATTCTCCCAGTAATCCTAGGAGAGGGTAACAGATAGAGCTGAAAGAGAATGTTGGATCAGTATTCAGGAAACCAGAATTCAGCTCTGCCTCTGCCACTAATTATGAATTTCTGTGCCCTTGAGCAAGTCACTTTACTTCATTGGACTTCATAGTTCAAATCTGTAAAGTCAGAGACTGATTGGGAGTTCTTTAACATCCTGTGTCCCTCTAGGAAATGGATTCTGATTCTGTTATTCTTAAAAGCTATCTTCAGGATACTGTACACCCCAAGTGATTTATATGAAACACCTGTTAGAATTTCCCAGAAGTTTCTTAAAGTTATGCCAGGAAGGCAGTGGACAGGGCTTTTTGGCCTGAGTCATCTGTGGCTGCAGCATATTGACAGGTATGCAGAATGACCAAATTTTAGAAGAATGGCACCTGTCACATCAGTAAACAAAGGATGTGTGGCCATCAAAGAGTCAGCCACTGCAGCCACTCCCAACTGTATACCTTGAGGAGGTTCAGAATGGAGAAAAACAGGCTACTGGCCCTAGATAGTTGAGGTGCAAATCAAAGAAATGATTTCAATGAACCCAGACCCTTGTGTCTTCTCATATACAGAAAAGCCTTAAATTCATTAACTTGAGATGCCTGTTTTTAATTAATGTAATTTTTGACATTCTGATGCTCCTTTTTTTTTTTTTTTTTGCATAAACGCCTACGTATTCTGGCTCCTCCCTTAATGTCTTCATGGTAGTCCCTCAGAGCTAGCTGAGGGGCTCCATCCTGGGCCTAGGTCCTCAGCAAATCCTAATAAAACATAATTCTCAACTTTAAGGTTTTTTCCCCAGTGGACAATGCCGAGGTAATTTGTGGTTTAATTAGAGTATTGTTCCACCTAAGAGCCTTTTAAATTTACATATACCATTAGCTTGGAATCCATCAAAAGTTTCACAGATATGATGTGAAAACATTCAAGTATCTACAGTGTATTTTCTCTAAGACCTTAGTTTAGCCTTCGGTAGACACAGTCACTCTCCTGGCAGCTGTCAAATATTTAGGAGTTATTGGGTTACTGCCAGGCTTGCCCATGTCTTCACTCTCATAGTGAATATGTTATCTGCCAGTTTCACAGAGAGTGGATATGAAACATTTTGTAAACTAGAAAGTGTAATAGAAATATATATATATATTATTGTTCATAAGTATTTTGGTGGTCATTTTAATCATGATGTTCTTACTTTTGGTGAAATTGAGGTAGTAAGTGGTGAATACCTGTTTCACACCTCTACGTTCTCTATCTCTAAATTGCTCCCATTACCATCTGCCTCTCAATATCCTTAGTCTTTTTTCTGAATGTGGTTTCTATACTTGTCTCCCCGTTGAAGACAACCTCCCTAGAAGACCTCTCAAGTGGTGGCTGTTTTCTCTTTTGTATGGTTTATAACACTGGCCTGGAGATGAAGCCAGTGTTTTCTTTGTTTCTCACAGCTGCTTCCATATCTTTTATCTCTTCTTTTACCTTAACCTCCCATCCCACTCCCACTGTCTGCAGCCTTTGCCATTAAACCATAACGCACTTTAACAATATGACACTCACTATGTTCTAATCACTTTATAGATACCCACTTGTTCAATCTTTACAGCATTCCCATGAGATTGATATTTTTATTGTCATCAATATTTCCATTTGACACACATAGCAACAGAGATGCAGAGAGTTTAAGTAACTTGCCTAAGATTGTAGAGTTGGTAAGGAGGAGAGCTAGGATTCAAACCCTTGCAGTCTGGCTTTACTCTCCATATTTTTTCTTTACTGCCTTTATCTATACTGCCTCTGGCCCTGTTTCTCTCCATCCTCTCATCCTGATTTAATATTTTGTTGAACACATTTACCATTTAAAAATATTGAATATTTGTCTATTTGTTTATTATCTGTCTCCCCTGCCAAAATGTCAGCTCCATGAAAACAGGGACTTTATTCTCTTGTTCACTGTTTATAAATGCCAGGAATATAGTAGGCATTTAAAAATGTTTTGTGAATCAACGAATGAATGGATGAATATTATACTATGTGCTGGTTATTTAGCAGCTACCTCTCAGGTGGAGCTGGGGCACTGTGAACCACCTTTCTGCTTTCAGCCTCGTTGCTTCTATATTAGAATCTGCTAGTAGGGAGCATTCGAGGGAGTTTGCAAGACTGAAGAGAAAGTGGGGAGACTGAGTCCTCCCTGTCTGTTGCCTTCTGTCAGTATCTCCCCTGCAAAGCTTCTTCATGTCAACAGTAGCAGCTTCTTCCTGTAGCTGCAGTTGATACCAGATCACAGTTTGTCTAATGCTTGCAGAACCAACCCCATTCATGACCACTCAGAGATGCCCAGCCGGTGAGCAGTAAACTCTCTTCACAGGTCTGAGTTTCAGATCCATGGGTCCCTCCTCCAAGGATCCAAATTTTAGTCATTATAACCTCTTCTCTTTGTCCCCCTAACAGTTAAGAATGGTCCTTGTGGTGTTTCCATGATTTCTTGGTATTCTCTTTTATGTTTTAGATTAGATTATTTCTATTCCAATAACTTGGAGAAGGAAATGGCAACCTACTCCAGTACTCTTGCCTGGAGAATCCCGGGGACAGAGGAGCCTGGTGGGCTGCTGTCCATGGGGTTGCACAGAGTCGGACACGACTGAAGCGACTTAGTGGCAGCAGCAGCAGCATTCCAATAACTAGTATGGTTTCTGCCTTCTGATTTTCCTGACCAATACAAAATTGGTAATAGGAATAGGCTCAGGAAATAGAACCTCAAAGATGAGATTTGAAACCTAAGTGCAGTGCTGAGTTCTGTGCAAATGTGTAATGGGATGTTAATAATCCATGGTTCCATGGTATGCAGTGGTATCAGGATTAATTAAAATTGCTTCTGCTGTTGATAGTGTTGAATGCCTAATAGTCAAGTGCATTAGTAGCTCCTAACCAGTATGCAGTGATGACTATAAGCATTGTGGTAAGTGATGGCTTCCTTTGAATGTACAGGAATACTCCCAGAAGAAATTCAAATTCAGACCTTTAAACTCTCAACCAAAGTCATTATCCAAGAACCAGAAGTCTTTCTTATAGCTTACTGAAAATCAGACACAAAATTTAATTGTGCCAATTGCAGAAATACAACATAATTGCATTATTGCCAAGTCTCTTACATGAAAAGGAATTGATTGTGAAGGAGTAAAACCTGAAAGCTTAGAGTGAGGACATCTGAGTGGATTTACACTGAATATGAAGTATTAGTCAATGGAGATTTCCTTGAAAACCAATAAAGATCAGGAAGAAAAATATCATGCTTTAAATAATTAATAGTGAAAATACAGTACACTTCAGTGTTCTTTAGTAGAGCGATCTCTTGGGTCAGTCCAAATGTTATACTGTCTCTGCCAACGAGTCACCGGAAATGAGAATGTTTGAGAATGTCAGCACTGAAAAAATGGTGTCAGTGGGCTGTACCGGTAGGAACCATTATTGAGAGCTCTGTGTCATTCACGGAGCCTGATGTGCTGTCGTAGCCCATCTGCTTGTCATCAGCAGCTGTCAGAATGCCTCCCTGCTTCATTGCTCACAACTACATGTGCAAAACTAGTCTTGCTCCTGCTTTTAGTCACTGTCCTGTTTTATACCATCTTCATTAGGGCAGTAGTCTGAACCAGCTGCTTCATGTCTTGATATATATTAAGACCCTAGTGATGGAATTTTCTTTCGAAATAAATATATGATGAGGAGTTGGAATGTTGAGTTGATGTAATATCAACACATAAGAGAAGAATTATGGTATAGTAATTGATGAGTGGTCTTTGGAATCAGAATAGTTTTGAATCTTGTGCCGGTACCCACTAGCTGTGTAACCTTGGGCAGGTTACCTAAACTAAGACTCAAGTTTCTCCATCATTAAAATAGCAACAATAATAATCAATTTATAGAATTTAGTGTTAAATGAAATAATGGAAAATTCCATATATTTATTTCTTATTGACACCCTAACAAATTACCACAAACTTAGTGGCTTATGTAATACAACTTTATTCTCTTACAGTCCAGGAGGTCAGAGGTCTGAAATGGGTATTTCTAGGGAAAAATTAAAGTGTCAGCAGGGCATTGTTATTTCTGCAGACTCTAGAGGGGAATCCATTTCCTCCATTTTCTAGTTTCTACAGACCATTTACATTCCTTGGCTTCATTCTTCCACTTTGAAAGTCAGCAGTGTAGCATCTTTTTTTTTTTTTTTTAAATTGGAGTACAATTGCTTTACAATGTTATTATTTTATGCTGTACAGCAAAGTGAATGAGCTATATATATATATATATATATATCCTCTTCCTCTTGAGCCTCCCTCTCACCCCTCCTCCCCCACACTGCCCCTCTAGGTCATCACGGAACACTGAGCTAAGCTCCCTGTGCTATATAGCAGCTTCCCATTAATCATTTTACACATGAGCAGCATAGCATGTTTAAATCTTGTACTTTTCTGCCCTCTTTTTCACTTTAAAACAACCCTTGTTATTATATTTGGCGCATCTGAATAATCTAGGGATAATCTCCCCATCTCAAGGTCAGCTGATTAAAAACCTTAATTCCATTTGCAACCTTAATTTTCTTTTGTTGGGTAAGCTAATATATTCATAGGTTCTGAATATTAAGATGTGAACATCATTGGGAGGCCATTATTCTGCTTATTGCACTCAATATTATTAAATAATGCATATGAAGTACTTAGCATGGAGACTGGCATATTGGTTCACTTCAGTTCAGTCGCTCAGTCGTGTCTGACTCTTTGCAGCACACCAGGCTTCCCTATCCATCACCAAGTCCCGGAGCTTGCTCAGACGCATGTCCATCAAGTCGGTGAGGCCATCCAACCATCTCATCCTCTGTCGTCCACTTCTCCTCCTGCCTTCAATCTTTCCCAGCATCAGGGTCTTTTCCAGTGAGTTGGCTCTTCACGTTAGGTGGACAAAGTATTGGAGTTTCAGCTTCAACATCAGTCCTTCCAATGAACACCGAGGACTGATTTCCTTCAGTATGGACTGGTTGGATCTCCTTGCTATCCAAGGGACTCTCGAGAGTCTTCTCCAACACCACAATTCAAAAGCATCAATTCTTTGGTGTTCAACTTTCTTTATAATCCAACTCTCATATCCATACATGACCACTGGAAAAACCATAGCTTTGACTAGATGGACCTTTGTCGGCAATGTAATGTCTCTGCTTTTTAATATGCTGTCTAGGTTTGTCATAGCTTTTCTTCCAAGGAGCAAGCCCTTTTTAATTTCATGGCTGCAATCACCATCTGCAGTGATTTTGGAGCCCCCCAAAATAAAGTCTCTCATTGTTTCCATTGTTTCCCCATCTACTTGCCATGAAGTGATGGGACCGGATGCCATGATCTTAGTTTTCTGAATGTTGAGTTTTAAGCCAACTTTCTCACTCTCTTTCATCTGGGATATGGTAGGTCATTAATAGAGATACCATTTTTCAGTACCATCAAAGTTCTTCAAATACTTCTTTAGATTAAATACACACACATATACACACACAAGCAATCTGAGGAATTATAAGCAAATGGTGACTAGCATATAGATATACACATTCTTTGTTGGAGGAGGAAAGTATTAGTCACCTACTGCTGTTCACTGTGGTCCATTTTGTCCCCTCTCCCTCTCCAACCTTTATGAAAATTATCTCACACGAGAGAGCCCCATATCTTTGAACTTATTTTTTTGTTGTTAATCATAATTTGTATTGGTATTCTTTAAAGTTCTTCCAGCTATTCTGATGTCACTACTATTTGTCTGGTTGAATGTAAAAGATATTTAGTAACATTTATTTCATGACCATTCAGAAAAATTGGCAGTATTATTAATAATGCAACTTAATATTGTTGAGGATATTTGCTTAAACTGAGAAATTGCTCTCTGACAAAAAGTTATTGGTCTAGCAATGAATTTTCCCTAGTATCTATTTTTTTTTTTACTGTTATATGTTAGAAACTTAAATTTTGTTTCAGTATGTTTAATGATACATAAAAACAGATTATTAGTGGCTTCAATGTGTTTGTATATTTTTGGGTACTTTTCTATGATGAGATTAAACCTTGATGAAATTATGAAATAGGTAATCTATTTTCAGTATCATCCATCCCATTTTACGTGTGTCACCTACTTCCCCCTTTTTAAAGATATTTAGTACCTACATGGTTGTTTTCTCTTTCTACTACCAAGATCTGTTCTGAAAAAAAACAAAACAAAACAAAACACTCAAAATGTCATTTATGTATTGATTGCAAAATTAAATCAATATTTTTCCTCTCTGAAAGATATTTACATGTTACATTGCATTCTATATTATGAAATGGCTTTGCCTCTTTTTAATAAAACTTTCAGCTGAAGAGTTAGGGAAAGGCATTTGTGTTTATAAGTACATGAATATATGTGGAGAATTAAACTACCGTTTTCTGATTTAACCTAAATCCAATCCCTCTTTTAGAAATTCAGAAATTTCTATTTTATCTTTGGTGTACCATCAATATTTAGTTGGTATCAATATACTTGATTTCAGTTAATGCCTACTTGAAATCTCTGCTCCTGGTTGAGCCTGAGTTTGATACCTCTTCATTGACCTGGCAGTCACTTTAAAGCTGCCTTTGAAGAGAACTGTTTTATATAGCTCTTTTAAAACAATAGAACATGAAACAGAAAGGTAGTGGTGTAGCTGCTTGTTTGCATGATTGAAGCAGAAAACTTTTGTTTATTATTTAGAGTTAAGATGAGGATGCTTTCCAGTTTCTGTCCAGCATCATCAAATTTTTCTCTCGAGCTCTGTGGGCTTCATGCACAGTTGAAGCGATCTAGCCATGCACGGAATGTGCAATAGCATAATGTCACGTTGAAATCCGGGGGAGCAGGGATCCCATTTCCTCAGTCTGCCTTTTATTGCAGTCAGTGGTTTCCAGTGTGACTCCTGGTGCCAAGTAGGTAGAAACAATGTTATCATCAGAGAACAGTGCGTGGATTTTAGTGCCTTGCAATGCTAGAGCCGATAAGTCATACTTTCTAAATGAATCTCCAGAGTCATGTGCTGTGCTCCATTTGTGTACACAGTAGCTTGTGTTGTCCACAGAGAGCTTTGACCTTGCAGCAAGAACTGAGCATGTCCAATACAAAAGGGTTATGGTTGTTCAGCTGAGTCAGAACTTTAGTACTTTATAAATCCAACCCTTTAAACAAAGGATTATTTAAAATCTCTTCATTTCATCAGGATATATATTTTTTCTCAGCTGCTCTAGTGCTATTTTTGTTATGTGTTTATTAGGTCATATAGTAATACTTTCAGGAACAGCTGCTGTGAGGATTTTTTTTATATCTGCTTGACACCTCTGGGGTCTTTAATGCCATGGCTTAGTTGGTTAAAGCACATACCTTTGGGCTGTTTGAAGCAAGGAAGTTCTGGAAGGTAGTTGGGAGATGTTTTTCCTATGGGTGAAATAGTCAAGGAGCACTTGAGTTCTGAGGTTCAGATACAGGTTGGGGAAAAGACAGCCATACCTCAGATCTTACTACCTTTTTGCAAAAACTTTGGTCTTGCTGGGCCTCTTTCACCTTCTCTTCAATTGAAGGCTTTTGTAGGGCACAGAGATAAGCAGATGAGTTTATTCTGGACAGGGCAGCAGATATTTCACAATTAGAATTTAGTTCATACTCTTTTCATAGAAAGTTCCGGTGAGTATATTTATGGAAATGATCTGCAGTCATCCATGATCTAAAGTCAGAATGGATGGAAGGGATACTTACATCCTTTTAAAGTTCTTTCTCAGCAAGTTCGTAATTTGTCCCCGGAGGATATTTCTAAGCAATTTTTTTTCTTGGCATGTTTAAAAACTCTGGTCTTCTTTTTCTAATAAAGAATTTTTAATAGCCTCTCAAATTGCTGAATTTTCATTTTTAATAGTTTCTGTTCAAACATTTCTGCCTCTGTATAATTAGAATATTTCAAAGTAGAACTTATGTGCACTTTTTTTCATATTTCTGTGAAAATGATGCTCCATTTTAACTATATAATGTTAAAAGTTTTAAAACTAGTGATAGACTAAACAGAAATTTTTTATTCAAATTGCTATATATGAAACAATTAATTATTTAAACAGACTCATATATCATTTTGTCATATGTATTTTATATATTGGGTTTAATTCTCTTACATTTTCTTTGTAGTTAATTGTCTCAGGAGAAGAGTGAAAGAGGGTAAATGTTAAGTATGGATAAGAATTGTAAATTTTTAGATTAAAAATAGGAATCAGTTCAGTTCAGTCGTTCAGTTGTGTCTGACTCTTTGTGACTCCATGAACTGGAGCACACCAGGCCTCCCTGTCCATCACCAGCTCCCGGAGTTTACCCAAACTCACGTCGTTTGAGTCGGTGATGCCATCCAACCATCTCATCCTGTGTCGTCCCCTTCTCCTCCTGCTTTCAATCTTTCCCAGCATCAGGGTCTTTTCCAGTGAGTCAGTTCTTTACATCAGGTGGCCAAAGTATTGGAGTTTCAGCTTTATCATGAGTCCTTCCAATGAACACTCAGGACTGATCTCCTTTAGGATAGACTGTTTGGATCTCCTTGCATTCCAACGAATACTAAGACCTTATATTGACCAGTGATTGTTGCCTACAAGACCGTTCTAGTCTTTTGTGATGGAAAAATATTTTCCACTAAACAAGAAAAAAGCACTTTAATTTTTTAATACAATAAGTAATTTAATTCCTATTAAATTCCTTTTCTGATGTAGTAACTTTTGGGTTAAACCAAGGAGCAGAACCTACTTCTGGTGAAGAAATCACTGTGTAACACATTGAGCACTGCTTGGTCAAGGATGAGACTCCTGGGTGTGCATCCTACATCGTCCACACAACTGAGATCTTGTGTAAAAGAGATTAACCCGGGGCCCAGGAGCAACTATATCATGGCCCCACAGGAAGTACTACTGTCCTAATTTGTATCTATCTCAAAGGAGAATTCCTGGATCATTTTAGAAGGACTAGAGAAGGAAGTAAAGGAGATGATGCTTGTCACTAAAGCCCCCTCTTCTGACCTGCATATTGTAGCCTATCTATTAAGAGCTTGCTTGTTAATATAACCAACACTCAACTTGATTTTCTTGTGTGAGTGGACTGAAAAGAATTGACATATGCTGCTTTCACTACTCCTTTATTTCTCTAGCTAAACTTGGGTAAGCTCTAAAACAAATTACCGTTGATCAGAAATATTTAGAGAAAGGGGTGTTTTGCTAACTAAACATTCTTATTACTCAGGATTTATAATTTAAACTATATATCACAAAATGATTTCAAAGTTTATAATATAATAACATCCTCAGATCCCTAAATTTATATGTGTATTATTCTTCACAGGAAAATACAAAATTTAGGTAATTTCAGGAGTGCTTAATAAGGGCACTAATTATAAAAGTCTAGGCAGAGTATAAAGAAAATAGGACTAGTACAGGACCCTGAACCAGTAACATTACTATCCCTAAGATGAAGGGGCAGGGGAAACGTTTAGTGGTGAGAGAGAGACAATAAGCAAGAGTGGAGGCAGAGAGGGGGAGAAACAGAGAGAAAGACAGAGTGTGAGAGAATTGTGTGAAAAGAGCTATCTGCAAAGGATCTTCCAGGAGCTGTGACCTTTGGCAGAGAGACTCAGTCACCTCCAAGCAGCTCTTCAGTGAAGGAGCTGGAGGAACCTCACTCTCCTGTCTCCTTCAGATCGCCTCACAAGTGTACTCCATTTGCTGAGTGCAAAAAGCAAGGTTACCGATTGTTGCGGTTCATTTGGGCCAGGCTTCTGGGGTACAGTGTGGTGTAAAAGAGTGAAGAGAAGATCTAGAATGACAAACAAAAGACATCAGAATTGTTCGTCATTTAAAATGTGAAGATTCAGAAGACACAAGTGTTTCTGAATGTTTGTGAAAAATCAGTACAAACATTGATCCTCACTGCATAATATTCTGACTGTGTACTAATTCATTGACATATTCTGGAAATGACTGACTGTGTATTTTTCTATGTATCTATATAAAATATAGATATATTTATATCTATATAAATGTATATTTTGGTTGGCATCTTGTTATAAAAGTAAAGGGTTGCAAACACATCCACGGAAAAGACCACTATCTTTCTACCTCAATCACTAGTTCTCTGTATTTACAGTTGCCAGCTATTTCCTTTAGCAAAATAATAATGACAAAAATAATATCTTAAAAGATCAAACCCTGTCATATATACAGTATGTCTTTCTACCATAAACGCTTAATAGAAGGATGAGTGGAGCAAAAATAGTTCAATAGTCTCTGATTAAACAAGGGTTACTAGACTAAGGCATTGCAATCTGCACCTACAATGAAACATTTTTTAATCTGAGATATTTTGAGAACATTGTGGTCAAAATATCTCAGTGCTTCACATCCTTGATGTATTTTGACACAATCCATACTGAACTTTCCTCGTGTAATCTATTCTTTTACTCCATCAAGGCAAAATGTTGTACTAAACAACATTGAACAGGTGAGGACGACTTTACTCAAGGCCACTGGAATAGAGGGGAGAGACCAAAAGATGTTGTCTGAACTCAACCCGACTGAAACAAAGGGCTGGATAATTTTTAAGAGATTGATTGGGTGAATTTTAGGCCATGTGTGTTTTTTTTTCACTTTTTATTTTATATTGGAGTATTAACAATGTTTTAGTTTCAAGTGTACAACAAAGTGATTCAATTACACATGTACATGTGTGTCTATTCTTTTTCAAATTCTTTTCCCAATTAGATTTTTATAGAATATGAAGCAATTTCCCTGTGTTATGATTCTTACATCTTCATGACAGCAGGTAGTTTTACAACTTGGAGCAAGGCACCCACTGCTCACCAGAGATAGGCCACTGCCCTCCCACAGAAACTGAAGGATAGGGACACTGTCTTCTATGAGGGAGATGTGAAAAATGGACAGCTCCAAGGTCATTGAGAAAGAGCCCTGAGTTGTAAAACTGGCAAGAGGCTTTAAAAAGATTTACATTTCTAAGAGGCAGGGGGAAATTTTCAAAGTTTTATAAAGAAACTACTAAGAAAATGGAGATCAGAGGCAGACTGAGGAGGAAGCTTGTCTGAAGTTTAGTCAAGCTGAGGGAAACGGTAAGGCCATCTTGGTCATACATTTCTCACTTGCCTCCTATTTTAATCTTCCGTTGATTCCATCCAGCTCAAGCATGTGCTTTGTGCATTTCTCCACCCCCTATGGAAGCTCCCATACATTGTCAATATATTGGTAGCCTCCTACATCTATCATTTTGCTTTAACTGATGGTATAACTTTTCCTTGCAAATTTCTTCAGCAGAAGCCCCTTATTTCCTCAAACAACAAGCACTTTGGGATAGGGAGGAAGAGTCCATGAGTGCTCCAGTCCTTCCCTTATCTGTTATACAAAATATATTTACTTATTGAAGATTTTACTGATACACGGTGGCAATCTATTGTTTCTTATTCCTATGCTTAATCAACTTCCTCAGTACTTCTGCAAATTCACTGAAATCACTGGCTTCAGACTTGGAATCCTTGTTCTTATTCCTTGTACTTGGTTCACTCAATGTCAGATTTCAAGGTCTTACTTCTAAGTTCCTTGAAGTCCTCAAGTTTAGAGACTTACACCCCATCATATCCTTGGCTTTATTATAAGCCTACACTACTTTGCCTTTTTTTTTTTAATCTTAAATTATAGCTTACTACCCTCTCACCATCTGTTCCTATCTATTCCATTTTCTCACTCATTTGCTCCCACTATGCTTTTTCACTGGGCTTCTGTCCCTGTTCCCTTTTATTTTTTCCTTGAAAAAGTGAAAGTGTCTTGTCCAACTCTGAGACCCCATGGACTGTGCCTGCCAGGTTCCTCTGTGCATGGCATTCTCCAGGCAAGAATACTGGAGTGGGTATCTGTTCCCTTTTCCAGAGGACCTTCCTGACTCAGGGATTGAACCTGGGTCTCTCGCATTGCAGGCAGATTCATTACTGTCTGAGCCTCCTTTATACCTGTCTTCACTTCCCATCATATCTGACTTTAGGTTGTAGTTAACTGCTTTGTTCTTTGTTCCTTTTCATTTTATTGCTCCACTAACCTAGTAAACCCCTAAAACTTATATCAATCAAACTCTTACTCTTCTATGAATTTGTGCATAGGTTTTCTGAACACAGTTTAAAAAAAAAACATATCTTGGCCATTGTGAATATTAGTGAAATGAACATGGGAATGTAGATATCTGTTCAAGGTAGTTATTTCATTTCCTTTGGATATATCCAGAAGTGAGATTACTGGATTATTTGGTAATTCTGCTTCTAATTTCTTGAGAAACTGCAATATTATTTTTGTAATAACTGTACCAGTTTACAATCCCACAACAGTGTACAAGTGTCCCCTTTTCTCCACATCCTCTCCTGTGTTTGCTATTTCTTATCTTTTTGAGAATAGCATCCTAATAGATATAATGTAATGTTTCACTGTGTTTTTTATTTGCATTTTGTTGATAAGTGTGGTTTTTTTTTTAACTGAAGTGTAGTTGATTTATTAATGTTGTGTTAGTTTCAGGTGTATAGCCAAGTGATTCAGTTATACATATACATATTCTTTTCCAGGTTTCTTTCCCTAATGTGTTATTACAAAACCCTGAGTATAATGCCGTGTACTATACCGTAGGTCTTGTTGGTTATCTGTTTTATATAGAGTAGTGTGTATATGTTAATCCTAAAGACCTAGTTTATTCCTTCCCCTTTCTCCTTTGGTATCCATAGGTTTATTTTATATGTCTGTGGGTCTATTTATGTTTTATAATTAAGTTCATTTTATCATTCTTTTTAAGTTCCGCATATAAGTGATATCATACTTTGTCTTTTGCTGTCTGACTTACTTTTGTTGTAGTTTAGTTGCTCAGTTGTGTCTGACGCTTTACAACCCCACGGACTGCAGAACACCGGGCTTCCCTATCCTTCACCATCTCCTGGAGCTTGCCCAAACTCATGTCCATTGAGTCAGTGATGCCATTCAGTCATCTGGTTCTCTGTTGTCCCCTTCTCCTCCTGCCCTCAATCTTTCTGGGCATCAGAGTCTTTCCTAATGAGTCAGCTTTTCGCATCAGGTGGCCAAAGTATTAGAGCTTCATTTTCAGCATCAGTCCTTCTAATGAATATTCAGGATGGATTTCAATTATGATTGACTAGTTTGATCGCCGTGTTGTCAAAGGGGCTCTCAAGAGTCTTCTCCAGTGCCACAGTTCAAAAGCATCAATTCTTCAATGTTCAGCATTCTTTCTGGTCCAACTCTCACATCCATAAATGACCACTGGAAAAACCATAGCTTTGACTAGACAGACTTTCTCTACTTACTGTAACAATCTCTAGTCCATCCATGTTGCTGCAAATGGCATTATTTAATTTCTGTCAGTTCAGTTCAGTTCAGTCGCTCAGTCATGTCCGACTCTTTGTGACTCCATGGACTGCATCACGCCAGGCTTCCCTGTCCATCACCAGCTCCTGGAGCTTGCTCAAACTCATGTTTATCGAGTCGGTGATGCCATCCAACCATCTTATCCTCTGTTGTCCCATCCTCCTCCTGCCTTCAATCTTTCCCAGCATCAGCGTCTTTGCAAAAGAGTCAGTTCTTCATATCAGGTGGTCAACGTATTGGAGCTTCAACATCAGCATCAGTCCTTCCAGTGAATATTCAGGACTGATTTCCTTTAGGGTTTACTGGTTGGGTCTCCTTGCAGTCCAAGGGACTCTCAAGAGTCTACTCCAACACCACAATTCAAAAAATCAATTCTTCAGTGCTCAGTTTTCTTTATAGTCCACGTCTCATATTCATACATGACTACTGGAAAAACCGTAGCTTTGACTAGATGGACCTTTGTTGGCAAAGTAATGTCTCTGCTTTTTAATATGATGTCTAGGTTGGTCATGGCTTTTCTTTCAAGGAGCAAGTGTCTTTTAATTTCGTGGCTGCAGTCACCATCTGCAGTGATTTGGGAGCCACCAAAAATAAAGTCTCTCACTGTTTCCATTGTTTCCCCATCTGTTTGCCATAAAGTAAAGGGACTGGATGCCATGATCTTTATTTTTTGAATGTTGAGTTTTAAGCCAGCTTTTTCACTCTCCTTTTTCACATTCATTACAAGGTTCTCTAGTTCTTTGCTTTCTGCCATAAGGGTGATGTTATCTGTGTATCCGGGGTTATTGATATTTCGCCCAGCAGTCTTGATTCCAACTTTTGTTTCATCCAGCCCAGCACTTCATGTGATGTACTCTGCATATAAGTTAAATAAACAGGGTGACAGTGTACAGCCTTGACATATTCCTTTCCCAATTTGGAGCCAGTCTGTTGTTCCATGTTCGGTTCTAACTGTTGCTACTTGACCTACATACAGATTTCTCCGGAGGCAGGTCAGGTCGTCTGGTATTCCCATCTCTTTTTCCACAGTTTGTTGTGATCCACACAGTCAGAGTGTTTGGCATAATCAATAAAGTAGAAGTAGATGTTTTTTCTGGAACTCTCTTGCTTTTTTGATAATCCAGTGGATGTTGGCAATTTGATCTCTGGTTCCTCTGCCTTTTCTAAAACCAGCTTGAACATCTGGAAGTTCATGGTTTACATATTGTTGAAGCTTGGCTTGGGGAATTTTGAGCATTACTTTACTATTGTGTGAGCAGGTATGACCTAAGTCAATCCCTTACGATTATACAGTGGAAGTGACAAATAGATGCAAGGGATTAGATCTGATAGACAGAGTGCCTGAAGAACTATGGATGGAGGTTCATGACATTGTACAGGAGGCAGTGATCAAGACCATCCCCAAGAAAAAGAAATGCAAAAAGTTGTCTGACAAGGCCTTACAAATGGCTGAGAAAAGAGGAGAAGCTAAAGGCAAAGGAGAAGAGGAAAGTTATACCCATTTGAATGCAGGGTTCCAAAGAATAGCAAGGAGAAATAAGAAAGCCTTCCTCAGAGATCAATGCAAAGAAGTAGAAGAAAACAATAGAATGGGAAAGACTAGAGATCTCCTCAAGGAAATTAGAGATACCAAGGGAACATTTCATGCAAAGATGGGTGCAGTAAAGGACAGAAATGATGGACCTAACAGAAGCAGAAGATATTAAGAAGAGGTGGCAAGAATACACAGGAGAACTGCACTAAAAAGATCTTCATGACCCAGATAAGCACGATGGTGTGATCACTCATCTAGAGCCAGACATTCTGAAAAGCGAAGTCAAGCGGGCCTTAGGAAGCATCACTACCAACAAAACTAGTGGAGGTGATGCAATTCCAGCTGAGCTATTACAAATTGTAAAAGATGATGCTGTGAAAGTGCTGCATCCAATATGCCAGCAAATCTGGAAAACTCAGCAGTGGCCACAGGACTGGAAAAGGTCAGTTTTCATTCCAATCCCACAGAAAGGCAATGCCAAAGAATGTTCAAACTACTGCACAATTGCACTCATCTCACACACTTGGAAATCAATGCTCAAATTCCCCAAGCCAGGCTTCAACAGTATGTAACCCGTGAACTTCCTGATGTTCAAGCTGGTTTTCAAAAAAGCAGAGAAACCAGAGATCAAACTGCCAACATCTGTTGGATCATCGAAAAAGCCAGAGAGTTCCAGAAAAACATCTGCTTCTGATTTATTGATTATGCCAAGCCTTTGACTGTGTGGATCTCAACAAAACTGTGGAAAATTCTGAAAGAGATGGGAATACCGGAACACCTGACCTGCCTCCTGAGAAATCGGTATGCAAATCAAGAAGCAACAGTTAGAACTGGACATAGAACAGACTGGTTGCAAATCAAGAAAGGAGTCCATCAAGACTGTATATTGTCACCCTGCTTATTTAACTTATATGCAGAGTACATCATCAGAAATGCTGGCCTGGATGAAGCCCAAGGTGGAATCAAGATTGCCTGGAGAATTATCAATAACCTCAGATATTCAGATACACTACCCTTATGGTAGAAAATGAAGAACTAAAGAGCTTCTTGATGAAAGTGAAAGAGGAGGGTGAAAAAGTTGGCTTAAAACTCAACATTCAGAAAACTAAAATCATGGCATACAGTGCCATCACTTTATGGCAAATAGATGGGGAGACAATGGAAACAGTGAGAGACTTTATTTTTGGTGGCTCCCAAATTACTGCAGATGGTGACTGCAGCCATGAAACTAAAAGATGCTTGCTCCTTGGAAGAAAAACTATGACCAATCTAGATAGCACATTAAAAAGCAGAGACATTACTTTGCTGACAAAGTTCTGTCTAGTCAAAACTATGGTTTTTCCAGTAGTCATGTACGGATGTGAGAATTGGACTGTAAAGAAAGTTCAGTGTTGAAGAATTGATGCTTTTGAACTCTAGTGTTACCAAAAACTCTTGAGAGTCCCTTGGATTGGAGGGAGATCCAAGCAGTCAATCCTAAAGGAAATCAGTCCTGAATATTCATTGGAAGGACTACTGCTGAAGCTGACACTCCAATACTTTGGTGACCTGATGCAAAGAACCGACTCATTGGAGAAGACCCTGATGCTGGGAAAGATTGAAGGCAGGAGGAGAATGAGAAAACAGAGGATGAGATGGTTGGATGGCATCACTGATGGGACCTGAGTTGGTGATGTACAGGGAGGCCTGTTGTGATGTAGTCCATGGGGTTACAAAGAGTTGGACACAACTGAGTGACTGCACTCAAACTGAGATGAGTCCAATTGTGCAGTAGTTTCAACATTCTTTGGCATTACCTTTCTTTGGGATTGGAATGAAAACTGACATTTTCCAGTCCTGTGGCCACAGCTGCATTTTCTAGATTTGGTGGCATATTGACTGCAGCACTTTCACAGCATCATCTTTTATGATTGAAATAACTCAACTGGAATTCCATCACCTCCACTAGCTTTGTTTGTAGTGATGCTCCCTAAGGCCCACTTGACTTGCATTCTAAAGTGTCTGGCTCTGGGTGCATGATCAGACCATCATGGTTATCTGGGTCATGAAGATCTTTTTAGTATAGTTCTTCTGTGTATTCTTGCCACTTCTTAATATCTTCTGCTTCTGTTAGGTCCATGTCATTTCTGTCCTTTATTGCACCCATCTTTGCATGAAATGTTCTCTTGGTATCTCGAATTTTCTTGAAGAGATCTCTAGTCTTTCCCATTCTGTTGTTTACCTCTATTCCTTTGCACTGAACACTGAGAAAGGCTTTCTTTTCTTTCCTTGTGATTCTTTGGTACCCTGCTTTCAAATGGATACATCTTTCCTTTTCTCCTTTGCCTTTTGCTTCTCTTCTTTTCTCAGCTCTTTGTACAGCTTCCTTAGGCAACCATTTTGCCTTTTTGCATTTCTTTTTTGGGGGATTGTCTTGATCTCTGTCTCCTGCACAGTGTCATGAACATTCGTCCATAGTTCTTCAGGCTCTCTGTGTATCAGATCTAATTCCTTGCATCTATTTGTCACTTCCACTGTGTACCTGCGAGGGATTTGATTTAGGTCATACCTGAATGGTCTAGTGGTTTTCCCTAATTTCTTCAGATTTTCCAATTCAGATGAGTAATAGTCCCTAGTGCCTAGTGGTAAAGTATCTGCCTGCATTGCAGCAGATGTGGGTTCGATCCCTGCACCAGGAAGATCCCCTGCAGAAGGAAATGGTAGTGCAGTCCAGTATTTTTCCCTGTGAAATCCCATGAACAGAGGAGCCTGGTAGGCTATAGTCCATGTGGTTGCAAAAGAGTCAGACATGACTTAGTGACTAAGCAAATAAGCAAAAAACCAAAAAAGGCCCTCCCTTATTCCACTGTGTATATGTGTGTGTATATGTGTGTATCACATCTTTATCCATTCATCTCTCAATGGACATTTAGTTTGCTTCCATATTTTGGCTATTGTCAACAGTGGGGTGCATGTGTCTTTTGAATTATGGTTTTCTCTGGATATATGCCCGTGTGTGGGCTTCCATGGTAGCTCAGATGGTAAAAAGTCTGCCTTCAACACAGAAAACCTGAGTTCAATCCATGGGACAGGAAGATCCCCTAGAGAACGGAGTGGCCACCACTCCAGTATTCTTGCTTGGAGAATCCCTAGGACAGAGGAGCCTGCCAGGCTACAATCCATGTGTTGCAAAGAGTAGGATATGACTGAGCCACTAAGCACTACCATGCCCATGTGTGGGATTGCAGGATCATATGTTAATTCTATTTTTAGTTTTTTAAGGAACTTTTGTACTATTCTCCATAATGGTTGTGCCAATTTACATTCCTACCAACAATGTAGGAGGGTTTCTTTTTCTCCTTACCCTTTCTAGCATTTATTATTTGTAGACGTTTTGATGCTGGCCATTCTGACTGCTGTGATGTGATACCTCATTTTAATTTTTACTTGCATTTTTCTATAGTTAGTGACATGGGACATCTTTTCATGTGTCTATTGGGGAAATGTCTGTTTGGACTTCTGCCCATTTTTTGATTGGGTGGTTTGTTTTCTTCTGTATTGAGCTACATGAACTGTTTGTATATTTTGGAGATTAATCCCTCTTTAGTCTTATCATTTGCATGTATTTACATATCATTTGATATTTTCTCCCAATTCTTAAGTTGTCTTTTCATTTTATTTATGATTCCCTTTGCTGTGCAAAAGCTATTAAGTTTGATTAAGTCCCATTTGTTTATTTTCATTCTTATTTTCATTAATCTAGAGATGGATCTAAAAGATATTGCTTACCTGTTGACCATTTGTATGTCTTCTTTGGAAAAATATTATTCAGATCATTTGCTCCTTTTCGACTGGTGAATTTCCGTTTTTTTGCAACCAAGTTGTATGAGTTCTTTACATAATTTTAATATTAATATTAAATAGAACTTGCCATGGAATAATAGACTGGTTCAAAATTGAGAAAGTAGTACATCAAGGCTGTATATTGTCACCCTGCTGATTTAACTTAATATGCAGAGTACATCATGCAAAATGCCAGGCTGGATGAAGCACAAGCTGGAATCAAGATTTCTGGGAGAAATATTAATAACCTCAGATGTGCAGATGACACTACCCTTATGACAGAAAGTGAAGAGGAAATAAAGAGCTCCTTAATTAAAGCGAAAAAGGAGAGTGAAAAAGCCGGCTTAAAACTCAACATTCAAAAAGCTAAGATCATTCCATCTGATTCCATCACTTCATGACAAATAGATGAGGAAACAATGGAAACAGTGACAGACTTTATTTTCTTGGGCTCCCAAATCACTGCGATGGTGACTTCAGTCATGAAATTAAAAGATGCTTGTCCTTTGGAAGAAAAGCTATGACCAGCTTAGAAAGCATATTAAAAAACAGAGACATTACTTTGCCAACAAAGGTCCGTCTCGTCAAAGTTTTTCCTGTAGTCATGTATGGATGTGAGAATTGGACCATAAAGAAAGCTGAACGTTGAAGAATTGATGCTTTTAAACTATAGTGTTGGAGAAGACTCCTGAGAGTCCCTTGGACTTCAAGAAGATGAAACCAGTCAATACTAAAGAAATCAATCATGAATATTCATTAGAAGTGCTGATGCTGAAGCTGAAACTGAAGGTCCAAAACTTTGGCCACTTGATGCGAAGAGCCGACTCACTGGAAAAGACCCAATGCTGGGAAAGACTCAGGGCAGGAGGAGAAGGGGGGACAGAGAATGAAATGGTTGGATGGCATCTTTACTCAATAGACATGAATTTGAACAAACTCTGGGAAATAACAAAGGACACGGAAGAGTGGCATGCTGCAGTCCATAGGGTCACAAAGAGTTAGCAACTGAACAACAGCAATATTAATATTAATCCCTGATTGAGTAAATGATTTGGCATACACTTTCTCCCATTCAATAAGTCACTTTTTCATTTTATTAATGGTTTCTTTTGTTGTGTATAAACTTTTTAATCCGATTTTGTTTCATCTGCTTAGTTTTGCATTTGTTTTGCTTTTGCTTTGGTGTCAAATCCTGCAAATCATTGCCAAACCAATGTCAAGGATCTTGTTCTCCAGGCTTTCTTCTAGGAGTTTAATGGTTTCAGGTGTTATATTCATTCTAATCCATTTTGAATTAATTTTTGTGAGTGTAATTTTGTAAGATAGGGGTTCAATTTCATTTTTTTGCACATGAATACTTAGTTTTTCCAACACCACTTATTAAAATGACTCTTTCTCCCATTGTATTCTTGGTGCTGATTCAAAAATTAACTAACCATACATGTTTTGGCTTATTTCTGGGTTCTTCATTTATCTATTAATCTTTTTTTTTCTGTTAGTACCTCAGTGTTTGATTACTATAGCTTTGTAGTATAGTTTGAAATCAGGAAGTGTGATGCCTCCACCTTTGTTTTTCTTGAGATTGCTTTGGCAATTTACAGTTTTTCATGGTTCCAAATGAATTTTAGGATTGTTTTTTATATTTCTGTGAAAAATGCCATTGACATTTTTATAAAGATTGTGTGTGTGTTAGTTGCTCAGTTGTGTTTGACTCTCTGCGACCCCATGGACTGTAGCCCAACCAGGCTCCTCTGTCCATGGAATTCTTCAGGCAAGAATACTGGAGTGGGTTGCCACTTCCTCCTTCAAGGGATCTTCCTGACTCAGGGATCAAACCTGGGTCTACTGTGTTACAAGCAGATTCTTTACCATCTGAGCCACCAGGGAAGATAATTGAAGCTAGAGATGGCTTTGGGTGGTATAGACATTTTAAAAATATTGATTCTTCTAGTCTGTGAACATGGAATGTCTTTCCATTTATTTATGCCTTTTTAAGTTTCTTTCATCAATGCCTTATAGTTTTCAGTGGACAGATCTTTAATTTCTTTAAGTTTATTCCAAAGTATATTATTTTTGATGGCATGATAAAATGGATTATCTTCTTAATTTCTTTTTCTTCATAGTTATTGTCAGTATATAAAAATGTAATTGATTTTGTGTGTTGGTTTTTTAAAAATTCTGTGACTTTACTGAATTTTAAAATTGGTTTTAACATGTTTGCAGGTTGTATTTTTAGGGTTTTTATATATTAAATATGTTGTTTGCAGAGACTGTTTGGTTTCCTCTTTTCCAATTTGAATGCTATTTATTTCTTTTTCTTGCTTAATTGCTCTGATTAGCACTTCTAATACTATGTTGAATAGAAGTGGTGAGAGTAATCATCCTTGTTTTTTCCTGATGCCAGAACAAAAACTTTAGCTTTTCACTGTTGAGTGTATTATTAGCTTCATATATGGCCTTTATGGGAGAAGGAAATGGCAACCCACTCCAGTGTTCTTGCCTGGAGAATCCCAGGGGCAGAGGAGCCTGGTGGGCTCTTGTCTATGGCGTCGCACAGAGTTGGACATTACTGAAGCGACTTGGTAGAGTAGATATGGCCTTTATAATGTTGAGGTATTTTTCATCTGTACCTAATTTGTTGAGTATTTTCATCATGGAAATATGTTTTGTTAATTTTTTTTGTTGTTGTTAAATGCTTTTCTGCATCTGTGGATGTAATCATATGATGTATTCTTCATTTTGTTAGTGTGATGAGTCACATTTCTTGATGTGCATATGTTGAAGCATCCTTGCATTCCAGAGATAAATGCTATTTGATCATAATGTATTATCCCTTTCGTATGTTGAATTCAGTTTGCTAATATTCTGTTAAGGATTTTTTCTTTTATGTTCATCAGGGATGTTGATCAGTAATTTTCATTTCCTATAGTGTCCTCACAAGCTTTGGTGTTAGGATGATGCTGGCCTCGTAAAGAGAAATTTGGAATTTTTCTTGTGTTTTAAATTTTTTGGAAGACTTTGGGAGAATTGATATTAATTCCCTTTAAATGTTTGATAGAATTCGCTAGTGAAGGCATCGGGTTCTGGGCTTTTCTCTGTTTGGAGGTTTTTAATAACTATTAAATCTTCTTACTTGTCATTGATCTGTTCAGATTTTCTATTTCATGATTCAGTTTTGATAGGTTCTATTTCTCGAAATCTATTAATTTGTTCTCAGTTATCCAATTTATTGGTGTATAATTATAGTCCTTGAGGGCTTCCCAGTGGCTCAGACAGTAAAGAGTCTGACTGTAATGCGGGAGACCCAGGTTTGATCCCTGAGTCAGGAAGATCCCCTGGAGAAGGAAATGGCAACCCACTCCAGTGTTCTTGCTTGGAAAATTCCATGGATGGAGAAACCTGGTGGGTTACAGTCCACGGGGTTGCAAAGAGTCAGACACGACTGAGTGACTAACACACACACACAATTATAGTTCTCTCTTATGATCCTTAGTATTTCTATGTATCAGCTGTAATGTCTCCTCTTTCATTTCAGATTTTATTTAGATCTTCTCTCAGTCTAGCTAGAAGCTTATCACTTTTATGTTTAAAAAAAAAATCATCTGAGTTTATTTTTTTATTGTCTTTCTAATCTATTTATTTATTTTTGCTCTGTTCTTTGTTATTTTCCTTCTTCTGCTATCTTTTCTTTTATTATTATTTTATTAGTTGTTGCGGTATAAAGTTAGGTTGTTTGAGATCTTCCTTTTTTGATGTAGGTGTTTATTGGTATAAATTTCCCTTTTGGAAATGCTTTTGTTGCATCCCATTATTTTGGTATGTTGTATTTATATTTTTATTTGTCTCAAGATATTCTTAAGTTCCCTTTTGATTTCCTCTTTGACCCATAGTTTTGCCTCAATAGTGAGATATTTAACTTCCATATATTTATGAATTTTGCTGTTATCTTCTTGTACTTGATTTCTAATTTAATACTATTGTGGTTAGAAAAGATGCTTGATATCATTTCAGTTTTCATAAATTTTTAAAGACTTGTTTTGTTAGACAACATAATCTGTCTTAGAGAATGTTCAAAGTATGCTTGAAGAGAATGTTTAGTTTGCTGCTATGGGAAGGGATGTTTATACATGTCTGTTAAAAGTCTAATTCAAGTTTAGTGTTTTCTTATTCATTTTCTATCTGAATTATCTACTCTTTAATGAAAGTGATATAATCAAGTCTCCTATTATTATTGCATTATTGTCTACTCATCCCTTCAGGTCTCTTAATATCTGCTTTTTAAATCTAGGTGCTCTGATATTGGGTGCCTAAATATTTACAATAGTTATATCTGAAATAACAATACCTTATAGAGTCTTAAATCAGTGCACCACCAGGCTGCTATCTACTTCTTCAAGCACATCTAAAAAATGCCTTCCTTTTTTGCTTTGCCTTTCCTCTTGCCACAGCAGATTTCTCATAATTCCTAGAACATGTCATTTTCTTCTTACTGTTTCTCTTTTGGATTCTTTCTCAATTTGATGCTCTCTACTATAAACCCATTCTGGTCCTATTACTCTAGGTAAAGTACATTCCCTATTCACTAATTAACACTATTTTCACTTTCTTTTTTTTTTACTATTTAGTTTCTTCTACTAGACTGTGAGATTCATAAGGACAGGAAACATGTCCTTTTGTATTCTGTTGTTTCCCCAACATGTAGAAATTGTCCCTGGAAAAAATAGGTATTCAGTAAATACTTCTTGAGGAAATAATTATTTCTAAAAATTAAGTTTCTTGGAAACAGAATTATTGGCAAATGGCATGCATGTTTAAAAAATTTTTCATACTTACTTTCAAATTCTCTAGAATAAGGATTGTATCAATTTAAACTCCAGTCAGTAATATAGGAGACCATCCATTTAATAATATTTTCAGTTTTGAGGGGAGGGTAGATTATCTTTAAACTAATTTTTGCTAGTTTTACATTGATATTATTTTAATCTTAATTTTAGAAGTGAAGTTTATCTCTTTTATAGGCATATTGGTCAGTTATTTTTCCTCTATACATCTTCTATTCATGTTCTTTATTTTTTTTTCTATTGTATTATTTGTATATTGATTTTCTAAAACTTTTTAGTGTTTTAAGTTTAGTTCTTTGTCTATGTGGTATTTTATACTTATTTTTTTTAAATTTAATTTTATTTTTAAACTTTACATAATTGTATTAGTTTTGCCAAATATCAAAATGAATCCATCACAGGTATACATGTGCTCCCCATCCTGAACCCTCCTCCCTCTTCCCTCCCCATACCATCCCTCTGGGTCGTCCCAGTGCACTAGCCCCAAGCATCCAGTATCGTGCATCAAACCTGGACTGGCAGCTCATTTCTTACATGATATTTTACATGTTTCAATGTCATTCTCCCAAATCTTCCCACCCTCTCCCTCTCCCACAGAGTCCATAAGACTGTTCCATACATCAGTGTCTCTTTTGCTGTCTCGTACACAGGGTTATTGTTACCATCTTTCTAAATTCCATATATATACGTTAGTATACTGTATTGGTGTTTTTCTTTCTGGCTTGCTTCACTCTGTATAATAGGTTCCAGTTTCATCCATCTCATTAGAACTGATTCAAATGTATTCTTTTTAATGACTGAGTAATACTCCATTGTGTATATGTACCACAGCTTTCTTATCCATTCATCTAGGTTGCTTCCATGTCCTAGCTATTATAAACAGTGCTGCGATGAACATTGGGCTACACGTGTCTCTTTCCCTTCTGGTTTCCTCAGTGTGTATGCCCAGCAGTGGGATTGCTGGATCATAAGGCAGTTCTCTTTCCAGTTTTTTAAGGAATCTCCACACTGTTCTCCATAGTGGCTGTACTAGTTTGCATTCCCACCAACAGTGTAAGAGGGTTCCCTTTTCTCCACACCCTCTCCAGCATTTATTGCTTGTAGACTTTTGGATCGCAGCCATTCTGACTGGCGTGAAATGGTATCTCATAGTGGTTTTGATTTGCATTTCTCTGATAATGAGTGATGTTGAGCATCTTTTCATGTGTTTGTTAGCCATCTGTATGTCTTCTTTGGAGAAATGTCTATTTAGTTCTTTGGCCCATTTTTTGATTGGGTCATTTATTTTTCTGGAGTTGAGCTGTAGGAGTTGCTTGTATATTTTTGAGATTAGTTGTTTGTCCGTTGCTTCATTTGCTATTATTTTCTTCCATTCTGAAGGCTGTCTTTTCACCTTGCTAATAGTTTCCTTTGTTGTGCAGAAGCTTTTAAGTTTAATTAGGTCCCATTTGTTTATTTTTGCTTTTATTTCCAATATTCTGGGAGGTGGGTCATAGAGGATCCTGCTGTGATGTACATCGGAGGGTGTTTTGCCTATGTTCTCCTCTAGGAGTTTTATAGTTTCTGGTCTTACATTTAGATCTTTAATCCATTTTGAGTTTATTTTTGTGTATGGTGTTAGAAAGTGTTCTAGTTTCATTCTTTTACAAGTGGTTGACCACTTTTCCCAGCACCACTTGTTAAAGAGATTGTCTTTACTCCATTGTATATTCTTGCCTCCTTTGTCAAAGATAAGGTGTCCATATGTGCGTGGATTTATCTCTGGGCTTTCTATTTTGTTCCATTGATCAATATTTCTGTCTTTGTGCCAGTACCATACTGTCTTGATAACTGTGGCTTTGTAGTAGAGCCTTAAGTCAGGTAGGTTGATTCCTCCAGTTCCATTCTTCTTTCTCAAGATAGCTCTGGCTATTCGAGGTTTTTTGTATTTCCATTCAAATTTTGAAATTATTTGTTCTAGCTCTGTGAAGAATACCGTTGGTAGCTTGATAGGGATTGCATTGAATCTATAAATTGCTTTGGGTAGTATACTCATTTTCACTATATTGATTCTTCCAATCTATGAACATGGTATATTTCTCCAACTATTAGTGTCCTCTTTGATTTCTTTCACCAGTGTTTTACAGTTTTCTATATATAGGTCTTTAGTTTCTTTAGGTAGATATATTCCTAAGTATTTTATTCTTTCCGTTGCAATGGTGAATGGAATTGTTTCCTTAATTTCTCTTTCTGTTTTCTCATTATTAGTGTATAGGAATGCAAGGGATTTCTGTGTGTTGATTTTATATCCTGCAATTTTACTATAATCATTGATTAGCTCTAGTAATTTTCTGGTGGAGTCTTTAGGGTTTTCTATGTAAAGGATCATGTCATCTGCAAATAGTGAGAGTTTTACTTCTTCTTTTCCAATTTGGATTCCTTTTATTTCTTTTTCTGCTCTGATTGATGTGGCCAAAACTTCCAGAACTATGTTGAATAGTAATGGTGAAAGTGGGCACCCTTGTCTTGTTGCTGACTTTAGAGGAAATGCTTTCAATTTTTCACCATTGAGGATAATGTTTGCTGTGGGTTTGTCATATATAGCTTTTATTATGTTGAGGTATGTTCCTTCTATTCCTGCTTTCTGGAGAGTTTTTATCATAAATGGGTGTTGAATTTTGTCAAAGGCTTTCTCTGCATCTATTGAGATAATCTCAGAGACCTCCAGGACAATATTAAACGCTACAACATTCGAATCATAGGGGTCCCAGAAGAAGAAGACAAAAAGAAAGACCATGAGAAAATACTTGAAGAGATAATAGTTGAAAACTTCCCTAAAATGGGGAAGGAAATAATCACCCAAGTCCAAGAAACCCAGAGAGTCCCAAACAGGATAAACCCAAGGCGAAACACCCCAAGACACATATTAATCAAATTAACAAAGATCAAACACAAAGAACAAATATTAAAAGCAGCAAGGGAAAAACAACAAATAACACACAAGGGAATTCCCATTAGGATAACAGCTGATCTTTCAATAGAAACTCTTCAAGCCAGGAGGGAATGGCAAGACATAGTTAAAGTGATGAAAGAAAATAACCTACAGCCCAGATTATTGTACCCAGCAAGGATCTCATTCAAATATGAAGGAGAAATCAAAAGCTTCTCAGACAAGCAAAAGCTGAGAGAATTCAGCACCACCAAACCAGCTCTCCAACAAATACTAAAGGATATTCTCTAGACAGGAAACACAAAAACAGTGTATAAACTCGAACCCAAAACAATAAAGTAAATGGCAATGGGATCATACTTATCAGTAATTACCTTAAATGTAAATGGGTTGAATGCCCCAACCAAAAGACAAAGACTGGCTGAATGGATACAAAAACAAGACCCCTACATATGTTGTCTACAAGAGACCCACCTCAAAACAGGGGACACATACAGACTGAAAGTGAAGGGCTGGAAAAAGATTTTCCATGCAAATAGGGACCAAAAGAAAGCTGGAGTAGCAATACTTATATCAGATAAAATAGACTTTAAAACAAAGGCTGTGAAAAGAGACAAAGATGGTCACTACCTAATGATCAAAGGATCAATCCAAGAAGAAGATATAACAATTATAAATATATATGCACCCAACACGGGAGCGCCACAGTATGTAAGACAAATGCTAACAAGTATGAAAGGAGAAATTAACAATAACACAATAATAGTGGGAGACTTTAATACCCCACTCACACCTATGGATAGATCAACTAAACAGAAAATTAACAAGGAAACACAAACATTAAACGATACAATAGACCAGTTAGACCTAATTGATATCTATAGGACATTTCATCCCAAAACAATGAATTTCACCTTTTTCTCAAGTGCACATGGAACCTTCTCCAGGATAGATCACATCCTGGGCCATAAATCTAGCCTTGGTAAATTCAAAAAAATAGAAATCATTCCAAGCATCTTTTCTGACCACAATGCAGTAAGATTAGATCTCAATTACAGGAGAAAAACTATTAAAAATTCCAAAATATCGAGGATGAACAACACCCTGCTGAATAACCAACAAATCACAGAAGAAATCAAAAAAAGAAATCAAAATTTGCATAGAAACTAATGAAAATGAAAACACAACAACTCAAAACCTGTGGGACACGGTAAAAGCAGTCCTAAGGGGAAAGTTCATAGCAATACAGGCATACCTCAAGAAACAAGAAAAAAGTCAAATAAATAACCTAACCCTACACCTAAAGCAATTAGAAAAGGAAGAAATGAAGAACCCCAAGGTTAGTAGAAGGAAAGAAATCTTAAAAATTAGGGCAGAAATAAATGCAAAAGAAACAAAAGAGACCATAGCAAAAATCAACAAAGCCAAAAGCTGGTTCTTTGAAAGGATAAATAAAATTGACAAACCATTAGCCAGACTCATCAAGAAACAAAGGGAGAAAAATCAAATCAATAAAATTAGAAATGAAACTGGAGAGATCACAATAGACAACACAGAAATACAAAGGATCATAAGTGACTACATTTTTTAAAGTCTATTTGCTCTTCATTAACATTTCTTAGACTAAAGGAATAGGATTTTGCACATCTTTTGACCAATTCATCTTTCTTGTAAAATTTCTGTGTGATGTATGTTAAAGTTTATTTATATTTTAAATCTATTATAATTCCATTTACAGTATGCTTAACTGGGATTTCTCTTTTTCAAAGCTTCAATTAAATGATTTCATCTTCAGTGGGAATTCATTCCCATGTAGTTATTCAGCAGAGTATATAGTGGTTGCATCAAAAAAAATGCATTTTCTTTTCATTTGACATGTATTTAGACTCAACATTATTTTATTTGTCAAACTTTGGGTGGAACTATTTTCTGAGATAATTGAAAATTAGGCTATCTCAAGTTATTTGAGAAGGCAAACATGCCATGCATGTATGCAAACATTGAGAGTAGGCTCCTGTGGTTACTGAATACTAAGGAGATAATGAACTTACATGGGTATGGACCTCAGAACTCAAGTTTTTCAAACAATATTGACTTTCCCTCAAATTATATGAATATATATTGATAGAACATTGCCACACATGTTACCAGTTGTTTTCTCAAACAATGAAAGTACACTGCAGAATTCTGAATTCTGCATTACAGCTGTCTTTACAGTAGGATGAAGCGAACAGAATTAAAAGTACAAAAGCATCGACTCCAACTAAAACAAAGCAGCATTACCAGAGTTGACTTCATATTCCTCTGCTAGACAAATGCTTGTTTTCAACTTGATGTTTCAAGCAGTAGATTTCTCACTTGTGGCCAGCATCTGTGAGTTGTTTATCAGGTTAAAAAGTTCTGGATATATCATTGATGGAACCTTGTAGTGACAATTGGCTGTGATGTCATAGACTCTTAGTTAAACTTCTAGAAGTTATATTTAGTCATACCAGAGATTAAACAGGAAAGATGCTTACTAAATGAGGTGGGATCCAACAGGAGTGTAGTACAGAATGTAATAATTTATGAACTAACTTTTTCCTGAGGTAGCTCAACAGAAGAACTTTTAATGAGGAAGGCAAAGGCTTAAGTATCTGGTACATTTGTCATTCCTGATGGTTAATTTACTTGAAGGTTAATAAGTTTGAAATCTACCGGTCTTAGAAATGGAAGAGAAGGATGAATCTGAACAGTCTATCTCGGCAGGGAGGCAAGAAATTCGAAAGAGAAGACGACCGAGCCAGCCCATGGTAGATAAATCCCAGCAGACTGAAGTGACAGAGAAAAAGAAACAATTGTCTATACCACAATCTTCTGGCCCCAAAGCTGCCCTTAGTATTGGTAATATTCCTGGAAGCAAATTAAACTATGAATGTCATAGAGTATCTTCTCAACTTCAGCAAACTTGGATAAAGAGAAAGCGTGTACAGGATATGGCTGATAAGTCTCTACAGACAGAAACTATTGCAGAAGAGAAAAAAGAAGAAATCAAGTTAGTTTGTGAAGCAGTGGTACCTGAGGAAAAGCCAGCTGCTGTTGAAGTAGGTCCTGAATTTCCAGAGAGTGTTCGGGAAGTAGAAGTTCCACCAAACAGATACTCTGTTCAGGTCAAAATAGACAGATCTCAGCAGACTACTTGTACTGGAGACTGGACAATGATGAACTTTCCTCAAAAAGATAAACTAGACAAGGAACAGCAGACATACTTTAGTGAATCAGAAATAGTGGTTATTGGATGGCCGACTAATTCTTTTTCAAAGTCAAAGGAAGGTGCACAGAAGCGCAAATCTTCAGGGAATATTTTTCTTAGTGAACATCCTGAATTTCAACCCACAACAAGTAGCAATGAAGAAATTAGGCGGCCAAGTATTAGCAGAACAGTGTCTATTTCACCAACCAAAAAAGATTCTCCTGTACCTTTAGAAGATGAGAAAGATGTTCCAGTTGAAGTACAGCCTCCTGCTGCAGAAGAGATCTCTGCTGAAGAACAGCTTCCACTAGCTGAGACTACTTCAGAAGAGGTTCCTGTGGCAGTTCAGCCTCCACCAGCTGAAGAGCCTCCTCTTGAAGCACAGCCTTCCCCCACTGAAGAGGCTCCTGGAGATGAGGCCCCTGCTAAAGTAGAGCCTACACCAGCTGAAGAGGCTCTTTCAGAAAAGCCTCCTGCTGAAGAGGCTCTTGTTGAAATACAGCCTTCCCCAGTGGAAGAGGCTGCTGGAGATGAGGCCCCTGCTAAAGTAGAGGCCACCTCATCTGAAGAGACTCTTTTAAAAGAGCCTCTTACTGAAGTTCAGCCTCCTGCAGCTGAAGAGGCTCCTATACAAGATACCCCAGAACTTCAACTTTCACCAGCTGTGGAGGCCCCTGCAGAAGAGGCCCCAGCTGAAGCTGAGCCTCCACCAGCTGAGGAGGCCCCTGCAGAAGAGGCCCCAGAAGTTCAGTCTCCACCAGCTGAGGAGGCCCCTGCAGAAGAGCCCCCAGAGATTCAGTCTCCACCAGCTGAGGAGGCCCCTGCAGAAGAGCCCCCAGAGGTTCAGTCTCCACCAGCTGAGGAGGCCCCTGCAGAAGAGGCCCCAGAAGTTCAGTCTCCACCAGCTGAGGAGGCCCCTGCAGAAGAGCCCCCAGAGGTTCAGTCTCCACCAGCTGAAGAGGTCCCTGCAGGGGAGCCCCCAGAGGTTCAGTCTCCACCAGCTGAGGAGGCCCCTGCAGAAGAGGCCCCAGAAGTTCAGTCTCCACCAGCTGAGGAGGTCCCTGCAGAAGAGGCCCTAGCTGAAGTTGAGCCTCCACCAGCTGAAGAGGCCCCTGCAGGAGAGCCCTCAGAGGTTCAATCTCCACCAGCTGAAGAGGCTCCTGCAGAAGAGGCCCCAGAAGTTCAGTCTCCACCATCTGAGGAGGCCCCTGCAGAAGAGGCCCCAGAAGTTCAGTCTGTACCAGCTGGGCAGGCCCCTGCAGAAGAGCCCCTGGAAGTTCAGCCTCCACCAGCTGAGGATGCCACTGAAGAGGAGGCCTCAGAAGTTCAGTCTCTACCAACTGATGAGGCCCCTGCAGAAGAGGGCCTAGGATTTCAGTCTCCACCAGCTGACAAGGCCCCTGAAGAAGAGGCCCCAGAAGTTCAGTCTCCACCAGCTGAGGAGGCCCCTGCAGAAGAGCCCCCAGAAGTTCAGTCTTTACCAGCTGATGAGGCCCCTGCAGAAGAGGCCACAGAAGAAGTTCAATCTCCACCCACTGAGGAGTCTCCTGCAGAAGAGGCCCCCGCTGAACTTCAGCCTCCATCAACTGAAGAAACTACTTCAGAAATGGTCTCTGTTGAGAAACAGCCTTCACTCACTGAAGAGCCCTTTATTACACCAATCTCCTTAGAGGAAACCTCTGCTGAAGTTCTGCTTCCACCATTTGAGCAAACCCCTGCAGATGAGGCTCTGGTAGAGAATGTGTCTCCAGTAGATCAGGCTCCAAAGGAAGCAGATGTCCTGGTGGAAAAATTAGAATCAGGGAATTTGGATGATAAGCCAAAATCTGAAGAGCCTTTAGAACGGGATACTATTCCTAAAGATTCATCTGGTACCAAGAATGAAGGGGTTTCTTTTGAAATAAAGGGTGTCATCCATATAGAACTGGAATAGGGGCGGCCTCCTCAGCTGTGGTCTGATCTTAACTAAGCTAACAATCAGAAACCAGGAGGTTCTGGGAAGTACGTACGTAGGAAAATGGTAGGTATATTTGAAGGTATTTGGAGAGAGCTTTGTGAAGAAGGAAGTGAATGGAAATTCTAAGACATGGAGTATAGTTTGGAAAATGAGCAATAAAAACTAGTGATTTAAAATTACTCTACTATTTTTATTCAAATCTAAAGTGTAATAAAATATCTATTTTGAAATGAAGTAATTTTATAATTGAAAGAATTAAAATATCCTTTTGACACTAAATCCTGTTGACAAGGGTAAAATATTCTCTACAGTCATTTTTTCTTTCTCTACGTGTAGCTTGTAGTGGAAAAGGCATTTTCTTTTCTTCAGTTCTCTCATCTACTTTAAGTTTCTTGAGTTTTGGTCACACATCTAAAGTTATGGAGTGTTTTCTTTCTCCTTAAAATTCATCATGTCTATTATTCTCTATTTGATTCCTTCTGAGACATTATTTCTTTTTTGTTTTTGTTCCTGTCTTGCACATCTCGCCGTCTGGATAAGGACACTTCCTTTATAAAAATCTTCACTTCAGTGAAGCTAACAGTGGATGAAGTATTTTAAAAAGTGTATAATCATAAACAAAAATATACTGAGACAGCCTTGAGGGCATATTCCTTTTTAGTTTTTTACATTCCAATTTTATTGAGATTTAATTGACATATAGCACTACTTAAGTTTAAAGTATACAGCATGGTGATTTGACTTAGATACATCACGAAATGATTACTGCAATAAGTTTAGTGAACATCAATCACCTTATATAGATATAAAATTTTAAAAAATGAAAAAAACTTCCTTGTGATGAGAACTCTTAGGATTTACTCTCTTTCATAAATAATATGCTACAGTATGAATTATATTATGTACTTTATATCCCTAGTTTGTATCTTTCATACGTTTTGACCATCTTTATCTAATTCTCCCTTCCCCCACATTTCATGTCTTATAATCAGAAACCTGATCTCTGTTTCTATTAGTTTGTGTGTGTGTTTGGTTGGGTGGCTTTGAGTTATAACTGACCTGCAAAACTATATTCATTCTTGGTTTACAACATAGTGACTCAACATTTCTAGACATTGCAAAATGATCATCACAGTTAAGTCTAGTTACCATCCATCACCATACAAAGATATAATATAATTACTGACTATATTTCCCACACTGTGCATTTCATATCTGTGATTCATTTATTTTATAGCTAGAAGTTTGTACCTGTTAATCTCCCTCATGTATTTCTCTCATCACCTCAATACCCTGCCTTCTGGCAACTACCTGTTTGTTTTCCATATCTGTGACTCTGTTTCTACTTTGTTATATCTGTTCATTTAAAAGAAAATTCTTTTGTTTTTGATTGAGATATAGCCAGTGCAAAATATTATGTAAGTTTCAGATGTATAATATAGTGCTTCACAATTTTTAAAGGTTATAGTCAATTTATAGTTACTATAAAATCTTGAATATATTCACTGTGTTGGGAATATAGTTTTTATAAAATATTGACTATATCTGTAGCTTATTTTATCCATAGGAGTTTGTCTTAACCCCCACACTTATCTTGTCCCTCTACACTTCCTTCTCCTCCCTGGTGACCAATAGTGTTTTCTCAATATGTGTGAGTCTTTTGTTGTTGTTGTTGTTGTATTTACTAGTCTGTCTTATTTTTTAGATTCCACGTATAAATGATCATACAGTTTTGCCTTTTTCTCTCTGACTTATTTCACTTAGCACAATGCCTTCCAAGTCCACCCATGTTATTGCAAGTGCATCCATGTTCTGGCAAAATTTAGTCCCTTTTTATGACTGAGTAGTATGAAATGGCAACGCACTCCAGTGTTCTTGCCTGGAGAATCCCAGGGACGCTGGAGCCTGGTGGGCTGCCGTCTATGGGATCGCACAGAGTCGGACACGACTGAAGCGACTTAGCAGCAGCAGCAGTATTCCATTGTGTATGTATGTGTGTGTGTGTGTGTGTGTGTATATACACACCACATATTTATCCATTCATCTGTTGATGGACATTGAGGTTGTTTCCATATTTTGGCATTTATAAATACTGGTACTATGAAAATTGGGGGTGCATGTATCTTTTGGAATTAGTAAGTTTGTTTTTTTCAGATATATACTCAGGAGTGGAATGGCTATGTCATATGGTAGTTTTATTTGTAATTTTTGAGAAATCTTCATGATATTTTCCATAGTGGTTGCACCAATTTACATTCCTACCAACAGTGTATGATGGTTTCCTTTTCTATACATCCTTGCCAACATTTGTTGTTTGTGTTCTTTTTGGTAATAACCATTCTGACAGGTGTGAGGTGATATCTCATTGTGGTTTTGATTTGCATTTCCCTGTTGCCCATCAGCATGTACTTTTTTTTTTTTAAAGTCTATTCAGTTCATCTGCCCCTTTTTTAATTGGATTGCTTGTTTTTTATTTTTTTTTGAGTTGTATGAACTGTTTACATATGTTAGATATTAACCCCTTATTGGTCATATCATTTGAAAATATTTTCTCCCAATCAGTAAGTTGTCTTTTCACTTCATCAATGGTTTTCTTTGCTTCACAAATGTTTTTAAGATTAATTAGGTCTCATTTGTTTATTTTTGCTTTTATTTCCTTGCTTTAGGAGGCAGATCCAAAAAATACCTTGCTGTAACCTATGTCAAAGAATGTTCTGCTTATGTTTTCTTCTAGGAGTTTTATGGTTTCCAGTCTTATACTTAGGTCTTTAATCCATTTTGAGTTTATTTTTGTGTATGGTGATAAAGTTCTAATTTCATTCTATGACATGCATCTGTTCAGTTTTCCCCGAACTACTTATTGAAGAGCCTGTCTTTTCTCCATTGTATATTCTTGCCTCCTTTCTTGTAGATTAATTGACCATAAGTTTTTTTTTTTTTTCTTTCTGGGTTCTCTATCCTGTTTCATTGATCTGTGTCTCTTTCTGTGCCTCTGTTTTGATGAGTATAGCTTTAGTCTGATATCTAGGAGCATGTTACCTTCAGCTGTGTTCTCTTTCTCAATATTATCTTAGCTATTTGAAGTCTTGTGTAACCATACAAATTTTAGAATTATTTGTTCTAGTTTGGTAAAAAATGCACTTGGTATTTTGATATGGATTGCATCAAAACTTTGTTATTTTTTATGTAAAAATAAGAAGTTTAATATTTTAATTTTAAATAGAAAGAACACTCACAAATCAAGAAGACAGAAATAGAAGAAAATGAGCAAGAGACAAGGAAGAGTGTTTCATAATGGGAGAAGAGTGACTGAGCAATAAATATATGGAAGTATGTGCAACTTAGCAATCAAAGAAATATAAATTACTGTTGGGAGACAGTATTTTTAGCTAATTTAATTGACAGAATGGTTTCTTTTTTAAAAAATAAAAGATATATTACTTCAGTATATAGTATTAAATAATCTACCTGATTATATGAATAAAAACAAGATTGGATCCCTACCTATCAGCACATTAAAAAGATAATCCCAAAGAATTCCCTGAGAGTACAGTGGTTAGGATAGGTGCTTTTGCTCTGAGGGCCTGGGTTCAATCCCTGGTTGGGGAACTAAGATCCCACAGCTGGCATGGCACCCCCCACCCAAAATGATTCCAAAAGAATTAAAAATTAGATGTTAGAGGTAATACTATAAAAATATTTGTAAGGTATGCTAAAATTTTTTCATGATAAGAGAGGACTTTTTGAATTTCAAAAGCACAAAGCATAGAGGGGAAAATTTATTTCATTACATTACATAAATTTCATCGCAGCACTATTTATAATAGCCAGGACATGGAAGCAACCTAGATGCCCATCAGCAGATGAATGGATAAGAAAGCTGTGGTACATATACACAATGGAGTATTACTCAGCCATTAAAAAGAATACATTTGAATCTGTTTTAATGAGGTGGATGAAACTGGAACCTATTATACAGAGTGAAGTAAGCCAGAAAGAAAAACACCAATACAGTATACTAACGCATATATATGGAATTTAGAAAGATGGTAACAATAACCCTGTGTACGAGACAGCAAAAGAGACACTGATGTATAGATCAGTCTTATGGACTCTGTGGGAGAGGGAGAGGGTGGGGAGATTTGGGAGAATGGCATTGAAACATGTATAATATCATGTATGAAACGAGTCGCCAGTCCAGGTTTGATGCACGATACTGGATACTTAGGGCTGGTGCACTGGGATGACCCAGAGGGATGGTATGGGGAGGGAGGAGGGAGGAGGGTTCAGGATGGGGAACATGGGTATACCTGTGGCGGATTCATTTTGATGTCTGGCAAAACTAATACAATATTGTAAAGTTTAAAAATAAAATTAAAAAAAAAGAATTCCTATCTAGGATGGACTCTGAACAGAATTGTTGTTACTCTTGTTCAGTCATTTTGTCTGACTCTTTGCGACCCTGTGGACTGCAGCATGCCAGGCTTCTCTGTCCGTCATTATCTCCCAGAGTTTGCTCAAACTCATGTGCATTGAGTCAGTGATGCTATCCAACCATCTCATCCTGTCACCCTCTTCTCCTTTTGCCTTCAACCTTTTCCAGGATCAGGGTCTTTTCCAATGAATTGGCTTTTCTCATCAGGTGGCCAAAGTATTGGAGCTTCAGCTTAAGCATCAGTCCTTCCAGTGAACATTCAGGGTTGATTTCCTTTAGGATTGACTGGTTTGATCTCCTTGTTGTCCAAGGGACTCTCAAGAGTGTTCTCCAGCACCACAGTTTGAAAGCATCAATTCTTTGGCACTCAGCCTTCTTTATGGTCCAATTCTCACATCTGTACATGACTTCTGGAAAAGCCATAGCTTTGACAATATGGGCCTTTGTTGGCAAAGTGATATCTCTACTTTCTAATATGCTGTTTGTCATAGTTTTCCTTCCAGGGAACAAGTGTCTTTCAATATAATGGCTGCAGTTACTATTCACAGTGATTTTGGAGCCCAAGGGAAAAAAAATCTGCCACTGTTTCCAGTTTTTGAGTATCTTGACTGAGATGCAAATTTTCCTTGGTCACTGCCAGTATATTAGAAATTGCTTTAGTCCTTTTAACTAAATGTACTTTCAGTTTCCAGCATGAAATATGGCATACTTGCTGGATCCATGAAATGTTTACCAGCAAAGTTGTCTCTTGAATTTTCAGTCTCTGTAGTTGTAATAAGAGGACATGAAGACAGAATTTGTTATTATCTTAATATACTATTTTTTTACTTAATTTTTAAAAAATATTTCATATTGGACTAGAGTTGACTTACAGTGTTGTATTAGTTTCAGGGGATACAGCAAAGAGATTCAGTTATACATATATGTATATCTTCTCTTTTTCAGATTCTTTCCCATATACATTATTACAGAGTATTGAGTAGAGTTCCCTGTGCTATACAGTAGGTATTTGTTGATTATCTATTTTATATATGAAAGTGTGTTTATGTTAATCTCTACTACTTCCTAATTTATCCTTCCCTATTTCCCCTTTGTTAACCATAAGTTTATTTTCCAAGTCTGCAAATCTCTTTCTGCTTTCTTTTTTTTTTTCTTTTGTTTTCTTTTCTTTTATTTAACTTTAAAATATTGTATTGGTTTTGCCACATATCAAAATGAATTCACCACAGGTATACACGTGTTCCCCATCCTGAACCCTCCTCCCTCCTCCCTCCCCATACCATCCCTCTGGGTCGTACCAGCCCCAAGCATCCAGTATTGTGCATCGAACCTGGACTGGCGATTGGTTTCATATATGATATTATACATGTTTCAGTGCCATTCTCCCAAATCTCCCCACCCTCTCCCTCTCCCACAGAGTCCAAAAGACTGTTCTATACATCAGTGTCTCTTTTGCTGTCTCGTATACATGGTTATTGTTACCATCTTTCTAAATTCCGTATATATGCGTTAGTATACTGTATTGGTGTTTTTCTTTCTGGCTTACTTCACTCTGTGTAATAGGCTCCAGTTTCATCCACCTCATTAGAACTGATTCAAATGTATTCTTTTTAATGACTGAGTAATACTCCATTGTGTATATGTACCACAGCTTTCTTATCCATTCATCTGCTGATGGACATCTAGGTTGCTTCCATGTCCTGGCTATTATAAACAGTGCTGTGATGAACACTGGGGTACCCGTGTCTCTTTCAATTCTGGTTTCCTCAGTGTGTATGCCCAGCAGTGGGATTGCTGGATCATAAGGCAGTTCTATTTCCAGTTTTTTAAGGAATCTCCACACTATTCTCCATAGTGGCTGTACTAGTTTGCATTCCCACCAACAGTGTAAGAGGGTTCCCTTTTCTCTACACCCTCTCCAGCATTTATTGCTTGTAGACTTTAGGATCGCAAGCTTTCTGCTTTGTAAGTTCATTTGTATCTTTCTTTTTAAGATTCCACGTATAAATGATATGAGTTTGTTTTTCTCTAACTTCATTTAGTATGATAATCTCTACTCCATCCATGTTGTTGCACATGACATTATTTCATTCATTTATACAACTGGGTAATATCCTATTGTATATATGTACCATATCTTCTTTATCCACTGACCAGGTGGCTGTGGGTTTGGAAGACTTTAGGCTGCCTGTCTGCCGATGGGTGGGGCTGTGTTCCTGCTCCTTTGGTTGTTTGGCCTGAGGCATCCTAACAATGGAGCCTGAGTATGTTGTGTGGGACCAGGTCTTGGTGTCAAAATGGTAGTTTCCAGAAGTAAAAGTCGCTCATTTTCACTTACAGGAAAAAAAGTCGTGTCCGACTCTTTGCGACTCTTTACCAGCTGAGCCACAAGGGAAACCCCAGGAGAGATCATGCCAGTTAGTACTCCTCAGTCCAGTATGTCTGACTTTGTTATCCGGTGGTTCAGATGATAAAGAATCTGCCTGCAATGTAGGATACCTGGGTTCTATCTCTGGGTCAGAAAGATTCCTTGGAAAAGGGAATGGCTACCCACTCCAATATTCTTGCCAGGAGAATCCCATGAACAAAGGAGTCTGGCAGGCTATAGTCCATGGTGCTGCAAAGAGTCAAACATGACTGATCAGCTAAGCACAGTACTTCTTGACATCAGTGTCCTTGTCCCCACCGTGAGCCACAGCTGTCGCCTGTCTCCTCAGGAGACCCTCATTTTGTGGTTTGATGATTTTCTTCTGTTTTATGCTTGTGGGTTTTTTTTTTTCTCTCTCTCTTTTTTTTTTTTTTTTGTTAATCTACTGTATGATTTTGATTTGTGGTTATCATGTTTTTCAATTATGTTAATCCATTATTATATCTACTTGCTTTAGACTGGTAATCATATAGGCTCAAACACATTCTAGAAAAAGATCTACATTTTCTTACTCTCCTCCTCCACATTTTATGATTTTGATGTACTCTTTTATATAATCATTTTTATGCTTTTGCTATTCACTGTAGTTATCCTCACTTTCATAAACATTTTTTTATTTTTTAATCTGTGTAGTGGCTTATTTAAGTGATTTACTTTCCAATTATAATTTTCTCTTTCCTATAGATTCTTGCTTATTTTCTATTTAGAGAAGACCTTTCAGTATTACTTTTAGGCTAGGTTTAGCGTTGTTATATTCTTTTGTTTTTTTTAAATTTATTTTTAATTGGAGCATAACTGCTTTACAGTGTTGTGTTGGTTTCTGCTGTGCAACAATATAAATCAGCTATAAGAACACATATATCCCCTCCTTTTTGAGCTGATCCTCTAGATCATCCCAGAGCGCCAAGTTGAGCTCCCTGTGTTATAGAGCAGTGTCCCATCAGCTATTTGCTTATCTGAGAAACTCTTTATTTATCCTTCTATTCTAAATGATAATCTTGCTGGGTAGAGTATCCTAAGTTGCATGTTTTTCCCTTTTAGGACTTTGAATATATCTGGCCACTCCCTTCTGGCCTGCAACTTTTCTGTAAAGAAATCAGCTGATATCCCTTTTAGCTAACTCTTTGTTTTTCTCTTGCTGCATTTATTTTTTTTTAATTTTTATTTATTTGGCTGTGCCAGGCCTTAGCTATGGCACGTGGAATCTTCAATCTTGATTGTGGCATGTGGGATCTAGTTCCTTGCCCAGGGATTAAACCCAGGCCCCCTGCATTGGGAGCACAGAATCTTAGCCAGTGGACCACCAGGCAAGTCCCCTCTCTTGTTGCGTTTAGAATTGTCTCTAACTTTTGCCATTTTAACTATAGTATGTCTTATTGTAGGTCTTGTTTGAGTTCATCTTGTTTGGTACCCTCTGTGCTTCCTGCTCCTGGATATCTGTTTCCTTCTTTAAGTTTGGGACGTTTTCAGGCATAATTTTTTCAAATGCATTTTTGATCCCCCTTTCTCTTTCTTCCCCTTTTGGGATCTCAACTATGAATGATTGTCATGCTTTTTATTATTGCATTGGTCTCATATGTTGCTTTGATTTTTTTTCATTTGTCTTTCTGTCTTCTGTTCTAATTGGATAATTTTCATTATTTTATTTTCCAGATCACTTATTTGTTCTTCTACATTATTCAGTTTGCTATGCCTAGGCTTTAGCTCAGCTTTCGTCTCAGCAAATGAGTTTTCTAATTTTACTTGGTTCCTTTTTATAGTTTCTAGTTCCTTTTTACAGTAATCTGCATTTATATCAATAGCCTTTCTTAATTCCTTCATAATTTTTAATTACCTCCTTTTAAACCAGTGTCTATTAGAGTGAAGAGAACTGTTTCATCATTTGTTCTTTCAAGGGAATTCTGTTAATCTTTTAGTTGGGAGTGGTTCCTCTGTTTCTTCATATTACTTATTTTCTCTGTCTCTATGAGTTTAGGGGAAACATTTATTTACTGTGATCATGGAGGGTTGCATCCCCATGTAGCCCCATGTGTCTAATATTTTTGGTGCAAAAGCTGTTTTTAGTAAGGATATCTGCTGCATTTTTCCTCAGTGTATGCTGGTTGTTTCCCCTTTGATAGAGGGTATGACTGCTGTGGTGAATATACTTGCCGTGGATATCGAGAGAGGCTTCCTCTTTGCTCTGTGATTGTCACAGTCCTAGCAGGGGTAGGTTCGACTCCCCAGTTGTTGGTGTACAAGACCCCAGATTCCCTTCTGAGCTGTACTGTGAGGTAGGTGGGACTGGAGCACTCCTGCTGGGAGAGGAGCCACTGAGCCTTCCCCTGCGGGAGCTTTCCACTGGGAAGTGTGTGTGCTTGTGTTGCCTGCCACCCGTTGCATGGGCTGACAAAGCACACTGCTGTTGACACCATCCTCAACCTCTCCTCAGTCATGGAGAGGCAGGCAGTAGGCCCTGGTGTAGTCACAAAACCACCCGCCCAGATCCACTGAGTCAGGTACCAGGATCACAGAAGTCACACACCTGGATGTACCTTGGGAGCTACAGAAGCAGCCCAGACTGTGACCCGGCCCATGGGTGCTAATACTGGACTGGCCTTAGCCATAGGAACATGAGTATTCTGTTCAGATGTCCCACAGGTGCTGAGTTTAAACTGGTCCTGGTGGTGGTGGCATAAATCTGTATATTGTACAACCATGCGGGAAGAGAGCTCAAATTTCAGCCTTGCCTCCATGTGTGGGCAAGCACTTGCCTGATCCTAGAACTTGCAGAGGTGGAGCCATGCTCACTGTGATTGAAAATGAGGCAGCTATGGTGTGCCTTGTCCCTCCCTTTGAATGCTTGCATTAATAACGAGGCTTCAACGATCAACCTCAGCTCCTTTCTGCACATACCCTCAGTTGTATGTAGCTTGGGCCATACTCTGCCCTCTTCAGGTTTCAGCCAACCCCAGTCCTCTCTCCGTGTGTGTCCTCTGAAGCCTGAATTTCAGCACCTAGCCCCTGCACACACTCACAGACTTTGTCTCAGGCTGGGGAGTGCAGGAAGGTGGCATGGTCCCTTTGTTCTGGTCTCTCTCTGTTCTGCTTGCTGCAAGGTGGCTGCCGAACTCTCCTCTGAGCCTCTGAAGCTCCCTTTCTGTTCCAGCTCATGTCCCCACCAGTGAAGGGGCTTCCCAGGGCCAGGGAACCTCTCCTCTTTCCCAGCTCTTTCCCAGCATACAAGCTCCCATTCCAATTCCTTTTTTCTTTCTCTTTCATCCTAGCTGGGTATGTGGTGATCTTTATTGCAATTTGAGTTTTGTACTATCATCTGCCAGTATTCACCAGGTATTCTGTGAGAAGCATTCCACGTGTAGTTGTATTTTTGATGTATATAGATGTATATATGGGAGGAGGTGAGCTCCATATCCTATTCTGCCATCTTGATCTGGTCCCTCAGAGCAGAACCCAAGATTTCTTTGTGAAGTCAACTACACATAATTGAATTCACAAAACTAAGTATATCTCTATGAATGTGTAAATGTTGTAGTCTCCTTTTATAATAGCATATAAGTAAACATTTTAAAATTTAATAAACTTTTGGTTATTAGAATGGCAGTTTAATTTGACACAAGAAACTTCTTTTGAAATGCTTTTATTTGTTAGTTTCTATCATAGGATTTGTATGTGTAATCCTATTTATGCCTAGAAAAACATTGAGGGAAGTGTTATATGGTTGAATGGCTAATATTATTGTTGATTTAGCTAGGCTATAGTAACTGTTATTTAATCAAATACTTACCCAAGTGTTGTTGTGATGGTATTTTGAACTTGTGATAAATAGCTGTTATAAATTGCCTTTAAGTAAAGGAGACTACCCTTGATAATGTGAGTGAGTCTTTTCCGATCTTTTGAAGGGGTTTAAGAGCAAAAATAGAAACATCATGGTGAGGAAATTTTGCCTCAAGACTGAAGCATTAGTGCCTGTCTGGGTTTTCAGCCTCCCAGACTCTCTCGTACAATTTTTGGGCTCAAGACTGACACATGAATGCCTGCTGGCCTACTCTGTGATTTTAAACCTGCCAGCCCCACAATCATGGGAGCCAATTCCTTAAAGTAATTCTCTTTATACATATACATGCAGTTATGATAAAAGATACCATATATATATGTATATCTATATATATGTCTAAGTCTATATTTGCATCTGTCCTATTGATTCTGTTTCTCTGGAGAAGTCTGACTGATACATTTGTTGACTTTGAGTGTGGGATTATGGGTATCATTTTTACTTCTTACTTTGCTATTAAGCACATTGTCCTCAGTGAACACTGCTGTTTAAGTAAAAGAGCATAAACTTTGTTTGATAGCTCTCCAACCACATAGAAACTGCTAAGAAATTCTGGAAATTAAATTCCAACAATAAAGGGACATGATTTCTACAATAAGAAATTATAACTTTTGACTCTCCTAAAGAAGTTTTTGCTTGTTGGAACAACCCAAATTATGTATTTGAAGTTTTAAAAAAAATGTTATTGGAGTATAATTGCTTTGGGCTTCCCAGGTGGGCTAGTGGTAAAGAACCCACCTGCCAGTACATGGGCAGAGACAGATGCAGTTTTGATCCCTGGATTGGGAAGATCTCCTGGAGGAGAGCATGGCAATCCACTCCAGTATTCTTGCCTAAAGAATCCCATGGACAGAGGAGCCTGGTGGGCTATATAGTTCATGGGGTAGCAGATTTGGACACAACTGAAGTGACTTAGCATGCAGGCATAACTGCTTTACAATGTTGTGTTAGTTTCTGCTGTACAGTGAAGTAAATCATATATATATATATATATATATGAACACACACACACACGCACACATATGTCCCCTCTCCCTGAACTTCTCTTCCACCCTCAATCCCACCCCTCTAGGTCATCACAGAACTCTGAGCTGAGCTCCCTGTGCTATACAGCTGCATCTTGCCAACTCTCTATTTTACACATGGTAGTGTATAAACACAAGAGAAGACTCTACACATGGACATCACCATATGGTCAACACCAAAATCAGATTGATTATATTCTTTGCAGCCAAAGATGGAGAAGCTCTATACAGTCCACAAAAACAAGACCAGGAGCTGACTGTGGCTCAGACCATGAACTCCTTATTGCCAAATTCAGACTTAAATTGAAGAAAGTAGGGAAAACCACTAGACCTCAGGTATGACCTAAATCAAATCTCTTATGATTATACAGTGGAAGTGAGAAATAGATTTAAGGGCCTAGATCTGACAGATAGAGTGCCTGATGAACTATGGAATGAGGTTCGTGACATTGTACAGGAGACAGGGATCAAGACCATCCCCATGGAAACGAAATGCAAAAAAGCAAAATGGCTTTCTGAGGAGGCCTTACAAATAGCTGTGAAAAGAAGAGAAGCAAAAAGCAAAGGATAAAAGGAAAGATATAAGCATCTGAATGCAGAGTTCCAAAGAATAGCAAGAAGAGATAAGAAAGCCTTCTTCAGTGATCAATGCAAAGAAATAGAGGAAAACAACAGAATGGGAAAGACTAGGGATCTCTTCAAGAAAATCAGAGATACCAAAGGAACATTTCATGCAAAGATGAGCTCGATAAAGGACAGAAATGGTATGGACCTAACAGAAGCAGAAGATATTAAGAAGAGATGGCAAGAATACACAAAAGAACTGTACAAAAAAGATCTTCACGACCCAGATAATCACGATGGTATGATCACTGACCTAGAGCCAGACATCCTGGAATGTGAAGTCAAGTGGGCCTTAGAAAGCATCACTATGAACAAAGCTAGTGGAGGTGATGGAATTCCAGTTGAGCTATTCCAAATCCTGAAAGATGATGCTGTGAAAGTGCTGCACTCAATATGCCAGCAAATTTGGAAAGCTCAGCAGTGGCCACAGGACTGGAACAGGTCAGTTTCCATTCCAATCCCAAAGAAAGGCAATGCCAAAGAATGCTCAAACTACTGCACAATTACACTCATCTCACATGCCAGTAAAGTAATGCTCAAAATTCTCCAAGCCAGGCTTCAGCAATATGTGAACCGTGAACTTCCTGATGTTCAGGCTGGTTTTAGAAAAGGCAGAGGAACCAGAGATCAAATTGCCAACATCTGCTGGATCATGGAAAAAGCAAGAGAGTTCCAGAAACACATCTATTTCTGCTTTATTGACTGTGCCAAAGCCTTTGACTGTGTGGATCACAATAAACTGTGGAAAATTCTGAAAGAGATGGGAATACCAGACCACCTGATCTGCCTCTTCAGAAATCTGTATGCAGATCAGGAAGCAACAGTTAGAACTGGACATGGAACAACAGACTGGTTCCAAATAGGAAAAGGGGTACGTCAAGGCTGTATATTGTCACCCTGTTTATTTAACTTCTATGCAGAGTACATCATGAGAAACACTGGACTGGAAGAACACAAGCTGGAATCAAGATTGCCAGGAGAAATATCAATAACCTCAGATATGCAGATGACACCACCCTTATGGCAGAAAGTGAAGAGGAACTCAAAAGCCTCTTGATGAAAGTGAAAGAGGAGAGTGAAAAAGTTGGCTTACAACTCAACATTCAGAAAACAAAGATCATGGCATCTGGTCCCATCACTTCATGGGAAATAGATGGGGAAACAGTGGAAACAGTGTCAGACTTTATTTTTCTGGGCTCCAAAATCACTACAGATGGTGACTGCAGCCATGAAATTAAAGGACACTTACTCCTTGGAAGGAAAGTTATGACCAACCTAGATAGCATATTCAAAAGCAGAGACATTACTTTGCCAACAAAGGTTCATGTAGTCAAGGCCATGGTTTTTCCTGTGGTCATGTATGGATGTGAGGGTTGGACTGTGAAAAAGGCTGAGCACCAAAGAATTGATGCTTTTGAACTGTGGTGTTGGAGAAGACTCTTGAGAGTCCCTTGGACTGTAAGGAGATCCAACCAGTCCATTCTGAAGGAGATCAGCCCTGGGATTTCTTTGGAAGGAATGATGCTAAAGCTGAAACTCCAGTACTTTGGCCACCTCATGAGAAGAGTTGACTCATTGGAAAAGACTCTGATGCTGGGAGGGATTGGGGGCAGGAGGAGAAGGGGACGCCAGAGCATGAGATGGCTGGATGGCATCACTGACTCGATGGACGTGAGTCTCAGTGAACTCCGGGAGTTGGTAATAGACAGGGAGGCCTGGCGTGCTGTGATTAATGGGGTCGCAAAGAGTCGGACACGACTGAGCGACTGATCTGATCTGAGTATATAAACAGTGCTGCTCTCCCAATCTGTCCCAGCTTCTCCTTTCTCCCCTGTGTCCACATGTCCATTCTCTCTGTCTGTGTCTCTATTCCTGCCCTGCAAACAGGCTCATCTGTACCGTCTTTCTAGACCCTGCACATATATGTTAATATACGATATTTGTTTTTCTCTTCCTGACTTACTTCACTCTGTATGACAGACTCTAGGTCCATCCTCATCACTACAAATGACCCAATATGATTTCTTTTTATGGCTGAGTAATGTTCCATTGTATAAATGTACCACATCTTCTTTATCCATTCATCTGTCTATAGACATTTAAGTAGCTTTCATGTCCTGGCTATTTTAAATAGTGCTGCAATGATTATTGGGAAACATGCTTCTTTGAAGCGTCCTTAAAAACCTAAAAAAAAAAAACAAAAACAAAAAAAAACCAACCACCATATAACCAGCAATCCCACTACTTGGCATATACCCCGAGAAAACCATAACATATTTGGAGTTGTAAACAAATCTTGATATTTTTCCCCTAAAACTTGTTTAAAAATGTTATGGAAATTGAGAATCAGAAAGCTCTATGGCAAACCCTGTGACCATGGGTTTGAATTGGCATAGAGAGAAAAAACAAAACCTCCAAAACCCACCAAAACAAAAGCAACAAAGAAAAACAGATAAAATGTGTAGTATCCAAATAATATCACATAAATTATATTACCATATTGCTGGCTCATTTCCTTTACTTTTGAGGTTTTTGAACTAGCAGATGAGGAAATGTGTTAGACTTGTATACTTTCACCAAGATTTGATGAGATTTCTTTTGATGACTAGAAAATATGGAGAACTCTGGGCTGGATATGACTTGATTGAGATGTTGCATTATTGAGCTTAAATGACAAAGTCTTGAACTGATTCATTGTTTGTGGGGAGTGAAAAGGAAATGGATTTGAGATTTATCATGAAGACAAATGTGTGTGTTAGTTGCTCAGTCGTGTCTGACTCTGCAACCCCAAGAACTGTAGCCTGTCAGGCTTCTCTGTTCATGGGATTCTCCAGGCAAGATTACTGGAGTGGATTGCCATTCCCTTTCTCCAGAGGATCTTCCTGACCCAGGGATCGAACCCTGGTCTCCTGCATTGCAGGCAGATTCTTTACCATTTGAGCTACAGGGAGAAAGAGGAATTTCACATGATTTCTAGTTTGGAAATCTAGCTATATGTATATTTGACTCATTAAAACGGGGATACAGACACAGAAACACATGTTGGGGAAGAGGAGTTAGGGGTGACAATTTCAGATTAGGACATTCTGAACTTTAGGCACCTATCTGACACACAGATGGAGTTATTTATTTGGCAATGAAAAATGTCTTCTATAGCTCAGGAAGCACCCAAATACCCATTTGATGAGTAACAGCCACATTTAGGTCTAAATAAGTGTCGAGAATTTTAGTTGTAGTAAAGAAAAAGGGACTATTAGGTATCTCAGAGATAAAAAATGTATTGAGGAATAGTTTAAATATGGGAGAGAATGGATATACTTATGTGGTAAGATGAAAATGCTGGTAGATAGGAATATGTGGAAGCTATATAGAGGGTGTAATAAAAGAGAACATAATAAGGGAAAAACTGTATCAGAGGGCATAATGAAAAGAACAGTTGAGGGAATGATATTCAGAGCACCTGATTAATGTAAATAAGTATCTTAGAGGGCTTCTTCCTCTAAGACATGAATAAATAAGGAATAAGTATAGATGTTGGGGAGCAAGGAGTTAAAGCATCAAGCCAGTGATTCATTTCTACCCTGGTCTGCCTTTGCTTTTACCATCATGTTAACAGTTACAATCTGGATGTAGAATACAAAGCAGTGACTGAGAATAGTCTCTAATATCCACAGAAAGGGAAATTTACTGATGACACTTCTCTCTACAAAGTCCATTTCCAACATTTCTAAGGCTAGTATTTCCACAGAGGAGAGGTCAAGTACTATGTCCCATGAAGTTTTATCAGACTTCTTCAATGATTGCTGCTGCTCTGGGATGTGATGGGCTGAGCTTAGCTTTTAACATGTTTTTCTTTTAGTTGTGTCATCCTATGAAAGGACGCTGCTCTTTCTGTAAGCTTTGATGACAGATCCTGATTTTTTGGTATTCTCTTAACCAATGTTTCCCAAACCTGTCTATGATGAGTCATCTGAAGACATGTTAAAAATACAACTTCTTAGGTCTCACCTCTGGAAATTCTGATTCAGTGTCTCTACTAGGGCAGGCATGATAATCCGTATTTTCAACAAGGACTGCAAATGCCTCTCCAGATTAGCAGTTCCCAGTGGTGGCTTCTAATTAGCATCATCTCGAGAGTGATCACACATAAAAATTCTTAAGTCCTAGCCCATACATATTGATTAAGAATCGCTGAAAAAGGAGCTTGCGAAATATATATTTTCAGTTTCCCCAAAGGACTGTTGAGTGTAGCCAGTCTTCAGATAAGGATGAACATTTGATTTAGGCCTGTAGGAATGGTGGCCCCATTAAATATAGGAAGAACAGTGATATCTTCAGAAAGAACCAAGACGAAATCCTCCTGAACTGATTGATGTCATTGATAAAATTCAGTTTGACTGAGACTGTGATATCTCTAGAGCAGGATTTCTCAACCTCAGAATTATTGACATTTGAGGGTGGATGATTCTTTGCTGTGGGAAGCTTCCCTGTGCCTCATAGAATGTTTATCAGCATCTCTGGCTTCTACCCACCAGATGCCAATATTATCGCCTCACACTTACCACAACTAAAAAGTATTTATCTCTACACACGGCCCTATCCCCGGGGATACAATCACACTCAGTTAATACCACTGTTCTAGAGAAAAGTTAGAGCACTGATTGTAATTTAATCAAACTTTGAAAGGCTTTATAGTATCAATAAAAAGGGCTCCTATAATGACCTGGTCTTTTATACTGTGGCCTCTCTGGATTTTCCAGGATATGGTATATACTCTCAAGCTTGATATTGGTGGGATATGTATGCCTCCAAATACAGAAAAGGTGGGATATTGTTTCTTGAATTTAAGATATCTGTAGGTTAGGTATTGTAGGACTCTGGCCTGGACATTGTGATTTAGACCAATTTATCATGATTTTCTAAAAAGACAAAACCTTGATAACACTTCTAATTTGCAAAAACCTTGAATATTTGGATAGCTGATATAGGCATGGCCTTTACATCTGTCTTCACAGACATAAAGTATTTTCAATCAGAAAAAAGCATTAAGTATTGTACTTGGGGAGGTATTTTTTTTAAATTAGGTAACTCCCAATTGTAATAAAATGTATGATTGATAGAATACTAGTATTTAAGAAAGATTCAGTAATTTGCTTATTTTATCTTTTCTTTCTTGTTTTTTTTGGAGATTTTACCACAAAGGGTAAATTCTTAGTTAAGGATTGTTATTTACATGAACTTAAATGATAGAGATCATTTTTACTCAGTGTTAGCAAACTATGAGGTTTGAGGGTTCCTAATACTGCTCTTACATCTGAGACCAATTGCAGATTTGAAGAGACTTTCTAAGACATCCTCTGTTTTGATAATTCACCTGAAAGTTCCACAGAACTCACTGAAAATTATTATAGTCACAATTATGGCTTATGAGAGGGAAAGGATCTAGTCAAGTGTGGAGACCCATAAGGCAGAGTCTGGGGTAGGTTCCAAATGGGAAGCCTCTTTTGTTCTCTGGATATGTTACCCTCCTTGAATTGATATGTGACATAAGCACATAGTATGGCCAACCAAGGAATCTCATCCAAGTTTCAGTGTTCAGGTTTTCATCTGGGGCTCCATTGCTGCTGCTGCTGCTAAGTCGCTTCAGGCGTGTTCGACCCTGTGCGACCCCAGAGACGGCAGCCCAGCAGGCTCCCCCATCCCTGGGATTCTCCAGGCAAGAACACTGGAGTGGGTTGCCATTTCCTTCTCCAATGCATGAAAGTGAAAAGTGAAAGTGAAATCGCTCAGTCGTGTCTGACTCCTAGTGACCCCATGGACTGCAGCCTAACAGGCTCCTCTGTCCATGGGATTTTCCAGGCAAGAGTACTGGAGTGGGGTGCCATTGCCTTCTCCCCAGAATTAACTGATTGACTGATTGCTCATATGTTTGATTGCAGATGCTAGGTTGCAGATGCTGTATGACCCAACTATCACACCCTAAAACATGGTTGGCCTTTCTAGCATAGCCAGCCCGACTGTTGGGTATGGCCAGCCCCTTCCCTAAACAAAGATACCCCTATCAGGTATGTCATAGATTGTGTCCCAAAAGTTGAATGTAAAGTCAGATCTGTTTTCAGGCAAAGCCAAATTTATTGCTACACATAGTTGAGCAATGGAAACTTATATAGGCTGAGTTTGACATCAGATCAGATCAGATCAGTCGCTCAGTCATGTCTGACTCTTTGCGACCCCATGAATCGCAGCACGCTGGGCCTCCCTGTCCATCACCAACTCCCAGAGTTCACTCAGACTCACGTCCATCGAGTCAGTGATGCCATCCAGCCATCTCATCCTCTGGCGTCCCCTTCTCCTCCTGCCCCCAATCCCTCCCAGCATCAGAGTCTTTTCCAATGAGTCAACTCTTTGCATGAGGTGGCCAAAGTACTGGAGTTTCAGCTTTAGCACCATTCCTTCCAAAGAAATCCCAGGGCTGATCTCCTTCAGAATGGACTGGTTGGATCTCCTTGCAGTCCAAGGGACTCTCAAGAGTCTTCTCCAACACCACAGTTCAAAAGCATCAATTCTTCGGCGCTCAGCCTTCTTCACAGTCCAACTCTCACATCCATACATGACCACTGGGAAAACCATAGCCTTGACTAGATGGACCTTTGTTAGCAAAGTAATGTCTCTGCTTTTGAATATGCTATCTAGGTTGGTCATAACTTTCCTTCCAAGGAGTAAGCATCTTTTAATTTCAAGGCTGCAGTCACCATCTGCAGTGATTTTGGAGCCCAGAAAAATAAAGTCTGACACTGTTTCCACTGTTTCCCCATCTATATGCCATGAAGTGGTGGGACTGGATGTCATGATCTTCATTTTCTGAATGTTGAGCTTTAAGCCAACTTTTTCACTCTCCACTTTCACCTTCATCAAGAGGCTTTTGAGTTCCTCTTCACTTTCTGCCATAAGGGTGGTGTTATCTGCATATCTGAGGTTATTGATATTTCTCCCGGCAATCTTGATTCCAGTTTGTGTTTCTTCCAGTCCAGCGTTTCTCATGATGTACTCTGCATAGAAGTTAAATAAACAGGGTGACAATATACAGCCTTGACGAACTCCTTTTCCTATTTGGAACCAGTCTGTTGTTCCATCTCCAGTTGTGTGCAAATTATTGAGGATTCACTATGCTTCAGATGTTTTTACACATATTCTTTTCTAAAATCCTTATATTAGCTTATAAACAATTGTATCAGATTTGAACTCACATCTTGTGTTATTATTATTATTTAAAATTTTTAAAATTTAAACAAGTTTAAGGTCCTCCAGTTTAAATAGTAGCAGGATTTGTCTGTTATTATGCAACATATGACTTACCAACCTGAAGTCTTCCAGTTTCTAAGACTAGTATTTCTCCAATCCTCTCCATTATTCAACTAAAAAATTTAACTTTTAAATAAAAAATTTTAATTTCATTTAAAATTCTAAATTACCATGAGTAACTTGATCCAAATCACACAGCCAGTACTTAATAAGCCAGGCTGCTGCTGCTAAGTCACTTCAGTCGTGTCTGACTCTGTGCAATCCCATAGACAGAAGCCCACCAGGCTCCCCCATCCCTGGGATTCTCCAGGCAAGAACACTGGAGTGGGTTGCCATTTCCTTCTCCAATGCATGGAAGTGAAAAGTGAAAGTGAAGTCGCTCAGTCGTGTCCAACTCTTTGCGACCCCATGGACTACAGCCTACCAGGCTCCTCCGTCCATGGGATTTTCCAGGCAAGACAGGAGTCAAACCTAATTATTTAGGTCCTGTGATTTCCCATTATTTCAAAGCTGTATGATGTCATGGAAGGTAGTATTCATAAGACCTTGGAATTGGCTTAGAAGACATAAATAGCCTTTGGAAAATATTTCCAGTGAGTTGTGGAGACTCAGAAAATGCTTGGAAATATTTCTGGTAGCCTGTCATGATGAAGGAAACTGAGAAACATGTTTTTGTGTCTAAAATGAAAGTCCATATGGCAAACCAAAAAATTTGTTTCAGCCAGTGGTTCATGATTTTCTTGTTATTGACAGACTACTTTACCATCTGAATTTGAAAAAAAAAATATGGGTCATGATGGTCCCTTTTTTTCAAAAGAGCACTGTCTTACTGACTTCTTAATTGCCAAGAATATATTTTTTTGTACTTCTACTGACACTTGAGTACAGTAACATCAGGAAGATTATTCTAGGTTATATCAGTATTACAGAACATTTCTTCTAAATAGAAAAACTGCTAGAACTTGGAGAATCATTTGTGACTTTATAAAAAGCTCTTGGTTGTACTCTTTAAACAGTGATAAAATTTGCATATTACTTGTCAGACCAAAATGAATTTCATTTTACAAGAGCATTGTCTTCATCTCCTATTCTCCACATAAACTATGATTATTTTCTCCTTGTGTAGTTTTATAGATAAAATTATTAAAATTATTATGGCCTATCAGTCCTAGTCAGAGAAGGCAATGGCACCCCGCTCCAGTGTTTTTGCCTGGAGAATCCCAGGGACAGAGGAGCCTAGTGGGCTGCTGTCTATGGGGTCACACAGAGTCGGACACGACTGAAGCGACTTAGCAGCAGCAGCAGCAGCATCAGTCCTAGTAGCTGTTGAGTGACTTGAATAGTTTTAAGACATGCAATAAAGAGGTTTATTAATGGGCAAATAATCCCTCTAGGTTAAGCTGAAAAAACTAAATCATAATACACAGTAGTCCCCGAATATCTTAGATCATAAACAATAGAGTTGGAAACCTTCTTGGTGGAAAGTGAACTGAGCTTCTTTGAAATGTCTAATTCTGTGAGCCCCATTTATCATAGCCTTTTTAAGAAATACTTTTCTCATATAAGTAGGGCTCACTGAACCCTGCCACAGGCAAAAGGAGTACATTAGGCGTTAATATGAAGGTAGCAATAATCATACCTTGTGTTGCATAGTTCTTTGCATTTTCCAGAATGTTTTCAAATATATCTAGTCAACAAGAAAGAACAGTAAAAAATTGTCATTCAGACTTTTAGCTGGTTGTCTTTGAGGCCTAGTTCAGTGTCCTGTGGTTGCTTCGACATAGGGACATTTCAGAGAAAAATATGTTTGGCCTCCTGAAGAGGTATTCATTGTAGTTACCAGAAAACTTGTGTTTTGTATCCCAGATCACAAAATTTTCCTGAGGTCTATTTGTCTCTCACCAGTAAGGAAGAAATACAGAAAGAAATAAATCTGTAACCAACAATATCAGTGATAAAATAAAGAAGTAGGGTTGAAAATATTCCTTAGCAGTGGCTTTAAAATTCTGGTTCTGGGATCAGATCCACTTGAATTATATTGGGCATTTATTAAAAATACAGAATCACCAGAGATGGGACTCAGCAAATCTTTTGTTTAATAAGTGATAGCAGGTTATTCTCATGTGTATGCATTTTTCAGAACCACTGTCTTAATCAATTACAAAACCCAAGAATTCATTTTAGGGAGCAAGTATACACAACTACTGAGGATCTGAAGCTAGGAGGTAGTCAGTATAGGCATGAGAATAATTGATATTAAAATTAGGAGGGCTAGAACATGGGGGTCACCTCTGTTGAGATGGAGGGTATCCAAAAAGAGCTATATATTTCCTATGCAACAGAGGGACATCATCTAGAAGAGGAAACTGGCAGATCCACATAGGATCATCAGTAGTGTTCTTATTTCTTACCTGCGTATGGAGCATAGGACAGGAGCTTCAGCTTTCTAGGCCCATGGTTGACTGGAGATCTTGAGAAAATTGTTTGTGTGAGACACTGAGAAATCACGGACATCACTGAACTTCCAGGGACTGGAAGGTGATGTAGAAACTTTGTATAACATGATATGCTGTATTGCAGGCCATATAGTTTTTAGGACTTTCCTCCCTTTCTTTTAAACTTATAACACTAAATTGTATGTTTGAATTCTACAAATGCTAGGCTGTCTAATAGGTTTTGTTTCCCTAAGTTTCTAGGTAGGGGCTCATAGTAAGACATATAACAATTTCTCTTTGTTGTCATGTAACCCAGCTTCATCATGCTTTTGGCTAAATGTTTATATATATATTATATAATGTGATTTCATAGCTCTAAAATTACACCTTATAGAAACCTAGATTTGACTACATGAATGCAATTTCCATGGACTGGGGATAAAGATGTAAGAGATTAGTCCCTACTTTCAGAGTTCTTACTAAAGTGGGGGAAAAATGAATAGATGCACTATTACTATACAATATGATGGGGAATTGGAAGAGGTTAGTGCAGGTCACCATGAGCTCAGAGAGGAGAGATTACCAGGTCAGTTTGGGGACGACATAGGGAAGGATTTAATGAGGAGATATCTGAAACAAAGGGATATGCTAAGGAGAGAGGTTTACTAGGCAAATGAGGTGGTAGTGATGATGGGCAGGTGGCTTTGAAACCAGAAGGAACAATATGAGAGGGAAGCCAGCAGGTGACAGAAAGCACGCTGCGTTCTTGCAGCTTGAGGATAAGAGTGGTGAGAGATATTGCTACTAAAGAAGCAGGCAGAAGATTCTGAAAGAGCTTATTTGTCATCATAATGAATTTGGATTTTTATCAGGAAGTGAGAGGATGTCTGTTGAAGGATTTAAATCAGGAAGCTAACAATGATTGGACATGCAGCTTATAAAGAATGTCTCTGACAGAAGCATAAAGATTGTATTTCAGCCAGAGGATGTGTAACATAGAGAAATTTGTTGGATGGCTACTGAAATAATTCAGATGAGCAATGAGGATGGAAGTAAAGCATTGACAGCAGGAATAGAGAAGATGTGAAAGACTGACCAGCTATTAGGGAGAGGGGGTAGACAGAACTTGTTGACAGATTGGGTAGGGGAAAAAAGAGGGGTCTACGAATACTGTATGGATGGAGGCGTCATTTATAAGATGGGAAATCATAGTGAGATTAGCATGTTTGGGGTAAGAAGATACGCTGAATTAGGGGCATGTTGAGTTTTAAATGTGATCCCTAGGAGAAGGCAATGGCAACCCACTCCAGTACTCTTGCCTGGAGAATCCCAGGGGCAGAGGAGCCTAGTGGGCTGCTGTCTATGGGGTCGCACAGAGTCAGACATGACTGAAGCGACTTAGCAGTAGTAGCAGTAGGTTGAGAAGATCTGCTGGAGGAGCACATGGCTATCCACTCCAGTATTCTTGCCTGGGGAATCCCATGGACAGAGGAGCCAGGCGAGCTACAGTCCATGGGGTCACATAGGGTTGGCCACAACTGAAGGGACTTAGCAGCATGTGTGATATTCAAATGGAGATGAGAACTAGATGATATCATCCAGGGAGCAGAGGAACAGTGTAACTAACACGGTGAGGGTGATTGTGCTAACAGAATTAAACTGCTATAGTAGTGGTTCAGTTCAGTTCAGTTCAGTTCAGTCACTCAGTTGTGTCCGACTCTTTGTGACCCCATGAATGGCAGCACGCCAGGCCTCCCTGTCCATCACCAACTCCCGGAGTTCACTCAAACTAACGTGCATCGAGTTGGTGATGCCATCCAGCCATCTCATCCTCTGGCGTCCCCTTCTCCTCCTGCCCCTGATCCCCCCCAGCATCAGAGTCTTTTCCAATGAGTCAACTCTTCGCATGAGGTGGCCAAAGTATTGGAGTTTCAGCTTTAGCATCAGTCCTTCCAAAGAACATAGTGGTAGATTTTGTCAAAAGGGCAGTTTTCCTATTGTGTTACTTTTGATTTTGATGAAGAATTGCAAATTTTATAGCGACACAGAACGGCTGTTGGTACTTCACAAATTTGCAGCTTATTTAATACTCAGTTGGGGTTTTCCTATGTCTGGTGAACAAGAAATACTTTTTTTTTTTTTTCCTGAGAAGTTATGATATTTGCTTTGGGATGGCAAAAGTGATTTTTATAACAGAATGTTACAGTATAAACAGAAGAAAAAAGGAAGTGAGAGAAGAAACCTGTGTAACAAGTTAAAAAGCAAATCAACAGAGAAAGACTTCCAGTTGCTCTAAGAAATATCTAAAAAGATGGAAGAACCAGGCAAGTATGTTGTAAAGACATTTAAGAGGAGGAGAACACCTCAAAGAGATATCAATCAACAGACAGAATGAGGAAAATAAAAATTAAGTTATATTGATATTAGCTTTAGTATGTGAAACTTTAGTGAAAGTAGGTTCATTGGCAAAAGAGATTTCCAACACAATAAACTTGTTAGTCTTTCCTCAAGCACTTTCCCTTTCTCTGAGTTTCTTGTACTCTACAAGAAGTATATTCAGAATAACACACTTAATGTTAAAATCATATCATTAACTTGAAAGTATATAATATATGTGAGATTAATGTGACTGCTATATTTTACATGATGTGTGCATGTGTGTGTGCTAGGTCACTTCAGTTGTGTCTGACTCTTTGTGACCCTATGGACTGTAGTCTGCCAGGCTCCTCTGTCCATGGGATTCTACAGGCAAGAATACTGGAGTTGCCATGCTCTCCTCCAAGGGATCTCCCTACCCAGGGATCAAACTTGTATCTCTTACATCTCTTGCATTGGCAGGCAGAGTTTTGACCACCAGCCCCATTTTACCTGATACTATCCTTTTTTCATCCATTCATCCACCCATTCAGATAACTAACAAATATTTATTTGGCCAGGTACTATGTTTGACCCTGGAAATATGGAAATGATTAATGATACTATACGAAATCTGTTGACTACTTGTTATGTGCCAGATGCTGTGCTAAGTGTTTTGCATATAGTAATTCATGCAACAAAATAATTACATGAAAACAAACAAACCAACCAACCAACCAGAGCTCTAGTAACAAAACTAATTACACTAAGGAACTGGATGGCAAATCTGAAAACTGTAGGACAGTTTGATAGGCTGGAGACTCAGGGAAGAGCTGATGTTGCAGCTCAAGTCCAAATGCAGTATTGAGACAGAAATCTCCCTTTGAGTACATGAATCTTTTTCTCCTAATGCTTTCAACAGATTGGATGAGGCCCATCCATATTATGAAGAGTAGTCTGCTTTGCTTAAAGTCTACTGATTTAAATATTGATCTCATCTGAAAAGTAACCTTCTGAGTGATATCTAAAATGATATTTGACCAAATATCCAGATACTGTGGCCTAGCTAAGTTGACACAAAAACTTAATCATTACACTCTTTATATATCGTTAACATCTCTCAACAACCTTATGAGGTATTATTACCAATGCTATTTTACAGATGAAGAATTGAAGGAAAAGGAAAAGGGGTTTGCTTGGATAACAGAATTAGTAAGTTATAGAACAAGTATTCAAACAGCTAATCTAATTCAAAGTGGAGTGAAAGTCATGTGAGACTCTTTGCAACCCCATGGATTATACAGTCCATGGAATTCTCCAGGTCAGAATACTGGAGTGGGTAGTCTTTTCTTTCTCCAGGGGATCTTCCCAACCCAGGGATCAAACCCAGGTCTCCTGAATCACCGGCAGGTTCTTTATTAGCTGAACCACAAGTTCAGTTCAGTTCAGTCACTCAGTCCTGTCTGACTCTTTGCGACCCCATGAATTGCAGCACACCAGGCCTCCCTGTCCATCACCAACTCCCGGAGTTCACACAAATTCATGTCCATTGAATCGGTGATGCCATCCAGCCATCTCATCCTCTGGCGTCCCCTTCTCCTCTTGCCCCAATCCCTCCCAGCATCAGAGTCTTTTCCAATGAGTCAACTCTTCGCATGAGGTGGCCAAAGTATTGGAGTTTCAGCTTTAGCATTGTTCCTTCCAAAGAACATCCAGGACTGATTTCCTTTAGAATGGACTGGTTGGATCTCCTTGCAGTCCAAGGGACTCTCAAGAGTCTTCTCCAACACTACAGTTCAAAAGCATCAATTCTTCAGTGCTCAGCTTTCTTCACAGTCCAACTCTCACATCCATACATGACTACTGGAAAAACCATAGCCTTGACTAGATGGACCATAAGGGACCCCATCTAATTTAAAGCCAGCACTCAAAGCTACAATGCTTCCATTTACAGGTGGAGAAACTAAGGAAGAGAGAGGTTAACTGACTTGCCCACATCATTCAGCTAGTAGGTGATGGATTCAGAACATGAACTCAGATCTGACTTTAAAGTCTCTATTGTTAATAGCAACACAATAAATATTTTCAATATTTGTCCCCAAAGCGGTTCTTGGTCTATTAGGGAAATCATACGTGAAAACAATTTGCAATGATAGAGAGAAAATGATTAATTTTATTTGGAGAGGCAAGAACATTCCTGGGAAATAAGGCCTCTGAACTTGGCTTTGAAATTAATAACCTTTTAAAAGCACATTCTAGGAAGAGGTTATGGACTGTGTAAGGTGATGAGTATAAAACAGGTAGGTGTATTGGGGAAAGCTTAATAATTTTGGTACCGCTTCCACTGGCGTGAAGTACCTGTGGATGTGAGGGTGGGGTGAGTAGAGATCAGGAGATGATGGTGGCCATCCTACCCAGTTGAGGTGGGACTGGATTTTATTTTGTGGTTGGTAGGAAGCTACAAGAAATTTTGAACAGGAGAGAAATATTATTACACTTTAGTTTTAGTAAGATGCTAAAGTCTGTCAGAAAAAAATTATGAAAGACTTTGAAGTAAACCAAACACATTACTAGGTGTCTTCAATCAAAATGTATGTGCTGTCTAGAGCACACTCTTCTGGGTTATTTTGATTTTATAGAATTTGCATCTTTCATTGTCTGAGCTATTTAAAACTGTAAATTTTAGATCACGGCAATGAAAATGACTCTGATCCATAGATGTGCAAATGAATTCTGTCTGGTGGAAGGAAAATCAATTTCCCTCCCTGCTGTGGAAAAAGCAAGTTTTGCAACTATTTATAAATTTAGTTCAGCATTCCTGATTAGCCTATATAAGTGTGGTTTGACTTCTTTGACTACTCCTTTGAGCCCATTCCAGCATCTTATCAGTTGCCTCATTAATTAGTCAATTAAATAAAATCCTTGATAAATATTATTCTATATTTGTATAAAATTAATCATCTTAATCTTTAAATTTTATTTTTTAACAAGTCTGTCCTAAGGGATGAGATGATGTAATCTGTACAAAGGCAGTGCTAGTACATAGGGTTGGAGGGAAGTTGATAAATTAGAGATGACTTTGGGATGTATACTCTGAAGTTATGGGAAATGACAACATATGAGGGTTCAAAAATGATTCCCAGATTTCTGATATGATTGACAGCAAAGATAGCAGTTTCTTATATCAAAACATGACTATTGGGGAAAAAGATATGAAGGTAGACATAATGAAAAAAGATCAGATATTTGATTGTGGAGTTCAGAAGTATCTGAGGCTAGAGATTCTGATTTGGGGCTCAAGTTTATACTTGTAAACTTGTGGGATTAGATTGAAACACCAAGGAAGAAATGTAGATGAAAACCCGAGTGAGTCTGGTGTAGAGGATTTTAGGCATGAGCAGAATGAAAGGATCCATTAAAAGAGACTGAAAGTAAATCTCTTTTATTTAGGATGGTGTTATTTACGGCAGCAAAGGAAGGGCAATATTTTCAGAGGGAAAGTCTAATCAATAGTGTCAAATGCTAGAAATTTCAGTCCATTGGATTTGGCAATGTGGCTATTGCCAAGAAAGTTTAACTTTCAAGATGGGAGGATGGAAGCAAACTGCATGACAATGTTGAGAATTAGATAATTGGATAGAAAATAAAGAAAGGTATGGGAAAGGAGGTAAGGATGGATACAGGATTAAGGGAGAAATTTTTAAGAGTGAGCATAAGGAGAAGAAGCCATTTGAAAACAATGAAAAGAGAAAATAAAACTGTACAAAGAACTCAGTCCAAGTGGAGATATCAACCTTCAATAGGAGGAAGAACGTGTTCTATCCTCATACTCAGGAAAGGAGAAATAGCTAGGAGTAGCACAGGTACCTTTTAAAGCTGGAAAGTAGGAAGGCGATAGATATCTTACTTGATTTTCAATATCATGTACTCAGAGTGGAGGTGTGGAATTCAAGAGGAATGGCAAAATTATGACTAGTCCTTGAAATGAATGGGAATGGGAACTAATGAAAGGTAAAATCTACATGATAAAATTAATCTGTTAAAGTAGCTTTGCTTCTGGTGTATTGCTCTTTCCAAAGTTTTGTTTTGCAGATGTAGAACATTGAGCCATGAATGATTGCTAAGCAATTTGCCTACTCTTAAATATCTTTTTTCCCCCTTCTGTATTCTTTTTTACCAATAGTCTTTATAGTATATTAGAAAACTATGGGGACAAGGATTAGTTCACCAAATCTCAGATATGCTTAGCTGGCAACACTCCTTCTAATGTGGTAACATATAATTTTAGGTCTGTGATTGGAAATATTGGGTCATGAGATACTGTAGTATAGAACATATAATATTCAGTGGGGTAAAAATGTAACAGCAAGCTGTGGGAAGATGAGAACACCATAGTGTCTAGGTTAGGAAAGGCAGATGGAGAGGAACATGAAAGAGATCCAAGAGAGAAAGATATCAAACAGGGAGAAGATGACGTCAAGAATGAACCTCATATCTCAAGTTTGCTTAGAAACAACCCAGGATATGGCTAATGATGGCAGTATAATATTCATGGATAAGGTCTCAGAACTTTTAGAATGACTCACCTGTATAATGCTTTCCCAGGGCCAATCAATTTTTTCTTTAGAAGAAATAAGTGATAGAAAGTCCTGAAATTCCTGTGACAACATCTTATTCAGAAGCCCTCTGATTTTGAGATAATTAGTTTTTAAAAGAAAAGATTCTAAGCTGCAACTGTGATGAAGAATTGGGAAAAAGGCTTGACTTCAGAAAGCTCTATCCACTTAACACCAAGCCTGATGAAGTTTCTATTGCTTGGTGCTAGAATTTTCCCATGAAAATTCTATTTCATGGATTTGGGGTTTTTTTTTTTTTTTTGGAGGGAGTTTGCAACTGAGCCAAACATGGGGGAATAGTAATTTTTACTTTTTAGGAGAAAAGTATATGAATTTCTTTTTATCAAGGAATCATCAAAAATAGGTTGTATAAAATACTCATGACTTTTTTTTCTCTATAAATTACTGTATTTTAATGAAAGGAGTATTTTAGGGCTGTATATCGTCACCCTGCTTATTTAACTAATATGTAGGGTACATCATTCAAAATGCCAGGCTGGATGACTCACAGGCTGGAATCAAGATTGCTGGGAGAAATATCAACAACCTCAGATATGAAGATGATACCACTCTAATGGCAGAAAGTGAAGAAGAACTAAAGAGCCTCTTGATAAGGGTGAATGAGGAGAGTGAGAAAAACTGGCTTAAAACTCAACATTCAAAAAACGAAGATCATGGCATCTGGTCTGATCATTTCATGGCAAATAGGTGGAGAAACAATGGAAACAGTGACAGATTTTATTTTCTTGGGCTTCAAAATCAATGTAGACAGTGACTGTAGCCAGGAAATTAAAAGATGGTTGCCTCTTAGAAGAAAAGCTATGGCAAATGTAGACAACATATTAAAAAGTAGAGACATCACTTTGCCAACAAAGGTTTGTCTAGTCAAAGCTATGCTTTTTCCAGTAGTCATGTATGGATTTAAGAGCTGGACCATAAAAAAGGCTGAGCGCCGAAGAATTGATGCTTTTGAACTGTGGTGTTGGAGAAGACTCTTGAGAGTCCCTTGGATACCTAGGAGATCAAATCAATCAACCCTAAAGGAAATTGACACTAAAGCACCCCACTCCAGTACTCTTGCCTGGAAAATCCCATGGACGGAGGAGCCTGGTAGGCTGCAGACCATGGGGTTGCTAAGTTGCTAAGTCGGACACGACTGAGAGACTTCACTTTCACTTTTCACTTTCCTGCATTGGAGAAGGGAATGGCAACCCACTCCAGTGTTTTTGCCTGGAGAATCCCAGGGACGGGGTAACCTGGTGGGCTGCCGTCTATGGGGTCACAAAGAGTTGGACATGACTGAAGCGACTTAGCAGCAGCATTCATTGGAAGGACTGATGCTGAAGTTGAAGCTCCAATATTTTGGCCACATGATGTGAAGAGCCTACTTGTTGGAAAAGACCCTGATGCTGGGAAAGATTGAGGGCAGGAGGACAAGGGGGTGATGGAGGATGAGATAGTTGGATGGCATCACTGACTCAATGGAAATGAGTTTGAGCAAACTCTGGGAGATAGTGAAGGGCAGGGAAGCTTGGCGTGCTGCACTTCATGAAGTCGCAAAGATTCAGACATGACTTAGTGACTGAACAACAACATCAATGGCTTGATACTCACTTTCACAGAATTGGATAATAAGCATTTTCAAAGTTGAATCAATGATTTTATTCTCTCAGGAGACTATTTTTGACCAATAAGACTTAACATATATTGAGTGTTGGACCTTGTTCTAAGTGCTTTACATGTTTTAAGTTGTTTAATCCCGGAAATTACTCTATGAGTTAGAGACTGTCATCCTTATTTTATGAATGTGGAAACTGAGCCATATATTTTATTTTTTAATTTTTAAAAATTATTTGTCTTTGGAATACATTTGATTTACAATGTTATGTTAGTTTCTCCTGTACAGCAAAGGGAGGCAGTTATACATACACATAAATTCACTTTTTAGATTCTATTCCCATATAGGTCATTACAGAGTACTGAATAGAGTTCCCTATGGCTATTCAGTAGGTTCTTATTAGTTATTAATATTTATTCTAATTAGAGTAGTATGTACACGCCAATCCTAATCTCCTAATTCATTCCTCTTCCCCTTTCCCCTCTGGTAACCACAAGTTTCTTTTCTACATCTGTACCTCAACTTCTGTTTTGTAAATAGGCTCATTGGTACCATTTCTTTAGATTCCAAATATAAGTGGTAAATGGTGTTGTTTTTTCGTGCCTGACTTACTTCAGTCAGTGTGACAATCTCTAGGTCCGTCTATGTTTCTGCAAGTGGCATTATTTTATTCTTTTTATGGCTAAGTAATACACCATTGTATATATGTACCACCTTTTCTTTACACATTCCTTGTTGATAGATGTTTAGATTTCTTCCATGTCCTGGCTATTGTAGACAGTGCTCCAGTGAACACTGAGGTGCATGTATTTTTTCGAATTATGGTTTTCTCCAGCTATATACTCAGGAGTGGGATTGAAAGATCATGTTGTAATTCTATTTTTAGTTTTTTTAAAGATCATTTTTCTTAAAATCTTTATTGAATTTGTTACAAGATTGCTTCTTTATGTTTTGGTTTTTTGGTCATGAGAATTGTGGGATACTAGCTGCCCAACCAAGGTCAAAGCTACACCCCTTGCCTTAGAAGGCAGTCTTACCCACTGGACCACCAAGAAAGTCCCTATTTTTAGTTTTTAAAGGAATCTGGATAGTTTTCTCTATAGTGACTGTACCAATTTATTCTACCAACAGTGTAGGAAGGTTCTATAGATTTTAAAAACTTTACAGTTGTCATAGCTAGCACACAGTAAAGCTTCAAACCCAATTGCATTATGCACTCATGGAAGATACCCCACCATATCTTGTTCACCGCCTGCTTCCTTGGATATTATCCATTGCCTGTTATGAAGAATCTCCCCACTTGTAGCTTAGACTGTCTGATTTTCATCTTTATTCTCCTGGTGCTGTGATTCTCAAACTTTAGTGTACTTAGAATCAAGAGATCTTTGAAAGAAATTAGATTCCAGGATCCCAACCCCAGAAATTCTAATTCTAGAAGTCTGAATGTTTGCATAAATTCATGCTCTAAACAGACTTCCCAGATAACTCTGAAGCACATGGTCTGTGGGTCACACTTAAGAACTATACTAGAGAATGGAACTAATTTTAGATTCTGGTCCTTTCTGGTGTATCCTGCTATAAAAAAACTGGGACCTGATGAATTAAATTCCACAGTTAACATTGTGTAAGTTTGTTTTATGACTAAAAATGAAACGGGTAATTTTCATAGTTATATTAGTAATCTAAGGGCTTTTAGACGGCCTTCTACTTTTATTAGACATTTTAATTACATAAATATGTTGGCTGAACCTTGCTCTTTTTTTGTGAAATCTTTAAAGTTTTATATATAGTAGACAGTCCTGGCCAATATCATGAGATTATAGCTTACCCAAATGTTAACTTGGGAAACACATTAAGTGAATATCATGAATTTACTATTCTTTCCCCTTACTGTTGTGCTTTTAAAACTATAACTGTATGTATTTATACCATTATGTTTATATTTCTTAGTTACATATACATTGAAGTAATCCATTTCTACTTAGTCACTTTTCACCTTTCATTTTAATTTTAATAATAAAGGTGTATCTTTCTATCAAGATCAGGAATCCAGTCTCTATTTAGTGTTGAAGTAGGCTGCAGGGGAATTACGAGTTATTTCTTAATATTAATTATCGCCTCTCAATAGAGCTCTATGGTGGTAAATATCACATTTTTGAATTTGGGTGGTAGCAGTGGTAATTGGATGCCAGACATTTAAGAATTTCATTCTAGTGTGGAAGGATAGAGCATGAACCAGGTAAGGTAGGTGCTGAGGAAATTAATCAGCCTCTACAAGCTGTTTCTCACAAGGCAGTAAGTTGGTCAAATGCACAGTGCATACCATGTAAGGCAGGTGTAGATTGGACCATCTAAAATACCATCATGATAACTGATTGGTATCAGGCTGATCCTGGCCTGGCAACAGGAAATGTTCTGGAAGCAATAATACTTGAAATCAGATTGATGAAGACATTCTTGATGTAGGTGATCTGTCCATTCAAGACAGAATACCAGTTGAATTCTGATAAAAACAGCAAGAATTTGATGTGATTATGGTGGTAAAGAAAGAAGTTTAGAGACTATAAGTTCTATAAATAACTATAAGTAACCCATGACTCACCTCAATCTAATTCTAGATAGATATTGATATATTTATCTTAGTACAGATTATTTAGAAGTCATGATTGGTGATTTGGACTGCCAGAAAAGGCTTGTTGGCAGATATATGTGAGAATCTGGGAAACAGAAATGAATGACATGATGACAGAATCTTTTTCTTGCCACCAGTAAATTATGGCATTTCCTCCAATACTTCTAAGCTCTAAGGAGACAATCAAATTGTGATGCCCTGTGATGAATAAAATACTTATACATATGTAAGTCTGTGCGTGTGTGCGTGCACACCCGTGCTAAGTCACCTCAGTCATGTCCAACTCCTTTGCGACCCCATGGACTGCAGCCCATCAGGCTCCTCTGTCCATGGAATTCTCCAGGCAAGAATACTGGAGTGGGTTGCAATACCCTTCTCCACGGGACCTTCCTGACCCAGGGATCGAACATGAGTCTCCTTCATTGCAGGCAGATTCTTTATTGTAAACACACACATAACAGACAAAGTAAAAGGAAATAAGGAAGAAAAATTAAGTGGGATTACAGGAAAAGTAAATAGATTCCCACATATGCTATAACTTTCTCATTATGTGTCAAGGTAGGACAACAAATCAATTCTAAGTTTCCTAATAGTCAAAACAAAGCTGGAATTAGGACAAATTGGATGAATCATGTTCAGATGTTAAGACATAACTGCTTGAGGGGAGGCCCTGGCCTTGAAGTCTAGAGAAAATTTATTCCAAACTTGTTATAATAGAGCTATAGAGTGAAATAGTGGATAATAAGATTTTCTTACAGGATTTCCTGCTAGCATTTTTCAATGTAGGATCAATCATCAAACTAAAGCATAATTTAATAAAAAGGATTATATGGAAGGCCAAGATAGTGTAGCCTGGACTGTTTCTTGGATGACACATATAGGAGCCAAATAGAATTGCACCTTCTTTAGGCCATGCTCCACAAGGGCATCTCTGGCAGACAGACAGAGCTGATAACTTCTGGAAAAACCCTTGAGTGGAGCTATTCTATAGTGGTGGAGGAAAGATTCCTATTCTTCAGTTCAGTTCAGTTCAGTTCAGTCGCTCAGTCGTGTCCGACTCTGCGACCCCATGAATAGCAGCATGCCAGGCCTCCCTGTCCATCACCAACTCTGGGAATTCATTCAGACTCACGTCCATCGAGTCAGTGATGCCATCCAGCCATCTCATCCTCTGTCATCCCCTTCTCCTCCTGCCCCCAAATATCTACTAAATGGAGGATAGATTTCTCATAATTTTATTAAAATTAAGAAGTTTAACTAAAACACTGTATTAAAGAGATAACTACTCCGTAGGCCTAGCCACAGGCACAGTCAAAAGTGTTTAAAACTGGACTCAGTCTTCCCTTGGCGCCAACACTTGAACAAATGAAAGAACTGCTGCTGCTGCTGCTAAGTCACTTCAGTCGTGTCCGACTCTTTGCGACCCCATAGATGGCAGCCCACCAGGCTCCCCTGTTCCTGGGATTCTCCAGGCAAGAATACTGGAGTGGGTTGCCATTTCCTTCTCCAATGCATGAAGGTGAAAAGTGAAAGTGAAGTCGCTCAGTCCTGTCCAACTCTGAGTGACCCCATGGACTGCAGCCTACCGGGCTCCTCCGTCCATGGGATTTTCCAGGCAAGAGTACTGGAGTGGGGTGCCATCGCCTTCTCCAAATGAAAGAACAAGGACTTCAAATTCCAATCTTAGAGGATCTGTGAGACTGTTGTCATTGGTCATTTTCCTGTGTGAAAATAATTAATTGCTTATTGAGGCTGTAAACAAATTTCACTAGGATATCTAACTTTAAGTACAGTAGTGTGGGTCAGTGACAATACAGATTAAATTACTCTTCAGTAATTAAGGGAGATTATATCAATTCTTATGACAGATATCTGTCAAAATTATGATAGCCAGCTTCCCAGGTGGTGCTAGTGGTAGAGAACCCACCTGCCAAGCAGGAGAAGCAAGAGACATGGGTTCAATCCCTGGATTGGGAAGATCCCCTGAAGAAGGAAATGGCAATCCATTCCAGTATTCTTGTCTGGACAATTCCATGGACAAGATCCTGATGGGCTGCAGTCCATGGGGCTGCAGAAAGTGGACGTGACTAAGCACACACAAAGGGTAAAATAATACAAATAATGAACATTCTTTCTGCTATTAGTTAGCTCACAAGGCTCTTCAACTGCTGAGGCCTGCCTGGGTCTATATATCATATCCCTAGCACTGAGGAGAGCACTTAATTATTCTTTTAGGAGTTGTATATGGATAGATAGCATATGTTGGATTATCTACCACATGTAAGTGGTGTGTATACTCTAATACCATGACAATGAAAGGGATATAATAATTGTGACCATTTATTGGTATTTACTATTTTACTATATACTTGAAATCTGCTAAGCACATCATATACATTATTTCATTTGATCTTCAGCAACTATTTAGTTGATAAAATTTAGTATAAGTGTGTTGGCTTCCCAGGTAGATCAGTTGGTGAAGAATCCACCTGCAATGCAGGAGACCCTGACTCGATTCCTGGATTAGGAAGTTCCCTTGGAGAAGGGCTACCCACTCCAGTATTTTCGGGCTTCTGGGGTCAGACACAACTGCAGCACTCAGCACAGCACAGCAGCATAAATGTGCTAGTTGCTCAGTTGTTTCCAACTCTCTCTTTGTGACCCCATGGACTGTAGCCCACCAGGATTCTCTGTCCATGGGATTCTCCAGCAAGAATACCAGATTGGGTTTCTATTTCCTTCTCCAGGGGATCTTCTCAGCCCAGGGATCGAACCTGTGTCTCATGTCTCCTGCATTGGCAGGCAGGTTCTTTACCACTAGCGCCACCTGGAAATATTAAGTATAATTGTCCTTAATTTACAGCTATAGAAAGAGAAGTTTAAATTTTAAACAGCTTATCTACATTCTCACCGCTACAAAGTAGAACATTCGCCCCTGTGGACTTATTCCAAAGCCTGTGTTCTTTCCTCTTCACCAGCAGTATTTGGCTTTGCTTTTCAGTTTCAGCATCTACAAACTGTAGGTCTCAGATCAGAGTGCAGATCAAAGGGTTTTGGCCACTCTCAGGACGGAATGGTATTGCCAGACCCAAGGGTAGCCATTTGCTAGGATAGTGGGTGGGGTTGCCTCACAAATTTCTGGGCAAATGATCGTTTATTATAATCAACATGGTAGATTTGATTTTTTGATTCAATTTTCAAATATATTTTCCATGTACATTCAGAATCCTTGATAATTAATATATGATCTAGATCTTTTAAATAATTTTATAGAATATGAATTATGCTTTATTGTTAAATTAAAAAATTTAAGGTTTTTGAATTATTATTATTATTATTATTAATATCTTTTTTTAATCTACAATTTTATTCATTAAAATAATTTTTTTGGCTGCACAGCTTGCAGAATTGTAGTTCCCTCACCAGGGATTGAACGTAGGGCCATAGCAGTGAAAGTGCTGAATCCTAACCATTGGACAGCCAGGAAATTCCCAAGAACTTTATATTTCTTAATGCATCTTTAAAGTATCATTATCTATGACTTACTTGATTTGGGGTTCTTTGTTGGGGTTCTTTGTTGAAGTTCATTACTGATGTGATAGACTTTCAATGAACAATTCTGATTCACATTATGGCAGTCTAGTTTACAAAATGATTTCCAGGAAGACATTATGATAAATAAACAGGAGTTGCTTGTACATTTTGTCTTCATGGTGTAACCCTTGGCATCATGCAAAACTGTCTGCTCTGAAGATACACTATTCACACACACAAAAATGTAAGGATGAAAAATGTTTGTGTGTATATACTGTTAAAAAAATAACTCTCTGCAGTTGTTAGTTTTATGCTTTAGAAACTAACTCTGAAAGGTACTGATAAATTGCCTTAAGGCAGTTTTTCTTTTAGGCAGTATATCCTAATTCATTTCTAGTGCGGAGTCATACATTCTCCTTCACTTCATGACGATACTGCCCTAGTGTCTGAGAGCTTGGAACTACATGGAAAGATTAATCAGATAAGGCTTCTTGGAGGAGCAAACTTTTTTTTTTTTTATCGATGTATAGTTGATTTACTATGTTAGTTTCTGGTATACAGCAAAGTGGTTCAGATTCTATTCCTTTATAGTTTATTACAGGATATTAAATATAGTTCCTTATGCTATACAGTAAAACCTTGATTTTTTTAATCAGTTCTATATATATAGTTTATATCTGCTAATCCCAAATTCCTAATTTGTCCCTCCATCCTCCCTTTCCCCTTTGGTCATCATGTTTGCTTTCTGTCTGTAAATCTGTTTCTGTTTTGTAAATAAGTTTATTGTTTCATTATTTTTAAATACCACATATAAGTGATATCATATGATATTTGTCTTTCCCTAAAACTGCTTCACTTAGTACAATAATCTCTAGGTCCATCCGTGTTGCTGCAAGTGACATTTATTTCATTCTTTCAAAGGCCGAGTATTATTCCACTGTATATCTGTGCCACATATTCTTTATCCATTCTTCTGTTGATGGACATTTAGGTTGCTTCCATGTCTTGGCTATTGTAAATAGTGCTGCAATGAACTTCAGGATGCACGTATCTTTTCAAATGAGAGTTTTCTTGGGATATACACCCAGGAGTGGTGTTACTGGATCATATGGTAACTCTGTTTTTAGTTCTGAAGAAAACTCCATACTGTTCTCCCTAGTAGCTGCACCAGCTTACATTCCCACCAACAGTGTAGGAGGGTTCCCTTTTTCTCCACACTTCTTGGAGGAGGAAACTTTTACGTTAGATCCTAAAACCATTGGTAAAGAAGGATATTTCATGGGATGCAGGTAAAGACTGGAATTTAAAAACTCTGGGATGTCAAGGAGGAGGAACACTGGGATAAGTTACATGTCAGGAGTTAAGAAAGACGGGAGGGAGCTGTGGCTGCTGCTGCTGCTGCTGCTGCATCGCTTCAGTCGTTTCCAACTCCGTGCGACCCCATAGATGGCAGCCCACCAGGCTCCTCCGTCCATGGGATTTGCCAGGTAAGAGTACTGGAGTGGGGTGCCATTGCCTTCTCCATGGGAGGGAGCAATGGCTAGTAATGCAAAGTCTTGAGTAAAAGACTGAAGCATTTAAATTGGATTTACAGGCAGTGAAAAATTATCTGCTTACATGTTTTTGTTTAGCAGCTGCAGTGAAAACAAATTAAAGACTAATTTGTGTGACACAGATGATAAGAGTAACAGAGAGTTGTTCAATAAACTTCACATTCAAGTTCCTCTATTTGGCACTAAGATCCAGCAATGAATAAAAGATAATTCCTTTCTTCAATTCACTTTGGTTACAGTCTTTTAAGAGGAGACTGGAGTACATGTAATATGAAGAGAAGTATGCTAGAAGAACAAAAAGAAATTTGAAAAATTTAATTTGAGGAATTGAGGATCATTTAATGGAGGAGGTGATTTTTATTCTAGTCTTTGAAGAATTAGTAGGATTTCAATAGGCCTGGAAAGACATTCTAGGTGGAAGGACCAGGACTAGCCAGTGGAGGGGTCAACAGACACAGGGCAGTTGGTTAATGCATTGGAAGGAATGTGTGAGATATTAAGAGGTATTTTAAACCCATTGTAAAATCACAGTGTCTTTAGATCTACTTGTCGATCAAGGCTGGGTAAAAGGGAATATTTACCAAACAAAATATTCAGTTTGGCAATGACTTTCTTCCTGCACTTGTTTGTTCTATGAGAATTATGAGGTAATTGAAAAATAAAATTGTAAAGTGTCAATAAACCTAGATAGGCTAGTATCACAATATCTTAAACATATAAAGCAATTTAAAATGTATACAGTGTCTTTACATATATTTTCTAATTCCATTCTCTCATAAACCTATTCTACTTCGTACAAGGGAATTTAGATTTAGGAACACTTGCTCAAGATTACTCAGTTGGTAAGCGGTGTGGACTCGCTTTACTTTTTTTATTTGGATGCAGGTTACTGTTGTCAAGTCTAGTCTTGTTATATCACACATGCAAATGACAGAGAAATACCCATCGGAAATTGTGTAAGTGGAGAGGCAATACAGACAAGAATACAAAAACTACCTGAAAGTCTCTGATTTCCTAGCAAGAGAGTTTTATAATTCTGATTTTAAAAAGAAAGCATTTACTCTGTTCCATTGGTTGATGGGCTAGTTATGAAAAAGCCAACTGCTGAGACATACCATTAAACTGCTCTATCTGAATTTGAAATCAGTTGGTCTGGTCATGCCCCATTTAGTTGTTATCTGAATGGACAATGGTAAGCCTATCTTTTCTACTGAATAGAAATGAATGGACTCTTATTAAAAGGCATGTGTATTCTATCAAGCTCATATTTTCTCCTAATTTTATTACAAGGACAAAAGAGAGAAAATAATTCTTCAAGGGATTATTGTAGGATGTTTAGAAAAAGAGAAAAACAAATGCAACACTACTATCTTTCATTATACAGTCATCTTTTAAAACCAAAAGCAAGGAATTTCAAGTGTTTTATTCATGGCCTTATCAATCTTCAGAATGTTCCTGTAAGTCACTTAGGTGGTAAGAGTTTCTGTTAAGAGGAGAAGAAATTTAATATGTTTATTCATTGTGAGAAAAAAGATACACGGAGACAAGAGACTTGCAATAAGAACACTTTAGTTTGAAACATTACACATAATAACAAGGAATAAAGAATTATCCAAGGGAGGAAAAAATTACATCTAACTATTGGAATATGGAAATGTTTTCTCATAATAAGTGAAAATAGAAAATAAATCATAGTGAAGATTAAAAATAGAAAAATTCATGACACTTCAGCTAAATTCAATAAGCATTTATTGAATGCCTAATGAATTTAAACTTTAATCATTTTCTGTTTCTATAGTTATATTGAAAAATATTGTTCCTTAAGTGCTAAGTATTAAAAATATTTTTTAAATGCTGAAGAAGTTTCCCTGAAAATATGAGCAGTATATGAAGATGAGCTTTAATAATGATTCTGGTTGTGAATGGTTGTAAGGTAGGAGAAGTAATAAAAATTCTTAGGAGGACTTTTGCTGAATCATTGCATAAATCACCAAATAGTGAGAGAGTCAATTCCTAGGCAGATTGAAAAGAAGTCCAGGGTCTCCAAGGAGGAGAAAGGGGTCTAGGACTCTCAAAGTGGAGATACGGGTCTGGAATTCTCAAGGAGGTGGAAAGGACAAACTTTTTTTGTCTACATTCCTTAGTCTTAGTCAATTACACAACTCAGTTTAAACTCTGTACTAGGGATTATAGGAGAAGGCAATGGCACCCCACTCCAGTGCTCTTGCCTGGAAAATCCTATGGACTGAGGAGCCTGGTAGGCTGCAGTCCATGGGGTCGATAAGAGTCAGACACGACTGAGTGACTTCACTTTCACTTTTCACTTTCATGCATTGGAGAAGGAAATGGCAACCCACTCCAGTGTTCTTGCCTGGAGAATCCCAGGGACTGCGGAGCCTGGTGGGCTGCTGGCTGTGGGGTCGCACAGAGTCGGACACAACTGAAGCAACTTAGCAGCAGTAGCAGCAGCAGGGATTATATAACAACAATGTATCTTGCTTGAGGACAGTTTCTCCTTCCTGAAAACCTTCTGACTAATCCTGATATTTTAGAATGTATATTATGGGAGTGGATCTGGTAGGATCTTTCCTTTGTTAAATTCTAATCTTGTTATCCTAAAATGTAAATTGTGGGAATGGGTCTGGTAAAATTTTCACAAACTTGATACATTCTTTTGATTCATTGTAATAACTAATTAAAAGGTATATAACTCCATTGCTAACACTATCAAGGGGGTATTCTTTTTGCCCGCTTCTGATGTCTATGTCAGAAGCTTTCTCTATCTCTTTTATACTTTTTTTTTTCTTTTTTTAGTTTTATTTTTAAACTTTACAAAATTGTATTGGTTTTACATTGCCAAATGTATTGTATTGTATTGTACAATATACTGTACAATATATTGTACAATTGTAATGTACAAATACCATTGTATTGGTATTACCTTGCCAAATATTGAAATGAGTCCACCACAGGTATACATGTGTTCCCCATCCTGAACCCTCCTCCCTCCTCCCTCCCCATACCATCCCTCTGGGTCATCCCAGTGCACCAGTCCCATGCATCCAGTATCGTGCATCGAACCTGGACTGGCGACTCGTTTCATACATGATATTCTACATGTTTCAATGCCATTCTCCCAAATCTTCCCACCCTCTCCCTCTCCCACAGAGTCCATAAGACTGTTCTATACATCAGTGTCTCTTTTGCTGTCTTGTATACAGGGTTATTGTTACCATCTTTCTAAATTCCATATATATGCATTAGTATACTGTATTGGTGTTTTTCTTTCTGGCTTACTTCACTCTGTATAATAGGCTCCAGTTTCATCCACCTCATTAGAACTGATTCAAATGTATTCTTTTTAATGACTGAGTAATACTCCATTGTGTATATGTACCACAGCTTTCTTATCCATTCATCTAGGTTGCTTCCATGTCCTAGCTATTATAAACAGTGCTGCGATGAACACTGGGGTACACGTGTCCCTTTCCCTTCTGGTTTCCTCAGTGTGTATGCCCAGCAGTGGGATTGCTGGGTCATAAGGCAGTTCTATTTCCAGTTTTTTAAGGAATCTCCACACTGTTCTCCATAGTGGCTGTACTAGTTTGCATTCCCACCAACAGTGTAAGAGGGTTCCCTTTTCTCCACACCCTCTCCAGCATTTATTGCTTGTAGACTTTTGGATCGCAGCCATTCTGACTGGCGTGAAATGGTACCTCATAGTGGTTTTGATTTGCATTTCTCTGATAATGAGTGATGTTGAGCATCTTTTCATGTGTTTGTTAGCCATCTGTATGTCTTCTTTGGAGAAATGTCTATTTAGTTCTTTGGCCCATTTTTTGATTGGGTCATTTATTTTTTTGGAATTGAGCTGTAGGAGTTGCTTGTATATTTTTGAGATTAGTGTTTGTCAGTTGCTTCACTTGCTATTATTTTCTCCCATTCTGAAGGCTGTCTTTTCACCTTGCTTATAGTTTCCTTTGATGTGCAGAAGCTTTTAAGTTTAATTAGGTCCCATTTGTTTATTTTTGCTGTGCGCGGCCGGGCGCTTGGCGCCAGAAGCGAGAGCCCCTTGGGGCTCGCCCCCCCCCCCCCCACCTCACCGGGTCAGTGAAAAAACGATCAGAGTAGTGGTATTTCACCGGCGGCCCACAAGGCCAGCAGACCCTGCCCCGCCCCCTCGCGGGAAACGAGGGGGCGCCAGAGGCCTCCCACTTATTCTACACCTCTCATGTCTCTTCACTGTGCCAGACTAGAGTCAAACTCAACAGGGTCTTCTTTCCCTGCTGATTCCGCCAAGCCCGTTCCCTTGGCTGTGGTTTCGCTGGATAGTAGGTAGGGACAGTGGGAATCTCCTTCATCCATTCATGCGCATCACTAATTAGATGACGAGGCATTTGGCTACCTTAAGAGAGTTATAGTTACTCCCGCCGTTTACCTGCGCTTCATTGAATTTCTTCACTTTGACATTCAGAGCACTGGGCAGAAATCACATCGAGTCAACACCCGCCGCGGGCCTTCGCGTCTTTTATACTTTAATAAAACTTTATTACACAAAAGCTATGAGCCATCAAGCCTTGTCTCTGGCCCAATTGAATTCTTCTCCTCTGGAGGCCAAGAATCCCAGCATCTTTCGTGGTTCAGCAACAACCTTTCAATAGGAAACAAACACAAAGATAGACTCTGTACCTAAGTACAGACTAAGGAAAAGTGTTAAATGACAGATTATGATTAGCTATTCATTTTCACTATGCAGAAAATGAACAGAAAAGCAATTAAGTCATGACATGAGGAATTTTTAGTTGATACTTGAAAAGATTTCCCAACAATGATTATCACCTAATATGACCCTGTATTGGGCTTTTATTAAGGTAGGTTTTGGAACATTCTTTTTTTTTTTTTTAAATTTTATTTTATTTTTAAACTTTACATAACTGTATTAGTTTTGCCAAATATCAAATGAATCTGCCACAGGTATACATGTGTTCCCCATCCTGAACCCTCCTCCCTCCTCCCTCCCCATACCATCCCTCTGGGTCGTCCCAGTGCACTAGCCCCAAGCATCCAGTATCGTGCATCGAACCTGGACTGGCAACTCATTTCTTACATGATATTTTACATGTTTCAATGTCATTCTCCCAAATCTTCCCACCCTTTCCCTCTCCCACAGAGTCCATAAGACTGTTCTATACATCAGTGTCTCTTTTGCTGTCTTGTACACCGGGTTATTGTTAAAATCTTTCTAAATTCCATATATATGCATTAGTATACTGTATTTATGTTTTTCCTTCTGGCTTACTTCACTCTGTATAATAGGCTCCAGTTTCATCCACCTCATTAGAACTGATTCAAATGTATTCTTTTTAATGGCTGAGTAATACTCCATTGTGTATATGTACCACAGCTTTCTTATCCATTCATCTGCTGATGGACATCTAGGTTGCTTCCATGTCCTGGCTGTTATAAACAGTGCTGCGATGAACATTGGGGTACACGTGTCTCTTTCCCTTCTGGTTTCCTCAGTGTATATGCCCAGCAGTGGGATTGCTGGATCATAAGGCAGTTCTATTTCCAGTTTTTTAAGGAATCTCCACACTGTTCTCCATAGTGGCTGTACTAGTTTGCATTCCCACCAACAGTGTAAGAGGGTTCCCTTTTCTCCACACCCTCTCCAGCATTTATTATTTGTAGACTTTTGGATCGCAGCCATTCTGACTGGTGTGAAATGGTACCTCATAGTGGTTTTGATTTGCATTTCTCTGATAATGAGTGATGTTGAGCATCTTTTCATGTGTTTGTTAGCCATCTGTATGTCTTCTTTGGAGAAATGTCTATTTAGTTCTTTGGCCCATTTTTTGATTGGGTCATTTATTTTTCTGGAGTTGAGCTGTAGGAGTTGCTTGTATATTTTTGAGATTAGTTGTTTGTCGGTTGCTTCATTTGCTATTATTTTCTCCCATTCTGAAGGCTGTCTTTTCACCTTGCTAATAGTTTCCTTTGATGTGCAGAAGCTTTTAAGGTTAATTAGGTCCCATTTGTTTATTTTTGCTTTTATTTCCAATATTCTGGGAGGTGGGTCATAGAGGATCCTGCTGTGATGTATGTCAGAGAGTGTTTTGCCTATGTTCTCCTCTAGGAGTTTTATAGTTTCTGGTCTTACGTTTAGATCTTTAATCCATTTTGAGTTTATTTTTGTGTATGGTGTTAGAAAGTGGTCTAGTTTCATTCTTTTACAAGTGGTTGACCAGATTTCCCAGCACCACTTGTTAAAGAGATTGTCTTTACTCCATTGTATATTCTTGCCTCCTTTGTCAAAGATAAGGTGTCCATATGTGCGTGGATTTATCTCTGGGCTTTCTATTTTATTCCATTGATCTATATTTCTGTCTTTGTGCCAGTACCATACTGTCTTGATAACTGTGGCTTTGTAGTAGAGCCTGAAGTCAGGTAGGTTGATTCCTCCAGTTCCATTCTTCTTTCTCAAGATCGCTTTGGCTATTCGAGGTTTTTTGTATTTCCATACAAATTGTGAAATTATTTGTTCTAGCTCTGTGAAGAATACTGTTGGTAGCTTGATAGGGATTGTGTTGAATCTATAAATTGCTTTGGGTAGTATACTCATTTTCACTATATTGATTCTTCCAATCCATGAACATGGTATATTTCTCCATCTATTAGTGTCCTCTTTGATTTCTTTCATCAGTGTTTTATAGTTTTCTATATATAGGTCTTTAGTTTCTTTAGGTAGATATATTCCTAAGTATTTTATTCTTTCCGTTGCAATGGTGAATGGAATTGTTTCCTTAATTTCTCTTTCTGTTTTCTCATTATTAGTGTATAGGAATGCAAGGGATTTCTGTGTGTTGATTTTATATCCTGCAACTTTACTATAGTCATTGATTATTTCTAGTAATTTTCTGGTGGAATCTTTAGGGTTTTCTATGTAGAGGATCATGTCATCTGCAAATAGTGAGAGTTTTACTTCTTCTTTTCCAATTTGGATTCCTTTTATTTCTTTTTCTCTCTGATTGCTGTGGCCAAAACTTCCAAAACTATGTTGAATAGTAATGGTGAAAGTGGGCACCCTTGTCTTGTTGCTGACTTTAGAGGAAATGCTTTCAATTTTTCACCATTGAGGATAATGTTTGCTGTGGGTTTGTCATATATAGCTTTTATTATGTTGAGGTATGTTCCTTCTATTCCTGCTTTCTGGAGAGTTTTTATCATAAATGGGTGTTGAATTTTGTCAAAGGCTTTCTCTGCATCTATTGAGATAATCATATGGTTTTTATTTTTCAATTTGTTAATGTGGTGTATTACATTGATTGATTTGCGGATATTGAAGAATCCTTGCATCCCTGGGATAAAGCCCACTTGATCATGGTGTATGCTCTTTTTAATGTGTTGTTGGATTCTGATTGCTAGAATTTTGTTAAGGATTTTTGCATCTATGTTCATCAGTGATATTGGCCTGTAGTTTTCTTTTTTTGTGGCATCTTTGTCAGGTTTTGGTATTAGGGTGATGGTGGCCTCATAGAATGAGTTTGGAAGTTTACCTTCCTCTGCAATTTTTTGGAAGAGTTTGAGAAGGATAGGTGTTAGCTCTTCTCTAAATTTTTGGTAGAATTCAGCTGTGAAGCCGTCTGGACCGGGGCTTTTGTTTGCTGGAAGATTTTTGATTACAGTTTCAATTTCTGTGCTTGTGATGGGTCTGTTAAGATTTTCTATTTCTTCCTGGTCGAGTTTTGGAAAGTTGTACTTTTCTAAGAATTTGTCCATTTCTTCCTCATTGTCCATTTTATTGGCATATAATTGTTGATAGTAGTCTCTTATGATCCTTTGTATTTCTGTGTTGTCTGTTGTGATCTCTCCATTTTCGTTTCTAATTTTGTTGATTTGATTTTTCTCCCTTTGTTTCTTGATGAGTCTGGCTAATGGTTTGTCAATTTTATTTATCCTTTCAAAGAACCAGCTTTTGGTTTTGTTGATTTTTGCTATGGTCTCTTTTGTTTCTTTTGCATTTATTTCTGCTCTAATTTTTAAGATTTCTTTCCTTCTACTAACCCTGGGGTTCTTCATTTCTTCCTTTTCTAGTTGCTTTAGGTGTAGAGTTAGGTTATTTATTTGACTTTTTTCTTGTTTCTTGAGGTGTGCCTGTATTGCTATGAACTTTCCCCTTAGGACTGCTTTTACCGTGTCCCACAGGTTTTGGGTTGTTGTGTTTTCATTTTCATTTGTTTCTATGCAAATTTTGATTTCTTTTTTGATTTCTTCTGTGATTTGTTGGTTATTCAGCAGCGAGTTGTTCAGCCTCCATATGTTGGAATTTTTAATAGTTTTTCTCCTGTAATTGAGATCTAATCTTACTGCATTGTGGTCAGAAAAAATGCTTGGAATGATTTCTATTTTTTTTGAATTTACCAAGGCTAGCTTTATGGCCCAGGATGTGATCTATCCTGGAGAAGGTTCCATGTGCACTTGAGAAAAAGGTGAAATTCATTGTTTTGGGATGAAATGTCCTATAGATATCAATTAGGTCTAACTGGTCTATTGTATCGTTTAAAGTTTGTGTTTCCTTGTTAATTTTCTGTTTAGTTGATCTATCCATAGGTGTAAGTGGGGTATTAAAGTCTCCCACTATTATTGTGTTATTGTTAATTTCTCCTTTCATACTTGTTAGCATTTGTCTTACGTACTGTGGTGCTCCCGTGTTGGGTGCATATATATTTATAATTGTTATATCTTCTTCTTGGATTGATCCTTTGATCATTATGTAGTGACCTTCTTTGTCTCTTTTCACAGCCTTTGTTTTAAAGTCTATTTTATCTGATATGAGTATTGCTACTCCTGCTTTCTTTTGGTCCCTATTTGCATGGAAAATCTTTTTCCAGCCCTTCACTTTCAGTCTGTATGTGTCCCCTGTTTTGAGGTGGGTCTCTTGTAGACAACATATGTAAGGGTCTTGTTTTTGTATCCATTCAGCCAGTCTTTGTCTTTTGGTTGGGGCATTCAACCCATTTACGTTTAAGGTAATTACTGATAAGTATGATCCCGTTGCCATTTACTTTATTGTTTTGGGTTCGAGTTTATACACCGTTTTTGTGTTTCCTGTCTAGAGAATATCCTTTAGTATTTGTTGGAGAGCTGGTTTGGTGGTGCTGAATTCTCTCAGCTTTTGCTTGTCTGAAAAACTTTTGATTTCTCCTTCATACTTGAATGAGATCCTTGCTGGGTACAATAATCTAGGCTGTAGGTTATTTTCTTTCATCATTTTAAGTATGTCTTGCCATTCCCTCCTGGCTTGAAGAGTTTCTACTGAAAGATCAGCTGTTATCCTTATGGGAATTCCCTTGTGTGTTATTTGTTGTTTTTCCCTTGCTGCTTTTAATATTTGTTCTTTGTGTTTGATCTTTGTTAATTTGATTAATATGTGTCTTGGGGTGTTTCTCCTTGGGTTTATCCTGTTTGGGACTCTCTGGGTTTCTTGTACTTGGGTGATTATTTCCTACCCCATTTTAGGGAAGTTTTCCACTATTATCTCCTCAAGTATTTTCTCATGGTATTTCTTTTTGTCTTCTTCTTCTGGAACCCCTATGATTTGAATGTTGTAGCGTTTAATATTGTCCTGGAGGTCTCTGAGATTGTCCTCATTTCTTTTAATTCGTTTTTCTTTTATCCTCTCTGATTCATTTATTTCTACCCTTCTATCTTCTAATTCACTAATCCTGTCTTCTGCCTCTGTTATTCTACTATTTGTTGCCTCCAGAGTGTTTTTAATTTCATTTATTGCATTATTCATTATATATTGACTCTTTTTTATTTCTTCTAGGTCCTTGTTAAACCTTTCTTGCATCTTCTCAATCCTTGTCTCCAGGCTATTTATCTGTGATTCCATTTTAGTTTCAAGATTTTGGATCAATTTCACTATCATTATTCGGAATTCTTTATCAGGTAGATTCCCTATCTCTTCCTCTTTTGTTTGGTTTGGTGGGCATTTATCCTGTTCCTTTATCTGCTGAGTATTCCTCTGTCTCTTCATCTTGTTTAAATTGCTGAGTTTGGGGATGTCCTTTCTGTATTCTGGCAGTTTGTGGAGTTCTCTTTATTGTGGCGTTTCCTCACTGTGTGTGTGTTTGTACAGGTGGCTTGTCAAGGTTTCCTGGTTAGGGAAGCTTGTGTCGGTGTTCTGGTGGGTGGAGCTGTATTTCTTCTCTCTGGAGTGCAATGAAATGTCCAGTAATGAGTTATGAGATGTCTATAGTTTTGGGGTGACTTTGGGCAGCCTGTATCTTGAAGCTCAGGGCTGTGTTCCTTTGTTGCTGGAGAATTTGCTTGGTATGTCTTGCCCTGGAACTTATTGGCCCTTGTGTGGTGCTTGGTTTCAGTGTCGGTATGGAGGCATTTGATGAGCTCCTGTCAATTAATGTTCCTTGGAGTCAGGAGTTCCCTGGAGTCAGAAGTTCCCTGGAGTCAGGGTTTGGACTTAAGCCTCCTGCTTCCGGTTATCGGTCTTGTTTTTACAGTAGTTCCAAAACTTCTCCTTCTATACAGCACCATTGATAAAACATCTACATTAAAGATGAAAAGTTTCTCTACAGTGAGGGTCACTCAGAGAGGTTCACAGGGTTACATGGAGAAGAGAAGAGGGAGGAGGGAGTTAGAGGTGACCCAAATGAGATGAGGTGAATCAATAGTGGAGAGAGTGGGCTAGCCAGTAGTCACTTCCTTATGTGCACTCCGCAACTGGACCACTCAGAGATTTTCACGGAGTTATACAGAGAAGAGAAGAAGGAGGAAGGTGACAGAGGTGGCCAGAAGGATAAAAGGGGGGAATGAAAAGGAGGGAGATAGATCCAGCCAGTAATCAGATCCCTAAGTGTTCTCCACCATCTGGAACACACAGAAATTCACAGAGTTGGGTAGAGTAGAGAGGGGTTAGGGAGGAGACACAGGCGACCTGGTGGAGAAAAAGGAGAGTCCAAAGGGAGAGAGAGCAGTCAAGCCAGTAATCTTGCTCCCTAGTAAAAAATGGGTCCTGAAGACTGGGTTCTTAAAGGTACAAAATTGGTAACAAATACATAAAAGCAAAAATTAAAAATCTAGAGTAGAGTTTGGAATTTCAAAAATACGATGTTAAAGAAAAGAAGAAGGAAAAGAAAGAGAGAAAAAATGAACAAACAAAAACAAACAAGGTCGCAAAAATTATAAAGAAAGTACAGGTACAAAATTGATAACTAATACCAAAAAGCAAAAATTAAAAATCTAGAGTAGAGTTTGGAATTTCAGAAATACAATGTTAAAAAAAAAAAAAAAAGGAGAAGAAAAATAAAGACAGAAAACAAACAAACAAAAACAAACAATGTCATAAAAATTATAAAGAAAATACAGGTACAAAATTGATATCAAATACCAAAAAGCATAAATTAAAAATCTAGAGTAGAGTTTGGAATTTCAGATATACAATGTTATATAAAAGAAGAAGAGAAAGAAACAGAGAAGAAGAAGAAAAAAAAAAGTCACAGAAATTATATAAAAAAAAGCTATAGGTACAAAATTGATAACATATACCAAAGAGCGAAAATTAAAAATCTAGAGTAGAGTTTGGAATTTCAAAAATACAATGTTAAAGAAAAGAAGAAAAAAAAAAACAAAAAAAAACCAAAAAACAAGGTCAAAAAATTATAAAATATATATATATGAAGTTTGCTGAAGAAGAAAAAAATAGGGTCTTTTTTTTTTTTTTGCAAAGTAATAGGTTATAAAAGTGAAAATTAAAGGAACAATAGAGGACTTAAAATTTTTTTTTTAATTAAAAAAAAAGAATGATCGTAAAAATAATAAAAATATATCTAGGACTTTCTTGGTTTTGTTGTGGGTGTTGCGGGTTCAGTTCATTTTTGGCTAGTTCCTTGGTCAGACTTATATTTCTCAAGATCTATAGGCCCCTTCCTATGTAGTCCGTAGTAACCACAGGGTTTTCATCTATTGCCTGTAGCTTCCAAGGCGTTTCCCTCTGTTATATCTTCTTCTGTTTTCTAGTCTCTTCAGTATCTGGTTTCCGCCCTGACACAAAGGGGACGGTGGAGGACACTGTTTTTTTTTTTTTTTTTTTTTAGGCTTACTTGTTCAGTCGCGCTGTGGGGAGGGAGGGAGGGATGCTGCAAACAAATAATACTGGCGTGGGCTCTCAGTGCCTCAGCCACCCTGGGTCTGCACGGCGCGTGTAGCCACCCTGCCCACACTGCTCGGGCTCTAGGTTGTTCCGCCGGGAACAATCCGCGGCCGGCCCTGGGTTGCATGCACCTCCCAGGTCCAAGCTGCTCAGGTTCAGGCCCTCAGGTAGTCCTCAGAGGCGCAGACTCAGTTGGGCCTGCGTTTTGTGCTCTTCCCAGGTCCGAGCAGCTCAGGTGATGAGGTATTTGGCGAGCGCCAATGCTGCGACTTATCGCCTCCTCACCACTCGGTTATCTGGGTGTAAAACCAGCGCACCTTCTCAGGCAGATGTTGACCGTCCAGACCCCCAAGAAGTTTTAGTTAGCAAAGAAGCCTGCTTACAGTTTTATTGATAATGTCTCTCTGGGGCTGCGCTTGCCCGCTTCCGGCTCTGGCTGCCTGTCACCGGAGGGGCAAGGTCTGCAGCCGGCTATCTCTGTTCAGTCCTTTGTTCCATGCGCGGGCCTGGCGGTCTTAGGTTAGGGCTGGCTTTTTGTGTGGTAGATATCCCACAGTCTGGTTTGCTAGCCCAAATTATTTCGCTCAGATAGTGCTCAGGGTATTCAGGCCAGATTCTTACTCACAGCGATGCAGCCCGCGCCGCGCCTCCCTGCCCAGCCCCCTCTTGCTAATGGCGGATGCAGGCGTCTGCGCTGCTTCTCCGCTGGGGGAGTTATCGTAGGGCTCGCAATCTGAGAGTTTTAATTGTTTATTTATTTTTTCTCCCTGTTATGTTGCCCTCTGTGCTTCCAAAGCTCGGCACAGATTCGGGAGTGAGAAGGTTTCCTGGTGTTTGGAAACTTCTCTCTTTTTAAGATTCCCTTCCCGGGATGGAACTCCGTCCCTCCCTCTTTTGTCTCTTTTTTTTATCTTTAATATTTTTTCCTACCTCCTTTCGAAGAGTTGGGTTGCTTTTCTGGGTGCCTGATGTCCTCTGCCGGCATTCCGAAGTTGTTTTGTGGAATTTACTCGACGTTTAAATGCTCTTTTGATGAATTTGTGGGGGAGAAAGTGTTCTCCCCGTCCTACTCCTCCGCCATCTTGGCTCTTTTCTGGAACATTCTTTAAGTGATAAAGAAAGCAGATCAAATCAGATCAGTCACTCAGTTGTGTCCGACTCTTTGCGACCCCATGAATCACAGCACGCCAGGCCTCTCTGTCCATCACCAACTCCCTCGAGTCAGTGATGCCATCCAGCCATCTCATCCTCTGGCGTCCCCTTCTCCTCTTGCCCCCAATCCCTCCCAGCACCAGAGTCTTTTCCAATGAGTCAACTCTTCGCATGAGGTGGCCAAAGTACTGGAGTTTCAGCTTTAGCATCATTCCTTTCAAAGAAATCCCAGGGCTGATCTCCTTCAGAATGGACTGGTTGGATCTCCTTGCAGTCCAAGGGACTCTCAGGAGTCTTCTCCAACACCACACTTCAAAAGCATCAATTCCTCGGCACTCAGCCTTCTTCACAGTCCAACTCTCACATCCATACATGACCACAGGAAAAACCATAGCCTTGACTAGATGAACCTTTGTTGGCAAAGTAATGTCTCTGCTTTTTATCTAGGTTGGTCATAACTTTCCTTCCAAGGAGTAAGCGTCTTTTAATTTCATGGGTGCAGTCACCATCTGCAGTGATTTTGGAGCCCCCAGAAATAAAGTCTGACACTGTTTCCACTGTTTCCCCATCTATTTCCCATGAAGTGATGGGACCAGATGCCATAATCTTCGTTTTCTGAATGTTAAGCTTTAAGCCAACTTTTTCACTCTCCACTTTCACTTTCATCAAGAGGCTTTTTAGTTTCTCTTTCTCTTCTCTCACCACTGCCATAAGGGTGGTGTCATCTGCATATCTGAGGCTATTGATATTTCTTCCGGCAATCTTGATTCCAGCTTGTGTTTCTTCCAGTCCAGAGTTTCTCATGATGTACTCTGCATAGAAGTTAAATAAGCAGGGTGACAATATATAGCCTTGATGTACTTCTTTTCTTATTTGGAACCAGTCTGTTGTTCCATGTCCAGTTCTAACTGTTGCTTCCTGATCTGCATACAGATTTCTCAAGAGGCAGATCAGGTGGTCTGGTATTCCCATCTCTTTCAGAATTTTCCACAGTTTCTTGTGATCCACACAGTCAAAGGCTTTGGCATAGTCAATAAAGCAGAAATAGATGTTTTTCTGGAACTCTCTTGCTTTTTCCATGATCCAGCAGATGTTGGCAATTTGATCTCTGGTTCCTCTGCCTTTTCTAAAACCAGCCTGAACATCAGGAAGTTCACGATTCACATATTGCTGAAGGCTGGCTTGGAGAATTTTGAGCATTACTTTACTAGCGTGTGAGATGAGTGCAATTGTGCGGTAGCTTGAGATAGGGGTATATAATTCTGAGGGTCGTTAGCCTTAGTGTATTTGTGTGTGTGTGTATGTGTATTTTAAACTATTTTCTAAGAGATTTTTCAGTTCATTGTTTAATTCCATTAATTCGTGGATTGTTGTTCTCCTCAACTTCTTTCTTTAGCTTTTCTGAGTCCACGAGCCTAGGGAAAAAAATCTGGGAAAATGTCATGTTAAAATTTGTTGTTCCAACCAATCAAAAGTGTGTCCAAAACAATTGATGGAACATGGAAAATCTATTACTCAGTATGTATTTTGTACGTCGTGTGACATGTCTCCAAATTTTAAATTAGGCTAAGATGTCTTCCCTTTATGTCTGTTGGAAGCTCAAATTCTTTCAAGCCTGCCAGTTCCTGACTGTCAGGGGAAAAGCCTTTCTAGCTGTTAGTGATTTGATCATCTGGTAGTATATATCCCTTCTAGAAGCATACAGATTTTAAAAAGAGAACTTGATAGGGATAAGGCAATACTTAACCTAAAAGAAAGAAGCTCTAAAATTTCTGCTAGAGGGAGAAGGGAAGCCAATATGGACAGAAAGCTTTTTAATCACACTATAAAGTGACTACCTGTACTTATGGTGGACACAGGAGCAAGACGATATAAAATAGGAACTTTATAATGTGACCAGGAGAAAATGACTGGAAAGAGTGAACAAAATCCTAAAAGGAAAGCTGAGGAAAGACAGGTGAACTGATTATGGGAGAGAGAGATAAAGAGAATAAAAAATAGATCATAAAGGACTATGTATTGTTGTATAGTAGCCAAAGGCAGTGTCTATGTGTTACTAAACAATTTCATGTGAAAGTTAAATTATTGTTTTCCATTTTTTAGCTTAAAATTCAGTTCAGTTCAATTCAGTTCGGTCGCTCAGTCATGTCCGACTTTTGCGTATTAAAAATTTTCCATTTTCTCTTCTTTTCAGTCTCCTTTCTCACTTCCCATCTGCCTTTGGGTTTCTTCCCATTGGATTCCAGTCTGTCTGTGTATCTATCTTTCTCCTTCTTGTTCTTCAACTCTATGTGTTTTGAAATTTGATCAGTCATGTCTGACTCTTTGTGACCCCATGGACAGTAGCCCACCAGGCCCCTCTGTCCATGGAATTCTCCAGGCAAGAATACTGGAGTGGTTTGCCATTTCCTTCTCCCTATGAGTTTAATTCTTATACCAATTCCTTCAAGATGTTACAGGTTAAAGTTGATTATATTCTTTATAACAATAGCTTCTTCTTGAGAATGTGAGTTCAGTTCAGTTCAGTTCAGTCACTCAGTCATATCCAACTCTTTGCAACCCCCTGGACTGCAGCATGCCAGGCCTCCCTGTCCATCACCCACTCCCAGAGTTTACTCAAACTCATCCTTCAGAGTCAGTGATGCCATCCAACCATCTCGTCCTCTGTCATCCCCTCTTCCTCCTGCCTTCAGTCATTCCCAACATCAGGGTCTTTTCCAATGAGTCAGTTCTTTGCAGCAGGTGGCCAAAGTATTGGAGTTTCAGCTTCAGCATCAGTCCTTCCAATGAATATCCAGGACTGATTTCCTTTAGGATGGACTGGTTTGATCTTGCTGTCTAAGGGACTCTCAAGAGTCTTCAACACCGCAGTTCAAAAACATCAATTCTTTGGTGCTCAGCTTTCTTTACAGAATGTGAGTGAGAACCTCAAATTATTTGATCAGTGTTTTTCCAACTTTGAAAAAATTACATATTTATTAAAATGTAGACCTATTGATTAAAAATCTTTGGTAATGACTGGTGATGATTTTTGTGCTAGATCCTATAATTTTTAACAAATTTACATGATGAGTTTTACATACTTTAATACTTGAGATACAGTACTGTAAAGAAATACAAAATTAAAAGTAATATATTTTTCTGATTTTAGGTATACATCCTTTTTGGAATACCAATGTTAAGTGTTGAAGCCAGAAAAATGAAGCTGGATGGTATTCTGAGGACTGCTTTCAGAAGGCAAACAACAGGTTAAGGTGAATGTGTTACTGTTTTCTACATTCTCCTTACTGCTGTGAAAAGAAAATCATGACAATGCTGAATGCTTAGCTTCTTTCAGTGATAGCACTCATAAGAATGTCAATACAAATTTAATAATCATTTTTCCTGCCTTTTTTTTTTCCTATCTTGCACGTCTTTCATCACTCTGCCTCTTTCCCTACAAAATTTTTCTCCCTGGAAATTAAGCTCTGCTTTCATTACTTTTGTGATTATGCAAAGGTTATTTGGGAAAAAATCTTTTATAAAAGTTTTACACATTTATTTTACTTTTCACAGTATTCTCGAAAACTAGAATTGGTTACTGCTACCTCAATGAAATTATCCTTCTGTAAATGCTTCAAATGTGATTTCCAAGCAGTTTGATTGCTTATTGAATTCTGAGTATAACAGAACATTAATTATTTCTTTTTGAGGAAAGGGAATGTTTAAATCACCTGAAGCTAGATTGTTTTTTCATCTAAACCTTTACAGTGGCTGAGATTAATTGCATTTTCAAACTGCAGGGTCTAGCCGTGTGATGAAGGCATGGCCAACCAATTTCTCCATCAGTTTGCTAATAAATTAAAGGGTCATTTTTGATAAGCCCTATAATCTTCTCTTACATTAGATTGAAGGATTAGATTTTCCTCTAATTCTTTTAAAATGATAATTAGCTAAAGAAAAAGTATTGAGGACTGAATATTCAGGCAAAGTGATTCTATTGGTTTTCATAACTATAGTAGATGAAAGTGAAGGCCTTTTCAAGCATACGTGGACTTTGGTGAAATATGATATGTGTGGTTGTGATATTTTACCTATCTTGTGTAATATTATAAGCTTATTACTTTGGAAGAAAGATTTCGTATCCTTATGGGTCCCCAAGGTAGACTTTTCTACCAAAGAAAGAACATAAAACATTAGTTCAGCCTCTTGGTTTATCAACTGTACAGCTTTGAGTATATTGTTAGCATTTTAAAAACAAGAAAATGCTAATTATAAAGAAGCTTTATGAGTTGTGGCTGAATGCAAAAATTAGTTAATTTGGGAAGTATGTTGGCTCCATCCTGTAAGCTAATTATCCACATCTTATTAAGATTGGATGTATTTCTATTGCAGATTTCTTTCTTGGTCGTTGGCTTGGGATAGTTCCATACTGGTAGAGGGAAACAGAGAATTAAAATAATTACCTGAATACTTCAACTGAAAAAGTGATTCTCCTTAAATATTCAGTTTAATGAGGCTAAAAAGTTGTTTAAGTGACTGCTGAGCCACTCTTTCCTCATCAGCCCTCCATGGTCAACCAAATTCAGTACTCAGTGCAATTTTTGAAAAAGAAGAAATGAGGCCTTTAACAGGGAATACTAGACAAAGAATTAGAGAAAATGTAACATTCTAGTTAGAATACCAGCTACTTATGCCCCCAATTTCCCACACGAGCCTCTGAAGCAGGTTTCTTACATATGGCATGAGTTTTCTTGCATGGATGGGGCTGCCAGGACTTTGGGGATCTCCTGAAGACCATTATGGAACTGGTCCCAGGAGCCAGGCTTTATTCCTGAACTTTGCCCATTTCTTCCCTGCTTTGTTGGCTAGAATTGAAGTGTTCTCACTATTGCAAGTACCTGAAGCTTTTATATAAGACATGTGGCTTATTTCCCACTGACTTTTGAATGTAAAAAATGATGTTAAACTGGAGGTTTTAGTGGTGACATAGATATATCTGCAAGATATCCAAGTGGGTCATGAAACAGAGGACACTGTAGGAAGTTTAAAATGAAGTTTACAAACCTTCAGAATGTTTCTCTTCCCATGGGGCATGCCCCTCTTCATTTATGTTATGAGAGAAGGGATTCAAGGAGATTATCAGGAAAGCTTGATTGGATATCTGTCGGCAAATGAAACAAGGAGGACTTTAGGTTCACTAGGTTCATTAGGTTCGGTTCTGGATGTAAAGGCTGAGGCAATGTTTTCCTGGACTGGAGTGGGCCACAAGCTAAAGCGAGCTAGAATGGAGTGTTCCTAATACTACCTCTAGGGCAGCCCAGAGGGCAATCAAGAGAAGTTAGAAGTGACTGCTGAGTTAGTAGAGACTGAGAAGGGTAGAAACCCTGGAAAGGTTAGATTCACCTGGAATAAGAAACCACCTCTAAGTGTCCACTCTAATGCTGGGCATTTCCGAAGAATCCACAAATTGGTTCCATTAGAGAAAGTCAGATGTAAGCATTTATTGTATCAAGAGAGGATGAAGCCAGTTCAGGACCATGCAGTCAACAAGTGCCAGGGAAATCACTGAGCTGGCTGTTTTCAGCCAAGGGCAGAGAATAAAGTAGCCCAATGAATACAGTAAATGGTGGTGGGAGACAAAAGCATGACATTGTATTCCAATTAAATTCCATTGGTCTTACTTGGTAAGAAATCATATGCATAACTCCTAAGACTTGCTTAATTAATCAGGAGTTAATGATTACTGCTTCAGATGTTTTAAGGAAGCAATGTTTAACACAAATAGAAATCAAAAATTTACTCAGCCATTAAAAAGAATACATTTGAATCAGTTCTAATGAGGTGGATGAAACTGGAGCCTATTATACAGAGTGAAGTAAGCCAGAAGGAAAAACACCAATACAGTATACTAACGCATATATATGGAATTTAGAAAGATGGTAACGATAACCCTGTATATGATACAGCAAAAGAGACACTGATGTATAGAACAGTCTTATGGACTCTGTGGGAGAGGGAGAGGGTGGGAAGATTTGGGAGAATGGCATTGAAACATGTGAAACGTCATGTATGAAACGAGATGCCAGTCCAGGTTCAATGCACGATGCTGGATGCTTGGGGCTGGTGCACTGGGACGACCCAGAGGGATGGTGTGGGGAGGGAGGAGGGAGGAGGGTTCAGGATGGGGAACACATGTATACTAATTAAATAATTTTCTATTACTAAAAAAAAAGAAAAAAAATTTAAATGTTTAACTGGTAAGAATTTTAACTGTCTTCATATAATAAAGCAACATAATCTAAACAAAACTACCTATGGTATACATTTTTTCAAGATGAATAATCATAAATCTAGTACTTTCTTACTTAATTTTGTCTTATCAAGGTTCCATTTTATTTTATTATAGTGTAGGTTAGCGTATCATTTTTAAATGTAAGAAGACCTTTTTTTTTTTTTTTAATCCCCAAAACCTTTCAGTGACAGCAAGTGGGGAAGCCAGTAGACCCTGAAGCCAAGTCACTGCCAAGATCTTCCCCATGTGATGTGTTGCATTCCAGTTGAATTGCTTTAATTATTGAGTCATCCTCTCTTGAGACTGGCATCTTGCAAGAACAAGATGGTAGTGGTTGTTACTTGTTCCTGGGGTAGACTTTAATTTTGCTTTATTTTATACAAATCATTTTAGAAAAGTGAATGAAAGCAACACAAAATATGTGTAATCTTTAAAAAGTATTCTGTGTAGAGTACTAATCTGAGGATCCAACAATGAGCTGACTACAGAGAGTTATTTTCAATTGCTCCACCCTGCTGTATTTTCAGTCTTGCAGTTTCTGTGATGATGTTCAAACCCACTGCTGTGGCTGCTGTTGCCGTTCTCTGTTTCCCCCTCCCCACCCCCCACCCAGGATATTGACTAGAGTTCCCTGTGAGATACACTAGGACCTTGTTGATCATATAACCATTCTCTTTGGATTATTTTCATCTTAGAATTCTCCTTGGTTTCCCTCAAGGGTTTCTTCCTCTATTTTGGTTTCTTAGGGTTCATTTCTTGATCTTTATGTTGGACATAGTTGCTGCTCTACTCAAATCCCTTTCACCTGCAGGTCACCCAGTTCCTCAGCTGTTGTTTGTGTTGGCTACTAATGGCTCACAGTTGACCCTCTTCTCTGAAGACTCGTCTGCATAGAGTTACCTGTCCTGGAAGTCATGATTTGCTCCCTTCCCAGAGTAGCCTGTACCTAACATCTCTGATAGGAGAAGGACTCCAAAAAACTGACTCCTGCCTCAAAATGGGGCCAACTCTGTAATTATTTGGTGGTTGAGACTTTACTGTGGGATTAAGATGAAGCTTGGCTCCATTGAGACTATATCTTCCTTAGATTTTTCCCTCCTGCACAGCCTGCTTATTCTACTCCGCCTTTCCTGAGAATACTCTTCAGTAAATACTTCAAACAAGAATTCCTATCTTGGACTATTCCTAGGAAACCCAACCTGAGACAGTCATTTTAGTCTCTCCATAGAGCTCCTCTCTAAGCAACCCCGTGACTTCAACAAAAGCCAATATACAGCCTTTCAAACTAATATTCTCCCATTCATATCTCTTGTCTAAATTCCAGACTGAGAAGGACAACTGACTACTTTTTTAGATTTTGTTAAATTTAGGACTACCTCTTTTCACTGGGAGAGATTATATTTTGGTATTTTTAAATTGCAGTGAATTAGAAATTTTAGGATCATAGAAGTCTGAGGTCAACTGAAAGCTTCATATACTATTTGTGTGTTATATGTGTTAGTTGCTCAGTTGTGTCTGACTCTTTGCAACCCCATGGACTGTAGCCTGTCGGGGAAATGGTCTTGTGAGTATAACATATTCCTATGGACACATCAAGATTGTGCACAGCAGCATAAATCACATAGACTTGAGTTATGTATAGTTTCTGAAGTTTCCATCTTCTTGAGAAAGCCTATCAGTGTTCAAGAAAATGGAAGTGACGTTATTATAGGGAACATCACTTCACTGAAATTTTTAAAAAACCCAAATCATTCCAAACAATACTTTGATCATTCTTAGCAATAAGTTACTTGCTATAAGCCTCACAATACTGCTATGCTACAGCATAGTACAGTTAATCTGCCTGCTAGAAGCCTTCCTTGAGATCCTTGGGCAGAGCTTAATTTGGCGAACAGACCTCTGTTACAAGCTCATCACATTACATTTCAATCATTCGTTTCCTTGTTTTGCATCCTCTATCGTCCCTTGAGGATACTGATTGTATTTTTTCATCTTTTCTTGATTAATAGTAGATACTCAGTAAATATTGCTTTTTGAAAGAATGTGAAAAATGAAGAGTGCAAGAAAAATAGAAAAAGAAGGATTCACAGGCTAGAGAAGAGTTGACTTAGCTTTTGACTATCAGTTATTAATTTATTGACTCTCAGCTCTTCATGCACCTTTCAATATATCCTTGTATTAAGGAAATTCCTTCCCTATATCTCCTTTAAAGTGAGTATAATGTTAAACTCCCACCCAGGAAAGAACACTGGGCAGACATTGCTGGGGGAAGGAGCTATCTTACAGTTTCTTGTGTGGCAGTGGGGCTTGGTGGTATGGGTATCCGAACACTGGGTGCCTCTTGACCCAGCCATAGGCCCAAAACACGGTTCTTACAGCCTTGGCGGGGCCACCAGCTTCCCATAGTGATCTTGGCATGGAGGCCAGAGCTACCATGTGCCTGTATCTCTGAAGGCCTCTTCCTCCCACCATCAACTCAGACTCCCATGTCACTGGTTGCTATTCACCTGCTCCCCCACCTGTGTTATGGAAGTTGCCTGTTTCTTGCCCAGCAACTCCAGACCAGCCCAGGCCTGATGGAGCCAGTGAAATTCTTTATTATCCAGTGGCCAAACCACACCTTCTCCAAGTCTGAATGCCTTCCAGGTTTGGGCTTCCTTGGCACTCTCCCTGCGCCCCAGGGTGCCACAGAGCATTTTCCTTGTAACTTGTGGTTACTCTTTTATCATATTTAATGCTTCTTTATGTTCATCTTCCCCCTTTAAACCTTCTGTGTGGTTTCTACATCCTCCTTGTATTCACACTGCTGCAATCTGTGTTGCAGCATACCTTTGACAGGTTAGCCTAAGTGGCATACCTAAAACTAGATCCCCACATTTGTTTGTTTATCAAAATATATTGGAGCCTAAAGAAAAGTCAGAAAGAACTTTCACTATTTAATTCTTGGCCATAAAATTGTTGTGTTTATTTTCAATCTGGTTAGTATTCCAGATTAGATATTTATGGGTTTTTTGATTTTGTTTTTGCTTAAGACTTGTCATAAAACAACAGTTTTGACCTGTGAGGCTTATAGACATACTTAAAAGCAAATGGAGATATGGCATCCACATGTGTAAAACTTAAGATATTTTATTCCTTCTGTTGGAAAGATTATTTTGGAATATTTGGGGAAAAAAGACACTACCAAAATCAGATGTAGGCTAATCAAGAACATGAGTAAGGATACACAAAGCCAATCAAAGACATTGGAGAGAGTCATTAAGCTTGTTATGAATCTGTCAGATTTGACTATTTCAGTTTTTGCCTGCTATAGAAATGATGCTTTCAAGCAGCAGATTTAGTCTTTCTCAGTTCCCTAGGTATATCAGTTAAGATTCTTTTGCACATGACAGAAAATCAATCCTAACTGGCTTAAAAAATAAGAGAAATTTATTAGCTCACATAGCTTGAAAATCCAGAGAATAGTTTCATTTTAAGTGTGGTTTGGTCAGGGGATCAAACAGTGTCATTAGGACTTCATCGTCCTCTTTCCTTCTTATCTTCTGTTCTGTAGCCTTCATTCTTCATCTCTACATGAGAGAGAATGTCACCCAGAGGATCTAAGTCCACGTCATCCTGGGTAAACACAGTAGAAGTGAAAACTTTCTCTGGAAACTCCCACCAAATACTGGCATTCATTTTGATGGAGCAATTTGGGTTACATGCCTAACCATGAACTTAAGGACTAGTAGAGCAGGGGTTATGCTCCTTTTATTTATTTACTTATTGAGATTGGATCATTGTTGGAGCCAGACAGAGTTAGTAAGGGATGATTCTCTAGAGAGTAAGGGATGATTCTCTAAGATTCTCTTAGAGAAATCTTGTCTAAAGTATGGTACCCTAAAGAACAGATAAATGGTTGGCAAGTAACAAATCTTCACTGAATTAAGAAAATCCTAAACCAGACTTCCTGACTCTCAGCAGCTCATGGCAGTCAGTCTACTTGGACAAATCTTGCTGCCCCTAACCCAAGCATTCCACATGACCAATGTAAGCACCAATGTGTGCACCAAGCCACAATCTGACCCTAATCCTTGCCAATAATACATTCCTCTGGCAACTGGCTGGATTCTTCCATTGAAATATGCAGATCACCTGTCAGGTCTGCTAGACTTTTAATAAAGGAGTCCAGCGTGGGCAGCAGTCTTTGTGTACTTAACCCATATGGAAAAGTAGCTTGTGTGTTTTTGAAAACAATCTGTCTTTGTTAACTGCATTTGGTCATTCACTGCACTTTAAGGGTCTCAAACTTGCCAACCTAAGATGATAAGAGCAGATGGTGGAGGGAAGATGCCTTTTGCTTCTCATCTCCATAACACGTTGAAGATAAAGTTACTTACTGAATGTGTTTTATCATGAGAAAAGCTGGACTGGATGAAGTACAAGCTGGAATCAAGATTGCCAGGAGAAATATCAATAACCTCAGGTAAGCAAATGACACCACACTTATGGCAGAAAGCAAAGAAGAACTAAAGAGCCTCTTGATGAAACTGAAAGAGGAGAGTGAAAAGTTGGCTTAAAGCTCAACATTCAGAAAACTAAGATCATGGCATTTGGTCCCATCACTTCATGGCAAATAGATGGGGCAACAGTGGAAACAATGACAGACTATTTTTGGGGGCTCCAAAGTCACTGCAGATGGTGACTGCAGCCATGAAATTAAAAGACACTGGCTTCTTGGAAGAAAAGCCATGACCAACTTAGCATATTAAAAAGCAGAGACATTACTTTACCAAAAATGGTCAGTCTAGTCAAAGCTATGGTTTTTCCAGTAGTCATGTATGGCTGTGAGAGTTGGACTATAAAGAAAGCTGAGCACTGAAGAATTGATGCTTTTGAACTGTGGTGTTGGAGAAGACTCTTTTTTTTTTCTTCTAATTTTATTTTATTTTTAAACTTTACATAATTGTATTAGTTTTGCCAAATATCAAAATGAATCCGCCACAGGTATACATGTGTTCCCCATCCCGAACCCTCCTCCCTCCTCCCTCCCCATACCATCCCTCTGGGCCGTCCCAGTGCACCAGCCCCAAGCATCCAGCATCGTGCATCAAACCTGGACTGGCAACTCGTTTCCTACATGATATTTTACATGTTTCATTGCCATTCTCCCAAATCTTCCCACCCTCTCCCTCTCCCCCAGAGTCCATAAGACTGTTCTATACATCAGTGTCTCTTTTGCTGTCGCGTACACTGGGTTATTGTTACCATCTTTCTAAATTCCATATATATGCATTAGTATACTGTATTTATGTTTTTCCTTCTGGCTTACTTCACTCTGTATAATAGGCTCCAGTTTCATCCACCTCATTAGAACTGATTCAAATGTATTCTTTTTAATGGCTGAGTAATACTCCATTGTGTATATGTACCACCGCTTTCTTATCCATTCATCTGCTGATGGACATCTAGGTTGCTTCCATGTCTTGGCTATTATAAACAGTGCTGCGATGAACATTGGGGTACACGTGTCTCTTTCCCTTCTGGTTTCCTCAGTGTGTATGCCCAGCAGTGGGGTTGCTGGATCATAAGGCAGTTCTATTTCCAGTTTTTTAAGGAATCTCCACACTGTTCTCCATAGTGGCTGTACTAGTTTGCATTCCCACCAACAGTGTAAGAGGGTTCCCTTTTCTCCACACCCTCTCCAGCATTTATTATTTGTAGACTTTTGGATCGCAGCCATTCTGACTGGTGTGAAATGGTACCTCATAGTGGTTTTGATTTGCATTTCTCTGATAATGAGTGATGTTGAACATCTTTTCATGTGTTTGTTAGCCATCTGTATGTTTTCTTTGGAGAAATGTCTATTTAGTTCTTTGGCCCATTTTTTGATTGGGTCGTTTATTTTTCTGGAGTTGAGCTGTAGGAGTTGCTTGTATATTTTTGAGATTAGTTGTTTGTCGGTTGCTTCATTTGCTATTATTTTCTCCCATTCTGAAGGCTGTCTTTTCACCTTGCTAATAGTTTCCTTTGATGTGCAGAAGCTTTTAAGTTTAATTAGGTCCCATTTGTTTATTTTTGCTTTTATTTCCAATATTCTGGGAGGTGGGTCATAGAGGATCCTGCTGTGATGTATGTCGGAGAGTGTTTTGCCTATGTTCTCCTCTAGGAGTTTTATAGTTTCTGGTCTTACGTTTAGATCTTTAATCCATTTTGAGTTTATTTTTGTGTATGGTGTTAGAAAGTGGTCCAGTTTCATTCTTTTACAAGTGGTTGACCAGATTTCCCAGCACCACTTGTTAAAGAGATTGTCTTTACTCCATTGTATATTCTTGCCTCCTTTGTCAAAGATAAGGTGTCCATATGTGCGTGGATTTATCTCTGGGCTTTCTATTTTATTCCATTGATCTATATTTCTGTCTTTGTGCCAGTACCATACTGTCTTGATAACTGTGGCTTTGTAGTAGAGCCTGAAGTCAGGTAGGTTGATTCCTCCAGTTCCATTCTTCTTTCTCAAGATCGCTTTGGCTATTCGAGGTTTTTTGTATTTCCATACAAATTGTGAAATTATTTGTTCTAGCTCTGTGAAGAATACCGTTGGTAGCTTGATAGGGATTGCGTTGAATCTATAAATTGCTTTGGGTAGTATACTCATTTTCACTATATTGATTCTTCCAATCCATGAACATGGTATATTTCTCCATCTATTAGTGTCCTCTTTGATTTCTTTCATCAGTGTTTTATAGTTTTCTATATATAGGTCTTTAGTTTCTTTAGGTAGATATATTCCTAAGTATTTTATTCTTTCCGTTGCAATGGTGAATGGAATTGTTTCCTTAATTTCTCTTTCTGTTTTCTCATTATTAGTGTATAGGAATGCAAGGGATTTCTGTGTGTTGATTTTATATCCTGCAACTTTACTATAGTCATTGATTATTTCTAGTAATTTTCTGGTGGAATCTTTAGGGTTTTCTATGTAGAGGATCATGTCATCTGCAAATAGTGAGAGTTTTACTTCTTCTTTTCCAATTTGGATTCCTTTTATTTCTTTTTCTGCTCTGATTGCTGTTGCCAAAACTTCCAAAACTATGTTGAATAGTAATGGTGAAAGTGGGCACCCTTGTCTTGTTGCTGACTTTAGAGGAAATGCTTTCAATTTTTCACCATTGAGGATAATGTTTGCTGTGGGTTTGTCATATATAGCTTTTATTATGTTGAGGTATGTTCCTTCTATTCCTGCTTTCTGGAGAGTTTTTATCATAAATGGGTGTTGAATTTTGTCAAAGGCTTTCTCTGCATCTATTGAGATAATCATATGGTTTTTATTTTTCAATTTGTTAATGTGGTGTATTACATTGATTGATTTGCGGATATTGAAGAATCCTTGCATCCCTGGGATAAAGCCCACTTGATCATGGTGTATGATCTTTTTAATGTGTTGTTGGATTCTGATTGCTAGAATTTTGTTAAGGATTTTTGCATCTATGTTCATCAGTGATATTGGCCTGTAGTTTTCTTTTTTTGTGGGATCTTTGTCAGGTTTTGGTATTAGGGTGATGGTGGCCTCATAGAATGAGTTTGGAAGTTTACCTTCCTCTGCAATTTTCTGGAAGAGTTTGAGCAGGATAGGTGTTAGCTCTTCTCTAAGTTTTTGGTAGAATTCAGCTGTGAAGCCGTCTGGACCGGGGCTTTTGTTTGCTGGAAGATTTTTGATTACAGTTTCAATTTCCATGCTTGTGATGGGTCTGTTAAGATTTTCTATTTCTTCCTGGTCCAGTTTTGGAAAGTTGTACTTTTCTAAGAATTTGTCCATTTCTTCCACGTTGTCCAATTTATTGGCATATAATTGTTGATAGTAGTCTCTTATGATCCTTTGTATTTCTGTGTTGTCTGTTGTGATCTCTCCATTTTCGTTTCTAATTTTGTTGATTTGATTTTTCTCCCTTTGTTTCTTGATGAGTCTGGCTAATGGTTTGTCAATTTTATTTATCCTTTCAAAGAACCAGCTTTTGGTTTTGTTGATTTTTGCTATGGTCTCTTTTGTTTCTTTTGCATTTATTTCTGCTCTAATTTTTAAGATTTCTTTCCTTCTACTAACCCTGGGGTTCTTCATTTCTTCCTTTTCTAGTTGCTTTAGGTGTAGAGTTAGGTTATTTATTTGACTTTTTTCTTGTTTCTTGAGGTGTGCCTGTATTGCTATGAACTTTCCCCTTAGGACTGCTTTTACCGTGTCCCACAGGTTTTGGGTTGTTGTGTTTTCATTTTCATTCGTTTCTATGCAAATTTTGATTTCTTTTTTGATTTCTTCTGTGATTTGTTGGTTATTCAGCAGTGTGTTGTCCAGCCTCCATACGTTGGAATTTTTAATAGTTTTTCTCCTGTAATTGAGATCTAATCTTACTGCATTGTGGTCAGAAAAAATGCTTGGAATGATTTCTATTTTTTTGAATTTACCAAGGCTAGCTTTATGGCCCAGGATGTGATCTATCCTGGAGAAGGTTCCATGTGCACTTGAGAAAAAGGTGAAATTCATTGTTTTGGGATGAAATGTCCTATAGATATCAATTAGGTCTAACTGGTCTATTGTATCGTTTAAAGTTTGTGTTTCCTTGTTAATTTTCTGTTTAGTTGATCTATCCATAGGTGTAAGTGGGGTATTAAAGTCTCCCACTATTATTGTGTTATTGTTAATTTCTCCTTTCATACTTGTTAGCATTTGTCTTACGTACTGTGGTGCTCCCGTGTTGGGTGCATATATATTTATAATTGTTATATCTTCTTCTTGGATTGATCCTTTGATCATTATGTAGTGACCTTCTTTGTCTCTTTTCACAGCCTTTGTTTTAAAGTCTATTTTATCTGATATGAGTATTGCTACTCCTGCTTTCTTTTGGTCCCTATTTGCATGGAAAATCTTTTTCCAGCCCTTCACTTTCAGTCTGTATGTGTCCCCTGTTTTGAGGTGGGTCTCTTGTAGACAACATATGTAAGGGTCTTGTTTTTGCATCCATTCAGCCAGTCTTTGTCTTTTGGTTGGGGCATTCAACCCATTTACGTTTAAGGTAATTACTGATAAGTATGATCCCGTTGCCATTTACTTTATTGTTTTGGGTTCGAGTTTATACACCGTTTTTGTGTTTCCTGTCTAGAGAATATCCTTTAGTATTTGTTGGAGAGCTGGTTTGGTGGTGCAGAATTCTCTCAGCTTTTGCTTGTCTGAAAAACTTTTGATTTCTCCTTCATACTTGAATGAGATCCTTGCTGGGTACAATAATCTAGGCTGTAGGTTATTTTCTTTCATCATTTTAAGTATGTCTTGCCATTCCCTCCTGGCTTGAAGAGTTTCTACTGAAAGATCAGCTGTTATCCTTATGGGAATTCCCTTGTGTGTTATTTGTTGTTTTTCCCTTGCTGCTTTTAATATTTGTTCTTTGTGTTTGATCTTTGTTAATTTGATTAATATGTGTCTTGGGGTGTTTCGCCTTGGGTTTATCCTGTTTGGGACTCTCTGGGTTTCTTGTACTTGGGTGATTATTTCCTACCCCATTTTAGGGAAGTTTTCCACTATTATCTCCTCAAGTATTTTCTCATGGTATTTCTTTTTGTCTTCTTCTTCTGGAACCCCTATGATTTGAATGTTGTAGCGTTTAATATTGTCCTGGAGGTCTCTGAGATTGTCCTCATTTCTTTTAATTCGTTTTTCTTTTATCCTCTCTGATTCATTTATTTCTACCATTCTATCTTCTAATTCACTAATCCTGTCTTCTGCCTCTGTTATTCTACTATTTTTTGCCTCCAGAGTGTTTTTAATTTCATTTATTGCATTATTCATTATATATTGACTCTTTTTTATTTCTTCTAGGTCCTTGTTAAACCTTTCTTGCATCTTCTCAATCCTTGTCTCCAGGCTATTTATCTGTGATTCCATTTTAGTTTCAAGATTTTGGATCAATTTCACTATCATTATTCGGAATTCTTTATCAGGTAGATTCCCTATCTCTTCCTCTTTTGTTTGGTTTGGTGGGCATTTATCCTGTTCCTTTATCTGCTGAGTATTCCTCTGTCTCTTCATCTTGTTTAAATTGCTGAGTTTGGGGATGTCCTTTCTGTATTCTGGCAGTTTGTGGAGTTCTCTTTATTGTGGCGTTTCCTCACTGTGTGTGTGTTTGTACAGGTGGCTTGTCAAGGTTTCCTGGTTAGGGAAGCTTGTGTCGGTGTTCTGGTGGGTGGAGCTGTATTTCTTCTCTCTCCTTTCGAAGAGTTGGGTTGCTTTTCTGGGTGCCTGATGTCCTCTGCCGGCATTCCGAAGTTGTTTTGTGGAATTTACTCGACGTTTAAATGCTCTTTTGATGAATTTGTGGGGGAGAAAGTGTTCTCCCCGTCCTACTCCTCCGCCATCTTGGCTCCTCCCCCTGGAGAAGACTCTTGAGAGTGCCTTGGACTGCAAGGAGATCCAACCAGTCCATGCTAAAGGAAATCAGTCCTGAATATTTGTTAGAAGGGCTGATGCTGAAGCTGAAACTCCAATACTTTGGCCACTTGATGTGAAGAGCTGACTCATTTGAAAAGACACTGATGCTGGGAAAGATTGAAGGTGGGAGGAGAAGGGGACACAGAGGATGAGATAGTTGGATGGCATCACCGACTCAATGGACATGAATTTGAGTAAACTCCAGAAGTTGGTGTTGGACAGGGAGGCCTGGTGTGCTGCAGTCTATGGGGTCGCAAAGAGTTGGACGTGAATGAGCGACTGAACTGAACTGAACTGATGCTGAGTTGTGAGCATACTTTATGTAATTTTATATTATATATATATGAACTTTATATGTATGAACTTATTTCATCCTCACCATAAACCTGTGAAATAGATACTGTACTTATAAATGAGGAAACTGAGGTTGAAGAACTTAGGCAATTTGGGTCAATGACACACAAGTATAAAGAGGTGGATCAGGAATTCTCCTTCAGGTAGTTTGAAACTTGTCTTCACGACCATCACACAGTGCTATCTCTGCTGCTGCTGCTGCTAAGTCGCTTCAGTCGTGTCCAACTCTGTGTGACCCCATAGACGGCAGCCCACCAGGCTCCCCCGTCCCTGGGATTCTCCAGGCAAGAACACTGGAGTGGGTTGCCATTTCCTTCTCCAATGCATGGAAGTGAAAAGTGAAAGTGAAGTCGCTCAGTCGTGTCCGACTCCTAGCAACCCCATGGACTGCAGCCCACCAGGCCCCTCTAGTGGTCACCAATAGAGTCATCCTTGGTTCATTTCTGATAACTTGGTGCTTGATGTGCCCTGACTATTTTACTAAGGAATTGGCCTTTTCAGATTGAACATAGGGACACAACTTTCTCGTGTCTTTGGTGTTTTTGCACAGCTGCTTAAATATATAAGGCACATTTTGGGTACAAAAATAGGGTCAGAAACAAATCCTGTTTAACCTCCTTTGTTTACCGCAGCATTTTTTCTTTTTTAATTGAAGCATAGTTGGTTTACAATGTTGTGTTAATTTCAGCTGTATAGCAAAGTGACTCAGTTTTATGTATCTATCTTTTTCCTATTCTTTTCCATTATAATTTATTACAGGCTATTGACTATAGTTCCCTGTGCTCTATAGTAGGACCCTGTTGTTTATCTATTCCATATGTAATAGTTTGCATCTTCTAGTCCCAAACTCCCAATACAACCATGCCCCACCCCCACCCCCATCCATACTGGCAACCACACAAAGCTTTGAATCTAAAAAGTCATCTCCCATGAATAAATATATACGGACTGCTGGCCCCTTGGCACTTCTTATTTACATTGAACTTCCCATTGCCTTAGCTGTTCTACTAGCTAAGATATAGAATAATATGGAAGGTCAGAGCAGAGGACTGGGAATCAGATAGACCTTGCTTCAGGTTCTGACCTGGCAATTTAGATCTATGTGAACTTGTGTAGATGTACCCTCTCTAAGCCATAATCTTCTTATATGTAAAGTGGTGGGGAAACAGAACTTAAGAAACAGAAAACTTGATTCAGCTTACTCCTTGGAAGGAAAGTTATGACCAACCTAGATAGCATATTCAAAAGCAGAGACATTACTTTGCCAGCAAAGGTCCATCTAGTCAAGGCTATGGTTTTTCCAGTGGTCATGTATGGATGTGAGAGTTGGACTGTGAAGAAAGCTGAGTGCTGAAGAATTGATGCTTTTGAACTGGAATTTTGGAGAAGACTCTTGAGAGTCCCTTGGACTGCAAGGAAATCCAACCAGTCCATCCTAAAGGAGCCCAGTCCTGGGTGTTCATTGGAAGGACTGATGCTGAGGCTGAAACTCTAATACTTTGGCCACCTCATGTGAAGAGTTGACTCATTGGAAAATTCCCTGATGCTGGGAGGGATTGGGGGCAGGAGAAGGGGACGACAGAGCATGAGATGGCTGGATGGCATCACTGACTGGATGGACGTGAGTTTGAGTGAACTCTGGGAGTTGGAGATGGTCAGGGAGGCCTGGCGTGCCGTGATTCATGGGGTCGCAAAGAGTTGGACACAACTGAGCGACTGAACTGAACTGAGGGAGAAAAGAAGCTACATTTTACAATAGTTAAAAAAAAAAGACTGTTCCTATGAGACTCTTACTCTGGGGTAAGTACCTGGAAACGTTATATTTTTATTTAATTTAGATAATAGATTTGGTGTAGGAAGTGGAATTTCTTCATTTATGTTGTAGAAGAACTCACCAGCTTTGTTTCTTTGTGTGAGTTGTATGGGTTCTAGCCCAGGTTTCCCTGCCAGCCTTTGAACAAACAAGAACAACAACCAGCGTTTCCAGATCTAAGCATGATGGGAGCTTGGTTTCTTAGATAACAGGAATAATAAATAGTGGGTTTTTTCCATAGCATTTATTATAAAGATTTAATGAGATAATAGATGCTCAACAAACACAGTTATAAACTTTGAATCCACAGCCCTTACTCTGACCTGGAGCCTATACCTGTATTTCTTCTCACACACTCCCAACCTCTCTCCCTCCCTTAACTGGACTCTCATCTTCTGGTTCATTCTGCAAAAGTGCCAGCAGCGTAGATTGTACAAGCAAAACCTTACTCAAAATTCAGTGCTCCTTTTGGTCTTAGCAGGATTTGGCTTTCATCCTTCGGGTCCCACTAATATTTCTGAGCTAGGATCTGATAAGGCACCTCGATTATTCTCTAATTCCTATGGGCTCTGTGCTTCCTTAGTCTCCAGCCTAAAATGTGACAAGATTTCCTGGTAGCTCCTGCATCTTGTAAATTGGAAAGACTGATTTTAGTTCTCCTAAGTCATTTCTGGGATGTCAGAGCTTAGAATCTTTACTGCAGCTAAGCAGAGCTGCCTGTGGTTATTTCTGGTTTCTCAGTGGCAGAAGCTACTGAGCCACAGAAGCCACAGTTTGATATCATTTCTGTACAATGTCTATAGTCTATGTGTTTACCAAATGGCTCTGTAATTGTGTTCCTAAAATATCCATAGTGTAAAATAAGTAAGATTTAAATACAAAAATGGATCATGTAGAGGCAGACACAAATGTGGCTTTTTTGTTATTTAACCTGAGGTAGGCACCAAAGATTTCTATTTTATCTGCAGTATTTTGTTCTAAGTTATTAATGAATTAGTTTTTTTCTTCCAGAGTGCCTACCTGTTCTTTACCTATCCTTGGATTTTAACTTGATTTTTTTATGTTAGTTAATCTCACAAATGCACTGCAGTTTCTGAAGACAACACGATGCCACTTTAAGCCCCCCTGTTGTGGATGAAACAGGATTTTGTGATATGACCGTTATCATCAGCAGGAAAGAGATTAGTGGGAAATTGAAGTTCAAGCTCATGGTATACTTGGAAAGATGACTTACTATTTTTTTTTTATATGGAAACTCCCTAAAATGAAATAAAAGAGCCATGAGATGGGAGAGGTGGACAGTCCAAATCATTTAGACCAAGTTCAGAATCAAGACAGAAATGTCTCTTTCAAAAATTTTGCCTTTACATTTTGACTCACTTGTATTCTTCACTTCACCTTAATGAAGACTCACATTTAGGCGGGCTCAAGCTTTTTCCTCCCTAGTGTCACCTTTCTTAATGTCCTTCTCCTACCATCTTCATTAAATCTCAAAATTTTTCTGTGAGGGCTTCATTAATAAGTTATAAATTCATAATTTAATGAAACCTAAAGGGAATTTTAAAAATTAGTTTAGGTATATTGTCTGTGGATTAAGCATCTGAAAGTCAGGTTTTTTGGAAAATGCTTGATTATTTTAGATAGTATAACGTTAACAATTTTTAAATTGTTTGACAAATTCCCTTGATAATGTCTCCAGTCACTCCCTGATGTCTAATACTGGGTATCTTTATATATTACATTGCCTTTCTGGATTTTTTATGAGTTTGGGATTCCTATAGTAGAGAGCTCAGGGATGGGTGATGGGGTAGATGTACATCAGATTTTTAATATTCTTTTTAAGGTGAATTATACCAATTACTTCCATATGTGTTACAGTTTAGTTTCTTCAAAAAAAGTATGAAGTATAATCATGATACTTGCTGACAACTAAAAGTAGCACAGAAGAATTGAGGATGAGTATTGAGGCAGCTTTATGTAACACTAAACGAGAGGGCCACAATATTTCTGAGGTTAGGTATATTTAGTAACAAGAGAAATTCCTATAATATTATAAATTCCAAAATAATTTTATAAGAAACTGTCTAAATGTTTTCCTAAGTGGTTGTACCATTTTACAGTCTAATTAGCAATATATCAGAATTTCAGTTCCATCTAGTATGAGTTTCTTATATATTTTGAATATATATAACCACTTATTAGATAAGGTTTACAAATATTTTCCCTGATTCCATAGGTTGTCTTTATATTTGGTTGATAGTTTCCTTTGCTGTACAGAGATTTTTAGTTTGATATAATCTCACTTTTAATTTTTGCTTTTGTTCCCTGTGCTTTTGATGTAGTATCTACAAAATTACTACCAAAACCCACATCAAGGAGCTTTTTCTCTATGTTTCCTTCTAAGAGTTTTATTGATTTACATATATTGAGGCATCCTTGCATCCCAGGAGTAAATGTTGCTTGATCATAGTGTTTGATCCTTTTGATGTGCTGTTGAATTTGGTTTACTGGATTTTGTTGAGGAAATTTGCATTTATGTTCATCAGGACTTTATGTTCATCAGGTCTGTGATTTTCTTCTTTTGTGGTATCCTCCTCTGGATTCAGTGCAAGGGCAAAGCTGTTCTCATAAAATGAGTTTGGAAAAGTTCCCTCATTTTAATTTTTTGAAATAACTTGAGAAGGATCAATTTTAATTCTTTAAATATTTTGTAGAATTCATTCATGAGGCCATCTGGTCGTGCATTTTCTTTGTTGGGAGGATTTTGATTTCTGCTTCCATCTCCTTACTCTTGATTGGTCTATTCAGACTTCCTGTTTCTTCATGATCAGGCCCTGGTTAGTTCTATGTTTCTAGGTTTATTCATTTTTTCTAGGTTATCCAATTTGTTTGTATAATTTTGATAGTAGTCTGTTATGATCCTTTGTGTTATTGTAGTATCTGTTTTAATGTCTCCTCTTTATAATAGCTTCAGGTCTTTTGTTTACATCTTTAATCCATTTTGGGTGAATTTAAATATAATGTAAGATAAGGATATAATTTCATTCTTTTGTACTTGGATATTCAGTTTATTGAAGAGATTATCCTTCCCCATTGTGTACTCTTGGAACTTTTCATTCCCCTACCTGGCTAATTTCAAATGACCTGCCTCTGAGTTTGCTTATTCTTTCTTCTGCATGATCGAGTATGTTGTTGAAGGTTTCTATTGAACTTTTTTATTACTGTTATTGTATTCTTCAGCTCCAGAATTTGTTTGCCTCTTTTTAATGTTTTCCATTTCTTTATTAAGCTTCTCATTTTGTTCATCCATTGTTCCTTAATATTGTTTAGCTGTTTATATGTCTTCTCTTTCACCTCATTGAACTTATGTAAGATGCTCATTTGAATTCTTTTCTGGGTCTTTATTTCTTCAGCATTGGCTATTGAATCTTCATTAGTTTCCTTTGATGATGTCATGTTTGCTGATTCTTCATGATCTGCACAGTCTTGCAATTCTGTCCCTGCATCTGAAGGATCAAACACCTCTTTCAGTCTTTACAGGGTGCTTTTGGTATGTAAAGACCTCTCTTGTGTCTCAGACTGATGGCATTACCTTCATGGCTGCAGTTGAGTGAGCCTGGAGCCAGGTCCAGTGTCTGCTACTTGGTCTACAGTGAGGTCTTCTACCAACTACAGTTGGTAGTTCTGGTACTAGAGGCTCAGGTGAATGTGGTTTCTATCTGATCTATGGGTAGATGGGACTGCCTCCAGCACCTTGGTCTGCGGGGCTCGAGAAGGCTTAAATGTCTACTCAGCATCTGCAGATGGCAGGCCTGTTACCAGATGTGTAGGTGGGTATGGCTCCCACTGGGTGCCTGGGAAGGCTCCTGAGATGATACTGGGTGGTCCCCTGGGTAGGCATGATTGGACCCAGCTGCAATCGAGAGGGCTTAGAACTGAGTCACAGGACTGTTTCAGGGTCCATGGCTAGAACAGATCTACAGGCCTGTGGTCAGGGGCACAGACAGGTGTGCCTGCTGTCGAATTTGTGGATAAACAGGACTGCTCCTGGCTGCTCATGACTGAGCGGGTCTGGATCCTGGCCACAGGGCTCCCTCATGATCTGCAGTTGGATTAAAGTCAGTGGGTCTCCCTTTGGGGGTACAGAGGAGTGTTTATCCCACTGACTCCCTGGATAGGCAGGACTGCTTGTACATTGTGGATCTGCAGAGCTAGAGCTGGATCACAGGGCTGCTTTAGGATGTGCTGTCACACAGAGGTCAGCAGGGCACAGAGAGATAGATGTGTCTACGGCTAAGTCCCTGGATGGGCAGAACTGCTTCCTGATGCAGATTCAAGGGGCTGGAGCCAGGTTATGGGGCTTGAATAAGACTTGCAGTTGGGCCAATGTCGGAGGACCTGCCTCAGGGGTATGGACATGTGTGTCTCTCAGTCTGTCTTGGGCAGGCAGGACCAGCAGCTGAGAGGGACTAGAGACAGGTCACAGGCTGTCTATGGGTTCATATCTGGAACTGAGGTGAGCCTTCTAGTTGGAAGGTAGGCAGGTGTGACTCTTTGTATTTCTTGGCAGATGGTGTTGGTGGCAGAACCAAGACCAAAGAGGGCTGTAGCTGAGTCAATAGGTGGGGTTTGAGACTCTTTGTGAGTCTGCAGCCTGCATCATGGTCAGTGAGTCTGTCACCTGGGTACTGACTTGCCTTCTCAAAGTGGCCTTCCTCAGTTCCTTTAGTCCACCAGGGTTTTACAGTTTTCTACCCAGATCTTAAAAATCCCACAAAGGTAATTTTGATTGTGAGTGGCTGCTAAATTGTTGTTGCTGAGGGCAGATATGAGTGGGAGTGGTGGTTTCCAATTCTGCCATCCTGCTTGCAAGTCTCATTAGGAATTTTCAGTAACCTGATATTCCTTTCTCAGGCTTAGCTAGAGGGTCGGCTCCTTTGCCTCAGTCAGTAGGTGAAGAATGTTGGCTGGTTATTATTACATGACTCACTCCCCATCATGCCCCAAATTGATGTTCTTCTACAGAGCTTTGGTCTTGAAGAGTGAGTGCACATCAAATGCTGGTCCTCTGGGCTGTCACTCAGGCAGGTAAATTAGGTCAAAAATCTGGAAATATAAATCTAATATTATATAACTGAATTAACTTTTATTCTCTAAGTTGGAGAGCTAGAAAATTTCACTCTGTCATGTGTGGAAAGATTCTATATTCGGGTGGCAGAATAATCTCAGCTGTGGCCACTTAATAAGTATATACTTTTTCTCATCTGTGGAGGTTGGGGTAATAATACCCATTTTGTAGGGTCATTGAGGATTAGAAACAATTTTGTAAAGCAGTCTATCATAATTCCCAGCATACAGTAGTCCAGTAGTGTTACCGATAACTAGATCATTGTCATCATTATTATTATCAGCAGCAGCATTATCATAACTAGGATTGTGTAAAAAAGAGGTGTGTGTTTAGTGTTAGTCTAGTGAGACTATACTAAATAGTTCATGCTAAAATATTGGCTGTCTTCTTATAACTGAAAATTAGATTCTCAGAATTATTAACTAATGCAGTTGTTAGTCTCCTCCTAGATTTCTTCTCTCTCTCCAAATTTTAAGGCAGATGACATTATTTACAAATAGCCAGCCATGGACTATTTGTTGTGGTGATGGTTCTTCATAGATAAAACTTACTTTGATCTTAAATAAATCATTTAGTTGTTGCTTAGATGGGTAATACCAACTAAAATCTAAGAAATATGCCAAGGCTAGCACTTAGGTATTAGTTGCAGCTCAACAACTCTCTGTGCCACTTTTTGCCCTTTGTTATTTTCACCTGGGCCAGGGATCATTCTCAGTCTTGCTTAATAAAGTGACACCAATGTCCAGTTTCTGTCAAATGTCTTTCTGCCTCTAAACCAGAGGTTGGCAAACTAGGATCCATAAGCTACACAGGTCCTGCCATCTACTTTTGTGAATAAAGCTTTACTGGAACACAAGTTCTCTCTTCTGTTATGTATTATCTGTGGCTACTTTGATCCTGCTTTGATCCTACAGTGGCGGAGTTGAGGAGTTGCAACAGAAATCACATGGCCCACAAAGTCTAAAATATCTACTATTTCGCCATTTACAGAAAAAGTTTGCCAATCCCTTCTCTGAATCAACAAAACCCACATTTTGGAACTCTGATACCCCCAGGGGCTGCTTGTTGGCCTGCTTCATCTTGACTGTTTATAACCTAGGGGTGTTTTTTCAGAAAGAATATTGAAAGAGTTTAAAACTTTTTTAAAAAAGTAGACATTGACATCCCAATTATATTTTGATTGCAAAAAGTATTTTAAAATAATCATGAGTAGCATCACAGTTTTATAGCTTACCAGAGGTACACTCTTAACAAATGCTAACAATGATTTTAAGAAGCAGGATGAGGGAGAAAAAGAGATAGAAAAGGACAAATAGGCCTCCATTTGTGCCCATAAGGATATGAAGAAACTACACACCATTTGTAATCTTACTTGCAATTGTTTTTAGTTTCCTAATTTTCAAAGCAAATGAAAGGACACTGTTTTCAAGAAAAGGTTAGAATCCCTCAGTTGGTACTCCATGCTTGCTGCGGAATGATAAGAAGTTCATTTTGCAAAATAATTTCTAGGAGATGCAAGTTGTAGCTGTTATGTGTCGATGGAACAAAAAGCCATGTTTGTTGCTCACTTATCTGGCTATTGCAATTTTTCATTTCAGAGAACAGATTACTAACACTCTATGATGCTAGTTATACAAGCCACCTTTGAACTTGTAGGATGAAAGTGGGAAAGCAATCATTGTTGGCTTGGGTGCAGAAAAACCAAACTTTCATACTTTTATCTTAACTTTAATAACAGTTATGGGGGGACTAAAGCAGTATACTTTTATCCAGGAACCTTCTCTCTCACTCTTGCTTTGCAAAACCATTTTGAAAAGAGGATGCTCAACTTAGGCAGCTAGAAAACACATGCAAACTCTTGATTGTGGTAAATTACCTTAGAGCAGACAGGTGCATGATCCAACAGGTGGCTCTAAAGGATGTGAAAATAAAATGGCATAGATGTCAAGAGAAATACTCTCTCAAAAGTCAGGCTCCTGTTTGAGTTTGTGCCAAGGGTTAGAGCTTAAAAGTTTTACAAAAAGTCATCTTGTTTCCAGTGTGACTTTGCTTTTTTAAAGCTCCATTTCTTTTGTATCTATTTGAATTGAATCTTACATTCTCTGATTCATTTTCTATTTCACAGAGACATTTGCCTAAATAGTAAAATGTTTTCTTCACCTTGCTCTTTTCAGAATTATTAATATTTTTCACTTCATCACTGCATGCCATTTTGATGAGTTTGATTAAAATAAACTTTTCCATTTCCTCTTTAATTCTTTCCAGAATCTTTTCAGGAAAATATTTTCCCCAATGAAAGATATCTAAATTTTAATAGCTTTAATTTAAAGACGTATTTTTTAAATGTATTTTACTATCAAAATCCCATTCTTGAAGTTTGGAAAGATAAAAAAAAGGCCAAAACATAGATATTTCCTCAAAATTCTTACACTTCAGTGATGTGAATTTTTACTGTTATAAAGTTAGGAAGAAGGATGGATTGATAATGAAAGAATGAAATAGCATCAGTGTTTCAGTGTCTGAGTAGGTCCTGATAATAGTGCAGGCAAAATAAACTGCTAAGTAACATTTTCTGTAGTTTTGAAAGGCGGTAATTCTTCACATGTGGTGGCCTTTGCTCTGTCTCCCTTGCCATTCCTCCACATCAGAAAATGTCCACATAGTTTATATGTTTAGTTATGGTTTCCTGTCAGTCTCTCTTGGATTATAGTTCTTTTGCTCAGTTCTCTTAAATTTGTAGCAACACTGTGGACCTACTATGAGTACTTTTTGTTCTTTCTTCAAGTCTGTCCATGCCTGGACTTGCACTGGCTTGGAATGCATGGGGTAATAATTGCTGGTACCTGTCTCCCATTTTCTCTGCCTTAATTCCTATAAGGAGAAGTAGTTAACAATGCACTCATCTTGTTTATGTTCCCACCTGAGTCATAAGAGTCGGAACTGTCATATACTGAAGAGGAAGAGTAGAGCCATGGTTGAGTTCAGTTCAGTTCAGTTGCTCAGTCGTGTCTGACTTTTTGAGACCCCATGGGCTGCAGACGCCAGGCCTCCCTGTCCATCACTAACTCCTGGAGTTTACCCAAACTCATGTTCATTGAGTCGGTGATGCCATCTAACCATCTCATCCTCTGTCGTCCCCTTCTCCTCCTGCCTTCAATCTTTCCCAGCATCAGGGTCTTTTCAAATGAGTCAGTTCTTCATATCAGGTGGCCAAAGTATTAGAGTTTCAGCTTCAACATCAGTCCTTCCAATAAACACTCAGGACTGATATCCTTTAGGGTGGACTGGTTGGATCTCCTTGCAGTTCAAGGGACGCTCAAGAGTCTTCTCCAACACCACAGTTCAAAAGCATCAATTCTTCAGTGCTCAGCTTTCTTTATAGTCCAACTCTCTCTTAGCTGGTGTCATTTCTTAGACATTTTATACATCTTGATCATGGGTCTTTTTAACTTTTCTTGAGGTCTGAAGGATCCCTCTATAGCTAGGTGACCTATTCCTCTGTTGGACAGTTGTGATTATCTACAGGGCATTTAAATTTAGAGCCATGGACAGTGTCCTAGTTACTTATCCTTGTGGTGGAACAGTCACTTCCTTTGACTCCTGCAGCAGTTTGTCTGAATGTGTATGCTGGCAATAGCAATATGATACACTCTAATGGATAGTTTACTTGCCTCTCTCTCCCATCAGACCCTGAATTCCTGGGTACCAGGGATGTGTCTTTCCTTTTGTTTCTTTAGATCTGATAGACAGAGTACCTGATGGACTATGGATGGACAGAGGTTCATGACATTGTACAGCAGACAGGGATCAAGACCATCCCCATGGAAAAGAAATGCAAAAAAGCAAAATGGCTGTTTGAGGAGGCCTTACAAATAGCTGTGAAAAAAAGAGAAGCGAAAAGCAAAGGAGAAAAAGGAAAGATATTCCCATTTGAATGCAGAGTTCCAAAGAATAGCAAGGGGAGATAAGAAAGCCTTCCTCAGTGATCAATGCAAAGACATAGAGGAAAACAACAAAACGGGAAAATCTAGAGATCTCTTCAAGAAAATTAGAGATAGCAAGGGAACATTTCATGCAAAGATGGGCTTGATAAAGGACAGAAATGGTATGGACCTAACAGAAGCAGAGGATATTAAGAAGAGATGGCAAGAATACACAGAAGAACTGTACAAAAAAGATCTTCATGACCAAGATAATCATGATGGTGTGATCACTCACCTAGAGCCAGACATCCTGGAATGTGAAGTCAAGTGAGCCTTAGAAAGCATCACTACGAACAAAGCTAGTGGAGGTGATGGAATTCCAGTTGAGCTATTTCAAATCCTAAAAGATGATGCTGTGAAAGTGCTGCACTCAATATGCCAGCAAATTTGGAAAACTCAGCAGTGGCCACAGGACTGGAAAAGGTCAGTTTTCCTTCCAATCCCAAAGAAAGGCCATGCCAAAGAATGCTCAAACTACCACACAATTGCACTTATCTCACACTCTAGTAAGGTAATGCTCAAAATTCTCCAAGCCAGGCTTCAGCAGTACGTGAACTGGGAACTGGCAGATGTTCAAGCTGATTTTAGAAAAGGCAGAGGAACCAGAGATCAAATTGCCAATATCTGCTGGATCATGGAAAAAGCAAGAGAGTTCCAGAAAAACATCTATTTCTGCTTTATTGACTATGCCAAAGCCTTTGACTGTGTGGATCCCAAGAAACTGTGGAAAATTCTTCAAGAGATGGGAATACCAGACCACCTGACCTGCCTCTTGAGAAATTTGTATGCAGATCAGGAAGCAACAGTTAGAACTGGACATGGAACAACAGACTGGTTCCAAAGTGGAAAAGGAGTACATCAATGCTGTATATTGTCACCCTGCTTATTTAACTTCTATGCAGAGTACATCATGAGAAACGCTGGGCAGGAAGAAGCACAAGCTGGAATCAAGATTGCCGGGAGAAATATCAATAACCTCAGATATGCAGATGACACCACCCTTATGGCAGACAGTGAAGAGGAACTCAAAAGCCTCTTGATGAAAGTGAAAGTGGAGAGTGAAAAAGTTGGCTTAAAGCTCAACATTCAGAAAACGAAGATCATGGCATCTGGTCCCATCACTTCATGGGAAATAGATGGGGAAACAGTGGAAACAGTGTCAGACTTTATTTTTTGGGGCTCCAAAATCACTGCAGATGGTGATTGCAGCCATGAAATTAAAAGACGCTTTCTCCTTGGAAGGAAAGTTATGACCAACCTATATAGCATATTAAAAAGAAGAGCCAACAAAGGTCTGTCTAGTCAAGCCTATGGTTTTTCCAGTGGTCATGTATGGATGTGAGAGTTGGACTGTGAAGAAAGCTGAGTGCTGAAGAATTGATGTTTTTGAACTGTGGTGCTGGAGAAGACTCTTGTGAGTCCCTTGGACTGCAAGGAGATCCAACCAGTCCATCCTAAAGGAGACCAGTCCTGGGTGCTCATTGGAAGGACTGATGCTGAGGCTGAAACTCCAATACTTTGGCCACTTCATGCGAAGAGTTGACTCATTGGAAAAGATTGATGGGGGGAGGGATTGGGGGCAGGAGGAGAAGCGGATGACAGAGGATGAGATGGCTGGATGGCATCACGGACTCAATGGACGTGAGTTTGAATAAACTCTGGGAGTTGGTGATGGACAGGGAGGCCTGGCGTGCTGCGATTCATGGGGTCACAAAGAGTCGGACATAATTGAGCGACTGAACTGAACTGATGGATTCCAACTGGATATTGATGCCCACTTATTGTTAATATACTAGAGCTATACTGACCAAGGCGAATCCTTGTAACAACTGACAAGTCATCAAAACTTTGAAGAGAACTCTGATTATAAACATGTCTCAAATAATATTTATGCATCTATAAATAGTATTATTTGTGGAAATACAGCCTGGTATATATTTTTAACCATTCAGTTTTACTCTCTGTTCTGGGAAATGTTTATATTTTATGCTTATTCCAGCTTGTGTACATCTTGAGTGAGTCATAACAGTGTTAACTGAAAGTGCTTGTTACCTCCTTAAGTCACTATTTGAAAGCTTGCTGTTATCCGTGGCTTATCAGAGGGATTTCGTATTTGTTCCAGACAGACTATGGTTTCTTTCACTGTAGGGAAAGCTTTTCTTCTTGGTAGCTCTTGTGCCTAATGCAGTGCCTAGCCCTATGTAAAGTTTCAGTGTTTACCCACTGATGCATTTCTTAGAGAAAAGATGAATCAATGTTACTTTCACCTTTCCCCAAATAATTAGAGGGGACTTAGGGTTAGGGTTCCCCTGGGAACATAGTATAGTTGCAATCAGTTTGTCTTTAGTATTTTTGCTTATGATTATTTCTTTCGTTTCTTGAGTGCAAATTTTGAGTTATTTCAGAAACTGAATTTTGGAACCTCTGAGCCTTACCGTTAACCAAGTCATTTAACAGTATGAAAATGCTTTCAGAGAGATAGATTCAGGGTTCCCAGAGGAAATAATTTCCTTTCTCACCACTGACTAGAACTTTGGAAACTACCTTTTTACCTCCTGAAGTTAGTGATAGCAGTGAGTGGTTTCTGTATCTATTCTAAACGCAGCCTTCCACAGCAGTGGTATAAAGCTTGCATCCGTGTCCCTGAACATCCTGTTAATTAAGAATTCACAGCCTTGTTTCTCCTTCCTTCTCTTCAGCGGCCTGGACTGTCAGGTTCTGCTCCTCTTCCTTAGTAACAGAAACTGAAATTAGAATTCCAAGTGGAGGCGTCACTCCCTGAGGAGGCTGAGAACACCACACTCCTCTGAACTTGTTCTCTTTCAGAGCATCTGTCAGTAATAGCTCACTTGTTAAAAGGTGGACATTTCACCATTCTGTCACTCACTGAGAAATAGTGTCTGCCCCTTGGACAAGTGGTGTCTCTGTAGAAGGAAGAAACCCTCAAAGTTAATAAACCATCATGCCACACACAAACATTTTCTTGGAGTTGCCTATTGGTAGATAACCCTAATTTAAAGTCATTTGGGGATAACTTATTAATAGCTACCCTACTGGGTTGTTATGACTATTAATAACTTAATGTGTTTTAATTGCTTTGCACTATGGTTAAAAGATAATAATCAGTCAAAATTTGGCTATTACTATTTTTATAGTACTAAGTACATATACAACATAAATCACATAAATTGCTGATTATTTGACTAAGTTTCTAGACAGCCTAGGGAGGGAGCAATAATCTTATTATAATTCAGTTCAAAGATTATAGTCATAAAAATGCAGTTTAACTTGCATTTTATTATATTTTATACATTTCTTTCAGAGAAGGCAATGGCACCCCACTCCAGTACTCTTGCCTGGAAAATCCCGTGGATGGAGGAGCCTGGTGGGCTGCAGTCCATGGGGTCGAGAAGAGTCAGACACGGCTGAGTGACTTCACTTTCACTTTTCACTTTCATGCATTGGAGAAGGAAATGGCAACCCACTCCATTCTTGCCTGGAGAATCCCAGGGACGGGAGAGCCTGGTGGGCTGCCCTCTGTGGATCGCACAGAGTCGGACACAACTGAAGCGACTTAGCAGCAGCAGCAGCAGCATACATTTCTTTTAATAGATTAAGTTGGATACATTGTGAATAGAAAACAGATAATTGACTAGAATAAAGGAGCTATCAGATCATTATAAATGAAGGTATGAATGTAAAATGAGCTTGATGTATCATGGTGAAGATGTAAGCTGATACAATCCTGTATATTCTAAGATGTAATATTTTTATTTTCTGATTTAACACCTAAAAGAACTAGTGTATGTTTAATGAGACACACCAAATATATCTAGGCTGTTGATCACTTTTCTAATTAATACTAATTTTGCTTTTATTTTGCATACTTCCAATTTAATGTGCCATTAGAGTGATAACGTTCTTTCAGTTAGAAGAAGCTGATTTTTTCACTTTAATTTCTGTTTGAAAGAGCTAGAGCAACCTGTTTTCCAAAAACAGGTAATCATTAAGGTGGGAAAAACTTCGGTTAAATTTGAGGTATTGCTTTAGAAAAGGTAGCACAGCCCAGTTTGTAAACTTGTTAATTATCTTGGCATTTTCTGGACCTGGGTTAGTTCCAAAAGATATTCATGTATTTTTACTGTCATAGTCAGAGTTTCTGTGCCAAAACTGACTTAGATGGGCAAAGCTTAGCATGTTTTACAAAAGAGGATTAAATTTATTTTTAGTAATCTGCCTTCATTTCCTCATTTACCATTACATTCTTGCTGGGGCAGACATGTAATTTTCCTGGAGCTTTTCAGATTTTTGTGTGAAACTGTTAGGTATATAATTACAGGCAATTCCCAATCTCTCAACTGTATTAACTCTGTATTTATTTTTTTAAAAATATAGGTAATGAGTAGGAGCAAGTATATCATTTAAAAAGCAGAATTATACGTCATTTTTACTGTAAGTATCAAAACTAGGGACCATATTCATCTGTATACATAGATGAATTTTCACAGGTGTTTCCTAAAAGTTGACCACAAGGATGTTTTAACAATACTGCCTGTTGTTGTGGAAGTTCAGTCAAGAGGTAATGGTTTTACAAAGATGCTAGGAAGTGTCAATGGCATCCCACTCCAGTACTCTTGCCTGGAAAATCCATGGATGTGGGCTGCAGTCCATGGGGTCGCTAAGAGTCAGACATGACTGAGCGACTTTACCTTCATTTTTCTCTTTCATGCATTGGAGAAGGAAATGGCAACCCACTCCAGTGTTCTTGCCTGGAGAATCCCAGGGATGGGGGAGCCTGGTGGGCTGCCATCTATGGGGTCGAACAGAGTCGGACACGACTGAAGCGACTTAGCAGCAGCAGCAGGAAGTGTTAACCCCCTGGATATACAGCTGTCCTGCAGTATCTCCAGGTGATTAATTCCGGGATGCCCAGGGCTACCAAAATGTATGGATTCTCAAGTTCTTTATATGAAATGACCTAGTATTGCATATAACCTAGGCACATCCTCCCATTTACTTTAAATTATCTCTAGATTACTTAACATGCCTAACACAATATAAACAAATGTAAATACTCACAGATACACATGAACGCTGTGCTTTGTCGCTCAGTTGTATCCGACTTTTTGCGACCCCATGGACTGTAGCACACCAGGCTCCTCTGTCCATGGGGATTCTCCAGGCAAGAATACTGGAGTGGGTTGCCATGCCCTCTTCCAGAGAATCTTCCTAACCCAGGTACTGGATTCTTTACCATCTGAGCCATGTGGTATAAATGCTATAAAATAGATGCTGGTGAGAGGCAAATTCAAATTTTGCTCTTTGGAACTTTCTGTATTTTTCTTTTTTATTAAATGGTTGGGTGTACAGAACTTGTGGATAGGGAGGCTGACTGTATGTCAAACATAGAGACCACAGAGTTTCCTGACAGAATGTAGTTTTGAGAGAAATAGCGGAGTCAAGAATGGCAAGAATGACCCCAAGAGATTTGGTCTAAGCAACTGGAAGGATGAAGTCACCATCCTGTGACCGGGAAGGCTAAAGGTGGAGCAGATTTTTGGGGAAAATGTTGAGCTTTAGAAATGTTAATCTTGAGGTGTCTGTTACATGTGAATGTAGAATATTTCCCTTTTGTTCCCTAAGATTCTTTCTCTAGTCTTCTTTGCTTTGCTCCCTGCCCCAGGAAACTGATGTACGCTCATTTCATCAGTGGGATCCCTTTGCTCTTCAGCCTCTGATTATGGTTAGCTTATGAGGAGCACAGAGACTAGAGAGGAAGGAGACTGATCTATAAACTGGATCTATTTTATTGGCTTCCTCACAGTGAAGTTTTACTCAAGGTCTCTGTGTTCCCCGATGTTATTAATACTTCTAGTCTCCTGGTGGTCTCATCTACACAGTTCTCACGTTCCACTTTCTAGTAACAATCCCTTTCCCTCATCCTTCATAGTTATGGTCTTAACAACTCTGCTGCTAATGACCTAGAGTCACTGCAGTATGTACTATGAGGCCCCTAGGCTATGCTCACACCTTTGTGAATGGTTATCTTGTCAATAAGCACTCCTCAAATGTCTAATTTTAGTGTGCCTGTTTCTGTTTCTTATTTGGACCCTGTATGATATAATATCCAAGTTGTGAAGAGTAAGAGGTTGATTATACAGGTCTGGAGTTCAGAAGAGAGGTCTGGCTTAGAGGTATAAGTTGGGAGTTCAGTTCAGTTCAGTCACTCAGTCATGTCCGACTCTTTGCGACCCCATGAACCGCAGCACGCCAGGCCTCCCTGTCAATCACCAACTCCCAGAGTCCACCCAAACCCAGGTCCATCGAGTTGATGATGCCATCCAACCATCTCATCCTCTGTCTTCCCCTTCTTCTCCTGCCCTCAATCTTTCCCAGCAACAGGGTCTTTTCAAACGAGTCAGCTCTCCGCATCAGGTGGACAAAGTATTGGCCTTTCAGCTTCAACATCAGCCCTTCCAATGAACACCCAGGACTGATCTCCTTTAGGATGGACTGGTTGGATCTCCTTGCAGTCCAGGGGACTCCCAAGAGTCTTCTCCAACGCCACAATTCAAAAGCATCAATTCTTTGGCACTCAGCTTTCTTTATAGTCCAACTCTCATATCCATACATGACCACTGGAAAAACTATAGCCTTGACTAGATGGACCTTTGTTGGCAAAATAATGTCTCTGCTTTTTAATATGTTGTCTAGGTTGGTCATAACTTTCCTTCCAAGGAGTATGCATCTTTTAATTTCATGGCTGCAATCACCATCTGCAGTGATTTTGGAGAACAGAAAAATAAAGTCAGCCATGGTTTCCACTGTTTCCCCATCTATTTGCCATGAAGTGATGGGACCAGATGCCATGATCTTCGTTTTCTGAATGTTGAGCTTTAAGCCAACTTTTTCACTCTTCTCTTTCACTTTCATCAAGAGGCTCTTTAGTTCTTCTTCACTTTCTGCCATAAGGGTGGTATCATCTGCATATCCAAGGTTATTGATATTTCTCCTGGCAATCTTGATACCAGCTTGTGTTTCCTCCAGCCCAGAGTTTCTCATGATGTACTCTGCATATAAGTTAAATAAGCAGGGTGACAATAAACAGCCTTGATGTACTCCTTTTCCTATTTGGAACCAGTTGGTTGTTGGGAGTTAATAGCATATAAATAGTATTTAATGTCATGAATCTGAAAGAGATTATTAAGAGGATAAATATAGATAGAGAATAGAAAAAGACCAAGTACTGGATTTATTCTGGAAGGAAATAGGAACCTGTAAAGGAATCCAAGAAGTAACCACTGAGGTTAAAGGAAAACTATTGAGTGTGGTATCGTAGCCAAATGAAGAGAGCACAGGAAAGAGGGAGGGTGTGATCAGCTGTATCAAATGCTAATAGTCAAGTATTAACTCCAATATTTGGTCACCTGATCCGAAGAACTGACTCATTGAAAAAAACCCTGATGCTGGGGCAGATTGAAGGCAGGAGGAGAAGGGATGAGAGAGGACGAGATGGTTGGATGGCATCACCGACTCAAAGGACATGAGTTTGAGTAAACTCTGGAAGTCAGTGTTGGACAGGGAGGCCTGGCAAGCTGCAGCCCATGGAGTCACAAAGAGCTGGACATGACTGAGCGACTGAACTGAACTGAAGAATTACCAGGACAGAGAACTGGCCATTGGATTGAACAACAGGACAGAGATAAACACCCAACTGAAGTAGTTTCAAGAGAGAATGGGTGGCGGGGATTGAACACAAAAGAGTTGCTCTTGTTGTTCAGTCACTCAGTCATGTCCAACTCTTTGTGATGTCATGGACTGCAGCATGCCAGGCTTCCCTGTCCTTCACCATCTCCCAGAGCTTGCTCAAACTCATGTCCATCGAGTCAGTGATGCCATCCAACCATCCTGTCCTCTGTCACCCCCTTCTCCTCCTGCCTTCAATCTTTCCCAGCATCAGGGTCTTTTCTAATGAGTTGGCTCTTCCCATCAGGTGGCCAAAGTTCTGGAGCTTCAGCTTCAGCATCAGTCCATCCAATGAATATTCAGGACTGATTTGCTTTAGGATGGATTGGTTTGATATCCTTGCAGTCTAAGGGACTCTCAAGAGTCTTCTCCAACACCACAGTTCAAAAGCATCAATTCTTTGGCGCTCAGCCTTCTTTATGGTCCAACTCTCACATCTATACATGACTACTGGAAAAACCATAGCTTTGACTAGATGGACCTTTGTCAGCAAAGTAATGTCTCTGTTTTACACAAAAGAGTACAGATAACTGCTGCAATGGGATGTAAAGCAATGGGATGGTAGCTGATGACAGGGGCAGCTGCTACTGCTGCTGCTAAGTCGCTTCAGTCGTGTCCGACTCTGTGCGACCCCATAGACGGCAGCCCACCAGGGTCCCCCGTCCCTGGGATTCTCCAGGCAAGAACACTGGAGTGGGTTGCCATTTCCGTCTCCAATGCATGAAAGTGAAAAGTGAAAGTGAAGTCTCTCAGTCGTGGACTCTTCACGACCTCATGGACTGCAGCCCACCAGGCTCCTCCATCCATGGGATTTTCCAGGCAAGAGTACTGGAGTGGGGTGCCATCGCCTTCTCCAACAGGGGCAGAGTCAACATAAAAATAATGGAGAACTTTTTATACTTATTTTCTTGAGAATCTCCTCTAGACCCAAAACTTTAAGTATGACATGTATGTATACACTTTACTATAAGTGAAATTCCAGGGAATGAAAATAGAATGTGCCAAGGTCTGGATCAGAGGGAAATCATGGTGAATTGGGGGAACTGAGTGACAGCAATTAGCTCGTCCTGGCTGTAGGATGGAATCAGGCAGAGCTGAGGCCCTTTGTGGGATAGTCTAAGAGGCACTGAGTCCTGTCGCAACCTGTGAATGAACATGTGAGTGGATCCTCCTTCAGTTGAGGCTTGAGTTCTCTGCAGCTTCAGCTGACACCCCGATTATTGCCTTGTGTAAGATTCTGAGGGAGGAGACCTCGCTAAACCATGCCCAGATTCATAATCTACAAAACTAGGAGATAATAAAGTTTAAATCACTTGATTGTAGAGTCACTAACAAATATAATATCTCAGAAAGTCACTCCAGGTGACATCAAGGACAGATTAAAGAGAGGAGAGACTGGAAGCAGTCACTCCAATAAGGAGACTGTGTGCAGAAATGCAGGTGAGAAGTGACTGTTGCAGGTTATTTTACTCCCCTGACACCTTCTGGAATGACCTTTCTCCCTTCTACGTTTCCCTGACGCTGTCAGTCCTCAGAATATTGTGCTCACTTCTGGAGGCCAGCTTAATTTCCAGTCCTAGGCTCTCTGACCTGTTCTGCTACAATGAAGTCTTCTGTACTCACCTTTATCATAAGAAACATCCCATGGCCCCAAAAATTCTAGAAAAGAAGATTTCAATTTAATTTACTTGGCTGCTTAAAATTCAGCACGTACGTATGAAGTGCTGTACATCATTTGAAAGGTAGCAGATTATACAGTTTTCACCCATCAATATCATAGCATGAATAACTTTATTAAAATAACAGGAACAGGACCCTCAGAGAGCAGAACACAGAACAGATGGCTATTTTCACGCATGAAAGAAAAGCATACTTACTCCAGTTTCTAATGCCTGGCACATAGTCAATATTCAGTAAATATTGAATGAATTAACAAACTAGTACATAAGAGCTGGGAGGAGGAGACTCTTACATTCAGGAAAGAATATGAGAGCCCAGGAGGAGGTTGGGGGTATTAGTGGAAGGAGAAAGTGAGGCACTGAAAAGGAATCTGGGAGAAGGTACCAACTTCACAGTTTCATCTAGACCTATCCATACTTAACTGTTAAGAAAAAATGGAGACATCATGATAAAGCTGAAGATTAGCATATTGTTCAGAAGATCTGAAGCAGCGCTTTCTGTTGCAGAGAAAAAAATGGGCTATTTTGTTTCTTAAATATTCATGTGGTAGCTATAGATACAGTTTCTAGAGAAGTATCACTTGACTTTGTTAATATCAGGTAAAGGTCAATTGAAAGAGGCTTCCAGTGTGCTCTTTGATTGCAGGTAAAATTCTATAAATTTTATGATACACAGAATGAAAAGAAGTCCTTCTTATTTTCTTTCTGGTAGGTTTGGAGAGGTTTAGTGTAGGGTTGTGTTGAACTGTATCTAATATTATGCTGAATAGGTTGTGTTACAGGGACCAGAAGGGATTGTAGGATTATTGTGATTGAAAAAATTCAGCTAATAATGGAATATACTAAGCAACAATGCCAAAAGGATTAAATATTTCTTGTTTCCCATTTGTAATTATATAATTGTCATTTCTGTTTAATTTTGGAATGCTCATGGCATGATTTAATTATGAGTTCAATTTCATTATCATATACTGAGGATAGAGATTAAGGACTTAGTATTTTCTCCAAATTTTATTATTTTTCATTGGATTTTTCACTTAAATGTGCAAAATAGTGATATGATTTATTTTAACCTTAAGAGTAAGCAAATGGATGGAGCATCATATTGATGATATTAGAAGTTAATGTGTTTTTGTCCTGTTTCTAAATAAAAAGGAGAGGTTAAATGTACTGGGATCACACTTTGTAATGGAAAAAGTTTTTACAGCGTGCCCTGTATTTCGAATGTAGCTTTTAGTAATTTATGCTTGGGGAAACAAATGAATATGTTAAAATTCCACTCTTGACACCACATGCAGTAGTTACTAGTGAAGTCAACATATTGCTTGACTGTCTTCATTATTACTTTATGGCTACTTGTGTTTAACTAATAGCTTTTTTGGTTTTATCCTTCCAATGTACTGAAACTTCCAAAATACTCAATACAGCTGTTCCATGTAATGACGCAGCCTCATTAGTTTGATGCATTTGAGCATACATACTAATAAGGACAGTCACAAGGAAAAAATACTTCATTTTGTTCTTCCCTGGTGTTCTTTTTTGAAATAAGAACATTTGCCGCTAGTGGATGTTGCAGCTCAAATGTAACCAAAGGAAAAATCTCAGGAAAAAGCACAGATGGTCTCATTGGACTCTGGAGGAACTACTTTCTGTATCAGTGGCAATTTCTCCCTGGCGTATCTACCTAACTGTTTGCACAGCATAAAAATTAATTTTTCAGGTAACACTTCCATAGCTATAATTAACATCAAGGCTGTAATTTCCTGGAGTGGGTAGATAAAGAGTTGCTTGGCTAAATATAGATCTGCCTAACAGTCTCTAGATAAACTTGTGGTCCCTTTCTATTGAGATTTTTCTTGAAATGCATGGCTGCATGCATGTGCATGCATTGTTCATATGTATTCCTGCTTCAGACATTGTCATGCATCATGGATTGCACCATGGGGGTCCACCCTTTTCTGAGGAGGAGGAGGAAGTATGTTCTTCTCAGACAAATCCTAAATTGGATTTTCTGGACCATAACTGACACTGATGGTTTTGTCTGTAATAGACTGGAAAAACAGTTTTATTTTTCCACTGTGAAATCTGATATTTGTTAGAAAGCTATGTCAATATAAAAGTAGAGATCCACGCTATTGTATTTGAAATTTAATGTCTATTCAATTTCACTGAAATATTTTGAGAAAGAAGGTTCCTATGTATATATACAACATCTAGGAAGAGAAAAATTTGAAGCTGCCAAACTTCAAATTGCAGTTGCAGCCAAACACCAATCTTTAGATATACATATATATTTTAATTGAAGTGTAGTTGACTTACAATATGTTATTTGTTTAAAGTGTACAACATAGTCATGCATATTTTTAAAGATTGTGTACCATCCATACAAAGATTCTGTATCTTTTCTTTAGTTAAAGTATTGTTGATTTACAATATCGTGTCAGTTGCAGGTATATGCAAAGTGACTCAGTTACATATATATAGATATTCAGATTCATTTCCACAATAGATTATTATAACTTTATTATGATGGATTATTATTATGGTTCCCTTTGCTATATAGTAAGTCCTTATTGTCTTATCTATTTTATATATGGTACTGTGTATCTGTTAATCCTAAACTTCTAACTTATCCTTTCCTTCCTCCTTCCCTCTTTGGTAAACCACAAATTTCTGTCTGTGGATGTTTATGGGTCTATTTCTGTTTTGTAAATAAGTTCATTTGTACAATTTTTTTTAGATTACACGTATGAGTGATAGAATATTTATCTTTCTCTGTCATTTAGTATGCCAATCATCCATGTTGCTGCAAATGGCAGTATTTCATTCCTTTTAATGGCTGAGTAATATTCAAGTGTGTATATGTATATGTACCATTTCTTTGGGGCTTCCCTAGTGGCTCAGAGGGTAAAGCGCCTGCCTGCAATGCAGGAGACCTGGGTTCGATCCCTGGGTTGGGAAGATCCCCTAGAGAAGGAAATGGCAACCCAATCCAGTACTCTTGCCTGGCAAATCCCATGGACAGAGAAGCCTGGTAGGCTACAGTCCATGGGGTCACAAAGAATCAGACATGACTGAGCAACTTCACTTTCACCTTTCACCATTTCTTTATCCATTCATCTTTTGATGAACCCTTACTTTGCTTCAGTGTCTTCATTATTATAAATAGTGCTGCAGTGAACATTGGGGTGCATATATCTTTTTGAATTAGAGTTTTTGTCTTTTATGAATATATGTCCAAGAGTGGGATTGCTAGATCATATGATAACTGTATTTTTAGTTTTTAAGAAACCACCATACTATTTTCCTTTGTCATTCTTTGGCATTATCTGTATACAGGTCAGGAAGCAAGAGTTAGAACTGGACATGGAACAACAGACTGGTTCCAAATCGGGAAAGGAGTATGTCAAGGCTGTATATTGTCACCCTGCTTATTTAACTTACATACAGAGTACATCATGAAGAATGCTGGGCTGGATGAAGCACAAGCTGGAATCAAGATTGTTGGGAGAAATAGCAATAACCTCAGATATGCAGATGACACCACCCTTATGGCAGAAAGTGAAGAGGAACTCAAAAGCCTCTTGATGAAAGTGAAAGAGGAGAGTGGAAAAGTTGGCTTAAAGCTTAGCATACAGAAAAATAAGACCATGGCATCCGGTCCCATCACTTCATGGCAAATACATGGGGAAACAGTGGAAACAGCAGCTGACTTTATTGTCTTGGGCTCCAAAATCACTGCAGATGGTGATTGCAGTCATGAAATTAAAAGATGCTTGTTCTAGGGAAGTAGAATTATGACCAACCTAGACAGCATATTAAAAAGCAGACACATTACTTTGCTAACAAAGGTACATCTAGTGAAGGCTATGGTTTTTCCAGTAGTCATGTATGGATGTTAGAGTTGGACTATAAAGAGAGCTGAGTGCCAAAGAATTGATGCTTTTGAACTGTGGTGTTGGAGAAGACTCTTGAGAGTCCTTTGGACTGCAAGGAGATCCAACCAGACCATCCTAAAGGAGATCAGTCCTGGGTGTTCAATGGAAGGACTTATGTTGAAGCTGAAATGCCAAATATTTTGTCCACCTGATGTGGAGAGCTGACTCATTTGAAAAGACCCTGATGCTGGGAAGGATTGAGGGCAGGAGGAGAAGGGGACGACAGAAGAAGAGATGGCTGGATGGCATTACCAACTCAATGGACGTGGGTTTGGGTGGACTCCGGGAGTTGGTGATGGACAGGGAGGCCTGGCGTGTTGTAGTTCATGGGGTCGCAAGGAGTCAGACATGACTGGGAGACTGATGTGAACGGAACTGAAGGCATATATATGAAATCTGGAGGGATGGTACTGATGAGCCTATTTGTAGAGCAGCAGTGGAGACACAGACATTGAGAACAGATTTATGGACATGGGGTCGGGAGGGGAGGAAGGAGAGGGTAGGATGTATGGAAAGAGTAACATGGAAACATACATTACCATACGCAAAATAGATAGCCAATGGGATTTTGCTCTATGACTCATGGATCTCAAACAGGGCTCAGTAACAACCTAGAGGGGTGGGATAAGGAGTGAGGTGGGAGGGATGTTCAAATGGGAGGTGACTTGGGTAACCTTTGGCTGATTCATGTTAATGTTTTGTAGAAAACAACACAATACTGTAAAGCAATTATCCTTTAATTAAAAATAATAATAAAAATAACAATAACAAGAAAAAAACCTAAAAAAATTACTACATCTCCATATTGTATGCAAATGGCTGAGAAAAGAAGAGAAGTGAAAGGCAAGGGAGCAAAGGAAAGACATACTCATCTGAATGCAGAATTCCAAAGAATGGCGAGATAAGAAAGCCTTCCTAAGTGAACAAGGCAAAGAAATAGAGGAAAAAAATAGAATGGGAAAGACTAGAGACCTCGTCAAGAAAATCAAGGGAACATTTCATGTAAAGATGGGCACAATAAAGGACAAAAATGGTATGGACCTGACAGAAGTAGAAGATATTAAGAGGAGGTGCTAAGAATACATAGAACTATACAACAAAGATCTTTATGACTCAGATATCCATGATGGTGTGATCTGTCATCTAGAGCAACACATCTTGGAGTGTGAAGTCAAGTGGACCTTAGGAAGCATCACTATGAACAAAGCTAATGGAGGTGATGTAATTCCAGCTGAGCTATTTTAAATCCTAAAAGATGATGCTGTTAAAGTGCTGCATTCAATATGCCAGTAAATTTGAAAAACTCAGCAGTGGCCACAGGACTGGAAAAGGTCAGTTTTCATTCCAGTCCCAATATAAGGGCAATGTCAGAGAATGTTTAAAATTGCACAAGAGCACTCATTTCACATGCTAGCAAAGTAATGCTCAAAATTCTCCTTGCCAGGCTTCAACAGTTCATGAACCGAGAACTTCTAGATGTACAAGGTGGATTTACAAAAGGCAGAGAAACCAGAGATCAAATTGCCAACATCCTTTGAATCATAGAAAAAGCAAAAGAATTCCATAAAAAATCTACTTCTGCTTCGTTGACTATGCTGAAGCCTTTGACTGTGTCGATCACAACAAACTGTAGAAAATTCTTCAAGAGATGAGAATACCAGAACACCTCACCTGCCTCCTGTGAAACATGTATGCAGGTCAAGCAGCAACAGTTAGTCCATGGAAAAGAGGACTGCTTCCTAATTGCGAAAGGAGTATATCAAGACTGAATATTGTCACCCTGCTATTTAACTTATATTCAGAGTACATCACACAAAATGTTGGACTGGATGAAACACAAGCTGGAATCAAGATTGCAGGGAGAAATATCAATAACATCAGATATGCAGATGACACCACTCTTATGGTAGAAAGCAAAGAGGAACTAAATATCTTCTTGATGAAAATGAAAGAGGAGAGTGAAAAAGCTGGCTTAAACTCAACTTTCAAAAAACAAAGATCATGGCATCCAGTCCCATCACTTCATGGCAAATAGATGGGGAAGCAATGGAAATAGTGACAGACTTAATTTTCTTGGGCTCCAAAATCACTGCAGATAGTGACTGCAACCATGAAATTAAGATGCGTTCTCCTTGGAAGAAAAGCTCTGACAAACTTAGACAACATATGAAAACGCAGAGACATTACTTTGATGACAAAAGTCCATCTAGTCAAAGCTATGGTTTTTCCAGTAGTCATGTATGAATCTGAGAGTTGAACCATAAAGAAGGTTGAATGCCAAAAAAATTGATGCTTTTGAACTGTGGTGTTGGAGAAGTCTCGAGGACAGCAAGGAGATCAAACCAGTTAATCCTAAAGGAAATCAGTCCTGAATATTCATTGGAAGGACTGCTGCTAAAACTGAAACTCCAATACTTTGGCCACCTGATGCAAAGAGCTGACTCATTAGAAAAGACCCTGATGCTGGGAAAGAGTGAAGGCAGGAGGAGGAGGGCATCCCCTCCTTCTGAGGATGAGATGATTAGATGGCATCAGTGACTCAAAGGCTATGAGTTTGAACAAGCTCCAGGAAATGGTGAAGGATAACGAAGCATGGGGTGCTGCAGTTCATGGAGTCACAGAGTTGGATACAACTGTGCAACTGAACAACAATGACCACATACTGTATAATTAATTTAAAAATCATGCTGCTATAGCCTCAGTAGTGTTTAGGTTTTTCTGCCCAAGCTGACTCTGATTGTTTTATCAATTAGAGTAACTATCATTTCTGAGTAAATCCCAATTGATGGGATGTAGTTTCTTGTCTAAACTCTGTTTTTACAAAGGACAATTCTACTCCCCCAAATTAAAGGTGATTATTTTATTTCTTAGATGACCCCATTGAAAATGTTGCTGCCTAATTTCATGATTCATTAGTTTCAAGCTTGCATTTTTCCAAGTAACAAGTCCAAGACACCATTATTCCTCTATAGACCATTGTCATACAATATTGAGATTATATTTTGAGATATATGTGTATTTGTGTGTGTATATATATATAATTTGATAAGTGTCTCCTGAAGGCCTCTGTGCATAATTTATATTGGAGAAGTAAATGGCAACCCACTCCAGTGTTCTTGCCTGGAGAATCCCAGGGATGGGGGTTGCACAGAGTTGGACGTGACTGAAGTGACGCAGCAGCAGCAGCAGCAGTTCATTTCAGTTCAGTTGCTCAGTCGCGTCTGACTCGTTGAGACCCCATGGACTGCAGCACATCAGGCCTCCCTGTCCATCACTAACTCCCAGAGTTTACTCAAACTCATGTCCATTCAGTCAGTGATGCCATCCAACCAACTCATCCTCTCTTGTCCCCTTCTCCTCCCTCCTTCAATCTTTTCCAGCATCAGGGTCTTTTCCAATGAGTCAGCTCTTCGCATCAGGGGGCCAAAGTATTGGAGTTCAGCATCAGTCCTCCCAATGAATATTCAGAAGTGATTTCATTTAGAATGGACTGGTTGGATCTCCTTGCAGTCCAAGGGACTCTCAAGAGTCTTCACCAACACCACAGTTCAAAAGCATCAATTCTTCATTGCTCAGCTTTCTGTATGTAGAGGGCCAGAATACATCAAAGCTTTTGTTCCAAATTCCTAGATGGAACTTTGATGACTTAGGCTTGGGCAAACGGATAGCTCCTTCTGCTCATTTTATTGACAATAGGCATAGCAAGATACTAGCTCAATAAAAAGAGAGAAGAGACAGTGTAATCTGCCTTCCCAGGATTTTTATGGAGGCAGCAGTTCTGGCCAGCAGTTTCAGAGTATCTTACCTCACGTATGTGGGAGAAAGTTACAAGGGAGGAAAGGAGAGGAGAATGGCTGGAATTTCTCCCAGAAGGATAACATCTAACCTTATTTCTATTTTTCAGTCTATTACAATCAAGAATAGATAAGAAAAATCGTCTGCCACTTTTCTGGTCTTTAATTTCCTTATCAGAGTGAATACTCCATCCATTAGCATAATGGACAAAAAATATTCTTGGTTTTGAGTAGTACTCTATTTCCTTTGAAATAGATTGAAATGAAATAGCCTTAGAGTCAGGTAGTGGAAGCAGAGTGGAACAAAATTTCATTCCAACTGTGGACATGATATATTATTAAAATTTTAAAATGAATATAGCCTAAAATTGTTATGCTCTTATCAGGTGCTATTGATCTTTGGTACTTTGATGATCCTTTTATTTCTGAGCAGAAAAGTAATTACTCTTCGAAAAGAATCTCGGTCCTACCCAGTAGGTATCCCCTTGTTTATATCCATGTGCAGATGGAGTGGCTTTCTCTTCAAGCATATGTTCTTGTCAGACTCGTCAACTTTCACAAGAAAATGTCAATCCAGCCTCTGTGTTGAGGGGCTGTTAAAACATATGGCTTTGCACTTAACCGGAAAAACAGAATAGGTGCATTCCAGGTACTTGTCAGGGAATATAATCTTCAACTCACCACAATTCAGCACTTATCAGAAGCTCAGCTGAGAGAAACAGTATTTTTTAAAGATTGTCTGAAATACATGCAGTCTGTCCATTCACTCAGCTACTCTTAAATCTACCCTATCTAAGCCAGACAAGCATAAATTTTGGAAAACTATTTTGGCCCTCATGGGAAGGTTTTTACTAAATTGCAGAGTGGCATATTGCCATAAACTTAAACTGAGTGAAGACAGAAGGGACAGATCTTTGAGACCCATGGTTTTACTGTGAGGCAATGTTAACAATTCTTCCCTACCTTACACAATTAGCTTTCTCTTCATGAGGGTCCACAGGAAAATTCTCTCTCATGTCAGTATCAGCCTATAGATGTTTTTTCCTTCACAACTTCTTTGTGTATAAGCACTTAAACTCTGAATCATCAGCACTTATATAAACACACACACTGATTGTGATTCTGCCTCTTGAATTGTTAGCAAGTATAAAGCTAAGGTTGTGACTCTTCTGGAAAGTGAAAAGTAAGTGAAGTTGCTCAGTCGTGACTGACTCTTTGTGACCCCATGGACTGTAGCCTACCAGGCTTCTCTGTTCTTGCCTGGATTTTCCAGGCAAGAATACTGGAGTGGGCTGTCATTTCCTTTTCCAGGAGATCTTCCCGACCCAGGGATTGAACCCAGGTCTCTCGCATTATTGGCAAACGCTTTACCGTGTGAGCCACCAGGGAAGTAGGTTGTGACTCTTCTGGAAAGCATACAGGAAATTCCAAACATATATTTTGAGGCCTAATTTCATGTCTGGCTTCAATCTATTTGATGTTATGGAATTTACTCTTCATTCATTTTAAGATGGGGAAGGGCAAGGAATCTTCAAAGAACTGATTGGCGGAGTATGGAAGTCAGTAGTTCCCGGATGTAGAAGAGACATCCACTTGTAGAGAGCAATGCATTGGTCCACAGGTATATTCATGCACAGATAACACCTCATAGAAACCCAGGTCATATTATTATATCTCACTGATGTGTCGCTGTCTCTCTGGCACTCAAACATTCTGCCTCCGATGACCCACTTTTTGTTTCTTCTGGTTCTTTATGAGGAGAGAGACCTGGAGAATTGGAAGTATTTGGCAAAGGGGTAGGTGAGGAGAAGATGGTGTCTAGAGATGTTAAGAAGATAAAATCCATGGGAGTTATGTTGCTTTCAGAGTTCCATTCAGCAATTGTTTGATAGAAACATCGGAGTCTGAAGCTAAGCACCCAGACAAAATATTGGCACTCAGCCACGGAGTGAATGTATGTGCCGGGTCATTAGTCACACAAATGCCTCTTTCACAGCTTGTGTCAAGATCCGTCACTGATTTTGGCAGCGGCAGGTAAGTCACTCTTTCGGGGACATAACTGCATGATACAGAAATTATAAACATTAGTTTCCACTAAATGTTAGAGGACCTTTTGCTTTTCTAAAGTAACACTTAAAGCATTCTTTTTCAAACTCAGGTCTGTGGAAGAGGATACTCATTTTCTTTCCTTAGCCTTTGATATAGCAGAATGTGATGTGAGGAAAATGCAGGCAGCTTTTCATGAAGCTAAAGTTATTTCATTTAACAGTCTGTGTTAAGTTCTGGGATTGTGTGCTTCCTATTTTGAGATGTTCATGCATTGTTTCTTTTATGATACTGTGATAATAGATGTTTCAAAGTGCCTCCTATTGTTAAATAATAATAATAATGACCTAAGTGTGTCTCTAGGGTTGGCAAGTATGGTAGCTCAGGTTGTTTACTGCATAAAGCAGTAAAATTATGTGTGAATTATATGTTTGGTGATTATCCAAATTCTGGAAACCAGAAATTATGTACCAGATATACTCTTTTTTTTCCTCATAGTTCGAAAGTTTAGCTATCATTTCCCACTAAACATTGCCACTTCATAAATGATTCTTGTGAAAACATTGTGAAGATGAGAAGGCAATTACCCACAGCTTTGTCAAACAATATGGAACAGAGTAATATGCTTCACTGATGTGAGGAATATAACAGCTGGAACCCTTTAAAAGACAGCTTCTGTAACTCAGGACCTCGAAGCTTCCAGTTGTCAATAGCAACGCTTCTTTCTCCATTGTTGATTGGCACTGAAAGCACTTGCCAGCTCCTTAAATTTATTTGATTCACTGCAGCAGAGTGAAAGGCAGAAGGGTTTGTGCGCAGTGTCTGCTGCCCTACTGTGTGTACAGGAAACAAGGGAAAATTATTTTCTCCTAGGTTTCTAGTCATCTTTTTATAAAGGCATGTATTCTTTGATAGATGACCTTTGGGCACATGCCTGCTGTTACACACACAATCTGTGTCAAGTCTGCCTCTCCTGAGCCCTGAGGGCAGACATGTACAACTGAAATGAACGGGATCAGACTTACCGAAGGGTGAGGACAAGCTGTTATTATACAGTAAGCACACTGGATATAAAATGAGTGCTTCATCAATTTTAGAAATTAGATCCCAGGTCATACAAACACCACAACTATATGTCATGGCGTGATTACTTACTACTAGGATAAGGAAACATGCTTTTCAGTGTCACTGAAGTTTGTGTAGAACTCCTAATCCTAACTCAATGCACTACACTGAAAAGCTGAATAAACACGTCTCACCCAGGGAAGGGTTTTGCAAGATTGAATGACTACAGGTGATATTTTAAGCAAAATGATCTTTCATCCTCTTTCTATTGGAAAAGTGAAAATGTACCCAATGTGGGTAAAATATGCTGTAGAATTAGTCATCCTTATAGAATTCAGTTTCCCTGTCATATTTCTATAGGAGATTATTTTCAGAATATAGTAAAAATTTTCTGTATGATTCCTATATTCCTGGATTTGTGAATAATGTTTAATGTGTGAGAATAAAAAGTTACCTGTAGCAATTAATCTTGCTAAGAAAGTCACTTTAATAAGGCATAAAGGTTTGGCTTTCCCTTCTGTAAGAACATCACATGGTAAGCTGCTTCTTTACCATGTGCAGTTGGGTTTCAAAACAAAGTAAGTATTTTACAAATGTGCACCTTAACAATGATTTTGGGAAAAAAAATTTAGATATGGATGAAATAAAAGTCTAATCTTGTTTGAAATGTCAGTCATGATTTCAATAGTTTATTTTTTCCTTGAAAATTTAAGCATTTGATAATACAAATATCACTATCCTATTAAAACTTTCAGGAAACAGATATAAAATAAAAATAAAAATTAAATTCTATTAGCTTTTGTAACAATACATGTCTTTTTCCATGTGCCCCTTCTCTTTCTTTTCGTCCATTTCTTCACTTTACATCCTTACTACCTATGACCTTTAACTTCTCTCTCCTATTTGAGTATTTTTTTCTTCCAGTTGCTCAGATCTCTGATTGTAAAGTCTGCCTTCTTCTCCTGTGTAGTAGTACTGATTGTGAGGGAGTGTGTTGCTAAGATGAAATGTCTATATCTGGAAACTTTTGAGACTGCCTTTTAAGGAAATTTAAAAAATTAATGGTACCTGGAAGCAAAGAGCTAGTTGTGATTTCCTCATTGGGACCTTTCTAAAATGATGATATCACTTTCTATCAAGGGAAATCTTGATAGAAAACCCATCCATAGAATCCAAATAATTTCCAAACAAATAAGATAATACTGATCTCAAACAAAGTAAAATTAAAATGAATCATAAACCTTTCCTCTTTCCATGAATGGAAACAAGAGATTGTGCTATCATCCTTGGCAATTCTTTTATCAATACTAATGCTTTTTGCTTTGCTTTCTTTTACTTTTGCAATAACATCTGGATTTGATTTCCTCTAGAGTATTTTAGAATCTTATAGACCAGTAAAATAGGCATCATATCAATTTTTTTAGTGGGCTGAGAAGTTGAAATTTATAGTTTTATTTCATGAGTGGTATCAGTCTAGCCTCCTGTAGTGTTTATTCCCTCATCTCCATTTGAGCTTATTATTTTATTCTGCTTATTTATTTAATAGGCTCTCAAAAAATAGTGGTCTGTTCTGGAAAGCTTAAATGAGAAGCTTTTAGAACTGACCAGTTCAAAATGAAAAGAAAAAAAAGAAATAATATCTCAACATGACAAAATAGAATAACTTTTTGAATTAACTACAGTATGTTAAACGTAGACTACAGTGGTAAACATTACTTTAGATCACAATAACAAATATTTTCCTTTAAATAAGTTGCTAAAAGGCAAAGTTAGCACAGTCTGATCAATAGTGCTTTTTTAAAATAAGAACTTGCTTTATAGATGGGTAAATATGTTTTCTCCTCAGCACTCTTCAATACTAATAATTTTTCCTTCTCTTTTCTGTTGTGGTTGAGTACAATAGCCAATAGCAAAACCATTATTTTTTTTTCTTGCCTTAAAACTTGCTTACCTGGGTTAACATACTAACATCAATCATGATGATGCTCAGAAGGGAATAAATAGCTATAAACTCTCCCACATTTTACTCCTTATTTCAGCATAGAAAATGTGAGCTCATTCCTTACTGTGTTTTAAAGAGTTATGACCTGGTTTATAAAGGAACCTGTGGGTGAGATTTTAATATTCATAGCCTTAGATATTCTCTAGTTCTAATATAGTTAATTACTATTCAGTATTATTTTATCACAGTGTCTTTTGAAGTGGGATCCATGAACAACTAGAACCCTTTAAACCTCCTATGCAATGGTTTAAAATGCAGGGATCAGCCAATATATTTAAAATTTTTTTTTTAATTTATTTTTTTATTGAGTTACAGTTGATTTTCAATACTGTATGTTTCAGGTGTCAAGTGATTCAGTCATGAATATATGTGTATTTTCTTTTTCAGATTCTTTCTCCTTATAGTTTATTATAAAACATTGGATGCATTTTTCCCAATGCTGTACTGTAGGTCCTTGTTGGTTATCTATTTTATACATAATAGTGTGTATCTATTAATCACAACATCCTAATTCATCCCTGCCCCCCTTTTCCCTTTGGTAGCTATAAGTTTGTTTTATATGTCTGGGGTCTTTTTATGTTTTGCTGTTGCTGCTGCTAAGTCGCTTCAGTTGTGTCCGACTCTGTGCGACCCCATAGACGGCAGCCCACCAGGCTCCGCAGTCCCCAGGACTCTCCAGGCACAACACTGGAATGGATTGCCATTTCCTTCTCCAATGCATGAAAGTGAAAGTGAAGTCACTTAGTCGTATGCGACTCTTAGCGACCCCATGAACTGCAGCCTATCAGGCTCCTCTGTCCATGGGATTTTCCAGGCAAGAGTACTAGAGTGTGGTGCCATTGCTAAGCTCATTCATATAATTTTTGTTTTAGATTCCACATATAAACAATATCATATGATATTTGAATGGCTAACTTTACTTAGTGTGATAAAGTCCCAAGTCAAGATGGACAAAGAGGTGGGTAGTGATAGATTTCAATCTCACTGCAGCCAGTTGATTGGTTGCCTTTAATGAAATGTGTTCTCCCATAGTTCATTGAAGAGAATCTATTTATTTTTGAATAGTTTTGTGCAGTCTTTAATATTAATAGTATCACATTTTTCTCATTTAAATGAATCTTGGAACTTTCAGGCAGTCAGTAGGAGAGTGGTTGTCATTAAGTATCTACTGTTGAAATGTACTGTGTATTTCTAATAAATACTACTGAGCACAATGCTAATAATATAAACCAAGGAAAAAAAAGTAGGAACCTAAAGTTAAACTGAAACCAAGCACTTATTTAAATAACCACTCATTTAAATAACTTTTTTCTTTTTCTGAACTTAAAAAATAATTATTTATATCATGGGCAATAAAGGTATATATATGGGAGTGAATTCCAATATGCTGAAGATGGGAGATTAGAGATCAAAGGGCAGATAGAGCCAGTCAGGGCAGAGACTGAATTTCTTTCCAAATCAAGTCCTATGCTATTATTTGAATTAAAGAAGGATTTACATAACAAATTGTAAACATTAATTGCAAACATAGTGACATTTGACTGTAGTTTGCAAGCAATTTATGTGACATTTAGCAGTGCTGTATAGTTTATATCATTTTATACTTACAGATTATGTTCCTTGAGTATGTATCTAAAATATTAGATGTAAGTTTAACCCAATTTCACATTTAAATAATTTTATAACATGTTTTGAAGAGTTTTATTTCATTTTTGACTGGTGGTTTTGCTTATATCCTGTTTCCCACCTTCTTCTCCTAGTACATTGATTGTGAAGTAGTTGCATAGCAATATCACTGTAATGTCTATGCATTTTTCATCCATCATTCCACAAACATTTGTCGAGAACTTGCAATGGGCCATGCACTTTATAAACCTTGGGCATATAGCTGTGAAAACATGAGAGAAATTTCTTGTGTGCTTTATATTCTATCAAAAGAGACAGCATACATATAAAAAGTAATGCTAAGTGATCAGTGTTATACAGAAAAAAAGGAAACAAATAAAGGGTGATAGGGTGTGCTTTTCCTGTCAAGGGGCAGGAGATCTTTAAACAAAATCCCAGGAGCTGAGGGACAATCTAAGCTGTGAATGAAGGATTAGAAGCAAGCTCAGGATAAAATGTGCTGGTTTCTATTGGGAAGGCAGCACCAAAGTTCTAAGTCATTAATTCAATTCTAAGATAAATCAGCTTTTCAAAAGAATGTTTCATAGCTTCTTTTTACTTGATTGAAACAACTGCAGTACTGTAAGCTAGAAACATATTTTTCATTGAAAAAATTCTTCATTTACGCTTTAGGCAATTTCAGGTTGACTTTCTAAAATGAGCTAAGATTTAATTTTATCACAACTGTAGAAAGTCTGTTAAATTTTGCAACTCATTTAGATTTATGAAGAGAAAGCCATATAATGAATTCTGATATGATTTTAGCTAAATATGGAAGTCAGTTTCTTAAGAAATAATGATGTGTTGCATTACTTACCTGGGCTCACTAAAAGTCGGCCTCGTTTCTTTAAGAACATGCACGCATGTGTGCTCAGTACTTCAGTCATGTCTGACTCTTTGCGACCCTACAGACTGTAGCCTGCCAGGCTCCTCTGTCCATGGGATTCTCCAGGCAGGAATACTAGAGTGGGTTGCCATTTCTTCTACTCCAGGGTATCTTCCTGACCCAGGGATCAAACCCAAATCTCCTGCATCTCCTGCATTGGAGGTAGGTTCTTTACCCACTGAGCCACCTGGGAAGCCCATTTCAAGACAAGTAATGCCCTTTATAGGATGTCTTCTATAGTAAATCTCTCATATTCAACCTCTGCTTAATCATTGCTAGGACTTCCTGGGTGGCACAGTGGTAAAGAACCTGCCTGCCAAGGCAGGAGACATGAGATATAGGTTTGATCCTTAGGTTGAGAAGATCCCCTGGAGGAGCAAATGGCAACCCATTCCAGTATTCTTGCCTGCAAAATCCCATGGACAGAAGAGTCTGGTGGGGAGAAAGCAAAGTTGTTGTTTCTATGAAAACAAGTTCAGTCCTTGGGAACATACCATGGATGAAAATTTTATTTTAAAAAATATTGCCAATTTAGATGAAGGGAAACAATTGTAAAAACATTAAAAATGTTGCCAAACTGCTTGAAGATGTACATTCATTGCCTCCTAAATGTCCCTTTTTAATTCTTTAAAGAAGCTGAAACTAGAAATTTTAGAAGATAAATTATGAACATGATTTATGCAAGAAAAATAAGATTGCAATCATTGGAGTCTTTCAAAGAAAGGATTTTGGCATCACATCAAAAGACAGGAAATTAAGACTACCCTTACACATTTTATTTATTTTTTTTAAATTTTATTTTATTTTTAAACTTTACAATATTGTATTGGTTTTGTCAAATATCAAAATGAATCCACCACAGGTATACATTAAATTAAAATGTTTATAATATATATTTGGAGTTTTTAAAACTGGGATTCAGTTAATTTGACAGGAGGGCAGAATAGATGTTGGGTAAAGAACTAGGAAATCTGTTCTTAATAGTAGTGTTTTCTTTTGGTAAATATTGAGCTTCTCAGCTTCAGTAGCTAGCAGCAAGAAGCTCTGGGACAGGAAGCATTCCGATCATGTTCTCCTAAAAACAAATGGCCGAATTCTAGCACAACTGTCTTTGATGCTTGCTTTTTAGAATGACAGGCATGGGATTTGAGTCTTAATTGCCTTTAGATTTTATGACTGATTTTTACTGCATCAAAAGTTTGACCAGGCAAAGTGCATTTCAGTGGATAGTTTTACTCCCTTTTAAAAGAAACTGAAAAGTCTAGCTGAAACTCCTATCAACTGAGTTGGGATCATGGTGTTCATTTTGGATGAAGCAGTGTGCTCCTTCATTTGGTCAGCTCCATTTGACATTTCTGGGTTAGGTACCACCCTTAAAAGTTACACAATGAGTTTTAATTAAACAGTCCTGCTTGCCTTTGATAAAAGTGATTAAAGTAGTGATAAGAATGATCACTAGTTAGAATCCTATTTAACAAATACTTCCCGTTTATCTAATCTCTAAGGAGAATTTAGGTTATTTGTCTAGTGAAATCCATTTGATAGCAGGATTTTTTATAGCCATTCTGTAATCAATCAGGTACTCCTAATACAATGAATGAGTTGAAAAATAATAATGCTACAAAATGCTAATACCTGTATGGTGCCCATTACTTCCAGCAATGGTGATAGTGTTGTATTTACTCACTCGGTCTTCTTTGCCACTTTAAGAGGTGGATACCATTGTTATCACCATTTTTTTCAGATGAGAGAATTGAGGCACATAAAGATTAAGTAATTTATCCAAGATGACACAGCTGGCAAATAGTAGAACTGGGATTATTAACATCACAGTTTAATAAGTTACATGTAATGATATGTGGAGCTAGAAAAAGTCTCAAAATAGTTTGATTTAAAAATGACTGCCATCTTATTAAGAAATTATGTAAATAAATATCGCTGATACCTTCTTTATTAAACTTACTAAATATCATTCACCATGGGTAAGGAAACATGTGAATAGGCTTTGAAAATGTCTTTGCTACCCCATGGACTGTAGAGTCCATGGAATTCTCCCGGCCAGAATACTGGCATGGGTAGCCTTTCCCTTCTCCAGGGGATCTTCCTGATCCAGGGATCGAACCCATGTCTCCTGCATTGTAGGTAGATTCTTCACCAGCTGAGCCCCAAGGGAAGCCCGAGAATACTGGAGTAGGTAGCCTATCCTTTCTCCAGTGGATCTTCCTGACCCAGGATTTGAACCAGGCTCTCATGCATTGTCGGTGGATTCTTTACTAAAAGCGTAAAAGCGTCTGCCTACAATGCCAGAGACCCGGGTTTGATCCCTGGATCGGGAGGATCCTCTGGAGGAGGAAATGGCAAGCCACTCCAGTACTCTTGCCTGGACAATACCATGGACAGAGGAGCCTACAGTCCATGGGATCGCAAATAGTCGGGCACGACTGAACAACTTCACTTTCACTTCACTTTCTTTACCAACTGAGCTATCAGGGAAGTGACCTGATGTGAAAGTCGCTCAGTCATGTCCGACTCTTAGACTATACAGTCCATGGAATTCTCCAGGCCAGAATACTGGAGTGGGTAGCCTTTCCCTTCTCCAGGAGATCTTCCCAACCCAGGGATTGAACCCAGCTCTGGGCAGATTCTTTACCAGCTGAGCCACATGGGAAGCCCTTAGTTTTTAGAATATGCTTTAGTTTTTATTAAATATTTCAGTGATGATCAACTGATGGGTGGAGTTGGTATCAAATGGTCTGGAGGTCTTTTCAGCTATAAGTCTTTTTGCTGTTTCCTCATGTCCTTTCATATGCTTTCCCCCTCACATGTAGACCTTATTACAGTAGTGAATCAAATGCTGTTGGTGGTGTCTTGTATCCCTCAGGTGTCTTTTAGCTGAGAAAGGTTGAAAGCTACTGAGATGTATTGTTCTGTTATTTTCCTAAATAATCTTTTGATGACTATTCATTTATATATTGCTTAATGGCATTATATTTAGAGCATTGCTTAGGAGGTTGTTATTTTAAATCTTTTAAATTGTATGTATATCATGGAGCCATGTAGATGCTGGCAATGAAGAAGACTTTGTATTGGCTTGGCCAAAGAGTTAGTTTGGGTTTTTCCATAATCAGATCAGATCAAAAACCCTGACGAATTTTTTGGCCAACCCAATAAAACCTTGAATTCATGAATACCACAGTTCTGGTTATCTATGTAACAATCACCTTCCCTCCCCTCCCCTCTCCCCTCACCAACTCACCCAAATAGTGACAATTTTTTTTTTTTTTTACTATTTCCCATGATTCTGTGGTTGACTGGGATTGCATTCAGCTAGCAGCTGGACCCCGAGTAATCCGAAAGTTCCACTGGATTGATGGCTTTGTTCTTGCGTGTATCTAGTGCATTTGAGCTCCCCAGGACTCTCTTTCCACCCTGTGTCTCATCTTCTAGACTCTCCATATGCCTTGGGCTTCTTGTTGCTTAATGGTGCAAGGTGATCAAATTTCTAATGTAGGGCATGCCTTTCAAGGTGTGCAAAGTGGGTTCTTCTAAGCCAATTAAAGACTATGCTAACACTAACATCTTATCACTTCCACTGTATTCTAGTGGTTAAAATAGTTTAGGGCCTGATCAGATTCAAGGAGGTGGAGAAATAGATTCCACATCATAATGGGTGTGTACTAAAGTTGTATTTCACAAGTGCAAGTAAGATGGGAGCTACTGTTGAAGCCATCATAAGAAATATGATCTGCCACAAGAACTATAGCAGCTATCAGACATGCTTTGCATGTGATGACAGGGAGAGAATAATACAAATATGTTGAAATGTGCTTGAACTTTGCTTACCAGCCATGTGACTTGATTACATTCAAGATCATAAATTTTGGGGAGTCTAAAAAGTTGGTCAGAAATTCCTGATTAGTCGTCTTCAATTATCCAATCCTTCCCACTCAAAGAAGATTGGAATGGATATCTTTGGGAGTCAGTCAAGAATGGACCAAAATCTGTAATTGGTCTGTTTCACTTATTGTCTAATCTTTCCATCTTTGGGGAAGCTGGGCACAGGAGCCTAGACTGTATGTATGGTGGAGAACAAGTATCTATGTCTGGAATCCAAATCAAACCTATAGCATCTTAGTCAAAATAAAGGAACAAATGGGTAGAAACACAGGAAACTTTGTAGGACAATAAGGACTAAAATACAATATGGAGGAAAGCCTAAAAAATTCTGAATTGAGAGACTAATAATCCAAATACTCTTTTACTAAATTTTAGAATATTAGGATAGAACTTATTCTGCTTACAAATAGAATTGGTTCAAGATATTGGATTGGGTTCAAGATAGAAAAGATAGAAGGTGGGGGCTTGCCCCAGCTAGGAGGAGAGGCTAGAGAGAATACCAGGGAGGAATTGACATTAGAAATATTGAGTTTTCTACCTCGGAACTTTTATAGCAATTGATGACTGATTTGTTAAAGGTCAGTGCTTATGTGCATTGTGCGCTAAGTCACTTCAGTCATGTCCTGCTCTTTGGGACCCTATGGACTATAACCTGCCAGGCTTGCTATCCATGGGATTCTCCAAGCAAGAACACTGGAGTGGGTTGCCATTTCTTTCTTCAAAGGATCTTCCTGACCTAGGGATTGAACCTGTTTCTCCTGCATTGCAGGAGGATTCTTTATGACTGAGCCACCAGGGAAGCCCATTAAAGATCAGAGAAAGACTCAAAGACATTGTCAATCATTTTGTTAAGTAAAATATAGTTATTCATAGGATGTTTTTCTAGATGGATTATATAATTTTGATAGGTTAAACAGTAAGATGTGAAAGTATACTTTGTTTATTTATACATTCTTTTCTGAATTTTCTAAGAACTAAGTTTTATATTTGAATATAATGTGAATAATGTACATTTGTGAATGTCCTTGATTACATTATTCTCTACAACTATTGCTTAGAACAGTACCAATCTGCTTTATCGGAAAAAAAAAAAAAAAGAACTTAGATTTTGTTGATTTAGTTCTGATGATTTTATTACTTTGATAAGTGATGAAATCATATTATTGCATGATCTGGTTGATTTTTATACAACTTTTGTGAGGCTAATCAGAGGAAATATAGGGCAATTTAATTTTTGAGTTTAAACCCAAGTCAAAGTTTTGAATTCCTACAGAGGAAGTGCTGTCTGAGTTTGCTAGAATTGTTCTAGTGAAAAAGAAGTATTGAATAATGATGCATTTTTCTTAAGCTCAGCTAATCTATTTTTAGGCATAACAGTGCTGCTGCTGCTGCTGCTAAGTTGCTTCAGTCATGACTGAGAATCAAATCATGTCTTCTGAGAAAAATGGCAATAGTAATATATACATTTATAGAGTAGCAGTTGCATTTGGACGGAACTTTTTCTCCCAGTCATGTGGATCATTAGCTAACATTTCAGTTAATTAATTAAAAAATTGTGAGTTAAAAGCTCTCAAAACCTAAAGACAGAAGCCAAAATCCAGCCTTCTCCTTGCTCTGATTTTTATATATGAAACAGCACAAAGTAATTAAAGACAAAATGATTCACAAAATAATTACAGCATATTTCTGATCTTAAGGAAAAATAATAAAATAACTTACTTAGGTTTTCAGGCTATTAAAGGTGTGCATGCCAAAGAAATAAACCCAAAGTTTATTTAACTTGATTATAAAAATATTGTCCTTGAAAATGAGGATACCCATATACATATGTTTTATATATATATGTAATGTATATTATATATAATAGTAGGATGAATAAATCTTAACATAGTTTATATTTTAAGAGTCTATATGTAGACTTCTATGACACTGAAAAAGTATTTGAAAGCATTATATTGCTTTTTATTTAGTTACAATCTTCTATTAATGAGTTTATGATTATATGTGAGCTCTATTGCCATTCTTCATTTTGTGAGTTCTTTTAATAGGCTTTATTTTTTTAGGACAGTTTTACATTTTGTGGTTTTTATATAAAATTTCTTTATTTTACAAAAATTTAACTAGAAAAGCTACATTTAGGTCACCAGAGGAGTTCTTAAAAGTTTCTCAAGTTTTATAACTTTTTGTTTTACCTTTGCTTAGAATTTATATCCTGCCTATTTCTGAACAGATTTGAAGTGGCTTATGAGATTAGGCATAATGCAAAAAAAGGTAATTAGGGATAGAATGAAAAGATATCATCTAACTATAGCAGAGGGAATGAGGTGAACAGACATCCAAGAGGAGATGATTGTTAAAGTTGGGGCACTGATCTTGGCTCTATATTTCCAAGTAGCCAAGGCAAAGAGGAAAAACTCATGGGTGTACAGAATTTTAATTTCTGAATAGAGAAAGCATTTAGATCTTAGGATTTCTTTTTAATTGGGCCTAAACTCAAGTTGCATTATGATAACTTATATGATACACTGTATAAAGTTCAGAACAATATTATTGATTCATTTAAAACAAATACACTCATTCTGTTTAAATATAATCATAAAATCCTATGCCTCCAATTAATGTTTTCTTTAGCTGGTTAATTTGAAAAGTCATACATGAGTATGGAAGTAAAATTCTAAACTTTACAAAATGGCATAACTTTAGAAGTTAAAGTATCTTTAGTATCTTTACTTTCTCTCACTTCCTTTTCCTACCTCCTAAGTACCAGTTTTTGGCATTCTTCAAGTTCTCTCTCTGGCAGTCTAACTGTAAATACTATCAGTTCAGTTCAGTTCAGTCGCTCAGTTGTGTCTGACTCTTTGCAACTCCATGGAATGCAGACGCCAGGCCTCCCTGTCCATCACCAACTCCCAGGGTTTACTCAAACTCATGTCCATTCAGTCGGTGATGCCATCCAACCATCTCATCCTCTGTCTTCCCCTTCTCCTCCCGCCTTCAATCTTTCCCAGCATCAGGGTCTTTTCCAATGAGTCTGTTCTTCACATCAGGTGGCCAAAGTATTGGAGTTTCAGCTTCAGCATCAGTCCTTCCAATGAATATTCAGGACTGATTTCCTTTAGGATGACTGATTAGATATCCTTGCAGTTCAAGGGACTCTCAAGAGTCTTCTCCAACACCACAGTTCAAAAGCATCAGTTCTTCAGCACTCAGCTTTCTTTATAGTCCAACTCTCATGTCCATACACGACTACTGGAAAAACCACAGCTTTGACTAGACGGACCTTTGTTGGTAAAGTAATGTCTCTGCTTTTTAATATGCTGTCTAGGTTGGTCAAGGTTTCTTCCAAGGAGCAAGTGTCTTAATTTCATGGCTGAAGTCACCATCTGCAGTGATTTTGGAGGCCCCCCCACCCCCCACAAAATTAAGTCTGTCACTGTTTCCATTGTTTCCCTATCTATTTGCCATGAAGTGATGGGACCAGATGCCATGATCTTCGTTTTCTGAATGTTGAGTTTTAAGCCAACTTTTTCACTCTCCTCTTTCACTTTCATCAAGAGACTCTTTAGTTCCTCTTCACTTTCTGCCATAAGGGTGGTGTCATGTGCATATTTGAGGTCATTGATATTTCTCCTGGCAATCTTGATTCCAGCTTGTGCTTCTTCCAGCCCAGTGTTTCTCATGATGTACTCTGTATTTAAGTTAAATAAGCAGGGTGACAATATACAGCCTTGACATACTCCTTTCCTGATTTGGAACCAGTCTGTTGTTCCATGTCCAGTTCTAACTCTTGCTTCCTGAGCTGCATATGGATTTCTCGAGAGGCAGGTCAGGTGGTCTGGTAAATGATATAGTCACACTTTATTTCTTGATTATCAAATTAAGCAGTATTGATACTTTCTACTATTGACAAAGAATGGAACCCAGTTACTCTGCCAACATTTTCTCCTCACTATTTCTCCCATTTTTATTAGTCATGTTGAGAGGGTAACAGGCAGGAAGGCCAGAGGTCCCCAAGCAGCAGGAAGAAATAAATTGCAAGTGGCAAATGTTTTTTTTTTTTTTTTTTTTCTTTCTCTATACAAAGCCTCCTTTAATTCTGCATTGACACCAGATTCTGCCTTGAGCTAACCAATGAGGTTTTCTTATGTTAATGAAACTATATTTTTGCTTTGGAATTTGCTTTTCTTCAAAATGGTTCAGCCTAAGACTAACTTCTCTTTTCTTAAACCTTGAGCTGATAATAGCTCAACAAACCTGTATTCCTGTCAGTTGCTTTATGGCTGGGGGATGACACACTTTGTGCCATCCTATCTCAAAAATGCATATTGTGGGAGAAGGGTCTTGGTGAATCTTCTTCAACCTTGAGTTGTCTCTCTTATCTGATTAATAGCTTTCTAACAGACATAAAACATCTTGCTATAAACTAGCAAAGGAGCACTCTTTCTGTCCCCTTCTGATGTCCATGTCAGAAGCTTTCCCTGTTTCTGTTATACTTTAATATAAACTTTGCTACACAAAAAGCTCCAAGTAGTCAAGCCTCATCTCTGATCCTGGATCAAAATCCTCTCCTGTGGAGGTCACAATTCCCGGCGTAAATCCCAGCATAACACACAGCTCACAGCGGCATCCTTTCAATATTGTTATATTTTAGTTCTTTATTCAGAAAATTAAAATTTGTATTTTTCTAATTTATCCACTTGAAACAGTTTCAGAACAAAGTGTTCAGTGTTCTTACAGTTCCTTCCTTCTCTTTTCCCAGTTTTGCCAGCTCTATGCTACTTATCCATGTATTTAGTTGCTCAGTTGTATTCAACTCTTTGTGACCCTTTGGACTGTAGCCCACCAGGCTCCTCTGTCCATGGGATTTTTCAGGCAAGAATACTGAAGTGGATTGCCATTTCATCCTCCAGGGGATCTTCTTGACCCAGGGATTGATTCTGTATCTTTAGATGGATTCTTTACCCACCGAGCCATCAGGGAAGCACCTACTTATCTGTAATCAATGTTTAAACTATAGAAGTTAAAAACTGATGGTGGGAGGGCCAGATACAGGTGTTCAGAAGTATTATGTTTGACTCACAAGATGACTATTTTTAAAGGAAATTTATTTAATAGTAAGTGAAACTACAGAGATTTCATATGCATATGCTTTGTTTTTCTTGTCTAGAAAAATAGAAGAAGAGCTGGTACTGTTGAGTCCATATTTCTGCATGGCAGTAATTGTCTCCTTTTGATGAGGCTTATGTTCATTTCTTCCCAGGTGCTTTGATGCATTTACTTCACCTTTCTGTTCCTGTAAGCATCTGAGTTTGTGTGTGGCCCTTAGTTTTCAGTATTTTGTTTTATTCTGTAATTATCATTAAATGATCCATGCTTTGTTTATAAAGTGAATCTACTCCATGTTCTGGGACACTTCCTTGTGTATTTATTTTAGATTTTTATTGGCTTTTTTAAAAGAAAACATTATTTCACTAGTCATTTTATTTAACTATGAACACTTTGTTATTTTCTGACTATAGTTTAGCATTGCAGATTATTTTTGTTTCCTGGAAATAATGGATATAATCAAAATTCCACTGATTAGAGGTCTCTTCTATCTGTTTTTCAGTTTTCCTCCAGTTCCCTGAATTATCTGTTTCCTGTAAAGTCAGTTGTTCTCATTGTTCATTTCTATCCACTTTTCTTGTGTTAATTTGTTATTTTTGGTTGTTCTTTCATAGTTGCGAATGTAAGACTGTGACCAGATTAATATCACTAGTTCATTGTCTCTTATCACCAGCTCCTTTTCAGCTTCTTTCTTGGCTCTTTTCTTCTCTGTTGCTTCATGATTAACTATTGATACTTGGGGTGCTGCAGGGCTCCATTCTCCCTTGTCATCTACACTCCTGTCTCCCAGGTGATCTCATGTATTTCCATGGCAATAGCAAGTAAACCAAGGTCACTCATAGCTTAAAATCTTCCAGCAGTTTCTTATTGTTTTAATAAAGTTAACTCTACTCTATCCTAAATAGCCCCACTGGCTCTTACTTCCCCTTTAATCTAACTCTTACCTCTTTCTCCTCATCCGATATACTACAGACACCGTAGCTTCTTCCTGTCACTCAAGCACACTCATCTATCAATAATTCCTACTCTAGGACTTTATAATTACCTGTGGCCTCATTCTAGAATGTACTCCTTTTGTTTACCTCTGGTTATATAGGTCTCAGCTTTGGTGCCAGACCTTTTCTTGCCTCTCTTTTTAGAGAGGTCATTCCTAAATACCTCATCTAAGATGGCTTCCAAGTCCCTTACACTCATATGGTAATTCACTTTATGGCACCTATTGTGATTTTAGTATTTTTCCTGGTCGCTTAAAAATGTACATTCATCCCTCGGTATTGGTTCTAGGATCTTCATAGATACCCAGATTCTTTCCTCCTTTGTTGAAGCTATGTGGGTTTATTTCTTGGCTCTCTATTCTGTTGCATTGATTCATGTATATGTCTTTATGTGCCAATGCCATGCTATTTTCATTACTATAGTTTTGTAGTATTATTGGAATTCTGGGAGGGTTATGCTTCCAGCTTTTTTTCCCCTTCAGGATTACTTTTGCAATTCTGGATCTTCGATGGTTTCATATAAATTTTAAGGTGATATGTTCTAGTTCTGTGGAAAGTGTCGAGTAATTTGATAAGGATCACATAAATTTGTAGATTTTTTTTGGAAGTATGGCCATTTTAGCAATATCAATTATTTCAACCCAAGAGCATGAGATATCTTTCCATTTCTTTATATCATATTTGGTTTCTTTTATCAATGTTTTCTAGTCCATCTATCAATATTTTCTAGCACATGAGTCTCTCACTTCCTCAGCCTGGTTTATTCCTAAGTATTTTATTCTTTTATGTGATTTTAAAATATTTTTTTTTAACTTTCCTTTTCTGGTATTTCATTCTTAGTGTAAAGAAATGCAACAGATTTCTGTATGTTAATTCTGTATCCTGCTACCTTGCTGATAGGTCTAGTAGCTTTTGTGTGGAATCTTCAAGGTTTTTTATATAGAGTATCATGTCATATGCATATAAGGACAGTTACCTTTTCCCTTCCAATTTAGATGCCTTTTATTTCTTTTTCTTGTCTGATTACTGTGGCTAGAACTTTCAGTACTATGTTAAATAGAAGTGTGAGACCAGGCATCCTTGTCTTGTTCCAGATTTTAGAGGGACGACTTTCAGCTTTTCACTATTGAGTGTTGTGTTGGCTGTGAGTTTGTTGTAAATAGCTTTTATTATGTTGAGATGTTTCTCCTATACCCACTTTGGTAAGAGTTTTTATTATGAATGGGTGTTGAATTTTATAAATGCTTTTTCTACACCTATTGAGATAATCATGTTTTTTTTTTTTTTCTTTTTTGTCTTTCTTTTGCTGATGTGGTGTATCATATTGATTGACTTGCATATGATGAATCATCCTTGTAACCCTGGGATGAATCCAATTTTTTTGTAATGTATGATTTTTTAATCAATATATGTTGTTGGATTCAGTTTGCTTATATTTTGTTTAGAGTTTTTGCATTTATATTCATCAAATATATTGGCCTATAATTTTCTTTTTTGGCAGTGTCTTTGTTTTGGTAGCAGGGTGATGGTAGCATCAAAGAATGATGTTGGGAGTGTTCCATACTCTTCAGTCTTTTGGAAGAGTTTGAGATGGAATAATTTAAGTTCTTTTTTGTATGTTTTGTAGAATTCCCTAGTGAAGCTATCTGGTCCTGGACTTTGGTTTTCTGGACCTTTTTTTGTTGTTGTTGTTATAGATTCTGTTTCACTTCTTGTGATCTGTCTGTTCACACTGACTGTTATTTCTTCTTGATTCAGTCTATTCTTTAAAGGAACTGTTTGTCCTACTTCAAAATACAACATGGGCATTTTTTCCTCCTCCTCCTCCTTTTTCTTTCTTTTCTAATAGTAATAATGATAATAATAATTATCATTATAATTGAAAATATAAATAGTTATCAACTCCTCACTGTCAGATAATGTGCTAATTATTAAAAACACTGTTTTATTGTGTTATATGAGATAAATATTCATTAACCACGATTTTATAAATGAGAAACCCGAAACAAGAACAAGTTGTATTTGTCTGAAATCATAGAGCTGCCTTGTAATGAAACTGGAACCTGAATCTAGCTTTTTATTTAACCTGTTATCACCTGTGATATACTCCTTTGGACATCACAGACTCATGTACATTGGAATATAAAACATAATTAGTTGTGCTATTAAGTTGTGTGTTTAAGTTACTATGATGGGTATCAGGAGTCCTCCATAGGACATTCTGCAGAGTGTTGTTGTCTTTTAGGAGTACCAGAATCTTAACTCAGTTAACAGTCGCAGTCAATATGGTCTAAGCATGTAGTTATAATGATATCAGAAAGAGCTTTTTAATTCAACGACATAAGAAATAGATTACCTGCGAGTAAGTGCACTGCACAGCATATGGAATATATAATGGTACAGAGCACTTACTCTGTGATTAGTGTCACATCAGGCAAAGCTGAATTACGAATCTTTGCCCAATGAGCTTATAATATAATGAATGTTACTAAATTGTGTACAGAGAATTTATAAATAGTTAAGTGCTATGATATTGACATGCAATAGACTACACATCCTACATTCTTGGTATTTTAGAAAATATCTTTTAGTCCCTGCTTGCTAAGACATGGGTGAAATTTGTGGTTAGGATTTCCTGAGGGAAAACTTGACTGAGTTTAATTTTGCATTTTATGATCTTCATGCCTAACCTTATTTGGCACTGAAGTGCAGCTAATACTAATATCAGAGATTTCTCTGTTCTTACTACTATGCAAAATTCAGAATTTTTAAAATACTGTGTATTAAATATTAAATCTGTCTTTTAAGAGGGGGAAAAAAAAACAAAACTGAAATCCTGATTGTCTTTCTCCATAGCCTTTCAAACCCTGTCCTTACTGAGGGTTGGTGGTTCTGTTTGCTCTAAACTAGTGAGAAATTTGTATCTTTACTTGAGCAGAGACTAATGCAGAGAATGATTCTGGGGAGTAAGTGGGCAAAGAGAATATGAAATATTTAGATTTGTCATTGAATTGCATTAGAATAAAGGGTACGAAAACATCCCTTCATATCTGAAAATGGGAAGCTAACAATTTTTGTGTTGCCTATGGTTTTTTTTTTGGTGCTTGGGAATTTGCTATCATAAAATAATTTAAAGGGATGGAAAATGCAATAGTGGTGAAGTTGAATGGTCATTTTTGGAGCATTGGATAACTGATAGCATGAAGAGGAAAAGCCCAGTTTCCAAAATATCTGGCTCAGGAAACAAAAGAAAGACATTATGTAAACATGTTGTAGGAATTTATTTCTGTCTGCAGTTGGTACACTGGAACTGCTGAAAATAAATTGCGGAAATTGATGTTTAAGAAGTATACTTTACATCATACTTTGGTGCATACACATGTGTGTCGGGCATATATAAATAGAAACAAAATTTTCCAGAAACAATACCAACCCTTACAATGTTCCAGTCACTGATACTTTTCATTCTATTCTGTTCTATTGAAAGAAGAATGTCATTACAGACAACTTTATGAATGTAGTCATTAGACCCTTTAGGGGAGGGAATAATGGAAAATTTGGAAGAGACTATGTTTGAAAGTCAATCATGGGGGTTTAAGCACATCATATTTCTCTGTCATTTCCTTTCTAATTAATTCACTATTCACTTCCAACTCATTTTATTCCTGTCTTTATACTCCTATTGATACCTCGTCGTAACCCTCCCTATCAGGGACTGCAGCTGATTGGACTATGGGTGGATACCTAAAGAAATCAATCCATAGGATAAGTTGTGCCAATCAGATGCCTAGATTGTTCAGATTTTTCTAGGATTCTGATAGAGTTGTATCTCTTTAAAAACTCATTTTTGGAGTCAGTTTGAGATTTCTTTTCCTTGTATCCAAATATGGATTTCCCTGGTGGCTCGGACAGTAAAATGGCTGCCTACAATGCGGGAGACCCTGGTTCAATCCCTGGGTTGGGAAGATCAGCTGGAGAAGGAAATGGCAACTCACTCCAGCATTCTTGCCTGGAAAATCCCATAGATGGAGAAGCCTGGTGAGCTACAGTCCATGGGGTGGCAAAGAGTCGGACACGGTTGAGTGACTTCACTTTCACTTTCAAACATGACTTGAAAACTGTACAGATATTTCCATTGCTGTCATTTAGAACTCATTTCATCCACAGATGAAACATGCTGTCTTCTAGTTTATAATTGTCGACTAATCAACGAACTATGACCATGGCAATACTCTTTAGAATACTGGCCAACAAGTTTTAATCCCAATTTCAGTAAATTTTTATTTTTCTATGTGCTTCATCACCTCTTCACACGGTCAGGCTAATAAGATCATGTTTTCTGATCATGTTTTTGCTGGCTAAGTAGTCAATAGTTTCTGTTGAGTGACTGGCAGGTCATAGCCTCTCTTTTTTCAGGTTGTCTTGTCTTTTCTTCTTCTTAAGCACTTTCCCCTTAAGGTTTGAAATGGGATCTTTGATGTCCTGACATGTTGGGAGGTTTAACCATGGAAACCATAGCTTGCTCTTTTTTCTTCTTGAGGCATGAATTTAGGGCTATTCTATAATACTGAAGTTTCTTTAATATTTGAAAAGGTGACTTATTTTGAGAATAGAATAATATTAAGCACCTCAAGTAACTTTGAAAAAGGCTACTTGAGGTACTTAATATTTCAAAAGTCATCTATTTTCAACTTGTTTAATTTTTCAGTTTCTAAGGCCCTAAAACTGCTCCATTTTGGTCTGTTGCCAAATATGTAGACACTCTGCAAAGGAATCCCATTATGAATCTCTCATTCAATTACCTATTTTCTAAAGGCAGAGGAGAACAGAAATGTAGTCTCCTTTTTGATAGAGCAGATAAGAGTTTTATTTGCTAAATGGTTTTTGAAAGAAAATTTTGGGTAATTTTTGTCAATGAGTTAGTTTTATAGTGAATACATTTTTGTATTAAAATTCCTGAGATGTGGATTCATTTCCCTTATTTAAAAATAAGCAAGAGTTGAGTAAGTATACTGATTAGTTTAGAAGACATTTTTGTGTTTATGTTTCTATAGAAGTGTTAGAACTAGTGGTTTCCTTCCAGGGAGAATTATAATTTTGTTGAACATTTTATTTGAGGAATTACATTAATGTGTAGTTTTTGTTATATTTTATATTCAAATATTTATCTCTTCTCCTTACCTTCCCCATTTCATCAGACTAAAAATTAAATTTCCAAATGAATCCCAATTATATTTTCATTCTCCTGGTGACAGAGAATTATATATGCACTCATGCTTTAAGATATTTTAAAGTCAAGAGGAGAATTTTGTTTCCAGGTGATCTAGAACTAATATTTCAAATTTTCTGATAAAATTTTTTCTAACTTATAAGACAGTGAACTTGGTAGCTGGGAGAATTTGGGCTATGCATTCTGTGTAATGAGATTTTAGATACTTTTAATTTTTTCCTTTTTAAACTTTCTGAATCATCTTATTTTTAATAATAAATAATATTAGTTTTTAATATAAAATATCAAAACCATTTTCAGCCTAGCTTTTTTCCTTAGAAGATTATGAATAGCTGTTAGAGGCAGTGATAGTAACATCATTTGTTTTATTTCACTCTGTTCACTTTGACTTTTAATGTATATTTTCTTTTCCCCACCCTTTAATACAAACATTTTATGAATATGAATTAAATTGGTTGATAGAGGAAGTTTGGTTTTGCCTGTGTGTGCATTAAAAAATCTAAGAATGCAAAAAATAAGAAAATAAACCAACTTCTGCCTGCAAATCTTCAAGTTCTACTTGAAGTATATTTATCTACTGTATTTTTCCCTAAATAGACTGCAGTAGTTTGAGGATTAGCTGTTTCTTGGGTTAAAATGTAAGAGGTTAGAAGATAAGGGTAAAAGTTTTCTTGCAAATTCTAATAGCCATCAGTATTAATCTGGCACATGGAATTTTTATATCAACAAATTTTTAAATCCTAGCTTACAAATGCCTGTAGGATTGGTAATATATTTTATTATATTGGTAATATATTTTTACTTATATTTCACTTCTGCAATTTACTCTATAAGATTCTTTGGATTTCCACTTTTATTTTCTTTTATTCTGGAAAGAGCACCTTTCCAAAATAAAGAGTAAATCTATAAGGATTTACTCCTCACTTTGTGCAATCTTAGTGAAATTGTCAAAGTGTCCTCTACTCTCTTGGTAAAAGAATGGTCATTCTACCTAATGAGCCAATCAGAATCTCTCTTCCAGAATTTGAATCTTGAGTCATAAGGCCTTATGACAGAAAATAGTTGGATTATTAATCATGGGCTGCATGGTGAAGAAAGTCTCATTAGTTTTTCTACCATGATTCCCAGCACTGCTATGGTTCTTATACTGTTTGAAGCCTGATCTTTTGAATTTTCATCTGATTATGTTAGCAGTTTTTTCCTTATTCCAAATTCATTCCTTTTTAAGAAATTGATCTTTCTTTTTAAAATAAAACACAGATACAGAAAGCCACAACAAACAAAAAGCTAAATAAACTATTATAAATTAGACACCCTTACAACCATCATCTAATGGAAGAAACAAAACTTTAGTAGAAGAAAGGAATAGAATCACCACCCAAGAATTCCCCTTTGCCGCCATCTGTCGCATCTGAGTCATAGCTGCTTGCTTCATAATGTAATTGACCACTATATTGACATTTAAAATAATCACTCCTTGAATTTATCATCCAAGGATAGATCCCTAGTTTAGTGTTCGCTTTTAAAATTTTTCATAATTTTTTTGATTGGTATAGTTTTTCCACTTTTTATAATATTTTTTGAAGTGAATTTCTTATAGTCAAGACATTACTGGGTTTTTAAAAAGTTTACTCTGTCAACCTCTGTCTTTTAAGTGGTATATTTACAAAGTTTTCATCTAATTACTGATATGTTAGGGCTTAAGTTTGCCATTTTATTTTATTTTATTTTTTCTATTTGTCCCCCTTGTTTTGGTTCTCTGTTATCTTTTTCCCTATCTCCCTATAGGTTAAACATTTTTTTTAAATTCTATTTTGATTTATCTATAATCTTTTTTTTTTTTTCTACTCTATCTTTTTGTTTAGGTCTTTCAGTGTTTGCTTTGCTGCTGCTGCTGCTAAGTCGCTTCAGTCGTGTTCAACTCCTTGCGACCCCATAGACGGCAGCCCACCAGGCTCTCCCGTCCCTGGGATTCTCCTGGCAAGAACACTGGAGTGGATTGCCATTTCCTTCTCCAATGCACAAAGTGAAAAGTGAAAGTGAAAGTGAAGTTGTGCCTGACTCTCAGCAACCCCATGGACTGCAGCCCACCATGCTCCTTGGTATAACATTACACATACATAACATCATAATCTGCTGATTTCATGCTGTTTTCTCACAATATGAATGTAAGATTAAATATATGACTTTAAGATGTCTGGTCTAATGCTAACTCAAGCAAAACAAGAGCCTTTATTTGATGCTGTAGTGAAAAAATACAGTAATTCTAATAAAAGTTTATGATTAGTTGTGGTTTGTACAATAGATTTCAACCTCCTGCAAACTTTTATATTGTAAAAGTGATTATGAGTCTACTTTTCTGACATGAAAAAGCAAAATTAAATCCTGAAATGTGAAAAATATTGGAATTATAAAATAGCACAAGGTATACTTAATGTTAAATGAAACGATATTTTGAAATAATTTTTTAAAAAGGAAAAATAATGATGTTATTAAAACAAGATAAGTTTATACTCTTTCTTGAAGTTAATACAGTTCGACACTGAAAGTTGAAATAATCACTTGTTTGGCATTCAGAAAATTCATGTTTATTTGAAGGCCTTGGCTAATATGTGTAATTTTTTGAATTATACAGAACCAAGTTGAACAGAATTTCTGGAACAAAACCATTATATAATATAACACTATATATATAATGTGTTATATAATTATAATGTGTTCTATAATATAACACAATATATATAATGTATATATATATACACACATACATGTGTGTGTACTGATATTTTCATATCAGTACTGATATGAAATACTGATGTTTTTATATACATTTGGCTTTAAAGTTTGATGTAATCATTAGCTATTGACTTTATAGGAGTATTTCCAAATCTTGTAAATCCAAGTTTAAACTATATCGTACATATTCTTTTAAAATTAATTTATGATTTATGTATTAGTTAAATTTTGAGTATTTGGACTCAAATTATACTGAAACAAAGAGTGGTTTAAATAAATGGAATAAAATGAGTCAGAGAGACTATTTGGTATCTAACAAATTGGAGGTGATTTCACATGCTTCTTAGAATTGAGGAAAATAGAAAATGGACATCTGATTTCCCTGGACATGGAATAGTGCATTAAGCCTGTTTCCTCATCCTGCAGACCAGAATAGCTCTTGGCTCTTTTCCTGAGCCTTCAGACTTATGACTGTCTTTCTGCCTGAGGACACTTGGATTTGGAAATGCAGCATATTTAAAGTTGACTCGTTCTGCCAAGTGTCCATGAAGGGTGCTCCTGTTGAGTCCTAAAGCCTTTGTCACCAGGGTGGTCTTCTGGGTTGCTTTTTCTTGATGCCCTTTTCTCTACATTTTGCCTTATCGCACACAGTATTGACTCAGGTCCCTAGTGCACTGCCAGTTTTCCTCTGAAGGCCAGAAAATAGAGACTACGACATGTTTTCTTACTGAGAGTCCTCCTGCTGTTTGACATCTATTTTGAGTTGAAATTGAGAATATAATTATTTATGTCCTTGGTTCTTGGCTTGAGGTGTCTTATTGCTTATGACCATTGCACATAGGTCATGCAGCAGAAGAGGTAACAAGTCCCTGATTCTTGGAGGCCCTGGAGGTGTACTCAGCTGGAAAATCTATGATCATGAGTCCAGTTCTCCCCTTTGCTTTCACTATGATTCATTCTGCTTCACTCTCAACAATGTATTGCTGGATATTTATTCCTTGCTAAGTTTTAAGAAAGCTCAATTTTTATATTGTTTAATTGCTTATTTCCAAAGTTAAGTTCATTTTTTTTTACTTTAAGACCTTCAAATAGATTTTCCTTTCTTACTTGAAACATCTTTCAGCTAAGATAAATGAACCAAAAGAACGACACTCACTGATATGCCTCTCTTCTTGCTGGCTTGATGAAAGCTCTTTCTTTCTTTTTGGAATAAACTGTTCAAGATCTAGTCTGGCAGGAAGTCAGTCTCTGCAATGTTTTCTCTGCTGGAGGCATTGATCTTCATTCTTTTCTCTTTTCAGTTCTTCCTTCTTGATATTGGTCTAGGGACCATAATTCCTGATTGTGGCTGACAAAGCTCCCGATGTGAAATTTTCCTTTTCTCTACCTGAGCTCTGCATCTTCAGGGATCTGCAGCTGAGAGGCTATCTCTGGAAAATATCTTTGTAGTTCTTCTCCACTTATTCACAGCTCAGAATATTTGTTTGACTCTAACCTCTCCGTACTGCTGGGGAAGATTTTAAACTTAGAAACGAGAAGCACCGGGAACAAAATTGGTGTAACATGTTGCCTAGCCCATACTTTTTATTGTTTCAAGTCATCATATCAGCTGATTGTAGAAACACTCATTGCTGAATGCTGAAATGAAGTTTCAAAATAAAGTATTAATGTCATTCTGGTAAACATAGTTTAAAGGTTGACTACACTCCTAATTTCGAGTTGACAATGAACTACATTGTGAATTTGGATTGGCTTAATGACAGCGATTATCATTACTCTGCTGGGGTACTTTAATGATTATAAACAACATACCAGTTAAACAGAGGGGTTTTGAGTTGATAACTTAAAATGTACTCGACATAGCTTGATTATAAAGGAGAACATATCATTCACCACTTTCACAGATTAAATTGTCTGTAAATAAGATTTTCCCTATAGTGAAAAAGATCAAGATGTCAAAATAACTTGAACATATGTCTCTGTACAAACTTCTAAGCAATGCTAAATGCTTCTCCAACACAGTAAATACTTAAGTAAAAGTCAATTTCTTTGTATTATTTGCATATAATGTTAGTTTTATATTTGCTCTATAAAATTCAGTGCTCTGTTAAAAAATATATTTTTAGTGTTTGCAGAGGAAACACTGTTTTTTGATTTATAACTCAAATCCCTTAAATTCGTAGTTAAATATTCTTTATCAGTCTGTAGGCCTTGACAGAAATGTAGAAAGGCAATTTATGTCTCATTACTTAAGACATTTGACAACTTAAGCTATCATATATCTTTAATTCCTGCCTATGCTCAGAGAAAAATGAGATGGGAATATTTGTTGCAAAGATAGTTCTATGGTTTTGTTCATGTTACAGTGTTCGATGTTCTTCATTTGCTCCTCCAGTCCTACTCTTCTGTCTTCCCCATCCTGCTCTGTGAACTTCCCATCTTGCTTCCCTTGATTTGACCAACAAGAGGTATTGGCAGGTATCAGAGGGTGGAAGAGAGTGAAGGCAGGCTTATTTTTTCCCTTCTCTCCTATCAGGGTCATCAGTTGTTAGAGGCTGCTTCTCTCTGGATTGTCTTTCTTCTGACTTTTAAAACCTAGGAATGGCAATGGTCTCCTATTCCTCTTTCACTAAACAAGGCACATCTTCTTGTTTTGATAGTTTGTCTTAACTCTTGAGAAATCTTTGTCAATAGTCTCTGTACTAATTTCCTAGGGCTGCCATAACAAATTAATACAAACCTGGTAACTTAAGAAGGACAAGGGTCTGAAGTGAGTCAGCAGCAGCCTTTCCCTCTGGAGGAGAGCAGACAGAATCTGTCCCATACCCCTCTCTCAGCTTCTGGTGACTGTCAGAAATCCTTGGTATTCCTTTCTTGTGATTGCATCACTCCAGCCTCTGTCTTGGTCTCCACACGGCCTTCTCCGTGTCTCTCAGTATCTTTTCTTCTTCTGTGTCTTATAGAACATCTATCATCCAGTTTAGAACCAGCTGTGACCTAGGATGAGCTCACCTTGAGATTTTCACCTTAATTTCATCAGCAAAGCCCCTTATTCCAAATAATATCACATTCCAAAGTTCCAGGTAGAAATGTTTTGGGGGCTCACTATTCAACCCAGTATAGTCTCTTCACTAAACTCTCCTCACTTAAGCCTGTTGTGTGTGTGTGTGCTCAGCTATGAAGTCATGTTTGACTCTCTGTGATCCCATGGACTATAGCCCACCAGACTCCTCTATCCATGGGATTTTCTGGGCAAGGAAATGGGAGTGGGTTGCCATTTCTCTCTTCAGGGGGTCTGCCCAACCCAGGTATCAAACTCATGTTTCCTGCATTGACAGGCAGGTTCTTTACCACTGAGCCACCAGGGAAGCCCTAAGCCTGCTGCTGGGCCCCTGACTAACACAGGTAATGGTTTTAATATATCAAAATTTTTTTTTAAAAATTTGAAGATTAAAATAAGATATGTGAGGAAAGAAGATATTCAAAACAACAGTGGCATGGTGAGACTCATGCTACAATAAAAACTAGAAATACATTGTCTATAAAGAACTAGCAAAACTGTGTATCTACTATCTTAAAGGAATACTTTTCTTTAGTGTCCCTTTAAGATAATATACTTCTAGTTGTCTTTGGAAAATCTATTTTAGAAAAATAAGACTATTTGATTTATTTGAAGTCAATCCCCCTGCTAGAGAGAGTTTAGTAATAATAATAAACCCCCTAAAAACTGGTATAGATTCTTCCATCTAACATATCTGAACTGTTGGGGTTCATATATAGGCCTCACATTCCTAAGTCTAAGATGAATAAACAGTATACACTCCCCACTCTACGATCTTAGGGGCTTGAAACGTGTGGTTGAATTGTACAGTATTCAACAGTACTCTCTAATAGAAGAACTCAAGGAAGTGCAAGATGCCAATTTGGATGATATTTTTTCCTGATAGTGACAGAAAACACTCACAGAATCAAAAGAGCCAGTCAGAACAGAGGATAAGACTGTGGCCCTGAACAACCTGGGCCTTGGGTAAGTGAGGCCAAAAACTTTCTGTAGAAATAGAGGTATAGGAAGCCTATAAAGGATATGTAGAAAAGGAGGTATGAGAGGGCCACAGAATCTGAACCCAACCAGAGTCAAGACTGCCCGTTCAGTCATAGTGGGTGAAGTATTTTCATCAGTTTATGTTAAATCTTTCTCTCCTCCCACTGTGTTATATTTCAAAACTTTGTGCTTATTAGCTTTAGAGAAAAATGTTCAAGTTCTAACTCCAGAGTGTTCAGCCATTGTCAATGACTCCTTTATAATTCTTTTAGGCTTGTCAACTATATGTCATCTATTTTTGTTAAAAATAGATATTGAATGCATTCTTCTCATCTCTTTAAGTTGAATCTGGTGAGCTAAAGAAAACTAAAAGTCCATGAGACCCCTCTCTTTTAGAATGTGGCTTTAATAAACTATTTTATACAAAATCCTGATGTGCTGCATGGTGTGTACAGACAAGGTCCTATTCTTGTTACTCAGTTGAATACACTAGGATGTTTAAATGAGGGAAAGTAATCTCTTTGCTTCTTCATTTTTCTTTGAATAATCTATTTAAAGTGACACTTTCCTTATTGTAAAAAATGTAAATCATTTCATATTTCTAAATATTTTATTTACATTGAACAGTTTAGGCAAAAGTCTTTCTCTCATAGTAGAAATGAAAAATTATGAAACTGTAAATCTGCATATATTTTCATTCAAATAAAGGAAAATGAATTACCATTTCATGGGGCAAAAATATTTTGATGACTAACCGAGATAAACATGGCATGAAATAAATTACTTAATAAACAGCTCACAAATGTGACTTGCTTAATACATTATAGTTGACTCATCCTGCCTATTCACATTAATGGATGAGCATAAACCATTTTTGTCAGTGAAATTTTACTCAGATTTAAAAAGAATAATGTAGTTTATGACAGATTTAACTACCGTCATCAACTATATACCATCCTGTTGCTTTCAAATTGTAGATTGAGCATATGTTTTTAAAATCTTAATATGTCATATAATCAGAAGTGTTTTATGTTAATATATGGCTTTGTTCATTTGATTACAGCACTGGAAGAACATTAAAGTTTTATGAGAGTCCTATAAAATTCAACAGTTTGATGGAATACTAAACAGAGTAATCACCATACTTTATGGAACTTTATTCTGAGATGAGTTAGATTTTCTCTAATGATTTTTAGGTGGAGTGACTCAGATCATTAGCATACCATATTCTATACATGAAAAGGAAGGGTACCTGGGTCTAGAGTCCTGAAAAATAAAGAGCATCTCTCAAACTATCTATCATATTACCAAAAAGTAACTCAAAATTGGAACAAACAAACATTGCCTTATGTATGAGACAATAGGATTTTTTTAATGAGCCCTTCATAATAATCACCTGTCCTCTTTCTCTCCAGGAGGTGAGGAAACCTTTTCTATAAAAGATCAGGTAGTACATATTTTTAGTTTTATGGGCCATACTACACTCTCTACCTCAACTACTTAATTCTGCCCTTGTGAAAACTGCATAGATAGTATGTAAACAAATGGAGTATCTGTGTTCCAATAAAATTTTATTTATAGAAACAAGAGGGCAGGCCTGATTTGGGCAACAGGTTATAGTTTGCCAAAGTGAAAGTTAAGTCGCTCAGTCGTGTCCAACTCTTTGCGACCCCATGGACTATAGCCTACCAGGCTCCTCTGTCCATGGGATTTCCAGGCAAGAGTACTGGAGTGGGTTGCCATTTCCTGCTTGCTTGTAAACCTTTTGGCTAGCTGTGCTTTTCTTGATGATAGCATTCTGAGAGAGGATCAAGGCATCAAGCTGTTCCAGTTTTCTTCAAATTTTTTAAGCCAATAACCAAAGCCACACAACAGGAGAATAAGACTTATCAGTCTCAGGATTTTCAACTATGCGGTCCTGACCATTAATACATTTAGTTTATTTATTTTAACTGGTAAGTCAGTGAGTGAAAGAACAGGTTTGAGTCTGCATCATTTGAGAATTCCCTCCATATTGGCTCATTAAATTATGTACTATCCCTCTGTCTCTTAAATACTTCCAAACTTCTTTCCAGACATTTTCTGAAGGATGAACTGGCTAAAAATCGTGTAGTTGTATCCCTGACTACCGTTTATTCATTCACATGAAGATTTTCTAACAATAAGAACATGGGTGAGAGGGCTCTGTAACCTGACTTGTAACCTGGAAAGTTCACGTGCATTTTAATATTTGTGGCAAAATTCAGCCCACGGAATTCAACTATTACCTTAATTTATTGCCAAATGGATGTACCTAGGTCTGCTTCCTTATCTCAGTTATGCTAACAGCCATTCAGATTCTCTCTCCTTATTTTACTGAGCAGAGCTTTTCAAAATTCTCTCTCCTCTTTGCCTGTAATCCCAGATGAGTAACACCCTTTGTTGTGTATTTTTCTTATTTAATAAATTGCTTTTGTCATTTCATGAGATCCTAGCAACTACAGCTGATCTAGTAGTATTTGGCAATCATACTTCTGTACCTCTGAGTCCTGTACCTCATCTCTGATGAGATAGATATTGACTTCCAGGGAATAGACATTCTTCAGGCAGCATCAAAGGACTCCATCAAGGATGGGGAGAGGGCAGAGCTTGTAGGCTTGCTCCTTGTGAACTGTCTTCCTACTAAGCTGAAGTTGTTACAGGGTCCTGCTTTTCAACTGCAGGTCACCGTCTTTTGTAGGCACCAATTTCTGTTTATATAGTACCTTCGGAACTAATGGTATCTGGGGAGATGGTACAAACCACGTACATAGAAGAAAATTGGAAATGCCAAAGATGATTTTTTCAAGTATTTTATTCATTCAAGAAATATTTATAAATAAATTGACGATATAATTTACTGTGTATATCATAACCCTGACCTTTTTTTTTTTTTCCCTGGGAAGATATAGGATGGCAAATATAGACAAAAGGATGGTAATTGCTTTTAAGGAATGCTCCCTGTCTGTTCCAGACACCAGAGAAATAGTGGTAGCCAAAGCCTGCACACAAAGAGCTTTCACTGAAGGAGAGACATAGTAAACAAGCAATAAAAAAGTAACCTTTACAAATAAAATTTCCTACTTATATAAATATATTTATTACAGAAAAAATGAAATTCAGAGACTTCCTGTTGTTACCGGTTGCTTTCTTGTTTTTTATACATTAGCATAATGGTGGTTAAGAAATTAACTACTGGTGATTAAGGAAGCCTAAAAGCAGAATTCCTGGGTTTGAGTCCTGCCTCTCCCAGCTGAGATACTAAAAAAGACTGAATGAGTTAACACACGGAAAACTTAACAGTTGTGCTCAGCACACAGTAAGGGCTCAATACTGCTGCTGCCGCTGCTAAGGCACTTCAGTCGTGACCGACTCTGTGCGATCCCATAGATGGCAGCCCACCAGGCTCCCCCATCCCTGGGATTCTCCAGGCAAGAATACTGGAGTGGGTTGCCATTTCCTTCTCCAATGCGTGAAAGCGAAAAGTGAAAGTGAAGTCACTCAGTCGTGTCTGACTCTTAGCGACCTCATGGACTGTAGCCTACCAGGCTCCTCCATCCATGGGATTTTCCAGGCAAGAGTACTGGAGTGGGGTGCCATTGCCTTCTCCTTATTACTTGACAAGGACACTACATTGATGAATCTTCTGAGAACCTGGAAATAAGAATGTTGTCACTGTTCAACTGTAAAACCAATGGATCAGAGCAGAGATACACACATTGTCTCAGAAACAAAGGGTAGATTTCCAGGGCAAAAGGAGTATATTGTAACTTTCTGCATGGATTGATACACCTGAAACATTACTATGTCGGATGTGGGCTTTGTTAGCAATGGATGTGTAAAGACATGAGAGAGGAGATGTTGGCTCTGTGTGTGTGCGTGCTCAATTGTGTCTGTCTCTTTTTGACCCCGTGGACTGCAGCCCACCAGGCTCCTCTGTCCATGGGATTTCTCCAGGCAAGACTACTGCAATGGGTTGCCGTTTCCTATTCCAGGGGATCTTCCCACCCCAGGGATCGAGCCCTGTCTCATGTCTCCTGCACTAGCAGGTGGGTTCTTTACCACTGGGAAGCCCAGGTGCTGGCACTGTATTGCCTAGTGAGAGAGTTAGGTAGGCTGATAAGGAGTCTGGGGCCCTCAAGGAGGAAAGGGTCCAGGACCCTTAAGGAGAAGAAAAGGGACAAATGTTTTTTTCTACATTGTTTTGTCTCAGTTACATAAGATGTTTTTTCTTAAACTCTGAGTTGTTATGACAACAATATTTAAGACTACCACAGCCTTGTCTAACTCAATGAAACTAAGCCATGCCCGTGGGGCAACCCAAGACAGGCAGGTCGTGGTGGAGAGATTTGACAGAATGTGGTCCACTGGAGAAGGGAATGGCAAACCACTTCAGTATTCTTGCCTTGAGAACCCCATGAACAGTATGAAAAGGTAAAATGATAGGATACTGAAAGAGAAACTCCCCAGGTCAGTAGGTGCCCAATATGCTACTGGAGATCAGTGGAGAAATAACTCCAGAAAGAATGAAGGGATGGAGCCAAAGCAAAAACAATACCCAGCTGTGGATGTGACTGGTGATAGAAGCAAGGTCCGATGCTGTAAAGACCAATATTGCATAGGAACCTGGAATGTCAGGTCCATGAATCAAGGCAAATTGGAAGTGGTCAAACAAGAGATGGCAAGAGTGAACGTCGACATTCTAGGAATCAGTGAACTGAAATGGACTGGAATGGGTGAATTTAACTCAGATGACCATTATATCTACTACTGCAGGCAGGAATCCCTCAGAAGAAATGGAGTGGCCATCATGATCAACAAAAGAGTCCAAAATGCAGTACTTGGATGCAATCTCAAAAATGACAGAATGATCTCTGTTCATTTCCAAGGCAAACCATTCAATATCACAGTAATCCAAGTCTATGCCCCAACCAGTAACGCTGAAGAAGCTGAAGTTGAACGGTTCTATGAAGACCTACAAGACCTTTTAGAACTAACACCCAAAAAAGATGTCCTTTTCATTATAGGGGACTGGAATGCAAAAGTAGGAAGTCAAGAAACACCTGGAGTAACAGGCAAATTTGGCCTTGGAATACGCAATGAAGCAGGGCAAAAACTAATAGAGTTTTGCCAAGAAAATGCACTGGTCATAACAAACATCCTCTTCCAACACCACAAGAGAAGACTCTATACATGGACATCACCAGGTGGTCAATACCAAAATCAGATTGATTATATTCTTTGCAGCCAAAGATGGAGAAGCTCTATACAGTCAGCAAAAACAAGACCAGGAGCTGACTGTGGCTCAGACCATGAACTCCTTATTGCCAAATTCAGACTTAAATTGAAGAAAGTAGGGAAAACCACTAGACCATTCCGGTATGACCTAAAACAAATCCCTTATGATTATACAGTGGAAGTGAGAAATAGATTTAAGGGCCTAGATCTGATAGATAGAGTGCCTGATGAACTATGGACTGAGGTTCGTGACATTGTACAGGAGACAGGGATCAAGACCATTCCCATAGAAAAGAAATGCAAGAAAGCAAAATGGCTGTCTGGGGAGGCCTTACAAATAGCTGTTAAAAGAAGAGAAGTGAAAAGCAAAGGAGAAAAGGAAAGATATAAGGATCTGAATGCAGAGTTCCAAAGAATAGCAAGAAGAGATAAGAAAGCCTTCTTCAGCGATCAATGCAAAGAAATAGAGGAAAACAACAGAATGGGAAAGACTAGGGATCTCTTCAAGAAAATCAGAGATACCAAAAGAACATTTCATGCAAAGATGAGCTCAATAAAGGACAGGAATGGTATGGACCTAACAGAAGCAGAAGATATTAAGAAGAGATGGCAAGAATACACAGAAGAACTGTACAAAAAAGATCTTCACGACCCAGATAATCACGATGGTGTGATCACTGAGCTAGAGCCAGACATCCTGGAATGTGAAGTCAAGTGGGCCTTAGAAAGCATCACTATGAACAAAGCTAGTGGAGGCGATGGAATTCCAGTTGAGCTATTCCAAATCCTGAAAGATGATGCTGTGACAGTGCTGCACTCATATGCCAGCAAATTTGGAAAACTCAGCAGTGGCCACAGGACTGGAAAAGGTCAGTTTTCATTCCAATCCCAAAGAAAGGCAATGCCAAAGAATGCTCTAACTACCGCACAATTGCACTTATCTCACACGCTAGTAAAGTAATGCTCAAAATTCTCCAAGCCAGGCTTCAGTAATATGTGAACCGTGAACTTCCTGATGTTCAAGCTGGGTTTAGAAAAGGCAGAGGAACCAGAGATCAAATTGCCAACATCCGCTGGATCATAGAAAAAGCAAGAGAGTTCCAGAAACACATCTATTTCTGCTTTATTGACTATACCAAAGCCTTTGACTGTGTGGATCACAAGAAACTGTGGAAAATTCTGAAAGAGATGGGAATACCAGACCACCTGATCTGCCTCTTGAGAAATTTGTATGCAGGTCAGGAAGCAACAGTTAGAACTGGACATGGAACAACAGACTGGTTCCAAAGTGGAACAGGAGTTCGTCAAGGCTGTATATTGTCACCCTGTTTATTTAACTTCTATGCAGAGTACATCATGAGAAATGCTGGACTGGAAGAAACACAAGCTGGAATCAAGATTGCCGGGAGAAATATCAATAACCTCTGATATGCAGATGACACCACCCTTATGGCAGAAAGTGAAGAGGAACTAAAAAGCCTCTTGATGAAAGTGAAAGTGAAGAGTGAAAAAGTTGGCTTAAAGCTCAACATTCAGAAAACGAAGATCATGGCATCCGGTCCCACCACTTCATGGGAAATAGATGGGGAAACAGTGGAAACAGTGTCAGACTTTATTTTTCTGGGCTCCAAAATCACTACAGATGGTGACTGCAGCCATGAAATTAAAAGATGCTTACTCCTTGGAAGGAAAGTTATGACCAATGTAGATAGTATATTCAAAAGCAGAGACATTACTTTGCCAACAAAGGTCCATCTAGTCAAGGCTATGTTTTTCCTGTGGTCATGTATGGATGTGAGAGTTGGACTGTGAAGAAAGCTGAGCGCCGAAGAATTGATGCTTTTGCACTGTGGTGCTGGAGAAGACTCTTGAGAGTCCCTTGGACTGCAAGGCGATCCAACCACTCCATTCTGAAGGAGATCAGCCCTGGGATTTCTTTGGAAGGAATGATGCTAAAGCTGAAACTCCAGTACTTTGGTCACCTCATGCGAAGAGTTGACTCATTGGAAAAGATTGATGGGGGGAGGGATTGGGGGCAGGAGGAGAAGGGGATGACAGAGGATGAGATGGCTGGATGGCATCACTGACTCGATGGACGTGAGTCTGAGTGAACTCTGGGAGTTGGTGATGGACAGGGAGGCCTGGCGTGCTGTGATTCATGGGGTCGCAAGGAGTTGGACACGACTGAACAAGTCATCTGATCTGATCTGATCTGATTAAGCCCAGAGCTAATAATTACACAACAAATAACTCATCTTGCTCAAGGGTATGTTTTTCCTTAAGCTCTGTGCTAATGATTATATAGAAACTATGTATCTTGCTCTAAGACATGTTTCTCCCTCTTAAGAAGAATCTTCTGATTAATTTTGTTATCTTTAAACTCATCAGAGTGGGTCTGGTAAAACCTTTCTGTTGTTAGTTCTAATCTTGTAATTTAATATGTATGTTATGGAAGTGGGTCTGGTAAAGTGTATAAGTCTTATCTCCTTGATAAGAGTAGGAGTGGAGCGCTCCATCCCCCTTCTGATGTCTATGTCAGAAGCTTTCTCTGTCCTCTTTTACACTTTAATAAAACTTCTGCCACACAAAGTTCTGAGTGTCTGAAGCCTGATCCCTGGTCCTGAAGCTAAATCTTCTTTGGAGATCATAAATCTGACATCATTCACCATAAGCTATTACTAGCAAATGCTTCCAGGTGGAAAGAAGTCTCAATCTGATACCTCTGTCCAGTGTTCCCCTCTGATTTGTTAGGGATTCCTGGAACAAGTCCTCTAGAGTTTACACCTAAAGAGAAAATCCTTTTCTTTTTTTCTTTCTTTCTTTTTTTGTTGGTTGAAAGATAGTACTCTAAAGTAACTCAACTTATAGTGGGGGCTTGGTTGATTAACTTCCTCATAGCACTTGGCATTTAGTTTCCTTTGCTAGGCTTAAAATCTAAATTGGATTTGAGTTGGACTAAGTTATTCTCCAAAGGAATTGGTGTCTTATGATTTGGTGGGGAGTACAGAATACGTGAACCGTGAGATTCCGGTTGTTCAAGCTGGTTTGAGAAAAGGCAGAGGAACAAGACACCAAATTGCCAACATCCTCTGGATCATCAAAAAAGCAAGAGAGTTCCAGAAAAACATCTATTTCTACTTTATTTATTATGCCAAAGACTTTGACTGTGTGGATCACAATAAACTGTGGAAAATTCTTCAAGAGATGGGAATACCAGACTACCTGACCTGCCTCTTGAGAAATTTGTATGCAGGTCAGGAAACAACAGTTAGAATTGGACATGGAACAACAGACTGGTTCCAAATAGGAAAAGGAGTATGTCAAGGCCGTGTATTGTCACCCTGCTTATTTAACTTATATGCAAAGTTCGTCATGAGAAACGCTGGGCTGGATGAAGCACAAACTGGAATTAAGATTGCGGGAAAAATATCAATAACCTCAGATATGCAGATGGCACCACCCTTATGGCAGAAAGTGAAGAGGAACTCAAAAGCCTCCTGATGAAGGTGAAAGAGGAGAGTGAAAAAGTTGGCTTAAAACTCAACATTCAGAAAATGAAGATCATGGCATCTGGTCTGATCACTTCATGGGAAATAGATGGGGAAACAGTGGAAACAGTGTCAGACTTTATTTTTCTGGGCTCCAAAATCACTACAGATGGTGACTGCAGCCATGAAATTAAAAGACACTTACTCCTTGGAAGGAAAGTTATGACCAACCTGGATAGCATATTGAAAAGCAGAGACATTACTTTGCCAACAAAGGTCCATCTAGTCAAGGCTATGGTTTTTCCTGTGGTCATGTATGGATGTGAGAGTTGGACTGTGAAGAAAGCTGAGCGCCAAAGAATGGATGCTTTTGAACTGTGGTGTTGGAGAAGACTCTTGAGAGTCCCTTGGACTGCAAGGCGATCCAACCAGTCCATTCTGAAGGAGATCAGCCCTGGGATTTCTTTGGAAGGAATGATGCTAAAGCTGAAACTCCAGTCCTTTGGCCACCTTATGTGAAGAGTTGACTAATTGGAAAAGACTGATGGGGGGAGGGATTGGGGGCAGGAGGAGAAGGGGACGACAGAGGATGAGATGGCTGGATGGCATCACTGACTCGATGGACATGAGTCTGAGTGAACTCCAGGAGTTGGTGATGGACAGGGAGGCCTGGCGTGCTGCGATTCATGGGGTTGCAAAGAGTCGGACACAACTGAGCGACTGAACTGAACTGAACTGACAGAGTTTTTGAGAGCTTCCCCAGAAGCTCAGCTGTTAGAGCATCCACCTACAATGCAGGAGACCCCAGTTCAATTCCTGGGTCAGGAAGATTCCCTGGAAAAGGGATAGACTACCCATTCCAGTATACTTGGGCTTCCCTGGTGACTTACATGGTAAAGGGTCTGCCTGTAATACAGGAGATCTGGGTTCAATGCCTGGGTCAGGACAATCCCCTGAAGAAGGCAATGGCAACACCTTCCAGTATCCTTGCCTGGAGAATTCCACGGACAGAGGAGTCTAGCAGGTTATAGACCATGGGGTTGCAAAGAGTTAGACACGACTGACTGGCTAACACACACACAGGGTCTTTGATTTTATGGCCAACTTGGATCGATAGAGTCAACCATATGACAATGCCATTTTGTAGGTCACAAGAGTCCAGTATTGGCAGTAGACTGTGGTTTAGTTGAAAGCTTGGGCTGCTGCACATGAGCACCTGGTTGTGCTCACTGTGATTCAGCTGCCTGCCTCTGCTTGGCTGGTCTCACAGTCAGAGAGGACTCCAGCCAGCCGGCTAAGCGTGGAGTCTGTCTCCTCAGGACGGCTGAAGGCAACGACCGAACACATCCTGCCTCGAGCCCTCTTGGCGGCGGGCTCAGAGTGAGTAATGCAAGTGCTGCTACTGCTCTTGCCAGACACGAAACTCTGCTTCCTTGAGGATTGGTGGACCATGGGGATAAATCCACCCCTTAGGCTCAGCTGTCTATGCGTCCCAGACCCTTTCTGTAGTGATGACAAGCTGTAACCCTTATCTCTCCTCTTCAGCTAGGCATCCTTTTCTTTCCTACTGGGTCTTGAGAGACTGCATGAAAGCACTCTTTGTTTCATCCACGTTGTTTAAGCCCATCCCCGTGTGAAGACCCCCTCACCTAGGGGACATGAATCCCCTCTAGCTCCCCTTTCAGTCACCCGATGACACAGCAAAGCTGATTCTGACTTGGAGATCAGGGAAGGGAGCCGTAGTTGAATATTCTGGTCCTATTGGAAAGATCATCCTTTTGGTTACAGTCTTGCAGCAGGCTGTTTTCCCTTAATGCCATTAAACATTTCACTCATTAGAGTCCTTCTTCAGATTCCAGTCTGATCCAGCAGCCTTCTACCTATCATGCAGCTTCTCATGTAGATATGCCCTATCCCAGAGGCTTACAAGTATTTTGGTTTCTGTGACATTTATTTCTTCTTGTGAATTAATAAATTTGAATTTGGATTTATATCATAGTCTTAAGAGTTTAGTTTATGTAAGTTTCTGCTTATGAAAGATGCCTCTATTTGTAGTGTGCCAACACAATCTGATTTCTAATCTTTTGAGAAAAGAAACTAGGACAAATTCAACAAAGTAAAGCATGAAGGCCTGAGTTCTTTTAAAAGTTAGGCAGATTTTCCTTTTCCTCTCAGACCTTACATCACCATGGGGCTGAGCACAATCAAAAGCTTCTTTTTGCTTAGTTCTTAGGTTTCACATACACTGCCCACCCTTCCCCACCAAACCCCCTCTCCCCCCACGTCTCACTGCAGACGTTTTGTAGAATCTTCTGCCTAGCTGTTGGAAGCTTCTAACTCGGAAAATTTTTAGGATATTTGATATTTGGGGGGGAAAAGGATAATAATGTTAAATAGTTATATAATATGCCAGTTGGTTTCCGTGGTGACTCAGACAGTAAAGAATCTACCTGCAATGCGGGAGACCTGGGTTCAGTCTCTGGGTTGGGAAGATCCCCTGGAGGAGGGCATGGCTACCTACTCCAGTATTCTTGCCTGGAGAATTCCACGGACAGAGGAGCCTGACAGGCTAGTCCATGGGGTCGCAAACAGTCAGACACGACTGGGTGACTTGCACTACATAGACATGCCAAATTTGTAGACAATACCACTGTTGTTGAATATTCAGGTTTTTCTTTTTCTTTTTTTTTTTTTTCTGTTACAGCTCTATGATGAACTGTCTTCTTGACACATTCTTGTGCACATCTGTTATCTTTCTCTTATTATAAATTCTAAAAGTAAAATTCATGAATTAATACTTTAGTTATTTTAGGTTCTTGATACATCCTTTTTTTTTTTTTTTTCCAATGTAAGTATTAATTTACAGTCCCACCAACTTTGAAAGAGACTGGACATTCATCAATATTGGTTTTATTCCTATTTTTAAATCTGTGATATTCTTATAGGCAAAACATACGACTGCGTTTTTGTAAGTAGATTTTCCCTTATGCCAAGCTAGGCTGAACTTTTTCACATTTTCTGATGATCTTTATTTTTCTTTTAAAAAACACCCACACATTTCTCCCTCCTGATTGATGCCTGTGCAGCAGGCAGGAAGAGAGAGTGATGATCCTGGGAGCCTGAGGCTCAGAGATGCCGGTTATTTGCTTTCCTCCTGAGCAGCGCTGGGATCCTTGGACTGTAGCTCTTCCGTGACAAACTCTGTGACTGGAGGACTAAGCCTATTTCCATCAGAGCTTTTATTGTAGTAGCTGAGGCTTTTACTGTAGTAATGGATGCCTTTTCACACAGCATTTGATGCTATGTCATAGGCTACAAAGGGAGCTACTCAATTTTGTATTAATATACATTAAGTGTTATATATTATAACATTATATGCTATATATTTAATGTACTAATATACATTAAATATCATGTTATATGTTATATATTTAATGTACGATCAGTACAACTGAGTGACTGAACTGACGTTACATGTACCTTCTAACAATCAATTGAATAATTCAGACACATTCTTTTCATGTGTGTGCTCAGTCGTATCCAACTCTTTGTGACCCCCATGGGCCATAGCCCACCAGGCTCCCCTGTCCATGCGATTCTCCAGGCAAAAATACCGGAATTGGTAGCTAAAGGATCTTCTAAAGGATCCCGTCTCTAAAGAACCTTCCTGACCCAGCATTCAAAACCACGTCTCTCGTGTCTCCTGCATCGGCAAGCAGATTCTTTTCCACTAGCCCTGCTTTCATTACAAGCAGCAAACCCAGTGGTGGCATTTATTACATCATCCTGGAGCAAAACGTTCTCCTAAAAATCAAACACCGTAGATTTGAAAAGCAAGTTTTTGCCAGAACATCATTGAAAGCGAAGGAGGAAAGGAACAGGCCAAACTGACTCCATCTTGAGAAGGAAACTCCCTTTTGCATCCTCGGTAAACTTTGGACTATATGCCTGGTAGCCAAGGAGACAACATACCTACGGCCGAACGGGCCTCCTGAACTGATAAACACCAGATTCCATACCTAGATTTCCCATCGCCAGAAAGAATGTAATGACCCACTTATGTAGTCAATCACTTTTGTAATCTTTATGGCACCTGTTGATGTAAACTACAGAGTGTAGCCAGCTGCCCTTTTAAATTATGAATCATGACTGTAACATGATTGTATCTCTAGCATTTTCCAGGGTACGCTTAAGGAATTTGGGGATGTGGGTTTGAGCACATACACTTAAGGTATATAAAATTTTCACAAAAGTTGGTCAGGGTCCCTGGCTAAAGAGGAAACTCTGTTTCAGACCCGCCAGTGTAATAAACTGCACTCCACGATCCATGCTGTCTTTCCTGGAGCATTTGACTATAACAAAAGCATCACTCCAAAAAAATTTGTTTACAATTGTTGGGCCTACTAAAATGACCTTCTAAAGCTAATCACCTGGAGAACGTTATGGAATTTCTTGCTGAAGAAATCAGTCCTTTAAGGGGTATTTTTTTTCATGTCCCCCTTGGACTCTCTTGTCTCTGGTGTTTTCAATATCTGAAGAAAACTTGAAGCGTGCCTTCCTAAATGTCAAAACCCTTAATCTTAGCCAGTGCTCTTTTCGTTCTCAGTCCCTGCTCTTCTCCCTGGGGTAGCACAGAGGGCAAGGCTCTCATCTGTCTCTAGACTGGCTGCTCTCACTGGGAACTAAGAATTTGTAAGGATGCCACAACTTATTGTCTGCGTTATGTTGTGGAACTTTCCCTAAGCTACTGCATCTTTTTTTTTTTTTTCAAGTGACCTGCAGTTCTCACTTGGTTACTTATTGGAATCTACTTTTAAGTATTTTTCAAAACTGTATGCATACTTTTGAATGTACAGTGTGTTATAAAACGTAAGGTGTGTTATACATTCCTAATGGTGCTATATTGCTCCACTTTTCTATTCATCTTTATTCCTTTTCCATTCCCCATGGAAGTTACTCTAAACCTTTATCACTTTGGAAATTTCCTATTCAGTACTGGGTTCCTTATTCTCAGCAATAGCCACCTTTCTCAGCTGAGCAAATAGCAGTTATGAGCCCTCCATCTTGCCTTTCTCCATCCCTTAAATGCACTTACAGATTCAGACATCAGTCCTAGAGGGGAGGCCTTCCTCTTTTCCAAGATTTAGTCCAATAAATAGTTCCTCTTTCTTATAGATGTAATTTTTCTCTTTTGATTAGTTTCTTTACCTCATTTAAAAAATAAAGCTACAGTTTCTCCCTCCGAAAATGTTAATTTTACTTTCCCTGAAATACTTTCATCCAACTTGAAGCTCATTTCTCTTTGCCTTTATCATTAAACTTCTCAATCAACTATCTGTGAAATGAAAATATCTCCTGCCATGTCAATAAACAAGAAATGTCACCACCATCAGCAATTTCTGGGCTCCATATGTGAATGAGGGCTCCCAAAACTGTGATCCAGAGGATCCAAGGAAACAGTATTGGCCTCAGATAGCTGAGGTGCATATGAAAGGAATGATTTCAGTGAGCCTAGAGGCTAGCATCTTCCCATACTTAGAATGCTAAATTTCTTAACTTGATACCCGATCTTTGACATTCAGACTGACTGCTCCCTTTGTTGCCAACTTGTGTATAGCCTTACCTCCCCCTCCTGCCTCCTTGGCACAGGTTTTTCAGAGCTACTGGGAATCTGTGTCCTGGGCTCAGAGTCCTAAACATTCCCACCAAATAGAAGAACTCTCTACTTTCAGGTCGTGAGTATTTCTTTAGTCAACATATCCAAAAGTTTGTTTTCATTTCCTAGTCATTAATTTAAAATGTAATTTGAGGTTTGATTCTGCTTCATTTCTGAGGCAGATGATTCTCACTGGCACTGGTGATATTTTAATCAGATAGTCCATTTGAAGTATTTTCCTTCCTTTCCTTTCTATAACAATAACCAGCTGCCATCATTAAAACAGTTTCTCCCATGGCTTCCATGCTACCAATCTTTCTTTCTATCTTCTTTCTTCCTCTTTGAATATTCCTTTTCAAAGACCTTCACAGGTTTCTCTAATCCTCCATTACTTCCTGGATCTCAGGATTCCAGAATGGCTTCTGTTGTTCTTTTTTTTTTTTTAATTCTCTCTTCTCTACATACATGCACACACACTCCTAGATATTCGTAGCTCTTCCTGTGGCTTCAAAGTCCATCTGTTTACGGTCTGTAGTATACATTCTATTGAGTGAGAGATACAACACAAAACACAAATCAGGCAGTTATAATACCAGATGGCAGTTACATGCATAAGTGTGTTACTCTCAAGATATTACTAACCCCAATCATTTCAATTTTCTTAACAATTTACATGGATTACAGAATGGCTAATTTTAATGTGCAAATCAGAATTAAAAGGTACAGTAAAAGAGATGACATGTTCTGTGAGAGCAGAAATTGCCATGCTCCTTTGATTCCTTGAAAGTCCCAGAATTAGCGTTTTATACATCCCAGGCGCTCAGCAACTTTATGATACTTGTAAAGTCACCATGACAGTGTGTGACTGTGTTCCCTGAGAAAGTTTCTTATAAAATAAAATACAAAGGATAAAAAATAGATGCCACTCGTACCAACTGCAATTTTTCCAGATTATTTTTTGAGAACCAAAGCGAAGGGAATAGCTTTAAATTACACACAATAGATTTGTATTCAAATGTGACTTGTTCCTGGAAAGTTGAATAGAAAAATAAGATTCTATAAGCTACTCGGCCCCAGGACCACTATAGATGCTCTGCCTTGCTGAGGATTCTCATTAAGTGGTAGGCAAAGTGGTTTTACATAATCATGTTAATCAAAAGATGAAGATATAAAAATGTATGAGGTCGTTGAGCACCGCAAATAATTTTAGAAATAATCTGCTCTTACCTCTTCATTTTGTATGAGAGAAAATTGAAGCCAGAGGGGTTAAGTGAGTTCTTCCATTTCAATTAGTTAATTAGTAGTGGCAAAGCGGGGAGAAATCAAGTTTCAAGGCTCAAGGTTTAATGTGCTTTACATTATAAAACAGTGCTCATAAATAGCCAAAGTTGTCAATTCTGACAGTAAAAATTAGGCTTGTTTTAACATCATTCTCTTAATTAAATAGCCTTCACTCCTTATATCTGAATCTATTTATTTCTTTCATTTTAGACATCTGAGGTACTTTGCAGGTGAAGAAAGTGGAGCAGTTGCTTTACTCAGCATGGTGAGTAAAGTTTCTAGGTTATTAATGGTGATGATTATGTTGCTTTTTATATGATATTTTTTGTTCCCCAAATGAACCAGATAGTTGGTTCTATATCTACCTAAGCTTTATCTCTTATTCAGTCAACAAATATTCATTAAACATGTACTTTATTCCAGTCTTAATACTGGAAACTGAGAGTGGAGAGATTAATTTTAACCCAGTCTTTGCTTATTAAGGTGGTGTTAGCATCCATTGAAAATTAATTGTAATAAGATCTGAAAGTGTTCTCTTAATTGTAAATTATAGTAAATAAACAGTCAAAATCATCAGTTAAATGCAATTTAAACATTGTAGATGCTATAAATATGATATTATACTAATATAAAGGGAGTAGAAGTGGGAAAGAGGAAGACAAAAGGTCTCCATGGTGATAGTAACCTGTACATTGAGTTGTAAACAATAAATAGATGTTCTTGAGGGGATAATGATGGTGGGAGGGTAGAGGTAGGAAGTAAGGGGTAAGGGATTAGAGGCAGAGAGAGGAGAGGAAGCAAAGCCATGGAGGTGTGAGTTAAAACCAGTTCTGTGAGGTTGGAATTTAAGAAGATGGGGTGGGAGGCGAGAATGGTAAAAGGCTGGAGAAATAGGGAGGAGCCAAATTTTGGAGAGGATTCGTATGTCCATAGTAAGGAATTTGTTCTTCATTCTTTCTGTGTGGACCCATAATTATCATCACTTGAAAGCCTTATTGAGGATACCTTATATATGTATGTCTCTATAGTATTTGCTGTGGTATGGAAGGAAGAATCCTGGATTTAGCATGAGTTCAAATTCTTATCCTTTTACTTATTAATGATGAAATTTTGATCATTCATGTAATCTCTTGGGGCCTCAATTCTATTTGTACAATAGAAATGATCATTCACAGGAGATCAAATAGGATAGAAATGAAAAATTCAAAAGCATACATAGTGAAAGAGCATTGTTATTTTGATTATTTCAGGGGCAGAAAGCTTTTGGGGCAAAGAAAAGATTTAATGCATTGATGAAGGTGTCATGCTACAGTTTGCTTCCAGTCAGTTCTCTGGGATTGCAGAGAGAGGTATAGCACATGTTGCTTCAGTGAGAGTTCAGTTAAGAACATAGAAACCACTTTATATATTCTGGTTCGAGGTTATGGATTATAAGACTTTTGGAAGTGATTGGGGAGTGGATATTAGGAAAGCTGAGGCTGAAAGATAGGGGAGCTGCCTTTTGAAGGTCAAGGAGACAAACTGTTAAAATTTAGCCTGAAGCACTCAATGGCTGACTTTTAAATGCTTACCTGGAAGCCATTCTGAAACTCCTGTAACATAACCTACATTTTAAAATACATATTCAGAAAAGCTTCACAGTATGTAGAAAGTTTGACCAAATACTGAATCACAGGATTCAGTTGTATGATCGATCACAGGATGAAAGAAAGAAAGAGACACTATAGCAGAAGTTGTATGAGAAAATATCCAAATATTTTATGGAATTTAGGGACTGGAAAATGCAAATAAACTGAATATCATGTTAAATATGATGAATGCAATTTAACATAATACATTGCAAAATTGAAAGTTAATATGACATGAATATTTTAATGATCCCCATTCAATAGAATATTATGCAGCTGGGATTGTTCATTAGATTAATGGTTGGAGATGGACAATTATAGTTATGATTTTTATAGTGGGGAAGAATATGGAGTTTACAAGTAAATTTTTTGAGCAGATCATTAAAGGAATAATTTTAAGTATTAACAAACAGATACCAATTTGGGGTCTGGGGTAGGAAGTCTCCAAGATGGCCCCCAATGATATCTACTGTTTGGGAGTCAAGTTCTTGTGAAATAGTCTTTCTTTGAATATTCTGGACCTACTGACTTACTTCTAATCAATATAATCCATAAAAAATGGTGGAATGCCATTTCTGAAATTAGAAGAATACGGAGGACTGTGACTTAGATATTGCAAAGACTATCTTGCTCATGCTTCTTGCTTTCTCACGTGTATGCCATGTGACAGGAAACTGAGGGAGGCCCATGGCTAACAGCCAGGGAGGAATTGCATTTCATATTAATTAATTCCATTATTTAACTCATACAGTGGACTCTTTCATATTTAGAAAGTCATCACTCACCTTGAGATAAATGTTCACTCACATTTTCTTGAGTTTTTTTATATTTTTATTTTTATGTTTGATCCATTCAGAATTTATTTTAGCATCCTCCTTTTCAAAGTTACATTTCTTACATTCAGGAACCACAATGATCCACTACTGAGAAAATCTTCTAAAAGTTACTCAGAGATCCCTGAAATCTAAGGCGTTTTCCAAGTGATTTCATTACAGTGGCCCATTTACTCAACTAGTGATTTCCTGAGTTGATCCAAATTCTAACCCTGTAAGTATTCTTACTCCAAATGTTGAGCACAGATGTACAGGAAAGAAAGTACACCGTTCTTAAAATAAATGTTAGTAATCATTTCACTTAGATGTGTGATTATTTTCTCCTCACTTAAAAAAGAACAAAAAACCCCTCAATCAGTGCTTCTTCAAAAGTGTTACTTCCTCCATCCCTTTGTGGGGAGCTATAAAGGAATACATTTTACACATAATTAATACTAAAGACCACATACAGAATCAAGGATAATGAAGAGATAACAATCAACTATCAATTATCACTGCATAATGCATAGCAAAAACCTGACTTTGCTGAAAAGGTGTTATTTTATAAAACAGGCTGCATATACAGATCTGGTGCCAGAATAGTTCCATGAATCACTCTTGTATAACTTTCAAACAGATAGAAATTGCCACTCTACATGGCACTCTGATGACAACAAAGAACACTTCAGGAAATATATTTCTTCAAAATTATGCTCATAGGTACAACCAAATTTTTGTGCTTCAACTATTAAGAATAAAGTTTTGTGTTTAAAGATAAATGTACTCCTGACTGATCAAAAGTCAGCATGCACATTGAGTTGTCATCTGGGCAGTATAGTTTGCATAGATTCATCACCTTTTCTAGCCTATTTCCCTAGAAGGATACAACATGTCATTGCATATTGCCACTTTTATTGCCCACAGAATTCAAATCATAGACCTTTTGTGTGTAGTTGAGGATTCATTTTCTCTCCCTTGATTAAACAATTTTAAAATGTCTTTGACTTTTGTAGTGTATAAATACTCTAATAAAACAATTACATCTCTAAATTGAAGTTTTTATATTTAGCTTATACAAATGGTCATTTTTGTAAACTAAAAAGTTCAAACATCAGTAACATCACTGAGTTTAACCTAAGTAGTAAGTTTAATGACTAAATAGTGATTAAAGTTCTCCTAAGGAAAGTCAAAAAATTGATGCTTTTGAACTGTGGTGTTGGAGAAGACTCTTTAGAGTCCCTTGGACTACAAGGAGATCAAACCAGTCAATCCTAATGCAAATCAGTTCTAAATACTCATTGGAAGGACTGATGCTGAAACTTCACTTCTTTGGCCACCTAATGCGAAGAACAGACTCATTGGAAAAGACCCTGATGCTGGGGAAGATTGAAGGCGGGAGGAGAAGGGGACGACAGAGGATGAGATGGTTGGATGGCATCACCAACTGAATGGACATGAGGTTAAACAAGTTCTAGGAGTTGGTGATGGACAGGGAAGCCTGGTGTGCTGCAGTCCATGGGGTCACAAAGAGTCAGACACAACTGAGCAACTGAACTGAATTGAGCTGAAGGATAGGAAAAATTAGGAGCACATTCTTAAACAAGCTGTCTCTTTATTTTCTTGTTGTCATATTGTAGAAAGAATTTATTCCAGATTGAGAAAAACATATTAGTCGCCTACCTGAACTTTCTTAATATCAAAACCATTTTTGCAAAAGTTGACAAAGGGTCCAGCTTAGGAAAAACCACAGGAAAATGTGGTTTTCCAACCATCTTTGCAGTTGATTATAGCTTTGTGGTGTACTTCTGTGATGTGTGTGGAACCTAATAAGTTGGCTTCTTGGAAAAATTATAGTTTCATTGATAAAAGGAAGACTCACTTGGCAAGTAGTCATTTTGTAAGTCTGAAGATGAATACTCCGTGTTAAGAATATGTTTGGAAGCTACATAGAACTTAGGTTCTTAGTAATTTCCTTGAGCTACATCTGACTGCCTGTCTCCATACTTGATCTTTTGTGACAAAAATAAATCCCCACTGGGTTAAACCATTATTAGTTGAATTTTTATTATGTGTTTCTTAACTTCACTTCTTAATGTACTACCAGAAGCAGGGCTTCTTCAACTTTAGTGACTCCCTGGAGGTCTTGTTGAAACAGATTGTTGCACCTATTCACAGAGCTGTGATTCAGTGGATCAGGAGGTGGATCCTGTTCTAACAAGTTTCTAGGTGATGCTGATACTGCTGGTCCCTGAACCAAACTTAGAGAGGGATTTAGCAGGTTAAAAGACACGAAAACAGCTGTAAGATACTATAGAAGCTAATTTCATTGATTGGGTATCAAGTTAAGAGACGAATAAGAAAAATTGCATCTAAATCTCCCCAAAGTTAGAGGAGTGAGTGGAGAGAGAGTTTGAGTTGAAGAATGACCATGCTAGGCAAATACATGGGACGAGATGGAGAGGAAACCGCTGGAGATGATGTGGAAACAGGGGAAAACACTCTGGTTCTGGGAACTATGTAGATGTTGATCTATAAGCTAGAGACACACGTACCCATGTGATTAGGAGGATTGTGTGTGTGTATAGCAGGGGCAAGATTATGCAAGTTTTATACACCATGGTAAGGAATTTAGTTTGTATTCCATAGTCAGTGGGAAAACCATTAAAAATTCTAAGTGTAGGGACATGTTTCATGTACATGACAGAAAAGATGCTGTTGGCAGTGTGGATGGTAGGCTGGAGGAATAGAAGCATAGAAGCAGAAGATTAGTAAAGGGTCAGTGCAATTGTTCAGGTTGTGCTGATTTTCAGTTGAATGGTTTGATTTGGTTTTAGTGAGTAGACATGAATCTGAGTAAGAGTATCACCAATCAAGATGGAATTTTTGAAAATCTTACTCTTAGCTGCATCACAGCATTTAATAAAGTACTACCCCTCCCTCCCTCCGGGTGCTGTCCATCAGAGCAGGGCTGGCTTCCTAAGAGCTTTCCTTCTCCAACTTTGAAAGCGTGGGTGGGGGGTGAAGCTTCTTAATTATCAACAGATGTGGAAATCCTGGAATTCAGAACAGTTCTCTAGGATCTTTTTAATCTATTGTAAATTTAAGCCAAAACATACATACTATTTCATGAGTGAGTGAGTGAAAGTCACTCAGTCACGTCCGACTCTTTGTGACGCCATGTATTATACACTCCAAGGGATTCTTCAGGCAAGAATACTGAAGAGAGTTGCCATTCCCTTCTCCAGGGTATCTTCCCAACCCAGGGATCGAACCCAGGTCTCCTGCATTGCAGGTAGATTCTTTACCAGCTGAGCCACCAGGGAAGCCAAAAAATATAAACCAATTTCATTTATGCTATGCTGAGTCTCTCAGTCACGTCCTACTCTTTGTGACCCCATGGACTGTAGCCCACCAGGCTCCTCTGTCCATGGGATTTCTCAGGCAATAATACTGGAGTGGGTAACTGTTCCCTTCTCCAGGGGATCTTCCCAATCCAGGGACTGAACCCTGCTCTCACACATTGCAGGCAGATTCTTTACTGCCTGAGTCACCACAGAAGCCCCTGAGCTACCAGGGAAGTTATCTCAACTGAAGCGTTAATACAGTCTTGGTTGTCTCTTCAACAAGGATAAAGTCTATAAGGACACGTCACAGGGAAAGTCATCTGTCACAGGTTGACACCTGCTCTCCCACACAACATCACCCCAAGAGACATTCATGAAGCCATAAGAAATAACCTCTCTATACTTTTATCTAACCACAAATTTATAAAATTTTGTTTTAGCTGGACTTACATAATATTTATATTTACAGTCCTTGCAACAGTCAAACCAAGAGGCAGCAGGATAATTTAGGCTTTGGAAAAAAATGCTAAGACATTAGGGATTTATAAATTGAGCTGCCTCCTTTGTTTCAGTTGACATGTTTAGGGGTATCGGTAAAGAGGCCAGGAGGCTAGCTTTCCAGGTTAAAATTAGTGGCATATGTAATAGCTTGGTAATGAGAACCCAGGTGGTTAATTTCTGTGTTTAGAAACTCTTTTTTTTTTTTTTTTCCTGTTTACTTAGGGAAAATCAGAGTACAGAGAATGCACAGAATGGTTATACAGTACCAAAACCAAAGCAAAACAAAAACCAAGAAATTTGCAAGAAAATGATTTATAAATACATGCCAGCTTTTAATTTATAAGTGGGGTGCATAGAGGTGCTATGGGAGGGCAGTGCTATCCCAGGAACCAGCATAACCTCTTATCTGCTGGGCCCATGCTCTCTTTCATCAAGATACTAAGGCAATCAAATGATGAATCAGAAGTGCGCTTGGTGAGCAAAGAGACTAGTGTCATTTTGCAGGATGTTTAATCTGGATGGGCTGATGTAGAGGCTGATGACCTTCCTCCAGCACTGTGCACTTTCCTATTGCCTGAATCACACAGACCTCTTAGACTGTCTTTTTCACAGCTCTGGAGAATCACTCATAAAATGTTCATCTCTGGCTCTCCAGCTTTACACAAACTACCATATTTCTATCATGAAAACATTTTCCAGACAAACTGAGTATTATTGTATCATAGGTTACTTTAACAATAGTTTAATTTTAGATATTTTGATGCCATTTAAGAGACAAACTTATTTAAGAAATGTGCCTTATTCTTATTAGAAAAAAATGATTTCTTAGTATGCAATTACCTTTAAAATATATATATATATCGGGGAGTTTCCATTAATATGAAAACCTAAGTTTGATGCAGGAACACAGGAACACAATAAACTAAATTTAAAAAGAAATCTGAAACATTATAAATAACAGTTGACATGTTTTTAATATATTGTTTTCCTTACAAAAATGGTACTATGTTGAATAACATTTTATGCACTGGATTTTTAAATTATTTTATGAATAGTATGTTTTCCTATGGTAATATTCTTCTATATTTGTATTTTAATCGATTAGTATTATTCTATGGAGATATCATAATTTACTACGTTCTATTAGTGGACATTTGGACTCTTCCCCAAATTTCAATAGTATAGATGATACTTTAATGAAGGCCTCTGTTTAACTATCTATTATTTACATCTTTCATTCTTTCCTTAGCAACCATATCTCAAAGAGTTTGCCTCATACATTGCCAAGTGAAGATATCACTCTTTCATAGGACCAGTCTGATCCATTTTATACTGATATTTTGTCTCAAATCTGTAGGGTCACAGAATCTGATAATCTAGTTGTGTTTGTGAATTTGAAGCCCACAAATACTTGTGTATATATTACCGTGTGTATGTGTATATGTGAGTGTGTATGTTAAATATAACATACATGACAAAGAAAGTGTATATAAATATACATTATAGAGCATATATTGTATATACTTTACT